>NC_090402.1:34387214-36979714 GCF_036365525.1 Heterodontus francisci
AAATCAGAGTCAGAGCTTGCCTCCGTCCATCCACTGAAATTACTGTTGTGCACACCTTTTTAAGTTCTGCGGTGAAGGCACCCATTGATAACGTCGCCAATGAAGCACTTATTACCCACCTCAGCTGTGTTGCCTGTTGTGTTGCCTCAACGTCACCTGTGTTGCCTGCACACAGCAACTCACAACAGGGACTGGAGCACATGCGGTGCCCCAGACAATGGAAATGCTTTCAGAGCAGCTTACAACAGGGACTGGAGCACATGCGGTGCCCCAGACAATGGAAATGCTTTCAGAGCAGCTTACAACAGGGACTGGAGCACATGCAGTGCCCCAGACAATGGAAATGTTTTCAGAGCAGCTTACAACAGGGACCGGAGCACATGCAGTGCCCCAGACAATGGAAATGTTTTCAAAGCAACTTACAAAGGCAGAGCAACTTACCTTGGAACAATCTCCTGTGTCTAATAAAAATGAAGCAAATCTCCAAAACGACTAAATAATTCAGATAAAATGCGAGAAAATACCCGACGAAACCTCTCCTCCTTCCACTTTCAAAAAGTCGCGCCGAAGCTTTGACGCATGCATGAATATCCGAAGATTGACGCATGCGCAGAGGCCAGCCTGGCGCGTTGCCCGAGGAAGACGACTTAACGCGATGACGTCATCTGCGCACGCGCAAAGCGGCCGTGGCAAGCCGCAGCGCATGCGCAGAGAGCAGGAGACCGTCTGCGCATGTGCGCACTGCGTCATCTGCGCATGCGCAAACTGGTCCTGGCAAGCCGGACCGCAGTGCATGCACAGAGAGAAGGAGACCGTCTGCGCATGTGCGCACCGCGGCGCAGCCTGATGACGTCAGCGCTGACGAAGCGTTGTCATGAATCACTTTGCTATATATATGAGCAAAGGCAACTCCCCAATTAATACCCACCACCTGAATACTATTAACCCCCAATTAATATACAATTAACAAATAGTGGAACACTGATTGGATTTTATATGGAAGACCATTGCCGTTATTAAACCTGAAAATGTTGGTTCTAAGAATCAAAAGCAGAAAACACTCATGTCAGAATATTTCAATTTTCTGAGCACAATTAGCAGCTTGAAGACTTGACCCTTGGTGTTAGATTGCTACATAGGGAGCTCAAAGCTTGCTAAATTGATTCTTGTCTCATCGAGACTGTGTTTACAGGATGGATTATCTGCAAATCACGTTTCATTAGTCCATATATGTTAGTTGTGCGGGGTAGGAGACTGAGCTTAGCCGCGTCAATCAGTGATAATGATTTTTTTAATGGTGTTGTTCAACAGCACTTAGCCAACATGGAGCTCTCGGAAAATGTTTTGAGACCAGCAAACAATTGAAGTAATGGTCCAGCTGGCACTAAATTATACTCCATTAAATGGTTGTTATTGCAGAATAAACAAAATTAATATAGAGGCTATTTTAGTGGCCACTGCCTGTTCTCTGTACCGTTGCGCAGTTAACACTTTGCAATGTGAACATGAGAGCTGTGCCAATTATTTATAGGAATGATTGTTATAATCACTCTTACACCCTGTTGTGATTGTAGAAAAAAATGAACATCAATCAAAAATCGTAATCCGACAATGTAAAGAAACTGGTAGTTTAACTGTTTAGAGTGGGAAGAACTGATTCATAATTTACAACAAATACCTCCCTAATGGCTCAGCGGACAAATGTGCTGCCTAGTTTGGAATTGAGCTAAAGAGTTAGATTTTCTGGCCGTGCTTGGCATGCAGGAGGCATTACGCCTGAAAAATGTAGCTATGTTGTCTGTGATTTCCCATCCATTCATTTAATTGTCCTTTGCATGAGGCACGAGGGCATGTAATTTCTTTACGTGGGTTTAATCCTTGCACTGTGCTAAGTTATCTGTTAACTGAACAGCTACTAGGAACACCATAATTGGCCTTAGTGTCAATGGGCTAGTATAGGGAAATCATCAACCATGGTTATTGCTCTTGCTCATTCTCCAGTGACTCCTGCTAGAAAATGCATATGTGTGATCATTGGGTGAAGTAAGAAACAAACTTGACTTACCCCTGCCCAACATTGAATTGTCCTACCTCACTCACTGTCTAGTTTCATACACAAAGAATGGGAAAAGTGGCAGAGGGGGAACAAATGTTTGAGGATCCATACCTCAGCAGAGCCTACAGAAAAGGAGAGAAAATGGGAAGAGAAAGAAAAAAGAAATCCCTAAATTACTCGCCATGCTGAAAAATACAGATTATAAATTGTATCTGTTTGTAATCACATCAGTCGCAGCACCTGGTTCCATTCTTATCCATCTCATTGTAGCCAGTCAATCATCTGCAATAGCTTCCCATCCTGCTCCTGTACCATTACCTCTGGTGTCTCCTAAGGATCTTGGCCGCCTCCTAATTCCCCTCTACATGCCGCCCCTTGCAATGTCATCCGAAAACACAATGTCAGTTTCCACACATATGCTGATGACACCCAGCTTTACCTCACCACCATCTCTTTGTCTTCTCCATTGTCTCTAAATTATCAGACTGTCTGTCCAACATCTAGCACTGCATGAGCAGAAATTTCCTCCACTGAAGTATTGAGAAGACCGAAGCATTTGTCTTCAACCCCTTAACCAACTTCTGTTCCAAGCCACCAGCTACATAGCTCTTCCTGACAACTGTCTGAAGCAGAACCAGACTCTTTGCAACATCGGTGTCATATCTGATGGCAAGATGAACTTCTGACCACATATATGCACAATCAGTATTTCCTATTTCCACCTCCATAACATCATCCAACTCTGCCTCTGCCTCAGCTCATCTGCTGCTGACACCCTCATCTATGCCTTTGTTACCCCAAGTGCACTGACCAGCCTCCCACATTCTACTCTCTGTAAACTTGAGGTCATCCAGAACTTTGCTGCCTGTGTCCTTATTCGCACCAAATCCCCTGTTCAGCTATCACCCCTGTGCTCGCTGACCTACGTCTACTCCTGTTAAACAACGCCTCAATTAAAAGTTTACATCTTTGTTTTCAAATCCCTCCATGGCCTCACCCACATCCCCATCTCTGCTTCTCCAGCTGCACAACCCTCCGAGATATCTGAACTCCTCTAATTCTGACCTCTTGAGCTTCCTCAATTTTAATTGCTCCACCATTTCTCTGGAATTCCTTCCCTAAAACTCACCACCTCTTTACCTCTCTTTCCTCCTTAAGTTGCTTCTTAAAATCTACCTCTTTGACCCAGCTTTTGGTCATCTGCCTTAATATCTTCTTTTGTGGCTTGGTGTCAAATTTTGCTTTACATTGCTCCTGTGAAGTGCCTTGGAATGCATTATTATGGTAAAGGTACTATATAAGTACATATTGTTGCAAAGCCAGTCTAGTTGCTAGCCGGACTGTCCAAGAACAATTAATTCTGGTCATTTTATTATTCCATAATCTGCATACATTCAAAATAAAGAATCTATATCTCCAGGTGATTTAACTGCAAAAATGTGCTGTACAAGAAAAATGAGTGATGCATTTAAAACATATTTTCAGAGATCTGTTTTTGACAATATCATGTGATCCCAAATGAAGGGAGAAGTAAGTTGTACACTTGCAGGAGAATGCTTGACACAACTTCTGACAAATATTCTGAAGATTGGTGGCAACAAAATTTAGTTTGTTAACTGTGCAAATAAAACACAACTTCACACAAAAACTGATGAATTGGGAATTGCATTAACTGTCAAAGACTTGCATAGAAAACTAAAGGGAACATGAATGACAATGGAGGCTCTCTGAAGTTTTTCTGATTAAAGGGGGTACTTCCAGTGGCTGAAAAATCCTCAGGCAGCATTAACAATATTTCCTTTTGAAACAAAAAAGGCTTAAAGGATCCTGTTGAGGCAGCTTTTGCATTGCCTCTTGTTTGGTTTGTATTGTGGGAAAAAAGCATCCAAATGCAGGTTTCCTGTATTCATCTTGCTGAGACTGCTTCCCTCATCCTCATGGTAAAATTATAGACACACAGAACTCTGAATTGGTTCTGGCCCTGGTCCTGGAGTACAGGAGACTGGGCGATTATACTGCTGTCTCCTGGCAGGGGAGGATGTACCTGGGCTCAAGACTGTTTATTTTGCATGAAGAAAGGAAATGTCAGTACAATTGGAAGGTGGATGGCTTATGGATAAGTTTGTGATTTTCTTTTGTGAATTTATAGATTTTTTTTATTTATTTGAGTTATATTGTGATCCTTATTGTCTCTCATTCCTATCATTCTCCCTCGTATAAAATCAATCTTCACTCCCTCAAATCCAAGGGTTGAAAACTTGAGTATAGTGGTTCAAGACTAGCATCTCCATCAGCAGCTTCTTCAACCTCACTTCCTTCAGTATTCATCCTTGGAAAAAGAGTTACGACTACATTTTCAAACTCGAAACCTACCTCCGTTGCCAGACTAGTTCTGCAGCTCTCAATTTTCTCAGCCCCAGGCCAGTTTCACTGTTTCGCTGGTATGACCCCCATCTTCTCTCCCTCAAGTCTGAAGGATGCAAGGTTGATTGTACCTGCTGCTGTTAACATGCAGGTTATTGTTGTTTTGTTGTACGACTGGTTAATCACCCATTACCAGCTCTGATTTGCCACATCATGGTCAACTGGACCTTGCTGTGCTCCACCAAAACTGCCCACTACTCTAGAATTCTGTCCCCTCCATTCTCAGCTCTAACAACAAGTGCAAGCAGAGCATGAACTTTTGTCGATAAATTAGAGACCAACTATTCTGATCCCTCACCTGCTTCCCTTCCCCTTTAGAGAGAAATAAAGTTTCAGGGTGAGAGTGGGAGAGGATCTGGGTGGGGAGGCGGGGATTTCTCCCTACTTCCCTCTCCAAGCAAAGCTTGTCCACGAGACCTAAATCCTATTCCCTCAACCACAATTTCTTGTAAACTCCTGACCATCCAATGTCTTCGACCATCGAGGCCATAACAGCCCAGCTCAATCCTATTCTCACCCAATGGCCACAAAAGCACACACTTTATGAAGTAAACCATCAGAATATTCTTCAAAAAGGATAAACACAAATATAAAATGTAATCACGAACTGTAAATAAAAGAGCCAACAGATATCTCAGACACAGTAGGAGCAAGAGAAAACAAAGGCTATAATTTCACACATGGGATTGGGTGGCGGACAGTTGGTTGGAATATGGAAAGACACTGAGAGCAGCATTCCTTGAAAGGTGGAATGGAAATAAGACTCTAACAGGGAAGGGATATTAATTGCATCTCATTACCTAGAGGATAGAGAATCAAGGGTCAACTTTGTTACAAGCCTATACATATGAAGCTAGGATTGGTGCTGTTTGCCACCACCCTGTGCATAAGAGGATAAACAATCTAAGCTCTTGCCAGTCCTAAGGGTTCGTGTACCATCTGGGTTTGAGTCCAATATTTGCTTCATTATAGGAATCCTGCCAGAAATGATGCGAAGTCTTGAGATGTTTTACTATGTTAATGGCACTATATAAATGCAAGTTATAGTTGAAGACTGAGCATTTGTTTAATTTAAATAACTTTATTTAGCTTTCAAAAAAGACTACCTCACAATAACATTAGGAAGTTTATTCATCTATTTTCTGAAAATTAGATTCCCTGTAAACCATATATCATCAGGTCTTAACACACCTTATATTCTTGTAATTTTAAACCTCTAACCATCAAACATACGTAGTAATGTTCCTCTTTGATGTTAGATATCTTTAATTCTTAGTTAGTAAGGTGTTTTATAAATATAAATTGTTGTCTGTAGGCTCATCTGTGTAGTCTGTTTGCCCTGAAATGGTATTGGCCATTTCTTTGCAAATGCAAATGGAGACGTAGAAGAAATATATACATACACTAATAAAGTAACACATGATCATAAAATGAATTAAATGCATGGTAGTTCCCAAATACGTTTGACTAGATACTCTATGTTCAGAATTTATATATGTATCTATAGTCTTCTGTATCAATGCATTTCTTGTCCAACTTACTATTATGATTTTTGACTTTTATGCCATCATTTATTTTGAAAGTGCCTATGTAAACATTTAGAATGGAAATTTTGAATGTAAACATTTACCTGTCACAATGTAGTTGTGGAGCTACCCATTTAATTTTTCTATCCTCATTAAAAAAAAAAACTCCCTTTCTTCCGATTCTCCCACGCCTTATTGTTTCCCGTGCAAGAGGACAAGATGTAGCTCACATTAACTTACTTTCCCTTCCTCTCCCCCTTAATAGTTGAGCATAGGCTGAAATAATCACTGGATTCCTTGAGTATTTACATTATTAAAGCTGTGCTGCTCCAGTACATTTTCAAAAGAATACATTTCTTTGAATGATGTCCTTTGAATAAATTTTTGACACTTAATACTGTTTCCACTTACTTTGTACTGTATTGAAGTTGGTGTAGGCATACACCTTTAGGGTTATGGGTTCTGAAACCAAGGTGGATAAATGGAGTTAAAATACACATTAGCCATGATCTAATGGAATTGTGGAACAGGCTAGAGGGGTTGAGTGGCCTATTCCTGTTCCTATGCTTAACACGTATAACATGTGTGGAAGGGCAGAAACTCACATTGCTGTAAATGCTTAAATGAGGAAGGCTGCAAGATATAAATTGTGTTAGTGATAAAGTTAAAAGAAGGAAATAGTACATCTGCAATAAATTCATTTTAATTTGTGTAAGAGGAGTTTTACACTGAGCAGAACAATTTTTGATTTTATTATATTAAGGAATGCACGTATACAAATGAATCAGAGTGAAATTGATTAAATTAGTTCCTGAAATAAAGAGCAGAATTACAGTCAAGCTGCTGTTAGATAGCCGTTTCCTCCCTCTCTGAGATGAAAAAATGTTCAGGATAGTAGGAAGTGACCTAGATGTGTAACTAGCTAAATTAAGGTAACTTAATGGTTGAAATAACTCATTTTCCCAGAAACTATCAATAAAAAGACAAATGAGGAGTACAGGCTGCAACATTAGGTTTCTAACCAGGAGGCCCTTATTCAAATCTCCATATCAATGGATATTTACACTTGTGATTCTCCAAGGTGGCAAGTCTGACAATTTTAGTCAAATTGTCCTGGAAAGAGAAAATTGGCTAGGAGGAAAATTAGATCCTACATTATCCAAAGAAGCAACACTAATGGTGTTTCTGAAAATTTCCGTGGACTACTAGATCCTCTAATGATAGACATTCAAATTAGGGAAGAAAATTTGGAAAAATTATTTAAAAAGGGGTGTTGAGCATGTAATTTTTTTTTTGGGGGGGGGGGGGTTGGCCTTTCACTATAGGAAAAATGATACAGCACAATTCTGAAAAAGAGCAGACTGGGCTCTATATTTAAGCCTTGATTGAGCATAGGAGTTAATAGGAGCCTAACTGCGACAATTGTTGGGGTAATTAGAGCGTCCCATCACAGTCTGTGACACAAGACAATGGAATGAACAAGGAGAAGACAACATAGTTCTATATTAGAAGAGATAGTAGCTCAGTATGAGCTTAGCAGCTCATATCTATAGAATATTGATTAGTTTCAGCAGGTTTCATATCACCATTCTTTAAGATGCGGTGGATGTGAATACCCAGCATCGAGGCAAATTAGCAGGAAAAATTACTTTTGTGTTGAAAATTAAAAATTTAAAATGACATTTTTCAAATGTTTAAGACTTATTCAAAATCTAAAAACAAATTAGAACACATAATGCATACATCTATTAGAATATAGTCATGTGTGTGAATATTTACAAGTACCAGTTAAAAAATGTCTTTATCAGACGGGACTGTAACCAGAATTTTAAGACATTTTGACATTTTGGGGGCAATTTTAAACTCCCATGATAGGCAGGAGTGTGTCTGGGGGTTGCGGGGCGGGTGGGTGGGCTAGTGGAAGGCTCATATCGGTAAATATATGAAATCCAAACTCCCCAAACCTGCTGCGAATGCGCCTACTTCAAGTTTACCATAGTAGTTTCACCTGCTCTGGAGAGCCAGGTCCATGATTTAAATGAATCCTGTTCCCCAGAGTTTAGCAGCCATTTGAATTTTAATGCCTTTTGGCCGTGTTTCCCATGGCTTGGGAAATCCAGGTGGGAGCTGCAAGATCCAGCAGGTAAGTGCTTTTCCAGCAGTGCTTGTGGGCCAGGAGGAGCAGGATTGCTTCCTCTGGCCCCTCAGCAAGTTTTCTGCCGGGATCTTCAGACCCCCTGTGATCTGCTAACCCTCTGCACCCCCCCCACCCTCCTGCAAGCCAAGAAGGCCTGGAAACATCCTTCAACATTTCTGCTCACCTCACCCCATTTCAAAAATGGGGTGGGGAGGACTAAATGAATTATAAAAATAAATTAGAGTCTTCTATCATCTCTGAGAAAATCTTCTGCTCACTGCTTCCCACAAGAACAGCACTGCGGTCCAGAACACAATAGTGTTTATGTTTGTGAAGCTTAAGGAATGAAATGACACACCCTGGACAACTGAAGACACGGCCGCCCATGATTAGGTTCAGGAGGTTGGAGGTGCATAAGAAACCAGAATTGGAGGAAAGTGGATTTCTCAGAAGGTTGTAGGGCTGTAAGAGTTACAGAGCTAGGGAGCAGCGGGGCCATGGAGAGATTTGAACACGAGGATAAAAAGTTTCAAACTGAGGACCAGGAGCCAATGTAGGTCAACTAGCACAAGGTCTACAAAAGCATGTCACAGTAACTGGCACATTTCCCATCTCTTTGTAGCATGAGGTGGGGGGTGGGATACTTTGCCTCTATCCTTTGTCAACAGTCCAATAAAAACTTGCCATTGGGTGTCATGTGAGAGAAACAAAATAATGAGTAGTTTTTGCAGGCTTTATTTAGATTAAGGGAATAGGGGGAACATACATATCAAAGGTGCCAGGTAATTTTCACAGGACTTTATGGTGAAGTGGAAATTAATTTTCACTTATTTTTTATTCAAGTGTTGAAAACAGAACGCTGAAAAGATGCTGATGTCATAGTGTACACTTTTGGATTGTTAATGATGTGAATAAAAATAATGTGTTATACAAACATCCATTTAACAATCTGGATTGTAGATGGGTGCATGATAAATGGTAAGCACTAAGTCACTATAAAGCTTTCAAATATAGTTAGTTTAAGAGGGTTCAGTGGATTTCGTCTTCCATTACTACAGAATTAGAATGCAAGGAGCTACTGATTGCTTGATAAGGATTCATACCCATCCATTCTTTATAACTATTGTTCCATATCTAATCTCATTCTGTTCACCAAGAACCTTGATCATTTTCTTGCCACCCAACTCCATATGTTTCTCTTTGAATCCCTACAGTCTTGCTTCTGCCCTGCCTATCGCATTAGGATCATCTTAGTCTAAGTTACTAAAAACATCCCCTGCGACTACAGCCAAGGTGCGTTATCCCTTGACCTGTTTGTGGTGTTCAATAGAGTCGATGACTTCATCCTGTACCATCTGTCTGCTGTGGTACAGCTTCAGGGCACCATCACTTCCACTTATTTCAACCAACATATCTCCAGAAATGGTGTCATAGAGTCATACAGCACTGAAACAAGCCCTTCGGCCCACTGAGTCGGTACTGACCAACAACCACCCATTTATACTAATCCTACATTAATCCCATATTCCCTACCACATCCCCACCATTCTCCTACCACCTACCTACACTAGCGGTAATTTACAATGGCCAATTTACCTATCAACCTGCAAGTCTTTGGCATGTGGGAGGAAACTGGAGCACCCGGAGGAAACCCACGCGGTCACAGGGAGAACTTGCGAACTCCTCACAGGCAGTACCCAGAACCGAACCCGGGTCACTGGAGCTGTGAGGCTGCGGTGCTAACCACTGTGCCGCCCTAAGAGTTGGGGGAGGGGGCCTGAGTAGGACTGGAACAAGGAATTGGCCGGGTTGGACTTGTCCTGTTTTTTGTGTACAGGACATACCTGGGCAATTTTCCACACTGGTAGATACCATGTTATAGCTGTAGCTGTGTCTCCTGTCACCCCTGCACTGTCATCTTCACGGTACCCAAAAGTACCATTCTTGTTCCCCTCTCTTTTCTCATTTACAGATTACCAATGGAGTCATTATCTACAGATATGAAGTTAGTTTTCATATCCTGATGACACCCAGGTCTCTCTCCACCTCTAGCAATTCTGCAACCACAAAGGATGGAACGGAATAGATAATAACAGACTATTTCCAATGATTAAGAGTTATAAAACAAGGGGATATAGATATATGATTAAATGGAAGAGATTTAGGACAGGGCAGAAGAAACGTTTTACATTCTGAGGCTGTGGAATGCAGTACCAAAGTTAAAGATTGAAGCTTGAGACCATTTCCATATTTAAGAATGGGTTAGAAAGGGGCTGAAGGAAATGGGAATTAAATGTCACACATACAGGAAGTGTGACAGATGTATGGACAAAAATCTGAAGAGTTATAAAAACTGACTTTGTCTTGTAAAAAACGGACCTTCTAAAAAATGATCAATGTGCTCCAAAAATGGCCAAGAAAGGGAAAGGACTTGGCCTTTGTATATTCAAACTGTGTGACAGGGACAAAGGAAAATCTTCAAAGCCAAGAGGTGAAAATTGCAGCTATCCAAAACCCATCCTAAAATATTCCAAAATTGGATAAGAGTAGTCCTCGGGTGAAGGTGCTAAATTGGGGGAAGGCTAATTATAACAATATTGGGCAGGAACTGAAGAATTTAGATTGGGGGCGGCTGTTTGAGGGTAAATCAACATCTGACGTGTGGGAGTCTTTCAAACGTCAGTTGATTAGAATCCAGGACCAGCATGTTCCTGTGAGGAAGAAGGATAAGTTTGGCAAGTTTCGGGAACCTTGGATAACGCGGGATATTGTGAGCCTAGTCAAAAAGAAAAAGGAAGCATTCATAAGGGCTGGAAGGCTAGGAGCAGACGAATCCCTTGAGGAATATAAAGACAGTAGGAAGGAACTTAAGCAAGGAGTCAGGAGGGCTAAAAGAGGTCATGAAAAGTCATTGGCAAATAGGATTAAGGAAAATCCCAAGGCTTTTTATATGTATATAAAGAGCAAGAGGGTAACTAGGGAAAGGGTTGGCCCATTCAAGGACAGAGAAGGGAATCTATGTGTGGAGCCAGAGGAAACGGGCGAGGTACTAAATGAGTACTTTGCATCACTTCCTGTTTTCCTCTGAAAACCCTTCTCTTCAATTACCCAGTCCCCTTCTGCTAGTTAGTCACTGTCTTTTTCCTGCTTGATATTGAAAATTTTGAGATGTTTTAGTGCTGATGATCAACTGCTCTGTAGAAATTGTCATGCAGGCCCCCACCTGCCAAGAATGAAGCACACATTATTTTGACACATGAACATTTAAACGTAAAATTGGTGCTGGGAAGAAAAGAGAGCCTATCACAAGGAATTGCCAGGCCCCTCGCCGGAAAGACCTTTTTTGCTTGCTAGCAGACGGTGTTGGAACAAAGGACCCAGTCATTGCTTCCCCAATACACAGAAGAAGTGGTCAGATGAGTTAAGTCACATGACTAACTGGCTGTTGCGGAATTTGAACTTGCCATAGAGAATTTGAACTGAGAAAGCTCTTTGCTCCTGCACTGGAAAAGACCTTTCTCCTGTCTGCTCCCATCGCTTTCTCACGGAACTGAAGACATATTGAAGACAAATGAACTGTAAGAGAGTAAAGTCTCTGACAGTGAACAAGCTTTAAGAAGAATACTGGGCCCCAACAAAAAGCAAGACTACTTACACAAGGACTACAGTGAGCTCGAAGCACAGTAAACAAGAAATTCTTCTGAAATTGCCTCAAACCTCTCTTTTATTTTACTTCTGCTCTCTCTTCTGTCCTTATTTGCATGTGCATATCGTGTATATGCATGCTAGTGTGGGGCGCGGCGTGTATCCATTGACAGGTTCTTGTCAACAAATGTGGTTTAAGTTATTAGAAATGCAGTAGGGGAAGTATTGTGGGTAATTGGGCTTGATCTTCTGCCAGAACTCTAAGTTACTCTACATTTCAGGATAGGAGAAATGAAAAAGCTTGTCAGCTGATAGCTGATCCCACTCCCAAGACTATACTTTAACATTCTTTCAAAATCTTTCATGTCTTCCTCTATTTTACTGATACTACGTATTTCAGCTCTCTGGATTAATATGTTTATCCTTTACTTTGCATCTCAACTTTCTGTTTGTTTTTCAACAGCCGGGGCACATTATACTGAAGTTTTTAGTGACCTATTTACTAAAACCCCAATATATTCTCCTGTTCCAGTACCTGAAATATGTTCCCATTTAGCACATAATCCATATCAGTCTTTCCTCTGCCAGATCTCATAACCCTACATGTTCCCAAATTGAAGTGCATCTATTTGCCTGTCCACTGATTGATTGTGAATTTGTACACATTGATATTCATCATTTGCTGCTGTTCTCAATTTAATATCATCTGCAAATTTGGACACTTGGCACATAATTCTGTCTTCTAAATTATTTATAAAGATGATAATACATTTCACTTGTCTTCTTTAAACCTAAGAAAGCCTGTTTCCTGTTTCTGCTAATTTCTTTGCCTTATAATTGGAAAGTGGTGAACAAGGATTCACCAAAGGGGAGCTCAAAACACAGTGTTTAAAAATTAAACTTTGTTACAATAAGATCTTTCTCACCTGGTCGTAACAAAATGCAGATAATCATTGTAATTTACTTTCTTTTCATTTTCAATAAAAGTACAGAGAATTGAAGAGCAAACACTAAAATAAAAGGACATAAGCAAATGTTCCAAAGTACAGCTGGAACATTTCAATCTATCATTGTGCTTTGTGGGCGCTTCAGGTGCTATCACAGCATTGTGGAACTACTGGTTCCTGCTGTGCTGACTCAGTTCTCTCCAGATTGTCCAAGCCTAAAATATTTTTAAAAATTATGACTGACAAAACATGAGGAACACCAAGATCTAAAGTGCAGGATGCAACTAGCTTGATAAAAGCTGAAAGACAGGACGAAGTAAATCAGGAAATAGTGAATAGATGAAACCAAGTTTGTGTATTAAAAACCTATAACAGGGCTTTGAGGTGTAAAAGGCTCCACAGCATTAAGGTCTTGGGAAATAAAAGGTTACAGCAGTGCATTAAATATTTTTTGTAGGTAGGAAGAAAGAGTAGTATCAGTAAAATAGAGGAAGACATGAAAGATTTTGAAAGAATGTTAAAGTTTAGAGATACAGCACTGAAACAGGCCCTTCGGCCCACCGAGTCTGTGCCGACCATCAACCACCCATTTATACTAATCCTACACTAATTCCATATTCCTACCACATCCCCACCTGTCCCTATATTTCCCTACCACCTACCTATACTAGGGACAATTGCTAATGGCCAATTTACCTATCAACCTGCAAGTCTTTGGCATGTGGGAGGAAACCGGAGCACCCGGAGGAAACCCACGCAGACACAGGGAGAACTTGCAAACTCCACACAGGCAGTACCCAGAATTGAACCCGGGTCGCTGGAGCTGTGAGGCTGCGGTGCTAACCACTGCGCCACTGTGCCGCCCAAGTATAGTCTTGGGAGTGGGATCAGCTATCAGCTGACAAGCTTTTTCATTTCTCCTATCCTGAAATGTAGAGTAACTTAGAGTTCAGGCAGAAGAAGATCACCAATCCATCAAGCCCAACTACCCACAATACTTCCCCTCGTGCATTTCTAATAACTTAAACCATGTCTAGTTTCACTCCTGCCAATAATTGGTTCTATTTACTTACCACTGTTTTAGTAAAAAAAAAGGTTCCTCCTGCATTTATTTCCGATTTTCTTTTGTTGTTCTTAATTTGTATGATCCTCTTAGGCTTAAATTCTGTACATGGCAGAAAAGCTTACTTGGATCCAATTTGTCTAAATCTGTCATAATTTTAAACATTTGTATCATATCCCCGCTCAGTCGTTTCTTTTCAAGACAGAAAAGACCTAATGTAATTAATCTTCCCTCATACATCATTAAGTTTTGGGATCAACTGTAGCTCTTCTCTCCCTTACCTGCATCACAGGCTGCCGCTCTCTTAATGCTGGAGGGCCTTCTATTGGTCTTCCAGCTTCAGGCACCCAGCCGCTGTCCTTAATTGGACGACAAGTGTGCCCTCTGGCCATATCTTAGAAAATTGTGTCAGGTGACTATTTCTGACACAGTGCGGGGCCAGGACCCGCATTTGATCCTGGTGTTGGGGTCCCGATCTCAATACAAAAATCCTGTCTGTGATCTCACCAAGGCTGAAGACAGTTTTAAAATGAGCTCTCTGGATTCATATGTTCATCCTTTACTTTGCATCTCAACTTTCTGTTTGTTTTTCAACAGCCGGGGCACATTATGCTGAAGGTTTTAGTGACCTATTCACTAAAACCCCAATATATTCTCCTGTTCCAGTATCTGAAATACGTTCCCATTTAGCACATAATCCATATCAGTCTTTCCTCTGCCAGATCTCATAACCCTACATGTTCCCAAATTGAAGTGCATCTATTTGCCTGATAAACAACAGCAGTCCCAACACTGATCCTTTTGGCACTCCTCTAGTACTGGCTACCCATCCAGTACTACTCATTGTTGTCTAACAACCAGCCACTTACCAATCCATTTAATACATTTCCATTTATCCCATGGCTTGGATCCTTTATCATAGTCTATTATGTGGGACAGTGTGAAGTGCCTTCCTGAAATCCAGGTAGATAACTACGCTATCTGCTAGGTCTGCTAGGTCTGTTATCTCCTCAAAAAATACAATAAATTATGATCTCCTGCTGCTAAATCTATGCTGACTGTCTCAGGTTAGCTCATGCTTCTCAAAATGGTCCCTTATATTTGCTCCCTTATATTGTCCCTCATAATACTTTTAAACACTTTCCCAGCAGGAGAAGCAAGGCTTACAGGTCTGTAATTTAAAGGTTCATCCCTCGCCTCTTTTTGAAGATGGGAGAGGTGGTGGACATGGGAGCAGTATTAAAGTCATGAACTAATTTATGCTTTATGGAGAGTTAAGAATTGTATGCAGTAGCAGCTACTCAGTACTGCCTGTTGCCAGGAGAACCATCTGCTCTCCAGCTGTTAATATTATTGAGAGACATTGCAAACTGTAGGTGGATTAACATCAAGGTTATTATCGTTAGGATGGATTGACCTATTCCTTTCCTTTGATTAAGGCTTTGAGCAGGTTTATATGTGTCTTTGTGAATAGATATTGACTTGTTCACCACTATAATGTGACTGTGTTATTAAACAGGATATGGGATTCCAATTTGCTAAAAAAAACTGCCCATGAAATATGGTTTTCAGCCAGTAAAACAATAGGTGAAAAGGATAAGGATAGCTATAGTATGATAATCAGAAAATCAGTTACAGTTAAACATAAAAAGGAAACTGCAGAATAGAAGAGAGAATAGCATGAAGGATGACAACCCAAGAGCATTGGTCTAGTTTACATTTTGCATGAAATTGTGTTTTAGCGTTTTGAGTAATTAAAGAGTAAAGTTACAGTAACACAAAGCTCTACCTGATGTCTTTACGGCCTGTATTATGAAATGTTTAGTCCAACATAAGACAACATGAATTGAAAGCAAACAAAACTAGATGACCCCGGGAGAGAGAAGTTTCTGAGTCTATTAGTAATCATAAGGAACAAGTGAGAGGAAAGACATATCCCAAGAGTGCACCAGACAAATTGTAAAGTATATTGCTTATTCCCGGCACTCCCAAGCACTCTTGCATCAGAAAGCAAAAGTAAATCACTTCCAATACAAAGCTAGCACTTTTTAAAGTGCGTCATCTGTACTTTTTAAAGAAGACTAACATCCAGTATGTTTTACATTATTTATCTGTAATTAGGAGAAGGAATATAGACAGTTAGTAACATACAAGAACATTAGTGATGCACATTTTTATGGTTTCGTCTTTACAAATTGGCATCTATATGCGACATCTTTCATTATAAAATCGAGGGAAAGAACAGTACATTCTGGAATCAGCATTGATAAAATCATTACTGGCAAGAACTGTGCTGCGAGCAAGCTCTTGGAACTGGGAGATATTTACTTTTACTATTTCCACAATTATGAATAAAAATATAAAATTGATGACATTTTACCAGTCAGTGTAAGTGCTAGCAGCAATGCAGAGGGCAGATTGTGTCACAAAATGGGATTAAACTGCAACTTTTCTTCTTTCACATTTTGTATTTGCTGTTGACCCTTTGTACACCACCACTTCTTCCACACTATATACACAGAGTCTGTACAATAGAAAACTTGCCAAATCAAATAACAAATAATTGGTTGACTTCTAGTCTATACTCAAAAATTATGATTCTTGATACCAAACCATTAAAGCTCCCTTAGAAAAGTGATCAATTAGTGTGCATGGTAAGGAATCTTACAGCTTAATGCTGGAGGAGTAAAATACTTGGTGTTGCATTGTTACGACTGAGGCAGGATGCACTCCATCATATACTTTACTGTTTATCCCTGAATAGAATACAGCAACCAGGTTTCTTTAATAAACAACAAAATTATCAGTTTATTATAAAATAAGACTTATCCAGTAACGAAGCAAAACATTAACACACAGATTGAAATATGAAAGATCCTTTTTTACCTTAGACCACCCTCCCCACCCCTGGCCACCATATACACACACATACATATACCGGTTAACCAAACAGTAAAGAGAGTTTCTCTTTAGGGCTCTCTTACAAAAAAAAAGACAAAAGAAGAATACTTTGGCCAAATACTTGCTAATTCTTGAAGAAAAAAAAAAGATATGGAAAGATGTCAGATGTCCTTTTTTTGTCTGGTGCCAGGTAGTGAGTCAGTGAGATCCTTTTCTGGAGCAATTCGTTTAGGCGGAGTAGAGGATTTATCCAGCATCTCAGGAGAAATACAGCATTAGGGGTTTTAGTTCTCACACATTCGATACACAGATTTTCTCTGTGACAGGAGGAAAGAGAAGACTGTCACACTGAATACGCAGGGTTTCTTTCAAAGAAATAGAGAAAGAGATGAGCTGGGTGTTTCTTTTTCTTTGGCAGGAAACAAAACCAACTGTCTTCAAAACACTTCACTCTCCAACTCACTGTCCAAAGCGAAACCAAACACAATATCTCAAGAGTTAAGCCTGCTGACTCCTATAAATCTTGACCTGTCACTTCTCTGTAAACATCCTCTCCAGGTCAAAAACCCCCCACTGGGTACTTACATGGAACTTCCAATAAGGGTTGTTTACAAACCAAGTCCAAAAGACCGTCTGAATGACCTCTTTTTAAAAAACCCCACAAAGGGCTGAATTTTATTCGGGCGCCTGGCTGCGTGGCAGCACCCTTTCAACTCAGCGCGGCGCCCGCATTTAGCGGCTGCCACAGAGACGACACGATATTAAGCGCAGGGTTCATTAGCATCACTACACCGAGCCCCCCACCCCCCAATATTACGTGGGGAGAGGCGGGACATTCGGCACAGTGAGGAACCCTTTGACAATTGTGCAGCAGGTGCTGGGGCCCTATTTTAAGCACCTCTGCACCTACTTCCTGACAGCTGTCAAACGATACTTAAAAGACTACTGAAGAGTGGGGCTGCTGTCAATCTGACAGCAAAGCAGAAAGTGCTACAGAAATCCAATAGGTCAGGCAGCATCTGTGGAGAGAGAAGCAGAGTTAACTTGTCCAAGTTCACAGGGCTGAAAGTTAACTCTGCTTCTCTCTCCATAGATGCTGCCTGACCTGCTGAGTTACCCCAGCACTTTCCGCTTTGCTGCCACATACTTACCCTGCTGTGTCCCAGTGTCCTGTGAAATTGCGATCCTCTTCTCCCACTCAAGTGTTACATTCCTTCTTGTAGGCGTGCTGCACCTGGGTGAATAATCTTAAATTTGCACATTCCAGGACGTGAGACTTAAATAGACCATAAAAGGTATTACAGAGGTTTACAGAGAACACACTGACACAAATGGGAATGCACAGGTGTCACAGCAATGTGAATACGTCTTTCACTAAATGTTCCTCATCAACATGTGTGTCCTTTTCTCTGTGCGAATGATGTGTATCAGCATGTAGCGCCAATGTCACATCCCTTTGCACCGTTGGCCCTTCAGAAGAGCCAACGTATGCAATATCATCATTGCCATGTCACCATTACTCATGAGCGTCTCCACGAATGCAGTGACACGGACATTGGCTCAGTCAACTGCTGCCTCTAATGGCTTACACAGGGATGCTGCAGATGTGGACTGGTGCACAGCAGGTGAGCGAGGGTGATGTGTGGCTTGTAGCGCTTATGTCGGTTCCTATGGAACAGAGAGCCTTTGTCTGATCAGCCACTTCCATACATCCCTAGCTCACTGCTAGCCCTAGGTTCAGAGCCTGGGTGCCATCTGCCCTCCCTTGGATCTTTCATGTTGTAGGTCTTCAGCGTCCTCATAGCCCGAGGAGGAATCCTGTTGACGTCTCTCCTCATCATGCCAGGCCTGGCCCCTATTGGGTCTGTAGTTGTGCAGAGCAGCACAGAAGGAGCTGGCCTTTTAGGCCCGTAGTACAGGGTATCACCCTATCCATACAGGCATTGGAGGCGCTCTTTCAACATGCTGATCTCCTGCTCAATTGTGGCTCATGTAGCTCAGTGGTTGGCGTTGTATCTCTCCTCTGCAGCAGTGGTGGGGTCTCTAACTGGTGTCAGGAGCCATGTCTACAAAGGATAGCCCTTATCTCCAAGAAGCCACCCCTCCATCTGAGCCACTTCAGTGAATAGCGGTGGCAGCCGGGACTGGCGCAAGACCCAGGTGTCATGGCAGCTGCCTGAGAAGTGGTCACACATTCGCTGCAAGCATCTGTGGTGTTCACATACCAGCTTCACCTAGATAGAGAGGGCTCCTTTAATGGTGGCGTCTGCCGGTGGTAGCCTGGCAGGGGACCTGCTGTCCACATGAGTGCAGTCTATGAACATTACAATCTATAGTTCTCTGGCAATGGTGCCAGAACCAGTGGCCCTCTGGGCCTGGCTGTGAGAGTCCGTCCTGAAGTGGACATCCTCACTGGCCCTCTGGTGCAGGACATTGGTGACCTCTCTGATGCAGTGGTGCACTGCTGACTGTGTGACCCCTTCAAAGGTCTCTGTTAGGCCCCTAAAAGGCTGCAGAGGCATCAGGCTTGAGAACCGCTGCCACAATGAGGAACAAAGGCATGGGATGTCCACCGGAGCCCATGGGATGCAGGTCATCCTTGAGCAAGGCACAGAGACGTGTCACCACCCTCTCTATATGCGCAATCTCCTCTGAAACTGGTGCTCTGACATCTGATGGCATGTCATGTGGGGCTTGTAGATGCATGGCAACCGTAATGGAGAGCTCCCCTTGGGGGCTGCTGCTCATAACTGGGGGCCTCTACGTGGATCACACCTACCTGTTGGTATTGTCTCTGGCGCATATGGATCCTCACATGCAGAGGATCACACAATGTAGGATGAGCCATACCTATTTTCATGTGATAAATAAAGTTGAACCCTGCATGTATTCAAAGGTTCCTAACACGGCATAGATTGTTGTTGACGGGTACATCAGCTGCTTTCCTGGATCAACTATGTGGCATGCCATGGCATTGCCCATCTTGGCCAACATTCAGAGTGGTACAGCATGACCACATCAAGATCCTATCAGCTGAATCGATTGCCCCCACCATTCATAAAACCTTAATACTCCTGCCCTTTCTGGCACCCTCCCCACACACAGGGGTGCCTAGTGTGTCATTGCCCCCTCACAAACACAGAGCGTACACTGTTAACGGAGGGATGGTACATGGTACCTCCATGCCAGCACAGCTTTCCCTCCAGTAATTCCAGACCCCCTCCTTTCAGAATGCAGAGTGAGACCCCTGCATATCCCCCCCTCCCTTTAAGAATGCAGTGGCAGACCCCTGTGTATCCCCCCCTCCCTCCTCCCTTCCAGAATACAGAGTGAAGACCCGCCGGCTTTTCAGATTGTGAAAGGGACGGCACGTGACGGCCACCCGTTCAATGATGAATCCGGCAGTGCTGGTGGAGAGGCAGCAGGCTGCATAATCAGCTAAGGTAAATAATCGTTACCATATGTTGATTGTGGTGCCGCCGCCTTGCGGCGGGGGGGGGCGCTGCACCGAGGTCCCGCTGGTCCCGGTAATATGCGGCGGGCCCTTCTCGACGTCACAGGTCGAGGCGGGCCTCCCCGCAACATTTTACTGGCCCCCCCGCTGTGACCCGCAGTGTCGAGGGGCCAGTAAAATTCAGCCCAGAGTTCAGCATTTATAAAATCTTCACAGTTTAAATCTAAGTCCTCAAAAAAATACTTAAAAATATAGAAGCACTGTCATTACAGAATATGAATATCTAATACATTTCTCTCTTTATTCATTCACAGGATGTGGGCGTCGCTGGTGAGACCAGCATTTATTTTCCCTCCCTCATAGTCTTAGAGAAGGTGGTGCTGAGCCACCTTCTTGAAGTAATACTGAGTGGTTTGCTATGCCCTTTCAGAGAGTCAACCCTAAAGGCGAGTCACATTAAGGATGGCACATTTCCTTCCCTAAAGGACATTAGTGAACTTGATGAGTTTTTATGACAATCTGTTAGTTTCATGGTCACCATTATTCAGACTAGCTTTTTATTCCAAATTTTATTTAATTTTTTGGGGGAGGACAATATCAGTTTTTATTTATTCTAAATTTACCTTTCCTCAATAACTTATAAAGCTACTTAATATAATTTAAACACGTTCCACAGACAATTCCTGCATTTCCTGTTGCCATGCCATTTCCGGACTTTTTGCAGCAAGCAGAACTGTATTGTAAACCACTATTGTAGTGTTAGTTGCATCAAATATTGAGTTAGTAAATGTGAAGGCTTTCAGAATCACTTAGGCAGGGTTGAATAATATCCTGCGATGAGGGGCTATGATAGCACATAAAGCACACAATGTACTTTTAGTTCATGCTACTATTTCCTTTCCCAGAATGACTCAAATATGTTTTAACTTTGTAATTATTATAAAAAAGGTAATATAATATATGACAGTATAATGTAATGTTATTCATTACAGATTTGATATTTATGTTATACATCATGAAATCCCACTGTAGGGTTAAAAAAGCACATCCTACATCTAATCTTGAAATTAGATCTTGCCCACATCTTCCGGACAATAGGCAATGACATTTCAGAAATGTTAAATGGTAAAGCCTGCTCAGACTTAGCTGCTAACTGCTGTAGTTTCTCAATGTGATTGTCAATATTATAGAAAATTTGTGGATTTTAACTAATGATATTGGTGGAATAATTTGCTGTTTTGACTGAAGATAAGGAGGATTAAATACATGATAGAAATCAGATTGCTAAAGCTGGAAACAATCACAATTGTCCATAGCCATTGAGAAAGTACACAATGCAGCAAAATGTGGGCACCTCACCATACCTCCTCTTACCTAGGAATAAGGATGAATTTTAATACCTGGATAGTAAAATTTTTATCCTTGTATTCAAATCTCTCCACATCCTCGCCTCTCCCTATGTCCATAACCTCCACCAGCCCTGCATCCCTCCAAAAGCTGTGCGTTGCTCTTACTCTGGCCTCTTGTGCAAACCCCACTCCCTTCAATCCACCATTGGTGGCTGTCTCTTCAGCTGTCTAGATCCTAAATTCTGCAATTTCCTACCCGAACCGCTTCATCTCGCTTCCTCTCTCTCCTCCTTTAGGATGCTGCTTAAAACTGACCTCTTTGACCAAGTGTCTGACCACCTGCCTTCATGTCTCCTTCCTTGGCTTCGTGTCAAGTTCCTGTGAAGCACATTGGAAGGTTTACTAAGTTAAAGGCACAATATAAATGGAAGTTGTTGCGGGTGTAGTTGATTTCATTTTGGCTCAGGCCAGCTTTAGTTCATTGCAATCCAATAGCTTCTATTACAAGAAAACAAAATTGGTTTACAATGCTACCAGCAATCTGGTCCAATTGTACGAGCTGCATTTGAACTGAGAGGTGCAAGATTTCCTGTTTAAAGAAGGCGATACAGTATATCTAAATTATTAGAAGGAATACTAGAAGCCAGTTCACAGCGCTCCCACCCACACACACATACAAAGGATACTTTATTCCTCCATATTACAATATTTGAATATATTTGCATTATCTGCTTTGACTTGGTTTGATGCTATTTGTTTTTTTTTAAATTGGTTTCTGAGGTTCCAACACACCTTGAATTTCTAGCATTGTCCCTAATGTTCTCTTATTGTTTCCTAACTTGTCCAGATATAGGACAAAAAACACTGGGAATAAAAACTCAGATTGATCTGAAAAAGAACGGGCGTTAACATTTTGGGTGCAACCCTTTGTCACAATATCCAAAATACTGAAATATCTTTTCGTTTAGATGCTGATTAACTTCCTGTGCATCTCTGGCATTTCTTATTTTTATTTCAAATTTCCAGCATTTGTGGCTTTTCTATTTACTGATTAAAATTCATTGGTAATGTGTATCAGTCTGTTCAAAGGTACACAGTAGAGCATCATAACCTGTCTTTTCTCTCTACGAATGCTGTCTGATATGCCTAGTTACTCCAAGAAGGTGGTAATGGGGCTGCTTTTTTGAGATGCAATTGCTTTTTTTTTGTAAACACGTTCATATGTCACCTCTGAATGTATTAGAAGTCAATCACTGTGTGGGACAAGAGTTGTGAGTCGGCCAGCCCAGATAGGAGTAGCAATCTTCCTTTTATGAAGGGCATTAATAAATCCTTAGAGCTTTTATGACAATTCCAGAATTTTCATGGCCATTTTGTTTGCTTGGGCCAAGCCATAAATGATCAGATTTATTAAATTCAGCTTCCCAACCCGCCACAGTGGAATTTTGAACTAATGACCTCTGATTGCTAGTTCTGTACCATAAGCACTACAATGCTGTAGGTGTACATTAAAAAAAAGGTGTAATCATACCTTTTAACTGACTGGAACTTGCAATCTTTGTCTTCTTGGGCATGAACTTTAAGCATGGGATATGTTTAAAAATAATCAGACAGAATGCTATAACTCTATTACAATATACTGTAAAATCCAACTTGTAAATCATTTGCCTATTTTATAGTTTTATTTTGGTTAAAACCTTGTAAGTTATGCCTTGTTACATTTAAAGGATGTTACAAATGCATATTAAAATACATGCTGAATTTAACAAACCTTAAATATACGCATTAGGTGCAGCTAATACTTTGGATTTCACATGAAGTTGGCATTATTTGAGTGAATATCTAGGCATCTGCTTGGACCCAATTAAGCAAGCAGAATAAAAATTCAATTAGACAATAGGAATTGTTTTGAACATAAGAGGGAAGACTTACACTACCGGAGAACAACAACAATTTGCATTTATATAGTGTCTTTAACGCAATATATCCCAAGGTACTCCACAGGAGTGTAATCGGGCAAAAATTTGACACCAAGCCAAAGAAGGAGGCATCAGGATAAGTGACCAAAGCCTTGTTCAAACAGGTAGGTTTTAAGCAGAGTCTTAAAGGAAGAAAGGCAGAGAGGTTTGGAGAGGAAATTCCAGAACTTCGGGCCACATGGCTTAAGACGTGGTACCAATGAGGCTAATAGCATAGATAGATGTAAAAGGAAGCCAGATAAGTACATGAGGTATAAAGGAATAGGGCAGGAAGTAGTAATGCTGGAGGAAACTTCTGTGGAGCATAAACGCCAGCATAGACCAGTTGGGCCGAATGGCCCATTTCTGTGCTGTTATTTCTATGAAATGCTATGTAAAAAGAATGTGATGAAAGTGAGAAGAATTGGGAAGGATTATGAAAGAGAGAGAAAAAGAGGGGTAGAGAGTGAGGGTGAAATGAGGCAAAGAGTGGGGGAGAATGGCAGAAAGATCCAGAGGAAGAGACTAAGAAAATTCAATTAAGTAGTATGCAGTTGGAAGAAAAATCAAATCACATTCATTTATTGCCTTTAACGTTAAAAATGTTAAAGATGCTTCACAGAACTGCCATAATGAAAACGAATGCCAAGCCAGGAAGGAAGTCAGGAATAGTGACTCAAGGTTAGGTCAAAGAAACGTTTTTTGAGGAATTTTTTAAAGTGAAGAGAGAGATGCAGAGGGGAAGAAATTTAGGGAGGGAATAAGACTGAGGCGGCTCAAGATGCTGTCACCAATGGTGGAATGAAAGTGTGTATAGGGGGTTGAGTAGGTCTGAATCTGAGTATTTGGGAGGGGAAGAAAACCTGGAGGAGATGGAGTGAAGTAAGGTCATGAATGGATTTATAGATGAGGACAAAGATTTCGCGTTGAGGACGGGGAGCTAATGTAACTCAGTGAGGGGGATGTTTGAGAACGATAGGTGAGTGGGATTTAGCATGGGACAGCACATGTGTGGCAGAACATATCAAATGTTACACTGTTGGCCTAGGTTTCAAAACTTCTTGCATGGTGCACTTGGAATCAGTGAATTTATCTAGAATACAATATATACAATGGGCTGGCTTTTTAGGCCGTGCCAGGGCTGGGATCGGAGGTGGGTGGACACTGCTGGCTTGTGTGCCAGTTCCTGGGCTAGTTTCACAGAGGTGGGATAGTGTTACAGCAAGGTATAGGTAGTTAAGGGTCCCTTAAGGCCAGTTAAAGGAGGCTGAGGGGCCAGCGCTCCACGCAGGCCTAGCGGCCCTCCCTACCTCGCTGTGTGTTGCAGCAGCTGCTAGTCATCCTGTAAAAGGGTTTCCCCCACTCCTCACACAGTGATGGCCTGGCTGCAAAACCGATATTTTAAATTTAAACTTCAAAAAAGTTGGAGAGAGCTAGGTTCCATTTTGAAGCACCCTCTCCCTTACTTACCTGACAGCACAGCCTGCTGCTGTTTTCAAGCTGGAAGACCTCTGATTGGCCCTCCCAGCTTCACGAGCCAGCATAGTGAATCTGCCCACTGGCCATTAAATGGCCACCCTGGGGAAAATCGCATTGAGTGACTGCTTCCCACATAGTGGGCTAAATTTTACAGGCCCCCAAGATGGGTTCGGATGTGGGGGGGGGGGGCAGCCTATAGAATTGCGACAGGAGGCAGGCGGGAGGTGGGGGCAGCGTGGAAGGCCCGTCATCACTTGTTCGCAACGCTATTTTGTTTGGGGCAGGATAGGCTGAGAAAGGCACAAATTGAGGCCCTTGTGGCCTATTATCGACCACTTAAGGGCCTCTTCCTACCGCTGCTGGGATTTAACCAAAGGCGGGGGTTGGGGTGGCCTCCATTATACTGGGTCACCCAGTAAAACAAGATGACCTCCCTATAGGCAATCTGTGGTCCACCGAAGGATCCCAGTGGGAAAATCTGCACCTCCCTGAACACTGCACTTAACGCCCACCCTCATCGAGGCCTTCCAGATTGGCCCCAGTGACCCCACCGCACTTACCTTGGGTCTGGGCTCCAGCACTGGGCCGAGGTCCAAGACCTCTTGCAGCACCGGCAGTGGTCACTGTTGCCTGTGGCACTGCCAATACTGCTGAGCTGCCAGTCCTGTGATTGTCCTGCAGCTCTTGGAGGCGGGATTCCTGTCTTTAAAGGGACGGGGATTCCGGCGCCGGACTGTTAATTGGCCCAGTGCTGTAGAATTGCACTTGGGGGGGTTCCAACTGGCTGAGGCAGGATTCTGCCCACCTTTTCGGCCCCGGCGCCAGGAGGCCTACCATGTACACAAAATCCACCCCAGTGCGGGCTTCTGACCCACATTTCAGTCTGACAGTGGGGTTCAAAAGCCTGCAAGGAAAACCCTGCCCAATGTTTAAACCTGTGGCTCTTTGCCAGCTGCATCTTCTCTGGCCACTCCTGTTGCAGAGTACAAAACAATAGCATTCTAATCTGCTTCATTTGCTGAGCATATATACTCAACCAATTAAGTTTGACGTTGTGGGCATCAGCTGCCTAGATTACAGCTCCAATCATTTAGTTTTTAAAGAATTCACAATCTATTATGCAAAGAACAAGAGCTAGCTAGTTGCAGAATTGTATCACCGTAACTTGCCTGCAACTATCACTGTGGTGTGATAGTTGTTTGCGTCGCAAAGGTCAGCAGCAGAGTGAAAATAGTGCTTTTGCTTTCTGGTGGTTCTCGCTTAGGTGCATGTTGTGGCTTGACGGAGTTCTTCCTTTCAGAAGCAGACTGTCGCTCCAATTGTTTGCAAGCCTCTGCTTGAAACTGCAGCAACGGCAAACTTAACGGATTTAGACGTGCACGGCGGAGGTCCTCTTTGGCAGTCTCTTGAAGGTGATGCCTGGCTGTTATATTCTTACTTCAGTGTGAGTTCATTCAACATCTGCTGAGGGCTTTTGTTTGGCTTGATCATCATCTGCGGCACATCTGTATAGCTACGATAGAGCAGGGAAACTTTTCAGTTTAGGAATTGGCATGCAGTTTGGAATGAACTTCTACCTGCCAACGATTAAGTCGGAGAATTATTTTGGCTAACAGTAGTGTGCACTCTGGAAAAATCTTGTGGAAAGTTCTCTTTCTTGGTTAGCGTTAATCGATCCCGTTTTCACTATTTTAAATTTCTAATTTGTTTCCCGTTTTCAAGCAGCTTGGAATGAGGCAAGCTGCTCACTTTTCACTTCCAGTTTTTATAGCAAAGTTAATATTTACATTCATTCTGATGTAGCTTTGATTTGCACAGATAATCCGTTTTACAAGGTGACGCAGTTTGCCTTTGTTGGAGATGTAATGTTCCTGCGGTTGGTGGGGGGTGAAATTCCTTCCATTTGTGAATTTAGGAAAGAAAAACTAGGCATGGATACAGAATGGCTTTTCCTGACTTTTTTTTTGAAAAACTCAAATTGCTAAAATTATGGACAGGAAAAATTTTATTAATAAAGTTGGGAGAATCCCCATAGGAATTACAAGGACATTGCCATCCTGATAAATTGACTTGTGTGGCATTTTAAGCAAGTGTGTGAAATGTGCATTGATGTAATTGCGATACCGAATAGGCCTTCTGCTGCTCAGACTTTTGAAGTTAAGCGCTTGAGAGCTGCATTACAATAGTTTGTGTGAAATTATATTGTTGCTGCACCGTACCTTCTAGTTTGATACTGCTATCTGATTTTGAGCAATGTAAGCTGCAAGCACTTAGCTATGCTGCCAGCTTCTCGCTTCCCTCAAATGGGGGAAAAAGCTGAACACTGCACAATGTGTGACTGCCAGAATGGGTTCAGCTGACCATTGTTCAAATAATGGTGACATGTTTAAAGTTAATGAAAAGCTTATGGTTCTTTTGACTCTTTACTAATATTAGAAATGCAAAAGGAAGTCTGTTGCAATTCTGAACTGTATCGAGATGGCCTCATGCTGCAGGTGAACTCAGAATTCAGGTCACTTTTTCTTCAGTTATGCTGTTCATTTGATATCAATGCAAAGCTAAAACTGCTTCACAGTGCTGAAGCTGCACTGGAGGACTGCACTCTTGGGCTGGAATTTTCACAGCAGGGCCAGGAACCTGACGTCCAGAACATATCCGAGTCCTGACGCAACGCAATTTTCATATGGAATAATTGGACCGGGGCAAGTCCTGCACCCAATTAGAGGTGCCAGATGTCTCCTGGAGGTGGGACCAGGTTATAGAAGGCTATTTTAAAAGGCAAGTGACAGCCATAACTGGGCTTGCCGTTGCTTTCAGGGATGGAGCAGCAGGGAGATCAGAGGGCCTGTATTGGCATTGGCATGTGTCGCCGGGCGGCATTCCACTTTTCTGATGCCTCCCTGGAGGTGCTGACTGGTGCAGTCTCATAAAGGAGAGGTGTTTTTCCTGGCTTCAGGAAAGAGAAATCCGCCAGTGAGACCAAGAGGGCTTGAATGGAGGTGGCCACGGAGGTCAGCAGCTGCCGAAACACAAGGACATGATTCCAGTGTAGGAAAGGTTTCAGTGGCCAGTTGTGGTCTGGTAAAGTGAGTGGCAAGCGGCATCCGGGTGATTGGGCACCAACTCTCTAAGCAGCAGAATGCTAGTGAGCTGACCTCACAGAATGTCCGCAGTTCTCCCTCACATTGTCAGAGTAAGTGAACGGTCATCACACTGAGATGTTGCCACCCTCACATATGGGGCAACATTCAGATGGGGACATCACTGAGAAGATCAGATCATGTATGTCAGATTGGAAGAGATGAGTGAGCGCAGTGTACTGATGAATCATTCTCCTCTCATCCTGCAGGAGAAGAGAGCCCATAAAGCTTGTGAGATGGCCAGAATGGGTGGTGGAGTGGCACTCCTGGACCCCTATGGAGAAGTCGGTGCTGGAGATCACCAGGACGCCCTCTAGGCATTCGGTGGGGAATGGCGAGATGGGAGGCTGTGAGCAATAGGGTCATTGGATAGCTCTTTCTTGAGGTGAAGGGCATGGAGCATACTCCTGCCGAATGTGATCTATGGATCTTGGATCGCTGTCATCTGAGGGACGCTTCTGCAGAGGCACGTGTTGAGTAGGACGAGCCCTCATTTCCATTTTTTTGGGTTTCTCACAGGGCCAGTTGCAGAGGGGGATCTAAGTGGACTTGCCCAAGTGGCGTCACCGTCCTTGGCGGAGGTGGGTGGACTCCACAGAACCTGCACCCACATCATACCTCGGCACCTTCCACCAGCGCAGACACATTCACCTCGGTTGAGCCCCAGATTAGTATAGAAAGGGGAGCACAGGATGAGCCTCACATCATGCGTGAGCAGGAGGATGAGGCAGAGTCAGCTGTGGTCAGTCCCCCTTGGAGGACAGAGGACTGACACAGTGATGGTTTGCTGGGTGAAGATGCTGTGCCTCAGGTGTCACAAACAAGAAGGGTCTTCCTCAAGAACAAGAGGCAGATAAGTTCCTGTTCGTTGGAGTTCCCTGAGGCATTGACGAGCCATGGGCAGGCAGTGGAGGAGTCTATGCAGCGCATGTACTCTGTCATGACTCAGGGATTTGATTGAATGAGCACCTCGATTAAGATAAAAGCAAAATACTGCGGATGCTGGAAATCTGAAACAAAAACAAGAAATGCTGGATTCACTCAGCAGGTCTGGCAGCATCTGTGGAAAGAGAAGCAGAGTTAACGTTTCGGGTCAGTGACCCTTCGTCGGAACTGACAAATATTAGAAAAGTCACAGATTATAAACAAGTGAGGTGGGGGTTGGGCAAGAGATAACAAAGGAGAAGGTGCAGATTGGACCAGGCCACATAGCTGACCAAAAGGTCACGGAGCAAAGGCAAACAATATGTTAATGGTGTGTTGAAAGACAAAGCATTAGTACAGATTAGGTGTGAATATACTGAATATTGAACAGCAGCAAGTGCAAACCTGAAGAAAAACAACCTGAAAAAAACAGTGGGTAAGCAAACTGAACAAACTAAGATGAAATGAAATAAATGCAAAAAAAGATTGTAAAAAATGTAAAAAAGAATGTAAAAAAAAAGGAAGAAAAAATAACTAAAAATGACTAAAAATGAAAGTAAAGTGGGGGGCTGTCATGCTCTGAAATTATTGAACTCAATGTTCAGTCCGGCAGGCTGTAGTGTGCCTAATCGGTAGATGAGATGCTGTTCCTCGAGCTTGCGTTGATGTTCACTGGAACACTGCAGCAATCCCAGGACAGAGATGTGAGCATGAGAGCAGGAGGGAGTGTTGAAATGGCAAGCAACCGGAAGCTCAGGGTCCTGCTTGCGGACTGAGCGGAGATGTTCCGCAAAGCGGTCACCCAGTCTGCGCTTGGTCTCCCCAGTGTAGAGGAGACCACACTGTGAGCAGCGAATACAGTATACTACATTGAAAGAAGTACAAGTAAATCGCTGCTTCACCTGAAAGGAGTGTTTGGGGCCTGGGATAGTGAGGAGAGAGGAGGTAAATGGGCAGGTATTACACCTCCTGCGATTGCAAGGGAAGGTGCCCTGGGACGGGGACGAGGTGGTGGGGGTAATGGAGGAGTGGACCAGGGTGTCGCGGAGGGAACGATCCCTTCGGAATGCTGACAGGGGAAGGGAGGGGAAGATGCGACTGGTAGTGGCATCACGCTGGAGGTGGCGAAAATGGCGGAGGATGATCCTTTGGATATGGAGGCTGGTGGGATGAAAAGTGAGGACAAGGGGAACCCTGTCACGGTTCTGGGAGGGAGGGGAAGGGGTGAGGGTAGAGGTACGGGGAATGGGTCGGACACGGTTGAGGGCCCTGTCAACCACAGTGGGGGGAAATCCTCGGTTGAGGAAAAAGGAGGTCATATCAGAAGCACCGTCATGGAAGGTAGCATCATCAGAGCAGATGCGTCGGAGACGGAGAAACTGGGAGAATGGAATGGAGTCCTTACAGGAGGTAGGGTGTGAAGAAGTGTAGTCGAGGTAGCTGTGGGAGTCAGTGAGCTTATAATGGATATTGGTAGACAACCTATCCCCAGAGATGGAGACAGAGAAGTCGAGGAAGGGAAGGGAAGTGTCAGAGATGGACCATGTAAAGGTGAGAGAAGGGTGGAAATTGGAAGCAAAGTTGATAAAATTTTCTAGTTCGGGGCGGGAGCAGGAAACGGCACCGATACAGTCATCAATGTACCGGAAAAAGAGTTGGGGGAGGGGGCCTGAGTAGGACTGGAACAAAGAATGCTCGACATATCCCACAAAAAGACAGGCATAACTAGGACCCATGCGGGTACCCATAGCGACACCTTTTACTTGAAGGAAATGCATGGAGTTGAAGGAGAAGTTGTTCAATGTGAGAACAAGTTCAGCCAGGCGGAGGAGGGTGTTGGTGGATGGGGACTGGTTGGGCCTCTGTTCCAGGAAGAAGCGGAGAGCCCTCAAACCATCCTGGTGGGGGATGGAGGTGTAGAGCGATTGGACGTCTATAGTGAAGAGGAGGCGGTTGGGACCAGGAAACTGGAAATTGTCAAAATGACGTAGGGCGTCAGAAGAGTCACGGATGTAGGTGGGAAGAGACTGGACCAGTGGAGAAAAGATAGAGTCTAGATAGGAAGAAATAAGTTCAGTTGGGCAGGAGCAGGCTGACACAATGGGTCTGCCGGGACAGTCCCGTTTGTGGATTTTGGGAAGGAGGTAGAAGCGGGCTGTCCTGGGTTGCGGGACTATGAGGTTGGAAGCTGTAGAGGGAAGATCTCCAGAGGAGATGAGGTCAGTGACAGTCCTTTGGACGGTGTCTTGATGTTCGGTGGTGGGGTCATGGTCCAGAGGGAGGGAGGGAGAGGTGTCTGTGAGTTGGCGTTGAGCTTCTGCAAGGTAGAGGTCGGTACGCCATACAACAACAGCACCACCCTTGTCTGCAGGTTTGATGACCATGTCGGGGTTAGACCTGAGAGAACGGAGTGCCTCAAGTTCAGAGGGGGGACAGGTTAGAGTGAGTGAGGGGGGGCAGAGAAATTGAGACGACCAATGTCTCGCCGACAGTTTTCAATGAAGAGATCGAGAGCGGGTAAGAGGCCAGGGTGAGGGGTCCAGGTAGAGGGAGAATGCTGGAGGCGGGTGAATGGGTCTGCTGGTCGGGGGGAGGACTCCTGGTCGAAGAAGTGAGCCCGGAGGCGGAGGCGACGGAAGAAGAGCTCAACGTAATGCCGAGCGCGAAATTCATTGAGGTGGGGGCGTAAGGGGATAAAACTGAGACCTTTGCTGAGTACAGAACGCTCAGCATCAGAGAGGGGGAGGTCAGAGGGTATAGTGAATACATGGGAAGGGGTCAGATCAGAAGGGGTGGGGTCAGAGGGAAGTGAAGCGGAAGGAGGATCTGGAGGGGCATTAGTCCCCATCAGCTGCTGGAGCTTGCGTTCCTTAACACCTGAAAGGAAGAAAAAAAGTTTTTTGTTAATGCGTCGGATGAGACGTAAGATGAGATGAAAGTGCGGAGTAGAACAGATTTGAGATAAGGTGAGACGGTGCTGCTGGAGAGAGAGGTCCAGTGTGTGCATATGGCGGTGCATAGCACTGAGTGTGGATCTCAGGATGCGGCGAGAGTAGCAGTCCGAGGAACGTTGTATTTCTCGGAGATACCTGTGATCCTGGGTGGTTTCAAAGCACGATGGGTGAAACTGCAGTTGAAATCCACGTGGAATCAGTCGGAGCCGGAGACAGTCACTGAGGAACGAGATGTGGCTGTGAAAACGAGTTTTGGTAGATACCTTATCAAACACCAGGAGGGACATAGAAAGCAATGAAGGTGAACAAGGTAAAAGAGACAAACGAAAATCCCGTCGGAGAGAAGAGCAGAACTTCTTCAAGGTAGGCATTCCTCGATTAAGAGATTGGGTAACCTCTTGGAGGGCCGAATGCAGTGTGTCACACACACACAAAGTGCGATGATATAACAATCATGAACAAAATCTGAAGAGTTATAAAAACTGACTTTGACTTTTAAAAAGTGAACAATATTCCAAAATGGTCCCTAAAGAAAAAAGATTGCTCTTTGTGTATTCAAACTGTCTGGCAAGGACAAAAGGATAAATCTACAAAGCTAAGAGATGTCAACTGAACTCATCCTACACCAATCCTTAAACATTCCAGAATTGAACGTCTTCTTCTGAAACAAAGAAGCTGTGGAGTAGCCACGTCCTGCGCCATTATGCGATCACCATGGGGAAGAGACCAGAATGTCTCCTACCACCTATTTCAAATTAAGTCCTACCTGTCTGATTAGGTTAGCGGCGAATGGTATTCCCATGCCACCCAGTTCACGTTCATTTAAAGGTGGCATACACCAGTAGGCTTTGTGCAGTCGTGTTTGAGATCAGTGGTTTCATGTCTTGCACTCATTGGCACAAAGAAGGCCAACATTGGAATGGATGTTTGGCTCCAGGCTCGGCACCAGCAAGGGTAATTCTTCTCAGGCGGTGGCGGGAGAAGGCATGTGGGGGTGGCGGGGGAGGGGGGTAGATGCAGGCGCAGGGAAGGGTAGGCAGCGAGGACACTGTGTGGAGTTATCGGGTGGGTGGAGGAGCAGGGAGGGTACTCAGGCAGGACAGGGTGGGGTCTCAGGTTGGTGGAGGCAGCAACGTGCAGGGTGTGTAGTGGTTGTTATTGATGCTGAAGCTGGCTGTGGGCGGTTGGAGGGGTTGGTGGGTTGATGTGTGCATGACAGTAAACAGCTGGTCTGGGGGGTCTAAAGGGAGGGATGAATGCTGTCTACGTCAGAGTCATGTGGGGCGAAATCAGGGTACTGACTGGGAGAGGGAATGGTTACAAGCAAAAAAAAAAATTACGAGTGGAGGTGGTACTTGGATGCAAACTGAAAATGAAAGCAAACCAAGTCCAAATTATAGTCAGCTTATTCTTTGGCTGCAATCAGCATATGCTGCCGAAGGCTGCTGATCCTTGTGGTCTGCAACACAAAAATTATTTTTATTGACCTGTGGCACATGGTGCTTTACAGAGTGACAGTGAGTTCCACCAATGAAAGTCTGTCCCCTGCATGATCGCACATGTCTCCCATTCCCTTCGCTGCACCATTAATTTGCATGTAAAATTGTGGGCAAAATGGGAAAAAAGGGCAGAAGTGGAATTCCGCCAACTTCCAGTTCCACCATCGGAAATGCCACAGGACTTACAAAATCCTGGCCTGTATCTTCCTCTCATTTTCTACATTACAACAGTGATGACACTTCAATAATACTTCATTCTAAAGTTCTTTTGGGCCACCTGAGGTCATGAATGGTGCTCTATGAACATTTCTTTTTTTAATATATTTAATTTCAATACTCTACCGTGTGTATTAGATGTTATAGTGCCTTTCTGATTTTCCCATTCTAGGCATTGTCATCATGTGTGAAACAGAAATAATATCAAATGAACCCACAAGCCCATCATCATACTATGGTGAATCATCTGATTCATATTATCGCGTAGACCGCTGGCAAAAGCTCCGAACAGCTGTCAGGAAGCTAGAGTTCTGGGAAAACTTCAACTCCGAACTGGCAGGAAGTGGGTTCTTTTCTAAAGTGTACAAGGTAAGAGAACCATTATGCATAATCTTAATGGTACCTTTCATAGTTATACCACTTATATTGGGTTTAATTATGCCATTTATGTGGTATCTTAATTTTGTAGAAATGAACAGTTTGAAGGTTTAACTAAAGACTAGGTTGAAATTCCTTTCATGTGCTCATTTAAGGGTAGTAACTGATCTGCCAATCAATCATTAATTTCTTAGTTCTGTTTTGAGGTATGACATGGTCCTATACAGTACTGGGGGTCTTTATTCTGAACAGCTAACCTATTATGCTTTGAAACAATATCTGCTCAAGTACAGACATTCACAAGTAGTGCTCTGGAGAATGAATAAATAAATACACCAAGAGCCAATTAAATGGCTCCATATTTCGCACTGAAAAGACTGTCCTAAATCTTTTGTTAAACAAAGAGGCTGACCAGTTGAAGACCGAGCATGTTACATACAAACTGCATATGTCTGATTCACACAGTAAATATTTTATCTTTGGTATTTTTCAAAGATGGTGTCCTGTCTGGCCAAGTGTACTAGGCGTAATGGACCTGAATAAAAGGGTCTCCGCCCTGTTTGTACACTCTTGCTCAAGCTTAAATTGGTGAATGTTTTTTTAAAATCTTAAAATTAGACTGCGGTGATTTAATTTCATTCTATGCTCTTTGTTTTGATGTTGCACCACGCAGAAAGCCAAGTACAAATCCTGCCCATGTATAAATGGATGTCCAGTATCACTCGATGACCAGTTGTGAACAGAAGTTCATTTAAAGGGCACAGTAAGAAGATTTAATGAGCAGTTGCAAGGTCATCTCTGCATTTGTCTTCATTTTGTCTTGCCATTTGCCTTCTGTCAGTACTCAGGTTCCTCTCAGCCTTCATGGTATCGATTATGCTGCTTCTTTTCTTTCCCCTCTGGCACCATTCTTTGCACCAATGCAATTCTGATTTATTTGAGCTGTTTGGAGGGTAAAGAGGGTTCCAGTGGAGGGTTGCTAGACAGGTCAGGTTGCATCAGGGGTGTTGGGCTGAACTTTACGCCGCCCCAGCATGTTGGATGGTGGCGTGGGGGCAGCGTAAAATTGAATGGGAGGCTCCAGGAGGCCTACCCGCCCCGCTTCCACCTCTGACCAAGTTTACAGCATTGGGCAAGGGGTGAGAAACGGCCCACCTATCTAGGCCAATCAAGGCCCTTAAGTCCCTTAAGTAGCCACGGCAGTCAGGCATAGGATGCCCGATTGAGGACCGCCCGCGCCTCCTAACCCACCCCCGGGACCCAAAACGCCACACCCCGCCCAACCGACCACTCCAGCCTCACCAAGGAAGGACCGATCCCCCTGGTGAGGCTACCCCTACTTACCTTCCCTCCTGGATTCATGGTGTCGGCTGGGCTGCAGTCCCAGCAGTGGCCATTGCTGCCAGTGGTGCTGCTGGGACTAAGAGCTGGAACTCACTGAGGTGGGACTTCCTCCCTCAAGTTGGTGGAAGTCCCGCATCGGGACAATTAAAGCCGGACTTTCACGTCGGTGGTGAATTCCCATCCGCCTAAGGTAAAATCCAGCCCGTTATGTGTCACTCACTTGCACCCCGACACCCACATCTACAGGCAAAGTTGTTAGTTCTTGCCAAGCCTTAAATTCCCAATATAGGCCTGACCAAACATAATGCAGTACCATTCTTCGGCAGCACCTCAAACACATGAAGAACACATGCAGGGGTCAGCCAGCATTACTTGTTTGGCCACACTTTGCAAATGCCACCCACCATGTCTGCAGTCATTGGTGCACTTACTTGGGAACAATTGTTGATACTGTCTTCAGTGAGTCTGGGCCAGGAAAGCAGAAAATGCAAATCTGAACCAACTGCTGCAAAGACTCTGCATCTACCACGCAGTTTAGAGCAGCAAGAGATATCTGGAGAGTCAAACCTGCCAACAGCTCCTTCTGGGCATGCTGCGCTGCTGACTCTCGACTACTTAAATCACCATTTAATAAGTGGTTGAGTTGCTCTGTCAATTACCTGCAACATCATGCCTACATAATTGGGTTTCCTTTCTTTTCATTTCTGTTTGTTATTTCTTAATCTCTTGCCTCCTCAGCCTTTACAAAGGCTAATAATGGGTTGAGATGCCATGGAGCCTTTCTACAGGCTTTTAGAACTTTTGCCACATTATTGTTGACGCTTCCCTTTAAATGCTCCTGCTATATTTTTGGGTCCATTCTGCCTTTTTATTTTTGTTTAGGCTAGTCTCATAATTATGTGTTAGCTACCTACAAGTATCTTCACTGGGCCGGATATCTATGTAACATTCTGAAAGCAAGCCCAGGATAACAAATAGAAAACCTCTGTTTAAATTAGCTGCTGGATCTATCCTGTGCCTCCACAGAAACTTGCTTCCATCTTCAGAAAGCGGTAGAAACCTCAACCTTTTAGGATCAGGCAAATATATTGAACAATTGATGCACAAGTGAATATTTAATAGTAACATAATACATAACTTTACATATATAGTATACCAATAAACTGATTGAACAAAACCAATAAGTTAACTTGACCTACATACTAACCTATTATTTTGTGGTTGATTTCTGTATTTGCAGCAGTCCTGTAGCCTTCCCAACTGCAGAATTACCTGGCCTAGCCTATCTCACTGAAGGTTCCAATTGACTCAATGATTTGAATAATTGAACCTATTTATATAACCCTCAAACATTTGCAGAGCTTGCTGGATTCAAAAGATTGTGAACTCAATTCAAAAAAGAACTGCTAATCATATACATAACTGAATTTAGTGTATTTTCTTCCCTTAAACTTCAAAGCTTTGAAGGCTGTTAAACAAATCATCACAATGTTTGTGTCAAGGTAGGCTGAGTGCAAGATTCTGACTGAGGCTGGTGTTTCAGACTCCTAGAGGCTTGAATGTTAAGTAATCACTGGGAGGAATCACTGAAAATAAGGCGGCGAGAATTGCACAGGCCTCACGGAGCCTCCCCAATTTTCTGTCTATTTAAATAATTTATTTATCTTATTTAACTTTTTCACAATTTTGAACTCCCCTTATCCTTTGTTCCGATGAAAAAGGCTTCAGTTTCTTAGTTGTCTCTCCTCATAACTGAAGCCCCTTATCGTTAGAATTTCATTTTATCCATTGGATCTACACAGTATCATACTTCAACTGCTGTTCCATGGCTTCTCACAATAGCTGTTAATCACCAATATTCTCAAAAGCTTTCTGAAAGTTCAAGTGTATTCTGTCATCTATAATATCCTAATGCACAGGTCATATTTCAAAGGAATATTTTACTCCTGAGTATAAAGAGCTAATTGGTGTAAAATGTGTAGCTACATAAGGATGAAAGCAAATTGTTGTTTAATTGCTTAGGAAATATAAAAAAGTATTCACAAAGTACACCCCAAGGAAAACTATTCTCAGAATTCATTATGTTTGTTAACCAGTTTAAACATTACCAGTCGCCCCAACACATCCAAAACAAAGCAATGTTTCATAAAGATATACCAAAAGGAGCATGTTAATGTTGGTATAATATTTCAAAGACCATGCTTTTTAAATATTAAAACCCTTAAATAATAAAGCTGTGCTGTCTGTGCTGAACTGATGTGATGTTAAATTAAATTGTGAAGGAGCAATTAGCCAAGTCTCCTTGAAAGCACTGTCAGTTTTATTGGGAAATGATAAAATTATTACACAGCTTTATGTAATCATGGCCGGAGATACCTTTTCATTGAAATGAGCAGTCAAAAGATTTTCCAGCAAAATTGAGTCATAATTCTGATAGCAATCATCAGGCTAAATTGCCCTAGGTTATGGTAGGGTTTGACATAACCAGTCTGTCTTTTGAAAAATATTGTAATATAAATTTTATATGAAAGATAAACAATCATATAAGATTTATAGAACAGTATTGGGATTCTGCTAAAATATCAGTAATATTGTTTGAAGGTAAAGCAGGTTAAAATAACTTATAAATACTTTAATTTAGAAGAACAGTGGATTGTTCAATTTCTTTTACATTGTTTTCTTAATGTCTCTTGGTCTGTAACTACTTCTTTCACCACTTCCGTATGCAGTACCTTATGCAAGATACAATTTTAATGTTTCCTATCAGGAAACCCGGAGGAATATTGATAATTAAGGTATCTACATGTGTTTTCCATTCTTTAAATTTTTATTTAGTTCTGCAAATCGGACATTCTTCTTGGATTACAGGCTATAAAATGCGTTTCTGATTAGAAGATCAATATATCAATATATGAGAGTTCTTCCTTGGTTAGTTACATTTGTGTAGCACTATATATTGACAGGGCTGAGTTTACTCGTGGATAGAGGAAATATGTCAAGCAGGAAAGTTGGGTGACTGGGCTATTTACGCATCAGTGTTTGAGAAGGTGCAATTTCTGTGGGTGTTCGGATGAACATTGGAGTGCTAGGACCCTCTCATTAATTGGTTTTTTGCAGCTTTGATGACTGAAGGGTTCTATGAGCTGGCAGTTGAATGGAATGAATCTTTAAGAACAAGACCACCTGGTGCTTTCCCACTATGGGTGCAGGTGGCAGATATATATAGATAGGGATGGCAATTGTCCAAGATTGGTCTGGAATCTCCAGGAATTAAAGATTACTCTCCAGGGCACTGCTCACCTCCATAACATTTCCTATCTCCGTTCCATCTTATTTTATCTGCTGCTGAAACGTTTGACTATGTTTTTGTTACCTCTCGACTTGATTATTCCAAAGCTATCCTAGCCATTCTCCCATCATCCACCTTCAATAACCTTGAGGTCATCCATAGCTCTGCTGCCAAATCCTAACTTGCCACAAATTCTGTTCACCTATCACCCCTTTGCTCGCTGACATACAATGGCTCCCCATCCAGCCACACTTTGATCTTAAAATTCTCATCATTGTTTTCAAATCCCTGTGTGACCTTGCCCCCTCCCTATCTCTGTAACCATTGTCATCTCTAAATCCTCTGGGACCTCTGCACTCCTCCTATTCTGGCCTCTTCTCCCACTATTGGCAACTGTGCTTCAGTTGTCTAGGCCCTGAGCTCTGGACTTCCCTCCCTAAATCTTTCTACCTCTCTTACTTTCTTTAAGACACTCCTTAAAACTTAACTCTTTGACCAAGCATCTGCCCTTTAAGGGCGCAGTGTCAAATTTTATTTGATAATTCTCCTGTGAAGCATGAAGGATGTTTTACTGTGTTAAAGGTGCTATGTAAATGCAATTTGTTGTTGTTCCTGCGAGCAACTCGGGAGAAAAGTCATAAAGGATTAAAGTAAATTGTCTCTTTGAAGTTTCTTTGAACACTTTCATTTATTAGCCTCACAGCTCCAGCGACCCGGGTTCAATTCTGGTTACTGCCTGTGTGGAGTTTGCAAGTTCTCCCTGTGTCTGCGTGGGTTTTCTCCGGGTGCTCCGGTTTCCTCCCACAAGCCAAAAGACTTGCAGGTTGGTAGGTAAATTGGCCATTATAAATTGCCACTAGTATAGGTAGGTGGTAGGGAAATATAGGGACAGGTGGGGATGTTTGGTAGGAATATGGGATTAGTGTAGGATTAGTATAAATGGGTGGTTGATGGTCGGCACAGACTCGGTGGGCCGAAGGGCCTGTTTCAGTGCTGTATCTCTAAACTAAAATTAGTTACAAAAATATTGGTGATAGGGAAAATGGCTGTTTTACTGCTTGGAACAGTCAGAGGCAGGAGATCATGTAATGAAACCTGCAGGAATTTGTCCAGAGTTGGTAACTGCTTGTTGTTTGTAATGATTGTTGGCTTACTGCAGACCAAGGAGGCGTGGGGCTGAGTCTCGAGGGGTTCCAGGGTCTCTGCAGAAAAGTTGGAGGAATAAATGTTGTTCATTATATATTAATTGGCTGTTTAATTATATTCAGGTGGTGGGCATTAACTGGGGATTCAACTGTACTCCTCGAAATAGGGCAGACTGAAACTGTTTGTTGGGTTTGGAGGTGCATGTTTGTAATTTGCTCCGCTGTAAATAAAGCTTATAATCTTGTAAAGATTAGGCTCCAGTTCTGTCTTTCACCATCTGGCCAGCTGCAGATTAACAAACATAAACAGAATTTATTCCTTTTTAAGTTTATTGACTGAAGAGAACATACCAAGACATTTATTTCAAAATGCTAGCTATTTGTATGAGATACTGTTGACCAAGTATGACACTGGAACAGAAATTTCACAAAATCAAGAGTTAAATAGTTCTCAAAAGAAACAGAACAGTTAAATTAAACTAAATTTATATAGAAGTTTATTTGGCTTGGCCACACTGTTATGAGAAATTATGAATATAACATGCTCAGAAGGACTATTCGTACTTGCATCACAATTCCATTTTTTAAAATTTATTCATTCGGGGGATGTGGGCGTTGCTGGCTAGGCCTGCATTTATTGCCCATCCCTAATTGCCCTTGAGAAGTTGCTGGTGAGCCACCTTCTTGAACCGCTGCAGTCCTTAGGGTGTAGGTACACCAACAGTGCTGCTAGGAAGGGAGTTGCAGGGTTTTGACCCAGCGACAGTGAAGGAACGGCGATATAGTTCCAAGTCAGGATGGTGTGTGGGTTGGAGGGGAACTTGCAGGTGGTGGTGCTCCCATGCATCTGCTGCCCTTGTTCTTTTAGGTGGGAGAGGTCGCGGTTTGGAAGATGCTGTCTGAGGAGCCTTATTGAGTTGCTGCAGTGCATCTTGTATATGGTACGCACTGCTGCCACTGACCGTCAGTGATAGAGGGAGTGAATGTTGAAGGTTGTGGATGAGGTGCCAATCAAGCGGGCTACTTTGTCCTGGATGGTGTCAAGCTTCTTGAGTGTTGTTGGAGCTGCACTCATCCAGGCAAGTGGAGAGTATTTCATCACATTCCTGACTTGTGCCTTTTACATGGTGGACAGGCACTGGGGAGACAGGAGGTGAGATAGTCACCACAGAATTCCCAGCCTCTGACCTGCTGTTGTAGCCACAGCATTTATGTGGCTGGTCCAGTTCAGTTTCTGGTCAATGGTGACCCCCATGATGTTGATAGTGGGGAATTAGTGATGGTAATGCCATTGAACGTCAAGGGGAGATGGTTAGATTCTCTCTTGTTTGAGATGGTCACTACCTGGCACTTGTGTGGCGCAAATGTTACTTGCTACTTATCAACCCAAGCCTGGATGTTGTCTAGGTCTTGCTGCATATGGACATGGGCTGCTTCAGTATCTGAGGAGCAGTGAATTGTGCTGAATATTGTGCAATCATCAGCAAACATCCCCACTTCTGACCTTATGATTGAAGGAAGGTCATTGATGAAACAGCTGAAGATGGTTGGACCGAGGGCACTACCCTGAGGAACTCCTGCAGTGATGTTCTGGGACTGAGATGACTGACCTCCAACAACCACAACCATCTTCCTTTGTGCTCGGTATGACTCCATCCGGTGGAGAGTTTTCTCCTTGATTCCCATTGACCTCAGTTTTGCTAGGGCTCCTTGATGCTGTACTCGGTCAAGTACTGCCTTGATGTCAAGGGCAGTCTCTCTCACTTCACCTTACCTCTGGAGTTCAGCTCTTTTGTCCATGTTTGGACCAAGGCTGTAATGAGATCAGGAGCTGATGGTCATGGTAGAACCCAAACTGAGCGTCAGTGAGCAGGTTATTGCTGAGCAAGTGTCGCTTGATAGCACTGTCAATGACACCTTCCATCACTTTGCTGATGATTGGGAGTAGACTGATAGGACTGTAATTGGCTGTGTTGGGTTGTCCTGATTTTTGTGCACAGGACATACCTGGGCAATTTTGCACATTGCTGGGTAGATGCCAGTGTTGTAGCTGTACTGGAACAGCTTGGCTAAGGGTGCAGCTAGTTCTGGAGCACAGGTCTTTAGTACTATTGCCGGAATGTTGTCAGGGCCCATAGCCTTTGCAGTATCCAGTGCCTTCAGTCTTTTCATTATATAACGTGGAGTGAATCGGATTGCTGGGAGTCATACAGCTTGCAGTTAAGGTGTTTGTCTGGCACTAAAATATTCATAAGTTTGGATTAGAAGTGAAAATGGTGGTAAAGGGATTGTAGAAATTCTTTAAAATGTAATTGGGTGCAACAAATATTCAAATTTATTTTAATTTTCCTAACAGCATTAGAAAATCGTCTTCCAGTGTCCCAAATATTGTGAATGCAAAATTTAAAATATTCTATTCAACACAGTTTAAATATGGCTGAATAGCCTTGCTGCTCACTATACTATCATCTTCAGCTTGCCGCTTAAAGCTGTTTAATCCAGTGTTATGTCGCCTTGTTGACTAAAACGTGGAATGGAACGATGGAATGGATTAGATCACTACACCACTACACTATACCACAAGCAGTAGATCAGTGAGCTTTATCCCAGATGGATGTGCTTTCCAAAATGGGGTTTGGGGAGGGAATCTGCAATTGGATCAAACTGCTCTACACAAACATCAGTAGCGCAGTCTCAATCAATGGGTGGGAATCAGAAAGTTTCCCGATCCAATCTGGAGTCAGACAGGGCTGTCCTCTCTCCCCGGTCTTGTTTGTTTGCTGTACTGGACCCTTTGCTGAGATACCAGGACTATAATCCTTGATGGTTTATCAGTTCCCCAGAAAAGAATAACTGTATCTTCACCCTTACTCACCATCGTAAAAAGACTTGCATTTATATAGTGCTTTTCACAACCACCAGATGTCTCAAAACTCTTTACAGCCAATAAAGTACTTGTTGAAGTGTAGTCACTGTTGTAATGAAGGAAATGCAATAGCCAATTTATGCACAGCAAGCTCCCACAGACAGTAATGTTTGTTTTTGTGATGTTGATTGAGGGATAGATATTGGCCAGGACACCATGGATAACTCCCCTGCTCTTCTTTGAAATTGTGCCATGGGATTTTTTACATCCTCCTGAGAGGGAAAGTGCGGCCTCAGTTTAACCTTACATTCAAAAGGCGACAGCTCTCACAGCATAGTACACCCTCAGTACTACACCAGAGTATCAGTCTTGACTTTGTGCCTAAGTTCTAGGGTGAGACTTGAACCTGGAGCCTTGTGATGCAGAGGCGAGAGTGCTGCCAACTGAGCCATAGCTGACATGTCATAAACCCTGCAGAAAGGCTGAAGGAGACTTTACACTGCACTCCCTGTAAAATGATTCATAAATCTGCTGTTCTTGTTGGCAGTTCAATCTGTACCTCTTCCCAGCAGAGAGAATTTACTACTCCAAATGGAGCCGTACATAAATATTGTGTTCCTGTAAGGAGGCTAATATTGCAGATCACAATGGAAGTCTGGACACAAATGCATTACATAAGAATATAACATATTGCATGCTCAAAAACTGAGCATTTTTTTAGTAGTGTAAAAAACATACAAATTATTTTGCTATCCACAATAGCAGATTGCATATTCATTGACTAAACATAGTTTTCATTGTTACGTCAGAAAAAAAAACAGTTACATATAAAGGTGATTTTTCAGCTGACACTCCTTGCTAAGAATAACTTGTAAAGACGTCAATTGTTTTGAGATTAAAAAAAGAATAGTTTATATCTTGACAGCTTGATGAAACTATTAATCTTTGTTGTCATGTTCCTGTCTTTGTGTTAACAGATTGATACTCACCACATCATTAGATACAATTTTCCTCATTGTTAAAATCACTCTGGAGAAAAACTGGTCTTTGATGACACATTGTAAAATCAGCACCACAAGAGTTTAAAACAGTCGATGGTTGGCCTTAAGCTTTGCATGAAAATATTTCAGCCATCAAATTAAATCTGATGCATCCATAAACAGACAGGATTAGAACTTTACTGGGGAAGTGATTAGAATCTTTCTTGTTGGAGATGGTCATTGCCTGGTACTTGTGTGCAGTGAATGTTACTTGCCACTTATCTACCCAAGCTTCGATGTTGTGAACAGGACATACATGAGAAATGTTCCACTTTGTTAGGTAGATGCCAGTGTTGTAGCTGTACTGGAACAGCTTGGTGAGAGGCACGTTTAGTTCTGGAGCACAAGTCTTCAGTACTACAGCTGGAATGCTATCAAGGCCCATAGCCTTTTCTGTATCCGGTGCATTCAGCAGTTTCTTGATATCAGAGTAAATTGAATTTTCTAAAGACTAGCATCTGTGATGGTGGGAACCACAGGAGGAGGCTGAGATAAATCATCCACTTGGCATTTCTGACTAAAAATGTTGGCAAACTCTTCAGCCTTCGCTTTTGCACTGATGTGCTGGGTTGTGCCATCATTGATGATGAAGAGGTTCAGGGAGCTTCCTTCTCTGGTTAGTTTAATTACAGTCTACTTCAGACTACCCTGGAAGGGTAATGTATCCCAAAAGTTTCACCTGTTGCTCAAATATTTGGGATACATTACCCTTCCAGGGTAGTCTGAGGTAGACTGGGCACTTTTCAGGGCCGAAAATGATGGCCTTAGGCCTGTTCATAAGTTTGTGCAATATACAGTGAGAAATGATCTAATCAGGGTAGTCATTGTGGTGGGATAGACAGATTTTTGGTGTCCCAGGGAATTAAGGGATATGGTGAGCGAACGAGAAGGTGGAGTTAACGCCTAGGATCAGCCATGATCGTTTTGAATGGCGGAGCAAGCTTGATGGGTCATATGGTCTACTGCTGCTCCTATTTCTTGTGTACACCACCATTCATGACTGGATGCGGTAGGACTGCAAAATTTTGATCAGAAACATTGGTTGTGGAATTGTGGTCTGTAGCATGCTGCTTCCCCTGTTTATCATGAATGTAGTTCTTTGTTGTAGCTTTAACAGGTTGCCAACTCATTTTTAGGTAAGCCTGGTGCTACTCCTGGCTTGCTCTTCTATACTTCTCATTGAACCAGAGTGGGTCCCTTGGCTTGATGGTAACGGTAGAGCAAGGGATATGCCAAGCCCTGAGGTTACAGATTGCGATTGAATACAATTCTGCTGCTATGGATGGCCCACAGGGTCTCGTCGATGGCCAGTTTTGAGCCACTAGATCTGCTCTGAATCTATCCCATTTAACATGGTGATAGTGCCACATAACACAGTGGAGAGTGTCCCCTCAGTGTGAAGACAGAATTTTGTCTCCACAAGGATTGTGCAGCGGTCACTCCTACCAATACTGTCATGGATAGATGCATCTATGACAGATTGGCGAGGTTGAAGTCAAGCAGGTTTTCACCTCATGTTGTTCTCTCACCACCTGCCGCAAGCCCAATCTGGTACCTCTGTCCTCCAGGACTCAGCCAGCACGGTCAGTAGTGGTGTTACCGACCCACTCTTGGCGATGGACATTCAAGCCCCACACCCATAGTACATTCTATGCCCTTACTACCTTCGGTGTTTCTTCCAAGTGGTGTTCAATATGGAGGAGTACTGATTCATCAGCTGAAGGAGGGTAGCAGGTGATAACCAGCAGAAGGTTTCTTTCCACATGCTTGACTTTATACCAATGAAAATTGAAGGGGTCGGGAGTCAATTTTGAGGATTCCCAGTGCCTTTCTCATCTGACTGTATACAACTGCGCCATCACCACTGGTCAGTTTGTCCTGCTGTTGGCACAGGACCATACCCAGGGATGGTGATGGAGGAGGATGGGACATTGAAAGGTATGATTCTGTGAATATAACTGTATAAGGCTGTTGTTTGACTCGTCTGTGGGACACCTCTTTCAATTTTGGCACAAGTCCCCAGATGTTAGTGAGGATGACATTTCAGAATATGTCTTTCTTGTATCTGGCGCCCAAGTCAATACTGGGTGGTTCATCTAGTTTTATTCTTATTCAACTTTTCTGTAGTGTTTTGATACCACTGAATGGCTTGCTAGGCCATTTCAGAGGGAAGTTAAGAGTCTACTACCTTGCTTGGGTCTGGAGTCACATATATGCCAGACCAGGTAAGGATGACAGATTTCCTTCCCTAAAGGGCACTGGTGAATTAGATGGGTTTTTTTTTACAACAATCCAATAGCTTCACGGTCACCATTACTGGAACTAGCTTTTTATTACAGATTTATTTAATTAACTGAATTTACATTTTATAGCTGCTAGGGTGGGATTTGAACTCATACCTTTTGATCATTAGTCCAGGCTTCTGGATTACTAACCCAGTAACATAACCACAATGCTACCACACCCAGATTCACGCATCTGTCTTATCAAACAAGTGAATACTTGGCTGTCCTTCTTACCACCTTCTTAAATATTAAGAGTCTGAGCTTAAGATCTTAGCACTCTTAGCCCCATGGGAGCAGGCACTATGAGCATGTTTCCCTGGCAACCTCAGTTGTTGTTAGGCAGAGTTCTAATTTGCAAATTTTAAAAATAAAGCCAAAGTCTACTGGCACTGCAGATTATTAATGATACAGGTGTTGGCAGCATTTTTAGAAGCACTGATGGCACAGTTGCTGCTTTGGCAACCCAGTGTTTTAACTGCAGTGAAAGAAATGCATGCGAAATGCTAAAGTGTTTGGATGCTGTTCTCAGGATTACAGTCTGCTACCAGGGAAACACTACAAAGCAGCCATTATAGCTTCCAGTTTAAGATCTGTGAGGAGTGAGCAGAATACAACATTCTGTAAAGAGCCAAAAAGTATGGTGATCTTGTTTATTTTGCCAACACCAAATATGTAGTTTCAGTGGATTCCAAAATGTGGTGCTGCTGTGGATATAGACCTGGAGGGAATGGTGCTGAAATTTGCAGATGATACTAAAATATGAGGTATAATTAATTCTTTAGAAAACTAAAGGAAGCCTCAAAGGTATATTGATGAGAAGGAGGATTGGGCTAAAACGTGGCAGGTAGAATTCAATGTCAGTAAGTGTGAGGTGGTACACTTTGTTTAAAAAGAAAATAGCAGTTAGTATCCTCTGAATGGAAGTAGGCTCGATGTTATGGAAGAGCAAAGGGATTTGGGAGTGCAATGGTTTAGGGTGCTGTCTTTTCACTGCCATTCAAATCCAATTCATACTGGTGGAGCTGAAAATCGCCGTTCACCATTCACTTTAAGAAACATAAATAAAATGAATTAGGACAACCTTAACACTGTTCTGATTGCACAATGTTGCCCACAATTTGACAGTTGTTCAGCGAGGCCACAGAATTACTAGCTTAGGTAGTGGAAACATTTCCACTTGTGTGTGATAAGGGTACTCTTCTGAGGATAAGGCAATTGTACATTATGAGGGCAGATTAGAGGACCTTTACTTCAAATTTGACTTTTAAGTGTTTGTTGCTGATGGTGACAAAAGTGGAAATTGTGCTCCATCTCCCAGGTTTATCTCTCTCTTAATCACATATTTCTTTCCCTTGCTTTACTTGGCTTTTTGTACATGATTTGGCATTGAGTTCAATATTCTAACTGACACATCCTAGTTCAGACTTTGCTTGTCATGGTAAGGATTCTTTAATCTGATTGGCTAAAAAGTTGCTTGTCCTGATCACACAGGTCCCAGATACCCTGTAGTGGATGCTGCATTATTTTAGATTTCTAATTACTGCCAGTTCCAGTGCAAAAGCTCATGGGCAAGAGGAAGTGGAATGAATGGCTGGTGCAGTTCATTCACCACTGAGAGCAAAACTCGGGCCCTTGAATTTCTAACCCTAGTTGAAGGCAACCGAGTATTTGGGTAAAATGCAGCATTGCCATTTAACACTCCTTTTTGGTGCTTCTGTCGTAATATTTTCTCTCTCTCTCTCTCTCTCTCTCATCAGGTGACGCACAATACAACTCATAAAGTTATGGTGGTAAAAATTTACAAGCAGGATGTTGACCAGGATGTCATTGTACGGGAGATCAGCCTTCTCCAGAAACTTTCTCATCCTAACATAGTCAGGTAAAAGTCAGCGATTTAAATTCCTGATGAATTGTTCCAAAAGTTCTTCATAGAGAGTTCATTAACTAATGGTAATTATAAAATTGAATGACACCCCTTTTCCACAATATTTGCTGCACAAAAAGCCTATAATTCATTGATGTTTATATTTGCTTTTACTTCGCTGGTGATATTGGCAATTGCCCATTTCTAGTTGTCATAGAAATTATTTATTTTATAACTTAGTAGCTTGCCGGACCACTTAAGAGGGTATTAAGGGTCAACTGCATAGTCTGGGGTCACAAAGTCCAGACTGGGTATGGATGGGAGGTTTACTTCCCTAAAAGGACATCAGTGAACCAGTTAGATTTTGACAAAAAAAATCAGCAGCTTTTAGGCCACAAATCACTGGATTTATTGAATTTAATTTCACAATTTACTAGTCCAGTAACTACTACACTGCCATACCCAGAATATCTTTATATATATATATATCGATCCATCCATATATATCTTGTTTCTAACATATTTATATCACAATTCAGATGCTAAAGTATAAAAGGTATGAAGAAAGGTCAATTATTTTGTAGGTGTTGCTGATCTTCATAGCCCATGGGGGTGAAGGATTTACAATTACCTGCTAATTCACAATAAATACTTTCAGCAATTGCCCTGTAATTGGCCTAAGCGTCTATGCGGGGAATAGTATGCTCTCCCCTGCGGCAGATTTGGAGGGGGGGGGGGGAGAGCATATAATCTGGTGGGATGTTGTCAGGGTGCAGGAAACCCTGCTGCCACCTTCCTGCCTCTGCCGAAATTAAGTCAGGGGCTGGAAAGCCTGTGACTTCCTGTCCTGCCACCAATTGAGGCTCGTAACTGGGCAATTAATGCACAGTTATGGGCCTCATCCCGTCGCTGCCGCAATTAGCCATATAGGAATATAGGAGCAGGAGTAGGCCATTGAGCCCATCGAGCCTGCCCCGCCATTCAATATGATCATGGCTGATCATCCACTTCAATGCTTTTTTCCCACACTATCCTCATATCCCCTTATGTCATTTGTATTTAGAAATCTGCCAATATCTGCTTTAAACATACTCAATGACTGAGCTTCCACAGCCTCCTCGGGTAGCGAATTCCAAAGATTCACAATCCTCTGATTAAGAAATTTTTCCTCATCTCTGTCCTAAGTGGCTTCCCCCTTATTTTGAAATTGTGACCCCTGGTTCTCAACTCCCCAACCAGGGAAAACATCTTAGCTGCATCTACCCTGTCTATCCCTTTAAGTATTTTGTAGGTTTCAATGAGATCACCTCTCATTCTTCGAAAAGCTGAAGAATACAGGCCAATTCCCCAATCTCTCTTCATAGGACAGTCCCGCCATCCCATGAACAAGTCTGGTGAATCTTCATTACACTCCTTCAATGGCAATAATATCCTTCCTAAGGTAAGGGGACCAAAACTGCACACAGTACTCCAAGTGCGGTCTAACCAAGGTTCTATACAATTTAGTTTAGTTTAGAGATACAGCACTGAAACAGGCCCTTCGGTCCACCGGGTCTGTGCCGACCATCAACCACCCATTTATACTAATCCTACACTGATCCCATATTCCTACCGCATCCCCACCTGTCCCTATATTTCCCTACCACCTACCTATACTAGGGGCAATTTATAATGGCCAATTTACCTACCAACCTGCAAGTCTTTTGGCTGTGGGAGGAAACCGGAGCACCCGGAGAAAACCCACGCAGACACAGGGAGAACTTGCAAACTCCACACAGGCAGTACCCAGAATTGAACCCGGGTCACTGGAGCTGTGAGGCTGCGGTGCTAACCACTGCGCCACTGTGCCGCAAGACTTCACTGTTCCTGTACTCAAATCCTCTTGCGATAAAGGCTAACATACCATTAGCCTTCCTAATTGCTTGCTGCACCTGCATGTTCGCTTTCAGTGACTTATTGACAAGGACACCCAGGTCCCTTTGTACATCTATACTTTCTAATTTCTTACCATTTAAGAAATACTCTGCACATCTATTCCTCTTACCAACTATATTACCACATTATATTCCATCTGTCACGTTCTTGTCCACTTGCTAAGTCTGTCCAAACCCTCTTGAAGCTGCTTTGCATCTTTCTGACAACACACATTCCCACCTAGTTTTGTGTCATCCGTGAACTTGGAAATACTACATTTGGTCCCCACATCCAAATCATTGATATATATTGTGAACAGCTGGGGCCCAAGTACTGATCCCTGCAGTACCCCACTAGTCAGAGCTTGCCATCGCGAGAATGACCCGTTTATTCCTACTCTCTGCTTTCTGCCTGTAAACCAATCCTTAATCCATGCCAGTATATTACTATGTGCTTTAATTTTGCTAACCAACCACCTGTGGATACCTTATCAAAAGCCTTCTGAAAATCCAAGTATACCACATCTACGATTCCCCTTTATCAATTCTGTTCATAACATCCTCAAAAAACTCAAACAGGCTCGTCAAACATGATTTCCCATTCATAAATCCATGTTGACTATGCCCAATCAATCATAATTATCCAAATGTCCATTTATCACATCCTTTAGAATAGATTCTAGCATTTTCCCAATGACTGATGCAAGGCTAACAGGTCTGTAATTTCCTGTTTTTTCTTTCCCTCCCTTCTTAAATAGTGGGGTGACATTTGCGACCTTCCAATCTGCAGGAACCAGTCCAGAAACTATAGAATTTTGGAAGATGATCACTAATGCATCCACTATCTCCATAGCTACCTCTTTCAACACTATGGGACGTAGAATATTAGGTCCTGGGGACTTATCAACCTTCAGTCCCATTAATTTCTCCAATACAACCTTCTTACTAATATTAATTTCCTTCAATTCCTCATTCCCCTAATCCCTTGGATCTCTAATTCTGGGAGATTTATTGTATCTTCCTCAGTGAAGACAGACACATTTCTGCCATTTCTCTATTCCCCATTATAAATTCTCCTGACTCTGCCTGTAATTAACCCACATTTGCCTTCTCCACACGTTGCCTTTTTACGTACCTATGGAAGCTTTTACAGTCTGTTTTTATATTTTTTTGCCAGCTTACATTCATATTCTAGTCTCCCTTTCTTTGTCCTCCTTTGCTGTATTCTAAAATCCTCCCAATCCTCAGGTTTACTACTATTTCTGGCAATTTTATAGGCCTCTTCTTTTAATCTTATACAAACCTTAACTTCCTTTGTTATCCATGGCTGACTGTCTTTACTTTTGGGGTCTTTGTGCCTTGAAGAAATGTGTAATTGCTGTAAACTATGTAATATTTCTTTAAAGACTATCCATTGCCTATGTACTTAATGTATTTTCCCAATCCAGCTCAGCCAATTTGCCCCTCAAGCCTTCATGATTTCATTTGTTCAAATTTAACATCCTGGCTTCAGATTGAACTACCTCACTTTCAAACATAATATGAAATTCTATCATATTATGGGTCACTCATCCCTAATGGTTCTTTTACAAGATTATTAATTGGCGGGCAGCCCTGTTGCCGCAAGGGAAGCATGGCAGGAAAAACTGTGCAGGCTGCTTGCAGGGGGCAGGGACGGGTATTCCCTCGTTAAAAGGCAACTAGTGCTTGAATGAGGGACCTGACAATGGGAAGGGGGAGCCCGCTGACAGCCACATCCCTGCCCTCATTACCCCAAACCCACGAGACCCCTCCCGCCCTGACCTACCTGTGGCCTGGGTCCAGCGCCGCTCCTTGGCCTCAGGTGGGTGCTCCACCAGCAGCAGTTCTCCCCCATCGCCTGGATAAAATCCAGGCCTATAAATTAGATCACTTCCACACGGGGTTTGCCCAACATTTGCCATTTTAATTGCATGGGATAAAACCTAAAGTATGCAAAAGCACATTATACATCAGTGGTGGAATAGAAAGCATTGAAGGGGAGTGTGAGCACTGAAGGAGCAAAGTTTATTTTCCAGCTAGGTTGGAGGCACACAATTCTGACCTTTGATACTGCATTTTCTATTATTTGGAGCTTACTAAGATTTTGCTTTTCAAGCCTGGAAGAAAGGTACTAAATGCTTTTTAAAAAAAAATTATATAGGCTTCAACGCATTATGAGGAGTTGATTTTTAACTTCTTTCTCAGGTGAAAACTGCCATTGCGGATCAACACCCCACCCCATTATAGAAACCAGCGAATTTAATCTCAAACATGAAAATGTAGCTCTATAACTTTCAAGTAAATGGGCTGATGCCTCAGTTAAAAGAATGGATGGAGGAATGTCACGCAAAAACACCAGGGTAGATTTTGCTCTGTATCGCTGGGGCATTAAGCATCACACAGATGAAGTGCAGGTTTCCTTACCAAATCCTTTGGATTCTCCTTCTGTTCATTTAAGTGGAAGGAAAATCAGGCAGGTTTGTTACTGGCAGGTGAATTGCCTCACCAGATATTTCTCTCTGTGCTGTTTCCAGGCAATGCTCAACACCCCGGTGGTAAGACCAAAATCTGCCCCACTATTATTGGAATCCCTCATTTCCCATCTAGCTTGCTCTTTTGATCCTGTTTTTAAAGGTTTATTTCTCTCAGAAACCACCAGCTTATCTTAAATCTTTTCTCTCCAAGATTTGTGCACAACCAACAGTGGTAGAAGGAAGTTTGTTTGATTTGTTTAAATAGCTTTGCGAACCACCCTTCAACTGATCCAGTTAATTCTGAATGACTTCAAACCAAGTCTTGCTCTTCAGACAATATTGCTGATTCAGTTTGAGCTTCCAGCTGGTCTGATTTCGATGACTGTGAAAACCCCTAGTCCCAATGAAGAGAAAGTGCCTTTTTGTTTGATATGTTAATAAGCTGCCACATAGGTTTAAAAAGCTGTCAGTGTCGAAGTAACAACTGTCAGACTCCAGTCTAAATGAAAGCCCATTTTCCTTGTGAAACACTACCAAGCTACCATATGCATTGAAAAGTTGACAGCTTAAAAAGCTGGTGATAGGCCTGCATACGATTATACACGTATTAAAATTCTAGGGAATAACATTGATACAAAATACATCAGGCTGCATAGCAATGAAATAACAGTTCCACCTAGTCTGACAATTCCATTTTCTACTTCAGTAAAATGGCTTAAATGCAAGGATATAGTGGTAAATTCACCAAAGCCACTCTTCAACAGGGAGCCACACTCAAAGGGAGAGCAGATCAGAGATCGGGCTATTGACTTTAGTGTCAGTTCTTTGATTTGTGATTTCTTAGTGTGTAGCTCCATGCTGGAAGTGCAGTATCAATGAATTAATTGAATAGTCTTACAAATGAATTTAGTTTCAGACATTTAGAATTTGGAATTGCAGGAAGTAGGTGTTAACTTTCAAATAGTTAGCTTTTTAAAAATCAATTTGTCTAACCAAATCTGCCATGAAGTAGAATTCTGATTGGTTGAGCATTGCGCTTTCAAAATCATTACAAGTTCCTTTGTGACAGTCCAATGGCATTGAATTGGCAACAACCTTCGCAACAAAGTGAAAGCTCAATATCTTGATTAGAAAAACCACTGGCCCCTTCCTTCATTCCAATATTCTCAGGCAGTACCTAAGAATATATCACAAGATCATCTAAACAGTTTCTGTTACTTTCAGTAGATGGAATGAAGGCCAACAAGATTATAGCGTCCTTGAATAGTGTAAAGGAACTCTGCTTTGACTGTACAGGAAAATTGAGGATTGCAGGCCTACTGCCAGCCTTGCCCTTTAGTTGACCTGTTATTCAGGAATACCTAGTTTAGAACATCACTGCTAACTTTTCTAACTTGCAGTATATTTAATGTGTGAGGTCTCTTATTGAAATGATATTCAGATATTTGAAATTTTGATTTTATACTTTGCTATGCATATTGCTATGTATCTGATCTTTATATCGGAATGACAATTCCACTGATAGCAGAAACTAATGGGTTGTTCCAACATTCATTTTTTGACTTGTTAAACAATGTTATTATTTAAGGGATAACTGTCCAACTGTCACTCTTGGCAAGAAGTGGAACTTGTCGGCAAATCGTGGGGCTGATTTTTCACCCATTAATCCTTTCAGCTGTGGAAGACTTCAGAGTTGAGCCAGATCCTGGTCCACTTCTAATGTCCACGTGTGCACACTCTAGCAGGGGCCGCTGGTTATCGATCAGTACCAGGAATTATGGCTCCCTTTCTTCTCCAGTGCTCATGCCACTGAAGCTAATCATAGTGCCCCTACCGCCACCCACCAGAGACCAGTCAACTCCACACAGATTTTTGGGACCTTCCAGTCTAAATAGCTCAATAGCCACTCAGAGGGCAGCATCCTTTTTTTTAAACAGTTATGTCCTATACACTCAGGCAGGGTACAGATGAAAAATGCTAACATGCAAGTCAGAAAAAGATGGACAAAAATGACGTGTCCAGTTCCAAAACCATAGTTCCCATAATTGCATCTAACAGACCATTAAATAGAGGGTAAACTGTGGTATTGCCCAGGAGTAAAGTATATCAGATGATAATTTGCTAATCTAAATTTGTCTCACACAAGTGCTGAGAAAATAATACTTTACTGTTTTAATAATGTTACTACATATAGAACAAATAGATTAACTCTACACAGATGCAAAGAATTAAAAAAAAATACATGTGATGCAATAATAATGCCATATATCTTAATGAAAACCTTTCTGAAGTTATCATGGGTGATCAGTAAACATTTTTAATATGTTGTATTTTTATTACTTGCTCTGAATGTACATACTGTGAAGTACAGTATCAAAACTATATTACTGCAATTTCTTTGATAATTTACCTTATTCTGGACCCAGCTGCAGACTGCTTTGCTTGCAGATGCATGGTGTGCAATTCAATGGTTTCTTAAAATTATAAAGGAATTATTAATAATTAGCCAAGACAAAAGGAACATTAAGTGATTATAATATGCAGGCAGAGCTAAAGGTTGTAGTAAGAACTTACTCAGAATCTCAGCTGGCTGGGAAAATGGAACAAATCTAAGATTCACTCAATGAGAGTTATTTTGACTTAGCACCATAGTGTAAAATGTGAGATAGAGAAACAGCAGTTTGTTCTTAGATCTCTCCCGATTTTTATTTCCATTACTCTCAAAGTGTGCTTTGTTTGCCTCTGCATTGTCATCAAATCCCCTCAAGATCTGATTTTTTTTTTAGGACTTTATAAATATTTTTGCAGCACACCCAAGAAATTTCTGTCAGACTGTAAGTACTTGATCCAGATTTTCATGCTTTAATATTGCGAGCAAACTGCCATTCAAATTCTGTTTTCAAAATGCACTAAATGATCTTCCTTGGAGTTACTCATGGGACGTCTATATCTACAGATTGGTTGTGATCTTTAACTGCAAAAAAGTATCTGTGTTTAACTTGCCTTCCCTTTGAAGTCACTGTTCAAGCACTCCCTGTGGCAAACTGGTTAGACCCATGCTGAAGTCAATTAGAGGCTAATTGTTGCGCAAAATTTTTGTAGGTTGACAGTTGTCCTTAAAGAGAGACCAGTTTACCAATATAGAAAAAGTAGGTAATGGCTGGCTTGCTTTCTTTATAAAAAATAATGTTTTTTATCTGTTACAAAGTGTGACACTAAGCATGGTGTCTGATGTGATAGGTACCAACCAGTTGCAAGGATTTTGTTTTTACATTTAGATACAATTTTACCATATTCACAGAACGTTTGGAATTTGTACATTGTTGCTGAATAATCCGATACAGCTTTTCTTTTATTCATTCTCAAGACATGGATGTCGCTGGAATGGCCAGCATTTATTGCCCATCCCTCATCAGAAGATGGTGGTGAGCCACCTTTTTAAATCCCTGTAGTCCATTTGTGAAGGTACTCCCACAGTGCAATTAGGTAGGGAGTTCCAGCATTTTGACCCAGGGATGATGAAGGAATTCTACAATATGTTTAAATTAGGATGGTGTTTGACTTGAAGGGGAAGTTGAAGGTGGTGGTGTTCTCATTGTAGGAAATGTGGATTCTCTCATTTTTAATGGCTTTTTAATATGTTTGTGCATTATGAATTTTATGTGCCCTTTAATATGTTATGTATAAGCTTTTCGTAGATGAAGGGTTAACTTTAGATACAGTGAGTATGGGAAAATGCTGCTTGTGTAGCTTCAGTTAGTCAAAATCACATTGTTAGGAGGACTAATAACATGAATGGATAAGAGGGAACAGAAAGAGCACATGTTGAAACTATGTATCAGGATGTAATAAAGGAATGGGCTATGTATAAACTAAGGGACTTTGAAGTGATAATTCATGGGTGCAAAAGCCAGTAAATCTGGCAGGTGTTCATCTTAAAAGAGACCAGCAATGGATTGTCAGTACACCAAGGACACCTTGTTTTGCACAAACATGTACCCATGTGAAAATATGAAATTTATTAATGAAAGGACTGACAGATAAATGGCAGAACCAATCAAAGTTACAATATGTAAGGATTAACCACTCAGGGCCTGACATGTACATCGAAGCACAGAAAGAGCCTCTGGTTAGGGAGGATAAATGTACCGACTTGGAGAGTTTTGGTGTGCAGATTCAAAGAAGACAAAGAGAGTTACAAGAGAAGAGGAATCACCACTGGAGCCAGTGGAGAATAAAGGCCATCCGGACTAGGATATCAACTTGGATTTGTTAAGTATTGCTTTTTGCCTGAATAAATCATTCTGATATCACTACATCAGGTGGCTCCTTGTCTGAATTCCTATTGTCTGGCCCAAGAACAAATTATAAGTAAGGTTCTAAATCTTACACCATGCACCTGTTGCCTTTGTCCTTCTAGTTGGTGGTGGATATGGGTTTCAGAAGTGCTGGCAAGCCTATTACAAGTAATAGAGAAGATGGAATTACACCTTGGAAATAGGAACCTCAAAAGTATGGGACATCAGAAGTTGCTTAGTCCATCAAAAAGAGTGCATTAAAATTTGTACCATTGTGGACTCTGTTGATCCAAACGCGTTCCTGAATCAACCAGTTCCACGGCAAACCTGTAGGAGGATCAATTTCTGAATGCAGCCTTATAATCTGCACCAATCAACTTTGATATAATACATTCTAAAGCTGTAATTTTCACAATCCCAACATAGGATCCATGATAACCGAAGGCCATATGTGTGTATTCTCACCTCTTTCACCATTAATCTAATAACATTTGTAATTCCTTTAAAACAAAAAAGCTAGATAATTTACAAAACAGGTCTTGTTACTATTGGGCATTTGGAAAATGCTGAACTGGACCACTTGGAAGCAGAAGAAGACATCATGCACGGAAAGGAAAACAAAGTTTTAGAAAGAAAGGACAAAAGAGATAAAGCCCTGTGATGATAACTACCTATCCAAGAAGCAGTTACAAGGCAGAATGATGAAGAACCCTGCTTTTGCACTGTGTAATGCCCACAATTTGTATTCTTTGCACTAGAGACCAATAGAAGTGATTTTTGGAAAATACTGATGGTGAAGCTAGTAAAACCAGTGCAAAAGCCCTTGGGGAGGAGAAATAGGGGCAGAAGAATATTTGAAAATACTGTCTAAGCCATAAGAGGGCAGATTTTCAAAATATGTTATGGATTTATGGTATGTTATGGTAGGGTGTTGAACCAATACTTCACATCTGTCTTCACCCAAGAGAAAGAGGATGTAGATATGGAACTTAGAGAGAGAGACTGTGAGGTTCTTGAGCAAATTGTCATGGGGAGTGACAAGGTATTGGAGGTATTGGAAAGCTTAAAAGTGGACAAATCTCCAGGTCCGGACGATTTGTGTCCCAGGATGCTGTGGGAGGCGAGGGTGGAGATTGCAGGGGCTCTGACCCTAATTTTTAATTCCTCTCTGGCCACAGGGGAGGTGCCAGAGGACTGGAGAACAGCTAATGTGGTCCCACTATTTAAGAAAGGTTGTAGAGATAAGATAGGGAACTACAGACCAGTGAGTCTCATGTCAGTGATAGGGAAACTATTGGAGAAAATTCTGAAGGAGAGAATCTATCACCACTTGGAGAGGCAAAATTTGATTATGAATAGTCAGCATGGCTTTGTCAGAGGGAGGTCATGCCTAACAAATTTGATTGAATTTTTTGAGCATGTGACCAGGTGTGTAGATGAGGGTAGTGCAGTTGATGTAGTTTACATGGATTTCAGCAAAGCCTTTGGCAAGGTCCCACATGGGAGACTTATCAAGAAAGCAAATGCACATGGGATACAAGGTAACTTGATAAGGTAGATTCAAAATTGGCTTAGCTGTATGAGACAGAGAGTGATGACAGACGGCTGTTTTAGTGACTGGAAGCCAGTGGCGTACCCCAGGGATCTGTGCTGGGTCCCCTATTGTTTGTCATTTATATAAACGACATAGATGACTACGTGGGGGGTAGGATCAGTAAGTTTGCGGATGACACAAAGATTGGCCGAGTGGTTAACAGTGAGCTGGAGTGTCTTAGGTTACAGGAAGATATAGACGGGATGGTCAAATGGGCAGAAAAGTGGCAGATGGAATTTAATGCTGAAAAGTGTGAGGTGATGCACTTTCTGTGATTTATGGCATTGTGATTCAGCTGCCTATTATAGTACCACCTGAATTTCACTTTGAAACCAGAATCATCTGGTTTCTATAATAGGTGGCTGCTCCACATCACTAGTTTTACACCAGGAAGGCAAATTACAAATCTAGCCTAGAAAATGAAAACCACCATCTACCATCCCTAGTCACCAGAGCCAGGAAATTCCTTGGAGCTGCTCCCAGTCTGCCAGCTATAATTCGCTGGAACTGTACTAAAACTCCATTTACACAGCACTTCCTGTGAAGCAATATTAGAGGAGAGGGGAACCAGATCCAAGGAATTTCCTGGCCTAGATTTCATCCTGCTACCACAAATTTATTAGTTAACAAGGGAACCAGGTTTTCTTCTAAATACATGAAAGATATTGCTCGCTATTTCAAGGTCAAAAAATCGTAGCTCCAAGTATCAAATTCATCGTGGAAGAATTTACTGGTGTCACACAGATTAATGCAACTTGTGAACTGCTGTACAAAATGTTTTTATGTTGACTTTTTGCAGATACCTTGGGGTGTGTGTTAAAGAGGATAAACTGTACCCTATGCTTGAGGTAAATACTATTACATGTAAATATCACTTTATCTCTTATTTACACTGCATTTATGAAGTAATCAAATTGGTGCAGTTGCATTCTCAAATGTTTGCATGTGCTTTACTTTACAGTATGTTAATGGTGGATGCCTGGAAGAACTGCTAGCCAATAAAGAGGTTAACCTCACTTGGAAGGAAAAAGTGGATCTTGCATCAGACATTACACGAGGAATGGTGTACCTGCACTCAAAGAATATCTATCACAGGGACTTAAACTCCAAGGTAACAGATTGTGCCTTCACATATTCAAATATTCAGCATGCCTTCAAATTAATTGTCACAAAAAATATGTTCTTAAAAATCTCAAACATGTCACTGTAATTTTTGAAATAGTTTTTTGCACCTGAAGCTCATTGATTGCTATTGAATAATTTATGTTTTTATTGCAGTTCCTAAATCAGAGTTGCTTTAAATGAGGAACTGGGTAGAGCAGTGCATTAAATTGCTACTGTTCCATTCCTGGGAGCTGGGTTTGAATCTAGGCCACACTCTCTGAGTCTGAAACTGATATAGTGCCATGCTTCCCTCCTCTAACTGTAGAATGGCTTTAAAAAGATTGAAGTGAGTGCAACTCACGAATGGAAAACATAGGATGATTGACAGCCCAATTATCCAAAGAAATATCAAAGTAGCTGTCCAAATGCAGCTAATAACCAATTCAGAGAACAAAAAGAGAACATAATATTTATCAGCTTCCTGTAAAATATTTATCAGCTTTCTGTTCAATTTTCAGATAGCTGTAAATGAATAATGCCCTTTATTGAGTCAAATAAAGACCATTGGTTCTTTATCATTTGATAGAAAGCATGTTGTGTAGGAGGAAGATAATAAGGATGCACGTTCCTGTTTACAACAAACGAGCTGCTTTTATTCATACTCTCTTTCAGTGTATTTTTTGAAAGTTATTATTTGACTGGGATTGCACTGTTAGGTTTTTCAGCTCCTGATATCACACAAAACGCCCACCACTCTGCTTGTAGTGCTTATTAGATGTTGTTGAATCATTCTTGAAGAATTGAAAGCCGTTTTTAAAAAAAATTTATTTAGAGATACAGCACTGAAACAGGCCCTTCGGCCCACCAAGTCTGTGCTGACCAACAACCACCCATTTATACTAACCCTGCAGTAATCCCATATTCTCTACCACCTACCTACACTAGGGGCAATTTACAATGGCCAATTTACCTATCAACCTGCAAGTCTTTGGCTGTGGGAGGAAACCGGAGCACCTAGCGAAAACCCACGCGGTCACAGAGAAAACTTGCAAACTCTGCACAGGCAGTACCCAGAATTGAACCCGGGTCTCTGGAGCTGTGAGGCTGCGGTGCAAACCATTGTGCCACCCCATTTCCCATAATATACAGCATGTTCATATTTAAACATGAAACAGCTCTTATTCAGATCACAAAAAGGAAGTGTCACATCAAATATTCCATTTCAACTTGGTAACAAAGGTTACAGAAAATAGAAAAGGAAAGGTGATGGTGCTTACACATAAGGGGACTTATTTAGAGTTGTGCATTTTGTAACCTCTATGTTCTGAGAGTGGGAGAGATAAGACTAAATTAATTAATTCTAGTTTAGAGCGGTATTAACACAGGCAATCATGAGCCACGCCAAACTTGATAAAGCAAATGGCAAAGGTTGTTTGGATAGACATTTGAAAGAAAAAAACACTTGCATTTATATAGCACTTTTCACATCCTCAGGGCTTCCCAAAGTGCTTTATAGCCAATTAAATACTTTGGAAGTGGACTTGCTATTATAATGTAGGAAGTGCATCAGCCACTGTGCACAACAAGGTCCCACAAGCAACTATGAGATAATGATCAGATAATCTGCTTTAATAATTTTGGTTGAGGAATAAATATTGCTGGAACACTTGGGAGATCTCCCTTGCCCTTCTTCGAAATAGTACCATGGGATCTTTTACGTCCACCTAAGAGGGTTTAATATTTCCTTTGAAAGATCTCTGACTGTGCAGCTCTCCCTCAGTACAGTACAATAATGAAGTGCCAACATAGATAATGAGCTCAAGTCTCTGCAGTGGGACATGAACCCGCAATCTTGTGATTAGAACGGACGGCAGAAATGGGTAAGTAATTAATTCATTAATTTTACTAAATTAACATTTCAATTTTGGTCAGTTGCCGAGCGGTGGGGGCTGCCACCACAAGGCCTCGCCGCTGCCGCCAGCAATATCGGGTCGGGCCTTCCTGGTGTTGCAATAAAATTTTGATGCTTTCCAGATCAATTGAGTATTGTAATTTTGTATAAAAGATCCTGGAGGCAATAAAATATCCAATTCTGATTGATAACCAAATCACTTACACCAAGAATAGTTGGTCCAGCAGTTTAACTCAAAGGCCAATAGGCCTCTCAACTCAAGCATGATGTGATATCATGATATCAAAGGGAGCCATGGGTTGTCCCATGCTTTCAGTTTATTCTGCGTTGAGGTTTGGAATCATGCTATTGGCACTGGGTATGTCTACCTAACCAAACACTGATTCCATTTGCTGTGGAGCCAGCTATAAATTGACATGCCTGGAATCAAACTGCTTTATACAAATTCATTTTAAACATTGCTTGGTCCTAAACTGGTAAAATCTTGGGCTTTTCTTAAGAAGCTTTCAACATTATTTTGCTCAGCATTGAGGTTGAATGCTCATGTTTTGTCACAAAGCCAACTTTTCCTGAGTGTGTATACATACAGTTCAAGAGCTCCTTTGCTGATGTATAAGCTAGTATACCATTGGTTTATTTCATTATAATGTTCAAACTTAGTTCCAACTTAACTGTAAAATGATTGAATTGTATGAGTGTATACTTTTGTGCAAAGGTTATCTGTTCTTAATTTTTAAAAAAGTGTTTTGTAAATATTATTTTCAAAGCAATTCATAGTAATTCCCAAATAATGACTTGCCCCAACATCATGCGTTTATTAATTTACATGTATTTTCTTTTACATCAGAACTGCTTGATCAGGGTAACAGCGCGTGGGAGAGAGGCCTTAGTTACAGACTTTGGGCTGGCACGAGAAGTAGTCGAGCTGCCCACGAAGGATCTTGAACGGAAGCTGTCGTTGGTAGGATCAGCTTTCTGGATGGCACCTGAAATGTTACGTGGTGAACCTTATGACAGAAAGGTAAAGTGCAACCAATTTTCCCACAGTTCTAAATTTGGACAATGGTCCAATTCCTTTTCTTCACCTTTCTCACACAATAACAGGATCCAAACTTATTTGGATGTGTAGCATTAGAAAATATGCAAAATAAAAAAAAAATTGATAGAAGTACAAACATAACATGAAATCATACTCTCTCATCTCTTTGGAGTAGAATCCAGTTTAAATTCTCTTAGAGCTTTGCTTCTCACATGTAATATTATTCCCTAATTTAGATTTCATGTCCTTATTTGTTTGGTTTAATCATAGAATGGTTACAGCACAGAAGGAGGCCTTTCGGCCCATCGGGTCTGTGCTGGCTCTCTGGAAAAGCAACTCACCTAGTCCAACTCCCCCGCCTTTTCCCCTTAGCCCTGCAATTTATTTTGCTTCAGATAATTATCCAATTCTCATTTGAAGGCCTCCATTAAATCTGCCTCTACCACACTTTCAGGCAGAGCATTCCAGATCCTAACCATGTGCTGCATTTTTAAAAAGTTTTTTCTCAAGGTGCCATTGTTTCTTTTGCCACCTTAAATTGGTGTCCTCTGATTCTCGACACTTCCACCAATGGGAACAATTTCTCCCTATCTACTCTGTCCAGGTCTCTGATGATTTGGAAAACCTCCATCAAATCCCCTCTTAATCTTCTCTTCTCCAAGGAGAACAGCCCCAGCTTCTCCAATTATCCACATAACTGAAGTTTGTCATCCGTGGAACCATTTTCGTGAATCTTTTCTGCACCGTCTCTAATGCCTTCACATACTTCCTAAAGTGTGGGTCCGAGAATTGGACACAGTGGGCGGTATTTTATGCTCTCTCCTGTGGCGTGTTTGGAGGCGGGTGGAGGGCATTTAATCAGGCAGGATGGTGGCAGGTGGGGAACCCCACCACCTACGCCCCAATGAAGTCTGAGGTGGGAAGGCCTGTGGCCAGTCTTCTGTGGACAGAAAAAGAAGAAGATTGCCCAATTACCATCTTACCATCGCCACTGGTATTAACTCAGCGGCGGGCGGGCCTGTCGCCACACGGGGGACATGAAAGGCAAACTCATGTGAGGTTGCTTTTGGTCACCCGGGGATCCCTCATTCAAAGGCACTCAGTATCTGATCGGGGGACCCAGCATCAGGAAGGGGAACGCCCGCTGAGAGTCACCACGCTACCCTTGCTGCCAAATCCCCTACAACACCTATCCCCGCTCTGCAAAACCCCTCCTGCCACAATTTACCTCTGGCCTGGGTAGCTCCGCAATCCTGGCCCTCTGGTGGGTGTCTTTCTAACAGCAGCCACCGCCTCCCCAGTTGCGCTGCCGGTCTCTGATTGACTGGCAGCTCTCAGCAGGCGGGGCTTCCCACCCCTGGGGTTCTGATCCTGGGAAAGGCCCCCCTGCCCGTGGCCTCTCAAGTGCCTGATTGGCTTGGCCTACAGTGGGCCTTCCCCAAAGGTGGCAACGTGGGTCTCTTGCCAGCTCTCCAGCCAGTTGCTGAGACCCCCATCACCCCCAGAAAATTCCCTCCAATACTCCAGTTGAGGCCGAACCAGGATTTTATACAGGTTCATCATATCTTCCTTGCTTTGTACTCCATGCCCCTATTTATAAAGCCCAGGATCCCATACGCTTTATAACTGCTTTCTCAACCTGCCCTGCCACCTTCAATGATTTTTGCACATATACCCCCAGGTCCCTCTGTTCCTGCTGCCCCTTTAGAATTGTATCCTTTATTTTATATTGCCTCGCCTCGTTCTTCCTACCAAAATGAATCACTTCACACTTCTCTGCATTATATTTCATCTGCTACTTGTCCGCCCATTCCACCAGTCTAAGTCTTTTTGAAGTTTATCACTATCCTACTCAATTCACAATATTTCCAAGTTTTGTGTCATCCGCAAATTTTGAAATTGTGCCCCCTACACCAAAGTGCAGGCCATTAATATAGATCAAGAAAAGCAGTGGTCCTAACATCGACCCCTGGGAAACTCCACTATATCTCTTCTAGTTTGAAAAATAACCGTTCACCACTATCTCTGTTTCCTGCCACTCACCCAACTTCATATTCATGCTGCTACTGTCCCATTTATTCCATGGGCTTTAACTTTGCTGACAAGCCTGTTATGTGTCACTTTAAGGAATGCCTTTTGGAATTAAATCCAGGTACACAACATCAATCGCATGATCCTCATCAACCCCCTCTGTTGCTTTATCAAAAAAAGTTAGTTAAACATGATTTGCCCGTAACAAATCCATGTTGGCTTTCCTTAAATAATCCATATTTATCAAAGTACCGTTAATTTTGACTTGAATTATCATTTCTAAAAGCTTTCCCAGCATCGAGATTAAACTCCTGGCCTGTAATTGAGGGACTTATCCTTACAAGCTTTTTTGAATGAAGTATAATATTTGCAATTCTCTAGTCCTCTGGCAACATCCCTTTATCTAAGGAGAATTGGAAGATTATGGCCAGTGCCTCCACAATTTTCATGCTTATTTCCCTCAGTATCCTTGGATGCAACTCATCTGGCCGTGGTGACTTAACAATTTTAAGTACAGTCAGTATATCTAATACCGCCACTATCAATTTTTAGCCCATCCATTATCTCAATGATCTCCTTTTTCACTATGACTTGGGCAGCATCTTCCTTGGTAAAGACAGATGCAAAGTACTCATTTAGTATCTCAGCTATGCCCCCTGCCTTCATGCATAAATTCCCTTTTTGGTCCCTAATCAGCTCCACTTCTCCTTTTACCATCCTTTTACTAATCAATGGTTTATCTTCAACCCTTTCAGGACTGAATAGATTGAAGATTAAGCTGGGCCCATTCTTAGACACAGATTTGCCACAGGGCTAACTGAAAGGCCTAAAGCTGGCCTGAAATTTGGTGTCAGGCCTTATTAACATCTGTTGCATGAACTGCCAATGCTTGTCACACCTCCACAGACAGCTCACGCATTGAAGATGATGAATGTTGGGCTGCTTATGTCCCAGTGGTCAGTCCTGGGAGCTGGATGATTGTGTGGGGTTTGATTGTGATGTTTTTAAAGTCAGGGAGAGCACTTTTGCCCCGCAGAAATGGGTATTTATAATATTAAATAAAAGATCAAAGCAGTCCACCTGATTGTCAGCCCATTCATCACCCTAAACATCAAATCCTTCCAGCCCCAATACACCATGGCTGCAGTGTGTACCATCTATGGGATGCACTGCAGTGAATGACCAAGGCTTCTTTGGCAGCACCTCCCAAACCCGCAACCTCCACCACCTCGAAGAACATGACCACCTCCAAGTCACACCCCATCCTGACTTAGACATATGTCGCCATCGCTGGGTCAAAATCTTGCAAATTCTCGAGCCAATAGTATTGTGGGAGCATCTTCACCACGTGGACTACAGTGGGTCAAAAAGACTCACCACTACCTTTTCAAGGGCAAGTGGGAATGAACAATAAATGCCAGCCTTCCCAGCGAGGCTCACATCCCACAGAATGATAAAAACAATTCCGTCGGGGTCCTATTGATGCCATAAGATCCTAATTTCCACCGGCTAATGATGCAGCTGCTTTTTCCAGGCTGCTTATTTCAAAGCCCTCACCAAATGATGGGAGCCCAAGGAGCAGCAGCAGACATGGGGCAATATGTGCTGCACTGCAATTTTCACCATGCTACCATCCTGTTCTTACCCAGCAGTGAGGATGAAAATCATCCCTTTTCGGGCTCAATTCCTTATATCTGGCACTGTTTACTGCTGCTTTCAGATTATCACTCTACTTCTGTTGGCATCTATTAGAGAACACTGGAATGGAATCTTGTCATTACTGCCTAGATGGTAATCAATGGAAAGGATCATCTGCCCTTTGTAAAATTCACATAAGCCAATAGAATAAAAATCAGGTGGCTTCTATAAGGGATATATGATCTGCTCTGCACGATGGCCACCTAAGATGGTGTAGATGCAAATCTACCCATATAGAGTGGAATATTTGAAAGCCAGTGGCCCTGTTTGCATCAGTTAGAAAGCATGGAATGTAATATTCTAAAGGCAGGGAAATATATTTTTACGGCTAAAACACAACTAAAGACTTTCTGATGCAGCATATTTCCTTACGATTCTGTAATTTAATTACTTGAGCTACATTTTAACATTTGAGCCTTGAAAAGGGCCTATTGAATGTATTCTAAACCAATAAAAATATGTAAATCATTTATGAGTAACTCCTTATTCAATGAGTGTCTGGGCCTACATTCAACAAGGATGGACCATTATGGGTCACTCCTTTCATCATTTTCCTTTATTGTGGCCAATTTATATGACCAACCTTTTCTATTGAATAAAATCTCATTATACATTTAATACAGAGCATGCTTCATTGTGTCCGTGAAGGATTTAATTAAGAAGGTTTTGTTAATGCTGCCATGGTTTCTTCCCCATTGGCAGCTTTAATTTCATTTGTGTGCTATTCTTAATGCACTGGTTAATGCATTCTCACATATTCCTGTCCACACTATTTGAATACGGCTGTTAATTTTGTTTTAAACAGATTGATAATTCTGTCATAGTAATACAAAGCAAGAAATTTAAGAGGAATACATTAATCATTGGGCTAGGCACACACACACAAGAAATTAAACCCAGAAGTGTCTAATTCACAGGAAAGCCAGCAAGTTTCCACCTTCTTACAGGTCTTGCTAAAAATAAGAGTCCAGAAAGCAGACTTGGAATTGCATTCAGCTGTTCAAAACAAAATGCTTCATGTTACTCCTTCGCTGGCAATCCCTGTGGCAAACCTAGTTTAATGTGAACAAGTCATCCACCTTGGATCAGTGAAAGATAGATGAGAATATTTTCTTTATAGTGAGAGACGAGAAGCTGTGGTGGAGCAATAGGTCTTGGGTGTCCATATATACAAATCATTAAAAGTTGGCGTGCAGGTACAAAAAGAAATCAAAAAGACGAATGGAATACTGTCCTTTATCTCAAGGGGTTTGCAATACAAAAGTAAGGATGTGAGGTCAGATCCCATCTGGGGTACTGCATTATTTTGGGGCATCAAACCTCAGGAAAAATATATTGGCCTTGGAAGGGGTGTTATGCAGATTCACCAGAATTAGACCAGGGATTCAAGGGTTAAATCATGAGGCCAAATTGCATAAACTTGGCTTGTAGTCCCTTGACTGTAGGAGGTTGAGGGGTGATCTACTCCAGGCATGAAAAATGATTAAAGCATTTGATACAGTGGATACAGGGAAACGGTTGCCTCTGATGGGGGCAATGCAGAACACAAGGGCATAATATTAAAATTAGAGCTAGACCACTTAGGAGTAAAATCAGGAAGCACTTTTTCATACAAAAAGGTAGTGGAAACCTAGAATTCTGTCTCCCAAAAAGTTATGATTGCTGGGTCTGTTGAAATTATCAAGGCTGAGATGGGCAGATTTTTGTTAGGAAAAGGTATGAAGGGATATGGGGTGAAAACAAATGGAGTTTAGGTACAGATCAGCCGTGATTTAACTGAATGGCAGAACAGGGTCGAGGGGCTGAATGGCCTACTCCTGTTCCCATGTTCCCTCAAGGATTGCAGTGCAATTCTGACTCAAAGGCCTGAATTTTACCAGCCCCTTGACGATGCGGGTCGCGGCGCAGGGGCCGGTAAATTTCTGTGGGTAGAGGCAGAAGCGCCCGCCGCATATTACCGGTGTTGGGGGGACCTCAGTGCGACCCCTGCCCACCTGGTGGCGGGCCATTCATCTCCATATGTAAATTGACATTAATGATATTCAAATTAATTTATCTGCAGGCGGCGGCCGTCTCACGCCAATTTTACGGCCTCTGTTCGGCCTTTGTGCGCCTTCGGAACTCTGCACAGAGTTCCGAGGTGAGAACCTGGTGGAGAGGGGGGAGGAATAACATTTTCAGGTCAGGAGGGGTGGAGGAGCTGGGAAAACAATTTTGATTGGATGTGGGAATGGTGGGAAGGGGTTGAAGAGCAAATGTAAAGTGGTTGGGGGGAAAGTGTGGGTTGGTAATAAAGTTTAACTTACTGCTAATGTCCCATAAAAAACATTGGGGGCGGATGGGAAAGGGCCTCCATAATATATGGATTATTTCATAAAAATTACTTCACAATATTCCTTTAAAAATGTAAATTTCTCCTAAGGGCTTGCAGTCCTTTCAAAATGGCGCCAGATGCCCTTGCCGGGGACGTGGAGGCCGCCTCCTTATGGCATCGGGATGGCCGCTCTGCCCCCTCTATTTAAATGAGTCCCTGCGCAAAATATCGCAGGGGCTCAGCGGCGGCCACTGAATGTGGGCACACCACGAAGCGCGACGCCCGAATAAAATTCAGGCCATACTGATCTCGGGTATAATTTGCTAATGTCCTGTTCACTACTGAATTTTATCTCACTCGTTGCAGATCACAAAGATGTTATTAATTACTTAAAGGTTAGGAAAACAACATAATTTTCAGGCATAGCGCTGGTACACGCTATTAATGTAAACTGAATCTAATTCACATTGTTTTTAGAAACAGCTGCTCCACATTTTCCATTTATATTGCATTCTAATTATGTAACTCTTACCATGAATGCTAAAACACAGCATCTGAATAAAATAATTGGAGCTCTAAGGAGGTTCCATCTTTGCACTAACCATAGGATTACATAATTTGGAAGGGAAATATCCTTGTTCAGATAGACATATAGAATAGTGGCTGGTACTAATGTAAAACCCTGTGAATTATGTTTTACTTTTGCCCAGATTTCTTTGTACTATAAATTCAGAGTTTGAGTAATCTATGGTGTGAAGGTACACTGTTGACTTCTGTGAATGGATTGGCCTGATTTATCCACGAGTGCAATTGTTAATGTCTGGCACCAAATCAGTTATTTCACTGATAGTTGTTCTTAACTGTTACATATCTTTCAGGTTGATGTTTTCTCCTTTGGTATAGTATTGTGTGAAATACTTGGCAGAGTCACCGCTGATCCTGAATTTTTACCCAGAACACAGGTAGCTATAACTGATTGGTTAGCAGTCTGCACTTGAATAGCAGGACAATGGTATTTTTAAGCAGAAGGTGAAGCCACTTTGGGTGGGGCAGGATCAACTCCAAAAACTTGTTTGTAAATTTGAGATTTGCCTCATTGAAACTGTAGAATGGTTCAACCTTTTGCTTAACACAAGCCTGATACAATCACCTCATTGAACCTGAGTGAATTGTTGAGGTAAGCAGCAAAAGACTTCATTTTGTTTTGTTTCCATCTTGAACCAAATACATGGGAATGAAATTGAATGTATAAATATCATAATATAAACCAGTTTATGATTCACCAATGTGCTCCTTGGTTCTTCATCACAGAAAAAATAATAGAGAACTGTCAGCAGGCAGGATTAATTAGATGATAATAGAAAGACAAGATAAATGGTAGTTCCAAATATCGAACTGAATATTTTAAACTTGATTTCAATCTATGATTTTACGACATGTTACCAAAGTTCATAAGATAATATCTGACATGGATATAAAAGAATGAACAATTCATACATTTGTAATAAATTTTAAACCAATTCAGTAGCAACCAATTAGAAATTTCTGTAGTGAATATCTGGGAGAAAATATACCAGTCTTCTTGTGTTTGGCTATGCATGTATCAACAAGTCTAAAAAAGGCTGATGAGGCACATTTAAGTTACAGCAGTTTGACCAATGTACAAATGCAATGTTTTTTTCTGTGGATCTCTGGGTCTGCTATTGATCATGCAAAAGGCTACAACAAATGCTCACAAAGGCTGAATTTGGCCTGCAGGCCCTATATGAGTAGCCCTGTGTTACCAGAATAGATTGCGACAGGTGTTAAGGAAAACAATATGCCAAATAAGGGATATTAATTCATTGGTTGGAAACTTACATTAAACTTACAATGGAAAAAATCCTATAGTTAACTTTTAAAAAAAACTGGCAGCCAAGATGGCCACTGCAATTTGCATCTGAAAAACCATTTCACATTCTAAGGCTTCCAACAGGAGATAGAGGTCTGAGGAGCATGGACCCAGAACAATGGCTTGCTCTAAGTGATTGAATTACCTAAGATTGCTCATTGCATTCAAGGCAATCTGAACACCTTGGGCTGGATTTTACGTTGGACAGACAGGAGCTGGCCACCGACGTAAAAGTCGGTGGCGAATCCACTTCCGCCTAGCCTGGGGATCCAGTCCGCATTTTACAGGTCCCCGGCTTTAATTGTTCCGAGGTGGGACTTTCACCCACTTGCGGGAGCAAGTCCCGCCTCATTGAGCTGCTAGCCAATCAGCGGGCCGGTAGCTCTTAATCCCAACAGTGTCACTGGGAGCGTTGGCCACTGCTGGGACTGCAGCCCAGCCAAGGACATGGAGCCTGGAGTCCAGGTAAGTTTGGGTTGCCTTGCCGGGGGTAATCGGTTGGGCCCCGGCGAGGCAAGGGTGGTCGTTTGGGGGGAAGGGGGCTTCTTGCATCCTGGGGGTGGTTGAAGAAGTGGGCGTGGCCCTCAATTGTCTGGACCACGCCCGGGGAGCTGAGAGGCCGCCGGCTTTTCCCGGGCGGCCTTTTCTGGCGCCAGGATGCCCGCTTGCCACGCATAAAATCCATGTAGAGGCTGGCGAAGGCCCTTAAATGGCAGTTAATTGGCAACTTAATGGCCTTGATCGGCCTGGGCTGGACGGCCTGATTTTCACCCCCACCCGACCCGAGGGGCGGAGGTGGGAGCAGGTTGGGAAGGCCTCCCGGAACCTCCCATTCCATTTTATGCCACACCCCCACCACCATCTGGCTCGTTGGGGTATAAATATTGGCATCCTGGGGCCTGGGGAGCCACTTCCAAACCTTGACTCTCATTAGCAGGTTCGAGAGAGTACACATAGGCAGTCATTTGACCATCTGTCCATATCTGTGAAAGCTGGGAGTTTCCTTGAACAAAGAGAGACAAGCAGTTAATCAGACCGTGCAGCAGCAGGAAGAGAGCCACCTGCAAGTCTGCCTCTAAGAAAGACCTGAGCCAAGTGGGCCAGCCACAAAGTGCACTTTGACCAACCAAAGATATCAGGAATACAACCTCATCGGATGACCACCAAATCATCCAGCCTCACATTCTGTGTATTTAATTTCCATTTATTCTGGATTCCAACCACAACATCTACTTCTCACTCTGTAATCTATTTGTGTGTGTGTGATTCTCGTGTGAATGTGAGCATGAATGTGTAGCTTTTTAAAATTATTTTACTAAAATCAGGTTTGGATTGTTAAGTATAGTAAACTCACCTCTTGTTTAAACTCAAGAAAACCTGTCTGATTGGTTCTTTCACAATCACATTAAAGGTAAAAGGTAAAACAGTCACTGAGGTGGCATAACTTTTCATAACTACAGTAAATTTAAATTACAATGCAATGCTTTTACTTTTGCATAAGATACATATTAGAGAAGGTTTACTGAAATTACAGTATATTAACCAACTTAGCACCTACATGACAGAACGCTGCCTGGTAGGCAGTGGTGCAATTTAATACTATTGTCTAGGAAAGTAAAGCATTAATACCATGTGTTTGTAAGTGGTTTAACTTGGCAGGTTTTAAAGCTGTACACAATTCTCAAATAGTTTTTTTAAAAAAAACATTTTCATTCTAGGATTATGGACTCAATGCTGAAGCATTCAAGGAAATGGTGAATGGCTGTCCAAAGCATGTCCTGGAATTAACTGTTAACTGCTGTAGGGTATGGAGTATTTATGATTTACCACCATTCTTTCTACAGGGTGAACTAACTGCTCTGGTGTTAGTTATATTACACAGCCTTTGACTCTAGTAGGAACTATATCTGGGCAAAATCAGTGAGCTGTTCTATTTTAATAAAATGTGCTTCTAGGGAGGAATCAAGTTTTGATGTGTATAATAACAAAATGTTTAATATTCTTGGCGTGTTAGTTAACATCCAAGAGAGAAAGACAAGTGAATGTTACAACAACAAGAAATGCTGGAATCACTCAGCAGGTCTGGCAGCATCTGTGGAAAGAGAAGCAGAGTTAACGTTTCGGGTCAGTGACCCTTCTTCGGAACTGACAAATATTAGAAAAGTCACAGATTATAAGCAAGTGAGGTGGGGGTGGGGCAAGAGATAACAAAGGAGAAGGTGCAGATTGGACCAGGCCACATAGCTGACCAAAAGTGAATGTTACAGTTGGGGCATTCTGTCGGAACTGGTGTAATAGTAGGACAGGCCCTTTAAAGTTTTCTTCCTTTATGACACCAGTTCATGGGTCACGAGAGCAAATGGATTAAAATAAAAGGGTTAAAACTTTTGTAAAAATGGCAGACATGGGAACCTCACGTGAATGTGTTACTACATTTGTTACTAATAACATAGAGTAATTTCAACTCCCAATATTGACTCCTAACTTTTTTTTAATGAAACCTGCGCTATCCTGGCCAATCTAGCATGGAACAATACCAAACAACATGAGTTTTATAAATGAAAGATTATAAAGTGCCTTAGAATTAGGTGTCCCAAATGTACAATCTTTATTGGTATCATCTCCATGGTATCTGGAGTCTAAACTTCACTAAAACAGTTGATCCAAAACCCCAGTGTAAGTTATACCATAGCCTCACTACTGTGGGGGAAAAAAAGTAATTTCAAATTATAAGATTAAAAAAATTATGCAAGGTAGCCATATGTTGATTCTTTTCTTTCTGTTTGTACAGTCTTATTTTAGCTCTACACCATGCAGTGTATTTTTTTTAAATTTCAGATGTCCCCATAAAGGTAATAGAACTCAAACATGTCTTCTGCTCTTTCTTCACAGATCGATGCCTTTAAGAGACCGTCCTTCACTGAGTTACTGGACCAACTTGAGGAGGTAGCTGAAAGTTTGGAGTCAAATAAGGACAATCAGATCCTTGTGTGAATTTTTCAAAGTTTGACTCAGCGACAAAGCCTTATGTGGGTGATAACAATTACTGTTATCACCATATAGTATATTAACACAAAGAGGAAAAATAGATCTGTGACCTGTGGGAATTCAGCATGTGCGAGAAAGAGCTGGTTCACTCATGATAGTGAAAGCACACACTCAATCATCTAACTACATCAATTTGTTAACAATCATGGGGGTTGTTAATTTGGACTTTGGGTTATAAAGTAAAATGGGCAATATAGATTCAGCAATAGATATATATATATAGTTTTGGATTTTTATTTCCATTAATGGAAATAAAATTCAGGAGAGATGTATAATGGGTTGCTGATTTGATATTGGCCAGTTTTACACGGTTACCCAAAGTCCTAATTGCCCATCTTTGCTAAAGTACATCTGCAACAGAATTCAAGGTCTTAATGTGTAGCATTTGTTGGAAAACTGCCATTGCGAATCTGTATTGTGGGTTACCAGGCAGATAAGTGTTTTCACTCAATTTATTATACCTGATGGACTGTAATGTACATCATACAAAATGCTCTCATAGGAGATGCAACTTTTATGAAGCTAAGGCAACAAGTGTCAGTTCACTGACTAACCCTGTTTTTAAGTGAATTTTCTCTGCTGTGTTCTTCAGTACGTGCTTTAATCACTTCATGCTGATTTTCTGCAATTTGCTAATGTTGAATAATTTAAAACAAGAATCAGAGAAAGAGGCCACATCATACATTAAATTTGCGTGAGCAATATTACCTGATTTTTTTTTTTGCTCAAATAAAAAATGACCTCCAAGGGTTAGCAGTAATGTTTGGTGAACTGATAGTAGTTCAGGTTTACAATTCAAATCAACTATTGTCCATAAACACCAAGGTCAGTTCTGGTCCATGGAAGTGCCTCACCCACAAGCAATTATTGTGCAGCAGAAAGATTCAGCAGGTATGGATCTGAATTCTAAACAGGTGTATCTGTCAGTCGACTGGAAATTCAGACCAAGGCTCGGTAAAGCCAATATTGGTAGCGTCTCTCCGGATTAGCCAAATCCTTGTGGATTCAACTTTTTGAACCCAATGTTTTGTTCAGCCTTCAGTGATACCATAGCAGCCTTACCAAATAATGCCTCATATTTACTATATGTGTGCGCTGAAGGCAGCATTGTGCCCCTACCAAGCTTCACAAGTGGACAGAATCAGAAATCATTTCTGAGCCAAGAATTATAATATTTTTCAAAAAGACAAGTTTATTGTGATTAAATCTATCTGGAATTTAATGAAAGAGTAGTTCCTTGGTGAATCAAGCTAACATCCTCCTTTATTAGGTGACTTTCCAGTGCATACAATAGTAATTAATTATCCTCTGATATATATGTTTAGCAAACTAATTATCTGAAAAGGTTGTTTTAACATAGCAGGCACATCTTATCAAGTACCGTAAGTATTGCTCATACTGAGAAATTATCAAAAGTAATTACTATCTGCTTCAATGATGGAGTAATTATTCATTATCCTAATACGACCTGATTATTCAGTGTTCTGTTGGAAAGGGCAGGGATGTGCTGAAGTTGGATGTAGAAGCTCCTTGATGGTTCAGTTAGTAAGAACTTGTATTTATAGAGCACCTTTCACAACCTCAGGATGTTCCAAAGCGCTTTACAGCCGATTAAGTACTTTCAAAGTCTAGTCACTAATGTAATGTAGGAAGTGCAGCAACCAATAGGCCTACAGCAACATCCCACAGAGATAATGACCAGAAAATCTGTTTTTTTTAAAGTGAATATTGGTTGAGGGATAAATATTGGCCAAGAAAGCAATTAAAAGTCACAGCATCTGAAATCTTATCCATATAGATAAACAAGTCTGTAGGTTTGTTCTTGGTCTGTACTATGCTAGCTAATCTCATTTAGAGTAATGGTACAAATGGCTTTGGCAAATATGTGCTAGGGAGGGGAAAAAAAGAAAGCAATCCGCTTCCCACCCCATTTGGTAGATCCCTGCTGGAAAGTACGCATGTGCGAATCAGGTGAGGAAAGGACTGGGCTTAGTTGTGATGCTGTCCACTGCTAAATAGCCTGAAGTCGCTTCGAGGATGACACATAAATAACAGACACTTAGTTAAGGTATTGAGGGTGCCCAGCACTTGTGCAATTGTACCCAGCATAGGTCAGTACCTTCAAGAGAAAAGGGCAGAAGGAAAAGATAGAGGTGAACTCAGTGATCATATTTTTAAATTACTAGCAGCTGGGCAAAAATACCAATAAAGAAAAAAAACTGAGTTTAAAGACAGAAAATTCTCCCTTGGCTTTCTTGAACTCCATTTTGGTACTATTAAATCACATTACAAAATACCTCGGTAAAGTGGTGAAAGTTTTGTGCAGTTCATAAATACATTTTGGATGTCTAGTGCCACTTTTGGTGTCCCAAATTTGTGGAATACAACTGGCGTCCTCTCAATTCTCAGTTGGTTTAAAATCTCTGCCACTGCTGGTTTGGGATGGTGCATCTATTGTGATTACTAATGATATGATGCAGCAATTGTCATTGCTGACTGTTTTCAAATCCAGTCACTGAAGGTAAAGAACACGGCTTCAGATATTGTACAGTCCCTTACATAACTCTGCAGGTGATTTAACACTTTGATTACTGAATTATTTCCTTCATGCTGTCTGCCATAGAACAAATATAACTTAAGCATATTGACATTTCTAATGCAGACTGTAAAAGTAGATTTGTAGTATTTGATATTGTAAGATTATAATGTGGATTTGCAGTATTTAATGCTCTATTATAATGTAGAATATGAAAACTGGAGGGAAATGTAGCATATTTCTTAATTTGCAGTATTTTCTGTATAAATTGGTTATTTTATTTTGATGCTGAATTGCTTGGAGGTTCTCTGATTTAATTGGCTGTTCCAAGTGCAATAAAATTATTATTCTTTGTGTCAAGAGTATTTGACCACCAACCTTTAGGTGAAACCTTCTAATGAGCATTTTTGGGATTTCCTTAAATTAGAGAAATAAAAGCTGCCATGTTTTGTGAAATACTAGAGATATAGGGCTATATTTTACCAGCTCGCCGCTGATCTCAGCTATGAGCTTCAAAGATGGCGGGGCGCACGCACGGGATTTATTCTGCAGAGCCGCCGCAATATTAAACGTGGTGGCTCATTTACAAGGGGCGGGGTGGACCGCCCCCCCCCACCCCCCCAACCCCCGATGACGTGCTAGGGGCGGGTGGTCCATCCCTGGCAATGGCATCTGGCGCCACTGTGCAAGCGCCATTTTTAAAGGGCTTCAAGCCCTTCCATTGAATTTGAATTTTTAAAGTTATAGGCATCATAAATTTAAAATAAAATTTTTTATAATAGTTTCAAGCCCCTCTTCCCCCCCACCAATGACTAAACAATTCACTCCTTGCACTCAGCCCACCCCCAATATACTTACCTTGTGCACCTGACCTTCCCTCCCCCCCCCATCCAAAGTTCACAAACTTTAATCTTTACCCCTTCCCACAACCCCTTAGACCAATAAAATTAGTTTGACCAAACTGGCCCCCAGCCCCGCACAGATGAACTTACCTGCTCCCCCCTCCCCACCAGTGTCCTGCCTCACATCACTGGGCAGAGATCGGACGGTGGAGAGTGCCGGCCACCGACCGCAGTGTCAGAGCAGGACAGCCAGCGGGACCAGGTAAGTAATTAATGTGCTCATTAACATTAATTAACATTAAAATGGCGCTCCCATCGCTGAGCAAGGGGCGGGATGGTGGGCCGCTACTAGGCCTCCCCGCCACCGGTAATCTAGGGCGCGGTCTTCCCGATGTCGGGGAGTGTGGCGACCCTCTCCCGGAGGCCTTTTCCGGGCCCCCCTGCCACAACGCCCAATGTCAGGGGGTCAGTAAAATTCAGCCCATAATGTATCAAAAACTGTGCCAGAATGTGGTAGGGCTTATGTGCCCGCTGTTGTTACAACACAGTGATTCCTTAGTCTAGGTTGAGCAGTCTGAGCAATTTACTGAGTGGAGCCTGGGCTCTTTTCCCCTCAGGAAGTTGGGAAGTTCAGAAAACCCTCAGGAAAGAGAGACTTTGAGCTGCTGTCATTTCCCCCATGCTGCTAGCTCAGCATTGACTGAGTCTAGGCAATAAGTTTCTTGTCAGCTGCCTCAACAGGGAAATTAGTATGAATAGGGACCATTTTATAAAAAGAAACTTCAGTGGATATTTAAATTGTAAAATATAAAAAAAATGTAAGGGTTTTTTTTTACAGGAAGTCATTTAGGGCCATAAAACCTATCAGAAACTAGTTTAAAATGTTCAACCATGAAACTGGTTGACTAAGGAAGGAACTGCATTGCATTGGTTTTTGTGCTACTTAAGAGTTTCATTGCAAAGGAGTATTTGACTCATTTGTTCATTATGTATGCCAAGAAATCAATCTGTGGTTTTATGATCTTGTTCAGAGTTTGATCTCACTTGTTTTCATTACATTTGTTTATAACTAAGTATTTGTGGTAGCTTTGAAAGTGTTGTATATAATGTACAGTACAATCATGGACTGATGGTACGTATATAGATATGTGGATGCTTATAGACTAAAGTATGTGGTTTGATCAGTACCTGCTGGTTTTATAGATGGTGCTAAAATATTGAAAACTATTGTACAGAACTGAACATATTCAAGTGGCTGCTTTTTGCCTTGCATTTGACTTTTGCAGTTGAAAACTTGAGCTGGTTGATACTTATTGCTAAAAACATTTAATAATGCATATTTGGTTAAAATGAATATTACTTTACTGTCTCAATTATCTTTTTAAAACTTCAGTGTCTGCATTAGTCAAGGATAACAAGGGGATTTTCCCCCACCAATACATATAATAGTTTTAAAAACAATAAAGTAAAATGGAAGAAGTGTTGGATTTTGTATACTTTATTTACTGAAGGAATGAATGTATTTAGGATAGCTTTAGTAAAAACCAGGTTGATATTCAAATTAACAGGAGGATCGGGCCTGGCCCTGCCAGCATCAAGGTCCATGGCGGGCTGCATCTGGGGCCATCTTCAGGCTCGACCCCCTATGCAGCGAGTGGTAATAACCTGGAACTCGCTGCCCACAAGGGTGGTGGAAGCGAAGACGATCAATGCCTTCAACAGGAAGTTGGATGACCACCTGAGAGAAATAGACTTGCAGAGCTGCGGGGATCAAGCAGGGGAGTGGGACATCATAGCTCTGTGAAGAGCCGGCATGGACTCACTGGGCCAAATGGCCTCCTTCTGTGCTGTAAACGACTGAGTCTATGATTGCCTGGAGGCAGGAATGCATTGGGCCGTGACCCGACACCCTCATTTCAGAATTTCCTCCTGGTCCTGCCTTCAAGCCCCCCTCCCAACCAAAGTATTGCACTGGGTTCATGAACACCTTTCATTCTTCAAAAAGTCAAAATACTTTTAAGAACAGCCAAGCTCCAATGAACAATGTATGCTTTCCCTATAATAAACAAGACGATATCTGTAATAAAAACAACAAGTGCTGGAAATACACAGCAAGTCAGGTAGCAGCTGTGGAGATAGAAGCACAGTTAACGTTTCAGGTCTGTGACCTTTCATCAGAACACCCGAAAGACTCTTTCTCCTTAGTACATAAAGAACTATGGAGTGAAGTTCCCAGTCTGCTTGCCAGTATAGTCAACCATTTGCAGGTTGTATAATGGTAGACACTTCGGTTTGCAAACTAAAAAGTGAAGATTACTTTGATACCCATTAAGATTTGGGGATGCTATTGAATAATAGAGAAGGCTGCGTTTAATGACAACACTCAGTACAATTAACAAGGTTTATAGTTGCACCGCCAGGATCTGGGTGCACAATAATCATCCAACACTTTGCCTGGAATGTGTAATTTGATGCAGTCAAAACTGACTGTACAAGGGGCCCAATTCATTACAATTCTGTGGGTCAGTCACCCCAGAACTTACCAATGCCTTCAGGAGAGATGGTGAGAAACCCTGTGCACAGAATGAAAACAAAACAAAGGCTCTGCTTACTTAAACCACTGGGATAATTAAGAAGTGTAATAGGTTCTTTGATGTGGTCAAGCTGTAGACTTTCAGTAGTGCAATGAAATTCCCAACATAGCTAATATTGGGCCAGAGCAACTGAGTGACATTATGCAGCAGTATCAATAATCATTCCAAATATTATCTGACCAACTGGTTCAATTAAAGTGGTCTCATAAAAAGCCTGATAAACAAGCACATAACAATTATTGGAACTAAGAAGTGAATCTGAGCTAACATCCATCTTCAGACAAAGAAATATGCTAAATCTTTGTGGATTTCCACAAACTATTACTCAGATGGGAAGGTAAATCAATTGGCAGTGTTCAGGTAAATCCGATGACTTCAGAAGTTTTCATCTATGCCATTTTCTGGGTTATTAATTGTTAGAATATAAGCATAGACAACTTATATTCCAAAAGAAGTGAACTTTTTACATTGTTCGAATTTGTATTGTAGAAATCGGAATAAGTTCCTCAAAAACATCTGTATGAAGAAACCAGACATGCACATTTCAGAGGAAGTCACAATACGTTTGTCTTGATCCACGTGAAAACAGGGCACATGTCTCATGCCGACATCCTAATCCACTGTATTCATTTATGGAAGCTGTAAACCCATGTCAGTAGGCTTATCATGCATACCTGGTGACTGGCGACAGGAACATGTGAAAAGAAAACTCAAAGCTGTAAAAACGGAAAATATCCTAGATGGAATAAATGACTGCAACTTTATAGCAACTTGTTCCCATAACTTCAAACAAAATAGTCTTCCTATTACAATAACAGTTAATGAAGCTTCAATAACAGCTAACATCTTTCACTCCGTGGAAAGGAATTTAGCAAGAGGTGGCTTCCATTTGGTGGGGTGTGGTTTGATTTCAGCATTCTTTGTGCTCTTACACAATGTCCCCTCGAAAGTTCTTTAATCAGGCGCAACCTGTTCATTTGAATGTGTGGAACTTTTAAACTTTTTTGCACTGCTGCACACGCAGAATATCTTAAAGGGGATATCTTGTGAGCAGTCTGCATGGTACCTTCTATATTGTTGTGCAACCATTCACAATGTCAGAAGTCCAGGGACCAGACAAATTCAGGCAAGGAGATACTTGATGCAGTGATATCAGGACAATTTATTAAGTAACAGAAGTTATACTTAACAAACCCGGGCAATCGGTGTCTGGTTCAGATGGTCCTTGCTTCCCACTGATGCTAGTGGCACAAATGGCTTGTGACTCCTCTTATCTCTCACTTTGCCTTCTTCAAATCTGTGCAACGAACCTCTTCAGATCTGTTCCTTTTATCATTCTCTCAACTCCTGTCTCAACACTTCCTTTACCATATTCGGTAAAAGTCCGTCAGTCAGTTCTGATGAAGGGTCACTGACCTGAAACATTAACTCTGCTTCTCTCTCCATAGATGCTGCCAGCCCTGCTGAGTATTTCCAGCATTTCCTGTTTTTGTTCAGTCAGTCAGTTCCTGATTGTGGATTATGCAAGTTCGAGAAATCAACAGGTCGTTACAATTTAATCAAAGCTTGTTAGTCTTGACATCGATGCTTTTCTTCCCCTTTATCTAAGCCTATGCGGGCGGCACAGTGGCGCAGTGGTTAGCACTCAGCCTCACAGCTCCAACGACCCGGGTTCGGTTCTGGGTACTGCCTGTGCGGAGTTTGCAAGTTCTCCCTATGACCGCATGGGTTTCCTCCGGGTGCTCCGGTTTCCTCCCACGTGCCAAAGACTTGTGGGCTGATAGGTAAATTGACCATTGTAAAAAATTGCCCTTAGTGTCGGTAGGTGGTAGGAGAATTGAGGGAAGGTGGGGATGTGAGAGGGAAAAATGGGATTAATGTAGGATTAGTATAAATGGGTGGTTGATGGTCGGCGTGGACTCGGTGGGCCGAAGAGCCTGTTTCGGTGCTGTATCTCTCTATGACTCTATTATCAGTCTGCGTAACAATGTGTTTTTGACTGATTCAAGCCATACATTTGACACCTGTGCTTGAGAAACATAGAAAATAGGAGCGGGAGTAGGCCATTCGGCCCTTCAAGCCTGCTCCGCCATTCATTATGATCATGGCTGATCATCCAACTCAGTAACCTGTTCCTGCTTTCGCCCCATACCCTTTGATCCCTTTAGACCCAAGAGCTATATCTAACTTCTTCTTGAAAACATACAATGTTTTGGCTTCAACTGCTTTCTGTGGTAGTGAATTCCACAGGCTCACCACTCTCTGGGTGAAGAAATTTCTCATCTCAGTCCTAAAAGGTATACCCCAAATCATTTGCCTATGACCCCTGGTTCTGGACTCCCCCACAATCGGGAACATCCTTTCTGCATCTACCCTGCCAAGTCCTGTTAGAATTTTATAGGTTTCTATGAGATCCGCCCTCACTCTTCTGAACTCCAGCGAATACAATCCTAACAGACTCAATCTCTCCTCATACGTCAGTCCCGCCATCCCAGAAATCAGTCTGGTAAACCTTTCCTGCACTCCCTCTATAGAGGAACATCCTTCCTCAGTTAAGGAGACCAAAATAGGATGGCACAGTGGCGCAGTGGTTAGCACCGCAGCCTCTCAGCTCCAACGACCAGGGTTCAATTCTGGGTACTGCCTGTGTGGAGTTTGCAAGTTCTCCCTGTGTTTGCGTGGGTTTCCTCCGGGTGCTCCGGTTTCGTCCCACCGCCAAAAGACTTGCAGGTTGATAGGTAAATTGGCCATTATAAATTGCCCCTAGTATAGGTCGGTGGTAGGGGAATATAGGGACAGGTGAGGATGTGGTAGGAATATGGGATTAGTGTAGGATTAGTATAAATGGGTGGTTAATGGTCGGCACAGACTCGGTGGGCCAAAGGGCCTGTTTCAGTGCTGTATCTCTAAATCATTAAATCAAATCAAAACTGCACACAATATTCCAGGTGTGGCCTCACCAAGGCCCTGTATAAATGCAGCAAGACATCCCTGTTCCTGTACTCGAATTCTCTCGCTATGAAGGCCAACATACCATTTGCCTTTTTTACCGCCTGTTGCACCTGCAAGCTTACCTTCAGCGACTGGTGTACGAGAATACCCAGGTCTCGTTGCATGTTCCCCTCTCTCAGTTTATAGCCATTCAGATAATAATCTGCCTTCCTGTTTTTGCTAACAAAGTGGATAACCTCACATTTATCCACATTATACTGCATCTGCCATGCATTAGCCCACTCACTCAACTTGTCCAAATCACCCTGAAGCCTCTCTGCATGCTCCTCACAACTCACCCTCCCACCCAGTTTTATGTCATCTGCAAACTTGGAGATATTACATTTAGTTCCCTCATCTAAATCATTAATATAGATTGTGAATAGCTGCGATCTTAGCACCGATCCCTGCAGTACCCCACTAGTCACTGCCTGCCATTCGGAAAAAGACCCATTTATCTCTACTCTTTGTTTCCTGTCTGCCAACCAATTTTCTATCCATCGCAATACACTACTCCCAATCACTTGTGCTTTAACTTTACACGCTAACCTCTTTATGGGACTTTGTCAAAAGTCTTCTGAAAGTCCAAATAAACCACATCCACTGGCTCCCCCTCATCAACTCTACTAGTTACATCCTCGAAGAATTCTAATAGATTTGTCAAGCATGATTTCCCTTTCGTAAATCCATGCTGACTCTGTCCGATTCTACCACCGTTCTCCAAGTGCTCTGCTATAAAATCTTTGATCATGCCCTCTAGAATTTTCCCCACTACCGACGTCAGGCCGACTGGTCTATAATTCCCTGCTTTCTCTCTACCTCCCTTTTTAAATAGTGTGGTTACATTACCCTCCAATCTGTAGGAACTGTTCCAGAGTCTATAGAATCTTGGAAGATGACCAGCAATGCATCCACTATTTCTAGAGCCACTTCCTTAAGTACTCTGGGATGCATACCATCAGGCCCTGAGGATTTATCGGCCTTCAATCCCATCAGATTCCCCAACATCATTTCTCTACTAATATTGATTTCCTTCAGTTCCTCCCTCTCACTAAATCCTGTGTTCCCCAACATTTCTGGTATGATATTTGTGCGCTCCTTTGTGAAGACAGAATCAAAGTATGCATTTAGTTGGTCAGCCATTTCTTTGCTCCCCATAATAAATTTCCCTGTTTCTGACTGTAAGGGACTTACATTTGTCTTCACAAATCTTTTTCTCTTCACATACCTATAGAAACTTTTACAGTCAGTTTTTATGTTCCCTGCAAGCTTGCTCTCGTACTCCATTTTCCCCTTCTTAATCAATCCCTTGGTCCTCCTTTGCTGAATTCTAAACTGCTCCCAATCCTCAGGTCTGTTTTTTTCTGGCGAATTTATATACCTCTTCCTTGGATCTAATGCGATCTCCAATTTCCCTTGTAAGCCATGGTTTGGCTACTTTTCCTGTTTTACTTTTGCGACAGACTGGAATAAACAATTGTTGCAGTTCATCCATGCGCTCTTTGAATGTTTGCCATTGCCTTTCCACTGTCATCCCTTTAAGTAACGTTTCCCAATTCATCATAGCCAACTCGCGCCTCATACCTTTGTAGTTTCCTTTACTAAGATTCAGGACCCTCGTCTCTGAATTAACTACATCACTCTCCATCTTGATGAAGATTTCCATCATATTATGGTTGCTCATCCCCAAGGGGTCTCACACAACTAGATTGTCAACTATTCCTCTCTCATTACACAATACCCAGTCTAGGATGGCCTGTTCTCTAGTTGGTTCCTCAATGTTTTGGTCCAGAAAACCATCCCATATACACTCCAAGAATTTCTCCTCTACGGTATTGTGACTAATTTGATTTGCCCACTCTATATGCAGATTAAAGTTACCCATAACTACAGATGTTCCTTTATCACATACGTCTCTAATTTCCTGTTTAATGCCATTCCCAACATCACCACTACAGTTTGGGGGTCTATATACAACCCCGACTAATGTTCTTTCCCCCTTTGTAATTCTCAGCCCTATCCATACAGATTCAACATCGTCAGAGCTAATATCTTTCCTCATTATTGCGTTAATTTCCTCTTTAACCAGCAATGCAACTCCACTGTCTTTTGATGTTGTCTGTCCTTCCTAAATACTGAATACCCCTGGATGTTCATTTCCCACCCCTGGTCACCTTGCAGCCATGTCTCCGTAATCCCGACTATATCTTACCCATTTACATCTATTTGCGCGATTAATTCATCCACTTTATTGCGAATGCTCCACGTGTTAAGGCACAAAGCCTTAGGGCTTGTCTTTTTAACATTACTTGGCCCCTTCCCACTATTTTTCAGTGTGGCCCTGTTTGATTCTAGCCCTTGATTCCTCTGCCTATCACTTTTCTTATTCCCCTTACTGTCTTTTGTTCATGTCTTTGATCCCCCCCACCCCCACTCCTCTGACTCTTTGCAAAGATTCCCATCCCCCTACCATTTAAGTTTAAACCTTTCTTATCACCATTTGTCCAATTACCTCTATAATCTCTATCACAACATGTTATCTCCAATCATCAAGTGACATCTTCAGTTACACTTAACTTAAATCAATACCAACAGTATTTTTCCATTAGAACACATACCGACATTTAGCTCTTCTTTTACCAAAAGCTTATACAAAACATGTATACAGGTCCATAAAATTCATAATACAATAAGATATAAAAAGTCCACATTTCCTAAATCCCTACCTTGAGAATGAAATGCAACATAGCGTTGCTTGAAAAATAATTTTGTGAGGAATCAAACAAATTCTTTCAACATATGGGGCTGAATTTTATTGGGGCGCCGCCATCTGTGGCAGCACCCTTTGAACTCGGCGGCGCGCCTGCATTCACCGGCTGCCGCCAAACCCCCAGGATATTAATCGCAGGGGCTCAATAGAGTCACTGCGCCGAGCCACCCTCCCCATATTATGTGGGGAGAGGCGGGACATTCGGTTCAATGAGAAATTTTTTGACAGTTGTGCAGCAGATGCTGGGGCCCTATTATAAGCACCCAGCACGTGCTTCCTGATAGCTGTCAAAAAATACTTACCTGACTGCTGAAGAGTGGGGCTGCTGTCAATCTGGCAGTAAAGCAGAAAGTGCTGCAGAAATCCAGTAGGTTTGTGAACTTGGACAAGTTAACTCTGCTTCTCTCTCCACAGATGCTGCCTGACCTGCTGAGTTACCCCAGCACTTTCCGCTTTGCTGCCACATACTTACCCTGCTGTGTCCCAGTGTCCTGTGCAGTTGCAATCCTCTTCTCCCATTCAAGTGTAACATTTCTTCTTGTAGGTGTGCCGCACCTGGGTGAATAATCTTAATTATGCACATTCCAGGACGTGAGTCTTAAAGTGAACATAAAAGGTATGACAGAGGTTTATAGAGAACACACTGATACAAATGGGAATGCATGGGTCTCACAGCAATGTAAATACGTCTTTCACTAAATGTTCCTCTCCAACATATGTCCTTTTCTCTGTGTGAATGATGTGTGCTAACATGTCGCGCTAATGTCACATCCCTTTGCACCATTGGCCCTTCAGAAGAGCCAACGTTTGCAATATCATTGCCACGCTGCCATTACTCATGAGTGTCCCATGGATGCAGTGACATGGACATTGGCTCAGTCAGCTGCTGCCTCTAATGGTTTACACAGGGATGCTGTAGATGTGGATTGGTGCACAGCAGGTGAGCGAGGTTGATGTGTGGCTTGTAGAGCTCATGTTGATTCCTATGGAACAGACAGCCTTTGATAAGCCACTTCCGTACATCCCTAGCTCACTGCTAGCCCTGCGTGCATTGCCTGGGTGCCATCTGCCCTCCCATGTGTCTTTCATGTTGTAGATCCTCAGCGTCTTCAGTCTGAGGAGGAATCCTGTTGACGTCTCTCCTCACCATGCCAGGCCTTGCCCCTATTGGGTACGTAGTTGTGCAGAGCACAGCAAGCAGCAAAGAAAGGAGCTGACTTTTTCGGCCTGTGGTACAGGGCACTGGAAGCACTCTTTCAGCATGCCAATCTCCTGCTCATGTAGATTAGTGGCTGGCGTTTTATCTCTCCTCTGCAGCACTGGTGGAGTCTCTCACTGGTGTCAGGAACAATGTCTTCAAAGGATAGCCCTTAGCTCCAAGAAGCCACCGCTCCATCTGAGCCAGTTCAGCGAACAGAGGTAGCAGCCAGGACTGGCACAAGACCCAGCTGTCATGGCAGCTGCCAGAGAAGCGGTCACACATTCGCTGCAAGCTTCTGTGGTGTTCACATACCAGCTTCACCTATTGAGTGGGGTGATCTGTACACTAGTTCTTAAGCATTGTTTTCAGTGTCTTATTTCCCCTCTCCACTATCCCTGAGGATTGTGGATGATATGAGAAGTGTAGTCTATAGTGGATGCCCAAAAATTCTTGCAATTGAGTGAAAATATTTCCCATCAAATGGGACCCTTGATCACTGTAGTAGTCCCCACCTACAGATCACCTCATTCAATAGAATTCTGGCAGCAGTGAGTGCAGCATTTGATCTGCAGGAGAAGGCTTCAATTTACCAAGTGGATTGATCTGTGACAACCAAGGCATACTTGTAGTTGCCCCGGGTCTTAGGCAAGTGGCTGATAAAATCGATTTGAAAGTGTGTCCACGGACCTTCTGGGGACGGAGAACTGCGCAAAAGAGTATGATTAGTATTGACAAGTGGGTTTTGCTGCTAACATGTAAGTAAACAAAACAGAGATCGACATCCTTCTCTATTGTGGGCCACCAGGCCATGGCCAGGATTGTCTCGGGTGGACTCCGCTGAATAGTGTCCCCTAGTCTGGTGGGTATGGAAAAGGAAAAGCAACTCTTCAACTACCAGTGGGACACACACCACAGGAAGCTTATCTGGACTGGGCTAATACATGAGCAATGAGACCATGTTAGCTGACTTATGAGACATGACTGTGTGGGTTGCCCAGGCTAAGAGGGTGGGCAGCAGTTTGTCCTGTTCGTGCCAGGCAGTGACTGTGGCGTAGGGGTCATACTGTTGCTAGAGTGAACCAAGATCTATAGGGTCGAAGGGCTTTGCAGCTACAAAGGGACAACATTGGTCAGTGTCACCAGACTCCCATTCACCAGAGCGTGCAGCTTCTTTGGCTGACCTATTGCCTTCTGCATTATTTTTGCTGTGACCTTGCCAATGTGACAGGGCTGAGAACGGTTTTGTAGGGCTGCCTATAACTTCTGTAACCAGGGACTATGAACCAAAGGCTTGCTGTCCGAGGTTCAGTAAGCATTCTTATGGTATAGGGGAAGGCTAGTACAGTATTGATGGCATAGGCACTGACAGACCAAATATTCATGGGTCAATTGGATGATTCCTGAATAGCCGTGAATACAGCACAGGGCGGCACAGTAGTGCAGTGGTTAGCACCGCAGCCTCACAGCTCCAGTGACCCAGGTTTGGTTCCAACCCAAGTTCTCCCTGTGACCATGTGGGTTTCTGCCAGGTGCTCTGGTTTCCTCCCACCGCCAAAGATTTGCAGGTTGATAGGTAAATTGGCCATTGTAAATTGTCCCTAGTGTAGATAGGTGGTAGGAGAATAGTTGGGATTAATGTAGGAGGGGTTGTGGTAGGGAATATGGGATTAACGTAGGATGAGGGTGGTTGATGGTCGGCACAGACACGGTGGGCCGAAGGGCGTGTTTCAGTGCTGTATCACTCTATGACAGCAAGTACTTCAGCGAACTGGGAGGAGTGTTGGAGACAGCGTGGTTTGATTACTTTGTCTGGCAGTGATCCCTGCACATGAAACCATGAACATAGACCTCCAGGGCCTCCTTAAGCAGATCCTTCAAATTGGGGTTATTCTAAATTAATAAGGGGCAACGGGCATTTATGGGGGTCGCCCACGTAAGCCAGAAGTTGTGGAAGCAGGATTCTTGACTTAGGGGTGATGCCAATATCCCACCACAGTGGCTCTAAGGTCCATTTACTCAGACTTTATGAGGGCTCTAGCGGGTCGCCAGGCTTCATTAACAAGTTCAGCGGTGGGTGTGGCAAATACAAAATTATCTGTTGAAGGCCCATAATGTATGTAAAGTGTTGGATGGCCCAAAACATAGCAAGGTGTCCCTCACATACCGAGTAAGTAATTTCAGCTCCATGCAGAGTCTTCGAGGTGTAAGCTATCAGTTGCAGTCTTCTGGTGTGTTCTTGACACAACACAGTGGTCAGGTTCTGGACAGTACCTCCTACCTCCAGGAGAAATGGCTGAGTGGGATCAGGCATCAGCAAGCAGGTTGCGTGCATAACTGCCTGTTTAAGACTTGTTACAGCTGTGGTGTGATCCTCTGTATAGCCATACTGGAGTCTGTCATCGGGGCTTTCGAAAAGTTTGTACAAGGGCTTCAACTAGCTTGGCAAAACCGGGAATAAAATTTCTCTCATAGCTGACAAGGCCCAGGAACCGCGTGGGTTTTCGCCGGGTGCTCCGGTTTCCTCCCACAGCCAAAGACTTGCAGGTTGATAGGTAAATTGGCCATTATAAATTGCCCCTAGTATAGGTAGGTGGTCGGGGAATTGAGGGAAGGTGGGGATGTGGTAGGAATATAGGATTAATGTAGGATTAGTATAAATGGGTGGTTGATGGTTGGCACAGACTCGGTGGGCCGAAGGGCCCGTTTCAGTGCTGTATCTCTAAATAAATAAATGAATAAATAAATAAACAACCGGAGAGCAGTTTTAGAGGTAGGGAGCTGAAATCGTTGGATGATTCCAACTTTGTGAGCATCTGGACTTGTACCATGGTGGGAGATCAATACTCCCAGAAAGGTGACTGTCTCGGAATAATATGATTTACTTTAAAACATTCTAAGTCCCAACCGTGTCAGGATTAACAGTTCGTCTAACAGTGACAGCTGCTCATCCACAGGCACTGTTGCTAGGAGCAGATCATCTACATACTGTAAAAGGCATACAAGCTTTGAAAATCCTTTCAGGGCTGCTGCCATCTGCTTGTGGAAGACTGTTGGAGCATTGTAAAACCCTTGAGGTAGGCAGGCCCAAGTATAGCTCTGGTCTTCAAATGTAAAAGTGAACTTGTATTGATCGTCCCTTTTTATGGGGATACTCCAGAACCCATGTGAAATATCTAGGGTAGAGAAGTACCTTGATCTTTCTGGCACTTCTGACATGAGAGTAGGGGTTTCTTTTACAACTGGAGAGCATGCAGGGGTCACAGAATTGATCTTTACGATAGTCTGTGGTTAGCCTCCAGCTGCCAACTGGTTTTTTTAATTGGCCAAATCAATAAATTGGTTGTGAAAGTGACAGGCCTAACAGTGCCCTGTTTAGTAAGGAACTGTTTCGTGTAGGGATAACTTTCTTTAGGGTTAGGATACTGTTTCGCAAATGCATGAGAGGTCCATGAATAGAAACGGCACCTTCCATCCATGTTTGTAAGTGGCAAAGGCATCCAGGTGTTGCTGAAGAAGCTGACACACTTGAGGGTCCTTATGTTCGGGAGGATCGTAAGGACATGTTTCTTTTCCATGGAAAACAGAGTGAGCATCAGAAACTTTAACAAAACTTTGTGTACCTGTTCCTAACCAAATGCAATCTCGGTCGGAGTCCATAACATCTCCGTATTGATTTAAAATGTCAGATTCTAAAATACCTCATCTGTCAGGTATAGGCTTTAACAATGGTGAAGATAACATGCACGTGAGACCTCCCAATCTTAGTTCAGAGGCCTTTCTGTATATGTACTAACTTTTCAATCAAATCCCAAAAGCAATAAGCAATCCTTGGCCGCTGTTGCAAAGCATTCAGGGTGTAGAGTACAGATCGGGGGTGGATCACGCTCCAGTAATCCCTACATCTTTACGGTTTCTCGGAGGGGATTTACGAGTCGTACAATCATGGGCCAAATTACCAGATCTTCCACAATTATAGCAGACCTGGGACAGATTACTGAGGCGGGGGCTCCACAGTTGGGAATGTAACTATGAGCCCTCGACTGCTGCAATTGGTTTCTTGCCTAAAACCCCTTTGGATTGGGACTTCAGGGCCCCCTTTACGAGGTCCCAGCCTCGGCTACCGCAAGCCAGTATGTCTTGGAAGTAATGTTCTGAACTGAACGGTTATACCCGTTGTCTGTTTCACAAGGGGTGCCAAATTATTGAGAAACAGGACTTTGAACTGTTCGTCCTCCATGCCCTTGTTGGGATCGTCAGCAGGCTCATTTTGGGAATGGCTGTGCAAACCATACAGATGCTGGGCAAAAGCTTGTGGCGATTTCTCAGAATCTTGCCTGGTCTGATGCAATGCTTTGGCCACATTAGGGATATGGGTTAGGGGGGTACGGGCACTGGTCAAAGCATCATAAACGGCGTGATCCAGCTTAGATTTAAATTTTCAGTTACTTGCAGCAAGCAGGATGTGCATCCGATTTCTTACTTCTAATTCCGAATGAGTGCGTAGGAAATTGGCCCAGTGCCTTTCTACCTTGAGGGGATCGTCCCCATTCTAGTTGGTCCGTAAATCATGTACACAGACTTGTAACTCAGTATGGTCAATGGAACGGAGCGCCACCCTTGAGTGATCACATCTCCTTGACCATTAGTTGTCATGTAGCTTATTACAACTACTACCAGGGAGTCAGAATAGCCCTGAGTTGAAAGGTTTCTTGGGACTTGGCTAATCATCATGCTGGCTGTATTGGGCTGCCTCGTCTGCCAGGTTACTCAAAAATGCATCACCTCCCACCTTGCCTGCCATTGTCATTGCAGAGACGAAGGCTTGTTGTTTCCCTAATCACCCCTCTAAATCCCTGATTTTAAGTTGGCATTGGAAATGGTCAGTCTCCCCGAGTAGCTGTCTGACAGCTTTCCTTAGGGCACCCTGAGCATCCTTTAGTTACAGATTAGGTTCCACACTCTCCCCAGTACAAGTATTCAGTTCTTCTTGTTGCTGACATTTAGCCATTAGTGAATTAACCTGTAAACAAGTAAAGCTTTGTTGCTGTAACATTGCTGCATTTTTTTTTCCATTTCTAAATTTGGACTTGCTTTTCCAATATTTTAATCTCCTGCTCTTTCTGTGCTCGCAACTCTTGTAATTGTTGTTTCAAACTTTCCACTTCAGTTTGTTTTTGTCATGTCCAATCATTACTTTAATTAGCGCAACGATATGTCTATAAGCAGGTAGGGCCCTTGCTTGTGTTTACTTTCAACTTTTTACATTCTATTCTCCCTTGAATAAACACAACTACTTCATACTCTTTCTCCCTTCATTAGACATTCTGTGAACAGAATCTGGACCTCATGGTCTGATACTTTAACTTCTTTTTGCATGTTGGCAGAACATTATTCGCATCTTTTCCTGACATTTTTTCACTTACCTTTAACCAACTGGCGGGTTTTACTGAACCCACAAACCTAAGGCTTTCCTTCCCTGGTGTAAATGATGGCCAGCCAAACACAACCAAGGTCACAAACCACAAACACCAAATATTCCTCGTCTTAGTCTGGTCCTACCATTTTCTCCACTGTCAGAAGTTCGGGGAGTAGACAATAAATTTGGACAAGGAGACACTTGATGCAATGATAGCAGGACAATTTATTTAGTAACAGAAGTTATACTTAACAAACTAGGACAATTGGTGTCCTGATTCAGATGGTTCTTGCTTCCCACTGACGTTAATGGTGCAGACAGCTCGTGACTCCTCTTGTCACTCCCTTTGTCTTTTTCAAGTCTGTGCAATGAACCTCTTCAGATCTATTCCTGTTATCCTTCTGTCAAGTCCTGTCTCAGCACTTCCTTTATCATATTCAGTTAAAGTCCATAAGCACAACTTCGGGCAATCAGTAGGCTGGTACAATTCAATCAAAACTTGCTACATAGTCTTGACATCCATTCCACAATCAACAGGGTGTTACAATTTAATCACACCTTGCTAGTCTTGACATCCATGCTCTTCTTCCCCTTTATCTGTTATTATTACAAGTCTGCGTGATGTGATTTCGGCTAACTCAAGCCATACATTCACGTCAATGCTTTCTTGTCACCACTTCCCAAATATAATCTCTTTCACAACGTATTATCTCCAATCATTGTGTGACATCTTCAGTTACAGTTAACTTAATCAATGCAGGCAGTATTTCCCATTATAACACATACTGGCAATTAGCTCCTTTAGTAAAAGCTTAAAAGCTGAGACAAAACGTGTAAAATGTCACAGACTTGTATTATTTTCTCCTCGGATTACAACAATGTGCCTTTAAGACAGGGAGAGAAGTTTTGGATTTCTGGGGCACAGCATGCTATTGCTGCATTTTGTTACCTAGGCAACAGCAGGAGAGAGAGGTCACATGGTATAATGTTTCGATCTGACTGTGTAAAACTGGCAAAAAACCAGACTGAACCAGTTAGAGAGAGACTCTCCAGCGAGGTGTGCTACCGAAGAACTGTCTATTTTCTCTCAGCAAAAATTCTACAGGGAGCTACGTGCCAAGTTAATTGCCTGAAGAAAAAGAAAAAGCCTTTTTTTTTCAAGAGAACATTTGTATTGCTGAAGGTAGTAAAGCTCTTATTCTTTACTTCCAAGCCAGGAAGTATTTGCTTCAAAATTGAATCTCTCTTGACTGATCGAATTTGCTGGAATGCAAAGTAAAGTTTCAACAGTTTTAAAATTCAAGTTGACCTATTGCTCAGCTCATCATTGAAGAAACTGTTGATGCCTGCTGCAGCCGAAGTATTTTGAGTGCCTATTAAGAACGGACCATTTCATCAAATCCACATGGAGATTTTGAGTAGCCTTTGACTATTTTCACATTAGCATTCCTCATCCATCAGGAACGTAATGCACAAAGGCTTATTTATTTATTCTTAAGAAACAGCTAATTTTAAAAACACCCCTTTTAAAACCGATGAACTACTGTTATTTTTGAATGTATGTGTGTGAATGGGGGGGGGGGGGGGGGGCTAGCTTAAAATGAGAAATTTTAAGGTCTCTAGACATGGGTTTATCTTAATAGTGTTTAAGATTTAGTTTTCATAAATAGTTCATTTGTTGTTGTCTAAAGATACCCCCGTTTTATTCTGGGGGTTACTAGAGTGTTTAATTTGGCTGCTTTCTGGTTGGGTGGGAAAACTTTAATAATATGCTACGACCTGTGGAGTGATGGGACTGAGTTGATAGTGTGTTGCTCCCACAGCGGTTGCAACAAAAAGTACATAAAATTCATAAAACAAAAAGATTTAAAAAGTACACATTTCCTACAGCATGTGCAACTTGCAGAGAACATTGCTCTTGCACATCCATAGGACCAGTTAAATTGAACTCATCAGTTCAGATATGGTTCAAGTATTCCCTGTAACTGAATGAATATACGCAAAGTCTCCAGTGGTGGAAAAGGAGGGAAAACCTTGACAGCCACAGCCTTTGATTATGGTTGGCACATCTGGAAAATGAGGAAAGCCAGCTCTAGCTGGAAGAACCCCATTAGAGGATTAAAAATTTGAGAGTGACTTGAGCTCTGAATTTAACCTAACCCACCTGGCAAGTGTGAAACTTATTGGACAGGTGAGGTTAAATCAGAACTCCAGTTTCTAAAAGTTCTTCACTGTCTGTCTTTAAATGGGGAGGCATTGGCGTAGCTGTAATGTCACTGGGCTAGTAGCCCAGAGGCCCAGGCTAGTGTTCTGGGGACATGGGGTCGAATCCCACCATAGCAGATGGTGAAATTTGAATTCAATTAAGAAAATCTGGAATTGAAAAGCTAGTCTGATGGTGACCATGAAACCATTGTCAATTGTTATAAAAACCCATCTGGTTTACTAATGTCCTTTTAGGCCTTATCTGGTCTGGCCTACATGTGACTCCAGATCCACAGCAATGCAGTTGACTCAAATACCCTCTGAAATGGCATTGCAAGCCACTCAGTTCAAGGGCAATTAGGGATCAGCAACAAATGCTGGCCTTGCCGCGATGCCCACATCCCATGAATGAATGAAAAAAACAGATGAGCCAAATTTCAAAAATATGGACATTCATTAAATGATGGTGCTTAAAACTATTATAACAAAAATTGAAAGAATGCGTGTGCCTGCATATACAGGATTTGGGTATTAACCAGGATTTAAACATATTCCACACTGTTGGGCAAAAATGTGTCCTTACAGTTAACTCCAAGGGCTTGGATAAAAATAATCTGGAAACTCAACCCATTTCCCAGGACAAGCTGCAGTAAACTACAAAACATCTGGGACAAATCTAAGCACAAAAAATTAGCACTCAGGAATATCATAAAGATGGTCTAAATCGAATCGAAGATGATATTATCCATTATCTTCTGAGGTTGGGTTAAAACCTATTTTTGGGCTGCATATAAAACAACCTTTCCGTCTGGAAACGCTTATTTCTAAAATAAGTGTTCCATTCCCCAGCATAGATAGCACAAAGCCAATAGAACAAAAAATGTAAAATTAAATGAAAGAAAATAAAAGCAGTAACTTCGGAATTTCTAATCTCCTTTGGGGTCAATAAACTGTAAAATAATTCATGCTTTTAAAACAGGTATTGATTTTGTTATTAAGTTACAATAGCAACATGTTCAGTGACCTGTATCGTACGGCTTAATAAATATGAAGGCCAAGATTCGAATTGCTGATCCTCAAGCACATTATAAAGAGTCAGTGAACAGTTTCGTATTACGTTGACGTTTTAGTGAATGATTGATGTATTGTGTTGACCAAGTTGTTCTTTGTAGGCCATAATAATAAAGTCGTTCAAATGAAAAAGTAACAATTATAATGCTCAGAACTATTAGTATTCATTACTCTAACAGTTAAAATACTAATGTTACGACTTTTCTTCAGTCCTGGGAATCCTAAATTTTGCAAAAATATTTCAGGCCCCAAAATATACTTAATGGCATAGGAAGTTGCACCCAGAATGCACTTGACCCACTGATTAGGTTACAGTTTTAATCTGCTAAAAATGCATTTACATAATCACAAACATAAAACCGAAGAACTAGTGCAATGTAACACAAGGCAATCATTTTTTCCTTGATGTATTGAAGCGTGGTAACCTAGTGCAGTTTTATTGATACAGCTGAAACTGGGACTATCCCCCAAAATTAGCATTTTTAATAAGGGTGTCCAGTCTTCCACCTGAGTAACCTCATTTACAAATCACTGAAAATGATTTAAAGAAAACTGTACTGAATGTTTAATAGTTTCGTTGGTCAGTTTAAATTAAGTACTTGTTGATATAAAAAAAAGTTTGAAAAGCCTGCCTACTAAAGTCCGTACGCCTAAGAAAATGAACATAATTTGAAGAGCCTTCATGAAGCAATGCAATTAGTGGAACCTCTCAACTTTGACCTTGCCAGTTGCATGTGTGGGATTGGGTCTGTGTAAATTGAATCTTGAAGTTTGTGCAAATCATGAAGGCAAGTGGTTTTGGGCGTAACTCAGGTTTAAAATTCCCCGAGCCACCTGGTTATGCTAATCTTACTATAGTAAACTTGACTCCAACATGTTTGAATTCCTTTTCTCCACTCCTTTACGATAGCTGTTAACTCATTTGGGATAATTCCTTCACATTGAAATAGTGTAGAGAGGAATTTGAATTCAAAAGTTTAATTTCAAGGTCACAGATTTTTACAATATGCCAAGTAAAAATGGAAGCAAAGGAAACCCCAATAAATATGATTTTTAATCTTTACAATGCTGTGCACATAATGCCTTCTGTATAACAGCCAGCAAGTGTTATTCCAGTCAATTATTCATGTCAGTTTTACTTTGGTAATCTGTGTTTGAGTCAGACTCTCATTAACAATTTGTATCATCTATATATAAAATTCTGGAATGTGCCTATCACACACCAGACATGGGGGTCTTCTATTTGTGGTGGGTTTACATCATTATGCAACAGCTCCATCTGAATACTTCTTTATAGAGCAAAACTATACAGCACCAAGTAAACCATGATGATGTGACAGAATTTCACTGAACTGCATTGCAGCACATTCCTCCACAAGTCAAGCATTGTTTTAGGATCCCTATGGTTTGCTCAATGATGATTCAGGTAGCTGTAGCCATCTGATTGTCAAGTTTGAAGTGGGACCAAAGTGGCAAAATTAGTAGATTTTACATTAGAATGCATTAATAATCTTCGAAGAAACAGTGTAGTTTTGAGGGACCCTTTGAATGATGAGATTGTACAACTCAGTACTTAATTGCCTCAAAGGCCTGTGTAAACATGCTGTCCTTGCTTCACTAATCAAAGAGATAAGGGGAAGACTGGAGACTAGAAAGGCAGCAATAAACCATGGGAACTAGCAACCTCAAGATTGGGGGGCTGAGATAACAAGAAAACATTAGTTGGGGCCATATAATCCAGTTTATTGTTCAAGTCGTAAACCTGGCATGCGTCGGGGGTAGTGTGATCAATGAGTAATGACTATTGTATCCGATAAATCTGTGCTGTAAATTCTATCATTGAGAAGGCACTCAGGAGGTAACTGAAGTCTTCTCCCTTGCATATGCTTGAAATAAAGTCTTTATTTGCTTTAACCCCATGGATTCAAGAGTGATTACGTTTTTCCATAAGTCACTTGACCAGATTCAAGGGTGTTTTAAAAAAAAAAATCCCTTCATGGGATGTCGGCGCCGCTGGCAAGGCCAGCATTTTTGCCCATCCCTAATTACCCTTCACAACTGAATGGCTTGCTAGGCCATTTCAGAGGGCAGTTAAGAGTCAACTGAGGGTCTGGAGTTACATGTAGGCCAGACCAGGTAAGGATGGCAGATTTCTTTCCCGGAAGGACATTAGCGAACCAAGTTTATGACAATGTTGTTAGCTGAATCTGCAAAAGTATCCTTGATCTCTTAGCAGCAATCTTGTGACTGAAATAATGGTGGAACCTAGCCAATCAGTGCAAGAGATAAGGCTGAAGTATGTGCAAAAATCTTCAGTTACAACTGCCAAGTGGACAATTCTGTTTTGTCTTCTTCTGACGTCACCATCATTGATACAGCTAATTTGTTCATTCCATCTGACGTTAAGAAGCAATCGCAATGTGCATTGACAAAATCTGTACTGTAGTTCTGAAGATCAGAGCCACCCTATAGTCATGCTGTTCCAGTGCAACTATGACACCAGCACCTACCCAGCAAACTTGAAAATTATGTCCTATATACAAACAAAAAGGGACATATGTAACCAAGCCAATTAACACTCTAAGCCTCCCGATCATCAGCAAAGTGATGGAAAGAGAAAGCATTCACTCACCAACAAGCTGCTCACTGATGCTCAGTTCAGGTTCCATCATCCTGTCCGCCGCAAGGAGTGTGTTGGAATACTGCAACTGCAAGAAAAGAAGCTCAATAGTATAGCGGTTTACTTAATTGACACCCTTCCCAGTGTTCTACCCCTTCCACCACTAGTGCATTAACACTACAGCATACAATATCTGTAGGATGGTCGTCTAAAAAAGAAATTCATTTTTGCACATTAAAAATATATCTGAGGTGAAGAAAGATGTTGCTAGTGTCATCATAATATCATTATAAAGGTAGATACATCTCCTGTAACAATTTAGCAACACCCATTTCAACCCAATCTCAATATGGTTATTTGCTGAAATTATCAAATGCTGGAATACTAAATTAAGGTATAAGGCTTGCTCTGCGACAGTCAGTCATTCATGAAGGATATTAGCAATGCATCCTATTGTATAAAATAACAAAGGATGCAAATTTTTCCCCAAATAGTGCAACGAATGCAAATGTCATAGTGCAGGGCATTGTGGAGGATTATTTATCCATTCCATTGCATAAGGTAAACTTACAATGTGATTTAGTCACCGGTCCAGTAACAGTGGGAATTGCCCCTGATTTGCATATTGAAGGGATGCAAAATTTACTAAACATACAGTATATGTACTCTTGGAAAGCTTCTTATGGGAAAAATAAACATCTGTTCTTTGGTTTACGCATGAGAGGTAATGAATAATAAAATGCAGGGCTTGATTTCAGAGTCTGGCACAGTGTGGCTTTAACTGCCATGGAGCTTATTCCTTGCCCTTTGATCTCCAGGATTGAGTTACCTTCACTGGTGCAAAATATATACTGAAAACACAACAATCATTGCAAATAACAGCAACTAAAAAGTTCACACTACCCGGGCCCTTACAGCATGATCACTATTCCTATACTCTTCACATTATTGCTGTATTATTCTTTTTGCTCTTTTCTATGTATTTTCCAGAGAAAACACATCAAGATAGAGTACAGGAATAGTGAAAGAATTTCAGTACTTGGTGGGATGAGAAACTGGGCTTGATAGTGCCTGTTTGAGCACTGTGATTGCCCCCTAGAGCTCCAAAATGGTACAGTGGCGTGCATGCATGCTTGTGGGATAAATCGCGCTGTTGCCATATTGCTGAGGGCATCAGTGAGTGCCCACCAGATATATGCACAGCAGGTAGATCATGACATCAAACAGCTGATTTGATGCCAATGGTGCATTTTGGGGTTCAATGCTCCGCCTAATGCATCTCTTAACATTGCACAGCTGAACACGTTAAACAGCAGAAAGGATTCCCCACTGAGAGCTACTTAAAGGGATCAACAACAACTTACAGACTTTCTTTTTAATATGAGATCATGGATTGTGGGCATCGCTGGCAAGGACAGCATTTATTGCCCATCCCTAATTGCCCTCGAGAAGGTGGCGGTGAGCTGCTTTCTTGAATCGCTGCAGTCCATGTGTTGTAGGTACACCAACAGTGCTGTGAGGGAGGGAGTTCTAGGATTTTGATTCAGCAATGATGACGAAATGGCGAAATAGTTCCAAGTCCAGGGGGGTGGAAGGTTATCGGAGGTAGGTGGAAATGTGAAGTAATCAGTTCAGCCATGAACTTATTGAATGGCGGAGCAGGCTCGAAGGACCGAGTGGCCTACTCCTGCTCCTAATTCGCATGTTCGTAAATCAGGAGATATGTGACTTGGAGGGGTGTTTGCAGGTGGTAGTGTTTCCAACCATCTGCGAACAGATCTCTAAGAGAGCAAGACTACACCTTCTTCTGGCAGGGTAGGGATCCTGAAGAACCAAGACAGCATGAAGTGGGCTTTGCCATTAGAAACTCTTTGCTCAGCATGATAGAGCCACCTTCAAATGGCTCAGAACGCATACTGTCCATCCGACTGCTCACCCCTTTGGTCCAGTACATCTACTCAGCATCTATACTCGAACACTCTGCTCCCACTACCTAGAACTGTACTCCAGGAAAAATTTTATCACTGAGACCGCCCTCAATGCAGCCCAGTCTCTGCCAGTCATGGTTGAGCCGGACGAACAGCCAACAAAATCGGAACTCAGTGATGCCATTGATTCTCTAGCCAGTGAAAAAGCCCCTGGGAAGGATGACATTACCCCTGAAATAATCAAGAGTGCCAAGCCTTCTATACTTTCAGCACTCCATGAACTGCTTTGCTTGTGCTGGGATAAGGGAGCAGTACCACAGGACTTGCACGATGCCAATATCATCACCCTCTATAAGAACAAGGGTGATTGCGGTGACTGCAACAACTACCGTGGAATCTACCTGCTCAGCATAGTGGGGAAAGTCTTCGCTCGAGTGGTTTTAAACAGGCTCCAGAAGCTGGCTGAGTATGTCTACCCTGAGGCACAGTGTGGCTTTTGAGCAGAGAGATCCACCATTGACATGCTGTTTTCCCTTCGCCAGCAACAGGAAAAATGCCGTGAACAACAGATGCCCCTTTACGTTGCTTTCATAGATCTCACCAAAGCCTTCGACCTCATCAGCAGACGTGGTCTCTTCAGACTACTAGCAAAGTTTGGATGTCCACCAAAGCTACTAAGTATCATCACCTCATTCCATGACAATATGAAAGGCACAATTCATCAGACCCCTTTCCTATCCTGAGTGGTGTGAAACAGGACTGTGTTCTCACACCTACACTGTTTGGGATCTTCTCACTGCTGCTCTCACATGCATTCAAGTCTTCAGAAGAAGGAATTTTCCTCCACACAAGATCAGATGGCAGGTTGTTCAACCTTGCCCATCTAAGAGCGAAGACCAAAGTACAGAAAGTCCTCATCAGGGAACTCCTGTTTGCTGATGATGCTGCATTAACATCCCACACAGAAGAGTGTCTGCAGAGACTCATCGACAGGATTGCTGCTGCCTGCAACAAATTTGGCCTAACCATCAGCCTCAAGAAAACGAACATCATGGGACAGGACATCAGAAATGCTCCATCCATCAATATCGGCGACCATGCTCTGGAAGTGGTTCAAGAGTTCACCTACCTAGGCTCAACTATCATCAGTAACCTGTCTCTCGATGCAGAAATCAACAAGCGCATGGGAAAGGCACCCGCTGCTATGTCCAGACTGGCTTAGAGAGTGTGGGAAAATGGCGCACTGACACGGAACACAAAAGTCCGAGTGTATCAAGCCTGTGTCCTCAGTACCTTGCCCTACGGCAGCGAGGCCTGGACAATGTATGTCAGCCAAGAGCGACGTCTCAATTCATTCCGTCTTTGCTGCCTCCGGAGAATCCTTGGCATCAGGTGGCAGGACTGTATCTCCAACGCAGAAGTCCTCGAGGCGGCCAACATCCCCAGCATATACACCCTACTGAACCAGCAGCGCTTGAGATGGCTTGGCCATGTAAGCCGCATGGAAGATGGTAGGATCCCTAAGGACACATTGTACAGCGAGCTCGCCACTGGTATCAGACCCACCGGCCGTCCATGTCTCCGCTTTAAAGACGTCTGCAAATGTGATACGAAGTCCTGTGACATCGATCACAAGTTGTGGGAGTCAGTTGCCAGTGATCGCCAGAACTGGCGGACAGCCATAAAAGGCGGGGCTAAAGAGTGGCAAGTCGAAGAGACTTAGCTGTTGGCAGAAAAAAAGACAGAAGCACAAGGAGAGAGCCAACTGTGTAACAACCCCAACAACCAATTTTATCTGCAGCGCCTGTGGAAGAGTCTGCCACTCCAGGCGCTGCTTCACAAACCACTGTCCACCTCTAGGCGCTTACCCATTGTCTTTCGAGACAAGGAGGAAGAAGAGGAAGAAGAAGAGGAAGACAACGACTGGCTTTGTTCTTCTAGGTGGTAGAGGTCGCAGATTTGGAAGGTGCTGTCGAAGGAGCCCTGACAAGTTGCTGCAGTGCATCTTGTCGATGGTATACACTGCTGCCACTGTGCAACAGGAAGTGAATGATTAAGCTGCTGGATGGGGTACCAAACAGAGTGGACTGCTTTGTCCTGGATCGTGTCAAGCTTCTTGAGTTTTGTTGGAGCTGCACTCATCCAGGCAAGTGGAGAGTATTCCATCATACTCCTGACTTGTGCCTTGTAGATAGTGGACTGGCTTTGGGGAGTCAGAAGGTGAGTTACTTGCCGCAGCATTCCCAGCCTCTGACCTGCTCTTATAGCCACTGTGTTTATGTGGCTGGTCCAGTTAAATTTCTGGTCAATGGTAACCACCAGGTCATTGATGGTGGGGGATTCAGCTGTTGAATGCCAAAGTTAGTTGCTGGTTGATTTCTTCTGTCTGTTGCTACAATTCTACAGGTGTTTGGTGCTTTTTATAGTTGTTTCAAGTTGTAAGACCATACCAAGAGCAATTTGGCCTAACTGGTCTATGCCAGTATATATACTCCACATGAGCTTCCACACACCCTACTTAATCTAACCCTGTCAGCATATTTTTCTATCCCTTTCTCCCTTGTGTAGTTATGTAGCTTCACCTTAAATGTATTTATGTTATTTGCCTCTGCCACTCCATGTCATAGCAAGTTCTTACCACTCCCTGAATAAAGAAGTTTCTCCTGAATTCCTTCTTGGATTTATTAGTGACTATCCTATAATGTGTGGAAGGCTGAGTGCCCTCCTTCTGTGCAGCATGATTCTATGACGTGAGATGATAGTAGCCAGTACATTCAACAAGGGGCATTTGTTATAATACTCTGCTCACTCTGCCATTTATAATGGCAATATTTTTTTTTTAGAAAGGGCACGAATATGACTTATGGGGTGACCAATGAAACTAATCCCAAATGAAAAGAATATCTAGTACAGAGCCATAACCTTTGCAATAACTAGTTGCAGCTACCTGGTTTTGTAACAATGAACGGGCGGCACAGTGGTGCAGTGGTTAGCACTGCAGCCTCACAGCTCCAGCGACCCGGGTTCAACTCTGGGTACTGCCCGTGTGGAGTTTGCAAGTTCTCCCTGTGTCTGTGTGGGTTTTTGCCGGGTACTCCGGTTTCCTCCCACAGCCAAAGACATGCCGGTTGATAGGTAAATTGGCCATTATAAATTGCCCCTAGTATAGGTAGGGGAACATAGGGACAGGTGGGGATGTGGTAGGAATATGGGATTAGGGTAGGATTAGTATCAATGGGTGGTTGATGGTCGGCACAGACCCGGTGGGCCGAAGGGCCTATTTCAGTGCTGTATCTCTAAATAAAAAATAAAATAAAGAGAACAATGCAAGTAAAAGAACCAAGAGAAATTGCACCAGCACAAGGAGGAAGCACAATATCCTGCCCTTCAACTGCCAGAATCATCAACAGTCGGCAAGTTTGTTGTCTGTAATTTTGTTAAATTGAACTGGATTCCAAATTTTAAAGAGAGCGGTGATCTTGATAGTTTTATTTGGGCATTTGTCTTGTTAACTCAGCACCACAAGTGGTACAAAGACATGTGATCCCAGGGTGATAAAGTATCTGACATGTTTTTTTCATGCCAATCCAGTGGACAATAACTATAATCTTGTAAAACACACTGTTCTTGAGGCATAAGATTTGATTCTTGAAGCACACAAGCAAACGTTTAAGAAAGCATCTTTATAGTTCTAGCGCATCTTCCCTCTTTAAGGGAAGCTGTCAGTTTAGGTCTTTTCTTTCTGTTGGGAGCTGAGTAGTTCCCAACAACCATGTGAGTGGTTCCATGCAAACTGTCACTGGTCTGTATTCTGGGCTGAATATTGATTGAATATTGAACTGGGAAAAGTTCAACGCTGGGCAAGTACTACTGTGCAATCGAAGATTATAAAAGGGATGAATTCTTGATTTAACAAAGGAGTAGAAGGACATAGGTAGGAGTAAGATTGGAATTGAAAAGACCTGAGCACATTAAGTGTATTCATTAAGCTGAAGAAGTGGAATGTTCCTTTTCTCATTCCTACCTTCCAGCTTTTAAACTCAGCAAACCTTTTCCAATTCTTTAATGCAGATTTGCTCTGTAATCAGTTTTTATTTGCAAAGTGTTTTGGAAAGCCATTGAATGTAGAGATCTTGGTGGTGCTCAAGAGCATGATTGTACAAGGAAATGTCTTGCAAAGGTTAAACAGAAGAGTTGTGCAGTGACAGGACAAATAACACAATGCCCCATTCATGTCACTGATTACATCTGCCCCTACACATTTGTTTTAGCTTTATTTAATTAAACGCATGGCTGCATGGAATAGACTTCAGTCTGAAAGTTTTAGCAGAATTTTTAGACTCAGCTATCCTGATTGTTCCAGCAATTTAGTCTGAACAAAATACAGTGACAACGCTCCCTTAGATAATTATTGCAAAGCGAGCAGAATGTTCCAGAAATACCTATTCGTAGTATTATACAGCACAGAAGAAGCCCATTCAGCCTGCTGTGCCTGTGCCAGCTCTTCCCTCATAGCCCTGGAAATTTTTCCTTTGCAAGTATATATAGAATTCTCTTTTGAAAGAGACTATTGAATCTGCTTCCAGCACCCTTTCAGGCAGTACACTGCAGATCAAAGCAACTTGCTGCGTAAAAAAAAAACTCATCTCTGCTTTGATTCTTTTCCCAATTGTCTTAAATCTGTGTGTTCTTGTCACCAACATTCCTGGAAACAGTTTCTGCTTATTTACTCTGATCAAAACACTTAATCATTTTGAAAGCCTATCAAGTATCCTATTAAATTTTTTCTGCACCAAGGAGACCAATCTGAGCTTCCCTTGTCTCTCCATAGGAACAGGAGTAGACCATGCAGATCCTCGGGACTGTTCCGGCATTCAATTAGATCCTGGCTGATTTGTATCTTTTCTTCACCTACCTGCCTTGTTTCTGTAAGGCAACAGTATTCCAGCTGAGGCCTAACTAGTGATGTATAAAGGCTTAGCTTAACTTTCTTATTTTTTGTACTCTATGCCTCTATTTATAAAGCTAAGAATCCTGTATGCTTTTTCATTTGCAATACCAAGACCATGAGAGAGAAAAAAGTTAGAGCAGGTAAATCAGTCAGAAAATTAGATTCTTTTGGCTTCATTTGTGTAATCATATGTGGTGGCTGTAGAGGAATTGCTGCCAATGTCCTTTGTATTCAATCAATGGGCTGACACAGCAGTCTATTCATTCAATGGGATGGTGTCACAATGATTTTTCTGCTTGCTCAGTGCAGTAAGGTTGTGGTCAGTTTTCTATTTTTTCCCCCCATAGTGCAGCTGCTTTCATATTAAATCGGGGTGACTATCTTCTGCTTTCCTTCTGCTGTTTCTTCATTTGCCACAGATATTCATTCTGTGCCTTTGATCATCGGCTTTCAAAACCAAACAAAAAATCTCATGCCACTTCAACACATACGAAGCTTTGTTCTGACGTTTTAGCTCTTCCTTCTTTCAGAACATATTAGTGCTGGATGAAGATATTCATTCTCTCACACAAGTAGTTTGTTCATCCAACATTCACCACCAATAAAGGATAACGGGGACAGGATTGTTAAGTGAAACCCCATATTTTACGTGATTAGTTGTAAAGCGCTTTGGGACATCTGGGGCTCATGAAAGGCACTATATAAATACAAGTTTTTACTTTCAACTAATCTGAGCCAAAGGGTGATAGAGGTATAACACTTGGCCTAGTTGTATCTGGAAAAGGGTGAGGAAATTCCCACTACTGTCAGTTCTGAAGAAGGGTCACAGTCCTGAAACATTAACTCTGCTTCTCTCTCCACAGATGCTGCCAGACCTGCTGAATATTTCCAGCATTTCTTGTTTTTATTTCAGATTTCCAACATCTGCAGTATTTTGTTTTTATTACCTGGATCCTGGAGGTGGGTATGAAGGCTCTTACTCCCTGAATTCACCAAGTTCTCACCTTGAGGAAGCTGCTGTGTAACCTGATGCTTGGGATAACCAGTTAAAGTTCAAAAGCAGAATGACAATGAGGCTCGCAGCCGCAATATCATATTTAAAGTTCCAACCTGTCTCCTTGGTTAGGGTTTGCTCGTGCACCCACATTCTGGCCTCAGTTAAAGCCAGAAATAGGCAGCTTGGAGGTAGCCTTGGGTCAGGAAGTTGTAATATCACTTTGGTATGTGAACTATTGCAAGATTCAGAGGACTACAATATCCAAAGAAAATGTGGGTTTTATTATAACAACCAGATCACACACATGTATATATAAATATACGAGCACACCTACACAAGTATCACACTGTTGTGCTCCACCCACAACTAACTGGTCATGTGACATAACTTCACTTCCTCTGGTGATCTTCACTTACAGCTCTTAAGGTGGCCCCTTCTTAAGGTCATCCCACAATAGAAACAAATTTCTGACACTTTAACCCCCCCCATCTGACCCAAGCCCACACATTTCCTTCAATTAAAATTCAGCCCTTTGTTTCTGAAGGTATGGAGATACAGGAAGAAGGGCAACAAGTATAAAAAGAAATAAAGCCCATAAACATCTGAAACAATTGAAAGGAAAACTGCAAAGCATTATACCCAAAAGAAAAGGAAAATTGCAGGTAATGATGTTTTCAACAATCTCATTGTATTTGGGATACCTTTCTATTCATCCAGGAGCAGTTAGATATTTTTAAGATTGGATGGCCTCTTCAAAAGATCATTTCAAGGTTGATGGTTTCGGTGAAGGACGAGAACAACTCGGTAGCTGGTGGGGATTTATTTGCTCAAATTACCATCTGTACAAGATTAGACTTCTAACACGAAGGACAGTCAGATAATTAAAACTCCAGCAGGTTTAAGGCCAGTTACAGTGCTGAGTTCTCTCAGTATTTGAGACACATACAGTGTGGAGATGTTCACTTGTATTTATTCAGATATCTTTTGAAAGATTTTGCTCCAATGAAATCGACAGCCACTTGACAAGACAATATCATGCGAAGAGGATCATTGTCTTAGGAGCTGCATCCCTTCCAAGCTACAAGAATACAAATAATAGAAAGGGCCTGCCTATGATGTGAACCTATGTGACAGCCCAAGTTAATTCAGTAGCAGACTTGGTCATGCAGTCACAGAGCGGGTAATCAGCCAGATTATTCTTTAGGTCACGGGGTGATCAAGATTTATGAATGGCTTCCAAGCTAATACAACTTCATCCTTCTGCAAATTTATAAATACCACAAACTGCCTGTGAAATGTATTGACCTGATTTCTTATGCTGAAAGCCCTTGACTAGTCTGTGCCACAGCAACATTGAAAAGAAAACAGGATGTGGAACATGGAATTGTTCCTACAGTTCTTTGAAGGACAGCTAATGATGGTTATTGAACTATAGCTGCCCCATTACCCGGTTCTTTGTAATGTACTTTTGGTATTCTGTTGTGCTGGAATGGGGATTATGGTAACTTAAATATAAAAGGCCAATTCATATCTTAAATAATTTTGCAGTATGGAATAAAGGAAACTGGAATATTGAGAATATCATCCTGCGGTGCTAACCACTGCGCCACTGTGCCGCCCCAAGAAGCAGAGTTAACGTTTCAGGTCTGTGACCTTTCATCAGAACTCAAGCTCACAGGTCACAGATCTGAAACGTTAACTCTGCTTCTCTCTCCACAGATGCTGCCTGATGAAGATTTCCAGTACTTTGTTTTTATTTCAGATTTCCAGCATCTGCAATATTTTGCTTTTATTTTAGATATCAGGAGATTTTCCTTCCCCACCCCCCCTTCCCCCGACCCCCCACTAAGGGTCATTGACTTTTGAATAACTCGCCAGCTTGTGCAGTGGGTGGAAACATTCAAAAGGGAGCTGGCCAAATTCCTGGAGGATGCAGCTATCACTGCATACAGAAGGTAGGTCAGATGTTGAGTAAATGTACCTCAAGAAAGGCAGCGAGCACATAGGCCCTAAAGGTAAGAAACTCAGGGACATTGACCCAGGGCTTGATGTTGGAGGCTTCTGGCCAGTCTTTTTGGACATCTGCCAGAATATGCTGACCATGGAAGCAGAATTTTCTGCTCCACATCCAAGCCCCTGGCCTTGGTAGAGGGCAGGGCTGCTGTGCTGGGAGAGAAGCTGACCATTTAAATGGCCTGAGCCACAAATACATGAGGGTTTAGTCATTGCAGGTAGAGTGCATTTTGAGTGCATGGTGCCCAGGTATAATAGCCACAGTATGATTAAACTCAGTAACTTATCTGGGGCACTATGCTTATCATTACTATGCTCACTGTGTCTAAAAGAACAAGTGTCAAAAATCTCCACCAGGCTTCTACATGTTTGGCATCAACAGGATTTTGCAAAGAACAGGCTCAATTAACAGATACCTATCGCCCTAGGAAAAGAGAAAGGTATGCAAAGGACATTGCACAATTGATTTTCCTAAATACAGTACAATATTTGATTTATTTAAAAGATCCATGTTTATTCTTTTACAAACTGATACATGAAACCTAATATGATAAGAAAGTACATGATACAAATCATAGTAACCTGTATAATGAGTTGCAAAATACAGAACCATTTGGCAGAAAAAAAACCACAAGCTTCACTTTAATACTAGTTACACTGATTTTATTTATCACAGTTGTCATGACCACAGAACTGTTTTCGAACAAGGGGAGCTTTGTCACTAAGCTTTTAAATGAATAAACCTTTTTTGAGATTAGTTATCATTAAACATAGTTTGGGATTTGATGTTATGAATGCTACTTTTCTGTTGTCCTGATGAATCTGAACTATGTAGTTTCTCATCTCAAAATTATTTTTGGTCAAGGAGGCTTTAAAACATAATACAAAGCAATATTGGTGTGAACATGCAGTAAATGTAGATCCAATATGATGAATAGATCTGTAAAGCACTTTAATACCAATCAGGTAACAGAATGTCCTCTCGAAATATAAGTTTCTTTTATGTAGGGTAGATTATTCAAATTTTTAACAATCCTGCAGGCCCTTTGACTTCTGAAGCCGCTTTCCCATAATATTCTCCTAACTTGCAAACCCCTGCACCAGGAGGCAACTTTATAAAATATATACTATAATGCTTTTAGTTGTCTGCCATTGATTAGGAATAAAATAGACTACAGTTGCAAACACCCCCGGCTATATGACTGAATAGGTAACAAGGAAGATGCTTCTGATCTAAAGGGCTGATATGGCAATCCCAGCTAAAAAGCTATTGATACCACAGTGGCAGGTTGGAGGTACTCCAGCAGATTGAACAGGACTACCTGGATGCTATCCATTAAAATGTGCTCTTTGTGCAGCTTGATCCTTCAGCAGGGAGTGTAATGAAGGCAGTTCTGTGAAATATTGGAAGGGTGACTCCTTTAAAAAGTGTGACTGCTCAAAATTATAGGGATAAAAATTATGGTGATGAAATAAATGACCAGATCGTCAGTTTTAAGTATTGGTTGAGGGTTAAGTATTGACCAGGACACCATGAGAATGGCCCTCCTCTTCTTGGAATAGTGTCATGGGATCATTTCCATCCACCCGAGGGGACAGACCAATCCTCAATCTAATATCTTGTCAAGAGGATGGCCTCTCTGATGGTACTGCACACCTATGGTTTTGCATTGAAGCGCTAGCCACGAGTGCATGCTCAAGGCTCGAGTGGGGCCTTCTGAACTAGAAGTAAAAATGCTACCACTGAACCAACTCTAACACACATTGGCCGGATTTCAACATGGAGACAGTGGCCCCACCCACCAGCTGGAAAGCCGGGGCAAGCTTGCCTCTGCTGGGGCTGGAAGCCACGCTGCTATTTTGCATGGTTGAGGCAATTTTGAAAAATTCTTTGATGGGATGTGGGCGTCGCTGGCAAGGCCAGTATTTGTTGCCCACCCCTAATTGCCCTTGACAATTGGGTGGCTTGCTAGACCATTTCAGAGGGCATTTAAGAGTCAACAACATAGGACGGCAGATTTCCTTCCCTAACGGATGGGTTTTTTTCTGACAATCGATGGTAGTAACGGTGCCATGAAACTGAGACTTGCTTTCAATTTCATTTTTATTAATTAATTTAAATTCCAGTACCTGCCCTGGTGGGATTTGAATCTGTGTCCCTAGGGCATTAGCCTGGGCCTCTGGATTACTAGTTCAGTAACATCATCACTATGCCTTCCACCTCTGAGGCAGGAGGCTCTTCAGTCCCAGCAGCACCACCAGGAGTGGTGGCCATTGCTGGAAATGCACCAGTGAGAGGAGCCACGATGGATGTCGACCTTGGAAAAGACAAGATGAGGTAGGACTTCCCAGGGTCAATCAGCCAGGCCCCAGCATGGGGCGGGGGAGGCTCGTGCTGCTGGGAGCCCTCTGTGGGGCACAGGGTGCCCGATCAGAATTGCCCACCCAGCCCACCATGGTTATTAAGTATTACTGGGCAGCCTCCTCAGATGCTGAAGTGCTTATCGACTGCTGGTAAAATACCAGTGGCGGCAGGAAGAGGACCTTAAATGGCCATTAATTGGCCACTTAAGGGACTCAATTGGCCTAAGGGTGGGCGAGCCACTTGCCACCTCTCCACCACTAAGACAGCAGCAGGGGCAGCTAGGCAGCAGGGGCACAGCACCCCTGCTATCTTATACCATTTTTTGCACCAGCCCCCACCCACCACCCCGACCTCCTAGCCCATGTAAAATTTTGGCCATTATTTTAATCTTCATGATGCATTTGAGAGGAAGCTAGATAAACACATGAGGGAGGAAGGAATAGAAAGTAATGCTGTTTAGGTTAAATGAAGGTGTTGGGAGGAGGGGCTTGTGTGAAGCACAAACATTGGCATTGGTAGGAAGAACATGAAGGCCACATTTGGATTGGATTGCTCAGCAGACAGCTGGCATGATCTTGATGGGCCAAATGGCCTCCTTCTGTGCCATAATGACTATGAAACAACTAATTCAGCACAAGATAGGAGTTCTAAATCTTTCATAAGACCTCTATTAATAGACTACAGTATAGAATCTTGATTTTTTTTTAAAGAGAGAGAATCTTGACCATAACCATACACTTTTTTCCCCCCTTTAGATCACAGCATTTTGCTCACTTGGAGACTGGTGAGATGCATTTCCTTTTCAAGTAATTTGTAGTGCCTTCAAACTTTCTGGTAATGACTTGCAGATGAAATAGACATGTATATTGTAGAAAAACTTGATCTCATTACAAAATTCACATTTCAAACTTTTGCCTCCCCTTTCAAGCAGAGTATAATTACTGGTCATTAACATTCATAGAAAAAAAAACATCAAAGACCCAATTTCTCAGTACTCTCAGAATTTATAACAAATGAACAGGCTATAAAAACTGAAGAAAGAAAATAATACAGTTTAAAAGACATCTTTCAAAGAATAAATTATTAATTGAAGCCTAATTTAATGCTAAAATATGTGTAAGCTTTGTCAAACATATCAGCAGGGATGATATGATCAAAGGTTTGCTGACCAGATCTTTGGTTTCCATAATTTCCCTCTGCTTATGAACATAAAATGGGGTTATTCATTGAAGGTGCAAGACAGAAATGTTAACATGCTTAACCAAAGCCAGGAGTGTAGAGTGACAGGCAGCATGGTGCTTGTTTCAATAGGCAATGTACTTATTTCATCAAAACTACAAGAGCAGTCACTTTGTTGGGATATGCATGCCAAACAGTATGCCAGACTTGGGTGCCAAACTATTTCACTCCTATTGCATAGAAGTTTTGATCCTACCGCAGCAGCTTTCTAAGTTATCCAGTCCAAAGGTCACATCCAGCCAGTCGAAATTCCATTTGTTTTTTGAATGTCTGTTTTCAGACATAGATTTAAATTGAATTGCTCAATGCACAATTACATAAAATAGGAAGAAAAGTCTGGACACAGTTTCCGTATTCAATTCTAAAAATACGCCCACCATTTTTAATGTCATCTTTCCCATTGTCACAGAAACCTGGCACTTCAGGTCTCCTTCCCTCCAAATTCAATCCAGCAGCAACACTGATGGGGAAGAGATTCCAGAATGCTGAGCTAGCCCATTCATTTTAAATAGGGCCATGACGGATGGTTTATCAAGAGGAACATTTCAAACAGTTCCCCATTAAAGAATTTAGAGTCAAGTTCTGAAGACGCACTGCCACATCAGCAGGTTTACTATCTCTTGCAGTGCATAATTTTTTTTTTGTATTCCTATCTCAATTTATCAAAAGCAGGAGGATACATTTGTAGCATATTGTTTCATTGCAAGCTTCTCTGTTTTATCTAGTGATGCCCTCCCTTCAAATGGGTCATGGGGCAAATTGGCAGTGCTTATCTGCGTTGGCTAGAAATCCTGATCTGTGCATGACGTTTCCTGGCAAATATGATACAAGTTCAGTACAATAAAACACATTTGTAGCTAAACAAAATAGCAGATGCTAATCAGTTTGTACACTAATACGTCTTCAGAATGTTTCTCCTAGCCAGTCTTATAGTCATGCTCAACACAAAACCTATTTATCACAGAGTAAACTTCATTTTCTTTTTAAGTCACGATACCCATGAAACAACACTGATGTTGCAACTTAAATGTAACAAATATTAAATGTACTTGACCCTCTGAGTAAGAAGGTTCATGTCCCAATTGGGCATATATAATCTAGGCCAATACTTTAGTGCCGTACAGTGAGACTGTAACTGCTGCTATTTCAAGAGGTCTTTCCATCAGATGAGATGTTAAATCAATCACGGCCCTGTCTGCGTGTTCAGGTGGTTGTAATGATTTCTTTCAAGACACTATTTGAAGAACAGCAAGGAGCTCTCAATGCCCTGGCCAACATTCTTCCCTCAAACAGCATTACCAATAATGTGTTAATTTATCATTCACCTCACTGCTGGTTGTGACATCCTTGTGTATGCAACCTGGCAGTTGTATTACATTACACTATAACAGCATTTTAAGTGATTTGTTATACATGAAACATTTTGGGTGTTTGAAATACCTGTTCAGACATTATGGAACTATTTATGCAATGGGAAATGTCCAACTGAGTCACCAAGCGTATCCTGAGATTCGTTTCAATTAAGTGCCTGCCCCATAACGCTTGAGCAGTCGTCCAGCATTGAAGGACAGAGCACTGCTAAAAAACAAACCCCTGGTACCAAAGCTCTTATCTACACTGGCTCCCTTTGTCTGGTGCCTGCTTTGTGCCACCCACCCCACCCTCTCCTCTGCTCCACTTGCCATTCCATGCCTAATACCCCTCCATCAGACATTGAGCAGGCAGAAGTAGGCCCTAACTACTTGCTGGAGCCTGACATTCTCATCTTGGTAAGTGAGTGATATGCCCAGAGCAACCTGAAATTATGTAAATAGCATAACCTCAAGTTATCTGGACAGGCCAGCATTGGTGGTGTTACATACTCATTGGACTAATCATGAACAATTTCAAAGGAAGTTAGCCGACATCATGTCCAGCACTGGCTGGCACTCCATACATCAGTGCACAAATGAGCAGACTTAGCCAAATAAAGAGTTAAATAGGTTTCTGACACTGTGGTCACATTTCATACAATGCGAAGGTGGAGGTCCTGTTACCTATTCTGTGTCCTGCAATTTTCTGAAATTGTTCGCCTCATTTTGTTTTGTCCATTCTGCACCCTAAGATGCTGCGGTGATTAGGATTGTAGGATTCTATCGAAGGGTCAGCTGGATGGACACTTCTCTGCAATACCTTGCTGATTTCTATGCATTGATCTGGGGAGTGCAGCTCAAGCACTTCCTCTACAGTTTCTTTCATAGAGTCATAGCATCATTAACAGCACAGAAGGCCATTCAGCCCAGTGAGCCTATGCCGGCTCTCCATGGAGCTATGCTGTCAGTCTCACTCCCCCGCTCGATCCCCCTAACCCTGCAAGTCTATTTCTCTCAGGTGGCCATCCAACATCCTCTTAAAGTCATTGATCATCTCTGTTTCCACCACCTTTGTGGGTAGCGAGTTCTAGGTCATTACCATCTGCTGCATAAAAAAATGCTTCCTCATATTCCCCCTGCATCTTTTAATGTGAACTCTAGTCCTTGTACCATTTGTTAATGAGAGTAGCTCTTCCATGTCTAACTTTGGCACTCTTTTTATGCACTCTTTATATTACAGCCACTTGCGTGTTATATATATTAGGAATCAGCTTCCACAACACCAGCGGCAGCAAGCCGATTTGCAAACAGTGGCTTTTGTTTATAGCCAGGCTCTTTCCCCGATGTCTGATGCAGGGTGGACTTTGCAGGAAACCACATTGCTAGCCTATATGGGTGGGGTGAGTACTCAAACCACTTGCAACTAGAAGAAATTGACAACAGCATATATATTGGCCTCTCTCTGATGAAGACCAAAAAATGGCCTTTTGAGGCAGCTCGACAAGTCCTTGGTTTGGACTTAATGTCGTCACAAGACAACCTCTAAAAGGCAAAAACATTCATCCTGTTGTCAGGTGCTTTACATACATTTATACCTTGGGAAATCTGAGCAGTTGTACCCAGCTTGAGATGAGATGGCAGCCAATTTAACAATGGGTACCCTGTTTATTCACTAAATTAATCATTTCAATACTTTGAAGAGTATTGAATGGCTATAATGAATTTGCACATCAGGGAATACAGCATAAAATGGTTGATGTTGGCCTCAACCAGATGTTTTGTCCTTCAATCACATGGTTCAGTGTACAAATTTGTTATTCATTAAGGGAAGGGTGTTTCGACTAATTTGTTTCCCTCATCAGGCTAATTACTTCCTTCCACATATGGGACTTGGGACATTTTAAGCTACAGTCTTCATGAAGGTCGCTCACCTTTGTGGAATCTCACTAGACCTAACAGCTGGTTGCCCAAGATTAAAATGTTCAGCTACTACAAAATACTTCATCCAGCAACTTCACTAAAAAATTGCCTACTAAAGGAAATCGGGAACTGTTGAGACTAGGGTTGAACTTCTGCATCTGAAGGGCAGCTAATGATTTTCATTTGTAGCTATCAGCATGACATGTGGAGGACGAGAAATGCTGACAATAATTGTTCTGTTTTTCTAGTAGTTTACTCAATGATAAAAGGCTAACGTTGGCTGCCAGTATCCTAAACCATTGATGGATATAGACAGTTTCCAGCAAGGTTAATCTTTCTCAAATGGACAATGACTAAAAAGAATGAAGTCTAATATTAAACAATCTTTCAATTTACATAAATGTATTAATTAGAATTTATTCATTCCATATCTACAGTATGGCTTGACACTTATTTGGAGAAACTTACAGATGACTTTACAATTTATTTCAGCGAAATACTAAAAACAAGAGCATCTTTTCCAACCTGTAACATAATTTGTGAAGAAAATGCTCAATGTTGCTTTGTTAGGTTGGTCACAGTATGAATGTTATTTTCTGCTGCAATTTGTGGTTATCGACTTTTTCACCATCAGGCTTGATCTCTGAATAGACAGATGAGAGGAGTTATAAAAATAGACAAGCATGGGCTTTATAAATAGAGACATTGAGTACAAAAGCAGGGAAGTTATGAACTTTCACAAAGCTCTGGTTAGGCCCCAACTGGAGTATTGCATCCATTTCTAGTCACCACACTTTAGGAAGGATGTGAGAACCCCTGAGGGTAGAGAGGAGATTTACTAGAATGGTTCCTGGGATGGGGGATTTTAGTTACAAGGTTAGTTTGGAAAAGCTGGGTTTGTTCTCCTTTGAACAAAGGAGATTGAGGGGAGATTTAATAGAGGTGTACAAGATTATGACAGGCTTAGATAAGTTAGACAAGCAAAAACTATTCCCATTAACAAATAATACAAGGACTCGGGGACACAGATTGTAAGTTTTAGGCAAAAGGTGTAGGGGGAATATGAGGAAGCATTTTTTTTTATACACAGCAGTGCTAATGACCTGAAATTTACTGCCCACAAGGGTGGTGGAAGCACAGATAATCAATGACTTCAAGAGGACGTTGGCTGGCCACCTGAGAGAAATAGACTTGCAGGGCTACGGAGATCGAGCTGGGGAGTGGGACAGACAGCATAGCTCAGTGAAGAGTCGGTATGGATTCGATGGACCAAATGGCCTTCTTCTGTGCCGTAAATGGCTCTATGACTCCAGGAAGGAAGTAATCAAATAAGGGAATCACAATAACACCAGCACTACCTAAAATGATGCAGATCAGTTAAGTCAGAGAGAGGCAGGGTTTCTGAGTTTGTCCATTTGAGAGTGCTTATTTGCTTTTTAAAAAATTATATACATTGGCCACATAGACTTATAGAAATTAAACATTTGATGGCTATACTTGATGAATTGTATTCCTTTACCATTGAAGTCCCTTCAGAACAGAATGTTAGACCTTATAGTATAACGAACTTATTTACATGAGATCATCAAGTAGTACAAACCCCAGGCATCAAGAGTGGCTTTATTTATTTTTTTAAATTCATACATGGGATGTGGGCATTGCTGGCCAGGCCAGCATTTATTGCCCATCCCTAATTGCCCTCGAGAAGGTGGTGGTGAGCTGCCTTCTTGAACCGCTGCAGTCCATGTGAGGTAGGTACACCCACAGTGCTGTTAGGAAGGGAGTTCCAGGATTTTGACCCAGCGACAGTGAAGGAACGGCGATATAGTTCTAAGTCAGGATGGTGTGTAGATTGGAGGGGAACTTGCAGGTGGTGGTGTTCCCATGCATCTGCTGCTCTTGTCCTTCGAGGTGGTAGAGGTCGTGGGTTTGGAAGGTGCTGTCTAAGAAGCTTTGGTGCGTTGCTGCAGTGCATCTTATAGATGGTACACGCTGCTGCCACTGTGCGTCGGTGGTGGAGGGAGTGAATCTTTGTGGATGGTGTGCCAATCAAGCGGGCTGCTTTGTTCTGGATGGTGGTGAGCTGCTTGAGTGTTGTTGGAGCTGCACTCATCCAGGCAATTGGAGAGTATTCCATCACACTCCTGACTTGTGCCTTGTAGATGGTGGACAGGCTTTGGGGAGTCAGGAGGTGAGTTACTCGCCGCAGGATTCCCAGCCTCTGACCTGCTCTTGTAGCCACAGTATTTATATGGCTACTCCAGTTCAGTTTCTGGTCAAGGGTAGCCGCTAGGATGTTGATAGTGGGGGATTCAGCGATGGTAATGCCATTGAATGTCAAGGGGAGATGGTTAGATTCTCTCTTGTTGGAGATTGTCATTGCCTGGCACTTGTGTGGCGCAAATGTTACTTGTCACTTATCAGCCCAAGCTTGGATATTGTCCAGGTCTTGCTACATGGACTGCGTCAGTATTTGAGGAGTCGCAAATGGTGCTGAACATTGTGCAATCATCAGCGAACATCTCTACTTCTGACCTTATGATTGAAGGAAAGTCATTGATGAAGCAGCTGAAGATGGTTGGACCTAGGACACTACCCTGAGGAACTCCTGCATTGATGTCCTGGAGCTCAGATGATTGACCTCCAACAACCACAACCATCTTCCTTTGTGCCAGGTATGACTCCAACCAGCAGAGAGTTTTCCCCCTGATTCCCATTGACTTCAGTTTTGCTAGGGCTCCTTGATGCCATACTCGGTCAAATGCTGCCTTGATGTCAAGGGCAGTCACTCTCACCTCACTTCTTGAGTTCAGCTCCTTTGTTCATGTTTGAACCAAGGCTGTAATGAGGTCAGGAGCTGAGTGGCCCTGACAGAACCCAAACTGAGCATCACTGAGCAGGTTATTGCTCAGCAAGTGCTGCTTGATCGCACTGTTGATGACACCTTCCATCACTTTACTGATGATTGAGAGTAGACTAATGGGGCAGTAATTGGCCGGGTTGGATTTGTCCTGCTTTTTCTGTACAGGACATACCTGGGCAATTTTCCACATTGCCGGGTAGATGCCAGTGTTGCAGCTATACTGAAACAGCTTGGCTAGGGGTGCGGCAAGTTCTGGAACACAGGTCTTGAGTACTATTGCCGGAATATTGTCAGGGCCAATAGCCTTTGCAGTATCCAGTGCCTTCGGTCGTTTCTTGATATCATGCGGAGTGAATTGAATTGGTTGAAGTCTGGCATTTGTGATGCTGGGGACTTCAGGAGGGGGCCGAGATGGATCATCAACTCGGCACTTCTGGCTGAAGATTGTTGCAAATGCTTCAGCCTTATCTTTTGCACTGATGTGCTGGGCTCCCCCATCATTGAAAATGGGGATATTTGTGGAGCCACCCCCTCCAGTTAGTTGTTTAATTGTCCACCACCATTCACAACTGGATGTGGCAGGACTTAGCTCTGTCTATTGCATGCTGCTTATGCAGTATGGCATGCAAGTAGTCCTGGGTTGTTGCTTCACCAGGTTGACACCTCATTTTGAGGTATGCCCGGTGCTGCTCCTGGCATGCCCTCCTGCACTCTTCATTGAACTAGGGTTGGTCTCCTGGCTTGATGGTAACGGTAGAGTGGGAGATATGCGGGGCCATGAGGTTACAAATTGTGGTTGAATACAATTCTGCTGCTCTCATGGATGCCCAGTTCTGCATTGCTAGATCTGTTTGAAATCTATCCCATTTAGCATGGTGATAGTACCACACAACACGATGGATGGTATCCTCAATGTGAAGACGGGATTTCGTCTCCACAAGGACTGTGTGGTGGTCACTCCTACCAATACTGTCATGGACAGAAGCATCTGTGGCAGGCAGATTGGGGAGGACAAGGTCAAGTATGTTTTTCCCTCGTGTTGGTTCCCCCACCACCTGCTGCAGACCCAGTCTAGCAGCTATATCCTTTAGTACTCAGCCAGCTCAGTCAGTAGTAGTGCTACCGAGCCACTCTTGGTGATGGACATTGAAGTCCCCCACCCAAAGTACATTTTGTGCCCTTGCCACCCTCAGTGATTCCTCCAAGTGGTGTTCAACATGAAGGAGTACTGACTCATCAGATGAGGGAGGGCGGTAGGTGTAATCAGTAGGAGATTACCTTGCCCATGTTTGACCTGATGCCATGAGACTTCATGGGGTCCGGAGTCGATGTTGAGGACTCTCAGGGCAACTCCCTCCCTACCATAGATCACTGTCCCACTACCTCTGCTGGGTATGTCCTGTCCCACCGGCCGGGATAGTGATTGCAGTATCTGGGACATTGTCTGTAAGGTATGAATCCGTGAGTATGACTATGTCAGGCTGTTGCTTGACTAGTCTGTGGGACAGCTCTCCCAACTTTAGTCCAAGCCACCAGATGTTAGCAAGGAGGACTTTGCAGGGTCGACAAGGCTGGGTTTTCCCTTGTCGTTTCCGGTGCCTAGGTCGATGCCGGGTGGTCAGTCCAGTTTCATTCCTTTTTATTGACTTCGTAACGGTTAGGTACAACTGAGTGGCTTGCTAGGCAATTTCAGAGGGCATGTTGTGGGTCTGGAGTCACATGTGGACCAAACCAGGCAAGGACAGCAGATTTCCTTCCCTTACGGAGATTAGTGAACCAGATGAGTTTTTACAACAATCAACAATGGTTTCATGGCCATCATTCGACTAGCTTTTTTTTAAAATTCCAGATTTATTAACTAAATTCAAATTCCACCTTCTGCTGTGGTGGGATTCGAACCCATGTCTCCAGATCAATACCCTGGGTCTCTGGGTTACTAGTTCAGTGATACTACCATTACGCCGCCGCCTCCTCCAAGTATCATTATGCTGACCCTACTGGGTTTCTAGTGCAGTAGACTATTGCATTTTGGCTTTATATAGAATTGGCAGTATATGTGGGATATTATCTTACACATATTAGCTGACATTCTGGTTCATGGAGGCTCTGCCAAGTTTCTGTCCCATTTAAACTACCCTTAAAATTCCAGCCTACAAAGGATGGCAGATTTGGCATATCATCTGCCTTCACTTCCTATAATGCACCAGTATAACTGGGCACGTCTTGGGGCATTCTTTGGATATCCTGGGAATTCTTCCTGTTGCGCACTGTTTCCACCCAGAAGTTGTCACATTTGCCGACAGCAGTAATGGGCTGACAAAAGGCCAATGTGTAAAGCTGCAAAAATAATGGATTACACAAGAAATGATTGCTGCTCAGGGTTTTCCAGCTGGAGGAAAAACAATCCTGATTCTAATCTTTGGCCTGCCAAGAGCCTTGGACTTCCCACCCCTTCTGGTCTGACCCCTTGCCGTACATTCACTATACCCTCTGACCTTCCCCGCTCTGATGCTGAACGTTCTGTACTCAGCAAAGGACTCAGTTTTATCCCCTTACTCCCCCACCTCAATGAATTTCATGCTCGGCATGACGTTGAGCTCTTCTTCTGTCTCTTTCACCTCCGGGCTCACTTCATTGACCAGGAGTCCTCCCCCCGACCAGTAGACCCATTCACCCACCTCCAGCATTCTCCCTCTAACTGGACCCCTCCCTCTGGCCTCTTACCCGCTTTTGATCTTTTCATTGAAAATTGCCGGCGAGCCATCAGCCATCTCAAATTCTCTGCCCCCCTCACTCACTCTAACCTGCCCCTCTCTGAACTTGCCGCACTTCGTTCTCTCAGGTCTAACCCCGACATTGTCATCAAACCTGCAGATAAGGATGGTGCCGTTGTTGTCTGGCATACCAACCTCTACCTTGCAGAGGCTCAGTGCCAACTCTCAGACACTTCTTCCTACTTCCCCCTGGACCATGACCCCGCCACTGAACATCTAGCTACTGTCCACAGGACTGTCACCGATCTCATCTCCTTTGGAGATCTTCCCTCTACAGCTTCCAACCTCATAGTCCCGCAACCCTGGACAGCCTGCTTCTACCTCCTTCCCAAAATCCACAAACAGGTCTGTCACGGCAGACCCATTGTTTCAGCTTCTTCCTGCCCCACTGAACTTATTTCTTCCTATCTTCGACTCTTTTTTCTCCCCTGGTCCAATCTCTTCCCACCTACATCCGTGACTCTTCTGACGCTCTACGTCATTTTGACAATTTCCAGTTTCCTGGCCCTAACCGCTTCCTCTTCACTATGGATGTCCAATCTCTCTACACCTCCATCCCCCACCTGGATGGTTTGAGGGCTCTCCGCTTCTTCCTTGAACAGAGGCCCAACCAGTCCCCATCAACCACCACCTTCCTCCGCCTGGCTGAACTTGTTCTCACATTGAACAACTTCTCCTTCAACTCCACTCACTTCCTTCAAGTAAAAAGGTGTTGCTATGGGTACCCGCATGGGTCCTAGTTATGCCTGTCTTTTTGAGGGATATGTCGAACATTTCTTGTTCCAGTCCTATTCAGGCCCCCTCCCCCAACTCTTCTTCCGGTACATTGATGACTGTATCGGTGCCATTTCCTGCTCCCACCCGGAACTAGAAAACTTTATCAACTTTGCTTCTAATTTCCACCCTTCTCTCACCTTTACATGGTCCATTTCCGACACTTCCCTTCCCTGACTTCTCGGTCTCCATCTCCGGGGATAGGCTCTCCACTAATATTCATTATAAGCCCACCAACTCCCTCGGCTACTTCGACTACACTTTTTCACACCCTGCCTCCTGTAAGGACTCCATTCCTTTCTCTCAGTTTCTCCGTCTCCGCGCATCTGCTTTGATGATGCAACCTTCCACGATAGTTCTTCTGATAGGTCTTCCTTTTTCCTCGACCAAGGATTCCCCCCCACTGTGGTTGACAGGGCCCTCAACTGTATCTGGCCCATTTCCTGCACCTCGACCCTCACCCCTTCCCCTCCCTCCCAGAACCGCGACAGGGTTCCCCATGTCTTCATTTTCCACCCCACCAACCTCCAGATCCAAAGGATCATCCTCCACCTCTTCCGTCACATCCAGCGTAATGTCACTACCAAACGCATCTTCCCCTCCCTTCCCCTGTCAGCATTCCGAAGGGATCATTCCCTCTGTGACACTCTTGTCCACTCCTCCATTACCCCCATCACCTCATCCCTTCCCACGGCACCTTCCCCTGCAATCGCAGGAGGTGTAATACCTGCCCATTTACCTCCTCTCTCCTCACTATCCAAGGCCCCAAACACTCCTTTCAGGTGAAGCAGGGATTTACTTGTACTTCTTTCAATTTAGTATACTGTGTTCGCTGCTCCCAGTGTGGTCTCCTCTGCATTGGGGAGACTAAACGCAGATTGGGTGACTGCTTTCCAGAACACCTCCGTTCAGTCTGTAAGCATGACCCCAAGCTTATGGTTGCAAGCCATTTCAACACCCCCCCACCCCCGCCCCACTGCTCTCATCTCTGTCCTCTGTCAGTGTTCCAGCAAACATCAACGCAAGCTTGAGGATCAGCATCTCATTTACCGATTAGGTACGCTACAGCCTGCCGGACTGAACATTAAATTCAAAAATTTTTATGTTTGGTTATTTGGTTATTTTTTCTTTTTTCTTTGGTTATTTTATTGTAAGTGTTTTTATTTGGTTATTTTATTTTAGGTTTTTTAGTGTGTTTAGCTTGTTTCTACTGTGCCTACTCATTGTTTCTGTTTTGTAATTTTTTTTTTAATGGTTGTGCTTGGAGTGCTTTGTGCTTTATAATCTATTCACACCCTCTCTGTACTAATGTCTTGTCTGTCAGCACACCATTAACATACCATTTGCCTTTGCACCATGACCTACTGGTCAGTTATTCTCTGTGACCTTGTCCTATCAACACCTTCTTTTGTTATCTCTTGCCCCACCCCCTGCTTTACTTGCTTGAAATCTTTTACATTTTTAATATTTGTCAGTTCTGAAGAAGGGTCACTGACCTGAAACGTTAACTCTGCTTCTCTCTCCACAGATGCTGCCAGACCTGCTGAGTATCTCCAACATTTCTTGTTTTTATTTCAGATGTCCAATATCTGCAGTATTTTGCTTTTATTTTATGCCTTGGACTTCCCTCTTGGTGTGCCCGGGTGTGGGTCTGATATTCCAGTCGAACAGATGCCTCTGTTGCAGCTCTACAGATGTGGGTTGCCTATCCTAAATATTCATGTGACCCTGTCCCAATGATTTTGCCAAGACAGTGGAAGAAATCTCTCCTTGTTACACATCCTCCACACTGAACTCTGGACTGTTGTCACTGCAATCCAAATGTAGACTTACAGTCAAACAAATCAATAGGAAACATCTGAGGACACATTACAAAAGCGGAATGCTTGCGTCTTCCCTGTAGTGAGGTGATTTGGTGTAATGGGCTCATTATTTGGAAACAAGCTGAATTGTTGAAACATGCTCGTCTGGAGGGTACAATGTAGCTAGCAGACAGAGTTAAAGGGGAAAAGAATGTCTAAGTAATTTGGCACTGTGCAGGACAACATTCTGCATCACTGAGTGGCATGATATGGGTTTGTGTTCATTGTTATCCACCGGGCAAATTTCTTAGCTGGGCCAACAGGTGATAGTACTGAAAGCCGAGCCAATCCAAGTTGTTTGTCTGTAGCGCTTTGTACAGCTTCAGCAGCCTGAGAGAAAATAAAACCCAACCTGCAATGTATTATACCTTCAGGATGTCTGAATTTACAATCAATGTGCTATTTATGAAGTCATCTGCTTACGTTGGCAACTAATATGGGAAGAAAACATTTGCCTATCCACTCGGCTTAGGAAGGGCCTATAGTGCATGATGACAAAAGGAAGGGAAAATGAACTCACTCAGAACACAATATCAGCTAGCAATAGATTGACATGGACATAGTTTGCACCTGGACCCTGCCAACTGTCTTAGTTTTGAGTGGATGCATGGAGTTAGAGATTATATGGGTAGGAAATCATTTCAAATAAAACACAACTTTAAAACATAAAATTAAATAAAGACAGTTTTGTTTTAAAGTGCAACAAGAGAGCAAACCTACTCACAACTAAAATTGAGTTTTGCATTGTAAGTGGCCTATCCTGACTCATCCCTCAAGAACTTTCTATTCTGTCTCCCTTTTTCCCCAGCCATTATCCTCTGCATGGTACTTAATAGCCCAACAATTACTGGGTCTCCTCCCATCACCTGATCAAGATACAGCTGGTACTCTCAGGCGGCTTGTTTCAATTACAAGGGACATTCAGTTATTTATCTGCCACGGTAAAGCCTTGTCACACTGATAAATATTTTTTTGTTTCACGTCAATCAATACCATAGCAACTATATTCACATTCTGAATTGCAGAAAAGTACAAATTTTGAAGGAACTGTGGAACAGTTATGAGAAGCAAGAGTGTTTGGAGCTTGTATCTGCCATTGCCACTTTTGGAACCTAACAGTATAGCAAGTCATTAGACTTCCCGCTATGTTTTCCCAGTGGCTTAATTTGATTAGGGAAAAGTTGAGCCATTTAGGTTCTCTTTTTCTGCAAGAGTCTTTATGTAGCAGCCACAGAAAGGTCCCTTTACAGCAATAATGTGTTAGAACAAGACGTAAAGTACAGAGTTAGCATGGGAGGTTGCACTAACCAGCTCCACACAGAATAAAAAGGGCTCCTTAAATTTGTGTGTCCGGAGAGCAAAGCCAAATCAGATATCAAACACTTGTGCGCAAGGTGGGTTCAGTTGAAACCAAAGGACCAAATGGAACAGATAATCACACTGCCAAAAGGGGCTCATAGACTCATCACTCCAGAAACTAATGCCTGCATCTCAGGGAAAGAAGGAAGGAAGGAAAGAGACTTACTAAACCCCACCGCTCATAGGGAAGAAGCTATGCAAGCTCCGAAACATTTCTTACCAAGTATCCAATAGACTGGCTATAATTGTTAACCAGTCAGCTATCTAGGGGTCAAACCCTAAAATAAACCTCACCAACTGTAATAATCTCAGAATCTGATTATTGCTACAATTAATATTCAGCAACTGTCAATAGTGATTTGTGACGCATAGCTGCCTGCAAACTTCAGCCATTCAAATTGTTATATAACTCTGTCCATTCATGACTTTCTATTCAGAAACTACTTGCATTTATTTAATGCAGTAAAACATCCCAAGGAACTTCTCTGGAGCGTTATCAAATAAAATTTGATTTTGCTTTTAAAAATTAGGCTTTAAGAAATTCAGGATGCCAGATAACTGACTATATTGGCTGGATTTTCTCTCCGGGGGCAGAAAACAGGAGTCAAGACTGTTTCCAGGTCCCGAACCCACACCTAAGTGATAACAGTCACTCTTTGAAATTTTCATGGAGGTCCCCCTTAATTGGCATATTGAAGCTGGAGGGTCAAGCCTTCCAGCTTAGGAGAAACAGCAGCCTGCACTAGATAAGTAACTGAGAGGGCAATTCAACATGGAGGCATCCTCTCACCAACTTTTTTCAATCAAAGTTTAAAAACAGATACAGCAGTCAGGCCACTGTGGGGAGGTGGAGTGGGTTGGGATCCCTCCACTGGGTGGCCTGTGGCTGCACCCACACCCAGCCAGGCAGGGAGTCCCTCTAGGCCTGCCTGGAGTGCCAGGCCCCCAGCCAACCGCTGGCTGCCTGCCTCCAGGGAGGTAAACTGGCCCCTGTTGGTTTGGGAAACTGGAGACCAACTGGAAATTCCAGTCATCTTCCTTTACGTGGACTTGACAAGGCTCTTAAATGAGCCGAACCGGCTACCCACCTCGTGGGGGTGGGTAGTGCTGCTGGCCCTGAACTTGCCTTCTCCAAAATGGCTGGCACTAGGAAACCGGCATGACGCCAATGCCAGTATTTTTGGGCCCGTCTGTCTCCAGTCCCGCTTTCGACAAGGTCCAAAAATTCAGCCCTATCTATTCATAGCCATTAAATATTCATGCGTGCCCAATTTCCTTTGCCCTACCATTGGTGGTTATGCCTTCAGCTGTCAAGGGCCCAAGCTCTGGACTTCCCTCCCTAAACCTTTCTGCCACTTCACCTCTTGCTCCTCCTTTAAGAAACCCCTTGAAATTGGCCTCTTTGACCAAGCTTTTGGTGACTTGTCCTATCTTATGTGGTTCGGTGTCAATTTTTTTTCTGATAATGCTCCTGTGAAGTGCCTTGGGACATTTTACAATGTTAAATACAAGTTGTTGTTGTGTACCCAACTTCAAACTTAAGTTGTGATTTTGTAACCAATAAGCAGTCTTCAAGTGCATGACCAGTTGCCTGATCTCTTTCTGACAACTCAGGAAGAAAGGATTAATTTATTCACTCAGTAAATCGAGGGTTGACCTAAAATTTAAACTTAATCTGAGTATGTTAATGGAAGACCAGTTTGACAAGTCAATTTAGTCATCAGTCACTCCTAGACTTATACTGGGTGGTAAATTCCAGACATTTCCAAGCAAGGATATTAAAGGATTAATCTAGTTCCATGGCATATATTTGTCAGGATACTAAAACCCAGCAATCACTAAAATGAAAATCAGGCCACCTTTCAGAAGATTGGAGAAATGCATGTGACTCCATCTCGGAGATTACAGCATCTTCAGATAATGTGGATTTCATTGTTATAGCCCTGGTTGAAGAGTTAGATATAGACTAATAATGACAAAGTCCAGATTGTAAGGGGTACAAGATCTGCTTACAGGAGCGTAACCCAAAATCTGTACCAAGAACTGAGTTGATAGAAGAGAGTTTGCACAGGTGTATTAGGACAAATTGATTTGCTTTTTGCTGTCTATGATTGCAAATTTCAAGACGTCTCAGACACTGACTCCTCCAATTCTGACCTCTTGCATATCTGATTTTAATTACCCCACCATTGATGGCTCTGCCTTCAGCTGACTAGGTCCTAAGCTTTGCATTTCCCTCCCTAAAGCTCTCTGCATCTTTTTCCTCTTTTAATTTGCTCCTTATATTGGTACTTACTAACAGAAAATTTTCTAGAAACTTGTACAAAGATTGGAATTACAACAATGTTCATTCTTACTGTAAGTTTGAGTTTGATGACATTTTGATTATTAAATTGGCTACTAATTTCACAATACAAATGGTCTCCTAAAGTGAGTGCCCTTTCAGTCAGATGGATTTTGCCCAGTTCAGGCCATTGCAGGTTGGCCTATAATTTAAAAACTAGCAATGTGCCTACAACAAAATCTTATTAAACAACTATCATCACTATATCTTGCTCTTATTGCTGGTGATCATCAAATGAAGACCATTTTAAAACAGCACTTGAAAGCAGTTGTGCTTTTTCTTTTAAACAATACATCCTTCATTAATATAAATATACAAGGCAAGGCATGTACAGATCTCAACTAGTGTTTCATTAAAATGAAAAAAACTTACCACTTGAAGAGATTTAAAAAATATCTATTAACCTAGTTTGTGAGGTGGTGGAGAGAGCTGCAACAATTAACAAATATATATGATGCAGCATGAAAATTACAGACAATAAACTAGGAAGGATGTGGGATGGAGAGATGAGCACACCAACATTCCTTTCAGACTGGCAAGTTGTCTTTTCATTCCACATTCCAGAATAATTGTTGGCAACATGCCTACTTGTCTTGGTAGTGGATGGGTGTTGGGGTGGGTGAAGGAATGAACTGCAATTTCTAGATGTTTAATAGTTTAGAGTGTTCAGTGGTTCCTGGTGGTCCTGTGCCGGAGTATACATGTTTGGTTTCATTTGGATTTGGTTTCCAAAGCAAGTGGATGGTAATGAAAGGCTACAATCCCTGGTGATTGAGAGCTGGAGTTTGCTTGTTTAGCAGCATGGGGCAGAGAAAATGGATATAACTGGTAGTGAGTGAGTAGGCACCCTTCATCACTAGCATTGAAGAGAAACATCCTTTTCAGTGCAGTTGAGGGTTATTAGCAGAAATATGATCCTTCAGATTTAGATTTCTAATTGGGCTTCAATTTTACGATTATTAAATGCTAGTTCTTACCCAGAGGGCCAGATATGTTATTCTCCAATTGAAATTACAGTGTAGCTTGAGAAATTTGGGATGTAATTCAAACTCATTACCTTATCTGGCTCAGCAAAAATAAGCAGAGAAGTCTGTAGCTCACAATCAGAAAATGTTGTTCCATCCAGGGGAACAGAAATGATTTTTGTCTCTCAAACAAATCTTATTCTGACAGAAATAAAAACAGAATGTGCTGGAAAAGCTCGGCAGGTCTGCAAGCATCTGTGGAGATCGTCAATTCTGATGAAAGGTCACTGACCTGAAACGTTAACTCTGCTTCTCTCTCCACAGATGCCGCCAGACCTGCTGAGCTTTTCCAGCACTTTCTGTTTTTATTTCAGATTTCCAGCATCCGCAGTATTTTGCTCTTATTGTGACAGAGACAGCTCGATGGAAGTTGCTTTATTTTTAACATTTGTATATCCTACACAAATAGGCTGAAAATCAGAAATAAGAGGGAGGGAGCTTAGTCGCACACTGCGGAAGAGCTTTGACAGCTTTTTTTGCAAGCAGAGAAAAAATAGCAGATAATGGTGTATTAAAATGTATTTTATGCATGTTCTAATGCCAATGGAAATGTGTAGCTTTAATGTAAGTATTTAAGCAGTGAGCTGGAAAATAAAGGCTTGTATTAGACATAATCTAGTCTTCTCCATGACACACCTCTGATTTTTAAATACCAACTGTAATGCTGCTTTTAGCACCAATGGATGTCTTCACTTCTTCAGCTCTGAATAAAGTTCTGTAAAAATGAGAGCTTTCTTTATTACCTTATCCAAATAACATACGGCAACTTTAAAAACTATGCAACATTTGAATCCATATGATTAAAAAAAATTATTACATTGAATGTGCAAGATAGCAACTATGTCACAAAAATGGTCCAATTCAGGGCAATGGCAACTTCTAAAGTTATTACAGAATACTATGGGGATGAATGTATGTGATTCTGCCAATCGTCTACTGTAACTGAAGAAGAGATGCATCATGGGTATCATCTCTTGGCCAGGATATTAAGCTGGTTGCCAGCTCCAAGTTGGTGGAAAACATCTCACAGCACTTTTTGAAGAAAAGCAGGAAGTGCTCCCAGTGTCTGCGTATGTATTAGGTGAACAATGGCTACAGGAGCTTGGTACTACAGAGGACAGCCTATGCATGAATCAGGACTTTGATGCAATATCTGGGAGTGATTCAAGGTTACAACACACTTTCAGGATCCAGGTGGTTGTGCAAACTGCTTAATCTCTAGTTGAGATTAGGCCATTGTCTGAACCTCTGAAGCACATGACAACCATTTTATCCTTTAGGGAAAAGAAACAAACAATGGGAACTTGCGACATTGTTAGCCTTGGTTAGTGATTTAGTGATTCACCTCTAGCGATCATTTAAAAAAGCTTGACAGCCTTGAACAAGATTAGGATTGTGTTCTGCAATTAACTTGTGGCCTGCACTATTACTAGTATCATCCTGTGCAGTCAGCATTTACTTCAAGCAGATTAAATTGTCGCCAACTGGAACCAAACCACGTCTGTGATAACCCTGAACTATGCTGAACAGCAATGGACTTTTCATGTCAAAAACTAATTTCTTCTCTGTGGGCTCATATCAGAATACTTTGTGGAAGTAATAGTAACTCAAGTTTGGGTGAAACAGGGCAACCAGGTTCAAAATGGAAGATTAGTGACTCAGGTAGTGAAAAAGGAGGTGGATTATGGCCAGTTAGGAGTTAGTTCATGGTTAGAAGAAGTAATGGCCCTTTAGCTCAAGGGCCTGCTGGAGGCCAGGGCTTGGATAAACTTATTTTCACATATTCTTATAAAAACAGTAAGAAAGGACTCTTCATTAGTGCAGTTGAGCTGGTGATCAGGTGATGCCAGTGACCACTTTTCCCGTGTATGTTAAAAAAAAAGGTCAACAGCAGAGAGAAACAGAGTGGGTATAAGAATTAATTTAAAGATAAAATAACTTCTGAGCAGATCCATTAAACTCCGCACCCGTGCTTTTCTGTTGGCTCCAGTCGTGGGATTCTATTCAAATCAGGTTTCATCGGTGTACGTGAAAGGCTGAACAGAATTAAAATGCTGCAAACTTTTCTTTTAATATAAACCTCTAGAGAACGAAACACTTTCTACAAGTCATTTCCAGAAACTGAAAGAGATAACCTATTTTTAAAACACAAACTGTTTGCCTTTTTGACAAGCAAAGAGATTCTTCTCCTTGATTTAATTAACAGCATTGTTCATTTGACGTGAAAGAACTTGCTCATTGCATTGTATACTTTTGTATGATAGATGCTGACATACAAAGTGGTTTCTACCTGGGATATGCTTCATTGTGATGGCTATTTACCAGTCCTTACCAGTCACACATGAAGTAATATTGAGATTATCTGCATGTTGCAGAAGGGTAAATAGAAGTTTAGAGCCGGACATAGATTCTTGCCAAAAAAAAGTTTGCCAAGACTGAAATGTTCATGGTTTTAATCTCTGGGGGTGGGGCGGTGAGGTAAAGCCTGGCTACCTGACCCGAACCGGACTACACGCGTCAGGGTCGGGTTGAAATTCCGAGTCCACCATCCGGGCTCAAATCGGATCGGGCTGGATGGTGCTGCTTCCGGGAAGTCACAGGGTCAGGCTTACCCATGATTCCCCACAACTCCAGCTGCAGGAATAGGCTGCTGCTGGATTGGATGAAGGATATTAGTGTCGGGTCGGCCTGCATCGGGCATGAAAAATAATTAAAGGACTCGAGTCAAGGTCGCATTGGCCTCGCGTCAGGTTTTAATTTTATACCCGAGCCATACTTTACAGTGAGGGGAGAGAGGGAGACACAGAGGGAGACACGCCCATTGTTTTAATGCGGTGTTGAGAGAAGCAGTCTTGCACGTCCTCGCTCAGTTCAGGTGCGCATTTATATAAAATAAAAACTTACCTCTTTGGCAGTGGTCTTAAAGGGACTTCTGTAGAACTGCTGATTAGGCTACATGTAGACCTGGTGTTCCTGAACACAGCTGACCCGGCACCAGTTGTGTTCAGGGCAAATCAATTTTATCAAAGGACACCTCAAATAGGTGTTAGGCTCTCTATTTTCATATGTTTTGGTGTCTTGTATGACCCCAATCTGAGCTTCCGACCAAATATCCTCTCCGTCACCAAGACTTAATTCCGTAACAGTGTCAGTCTCCACCCATCTGCTATTGAAACCCTCATCCATGTCTTTTGTCACTTCCATACTTGATTATTCCAATGCTCTCTTGGCTGGCTTCCCATCCTCCACACTTCATAAGCTTCAGTCCATTCAAAACTCTGTTGCCCATCAAGTTGCACTCATCCATCACCCCTGTTCTCGCTGACCTACATTGGCTTCTGGTCCCCACTGGGTTGAATTTAAAATTTGCATCCTTTTGTTCAAGTTCCTCCATGGTCTCACTCCTCCCATCTCCCACTTTCACCAACTCCACAACCCTCAGAATTCTGCATTCCTCTAACTTTAGCCATTTGTGCATTTCCCATTCCCTTCACCTTTAACAGTGTGGTTTAAGCTTTGTCTAGGCTCCAAGCTTTGGAATACCCTCTCTAACCACTTCATCTCTCCCTAAACCCTTTTGTCTTGCTCAGTCTTCCTTTAAACTCACCTCTTCAACCATGCTTTTTAAATTACCTGTTCTAATCTGTGTCTTTGGCTCCAAGTTAATATGTATCTAATTCTTTGTCTCAAGTTATTGGAACATTCCAATGAGGATCCAAACATCACCCACCCCTATTGTCTTTTTCAAGTATGTTTATTAAAAAGAGAGTTTGGTACAAAATGAAAGGCTCCCATCAGCCACTCTACACGGGCTCAAATGGGATCCTTCAGGATTACAGCTCCATCTGGTGGATTTACCAATTCTTAGCTTCAATGCACAAGATCAAACCAAATGAAGCCACAAGGAGAACTGGAAAATTAGGAAGTTACATTTCAAATCTAAATGAAAACATGTATTGTATAAAATGCATTTATGTCAATTTTGCCACAGCAGTTTAATTGACACAAATATTAAAGAATTAAATCAAGTAATGAATCTGGTAAATTGATCACAGATGGCAAATGTTTCCATGGTTACATGACAAAAGTGTGCAAAAGACATTTTCATTATTTAATAATCATGGACAATTTTTCAAATTTCATTGAACTCCAATAAGCTAGCCAATAGCAAATATGACAGCATATTGCAAGAAGCAGTTTGCTGGACACAGTATCCCAGATCAAGCAGTAATGGATCCCAATTTGGTAATTCAGAAAATTTAGTAAAGCATTAATTCAAACCTACAACTTGGACAAGGAATAATTTTACTAGTACAATTGTTAGTGGGGGAAAGACTCCTCAAGAGAGAGGGAGAGTTGATGCAACACCTTCCAATATGTCAATTGGAAAGCAAACAGTCTCTTCATTACCTGATTGGATGATTCTTGACTCTAAGTCAAACAGCCTTTTCTTTCCCAACTCCATCTTTATAACCAATAAACAAAAAATGTAGATTAAAAATAAACTCAATTTATTTTTCTCCTAGATGTTCTGGGGATTACTCTTCAATTCCTGGAGACTCGAAGATAACCCTGGTGGTTTGGTAACTGGAACTAGAATGGAGATAGCCAGAGTCCAAAGGGCACCTGATATATTAGATTTAGACTTATAGGGGTGATAATGTGACCTATAATAGCTGAAATTAGCATTAGGCAGTAATCCTCCAGTACTGGAATTGAAGGCCTATTCTGTGCTTGGTGCAGGGAATTGTATCCAGGAAGTGGCTGGGCTGCAAAGTTTATGGAGCAACGAATCTGTGCAAGCCTTAACAAGGCTCCATTTGAAATGTAAATGAGGCTTGGTAAGACTTAATATGGCTGCTAAACTCTAACAGAAACTCACCAGCTGTTCAACACCTATTACAAACAGCAATTAGAAGAGAGAGAGTTGTAAGTAAATGTTTGAATTCCCTTCTACTCAGGACCAGCCAGTTTATCTGTGGCTGCACAGTGTAAGGGTGATGGTAAATCCATCAATTATGTACAGAATATTAGTCAAAGGGTATCAATATTTTTCACCCACACCTACACTTTCACAGATAATTTTCAAAAATTAACGGTTGATAAGATGTCATATTGCTTGCTTTGTACCAAGTAATTTAATTCAGGTTGTAGTAACAGTTACATGAGCCCAACTCAATTAACAGAGGCCAGAATTAGATGAGCGCAGACAACTTACAGGGTTTTTATGACAACTGATGATAGTTTCATGGCACTATTAATTAAGACAAGCTTTCAATTCCAGAAGTTTAATTAATTGGAATTTAAATTCCTTCAGCTGCTATGGTAGGATTTGAACCCATAGCCTGGATTACTAGTGCAGTGACATTACCACAATGTCTTCCCCTTGATGATGTTGTCAAGGGGAACAGAAGGGGTTAAGGATAGATCCTTGGGAGTCACCTGAGTAATGGTGTGGGAGCAGGAAGAGAAGCTATTGCAGGCATGCTCTGGTTAGAATTAGATAGCTAAGAATAGAACCAGGTGACAGCAGTCCCACTTAGCTGGACAACAGTGGAGAGACATTGGAGGAAGGTGGTGTGATAGTTTACCTTTCTCACAGTCACATTGGATGTCATGTGTGCCTTTGATAAGAGCCGTTTCAGTACTGTGGCAGGGGCAGAAATCTGATTGGAGGGATTCAAACATGGAGTTCTGGAAAAGATGGGCATGGATTTGGGACGTGACAACACATTCAAGGACTTTGGAGAAGGAAGGGAAGTTGTAGATGGGGTGGTAGTTTGCAAGGGGTCAAGAGTTGACGGAGGGGTCAAAGCGAGGGGTGATGATGGCAGATTTGAATGAGAGAGGGACAGTACCTGAGGTGAGAAAACCATTAATTACATCAGTTAACATGGGAGCCAGAAAGGAAAGTTGGGTGGTCAGCGGTTTTGTGGGAATCAGGTCGAGAGCGCAAGAGGTGGGTCTCATGGAGAAGATGAACTCCGAGAGGGCACGATGGGAGATGAGAGAAGCTAGTGAGTGATCTGTGTTCAGGGCTAGGGCAGAGGGGAGCTTTAGAAAAAGTTTGGCCCGGTGGTCTACGGGAAGGGAGGAAAGTGGCAGAGGTAGCTTATCAGATAGTCTCAAACTTAGTGACAAAGAAGTCTATGAGCTCCTCACACTTGTTGGAGATGAGGGTAGAGACATGGGAGATGGTTTAAGAAGATAGTTTGTAGTAGAGAAGAGAAGCCAGGGGTTATCTATAGTAATATATTAGTACCATAAGAAGGTTAAGGACCAAGAATTGCAATCAGTATTTGATTCTATATTAATAATAGTCTAATATCCCAAAAGGAAAAGATGTAGCTGTGAATATATTGCTAGGTGTTATCAATGTACCCTTTAAAATTTAGTTGTTGCGCATGTCATGTGTTTCTTTGTGTTATCTTAAGCAACACAATGACATACGTGATTTCCAGTTGCTTGAAGATCTCTAGAAGGTTTATTAACAGATAAAACTAATACATACAATACAGGGAAAACTATATACAGAACCTTTGTCCAGTGTGTTGCAGTGCAGAGTGCCTGTGGCTTCTAGTCACAGGATTACATCTGGGTGCTCAGCTCATTAGTATGCTGAGTTCTTAAAGGAACATCACTCTTAAAGTGATAATACAACAGTGCGCAGCCAGCCTTTTCAGTGTGCAGTCCCTTTTAATTTTTCTGTGCAGTCCCACGCATGCGGTATTTATCACAAAACAAGGCCTGTGTGGTACCTTCCAGTCTGCTGCCCAGATGCATACCCACTCAGCTTGGCGGGATCATTGGGTGTCAAGTCTCTGAAAGGACACAGCAAGGAGATTATGGAATCTGTAAAACGACACTACTCATCTTTTGTACCAAGCACATTGAGAATGTGTACTGAAGTAAATCTCTCTCTATGTAGCCCTCAGAACAGAATTAAGCAGTTTACAGGCTTATCAGGTCTATGTAAAATGTTTTCCTGAGAAAATTGTATACACTGCTGTCATTCTACTACACTGTTATATTACAGTGCAATAAGCACTGGCAGCACTCAAGTTCAATCTCTTGTCCACCCAAGGGAGCTCTGCGCACACATCAGGGGTGTTTAAAAATTGTGCCATGTGTTTGTCATGGAGATTGTATTTTATTTCAAACAAACAAAAACAACAACTTGCATTTATATAGCACCTTTAACAGAGTAAAAAAAAATCCCCAAATGCTTCACAGGAGAGTTATCAAACAAAATTTAACATTGAGCCACATAAGGAGATATTAGGACAGGTGAAGTATGTTTTAAGGAACATCTTAAAAGGAGGGGAGTTAGAGAGGCTTAGGGAAGCTGAAGGCATGACTGCCAATGGTGGAACAATTAAAATCAGGGATGGGCAAGGGCCAGAATTGGAGGAGCTCAGATACCGCAGACAACAGAATGTTACGGCCAGGTGAGAAAGGGGTCGAGGGGTTCCCTCTCAGCCTTTGCCTGGTTTAACTGTAACAGGTTTTATTTTTTTTAAAACACCGTGTTTTTAGTTCCCCCTCAGTGAATCCTTGTTCACTGTTTTCCAATTGTAAGGCAAAGAAATCAATCACAGATTTTCTTAGATTTAAACAGGAAAGGTGGAAGTTTATTAATCTTAAACTCTAATTCGGTTAACGACAACGAATACACGACACGACCAAGCTAGCATGTATATGTGACAAACACCCATGCAGATAGAGACAGAAAAAGTAGAAAGAATACAGGGGAAAAGTTTGAGGCAATAAGTTTTGCCGTTTCATTGGGGCCCAGTGCACGCTTTAAAACCTGTTTCGATGTGGGAGTCTTTTCTCTCTTGAGGTTTAAGTGACTTCAATGGATCTGGAGATTAGTGAGAGAGAGGCTTTCTTCTTCCAAGTTCAGTTGCAATCTGGGAGTTTTCTATAGACCTCCGAATAGTTCCAGAGATGTAGAGGAAAGGATAGCGAAGATGATTCTCGACAGGAGCGAGAGTAACAGGGTAGTGGTTATGGGGGACTTTAACTTTCCAAATATTGACTGGAAATACTATAGTTCGAGTACTTTAGATGGGTCTGTTTTTGTCCAGTGTGTGCAGGAGGGTTTTTTTTTTTTAGAATATTACAGCGCAGTACAGGCCCTTCGGCCCTCGATGTTGCGCCGATCATCTGACCTACACTATTCCATTTACATCCATATGTCTATCCAATGACCACTTAAATGCCCTTAAAGTTGGCGAGTCTACTACTGTTGCAGGCAGGGCGTTCCACGCCCCTACTACTCTCTGCGTAAAGAAACTACCTCTGACATCTGTCCTATATCTTTCACCCCTCAACTTAAAGCTATGTCCCCTCGTGTTTGCCATCCTCATCCGAGGAAAAAGACTCTCACTATCCACCCTATCTAACCCTCTGATTATCTTGTATGTCTCTATTAAGTCACCTCTCCTCCTCCTTCTCTCTAACGAAAACAACCCCAAGTCCCTCAGCCTTTCCTCGTAAGACCTTCCTTCCATACCAGGCAACATCCTAGTAAATCTCCTCTGCACCCTTTCCAAAGCTTCGACATCCTTCCTATAATGCGGTGACCAGAACTGCACGCAATACTCCAGGTGCGGCCTCACCAGAGTTTTGTACAGCTGCATCATGACCCCGTGGCTCTGAAACTCGATCCCCCTACTAATAAAGGCTAACACACCATATGCCTTCTTAACAGCCCTATTAACCTGGGTAGCAACTTTCAGGGATTTATGTACCTGGATACCAAGATCTCTCTGCTCATCTACACTACCAAGAATCTTCCCATTAGCCCAGTACTCTGCATTGCTGTTACTCCTTCCAAAGTGAATCACCTCACACTTCTCCGCATTAAACTCCATTTGCCATCTCTCAGCCCAGCTCTGCAGCCTATCTATGTCCCTCTGTACCCTACAACACCCTTCGACACTATCCACAACTCCACCGACCTTCGTGTCATCCGCAAATTTACTAACCCACCCTTCTACACCCTCATCCAGGTCGTTTATAAAAATGACAAACAGCAGTGGCCCCAAAACAGAACCTTGCGGTACACCACTAGTAACTAAACTCCAGGATGAACATTTGCCATCAACCACCACCCTCTGTCTTCTTTCAGCTAGCCAATTTCTGATCCAAAGCTCTAAATCACCTTCAACCCCATACTTCCGTATTTTCTGCAATAGCCTACCGTGGGGAACCTTATCAAACGCCTTACTGAAATCCATATACACCACATCCACGGCTTTACCCTCATCCACCTGTTTGGTCACCTTCTCGAAAAACTCAATAAGGTTTGTGAGGCACGACCTACCTTTCACAAAACCGTGCTGACTATCGCAAATGAACTTATTCTTTTCAAGATGATTATAAATCCTGTCTCTTATAACCTTTTCCAACATTTTACCCACAACCGAAGTAAGGCTCACAGGTCTATAATTACCAGGGCTGTCTCTACTCCCCTTCTTGAACAAGGGGACAACATTTGCTATCCTCCAGTCCTCCGGCACTACTCCTGTCGACAATGACGACTTAAAGATCAACAACAACGGCTCTGCAATCTCCTCCCTGGCTTCCCAGAGAATCCTAGGATAAATCCCATCTGGCCCAGGGGACTTATCTATTTTCACTCTTTCCAAAATTGCTAACACCTCCTCCTTGTGAATCTCAATCCCATCTAGCCTAGTAGGCTGTATCTCAGTAATCTCCTCGGCAACATTTTCTTTCTCTACTGTAAATACTGACGAAAAATATTCATTTAACGCTTCCCCTATCTCCTCTGATTCCGCACACAACTTCCCACTACTATCCTTGATTGGCCCTGTTCTAACTCTTATCATTCGTTTATTCCTGATATACCTATAGAAAGCCTTAGGGTTTTCTTTGATCCTATCCGCCAATGACTTCTCGTGTCCTCTCCTTGCTCTTCTTAGCCCTCCCTTTAGATCCTTCCTGGCTAGCTTGTAACTCTCAAGCGCCCTAACTGAGCCTTCACGTCTCATCCTAACATAAGCCGCCCTCTTCCTCTTGACAAGCGCTTCAACTTCTTGAGTAAACCACGGCTCCCTCGCTCGACAACTTCCTCCCTGCCTGACAGGTACATACTTATCAAGGACACGCATTAGCTGCTCCTTGAATAAGCTCCACATTTCGTTTGTGCCCATCCCCTGCAGTTTCCTTCCCCATCCTACACATCCTAAATCTTGCCTAATCGCGTCATAATTTCCTTTCCCCCAGCTATAATTCTTGCCCTGCGGTATATACCTGTCCCTGCCCATCGCTAAGGTAAACCTAACCGAATTGTGATCACTATCGCCAAAGTGCTCACCTACATCTAAATCGAACACAGTATGTGGATAGGCCAACCAGGGGCGATGCCACATTGGATTTGGTACTGGGTAATGAACCCGGCCAGGTGTTCGATTTAGATGTAGGTGAGCACTTTGGCGATAGTGATCACAATTCGGTTAGGTTTACCTTAGCGATGGGCAGGGACAGGTATATACCGCAGGGCAAGAATTATAGCTGGGGGAAAGGAAATTATGACGCGATTAGGCAAGATTTAGGATGTGTAGGATGGGGAAGGAAACTGCAGGGGATGGGCACAAACGAAATGTGGAGCTTATTCAAGGAGCAGCTAATGCGTGTCATTGATAAGTATGTACCTGTCAGGCAGGGAGGAAGTTGTCGAGCGAGGGAGCCGTGGTTTACTCAAGAAGTTGAAGCGCTTGTCAAGAGGAAGAGGGCGGCTTATGTTAGGATGAGACGTGAAGGCTCAGTTAGGGCGCTTGAGAGTTACAAGCTAGCCAGGAAGGATCTAAAGGGAGGGCTAAGAAGAGCAAGGAGAGGACACGAGAAGTCATTGGCGGATAGGATCAAAGAAAACCCTAAGGCTTTCTATAGGTATATCAGGAATAAACGAATGATAAGAGTTAGAACAGGGCCAATCAAGGATAGTAGTGGGAAGTTGTGTGCGGAATCAGAGGAGATAGGGGAAGCGTTAAATGAATATTTTTCGTCAGTATTTACAGTAGAGAAAGAAAATGTTGCCGAGGAGATTACTGAGATACAGCCTACTAGGCTAGATGGGATTGAGATTCACAAGGAGGAGGTGTTAGCAATTTTGGAAAGAGTGAAAATAGATAAGTCCCCTGGGCCAGATGGGATTTATCCTAGGATTCTCTGGGAAGCCAGGGAGGAGATTGCAGAGCCGTTGTCGTTGATCTTTATGTCGTCATTGTCGACAGGAGTAGTGCCGGAGGACTGGAGGATAGCAAATGTTGTCCCCTTGTTCAAGAAGGGGAGTAGAGACAGCCCTGGTAATTATAGACCTGTGAGCCTTACTTCGGTTGTGGGTAAAATGTTGGAAAAGGTTATAAGAGACAGGATTTATAATCATCTTGAAAAGAATAAGTTCATTTGCGATAGTCAGCACGGTTTTGTGAAAGGTAGGTCGTGCCTCACAAACCTTATTGAGTTTTTCGAGAAGGTGACCAAACAGGTGGATGAGGGTAAAGCCGTGGATGTGGTGTATATGGATTTCAGTAAGGCGTTTGATAAGGTTCCCCACGGTAGGCTATTGCAGAAAATACGGAAGTATGGGGTTGAAGGTGATTTAGAGCTTTGGATCAGAAATTGGCTAGCTGAAAGAAGACAGAGGGTGGTGGTTGATGGCAAATGTTCATCCTGGAGTTTAGTTACTAGTGGTGTACCGCAAGGTTCTGTTTTGGGGCCACTGCTGTTTGTCATTTTTATAAACGACCTGGATGAGGGTGTAGAAGGGTGGGTTAGTAAATTTGCGGATGACACGAAGGTCGGTGGAGTTGTGGATAGTGTCGAAGGGTGTTGTAGGGTACAGAGGGACATAGATAGGCTGCAGAGCTGGGCTGAGAGATGGCAAATGGAGTTTAATGCGGAGAAGTGTGAGGTGATTCACTTTGGAAGGAGTAACAGCAATGCAGAGTACTGGGCTAATGGGAAGATTCTTGGTAGTGTAGATGAGCAGAGAGATCTTGGTATCCAGGTACATAAATCCCTGAAAGTTGCTACCCAGGTTAATAGGGCTGTTAAGAAGGCATATGGTGTGTTAGCTTTTATTAGTAGGGGGATCGAGTTTCAGAGCCACGAGGTCATGATGCAGCTGTACAAAACTCTGGTGAGGCCGCACCTTGAGTATTGCGTGCAGTTCTGGTCACCGCATTATAGGAAGGATGTGGAAGCTTTGGAAAGGGTGCAGAGGAGATTTACTAGGATGTTGCCTGGTATGGAAGGAAGGTCTTACGAGGAAAGGCTGAGGGACTTGGGGTTGTTTTCGTTAGAGAGAAGGAGGAGGAGAGGTGACTTAATAGAGACATACAAGATAATCAGAGGGTTAGATCGGGTGGATAGTGAGAGTCTTTTTCCTCGGATGAGGATGGCAAACACGAGGGGACATAGCTTTAAGTTGAGGGGTGAAAGATATAGGACAGATGTCAGAGGTAGTTTCTTTACGCAGAGAGTAGTAGGGGCGTGGAACGCCCTGCCTGCAACAGTAGTAGACTCGCCAACTTTAAGGGCATTTAAGTGGTCATTGGATAGACATATGGATGTAAATGGAATAGTGTAGGTCAGATGATCGGCGCAACATCGAGGGCCGAAGGGCCTGTACTGCGCTGTAATATTCTAATTCTAATTCTAATTCTAATCTGCAGTCTGACCCAAGCTGTCCCATGAGCAGTTCAAAACCAGACCTGGGCCAGCAGCTTAGTCATGTGACTCGCTTTTTTAACCAACTCCAGTGTTTGTGGATTCCAAAGCTTTCAGTGGGGCGATGTAGTGCTGTCTCTTATACCGACAAGATGTGGATCACCATTGACCAGACCAATCTCTGCTAATAGAATCAGTGAGCAGTTCCCATTGTCTTTTCCTAAACGATTGCCTCTTAGAATGCAAATGCTTTTTCCAGCCACTGCTGATCTCTTTAAACCTCTCATCTCTCCACTCCAGCAACAGTTTAAAATTAATGTTCATGTGACAAAATTAATATGCCTCATTTTTGGCAGGTGGAGGCCTTCATGACAAGAACTTCATTACAAATGAAAAGGCATTAAAATGTTAACAAAAACAATTAATTGTCTTTCAGGCAACATGTTGAACTATCCCTTTATTAATAACACAGTTTATTAGCTTACATAGGGACTTGTGTTGGGAATGGTAACGAATGAAATACAATTAATAAATGTGCTGATAGCAATAAAAACACATTGCACACTCACCTGGCTGCTTCTTGTCCTGCCTGGAGTCAATACTGCCATTAGAGGAGATTTGAGGTCACAAGTAGACTTTTATTTCTTGCTGCCCAGGCATTGCTACCTTTTTGCATCAAATAATTTGTGCAAGTTTGTTCAAACAGGTATGTGTTTTTTATTGCCAATAGCAGTCAGATCAGAAACTCAGAAACCTACTCAAGATGGCTAAGGCTTTGTTACCTTATTCATACGCTATTTATATCAAATAGTTTGGAATCTGTAACAGCCAATTCAAACAGATATATGGATTTCAGTGCCATTAGGTTGATAGGCACTTAACTTTAACCTGAGGCTGGCTTACTAACATTCAGAGTTTTCTAACAATCGTCTAGGATTTATTATCTTCTCCATATTGTTCTCTAGCAGATGATCTATAATTACTAGCAGTATATTCGAGCAGATGCATGGCTTTCAGCACCAGTGGCTCAACATACTCCCGCAACAGAATTCTCTCTGTGATTGGATGTTCCCAAAGCCTTCCACCTACTGAAGGCCCACAGCCATGGCATATTTACAAATATATCTGGGCCTGCTATGACTAGACCAAAGGGGTAGCACTGAATAGCTGCAGTGTCACCTGATGGAAGCCAGCAGTACAAAAGCCCCTTTTGAAGAGCACTGCTCATGCAATAATCCATCGTGTGGTTCAATTCAAATGAAAGATGCTTAAAATATAGTAACACAAGTCCAATTTCAACAAAACCAAAGGGATGTTATATTAGTATAACAACTGTCTATTTAATCCCTGTGGTGTTCACTGGCCACAGAAGACAAATGTATCTGTGTGGATTCAGTCCTTCCTCCTCAATCAGCATTGATGGTGATAGATTAGCCCTTGCCTTGTGTAAGCACCTCTGAACCCTTTCATCCGTTTTTTGGTGTCCACAGATGTTGGACAGATAGAATAACCAGTTATCCTTATTCTGCAGTTCTGGATTTCTTGTAATCTCCCGATCCATGGCTGATCTTAGGCTACACGTGGAAAATTAGAAACTTGCTCTGGATGGCTCAGGGTTTGTTGCCAATTTCACTTCCTTTTTAAATTGGTTGGTCTGGAGTTTGCAACAACAATAATTTGTATTTATATACCACCTTTAACATCGTAAAACATTCAAAGATACTTCACAGGAGTGTTATCAAACAAAATTTGATAGTGAGCCACATAAGGAGATTGAGGGTAGATGACCAAAGAAATATGTTTTACAGAATATCTTAAAAGGAGGGAAATGAAGTTGAGAGGTTTAGGGAGGGAATTCCAGAGCTTACGACCTTGGCAGCTGAGGACATGGCCGGCAAGGGTGAAGTGATTAAAATCAGGGATGCTCAAGACACCAGAGTGCAGCTAGCTTGGAGGGTTGTGGGCCTGGAGGGAATTATAGAGATAGGGAGGGGCGAGTCCACGGAGGGATTTGAAAACAAGGATGAGAATCTTAAATGGAGGCATTCCTTATCCAAGAGCCAATGTACTTTAGAGAACACAGGGGTGATGATTGAAGAGGACTTGGTGTGAATTGGGACATGAGTAGCAGAATTTTGAATGACCTTTATGGAGGCAGGCTAGGTGTACATTGGAATAGTCAGGTCTTTAGTATATTCTGAAGGATGTATGGATTTTAGTGGCCCTAAGGCTACAGAAAAGAACAACTGTGAATCAGGAGAACCCATACAGAAATTCATCCCCTCACAAAGAAATTCACACTGGACACAAAGTAGAAGAAAATCAGCCCTTGTAACTTCAGTGTGATGTGAAAACCCTTTGCACCGATGCCACAGTTGTTGGGTGAATTACGCGATCCCCAAACCCAACCAATCACAAGTGAACCTTCACGGAGATAAATCTGTATAATTTCTCACACGATCCTGACAATAATGAAGAGAAACTCCAGGCCAATAATTTATCCTCTAATCCATAACATTCAACTCTGACTGATGCTTTCCACAGATGCCTGCCCAACCACACATGCAGAAGGTCGGAAGCTTGTTGTGCCTCAAAGAGAATTAATTCAGTGGTTTCTGGCCAGCTCTTTGTAAGCTTCAGTCCTGTTGTTTGCCAGGCATTGATTCAGTTCTTTTATTTGGGAGAGTTAGGGTGTACAACATCAGCTGTTTTCACTGAAAATGCCTTGAGCATGTTAAGCACTTCATAAGAGAAGCTTCTTTCAATCTGCAGTCTTGTTCAAGGCTTGTTAATTTTGTACTAGTGTCTTTCAATTCTATAACCAGGCTGGTTGTGAGTTTTAGATGAAAATTCCTGACTGAGCTGCATTGTTGAAAAGTACCTTTTTACCCCTGGTCTCCTGAAGACTCGTGCTTTGGTACTGCTGTCTTCCCTTACCTCATCCAAGTAACCACTCCTCCAACGTCAAGATAGATAATGATTCGACTGTGGAATACAACACAGGTGAACCCAAATAAAAAAGCAAAATACTGCAGATGCTGGAATTCTGAAATAAAAATAGAAAATGCTGGGAATACTCAACAGGTCTGGTAGCATCTGTGGAGAGAGACGCAGAGTTAACATTTCAGATCTGTGACCTTTCATCAAAACCCAATGCTGTTCTCTCAAACAGTCTATAATGATCAGAAGTGGAGACAATGGATGATCCCCCCCCCCCCCCCTTTTCTACACTATTTACTGAAGGAACCATTGGTTATATGGTGGGAGGGGGGAGGGGGGGGGGGTGGAAACTTATCTAAACCTCACCAGAGAGTTAAGGAATATTTGAAACCAAGTATTAAAATAACTATCAATCATCGCACCCTCATGCACCATCTCCTCCTCAATTGCTAAGCCCATGAATGAGGTAAAAAAAACATGTGGCCAATTTGAAGAATTCCAAGAAAGCTGCCCAATTCTCTCAGTCTCTTGGAGCTCTCTTGATTGCCAGGAGCACCCATAATGCATCAGATGACATTCCCCCCCCTTCCTTTTCCCCCATAGGTCCCAAAAAACAAGCATAATTTGTTAAAACACCATTACTTTATTTTAATTAGGAATACACAGAAACATACATTGAAATTATTCATGTGAGAAACACTCATTATTTTACAAACGTATATCATGGTTTTAGTGGTACTGTATAACTTAGGTTTTAGTGATCATACCTTTCCACAGTTAGGACATTTATATAATCGGGAAAAAAAAACTTTTTTTGGTTGCGGACATTTGAAAAACAAAAAATATTACTTTTTACATTTGTTTTGAAAATAGAATTCCTTAAAAGTATTTCATTATTTTCCTCTTTTATTTCAGCACAGTAACCATGCCATTTAAATAAATGGAAGATGTGTTGTGATTATTTTAAACAATCCAGACATAACGTTCCTCGAGGAAAAAAACACAAAATAATGATGTACTTTTTTTGTGTGTCACAGGCAATTTACTGAGCTAAACTTGTCCTATTCCAGGGAGCAAATGAGTCTGTAAAAATGGCCTTAGTAATGGCTCCTAGTTTTGTGTATATACATTACTGTTGTTCAATCCTTTAACAGAATCAACATTTGGTTGATTTAAAAAAAAAAGGTACCTGAAATTGCGAACCAATGGCAAGAAACAACTTGTGCTTTTCAAACAACATCTCCCTTTCAGTAAAGGACCACAAATATGGAGCTCCATGTTAAAAAAAACTCCACACCCACATTTAAACAATCAGCTTTTATATTTGATGGTTAAACATGACGCTTCTGTACATTAACCTCTTAATAACAACTGATCAATTTGTTGCCATGGCAATATATCCCCAACATGATGAACAAAGACACAAACAGTACACTCTGATGTCTGTGCAGGCATAATGATGTACAAATAAACCCCACCCCACCCTCTGAGCAACATACATAAAGCTATGATCCTAAAAGCAATAATAACCTATGTTAATTATTGTCAAAATTTCTTTGGTTTTTAAACTGAGTGGAGCTAAACCCATGTAAGATGAGAGCACTTTGCTAGCAAGGCTCATATTACACAGTAACTCGATTGTGAGCTAAAATTAGTGATGCTTCTGTACATTATGAACCTTTATTGTTGATGGCTGATTTGGTTATTTAGTGTTGTCGTTGTGCTCTCTTCTTTCTCTGTTGTACACCTCTGAAGTTGTGTGGTCTCAATTTCATTTCAACAAATTCAATCGAATGTTCATGACCCTTCCAATGATACCAGTTAATACCCTGTTTAAAAAATGAAATGAAATTCAATCCTAGAGTAAAATGGCTTATAATATATTACAATAATGAATGTAATATGTATGCAGGGGTGTTATACTTAGGACCATAGGAAAACAGGAATTGGTAGGCGAGAAAAGACCAAGGCCCGTCTAGTATGCCTTCTACCAGCCTGGTGGTCACATAATACAATGATAATAGAGTTGTTGATTAATCATTGCGATCAATCCCTATTAATTAGACTACAACAGACACAAACATTTCATGAGCTTTTGGGAACCATAGGTCCTACGTCATCTGTACCTCACAAGCACACGACACTCGCCAAATGTCATGTCTCAAATTATCCATACATTGTATCCCAGAATTTTTTTATTCATTCATGGGATGTGAGTATCTCTGGCATGACCAGCATTTATTGCCCATCCCTAATTGCCCTTGAGAAGATGGTGATGAGCTACCTTCTTGACTTGCTACAGTCCATGTGATGTAGGTAAACCCACAGTTAGGGAGCGAGTTCCAGGATTTTTTACCCAGCAACGATGAAGGGATGGTGACATATTTCCAAGTCAGGATGGTGAGTGACTTGAAGGGGTACTTGGGGTGGTGATGTTCCCATGCTCCTGCTGTCCTTGTTTTTCTAGGCAGTAGCAATCATGGGTTTGGAAGGTACTGTCGAAGAAACCTTGGCAAGTTGCTGCAGTGCAACTCGTAGATAGTAAACATTGCAGCCATTGTGTGTCAGTGGTGGAGGGAGTGAATGTTTAAGGTGGTGGATGGGGTGCCAATCTAGCGGGCTGCTTCGGCCTGGACGGTGTTGAGCTTCTTGAGTGCTGTTGGAGTCGCACTCATCCAGGCAAATATACCAGAACGTTATTTCCTGAAAGAAATCTATCTAATTTATGTTTGCATTTATATTTCTGCAAAGTATGTGTAATTGTTAGTGTGACTCTCATTAGAATTCGCTGTAACATAAAATGCTTAAGAACCTGCAATCGGGGAAGTTTTTCAATTTTTACAATGACAAATACTGAATTATGTTTATTTATGTCCATTCTAAGTTGGAGCATATTCTATTGAGATTGGAAGGATATTTGGGTGAAATCTGACATTGGAAAATGCACATAAGATTTGGTGCATTTCCAGATTGAACCTCTCGGTTGCAACAATGGAGGAAACTCCAGGCTGCTATATGACATAAGCCACTTCTGGGGGAACATGAGTGGGGACAAAAAGGGAGAAGGCTGAGTTACCCTGGCTCTCATATCTGCATTGTCCTCTTTGACTGGAAGAGGAACTGAATGGTGCATAGGTACCTAATGATTCATAGTCAGCGGTATCCTGTTATTGATTGCTCAGCAATTTCCCCTTCCTTCAGTTGATCCAATCTAACATAGTGAGTCATGGTGCATTATTTTCTCCATTTCTAGCTTTTACCTACCTGGCTATGGCTTTTAACTCCATATCTCCCATTCAGATTTACCCTGTGGCAATTCTTGTACCACCAGGCACCCTTGTAAGATAGAGCACAGTTTGTCACAGCTACATCATTGTCTCTGTCCTTTGTGGAGAATGGACGACCTTGGTGGTAAGTCAAAGAATCACCTAAGCAGAAAAATAGAATTTTAAACATGCACTAAACATAAAAGCAGTGCAAACTGATCCAACATAGTACTGTTCTCCAACATCGATCTCTTACAGCTTGGCCTTAATGAACAGATATCCAAAATTGGACAGGGAAGTTTACCTGCAGTTCCGCTGTACGCTCCAACATGCAGTTTGTATCGACTTTTGGAGTCAGAGACAAGGAACCTGTCATAAACTGCATAAGCGGAGTCTCCTTCATCTCGGAAATCCACACGCAGTTGATAACGACCCTGGGATGTAATCTTGTGAAGGTTTTCAAGCCCTAAAAAATATATAATGCAAACATTTTACACTAAATAAGGGTCATTCTAATCCCCCATTCAACCTAACAAAGCCTAGCAGTGACTGGTGTCAATGAAATTCTGTTATTAGTAGGAAATATAACACTTGACAAGTTTAGACACTCAGTTGTTAAAATTCCCTTACATTGAACCATTTATTGGTTATTAGTGCCATGAAAGGGTGATCCTCATTGTATGAGCAGATGTATAGTACATACTGGTTAGAACACAAACTGATAATAAGACCCAAATTGAATTATGCAGGGTGTAAACTAAGCAAGCATGTCGTGTTAATGCAAAGCTAATTTGGACATACATTGTTGTGAATGTAACAGCACAACACGCGAGACAAGTTGGCAGCCTGACTTCCAGCACTTTGTTTTTATTTGCTTTTATTTTATGTAAAGTAAGCAAGTTGGATACCCAGCATAACAGAGGATTTGGCACTTGAGAACAGTCAAGCTGTACTGGTGATTGGCAAGTTGACATTCATTTGTCTGACATCTCGGTATGAAGCTCCACCAATGATATTGAATGGATGCACTGTAATCCTCTTATTCTATAAATCTCCAACTTGCTGCCCGCCTGGCTGTTGCTTAAAATGGTTGTAGCCCAATAGAGTTGCATGTATTGGCTTTCAGAGTTGTCTTCTCCTTTACGTTTAAAACAGTAGAAGATGTTTTTTGAATGTTGATCATGGGGAAGAGTGAATACAGAGGATTTTTCTGTGCATTGTTGATTTTGTTTTTAGAAAAAGAACATTTATTTGACCCAATTTTAGTGACTGGAGCATGTGTGAGAAACATCTGTAGGAATGGTGGAATACTGCAGTGACAAAACAATTGCTTCTCTCATTTGTCTCATAGCAGTTGGTTTATATTTATATTTATTTATTTATATTTAGAGACACAGCACTGAAACAGGCCCTTCAGCCCACCAAGTCTGTGCCGACCAACAACCACCCATTTATACGAACACTACAGTAATCCCATATGTCCCTACCACTTACCTACACTAGGGGCAATTTGCAACAGCCAATTTACCTATCTATTGTTTGAGAATAGCTTTGATAGTAACTTTGGGATTACGTCATCAGGAACTGGTTGAAACCACAACCAGATTAGCCATGATCTTATCAAATGGCAGAACAGGCTTGAAGGGCTGAATGGCCTATGCCTGCTCCTATGTCCTATGTTCCTATTACCTGACATGCCTATGCAAAAAAATCAGACTAATTTCTGATGTTAGGCGAATCTACTTTCTTTTAAGATTGAAAACATTGCAAAATAAGTTTCCAAAGGTCTGAAGAAGCCAGTGGACCACTTGTAAACTTTTAGAATGTGGCTTCATTACAAGCTGGAGTTATACTGCATCTGGTAAGAAGTCCACGCTGTATTTCAGTGCATCTTGGAGTCAGGCTGCCAACTTGTCTCGTGAGTTGTACTGTCACATTCACAACAATGTATATCCAAATTGGCTTTGCATCGAGGTGAAAGATGGATATAGGCCTGGTACATATACAAAAAAATCTATTGGATCTGAAATAGGTTTAAGAAAACAGAAATTATCCTGCAGGTCTTAAGTAAAACATTCATGCATTCCATCGCCAATGAAAGTACCAGGAAAAAAAAAGTCAGGAAAGGTTAAGCCTCCCTTTTAAAATAGCAAAGTAAAATATCCAATAATTTATGCAGTGTTGGGGCTGCCACTCATACCTAACCAGAACTCATCTGAAGGGTTGCCAAATCCATTGGTATAATTCTTCCAGTTTCTGAAGAAATCTACCCTGCCATTCTCACGCCTCTGGAAGACCTGGAATTTATTTTTCACACAATCAATAACATTTTTAACTGTTGTCATATATCTCACAAATATTACTTCTAGAATTGTTACAACTGAGAAAGGGAATGGGTAGAAAACGTTATTCCATGTAGCACAGGAAGAATGCACAGTACAAGTTGTGTTTTGCTTTATTTTTTGAAAATGTCAATCATTTAAACTGGACGTTTGGACGTTACTACTTGGAATACTAGGGGATGAATGCTCATGGTGTTTGTGTGACACTTCCCGGACTATAACTTGAGTGGCGGTATTAATTTATTTTAAATAAGTGAATTAACACCTGCATTAAAATAGTGAATAAAGGAATGTCATAAAATATGTTAATCTTTTGCTCTTTACTACCAGTAAGTTCTAGGTTTAAATGATTTAGGATTAAAAGAACATGACTATTAGCTTTCTTTATGGGATTGATTTGGCAGAATGGTGCTCGCGGTGGAGAGCATGGTTCCTCACTCAGAATGCAATTCTCTAAGATGGACCCTTTCATATTTTTTGATAGTGCTGTAGTCGGTGCTCCTCTGAAGCACACTCTTGTTCCACCTAAGCTCCAAATAAACCATCTTAAATGCTCTTCCACAAACTCTCTATGTGTGAGAATCAACAATAAAAACTTATATTTAAATAGCACCTTTAAAGTAATAAAATATCCCAAGTTGCTTCACAGCAGCATTATAACAACCAGACACAAAAGGAGACATTTGATCAAGCTTTTGGTCATCTGACCTAAGAGGCAGATTTTAAGGAGTGTCTTAAAGGAGGAAAGCAAGGGGGTGAGATGGAGAGGTGTAGGAAGGGTATTCCAGAGCTTGAGGCCTAGGCAAGTGAAGGTGCAGCTACCAATGGTGGAGCAATTAAAATCAGGGATGCTCAAGAGGCCAAAATTAGAGGACTGCAGATATCTCAGAGGGTTGTGTGGCTGCAGGAGATAGGGACGGGCGAGGCCATGGAGAGATTTGAAATCAAGGATGCGAATTTTAAAATCAAGACGTTGCTTGACTGACAGCCAATGTAGATCAGTGAGCACGGTAGTGATAGGTAAACGGGACTTGGTGCAAGTTAAGACATGGACAGCAGAGCTTTGGATGACCTTAACTTTACGGAGAGTAGAATGTTGGAGACCAGCCAGGAGTGTGTTGGAATAGTCATGTCTCGAGGTAACGAAGGCATGAATGAGGGTTTCAGCAGCAAATGAGCTGAGACGGGGCAAAGTCGGGCCACGTTACCAAGGTAGAAATAGGCAGTCTTAGTGATGGCACAAAGATGAGTTTGGAAGCTCATCTTGGCATCAAATGTGTTGCCAGGGAGAGGGATGGACTCGATAGCTGGGGAAAAGAGTTTGGAGTGGGACTGAAAACAATGGCTTCAGTCTTCCCAATATTTAATTGGAGGAAATTTCTGCTCATCCAGTACTGGATGTTGAAAGAAGTGGTGGTGAGGTAGAGCTGAGTGTCGTCAGCATACATGTGAAAAGTAATGCTGTGCTTTTAGATGATGTTGCCGAGGGGCAGCACGTAGATGAGAAATAGGAGGAGGATAGATCCTTGGGGAACACCAGAGACAGTGGCACAGGAGCAAGAAGAGAAGCTATTGCAGGTGGTTCTCTGGCTATGATTAGATAGATAAGAATGGAACTAATAGAATCAAGAGTAATTACATTCTCCTACTCCAATTCATTCTCTCCCAAAATGTTAAAACTTAGGTTTGTCTACACTGGTGTCACCCAAGTATTAATTCTTAATTTACCTCATCCTCTCTCCTTTTTTCAGAATTAAGTGCTATCCTAAACTATGGGTCTTGCAACTCACCTAGGTTTCATCATACTGAAAAAAAGAGACACTCTTGACTGAACTATTTCTAAGGTTTTTGGAGATTATTTCTGAGCATTCCTTCTGATTTACAGTTGGCTAGTTATCTTATAGCGTATTAAATGACTTGTAACTTTGCCTACTTAATGAGTTTTAAATTTGTCACACCTTGTTACAGTTAGTAACAGCTAACTGTATTTTAATAGATAACACAGTCCCGCCTCCTCTACTATACTTACCATGCAGTCTTCCTACATTAGGTGGCACTGTGATCTTTCTCTTACTCTATGATCTCTGTTCCTTGCTGTGAGAACTCCCTTACTTTCAAAAATTTATTAAAAGAAAATCTGCAAAATGTTTCAAAATATTTAGCAAATTTATACTGTTCATAATCAATACTTTTGTGCTTTAGATTTGCTCAGGTTTCCTTTTTTTATTTTTCTCTGCAGAGAAATTATAGTTGATAATAGTGCAATGCCATTGTAGCTGCTGGCTACTTGCAGTATACTAAGAGGCATGCACTTCCTATAAGTGCCACAATCTCCAGTCACACCTTGTTGATAACACTTCTACTGTAACTAAACAGCATATCCTCAGAATCACAGTAAGAAATGCCACAGTGTGTCTGTTAGTATGCAAAAGTCCATCAATATATTCCATTCATTAGTATTCTCCCTCTATTTCTAAAAAATTGCAAAGTTTCTGTACTTTATCTGGGATTTGCATTGTTTGACAGTTGTTGCATGTACAATAAAAAAGAGGATGAAGTGCTTCGTGTTGATTATTTGGGCAAGAGGATCAGCACGAGGTGGGTTTCCCGCTTTGTACTCGCACCAATGTTTGCACTAAAGCTATGCTTTCCCCATAAAGAAAAATGTTGTTTTACCATCCAGCCACCTCCATCAGTGGTCATGTCACAGTACACCTGAAGTGGCTGAGAGCGATTTCCATTCAAGAAGATAGTATGGAGTCCGGAACTGACGTCACCATTCAACAACGTTTGAGAGCAATCCTTAGGATATGGATACAAGAAACCAACTGCAAAAAAAGCGAAGCAGTACATAATTCCAGAAATCCCGCAGTGTGAAACTTCCAATTTAATGAAAAGCCAAAAGGCCTCCTGTGCCGTAAATTTTTCTATGTTCCTATGTATAATGTTTTATTACAACAACAACGACTTGTATTTATATAGCGTCTTTTACATAACAAAACATCCCAAGGTGTTTCACAGGGGTGTTATAAAGCAAAATTTGACACCGAGCAACGTAAAGAAATATTGGGGCAGATGACAAAAAAGCATGGTCAAAGAAATGGGTTTAAGGAGCATCTTAAAGGAGGAAAGTGAGATAGAGCCACATAGAGGTTTAGGTAGAGAATTCCTGAGCTGAGGGCCTTGGCAGATGAAGGCACAGCTACTGGTGGTGGAACATGTAAAATCAGGGATGCTCAAGGAGCCAGAAGTAGCAGAGTGCAGATATCTCAGTGGGTTGTGGATCTGAGGAGATTACAGAGATAGGGATGTAGTGATTTTAATCTTGCTAATTTGTAGTGTTTTTAATTTAAGCACAACTTATCAATTATCTAATCAATCAGGATCAACTGCAACCAATATGTTGGGTATATTAAGTTTAATCAGAGTTCAGGACAGGATATACAGCAAAAACATATGACTGTGACAAGTAGCAAGTACCGATCCAGGTTGGACAGGATGGCTGTCATGCACAAACAGCTCTTTCTTTCTTCTTCCTTCCCAGTGCCTCATGTCTTCATGACTTCTCAAACCACCCACGAGCACTAGCATGGATCTACCCTTACAATTTTCTCTCCATCACCTATTTATTGCACAAGACCTCCCAAAGTCTCTTACTTTATACCCTTTTTCCAGAGGTGAACCTGGATGGATTATTGACAGGGCCTGATTGTCCTATAAAGACTTCCTTTATTACAAAATACCCAATAAAATGTCGAATTATTTGTCTAAACAATGGAGGTAAAATCCCATCCTTAATGGTATCCACCTCACCTGCCATTAGCTTCTTCAGCCTATGCACATACTTTCTGTCCTTGATTAATTGGGCCTTTACATCATCTTACCTTACCTCACCTTAAGCTGTTCCCCATGACTAGTTTTATAACTCCCTTCCATCTCACCTCTGGCCATTAACTAAATTTCAGGGGCTCCATTGTTAGTATTGGCCTGTACATAATGGCTATCCAGTCTAAGTGGTCTAATTTCTTATCAAACTATTGAACCATAGGGTTGTTCACTAAAGTAACTTTTCTATTCTATTCTACTTCCACACACTAATAAAATTGCACATTTCAGCAAACATCTTAATTATGCAGGGTTAAATGAAAAGCCTAACACAACACTGTAGTATGACTATTTGTTTTAAGTATCTATCCAGTTGGTCTCCCACTATTGCAGAGGCCTCATCTTTTCAGGTTATCTACAGCTGTCATCACCTAAGAATAATCATTCCTTTAGTTTTGTTTCTAGAGAAATGAAACCTCAAGCAGTTTTCAATAAAATAAAACTTACAGCACTAGCCTATTCTTTTACCTATTTCAGGCTGACTACTAAAGATATGTTTATTCTTGGCACATTTCTAATTTCTAACAGGGAAGGGAAAGGCTATGGAGGGATTCAAAAACAAGGATGAGAATTTTAAAATTGAGGTGTTGCTTAACTGTGTTTTAATACAACAAATTCTAACAACCATGTCAATTCATGGTTACATTTGAGGCGGTTTTAACTGATTTATATATACACAGTACAGTAAAGCACTATTAATTAACTGCTTGTGCATATAGTTTTATCGGGTAAAAATCAGTAGTAGTATTTACATGTTAAATAATTCACTATTGGCAAGGATTGCACTGATCCGCAATGGCATAGTAATGGAATCAATTGTGGTGTTTAAAAGGGAGATAGACATTTACTTGGGAAGTAAAGGTATTGAAGGATAGGGAGAAAGGTCAAAGAATTGGGAGTAAAGAGATAGAGCTGCCATGTCTATACCCCTATGTTTCTGATTAATTCTGCAAGTAACAATTTAATTGGCATACTCAATGATTTTCTGCCCATACCTGTTGTGAAGACGGTCTCTATTACATTGCTTCTCTCAGATCCTGTATAGGCCTGGAGTCTCACATTGTATTTCATTGATGGAACCAGTTGGCCCATGCTGTATGAGGTCTCTGAGGCTCCAAAATATTCAACTTTCTGTTGCACCATTTAAAATAAAAAGACACTTTATAAAAAGAACACTATCAGCTTGTTTACTTTGATATAAATACACATGTGAACAGTAATTCATAAATTACCTGAGGCAAAACAACAGTGTAGCCAAAAATACCGAACACAATCTGACATCTATCACAAGAAAAAGATACCTGACTGCCCAAGTGGCTCAGCATGATTAACCACTCAACTCATAGGCCCTACAATTCCTCAGGACATGATCTCCATTGTTACACTGAGATCACATCTGCTGGTGACTTCTAATGCTCATTCGATTGAAGTTTGTGGGATTGGTGGAATGCCGGTGTAGGCAAAAAATAATTCAAAGAAACACTTGAAAAATTGGGACTGTTGTCGTTAGAACAGATGACATTTAAAAAATGTCTTGATAGAGGTGTCTAAAATTATAAGGGAATAGGACAAAGTTGATGAAAACAAATTGCCACCAGTAATGTAGTGAACTAGAACGAGGAGATAGACATAAGATTAAATGTAAGAGATTTAGGACAGAGAACAGGAGAAACGTTTTTATACAGAGAATTGTGAGGCTATGGAATGTATTAGCATAGTTGGAGATGGAAGCAAAGCCGATATCAACATTTAAGTACTGGTTAGATAAGTGATTCAAGGAAAAGAGAATAAAAAGATGACAGCCACATGGCATCAGGACTACTGCTCGTGTGAAGGATAACACAGGCTGGTTGGGCTGAATGGCCTGTTTCTGTATTGTAATTTCTATATAATTTTGAGGTTCCAGGTACTAAGCATCCAGGCATTAACAACACAAATCTACCCAATGATTTATCACCTTTTCACTTTATTTTAGTGTTGAATATTTTGCCTCATTCTTTTTGAGCCTTAGCTTTAAACATCAGTGGGTTGAAATTCATGTATTTTCCAATTTCAGTGAACAAAATCAATGTGAGCACAAGAGTGGTGGAGAACAGAAATGCCACTCCCAATATTTAAGAACTTAATAATTCTATCCTGCGTGGAATTTACCTGTGTTCTGGCATCTTCAGATTCAACTGTCAGAATGTAGCCACTGATCTTAGCTTGTGGAGGTTTCCATGAAAGGAGTGCATCGTTCGTTGTAATTTCTCCGACTCTCAAGTCTCTGGGCGGATCAATGGCTTGAAGGGATTAAAAATATACAGCCATTAAAATAATGAAAACTGGTTGCAGTTAGATCTGTGTATCAGCCAATGATCTTTTCGAAATAAACACTGACATGTTTTCTGTGTAACTAACTGTTACAGGTTTAGTTTCTTTGTTTAACATTGTTTAAACAAGTGCCACTCAAAGCTGGCTTTTTAAAAAAAAAATCAGGACTGAAGGATTCATCCATGGCTGTATACCCTTCAATTACATTTATTACAGATTCCTGAAACTGAAGCTATTTGCACACCCTTTCTGGGGTTCTCGGATATAATTCCATTGTGGTTGCCTGCCTCACTCTACACAGTCGAATCTTTAGCTGTTGCTGTATTGTACCAGTGCTGCTAGCTCCCAAAGGGCAGGTCTCATGCACTGGGTAGCAATACCAAAGCAAACTTGCCAGTTACGCTAAGGCCTGGACCTGGGAGTAACCCTCCCAGATCTTTGCATTTCTTCTCCAATTCAGGCCTCTTGTTCATTCCTGATTTTTTTCACTCCACCATTGGCAGCTGTGTCTTTAGCTGCTTAGGCCCTAAGCTCTGGAATTCCTTCCCTGAACCTTTCCACCTCTTTCACTCCTTAAAACCTACCTCTTTGACCAAGCTATTTGCCATCCATCCTCATATTTCCTTATACTGCTTGGACATCTTATTAAGTTAAAGGCACTATAGAAATGCAAGTTGTTGTTGTAGTTAGGAAAATCCTTTTTGACACGGCACGTGTGCAACATAACTACTTAGTTTTCATCAATGCACAACTCGTTTCTCAAGAAATGGTCACGTGGATTTTCTTGTCCCTAAGGCAGAGCAGCACAACAGGCACCTGGGGGCTGGAGAATCAGTGCCACTTGCATATTGAGGAGGCGCTTTAGACCAGCCTTGCCAAAAAAGAGCCATAGTTTCATTTAAATATAATAACATATCTTGAGCAAGCATAGTGGGATTTTCCATCTGCTTTGTCTGGTGTTGAGGTTGGTCCTGCCGTCACTATTTTTAGTCTAAAGGAGACTTCGTGAGCAATAAAGTTCTTAAAGGATCACAGTATTTCAGGCTTAGAGTTAGAGTGCCCACATCCACTACTGATGAAAGACGACATTAGTCAGAATTTTTACTTACCTGACCTGCCAGGTGTTGGGGGTGGGTTTGCAAGGTAGGGGAAGTCATAATTTCTGCAAATGCTTAACTCCACAGCATGTGCGTGACATGACTGATTGGTTCCTTGTCCAGAAGGCAAGCCTGATTGACAGGCTTGGCTTTCATTTGTGCAGGTGCTGGTCAGTGAAGGCTGTATGATTAGGTAAATCTGCATTGGGATGTGAGTGATCTTGGAGGGGTTGATTGTGGGGGGGGGGGTTAATTGAATGAGGAGGGTGCCGATCATCGGGAGGGCGGACGGATCCTGGGTGGGGGAAAGGGGGGGATTGATCAGGTGGGCTGCCACTCCTTGGCAGGGTTAAATGCCTGATAGTGTTGAGGGGAATAGAGGGCCTGGTGGTGGTGGTGGGGATTGGAGGTCTGTTGGTGGGGGATTATGGGTTTTGTAATGGGATCTAACGCCTTGGGGGATAATGCTGTGGGGGTGTCCCCGAACGAAGAGACTCCTTAGGGAAGCACCTGGATCCAGGAGATGAGTGTAAAAGGCTCTCATCTCCTGCATCTGCCAAGTCCTTACCTCAATGAAGCAGCCAGGTTCCCCAAGGCTCAGGAATCCTGGCCGACCAGAGTTAAAGTTGAAAAACTGAATGAAATGAGGCTTGCAGCCTCATTGTTGAGAATCTCCACAAAACCCCTGTTTCCCAGCTGAGAACTGCCTGGAAACCTTCCTGCAAAGCCTCTCTCAATGCCACTCATTAGCCAGCTGTATGAGAGCAGTTAGAAATCCTTCGCTTCCCAAAGGGGAGCATGCATCTTTCTCCCTCTCCTCCCACGAGCTCACTGTCTGCATCCCTCAGTCACCATGCACCATACTCGAATGTATTTAAACTCTGGATAAGTTTGCGTTACAGATCATTAACTCTGGCTCATTTTCTCATTCATTTAGCATTTCAACCAAAACAAAGAGGCCAGAAAACCGTAAACCCATTCAGCATACATCAGTGTGATTAAAGGTGCTGCTGTCTGTAGATGAAAGCTTGGAAGTCTTGGCCATTAAAAAAAACAGGTACTTGGGAGATTTCATGGGGTTTATAATTAACCTTTCTGGTTAGTTTAGGAATTTTAGACAATCTAAAAAGTTGCTGTGATAGGAATGCTTGGCTTGGACCAGATAAAGAATTATACAACACAGGAGGCCATTCAGCCCACCCTCCCTCCACCCCCTTTCTCTCTGCCTGTTGCTCATTGTCCCCTCTCTCTCTCTCTGAAAGAGCCACCAATTAGTTTCACTCCTCTGCTTTTTCCATACAGCTCTGCAAAGTTTTCCTTTTTAAGCAGAGATTCAACTTCCTTGATGAAGTTACTGTTGAATCTGCTTCCATCACCTTTTCAGAAATGTTTCTGTATTTGAACCTAGGGTTACAGCAGTCTTGTAGTTATTTTTTTAAATTTTATTTTATTTAGAGATACAGCACTGAAACAGGCCCTTCGGCCCACCGAGTCTGTGCCGATCAACAACCACCCATTTATACTAACTCTACAGTAATCCCATATTCCCTACCACCTACCTACACTAGGGGCAATTTACAATGGCCAATTTACCTATCACCTGCAAGTCTTTGGCGGTGGGAGGAAACCGTAGCACCCGGCGAAAACCCACGCGGCCACAGGGAGAACTTGCAAACTCCGCACAGGCAATACCCAGAATTGAACCCGGGTCCCTGGAGCTGTGAAGCTGCGGTGCTAACCACTGCGCCACTGTGCCGCCCATTATTGTACTTGATTTTTGACCTCAAGGTCATGAGCTCACATCCCACCATAATCAGTTGTGAAATTGATTTCAATAAGTCTGGTACTTTGCAGGTTTATAGCAAGCACGTTGATGCTAACGTGATTTTATCCATTATAAGCCATGGGTGGTAATGCCACTGTGAGCCCTACCGAATTTGCAGGTCATTAAAATATTGATTGGTGTTGGATGCATTTTCCACTCAGTTCCTTTACTGACATAGAGTAACACCAACAGAAAATGCAAACCTGCCAGCAGAGAGAATCATGTGAGTGATAAGCGACAGCACCCACACTCAACAGTCCTGGCCAGTGGTAAAAACTGAACATTGCCCATTAGTAAATACTGTATAGGAGACTGACAAGGTGCAAAGAACTGTCTGAAATAGTTGGCATGCTTAATTTGTTCTAAGTGGTATTTTTGTCATTGGCTCTAATGGTACTGGCAAATAATGTTATTTGTCTGACACGGGTGGCTGCCTTTTAAACACGGACAGCATAAGCGATTGTAAAAACTCAAATGGTTCACTTGCGCAACTCTGAATGTACTCAGGAAAACTAGAGGTGAACGCTAAATACTGCCTTGCCAGTGCTTCCCACATCCCAAGAAGAATGAAAACACTGAATGGACTGTGTGACATAAGCTAATAACTTTTTTTTATATCTGCATCAACGAGCATTCTTTCTCTTTGTAATTGGGAATATTTCTCTGCCCACACAATTGCACAGAATGAAAAAGAATTATTAACTGTGCAGTACACATTTACAGCAAAACATGTGACACCAGAGTGTGCAGCCTGTGAAAAGTTTAGCCTTGCAAAGGGCAGAGTAGAACTCACCAGTGGTAAAAGTAGCAGATGAGGTAGAACTTTCAAGAGAACCTTTCACAGCATGAATCCACACAGTGTACAGGGTGCTGGGTATAAGAGCAGTGAGTTGAGTCTGAACCATGTCTCCTGAAACTCGCTTTATTACTGTAGAATCTGAAACAGTAAAAGGAGGATGATTATCTTGTTTTAGGTTTATTCATTCATATGATGCCCAACATATTTTCATTTCAAACCCATTATTAAAAATGTTCCTTTATTTATGTAAATTTAATTCTTGTCTCAGCTTGGCTCAGTTGTTAGTTGGTAGCTTTCTTGCCTCTGAGTTAGAAGGTTGTGGGTTCAAGTCCCACTCCAGAAACTTGAGCACAAAAATCTAGGTTGACACACCACTACAATACTGAGAGAGTGCTGCACTACCAGAGGTGCTGTCTGCTCTTTTGTTAAAGATCCTCTGGTACTATTTTGAAGAAGAGGAGGGGAGTTCTCCCTGGTGTTCCAGCCAATATTTATCCCTCAATCAACATCACTAAAACAGATTATCTGGTCATTATCATATTGCTGGTTGTGGGAGTTTGCTGTGTGCAAATTGGCTGCCGCATTTCTTAAATTTCACACTTCATAAGTACTTTATTGGCTGTAAAGCACTTTGTGAGGTAATGAAAGGTACTACAAAATGCAAGTCTTCCTTTCTTTTTACACCATCAAAATGCTCTGGGTCCAAATCTCATTATGGATTTGAGAGCATAATTTAGGCTGACACTTCAGTGCAATGTTTAGAGAAAGCGGCACTGTTAAAGTGCCATCTTGCAGATGAGAAGTGCTGGGTGTAAAAAATTCCATAAAAAAGAACAGAGAGTTCTCCTGATGTCCTGGCTACTATGCTTTTCCTCAGCCAGCACAACAGTAGACTTACTGGTCATTCACTCACTGTTTGTAAGGCTTTCCTGTGTGAAAATTAGCTGTAGTGTTTGTTTTGCATAACAACAATGACATCACATCAAAAACAAATGTTAGTTGTAAAGTGCTTTATCATACACACATGCAAGTTTTTTATTTGTTGATGTTCATTTAGCTATACAGATAAGCGAAAATGCACAAAAATTAGGTTTTATATAATATGCAAATAATGATGGTGCTACTTGAGGATGACTAGGGGTAAAAGATTTCATGTCAATGCCATTTTTTTCTCTCTATTTCTATGTTCTCCTCTTGTTATTTTGTTTTCATGAACCTCTCCCATGTCTTTTCACCTTTGTAACTATTTGCACAGTCTTTCGTCCTTTTATGTCTCTCTCTCACCTCACTGCGCATCTTTTGTATTATGTAAGTTTTTTATTAAGTAGTTTGCAGGCCATTCAACCCCTCTCCATGATTCTCCCCCCTTTTTCTTTGTTCCAGCCTTGTTAAAATGCCTTTTTAATTTTAATATTCAGTTCCGGTAAGGAGCACGTACTCACAATGTTGTAGCCTGTCTTTTCTCCTTACAGATGCTGACAGACCTGCTGTGCACTTTCTGCTTTAATTTCAAAGCTAAATCTGAATCCACCTCATCTCACAGATTTTAAAAAATAAGTATAATATTCATATCTTCAAGCATGGAAGTACTCTAAATAAGCGATGATAAACTCTCCATATATAAATTAATGGACCAGGAATCTAAATAGGACAGGGATTCACTATGGGGTTATGTGTAGCAACATCATAAATGTCTGCCTGAAGCTTTCCTCTGGTTGATATTTCTTTTGAAATCATAGATATTTTAATGCCTATCAGAGGAAGTTTTCAGGAAGACATTTATGATATTGTCACAGATGATTTTAGGTGGTCCATTTAATGAACCATTGTAAATTTAGAAAGGGAGATCTGCATTTCCCTCACAATTAATCATCTATTAGACTTTGCCTCAAAAAGCACTAATTTGTAAAATCAATCACCAGATATTTTTATAAAATGTCATAAACCAATTTCTACAGGACAAGATTTTTTTCTTACATATCTCTCCCAAGACATGATTAATGCTCAATATTAAATTGTTCCTTCAACATAATTGATCGATTTGTCCTTACCACCATCAGTATTGTAGGTGATGATATATTCATCTACTGCAGCGATAGTGGGCTTCCAAACCAACAGGGCTTCAGAATCTGTGACCTTCACAACTTCTAATTCCAATGGACTGTCCAAGGCTGTCGATGGAGGGGAAAAAAAAATCACAATACATTACTTTCAAACTGGTGGAATCTAGATTCATGAGAAACAAAATTAGGATATTGTTTAACTGGCTCTAAGAACACAATTATTAAAAATTTGTTTTCATTTTAAGCATTTTATTTGCCAAGGGGAATTGCAGGCATATGTTAACTGCTCATACCTACAATCCCAAAGTGTAATTTTAAAATGTATTTCATCATTCTATACCCCAGAGTAAAACAATTATACTGTATTCCCCGTGCCAGAAGTTCAATCTATGCTGTGAGCTCAAGGTGTGAATCAGCAGAAAAATAGTGATGGACTATTACTCCCCAGTGGGAAAATCAGTGACATCTTTTGCCACACAACATCTTGTGCTCAGGTTTCTAATGTGTTACCTTAGGATTCTGAACAATCAGAGTCCTGCTCACTATTTCCTCAGTCATTTTGATAAAGCTCATTGCACACTCTCATAACTAGTTGGGAGTCTCAGTTACCACCTTGTTTTGAATCCACAAACTATTACTAGTTCGCTGTGACTGCAGCTACTTCAGTTATCACTGATTTCTATTTCATGCAGAGTGACTTCTGCATATTATATTCACATTTATGCTCAGTTGCAGTCAAGTCTCCATAGACTCTTCTTCTATGGAGACCAACAGAAAGAAAATGAGAAGGTTTCCTGAATTTAGATAGCTAAAATGGTCTCTTATCCTGACAGCAGAATCGTAGACCTACATTTTCAAAGGTCTATGATGGTTTGGATCTTGGAAGCTGGCTTGGTTTACACTATGGAAAACAGCCAACAGAAAGAGACCATGCATCTGCAATTGATTGTATTACTGTAGTCTGAAAATATATTGAAATGTTTTTGGACAGTTCCTAGCATAACCCAATCTGAAAATAGGAGTGAAAGGTGAAGCCTGGGACACACTTTGGGTTCATTTGTGTTGTCGGAGATTCCCTGTCAGCTAAACCACAAACTTCTTACATTTTTTTGGTTAGGTTTAAGATGAATTAGATTGTTTTATTGCCAGTCATACAGACCATTAAATCTCAAATGTTTACTTAAGATTTTATTTCCCATTACTTCCACAAATGTGCAAAAATATCCAATTGAAAGAAGGTGCCACATATGCATAATACACATTTTAAATCTGAGTCTCGCTAACCCATAAATAAGATATTTTGAAAATATAACTTGCGTTATTACTTTTTCCATTAGTTTACCTGTATGCACTGTTCCAGAAATTGGTTCACTCTCCTCAAACCCTTTAACAGAGATGACTTTGATTTCATACTCAGTGGCTGGGGTCAGCTTCCGTAGTGTGGTTTGAGTTTTGCTGCCATCAACTGTCACAGTGGTACTTGCCCCTATGAAAATCGATATAGAATCATAGAATCTTACAGCGAGAAGGAGGCTACTTGGTTCATCATGCCTGTGCCAGCTCTTTGAAAGAGCTATCCAATTAGCCTCACTGTGGGCGGCACAGTGGCGCAGTGGTTAGCACCGCAGCCTCACAGCTCCAGCGACCCGGGTTCAGTTCCGGGTACTGCCTGTGTGGAGTTTGCAAGTTCTCCCTGTGTCTGCGTGGGTTTCCTCCGGGTGCTCCGGTTTCCTCCCACATGCCAAAGACTTGCAGGTTGATAGGTAAATTGGCCATTAGAAATTGCCCTTTGTATAGGTAGGTGGTAGGGAAAATATAGGGACAGGTGGGGATGTGGTAGGAATATGGGATTAGTGTAGGATTAGTATAAATGGGTGGTTGATGGTCGGCACAGACTCGGTGGGCCGAAGGGCCTGTTTCAGTGCTGTATCTCTAAACTGAAAAAAACTAAAACTGAAACCCCTTCTCCCACAGCCCTGCAATTTTCTCCCCTTCAAGTATTTATCCAAATCCCTTTTGAAAGTTACTATTGAATGTGCTTCCACCACCCTTTCAGGCAGTATAAGGGGCAAATGAAAGTTGTGCCCCTTATAAGGTCAACCAGAAAATCCCACAATCATTGGGACTTGGTGCAAATGCCATGTTCTGGTGGGTTCAAGAAATTCGGGCCCTTGTGTCTGCCGATAACTTTCCACCAATCTGTATTGAAAGGTCCTTTACATTGCATTGTAAAAGTGATGGAAACTGATTGGATGTGGACTTGCTTTACATGCGACACCATATAAAACAGAGGTTCTGATAAACCAATGTTACATCTTACCTCCATCAGTTGGCACATAAATGATCTTGAAATTGGTGATGTAGGTTCTGGGAAGGTCCCACCAAACTGTCACTGTGGTGTCGGTGACATCTGCAAACTGCAGACCTTTAGGAGCTCCTAACCCTGTCAGAGAGAGTTGAAAACGAAAGCCAAACATATTTTAATTTCATTCTAAATGCACATTTCAGCAGATCTAGCTTGTGTGGGAAATCATGGCAAGACTCAAACAAATGCAGATTAAGGGGAGAACTGATTTCCAATGTTACAAATTGAATGCGTTACAAAGCAGACATATAATAGGATATAATCTGAAAGTATACAAAGCACTATTATGAGATTGAAATAAAATATCAATCACAAAAGTATAGCACAAGAATAAGACTAAACAAATCTTAGAACAGTAAAGGAAATTAAAAAAAATGTTGCATGTAGGTGCAATTTTGATAAGGCCCCACAACAATACATCACTGACTACTGCAACACACAACAGAAGCCATGCATTTGTATCACAGACCTAAAGCCTTGCATATGGACCATTTTGCCTAATCCTTAAACAGATCTATGGTCGCCCTAAAAATGTGATTGGCATTTTCTGTCCATTGGTTTGGAACATTAAATTGCAGCACTGTTCATAATGTCAGCATTGTGACAAAGACAATACATGACACTTCTGGCCCCCTCACCAAACAAAATGTTTGCCTAACACATTTCATGAAGATGGTGTCCTTTTAATTATCTTTAGAATGTGCTTTTGGCTTTATATGGTTTTCAGATCCTTTGTTACACAAAGAAGTATAATTCAATCAACACATGCATTTAACTAAGTTTCATTTTGACATTTAATCTTCAAACATTCTGATATCAAACCATAAAAATACTGGGCTAGATTTTATAGAGCCCTCGACGTCGGGATCCATGGCAGTGGGTATGCGGGGTGCCTGAAGATGGCCTCAGATGAGGCCCACCACGGACCTCACGCTGGCAGGGCTTGACCCGATATTGCTGGCGCGGCAAGGCCTTGTGGCGCCCAGCCCCCCTCCCCCACCCCGTCGACAGGACCACAATTTAAATAAATTAAAATACCTGCATTAATTACTCTCCTGTCGCCTCCTAAATTCCCGTTGCGGTTTTCACCCCAGTGGCTAGCACTGCCATGTCTTTGGATCCCTGTCCGAGGAAACGAGGCACAACACTGATGGGAGGGGGGGGGGGGGTGGGGGGGAGGATGTCAAATTAACGTCATAGGTGTAGGAGACAATGGGAAGGGTTATAGTTTAAAGTTTGTGCAGTTTGGGGGGGCGCGTAAAGGTCAGGTTGTGAAGGTAAGTGTTTTGGGGGGGGTGGTGGTGAGGACAAATAATTAATTTATTTGATATTGGGGGGTGAACCCTTTAAAAATGGCATCAGCACCTGATGCCATTGCTGGGGACGGACAAGCCCGCCCCCTCCACGTGATCAGGGGGGATGCGGGGGCGGCCCACTTTTTTTTTCGCATCTGTGTTGGGCTTATGGAACTCAGCCCACTGCCTTTCAGTTAGTAGAATACACAAATTATTGAGAAGAAGCCTTCAATTAATTACTGATAACTGACAGGAAAAAGTATCGAATGAAAAAAGGCCATATGACTCAAAGTTTGCAAACGACTCTATCATGCATCGTATTGAGGGAACGTGTTCTGGAGGGATAATGCATGATTCTTAAAGATATTTACAGGATTAAAAAAAACTCCAGAATATTTGTTTGTCCTCCACATTTCTTCTGTTCAACTCTCACCTGCTCTCCCACCACAAAACAAACGAGCATTGGTTCCAAACTGCCGTGTGAAGTAGTTGACTTCAGTCTTTCACTAAAGAGAAAGCCGGAATCTTACACCCCCAAAATGAACGGACGGGTGGCAGGGGGTGGTCATAAAATGGAATAGGGGGCTGGGGGTGCCCTTCCTGACCTGTTCCCGCCTCTGCTGCCAATTTACCCGGGGCAATGATGGCGAGAAATGGGCCACCCACCCCAGGCCAATCAAGGCCAGTTATCTGCCACTTAAAGACCTCCCCGCCTTATAAAACTAGGTGGTCTTCTGGCAGGCTTGGGGGGGGGGGGGGGTGGTGGTGGTGAGTTGACCTCCTGATCAGGCACCCTGTGCCCCATGGAGGGCTGCCCCCAATGCACAACAACCTCCCATCCCCTAAATGTCTCCCCTGGGACTAAAAGCTGCCAACCCGCTGATTGGCCAGCAGCTCCATTAGGCAGGACTTCCTGCCTCAATGAGGTAGAAGACCCGCCCAAGACCAATTAAGAGTCTACGGAGCATCAAATCTAGTCTGGATTCCCATGCCGGTGGAGGCGGGTCCTGTCCACTCACCGTAAAATTCCAGCCATACAGTCAGATGCTAACTCAGGACCTTTGCAACCTAATCCAATGTTTCTAACCTCTAACTGCATGGCCACTCAAACTGAACCAACTTTGTGGTCTGGATTAAGTCCTTTCCAGTGGCAGAATACATCATGGTGAAGGAGGGCAGGCCAAGAGCATGGCTAAACTGCAGAACTGTGTATTTTTAATTGTGCCACAGCAACACCGCAAAACCAAAACTTCTTCACTGCAGGATCATTAGACAGAACTGGGACTTTTACTCTCAACAACTATGCTTCCTGTTCTCTGCAGCTGTGTTTCATGCTTGACACAACTGCCCCAATCTCCTGCTCTGCAGAAAAGTGCCTACTGCGAGGTGATGACACATTGGAGAAGTCTATTGCCCTGTCTGTACTGCCTTCTTTGTTGAAGCACGAAAGGTGGCAGAAGTGAGTCCTAAAAGGGACAAAAATAGAAGTAGAAATATTTATAAGCGAGGTTTAGCAAACAATTCATCGGAAGCGACATGCATCTTGCTTGTCAATAGTCTTCGGAAAACAAAAAGTTGAACCTAGAGAGAAATCACCGCTCAATCAGATGTGAAATAGGAAATAAAAGCAGAGGCTGTGAAAAATACAGTAATACCTGTGGTTGCTATTGTATTTATTGGCTGAGAATGTCGTTCCTCTGTGACACCAACTAAGGAGATATCATACTCTGTCCCATCGGGCAGACCTGTGATGTCAGTTTTTCGTAGATCACCTGACACTCTGTAGTCCAGAGCAGCATGTTCCTTTCTGGAATCCCTAATTCTAATATTAAAGTAATCAAATTGATTGTCATCTGTTGTCCAAGAAAGTGTGAAGCCTTCTGAGGTAACATCAGAAACTGCTAAGTTGTCCACTTCAGGTTCGGCTTCTGAGGGAGAAACAAGTTAGGTAAGTTCCTGCTTTTTCTTTCTTCTTTCAATCATAAGTAATACCTTTTCTTGTTAACATGTTAATTTTGAGAGAAATGACAGGGTCGTAAGGACGATGGATAATAAAAACAGTTTTCCAACTTGTGTTACTTAATCACAGAAGTACCAGTGTATTTTCCAAAAATTGTGAAATAAGTTTATCAGAGCATCTAATGGCTTTGTTAACAATTTGGAATCAAGAAACAGTCATAAACCTAAAAGGTAAGTTTGTTATCAATTGGTCACTCAGCAGAAATGTATCGTGGTGCTCAAGAAATTTAGTAACTATCTAAAGGAAGAAACACTTCCTAATGACTGTTTGTTTATGCCACCTCCCTGCTGTGGATAAATCTGGGTTGATTCCAGTTTTGACCTGGTTCCACCCAAACCTGATTCTGTAGAGCACCAGGATCTCAGTCCACTTTGCTTCAGAAAGAGTCTGGGACTTATATGTTAACCTTTTGAAAATGGTAATCAACCCAAGTGACAGTGGAAAGGGGAGATGAGACACATACAAAGCAATGGAGAATTAACAATGACAAAAGGCAAGGACATTCATTAGATCATATACAAGCATTGATTGAACATCATCATAGGATTTTGTATGCAGGCAATACCAAATCTAAAGAAAGCATCAAGTAGTGTTTCAGACATACAAAAGAAATAATTTGGTTATTGCGATCAAAAAGAATTGCAAAGAAATATTTAAGTATAATCATAAGCAGTTATATTGTTCCAGTAAAAACATGAATGCTGGAAGAACATAGTGATTAGTATGTCCACAACTAGGTAATAGATTTCAGTAATCACAAGAAACTAAACACAGCACATTGAACACACTATCAGTCAGCATTTTCCCTGTGAGTTCCTTGTTACAGGGGGTGAAGTCCAATACATTCTGAGGAGACAGGTAAAAAGGTTAGATACAATCTGACAACAGTCAAAAGCCATCATTCTGATTTAAAGCAGTGTTTCAGGATAGTTTCAGGATAAGACGGCAACAACGATCGAGCAATTCAAAAAGCCCATGCATAAACATAAAGGTTGCATTTTCAGCAGGCCTTCAATTTAGTTCAATCAGATGGTTCTCCTCGTCATGACACAAGTTATCATTGGAAAATGATAACTTGGAAAGTTATGTGTGAATGTTGGTTTGGTTTATTGATTACAGGAGACCTTATTGATTTTTTTTTTAAGACAGATACAGCACTGAAACAGGTCCTTCGGCCCACTGAGTCTGTGCTGACTAACAACCACCCATTTATACTAATCCTACATTAACCCCATATTCCCTACCACATCCCCACCTTCCCTCAATTCTCCTACTACCTACCTACACTAGGGGCAATTTACAATGGCCAATTTACCTAGCAACCTGCAAGTCTTTGGCTGTGGGAGGAAACCGGAGTACCTGATGGAAACCCACGCGGTCACAGGGAGAACTTGCAAACTCCGCACAGGCAGTACCCAGAACCAAACCCGGGTCGCTGGAGCTGTGAGACTGTGGTGCTAACCACTGCACCACCCCATCATTTGTTTTCATCAAGATGAGGGATTTTGGAAATTGAACATTTTCCCACCTTAGACCTGTATCAGCTTCAAGCACATTCAAGCAGGAATGAGACTTGAGGGCAGAGTAAAGTCTCTCCTATTCTACCTCAACACCAGCCTCAGAAGAACGCTAGTAGAGTGCCACTGTGTCACTTTCCATTTTCACCCCACCTATACGCAGGCTCCACTTATGTGCTAAATTAGGGATAGATGATGTGGGCTCATGTCAGTTAGCAACTGGATTGAGATTCCCAAAAGTCAATTCACACACTAATATTTTTAAAAAACCACTTCATTTATTTTGAAAGTGCAGTTTTTTCATTCATAAAAAGCTGCATAGTGGTTTTATTCCATTATTTGTATCAAAATTGCTGACAGCTATGTGAACTGAAATCTAGGTTTGTTCCACATCAAGTGAAGTTTGGGGGAGTGAAGAGATTAAACATATCGGGGGTGAAACGGGTCTATGTCAGCAGTTCGAAACGGGCTGGTAGCGAATTTGCAGCCGAGTTTTCACTGCGCTCGATCTACTTTCCACTGATGTTCACAGAACAATAGTTCAAATTCTTTTTGGAGATTCATTTCCCAATCTCATTGTCACTTTTACTTGGTTTGAAATTAAAAATCTTGGTAACATTTTCCAAGCCAATGGAAAATAAAAACTAGCGCAGTGAAAAATCGGCTGTTGATTTGCTACGAGCCTGTTTCACACAGTTGGTGATAAACAATTTCACCCCCATTAAGTTTGAAGATATTTCATGATGCTAATTTTTTAAAATCAAATTTCAACGTCATTTTACTTTGTAATTGATATAATCCAAAACGACTGTTTCGTCCATGGGCCCTTTTCCTTAAGACTTATTTAAACTGTTTAATTCTGAAAAAAACACAGCACAAACAATAATTAATGTGAAGACGGTGAATGCTCTCAGCCTGAATAAAGTTTGCAGAGAGTTAATGTGTTACATTGAAAGAGAAAAAAAATTCCTTATCATTCACAAATAAGCAACAGAGACCTCAGTTGATTAAAAATACCTGTTGCCGTCTTAGTATATAGGGGTTTAGAGCGCTGGTCACTGGCTACACCATAGAGATTAATATCATAACCAATCCCAGTGATCAGGCCTGTGATGTTAATGGAGTGATGATCGCCTGACACTCTGTGCTCCATTGGCTCCAACAACCTGCCAGAATCTCTAACCACTATAATAAAACTTTCATAGGCCCCATCCGTTGCGTTCCAAGAGATTTTGAATCCATAAGAGTTTATGTGTGAAACCACTAGATTTTCCATTTTGGGCTTTTCCTCTGGAGAAACAGGGAATTATTTTAGGAAGAACATTAAAAGTGAATGACAGCTGTCATATTCATGCTTTGTCTACAGTTTTTTTTTAATCAAACACAACTGTGCTACGATTTCACAACTATTGACTTAAATTTATGAACTTATAATACACTCACACTTTAAAGGTTCACATGGACTATTTAGAAATTCACATTTAGAAATTGCAAACTGATTTCAACTGGAGACCAGGGGAACATTCTGAAGAATGAATTAACAATTCTGTTCTGCTACTTAACCACAAAGCAACAACAGGAAGTCGTCACACCCTAAGCAATTCCACTTGACTATAACTGCCATAGATGGTTATCATTGAATGTTGCATGCAGGAAGCAGTTATTAAGTTATTGCAGGGTCATAGAAGATAATGGGTACACAGCAATTTTTCAACTTCAAGTATTTCTACAAACAGTATTCCATAATACATGTAAAAGTACAAAATGAAAGGACAGTAGGTTTGCATGCTGTTTCTTTTCATCTGTCACAAGTATCTAACAAGAAGCCTGAAGAAAGATCATTTAAATAAGCCTGCTATTCCCCTTCCCATACATGATTTCTTACAGTTCTTTCAAAGAGTTGGCAGAGGCACGATGAACCAAATGGTTTCCTTCTGTGCTGTAAGATTCTTAATTAGTTAGTTAGAGATACAGCACTGAAACAGGCTCTTCGATCCACCGAGTCTGTGCCGACCATCAACCACCCATTTATACTAATCCTACACTAATTCCATATTCCTACCACATCCCCACCTGTCCCTATATTTCCCTACCACCTACCTATACTAGGGGCAATTTATAATGGCCAATTTACCTACCAACATGCAAGTCTTTTGGCATGTGGGAGGAAACCGGAGCACCCGGAGGAAACCCACGCAGACACAGGGAGAACTTGCAAACTCCACACAGGCAGTACCCAGAATTGAACACGGGTCGCTGGAGCTGTGAGGCTGCGGTGCTAACCACTGCGCCACTGTGCAGTGGCTATGATCTATAATCTAATTGTCTGTTATCTCCCTTGAGCAGCATGCCTCGATTAACCTGAATCTTCCAATACTGAATTGGCCAACTGGTCAATGGAGGCAAGACAGTTTAAAATGTCTGTTTTTATCATTCATGGAACAGGCTGCTTAATGAGCATCTCAATCAAGTGCTGATGAAAATCATCCCACATTATTGTAAGCAATATGAACTGTCATCTTTCATTGGAATTTCACCCCATAAACAGAGGTGTATGAAGGGAGTGCCCAGGAATTATCTCTCAGGGCAGCTTCTCCACTTCTCACATGTAATGAAATCCAGTTTTATGCAAGGTGGATGTAAGCAAAATCTAATTCGATGCAAGTTTTTAAAAAACATTCCAATTTCAGACCCTTCTCCCCCCAATCATTCCAATGACAAATGAGTTAGGATGTAAGTTTAATCCAGAGGGATACTCTTAAAAGAAAAATGCTTTGGAATCCCTAGCAATGTCCATGTATGCACATTATTATTAATTAACTAAAAATTAGCTTTCATTCAAGTTTAAATTCAGCAGTCTGGATTCACCAAGCCTCAATTTGAAAGCCTTCACATGTGAAACTTGAATGCCAATTATGAAAAGCATTGGGGTAGATTTTACATTTGTGTGATGCTATAAAGCAGGTGATAGTGAATCAGCAGTCTGTGTTGTACTTCCCCTAATTTTTAAACGGGTTTGTGTTTCGCCATCACCTGCTTCACACCATAACACAAAATAAAAATCTACCCGATAGTCTGATCATTGTAAAACAGTTCCGCATTCTTTCAAGGTCTGGTTTTATTTTTATAGGTATACTGGGCGAAACTGGTCTAAGCTAGCAATGTGAAACAGGCATGTAGCCAATCGGCAGTCGATTTTTCACCATGCCCAATTTTCTTTCCACTAAAGTTCACAGAACGGTAGTTCAAATGCTTTTTGGAGACTCGTTTCCCAGTCTCATGTTGCTTTTACTTGGTCTAAAACTAAAAATCTTGACAATATTTTCCAAGTCAATGGAAAATAAAAACTGGTGTGGTGAAAAATCAGCTGCTGATTTACTAGAGGTCCATTTCATGCTGCCGGCATAGACCAATTTCACCTCCATAATCTTTAATACTCACTTCGCCTTTGTCTACTTAAGTGCAATTTTAATTGAAAGTCAAGTTTTCAAATCATTTGAAGCAACTACACTGTATCATAAAAATTCTTTCATTGTCCTTTCCATAAGATTCATCAAACCAAGAATTTAGGTTTACATTTTGGAACTACAACAAAAGCAGCAGATCCACCATTTGCAAAGTGGTTCATCGCTAGGCACCTTGGCTTTTGAACCTGCTCAGGTGGAAATGATGAGCGCCTGGAATATCCTCAAAGGTTCTCAAAAGTGTCAGCAGCTGGATGGGTCCACTATGTAAGTGGGCAAGTAATAAAGCCGTTCATCTACACAGTAGAAAGTTAACAGCACTAAAATGACAGTGTAGATAAACATGAAGAGTACAGTTACAGTTATTCACTTTTGCCACTTCTCCAGAATTATTTAAACTTTGTGCAATTTTTCTGAACCAAACAGTACTGAAATTGAATTTATTGTGCTGGAACATCTCCAGCTATCCTTGGGATTAGTTTTGCATGGTCAGAAGGCATTGCTTCAAAAAAAAAAGTGATGGGATTTGATTGTACAATGGACCAATGATACCATGGCTTTTGTGCCCCTGTACACCTGAACCGATTTTGCATCAATGTCAAGTAGTACAATTAACTCATTAGATAATTAAGTTAGTAGAGTCTTCACTCTGAACTGAGATGAAAAGTGTGTCCCCCAACCCATCTGATTTTATATGGGCTGTGCTTAGGCAATACAGTGCACTTCAGCACAAACCTGTGAAAATCTCCCTTTATAACTTGAGTGCCAGCTCAGCAATCTGACTATGGAACACAATGAAGTCAGAAGGCAGTCTGATACCAGTTGGGTTTCAAATTGGGTGTAGTGTAACTGCAGTCTGATACAAAGCCACATTTAAAACTGGGCTAACTGAGATGTTTAAAAACTGAATTTTTAATCTTTCTTATTTTAGTGGATATTGAAAAGCTAACTAATATTTGGAAGGCATAATGCGGAGCTCATTAGTCACTGGACAGAGAGCAACCTGGAAATGGCAAAGGAACTTGGGCTGCTGGCTTGGCATGCACTGATCCGCAACCTGTACCTGGAGTACAACTGACCCTGACAAGTTTGATTGACTTGGAGGTGTTTGCTCTCTGTATCCTGTCACTGTCTATAATATTTTCTATCTGTGTCCTATTACCGTGCAGATAGTAAAGAAGTCTCTAACCTAATCTATCCTACACCCACTGGGTTGAAGAAGTTTCCAAGTGGATAAGAGAGACTTGTGAGAGAATGAAATGGGGGAAATAGGAACAATAATAAAGAAAACATGCTATGAAAAGAGCAGGGCCTTTTTCCAGTTGTATTCAGAGATGTTAGTATAGTAGTTAGCTAGATTATTACAAGAGATAGTTGTATTTTATTTTAAAATGAAAATTATCCTAGCAGCAGTACAAATAAATCATGAAAGTGGATGTCTTTTTTTGCTTTCTGCAAGTGATATACCTGTAGCAGTGACAGTAGTAAGAGGTTGGGTACGCCAGCCTTGAATTACACCAGTAACATTAATTTGGTATCCAGTGCCTTCTACTAGACCTGAGATGTCAGTAGTTCGTGTTTTGCCTGATAAAGCTTGTTGTATTGGATCAAGCGAGCTGTTAAAATCTCTAACATCTACGATAAAATATTCAAATGCCTCATCTTCTGCTGTCCACGAGAGTGTGAAGCCTTCTGAGGTAATATCTGAAACAACTAGGTTGCCAAGTTCAGCTTCTTCTTCTAAGGGAAGGAAGATTCATGGAAATATTTATTTTAGTCACACTTAGCGTGTCAAAATACCATTTCAGAGCAAATGTTCCTGCTTGATAAATCTGAATTATAATTTCAACTTGGAATTTGTGATAATTTATACAAAATACATAAAATAACTGGTGACAGTAATACACTTTAGAAAAACATCTTAATTATCAATCATCAAGGAAGTGGACAAAATAAACCAATTTGTTATGATATTTGTAAACCATTAATGGTGAGAAGTTTTAATGTTAGTAGCTGCTAAACACAATGACTGTGACAAAGGCAAAGCTTCTCTTAAAAGTCTTTTGCAGCCAACAGAAGGAAATGATTAAACTGAAAAGAAAACTATACATACAAGTATGTACTGGGTGAGTGAATTTGTTCATTTATTTGCCAGCTGTCTGAGCCATATAATATGAAAATGTTAGAATTGCTAAGGCAATAAAACTGAATTAGCTGCTTAAGAGAAGCTCAAAATCTGTTGTTAAATGATGCCTCTGTCCTTTTAGATGAAGAACAATTTATCTGCTTTGTGTTTCTAAATAATACACATCCAGTAGCTAAGCAATCACAAAGTACTATTCAGTATTTAAAATGAGCCAGAAAGTTCTGAAACAAGATTTTGAGTATTAAACTCTATCCCCCGAGTGCATTGTGTTGCTGCCAATTTTTCACTCCTCTTCCTGAGACTCCCAAATCCACTTTGAAATCCAGGACTCAAAAATACATTCCGAGTTACCAGAGTTCAAAATCTCCCCTGAGATTTGATTTTTTTTTAAAGTGTTTAACGATTGATGTTATTTATTTTAAAAGTATTAACTTATTTTATGTTACAGGGGGAGATTTTAAAAATAGTCTTATAATAAACATAAAAAAACTAGAAACTCCCCACTGTTCAAAGAGTTTGAATAGACCCTCAAATGAAATTATACATTAACTTTACCATTAGAGAATAATTATCTTAAAACATACAATGGGCTATTGTGACTTAGTTTTGACATCATGCTGAACTCACTAAGGACTAGCCTGCGACTAGTTTGCTTTATCAGTTGCTATAATGTAAATGTGCTCGATAGTTCTTGTCATAGTTTGAGGTACCTTTTCAAGCAAAGCTTGGCTGCTTTTAAAATGCTGCTTAATGTTTATGTCAGAGGTAGCAACACATTCTGATGAAAAGTTGCCCTCAAAGTGCTAAGTAAGCTATTTTTCTCTTTCAAATGCTGGCCCACTTATTTGCACTGTCTTGTGCGCTTTTTTTTGATTTCCGGCATTTCCATTTTTTCACCCCATTATGTACCCATTAGATTTGGATTTGCTGCACTTATATCAATGAAAAAAGTGTTTTGTTTGTGCTGCCTCAATAAAAAAAAGGAGAGACCTCCCTGATCACTTTCCATGACAGTAATTCATTTTAAGCTAAGTAACTTTCATTGCCTTCAGCAATATGCAACACACTAAAAAGAAATCAGCCATGCTGCTTATCACTAACATAAGCACTTTAAAGCAAACAGAAACACATTTCTGTAGCTACAAACTGGAACACACTGGATGCATAGGCAGGCTCAGTTTCAACAAGCAAAGCTCACTAAATGTCTGCCAGTGAAACAAGATCATTAATACTGCAAATAACTGTAGAAGGCAAAATTCAAATGGAAGTACATTTTGTACTGGCATTATCATTGAACAAAGTTGTAATCATCACTTTTTCCAGTTAAATAGCAAATGGGTGCATCAATTGAGGAAATTTGGAGTTCTGATTTTCTAACTACAACGCCAGCACCATTTAATCAGTGAATTCCATCAAATACTGTTGCAAATTTAGTTACCTATTGAACTGTATTTAAAATGAAAATGTTCAATTGTAACAGTTTCTAAAGATAAAATAATAAGTGACAAAAATTGTGATTGGATTTCTTAATAAATGCAGGGGATGCACTCCAGTTTTGGTGAAAGTTTTTTTTTACATGCCAACTACAGTTACTTTTATCCCATGTCTGTAACAATTTGTTTCCACACTTCCTGGGTAACTTCTGCTATCATTCGTAGAGATTTATATTGGAGTTGCAGTATGATCTTGGCACTCATTATAACAGCTGAGCAGAGATAGTCAGACGTGGAAAACCCTGGCATTTCATCAGCTTACTCTTATTCCAAGCTGGAAGAAAAACGTACATAAAAAAATCTTCCTTTGCTCAGCAGAACTTCACCAGAAGCTTTCAAAACTCAGCTGATAGTCTTCGTTTAAATCACAGAACTTCTGAAGGTTAAGTGCAAAATTGAAGCTGAAATGGTTTCCATATCAAGTACAATGTCCTTTCCTTGTGTATTTTTTTTATTAGTTCGGGGGGTGTGGGCATTGTTGGCTAGGCCAGCATTTATTGCCCATCCCTAATTGCTGGTGAACTTCCTTCTTGAACCACTGCAGTCCTTGGGGTGTAGGTACACCAGCAGTGCTGTTAGGAAGGGAGTTCCAGGATTTTGACCCAGTGACAATGAAGGAAGGGTGATATAGTTCCAAGTCAGGCTGTTGTGTGGCTTGGAGGGGAACTTGCAGGTGGTTGTGTTCCCATGCATCTACTGCCCTTGTCCTTCCAGGTGGTAGAGGTCACGAGTTTGGAAGGTGCTGTCAAAGGAACCTTGGTGGCAGCAGTGCATCTTGTAAATGGTACACACTGCTGCCACTGTGCATTGGTGGTGGGGAGGGAGTGAATGTTGAAGGTGGTGGATTGGGTGCCAATTAAGCAGGCTGCTTTGTCCTGGATGGTGTTGAGCTTCTTGAGTGTTGTTGGAGCTTCACCCATCCAAGCAAGTGGAGAGTGTTCCATCACAATCCTGACTCGCACCTTGTAGATGGTAGACAGGCTTTGGGGAGTCAGGAGGTGAGTTACTCGCCACAGAATTCCCAGCCTCTGACCTGCTCTTGTAGCCACAGCGTTTGTGTGGCTGGTCCAGTTCAGTTTCTTGTCAATGGTGACCCCCAGGATGTTGATGCTGGGGAATTCAGTGGTGGTAATGCCACTGAACGTCAAGGGGAAAATGATTAGATTCTCTCTTGTTGGAGATGGTCATTGCCTGGCACTTGTGTGGCGCAAATGTTACTTGCCACTTATCAGCCCAAGCCTGGATGTTGTCCAGGTCTTGCTGCATATGGACATGGGCTGCTTCAGTATCTGAGGAGTCACAAATGGTGCTGAACATTGTGCAGTCATCCGTGAACATCCCTACTTCTGACCTTATGATGGAGGGAAGGTCATTGATGAAGCAGCTGAAGATGGTTGGGGTTAGGACACTACCCTGTGGAACTCCTGCAGTGAGGCCCTGGGACTGAAATGATTGACCTCCAACAACCACAGCCATCTTCCTTTGTGCTAGGTATGTCTCCAACCAACGGAAAGTTTTCCCCCTGATTCCCATTGACACCAGTTTGGTACTGATTGAGGGGCCCAGTTAAAAAGCCTCTAACAGCAAAGATGTAGGAAAAGGTATTTTCTATGATTCCTTAGTTATCAAGGACACTATAACGTTGTACAGAAGCACTACTGTATTTTAATTTAGAGAAAGCATGCCTGATTTCTGTGCAGGCCTAGAAGCAATTATCTTGTCACACTATTATTGATATGTGCCCCACATTGAAAAACTACAGCCTCATGCAAATTGTGCGTATTATGCAGAACATTCTACTGTGTGATTAATACAAATATCCCTTAAACATAAAAGCCTTTTATACTGTTTTATGCAAAACTGAAGATAGCAGTCCAGAATTTGCTGGGAAAATAAATTTAATATGCTGCCATTATTAGTGTGAAAAGCATTTAGCAACCCTGTGGGGAGGGCGAGATACTCTGTGATTTGAGATTTGCCACAAGTTGCTGGATGACTTGCACGTCTCCACTGTTAGCCTCGTGGAAATGACAACTTGCACTTAACCTCCTTGTAAATTTAGAGAGTTGGTGCATTTGTGCATTAATTATGAAATAATTGCAGAAAGTTAGGGCTGGTACTTAACAATGCAAGGCCCCTTTGAATAATGAGATTTAGGTTTCTGCAATGCCACTCAAGCACTCTAGCCCAGAAAGGGAATAACTGAAACTGTGGAGTCTCATTTTTTTTTTACTTTTCCTTTCTGTCCTCTCTTAATCCAATCTATCTTCCCCTCTCTTTACTTCCCTTTCTGTATCTGATTTGATTTTAATTCACCCTATTTCCTTCTCTATCTTTCTTGTTTCTTTTTCAATCAAGTCTCATTGGTTAAGGAGATAGGTTGTTGGTCCCAATGTTCACTAAGATCTCAGATTCTCCATGACCTTGACACAACATACCAGCTTGCATTGCCAGCAATTTTGTGACGCAACATTTTTATCGAGCTGAAGCAGGAGAGAAAAAGCCTAACGGGGTATGCTGCGAGAATGCCCAGTCCAGCAAATTCTGATCCTTAAAAGCAAGCCATAAATGATGAAAAAATCCAGAAAGGCAAACTATTAATGATGTGAGGATGTTGTTATGTATTAGACCAACCAACAGGATAGATTTTATTTGTTTGTTACACTAATGATCATATAAAAAATCTGTTAGTAAATGGGAAAGAAATATCATAACTAAAATGAGTCAAAGAGTGCCAAATTCTGTGGAAATTTTCATGTGACATTGTTATATGAAAAACTATAGAAAAAAGGATTTTATGATAAAATATCAATACCTGTCAATACAACAGTAGTTGCAGGGTTTGTGCGTCGGCCATTGACAATACCATAGAAATAAATCACATAATTAGTGCCAGCTATGAGATTGGAGAGTTGGGTGGTTTGCATGTTGCCTGGTACCATGTACTCCAGTGGCTCTGTGAACCTGTCAGAATCTATAAGTTCTATAAGAAAGCTTTCAAATGCCTCGTCCTTTCCCGTCCAAGAGAGGCTGAAGCTGTTTGAGGTAATGTCTGAAACCACTAGGTTGCCCACTTCAGGTTCTGCCTCTATAGGGATTGTTTTGGAAATAAAACTTCAGCACTTTTAAAGCAACATAACAAAAGAGTACAGATTAGCTCAGAATCAAGTGACACAGTCTAAAACTCAGATGATGCTTGTCACACACCTACTAATACAATCAGATGTCTCTAGATTACCCTGCTATTGTCTGGTGAGACAGTGATATTAGTGCTGTGATATGAAACTTCATTTGAAGAAGTAACTATAGTACTTGATAAATCCCCAAATAGAATGTTCTACTCAAACTCTTTAACATAAACCCTACTGTCATATTGTTCAAAACCATTAGGGATTAACTTTATGGTTCTGCAAATATCTTTAATATATTGTTTTAATGATAACTTTCAAGGATTTACATAGCTTCACTTGACATTACAGAACTTGAAGACACATCACTATGTGTTAAATGAATGATGCGCCTGCACTGCTCAGATACATCGTGTGTATAATTGCATAATTTCTGAAAATTACAATATTGCAAAAAATTCTGCCTGTGACTTCACTTCTACAAAGAATATACTGTATTATAGTTGCACTGATGATTTCTATTGCATGCAAAAACATATTTTATCATTCTTATTGGTTAAATTGGAAGCTTGACCTGGACACCAAGAGTTATAAAACTCTTCATAAAAATATGCACATGAACGTTTAACAAACACTAAAGAAATGGCATACATTCACATAATACCTATTACCTGGAGTACGTTTTTGCAGAAGTTATTTATAGCACACTGCTCTCTTTTTTTGTACTAAATCTGAATGATTAAGTTTTATTAGTATTTTGTTCCAAAATAAAAATTGTTATTGAAATTAGTAGTTTTGTCACCCGTCGTATTTGGAGCACAAGTAAGAACAATTGGCAATCCTGAGCTATCATTAAGATTAATAAGAACAAATCCAAATTACATTTAAAATTAAAATACATATTACTGATCAATAAGCAGGTGTGTAATGTAAAGAAATTGCTAAAAATAGTGATGTAGAATCAAATGACAGCTAGAAAACTCTAGCTGCCACACAAATACCTGTTGTAGCAACTGCACTAAGCGTATGCAAGTGCTGTCCTTGATAAAGGCCAGAGAGATAAATGACATAATCAGTGCTGGCTAAAAGCTTTGAGATGCCAATAGAGCGAAGGTTGCCTGAGACAATGAGCTCCGAAGTTTCGAAGACCCTGTTAGGATTTGTAACGTCTACTACAAAGCTTTCAAAGGTGCCATTTGCTGTCCAAGAGACAGTGAAACCATCTGAGGTAATATTGGAAATCATTAGGTTGCTAAGTTTGGGTTCAGTCACTGAGGAAAGGAAATAATTGGGTGAAAGAAAATATTCAGTACACCAGAAATCAATCAATCATTCTTTCCAACATGCAACCTATAAGTTTCAGCAATTAACTGGATCATATATAGCTTAATACATCAGGTGCTAAACACCAACATTTGGAGCTGCTGATCAAATTTGTGTGCTCACAAAAAAATTCTTAAAATGTTACAAGTTTCTGAACGCAAGAAAACCGAACTGTTAAACATAAGCAGAATAGACAAGAGCTCTTTGAAAGCTGTAACATTGCAACCAATGACTAAGATAAAAGTATAGATATGACTCCTGGGTGGGCCAAAGTACAATGGAACATAAACAACAGTTGAGGAAAACACTTGTATTACCATGCTGCATTCTGATTTTGTGAAAGTGATACAAAAATGTGATGTACTTTTTTAAAACAGATACAATTTGCTATTAATTCATTCAGATTTATATATTGTCTTAGTATTGAGGGAAAAGTCATGGCTTTTTAAAGGAGATGAATTATGAAATCATAATGAACATATTAGCTTCATAATTTTAGCATTTGAGAGCCTTGAAAATATGGACAAATTATTTATATTGTTAAAATGTAAATATTTAACAAAGACATTCTGTTCATACAAGTAAAGCATTTAAATATTTTTACTATTAAGGTCAGATATAAATTGAGTAATTACTGTGGGCAATATTATTGGATAAACATTTAATGTATTCATAGGAGATTCCTTGGTTCACTATTTTAGCAGAGTTCTTAAGTTAAGGCTCATGTTAAAGCAATAGACAGAAGACTGACATATGAACATGTTAAGGATTCATCTGCTGATATCTTCAATAGAAACATTTAAGATCCCATCCCAAATGAGCATGAATTGGATGGATGTAAGCATCAGATGTGAAATACTGTCACTAAATGTGAAATACTGTCCTTCCAAAAATTGGCATTGCAGAATATAGAGCTGAGCAATTTGTGTCATACTGAGTTGGCTTAAGATATTACTACTTGGCATGAGCTGATAGGTCAGGAAGTTGCTCATGTGTATGGAATCCAGTGATTATTTCCTATTTTTATTGGGTTATGGTGGGGGAGGGGGGGGGGGGGGGGGGAAGGTGGGGGAGGGGGGGGGGGGGGGGGAAGGTGGGAGAGGGGGGGTTAATGGTTGAACTTCTGCAAGGGTTTTCCTGATCATCCACCATTCCTTCGCTATAAGACAGAGAATATCCTAGAGAAATGGCGTAAATACTGTTTTGCCATTATTCCAGGATTTCTACAGATCATCCACCAAAATTACATTGGTTGATAGGGAACACTCGCCAAGATTCAATCCTTATATCTGCTGGCTTGATCAAAGTATTCAGAATTACTTTAATACCATGGGACATTCATGCCTAGCGCTCATATTTTTTCGACTATTGTAGTCTTTCCTCTGGTTCTGCTGGTTAAGGTGGTGGGCAGCTGAGCTATTCAGACTGGCAAAAGCCTGGGGTTTGATCCTTGATCAGTCTGTGATGAAGTAGCTGATCTCACTGACAGCCATGCAACGGGCTCTACAACCAGTTCACCAGACGTACCCAGGATGGCGGGACTGTCCTATGAAGAGAGATTGGGGAAACTGGGCCTGTATTCTCTAGAATTTCGAAGAATGAGAGGTGATCTCACTGAAACCTATAAAATACTTAAAGGGATAGACAGCTAAGATGTTTCCCTTGGTTGGGGAGTCGAGAACCAGGGGACACAATTTCAAAATAAGGGGAAAGCTACTTAGGACAGAGATGAGGAGAAATTTCTTTACTCAGAGGGTTGTGAATCTTTGGAATTCTCTACCCCAGAGGACTGTGGAAGCTTAGTCATTGAGTATGTTTAAAGCAGAGATTGACAGATTTCTAAATACCAATGACATAAGGGGATATGAGGATAGTGTGGGAAAATGGCATTGAAGTGGATGATCAGCCATGATCATATTGAATGGTGGGGCAGGCTCGATGGGCTGAATGGCCTACTCCTGCTCCTATGTTCTTATGTTCCCTATTTCCTATGTTCCTACCCAGAGACTATGAGGAAAATGGCCCATGATTCCTGCTCTTGATTGCCATCCAATGACTCCCCCTGGATTGTGCTGGCATCCAGGAAGGGTTGAATCTGCTTGGCCATGATGTCTTCGTGATAAAATAGCCTGCTGGCCATTTTAGCCTGCCACTTAGTGAGATACCATAGGGTGACTGAAATCAATGGAAGTATGCCCATTGATAGTCAATAATTTTAGAAAACGAAAATGATGTGGAGGGAGGGAAGTGCTTTGAAGCAGTAGTTGTTATCAAGCAGCACAATGTTGGCTGCTGATAAATTTGTTAAAAAAACGGGAAAAAGGCAAGATAATTTAATTGCACAAGCTTTCAGTGTAATGTGTGAAGCTAGCAAAATAACATGTTTTATATAAGGAATCAAATAAGAGTGAAACATAGAGAGATGCATATGTATCATTACAGTCAGCATTATTCATTCAAATTATGGGGTTGTGGTTATAAAAATAACAGATCGTACAGTAATGTGATGTGTCCCAATGTTATTAAAGTGTCATTTAGAAGTGTTTTCTATTTATTGAATCCTTCTTTGAACCATGGAACTATTAACATTTCTTAACCAAAGTAACTCTCATTGGTTGATTGCACATTGGTGCGTAGGAATGAGGATTGAAAGTAGACTTGGATATAGCTTAAAGAAGCACTTTCAGTGTTAATTCATAACACAAACAATTGCAAGCAGAGATTCCAGTCTATTATCACAATGACAACAATATTTCTGGGCTTTACAAATTGCACGTTTCATGCAATCATGCATTTCTATAGTTTGCAATAACAGGCTTCCAAACTGCTCCATTTAGTCATTTGACATTAATATTTACTTGGTTCCATGATAAAGGAAGCTAGAAAGGCAAATTAAGATGTATGAAAATGCCAAAGCTCTCATTCAATAATAAACAGTTAGTAGGCATTTGAGACATTGCATGTCATGACCATAATACTTTGAACAGTAGATCTGCTAAGTATTATAAATACATAATTAATGGTTAACGAGTTATTTCATCCTCAAGAGTAGGAGTGCCACCTAGCAGGCTGTGAACCATTTATTGAATGAGCTCTTTAGAAATTTTGACCTGAAAAACCACATGCCAAACGTGCGGATTTTAAAACAGAGCCTATGTTCCACTTTTGTATTTTGCTGGGTCAATAATTATTTAGATTTTCAATGATATTCCGATGCAATAAAGGAAATATCAAACTCAAATCATAGTCCCGCTTTCTTGCCTTTAGCAAAAGGTGGCAGCCTTACGAGTGAGACAGGTTATTAGAGTCCATGTGAAGATAGGCATGGACAATGTCAAACCGTTTGTACCCAACAACTAAAGGTAGTTTGTCATTTTCACACAGACACAGAGGCACACAGACAATCTCTTCAGGCAACAAACCTTCAGGAAAAAAGATCAACCTCATTAGTAAAGTGCTCTCTGCTGATGCAGAATTTGATGCATTTCCTTTGTGTTTTACAGAGATGTTTAATTGTTGCAATGAAAATGCATTAAAATTCATGCAGTTTTAGGACTGTCAAGAAACGTTACAACATTGCTGCAGCCATTCAGCAGAGACCATTTCCTATAAATTCATATGAAAAAAATCAGTGAATGATTTGAGTGAGGTGAAATGTCATTTTGCTTTTCAGTGCAGAACCTGTAATTGAAAAAAGATAAAAAGAAACCGGAGGTACATCATGCAATTAAAAAATAAATGGTGCCACTGATAGGGTGTTCTTTTCTGTGTGAAGAATAAGAAAGCAGAAAATAAATAAATTAAAATACCTGTGTGAGCTTCAGTGTATAGTGGCTTTGTTGGCTGACCGTGAATTACACCATAGATGGAAATCTCATAGTCAGTAGCAGCAGGCAGATCTGGGATGTCTATGGAATACTGATCACCGGGTACTGTGTATGTTAGTTGTTCGAACAACCCATCAGAGTCTTTAATATCTATAACAAAGCTTTCAAAGGGCCCATCAGCTGTCCAAGAGAGTTTGAAGCTGCCGGAGGTAACTTCTGAGACCATTAAGTTTTCAAGTTCAGATTCTGGCAAAGTAATGAATATTATGAAATATAAAATTATGAACTGCAAACTATAGAAGAAAACGTTCTACAACCACTAACATGCCATCGTGCAGTCTGGAATATAAGGAGTGATGAAGGTAATGTTATAATCATTAACTATTCAAACGTGACAAGAATAGGCCTGAAGCAGATCACACTTTATAACTGGACAAAAATATGTATAAAACACATGGAATGTATATGCAATGAATGGTAAGTGGGAATCTAAATATGATCCAGATAATGAGGTAGCATTGTAACGATGGGTTAGTATGGTATGGAGCGATGGTGAGAAGGCAGGATTCCATTTAGTGCCACTGCGATCAGAAAAAAATAAGAAAATAAATGGTCACCTGTAAAAGAATATATTATGTGAAAATACATGCACAAGACAACTGCAAGGCTGATGAGTTTATCCCTTCATCCTGGAAGGTTAAAATTAAGTATTAGCTGTCCAATATTTCTTATCTTAAAAAATGTCCAAATCAAATAAGTGATGAGGCAATGACGAGACACTATTTCATCATTCACTAAGCTATAGTATGCTTACTGCTATTTGCATCATTTACAGCTCTGCCCAGAAGAGTTTTTTTGAGGCAGTGGGGCTATATTGTGCAGTAACTCGAAAACATATAACAGGTCGTTTTGTATCACACGCTGCAAATCATTTTAAAATGTTGAAATTAATTTGGCTAAAGAGCAACATTACTGATAGCGATGAAGGATCTAAGTTGTAAACAAATGGGAAGAAAAAGATCTCTTGGTGGCTCAGCTTATAATGGTGCACAGTGTGGAACTGAGCAAAACAGACCAGGAAGGTCTGTGCTAACTGATCTCTTCCCAGCTGACAGTAAAATATCCCCAATTCTAATGGACTAGGGAGAGGAATGATCCACTCCAGATTGCCGTTCAGCATCCCTGCTGGATCGTGTGCGCATGTGAATGTTAGGTGAGAACAGGTTCTTGCTGTGTTGGTTTTATCTCTATAATTGTTCTCAACACTCCTGGGTTGAGGAAAGAGGGAAATTGGTCTGGTGTCTTGGTTCCGAATCCTATCAAACTGTCTCTAATGGGCAGTGTAGTTACGTGGACTTGGAAGCGTGCACACTCAGGCATAACTGCAATGATCCCGTGCAATCAAATAACCAAGCAACACTCACTGTCTAGGGCTCACACATAAAGAATTGCCACTGGAGGGCGTTGCTGTCTGTGCAACCAGACCTTAGCATAAGTCAGCACCTTCAGGAGTGGAGGAAGAAAACTAGAGAGGAAATTTTAAAGGACGACAGATATTGATGAAGCAATATGCTTGCTAGCATGTGATGTCTGTCATTTTCAGCTGTATTATATAAAACATCGTGAACATTTTCCGTACTTGAGATTGATACTAAGACCCTAAAGGGGACAGCGACTGGTGCTCTTGGAGCCTCATTAGACAGAAGCAGATTCACAGAATCAGCTTTATTTATGACCTGTCACTGACTCAGGTTCCATTTAATGAAGCTGTGTGCCTGGAGTGGAGTTTGTCAAATTTACCCTGTAAGCACTCATTACTGTGCTTTGAACTAGTACTCCTGCGAGTTCAAAAAGGCAGTTGCTGTGCATGATAATTTAAAGACAATCGCATGGAATTAGATTCAAAAACAGAACCCTAGAAATGCACTAAAAATAACTCCATTCTGGAACTAAATCCCATACAGTAGTGCTAAGTCCAGTGCAGTGAATATACCATTGGATAGCTGTGTCTTGTAACTGGGTCAGGAATCATTGCGACCCTATTCAAAATAAAAGCCGACATAAAATGCCATGCTGTGCCCATGCTGCAGCATTTGGACAAATGAGACAGAAAACATACATTAATCACTGGCTGAAGCTTTGGGAGAGTTAGAAATGTTGTTTCTCACATGCAGAAGGCAGCAAATTCTCCTGCTTCCTAAATGGAATATGTCACAGCTCAGCACAAATGGGGGAAATGAAGAGCAAGTTTTGCCAATGAATGACAAGCGTTTTGAATGTGAATAAGGGGTTGGCACAGAAGAGTGATCTTCTTCCAAATAATGGAAAGGAGGAAGTGAAACACGACATAGTGATGAGAGAAGCACTGTTTGATGTTGAGGAATACCTGTTCTTGCAATATCTTTCAGTGGTTGTGAGAGCCGACCTTGGACTATTCCATAAAGATCAATCTCGTAATCAATGCCAGCTACCAGCCCTGTTACATCAGTTGTATGCTGATCACCTGGTAGGGAAATCTTCAAAGGGACGTTTAATCCATTAAGATCCTTTATTGTTAAAAGAAAACTATCAAAAACTCCGTTTTGTGCTGTCCATGATAGCCCGAGACTGGTGGAAGTTACATTTTTTACCACAAGATTCTCTGGCTTGGTGGCTTCTGAGCTTGCAGAATATGTAGTGGTATTGTCAAAGGATTCTGTAACAGATGTTGTTGGATTAGAATTAACTGGAAAATTCATGGGTTAGTTTTTCTCATAGGCCAAGGCTGGGTGGGAGATGGCCTTTGCATCCTCAGTGAGTCTGTCTCCACCTGAGGTTACCATAATTTCGAAAAGGTCCAGCAAAAGTTACACTCCCCGCCACCCCTCCCAACAAATAAAAAGTTATAATGAGCAATCCCTTAGAATCATAGAATCACAGAAAGTTTAAGGCACATAAAGAGGCCACTTGGCCCATCGTGATCCACCCATTCTAATCCCACCTTCCAGCATTTGATCCGTAGCCCTGTAGATTATGGCCCTTAAAGTGCATATCCAGACTCCTTTTGAATGAGTTGAGGGTTTCTGCCTCAACTACCCTGTCAGGCAGTGAGTTTCAGATCCCCCCACCCTCTGGGTGAATTTTTTTTCCCTCATCTCCCCTCTAATTTTTCTATCAATCAATTTAAATCTATGCCTCCTCGTCACTGACCTCTCTGTTAAGGTGAATAGGCCCTTCACCTCCACTCTATCCAGGCCCCTCAAAATTTTGTACATTTCAATCAGATCTTCCCTCAGCCTTCTCTGTTTCAAGGAGAACAACCCCAGCCTCTCCAATCTTTCCTCATAGCTGCCTTTTTCCAGTCCTGGCAGCATCCTCGTAAATCTCCTCTGTACCCTCTCTAGTGCAATTACATCCTTTCTGTAATGAGATGTCCAGAACTACACACAGTACTCAAGTTGTGGCCTAACCAATGAGTTATACAGTTCCATCATAACCTCCCTGCTCTTATATTCTATACCTCAGCTAATAAAGGAAAGGATTTCATATGCCTTCTTAACCACCTTATCGACCTGTCCTGCTACCTTTAGGGATCTGGGGACATTCACTCCAAGGTCCTTCCTCTACACTTCTCAGTATTTTCCCATTAATCCTGTAGTATTCCTGTGCCTTGTTGACCTCCCCAAATGCATCACCTCACACTTCTCTAAGTTGAATTCCATTTGCCACTTTTCTGCCCATCTGACCAGACCATCAATATCTTCCTGCAGCCTACAGCTCTCCTCCTCACTATCGACCACACGGCCAATCTTTGTGTTGTCTGCAAACTTCTTGATCATGCCCCCTACATTTATGTCCAAATCATTTATACCACAAAAAGCATGGAACCAAGTACTGAGCCCTGCAGAACGCCACTGGGAACAGCCTTCCAGTCACAAAAACACCCGTAAACAATTACCCTTTTGTTTCCTGCCACTGAGCCAATTTTGTATCCACCTTGCTGCATTTCCCTGGATCTCATGGAATTTTACTTTTTTGATCAGTCTGCAATGTGGCACCTTGTCAAAAGCCTTGCTTAAATCTATGTAGACCACATTAACTGCACCACCCTCATCTATGTTCCTTGTTACTTCTTCAAAAAATTTGATCAAGTTGGTCAAACAAGATCTTCCCTTAACAAATCCATGCTGACTATCCTTGATTAACCTATGCCTTTCTAAGTGACAGTTTATCCTGTCTCTCAGAATAGATTCCAATAATTTGCCCACTGCTGAGTTAGACTGATTGGCCTGTAATCATTTGGTGTATCCCTCGCTCCCTTTTTAAATTGAAAAATAAAAAAAAAATCCGTGCTTTGTCATCCTATAATTTTAGGCCCTGGGGAAGAAGGTTTGACTAAACAGGCCTCCCAATAGCATCTGTTGATTTTTTCATTACATATTGGTTTAACTTTGACATTTGTAAATAGTCAGACTTAATATTTAATGTATTAATCAAATCCATGTTTCTACAGTAGGCAATAGTAGAGGTATTCCTATTATACAGAAGTCTGATTCTAAGCTATGTTTGACAGCCTTTGGGACACAAGGATTTATTTTATTTTTGATTTGGTCAGCCATTTGCCCACTGCCGCTGCTCATCTCTGACTTCCTTGGTACAGTTCCATGGGTACCAACACCCCTTCAGTATCTTGCCCACATGGCCATCCTTCATCTGTGAGCTGAGACTGTGAGTGTTGGCAGGCAATTTGACTGTGGGGGATGGCGGCTTCACTGCTTGATCTTGTCATCACCTGGCATTCACCCACACATGCTTTCCAGCTGGCTCCACTAGATAGCAATTAGAAGTGGGAAGCCTGGCTGAATTTTCCTCCCCTTAGGCCAATAGTACTGAGGCTAATTGGAGCAGCTGACTGGTGCTCAGGATGAGATCAGCTAACTGAATACACACTGGGAATTGATCTAGATTTCTTTCTGGACTATAAGCCTTGGTAAAAACAGGCTATCATGGAGTCACAAATAATCTATGAATTCTAACTATAGGCCAACAGTTATCAAATTCATTTACAAAGGAAATAATGTGCAGATTAAGCTAGAACAGGAGTAGGCTCGTCAGTCTTTTGAGACTATTCTGCCATTCAATCAGATCATGGCTGATTTGTATCTCAATTCCATTTACTTGCCTTTGCTCCATGTCCCCTGATGATCTTACTTAACAAAAATCTATCAATTTCAATCCACTGTTGTGGTACACCTTTAAGAAGGTGCAGTTATGTTTTTGATGTAAGGAAAATGATGAATTATACCATGTGACTTCTACTCTGTGTGAGAGTCTGTAAATAGCACTTGTCCAGACCAGACCCTATATAAGATAACTCCTAGGGCTGAATTTTACCGGCCCCTCGATGCCTCTGGTCCCGGCGTGGGGGGCCGGTAAATGTTACAGGGAGAGGCCCGCCTTGACCCGCGACGTCGAGAAGGGCCTGCCTCATATTACTGGCAGCGGGAGGACCTCGGTGAGGGCCCCCCACCCCACCATCTCCTGGCGGCGGGCCCTTCATCTGCATATTTAAATTGATAGTAATGATATTCAAATGAACTTACCTGTCGTACCACGCCGATTGTACGGTCGCCGTTCGGCCTTCGCGCACCTTCGGAACTCCACACGGAGTTCCGAGGTGAGAACCTGCTTGGGCGTGGGGTGGGGGGGGGGGGGGGTGGAGGAGCGGGGAAATCAATTTTTATTATAAGTTATAAGTTTAGGGGGTAAAGTTCAGGTAGGGAAAAAGGAATGTGTTGGTCATTTCGGCCATTGAAATGAGAAGAAAACATAACATCCACAGCCTTTTGGAGATAGCTGTGCCTTCAGCTGCCTAGGCCCTAAGCTCTGGTATTCATTTCCTAAACTTCTTCCCTTTGCTACCTCCTTAAAAATGTTTCTTTAAACCTACCTCTTTGATCAAGCTTTTGGTCATCTGTAGAATACATCATGTGGCCTGGTGTCAAAGTTTGTTAATGCTCCTGTAAAGTGCCTTGAGACATATTACTATAAATACAAGTTGTTATTGTTTTTGGTGCTGTAGGGCGAGTTTCAGACTTTCACCAACTTTTCTATGAAAAAGTGCTTCTCATTTCACTCCTTAATGGTCTACCTTTAACTTTATGATGATGTCCAGTTTTCTAGATTCCCCACCAGAGGAAATCATTTCTTTTTATCTACCCTATTAAATCTCATCATTTAAAACAGCTTGATAAGATCTCCCTTTAATCTTCAATACTCAAGGGAACACAAGCCAAGTTTATGTATCCTGGTCTCATAATTTAACCCTTTAAGCCCTGGTATTATTCTGGTAAAGCAGTGCTGCACCGCCTCCAAGGCCAAGTCTTTCCTGAGGTTCAGAGCCCAATACAGAATGCAGTATTGTAGACAGGGCCTAAACAAGGCTCTCTAGCCTAACTGCAGCATAACTTCTTCATACTTGTACACAAACCTCTTGAGGTAAGGATCATCATTCCATTTGCCTTTTTAATTAATTTTTGTATCTGTGTACTAGCTTTTGGTGGTTTGTATACATGGAGACTTTTTACTCCTCCAACTCCCTAGTCTCCCATCGTTAAGAAAATATTTAGATTTGTCTTTCTTGAATCTGAAGTATATGATCTCACTCTTCCCGACATTGAATTTCATCTGCTAAAGTTGTACTCACTCAATTAGTGTATGTCCCTTTGTAGTTATATTCTCCCATTTACACAACTTATTGTGCCTCTTAACACAGTGTCACCTGCAAATTTGGATATACAACTCTCTATTCCTTCATTCAAGTCATTAATATACATGGTGAAAAACTGAGGCTCCAATAAACAGCCCTGGCGACCACCACTGGTTATATCCCGCAATCAAAGAACTCTCCTTTTATCCCTACTTTTTGTATCCTACCTCCCAACCAATTACCAACCCATTTCACAAGGTTACCTCCAATTAAGTGCACTTTCATTTTTGTTCATAAACTCTTGTGCGGGATCTTGTCAAATGAAATATATTTTAAAGTAGTAACTCAGCCACAATGCGAAGTATAAGAATAAAAATCAAATTATTTGTACAGATAACTTGAACCCTAGGATTGATTCCATAAGTTTTAAGGTACTTGTGGATAAGGATAAGAGTAGTCCTCAGGTGAAGGTGCTAAATTGGGGGAAGGTTAATTATAACAATATTAGGCAGGAACTGAAGAATTTAGATTGGGGGCGGCTGTTTGAGGGTAAATCAACATCTGACATGTGGGAGTCTTTCAAACGTCAGCTGATTAGACTCCAGGACCAGCATGTTCCTGTGAAGAAGAAAGACAAGTTTGGCAAGTTTCGGGTAGCTTGGATAACACGGGATATTGTGAGCCTAGTCAAAAAGAAAAAGGAAGCATTTGTAAGGCTAGGAACAGATGAAGCACTTGAGGAATATAAAGACAGTAGGAAGGAACTTAAGCAAGGAGTTAGGAGGGCTAAAAGGGGTCATGAAAAGTCATTGGCAAACAGGATTAAGGAAAATCCCAAGGCTTTTTATACATATATAAAGAGCAAGAGGGTAACCAGGGAAAGGGTTGGCCTACTCAAGGACAGAGATAGGAATCTATGCATGGAGCCAGAGGAAATGGGCGAGGTGCTAAATGAGTACTTTGCATCAGTGTTCACCAAGGAGAAGGACTTGGTGGATGATGGGCCGAGGGAAGGGAGTGCAGATAGTCTCAGTCATCTCATTATCAAAAAGGAGGAGGTGTTGGGTGTCTTGCAAAGCATTAAGGTAGATAACTCCGCAGGGCCTGATGGATCTACCCCAGAATACTGAGGGAGGCAAGGGAAGAAATTGCTGGGGCCTTGACAGAAATCTTTGCACCCTCATTGGCTACAGGTGAGGTCCCAGAGGATTGGAGAATAGCCAATGTTGTTCCTTTGTTTAAGAAGGGTGGCAAAGATAATCCAGGAAATTATAGGCCGGTGAGCCTTACGTCAGTGGTAGGGAAACTATTAGAGAGGATTCTTCGGGACAGGATTTACTCCCATTTGGAAGCAAACAAACTTATTAGCGAGAGACAGCATGGTTTTGTGAAGGGGAGGTCGTGTCTTACTAATTTGATTGAGTTTTTTGAGGAAGTGACGAAGATGATTGATGAGGGAAGGGCGGTGGATGTTGTCTATATGGACTTTAGTAAAGCCTTTGACAAGGTCCCGCATGGCAGACTGGTGCAAAAGGTGAAGTCACACGGGATCAGAGGTGAGCTGGCAAGATGGATACAGAACTGGCTCAGTCACAGAAGACAGAGGGTAACAGTGGATGGGTGTTTTTCTGAATGGAGGGATGTGACTAGTGGTGTTCCGCAGGGATCAGTGCTGGGACCTTTGCTGTTTGTAGTATATATAAATGATTTGGAGGAAAATGTAGCTGGTCTGATTAGTAAGTTTGCAGACGACACAAAGGTTGGTGGAGTTGCGGATAATGATGAGGATTGTCAGAGGATACAGCAGGATATAGATCGGTTGGAGACTTGGGCGGAGAAATGGCAGATGGAGTTTAATCCGGACAAATGTGAGGTAATGCATTTTGGAAGGTCTAATGCAGGTGGGAGGTATACAGTAAATGGCAGAACCCTTAGGAGTATTGACAGGCAGAGAGATCTGGGCGTACAGGTCCACAGGTCACTGAAAGTGGCAACGCAGGTGGATAAGGTAGTCAAGAAGGTATACGGCATGCTTGCCTTCATCGGTCGGGGCATAGAGTATAAGAATTGGCAAGTCATGTTGCAGCTGTACAGAACCTTAGTTAGGCCACACTTAGAATATTGCGTGCAATTCTGGTTGCCACACTACCAGAAGGATGTGGAGGCTTTGGAGAGGGTACAGAGGAGGTTTACCAGGATGTTGTCTGGTCTGGAGGGCATTAGCTATGAGGAGAGGTTGGAAAAACTCGGATTGTTTTCACTGGAACGACGGAGGTGGAGGGGCGACATGATAGAGGTTTACAAAGTTATGAGCGGCATGGACAGAGTGGATAGTCAGAAGCTTTTTCCCAGGGTGGAAGAGTCAGTTCCTAGGGGACATAGGTTTAAGGTGCGAGGGGCAAAGTTTAGAGGGGATGTGCGAGGCAAGCTTTTTTACACAGAGGGTGGTGAGTGCCTGGAACTTGCTGCCAGGTGAGGTGGTGGAAGCAGATACGATAGCGACGTTTAAGAGACATCTTGTCAAATATATGAATAGGCAGGGAATAGAGGGATATGGGCCCCGGAAGTGCGGAAGGTGTTAGTTTCGGCAGGCATCAAGATCGGCGCAGGCTTGGAGGGCCAAATGGCCTGTTCCTGTGCTGTACTTATCTTTGTTCTTTGTTTGTTCTTTGATTGCTGCATGAAATCCACTGCCAGCCTAAATTCACATTCATAAATAATTATTTGTAATGAATACCAGATTCTGAATTGTTATTTAAGAACTGCTTTTCTTACCATTGTAATGGTATGCTTCTTTTATATTTAGTCTCGCTGGTGATAAACCTGTTGCAGTAATAGGCCAAAGTGTAATAGTATATAATCTTTACACTTGAATAAAGGATAAATAGCATTTTATATTTTAATACCTTAATACTCTGAATCAATGGCCTGGTTATTCCAATCAGCATTGTGACTGGAGAACCTAGGCTAATATTTTCAAATGTATTTTCTATATATGAAATGAGAACACATCCCTGGAGCACTGAGAGAAACGTTGGATCTACCAGTTTGCCACTGATTTAGCAAAACTGGATTTCGCAGCATAAACATTAATTTCAAAGATAATAAATAAAACAGCTTCTTTAGTGCATCTGACAAAAGAGGTCAAATAAAATCAGGCAGAAAGAAAGAAATAATTTTAATGATCCTTTAGTCCCTACTTTGTTTCCTTTTTCATCTTTAGGACTTTGAAATAGGTCAACAATATAAACGGTGTTACTGTTTTTCCTAATTGTAGATGCATGAAGGGCTCTTTCACATGTTTAATGCTCAGAATTGCTTTAAGAAGGTGAGGCTACTCTAAGGTTGGTGCTGGATCTCCACAACAGAAATGATTTGGCCATTGGCATTCCTGACTGTAGTTGTCTGGCTATTTGAAAATTGTTTTGCAGATCTTGACAAGTCATACACATAAAGGTCTAGATTGGTATGATGTAAGATATACATATATTCTATATATTATATAAAATGCATTTATAATAGCAATGAAATGAAGCAATACCATTCTCATTTAACTTCCAATTGCTTTGTGCCTCATACCATATGATCACATCCTGACAATGATGGTCATATTAAAATAGTCCAGACCAGACCATGCAGTCCTGCTAGAAGGAGAAGAATGTAAATGATGTGCCTCTGGCATGTAAAGGGATTTGAATTATCAAGGAAAGAGGGTCATTTAGCTGCATAGTAGCTCGTTGGAGTTCGAATCGATTGTGCTCAGACTAGTACAGGTATAGGTTAGACCTGTGATTCTCTGATCTGAGCCATTAATCTGACTGTTGGAAGATGATCAGTAGAGGCTGAGCCTTTCTCAACAAAGGGGAAGAGAATATTGCAATGAGTGATACCAGAGAACTCCTACACTCATCTAGAGGCTGGATATAGAGCACTATTGGCAGAAGAATCAAAGCCTCTACCTTCGTCAGGTCTATTGAATGCTTCAGGGACAGCAGTAGAATGGAAAGGGAAGAAATCATATTTACTCTTTGCATAGATTATCAATTAGTGATTGAAATATATTAAAAATCCATGTTCCCCGAGGTCATGAAAGAAGATTATTACCATCATTAGGGATCAACATCTGGAATTTAACAGATTTGACTGATCAATATAAAGGTTGTATTAAAGCTATACTTCTGGAGTTCCTAATTGTCTGAAGTTTAGTTTCAAATCACTAAAGTTTCACTAAAGGTAAATTCAGCATGATCATTTCTAACCATCACTGGATATGTATCAGCATATGTACACCCTCATATGAATCCTAAGGCAATCAATTTTCAATGCAATATTCTATTACAGTGCAAAAACCTTAGCCAATTTTTCTTCCACTATGAATTAAGAAGCCCATCAACCAGCCCTCGTGTGCATCATGTTTTATTAACACGAATTATACCCGTCTTGCATTTAACTATAGTGTGTGCATTGGGTACTGGTTGTTAAAGCACCATGACTAGATTACAATCGAATAGGTGTGCCATGCAACATACCTTCATTGGGTTGAGAAACCACCTAACCAAAGAACTTCTGCTACCTTTGAGATCACTGTCCATTCAGACACTGACCATTTTTAAAACAATATTTACATTTGCTGAATTTCTGTTACTTTCATCTTGTTTGTACATGCAGAAAAATGTATGAAGAAGTACTTAATGATAACAGAAATAGTTTTGATTTCATAAGAGAAAAGCCAGCGTGGAAATTGTAAATTTATGGTAAACCCCCTCAATAGAATTGCCATAAGAGCAGAGAGTTACAAATCAGCATCAGGCTTATTGTTTGACGATTGAGATACTGGATTGGAAACATATTGCTGGACCAGAAAGTAAGGGTGCTATCAGTGATTTAAATTAGGTGATCCCATCTTACTGGAATCTCTGACATTTAGTTCATTGGCAACCAATTGCGCTTTGTGAAAAAAAAAATATTTTGTACTTTTTTTTAAAAAAGACTGTTAGCTCAGCTAGGGTTCTTTCAATTGCAACGTTTTAAAAAAATATTGCTTTGTTCCTACCCTCCTCTCATCATTTAAAGATGGACATATGAACTAGGCGCAGAAGCAGGCCATTCAGCCCCTCTAGCCTGCTCCAGCTGTCAATAAGATCATTATTGATCTGTTTGTGTCTCGAATTCCACACTCCCATCCATCCCCAATAGCCCCAATTCCCTTGCCTAACCAGAATCTATCTACCTCCGCCTTAAAAATATTCAATGAGCCTGCCTCCATCACCTTCTGAGGCACAGAGTTCCAAAGTCGCACAACCCTCAGAGAAAAATTTCTCCTCATCTCTGTCCTAAAAGGGCGACCTCTAATTTTAAAACAGTGCCCCCTAGTTCTGGACTCGCCCACAAGAGGAAACATCCTTTCTACATCCACCTTGTCAAGACCATTCAGGATCTTATAAACTTCAATCAAGTCTCCCCTCACTCTTCTAAACTCCAGTGAAAACAAACCCAGTCTGTCCAACCTTTCCTCATAAGACAACCCACTCATTCCAGGTATCAATCCAGTAAACCTCCTCTGAACCACCAGCAATGCATTTACATCCTTCCTTAAATAAGAAGACCAAAACTCACACAATATTCGAGATGTGATCTCACCAATGCCCTGTATAACTGAAGCAGAACATCCTTACTTTTATTTTTAATTCCTCTCGTAATAAAGGATAGTATTCCATTCGCCTTCTTTATCACTTGTTGTACCTGCATACTAAGCTTTTGTGACTCATGCACTTCAACAACTAGATCCCTCTGCACCTTGGAATTCTGCAGTCGTTCTCTGTTTAAGTAACACCCTGCTTTTATTCTTCCTGCCAAAGTGAACAACTTCACATTTTCCCACATTATAGTCCATCTGCCAGATTTTTGCCCACTCACTCAACCTGCTACAGGGGTACAGTTTCTTAGGTTGCTGGATGAAGTTGACATTCTGCATATGTGAACTTAGATAGCAAGCAAACATGAGCAGTGCATTGAGTGTGGGGTGGGGGGGAGGTGGTTTGAAGAGGTGGTGGTGATGTGGTGCACGGGAGAATTACCATCATATTCCATCCTGTCCGTCTATTCGAGTGATTCAGGTCAAAACTCTCATGGTGATATTCAACACAGAGCAGAGAGTGTTCAGACAACATTCCCCCCTTAATCAGTATCCACCAAAAAAAACAATGACTGGGTTTTCACCTCATGTTATTTGTGGGACATTGTAGGCTCAGAATGGCCATTGCTTTCCCTACATAACAAAGTCAATATACTTCAAAAAGTAATTTGTCATGTGAAGCACCTTGAGATGTTTTGATGAATAATTGCAAGTATTACTACATTGAAATATTTGATTACAGATAAATATCGCATGTAAAAGAATATGGCTTCACATTTAAGAAGATAAGGAAATGACTCATTTCTGAGTGATGAGTACACTGAATATTTTGCCTTTGGGATTTTGAAGGATTGAAATTATTTGATGTGAGGTTAAGTCTGAAAGTACAGTACCAGGGCTCTCCCACTGGCGCAGAGGATTCTGATAACTAGAAGACCCCTAGGTTGATCCCAAGTCTGTCTTGCCTTCAAGAATTTAACATATATCATTGCAGTAAGATGGTTTGGGCGGAGCTACAAATGCCCTCCCCTCCACACATAGGGCTAAATTTTATAAGCCCACTGTCAATTTTGGCGGCGGGTGGAAAAAATGGCAGCCCTCCTGTGCAGGCTGCACGCCAAAGAGCTGCCGCGATTCCAAGTACGGTGGCTCATTTAAATAGCCGGGGCGGGTTGTTTCCCCCCACCCCCCGATGATATGGAGGGGGGGTGCTGTACATCCTCGGCAATCGCTTCAGCTGCCTGTGCGCAGGTGCTGAAGCCATTTTAAAAGGCTGTTAGCCCTACCGGCATATTTAAATATTTAAACGACAGGTTAAGTGAAAATAAATACATCTCTTTTTCCCGGTTCCCACCCCCCAAATAACAATTAAATTAATTATTTGCCCTTTCCCCTCCAAAACACTTACTGTTACCATCTGACCTTCCCCTCCCCCCACAAACTGCACACGCTTTAAACTTCAACCATTCCCACCATCCCCTATACCCATGACGTTAATTTGACCCCATCCCCCACATCCCTCGCACTGAGAAACTTACCTCCTTCCCCGTCCCCACCAGTGTTGTGCCTCGTTTCCCCAGACAGGGGTCCGAAGGCATGGGATTGCCGGCCGCTGGGCCGAAGATCGCAGTGGGACATCAAGATTAATGGTAAGTACATGCAAATCTATTAATTAATTTTATTTGCATATGTTAAGTCTGCTCCTGTCGCTGAGCGGTGCGGGGGCTGTCACGGTGCCCCACCGGCCCCGGGAGGATTGGGTCCGGCCCTGCCAGCGTCATGGTCCGTGGAGGGCCTCATCCGGGACCATCGTCAGGCTCCCTCACCACAGATCCCGACGACGAGGGCTCTTTAAAATCCAGCCCATAGTAATTGGTAGCACAGCCAATGGCATCCAGTTAATGTTAACTAAGTCAGCATAGGCTGGGGATCAAACCTGGAAATGTCCTGATTGTTAGGGCTTAGCCACATGCTGGAATCTAGGATAACAAGTGAAAGTGTCAGAACGACAAACTACTTCTTTACTCCAAAAGCCTGGGGTATCCAAATCCAAATGTGCAGATTAAGATTACCCTGAATCTCAAATTTTGGAACACGTTGAATCCCTATCAATGTGCATTTTCACATGGTAAGCCATGACTATTACTTTATCCAGCATCCTCGCCTTAAAATCAGTGGCAATGACTACATTTTTCGACACTGCTGAATTTTTACACCTTTCGCTCATGGTTGTCAATGATTTTATGTTTACGAGTACTATCTTCCCACTTGGGCTCTCTCTTAACATCTAGTTATCAGTAACCTCAGACCTAAACATATGTCTCAGTTTATCGTATACAGGAACTATGTCAAGGCATGCTTTGATCAACAGTATTGTGAAAAGGAGGGTGGGGTGGTGGTTTGGTGGGGTGGGGGTTCTGCACATTTTCAAAATAAGTAGAGGAAGAAAGGGTAGAGAGGAAAAGATTGCGAATGAAAAAAAAAATACCTGTTGTGGCTTCTGCATTCAAAGGATCTGAACGCCACTTTCCCTCAAATCCGTATAAATATACCTTATAATGTGTACTATCCAAGAGACCAGTTACCTCCGTGCTACGAAAGTCACCATTTAGAGACATTTCCAGTGGTCCATACAGCCCAGTGGCATCTGTGACCACTATAAGAAAGCTGTCAAAAGATCCATTTTGCAAAGTCCAAGAGAGCATAATACTTTTGGAAGTAGAGTTTACCACAGTAAAGCTTCCCAGTTTACTATGCAACACCCCTTTCTCTGAATCAAAATTGGGCCCTTGATTAAAACTTCCGTCTTTGTGTAGCCGAGCAGTGAGGGATGTTGTATGATCTATCAGCTCACCAACTGGGTTGATTAAGACAGCTAAAAATAATTTTGAAGGAATAGTGTTTCAAAATACTATGCCATCAACAGAACAACAATAAAACAACATTGATAAAGGGTCATGCTTCCAGTTACACAATGCCATGTATTGGAGTGGTGGTATTTTATTTTGTAATTTCTAGTCACGTTAAAAGAACTGGTTTACCTCACAAATCTCCGTTAGCAACTTGGCTTGATGTGGAGAGCCAATTGTGTGAACGATGGCAAATGTTGCCACTTTAAATGACTATCATTTTAGCAGTAACTGGAAACAATTTGGCATCCATTTAAAGATAAAACTGGTAATTGCACTACATAAATGTCAAGCGGCAGCATTTGGTCCCCAAGACAGGCGTCTGATATAAATTCCAGCACCCAGCTATTTATTAAGGGCGAAATGATATTGGGAGAAGTTAGTACTGGAGGAAATGAGTAATTAAGCAAGGTCAAAATATTCACAATTGAGGAGTAGACTGGTTTTATAGCACCAATACAATATTAAATAACGGATAAAGTTTCAAACATGCTTCTGTCTATATCATGGCAGCGATCTAACCTCAGCTACAAAGCTTTCTTCTAAACAATGCAAGTCAAACAGACAGAAAACGGTCACTAGATCCCACAAACAAGCACAAGCAAGTGACTGATGACAATCACCCCTACAATTTCATGCTACCTTTTCTCTGTTTCACACACTTTGTCCACTGTGGCCCACTCCTCTGCACAAAAAGGCTGAACATATCTTCGACCATTCAACAAATTACAAAGGACTGCGACAAAAGACAAAACCCATTCAACAAATCTCAAAACAATTAATAAGCCATGCGGGCTCGCGTCACCTTTACTCATAATGCGCATGCTTTTTAATTCTCAAGCTGGAGCCTACTTATCAGGAAAATATTCCAGCAAATCTGGGGCAACGTGCTGATGCGAACATTAGTGCTCGGTCATGCAGGTAACAGCACAACTAGCTGTTCATAATAGCAGGGAATCTCTACGCAACACCAGTTTTAGAAGAGCTTAACATCACTATAAACTGAAAGGCAGTCTGAAGACAAAATCGAAAAGCTAAATACCTGTGGTAGCTATAATGTTCAGCGGCTCTGAGCGTTGACCACCAGCAATTCCATAAAGAGTTATCTTATAAGGAGTGGAGGGCATTAGGCCTCTTATTTCAGCAGCTAAATCATCACCAGTCACGGAGATCTCTGCCTCATCATCGGCTCCAAACCCACTTCTATACTTTATGAGAAAATAGTCATAGAATCCTATTTCTGCCATCCAGGAAAGTTTGACACCATCCGAGGTTACATCGGAAACGGTTAGGTTACTGAGTTCACCGTCACCAGTCCCGGAATACTCAGGCACAGAAGCTTCTGATGTCAGGGAAACAACTGGGACTGTTAGTCTTCCATATGGAAGAGGAGTGATAGCCTCCTCTACAGTATCAGTGAATGCTGGATCCAACATCGCTACAAAAGGTAGTTCAAACATTTTAGTACAGATCTGTTCAGTAGTATTGAAGGAGGAAAAACTGTTAAAATTGTGCATGGTTTAATCACAAGTGGCTGTCAACTGCTGCATCTGCAATCACAGTTATTTTATATTTAAGTCCTTAAAAAAGTTAATAGCCTGAAAAAGATGCAATTGAATATATTAGCTTTCATGTTGGTTCCTGCAAGCGACCTAATTAAATGGAAATAAAAAACACAACATTAGAAACACTCACTCTACTTTTTTTTTTTAACAACAGTATGGAATTGTTCTCTGAAAATTGGTGGGGGGAACAGATCGGCATCTGGGCCTGAAGTAGGTGTGGATCCACTGGAACTATATTAATGAGAAAGGGTGCAGTCTCCTGCCTCATTTTCCAGATTGACCATTCACTAGTCACTGCAGTGCTGGGGTTCTCTAAACACATGACACTGTGATTTGGCCTGACTCCAAACCGGACTGAACAGAGGGTCTGGGGTATGGGGTTGTGGGGAGGGTCCCAGGTGCAGGCTGAAGACCATAAGTAGGAATTTCTTTAAAAGTTCCTCCACCACCTCCAGATGTTTAGGTTGAAATGGGACCTTCTGGCAGCTGATTTGCAGGTTTGAGAGTTTGAAGGATCAACACACAGCTGTGCTGTGGTGTGGTATGGTGGGGTGGGAGTACATTATCAGGCTAAAGGAGGTGGGAGAGGAAAATCTTCCCTTATGTTTTGAGTGGATATACCACTCTTCTGGATAAACTGAGATTATGTTGGAGCATGGGCTATCACAGGGATAGTATCATTAAGGATAACGAGGAACACACTATTTTACTCAAAATTTGTTGAAAAACAGATTCTAAATATTTTGTTCTCGATACACACAGAGCAAGTATATTTGAAAAAGATAGACTTGAAAGGCTGCCCTAAATTAAATTGTGTTTTAGCCATAGTCATCTCTTTCCATTAGGAGGAGACAACTGGTGATGTATAGCTTAAGGGTCACCACTCTGCAAACATGGGGCATGGTGAGGAGGCAGGCCTTCATGTACTACCACAGCTGGTACAGGGATTGAACCTGTACTGTTGCTGTCTTTTTGCATCAAACACTAGCCATTTAGCCAACTGAGCTAACTGATCCCCCACCCTAAATTAAATAATTTTAAGCAAACCACTTCTGTCATATGGAATCTTTAAGAGCAACTCTTTAGACATTGAGAAACAGCTCCCTGGGTTACTTGGAGCAATTTCCTAAAGAAGTAAAATACTGTAATGCAAGATGTACTCAGCTGGGAATCAGAGTAGAGATAACTGCAAAATAATAAAATTAATGAGGAAACTTTATCTCTGATGTTTTGTTTTTGACTGAAAATACATTCCTATTACAGTACAGACACAGCAGGGAGGGCTGCCTGTGGAATATTTTTAATGTAGCATTTAGGAACATTACATTGCCAAGGTTTAAATATTAAAACTGTCTAATGAATATATTTCCAATCAGTTGTTTGTGACCAGGCCAACTCAAAATGGAGTTCATTTTATTTTTGTGTCCTGTGGTTTTCTCACCTGGAAGTTTTAGGTATCCAGCTTGACACAACTTGTAAAATAATAGACTCTTATGCTTACTCTTGTCAAAATTGCAGTAGCATTAGGAATTCCTTTTCCTGATACCAAATGAGTTATTAAATACAATTTCATTAACACTTTACAATACATAGTTTTGTTTGCAATTACATACATGCACGTATGCATACACACAGATATGGATATATGTTATTTGTTAGTTAGTAGTGATGGATTAAGTATTGAAATAAAATACTTTAAAGAAACTCTTCCACAAAAGTAGAGTCTTTTTTATTTCAATATTCCAACAAGGCCTTCATGCTGGAAAAAGCAACAATCCTTTGAGCCTATATCAGTTCCATCCAACACATAAATCTCATTGAGGTATATTAGTTGGTTTACACACATTATTGTACTGTAAACAGCTTTTGGGATCTAAAAGCTTAAAATGGGGTCTATCTAGAATGGTAAGCAGAGTCATCAAACTGTTCACAGACCTGTAAGAAGATTAAAATGGATGCCATTTAGTTAAAAGCAATTGTATTTTATGTTTAGTTAGACAGGTTCCAGTTGAAATGCTTGGGTGATGCCACTATCATTCAGGACTGAAGAATGAGTGAGAAAAGTTAGTATTCTACTGATTATGTTCAGCAGGGAGCAAATGGAGGGAGCCAACTGTGGGAAAGCTCACATATTTCCAGTAGATCCTAGTCTTCTGTAGGATTCACGAAATATGCTGCAGCACATAGCTTGCCCTGTCATGTCCAGCCGCAAGCACATGATCTGAACCATGAGTAAACAATGCTAAGATGAAACTATAGTATCTGGTAAAGTACCTGTAGTGACAGATCCGACCAAGGGCTCTGTTCTTGCTGTGCCTCGAAGAGCCATAAGCGTCACCACATACTCAGTGGCAGGCTTCAGATCAGTGAGAGCGACTGTAGTCTGGTCTCCCTTTACAATAACCTGCTGCGTTTCTCCATGGGTTTTAGGATTATAATTCACAACAAACATGTCAACGGGAGCTAAAGGAGCTTCCCAAGCCACCGAGCTACTTGTGGGAGTTACCTCAGAAAATTTAAGACCTCGCAGTGCTTCAAGGCCTGTAGAAATTTTTTAAAGAGTAGAGAATTGCACATGAATCTATCTGATAACACTTCTATGTTATATATTCCTCTGAACTGTGACAAATGTGAACTAAAAATGTACATTGTGACAAAGGTAGTTTTTCAATTTATCACCCAATGCTCTTATACAATTGTTCACCTTTTTTATTTCCAATTGCTGGTGTTATACTCATTGCAACTGCATAGTTTTATGAAATAGGCAATGTAAATGTAAAATCTACTTGGACACCTCAATAACTACATATAGTGCAATAGTACCTATGTAGAAGAATATTTTATGTGTGTCAGTTTGCAGTGACATCATACAAAATAATTTTGTAAAGAACATTTGATAGATTAAGCAACAAAAAACTTAAATCAATCACATGTCATAGGACAATATCAAATAACTTAAAATAATGAGTTTATATTTGGGATGTTGAAAACATTATTAACTTATTCTAGCCCAAATGTTGCAGTCAATCATTATTTGCAAATTATCACATAATTACTTGATATAATTGCTATCATGAACTGACTAGGTTAAAAAAATACAATTATATAACCATCTATTGGAAAAAGTATCATGCAACAATAGACAAATTATTTTAACATGTTTTGTAAAATGGCACCGGCTTTCCAAAGTTTTAGGCTCGGTCACCCTTCACAAAGTCTCTATTATAATATAGAAATGAAACAGAAACTGCTGGAAATAGAGAGAAAGTCCATCAGTATCTAAAAAACAGAAATGATAGATTATTAGTTCCTGCAAAAACCCTCATCATAGCTTTATTTAATATAAAGGGCCCCATTTGAAAGATCAATCCAACTAGAATTGGATTGAATAGAGTTTGGTAAGTGGCTGAATTTTAAGGATTAATCTGTCAAGACTAGTTTTTGTTTTGTTTACATCTAGAATTAATTGAAATTCCTGTTTCAGTTAAGAGGTAAGTTGGGTTTCTTGCAGTTTTAAGCAGGGGTATACACCCTGAGAGTAGCTAGTTAATTAGGTAGCTAGCTTAAACTGGTTTCTGAGCTTTAGCAGAGCTCTAGCAGAGCTGACACAGCATTGTTTTCAAAATTGAGGGGACCCTCAGTGCTGCTTGTCTGCATTGAGTGCTGCTGGAGGACACAGAGTATGAAGAAGAGAGTTTGGTAATTGAGGGAGTTCAGTAAGAAGGGGAACTATAAATTAAGAAGAAAATAAATTTGAGTGCACAGAGTGTAAAGTGGGAGTTTGGTGTGTGAGGGAGGGGATCCTTTCTTTCTTTCTTCTACCTTTATTCAGCCTCCAGAAGCTGCCTCTGTCTTCAGTACAGGGGAACAGGTTGATTGGTGAGTAACTGGTAAGTTATTTTACTTCTTATTGTAATAAAAAGTTTTTAAAGTTATGTTAAGGCAGGTCAACACGGCCAAGTGGAATGTACTTCTTGCGGTATGTGGGAAGTCTTGGACACACCACGTATCCGAGACGAAAACCTCTGCAGGAAGTGTCACTGGCTGCAGAAGCTTGAACTCAAGCGGCGGCTGGAGTCACTGTTGTGCATTCGCGAGGCAGGGGACTACGCGGATAGTATGTTTAGGGAGGTGGTCACACCGCAGGTTAGGAGCACGCAGGCAGAGAGGGAATAGGTGACTGCCAGGCAGTCTAAGGAAACCAGGCAGGCAGTGCAGGTGTCCCTTGAGTTTATCTTGCTTGCTAATCAGTTTTCTATTTTGAATACTGGTGAGAGCGCTATTTCCTCGGGAGAGTGCAGCCAGAGCATAGTCTGTGGCACCATGGTGGCTCAGCTGCACAGGAGGGAAGGAAGAAGAGTGGAAGAGCAATAGTGATAGGGATTCAATAGTCAGGGGATCAGACAGATGTTTCTGTGGCAGTAAACGTGTCTCCAGGATGGTGTGTTGCCTCCCTGGTGCCAGGATCAAGAATGTCACAGAACGGCTGCAGGATATTCTTCTGGGGGAGGGTGAACAGCCAGAGGTCGTGGTCCACATTGATACCAATGACATAGGTAGGAAGAGGGATGAGGTCCTGAAAGCAGATTTTAGGGAGTTAGGAAGGAAATTTAAAAAGCAGGACCTCCAGAACAGTAATCTCAGGATTACCCCAGTGCCACGTGCAAGTGAGCATGGGAATAGGAGGATTGATCGATTGAACACATGGCTGGAGAATTGGTGTAGGATGGAGGGCATCAGATTTCTGAGGGATTGGGACCGGTTCTGGGGCAGGTGGCACCTGTACAGGATGGACGGGCCACACCTTAACAAGACCGGAGTTAACATCCTCGCAAGGAGATTTGCCAGTGCCATTGGGGAGGGTTTAAACTAACTTGTCAGGTGGATTGGAACCTGAGGGGTAGCTCAAATTGGAAGGAAGTAAAGCTCGTAACAGGAGGTAGAAATGTAGCAAGTGACACTAGAAGGCAGGTGAAACAAAGGCGAGCATCAACTAGGCTTAGGATGCAGAATGTCAAGAAGACAAGGTTAAGGGCACTCTATCAGAATGCACACAGCATTCACAACAAGGTAGATGACTTAAAGGTCCAAATAGAGGTAAATGGATATGATCTAATAGCCATAACGGAAACATGGCTAAAGGGTGGCCAAGACTGGGAACTGAATATTCAAGGATATTCGACATTGAGGAAGGACAGGCAAAAAGGAAAAGGAGGTGGTGTTGCGCTGATAATAAGGTATGGGATCAGTACATTAGTAAGGGAGGACCTTAGATCAGAAGAACAAAATGTGGAATCTGTTTGGGTCGAGCTAAGAAACAGCAAGGGGCAGCAAACATTGGTAGGAGTTGTTTATAGGCCACCAAACAGTAGTGGTAGTGTGGGGCATGGCATTAATCAGGAGATTAGAGAAGCATGTAGCATGGGTAATACAGTAATCATGGGTGACTTCAATCTGCATATAGACTGGACAAACCTAATGAGCACTAATGCTGTGGAGGATGAGTTTCTGGAGTGTGTTAAGGATGGTTTTCTAGAGCAGTATGTTGAGGAACTGACTAGAGAATAGGCTAGTTTAGGCCTAATATTATGTAATGAGAAAGGGCTAATTAATAATCTTCTTGTAAAAGAACTTTTAGGGATGAGTGATCATAATATGATAGAATTTTATATTGTATTTGAAAGTGGCTAGTTCAATCTGAAAAGCTAGGGTGTTAAATTTGAACAAAGGAAATTATGAAGGTATGATGGGCAAATTGGCTGAGGTGGATTGGGAAAATACATTAAAAGGTATGACAGTACATAGGAAATGGATAGTCTTTAAAGAAATATTACATAGTTTACAGCAACTATACATTCCTTCAAGGCACAAAAACCCCTCAAAGTAAAGGCAGTCAACCGTGGATAACGAAGGAAGTTAAGAATTGTATAAGATTAAAAGAAAAGGCCTATAAAGTTGCCTGAAATAGTAGTAAACCTGAGGATTGGGAGGATTTTAGAATACAGCAAAAGAGGATGAAGAAACTGATAAAGAAAGGGAGAATAGAATATGAATGTAAGCTAGTAAAAAATATAAAAACAGACTGTAAAAGCTTCTATAGGTACGTAAAAAGAAAACGTTTGGCTAAGACAGATGTGGGTCCATTACAGGCAGAGCCGGGAGAATTTATAATGGGGAATAGAGAAATGGCAGAGAAGCTAAATGATTACTTTGTGTCTGTCTTCATTGAAGAAGATACAAGAAATCTCCCAGAATTAGAGATCCAAGGGATTAGGGGGAATGAGGAATTGAAGGAAATTAGTATTAGTAAGAAGGTTGTATTGGAGAAATTAATGGGGCTGAAGGTTGATAAGTCCCCAGGACCTGATATTCTACATCCCAGAGTGTTGAAAGAGGTAGCTCTGGAGATAATGGATGCATTGATGATCATCTTCCAAAATTCTATAGATTCTGGAATGGTTCTTGCAGATTGGAAAGTCGCAAATGTCAGTGCACTATTAAGAAGGGAGGGAAAGAGAAAACTGGGAATTACAGACCTGTTCGCCTTATATCAGTCATTGGGAAAAAGCTGGAATCTATTCTAAAGGATGTGATAAATGGATACTTGGATCATAATGATCTGATTGGGCATAGTCAACATGGATTTATGAATGGGAAATCATGGTTGATGAACCTGTTGGAGTTCTTTAAGGATGTTACTAACAGAATTGATAAAGGGGAGTCAGTGGACGTGGTATACTTGGATTTTCAAAAGGCCTTTGATAAAGACCCCCACAGGTTAACAAAATTAAAGCAGATAGGAGGTAATGGATTAAGGATTGGTTATCAGCCAGAAAACAGAGAATAGGAATAAATGGGTCATTCTCGCATTGGCAGGCTGTCACTAGTGGGGTACTGCAGGGATCAGTGCTTGGGCCCCAGCTGTTCACAATATATATCAATGATTTGGATATGGAGACCAAATGTAATATTTCCACGTTCGCGGATGACACAAAACTAGGCGGGAATGTGTGTTGTGGGAAAGATGCAAAGCTGCTTCAAGGGGATTTGGAAAGACTTAGTGAGTGGGCAAGAATGTGGCAGATGGAATATAATGTGGAAAAATGTGAGGTTATCCACTTTGGTGAGAGGAACAGATGTGCAGAGTATTTCTTAAATGGTAAGTGATTAGAAAGTGTAGATGTACAAAGGGACCTGGGTGTCCTTGATTGATAGGTCACTGAAAGATAACATGCAGGTGCAGCAAGCAATTAAGAAGGCTAATGGTATGTTAGCCTTTATCGCAAAAGGACTTGAGTACAGGAGTAGTGAAGTCTTGCTTCAATTGTATAGAACCTTGGTTAGACTGCACCTGGAGTATTGTGTGTGGTTTTGGTCCCCTTATCTTAGGAAGGATATTATTGCCATAGAGGGACTGCAACGAAGGTTCACCAAACTTGTTCCTGGGATGGCGGGACTGTCCTATGAAGAGAGATTCGGGAAATTGGACCTGTATTCTCTCGAGTTCCGAAGACTGAGACGTGATCTCATTGAGACCTATGAAATATTTAAAGGGATAGACAGGGTAGATGCAGCTAAGATGTTTTCCTTGGTTGGGGAGTCTAGAACCGGGTACACAATTTCAAAATAAGGGGGAAGCCACTTAAGACAGAGATAAGGAGAAATTTCTTTATTCAGAAGGTTGTGAATCTTTGGAATTCTCTACCCCAGAGGACCGTGGAAGCTATGTTTAAAGCAGAGATTGACCGTATTCTAAATACAAATGACATAAGGGGATATGTGGATAGTGTGGGAAAAAGGCATTGAAGTGGATGATCAGCCATGATCGTACTGAATGGCAGAGCAGGCTCGATGGGCTGAATGGCCTACTCCTGCTCCTACTTTCCGACGTTCCTATTATCCTTTTCTAGATACTAATGGACTTTCTGCATGCTTCCAACATTTTCTCTTTTTTTGGGGATTTGGAGATTCAGAACTTTTTCTCCTTTAATTTGGCCTATATTATAGAAATCTTCTTTTTAAAATATGTTCTCAGTTTGTATTCCTTTATATGATATATAGTTAGGAGTGGATTTAACTCAGAGGTAGTTTCCATCAGATCCTGCTCCAGTGAGGTAATTTCCTGCCAGCCAGATGCTGCAGGCAGCCATGACAATTTTAATCACCAGGCCTCATTTAAGTGCCTGAAATGGGAGTGTGGAGGATGCACAGTCGTTATTAGCAGAGGAAGATTGGGTGGTCAAGGGCCACCTGCTGGCTTCCAGGAAAATAATGGCGGGTGGGATTGGGGATGGAAGTCCAGAGCAGGTGAGACCACAACTTTTCTTGTGGGGCCCAGAGAAACACTCCAGCTCAGTGAGGCCCCACAAAGCAACTTTTAGGCTTACCTGGAGACCCACTTTGTCCTTCCTACCATCTGCTGACATGCTTCAACCTGGGAGCAAAGCCGTGCCAGCTTCCTCACTCAGGCCCTAGTTAAAAGGTCATTGGGGTCCTATTGACAATATAGGACTCTAATTTGCATAAATTCACAAGGCTCCTGTCTGCTTTAGGTGGGTGTCTCACCTGCCTGCAGAACCCTTCAGGTTAATATTGGAGACTGCAGGACAGGGTTGTGTTTCAAGTAGGTAAGTAACCTGCGAATCCCTAATTAATCCCTTAAACAATACTAAATCAGTTAAATAATGAAACATTCTCATTGTTTATCTATTAAATTGTTACCCCTATTTGCTTTTCGAGTAACTTTGGAAATAAACATTTATCATTTAAAATAGGCACCAAAATGAATGGGATGGTCAAAGCTGAGAATTTAACATAGCTTTGATAATTCTAAGAGAACTGGTGGAGGATGAAATATTAAAGAATTGGAAACCTGTGTTCAACCTAAGGTGTACAATGATCCTACAGAAAGTTTCTTTTTTCCTGATTACTACCTTCAATAGAACTTTTGCAAGACATTGAACATGAGAAAAGCAACCATTATTTTGTAAATTAGATTGAAAGTACCAAAAACGGAGAGGGGAAATAACAAAAATCAAAGTAAAGTTATGAATATATTTATTTATTTAGCAGGTCGTTGAAGCTCTCCAGTTCTATTTTTCTAGAAAGTTTAATTAGTTGTTTTGGCAGCCAATGATTTTCATTGGTACACACCAGATATTTACCCGTTTGCATATTTGACTTTGATTTATGTAAGATTGTGGGAGGAGATCCACAGGTGCATCAACATTGCTTTTAAATGAGAATTCTGTTGTATTCAAATGAGGAAATAATATAGGATTGCGGTCTGAAAGGGAACATTTTACAGTTGTTACACATTTCTGTTTTTCTTTTCCCTGCTAATTTTTCATCTTCTCCCCTTCATTAGCCGCTTCCTGCAGTAAACTTGATAATCTGTGGTACTTTATCAAAGTAGTTCCCATCTATGTGGTTTCCAGTGTCAGCAACCTACCTTAATCAGGAGAGGCCAATAATGCTCTTACCTGACAACCACACATGACCACTCCCACTGTGATCTGAAACAGGTTCCGTGGCCAATTCTCCCCTCAATGCCCTGAGAAGACTCAACTGAATTGTTGCAGCCCTAAGGCTCCCTGGCTTGAGCTCAACTAACTCTGAACAGGTTGGAGATCATACCTAATCACTGCCTTCCTTGCCTGCACTGGCTTAACTACTCACTTTGGGGGGAGGGGAGGCAGTTTCCTGAATTCATACTGGTGGTCTGGAAACCCACCCACTTGAACACATATTAGAAAATTGCAGGCACATTACCCTCCTCTGTATAAAGCACTGAGCTTTAGGGGTTGCTATTCCATTAGCTAGATTTTTAAATGAAGTGTGTAAATATGCTCAAAGATAAAGAAAGTATTGCTTCGAACAAGAAAGACGACAGTGTATGAATTCTGCACCAGAGAAAGCTTTCTCTGGAGTGATTCTAAAGGGAAACACTTGCAGACTGTACGTCTGGCACCACAAAGGTTTCCAACTAGGAATAATAATCTGTTATTACTTTAAATAATTTCCATCTTCCACTTTCTGTCACATTTGACAAGTCTTAAAAGTTAAAGTTGAATGGAATAAGGGAGCTGCTCTTATCCTTAAGTAAACACTGAATTTGTTTAATGCCATAGAGAAGAGAATAATATATAAAATTTGCTATTTTGTTTGGCGGGTAAGTTCAGCTCCCACACCATGTGGTGCACCTGGCACACACAATTAATAAATCTTCTGCTTGTGCTGCTTTATGCAGGAGTCACGATACAATACAATAGCTAATCCAGTTTATTTTTGCTTCTTTCATTTGAAAGTATTGCTGACCTAGCTATGGATCTTTTCTTTCACAACTTTACATAAAATATTAAAATAAAAGGCCAAGTATGTGAATGTCCAGCAAGTTCACATATACTGTAATGAAGAATTCTTATTCCATAGCCTCACAGATATAAGGGCCGTAACCCAGCTCCTTATTTCAACATAAAACATAAGTAGTACATTCTATATAATCAAATTATAGTACAAGTTAAATTAAGCATTGCCCAAACATTGCATTATTAGAAGTGAAAATGAATGAGCCCAACAATCTATAACATGTATGCCTGCAAATTCATTTACAGTATGGAACTAACTCTACAAAGGTGTGCTATCAGAAAGGACCCTTCAACTGCAGGCCACTTTTATTGGGAAAGCTGCAATCATCTAATATGTCCTACTGGTGCTTGACGCTCTGCAATGGTAGCATATGTTTGTAAAGTTTGACTACTATATATATATATATAACCACATGAATGTATCATTTATTACCAATTTGCACCAGATTATATGGACGGTCCCTGTAAATCATATATGTCAAATCACATTTTTGGTTGAAAAAGGAATATCCATTACACAAAAATATTTGAACTAATATACCTTTACTTTTAACATTTCCACTTTCAAATCAAACCAGTCGAGGACCATTTTAACCTACTCTGCTCATGAGGAAACTGACAGGATCTGGTGGAACACCCGATTTGAAGGAGAGGAGAATTTAATGCTCCACCCAATATTGCCCCCCATTGCCTTCAATATGGAATAATATCAGGTGGTCCGCAAAACCAGCATTGCACCCAATCACATCAGTTTTCCAATGGGCAGATTGGGTTAATATTGCCCCGTGCCACCCCAACTTCGTGTTTTGGAAAGAAGCAACATTGGTCACAGAGTCTCTGTAAAGATACAACTTCTTTGAAATGTTGTCTCAATACAAGCAACATATATTAAACTGTTAGCAGCATTTAAAAACACAAATAGTGAAGAGATAAAAATGGCACTCAAAAGTTCCTCCTTACCTGTAGAAGCGCTGATGGTGGAGGCCTTGCTCCTCTGTTTACCTCGCTGTGCTATTAGAATAATGGTGTACTCAGCTGCAGGGTCGAGCCCAGTCAGGATGTATGAGACAGCATCAGCAGCCACAATCTCTTCATTCCTCTTACCAGCGGATGAGATATAGATGATGTAGTAATGATCTATTACTGCCAATGGGCGTTTCCATCGCAGAATAATTGTGTTCTCTGTTGTCTCACTCACTTTCAAGTCTCTTGGACTGTCCAAGTCTGTAGTGATAAATAATTAAAAAGTTTAAGTGCAGTTCTTGCCTGATGTTTGGGCTTCTGAGTACACTACCCAATATGGAACTACATCATGTAGGCTAGAATCTCAAGTTTGATTCCTGCTTCTGTTCTGAGTTAGTCAATTTTACTGTAGGGCAATAGAAGGGATAGTGCAAATGCTTCTGGCCACCTGACCAGTAAAGGGGAAAAGAAATCAGCCATGATCTTTGTTGCAGATTTCTATCCACTGATTCTAGCTAGAGTGTTGTCATGACAAGTGCTATGCCAAATTACTTTTTTAAAATCCATTGGTCGGTCAAAAGAAACAGGAGACAAAAAAAAACTGATAAACGCCCACTACTAGCAGCTTAAATGGCCACCACAATTTGCATCTAAACACCCTACATACGAATGCATTGAGGTGGAGATGTAGGTCTGGTAAATCTCCAACCAGAACAATGGCTTGAGAATTTTGAATGAGCTACCTGCCTTGCCTTCATCAACAAGGCATTAAAGGCAATCTTGAAACATTAACACTGGTGGAGATGAACCACTCAAAGAGTAATTACTGAGACAATGTGACCTGAGAGAGATTGGGAATTCTTAGACCTGATCTAATTAAGTTGCAAGAGAGAGAATACACTGGGCCATCATGCGACAGACTCTCCATCTGTGTGAAAACTTGCAGTTCCTTCTCTCTACAGCAGATAAGCACCAGAGATTGATCAGTGCAGGATCCAAGTGGGGTCTGTCTGTTTCTCTCTCTTCAGGCCACTCTGCAAGTTTGAACCCTGTTTGCTGGCTGCAAACATCCAAGCCTATTATTGTTACAGACAGAGACCCCGGGAAGAAAACCATCTGCATCACTGTCTCCAGACAACCCTGAACCAGTTGGTCACCTCTACCAGCCAGAAACTTCAGGACTACTGAGTTCAGTAGAAGGCTACTGAATCACCAGACTCCACAGACTGTATTATTCTTTTTTATTGCTCTGGACTCTAATCTAACCAATCTATTCTTCTCCACTCTGAAATCGATTTGTGTGCATGCGATTCTCGTGTGTGTGCATGCACGTGTGAAAGTTGGAGCATAGTTCATTATTTTACTTAGATCGGTTTTGGCTTTAAGTACAATAAACCAACCTTTTTCTCGTTTAAACTGAAGAAAACCCGTCCAATTGGTTCTTTTATGATCATAGCATATAAAGGGTTAAACACTGAATTCGTAAGCTTATCCACTGTTTCAAAAGAAATAAACCTTGTTGCGGTCAAACGAGGAGATGGACAAGAGGGGAGCCTTTCGACCCCTCCTCACCTGATCATAACAGCGTGGACACTATTGACCTTGGCTTTGCTACCCTCTATGGTCTGTGACACTCACTATCTTGGCTGATACATAAGGAATTCATACTTAGGTGAGATGCTCAAGTCAACCAGTGACTGTTGAACCATTCACAGCAACTGAATGGGAAAAAAGCGTGAAACTAGCAATACTGATCTGTAACTTAATGACCTCAAAGAAATTTGTTTTAACAAATAACTGCATTTCTTTTGCTACATAGTTTCCAAATAACTGGCTTTTCTGTAATAGAGCTAATAACCTGACAGACAATTTTGGCACTGGACATAATATCTTGTTTTCACTACATGAATGCCTTTGTTGTCTGGTTACTAGGGTTTATTGTATTGTATTTAATGTATGAAACAAAGATCACTGTGGGAAAAATTGTAATATTCAATTTACTCCAGAAGACTCGATAAATCATGAGTGACAATATCATAAGACACGATGAAGATTTTTTTCCCAAGTGGAATTAGGTTTATTCCAAAGTTCCTTTACAATGTGTTGTACCCATAAACATATTAAACTTCTGTTTTCTTTTTTAAAACCATTTCTCAGTATTTAAACCATTGGAAGTGCAAGAGGTGCATTGGCAGTTTCCATTGACCTCCCGTGAAGTAATTCTGAGAGACCAGTCTTGTCTGGTATGAGTTTGAAGGAGTTAACGTGTTGATGTGATCAGCACTTAACCTCTGATTGGTGTCCTGCTTTGTGTAGAGTGATTAATGTTTAATGCAACTTGAGATTACACAGTAAAAATGTATAGTGTGATACAGTTATTATTATAAAACCAAAGTGATTCTGGGTATCAAGAGTCAATGTTGTGAGGGGAGATTAAGAAGATTGTGTTTCTTGAGAAAAGAAGGCTGTGAAATGACCTAATTTTGGAGAGGATTGCCAAAGTTACCAGGGAGGATCTTAGAAAGGAATCGTGTAAATGGGTTGAAAGGCAATATTTCTAGTGATGTGATAAGATGGCAGATGGGGGAATGAGATCAATCAAAAAGGAATAGACATGTTGGGTCCAATGGTCTTTCCCTGTTTCTAAGGATTTTTTGAGATAAAATTGGTTATGTGTGGTGCCTGATTTTTGGCTTAAAATGGGCACAAAGCACACCAGTTTAGTAATGGGACAGCCTGCGTCCAATCTGCATAGGCATTGGTCCCACTGATAAATTTTTAGGAACCATTTTTAGGCATCTAATATCTGTTGTAGGACATCCCTTCCCCTCTCCATCACCCCCCTCCCCTAACAAAATTTGTTCCCACTGAGCCCATTTGTTATCGGATGCCCAAGTCTTACCTGTGGCTACATTAATGGTGGCAGGGGCACTCTCCCTGTTTCCTTTGATGGCACTAACACCAAAACCATATTCAGTACCTGGCTGCAGATCTGGATAATTCAAAATATTTCATATTTAATTCAAAATATTTAACACAGCAATAAAGTAGCAGATTGTTACACGCCAGGCTGTCATTCTGTTAACGAAACACAACAGCATATTTCATGCCTTGAGGACACATCCTGAGATGTACAAATCCAACAGGTCAAGGTAAGTTCACTTAAGTATCGATCATAATATATGCAGAATGTCTATGGTAACCTTGTCATCCTTCTGAGATCAATAGGAGAGACCTTCCTGGGCCTGTGCTTGATCACATTGGCTGAGAATTGGGAATTCGGGCAGGCTGGAGCACATACATGTAATAAAGCCTGTCCAATTTTCCGTCATCAATTTAAATGGAAGGAAAGTTGGGCAGGTTCCTTTTCAGGTGTGCACTCCGACCCACTGATTTACTAATATTTGCTGCCTGAAGCAATCCTGTGCAACTGTGTAGATCCAGGAAAATCTATCTCCCAAAGTGAACTGATCACACGAATTAAAAGTCCCCTATCACATAATATATACACTTTGTCATTTTAATGTGTTACAGCTCTAAAACTTTTCATCTGCTTACCCAAAAGGGCCAATTAAAAGAGTCACTGCCTTGTTTGGGGATGTGCTTCTGTTCAGTTAGCCATAAATTGCTGAGGTACATTTGAAGCTATTCAGTGATAGTTAAATAAATGATAAGGCTGATTGAGCTGGCCATTGTGTGAAGGGAAAAGCCAGCAATGGAAAGGCAATTAGTATTTTTTTCTTTTGAAGAAACCTTGACAGAATGAAGTCCACAATCAAGGCTGAAAAGAGTAGGAGTCGAAGGTTGTGGTTATCAGGAATACCAAGCTTGGGTTAAAAAGGCTAAAGATAATAGGAGGAGAAGACTGAGGTAAGGGATTCTCTGTTCTGAAGTCCCAATAAATGAAGCACTAGAGCAAAAAATTATATAAAAAATTTTGACTCCTACCACTTGCTTACAATAATAGTCAATCCAAAAAAAAAAATCATTCTGTGCTTTGAGGCATTTCAGTAGGTTTATAAATGTGTATTTTTGACAATAAATGTAGCTGTAACAAAGTATTCCTTTAGAAAAACCCATGCGACTACGAGGTGGTGACCTCAATAAAACCTGGACTTTAAAGAGAAAGCAAAAATTGTTTTGAAGACTTTGATGCTGCTAAATGAATGATTCTGTTGTGTGGCTGCTATTGTTTTGACAATTGATGGAGTAATTTACAGTTTGTGGTGACAATGATAATTCAACACACAAATTCCAACAGATAAACTCAAAATGGGAAATATCAACATAGAAATGATGGAGAATTGTAGTTATTATGCAGCATAAAAGCACTTGGGAGTGTATTCAAGGAGTCTTAAAAGACAGTCCCTGGATTTGGGCATACTCATTTGGATCATCACATGAATGACGCAGCTCTTTGTCTTTGTGAGTTGTGTAGCTATGAACAATGAAGCCTTTGGGGTCACATCCAAAGTTTCTCATTTGTATGCATCTCTTTCAAACAGTTGATACTAATAGATCTAGGTGTTCTAATTTAGGATTTATCCACCAACCAGGCAATGGGGGTGAAATTTGTCTGTTGCAATGTTAAAGAAAATCAGGCGTAGTGTAAAATGGTGCGGTTGATTCTCTATGAGCTTATTTTGTGCTAAGGGGAAAGCTAATTTCACTACAAGGACACTGCAAACAACCCTTTCCAAATCTCCATGTCTACAAAAATCAAATCGGGCAAATTAGGAAATAAGAAATCCAAGTGCAAATAAGAATTGTATAGGCTTCGCAGGCTGAATTGGCAGGACTTGAGGACCACATGTAGTGAACAGACCAGCTTGATCTCCCCTAGTTTTATCATATCATTAAAAACCTGAGTGTGTTCCAGCTAGAAAACACATTCTAATCGGTCATTTTCTGTTTAATACAAGCTAATTAACGTAAAAATGCTTAAATACAATGTTGGATTTCATGTCAATTTTACATGGTTTGAAGAACAATACCATGAACTAATAGTAAATATTACCAGAAATCTTAATTTTGGTGGTTGGTTGACTGCTTCTTTCGACAGTAATTTCTTTGTGTTCTCCTCCTGCCAGAGGTGAATATTTAACCTTGTAATGATCGGCAGCAGCTCCCGTGTTCTTCCACTCCAATGTAATGCTCTCATCTGTCTGAGACTCATTTCTGAGGTTTTTGGGGGCATCAAGGTCTAGATGTGAAAAAAAGCATTGAGCAGGGATGAAAGAACATGCAAGGGTATGTTTGAAGTATACTAAGATCCGCTAAAAGAGCACAGTCTTTAATCACATACCAGGATACTGTGCACTACAGTTTAATAGACATTTAATTTAAAAGAAAGTAATCTGAAGTTAAAGGATCATGTTTTCAAGCTTTAACCTACTGTAACAAAATAATTACTCCTTTGAGGAATGATGAAGAGAAAATCAATTAAGACTCCCACAATTAAGTGGTATTTATTGTGGTATCTTAAAAACCTATAGTTAAATGGCAATAGCAACATTCAGAGATATTTTATTAACTATCAAAAGTTAATGCTGTATTATTAGTACCCGATCGACTGGGATTGCCCTATCGAAGAGTTAAGCTGTTTATCGGTATAAAGTTCAGAGTGAAGGCCTCACAGAAATGGAACTTAACATGATCTTATACTAGTGAATGATCATCTACTTTTGAAGAGTTGACAAATGAAGGCATGAGCTGCAGGAAGGACTGGGAATTGTTTCAGAGTTGCAGCAGGATTTCAACTGTCTATGCAAAGTTCCAATACCGAGGTATGAACATCTGTAAAATATTTTAAAACAGATTTCCATGGTTCAAAAAGGAAGAATGGCCAGGTGATTTTACTTTCTTTACCTGAGATTGGCATGGAAACGCACAGACATAATCTCAGATGAAAAGAATGTCAAGAACCAGCTGCACAGTACAAAAACAAAGAGTAGCCAAAAGCAAGAGGCCTGAAAAAAAATCAATGAGCTTAAGGACACAGGTGAAGAAGAACTGGAATGTTCTTGAATACAAATGTAATGATGTTTTACATGGCATGCTAGTTAAAGACACTGGATGGGAAAAAATAACAAATCAAAATTACTTGATTAATTATTTGCACTGATTTCTCACTTTACTATGTTTTCCATTGATTAATTCAAATTATTGGATTTTTTTGAGCAAAGAAGAAACTGAATCATGAATAGACTGTACTGTACATAATATTAATCTCACCACTAATGGAAGCGATATGCCATGACAATACAACAACAAGTTGAATTCATACAGCACCTTTAACATCGTAAAATAACATTTGACACTGAGTCACATAGAGAGATATTGTGCACATCTGCTTTGTGCTATTGTGGCAAACCAACACAATGTGCGATTGTTATAGATTATTTCACTAGCTTAAAAATATTGATTTACCTGTTGTGAAAGTATTGACGGCAGGAGCACTTCTCACGTTCCCCCGTTTAGAAACCAGAAAAACCTCATATTCGGTGTCCGGTTGAAGATCGGCTATAGAATAGGCTGTCTCAGTGTCAGGAAGGTCAACAGTTGCCTTTTCACTGTCGGGAGTCCCATAGGACAGGCTGATTCCTTCAATTTGGGCAGATGGCTTCAACCAGGTGATGTGAGCAGTGGTGTCTGTGACTTTGTTTATTTCTACGTGGCTCGGCGCATCAATCACTGTTGGATTAGGGAGCAAATTGCATCACGGATCATGTTAAAGTTGTGCAAGCCTCAGTACATTTCCAAAAGAGTTAATGGTTAAGATAATAAATGATTTTCTGAAACTGGCATCTCTCGCCACATGTTGAGGTCTAAATTTAACATTGGTGTTCCCATTTTATGGTTCTACACTGGTGCAATGATAACAACTTCTCTCAGAAGGTTGTTAATCTTTGGAATTCTCTTCCCCAGAGAGCAGCAGAGGCTGGGTCATTGAATATAGTCACGGATGAGTTAGACATATTTTTGATTTACAAGGGAGTCAGGAGTTATGGGGTCAGCAGGAAAGTGAAGTTAAGACCACAATCAGATCAGCCATGATTTTATTGAATGGCGGAGCAGGCTCGAGGGGCCGAATGGCCTGCTCCTATTTCCTATGATCGTATAAACTTAGTGCAGAGGCCGGCGCCCGATCTAGATGGGGAGTTCAGGCCACCATTAAATTGGTCAGGGCATTTATTATAGGCAGCATTGGAGGCAATATTGGAATGAGGCTCCTGCACTCATTTCAGACACAAATTCCTAAATTTGTTTGGCTTACTTGAACCTTGCAATGTGCAAGATCCGACATTACTGATTTTAAGCATCTTAACCAGGGCTCCTTAAAGGCATTGCTGGAGGATGCTCAAAAAGGGCCCATAAACTTGGAAAAGAGTTAGTACTTTGTGATGTCTGAAGGAGCAGGAGTACTCCTCTTAGCTACACCCTTGCACTTTTGTCCTGATTGCTTCCACCCTCCTGGACTTAACCTTGGGCCTCAGTGTGTGTTGAAACACATTAAAACCCCAACAGGTGAGCTGTCAGGGCGTCAATTAGCACCCACAGCTTCCTGGTTTATTCTGATGAGGTCTGAGCATGAATTTACTTCAGTTCTCTTGCCTCTCCGTTCCAGTGTAGCTAGATTGGGACGCTAAGGAATTTAGGCCCCCTTGTTCCTAATTACAATAACCTATGCATTGGCTCTCAGCTTGGTGCATTTCCAGTCATTTTCCAAAGAAGATTACAAGAAGTGTACAAGATTATGACAGGCTTAGATAAGTTAGACAAGGACAAACTGTTCCCATTAGCAAAGGACTAGGGGACAAAGATTGAAAGTTTGGGGCAAAAGATGCAGGGGGAATACGATGAAGCACTTTTTTTTTTTTAACATAGCAGGTGGTAATGACCTGGAACTTGCTGCCCACTAGTGTGGTGGAAGCGGAGATAATCAATGATTTCAAGAGGAATTTGGATGGCCAGCTGAAAGAAATAGACTTACCGGGCTATGGGGATTGAGCCGGGGAGTGGGACTGACTGCATAGCTCTGTGGAGAGCCGGCATGGACTTGATGGGCCGAATGGCCTTCTGTGCCATAAAGGACTCTGTGACTCTCAGAAGGTAAGGATAAATGCCTTGAAAGTTAGGCCCTTTGAATAGTATCATATAAGTGATTAACAATTTTGTTTGGAATTCTTCTGTCGTGATATTTGAAAGTGGTTACCATCTTCACTTAAAATACTGAGCAAAGGAATTTCATCTGAATGTATTAAGCTAAACATTCAAAGTCTTATTTTGAAGCAAAAAGAAATTGTACAGATTACTGTAATTTTCTGAATAATACACATTTGCAGTTTGGCTACATATTATACATGGTAACAAATCAAAGTGGATTATTTTGCAGTCGCTAAGTGCACCTCATGGGGAATGCAATTGATCCTGTTTGGGATCTTTCCCTCACAAAGGTTTGGATCCTTTTATTTGGCCCAAAGAGGCACTCAGGCAAGATATCACTTTCCCTACCATATAAGGGTAGAAGAATGGAAACTCTCACGAGGAAATGGTGGTGGTGGTAGGCGGGGGCTACAAAAGAAAATTGCTGCCTGCAAGAGAGTTAGACACTGCCTCCTGTAGTGTTTCCATCAAGATCGGCTTGGTGACGGTTCTCCTCTGAGGCAAACTACCTGGGGATTGCAAGTCTTTAATCCACCAAAGGACTCACCTGGCATCATAAGCAGTAGGATGTCATCCAAAACCTTTTATGGGATGACTATTTTGTTATTCATGGTCCAGGTATGTTAGTTGCTGTATTCTATAATAAAACATGTAAGAGGCAGGCAATGCAGGAATCCTCCAGGTCGATGGTACTCTCAAACAGGTCCCCTAGCCTGCTGCAACTGATGTCTCTCACTTGCAACTAGCCTGTCGTGCCCCCAGGAATAATGACACTTTGACCGCAGTATTGTAAAAGTCTGGTACGTATTATACATGGTGATAAGGCAATTTTGACTATTCGTTCATGAAAGTCTGGGTGCGTATTATATTTGGGAGTGTATTATTTTCAGAAATTATGGCATATAAAAATACAAATCATCAGGGATCAGTTCAGGACTAATATTGCAATTCAAATCTACCATTTACTTAATGATCAATTTTAACCCTTATCCACTAGAAGAAACCACTTTTCAAAATTGCCATATGTGATCATCATTGAAATAATTTTTCTAAGCTGGTAGCAAATAGAGGTTGTCTGTGTGGTATCGGAATGTAGCAAATATTCTACGTTAATTATAGCTTAAACAATTCTAATAAAACACATACATTTATGCACCATGTATTTACAAGTACCTGGTACGTACCTTTTTGCATTATTTCACAAAAATTATTACTAGTAACAGGTTGGTGTAACTACACAATGGGCTGCAACTTGTTGGAAAAAAGTGTGTGGATGACATGCAAATCAGACATCATGTTCAGAACATTAGGAGAGACACTGAGTTGCAAATCTCCAGAATGTGTTGTTCATTTTATGTTCTGTTGTTTGCTTCACACATACAGATCTCACCCTCAACCTCCCAGTTATTCTTCCGAACTTGCTGGATTTTCACATTAATTGACCATTAAGCCTAAGTCTAGTAATTAGTAGCTTAAGTAGCCATATATCCATGTGATAATTGTTAATGATTGCCAATCATCTTCTCTGGCCCAGAATGTGAACAATTCAAAGTGTGGCATCTCATTCCTTCAGGTAGTGAGTTGTTGTTGGAGACTTTAAAAAAATGTTGAATTTTAAATTTTTGTCTTCTCCTTACTTTTCCTTTATTTATTTATTTAGAGATACAGGCCCTTCGGCCCACTGAGTCTGTGCCGACCAACAACCACCCATTTATACCAACCCTACAGTAATCCCATATTCCCTACCACCTACCGACACGAGGGGCAATTTACAATGGCCAATTTACCTATCACCTGCAAGTCTTTGGCTGTGGGAGGAAACCGGAGAACCCGGCGAAAACCCACGTGGTCACGGGGAGAACTTGCAAACTCCACACAGTACCCAGAATTGAACCCGGGTCCCTGGAGCTCTGAGGCTGCGGTGCTAACCACTGCGCCGCCCCTTTTCTCTCTCTCTCTTAAGCTAATCTTTCTTTTGCTCTCTTTTTCTCTTACTGTACCTGATTTGACATTGAATTCACTCTCTCTAATTCCCCTCCCTTCTCAGTCCTTCCTCTGCTTATTTCTCAATTCTTTAATCTTATTAGTTAAGAAGATATACCATTGGTCCCACCATTCACTAAGGCTCAGATGCCCTGTTGCCTTCGCCATTATCAGCATGCACTTCCGACAAGTTAGGGTGGAAACATTTTTTAAGCTGAAGTGTGCAGGAAAAGTCTAACTAATCGAGTATGCTGCGAGATTCCCCACTCCAGCAGGTTCTGGCCCCAATGTAATGCAATGCTGATTCAGTAGAATTTACAATTCTTTCCTCCACACATTTCTCGTAAATAACGTTTCCAGGGTCACACAAATAAATGACTGCCAAAGTTTTCAAACTTCATTATTGAAATCTCCCCTAAAGCTGCAGTATTTTCACCATAGAGTCATAGAGTTATACAGCACAGAAACAGGTCATTTGGCCCATCGTGTCTGTGCTGGCCATCCAGCGCCCAACTATTCTAATCCCATATTCCTGCACCTGGCCCGTAGTCTTGTATGCTATGGTGTTTCAAGTGCTCATCTAAATACTTTTTAAATGTTGTGAGGGTTCCTGCCTCCACCACCTCTTCAGGCAGTGCGTTCCAGATTCCAACCACCCTCTGGGTGAAATTTTTTTTCATCAAATCCCTCCTAAACCTCCTGTCCCTTACCCTAAATCTATGCCCCCTGGTTATTGACCCCTCCGCTAAGGGAAAAAGTTTCTTCCTATCTAACCTATCAATGCCTCTCATAATCTTGTACACCTCAATCATGTCCCCCCTCAACCTTCTCTGCTCTAAGGAAAACAACCCTACCCTTTTCAGTCTCTCTTCATAGCTGAAATGCTCCAGCCCAGACAACATCCCGGTGAATCTCCTCTGCACCCTCTCCAGTGCAATCACATCCTTCCTATAATGTGGTGACCAGAACTGTACACAGTATTCCAGCTGTGGCCTACCTAGTGTTTTATACAGCTCCATCATAACCTTCCTGCTCTTATATTCTATGCCTCAGCTAATAAAGGCAAGTATCCCATATGCCTTCCTAACCACCTTATCTACCTGTACTGCTGCCACAGCGAGAGATACCAGGAGATCAGCTACTTAATAGCAGTTATCACACACTGGATTTATGTCACTGTGTGTGCCTGAGTGTCTGCTTGTGTGTATGAATGTCTGTGTGCCTCTATATGCATGTATGTGCGGGCTTGTGCATGCATGTCCGTGTGCCTGTGTGTGCAATGTGTGCATGCATATTTATGTAAGCCCCAAAGCCACCACATCTGCAGTTTACCACCATTGAAGTTAATTAAAAGCTTGTGAGTTTTAAAATATGTTTTTGATAATTTCCACTTCATAAAAAAAAGACAATGACAGAGAAGGCAAAAAAAACCTTTAAATATTTACAGAGACTGCATTGGTTTAATTACCACCTGGAAAGCATACCAATCCACAAAAGATGTTTCATGAGCTAAAACTTAAATGTTGAAAATCCTAAATGAATCTACACTTTAACTTTCATTGCCAGACATGTATTGCTTGTACCTTTCCGAATCATTTCAGTTTACAAGATCACAAGGTAATTACAGTGAGAAAGGCTAGTCAGTCCAGATTAATTCATCCATTTAAAGAGAACCTGGAGTACTCCCATTGCAACATCCAATTTCTTCGTAAATCATTTCAGGGTTTAGGCCTCCACCATTCAATTTGGAAATCTCTTACACATATTGATCACTCTTTGTGCGAAGACGAATTTCCTGACATGCATCCTAAGTTTATCTTTTACTGTGTCCCCTTGTACTCATTTAATAGAACTGAAAGACAGATTTACTTTTTCCTCCCCAATACTGTCTCATATATCTTGATAAGATCACTTCCCAAATGCCTCCCCCTTTCTAGTCAGTTTAGTTTAGAGATACAGCACTGAAACAGGCCCTTCGGCCCACCGAGTCTGTGCCGACCATCAACCACCCATTTATACTAATCCTACACATTCCTACTACATCCCCACCTGTCCCTCTATTTCCCTACCACCTACCTATACTAGGGGCAATTTTATAATGGCCAATTAACCTATCAACCTGCAAGTCTTTGGCATGTGGGAGGAAACCGGAGCACCCGGAGGAAACCCACGCAGACACAGGGAGAACTTGCAAACTCCACACAGGTAGTACCCAGAATCGAACCCGGGTCCCTGGAGCTGTGAGGCTGCGGTGCTAACCACTGCGCCGCCCTCAGAAAAGGCTAGTCTCTCCAGTCTTCCCTCACCGATGTCAATCTCTTTGAGAATAGGGGAAATGACATACACTTGACAAAGAAAGAAACAAAAATATTTGCATGATTTTGAACATTATACTTTTAATGAAAGGCCCAGTGATTACTTTTGTAAAGAATTGCCATTAGTAATTTAGGTTCGTAATTTGATTTTAAATAAAGCGCTTTGGATCCTAAAAGGCATTGCAAAATTTGTAATAGTCTTTTAAAATTAACCCTGCATGGTTGAGCTTAAAAGATTATAACGTAAATTATAATGTCCTCTCTCTCAAGAACTTTATCATATGGAGCATGATGTGTTTACTTAGAAAATTTGAAATTCACAGTAATATCATGATCAAATCTTGAATTTAATGCATACAAAAGATAGCACTACTGGTAGTAATGGTTGTAATGCTGTAAAGTTCATATACCTTGAATCTAACATATTAAAGCAAAACATCTGGTTGTGTGTTCTTGAGGTAGTCTTTTAGTGTGAAGCCTTCATAAAATTATGCTGAATATTAAGTTGGTCTGGTACAAACCCGGAGAGTGGAACAAGGCCAGACATATACTGTACAGATTTTTGAACACTCCAACATTCTTTCACATCACCACTTTATTAAAATTGACAGGTGGCTATGAGCTAATTTTTTCCTAATTAAAACTACCAGTTTGCCAGTTTTACTATCTAGTGCTGAGAAGATTCATTTGGTGTGGCTGTGCGTGTGTGTGTGTGTGATTTATGATCCTGTAAAAGGATCATATTCCAACGGTCCTGTGGAAAGCCATGTTGAGAAACAGTTCCAGTTCAAGCAGAATTCTCACTATAATATTGTAGCATTCCCAGAACTGAATTAAAAATCAATAATTGGACAATCCCCATATCCATTTTGTCAGCTGTGCCAGGTGTTCAATTTCCACAGCAAATAAAACAAGGCAGATTACTCGAATTATCAGGATCTACTATCCCTAGTGGTACAGTTTTATGAGGTATGAAATTATAAATTTGTGAATATGAAATGGGTGCTTGGTGTTACATTTATGGATCATCACTGCATTAATTGGACTTTCATTTATGACCAGATGCAAAATTAACAAACCTATCCTCCTCCTCCTCACTTTGTAGATAGAGATCATATAACTCTCCTTCCTCAATTTTCTCCACATCTTGCTGCCCTTTGCTACGGCCAGATGCAAAATTCTCCTGGACCTTTTGCTTGCCTGGATTTTGCAGTTGTAATGATAGTTAAACTGTCAGCATTTGCTTTCATTACCCAGTGAAACTGACAGCACTTCTGGTGTCTGCACATGTGCAGTTAAAGGCAGAAATCCAGAAGTTGCTGTCAGTGACTGATTGCTCCTCCATAGGGTGCACTGTTGAAGTCCCCACAGACGATAATATTTTAGAAATCACTGAAACAATGAGAACTTCCTCTATTACACAGTAATGTTGCCATTAAAAACTCTTGAAAAACTTATATCTTGTTAATGAGGTGTAGCTGGATTTTGGCAGACTAAGTCAGAATGTGAATTATAGAAGGTATGATCAGTAAATTCACAGATGACACGTGACCGCATGGGTTTCTGCTGGGTGCTCCGGTTTCCTCCCACAGTCAAAGACTCGCAGGTTGATAGGTAAATTGGCCATTGTAAATGGCCCCTAGTGCAGGTAGGTGGTAGGAGAATGGTGGGGATGTGATAGGGAATATGGGATTAATGTAGGATTAGTATAAATGGGTGGTTGTTGGTTGGCACAGAGTTGGTGGGCCGAAGGGCCTGTTTCAGTGCTGTATCTCTCTATGACTCTATGACACGAAAATTGGTGGTGTTGTAAATAGTGAGGAGGAAAGCCTTAGATTACAGGATGATACAGATGGGCTGGTAAGACGAACAGAGAATTGGCAAATGGAATTTAATCCTGAGAAGTGTGAGGTGATGCATTTTGGGAGGAGGAACAAGGCAAGGGAATATACAATGGATGGTAGGACCATCGGAAGTACAGAGGGACCTTGGTGTACTTGTCCATGGATCACTGAAGGCAGCAGCACAGGTAGATAAGTTGGTTAGGAAGGCATAAGGGATACTTGCCTTTATTAGCCAAGGCATAGAATATAAGAGCAGGGAGGTTATGATGGAGCTGTATAAAACGCTAGTTAGGCCACAGCTGGAGTACTGTGTACAGTTCTAGGCACCACACTATGGGAACAATGTGATTGCACTGGAGAGGGTGCAAAGGATGTTGCCTGCGCTGGAGCATTACAGCTATGAATATAGACTGGACAAGCTAGGGTTGTTTTCCTTACAGCAGAGAAAGCTGAGGGGGGACCTGATTGAGGTATACAAAATTATGAGGGGCATAGATAAGGTAGATAGTAAGAAGCTTTTTCCCTTAGCGGAGGTGTCAATAACCAAGGGGCATAGATTTAAGGTAAGGGACAGGAGGTTTAGAGGGGATTTGAGAAAAGATTTTTTCACCCAGAGGGTGGTTGGAACCTGGAACGCACTACCTGAAGGGGTGGTAGAGGCAGGAATCCTCATAACATTTAAAAAGTATTTAGATGAGCACTTGAAATGTCATCGCATTAAGGGCTACGGGCCAAGTGCTGGAAAATAGGATTAGAATAGATAGGCTTGATGGCCAGCACAGATACGGTGGGCCGAAGGGCCTGTTTCTGTGCTGTATAACTCTATAACTATGGCTGAACAACCTCTTTGCCCCAGAACGCGAACTTTATGGGCAGAATTTTATTCAGGTGCTGCGCTCTGCGGTGGTGCCCTTTAAACTTAGCGGGGTGCCCCTTTTCAGCGTTGGCCGCCAAGTCCCAGCATCACTGCGCCGAGCCGCCCCCCTCATATTACATAGGGAGAGGCGGGACATCCGGCGCAGTGAAGAAGCTTTTGACAACTGTGTAGAAAGTGCTGGGGCCCTTTTTTAAGCGCCCCAGCATCTGCTTCCTGACAGCTGTCAAAGAAATACTTACCTGACTGAAGAGTGGGGCTGCTGTCAATCTGGCAGCAAAGCATAAAGTGCTGGAGAAACTCAACAGGTCAGGCAGCATCTGTGGAGAGAGAAGCAGAGTTAACTTGACCAAATTCACAGACCTGAAAGTTAACTCTGCTTCTCTCTCCACAGATGCTGCCTGACCTGCTGAGTTACCCCAGCACTTTCTGCTTTGCTGCCACATACTTACCCGGCTGTGTCCCAGTATTCTGTGAAGTTGCCATCCTCTTCTTCCACTCAAGTGTTACATTGCTTCTTGTAGGCGTGCCGCACCTAGGTAAATAATCTTAATTTTGCACATTCCAAACATGAGACTTAAATGTACCACAAAAGGCAAATACACAGCAGAAATAAAACCATAATTGAAGAATATTTACATACTATGGGCTTCTAATCATCTGATTGTGAAAAGCCGCAGACTAATATGCATTTGGAATCTGTATTTATTTCTTTGCCAGCTGTTAAGTGAAAATGCATGTAACTGCAATTAAACAATTGGTGCTAAAAAAAACCAGGAAAATATGTTCATATTCTAGCTGCATTGCTAACTAGAGATATTACACCAATAAATATGATCAGCTGCTGCAGAAGTAAAGTGTTTGCGTCGTTGAAAAACCATGACAACAGCACAGATTTCCTCACGAGTTCTGCATTGGTTTTCAAATATGTGCAAGACAAACCTTGCAGCCAGAAGTTAGAGCAATTACATGGTGGAATCACCTTTGCATTTAAAGGACCACACCAAAAGCCGAGGATGGCAGAGGGCTGCTCTAGAGTGGCCCCACAGTGCACTGCAGCTTCCCTGTTCACTCTCCTCCAGGCTGTGCAGGCAAGGTGGCAGGTCCTTTTTACCAGTGACAGAAAGAAGAAGCCCTCCCGCCTGAACAAGGCAGTCTGGCTGGAGATGGCAGAGGAGATGAGTAGCCATGGGGCCATCCAGCATCAAAGGGTCAAAGAAAGGGGATGAACGAGCACTTCCCCAGCCAGTTGGGGCCTTCTACACAGGGTATGAGCGCCCAAGTCATCCACAGCCAAAGGGCAATCAGATCAGCAGCCTCCCTCCAGTCAGGCTGCCAGTGCAGAGGTTGCAGTGAGAAGGGGCACTTGCAAGCATTTACAGAGAACACACTGACACAAATGGGAATGCACGGGTGTCACAGCAATGTAAATACGCCTTTCACTAAATGTTCCTCACCAACATATGTGTCCTTTTCTCTGTGTGAATGATGTGTGCCAGCATGTAGTGCCAGTGTCACATCCCTTTGCACTGTTGGCCCTTCAGGAGAGCCAAAGTATGCAAGAACATCATTGCCATGACGCCATTACTCTTGAGCCTCTCCAGGGATGCAGTGACATGGACATTGGCCCAGTCAATTGCTGTCTCTAATGGTTTACACAGGGATGCTGCAGATGTGGACAGCTGCACATCAGGTGAACGAGGGTGATGTGTGGCTTGCAGAGCTCATGTCGGTTCCTATGGAGCAGACAGCCTTTGACTGATAAGCCATTTCCGTACATCCCTAGCTCACTGCTAGCCCTGCGTGCAGAGCCTGGGTGCCATCTGCCCTCCCATGTGCCTTTCATGTTATAGGTTCTCAGCGTCCTCATAGTCCATGGAGGAATCCTGTTGACGTCTCTCCTCATCATGCCCGGCCTAGCCTCTATTGGCTGCGTAGTTGTGCAGAGCACAGCAAGCAGCAAAGAAAGGAGCTGGCCTTTTCGGCCCATAGTACAGGCATCACCCTATCCATCCAGGCATTGGAAGTGCTCTTTCAGCATGCTCAATGGATCACCTGCTCAATGGTGGCACTTGTAGCTCAGTGGCTAGCGTTGTATCTCTCCTCTGCAGCAGTGTTGGGGTCTCTCACTGGTGTCAGGAGCCATGTCTGCAAGGGATAGCCCTTGTCTCCAAGAAGCCACCCCTCCATCTGAGGCAGTTTAGTGAACAGCGGTGGCAGCTGGGACTGGCGCAGGACCCAGGTGTCATGGCAGCTGCCTGAGAAGTGGGCACAGATTTGCATGAAGCATTTCCGGTGATCACATACCAGTTTCACCTTTAATGGTGACGTCTGAAGGTGGTAGCCTGGTGAGAGGCCTGATGGCCACATGGCTGCCGTCTATGAACATTAAAACCTATGGTTCTCTGGCAATGGTGCCGAAACAGATGGCCCTCTGGATCTGGCTGTGACAGTCTGTCCTGAAGTGGACATACTCACTGGCCCTCCAGTGCAGGTCATCGGTGACCTCCCTGATGCAGCGGTGCACTGCTGATTGTGTGACACCACAAAAGTCTGCAGTGAGCACCTGAAAAGCTGCATAGGCGTCAAGCTTGAGAACTGCTGCCACTATGAGGACCTCAGGCATAATACGTCCACTGAAGCCCATGGGCTGCAGGTCATCTTTGAGCAGGGCAGAGAGATGTGTCACCACCCTCTCTACATGCGCAATCGCCTCTGGCACTGGTGCTCTGACATGCGATGGCATGTCATGTGGGGCCAGTAGATACACGGCAACCGTAATGGCGAGCTCCCCTTGGGTGCTGCTGCTCACTACCGGGGGCCTCTATGTGGAGCGAACCTGCCTGTTGATTTTGACTCTGGCGCGTATGGATCCTCAGGAGCAGAGGATCACACAATGAAGGATCAGCCATACCTATTTCCATGTGATAAATAAAGTTGAACCCTTCATTTATTCGAAGATTCCTAACAGGGCACATCAGGTGCTTTCATAGATCAACTATGTGGCGTGGCATGGCATTGCCCATCTTGGCTAACACTGAGTAGCACAGCATGACCACCTCAAGATCCTACCAGCTGAATCGATTGCCCCTTCCATTCATATAACCTTAATGCTCCAACCCTTTCTGGCACCCTCCCCACACACAGGGTGACTAGAGTGCCATAGCTCCTTTACAAACACAAACAAATGCAGAGCATACATTGTTTATGGAGGGAGGGTACACAGTACCTCCCTTCATGCCTGCAGAGCATTCCCTCCAGTAATCCGAGACCCCCTCCTTCCTCCCTTTAAGAATGCAGAGCTGAGACCCCTGTCATTCCCCCCTCCCTCCTCCCATCCAGTACGCAGAGTGAGACCCCTGAAAATCCCCCCTCCTTCCCAGAATGCAGAGTGAGACCCTTGAATATCCCCCCTCCCTCCTCCCTTCCAGTATGCAGGGTAAGACCCCAAAATATCCCCCCCCCTTACAGAATGCAGAGTGAGACACCTGAATATCCCCCTCTCTCTTACAGAATGCAGTGAGACCCCTGAATATCAGTATTTACTTTCCGGAGTGAAACTTTCTGCTTCTGAAGACCCGCCAGCTTTCCTAATCGTGAATGGGACGGCACCTGACAGCTTCCCGTTCTACGTAAAATGAGGAATTGTGCAGGAAAGGTGGTGCGCTGCATAATCTGCAGAGGTAAGTACCGTTTTACATATTCTAATTGGGCTGCTGCCGCCGAGCGGCAGGGAGGCCGCACTGAGGTCCCACCGCCGCCGGTAATTTGCGGCGGGCCCTTCTCCATGTCGCGGGTTGAGGCGGGCCTCTCCCCGCAGAATTTTACTGGTCCCTGCACCGCGACTTGTGGCTTCGAGGGGCTGGTAAAATTCAGCCCTATATTTCTGGAATGTCCAATTTTTCCATTATGTTAAAAAGTCCATGTTTTCTCAATATAATTATTTTATTTAAAGTTTATGACGTTTCAGCTTCTAGTCGTTGTCTCCCAATATTTATTTTGCTCTGTGTAAAATTGGCAAAAAGCGAAAGATAATCAGTGCATTTTACTTCCTGATTTGCTGGCTATGAGAATTCTTCAATGTGATTGACTCCTTAGCCTGGAGATCTCCTTGACTGGTGCCAGATTCAAATTAATGTTGAGAAAAGAAAAATTCATGCCATGACGATCACTAGATCTTTGTGGGCAGCTTTCTTCGAGGTCAGTGGAATGTACCATTGCTTTGCCTCTGACTGCAAAAGTGGATAAATATTTTTGCAGCAATAGAATATTAAATCAATACTAAATTCATAATATTTTCGATGCTTCTATCTGTGATCAGGTTACATTAAATGCCCTTCAATCTGTGCAAAAAGTGATTTTTGAAATATGTTTCCAATTAAACCGTGCCTTTCTCAATAAGCTGGAAACTGATTTACCTCACTGTTTTTTTTAAAACAGCATCTGCATCCTAATTACTTAATTTTAGGAGGATGTGCCTTATACAGCAGGTTACTATCATGCAAATCTGCTGGACGTGCATGTTGGACAGTTGGGGAGTTGAATGTAGAATTGGGAACGCTGGAAATGTTTCATGATAAATTTTTCTTGAAGCCATATTATTGCTCAAGGATCATTCTCCAATAACTGAGCTCTGTGCCCATAGATTCCCATATGATAATTTGCCGATTTTAATCATATCATCCTGGGCTGTTACTAAGCAGAGGCCAAATACTTCCTTAGGGGTATCTTTTTCCAATACATTGTGGAGTTTTACTTGTAACTGGTGAACTTGTCACAGCTTTTGTCCCTTCCAACAAGACATACATGGTCAACTCCCCAGGGCTGTGGCAGGGCATGGCAGTCTGGACCCTCCTGGAGATGATGTTTCAGTGCTTGTTGTAACGTGCCAGTGTAAAGTTTCACTCATGATGTTCTGAAAAATATTGCTCGTAAAGGAGTTCCCGATCAGCATGACTTTGGAAGAGAGGTGTTGGCTTAATGCACTTCATTAATTTGCAGATGTAGATCGAGTAACTTGCCTCAGTGAACGTGTTGATTCCTGAGGAGTGGAAACCACCTAGGAAGGGTGCCAAGAAAGCGATGAGTAAAGTCTCAGCAAAGGGCAGCAAGATGTATGGAAAATTGGGGAAGGAGAGTTATATGACCTCTATCTACAAAGAGAGGAGGGGGATAGCTTTGAGAGTTTTAATGCAGCCTTTTTATTTCTTCTACAGATACCAGAATAGCATTCCTTGTTTCAACCCACTTGAGTACAAATAAAGGAGAGGAACAGATGTTAACTCTCAGGGCTGGATATGTAAGGCGGCAGCCATATAAGATGGCAGCCTGCACACGCGGCATTCACTTCACAGAGCCGCTGCGATCTTAAATGCGGCGGTGCGTTAACATGTCCAGGGCAGCCGCCCCCTCCGAAGACGTGGAGGGGGCAGGTGTGCTGTTTCCGGTAACAGTGTCTGGAGCCACTGCGCAGGTACCGGCGCCATTTTTAAAGGGCTTAGAGCCCCAAATGACCGTTTCAAAGCTTACAGGCAAATTTCAGTTAAAAATCTTAAAAATTATTTAAAAAATCTTTCCATCCACTCTCCCAACTCCCCAATAGCCTTACATTTAATTCCTTACCCACTCACCCCCCACAATATACTTAACCTTGACTACGTGACCTTCACCCCCCCGCAAAGTTCACAAACTCTAACCCTCAACCCCATCCCTCCCTCCCCCTCAACCAATGCAAAGAGTTTGACCCCACTCTCTCCCGCCTGCACTGAGAAAAGTACCTCCTCCCCACTTCCCATGAGCCACGTCTCATTTCCCCGAACAGGGATCCGAAGACACGTCCATGCCATCTAGCAGGATGAGGATCTCAACCTGCTGTCTGAATCGCAGTGGCCAGCATGTTAACGAATGGTAAGTGCCCATCTGCATGTTGTAATACGGGTCCCGTCATCGAGCAGCAGGGGGGGCAGGGGGCCGACATGAGGCCTTGCCGCCGCCGCAATCAGGACGGGCCCTGCCGGCATCGAGGTCAGTAGCGGGCATCATCCGGAACAATCTTCATGCCCCCCCTCCCCCGCCACCGTTCCTGACGTCGAGGGCTCTATAAAAGTTAGCCACCAGATTTGGCAATATCCCATGGTTGAATGGCTCCTCAATGGAGACTCAGAATCACATAAAGCAGCACCTCAGCTGAGGGCCATAACTGAAGGTAAAGCATGCTTTCCTGGGCTGTATTAAGAGTACCGCTGCACTGGAACTGAGTGGACGTTTAGTTTAGAGATACAGCACTGAAACAGGCCCTTCGGCCCACCGAGTCTGTGCCGACCAATAACCACCCATTTATACTAACCCTGCAGTAGTCCCATATTCCCCATCACTTACCTATACTAGGGGCAATTTACAACGGCCAATTTACCTATCACCTGCAAGTCTTTTGGATGTGGGAGGAAACCAGAGCACCCTGCGAAAACCCACGCAGACACAGGGAGAACTTGCAAACTCCGCACAGGCAGTACCCAGAATAGAACCCGGGTCCCTGGAGCTGTGAGGCTGCGGTGCTAACCACTGCGCCACTGTGCCGCCCCAATCTTTCCTTTTTTATTGACAGCTATTTTTAACAAAATAATTTTATTGTGTATATCAAATAATTGTAACTTGTTAAAATAGTTAACAGGAAAATATCTTAAACACTGTTGCATATATATTTGGATGCAATTTTATAGAACTTTGGTGATACCATACCTGGAGTATTGTGTGCAGTATTGGTCCTGCTACCTAAGGAAGGATATATGTGCCTTAGCGGGAGTGCAACAAAGTTTCACTAATTTCTGGAATCAGAGCATTGTCCTATGAGGAGGGATTAAGTAGAATGGATTTATATTCCCTGGAGTTTAGAAGAATGAGGGGTAATCTCATTGAAACATATAACAGTCCTCGAGGGCTTAACACAAGTAAATGCTGAAAAGTCATTTCCCCTGGCTGGAGAGTCTAGAACTGGGGGTCATAGTCTCAGGATCACGGATCAACCAAATAAAACTGAGATGAGGAGAAATTTCTTCACTCACAGGCTTGTGAATCTTCAGAATTCTTTACCCCAGGGAGCTACGGATGCTCAGTTGTTGAGTATATCCAAGACTGAGATGGATAGATCTTTGGACAGTAAGGGAATCAAGGGATATGGGGACATGATGTGAAAGCAGAGTTGAGGTAGCATATTAGCCATGATCTTATTGAATGGCAGAGCAAGCTCAAAGGGCCATATTGCCTACTCCTGCTCCTAAGTCTTATGATATTATCATGTAATGTCATGAGTTAAGGAAAGGGTCCTTTTAGAAATAATCCACTTAAAGTCCACTTTTATCAGCTCAGTGTACGCTATACACTTACTTCTTGCACTGATGCAAATTGATGGCTGTACAAGCTTGAATACAATCAAGCAGAGAGGAAAAGTAACACATTTGTATTTACTCACTTGTTGTCAGTCTTTCTGTAACTGGTGGACCACGGGTATTATTTTTCAAAACATGAAGGCTGACTTCATACTCCTCTCCCGGAGCCAAGCCAGTCTGCACAAATGATAATTGTGGTTGCTTCAAGCTGTTGGAAATCTCTCCGTTTTCTTCTTTCTGCAATCAAAAGAATATTTCAAATTTGGAAAGAAGTGCAAAGAAACATAAAAGTGATCTGTAGGAGGCACAGTGCTTTGGTTCATTATTTCAGGCATTGCCCTGGACATGCGATTAGACCCGTGGCATTTTATGATGCCATCCAGGGCAAATATATATAAATATAATGTGAGTATCAGCTGTGGATCAGTTGGTAGCACTCTCACCTCTAACAAGGTTATGGCTTCAAGTCCCACTCCAGGATTTGAGCACAAAAAAAATCAAGGCTTGACACTCCAGTGCAGTACTGAGGGAGCCCTGCACCATCGGAGGTGCCATCTTTTGGATGAGATGGTAAATTGGGGCCCCATCTGCTCGCTTGGGTGGATGCAAAAGATCTCATGGCACTATTTTGAAGGGGAGCAGTGAAGTTCTCCCCGGTGTCCTGCCTCAAACAACATCACATAAACAGATTATCTAGTCATTATCGCATTGCTGTTTGTGGGAGTTTGCTGTGTGCATACTGGTTGCAGTGTTTCCTGCATTACAACAGTGACTACACTGCAAAAAGTGCTTCATTAGCTGTAAAGCACTTGAGACATCCGGTGGTCATGAAAGGCATTATATAAACACAAGTCTTTTTTTTTCTTTTTGGTGTTACGGTCAAATGAGGAGGGGTCGAAGAGCTTCCCTCTTTTCCCTCTCCTTGTTTGATTACAACAGGTTTAATTCTTCCTTAAAGTGGATTTACTGGCCAATTCAATAGGTATTTGATTACTTACTTGCTAAGATCATAAGAAGAACCAATTGGACAGGTTTCCCTGAGTTAACAAAGTAAGAGGTTAACTTTATTGTATCTAAACCGAACAAATAAAATAATAAACAACGTGCCAACTTTCACTCACACACAAATAGGTTACAGAGTGGGGAAAGGTAGATTGGTTGAGTTAAAATCCATAAAACAAAAGGATATACAATCTATGGACTTTGGTGATTCAGCTGGCTTCTAGCTGAATTCGGTGGTCCTGAGGCTTTTAGTTTGAAGAGGTAGATGACTGGCTCAGTGGGTCTCTTTGGAGACAGCAATGTGGATGATTTCCTCCAATGGGGTTTCTGATTGTAGCCAGAGTATGCAAAGGTGGTCAGTCAACAGGCAGGATTTGAAAGTTTTCAAGCTGGAATAGAGAAAGAGAGAGAGAGAGAGAGAGGGACCCCTACTTAGGGTCTGCTCATGTTAGAGTCCAGTTGCTTCTCCTCTTCTCCAGAGAAAACACCAGCATAAAAACTACAGATGGGGAGGGGCTTGTCAAATAACGGTCACTCAGTCATTTAAACTTAGCAGTTAGCAGTATGTCTCTGCTTGCTAAGAGAACAGGTAGTTCCTTTAAACTTCCTGGGTCTTGGTTCTTGCTGGGAAATGCAAACATTTTGTCTCTCTCCTCCCAGTCCTTTGCAATATAGGATACAATGTAGAAAACTTTCATCAGCTTCTGATGAAAGGTCACAGACCTGAAACATTAACTCTGTTTCTCTCTCCACAGATGTTGCCAGAACTACTGAGTATTTCCAGCATTTCTGCTTTTATTTCAGATTTCCAGTGTCTGCAGTATTTTGCTTTTATTTCACTGTTTGGCATGGAGTATTTAGTTACATGACCATCATCTTCATCATCGTAAGGAGACAAATGGCAAGTCGAGTCCAATTTTCACTGTCAATACCATGAAAAGTTTCCAAAAAATGAAACAATTTGACCTTTTCATCTGTTTTCTTTTAAACTTTCACTTTTAAATCGGAATACCTCCATTCAGTCGCAAGCGTGACCCTGAACTTCTTGTCGCTTGTCACTTTAATTCTCCATCCCACTTCTGACCTCGGCCTCCTACATTGTTTCAGTGAGGCTCAATGCAAGCTCAAGGAACACTGCCTCATCTTTCAATTTGGCACTTTACACGTTCCAGCCTCAACACTGAGTGCAACAACTTTAGATCATAGCCACCATTCCCATTTTCTCAGCCAGCAGCTGCTGGTAATGGCTCTTCTGTAACCATTTACACCCCCTCTGGACCCATTCTTTGATTCTTTACTATCCTATTGATATATTCATTTGTTTTGCACCATCATCCCTTTAGTCAATTAATCACTCCTACCCTCAACTCTATCAACGACCTTCTCTTTTCTTCTCTCCTTCTGTCCCCACACCCCTGCTGCCCCCACCATCCCTGCCTCCTTTCCCCTGGCTCTGTACTTGCTTATAAACTGTTAAATCTCTAACTTTTTCCAGTTCTGATGTAAGGTAATTGACCTGAAGTGTAACTCTGTTTGTCTCTCCACAGAGGCTGCCTGACCTGCTGAGCATTTCCAGCATTTTCTGTTTTTATTTCTTTTAAATCTGTATGGGCTACCCCTCCTATAAATGTTATTCCATTGCTGGAGTGAGCATTACATTAATTTTTATAGAGCTTGGTCATGGATGTCAATATAACACTTTCACTGTATAGAACAGTTGGGAGCCTCAATCTCAGAGTCTTGGCCTGATTCTGCCCATTAATTCTTCAATTTGCTCTGGCCCATCACTTTAGTCTTAATTACATCCAATGGTCAAAATGAAACAAACAGTCTTAAAACAAGCAGACCAATTGACTTGCATTTTGAGTTAAACTGTATTTCTTTGTGCATTCCAGTTTGAGTTTCAGGAAACAAGGTTAAATATGTACTTTTAGAATTGAATAAAATTAAATAAATGAGTCAAATTTACCCAAATCTGATGATAGGTCTTTACCCCAAGCTGTCTTTTCACATTTCAAACATTATGGGAACTACTTCTGCACATTTTCAGCATTTTCTATTTATTTTTATTTCTGAATATCAGACATTTGCAGTTTTATCTTCCCAAATCACAGAATCATAGAGTAGTACAGCACAGAAGGAGGCCATTTGGCCCATTGAGTCTACACCGGCTTTTTCAAAGAGCAATACAGTTAGTACACTCCCCACCGCCCTGTTCTTTCCCATATCCTTGTCATTTTTTCTCCTTCAAATATTTATCCAATCCCTTTTAAAGGCTACTATTGAGTCTGTTTTCACCACCCTATCAGGCAGTGCATTCCAAACCTTAACCACTCGTTGTGTAAACATTTTTTTTTCCTCATGTCACCTCTGATTCTTTTGCCATTCACCTTAAATCTGTGACTCTGGTTACCAACCCTCCAGCTATTGGAAACAGTTTCTCTTAATCCAAATATCTCACACCATTTACTAGTGTGTCATCATGTTAGCTGTGGCTTACTGGATTTGATGCAAGAAAATCTCTTGTAACGTTCATCTGTTACAACATGTAACAGTAGAAAATGTAAGTGTTAGTCATGCATTTTTCAGGAACAGATGTACAAATATTTTACAGCTGTCTGCATTTCAAGAGAATAAATAAATATGACAGTGATATGAGAGGATTGATGTGAAAGATAATTCAGCACCTTAATGATACCATAGTATATATTTTGAATGAAGGAGGAAAATAGCTGTGTGGATGGGGGTGGGGCAGGTTTACACTTACACATTATTCAGGTATATTTGCTGGCAAAATCAAAAAAAAATTGTCATTGTTGGTATCAGGGATAAGTGGAGGCAACATGGCCTAGACTGTCTCATTGACTTTATTGAGGAGATGAAGGTAATCTTCGGGAAGACTTTTGTGGGGAACAGCTAAAAGATAACATTATATGTGAAAGACATACAATAATAAATAATGCCACATTATATGACTTGCTTCTGAAGTCAATATAACAAAGGTACACACTTTCTTACTTTTCAATCCATACCAAGGAAGAAACATATTATTCACTATCATGAAAACATGCTATGCTGAATGATGATTTTTAATTCCTCGGTTGGAAACCTAAATTAAACTTTTAAAAGGAAAGCTGGAATCCTAAATTCAACTTTTAAAAATACAGCAGCTAAGATGGCCATTGCAATTTGCATTGAAGTGCCTCACATTCTAATGTATCGAGGTGGAGACGCATGTCTGAATCACCCTCATCCAGAACAATGGCTTGAGCAGTTTGAATGCTACCTGGTATTGCTTTCATTAGCAAGACATTCAAAGCCATCTTGGAACATTAACACTAGTGGAGATGAACCTCCAGGGAGGGTAATCATTGAAACAATTCGATCAGAGAGGATTGGAATTCTTAGACTTGGATCTCTTTAAAGTGCAAAAGAGAATACCCTGGGAAAATCATGTGACAGTCTTCCCAGTCTGTGTGAAAACTTGGAGTTTCTTTTGGACACGTCAGACAAGCATCTGAACTAATCAGGGCAGTACCCCAGTGGGGCTTTGTCTCTCTGTCTCTCTCTCTCCAGGAAACACTAAGTTTCGAACCCTGTCTGTGGACTGCAAGCATCCAAGCCTATCATTGCTGCAGGCAGGACTCTGGGGAGAAAGCCATCTACATCACTGTCTCCAAGAAACCCTGAACCAGTTGGCCACCTCTACCAACCAGAAACTTCAGGACCACAAATTCAGTTGGAAGACAATTAATTACCAGACGCCACACACTGAATATTATTTTATTTGTTCTGGACTCAAATCCAACCAATCTATTCTTCATTCTGTAACCTATTTGTGTGTGTGTGTGTGTGTGTGAGAAAGTTGGAGCGTAGTTTATCATTTTTACTTAGATCAGGTTTTGGTTTTAAGTACAATAAACCAACCTCTTTCTTGTTTAAACTCAGGAAAATCTGTCTGATTGGTTCTTTTATGATCATAGCACATAAAAGGGTTAAACACTTACTGAATTGGTAAGCACATCCACTGTTTAAAAGAAATAAAGCTGGTTATGGTCAAACAAGGATTTACAAGCATTGTAGATCACAAGAAATTATCCAGGATCTTTCATCATGTGAAATAAAAAGCAAGATTGGAAAATTAAATTATATAATTATCAGCAGATTTAAAGTATTGGTGCCAGAATTGATCAGTAAATTTGGCTGATGTTATAAGAAATCAATAACACACTTGCCACCATCCTTTATGTTTTTTGACCATGGAGATGTAAAATTTGACTTACAGGGGCTTTGAAAATGATCTCCCAACCATCAAACGCAATGTTCAAAGGTTCCCACTCCACATTTACGGAAGTCTCACGGATAGACTTGAATCTTAAACCATCTGGTGTGGGTAGATCTGCAGGGAGGCAGGAATTATTTTTAGAAAGCTGGAACTTCACATAAAACAGATAATTTCCATCAGAACAATTATGGGTTGAGAGGGCTATCTTTAAACAGCAGTCTTTAACTTTAATGTGGTTTAAGTAACCACACGGGTTGCAAAATGGCCTGCCTGACTGTTTTGAGGTCGATAAGATGGCTGCTTGGAGCTAAATTGATGAAGACTACCAATTTAGAACATGCTATTCATTCAGCAAAATCAAAATTTTTGGCAAACATTGCAGGTGTACAGGTTGCATTTAATTTAAAAAATAATTATTTTATTTTTATTCTCTTTCATATAAATTGTTAGTATTCAATGCTAAGGAATCTGTCTCAAAGATGAGATATAAATTAAAATTTAAACATTAAATATACCTGGGAGTGCCTTTACTCAAACAACCAGACTTTAAAATCAAATTTAATTTGAAATATTTGCTGCCAATTGCTCTGGCTTTGAATTGATATTGACATTAATCAAATCAATAGTTCCAATATGAAATGTTTCTATATTAAAGTTTGATTCACTTATTCTTTCTGAGATCACATACAAATAATTCACAGAATACTTGCATCACAAGAATTCAATATGAAGAGATCAATACTGTGATGTACAAATACAGCCTGCATCTGGATAGCAGCAGTAAAATGTAGACCCAAGGTTACAGAAGGAACCTAGAATGCCTGCAGTGAAAAGTTGAGACTATTCCCATATTCTCAAGGTCACTGGTGCATACTTTGGTGCAGTCATTCACCAATCTTCCAACCGAGAACCTCATGTTCTTTGGCTAATTGAATTTTAGAAATGATAAATATTTTATCCTTTGAACCTATTCTTATTGACATCAGGGAGCAGCATTTGTTACCAATGGCCCTGATTAAGGGCCAACGCTACCTGGTGACGAACGATGGGTCATAATAAAACAGAACTAATTGGAGAATATGTAACCTTTATGGTTTCTGCATTCCTGTTCAGTTTTCCAGCAAATAATTTTTATGAAAGGAAAGGCTTATTGACTTATAGTTGAAAGAAGATGTTTTTACAACCACCCTCGTGAGTTTTCTTTGGGGCTATTACTACACTGACTGGAATTTCAGGCCAGATTCATTCACACATGACAAAATGCAGCATATTACTAATTGCACAAACATTTAAAAAGCACACAAGATGAAAAACATACACCAAAAAGGTCAAAGTAAATGTTCTGTTGATGCCACCATAGAACAGTTACTAGACCTGAACTCCCAGTGAAAATCAATGGCAACAAAGTTGCCTCTGTGAGGTGAATATATCTTGTTTTAACACAAGGTCTGATATCACGTCGCCTTCCATCTTCTTCTTTAATGTGCTAATTCATATGCATCTTCTTTCCGGTCTTTGTATCATTATAGGCAAGCTTTTTTTTAATTCTTTCATGGGATGTAGGTGTCACTGGCTAGGCCAGCATTTATTGCCCATCCATCATTTCCCTTTAGAAGGCGGTGTTGAGCCGCCTTCTTGAACCGTTGCAGTCCATGTGCAGTCTGTTTCCTCAGAGTTGTCATTTGATGACCAATGTAAATGAAATCCTTACAAAAGTGACTTGTTACTTTAACATACAACCCAATACGTTGACAGTGAGTTGGCTGCCAAAAGACTATCCTTGACTATTTTTCAGATTGTAAGCAAACATCATCATGAGTGAAGCTGCATTATTGATCTTCCTGTCTATTGTCACTGTTTCAGATGCTAAATTGGAAATAGCAATAAAAAAGTAATTGCGCTGTGTATTCCAGATTAGGTAGTTTAGACACAATGCAGTTTAAGACAGCCTTTCATTTTAGTTCTTGGTAACAAGATTAGTGAAGCATTTCCTACCACTGTGGTTTGCCGTGGAATTGGAATCAATAAAACACACTTCATTTGTGATAGTTTGTTATTTTTTTCTATAAATTCCACTTGTAGCATATTGCTCTTTTCCACTAACACTTGATGAGTTAAAATGGCTTAATGTCCAATAATTCATCAAAATCTTAACTTTTTGCATCAATCTGATCACAATTGGAGACAATTCAGCGTAGACATTGTTGTCAGTAACGGGCAAACACTTAATGGACTCTTATACCCATTACTTTAACAAAGGTCCTGGCCAGTTGAAACTAAAATAAAATAAATGAACTAAAATTGTAGAGATAGAAATTTGACACAAGCACATAGACGTTTGCACAATAACATTACCAAGGATAGCTTTACGGCTCATTTTGCCAGGTATCGGGGTAAGGCTTCTTGTTGCTATTGACAACAGTAAAATCTTTTCTATCTATACTTAATTTGTTTGTAACTTTGCTTCAAGTCTCCAGCCAAAAGCATCTAAAAGCCTGATTTTTGAAAGGGGCATAGCTAAGCCAAGATTAATTTAAGTTTTTTTTTTATAACAAATATTATATTGTTTCAAATATGCATACTTCCAATTTCAAGCCATATTCCCTCTAGAGCTCAAATGCTGACGCCACTTTTTCTCAGTCACATTTATTGCCTCTTATTTACTTTCTGGAATGTAAATTTGCTTTCTCCCAATTAATAACTGCCATTCCTGTTATGTTAATAGATAATAAAAGTTTACTGGAGTGCCTTTTGTACCAACATTAACATATCACAGATGGATAAGTTTGCCGTTCACAGGCTCAAGTATGCAAATGAACATTCCTACAGAGACTGGTGGTACTCACGTGTTGCTACTTTGGCACTGACAGGAATGCTTTTCTGGTTGCTAAGGATAGCAAAAACGTTGATTAAGTATTCAACCCCTGGCTCTAGTCCTTGGATGGTGGATGACATTTGGTCTCCAGGTACTCTTATTTCCAATTGTAGACCACCAGGAGTAGTTGGAGCATAGGTGATAAGGTATTCGTTTACTCGGACTTCATTATACCACTCCAAATCCAAAGTTTTAGGAGTCACTTCAGTCACCTTTAGGTTTTTAGGGGGAGAAACTGCAGGAAGAAACAAAAATGTGGCAAAGTTTTCAATACAATAATTACCGAGAAATAAAATATAATACTGGTCATAATTTTGTCTTCGTGCAGAATTTCTAAACTGAGAAGGTTGGGCAAAGGCTTAGTCCCCATAATGTAGCACCATTGTTGAAAAGAGTAGAAATTGGGCATTATAAGAATGAGGCAAGAGGGTAGATAAAGGGAAAGGGAGAGATTGTAAAAGAAAGAGTCAACTATACAATATGAAACAATTAGTACAGACTAACATACCACAATGTATACGCAACAACCTATTGTGCTGTATAGCATTTTGCCTCATACATTTGTTTTAGTAAATATGTTTAGGTTTAAATAAATTTGATTAGTTATCTACAAAGTAACAGCAACTTGCATTTATATAGCACTTTTAATACAACAGAAGGTCCCAAGGTGCTTCACAGAGGCACTATAAAACAAAATATAATACCATGCCACATAAGATATTAGGACAAACGACCAAAAGCTTGGTCAAAGAGGTAGATTTTAAGGAGTGCCTTAAAGGAGGAAAACGAGGTAGAGATGGAGAGGTTTAAGGAGGGAATTCTAGGGCCCAGGCAGCTGAAGGCACAGCCACCAATGCTGGAGCAATTAACATTAGGGATGCTCAAGTGGCCAGAATTGGGTGACCACAGATATCTTGAGGAGATTACAGAGAAAGGGAGGGGCGAGGCCATGAATGGACTTGAAAACAAGGATGAGAATTTTAAAATTGAGGTGTTGCTTAACTGGGAGCCAGTGTAGATCAGCGAGTACCAGGGTGATGGGTGAACAGGATTTGATGCGACTTAGGACATAGACAGCAGAGTTTTGGATGACCTCAAATTTACAGATAGTAGAATGTAGGAGGTCAACTAGGGGTGTATTGGAATAGTCAAGTCAATATTCAAGACAATATTCAAGTAGGTCCAGCATGTGATATTATCCACATTCCAGATTAATGAGAAAGAAAGACTTGCATTTATATAGTGCCTTTCACGACCTCAGGACATCCCAAAGCACTTTACTGCCAATGAAGTACTTTTCAAAGTGTAATCACCCCAGAAGATGTAGTGGGAGACCTATGGAAATTCCAGTCTGCAGTGTTACCCCAGGCTAAGTAACTTAAGAATAAAGTCCTAGGTCATGAGGAGCATGGCCACTCAAGGATGGACAGGTGGGTCTCTGGGAAATCTTTACCTATAGAGGATTTCCCAGAAATGCATCAGTTAAATTATACATGAGACCCAAGGAGGACAGTATTAGCAATTATTGCTTTCTTTCCAGTTATTTTTGTCAGATCACTTATTTCCATTCAGGAAGAAAGCCAGATTCTGTGATTTAATGTATTGTACTTCTGCAGACTGCTAATAGGAACAAGCTCCAGTGCCTTAAGTAGAAAGTGAATCCAGAAGTGTCAAGTCAGCATAGGATGATCATCAACTGAGTCAATGAATAGCATTTGCTTGTAAAGAAGTGGTCAGCAATAAATATAAAATATTAACTGAGTATCATTACAAAGGTTGTTAGTGATTTTTCTTTTCTTACCACCTTCATTGAAATTACTTCCTGCTTATTTTCAGGAGGATTTCTGATAGACTGTTTGCACATTTACTTTTGCTCAATAAAATATTACTCTTGTACTTTTTTCATCTGCCTCCTCTGTGAGCAGGTTTGACTGCATAGTATATTCAAATGTTACAGTGACTGCCATATACTGGACATATTTGTATTTTAATATAAAGATAATTTAAACATAAATACGAATTTCAAATGTGTGAAATATGCTATTTAAAGATATATTACTTAAGTTGTTTGTAAGCAGCACACTCCATCAAAATGAAATTAGCCTTTGTTTTCTGAGGAAAATTATCCTCATGAAATTAAATCTGAGGACCATACTCTCTAAAGTGTAAATTAAAACAAATATTCGACTTTGTGTAGAGTACCAGTGAGACCATATGTGTATTGTTATTGCCATGCTAGACCCCCACCTACCAAGCATGAAGCACATTAATTTTATCATGAACATTGATTTTAAACTGTTACTGGGTTGAGGAAAGGACTTGTTAAACAGATCAGCTGTGGCTAGAAAAGATATTTGCATATTAACAGACGGTGCTTAGAAGGACAAAGGACCATTCCCTGATCACCAGGTATTGTGTGTAAGAGGAGCATTCCAGAGACTGCTAAAGTGATATAATCCAAGACGTGGTCAGACCAGTGAGTCACATGACTAACCTGCTTGGCAACCTGGGTTTTTCTGAATTGTACAAACAGTTTGAACTGAGAGTGTCTGTTTGCTCCTGGACTGAGAAGATCTCTCCTGTCTGCTCCCATCTCTTTCTCACAAGCCTCTGAATCCACTGAAGACACCTGAACCCCAAGAGAGAAACGTCTCCTACAGCGAACAAGGTTTAAGAAGAATACTGGGCCCCAATGAAAAGCAAGGACTCTACATTGAGCTCCAAGAACTGTAACAAAACACTTCAGATATTGCCGTAAACTTTTCACTTCATTTTTATCCAGCTCTTTTCTGTCTCTATTTTCATGTGTGTATGTGTATGCATGTTAACGTGGGCATGTCGTGTATCCGTAGGATCAACCAAATTAGAGTTTAAGCTTAAGTTTAATAAATTCCAATCTTCCTTCTTTAAACCTAAAACAACCTGTTTGTGCTGGTTTCTTTGCCTTATAATTGGAAAGCGGTGAACAAAGATTCACCAATGGGGAGCTAAAAATACGGTGTGTTTAAAATTAAACCCTGTTACGGTAAGACCAGGTGAAGGCTGAAAGGAAACCCTGGACCTCTTTTTCATCTGATCATAACATTATGAAATCATAAAATCACAATACAGGCCTTTTGGCCCATCTTGCCTATACAAGTTCTTTAAAAGAGCTATCCAATTAGTTCCACACCCCTGCTCTTTCTCCCAGAGTTTTGCAAATTTTTCCTTTTCAAGTATACAATTCCATTTTGAATGCCACTATTGAACCTGCTTCCACCACCCTTTCAGGCAGTGCATCATAACAACTTGTTCCATGTACTTTTGATGCGGATGTATGGAAAAGGCTCAAAGAAGAATGACAAAGGTGATTCCGCATTTGGGGCTTCTGATTAAGAAGAGACTCTCAGGTCTCAGAAGATGACAATGTACAGGATTGGAAATGCCAGTGATATGATCCAGAAAAGTATGAACATTATTAGATTTAAGCAGATTTTTGTTTTAACTTTGAGTGCGAATGTAGAACTGGATGGAAGGTGGGGAGGAGTGGTGGTGATGGTGGTAGGGGGTGGGGTGGGTGCAAAGGTGCAAAAATAACATGATTAATGTGAAAGAAATCAATTTTCCCACAGAAGCGAATGTTTGGAGCAGATTCCAGGCAAAATTTGTATTGATTAATTCCTTCTAAAAGAATCAAATAGAAATCTGGTTAAGACAAGAATTGAATGCTATTGTGATAACAGATTAAGATGATCAAATAGTCTTCAGGTCACCTGACTCCTGTGCTTTGGCAGTTAGTTGACTAAAATCCAAAAAAAGAGATTTGTGGATAGGGAGTATATTCTTGAATTTTGCTGAATTACTGTGTGAGCTTTTTGGCCTAATTCCAAGTTTTAATTCCATGCACCCTTTGCATAATATTTCAAAATCTGCTAATAACATTCTGGAAGATAACTCTCACCTTTATACTGCTTTTTCAATTCATAAAATGCATACCTAGGACTCACCCAGTTGTTCTAAATGTAGGCCATAATACTTCATCTTATTCAGCCTGGGGTTTACATTCTAGCCTTGGCTGGCCTTAGAACTTTGCTTAACTATGAGGTAACTCATTACAACTGGCTATAGATGGAACATTCCATCTTTGGTAAGGATGTGGAGAAAAAAATTTGACATGAGTTACCCTGCCATAAAGCTGACTTACTCAACCAATAGACAGCAGCACTCATGGGCAGACTGCAAAGAGGAGTAAGGTTATGAAAGGAGATAAAGGTACAAAAGGGAATAGGTTAGAGCAAAAAGGTGAATTCATGTGTCACATCAGAGGAATGAAGGAACTGAGAATTATCCTATTTTATTTATTTTAAATCATGAACTGCTGGACATACCAGACAAGAAAACTGCAGAGAATAAACAGTGCTACTACTTTGTCAGTTATCGACTATCTCAGCAAATTAATTGGGAATGGTTATAGATGATCAAGCTCATGTTTCATTCCATTGTGTATAACTTGTATTTGTGAACTGCCAAGTTTTTGGCACAATCTATCAAACATATGGAAAATCTCTTGGATTCACATGAAAGCTTTTTTTTTTCAAATTTCAAAACTAGGCAGTGAGCAATTCAACTGCTTACCTAAGTGATTTTTTACCATAAGTTCATTTATTTAAATATATATTTTTCCTGTACTGTCCTTTTCTGCATTTCAAACACTAAAATATCAAAAGGCAAAATACAGCTAAATGGATTGGGAATGAACAAGACCCAGTAGAGATTGAAGAGTTTAATTTCAGCTTTTAAAAAGTATGTTATGAATTAGAATTGTTAGACACGTAAAATACAATTCAGATCTCTTATGTATTGCAAGTAATAGACAGCTGAGTACCATCGTGTTACTGCCCAGCATTCCTGTTAGTAGATACTTTTATGAATTTCCGTGATGCAATTAAAGCTAATAAAGAAGATAGATCTTGAGTGAAACTGATACTTGTCTGTGACAAAGCAAGTGGAAGCAAATATTTGGTATCACTTACCGGCAGAACAGTCTTCTTCTATGTAGCCTTCATCACAGATACATTGGCCATCAACACACCTCCCACGATCATTGCAGTTATTGGGACAGGCCACTTCTCCACAATCTAGACCTCTGTAATTTGGATCACAGACACATTGGCCATTGACACAGCGGCCACGGTCGTTGCAGTTGTCCGGACAAGCCAGTTCACTGCAATCCTCACCAGTAAAACCATCATCACAGACACATTGACCATTGACACAGTGGCCATGGTTGTTGCAGTTGTTAGGACAGGCCAGTTGACCACAGTCTTCTCCTGTGAAGCCTTCTTCACAGATGCATTGGCCGTTAATACATTGACCACGGTCATAGCAATCATTAGGGCAAATCAGCTCGCTGCAGTCTTCTCCTGAATAGTTCTCCTCACAGATACACTGACCACTGACACAGCGGCCACGGTCGTTGCAGTTGTTTGGACAAGCTAATTCACTACAGTCATCTCCGGTGAAGCCATAGTTACAGATGCACTGTCCATTGACACAGTGGCCGACGTTATTGCAATTGTTTGGACAGAGGAGCTCATTGCAGTCTTCTCCTGTGAAGCCTTCATCACAGATACAACGTCCATTGTCACAGTGCCCATGGTTGTTACAATTGCTTGGACAGGCTAATTCACCACAATCTTCTCCAGTGAAACCTTCATGGCAGATGCACTCTCCGTCAACACAGAGTCCACGATTGTTGCAGTTGTTCAGACAGGCCCATTCACTACAGTCTTCTCCTGTGTAGCCTTCATTGCAGACACATTCCCCATTGACGCAGAGGCCATTGTTACTGCAGTTGTTTACACAGACAAGTTCTCCACAATCTTCACCAGTGAAACCTTCATCGCAGTAACAAACCCCTTCGATACAACGCCCACGATCATAACAGTCATTCGGGCAAATAATTTCTGAACAATCCTGATCAGTAAAACCTTCATCGCAGATACATTCTCCGTCGACACAGCGGCCACGATTATAGCAGTTGTTAAGACAGGCCAGATCTCTGCAGTCTTCTCCAGTTAAACCTTCATCACAGACACACTGTCCATTAATACAAATACCATGGCTGCTGCAGTTGTTAAGACAGAGTTTTATCCTGCAGTCTTCACCTGTATAACCTTCAACACAGACACAAGCTCCGCTAATACAGGTTCCATATTCACCGCAGTCAAATCGGCACACCTCCTGGCTACAGTCTTCTCCTGTGTAACCACTAAAGCAATGACAGACTCCAATTATACACCTGCCTTGATCGCTGCAGTCATTAAGGCAGGATACTTCAATGCTACAGTCTTCACCAGTGAAACCTTCTTCACAAAAACACTTGCCATTAATGCATGTGCCTCTATTATTGCAGTTTTCTGGGCAGTCAGGTTCGGTGCAATTTGTTCCTTTCCAGCCTGGGTTACATAAACAGCCACAGGTATCTGTACTGTAGTTTCCATGTGCACCACAGAAAGGTTTTACATCAACACGACCTAAACAAAGATGTTTGTTAGTGTACAGTAAGACATGATTTGTATAAAGTAGGCAACTAAGACCGAATGGCTTTAATGACATTAATTGCTTGGACAGGGCAATTATATCAGTTCTAATATGCCAAACATGGTATTAAGAATTAATAATTAGGATACAAGGTTAAAGATATACCAGCTATTTTTTGCAGTAACACAAGTTGTATATATAGATAAAGCATTGTTCTCAGTCTACATCAGTGACATTGTATATATGCAGCCACAATTATTTAACTATAGCACATAGCTGCTATTATTATACCTCTTCCTTGTTGTGCGCCATTTCCACAGCATCCTCCATTAGCACATTGATCGCGTAATAACGATACATGACCTTCCAAAGCCTCCAACCTGTTTAGCAGGTCACGGATATCTGGGCCTGCCGCACAGCCGCAGGCCTGACGTGGGATGTTGATTCGGTGAGTGAAGACAATTTGATTTTCACCATCAACTGTGTGCTCTATGTGTTGGTCACTGGAGTCAGCTTTGGGTCTCGCAATGCCATCAGGGTCCTCCAAGTCCACTGAACAAAGAGACCCAAGAGGAACATTGATGTTGTAGACGTGGTTGAAGTTTATAGGTTGTGTTCCAAGTGGTAAAGTGATATTTTCTTCTTTTGGCTGCAAGATGTCTCTCTTCTGTCTAATAACTTTCTTAATAAGTCCCTCATGGGTTTGTGCCACCAAAATAGCTGTCACGAAACAAACTAAAATGTGCCACTGAAGCCCCATTTTGATAGTTTATAATCTTCCTGTTTAGTGGAGTCAGTTTTGTTTACCGATTTAGCACACAGCGATAAAATGTGAAAGCTTTGGTCCCTTTTCAACTCAGTTTATCTGCAAGAAATCAAGAAAAAATATGTTGTGAAAGGGCCCCATTTCTCTTCACAAACTGACATGATGTTTCATTAATCCCTCACACATTTGGAAAAAAAAACTAATGATTGCATTTGCAAACATGTAGAACCACCCAAATTAAGCAAAGAAATCCATCCAATTAAACTAAGGCAAAAAAATTGCCATCTAACATGATGTTCGGCAGCAGGATGATTGATTTAAAATGCTGACTTAGTTATAGCATTGGCTATTCATTATTACTAATGATTAAAGCACTCTATGATCGGCTGAAGCCGTAGGTATGACTGAGATGCATTAACATGTCACAGCAAGGCACAGTTAAGATAAATAATGTGACAGTCATTGAGAAATTGCTCTTTCCAGACAGCCCCTGAACTAGCTTGTGTGATGGATGGGTTACAAATTGTAATAACATGTGACATAGCTTTCAGTTTTGCTTAATCAGTAACCAAACAATGCTATTTGGCATCTCAGATGAATAGTGAAGGCTTATCTCAAACTGTCAGGTGTACAGTTATAGAGCAGAATGGAAATTTTAAAATAGAGAGGATGGACATTCCTATTTGACACAATGGCGGTGGATCTTCAGTGGGACGGCACTATCACTGACCCTGACCAATTTGGTGAGGTGGGGAGAAGGAAATTGTTGCAGCATTTGTCACAGGCTCAGATCAACAGCAGTGGAGATCTTAAATAAAATTCTAATTTTTCTTTCAGTCATTGCTGCAAATTAATCAGTAACAGATAATTATTATTTGGCTGATATTTACATGAGAGAGTTTCTATATTTCTCACATATTAATGAATCACAAGGATATGTACCAATTTTATTTGATACTCATTAGAAAACTGCAGGACCCAAACTGGGGACGTTCAGTGGAGGCGTGAGACCCCCATGAGGAGGAAAGCCTTACATCATTGTGGCTTCACAGTAGCTAATGTATAGCTGCAACCATAATATTGTTGGGAACCTTTTAAGCTTCTGCTCTAAATCTTTAAGTGTTAGCAGCATGTAATCAATTTTATTAGCTCTTCACTAACATTTAAGGGACATTTAGCATTGGTAGAAAGGCATTTTCATTTTGCACTAACAGCATTGTAAGTTCTGATTCAGGGCTTCACCTGTTTGTGGAGCAACGCTCCCTTGAGGTGGTATTCTCACACTTCTTGGGTTTGACACCGTACACCCTTTTTGTCATGTCAAACTGCTTTGCAAAATGCTCAGCAAATCTATTGGACACCTCAATGCTTTGCAGACATTAGTTTTAATAGAATAAACTTTCCAACCCTATGGATTTATTGCCCAGATGCCCAATTAAGGGCCACTTCCCACCCCACTGGCATTTTACCAGAGTTGGGAGGGGCTGCCGCTGTGTGGGGAGACGGCCAGGTAAACTATGGTGGCCTCAGTGCAATCCTGGGAGTGGGGGTGGGTGGGGGGGTGGGGAGTGGGAGTAGGTGGGGAGGGGTGTGGGAAGGGTGGGTGCTCCTTGATGGGTGCCCCATGGCCCACAGAGGGGCCCCCAGTGGCATTGGCTGCCCCATGCCCAAGGCAGAAGCACCAGAACAAATCCCACACCACCCCTCCACCCAACCAATTGCGAGGACCAACTACCTGGCCCTGGCTTCCCTCAAAAAACTCACCTGTCTTCGAGGGCGCTTCAGCACTGAGGTGCCGTTTCCTTCATGATACAACCTCAGCAGTGGGCATGGCTAGCGGTGGCACTGCCAAGGCCGCCACTCTGTTTGGGCTGGCAGCTCTGGGTGGGGGTGGGGGGCTGGGTGGAGGGGGGTGGGGCGCTATCCTCAATTGGACAGCGGCCCTCGTGGCAGCCTGTTAATTGGCCACCGGGAGAAAAGTGCTACCCAGGGTCCCACTGCCTGTTGGAGTGGGGTCGGCTCCCACTTTGGGCCCCAGTGGTGGGACTTGACTGCCTTTCACAAAATTCAGAAAGAGAGGAGAGATCTCTATGATCCCTGTTCTCTAATCAATTAAATCTCCAGTTTTTAAGGTGATACCTGTATATATGTTTGTAATCATGGAGGTGGAGAGTTCCCTCCTGAACAGGACGCTTTGGGCTGAATTCTCCCAGTCCCGCAGAGGTGGTTTTGGGAGCGGGACCGAGAATGAAAACAGAAAAGAGCACATCGAGTCAGCTACCTGATATGTTCCTGCCTCCAAGCAATCGTGCCAGAGGCAGGGTGAGCGCGACAGTGTCTATCTGCCTGATGGAGGCCGGGCCCCCCTGCTGAGGCCAGAGACTGTCATTTAACCTGAGGCAGCCTCCCGGTGGAAGGCTGGGGGGCATTGATGCCTCCTCTCCATCACCCCAGCATGGACCCACCGGGATGCAATGGCCATTGCTGCGACTGAGGCCATCCTGTGGAGAGGCTGTGGCCATGACGGCTTATTTTTAAACTCTTTGCAATCCCTTTTGAGGCACCCTTGCCATCTTCTGCTGTCTCAGCCGCGTCCACCTCTTCCGGAGCTGCCCGTCAGACATCGTCGAGAGCCCTCCCACTGGGCCATCCGCCATCCTTAATTAGATGGGGGTCCTAGAAGCAGCTTCTTGATTGCTCCTAGAGGCAGCTATCGCTAGAAACGTCCCGCCATGGCCACTTCCAGGTTACTGACCCGGAATTGAGGCCGACATCGGGATGGGGACCCTACCAGTAAAATTCAGCCCTTAGATTTCATGCCATACAGGAGCCATTAGTTGTAGATAGGGTTCTGCCTGCCTGGATCCCGAATGAAAGTTACTGGTCTCTGATCGGTCTCATTCCAGTCTGAATGAAAGATGCTGGATAGTACCAGTGTCAAATTGCTGCTGAAGAATAGAAAAGTTATTAGAATGTTCATCAGGGCACTTTGGCCTCATATTTCCACTCGAATCCACTGTCTTTTTCTGGCACAATTCGAGCAGCATTGGCATACCTGGTGCATGAGGTCTAGAATTTTAAGTGCAAATTGCATACAGCTCAACTCGAGCTTCCATGAACTTTTACCCTAGCTTTAAAAACATCGTGTGGAAGCAGTCCCCACCCACAAAACTGGGCACATGTTCCAGGGTGAATTAATCACAGTTGGGAGTTTTCATTAATTGTGCTCATTTGCAGGCCAAGGAGGCTCTAAAAGTTAAGCTGGTTCTTTTGGGTGCAAGGACATGAACAGATACATTTTGAAAGGTTTTGAATGATTTTAAAAAAACTAAGGAACTGACTACTGTACCACAATCTAATCAGAAAATAGTTATTTATATTTTTGAAAAAAGCATTTGCAGAAATTTGAAATCAGGTTTTCATAGGTCATGGATTGAAAATGTGATTCAAAACGCTTATGTTTTTGTGATAAACCCATTTTCAGCTGTAGTAATCAAACTTTACGAAGTCGCCACTCTTAAATATCAAGAAATATTTTATAAAGCAAGCAAAAAAAATTACATTTCAAAACGCTGTCCGTGTCAGATTTTGCGTCTGGCAATATGCAAATGATTGAGCGGAAACTCAGGGGAATCAAACACCTTTCAAAATGCATGCGATTTTGGGTGCAATTTGTTTTGGAATTGCCGATTGCACCCAAAGTGAAAACTCTACCCCATTATGCCCAAGTTTGTAATTGCTCTGTTTTATTGCCATGGCTATTTTAAACTGACAGCCGTCTTCCTGGTCTGCAAGACATCCTGTTTTCGTTTATTGAGTATATGCAAAGCCTTTTTATCCTCATCGTCCAGGAGTAATTACAGGCATTTGATCAAACAACAGTCTCAAATGATGTGTAGCAATGGTCATTCCCAAAATCACACTTTGAAAATTACAATGGGAAGAATTTAACAGGAAAACCCTACCTGCAAATGCAGTGATTAGATCATCTTAAAACAATGAGAAAAGTCAATAAAATTGTTGAACAATTTTTTAAACATTTGGACTTTGAAGAAGTTCCAACTTGTAGAATGTTCCATTTTCACACTGTATAATTATCAGTGTACAGTAAATGAGTCTGGGAATGTCTCACTGTCTGCAAACTTGGCAGCAGGTGGCTGAGTTTTACATATGTGCAATGGACAAAAGAATTTTAATTGAAAACAGAATTGCTTCCCTAAGTTACCCAATGTCTAATATTGTACTTGGTGATGCAAGAGCAAAGGGAAATCCATTCCTTAAACCATAAAGCTAGTTGATTGCTTTGAAAAACCTATGAAATAAAAGGAAATAATTGTTTGAATTACAATAATGTTTTGTATTTGACTTGAATTACAGTGGCCCATTGCTGATTCTAAACCTGAAGCCTCTCTGCAGAAGCAATAATGTGGCTATCCATCCGGTTTTATCCTGGACTGTCGGCTTTCAGTGCACCTGCCTCCACTCTGGTACTGGATGCCCTTGTGTCTGGTATTTTGAATTTCAGTAACAGTTACATTGCCAGGTAAGCCTTGGAGGTCTGTCTGTATCTGTAAACCACCCCCACAATCTCATGTTATATAATGGCCATCTGCTCAATGGCACCGCTCACGGTGCAGCTTTCACCAACATCGGTTGCTGCTCATCATCCGGCTGCTTCATATCTTTTATTTTATTCACTCATGGGATGTGGCCAGGCCAGCATTTATTGCCCATCCCTAATTGCCCTTGAGAAGGTGGTGGTGAGCTGCCTTCTTCAACCGCTGCAGTCCATGTGAGGTAGGTACACCCACAGTGCTGTTAGGAAGGGAATTCCAGGATTGTGACCCAACGACAGTGAAGGAACGGCGATATAGTTCCAAGTCAGGATGGTGTGTGAACTTGGAGGGGAACTTGCAGGTGGTGGTTTTCCCATGCATTTGCTGCCCTTGTCCTTCTAGTTGGTAGAGGTCGCGGGTTTGGAATGTGCTGTTTAAGGAGCCTTGGTACGTTGCTGCAGTGCATCTTGTAGATGGTACACACTGCTGCCACTGAGCATCAGTAGTGGAGGGAGTGAATATTTGTGGATGTGGTGCCAATCAAGCGGGCTGCTTTGTCCTGGATGGTGTCGAGCTTCTTGAGAGTTGTTGGAGCTGCACCCATCCAGGCAAGTGGAGAGTATTCCATCACACTCCTGACTTGTGCTTTGTAGATGGTGGACAGGCTTTGGGGAGTCAGGAGGTGAGTTACTCACTGCAGGATTCCTAGCCTCTGACCTGCTCTTATAGCCACGGTATTTATATGGCTTCTCCTGTTCAGTTTCTGGTCAATGGTAACCCGTAGGATGTTGATAGTGGGGGATTCAGTGATGGTAATGCCATTGAATGTCAAGGGGTGATGGTTAGATTCTCTTTTGTTGGAGATGGTCATTGACTGGCACTTGTGTGGCACAAATGTTACTTGCCACTTATCAGCCCAAGCCTGGATATTGTCCAAGTTTTACTGCATTTCTACACGGACTGCTTCAGTATCTGAGGAATTGCGAATGGTGCTGAACATTGTGCAATCAGCGAACATCCCCGCTTCTGACCTTATGATGAAAGGAAGGTCATTGATGAAGCAGCTGTAGATGGTTGGGCCTAGGACACTACCTTGAGGAACTCCTGCAGTGATGTCCTGGAGCTCTGCTGATTGACCTCCAACAACCACAACCATCTTCCTTTGTGCTAGGTATGACTCCAACCAGCAGAGAGTTTTTCCCCTGATTCCCATTGACTTCAGTTTTGCTAGGGCTCCTTGATACCATACCCGGTCAAATGCTGCCTTGATGTCAAGGGCAGTCACTCTCACCTCACCTCTTGAGTTCAGGTCTTTTGTCCATGTTTGGACCAAGGCTGTAATGAGGTCATGAGCTGAGTGGCCCTGGTGGAACCCAAACTGAGCATCACTGAGCAGGCTATTGCTAAGCAAGTGCCGCTTGATGGCACTGTTGATGACAGCTTCCATCACTTTTATGATGATTGAAAGCAGGCTGATGGGGCCGGGTTGGACTTGTCCTGCTTTTTGTGTACAGGACATACTCGGGCAATTTTCCACATTGCAGGGTAGATGCCAGTGTTGTAGCTGTACTGGAACAGCTTGGCTAGGGGAGCAGCAAGTTCTGGAGCACAGGTCTTCAGTACTATTGCCGGAATATTGTCAGGGCCCATAGCCTTTGCAGTTTCTTGATATCACGCAGAGTGAATTGAATTGGCTGATGTCTGGCAACTGTGATGCTGGGGACTTTAGGAGGAGGCCGAGATGGATCATCAACTCAGCACTTCTGGCTGAATATTGTTGCAAATACTTCAATCTTATCTTTCGCACTGATGTGCTGGGCTCCCCCATCATTGAGGATGGGGATATTTGTGGAGCCACCTCCTCCGGTTAGTTGTTTAATTGTCCACCACCATTCATGGCTTGATGTGGCAAGACTGCAGAGCTTAGGTCTGATCTGTTTGTTATGGGATCGCTTAGCTCTGTTTATCGCATGCTGCTTACGCAGTTTGGCACGCAGATAGTCCTGTGTTGTAGCTTCACCAGGTTGACACCTCATTTTGAGGTATGCCTGGTGCTGCTCCTGGCATGCCCTCCTGCACTCTTCATTGAACCAGGGTTGGTCTCCTGGCTTGATGGTAATGGTAGAGTGGGGGATATGCCGGGCCATGAGGTTACAGATTGTGGTTGAGTACAATTCTGCTGCTGCTGATGGCCCACTGCGCCTCATGGATGCCCAGTTTTGCATTGCTAGATCTGTTCGAAATCTATCCCATTTAGCACGATGATAGTGATGGAGGGTATCCTCAATGTGAAGGCGGGACTTCGTCTCAACAAGGACTGTGTGGTGGTCACTCCTACCAATCTCCTGCTGGTGAAAACCACACTGGTGAGTCTGCACTTCTGCCTTTTGTGTGCGCATGCACGGGGGTTGGCGGGCTGAGGGTTGGGGTGGCAGTGGGGTTCTGTGTCCAATATTCTTGGCCTCTGCCAATGGCCACCCTAAGAAACAAAATGGCACAGCTGAAGGCTTAGCCTCCAATATTTCTCCTCCTCAGGCACCGTCACAAGTAATGATGCAAAGTCAGGCCCAAACTCTGCTTCACAAGTTAAATGGCCAATGTCCACAGCCACACAGAGGCCAGAAAATGGATACTTAAAATAATGTTCATGTGCAAATCCAAATGTATGCACTATTCCTAACTTCTTGGTCAAGGAATGGCAGGATAGTCCATAATGTGAGAAAACAGTCATGTTATTGTTAAAAGTTAACAATTTATTAGTTTGCATTATTTTTTGAAAGAAACCTTGTTGACTTTCTGAATTTCTCAGAGGAGAGATGGCAGTCCACTTATGGCAGTTTTGTTTTCAAATAAATCAGGCAACAAAATATCTTTAGCGCAGAGGAGGCAGCTTCATTCGAGTAGCTTGTATCTACTTACAGATCTGGGTCATATATTTTAATGGTCAGGTGAGGGAAAATATCATTATAATTTACAATTGTGACAAACTCATTCTTTTGCTTTATGATAAATGGGAGGACATTTAAACGAATATATAAAGCAGCAGAACATGGCAAAAGATAGTCATAATCTATATTTTAAATATGTTCCAATATCAAAGCATAACTAAAAGGGTTTTATTTTACAGCACAAGAATATAATTTTCCATTATACTACTACTGCAGATTTATTCTTTTGCAATAACTTCATGTTTTTTATCCTCCCCCCCCCGCCCCACCCTACTATTTTATGCCTGTTGAGTCAAGGACCAAATCTATGCATTTGCAACAGGTTACAATGAGGGGCACAAGAACAACCTTGGGTTAAGTCAGAATTAGGTTTTTCTCTCTCCTTATCTCAGACTTGATTCAGTGGTAGTATTCTCATTTCTAAGTCAGAGGTTGGTGGGTTCAGGTCCTACTTCAGAGCCATGAGCACATAATCTAGCCTGATACGTCAGTGCCGTACTTGAGTGCTGCATAGTTGGAGATACCATCTTTTGCATGAGACATTAAACTGAGGCACCATCTGTCCTCTCAAGTGGATGTAAAGGATCCCATGGCTCTATTTCAAAGAGCAGGAGATTTCTCCCTGATGCCCTGGCCAATATTTATCCCTCACTCGAGATGCAGAGTATTGAGATACTGCATCTGTCATAAAATGTAGGAACAATGCATATCTTTGTTATCTACATAATGATTTTATGTTACTGTATACATCCATTTATCTGTGCAATGGGCATTGATTACCATTGACAGTTCTTAGGTCATAAAATAGCAAGATTCAAATTAGTTCAAATTACTTAGTATTCTAGAATTAGAAGCAGTAAATGGGAGTTCTATTGCACTCGTAGAGGATTCAAGTTTAAATCAAATACACATAAAGCTTAAAACTCCCTCTTATCATTTACACAATATTCAAGCAAATTCTAAACACTGATTTAATTTATGTAATAGCCGAGATTCATTTTTAACTTGAGAACTCAGCTCTTGGAGCTCAGCTGCCTATGCAGCCTATCCATCAACAGTACAGTTTAAATGCCAAACTTTAAAATATGCAGGTAACAGCAATAAAATAGATTGATGCGGAATTGGCAAATTAATCAGTTTGCAGAATTTCACAGCTGGACGAAATTGAGTGACAAGATGGTCAAGAGAACTGAAGCTAAACAATTAGTAAATAGTCTTTAACACAAAGAACGTGCTCTTTCAGAATATAATGAGACGTGGTGGATACTTAACAAACCAAATTGCCGTGCATAATGGTGCCTGTCTGATGATTTTTAATTAGGATCTTCATACAGATTTTATTATACAGGAAACAGGTTTTTTTGATTTAACTGTGCTAGAGAGTAGGATTGAGCAAAAATAACCCATTTTAGATATATAACATGGTTGACTTGAAAGATTTGCCCAATCTTGTGCTCCAGATTGCTAGTTGATGGGCATAAAAGATCTGAATTCCTTCAAATCAACTATTCCATCAGCCATCTTAGTGAAATTACAGAGCAGAAGTGAAAACTGATGACTAGCATTTTCTGTAATATAAAATAGAAACTCGGAAGCCAAAAATTACAGTGCCACCTTTTAGTGCCTATTATTTACTATTATTAGAGCCTTAGGCAATAACTGACAATTACAAAGACATTGACAGCGCTGTACTGCATTTAGGTAGATGTACATGAAATTTTCCAAATATGTAATATCTTAAAGAAAACTCTGATTAAAAAGATTTATCTCAAGGATTCATATCACAACTGTGTTAATTCTGACATTTGTCAATATTTAGCTGGAAGACCTATGACCAGATATCCCCTTTCACAACTGACAAATTCCTAAACCCCTCCCCTACACCATTATGTTCCTTATATCCTCACCTCTATTGCACATGGTGCCCATCTTGCTCCACCCACTGTCCTCTCTTACCTCAATTTTAACTGAAAAACAATTTCCTGCACAAGTCGCACACCACCCGCACATGGACAGTTCCATTAATGTTGATGGGTTAATGTCCTGGAATTCAAAGGGAAATTATGGGACAACCATCAACACAGGCACTGTGACAGATCAAGGAGAGGGTGACCCATCACCATTTCAGGCAACTAGCGATGGGTAATATATGCAGCCTCGCTACCAGCATTGTTCATTTTGAGAAAACAGTTATTGCTGTTATGTAGTTATGATGAAAGTACTACAACCCAACAAACATATTGGGTTTTTATTATATTAATACCATTTCAGTTGTTTTCTAATATATGACATTTCTCATTCCCAATCTTTTGCATGTTATTTTGTTTATTTATAACTACTGGAGGTTATTTTAGTGAAAAGGTGAAACAGGTGCCAAATGGGTGTTGTGCTAATAAGACGCACCTGTTTGAAGGTCCAGTTTTAGCACGCAATTTTGGTCATAACTATTGATTACCATAATTTGAACCTGCCTGCAGTTGCTAAAACAGCCACCGACATGTTTGGCACTCAAGTGCTGATCAGACACAATTTTTATGGAGCAATATATGTGGGCTCCATGCACCAGCTTCCACTGAAGGTGTGGAGTGTGCTGGCTGATGCACAATGGTACATTTCAGGATGGCTGAGTGACCGAGTGAGAAGGCACACAGGTTCTTGAACGCGACACTAGAGGTTCTGGTGAAGAAGTCCAGAGAAGGAGGGATGTCCTGTACTTACAATAGGAAACGAGTCCTCCTCTCTGTCTCCTGCAGCAGCTAGTGCTGCTGTGCCTGATCTCATGTCCATCTCCCATTCCACCTGCAGTCCAAGAGGAAACGCTTGCAAAATGCTGATGACCAAGCACTCCCTTTTTCCTGGTGGAGTGGCACTGTACATACTCTATTTAGGTGAAGTCCTCAGAGAATTTCCAGAATAAATGTTGATAAGAGGGTAGATGAGGTCTTGAAAAAGTGTCTCTGAAAGTCTCCCAATGTGTTTCAAAAGTCCCCTTCAAACCTCCAACAACAAGTCAACAGCAAAAGATGATGCATCTTATCAGCTGATTGCTGTTAGAAGAGAGTGCTACATGAGGTGCTGCCCAACAAAGTGCTGTGCAGCCTCATTAATGAATGTTAACAGACAATTTAAGTGATAATTAGCTGCTTAACCATCCTCTGTACTTGGTGCAAGCTTCAATTCCTTGCACCAAACACAGGCTAAACTGGCGTTTCAGCTTAAACCCCCATCTTGATCACCTTGAAGGCTCTTCATGCCTAGAATATCTGGGAAAAATTGTGCCCTCCTACCACCCACCCTGTATTTTAACTTAGTTGTGTGTGAAAGTTACAATGTGCAACTTTCAACATTTCATAGATTTCTAACAGACTGACTTGAAGGCTAAAGGAACTTCCTCTATGTTGGTTTTCTTAGCAACAGGCCAGACCTCATACCCTGAACTCCAACAAAGAAAGCATATAGTCACTTCAGGAAACCTTTGCTGCGGCTGCCAATGCTGGCACAAGGCGGCACTCGAATGTGACATGGAGAAGGTTTTGACCATTTCCACTTTATTATTGACCAGGCATCTTTCCTTTGTGATATTCTTTTTAATTTAATTATTAAGCCAGTGGAGAAAGCTGAGTTTCATAAGGTGAAATTGCACCTTCACCTTATTAGCATCCAGCTCATCAACGTGATTGTATGAAATTCCTTTGTCTGGCATTCCAGTAAAAGCATCAAACTGTTTAAAATAAGAAGGTTAATGTCTTTGTTGAAATAGCAGACAAAGGAATTTCGTCTGAATGCACTAATGAGGTCATATGGTAATACAGCACAAAGATTGAAGCTCATTATTGCACAAAAGCAAAATTACGGGTGTCACAGAAGTTACTTGAGGTATTATAGAGCGTTTTCAAGTTTGCCGCCTGGGCAGCAACTTGCCTGAATAGATCACCTGCCCTTTATGGAAACGACTCGATTGTCAGTCATTTAATTTTAATGGTATGGAAACTGGGCAGATTCTACAGCAGGTGTGTGATGTGTGCTGTCATGTTACCACCCAGATGACATGGGTTCAAAATGAAGCCCAATGCTTCAAATTCTCTCCGCATCCAAACAATATCTGAGCAAATACTAGATTACACCACAAATTATTTTGAAGTCGAAGTCAATTCTAATTAAAAGCAAAATACTGCAGATGCTGGAAATCTAACATAAAAACAAGAAATGCTGGAAATACTCAGCAGGTCTATCAGCATCTGTGGAGAGAAAATCAGACTTAACATTTCCAGACCTGAAATTTCGATTCTAATGAAGATGTTTAACAATTAGAAAGGGTCTTGCAGAATAGTAGACCAACAGAATATATTACAAACATTGAGATATTCTTAAAATATTGTAACCCAGTTTAAAAAGTAATTGTCTTCCTCTCATAGTCCTGGTATACTATTGTAGCCTTCTGAAAAGAACCCTCTTTCTGTCCCATGAAGCAATGCCACACAGAGATGCTTGGTGTCAGAAGAAAAATGATCAGAGCATCAAATCGCACAGAAGAAGGCCATTCAGCCCTTCATGTCTGTGCCAGCTCTTTGAAGGAGCTATCTAATTAATCTCACTCCCCCTGCTTTTTCCCTGTCGCCCTGCAAATTTCTCCTCTTCAAGTATATATCCAATTCTCTTCTGAAAATTACCATTGAATCTGCTTCCACCGTCCTTTAAGGTAGTGTATTCCAACTTATAACAAAAAAAATCTCTTTTGCCTGCTGTACTTTTTGCCACAATTAGGGTCATAGATAAGAGCGGTGAAATGGAAATTGTCAAAATCCAATAACAAAACTCACTAAAGGTAAAACAATATAGATAGCATAATGATTCAAAAAATTGGAATGCATTTAATTTAGAATAACATTTAGAAAATTACTTGAGCTTTGGTCTTGTTGTTTATAATGTTCATCCAAACTTGGGTTCTCAGCCTTGTGAATATACTTTGATTGTTACTTAAAACTAGCAGCGTGCCTTTATGTTGAAGCTTGTGACAGTTGGGAGAAAGGCTTTAGAAATTTGCATCTGAGAGCTACCTAGTGGCCAAGGCCTGCAACTACATTGTGACTATTGACACAGCAAAATTAAACATAGCAATTTACAGTGATAAATGTTGCCACAAACTTGTGACCAAAGTTTTTGACAATAGAAAGTAAGATTTGTAGACAGGCAGTACACATTCAGCATAAGAATTTTAAACCAACAGAATCGTAAACATAAAATACCATCCTTTTTAATGCTGTTGGAGTCATACCTAGCACAAAGGAAGATGGTTGTGGTTGTTGGAAGCCAATCACCTCAGTCCCAAGACATTGCTGCAGGTGTTCCTCAGGGTAGTGTCCTAGGCCCAACAATCAATAACCTTCCCTCCATCATAAGGTCAGAAGTGGGGATATTCCCAAATGATTGCACAGTGTTCAGTACAATTCACGACTCCTCAGATACTGAAGCATTCTATGCCTACAGGCAGCAAGACCTGGACAACATTCAGGCTTGGGCTGATAAGTGGCAAGTAACATTCATGCCATACAAGGGCCAGGCAATGACCATCTCCAACAAGAGAGAATCTAACCATCTGCCCTTAACATTCAATGGCATTACCATCGCTGAATCCCCCAGCATCAACATCCTGGAGGTCACCATTGACCAGAAATGTAACTGGACCAGCCATATAAATACTGTGGCTACAAGAGCAGGTCAGATGCTGGGAATTCTGTGGCGAGTAACTTTCCTCGTCACTATCCAAAGCCTGTCCAGCATCTACAAGGCACAAGTCAGGAGTGTGATGGAATACTCTCCAGTTGATCGGCAGCCCATCCACCCCCACCACCACTGGCACATAGTGGCAGCCATGTGTACCATATGTAAGATGTACTGCAGCAACTCCCCAAGCCTCCTTTGACAGCACCTTCCAAACTTGTGACCTTTACCACCTAGAGGACAAGGGCAGCAGATGCATGGGAATGCCACCACCTGCAAACGTGCTTGCAAGGCACACACCATCCTGACTTGGAACAATATCGCTGTTCCTTCACTGTCACTGGGTCAAAAACCTGGAACTCTCTTACTAACAGCACTGTGGGTGTACCTACAAGAGATGGACTGCAGCAGTTCAAGAAGGCATCTCACCACCACCTTCTCAAGGGTAATTAGGGATGGGTAACAAATGCTGCCCTTGCCAGCGACACTAACATCCCACAAAAGAATAGAAAAAACTATCGAGAAAGATTAATCTAGGACATTCGGTTACTGTTTAGCATTATATTTCTTCTATGCATTAATTTGGCCATCTGTGGTCTAACAGGATGCACTAGTTATCTATAGCGCTTGTATAATTAGCAGTTTCTCATCCTGCTGCAACTTACTTTGAAAAGTTCTCATTAATTATAAAAGAAATTTTCCTTTCTAGGAGGACACTTATTTTTGCCTCCTACAGAGACACATTGAGCATATCAGCTTCTCATTTATTACAGAAAGGAATTCTTGTCTGAGGTGATAAATGGTAGGCAGAGCAATTTTTGTAATTGCTCAAGGTGGCTGAAATGGCCAAGGTTATTTGTCACAATCCATCACCAATTAACAAAGCAATTAGGTTGATATAAGGCTACTTTGTGCACACAGTGCATTGGAGAATATGATCAGCAAACTCACAATCAATTCCCATTGATTGAACCTCAGATTTGATGACCTGAAGTTTATTAAAGCATTGGTTTTGAAACCAAAGCAGGAAATTGTAAAATTTAAGTTCAGTAATAAAATCTGCCTATGTATCTCAAACCCTTTTGTTATGAAGATCCTACCTGCCAAGAATGAGGCATATTAATTTCATCATATGAACATTAGTTTTACACTGTTACTGGAGTGAAGAAATGACTTGTTTAAAGAGATCACCAGACATTTGGCTGGAGGACATTTGCATAATAAGAAACAGTGCTTGGAGAGACAAAGCAACTACTCCCTGGTCCAATTAACCCAAATGGATTTTGATCACCAGACATTGAAGGTGTAAGAAAGCTCGCATTCCAGCGTCTGTTAAGTTGGAGAATCCACAAGCACAGGAGTGGCTAAACCAGCTAGTCACATGACTAATCTGCTGGCCAACTTGGAGTTTTGAATTGTGCTCACAGGACAGTTTGAAGACAGACTACAGATTGCAATTGAACGTGGAACGAGAGAGCCTCTCTCCTGGCTGGCTCTCTCTCACTTTCTCACAAGCCTCCGGACCCACTGAAATTGCTTAAACCTCAAGAGAGAAAAGACTCCTACATCGAAACAAGTTAAATCGTGCACTGGGCCCCAACGAACAGCAAGACTTAGCGGCAACCAAAGATTCCACTCCACTCCACTTTGAGCTCAAAGGACTGTAAATACACCCAGCTATTGCCTCAAACTTTCCCCCTTTATTTTTTCTACTTTTTCTGTCTCTAACTGTGTGTGTTTATCGCGTATGCATGCTAATGCGGTTGTGTCGCGTATTCGTAGTCGTTTACTGGATTAGAGTTTAAGGTTACTCAGCTTCCACCTTTCTAGCTTAAATCTAAGAACACCTGTCTGATTGACTTCTTTGCCTAACAATTGCAAAGCAGTGAACAAGGATTCACTGAATGGGAGCTAAAACACGATGTTTTCAAAAATTAAACCCTGTTACGGTTAAACCAGGCAAAGACTGAGAGGGAACCCCGAGACTCCTTTCTCACCTGGTCTTAACACCTTTAAAAAGATAGGGAATAGTTCATGGAGGATCATGCTGTATCATTTTATTTCTACAAATTAGATGATTGTTAAAATGTGGTTTTATGATGCATTTGGGTCCCTGAGTAATAACTGTGGAATGTTAATATGGTTCCAATAATAAATAATGTACAAATCTTAAAGCTATCTTTTCTGAGTAGTTACATTTGTCTCTATTTTTCCTGCTCTGTAAGTCATGTATCCATTCACTGGAGGTGGAGCAACTTAGGGTAATTGTCCTTATCATGTGGTGCTGCTTGAAAATGGCATGACTGAGGTCAGTAATATGTAAGGAATCACAGGCAAGAGCTTATGTTCTTCCATTCTGTGTCCCAACATGTAGCAGCTTTATTGTGTTGTTCCTTTGCAGCATCTGCTAAAAAGCAATGAAAATAGCATAATGTATTTTACCTTTTGGAACTCCAGCTACATTATTTTCTGACCTGTGGTACCTGGATAGATCTCAGTAGAGAAAAGTTCAACTCATGAAGAACCGAAGTAAACATGACCAGCCTGACAAATGAGGGGAAGCATAATCACACAGACCTCCATGAAGGATCTGATTCTTTAAATCACTCCCTGGAAAATACCACTGGCTACGAAAGATCTCACACCTGACAGATGAACGATGAACTGGACATGGAGTGGGATGTTACGCAGGTGGCTGCAGGAAGAGGGGGTGAACCAAAAAGAAAGCTAAAGCATTTAAACTAACAAAAATTTCCTGTACAATGCATCCTCTAAGCAGATCTCTTGCTGTGTGGTGATCGCTGAGTACTGCGGACTCTGCTGACTATAATTTTTACATTGGAAACCAGATGTTGCTCGGCTGTTCCAATGCTTCCGAGAAACCTATAATATGTACAAATTACCCAGCATAAAGTACCAGATGCAGAATTTGCTGTGCGATGTGGCATTCCTTCTCACAGTAACCTTTGTTGTGCTAAATAAATGTTTTATTGTCCATAATAAAGAACATTTTTTTCTATTTTTAATTGCCTCGTCCTTTTTAATTCTGTTCTCCTTGGGGCACAGACCAACTACTAGCCATGAGGGCAGGCAGGCAATTTCTTCCCAGAGTTCCACCAATGGCAATTTGTGGCTGTTGCTAGGGGCTGGATGAGACTAGCTTGACGACTTCGCAGCCTTAAATGTTCCTTCTTAATACTCTCAATATTGTGGAGATAGAAACTAAAAGTTCAAGCCATAATTTCTGCATGTTGCTCATTCCTCCGGACATAGCACCACACGCCAAAAATTTGCTTGTTCACATCAATTTAAAGAGAAAGAAATGTTAAGAAAAGGATTTGAGCTAATACTGCACATTTGTCAGCCTTTACTCCATCTTTGCCAAATGATTTCATGCAGATTGTTTTCACTAAGCCATTGATGAAGGCTCTCACCTGGATTGTTAGTCTATTTCTGTCTTACAGGTACTGATCACCAGTAGGTGTGAGAAAGTAATCTGGTCATGATTCTGTCCGCAACTTTTTCTACTCTGCACAATGTGGTTGTGACAGGAACGCAGAGTAGAATTGTGGATCTATGGTGCTCCATTCCATTGTACATTGGTTCTTGAATACACAGTCCAAATTTTCATGTTTATATTAAACTTAAAGTTATATTTTAGTCTTCAAGATGTTTGATTGAGGATGTAGGTTTGAGTTTATTTTATTATAGGACTGTTAGAATGCAGTTGTCATATCCTTAAGTATAATGGTTAAAATTGTATTCTGTGTGTAACATAACCACAAAGCATGATGCTAGCTAAAGTTCTGGACAAATCATGACCTGTCTTGACCCTTTATTTAAAAGTCATTAGACTATGGATTACCACAGGGAGACTGTTAGCTTTGTAACTGGTAAAAAACTGTAAACAATCCCTGTCTGGTTACAAAGCTGTGGCTCAGTGCATATCAATCTCATTAAGTGGTCACTGTGGTTGAATAGCCACAGAAGGGTGGCACCAAATCAAGTGAAGGAATTCATAGAGTCAAAGAAGCTCGAATCTGGAGGCCCCCCTTTGCCCCCCACTGAATGACAATGATTTAAATCAGGCTCAAAGTACTATCATGGAAGGGCAGTTAGGTAATGACTGACAATCAGATGAACAGAAACGGGGTTTGACCTAATATGGCACAGAACCAAGCTGGGAAAGGTGTATAAAGAAAGACTTGTAAGACCCCAAAAGCGCACATCATCATCAAGATTTTGTTATGAAAATGCTTCCATTTTTTAATAATTTATTTTTTTGAGGACTTGTGTTAAAACTGAAAAGATTCCATGGATGTGTTTTTTTTTAACCAAGTTCACCGAAAGTACACTTGAAATGTTGTTTGAAAACAACCTGTGCTGGAAATCATGTGCTTTAAGCCCAATAAACAATAGCAACCTTGGTGACCTGGGGAAGATGTTTACAATGAAGCCACATGCCAAGGTTTATGGAGGTCAGGAGGTTGAATTTCTGTTTGGGGAAGATATTGTTTTCAGTTCGTTTGGAGTGTGAACTGTTTTGAAGACAGTTGGAGATCAACTTACCAAGGAAAAGAAACCACCCAGCTCACCTCTTTCTCTACCTCTTTGAAGATACCCTGCAAAGATCCAGTGTGAGAGAGCTAAAATCCCTGGTGCTGCATCTCTCCTGAGAAGCTGGAAAAACCTGCCAGATTAATTCTCAATGCCGCCTGAAAAGAACTGCTTTAGAAAAGATCCCAGTGACTCGTCTCCAGACGCCAGACCAAAAGGGACAACTGACTTCCTTCCATATCTTCTCTTTTTTTCTTCAAGAATTAGCAAGAATTTGGCCAAAGTATTCTTTTGTTTGCCTTTTTTTGTAACAGACCTCTCCAGAGAGAATTTCTGCATTTTTTTTCCTGTGTGTGTGTGTGTGTGTGTGTGTGTGGGGCGGGGGTGGGGGGGGGCGGTGATGTAAAAAAGGAACTTTCAAATTTCAATCTGTCCGTTAATACTTTGCTTAATTATTGGATAAGTCTTGTTTGATAAACTGATAATTTTGTTGCTTGTTAAACAAACCTGGTTGGTGTAATTTATTCTGGGATAAAGAATATATGATTGACCGAATCGGTAACTGGGTAAGCATTTTTAAAATATATGCTGTGATCTGTGGAGAAGTGGGACTAGAAAAGACAGTGCATTCCTCCCACCTCAGTCGTAACAAAGAAGACAGAAGACTGACGTCAATCAAGAGACAAGGCGCTACAGTTAACTGGAGGTTGAGGACCAGCGTTCCATTGTGAACTCAACTGCTGACCACTGCCCTTTGTTAAGTATCATGATTTTGTGCTTATTGTGGAAAACTTAGTAAAGTCTGTGAAGCTTGTACCCATGTGGTTTTTAGCTAGTCTGAGCTGCAAGTCCCTTTTAGATCAGCTCTCCCAACTTAGACTGTAATTGTAATTGACCCAAGTCTTACAATTAAATTAGAGCAAACCCCAGATCATACATTTAATAAATGTTTATTTAAGGCTGAACATGAGTAGGACTATTCGCCAATGTGCAGTCCCAGCACTAGGACCTTGCCTGCCACGAATGCATGTCGGGAAATTGCAGACACCCTTCCCATGATTTGTTAATTTTAATTGCCTGAAAATGGTGGGGAGCCTATGTGTACCCTTGATTTCAAGATACATTCTCTCACCAGGCAAAGGTCCAATTCAAAACTAAGCAAAATGTATATCTATTAAACATGATGCCATCCAGTCACAACCAAATGTGAACAACACTTTGAAAACAGAGGTGTGTAAGAAAAATCTAATATTAACAGCCTTGACAGAAAAAAAAACAATGTTTTGATTATAATTGGATAGGCAGAGCTAACCAGCAGCACATGAACATTTTGATTATGATCATATTTTAGGATTTTTGACTATTTTGTCATAGATGAAAGATATCATTTAAAGTAAAATATTAATAAATTAAATTTAGCTCACAGGGGCTTAAGCCCACAGCTGAAAATAATGAAATGGATTCAGATATAGCATCAATCCAGATTTCTTGAGGTTGTGGAGGTTTGTTGAAAACATCTCAGTAAACATTGACACATGAGATGTTGGAATAGGTCTATTTGTTTGTGCTCAGCTGAGGTTAGATCCTAGAGATCCCTTATCAAGGAAGACAGTGATCAGATTGATTGTTGGATCAACTGGACAATCCCTAGACACAGAGCTGGGAGAGGGTCAATAAGTTCAACAGCTTGATTTCTTTTCCATTTATGACTTAAGGAACCAATGAGGCATGCAGGCAAGGCCAGTCCGCAAGGTCTGATAAGGAAATCAGACCTAAAGAGAAAAAGGTCTCCTTAGATTCAATACGGACATGTTACATAGAATCTCGTGGCTAGAAGAGTGCATTTATTCTGCGAACAGGGATAGTATGGCATTCTCATTATTTTCTGTTGTGCGAAGTGTTATGGAAATAAGTTGAAAGTAAGGTGGGATTTACTATAAAACGTCACTGCTTATTCACTTATTGCTTGTAAAATACATTAGCCTGTTGATTTATAATCAGCCTTGTTTTATTAAAGTGTTCATTCAGGCTGTCTCTTGGATGACTGGAGAAGCAGATATCGAGATGTGTGCTGGATTATGATATCCAGTTCATGTAGCAAGGGGTTTCAGTGATGCATGATCTGTTTATGGGTGAGAAAGGTAACACTGAACCCAAGAATATATTTAGTACAGGCCTGAAATATGTCAAGTAAACTTTTGATATGTTAGAAACCTGACAAATCTTTTTTTTACACATTGAGTCAGATGGTTGCGTGGGGGCAGTGTAAAATTGAGCGGGAGGCTCCGGGTGGCCTACCTGCCCCGCTCCCGCCTCTAGTCAACTTTACGGCAGTCGGGTGGGGTGGGGTTGAGAGAAATGGCATACCTGCCCAAGGCCAATCAAGGCGCTTAAGTGGCCACTTAACCGCCACTTAAAGGCCCTCGCCTGCCTCCAGGGTATTTTACCTGCGGCAAGCGGGCGTGCTGGGGGCGTTAAAGGCCTCCCAGTGATAGCTGCCGGCCTTTCTGGGTGCCGGGGGGGGGACCATGGCAGTCGGGCACAGGACATCCCCCTCCACCCAAAAGACCACTCCAGCCTCACCAGGGCACGACTGATCTCCCTGGTGAGGCATGCCCAACTTACCTTCCCTCCTGGCTCCATGTCGTCGGCTGGGATGCAGTCCCAGCAGTGGCCACCGCTCCCGGTGGCACTGCTGGGACTAAGAGCTGCCAGCCCGCTGATTGGTTGGCAGCTCACTGAGGCGGGACCTCCTCCATCAAGCAGGTGGAAGTCCTGCCTCGGGACAATTAATGCCCAGGGACCCGCAAAATGCGGGATGGATCACCGGGCAAGGAAAAACAGGTTCGCCACTTACTTTTATGTTGGTGGCAAATTCCCATCAGCCCAAGGTAAAATCCAGCCCATTGTCTTTTCCCATGTAATTCTGACTTTATTTGAATACACAGAACGTATCTGTGTCACTCTTACATAATTTATATGTTGCTAAGTAATTTATTCCACACTGCACAGGTGTGGTGTACCTCCTACCATTTTGATGAGGTTTACATTGTTTCCTTACCACAATGGCTATAAAATTCCAATTCAGACATATTACAGACTGTCTCATCTAAAAACAAAGTCACATTGCTTGTATTGATTCCAGAAACAATGAAATACATAAAATCTCTAGAAAGTCTTTGTAGACAAACACACAAAATACTTGTTTTGAAAACTCTTGTAAAATTCTTGATTTACAATCTACAATATGCTACAGACAGCTTCTTGTCAGTGCAATATGTGTGTTAACTTTTATCTCAGTGCAAGTTAGCAGATCAAAGCCCACTACTTTATATGGGTTGTACAGTTGGTTCTACTTTAATTTACTTTTCCAATTCATTCCCACAAAATGAATTGAGGTCAAAATTACAGTACTCAGAGATTTTTAGGCATTAAATTAATTTCAGGGCCATGGATTTTCTTTCCATTTTCAACACATATTTGGAAAATTCGGGGTTCCGAAGAAGGGTCACTGACCCGAAACGTTAACTCTGCTTCTCTTTCCACAGATGCTGCCAGACCTGAGTGATTCCAGCATTTCTTGTTTTTGTTTGGAAAATTAAACTTGCTTTGTTTCAATTTCTTTGGGTAAGAATATATAAACATATACACAAGGAAAGGTATAGGATTATATTCTTCATTGGTGGGTTTCAGGCATGCAGTTCTTCCAATCTGCAAAACGTATTTATTCTTTTTAACATCGTGCCAATTTACTTCAAACATTTATATTCCAGCAGCAACACTTCTTTGCACCAAGAAGCCCCCCAGAGAAAATCAGCAACAGAAAAATATTCCACCATTGCTAAGTAACTATCAAAACACAAGGTATCTTGCTCACTAAAATATTATACAGATCCTAGTTAAAACTTGCCAAAGTTTAGCAATAATGTTCGAGCTATTATGTGGAAGAATTCTTACACGTTAGTGATATAATTAAAGATAATTGCAGTACTTAAAATGTTACCTTTGCTTCCAGCAAATAGCTTGGTTTAGTCACTGCCCCACAGACCTCATAAAATATTCTGAAACAGATGTACACTACTCATATAGACAATTGATTTAAGCCAAAGAAAAGAAAAGGGTCAGAGTAAGAATTAACCTATATACAAGGAGTTACACCTCAAGACATATAGGACATTGTCTGGTTCATCAGCTAATTGATACAAAATGATTTGCTATAAATTTACAGGTTTAAAATGCTAGTTTTTGAGATCACATGGGCAGGACACAGCATAGAAGATCAATGTCACAATGGAATACTGTCCTTATTGCTGACTTGCAATCTTCATAAAATCACAGAAAGAATTGTTATTAAATATAGATGTCAGCTTTTTCCTCCTCCCTTATATCGCTCATAAGAGACCATCTGCATCTGTTCTTGGGTATCTAAATGCATTATAGACGTGCTATAGTGACAAACTGTTACCTTTCCTCAGTGCCGAATGTAGACGTGTACTGTTTATTGAAGGGATCATAGCTATAGATTCCTACTGAATGTATCTATAGAAATTTCATCTTGCATCATTCTCCTCAGGGGTTGAAAGAATCTGCCTTGCATTAGGTACTCAATGTGTTTCTTATCAGAGTCAGAGATCAATAAATCACCCCGACTAATACAAAAGCAAACTACTGCCGATGCCAGAAATCTAAAATAAAAACAGAAAATGCTGGAAACACTCAGCAGGTCTTGCACTTGCATCACTTTTCTCATTTCATCTCACCTGTTTTCTACCCTATCATAGACCTTCCCTTTTGTTCTTTCCTCTTGTTCCCCCTTTCCCTGCCTCTGTACCTGCTTAAAACCTGTTACATCTCTAATTTTCTTCAGTTCTGACAAGGTCATCGACCTGAAATGTTAACTCTGTTTCTCTGTCCACAGATGCTGCCTGACCTGCTGAGTATTTCCAGCATTTTCTGTTATAGTACTGTGACTGCCAGCTTAGCTCATTGGTGCTATTCTTGTCACTGAGTTACATGGTTTTGGGTTCAAATCCAGTTCTGAAATTCAGCACTTAATCTAGTCTGACACTTCAGTGTAGTACTGGGGGGTTACTACATTGCTGGAGGTGCCATTTTTCAGAGATGTTAAACTTGTCTGCCCAGTAGTATCCAGTATCCACTGGAATTGAGAAGAGTAAGAGGTGGCTTGATTGAAACATATAAGATCCTGAGGGGTCTTGACAGGGTGGATGTGGAAAGAATGTTTCCCCTTGTGGGAGGATCTAGAACTAGGGGTCACTGTTTAAAAATAAGGGTTCACCCAGTTAAGACCGAGATGAGGAGAATTTTTTCTCTGAGGGTCGCGAGTCTTTGGAATTCTCTTCCTCAAAAGACAGTGGAAGCAGAGTCTTTGAATATTTTTAAGGCAGAGGTAGATAGATTCTTGATAAGCAAGGGGGTGAAAGGTTATTGGAGGTAGGCAGAAATGTGGAGGAATCAGTTCAGCCATGAACGTATTGAGTGGTGGAGGAGGCTTAAAGGGCCGAGTGGCCTCCTCCTGCTCCTAATTCGTATGTTCGTATGTAAGAAATTCTATGATCTCATGTGGGTGGTTAAGGTCAGTGAATGCATCTTCAAAAGGGCCTCATACTCATTACATCATCAACCTGTCATGCTGCTTGATATACTACACCCCCATCACTTACTCATCAATAATTTCTGGCACTCAGGCTCACGCCTAACATCTGGATCCTCCATCTCACCCTCACACACCCCAATGATGCCAGCCTTACACCCAGCTCCTATTGCTTCTACATGCCTCCAGTTATTCAGCTGGGGCAGGCACATCACCCAAACACAGTGCAACACAATCACTGATATTCTTCACTCTCTCTTAAGGACAAGGCCACCCATAACTGCCAGGAGCAGAGCAGAACTGATGGGGGTCAAGGATGCCTGCATCTCCTGACCCCTATGGAGGACATGATTCTCCACATCATGGGATTGGCTGTGACAGGGCCTGTGGCTTATGACATTACTAAGAATATTGGTGAAAATGGGATGTTCCTCCCTTATGCCCCTTCTCAACTCCCAGTTCACCCTCAACCTGCTATCTGGCATGATGTGCAAGATGCTGATGGTGTGACCATGCACTTCCAGCTTTCCATCCCACCCCTTCCCCACTACCCCCCCCCCCCCACTTTCCCTCACTGCAATCTTCTCCTTTCTGAGTTCTTGCTTTCAGAAACCCAAGAACTGCCACCTGCCCAGCCACAACATTGATGAAGAGGCCCTGTCAGTTGATCTGACACTCACAGCACCAGCTCAGAGACTGCTACTGCACATACTTTAGAGGTAAATATAGAGTTGGAATCTGCATGTGGTGAGTCACTGGGCATGAGTGAGCTGCAGCCAGACCAGGGGGAAAGGATAGTTCATATGCCAGCTGACTGGAGGGTGAGGTAGTAGATGTATTCTGCCATGGGGGACTCAGATGAGGACTTTGATAGGGCAGAATACAGGAGAACACTGATGATGCAAACCGATATGCTGGGAGTATTGGCTGGTCTGTCAAACAGTCTCCTGCCACTGTCAAGAAGCATGGATGAGTCCTGCTCCTTTCCCTGTCGTGTTGCAGACCCAGAGACAATGCCACCACCGCCCCCATTCCTTTTGGATGGACAGGTCACCAAATCCTCTGCCCTCACTGTGAGAATGCAGCAACACTCTCTGCCAACTCCAATAAATCACCACAACTCATCCAAAAAGACTCCACAGTACTTCCAGAATCTTTGCAATAGTGTAAGTTAGTCCAAGTCACCTTATCTACAAGTTGGGTGCCTGGCCGTTAAAATAACACTAGTGGTGGGTCCCTCTTGCAGGTACGGCTGTTTGAAGTCACGATCTGAGCTGTTGGGAAGACTGTGGTGCATGCATGGCATGCCCGTGCGAGTACCCCGTGCACCCGACTTGGAGGGCCTCCGGCTTCAATAGCCCCAGCACCAAGTGAACTAAGGAGCTGACATTTTCAGCTGCAATGTCTATAGAAGATAGAGGTCATGATACATATTGTGGCATGATACCTTAAAACTAGAAATAGTACACGTTAATAACATGGCTTTAGGTGTTTAAAGTTCCGTCCAACAAATTATGTTGTCATTGGAGTCATTTAAAGTGAACCAGTGAAACAAACCATCTTCTTGTTATTTCTATATAGAAACTTGTAAATGGTTTACTAAATTATTACTGAGTCTTAACTGTAATATAATGCATATTACTGCTTTTGTTACTGACGTAATGGTTTCCTGTTCAAAATTCTGTCTGACAGTGCTTTCACCAGTTGCTCTGAAGCTAGCTTTAATTTATTTTACTTCTTGCCAACTGCCCTCTTTCATCAGCTGCTGAAGTGTCAAAGAGCATGCTTGCATTTGCCAATTTTAAATCTAAATTCTTTAACACCAAAAACTGCACAACAGTGTCCTGCTAATGTGAGTTCCCCATTGTTCTTTGAGCTGCAATGCACTAAAGCTGTTGGACAGCTCTTATATTAAAGACGTGCAGCTACCAGGGATAAATAGGTTAGCTGTGTTCTATATTATAAGTGGTCCACTGCATGGGAAAGCAATGGTATTGTAGACTCACAAGATCATGGGTTTGCCTTTAAGAAAATTGCTTTGAGTAAAGTAAATATGGGGAGCTGTTTTCCACCTTTACACTCCATTAACCAATTGTCTGCATGTCACAATGGAGCTCAGCATCTGACTGTGAAAGCAGAGCAAGTGTATGCATGGTCACTCTCCCCAGGCAATGACAATGGATCTGGGGATAACATTTCTGCTTGAAGTGTATATTGTTAAACCATGCTCACGATCTTCAATCTATTTATGTAATAGCTGGGAAATCATGGGCTGAGATGACTTAGTAATTTTTCATGTGTGTCAGGAGTGCAAAAGTGGAATTTGGGCTAAAGGTGCTTTGAGATGAAGCTTTATCTTCTCCCAATATGTGTTGGATTCAGCAATGATTAAAACTCAGGGCTCTCAACAATCCAGCTAATATTGCAATCATAATTAAAATAGAGCAAGCTGGTTTTCAAAAACACAATGGGATATATTAACCTCTATCACTCAATGTGTCCATTCTGGACTACTGTGGTGAACCAGAGTCAATTATTATACTGAAAATTATTTTTGAAGACAAGCTATTAGAAGAACAATTAATCTTTTTCTGGCACTCAAGATAATGCTTCCCATATTAATGTATTAGCTCTCTACTACTAAAGGAAATTAGACAAAAATCTCTTAGGCATGTGAGGCTCCTATTATTTCAATTAAAAGCAAGAAATGCGACAAATATTCAGCAGGTCTGGCAGCATCTGTGGAGAGAAAAGCAGAGTTAACGTTTTAGGTCAGTGACCCTTCTTCAGAACTAGCAGATATTAGAAATGTAAAAGGTTTTAAGCAAGTAAAGCGTGGGTGGGTCAAGAGATAACAAAAGAGAAGGTGTAGATAGGACAAGGTCACAGAGAATAACTGACCAGAAGGTCCTGGAGCAAAGGCAAACAATATGTTAATGGTATGTTGAAAGACAAAGCATTAGTACAGATAGGGTGTGCCCCACCCCCACTTTACTTGCTTAAAACCTTTCACATTTCTAATATCAGCTAGTTCTGAAGAAGGGTCACTGACTTGAAACGTTAACTCTGCTTCTCTCTCCACAGATGCTGCCAGACCTACTGAGCATTTCTAGCATTTCTTGTTTTTATTTCAGATTTCCAACATCTGCAGTATTTTGCTTTTATCCTATTATTTCAACCTTGATGTTGTAAACTGTATGCTTTATGCTATTACTATTACCATTGTTACGACCAGGTGAGGAGGGGTCACAAGGCTTCCCCCTTGTCCTTCCTCTTATTTAACCGCAACAGAGTTTATTCCTTTTTAAACAGTGGATGTACTTACATTTCAGTGAGTATTTTACCTTTTACCTTTGTGGTGATCACAAAAGAACCAATTGGACAAGTTTTCTTGAGTTTAAACAGGAAAGAGGTAAGTTTATTATACTCAACAATCTAAACCTGAACTAAATAAAATACACAAGTCCACCCACACACTCACACTAGAATCACGCACATGCAAATAGATTACAGAGTGCTGAGGGACAGAGGAGTAGGCAGAATTGTAGGTGGCTTTCTTCCCCTGGTATCCTCATCTTGGATCCAGCAACCAGCAGCTAGGCTTCACATGAGGTTTTCTGGCGAGAGAGGGACAGAGAGAGAGAGAGCGAACTCCTGGCATCTGCACAGAATGAGTCACTGGCTTGACCGTCTTTGTCCAAGGGAAACTCATAGCTTTCACAGAGATTGACAGACAGTCACATGACTGCCTCAGTGTATTCTCTGGAACCTTCTAATGAGATTCAAGGTTAGGAGTTTCCATCTCCTTAGGCCTCAGGATGCCAATATCTACACTTGGAGAGGTTTGCTCTTTCAAAGTCAAATGTCAGGATGGCCTTGAATGCCATGCTAATAAAAACAATCTTAGATAATTCAATCATTAGAGCAAGACACTGTTTTGGGTACAGGCTCATCAGACATGTGTCTCCTGTTGGAGGCCTTGGAATGTGTAAGGTGTTCAAATGCAAATTGCAGTGGCCATCTTGGCTGCCACCTTTTTTTAAAAGTTAACTGTAGGATTTCTTTTTCCATTAACAGTTTAATATAAGTTTCCAACTGATGAATTCAATTCCTCATTTGGCAAATCGTGTTTTCTTGACACCATTATCACCTTTGACAGCAGTACATTGCAATTGCCCTCTTCAGCTGATTGACATGACTCCAGTAAGATACATCTTGATGGAGGCATCAGACCATTTTGTTTGCCTTCCCCCAACCACTCATTGCACCAATGACCACCCCCAAAACACACACAGCTGTTTTATAGAGGCGTGACTTTAGAGTTTTAAGTACATAGCTGATGGACATAATTGACAATCAAACTAAATAATGCCTAAAATTAAATTTGCCACCATTTTTTTCTTTCCCCAGTATTCTATGCCATTTTCTTTGCACTCTTCCCCTTCCTCCCCATCCCTCCCTTACATGGGTACAGATTTGTAAGCCACAGGCAAGCTCTGGCACGTCATTGATCTGGACATTATTCATGTGTGAACTTTGGTAGTGACTGTCAGAAAGCTCTCTCCAGTGGTGGTGTGGTGGAGTGAGGGAGGTGTCATAACCAAGTTTCTTCATGTCTTCATGTGATAACCACTCATATGCATTTCTAGCAATGTTTGTAAGATACCAATCAGGGTCAGGCACCTTGATTCATTTTCCCTTCCCTGACCCAGGAAAGCTGAGGCCGACAGCGGTGGTTCCCGCTTCCTTAGAACTTTGTCTCATTAATGCTTGCATGTTCTGTCCATTACTTGACTGAGCTGATCCATTGCATTATCACCTCCTAAACCCACAACCTGCACCACTCAGAAAGACAAAGGCAGCAGTTGTATGTAACACCATCACATCCAAGTTATCCTCAAGCTACACTCCATCCCAACTTGGACATATATCACCATTCCTCCATCATTGCTGGCTCAAAAGTCTGGAACTCCCTAGCTAACAGCACTGTGGGAGTACCTTCACCACACAGACCGCAGCAGTTTAAGAAGAAATCACCTTCTCAAGGGCAACTAGGAATGGGCAATTAATGCTAACCTTGCCAACAATGCCCACATCCCAAGAATAAAGTAAAAAAACAAGGTCCACTCATGATTCTGGATTTGTCTGTTTTTAATATATATTTCCTTCCTCTTTTGATGATTGTATTAACATGCTAGTCAGCCTCTTGTTTTACTGATTTTGAAGAAAGTTCCACACATGAAATAAAAAAGTCCTTTCCATCTGCTCTATGCCTCTAGTAGCTTCTTTTCCTGTTTCAATAGTGCTTCCATTGCTGCCCTGGTGGAGAAATTAAGGACTGAAGGTAGGAGTTGCCTGGTTATATAGCTCAACTATTCATGGATAAATCTGCTCAGCCACTCAAAAAACACTTTGAACAGAACTTTGTTCTACTGTTAATCCAACATGAATGAAAAGAAAACTGGATATCTCCATTTCCCTGTCAACTGTTATTAATTAGGTTCAATATTGCAGATACTGAATCTAACCAGATGGCAAAAGCAGATTGTGGCGCGGCTAGATTTTAAATAATTAATGGGAGCCCAGAATCAAATTTCCTTTACTACAGACTTGAAGAGCAATTTCATTAATTAACTCTGTCACCATGACGGCAGCAACACCACTCTTCAAAGGGGTGTCCGTTGAGTTTGAAGAGGATGAAATAAAAGCTGGCGTTTGGTGGAAATGCAGCTGGACTCGATTACAATTTCTCACATCGCAGTCAGAATTACCATTCTATTCCTATGGCCACTAAATCAACAGCCACTCGTAGGATTGTCATCACAATTACTTGCAGGTTCTTCATTCCTTCAGATGAAACAATGCACCTGTCATTGTTACACTCATTCATTGCTGTGCAGTTGTGACAGCTCAGGAGCCCTTAAATAGACCTCTTCCTTCTAATTGTCACTGTGCCTCCATTATCTTTTTATCATTCTGCTTTCAGTTCATCAGAATGCATATACAGCACCTTGGAAAACGAGCAAAATTTGACCAGAAATATGAAACTAGATTGACAGAAGCAGAGACCCATCCTGCTTCATATTGTAACATTTCTGCATATCTTTACATATGAGTTGATAATTTATTGCTAGGCTAAGCATTGCAAATTTAATCTGGGGCTCCATTAGCGCTTTTATTAAAGGAGTCTTTTTGCTTTGTGTGTGGTGGAAATGAGAAAAAATGTACAAATTTTGTCTGGAGAATAACTGTTAGCTCGATGGGGACAGAGAGCCCACCCCTGTCTATGCCATTATCTGTAATAGAACCTTACAAGGTCAAGGGTGATTGGTTAATATATGCAATTTGCTGCTGTGAGAGTAATTAGAGACCAGTTTATTTTCACTGTCAGAACCATTAATGGGTTACCATCCAAGACAGAAATACCAAACAGGTTTTATTTCGAGCCTGATCTGGTTAATAACTCTCCAGAAAGCAACAATACCCTTATCCACATCCCATTTACTCTGGTGATGGGAAAACAAAATGTCATAATTTCTAGATTGTTGGAAAAGGATCAGGGAGTTTCTTCAAAACTGCAGCCTGAGTGTAAAGTTTTTCCTTTGATCTGAAGTGCTTAAAGCTGGATTTGGATAGCATAAGTGCTACTTGCTGTCTCTATTCTGCACTTCTGCTTTGGTTGTCTGAAAGCAAAATCTGGGCTCTGTGTTAAAGGTCTGCAAATTCATCTCACTTACATATAAACATGAAATCTGCAAGTCTTGCCGTTATTTAGATTGATGAAGACATGAATTCTTGTGGATTGATCCAAACTTTTGTTATTTCCATAAATAGATTTGGTCCATTGCTTTTCTTCCTATTTTTATTTAATTTCTGTGTAATCTAATTCTTGCAACAACAAAAATTCTACTTGCAGTTTTAGCCTAAAAGATACAGTCTGACAGTTTGATTATTTTCTAGCTATTGGAGAAATCATGAGTACATTGTGGGCAAAATGCATGGTACAAAATATTTGGTTATTTCTGTGACTTTGGGGTACAGGGCACAATTTCAAAATTTGCAGATGAAATAAAACTAGTAAGTGTCAAAAACAGCAAAGAAGATAGAATTCAAGAGGACATAGACTGACTCGTGGAATGACTAGACACATTGCAGTTGAAATTCAGCACTGAAAAGTGTGAGCTGATACATTTTGGCAGGGAAAATGAGGAGAGACAATAAGGGGGAATTTAATGATGGTCTCGACATCGGGGGAAACCTATGCCAAGATCCCCGAGTTGCCTCTTTTCTGGAAGGCCCACTGAATTTAGTGCCAATCAGGTACTCAAGTGGACTGCGGCGGGCCTTCCATAGGACTTAGGATCCCGTTGCTGGAAGTCCCAGCCTTGCAGAAGAGCAGGCCAATAATAGGCCGGCAGCTACAGTGCCACCGTGAAGGCGGTGGCTGCTGCTGTAGCCGCACCTACCGGAGGCTAAGGAGCGTCGCTGGAGCCAGGCTTCAGGTAGGTCATCGCGGGGTGGGGTTCGCATGGGAGGGGGTGGGCTGTTGTCAGCAAGGGCAGGGTGGTGCCCCTCAGCAGGCACCATTCTTCCTGATGCCGGGTTCCTCATTCAGGCACTAAGTGCCTTTGAACAAGGGTCCCGCTGCCCCCTGGAGCTGGGAAGCAAGGTTTTTGTGCCCTGCTTCCGTGCAGCGACAGGCTGCCTGCCACATGGGTAATTGTGATTGCGGAGGGAAGAGGCCCTTAATTGGGGGTTAATTACCCAGTTAAGGGCCTCAATTGGTGGCGGGATGGGAAGGCCGTTCACAGGCCTTCCCGGCCCTGGACTAAATTTCGGCAGAGGCGGGATGGTGGCAAAGCCCTGCCCCACACCATCCCACCTGATTTTATGCTCTCCTTGCCTCCAAACCCACCACGGGGGAGCATAAAATACCACCCAATATGTTCTAACTGCTTTCAAATCAAAATTTAGAGGGAATGCAAGAACAGGAAGACCTGGGGGTTGTTTGTGCACAAATATTTGAAGGTGGCAGGTCAGGTTAACAAAGCAGTTAATAAAACATATGGAATCCTGGGCTTTATATCTAGAGGCATAAAGTACAAAATCCAAGAAGTTATGCTAAACCGATATAAAACATTAGTACGGTCACAGCTGCAGCATAGTGTCCAATACTGGGCACCACAGTTTAGAAAGAAAGTGAAAGCTTTGGAGAGGGTAAAGAAAAGATGTACAAGAATGGTTCCTGGGATGAAGGCTTATAGTTACTTGGATAGACTGGAGAAGCTGGGATTGCTCTCATTAGAGCAGAGAAAGGTATGAGGACATTTGATAGAGGTGTTTAAAATCATGAAGGGTTTAGATAGGGTAAGCAAAGAAAAACTATTTCCAATGGATGTCTGTAACAGACAGTACAGAGTTACCCTTCTGGGCTGTACTGCTTTATGATTCTATACTATTCCCATTTTTTAACGGTTCTAAGAGCTAGAAATTTGATTGCACATTGTCCATATTTCAGGTGAGAAAAAAGCACTGGAGGTCCAATGGGTTAGCGGCCGTGTAGATGTAAAGGGCTCAGCTGAAATAAGCATTTTGCTGACTGTCTATGCAAATCAGGAGTGTAACCTGTGTTTCAAGCCCCTTTATCAAATTTGAAAATGACTGAGTACAGCATGCGCACTGCATACGATGATCAGTTTGCTCGGTCACAGAGCAGCCAAACAAATGGCATTTAAAGGGACCACTGAAGGCTTTGACAGACAAAACGATTAGTACAAAATGTTTTACTTACTTGAATGTTGAGCCAAGAGGAGAAGTGTGCTCCTCCTGGCTATGCATTAAAATTGTGGGCCACGACTGACTTACGATCACACTCCTCCTTTTCTCCCCCACTTCTCCCAATTGCCTCACTCCTCTGGACTAACCTCTGCCTGTCTCTCAGAAAGCCGACTTCACGCCACTTCCACTCCACCTTGCGACCGGTGAGCAGCTTCTGAGCCATGCCGAACACCGGCAGCTCGCCCGTAATATCTGAATGAAGTTGGTGAATCAATTTCCTGTGGTCCTGCTGCCAAACTCTTTAAGTAATAGATGCAACTGGACCAAGCCTAAATTTGAGTGAAATGCAATTTCTAGGCCTAAGTATCAAATCGCGGGGAAAATGGGTTGGCTCATGAAATTGGAAATTTTCTGAACAGGGAGTGGCAAAAGAGCCTGAATTGCAACAGTTACAGTGAAAGTGCCAGGAGCACGGGTTCCACTTAAATTTTGATCACTTGTCTAGTGGAAGACAATGACAACATATGAAAGGATTTCCCTCCTTGTAAAAAAAAATTGCTGATGATCTTGGACATGTATTAGTGCTTTCTGTTGCTAAATCAGGATATTTTAAAATAATTTATTTATTTGTCAGAGTGACACACTTCTTCCTTCCCCAAGTTCCTGTTGGCACTCTCCAGCTGTTTCAATTCAACCAGACAATGTTCTCCCGATGTTGACAGTCTTCCCACTCTTCTCGCCTGCAGGCACACTGACCCTGCTCATGTTCATGCTGGCACCTTGCCCCCTCATCTCTCAGTTCATGCTGCAACTGTCCTCCCCCTCCAGGTTCATGCTGGCAATCCTTTACCTCCCCCTCTCCTAGTTTCTACCATCTGCTGCTCCATAGCTATTATCAGAATCGTGCCCATAGCGTATCCTCTGTAGCAGCATGAGGTCGGAGCCAGGAATCAGGTGCAGCACTGAGGGATGGGACTTGTTAATTGTCTATCAATTGGGTGTTTAATTGTATTCAGTGGTGGGCATTAACTGGGGACTCATCTGTGCTCATGCACACAGCCTGAAACTGTGTTTGGTCGATTGGCAGTATATGATTTGTATAGTGTGTTGCTGTAACTAAAAGCTTGTAAGTATATAAAGACTAGGCTCCAGTTCTATACAACACTGCCTGGTGATCTGAGTTCCAACAGGGACTGGCAGTGATATTAAGTTTCATCTCTAAACTTGGGCAGCTGGAATCTGACTTCAATAAACTGACTGTCAATGTGAAAGGTGGACTGTTATGTGAAATGAGGGGTTGCACAATGAAAGCCAGGAAGTGGTTTATGCTTAAGAACACAACAGTGGTTTGAATTTTGCTGGAAGCAGTGTGAGTGGATTAGGGTTAGGGTGGGTATTGTGACACTGCTGGAATTCGAGGTGGCAGCAATAGCCGAGGCAGCTGGGCTATTATGGATTGTGGGTTTCCTTCTTTGTGGGTAGCTTTCATTTGAGTTGGTCTCATAAGAGTGAGGTGGGGGAAACAACTGCAGGAATTGCAATCTTCCGAGAAAGGATAGCAGGGGACACAGAATAGAGCAGGAGGCGCAACCTTAGGGTAGTTAAGATGAAACCTTGGGCAAAGCAGCAGGAGCAGAGATATGTGAAAGGCACAAGAATAATAGCTCAGGAAATGTGAATGCAAAAGTAACTTTAGAAGAAACAGCCAACACGCTCATATAAGTGGTGGGAACTGTCTTCTATTTCAGACCAACAAAATACTACTTTAACATTTTGTCTCCAAAACTAGGTACCTCTGTTGGAATGGTGATGGTTAATGTAGTATGAGACCCCCCCATTCCATGGACTAGATTTTCAATTGGGTTGGGAACTGGAAACAAGGGTTGGTTCCAGTCCTGACACCTCATGGCATGCTTTACGTATGCCCACTGGTATTTTCCAATCCTCAGCCAATTAAAGGCCAGGGAGCAAGTACAACAACCAATCAGGGATGGCAGATGGGCTCCCTACACTGGAGGGCCAATGGGAGGCTCTCCAACACTCAGTGATCAGCAGCCCCACTGGCCAAGGTTGGACCTGCCGATCTGAAGATGGTTACTGTGGAGGACAAGCGAAGGTAAGTTTAGTGATATGTTTTAAAAAGGCATAGCTGCCTGGCTGTGATCCATTAGCACCTGCACCCACCCCCCCACCCTGAGCCCACCATATTGGCCCAGGTCAACATGGACTGCCTGCATTGATGACTGGAAATTCCAATTGTTGCAGGAATGGGGCCTTAATAAGCCCTGTAATTAACATTAATTGGCCTCAGTTGTCTGTCTGCCGCTTGTCCGTGGGCAGCTGATCTAACCCCAAGCTGCCTTTATTCAAAATGGTTTGGGGTCGGGATCACGGCGGCCAACTGGCACTGAGGCTGACAGTGCCAAAATACATGCCCGCTCACCTCCAATCAAGACCCCGAATGGTTTTGAAAATCCAGCCCCATGACTTTCAAGCATTAACATCTCTGTTTCATAGTCAACCTAATGGTGCCCATGACTCTCCAGCCAAAGTTGCAAAGCCTGTGCTAAAATAAGGTACTTGTGATTTATCAGAAACCCAAGAATGATCTAATTATTTTTAATGAGGCCCCTGAAAATCAGCCTCAAAATTTTGAGGGAAAAAAAGAATGCTTTTCTGATGGGAAAATCTCACAAAAAATGCTTGCAGACATCCAAACAAATGTAAATTATTTCAAGAAAAACATCTACACAGCATCCTTTCACTTGTCCCCCCTCTCTTGATGCAGACAGGAAGTTTTTAGACAAACAGAAAGGAGTAATTCTGCCATTTTGAAACAGGGGAGTAAATGCATGCATCTGAACTCTAACTAAACCAAGCTCCCAGGCAAACTTGCCAAGTGAGGATTGACTTAGAATTCTGGCCTGAACTCACATTTTCCTACAACTGTGAAACAAGCAATCTCTCTGTCCTTGGTACTAAATGTGCAGCTGCATACATGAATGCAGACATTACTTTTTTAATTCTTTATTTAAGATGGCCCCTTTCTTCATAGTTTCAATTAAGGCTATTGATTTCTTTTCCCAGTTATTATTTTATGTTGCTGTTTATAATGAAGATTGCAACAAACATTGCAACGAACTTCAGAACTCCCATTCGTTACTTGATTTCAAACTGCATCGAGGAATTCTAGAATCCTAAAACTGCTAAAAGCATAATTTCAAAGATGATGCTGGAAAGTATTCCCACTCTCCTTGTGCAAAGCAAAAATTCGTCTGGAGTGACCTTATTAATCATTTCCATGAAACCTGGCCCAGATTCTGCTGAGAGTCTGTGTGGTTAAACTTCTGCAAAATCACACGACAGGCACCAGCAAACGATGCAATCAAAGCTTCAACATCTGCGTTGGGACTGAGGTGTGTCTGTCACCATTTTGTTCTACTCTCCGTTTTTGTTCTCCTTAATATCGGGTGTAAGCTGCTAAGATTCACTGTATAGTTTCCTCTGCTCTGCCCCTACAATGTGCTTCTGCCTAAAGCCTAACTACACCAATATTGCGTTTTCCCTATTTACAACATCCATTGTCTTTCTTGGCAAGATTCACTGGCAGAGAAATAGAAGCAGCAAGGGTAGGAACCTGATTCCCCCCACTATTTATCCTGCTTGAGATAATTGCCCATGTCTCAGTTGGGGCATACTTGTTGCTGGAACATGTTGCATTTGTTCTTAAATCCCTTTGTAACCTCACCCCTCTCTGTCTCTGTAACCTCCTCCAGCATTACAACCCTCCGAGATCTCTGCCTTCCTCCCATTCTTGCACATCCCCAATTTTAATTGCTCCACCATTGGCAGCTGTGCCTTCAGCTGCCTAGACCCTAAACTCTGGAATTCCCTCCCTAAACCTCTCTGCCTTATCGTCTGTCTCTCTTCCCTTAATAGTTGGTCACCTGTCCTAATATCGCCTTATGTGACTCAGTATCTAATTCTGTTTGATAATGCTCTTGTGAAGCACTTTGGGACATTTTAACAAATGCTTTAGTCCTTTTTTAAATAAGATTTTTAGGTATTTTAAGCTGTTTTAATAATGGCATTTAGCCAACAAGATAAAATAAACAACAACAGAACTTAATTTAAATACATTTGTTGCTTATGATAGGTACCAAAACACATCCAATACATGTGCCTTCCTTGCAAAGGTAAGGTACATAAGATGTGCTGTATTAATATCACTATGTGCAATTTATAATCTGAGTTCCATACACACAGCAGTTGCTTTATTTAGGTTTCAGCCGTTCTCCACGAATTCAGTGAAAATACCTTTATGCTGTATGGGAAATAAACACAATTCAGTAACAGCTTCTCCAGTTGAGTCGCCCATCCTGAAAATTCCAGGAATATTGTACCTCAGTGAAATAATTGCACGGAAATACACAGTTACCAGGACATTTTTTTATCAGGTCACTACAGTTTAAAGCATGAATGCTTCAAATTGCACTGTGCAGTATTAGCAGCAAAAGTGTAAATGCATTTATATTAAATTCCTTTGGCTGCTATTTTTTCCAGTTGCCTTTATTAAAGTAGCTTAAAATGCCTAAACTATCTTATCTAAAAATGGGTTAAAGTGTTTATTAAAATAGTAGACAATAATATTTCATACAAACACATTAACACATTCATCATTAACATCGCACAATGCAATTTCAAGGCAAAAGATTTTAAAGTAAGCAAAATGACTATATAAGCAGAACTTTAGACAAATGCAGTACTCTGTGTGGAGGACAATGTCCTGACATTTCTGTCTACAACAAACAAATACATTTAAAAAGAACCTCTTAAAATCTCAGACCTGGCATTCTCATTATGTCCTAGCACAATCACTTTAATGTTTTATTGTTAACAGAGACACAGGGGGAATTTTATCCTAGTGATTGGGGTCTCGATGTCCAGAGAAACCGTGCCGAGATCCTCGTGTCACCTCTTTTCCGGAAGGCCCACCGAATTTAGTGCCAATCAGGCACTTAAGTGGACAGCAGCGGGCCTTCCATAGGATGGAGGACACGTCGCCAGAAGTCCCGGCCTTGGACAGCAGCAGCGCCACCGCAGAGGTGGCGGCTGCTGCTGGAGGTGACTGTACCGGAGACCGAGGAGTGGTTGCTGGAACCAGGCCTCAGGTAGGTCAGGGCAGGAGGGTTTTCGCGGGGTGGGGGTCGTGGGGGTTTGTGGTCGGCGGCAAGGGGGGTGGACCTCAACAGGTCCCCTCCTCCTTCTTAATGCCTATTCCCTCATTCAGGCAGTAAGTGCCTTTAAATGAGGGACCTCCCCTCCCCCCCCCCCACAGCTGGGACGTGTGATTTTTCACACCGTGCTTCCAGTGCGGCGACAGAGCCGCCTGCCACACAGCTAATTGCGGCTGTGGTGTGAAGAGTCCCTTAATTGGGGGTTAATTGCCCAGTTAAGGGCCTCAATTTGGTGGCGGGGCAGGAAGGCCATTCACCTGGACTAAATTTTGGCAGAGGTGGGATGATGGCGGGCAACCCCCCACCGCCACCATCCCACCCGATTATTTGCTCTTCTTGCCTCCAAACCCGCCGCAGGGGAGAGCATAAAATTCTCCCCACAGCTTGCCTCTACTTGCAGGGAATTTTGAAATGATACCCAAGAATTTAAAATAAACCGCCACACAGCCAATATAAAGCATTAAATAAAGACATCTTTGCATAACAGAAAACAGAAAATGCATCATTTTCTTTTTCTTATTCCATTATTTTTTACCTCATATTTGCTAGGTCTCCTCACCCCTAGATCATTGAACCATGAAGGCAGGTAGGTGAGCTGCCCACAGGACAGTGTTTCTCTTAAACTGGCCACCAGGAGGTGTGCAGCAGTATCCATCATTGTCTTTCCTTTCAAATGGCCCTTGTTTCGGTTCAAGGAACTAGCTCGCCTCTTATTTGCTACCTCCCCAGAATATCTGGACTGACTTGAGACTCCCTTTGTTTGGAATCATTGGCAAAAGCCAACCAGCATCTCCCAGCTCTGTGGGGTAGTTTGTTGCCCAATCAGTGCTAGCCTCCAAATCTTAGTAACTATTTTTCTGATACGAAACAGGATTGTTAAAAGAGAGCTCAAGTACAACCGTTTTCATTTATGGGTAAAATAAAATGAACAAGCGCAAGAAGGAAGAAACACAAAGGTAAATGAAAAAGAAAAATCTTCTAAAGACCAGGAAGATTCCAGATTTGATGGCCATTTGCACTGAATGAGCTGATGTCCTCCAGAAAGGCAAGCAGGTGTGCTATCACTGACCTCAGTGCCCTCGGGCTAAGGAGAGGAAAGAAAATTCAGCTGGGGTGTCTGCTGCTAATGTTATTTTGACAGTATCACACTCAGATACTTGTTTTTTGCTCCTGGGTTGGGCAGCCTGCCAATATTCAATGTTCAGGCTCAGGAATGGGCCATTTGAGTGAGGTATAAACAGGCAAGCAGTGCCTGTGGAACGAGAGCTGAGCACCAGTCAATGCCTTCATTCGAGGGAGAGAGAAAATCGGAAGGTCGGGGTAGGGGAAAAGAAAAAGAATCTGCACATTGTTGCAAAATATGTAAATTGTGACCTTAAACAAGTTGGGCTTCAATGAAGCTATCAAACAATACAAGAATTCAGAGTTGAGAAGCTTTATATTATATTCAGAAAATACCAGTGATCAATATATATTTGCCAAACAAAAATCATTGGTGATCACGAGCATCATTATAATCTGAGCAATGAGTTTAGACCTTTAATTTATTGGTATGGCTGCTACTACTGCAATAAAATCAAAGGGGATTCCATATCAGCTTCACCACGCATGGACTTACTTCTAGACAATAAATCTGTCTTCCACCGGGGCAGCGAATCACGCAAGACTCATTTTGTTCAGAAGCAAACTGCCTAGCCAATATGAGCCATCTGGTAGCAGCTACTATTTTAGCATTGTCATTTTTAAACTGACAATAAATCTATTCATTCCTTTTGAAAGAGAGTTGAATACCAACCTTTTTCAAAATAGTTTTAGCCGTAAAGTCTGCTTATTACTATTTGCTGAAAACTGCTTTAAACGAACACACAGGTGTTTTAACTATCTCCCACTTTGTTTAATATTATATGAAAGATTTCTTTTCACAGCTTCTCTTATTTCCACTTGCAAACTCTGTGGGTATCCTCCATACAATGACAACACAGGGGCTCTCACATGGGAAATATTTGCAATTCAATACAGAGAGAACAGAATTAGTGCATTTCTGTTCTGAAAATTACTGCACTGTCAGCATTATTCTAACTCGCACACCAAGGACTGTGTGGACTTCAAGCAAAATATAACCTCTGATTAAAATAATGTATTTCAAATCTCAATTAAATATGCCGCAAAAATATTAAGAGTTCATAGTAGATTTTATAAAACAGTTTTCTTACCTTAAGTTGTACTGACTGCAAAACATTCAGTTCCTACTGTGACCAGACTTCAGAATTCAGCTCCTTTACATCTGTGAAACCTGCTCTTCAAGCTTTCTATTGAAGCCTTGTACTGACATTGAAGAAATAGCCTGCATGAAGTCCTAGGTAGGTGCTCAGGAACAAAGCTAATTCCCCCCCACACCTTTTTTTGAAACAGCAGACTGTGGTTAGTCAGCCAAGCGAGCACGCTCTCCGTTTATATAGCATTTCTGAAAGCAATGAACTTTGGCATCATCCCTGTAATGAGATGCCTTTAGGCTGACTCTAAAAGTGATGAATTAAAGCTGCAGCCACTCAGCGGTGCTTGCTTTTTTGGAAAATTGTTTTAACAGACCATTTATGGTGAAGGATGAAGTCACTTTAAGGGTTCCAAACCCCCTCAGTGACTCAGCTCATGGGGAGAATTCTCATTCCACGTAAAAGTTATATGACCAATCAGTTACTAGGTAGTCTGGTATCTAATCGCAAAAGGGAGTATAAACTCAGGAGAGATTTTAAATTGAGCTGCTTGCTGCTGGCTGCTGCAGCAAAGACAGACTTCAGGTTTCTTGTGTGAAAGCTGCAATTACTGCTCTCTGGCTATATCGTCACGGAGGTGTTCATATGACTGACAGTGATGGAAAGTGAATGACCTAGAAATCATTACTCCCTGGTCACAAATAAATTATCAAGTGACTACTCAATAGGTTAACTCCTTGATTTCTATCAACAAAGTTTGTTTTAGATGTTAAGAAAAATCACATTTTGAATATTTTAAACACAATTCATATCAAAGATGATCACGTGCAAAAATTTGAGGTTAGAGGGTGGTACTTTTGAGTATATCATCAAAAACAGTGAAAGCCATGGTTCAGTGTGTAGCACTCTCACTTCTGTGTCAGAAATATGTGGGCTCAAGTTTCACTTCAGGACTTGAGCACAAAAATCTAGGCTGACACTCCAGTGCAGTACTGAGGGAGGGCTGCACTGTTGGAGGTGTCATCTTTTGGATGAGATGATAAACTAAGATGCTATCTGTTCTCTCAGGTAGACTTAAAAGATCTCATGACACTATTTCAAAGAAAAACAGGGGAGTTATTCCTGATGTCCTAGCCTATCAATATCACTATAAATAGATTATCTGGTCATTATCACATTGTTGTTTGTGGGAGCTTGCTGTACAAATTGGCTGCCACATTTCCTACATTACAACAGTGACTACACCTCAGAAATAATTGGTTGTAAAGTGCTTTGAGATGTCCTGAGGTCGTGAAAGGCACTATATAAATACAAGTCTTTCTTAACTTTTTTATATTAGTGAATAGCCCATTGCTTTGTACATAGTCAGAAGAAATGGAGTGTCTGTTAGTAGTGTTTGTTGTAACAGGTTGACAGAGATTATAGCACCACCTCTACGGCAAGTAAGAATAACAGAAATTCTTGTTTTTTTTTTAAAAGGTCACAGGGCCATCTCTGAAGCAAGTTGTAATGAGAGGCATCACTATTGCAATGTTACCCACTGATTTCAATGTTGGCAATAATAGCTGGTTCTTGATAAGTGGAATAATTTCCAATAATTAGGTTCTGATACTATTTCCTTCTCAGAAATGGTAATTCTTTCGGAAAATTTTAGCAACTACAATGTTTACCATTTAAAACCAATGAAATATTCCAGATGTTGCAGAAGAAGCTGTTGAGTGTCATACTTGTTCCATTCGTGATGGAGATAGAATTACTCAAATGACAAGCTGAGCAATTGTGAAATGGTGGTCATTTCCATTAGCTGCTATGTGTTATCAACATCATAAACACAGCAATTTCTTCTGGTCAGTACATGCTATTAACATAAATATTGCAGGGGAATTTTCTCTGGTTGCTATCAACATTGTAAACCTAGCAGGAAAATCAATGTCACCAACCTAGAAGGAGATTTCCTCTGGTTAGTGTGTGTTATTAACATCATAAAGATATACTAGGAATAAAAATTCCTGGTTAATTTGTGCTTTTGGTATTGGAAATATTGAAAGAATATTCTATCTATCCTAGAAAAATCCTTCAAAAGGCTTTCTGATTTCACTAGAGGCAATGAACAGAGGAAATCTTCTCCTTATGGACACTAAATGTAACAAAAATATAAATCCATTCTTTGTGAATGTATTTCACTAGCCCTAACACCAAAAATAAATCTCCCACCCACCTTTATATCATATTTATAAAGTTAATGGCCCAGATTTTGCAGTAAATATAACAGTGAGGCTATCATTGTTATTAAAGAGTAAATTGGAGAGCAACATCTGGAGTCTGCACATGCGCAGTTAAACATAGAGTGTGAGGAAGTTGCTGAGTTGCCCTGCTTCTCCAGAATCTTCCCAATACTGATACCTCACAGAAAGACTCAGCATTGAAGTACATCAAATCACCTGATGTTGCTGTACTTACCCACTAGATAGCCACTAAACATGCCAGGAAAAGTTAGAGCTTGTCCATTCCAAGGTAAGTACATTTTAAAAAATGTGGTGAGTCTTAAATATTGCCAAACTAATTCTCAATGGCTTTGAAAATTAACTTTTACAAGCATGGTGTCTCATTCTTCAGATTTTAATTATGGTTGGAGATATGAAACGCAAATAATTTTTTAGCTTTATCTTTCTGTTTTACCTCTCTTTTAATCCTATCTTTCTTTCCCTCTTTTTATTTTGCTTTCTGTAAATGATTTGCCATTGAATTAACTATCCGAACTTACTCTTCCTGGTTCTTGTCTCAGTAGGGATTCCTCAATTTTGCTAAGGAGACTTGCTCTATTCACACAATGCCCCAGATCCCCAGAGGCCAAGCTGAGATGAATTTCTAACCGCTACAAATTCTAGCACAAATCCCATAGAGAGTGTATGGGCAAATGTAAGTGTAATGAATGACTGGCTGCGTTTGTTCACCATTGACCACAAAATCTGGGCCATAGGTTCTAGTTTCTTAGTCATGTGCTAACAATTTTAAAGAGACTGAACTATAATTGGGCTGAGTGCCTTTGCACGAGAATCAAACAGCACAGAAGGAGGCCATTCAGCCCGTCGTGCTTGTGCCAGCACTTTGAAAGAGCTATCCATTTAGTCTTACTCCCTGCTCTTTTCCCATAGCTGTGCAAATCTTTTCCTTTTCAAGTAAGTATCCAAATCCTTTTTGAAAGTTACTGTTGAACCTGCTTCTGCCATCTTTTCATTCCAGATCATGAACAAATTTTTGTGCACAAAAATGTCTGCTCATCTTCCCTCTTTTTTCACCAATTATCCGAAATCAATGTCCTCCAGTTATTAACCCTCCTGCCAGTGGAAACAGGTGAATGAAACAGGGAGTGAAAGTGAAATCTGCCAGGATGCTTGGTCCTGATTGATGTGTTTTTAGCCATGCCAGGAAGTGTGGATGGCCGGATGTTGGGTGAGGACCGTGTAGGGCCAGTCTAAGATGGTCCATTGTCAAACAGCCCACAATCAAAACTTAAGTGTGACACAAGCCACTCAAGTGAGCTTTGAGAGTGCAGATATCCGTTGAACTGTAACCTGGCATAAGTCAACACCTTCAGTCTAGAACAGTAGAAAAAGAGATTTAGGGTCAGATGTTCAGAAACATTGGCTGGAATTTTATGCCACCCCAAGGAGCAGGTTGGTGGTGGGGGGTGGTGCTTGACATAAAATGGAGCAGGAGGCACCGGGAGGCTTTCCCAACCCGCTCCCACCTCCGCCGCCCTTTACGTAGGGCGGGGCGGTGGGGGGGGGGGGGTGCAGAAATGAAAAACGGCCTGCCCGCCCCAGGCCAATCAAGGCCCTTAAGTGGATTTTACGGTGGCAAGTGGGCTTCCTGGAGCCTGGAAAAGCCACTTGGGAACACCAGGCAGTTGCTAATCATCCCCTGGAGCAGGCCCTGCCCATCGGGCACAGGGTACCCGTTGGAGGGCTGCCCCAACTAGCCCAATAACACCCAGAACCCAACACGCTCACCTTCCCCCAACCACCCACCCTTGCCTCGCTGGGGCCCGATCAATTACCCCCAGCGAGGCAACCAAAACTTACCTTTCCTCCCGGCTCTATGTCTTCTATCTTCGGCTGGGCTGCAGTCCCAGCATTGGCCACCACTCCCGGTGGCGCTGCTGGGCCTAAGAGCTGCCGGCCTGCTGATTGTCCGGCAGTTCAATGAGGTGGGACTTCCTCAAGCGGGTGGAAGTCCCGCCTCAGAAAAATTAAAGCCTGGAGACACCTAAAATACGGAACGGATCCCTAGGCAACGCGGAAGTGGGTTTGCCACCGACTTTTATGTCGGAGGCCGGCTCCCATCAGCTCAGCGTAAAATTACGGCCATTTACTTTATCATGTCACTCTTTCTTCTGGAGCGGATTGAAGTACTACAAAGTAGATAAATTAATTAGGCCTAAGTTGCTATGGTTACTACAGCTAGTGCTCAAGTACAGACGATTGGAGTTATTATATTGCATTTGTGGAATGAGTTTCACAATCCAATATCACTGAAGTAATAGCCTGTTATCCTTTGGTGCCATTGGCCACTTATATTGTAGAAGTGCTACTGTATGAGAATATTTAAATGTAAATGATTCAAAAGGTTTCAATCATCCATTAAGAAGTGATAATTGTTGAAAACTTATCACATGACAAAGTACGTATTTTGGGTTAAAAATATCACATTGCCTTTGGCACAGAAACTCCCTCTTAATGCAAAACCACAGGGATGCAATGTTTAGGTGTGTGCTCAGTCATAATTGAACACTGCAGGCAATAGATTAAAACATATCTTTGAACTTTGTTATTACTTTGCTGTGCAATAATTACTTTTAGAAATCGTTGAAAACACCAACTATTCTTGTTTCACCTGTCTCTAATTTGCATAGCTCTGACTCGGCTAATTTAAGCATGTGGATTGAGTTGATACATGTTTTGAACAAAGTATTAAAAATAAGTATAACACAGAGTTGAATAGACTCAACTTTGTTTTGTTATTTGTTTCCTGTGATTATATGAGGAACTTGCATTTTTATATAGTTGTTCACATCATTTTCAAAGTTAAAAGCACACCACGTATAATTAATTGTTCTTCAAACACATGACATAAAAATTTGTTTGCATTGCATCCATTTTCCATGTATAAAATGAGCACCTAAGTGTCCAATATGGCAGGTGGTGCACTCTTCACTGACTGAGGCCATGACTTTCCCTTGCCAGTAATGGCCAGCACATTTTCCTCCACAAGGGGGAGTGTGTAAAGGCGGGCTCAGTTTTTCTGGTGGCAGGCTTCATGAACAGATTGTGTGTGATCTTCTGCAAGGAAGAAAGGCATGTGTTCATGACATCCTTGTGAGGTGTTTAGAGAAGGTACTTAGTGTGGTCAAATAGTCGGTGTGCAGTGAGTAATGTCGGAGGTGTGGGGAAGTGAGATTTGCAATAGAGTTGAGCATGTGAGTATGTGGAGTGAAATGTGGTGCAGTGATTCTAACAGTCTGAAGGAAGTGGGGGTGGGTAGTATTGTGAGTAGTGAGGCTGGAGGTGGTAAAGATGTGAGCGGAGAGTGAGTTAACAGCATTCTTACCTTGACAGCACTGAACTTATTTCAGCATTGCAGCCATGTGCGGGAGCTAAGCTTCTGGCATGACCTCTGCAACAACCTCTTCCCAGAGCTGTTAACTGGAGGGCATTTTGCCCTCCCTCACACAGTGAATAGGATCACCGTCCTTCTGTCCACCTCCTGGACCAAGACTTCCAATCTTCCAGAACCTGGGCTCCCTGTATGGTCCCCTTCCAGCTATTTTCTTCAGCCTCGAAAGTTTGCATGCTGTCTACAGATTTATGAGCGTGATCAAGTTTCTAGGCCAGTGACTGTTGTAGGAAAACTCTTCAGCTGTCCTGCACACTGAAAGATCCCATAAAAAAGGAGGGGATGACAAATGAATGTGTGTTCAGTGTTGTTATTTGAGGGACAAATATTGGCCAGGAAAAGACAGAACACCCTGCTCTTTTTCAAGCAGTGCCATGGGATTTTTAATATCCATGAACAGTGCACAGTACCTAGGTTTGATATTGCATCTGAAAGATGGTACGTTTAACACCATAGCACTTCTTCATACTGTACTGGAGCATCAACCTGGATTCATGTGCTTCAGTCTTCGTGTGGGACTTAACACAAAGCTTCTCCTGACTCAGAAAGTGAAATACTGACACATATAAAACAAGATTTAACTTTCCTCGTTAGTTCTAAAACAAGTCAAAAGAATTCATCCCCTACAGGCTTTGAAAATTCAAAACCTAGCATCATCTACCCATTATTTTTTGATTTATCACTTCACCTAGCATGTTGTTCTCAATCTGTAACAAAGGCATTACAGTTTTGGAACATGTTTGGTTGTTGAGCAGAGAGCAACCAAATTGTTTTTGCTGTCGATATATTTTCCAATGAGATAACTGAGCAATGCCTGAATCCCGTAATAATAAAAGGTGGGGCCTTCTGAGACACCTGTGAGACTATGATGCATGGGACCTATCCCAAAGGTGGCTGAGGAAGCCAGACTTCGAGCAAGAGTTAAAATGACTAATCATATATTCATCATATTAATCCAAACGTTGTTGAAATGCAAAGCTTTGCTCCTACTGCTTCAATCTATGTCGATCTCAACTATGATTCTATTCGCTTGGTTCAATCAATGAAATGGAAAATTACCCAATTGAACTCATTAGTTGGGTGCAGAAAAGCAATATTTTATTGTAGTTTTAAACTTGGTGCCAAATAAAATTTAAAAAAAAGACTTGCATTCATATAGCACCTTTCACAACCTCATATCCCAAAGCACTTTAGAGCCAATAAGGTACTTTTAAAATGTAGTCATGTTGTTATGTAGGAAATGTGGCAGCCAATTTGTGCACAGCAAGATCCCACAAATAGCAATGAAATAATGACCAGATAATCAAAATAAAATAAACCAAAAATGTAACTATAAACAGCAGTAAACAACATTCCTCAGGTATCATACAATAAGAAGTCAAAGAGTTTTGCAGGGACTATTGTTTCCACTTACCTGGTTCCTGGTGCAGATGCAATGTAATTTCATTTTACAATTTGACTTTAAACTCCCTTTTATATTCTTTCCTCATCTCCTTATTGATATACCGTGGAGAAGTATTTGGAAATCTAATAACAGACTGAGAGAAACGTCCTGACTTCTAGGGATTTCTAAGATCACTTCCAGGCCTGTTTAGGCTCCAGAGAATCCAGTTTGAAATTCTAAGCCATAATGCAACTTGTTGTGATTGAATAAAATCTGACTCCATCATCCTGCTATGGAGAGGCACCAAATGGATCCCTGACAAATCTTTACAAGAGGGGGCCAGGAGAAAGCTATCATCTAAGGATACCCTTCTGCACCTATCACAATTATGGGAAGAATTTGTTTTGGGTAGCCCTGCTTCTAATGGCACAATGTAGATATACCTTGATTCCCCAGGGCGCCACTAGCTGTGTGGCATCCATCATTAATATCATTGAAGAACACCTCTTGGGTCGTGCAGGTAATGGTCCACGGTGCTGCCTATCCCCAGGGAATTGAGGTAAGTCTGCGTAGAAGCAGTGCTATGCGAGCAAATTGCTCACCCTTAATGTTTTATCAATCTGATTCTTTACATCATCGAAGATAAGTCAGAGATTGTTCATAATGGTAGTTTGGCAATATCTTCTTTCTTTAGTTAAGAAAGTACCAGTAAAACCCAAACTGTTGAGAATGATACTGAAGTCAGAATCTGGCAGAGATTGCACTTTGGAGTGATGTTAGAGTTGACATACTCAGATGATTTTCCTTATTTTTCACTAAGGAGAGAGTTAGCACCTGGGCGCAATGTCAAAGACGACGCATGGTGGTAGCTGAGGAGGTAGGAGATACATGTTGGGCCCAGGGTACCAGGAGAACTCCCCTGCTCTTCTTGGAATCATGCTGTGGGATCTTTCACACTCTCCTAAGAGGGCAGATGGTTGTCAGTTTAATTCTCGTCGAAAAGACAGTAATTCCAACAGTGTAGCACGTTCTCAGCCTAAATTATTTGTTCAAGCCTCTGGAGTGTGGCTTTATTTCATGACCTTCTGAATCAGAGATGAGAGTGTCACCACTGAGCCAAATCTGATATTTAAGGTATCTGTTTCTTTAACCTTTATGGGGTCTAAAAGACATATTCTGTTTCTAATTTACTCACAAATGTTCTCTTGTGTAACATTTATGCTGTGTGGCTGCATGTTGCATGGATGGAGCTGTGTTGTTCAGCTGACTCCGTCACTGAACATTTCCTGAGTGAATTAACTATAAAAATCAGAATCTAGTTGTTTAACTTTGGTGCAGAAATGCTGCTGCAGAGTTCAGACGGTTAAAGAACAAATCCACAGTTCTCAGACAGCAGCTTTAATCAATTGCAGGTATAACCACACACTATGAAGCAAGAATGACCACACAATAACATGAAGATCTCTGACAGCTGGTTGCCATTTTCTGTATCAGCATATGATGTACAGAGTACGAGGTATGTTGGTATGCATGAGTTTTCTCTGGGAATGATTGAAAACTCAGTAACTTTTTTTCTTAGTTACAGCGCACTGCTCTTTCTTACTGATGTAACAAATTAAAATGTAAATCCAATGTTTTTAAAGCATTTTCTGGCTTTAACAAGCATTTTCCACTTTATAAAAAAATTCACCCCCAAAAGAGCAGACACATCACAGGAGGCCTAATGTCAAAATATACACGTCATATTTCTAGGGCCAACTTAAAAGATACATTTTATGTAACACATATTTGTGGAGACACAGAACTTCCTCTTTCACCCTCAGGAAGAAGCTTTGAGGCTGTGGAAATGGAAGTTACAGTTTTTAAGTTCCTTCGTTAAAAATGTATTGGAAAGTTCTATATGGAATAGAAAAAGAATAAACCAAATTGACATTATTGTTCTTCCCCCCCCCCTCTCAACAGGACATTCAATAAGGATTTGACACAACGCAGTCTCTTTTCTGATTGTAGAATCTGTTGCTAATGATATTCGCAATATTTTAAAAAATATATTATTAAGGACAAGACAGTGACATGTTGGCACTTTCACAAATGAAAATTTTAATCAATAATCTGGATTGAAAATTCTCAATCCAAACCACAGCAATATGGTCACACCAATGTGACGTTAAATTGACATGAGTATGTGTAAAAGATCCTTAAAGATGGGCTTAACCTCTTCCGAGTACATTAGCTATACGGTTACAGTACACAGTGATTTATGACACAGACCACACACACTGATTGAAGCTTTGAACAGATGGTGTATCAAAAAGTGAGTCACTGTTTTAACCCAACAATCAAAGCTTTTATCTGTAACTCTGTTGGACCTGCATGGAGAGCAGTGACCATTTGTTAAATAGATTGGGCACTTAATGAAGAATGAAAAGTTCAAAAATACAGCAAGTATATTCACAGTACCTGATGATAAAATCAGTTTGAAAATCTATTTCATAAATGTGCCAGATTTTAAACCATTAGCGATGAACAAAGCCTCTGGCTCACTGGTTTTATGGAAAAATGGATAGAGCGAAGTAATGCAATCCCCAAACGCAACTTAAAATCCCAGAATTCCACATAATAAAAATAACATTTGATTGAATCCTGGCTCCGAGAGGATATTTAGAGATTGTTTTCCCCTCTTAAGTGTTGTGGCCATTTTTCACCTCTCCCAGGTGGTCGCATGTGAGCCCATGGCATTCGGGTGGGGTGGAGATTGTATATATTGTGATGCACAAGGCTGGATAGACCAGTGGTTTTTTTCTTGTCTGTCATTGTTCATATGTCCCCAATCAATGTTAACTGTATGGAATGAAGGCTTCACAAAAAAAAACACTCAGGGAAGAAGAACAACCCTCACCAATGCACTGTGCTGTGGAGTACTTGGATGATGGCCTGTGTTTGCAATGGCCACATGCTGGGATCCTAATTGTGATTCGGTTTTCAGTATGGGGAAAGGCCATGGTGTCATGTCCTCCCGCCATAGAACACTGCGGGGCTGGAACCTGTGTAAAACCCCTCGGGCTGTATGCACCAAAATATGGTTTTACTGTGTAATGCAAATGTACATTGCATGTAATATGGAATGGAAGGGTTGTGAGGCAACTCACTTTCTGTATTGAAGGAAACTGATCTCTTTTGCACTTTCTGGAATGTCAACTTGGAACTGTTTTGTAATGTACCTTTTAAAAGATTTTTATGAATAAAGTATATTTTTGGGAAAACAAACAAGCAGATCGTGGTTACTTCCCTGCATGGAAAGACAAATTTGGTTTGGAAAGTTACTGTGCACCAGTCTCATAAGCCTCATAGTAGTTGGTTACACAGCTGAGACCTTCAAGGAGATTGCTTACCTTTCCTCTCAGTTTCAGCTAGGTGGTAGACATGAAGTGAGAGATGGGGTGGGGAGAGGAATGAAGAATGGAAAAAAATAAACACTAAAATGTTTTTAAATGTTTAATTCATCCCCATGAATGATAGCACAATAACTTTCCTTCTTCTGAAGGACCTGATAGCGTAGATTTAGCTCATAGATTTTTTTTTGGCAATGCTAAGGATACACAGAATTGTACTTTGCCACATGAATCTGATTGTGGGACTGCACCAATTCCTGCATTAACTGAAGGAGATTACAATTTTGGAGAAGAACTGTATGCTGAGAATTACACCAAGAAGGTTTCAAAGTTGAGGGACTAGTTCTGATTGGAATAGAGTAAAAGGTGCAATCTCTTACAAATTTAAAAGTGAAATCCAAATTCCTTTCTAAATTGCACATTGCATATGACATAACCCAAGGCTGATGTATAAACATGGCAGCGAGGTGATAGCATTTGAAAACCTGCAGCTGTGCCATTGTGACAGGAGTAACAAATAAAAATTAATTTATAGATTTGGAGGCCAAAGGGACTTTCTGTTCATTGTTTATACTGAACGTGATTTGAACAATAACTCATCAGATCAGATGCAGTAGAAACTTCATTTGAAGAAAATAGAATCCAGTTAGATTTTAGTTATAATACCACTTTTACACCCATTTGAATTTCTTTTGCTTGTATATTCATACAAACCCAGAAATAAATCTTAAGAGTCTGGTCAGTAGTTGGACTGCAGGCTGTATAATGTGAGGAAGTGTTAGAGCATTTCTAGGAGGTATTTGCTTATGGTTTGAATTTCATAATGGCTCCTTTTTTCTCATTTTAACTTCACCCTTAATGCTTTTGATGGTAAAAAGAACTGATGGATCCATTGACACTCTTCTGACATTAAAAATAATTTATATTTGAAAACCAGTGAGTCAGAAAAGAAAGAAGATTTTGCATTGATATAAAGTTCTGAACTCTTTCACAAATGTATAGAGTTCCATTGTTGCCAGGCACAGAGCAACACAGAAAGTGGGTGGTGGAGGGGGCAGTGGGGGGTGGGGGTGGGGGGCAGGGGAATTTTATTCTGGTGGTGGGATCTGGAGAAACTGACACCGAAATCCCCGCATTGCCTCTTCTATGGCAAGCCTGCCGAATTTAGTGTCAATCAGGCACTTACTTAAGTGGACAGCGGCGGGGCTTCCACGGGATCAAGGACCCCGTCTCTGGAAGTCCCGCCCTTGCAGAGTTGCTGGCCAATCAGAGGCCGGTGGCTGCTGCTGTAGGTGCACCCACTGGAGGCCGTGGAGCGTCACTGGAACCAGGCCACAAATGGGTCAGGGCGGAAGGGGTCTTGTGCGGTGGGGTTGCAGGAGAGGTGGAGGAGGGGAGTCGGCAGCAAAGGCAGGGAGGTGGCCCTCAGCGGCACTCTCCCCCCTCCTTCCTGATGCCGGGCCCTTCATTCAGGCACTGTGCATTTTAACGAGGGTCCCTCCGACGTCCTGGAGGCAGGAAACAGCTGGCACGGTTTTGCGTGGTGTGCTTCCCGTGTGGCTGCAGCAGGAAGAGGCCCTTATTTAGGGGTTATTTGCCCAGTTAAGGGCCTCAATTGGCAGCGGGGCTATTCACAGGCTTTCCTGCCTAAATTTTGGTGGAGGGAAGATGGTGGTGAGAACCTCCACTGCCACCATCTAAGCTGATTTTTATGAACTGTGCATCTCCAAACCCGCCATAGGGGCGAGCATAAAATTCCACCCAGGATGTGTAACTCGGTCTCTCAGGTCTACATCACTCACTGTACACAAGTGCAATAACTACTCCTTTAGAGTAATGTAGTGGGAGATCTAGACTACTAGTGCACCGCAAACCACAACTGATACCAGAGAAAGGAGCCATCATGTATTGGATATAACATTTAGAAAAATAAAAGATACCTGGTGTTTTAAGATTGGTTCGTGGTGCATCCTAACAGACCTTGAGCTCTAAAAAATTGTGATATAAAATTTGTGCTACTTTAAATGGTAATTCATCATAATGTTGGTGGTTTATGATACTAACTTCAAGAATCCTCATATCAACACCTTTAATCTGAAATCAATTCCATTAAAACCATCACTTGTTTTGAACAGAATTCTTTTTGGAAGGCTAGCTAAGACCTTGTTAAAGGAGCTGTATGTCTTACTCAGTGTTACTGGAATAGCACCAAAATACCAGGCTACTCAAACATATAATAGTTCAACACTTTTGCATCACTCAGATCTGATAACCCTTTGTGAAGCTATCATTTCTTAAAGCTTATGTGACATGGTCTTGGAAAAGTTACACTGCACTTTCAGCAGGATTGAATCTGACACCAAAACTAATCTTGAGAACTTTGAGGCTCCGAAACACTGAGAGACATAATTAGACCCTTTCTATTGCTTTAGAGTGTTTTGATTTAGGACAGCACCTAAGGTGTCATCTATTCTTGTCCCACTTAGGTCCAATTTGCAGATAGGGACTTGCGCTAAGTAGAGTATTAGGCTGGAACCCTTCAGAAATAGAACTCAAGAGTCAGGCTAGCAGTTGGACTGCAGACTGAATTGTGGAGGGAGGTGTTAGATCATCTCCAGGAAGTACTGCATAAAGATTGCTTCACAAATCACAGATTTTATAAAGCAGAAGATTTTACTTATTTGAATGCAATGTCCTGATGGGCAGACAACACGCTTTCAAATCCAGGACAGGATATTCAGATTGAAAATTTGAAAGTATCTTCTTGAGATACTCTGAAATGTGACAAGATGCAAATCAAACCTCCTTCCGTATGTCATCAGTGGCAATGAAGTGTTCCCTACCATCAGTTATCTGGCTAACTATGAATTATGACCATGGTTTTTAAAAGCTGCAGGATGGAAAAACTACAGCTAAATCAGTGAATGCAACTGCAATTAAATATTAATAATAAACCAGCCTATGCTTGGGTGTTCCATTTATTACAAGTGGTCATGTATTATTATAACATTTGAGTTGACATTTTGGGCAAAGCTTACACATATACAATTTGGGTAATTTCTTTTAATTACATCATCTCCTGTGGGACAAATGCATTGCTTCCTCTCTGTCAGTATATAGTGATGTTAAACTTCTGCAGGAAATGCAAAACATTAATCCTTAATTGATTTTAAGCGCTATTACTTTACATCTAAGTAACTAAACATCTACTTCCATTCAAAGGGATTTAAATCTAGCCACAACTCTAACAAGCCGAGTAGACAAGCTCTTTTAACCCAAGCCTGTGCTTAGGCACACAATAAGTAAGTGCTCTTAGCTTTTAAGAAGTGTAAGAAATGTCAACCAATTCACTTTCTGAAACGGTGCGCAGCCAAAGAAAGTGGACACTGCATCAACACTCTAAAGAAGTTCCATCTTTGTTGTAAAAAGAACCCTTTTGGCTACCACCGATTTCCAGTGAAAACAAATGTTTATCTCAGCTCATAGGGAAACCCACAAATGGAAAACTTGGAATCTCAAATGCACGTTGCTGTAAATCAATCCCTACAATTCATTTAAAAGGCCCTTTATCCTTATGACTGTCTCTTGCAAGTATGAAATATATTCATAGAAATGTACCGTTTAATTGTCTTCCCTCAATAATCTTTTTATCTTGAATAGTCCCTGGAGCATCCAATTGTGCAAGTGGATTGCTATGACTGAACAGGTCATTAAATATTAAGTTGGAAAAAATTACTCAACATTTTCTGGCAAATTATGCAGTGATTGGGTAGAAGTTTCAGGGTTTTTGGAGATCATTAACAGACAGAGCCTGATGACTAAAACAGAAGGGTAAAAAAAAGACAAAATGACAAGGATCGAGTTCACTCCCACGGAAAGAAAGAGGAAATGAGGCCAACACAAACAGGATTGGATGATGTTTTAAACTTTGCTGACATAATAGTCAAGGCATTTCAAAGCAATTGTCAATGAAGCATTTCAGGATGCTCCTGAGCGATGTAGGAACAAAGACAGGGCCATTTCGAGGACCAGGCTTCAGCGAACCATAGTTTACAGACAAGCATCCTGATGAAGCTTGCCGGATTCAGGCTGGCATGATATTGGGTGTCCCAGAGTGTGCGTGGCTAACAGCAAGGTAACTCCTGGGGCAAGAGGGAATTACTTGTGATTTTGTGGGAGGGTAAGAAAGAGGCTGGGGCAGCAGCAGCCCATATTAAGTTTTGTCTGTTAAACTTGGTGGAACATGTGTGCTCCACCCAATTGTCTTCCGAAGTAGCAATTGGCATCGTATAGGAACATAAGAACAGGAGTAGGCCATTAGCCCCTTGAGCCTGTTTTGCCATTCAATGAGCTCATGGTTGATCTGTGACCTAACCCACCTTCATCTCAATATCCCGTAATATCTTCACTGAACAAAAATCTATCCAATCTCAGATTTAAAATTCACAATTGACTCGACATCAACTGCTATTTGTGGAAGAGAGTTCCAAAACCTCCAGAACGCTTTGCATGCAAAAGTGTTTCCTAACTTTGCTCCTGGAAAATCTGGCTCTAATTTGTAGGTTATGTCCCCTAATCATAGGCTAGAAATAGTATCTTAAATACTTATGTATATCATATGATCAGCATTTGCATATTGCAAGGGCCAACCCCTGAAACAGGTAGGCACTCTGGCCACCTAGCAGTAGGCCCCTTTCAGGTTGTTAGTGGTAGGGTTGCTGGCTTAAACAAGTGGTTAGTGTTCCACAGCTATTTTCACAGCAAAACTAGCCTGTTTACACCATGCGGCTCAAGTTAAAAAAATTACCTTGTGATAAAAGTGCCATGTAAATGCCTATTTTAAAAGATACATTGTCTTATATTAATTAATACAATTAGGTGGAAGAGTCAAAGAAAAAATGCTATAATTACACTCTGAATAAGTGTTCTCAATCCTGCTGCTGAATGTTCAGACTGGCTCAAGCGGGAGAAGAGCTTTTTTTTGAAGAACTGTTTAAGTGTCACCGTGATTGTATTTGGGAAAGTTTGTGCCTCAGCAGATTGTAAAGGTGTCCAAACCAGTAATATTGGGATCACCGCTCTCCAGGTTCTGTCTGTAATCCGGACAGATGATCCTATGCAATTATGCAGTTAGTTTCATTTGCACAAAATTGTGATGCTACTGGTGCACAACACATAATGTCCTGGGAGCACACTGGGGTCCTGCAGCAGGTTATCAAAGCACAGCCGCTCTTAAAGGGTTGCTGGTCACATTTAAACTGTTCCTGTTCTTGAAGGGAAAGAGTAATAGCTATAGCAAGAAAACACAGAAGAAGAGTGTAGTATACCTACACTACACTAGTCTAGCAAAACTGAGGTCAATGGGATTCAGGGGGAAAAGCCTCGCTGGCTGGAGTCATACCTAGCGCAAAGGAAGATGTTTGTGGTTGTTGGAGGTCCAGCATCTGAGCTCCAGGACATCACTGCAGGAGTTCCTCAGGGTAGTGTCCTAGGCCCAACCATCTTCAGCTGCTTCATCAATGACCTTCCTTCAATCATAAGGTTAGAAGTGGGGATGTTCACTGATGATCGCACAATGTTCAGCACCATTTGTGACTCCTCAGATACTGAAGCAGTCCGTGTAGAAATGTAGAAAGGCTTTTCCCCCTGATTCCCATTGATCTCAGTAAGACCTGGACAATATCCAGGCTTGATCTGATAAGTGGCAAGTAACATTCGGGCCACACAAGTACCAGGCAATGACCATCTCCAACAAGAGCGAATCTAACCATCTCCCCTTGGCATTACCATCGCTGAATCACCCACTATCAACATCCTAGGGGCTACCATTGACCAGAAACTGAACTGGAGTAGCCATATAAATACCGTGGCTACAAGAGCAGGTCAGAGGCTAGCATTCCTGCGGCGAGTAACTCACCTCCTGACTCCCCAAAGCCTGTCCACCATCTACAAGGCACAAGTCAGGAGTGTGATGGAATACTCTCCACTTGCCTGGATGGGTGCAGCTCCAACAACACTCAAGAAACTCGACACCATCCAGGACAAAGCAGCCTGCTTGATTGGCACCCATCTACAAACATGCACTCCCTCCACCACCGATGCACAGTGGCAGCAGTGTGTACCATCTATAAGATACACTGCAGCAACGCACCAAGGCTCCTTAGACAGCACCTTCCAAACCCGCGACCTCTACCACCTCGAAGGACAAGGGCAGCAAATGCATGGGAACACCACCACCTGCAAGTTCCCCTCCAAGTCACACACCATCCTGACTTGGAACTATATCGCTGTTCCTTCACTGTTGCTGGGTCAAAATCCTGGAACTCCCTTCCTAACAGCACTGTGGGTGTACCTACCCCACATGGACTGCAGCGGTTCAAGAAGGCAGCTCACCACCATCTTCTCAAGGGCAATTAGGGATGGGCAATAAATGCTGGCCTGGCCTGTGACGCTCACATCCCATGAATGAATTTAAAAAAAGGATGAGGGTTCATACCGAAGACAGTGAGAGAGGCCCCTCCCACTGCATGAGCGATGCTGTAACAATCACATGAGATAGGCTTGAGAAGAAGGTGGTATAGCAGCACGAAGGAGGCTAGCTTAGGTGGCTTGCAGAGAGTGTATCTAGTAACTGTAAATAATAGAGTTGTTAGTTAACCTTTGCCGGAGTTTAAGATTTTCTCTAGAATGACCTACAGTGCTACTAATACAAACCCAACATTGCAACAAAGAGTACCACTTAATGAAGCAGTTTTGGAAGCATTGCTGGAGAAGGTGTGCAAAGAACTGTAGCCTGTTTTGGAGCTGAGGACTACTGAAGAGTGAGATTTGAAAATGTAAAGCTTTTGGACACCATTGCAAAAAAACTGAAACTGTTAAGGATTAAGCAATGTCTGCCCAATGTATAAACTCCTGCTACTTACAGATAATTAAGACGCAACCCTCGATTACAAGAGACAATGGCTTTTTTGTTTTTTTTTCTAAATAGGAGCAGGAGTAGGCAGTTTACCATCTACCACAGCTAAACCTTCCCACACTATTTCCAGATTCCTTAACATTTAAGCATCCAAAAATCTGTTGTCTCTGACTTGAACAATCAAGTATCTACAGCTTGTTGTGATCGAGTATTGCAAAGGTTCACAATCCTTTGAGTGAAGATATTTCTCCTCATCTCTGTCCAAAATGTGTGATTCCTTATTCTGAAACTGTGGCCGCATGTTCTAGACTCTCCTGCTAGGGGAAATATCCTCCCACTATCTACCCTGTAAAGCCTCTTAAGAATTTTACATATTCCAATGAAATCACCTCTCAATCTTCTAAAATCTAGGGAATATAACCCAAGTCTACTCAATCTCTGCCCATAGGAGAATCCCTTCATCCCAGGAATTAGTCTAGTGAAACTTCGCTGCAGTCTCTGTAATGCAAGTATATCCTTCCTTACGTAAGGAGCCAAAACTGTGTACACAGTATTCTAGGTGTGGTCTCACCAAGGCCCTAGACAATTGCAGTGAGACTTCTTTACTGTTACACTCCATTCGCTTTGTAATAAAGCCTAAAATACCATTTGCCTGCACGCAGATTCCTGCACTTCAAAAAGTACTTCATTGGCTGTGAAGCACTTTGAGACATCTGGTGGTTGTGAAAGGCACCAAATAAGTGCAAGTCTTTTTTTTTCAGATTGCTTGTTTGGAGCAAGATTGAACAAAGGGACAAACATGTCGAAACCAGACAATGCAATTGAAACCAGGACATAGCTAAAGACTGCATTTAATTCAAAACTGCCACCAGAAGCTCCCTAACAAGTTTTGGTGCCTGGGCCATCAGACAAAGCAATTAAGAGATTGCAGAGACAGTTAAACCTGACATCAGACAAAGTGACAATTATGAGGCCTTAGAAAAAATGGAGTCTGTCAACAAAAAAGGCGATTAAGAAGTATAAAAGAAAAATACTGCAGATGCTGGAAATCTGAAATGTAAACAGAAAGTGCCAGAAGTGGATAGCAGGTCTGGCAGCATCAATTGATCAGAAAACAGGCTAACATTTCAGATCAAGGACCTTTTGTCAGAATGGTTGAAAGATGAATGACCTGAAATGTTAACTGTCTCTCTTGCCACACACGCTCCCTGACCTGCTGAGCATTTCTGTGATTTATAAGAATGATTGGCCTATAGAATTGTGAAACAAAGGCAGGACATTTTGGTCTGATGAGTCACATGATACCAGTGGCAATGGAATATTGGCCTTTATTGCAAAGGGGATGGTATATAAAAGTAGGGAAATCTTGCTACAACTGTATAGGGCATTGGTGAGACGACACCTAGAGTATTGTGTGCTGTTTTCGTCTCCTTATTTTGTCTCCTTGCATTGGATGCAGTTCAGACAAGGTTCACTAGGTTGATTTCTGGGATGAAAGTGTTGTCTTATGAGGAAACGTTGGGCCTATACTCATTGGAGTAGAAGAATGAGAGATGAACTTGCCGAAAAATATTAGATTCTGAGGTGGCTCGACATTGTAGATGCTTAGAGGATATTTCCCCTCATTCGAGAATCTCGAACTGGGGGAATAGTTTCAGAATAAATCCCCATTTAAGATGGAGATGAGAAGGAATATCTTCTCTCAGAGGGTTGTTAATATTTGAAATTCTCTACCCCAGAGAACTGTGGAGGCTGAGTCATTGAATATATTCAAGGCTGAGATAGATACTTGAACTATAGGGGAATCAAGTGGAACAGGCAAGAAAGTGGAGTTGAGGCCAAGATCAGATCAGCTTCGATCTTATTGAATGGCGGAGCAGGCTCATGGGTCTGTATGGCTTACTCCTGCTCCTATTTCTTATGTTATATTCTTGTGTACATTAACAGCCAAATCTTGGGAGCTTTTCTGGTCACAGCACAGGAACGTTGACTGGACTAAACTGCAGGGGCACAAGCTCTGTTTTCCTTAAACTGTACAATCATTATAGAGTAAACTACACACATTATTCATTTGTCGAGTAAGGTTATTAACATTTTATATTTACTGATTTTTTTTGAAGATATAATTTTTGATGCCATGCATTTCAAAATAGAGTGATATCAGGTGGTAGGAATGAATAAGGTAATATTTTACCACTGACAGTGACAGCCAGAGTGCCAGGATTCAATGCATACCGTGGAAAATGAAAGGAACCAAAAATTTTTCTTTGCTTTGTCAATCTATCTCTGATGGAACAATGACCGATCAGATTGATTGTAGAAGTACTGTGCTGGCATGTGGTACAAAACAGTGGGTGTAATCTTCTGAATCTGGGGTTGAAATGTACGCTAACATGATTTGGCAGCCTAAGATTAGTAAAGAAGGACCTGTGCAATGTCATTCAATGCAAGTTTATTAACTATTTTAATTTCCAAAAGGAAAAAAAGGACTTGCATTTAGGCAGGACTTTTCACATCCACCAGACATCTTTGCAGCCAATGAAGTAATTTTGAAGAGTCGTCACTGTTGTAGGAAAAGCAGCAGCCAATCTGCACGCAGCAAAATTCCACAAACAGCAATGTGGTAATGACAAGATAATCTGTTTTTTGTGATGTTGTTTGAAGGACAGATATTGGCTGGGACACGAGGGATAGCTCCTCAGCTCTTCTTTGAAATAGTATTACAGGATCTTTTACAGCCACCTGAGCAGGCAGTTGGGGCCTCGGTTTAACGTCTCACCCGACGGTCAGTACCTCCAACAGTGCAGCAGTTCCTCAGTACTTCACTGGAGTGTCAGTGTAGATTTTTATGCTCATGTCCTGGTGTGGGATTTGAACCCAGAGCCTTGTAACTCAGCAGTGAGAGTGCTACCAACTGAGCCTTTGCTGACACATTTGAGTAAAATTATTTATTGTCTTAATAAACACCATAAACAACAAAAGGATAAAGAAACAGACCTTGTTGCAAAAAAAGTTTGGTATGCCAACTGTGGGATGTAAGTCACGTTTTTAAATCTTCAGAAATAGCATCACTGAATAAAGAATGGTTTAATTGGTGGTGGCAAACTTTGAACTGTAGAATCCATACTGAACTATTGCCTAACATTTAACAGTTACTGCTATTCTTGGGTTTCTTCCTCTTTTATATGAATCTTCCTTTTAAATTCTATCTAATTTGAATCAGACAGAAGCCTCTTCAGCACAGGAAGTGTCTTGGACATTGTATAATCAAATACTGGGCATTTTCCAGACCCATTTACAGTACACATCAGAAACCACAGTCGTCTCTCAGAAGTCATAGTGTATGCATAACAAATGATATCACACAGTAAGTTCATTGTTAGGTTTACTTTAATAATGAAATCAACCAAAATTAACTTCAAAATGTTTGCACATCCCCATGTTGCCCTGGAGATGCCGGAGCTGGCCCAGAGCTAAAAAAGCAATCATCTCTTATATAATGCACTAGGGGTGATTTTTGACTGCTAGCTACTCCACTTAAGGCATCCAAAAGTTGAAAATGGTAAGGAAACAGAGGCAGCCCCTTAGATACTCAAAATCTGTCTGATGCGATTTTCAGGCCAGCCTGTAAATGAGTGCCCAACACTCCAGCTCGCATATGCACATTAGGGTTGTATGCCAACTGTAGGACCCCGTGTGCAATTCTCAAGTACAAATGGCTGGACCATGTGTGTTATACATTCTGCCCATTTAAACCGAGTGGTTAATGACCTATCTGGTAGTCGAGCCAGGAGGGATTGTTGGCAGGCCATTTCAAGATCGACCTGGAATATTTATGGTGTGGGGGGTGGGGGGGAGGGGTGCGGTGTGGTGGAGGAGTTGTGGTGCCTATTACAGGCCCTGATTTGGCAAGTTACCTCCTAGTACCTATCAAGCACCAGGCAGCTCACCAATTGTATTCTAAGAGGTCCAAACCTGAAAGTGGTTCGGGACTCCCACTAAATGCATTGGGCAGTGTGATCAGATGCATGATGCTGTTTTAGGACAAAAATGAAATTTGCTACCTCATAAATTTTCCATTAATATACTTTCAAAAAGAACAAAATCCTGTTTACATGTCTACATTTCAATTATAGCAGCACCTATTCCTAATGGTGGGAATCAGTGTCATATTTGTAAGCTTGTGCTGATGAATTGTTGAAATCAACTCTGCACACTTCAAGAATCTATAGAAGTTACTGGCTCTGTTCCCTTGATGACTTAACAACAACAACAACTTGCATTTATAAAGCAACTTTAATGCAGTGAAAAATGAAAGCAAAGATAAAAACACATCATGTCCTGATCAGACAGCTCCTCTACGCTGATGATGCTGCACTAGTTGCCCACACGGAAACTCAGCTACAAAGGCTCATGGACCGTCTCTCCCATGCCTGTCACTTGTTTACCTTGACTATAAGCATCAAGAAAATTGTGGTCATGGGACAAGATGTTGCATCTCCGCCCTGGATCACACTAAATAACACCCCACTGGAAGTGGTTAGCAAATTCTGCTACCTTGGGTCCACAGTGACAGACAATCTGTTCTTTGATGCAGAGCTTGATACACGCATAGGGAAAGCAGCTACCAACTTTGGCCAACTTGCGAAATGCGCATGGAATAACACCAAGCTGACCCTTAGGACCAAGCTCGTGGTTTATCAGGGCTGTGTTCTTAGAACCTTGTTGTACGGCTGTGAGACATGGGTGACTTACAGCTGCCAGGAAGAGAAGCTGAATAATTTCCATCTTCACTGTCTACGGCACATTATGGGTATATTCTGGTAGGACAAAATCACAAATGAGGCAGTCCTCTCAAAGGCAGAGCATCCAGGTGTGTTGTCACTAATCACATAGAGGCAGCTTTGGTGGATCAGACATAGCCGCAGGATGGAAGACAGTCGCATACCCAAGGACCTTCTGTATGGTGAGGTAGCCGGGGCCAGACAACCAGTGGTTCATCCAAAGGTCCGCTTCAAGGATGCTTGCAAGCGTGATATGAAGGTTCTAAATGTCACCTATTGCACTTGGGAGTCACTAGCTGGTGAAAGAGGGAGATGGGGACACATCCTGTGGACTGGTGCGCACTACCATGATAACCAGTTGCTACAGTAGCTTGGCAACAGATGCCAACGTCAAAAACAACAACTCACAGGGCTGAATTTTACGCCCCTCCCAAAGAACGGGATGGTGACGGGGGTGGGGGGATAGTGTAAAATGGAGCGGGAAGCGCCGGGGGCCCTTCCCGACCCGCTCCCGCCTCTGCTGCCACTTTACGCAGGGCGGCGGTGGCGAAAAACAGCCCGCTCGCCCCAGGCCAATCAAGGCCCTTAAGTGACCACTTAACGGCCACTTAGGGGCCTTCGTCCACCTCCACGTGGATTTTACACGTGGCAAGCAGGTGTCCTAGACCCGAGAAAAGCCGCCTGACAAAAGCAGGTGGCTTTCTGACAGCCTAGCGGGAGGGGACCTCATGATCAGGCACTCTATGCCCGAAGAAGGGCCGCCCACGATGCCCCAACCACCCCCAACATGCCCCCCTCCCCCCATTCCACCACCCTTGCCTCGCCAGGGCCTGAACGATCATCCCAGCAAGGCAACAAAAACTTACCTGTGTTCCTGGGTTCCTCGACATCTTCTTGGCGGTGCTGGGTGCAGTCCTAGCAGTGGCCACTGCTCCTGGTGGTGCTGCCGGGACAGAGAGCTGCCAGCCCGCTGATTGGCCAGCAGCTCTATTAGGCTGGACTTCCTGTCTGAAGCTGGTGGAAGACCTACCTCAGACTAATTAAAGCCCGGGGACCTGCAAAATACAGGTTGGATCACCAGGCCAGGCAGAAGCGGGTTCGCCACCGACCTTTCAGTCGGTGGAGGGCTCCCATCCGCCGAGGGTAAAATCCTGGTAACAGTGTCAATTGGCAACTTCACGTGCAGTACTTGTGGCAGAACCTGCCTCTCAAGGATTGGCCTTTACAGCCATCAGCAAAGGTGCACCAAGAGAAGACACCCCACTTAAATAGTTAGGATGCCAACCAACCAATGTCGTAAAATATTCTAAAGTGCTTCCCAAGAGCATCATCAAACAAAATTTGATATCAAGCCACATAAAGAGATATTAGGACAGAAAACCAAACACTTGGTCAGAGATAGGTTTTAAGGAGCTTCTTAAAGGAAGAGAGAGAGAGGTAGAGAGACAGAGAGGCTTATGGAGGAAATTCCAGAGTTTAGGGCCCAGGCAACTGGTAACAGCTGCCAATCATGGAGCAACTAGTTAATGATCAGGAGTGGGGACCTCACTCAGTTGGTAAATGCACTGTCAGGTTGGTGCTGAGCCACGCATACACTTGAGTTTCCAGGTTTTGTCCCTCATCTGTTTGCATTTTATGCACTCTAATTAGCCTCAGTGCCCTGGACCAGTGAGGGGACAGATCGTCAGTCTTTGTTCTTGCTACTGATCAATATTCAGTGACCACTGCTGAAAATTCTACATCAGGTGAAGAAAGGACAGGCCTCTGTTCTGATGCTGTCCATGAGTGTATAAACTACTCATTCCCTAGGCTTATAAAACAATACTGGGCTGTATATTGCACTGGAGGACTGTAGACACTTGTGGGACAATACTTAGAAATGCCAACTCTGGTTGGACGTATTTCTGAAAGTTTCATCACCTGACCTCCCACCTCCAACAGCCATTTTTTTCTATCTTCATTACTTTTGTTAAATAAAACTTCTGTTTTTAGTTATGTTGCTATGATTTATCACCTGGGTCACTTGCAGGTGGGTCCAGGGGATTAAATCTTTAATTCCTGGAGACTCTGTGAGAATTCTGGAGGTTTGGTGAACCTAACCATACTCCTGCAAGACTGAGTGCTTGCAGGAGAGAAGAAGGGGAGAAAGGTTAGAAATTAGGGGAAGCACATTACACTTTTGAAAATTAAAAGAATTAAAATATGACCTTCATTCTGATCAACTGATTGCAGGAAAAATATTGGGTTCCAATACACAACTTCTCCCATCATGCAGAATATTAGGAGCAATGGTTGTAAATGAATCTTACCCAACTTTTTCTGTATTGAAGAAACCGTTTGGAAAATTGCAATCATGAATCGGTTTACTTAATCATTACTCCCCCCGCCCCCACCACCACATCCCTGCCACTGTTGGAGAATGGACATCTAGGGCTGAATTTTACTGGCCCCTTGAAGCCACGGGTCGCAGCGCAGGGGTTGGTAAGATTCTGCGGGGAGAGGGCCGCCTCGACCCGCGACATTGTGATGGGCTGCTGCATACTACCGGCGGCAGGGGGAGCCTCAGTGAGGCCCCCCCCCCACTGCTTGGTGGCGGGCCCTTCATCTCCATATGTAGATTGCCATTAAATATATTCAAATGAACTTAGCTGCCATCCCACGCCGATTTTACGAGACTCCGTTTGGCCTTTGGAACTCCACATGGAGTTCCGAGGCGAGAACCTGGTGGGGAGGGGAGAGGAATAAATATTTCAGGGTGGGAGGGGTGGAGGAACAGGGAAATCAATTTTTATTGGATGTGGGGATGGTGGGAGGGGGGTTGAAGTGCAAAAGATTGAAGGCTGGTGGGGGGGAAGGTTCAGGTATTTGAAAAATCAATTGATGGTCATTTTGGGCAATGGTGGTGGGGGGGGGGGAAGATTGGGGAAGGGCCTCCATCATTTAATTTATATTTAATAAAAATCAATAATGTTTTCCCTTGAAAAAATAACATTAATTATAAGGGCTTAAAGCTCTTTAAAAATGGCGCCAGCGCCTATGCAGTGGTGCCGGACGCTGTTGCCGGGACGCGGAGGTCGCCCCTACACGTCATTGGGGGCAGGCGCTCCGCCCCCACTATTTAAATGGGCCCCTGCACGAAATAGTGCGAGGGCTCCTCAGCGGCTGCCGAATACAGGCACCCCGCCGAGGTCAAAGGGCGCTGTTGCAGAGCGCGGCGCCCAGATAAAATTCAGCCCCTAGAAAACCCCTTCCTAGCTGCATGTTACTAAAATAAGGGAATTACATTGAAATGGGTCAGGGGGTAATCTAACATCTAAAATATTTATCATTTTTAAACAAGGCTAATGAACAGTTTGGCTACCCTGCCAGCTTTCATACATGATTACTCCATCTGTTTTATATCTGCTGATTTAAGGAGAACTGAAAAGTTATAAACTTACATAAAATTACATCGGATATACAGCCATGAATGGCCCAGCTGGTCTGTGCCAGTGTTTATGCTCCACACAAGCCTCCTCCTACCTGACTTCATATCTGCATATTCTTCTGTTCCTTTCTCCCTCACATATTTGTCTAGCATGCCCATAAAAGCATCTATGCTATTCACCTCAACTGCTCCATGTGGTAGCAAGTTCCACATTCTAACCACTCCCAGGTGTCCCTTTTTTAATCGCATATTAGTACAGTTGCCAACTCTGTTTGGACGTATTTCTGAAGGTTTCATTGCATAATCTCCTGGCTCCAACCACCCCTCCCAGTTAAACAGCCTTTTTTAATCCTTCTCCAATACTTTTATAACTAATAAACAAAAATGAAAAGTACACACAAATTTTTTAATGCCCTATGATTTTTCTCCTGGATCATTCGCAGCAGTCCTGGAAATTACATCTTTAATTCTTGGAGACTCTAGGGCAATCTGGGAGCATTGGCAATCTTACATGTTGGCAATACACTCTTTACCCGTACTATGCAACACCAGGTACAACACCATGCTGGTCAGACTGAACGATAACCAATCACCTTGAGGCAAAAAATAAAACAAAAGATGGTAAACTATGAGCAATTAGCAAGGAAAGAGATTACAATTGGAAAAAGGACAGTCATTGTTACCTTCATGGCAACTGATGCTGATTTGTTGGAATTTTGTCTTCTAGGGAAGGTGATGAAATTCCAATGGAGGTTTGTTCATGAGACTGTGATGAAAACTGTTTGAAAACTGAGTTACTGAATTTTAAAGTTATTATTCTTGTTTTCAAATTCCACTGTGGCCTCACTCCTCCCTACGTCTGTAACCTCTGCCAGCCCTACAACCTCCCAAGACCTCTGCATTACTCCAATTCTGGCCTCTTGCGCATCCCTGTTTTCATCGCTCCTTCATTGGCAGCTGTGCCTTCAGCTGCCTAGGCCTGAAACTCTGGAATTCCCTCTCTAAACCTCTCTGCCTCTCTCTCCTCTTTTCAGATTTTTCTTAAAACCTACCTTTTTGATCAAGTGTTTGGTCACCTTTGTTACGCCCGACACTTTTCACAATGTGTCCTACTGTGGAATGGTGTCAATCTTTGCCTGATTGCTCTCCTGGGAAGTGCCTTGCGACATTTTATTATGTTAAAGGTGCTATATAAATACAAGTTGTTCTTATATTCTGCAACTTTGAATCAAAAAGATTAAAACAGCAACATGAATCACCAACTGACTTATGTTTAGTACAGCATCCAAAAGGTAGATTTCATTTTTTTCCTCCTATTTCTATGAAATGGCCTTTGGTTTCAGGACTTTCACTCTGGTGAAGCTACAGTTGCAGCATGCCCTGACATGAGCAGAATTTGACGGTAGTGAGAGAGGATTAATGTTACATAAGAATTAAAAGACAACAGAACCTATAGGATTGCTGTCCAATATTTCTCAGTTGTCAACAAGATAGCTGTTGGAAAAGTGTAACAGTGAACTAATGGGAGTGGCGCGTATTATGGCCAACTAGTTGCACAATTATTGGCAACGTTTATCTGTCAGGGTGTCTGGAGTAGGAGTACTTATGGTAGTTGAAAATCAACTTGTAGGTGAACCCATAACATCCATGTCTATATTAGTAATAATGGATGCCTACCTTTAGGGTTGCTATTTCCCAACTGTTCTCCTATTTTCATCAATTACCGAACATCTGTAGTCATCAAATTCATTATTAATATCGCCACCCCACCCCGTTCCCCCTCTCAATCACTCCTGAAAATATGATGACGCAGGAAATTATAAATCCAGCCCAAACCTAAGATATGTTTCCTTGTGGCTTTCATCGTATCCCTTCATAGTTAGTAATTATTTGGGCTCTCCAGTTTTGCTTTGAATATTTGGCGCATTCACATACATCGCAAAATTTTTGACTCCACAATTCCATAGGTTTCTCCTGATCTCCCATCTTACTTCAGCAGGGGACCAGCAGAATCCTTAGAGAAATGGTATAAATGGTTGAAAGCAGCAGCTAATATTGTTTTCTTGGACATTCTGACAGTTTTATGCCCGAGTTATGGGAGAACATCCATGGAGTTTTCAGGACCTTAATATTGCTCCTAACTTTCTGATTTAATGGCTATCTCTCGCCCTTCTATAACTTTTTTTTTATCTCTACTATTTCAAGCTGCTTTCTATTCCTTTCTCCTCTGGCAATATATTGTCTGCATTTATTTCAGCTAAGCCTCTGGTTCTATTCCAACAGCTTTATTAATCTTGCTTTTTTTCTCTAGTTCCAAGCCTAGATTTTGTCCACCTTAAGCCACATCAGTATAAATCCTCCCCCACTGCTCCATTTAACCTTTCATAGAGTCATAGAGTCATTTACAGCACAGGAGGAGGCCATTCAGTCCATTAAGTCCATTCAGTCCATCAAATCCATTCAGTCCATCAAGTCCAAGCTGGCTCTCCACGGAGCTATGCAGTCAGTTCCACTCCCCGGATTGATCCCCGTAGCCCTGCAAGTCTATTTCTATCAGCTTTCAACTTCCTCTTGAAGTCATTGATCTGGAAAGACATTAGTGTCATTTTGATTCAGATAAGAGCTATCCCTTTGAAATAACCTTCTCTTGTTTCAGAGTGCAAACCAATGTCCCAAGAATCCTTTCTTGCATCTACTTTGCCGTCACAAATTGACTTACATTATTGTCCCCTCCTCAACCTGCCCAGCTTGTGCACAAAAAGCAATCCAAAGATAACTCACCTTGCAGTCCTATATTTCAGTTTAGTACCTCATGTCTTAAACTCCCTGATCATGTAAAACGGTCTATTTTGAGATTAAAAGGAACAAGATACAAATGTCCAGAGAGGTATTATTGATGGACAGAGAGTTGAAGGGAGAAATTGGGAGCCTACAGGAGAGAGAAGTTTAGGCAATCTGTTTAATACAATTCAGGCTCTCTTCCAACACTATTTATTTGTGCTTACCAGCAAAAATAGCTCCCATAGGGACTCATAGGAATCAAAACTCATCCTCATGTATGAAGTGATTCAGAACAGCATATTTTAGCATCAACAACCCACCCTTAAACAACAGGGGTAAATACTTCAAATAATGAAAGATTGCCCACTGTGCACTCCTGGCTTTGTCAATAGGTGACAAAATGCCACAATGACAGATCAATTAAAACTACAAATTGTATTTACTGTGAGACATAGATATGCACAGAAATGATTAAATTAGTGGCTAAAATAGGACATCATTGCCCATGATGTCATCACACACTAACGTATTTATTGCCTTTGTATTGTATTGATATCATGATGGCAACACTGCAAATTTGCACTGGCTAAAATGGCATGGTCAGCTTGTGTACATATTTCCCCTTCACGTGCAGTTAACAGCGATCCAGCAGAACCACTTAAGAGTGAATTCAGGAGAGCGGGGCTCTTTAACTAATATGCACTCCAAGACTTGGTCTTTAATGTAAAAAGCACATTAACATTGGAGAGATCAGAGATAAAAGGTTTAAGTTTCTGCTTGGACTTGTGAAAGATAAGAAGAAATTATGTCTTTGAAGAAGCAAAACAATATTTGCAACTAGACTTTTGAAATGCATGGGGGAGATCAAGATTTAGTGGTGCTTCGATATTACAGTGTGAGGAATGAAGGCATGCATTCTGAAGAAAGCTGATGAATGTAGACTGAAATGTGAGCAACAGTTGATCAGCTAGGATGATGACCGTGAGGATGATTTGCTGATCCATGTCATGCATTTTCTGAAAGTGTCCACATTTGGCTTTGACTGGCCTTATTGGAATTTGAATATACACTGTTCATTGAACCATCATGTTGTGTTATCAAATGTTGCAAATGAAATGTAAATCACATGCATAACCTGTCGTAACTGTGAAATTATTGACTGCCTTTTCAAACTTACAATCCTAGACAGTCCAACCACTGCTACAAAGATCAAATATTTTTAGAACATATTACAATTATTTGTTAATATGCAATAAGGGTTAAAATATGAAACTTATTTTCCTGGTTAACTGATCTAACATCAAACAACTAGGTCAGCTTAGTCTTGAAAATGTTTCCAATATTTCACACTGTAACTCAAAAATACCTCTCGCTGCGAGTTCTCTTGACTTCAACATTATTGAAGTGTAATTCGTTCATGATGTTTCATATTGTTATCTTGGGTCTTCATCTGGTCTAAGAATGGTCAAATGAAAAATAAGCTAGCAATGCTTAATTTAATGAACAGGCAGAGCTTTTTGCCCCAGCTGAATCCTTGTTGTATTATCTGATTTCTATTGATGGCTAATTTAATGCTATATGTCTCAGTTATTCTGCACATGTTCTCTTGGCTGATGCATATTTCATTTGTAGGTATATGGTATCAGAGTTTATCTATACATTAGTTTGGTGTCCCCTATTATGCTATTTGCTTGAATTTGACTTACTGCAGCAAGAAGAATAGAATGTCCCCTTACTAAGCTTGAGATGTACATTTTCTGTGTGTAACAAAGGTTCAAAACAGTAAATTTAAAACATATGATTTAATCATGCAACAACAATACTGAAAATAAGAACTGAATACTAATTAAGAAGCTTTTATTTATCTTCAACAGACTGCTACAAATGAAACCACTGAACAATTGAAAGCACATTTGAAGGTTGAGGTATAGAAGAGCTTCCCAATTATTAGGCAGATGGTACATTCACATGGAGACTGTTGCTGGGGATACAATTGACATTCTGGTACAGCCTTTTTAAATGCAACCAAATATCTTACCACAGTCTCCAGACATACACATTCAGGAAGTGCTAGAAAGGGTGATTTTGTTAAACACATCTGTGACATTGAAACCATTTAACCACAATGACATTTATTTTTTCTCTCTCACGGAGCAGAAAATATGTATTTGTGTGCAACACTGTTGTGAACCAGTTGGACAGTCTACCATTTTTCTCTTGAATTTTGAATATTTCTGCACAGCACAATCATGCATTCACAAGAGGTACCTAATCTTCCTCAATTTACTGTTAAAGAGAAGGCAATATGTAAATAACAATATTGTTATGACCAGGTGAGAAAGGGGTCTAGGGTTCTCTCTCAGCCTTCACCTGGTCTTACTGTAATAGGGCTTTGTTTTAAACACACCATTTTTTTTAGCTCCTCCTTAGTAAATCCTTGTTCACTAACCTCCAATTATAAGGCAAAGAAAGTAGCCAAACAAGTTTTCTTAGGTTTAAAGGTTGAACTATATTAAACTTAAACTCTATGGATATGCGACGCACCTGTGGCTATGCGATACACACATGCAGATAGAGACAGAAAAGAGCAGAAGAAATAAAGTGGAAACGTTTGAGGCAATATCTGAAGATGGTTTTGGTTACTGTTCTTCGAGCTCACTATAAAGTCCTTGATTGTTGGTAGGTCTTGCTTTTCATTGGGGCCCAGTATTCTTCTTAAACCTTGTTTGATGTAGGAGACTTTTCTCTCTTGAGGTTCATGTGTCCTCAGTGGGTCCAGAGGTTTGTGAGAAAGAGATGGGAGCAGACAGTCTTTCTGAGTTCAAAAACTCTGTGGCTAGTTCAAAAAACCCAGGACCAGCCAGTTAGTCATGTGACCAGCTGGTCTAACCAGTCCTGGCTTTTGTGGATTGTATCACCTTAGCAGTCTTTGGAATGTTCTCCCTTACACCTTCAATGTCTGGTGATCAAAATCCATTGTGGGTTGTGTGCCAGGAAATGGTCCTTTTGTCTCCACAGGCACTGCCTGTTAGTATGCAAATGTTTTTCAGCTAAGTGTCTGTCAGCCCTTGTAATAGGCCTTCTTTTCTTCCCAGCAAGTTTAAAATCAATGTTCATATGTGATAAACCTATTTTTAGTTATATTAATTAAACTGCACCAAGTTATCACTCTTAAATATATCAAGGAATTTTTCTTTAAAGCAAAGTTTTTAAAAAAATTACATTTTAAAATGCTGCCCATTTGAGTTGGTTCATGGCAGCTTCTGTGTTTGGCAAGGAAAAAGCACTTTTCAAAGCTGGTGCAACTTTGGGCGCAGTTTGCACCAGAATCACTGATTGCACCCAAAGTGGAAACTCTACCTCATATAACCTTATACGTCCAAAATCTGATAACAAAGCAAGGCTAGAGATACATTGGAAAGCCTCATTGTTATATCTAGTTCAGTAGCTATGTCTCAAGCACACACGTGGCCACCTAGACTTCTGCAAGCAGTAGAATAAACATGCTTTATCGTATTGTGACTTAAGATATGAACTCCTGAACACATCTTATTGAAAGTAAAATGAGTGTCGCAATAGATCAATAGAGTAATGTGCACTATTTTACAGAATCTTTAACCTGTGCTCCTTCCTCAGATGCAAAATAATAAACCATTCAAAAATTCACAACTCTGCTGATACTAAATCCAGTAATGTAAATTATTATAGGATTTCATCAAATCCAACATGGTCTCCAGTTCAGAAGAACTAATGCACATGGGACATGCTCCAGGGATACAACTTCTTTTGCCCTTTGAAATTTGACTAGGAACAAAGGAACTCTCAAAATTGCTTAAAGGTGACAAACAAATATATTTAAAGCAAGGTGGGGAGGATGTAGCGGAGACTGAAAATGAGCGAAGGTCCAGCAAGGCAGGGGACATGGAGATTCTGCCAAATTGCAGGACTTCAGTAATATTTTTTAGCTCCTTCTCCCACCTGGCAGCCAGCAAAATGGATAGCCTAGTCAATGGGTGGGAGGGACCACCAATGGCAGGAGCCCACAGCCCGAGAGCCTTGGGGATGGTCCTGGAAACCGAGAGGGGAGAGTGTGCTCATAATAAGCAGTGGGGTGGGGGAGGGGGGGTGGTGGGATGGAGAGATCACTGGGGCTAAGTAATTGGCAATCAGGCTGGGGTTGGGGGGGCTTTGAGGTTGGAGATTGGGGCTGGGGAGGCCAAAGGCTCCTTGAGGGGCCATGTGGGGAGCATGCCTGTTCATCCTGGTGCACAAGGAGTGCTGAAACAGGCATTTAAACTATGCAGCTGGCAGCTCCAATCTCCCTTTCATGGTCGAGTTTCCCAACCAGGCAGCAAAAATCAGTCAATTTAAATCGGGCTCCCAATTGCACAGTGGGAACCTGATTTAAATATGTTAATAGAATGCCCTGCCTTTCATGGCAAGACACTCAGGTGTCCTGCTATCCGCTGCTGTAAAACAAGCAGCGGGCATATACAAGGCCTGTTGGGGGTCAGGTTCCCCATATTTTAACATCTCCCTCCTGCCATTTTCCCACCCATCCTGGGGGTTAATATTGAGGCCAAAGACAAAGAAGGTGTCTGCATTATCATACAATAGGTGTCAAACCAAGATAGCCACATTCCTCAGTTAACAAACTGAGAGGAGATGAATAGACTGTACTCAGGTGAAACTTGATGCTGCTATGGTTAGAAAACTATCCTCTTGCATCTGGGGCTTTAGTTTTGTTCCAGCAGCAGGCAATGGAATGATAGGTTCTCCGACTGCTGTTGGAAGTGGAAAAAGTTTGGATTGTCTGAAAGCTGTTCTTTAAGCATGCAAGTCTGCAGCAATAAAACTACTCATAATTTGGCAGTGATTGGTGTTAAATTGTCATTTTCACTCAGAGAAATAATAATGATGGATGGTGTAAGAAATGGAAGTTTTTGCTGCAGTAGAATGTGTCCTAGAGAGGTTACGGTTAAGGCCCACTACTGGACAGTGGTGCAAAATGGGCGGCATCTGCTCGGCCTCCTGTTATGCACAGCACCTGATGTTCAATTCCACCGCAGTCAATGGAATTTAATATCAGACGTTGTGCAGAATGGGTGGCTGATCGGATGCCGCCCATTTTGAATCACCGTCCGAAATGAATCTCTAGCCATTAAAATCTGACAGGAGAGTAATGGAATGTACAGTGGATGTTCCATTTATTTTCATTGAACTTGGTGAAAGTGTCTTTTTTTTTCAAAAACACACTTCTCAAACAAGGAATGAGTTGTCAAATTATTTAATGTAATATGTTTGCAACAGAGAAAAAAATGAGTGCAGGTATTTCCTTTATTGAACTAAAGGACCGTCTGCATAGAGGAAAATTGGACTGGCAGATCACATGCAGGGCATGTCAAGTTAAGTTTATGGATAAAAGATTGAGCCAGCTTTATTATGGGCATGTGATTCTCCCTACCCGTTATTCCTCTATGTACTGTGCCAAGGTGATCATTTCACTCAAGCACAAGCAGAGAAAAATCTGCCTTATTCTGTCCGATTACTAACCCAACAGCTAAACCTCCTGAAATGCCAAATGCTGAAAATAATTAGCATACTAGATACTTATCATTTTCCAGAAGGGAGTTGCTACCAAGTTTTGAAAACTCCTAGAAAACAAACCTCAGATTTGGTAACAGAACTAAGTTATGATATACCCCGGGTGACCAAACAGTAAGTTTAACAACAGAATGAAGATCATTCTATATGTAGTCTGTATATAAAGTCAAGAAAAACACATGTTGCATGTCACAATGTGACCTAAAATAATTCACAGCAAAAGTTCACATGCTTCTCATATTATTGAATATTTCACAGGCCCTGGTTCTACCAATGATTTTAAACAGGGTTCTGCTCATAGCTCTAGAGGTTAAATGCACTGTATGATGTGGTACTGAGTTATTATCCCTCATTTTAACTTGGGGTGAGAGTGGGGCTGAGGGGCAGGAGCTGAAGCCCCGACTCTCCTTCCTGCTAGCTTCAGCCAGAGGGAAAGCCGTAGCACTTTCCCCCATGCAGACCATTGGTTAAAGGAGCAGTCGGGTCCCGATGATGTCACTTTGACAAATGTGGATCAATCAAGGAAAGCCAGCACAGATTTGTTAAGGGCAAATCATGTTCAACTAACTTGCTTGAGTTGTTTGATGAGATAACAAAGAATGTTGATGGGGTTTATGGGGTTGATGTGGTGTACATTGACTTCCAAAAGGCATTTGATAAAGTGTCGTCTAACAGGCTTGTCAGCAAAGTTAAAGCCCGTGGGATAAAAGGGACAGTCGCAGCATTGATATGAAGTTGGCTGAGTGACAGGAAACAGAGAGCAGTGGTGTTGTTGTTCCCCAGGGGTCAATGTTAGGACCACTGCTGTTCTTGATGTATATTAATAACCTTGACTTTAGTGTACAGGGCACTATTTCAAAATTTGCAGATGACACAAAACTTGGAGGAGGATAGTGATAAACTTCAAGAGGACTTAGGCAGGCTGGTGGAATGGGCAGACGCATGGCAGTTGAAATTTAATGTAGAAAAGTGTGAAGTGGTTCATTTTGGTAGGAAGAATGAGAAAAGACAATATAAAATAAAGGGTAAAGTTCTAAAGGGGGTACAGGGGAACTGGGGTATGCCTGAGTGTGAGGTGGAGGCAGATTCTATCGAAGCCTTCAAAAGAAAATTGGATAATTATCTGAAGTAAAAAAAAAATTGCAGGACTATTGGGGAAAAGGCAGGGGAGTGGGATTAGGTGAGTTGCTCTTGCAAAGAACTGGCATGAACACAACTGGCTGAATGGCCTCCTTCTATGCAGTAACCATTCTATGATTCTATGTCATCGGAGCCCACTCTGCATATTTAAAGAAGACTGTTTCAGCTTGGTGCCTTTCCAGCTTCTCAGAAGTGCAGGTTAAAACACAACTAGGTCTTCTTCAGGTGATTTTCAGCACTGGGCGGGCAAGGCTAAAATCAGTCTGATAGTTAAGAGAAAGTCTGAGCGTGTCACAGATCATTTTGAAGGTTACCTAATGTGCAGTCAGATTTACAAAAAGGGAGAGTGTTCAAAGTAGACTCATTGCAACAGCAGAGACCTGTAATAAAAAAAACACACCTGAAACAAGTGTTTTGCCACTGGCACACATCATTGAAATGCAGATTAACCCTTTTGAGTACTCAATGTTTTTTGGAACTTGCACATTTGTTAACTGCTAAAAATGATTCTTCTCCCAGGTACATCCAGGCACTTGAAGCACTGTTTCCCAAATAACCAGCAGTTCATTATACAATTGGTGCCCTGAGCTGGCTGTAGAGGATAGCCTTGATTGACCAGAAAATGTTTTAAAACTAAACTTTTTGGCAGACATATTGTTGGGACAGTGGACTATCTTAAAATGAAGGCATTGTTAAAGTTGCCTGGGGAAAGAGCATAATGCAGTGGTGATCGGCATGAATGAGCTGATCATTGGGAGGGAGTGGAAATTTTTCTTATTGATGTTGTTACGATCAGATGAGGAGGGGGGCATGGGCTCCCTTCTTGCCCCTCCCCTTATTTGACCACAACAGGGTTTATTCCTTTTGTAAACAGTAGTTGTGCTTACCACCTTTAATGTGATCGTGAAAGAACCAATCAGACAGGTTTTCTTGAGTTTAAACATGAAAGAGGTGAGTTTATTACACTTAACAATCTAAACCTGATCAAAAAAAGTTAAAAAAAATGCTACACATTCACTCGAGAATCTTCTTTTGGGCCTCCTTATCTCGAGAGACAATGGATACGCGCCTGGAGGTGGTCAGTGGTTTGTGAAGCAGCGCCTGGAGTGGCTATAAAGGCCAATTCTGGAGTGACAGGCTCTTCCACAGGTGCTGCAGAGAAATTTGTTTGTTGGGGCTGTTGCACAGTTGGCTCTCCCCTTGCGCCTCTGTCTTTTTTCCTGCCAACTACTAAGTCTCTTCGACTCGCCACAATTTAGCCCTGTCTTTATGGCTGCCCGCCAGCTCTGGCGAATGCTGGCAACTGACTCCCACGACTTGTGATCAATGTCACACGATTTCATGTCGCGTTTGCAGACGTCTTTATAACGGAGACATGGACGGCCGGTGGGTCTGATACCAGTGGCGAGCTCGCTGTACAATGTGTCTTTGGGGATCCTGCCATCTTCCATGCGGCTCACATGGCCAAGCCATCTCAAGCGCCGCTGACTCAGTAGTGTGTATAAGCTGGGGATGTTGGCCGCTTCAAGGACTTCTGTGTTGGAGATATAGTCCTGCCACCTGATGCCAAGTATTCTCCGAAGGCAGCGAAGATGGAATGAATTGAGACGTCGCTCTTGGCTGGCATACGTTGTCCAGGCCTCGCTGCCGTAGAGCAAGGTACTCGAGAATCACACACCAACAAATAGATTATAGAGTGAAAAGTAGATTTTGTGGTTAGATTAGAGTCCAGAATAAATAAAAATTAAATACAGTCTATGAGGTTGGACGATTCAGTGGTCTTCTGGCTGAAGTCGTATTCTTGATGTCTTTGACTGGTCAAAGTGCACTTTGTGGCTGGCCCGCTTGACTCAGGGTTTTCTTGGAGGCAGACTTGTAGGTGGCTCTCTTCCCTGATCTGTGTCTGTAGCAATCTGTAGGTTCGGAGGGTCCACAGTCACGGACAGTTTTCAAACTTGTGGTGTTATCTGGAGTGAGAGAGAGAGAGGGGGTGGGGACGAAGGCACACAGCCTTTCTGTTGCTGCACAGTCTGAGTTACTGCTTGTCTCTCTTTGTTCAAAGAAACTCCCAGCTTTCACAGATATGGACAGAAATCACATGACTGCCTCAGTGTATTATTTGGAACCTTCTAATGAGATTCAAGGTTCAGAATTGGCTTCCCATGCCTCTGGATGCCAATATTTACACTTGGAGGGGTTTGCTGTTTCAAAATCAAGGTGCTAGGATTGCCTTGAATGTCATGCTATTGAAGCAATCTTAGGTAATTCAATCACTTAGAACAAGCCATTGTTCTGGGTTCATGCTCCTCAGATCTCTGTCTCCTGTTGGAGGCCTTGGAATGTGAACAGGTGTTTCAGATGTAAATTGTGGTGGCTATCTTGACTGCCAGTTTTTTTAAAAGTTAAATGCAGGATTTTTTCCATTAAAAGTTTAATGTAAGTTTCCAACCAATGAATTAATATTCCTTATTTGGCATATCATTTTTCTTGACAATGTAATCAGTGATATTGCTTGAGAGAGAACACAGGACTACATGGGTACAATCCATAATCCCTATATCTTCAGGAATCCTGCTTGCATGAGATAACACAGTCCTTTCCTGCTGTTGTCCGCTATACATGGGGAAGATGAAGGTCTAGAAATTGGACTGTATCTGAATCAGGGTAAGACAGTAGGAACAAGGGAAAATATTGTGCATAATGGCATTATGTAATGTTAGTCTCATCTGCCCACTAAAGGGTCATTCTCCCTTTACAATGTCCCTCGTTATTTTGAACGAGGTGAAAACAGGTGGAAATCTCCACATTTACCAATTTTATGCACTCAAACGGTCACGTATTAGCAATTGGAAAAACCTATCAGAGAAGCCATTGCTGCATCTGACTTCCAATATTGATTTAAGTTAACACACTAGAGTTCCTATTGTCCATGTGGGTGCTGATAATTTTAAATTCCAATTTTGTGAACGTCTGCTAAACTCTGTAAATATTTTGCAGATGATTTTGCAAAATTTAAACAGATGAGCGCATTTAAAAACAGTACAAAGAATTGCACCTTCAAGGCTTTAGGTTTAATACATTCTGAGCACTTTGAAAAGAAAGAAGGTTCAGAGAGCAGTAATAAAGGGGTTAAATAGGTAACGCAATATTGAACATGATATACAGACTACAATCAACATTTTGTGTTCAAAACTCTATGACATTGTCAGTAGGCCTTGCAGATGTCATTTGCTTTGCTTTTTCCATTTCAGCTGCCTGCGAAATCTGGGATGACATTACACAGACCACTGTAATGCCACAAAGTGCAAACATGAACTAATATGGTGTAGAAGAATACTCAAATGGTTCAGCCCCAGATTATGTACCGGATGTCAAGACATGCTGTGAATAGGAAATAATTGAGAATTCATGGAACAGACTTCATTTTCTCTCCATAGAATCAAGAGACAGAGAGGGAGAAAATCAGGATAAATATAACAAGCAGAACTGGGACAGATTACGTCAATGTTTCTCAGTGTTTTGAGTACAAACTTTGCATTTATTCACAGGGTTCCTATGGTTGTTGGCCAAAGCCGCAACTGCATAGTTCCTTCGATTGAGAAAATTACATGATTTACCAAAGAACCCACAGAGTGGTTATACTTATAATTATCTTTCATTTGGTCTCAAACTAAATCAAAAGGAGATATTTTGAAATGCCAGTGCCCAGAGGGATAATATATCATTGCACTGTTTAGACAGGATACATTGGTGAAGCAGGTTATCGTCAATTTAACTAAAGTGAAAGTCACCCAACAATTGTCCAATTTAATACCTATATTTCAGGAAATGTAGGACATTCAAAAACAAGTGTGGTGTGTCTGTATCTAATTGATGTAAAAAAACCTATCAAAGCTTCCCAAATGGTTGCTTAAAAACTATCAGATCTAGAATTACAGGCACGGGCAAATGTGAGATTTAAGGAACCACTGAAGCTCCTTTGTATTTCTGCTGATCAGCAAATTCTACTAAAATTCCTCTTCTGAAATTTGAAGGGCATTCCACTTTTGAACTGAGGTTTTTCCAAAAAGTTGTTGAAACAAAATGGCTAAAATTACCGTAATAAAGCTACATTTTTCAGGCATTTTAGCTATGCAATTAGAAAAAAAAAATTAACTGGAACTTTTGTGGCCATTTTTGATAGTCATCATCAATGGTCAGGCCACCGATCTACAGGTGGGAGACTGTCTTTTTAGAAGTTTAATGGCAAAGGTGCAATTAGACTGTAGCTACTGGGCTGAGACTGACAGCTACAGTTCATGTTCCAGCAGGCAGCATTCCAATTCAAGCTGCAACATTTTTCCCTATTGCTTGTATACGGGTATGCACGGATCTCTAGTAAGAAGGGATGAATCTTCCCTCTCATTTAATATGGTTATAAAGTCCTGAGCTCCTGAGCACATTGTAAACCAGGTTTGACACAGCACTGGATATTTGCTTCCCTTCAGGGAATCTCACGCTGCTCTGGTTGAGTCCTGACAGCAGATTGGCATCAGCTGAAAACGAAACTGGTCTTTGCACTGATACTAAACTTGCAGTGTGAATATACCCTGAAAGAACCATTTTGAGAGAGAAGCTGGATGAGCAACTTTACAATTAAAAGAATGATCAAAGATGCAATTTAAAAGCTAACTCATTTCATGTTTGCATTCTAAACTCAGCTAACTTACTGACAAAGGGAAGAACCGCTTCTGAATGGCAGACACAAGTCTTCATACAAGTTATAAGGGTTGACCCTCATCTTTACTAGCTTGTCATAAAACATCAACTGGGCAGGCCACAGAGGGGATGAAAGGGGAGGGTGAATCACACACCCGTAATACAGACCACTCAATTTTTCTCCCACTATATTAAATAGAAGGAAAATCAGGCAAGCTCAATCATGAACATGTGATCCTCTCTGGCCTATTTTCCTCTCTATGCTGTGCCCAGGCAATGCTTCATAGGCAGATGGTAAAGACGGAAGTCTACATCATCAAGTTTGTGTCTCAGTTGCATTAACAGCTGCGTTACCACAATAAAGCCCTTCAGGATCAGATATGCAAGAAGATGCATTTGTACATAGAGATCATAAAATGTTAGCCTGAGGGTAATGTACATGTTTGGCTGTTCTTTGGAGAGGTAAAACACTAAAATGCTAATATTTTAATAATTTATCCCATACTTTTGTGTTGCCCAGGAGACCAGGAATTTCAACCAGACTCTGAAATGAGTGTCTGATACCAATGACAACTGGGAAGGTATATTTTTATTCTGGAAAAATATGGAGTCAAAAAAACTTAACATGGTTTCCAGGCAGTTTTTGTTAAACATCAGTTTCAGTCTTATTTGACAGTAATAAAAAATCCATATAAATAGGTTTTCTTTGTGCTTATCTGGCAGTAATTCAAAGGCAGTAAATGTCAAATTTGTGCTGCTTAAGAAGAATTAGTCATGCAAGAATAATTCTGTCATCAGACTGTTGCCCACACCATACCTTTCAAATGATTTAACTCTGATTACTGAATGTCCTCTTGCAAAAGAGTGGGACTGATATAGATGTGCGTATTTCCGTGGTTGATTTCAGCAAGCTAAGCCATCTGCATTAACTGATAAACTGCTCTCATTATCTCCAACACTCTCCAGAACCTCACCTGAATTTGATGATAAAATATAATTCAGGGTCTACTCTCAGTGAGATGGGCAATGAAACCTCATCAAAACTGAGTTGCAGAAAGTTGCAAACATGTAAAACAAAGATTGCAGTGAAATAAAGACTATAATTTCTCAGTTAGGAAGGAAAGGAATTAATTAAGAAATTTCAAATGTATTATGGGGTTGAAATTCATCCTGGGGTTTGGCACAAAATGGACGATATCAAATCAGCTGCCCAATATAAACTGTCCCCTAACCGCTGCCCAACATCCGGTTCCATTGATTTCAATATAACTGAATATCAAGTGTGGTGTGTAATAGCTGACCTATGTGATTCAGCCTGTTTAATGTTACTATCCAAGATGCATTTCTAAACCATTGTCTTTCCAAATTAACCTCATTCGCTTTGGAAGCAATGGAGTGAGGCGACAGAAAATGAGTAACAATGGTTAAATTCTGCTTTTAATCCTTTCCGTTAAAAGTTAAACATAGGAACATAGAACATAGAAATATAGAAAATTTATTGCATAGAAGGAGGCCATTGAGCCCATTGTGTCTCCCATCTTCCAGCTCTTGGCCTGTAGCTTTGAAGGTTACAGCACTTCAAGTGCATATCCAAGTATTTTTTAAACGTGTTGAATGTTTCTGCCTCTCCCACTTTCTTAAGCAGTGAGTTCTGGACTCCCAACACCCTCTGGGTGAAAATATTTCTCCTCAACTTCTTTCAAATAATTCTGTCCATTATTTTAAATCTATGCTCCCTCAGTTATTGACCTCTCTGCTAAGGGAAATAGATCCTTTCCAACCACTCTATATAGACACCTCATAATTTTATACACCTTAATTAAATCTCTCCTCAGCCTCCTCTGTTCCGAAGAAAACCACCCCAGCCTATTCAATCTTTCCTGAAGGCTAAAATTTTGCATTTCTGCCAACTTCCTCTGTATCCTCTCTGGTGCTATCACATCCTTCCTGTAATGCAGTAACTAGAATTGTGAACGTTATAATATTTCCCAGATCCTTTTTTCTTTAATTCTTTTCATGGGATGTGGGTGTCACTGGCAAGGCCAGCAGTTGTTGCACATCCCTAATTGCCCTTAACAACCGAATGGCTTGCTCAGCCATTTCAGAGGGCAGTCAAGAGTCAATCACATTGCTGTGGGTCTGGAGTCACATGTCGGCCAGACCAGGTGAGGACGGCAGATTTCCCTTCCATAAAGAACATTAGTGAACCAGATGGGTTTTTACAACAATCAATGATAGCTTCATGGCACCAGGCACCAGTACAACTGACAACCAAGAGAACTGGGAAAATTCTGACCTTGAGCGATCGTGTAAAATGGACAATATTGGAACAGTCATCCCTAGCCATCTCTCTTAATTTCCAAATCGGAGAGATATATAATGGACGGTTGATCCAATATTACTCATGTTACAATATTGCCAAAATTACCACTATGTGTGAGCAATGCTATGGGAGATCAATTAATTTTAAAATGTTATAGAAAAATATATTTTCCTGGAATAGAAAAACATATTTAAAAAATTGGAATAGGGCATTCAGAAAAGATGGACACATGGTGGGCATTTAGAAAAGATAGACACATGGTGGGCATTTGTATCCTGATGACCAGGAAACGCTTATTTGCCTCAGCTTTCCCCCTTGAAAACAATTTAACAGGCAGCACCTGGAAAGTGGTTTTGATGTAATTTGAATTTTAGTTGATTGCAACACAGAACTAAATCACAGTATTTGAAATTTACCAATGACATCTTGAATCTGCTTGCAGTGATATATGTACAGAAACAAAATCAAGACCTCCTGCCACTTGTATTTGTAGTGTTTTGAAATTGCAATTGCATTGTGCATTGTGTACTCTAGAGGCTGCTGCAGAATACATAAGCTAGCAAAGAGAAAGTGAAACTAAGGCTCAATAAAAGGAGAAGCCTTTATGTTTAGCTGCTGCAATCTTTGCCTCTCCGTCTTTGCCTCACATATCTTGTACTAAACTCAGTTAAACCTCACTCCAGTCCCGAGGACATCACAGTATTCTTCCCTGTACAGATCTGATACCAAGTACCTCTACATGCTGTCATTACCTTGAATAAAATTTCTTGTCAGCAAGGCTTCCAAAATCCTTAATCATTTGGATTAGAATGATTTAGGTTTATGTTAACAAAACAAGATAATTAAACTCCTTAAGAGATATTGGATGTATTCTTTGAGAGAACAATGCTGTGTACTTCTTAATTCTGCTTTTAAAATGAAGAATAAGAAGCTTAATGTTGTTCAAACCAGTTGTGGAAAAATCACTAACCAGAGTCATTATGCCATCCAGAAATAATACAATCACCAAACTTTTGAATCCTGTAAAGATATACATTGTAGTTTGTTTTTGAAACCTAAGCAGATCTGTGTTCCATTATATTGGCAAATGATATTTTAGGAAACTACTGGTAGAGCTTGAGGCTAGAACTGCCAATTCATAATCCAAACCTCTCAGTGTTTTTCAACAGTACTGAATATTAAGAGATTCTGGTTGTTTTTTGCAGCAGCGGGTGGGGAGAGATCATTGAGAGTCTGCCATCAAAAATTGAAGCACCCACTGCCTATGATGTCTTGTCCATTAAAATGAATGGGCAGAAGATCTCAGGCAATGCTCCTAAACTATCCTACCACTTTACATGAGGAACGTTCTTCGCCCGTAATGCAAGTTCAAAAAGAAATGATATTGTATTTCACTAGTTGTTAATTTTATTTCAAGTGATAAGTAACAACTTATTCTGAACAATATAATCAAGAGATGGTGAAACAATTTTTCAAGTAAGTATGGAAAAATACATATAGAAGATATAATGTTCAGACAGTGAAGTGACTGGTGTTTATATAACTTGTCACAATTTCCAGGAACGCCAAGATTAGTCATTACTTTGAAATGCAGATATTACGGTTTTGTGAACAGAGTGGCCATTTCTCAAACAGCATTGAAGGTCCAGTTCATCTTTATTTTAATGATGTTGGCTCGGAAAATGGATGAAATTCCTGCTTGTCCACAAATGGTGTCACAGGATTTTTCACATTCACCAGAACTACTGGAACAGGTAAGGGTGAAGGAAAGAAGGTGTCGCTGCTTAATGTCTCATTCAAAGGAAAGCACTTCTGATAGACCAGCATTGGAGTGTTAGCCTAGATTATATGCTCAAATCCTGTTTTGGTCTTTTTAATCTGCAATCTTTAGGGGCGAGAATGCTCGCAAATGTATAACAGAACAGCCTCAGCTCATCTGCTGCTGAAACCCTCATTAACGCCGTCGTTGACTATTCCAATGCTCTCCTGGCTGACCTCCTATCATAAACTTGAGCTCATCTAAAATTCTGCTGCTCGCATCCTCACTCACACCAAGTCCTGTTCACTCCTGTGTTTGCTGAGCAAGGTTGGTTCCCAGACCAGCAGCATCTCACATTTAGAAATCTCATCCTTGTTTTCAAATTTCTCCATGACCTTGCCCCTCCCTATCTCTGTAACATTCGCCAGTCCTACAACCCTTTGAGATTTCCACACTCCTCTAATTCTGGCCTCGTGCGCATCCCTGATTTCAATCTCTCCGAGATTAGCGACTGTGCCTTCAGTTGCCTTGCCCATAAGCTCTGGAATTCCCTCTCTAAACCTCTCTGCCTTCCTCCCTCTCTCTCCTCCTCCTTTAAGACACTACTTAAGACCTACTTCTTTGCCCATGCTTTTGGTCATCTATTGTAACATCTCATGATGTGGCTTGGTGCCAAATTTTGTTTGATAACACTCCTGTGAACCTCCTTTAACATTTTACTATATTGTTGTTGAGGCAGTGGTGTGAGATTTGGTACAATAGGAGCAGTTGCATCTTTGAATCAGAAGGCAGTAAGTTCAAAGTCCTGTTCTAGAAAATCAAGCAAGTTATCTTAGCCTACACTTCTAGTCCAGTATTGAGTGAGTGCTGCACTGTCGGAGGTGTCATCTTTCAGTTGAAACATTATACAGAGTCCCCATTTGCCCTGTCAAGTAGATGTAAGAGATCGCATGGCCCTGTTTGTGGAAGAGCAGGAGAGTGCTCCCAGTGTCCTGGCCAATATTTATTCATGGACCAACACCACCAAAACAGCTTAATTGGTCATTTATCTTAATATTGTTTGTGTGACCCTGCTTTGAGTAAATTGGTGGTTGCATTTCCTATATTGAAACATTGACTACACTTCAAGAATAATTAATTAACTGTGAAGCTCCTTGAGATGCTCTGTCATGTAAGGTACTATATAGATGCAAGTTATTTTTATCTTCTCTTTTATTTAGCTCAGGAATCTTAATTTTGATTTTGATTTCTACAAATGGAAAATGATTTGCTGTTTTGGGAACTTACTTGGCCCTAAAACAAGTCAGATTTCTCAAAATAATCATATTATAAATAGTCAAAGGACATTTATAAATGATTCGGTCTGTGCAACCTTCAGTAAACTTAACATCTAGAACTCCAAAACATCATGCCGATTTCCCAAAGAAGGGTTACAGTCAAACACATTTCCCATTTATACAATGAATATTGATACCTTCTACCAAAGACCCTCAGATTCCTGTTTTCCCCCTCTATCCCTCTAACCCAGTTACTGCTTCATTCCAGCTCCCTCTGATCCATAATCATGGGTGAATTTAATCTACATATAAACTGGAAAGATCAGATTGGAAATAGTAGCCTGGATGAGGAGTTCATAGAATGCTTTAAGATAGTTTTTTAGAGCAGCACGTTCTGGAACCAACCAAAGAGCAGGTTATATTAGACTAGGTACTGTGTAATGTGTCAGGATTAATTAATGACATCAGAGTAAAGGCACCTCTAGGTAGCAGTGACCACAATATGATTGAATTTTACATTCAGTTTGAAAGAGAGAAGAGTGAGTCTGAGACTAGTATTTTAAACTTAAATAAGGGCAACTATGTGGGCATGAAAGCTGAGCTAGCTGAAGTGAACTAGGTTACTAGGTTAGGAGATAGATCAATAGAGAAGCAGTGGCAGACATTTAAGGGGATATTTCAGAATACTCAGAATAAGTATATTCCTACTGTAAAGAAAAATTCTAAGGGGATGACCCACCATCTGTGGTTAACTAAAGAAGTTAAGGAAAGCATCAAACTTACCCAAAAAGTATATAATTGCACGAAGCTGAGCAGATGATTGGTCAGAATATATAAAGCAGCAGAGAATGACAAAAAGGTTAATCAGGAGAAAGAAATTAGAGTAGCTAGAGATGTCAAAACAGATAACAAGAGTTTCTACAGGTATTTAAAAAGGAAAAGAGTAAGTAAAGAGAGTGTTGCTCTCTAGAGAGTGAGCATGGGGAATTAACAGTAGATAATAAGGAAATGACGGATGAAATGAACAAATATTTTGCTTCTGTCTTCACTATAGAAGATACAAAAATTCCAGTAATAGCTGTAAATCAGGAGGTGGAAGGAAGAGAAGAACTTGGTGAAATTACAATCACCAGGGAAGTGGTACTGAGCAAACTGATGGAGCTGCAGGCTGATAAATCCCCGGATCCTGATGGACTGCATCCTAGTGTCTTAAAAGAAGTGGCTAATGAGGTAGTAGGTGCGTTGGTGTTAATTTTTCAAAACTCTCTAGATTCTGGAAAGGTTCCATCAGACTGGAAAATAGCAAATATAACCACTCTATTCAAGAAGTGATGGAGGCAGAAAACAGGTAACTATAGGCTAATTAGCTTGATGTCTGTCGTGGGGAAGGTGTTAGAATCGATCATTAAGCGGGCTATAGCTGAGCACTCAGAAAAACTCAAGGTAATCAGAATAATCATCACGGTTTTATGAAAGAGAAATCATGTTAACCAATTTATTGGAGTTCTTCAAAGGAGTAACATGCACTATGGATAAAGGGGAGTCCATTGACATACTGTACTTGGATTTCGAGAAGGCATTTGACAAGGTGCCACATAAAAGGTTATCGCACAAAGTAGGAGCTCATGGTGTAGGGGGTAACACATTAGCATGGATAGAAGATTGGCTGGCTGGCAGAAAACAGAGAGTATGCATGATTGGCAGGATATGACGAGTGGAGTCCCACAGGGGTCTGTGCTGCTGGGGCCTCAACTTTTTACAATTTATATCAATGACTTAGATGAGAGGAACGATGGCATGGTAGCTAAATTTGCAGATGACACAAATATAGGTAAGAAAGTATGTTGTGAAGAGGACATAAAGAGGTTGCAGACCGATATAGATAGGTTGAATGAGTGGGCAGAAATCTGGCAGATGGAGTCTCATGTGGGAAAATGTGAAGTTGTTCCTTTTGGCGGGAAGAATAAAAAATCAGAGTATTAGTTAAACGGAGAACGACATTTAGAAATGATAATCCAGGACAAAACTAAGAGTCATGTAGACAAATGTGGATTAATCAAGAAAAACCAGCACGGATTTGTTAAAGGCAAATTGTGTTTAACTAAATTCATCGACTTTCTTTTGGTGAGGTAACAGAAAGCGTTCATGAGGGTAATCTGGTTGATGTGGTGTGCATGGCCTTCCAAAGGCATTTGATAAAATGCCACATAACAGGTTTGTCAGCAAAGTCAAAACCCATGGAATAAAAGGGACACTGGCAGCATGGATATGAAGTTGACTGAGTGGCAGGAAACAGAGTGTAGTGGTGAACGGATGTTATTTATCGGATGGGAGGAAGGTATACAGTGGGTTCCCCACGGGTCAGTGTTAGGACCACTGCTTTCCTTGATCTATATTATGGACCTTGGCATGGGTGCACAGGGCACGATTTCAAAATTTGCTGATGACACAAAAGTTGGAAGTATTGTAAATTGAGAGGGGGATAATGATAAACTTTAAGAGGACAATGACAGGCTGGTGGAATGGACAGACATGTAGCTGATGAAAGTAAAGCAGCGAAGTGTGAAGTGATACATTTTGGTCAGAAGAATGAGGAGAGGCAATATAAAATAAAGGGTACAATTCAAAAAGGGGTGCAGGAGCAGAAGGACCTGCGGGTATATATGGACAAAGCATTGGAGGTGGCAGGGTAGGTTGAGAAAGTGGTTAGAAAGACATATGGGATACTGGGATTTATAAATAGGGGCATGGAGTACTAAGCAAGGAAATTATGTTGAACCTTTATAAAACATTGGTTCGGCCTCAACTGGAGTACTGTGTTCAATTCTGGGCGCCACACTTTAGGAAGGATGTGAAAGCATTGAAGAGGGTTCAGAAGAGATGTACGAGAATGGTTCCAGGGATGAGGGTCTTAAGTTACATTGATAGATTGAAGAAGCCAGGGCTGTTCTCCTTAGAGAATTGAAGGTTGAGAGGTTTTCAAAATCAAGAGGGATCTAGACAGAGTAGATAGGGAGAAACTGTTCCCATTGGCAGAAGGATCAAGAACCAGAGGACAGAGATTTAATGGCAAAAGAATCAATGGCAATATGGTGTTTTTATGCAGAAAGTGGTTAGGATCTGGAATGCATTGCCTGCAAGTGTGACGGAGGCAGATTCAATCATGGCTTTCCAAAGGAAATTGGATATTTACCTTGTGTTGGAGTCCACGTGTGCAGACTGCTATCGGCCCAGTTGACCCATTGAATGTACTGCTAGGTTTGGATTCAATGCTTGTATTTTTTTCTGAGACAGTCCTTTACTGGAAAATGAAACTGAAAGTTTTAGAGTTCTAGGGAAAGCACGACTGGATGGAACCAGCTAACAGTCATTTGACCAGAGGCAGTTTACAAGATTACAGACTGCGGTGTTGAAGCAAACAGCAGCTTGTTTTTAAAGGACAAGCCGCTGTGATTGGAACCTGTTTTCTGGGAGCTGGCCCTTGGAAAATATGAGTTGCTACAGCTGTTTTTGGTGCCTTAAAAAGTGACTAGTGGAACCATGATCTGAAGACTGTCGTGAGCAGAGCTGAGGCTGCTCGAGGGGAGACAAGACCGAAACGTTGAAGGGAAGACTGCAATACTTGCTATTGATGAGAAGGCATCACATCTGTGTCTGCATTTGGAAGATGGGATCTGGTGATCTATCTGAAAAGTTCAGAGATCTGAAGGACTATCTTTGCTGATAGGACTGCCCAGAAGCTGTGAGAGATCTATTTTTGATGCATCTGATAATCAACGTGTCATCTTTGAGATATATATATGTGTGTGTGTGTATATATATATATATATATATTGATTTATCTATTAATTCATGTTCAATTTTTATTGGTTTTGGTTTGAGTGTCAAAGTAAAATTTATAAAAGTGAAATCTTGTCTGTTTGCTTTTTTTCTAAATTGGGATCGGTCGGTGGTTGGATTCCTTTGGTTTGTGATCTCCACAAGGCTCATAACAACCTGTTGAGAAAAGATTTGCAGGGCTACAGGGAAAGGGCAGCGGAGGGGGACTAGCTGAGTAGTTCTTGCAGAGTGCTAGCACAGACACAAAGGGCTGAATGGCCTCCTTCTGTGCTGTAACCATTCTATGATTCTATGTACTATAAAGAATACTGAAGGTAAAAAAAATGACATATTTTCAGTCTAGTACTTATAAACACAACAGCTGTGCAGATCACTAGTTAGTATTTCTGCAGACTGTATAAAGAAGCTGGTGTAAGGAAAGAAAAATAAATACCTGCTCTTTGTAGTCTTATACGCAGAAATACAATGAACCATCATCAGCGGGTATTATTGTTACAGATGGTATTAATAAGAAGAGGAGAAGAAATGAAAGAAAAATGACACTTTGTAGAATTATATATAATATTTCAACACCAGTAGACAGGATTATCTCAGACTGTGCAACTCCCTTGTTGGTGCCTTTATTTTCTCTTTGATTAAGTGAACATCTGCCAAAGTTATACCTCAATTTTGTTATTAAAGGAACAACTTTTAGCAATCAGCATATAATGATGATTAATTACTGTTTCGGCTCTGTTTATAATGCTGGATACATGTAGTGGTGGTAGGGTATGGAACCTGAATTTCCTTGCTGTTTGCAGCACCTAAACAGTATATAAATGCCATAGGGATTTAAGGAAAGTCATTTCCGCTCATTTTGTACCATTGAAATGCTTACCAAGTTTGCTGGTGCCTTTTGGGCCTTCCCACGATCTGTCCACCAAGCCTCCATTGAGCTAATTTTCTCATGGAAACGTGAAGACAGTACTGAAAACTTATGCGTTTGGTAGTGGCATCATGCTGGAGGTGGCGGAAATGGCGGAGGATGATCCTTTGGATGTGGAGGCTGGTGGGGTGGAAAGTGAGGACAAGGGGAACCCTGTTGCGGTTCTGGGAGGGAGGGGAAGGGGTGAGGGTAGAGGTGCGGGAAATGGGGCAGACACAGTTGAGGGCCCTGTCAACCACAGTGGAGGGGAAATCCTCAGTTGAGGAAAAGGGAAGACGTATCAGAAACGCTGTCTGGGAAGGCTGCATCATCAGAGCAGATGTAGACGAAGAAACTGGGAGAACAAAATGGAATCCTTACAGGAGGCAGGGTGTGAAGAAGTGTAGTCGAGGTAGCTGTGGGAGTCAGTGGGCTTATGATGAATATTAGTAGACAGCCTATCCCCAAAGATGGAGACAGAGAAGTCGAGGAAGGGAAGGGAAGTGTTGGAAATGGACCATGTAAAAACTGAGAGAAGGGTGGAAATTAGAAGCAAAGTTGAGAAGGGTGGAAATTAGAAGCAAAGTTGATAAGGTTTTCCAGTTCGGGGTGGGAGCAGGAAACAGCCACGACCAGCATGATGCCACTCCCAAATGCATCTTCCCCTCCCCTGTCAGCATTCTGGAGGGATTGTTCCCTCCGCGACACCCTGGTCCATTCCTCCATTACCCCCAACACCTCATCCCCTTTCCACAGGAGCTTCCCATGCAATCACAGGAGGTGTAATATCTGCCCTTTTACCTCCTCTCTCCTCACTATCCAAGGCCCCAAACACTCCTTTCAGGTGAAGCAGTGATTTACCTGTACTTCTTTCAATTTAGTATACTGTATTCGCTGCTCACAATGTGGTCTCCTCTACATTGGGCAGACTAAATGCAGATTGGGTGACCGCTTTGCGGAACACCTCTGCTTAGTCTGAAAGCATGGCCATGAGCTTCCGGTTGCTGGCCATTTCAACAACCCCCCCGCACCTCCCCATTGCTCTCATGCCCACATATCTGTCCTGGGCTTGCTGTAGTGTTCCAGTGAACATCAATGCAAGCTCGAGGAACAGCATTTCATTTATCGATTAGGCACGCTACAGCCTGCCAGACTGAACATTGAGTTCAATAGTTTCAGAGCATGACGGGCCCCCCTTTTTATTTTTTTGGTTATTTTTTATTTGTTTATTTTATTTTAGTTTGTTTCATCACTTTTTTTAAAACCATGTGCTTGCCCACTTTTTTTTTCATGTTTGTGCTTTGGGCCAAGGCTGTTCATTTTTCTGTCAATTAACACCCTCTCTGCACTAACACTTTGTCTTTCAAACATACTGTTTGCCTTTACTCCATTACCTTCTGGTCGGTTATTCTCTGTGACCTTGTCCTATCAACACCTTCCCTTTTGTTATCTCTTGCCTCATCCCCGCTTTATTTGCTTAAAACCTATTACATTTCTAACCTTTGATAAAGGGTCACTGACCTGAAATGTTAACTCTGCTTCTCTCTCCACAGATGCTGCCAGATCTACTGAGTAGTTCCAGCATTTCTTGTTTTTATTTACAGTCACCAAGTCTGGGCATACCAGCAAACCTCCATTAAGCTTCACAGACTCTTAAGTTTATCACTTAGTATAATTGTATATTTAAACACATAACAATTTCCTCTTGAAGTAATGTAAATAATTCTGATTATTTAAGGATACAACTTTAATTTAGAAAAAAGGGGGATGTTGTGGTATACCTTTAAAGGGGAGTATCTAAAGCTGCTGTGCATCACCAGACAGGATGTGATGTAATCATCAGGCAGAAGGTAGAATCAGTTCTCGAGACCAGACATGTTAACTAGCCACCCAGATACCATCACTTCCAATTTTTTTTCTTATTCATTCATGGGATGTGGGCATCACTGGCCAGGCCAGCATTTATTGCCCATCCCTAATTGCCCTTGAGAAGGTGGTGGTGAGCTGCCTTCTTGAACCGCTGCAGTCCATTTGGGGTAGGTACACCCACAGTGCTGTTAGGAAGGGAGTTCCAGGATTTTGACCCAGCGACAGTGAAGGAACGGCGATATAGTTCCAAGTCAGGATGGTGTGTGACTTGGAGGGGAACTTGCAAGTGGTGGTGTTCCCATGCATTTGCTGCCCTTGTCCTTCTAGTTGGTAGAGGTTGCGGGTTTGGAAGGTGCTGTCTAAGGAGCCTTGGTGCATTGCTGCAGTGCATCTTGTAGATGGTACACACTGCTGCCACTCTGCATCGGTGGTGGAAGGAATGAATGTTTGTAGATGGGGTGCCAATCAACTGGGCTTCTTTGTCCTGGATGGTGTCAAGCTTCTTGAGTGTTGTTGGAGCTGCACCTATCCAGGCAAATGGAGAGTGTTCCATCACACTCCTGACTTGTGCCTTGTAGATGGTGGACAGGCTTTGGGGTGTCAGGAGGTGAGTTACTCGCTGCAGGATTCCTAGCCTCTTGTAGCCACGGTATTTATATGGCTACTCCAGTTCAGTTTCTGGTCAATGGTAGCCCTTAGGATGTTGATAATGGTGGATTCAATGATGGTAATGCCGTTGAATGTCAAGGGGAGATGGTTAGATTCTGTCTTGTTGGAGATGGTCGCGAATGTTACTTGCCACTTATCAGCCCAAGCCTGGATATTGTTCAGGTCTTGCTGTATTTCTACACAGATTGCTTCAGTATCTGAGGAGTTGCGAATGGTGCTGAACATTGTGCAGTCATCAGCGAACATCCCCACTTCTGACCTTATGATTGAAGGAAGCTCGTTGATGAAGCAGCTGAAGATGGTTGGGCCTAGGACACTACCCTGAGGAACTCCTGCAGTGATGTCCTGGAGCTGAGATGATTGACCTCCAATAACCACAACCATCTTCCTTTGCGCTAGGTATGACTCCAGCCAGTGGAGGGTTTTCCCCCTGATTCCCATTGACCTCAGTTTTGCTAGGGCTCCTTGATGCCATACTCGGTCAAATGCTGCCTTGATGTTAAACGCAGTCACTCTCACCTCACCTCTTGAGTTCAGCTCTTTTGTGCATGTTTGAACCAAGGCTGTAATGAGGTCAGGAGCTGAGTGGCCCTGGCACACCATCTCAACTTGGGCCAATAATGCCATTCTTTTATCATTGCTGGATCAAAATCCTGGAGCATCCTACATTCACAACATGGACTGCAGCGGTTTAAGAAGTTGGCCTCCAACCACCTTCTCAAAGGGAACTAGGGATGGTCAATAAATATTTGCCTTGCCAGTAATGTCCATGCCCCAAATGAATTTTAAAAAGGTAAACATCTCCAAACATTGTCTACATCTGGTACATTTTGCCTGTCGTGCTGAAGATCATAACTGCTCTGAACTTCTTGTCACTGGCTTCTTTCAGGCTGCAATAGCTGAAATCTGACAGATTCAGTACATAGTGCGGCAATGCATACATCAGACGAATTAAGGCAGATGATTTTATCACTTTCCTAAAGATGAAGAACATCACCAAGAGAGGGCTCTTCCCTTATGCAAAGTAAAACTGATTCCCCAAAGTACTAGTCCTTGGTAATGCAATTTGTGTGGCCATATGAACATACAAACTCAGAGCAGGAGTAGGCCACTCGACCCATCGAGCCTGCTCCTCCATTCAAGATGTTCATGGCTGATCTGATTGTAACCTCAACTCTGTATGGACACCATGCATCAATGTCATTACAATTATGAGCAGGAAAGAGTTCTATTTTTATCAACATATATATCGCATATGACCATCAGAGTTACATCATGCAGGTAGGTACCAGCCATCCTAGAAGCTACCATGACACATTTATTTTATGCCAGTTGACAGTGCTGGTGTTAGATAAGAAGGGTAAGAAGGCCTTAGATGGATAAATCCTGGCTAGCTGGCAATACCTTCTCGATCCCTGGTTCATTACCATATTGCAGAATCCAAATGTTGTTGCAAGGGTTTTGGTACTAAAATCTTAGAATTCTGTGTGTTTTTAAAAAAACTGAAAAGGGATTTTTTAGTTTGGACATTGACCTGCAAATAGCTGAAAATTTTGGATGTTGGCTTTGAATACAAGAACAGGAAAGGAGCCAGTTTCAATGAAACCAGCAAGGAGTTTTGACCTCCTCAGAGCAACACTTTGAATGACAGTGGAGACTCTATGTCTGGTCATGTGATTGGCTCAGGAAAGGTTCTTGCTTTCACTTTGGACCCTTTAAAAAAAACAGTGAGTTGGACAAAGAGCAGGCATTTGAAATCTGGCTTTGACCTGCCTGGAATGCAGAGAGGGAAGACCCAGAAAAAGTGTTACCTCTCTGTCTGTAAAGAAAGCCTGCATCTCTTGAGAAGAAACCCTTGTATGCCAGCGGTGGCAGATTCCTATTGCCTCCTGTGAAATTTGAAAAATTACTGCATCAAGTGTGGTTCCTGTTGCCTCCTGTGTTTTAAGAAATATTGAAATCTGAAAAAAATCTTCTGCTGCTAGAAGGCTGGTTTAAGACCCAAGCAGATCTGTTGTTATACCCCTACTGAATGACCTTTGTGAAGCCTGCTGCAGTCGAATTGCCTTGAATGCCTACCCATCAAAGACTGTTCATCAACCTCACCTGGAGACACTTTAGGTGGCATCGAATGATTCGACTCTGGAACACCTCACCAAACAGAAACACTTCCTACCAAAATGTGTCATATTGAATTATTTTATTATTTCTTCTATTCCTATGAAACAACTGTAAACCCAAAATCCTTTTTCCCTGGTTAATCTGTTTCTTTTTAAATGTATGTGTGTGTGCATGAAGGCTAGGGAAATAAGTAGCTTTTTGTATATGGATTTATTTCATTATTGATTAAGACTTAATTTATTAATAAATAGTTCATTTTCATCGTTGATTAAAGAAACCTGGTTGGTGTGCTTTATTCTGGGGGACAAATAGAGTATGGAATTGGCTGTTCTTCGGTAAGTGGGAAAATTTATTGATATGCTGTGACCCGTGGAGAAGTGGAACTGAATTAACAGTGCTCTCCTCCTGCCTCAGTCGTAACAGGGTGCAACTGAAAGAAAAAAATAAAGGCGAATCTCCCACTACAAGATGAATCAGATGTTCATTCAGACTGCTGAAACAAAGGTCTGGATCAGACTGGTGGGCTGCCAATGTATAGCTCTGAAAAAGTGTCGAAATTATTACTATTTGCTGCATGCTACACAATTAAACTGCCAATGATTCCCTCCCCATCTCTGCATCTAGAACAGAGAGTACCTGCACACCTGCACCACTGCTGAGACCCCAGCAGTGACCATACAGATAGCACTTCATGTAATACATATTTTCTTACTCAATGTTTTATCCCAGTTCTACTCATACAACATAAGAAAACAGGATTCCAATCCCCAACATGAGTACTTGCATCACTAAACATGGAATAATGATCTCAGCCTGGAATGCTCCTGGGTCTCCTTGTGAAAGGAAGGAAGAGTGGGAGGCAACAGAAAGTTGTGGGTGGAAAGAATTGGAGACTTCTAATAATGGACAGATGTCAAAAAATGGAGACTTGGATGGATATGAATGGAAAAAAGTATACAGATAACAGACTAAAATAAGAAAGAGAGACATGCATTTTTGTCACACCTTTCATGACCACAGAATGTCACAAAGCATTTTACAGCCAGTGAAGTGTTTTGAAAGTGTAGTCGCTATTGTAATGTGGAAAAGGAACAAAGGAAAAGGAAAACTTGAAAATTAAAAGAAATAAAATTGAGAAAGTAAATAAAAGAGGGACAAAAGAAAAATAAATCGCAGTAAAGAATACTTAGGAACAGGAGTAGGCCATTCATCCCCCAAGTCTATTCCTCCATCCAGTTAGATCATGGTTTATCTGTATTCCAACTAAATTTACCTACCTTTGATTCATAATACTTGATACTGTTATGCCCGATAAAGACATATTATATTCCTAACTTTTAAGATACAAACTTTATTCAATGTGGACTCTTTGAAATGAACTTTTCCTTTAAAAAATGGACAATGTGCTGCAGAGATGGCCACCGAAGGTCAGATGACCTGGCCTGTGTATTGAAAAACTGCCTCACTGTCTCGAAAGTACAAAAGGATACATTCCAGACTAAGAGGTGTGAACTACACCCATCCTGAAACCATCAGGAGATATTTCTGAATTGAATGGGTTTCTTTTGAAACAAAGAAGGTGTGAAGTAGCCACATCATAACAGGATGATACCCATCCAGACACCAATAGATAGCCATGGATTCCACATGCTGGTCCATTGTGTGGTCACACCAAGAGAAAAGGCCATGTGTCAACTAACAGAAATGCTAATGTGCTGGACTTTGATGATAAAAGGTAGCCCTCTAGAGACAGAGGAGTGATCACACTAAAATGACAGAGAGCAGTCCAGCCAGGGGCTGTGGAAGGATCCAGCCATGCAAGAAGTAGTCCTGCTGCTAATTCTACACTTCAACTTGCTGCAGCAGAGAACTGAAAGTGACCACCAGCTTCAGTCTGAAATCTCAACTACTAGAAATCTATAACACCTCAATAAGTTCAAGACTACAAACACCAGGCCTGCACCTTTAAAATATATAGTCCTCCATAACAAAAGTCTATCAATCTCAGTCTTAAAAATTTCAATTAACACAGCATCCACAACCTTTTGGGAAAGAGAGTTCCAAATTTCCACTATCCTTTGTGTGGAAAAGCACCACTATAACAAAGAAATAGCAGCAGCAAGGAAAGGACCAGCTGCAGTCACAGAAAAATAAATTCAAATCTACTCAAGCTATATGTCATTAACAAATCACTGGGGATACTGGGAGAATATATTTCGTGCAGCTCTGGTATGTTTAGGTTGGATAAAAATTAGCAGAAGGCATAGTTGCTTAAAATCTGTTTTGACCCAATTACATATTGTATTGGAAATTTCAATCATTCGCATTTTGATGGACAGCAGGAAGCAATCCATGTTAAAGATGTCAACATCTAAGCTTTTAGGATATAAGCATGTTAGTTATCTGAAGGCAGTATTTGCCACTGAGAAACAAGGGCTGCTAATGGCAAAAACATTCATTAACGCTGCAATTGCCAACATATGACTTAAGAGTGGAAGAGACATAGAGCTGACATAACACAGAACTCTAAAGCATGACTGAAATGGAGACATCATTCGGAAAAGATTCAAGGATTCAATTTAGAATGGATTATGACCAAAAGAATTATGATTCCAGTTCCTTGACCACAAAGTAGTCCTCTGCAGTGGCAGGAGAGAGGAGACAGTGGAGTTCTGAACTCATCTCATTGATTAATATTGGAGCTCATGGCACTACAAATTCTCAAAGGCACCGAAACTAAATTTGTTGGCTTGTGCTGAAAAAGAAAATTGGGCACACAGAACAAAGGATTTTTTTTTAAAGTAAAAGGAAATGTAGCTTCAGAAAATATAATAAAATAACTGTCAGGTCTCTGCAGTAACAAAGAAACCCTCCAGGCAATTTTCCTCAATATAAGTCTCCCTTTCAATTCTGAAGCATTTATAATTCTAACTCCTGTAGGAATATAATTACTGCATGGAAACTTTTATTTTACTGTCATGATTCTGCAGGTGGTGACATGCATCATGAATGTTTTACTTAATCATACCATTTTACCCTTTAGTTTATTCTTATGCAAATATTAGTCACTAATGCAATTAGCGAAGAATGAATTATGGGAATTAATACCAAGATTATAAATGTTTAGAAAAAAATACAATACTCGGATTACATCATGATCCATCTATTCTGGAACTTTTTTCGCTGATTTGGGATAAAATGGGAACATTTGCTGGCAGGGTTTACAGCATGTGCTGTTTTCAGTTCATTAGTAAAACACATATCCACAGACTGTTTCAAATACCTCTGCCTTTTGAGCAAATCCTTTTGTCTCACCAAAGAACACAAGCAAGATATCGCCATTATTTTTCCAATTGAGCGGGGTGGGGCAGGAAGTGGGTGGTCTGTGAGGTCGTTTTAGATACATGTACCTAGTTTAATTTCAAAGAGTTTCAGTTGCTCCTTCATTCTCATTGCAGTCTTAAAATGAAAATAAAGGGTACAATATAGCCTTGAATTACACTGCTGATGCCCTATTAATAAAGATCTGTGCCATCTGGTGGCCTCTGGGATGGCGGGGGGGGGAGGGGGTGGTGGTGTGATGGGGTGGAGGGTGGAGTTACACAAGCTTTTGCTGGGTCTGCTCAGCAGCAATCCCAAAGGTGCAGGCATCAGTGTAAAATCTGTGTAAAATGGCTGTAAAGCAGTTGAACTTGCCTGAAAAGAAGGATGTTTGAGAAAGGCTCAAGTGCTGGCTCTGAGGACAAGGGTTTAGGTTAACTGATAGATGTGGTTCGAGTTTAAAGCTTTCCTTTGAAAAGATGATGGTTGTGGTTGTTGGAGGCCAATCATCTCAGCTCCAGGATATCACTGCAAGAGTTCCTCAGGGTAGTGTCCTAGGTCCAACCATCTTCAGTTTCTTCATCAATGACCTCCTCTCCATCATAAGGTCAGAAGTGGGGATGTTCCCTGATGATTGCAGAGTGTTCAGTACCACTTGCAACTCTGCAGTTACTGAAGCAGTTCATGTCCACATGCAACAAGACGTGGACAATATTCAGGTTTGGGGTGATAAATGACAAGTAACATTACCTGGCACTTGCATGACACAAATGACAATCTCCAGCAAGACGGAATCTAACCACCTCCCCTTGATGTTCAACAGCATTACTATTGTTGAATCCTCCACCATCAGCATCCTGAAGGTCACTATTGACCAGAAACTTAACTGGACCAGCCAAATAAATACTGTGACTACAACAGCAAATCAGAGGCTGGGTATTCTGGGGCGAGCAACTCACCTCCTGACTCCCCAAAAGTTTACATCATCTACAAGGCACAAGTCAGGGGTTTGGCGGAATCCTCTCCAATTGCCTGGATGAGCATAGCTCCAACAACAGCATCCAGGGCAAAGCAGCCCACTTGATCGGCACCCCATCCACTGCATTTAGCAGTCCCTCCCTCCACCATTGGTGCATTGTAGCAGCAATGTGTACCATCTGCAACATGCACTGCAGGATCTCACCAAGGCTTCTTCAGCAGCATTTTACCAACACGCAACCTCTGCTGCCTAGAAGGACAAGGGCAGCAGACATATGGAACATCACCTGCAAGTTCCCCTCCAAGTGACACCTCTTCTAACTTGGAAATATATCACTGTTCCTTAATTGTTGCTGGGTCAAAAACCTGGAGCTCCCTCCCTAATAGCACTATGGGTGTACCTACACCACATGGACTGCAATGTTTCATGAGGCGGCTCACCTCCACTTTCTCAAGGACAATTAGGGATAGGCAATAAATGCTGGCCTTGGTAGCGAAACCCACATCCCATGAATGAATGAAAAAACATGGAAACTTTGACTGCATGTGGCAGCTTCATCAAAATCTGCGACAGATCCACAGTTGGTGTCTCGACCTTCATGGAAACACGTTCTGGCTCTACAGGCAATAGAAGATAAGAATGTGGGATGAATCACTGCTTCCAGACTGTGGGTTTCAGTCTCAGGGTTTTGATATTGCCATTAAAATACCCATGGTCCAGCTCATTGGGGCCACATTCAGGGCTCAGTATAATGGCAATGGCTGGAGTCGACCTGCTGAGAATTGCCATCGGCCAGGACAGCAACATATGTCAGGTCTCTGGACCTCCTCCTTCGAGCATCAGGCCCATGGTAAGTGGAAGGCGAGAACACGCTATGCAGGAGATAGATTTAAATGAAAATACTGTAACTGGGGTAACTGGGCCTCCAGATATGCAGCCAGGAGCCAGTTATTGTGAGGTGAGGACCAATTCAGTCCCATAATCTTTCTGCACAGTACGAAGGCCAATCAGCTCCTGCAATCTGGATCCTCAAGTGGCACCTAAAAGCTGTGCTAGAATAGTTGATAGAAAGGCATGCAGATACCCAGGGAAGCACGTCATTAGAAATGTGTAGGGTGAATGTTTGTTTGCAATTAACAATTATTGTATTCAAATAAAATGCACTGACATAGCACTTAGTTATCCATGGAGTTTATTATTACACAGCATGCACTGACTTAATGCTGGGTTATTTCACTCAAAGTGATGATCAGTCAGGTGTTGTCATGTGGTAGGATGGTAATGAATTGAGGGAATGTCTCTAATGGTGAGCTGAGAAGGAAGACTGGCTGTGGATTCCAAGGTAGACTGAGCTCGACAGAGGAAAAAAAATCCCAGAGGATTTTGTTCTCTGATGGCCTTTGGAGCATTTTAGCGAGGACTCATCTAAATGTACGTCATCGCGATGACCCGCTGCATGGAGCTCTGGATCTACCAGTGCCAGGGCCTCCTCCTCAACCATGAACCCAAATTTTGAAATAAAGCTTACATTGATTGCAACACAGATGTGTTATTGTACTATTTTCACAGACTGTAGAAAATGAATTTCTAAAGCTGCCCACCAAGTCGGAAGTATTTAGGACTGGATTCAATCCATCAATATTGCTGTACAATTGTGGAATGCTGTATTTTCACAATATTAGTTGACCAATTAGTAGAATGCAACACATCTTTGAAAAACCAACTCTTTTGTGTTTCCATTCACTTCTACTGTATCCTCACAAGGTCTATCCAATCACACCAATAGTGATTCATTAGATCTATCACAACTCTAGACTGGGGCTAAAGCAGCTAAAATTAAATAGTTACCCCAGTTACAGTATTTTCATTTAAATCTATCTGCCCTTTCATGAAAAATCAATTGAGGTGAATGAGAGATAAAGTAATGATTGGTACTTTCAAATTCATACCAGCCAAACACAATACAATAGCAAATTAATGAAACCCGTTTAATCACATATTTCTAAATGCTAATTTACAATTTGAAGCTTTCTCTATTCCATTAGATATGAAGCCCACCCATGTACATAATCTCTGATACCTCTGTAAACTTGTCATCCAAAACTCTGCTGCCCGTGTCTTAACTCACACCATGTCCCAATCACCTATCACCCCTGTGCTCGCTGACCTGCATTGGCTCCCGGTCAAACAACATCTTCATTTTAAAATTCCCATCCTTGTTTTCAAATCCCTCCATGGCCTCGCCCTTCCCTATGTCTGTAATCTCCTCCAGCCCTACAACCCTCCGAGATACCTACGCTCCTCTAATTCTGGCCTCTTGAGCATTCCCAATTTTAATCGTTCCACCATTGGTGGCTGTGCCTTCACTTGCCTAGACTCTAAGCTCTGGAATACTCTCCCTACACCTCTTCACCTCACTTTCCTCCTTTAAGACACTTCTTAAAACCTACCTTTTGGTCATCTGACTAATAACTCCTTATGTGTCTCAGTGTCATATTTTGTTCTCTTATGCTCTGTGGAGCGCTTTGTGACGTTTTATTACATTAAAGGCGCGGTATAAATATAGGTTGATACAAAAAAAATCCCTTTTACTTTCTGACCCACTGCATCATTTTTCTTTTATTTTCTGCTCTGCAAGTTGTGGGGGAGGAGAATGGGGTGGGGGAGTAGTGTATGTGCAAGTGGGTGGAAAGGTGGAAGGAACAAATAAAACAAATTGAATCTTAATGCCCCTCAATTCTTGGTTCAGGGTTGTGCTGATAGGAGATGTGTTTCTGAAATCAGACTGGTTATGCAAACCACTTACATGATTTAACTATAATTAAATGTTCCAATAAGCAATGCAACCAGGATCTGGGTAAGTGTTACACGATGATGGAAATTGAACCTAGATGCTAACCTGAACAAGGAAAGCCTTGTATTCTCCATTATTTATGGTATAATGCACTGTTTCCCCCATAACTGTGTCTGGACTTCTGATTGCTTGGATTGTACCTGTTTACAGCTATCTTGCAGAACAGCTATAAAGGATTTTACACTGCAGGGAAAATCCAGGCAAATCCTTGGGAGCTTTTGGCATAAATCCTAGAATTTGTTGGTTTAAAAACAGTATGCAATAAAAGCAATTATGGTGTAAATTTGCCAAATTTTGTTGAACTATTGTCATTCTCGTTATGTTCTGACTTATTACCAGATTGATAGTTGACACAAAAAAGAAGCACCAGTTTATGGTGTAGTGATATCTTAATTACAAACCTAGCTCATGGCACAGTACACATTGGAACATTTACTGATGTTTAGTCTAAGCCATGGGGCTTGATTTGTAGGCCCGGCAGGGATCAGGATCAGAGGCAGGTGGGCAGGTGCTTAAACCCAAGTTACCAGCCTGTTTGCTAGTTCTCTGGCGTCATCCTGCCCCTGGCCATTATTGTGGAGATGGGTAACTGATTTAACTTGATAGTGACCTAATAAGGCCAATTAAAAGAGGCCGATTGTGATTTGCTAGTCGGCCTCCAGGTCCTCGCAGGCAGGAGGGGTCAGTTTAACTGCTTGGAGACGGCCTTCCAGTGGCAGTCTGGGCAGCCAGCACGCCAGGCAGTTTACATTTTAAAAAGTTGGAGAGGGGCACCTTCATTTTGAAGCACCCTCTCCCTTACTAGCCCTCCAATGCAAACTGTTGGTTCTTCAAGCTGGAAGGCCTCTGATTGACCCTCCAACTTTGAGAGCCTGTCTGCCATCTTTAATTGGACAGCGAGTCCACCCTCTGACCGTTAATTGGCCGCCCTGGGGAAAACCACAATGAGTAACTGTTTCTTACACAGTGTGGGCTCCTGACCCACATATTTCAGCCTGCCGGCAGGGTTCCAATACACACTGGAACATTGTGGGGCAACCCAGCTAAATTAGGTGGCACAGTGGAGCAGTGGTTAGCACCGCAGCCTCACAGCTCCAGCGACCCGGGTTCAATTCTGGGTACTGCCTGTGTGGAGTTTGCAAGTTCTCCCTGTGTCTGCGTGGGTTTTCTCTGGGTGCTCCGGTTTCCTCCCACAAGCCAAAAGACTTGCAGGTTGATAGGTAAATTGGCCATTATAAATTGCCCCTAGTATAGGTAGGTGGTAGGGAAATATGGGGACAGGTGGGGATGTGGTAGTAATATGGGATTAGTATAAATGGGTGGTTGATGGTCAGCACAGACTCGGTGGGCCGAAGGGCCTGTTTCAGTGCTGTATCTCAAAAAAAAAAATTGTGGAAACAATTCCAAAATGTCGTCCAAGCTGTGAGTCACATTAACTGTGCCACAAAGAACATGATTGCGCAGTGCAGTCAATGAGACATTTTGAATTTTCCTGTTCCAATCACGAGCCCAACTTCTAGCTGATTTCTCGATCACAATCTCAGACACACGAGCAGTGGGCCATAAGCCGTGACCAATTAAGGAGCCACCTCTGGGAGTGCTGTTCAATTAGGGATGGTGGGCGGCCTGAGCACCCTGCAGCACCAATGAGGGCATGCGAATTGAAGGGCAGCTGGTAGACCCACCCTCAATCTGTGTGCTGCTGAGGTGAATGGAGACAGAGAGAGAGGCAGAAGATGGAGGCCAATGGGACCGGCTTCCTCATGCCCAGCACTATCCAGTGGATCTGTCTGCAGGTTACAAGCAAACAATTACATGCATTTGCCTGCAGATGTTCTGAGGATTGTCAATTTTGTCCTTTAAGGTGACCACTGTATATGACTCTCATAGCGCTTGACCTCCCACTCTGTTCTCACCTCTTATGAGCTGATGAATTGCATTCACAGCAGGGCTCCAGAGAACTGTCGGCCATATTCCATAGCCTTCAAAGGTGCCTGCTAATTGCCTCTATAATTAACTTAATTGGCTTCCCGTTGTTGATGGGAGCGTTGCATCTCGCACCTCGGAAAAATGGGAGGAGGCAGGAATACGCCGAGATACCTCCTTGCTGGCACTTCTTACAAGTTTTCCTGTGTCACCCACCCCCACCTCTGATTCTGCCTCCATTGGCCTGGGGGGGAAAACCCCACGAATTTCCTGATTGCAGCAGACAGAACTAAAAGTCATTTCAAGCTTTGACTGATTTGTCAGATAACAGTGTTCCATGCAGCAGCTCATTCAAGATCTGCTCAGGAGTTCAAATATCCACTAAGGCTGGGATTCAAATGCATAGCTGCCTGCCTTGATACCTCAGCACAAAAGATCATTTACACTTAGGAAACAAAGCACAATGTACAGTAGAAACAAATAGAAGCTTACTGTATCTTGATCATGATTTCAATGACCCTCTGGCCATTATCACTTCTCATGAATGTTTTAAATGCAGGGCTAACTCAATTAATAATTAAAAATGGAAACAGCAATTTTAATTTGCCTTTAACTGCCAGAAACATATCGCAGGTTTCATGCCACAAGGGATAATCTAAAAAGCAGAATACGATACAACATAGTCACTAAGAAATCCAATAAGACATTCCAGAGAAATGTTTTTACTCAGAGAGTGGTGAGAATGTAGAAGTCACTACCACATGGAATGGCTGAGGTTAATAGCATAGATACATTTAAGGGGAAGCTAGATACCTCAGTACATGAGGGAGAAGGAAATTGAAGGATATGTTGCTCGGGTGAGATGAAGCAAATAGAGTGTGAGGACGCTTGTGTCGAACATTATGACAGGCATAGATTGGTTTCTTGTCTGTAAATTCAATGTACAGTTCATTATGTTTGCTTTTGCACGAATGTGATGCAGTTTTGGATAAGCATTGATGTAAACAGAGTAGCGCTGATTGCACTAAATGTTTGAGATCACCTCGAGCAGTCACACAATGCTTGGGCTTTACACAGGGTGCAACTTGGGTGCAAATCCAGATTAAAAATAAACAAATTTTTTAAACTTTGTAATGTTAAGAAAAAGACACCAATCTTGCTTCTGCTGAAACTAATCTTTAGCCAGCTGCCAAATGGAGCACGCACATCCCTGGGCAAAGTGCTATACAAAACCAACAGTATAACTCTGTTTTGGCAGCCGCGCATCACCTCTAGTATTGTGCCACCTTAAAGAAGTTCAGAAATTCCTGTAAAACCTCAGAGTGAAACTGATATTTGTGCACTCATTAAATCATGTGGAGCATAAATGATTCGTACCACTCATTAATCGAATAAATAAAGAATTGCATTTATGCAGCGCCCTTCATGACCACTGGACATCTCAAAGGGCCTTACAGCCAATGAAGTACTTTTTGAAGTATAGTCACTCATACAAATTTATCTTGCTTATGCAGCCATTTTAATCAGATTAAGTCTTGCAATAGGTTTGTCGAACAATACTAATACCCATTTAATTTAAGATAATATACAACTGCTGAACTGAAGCTATTGGAAAAGTATCATTCCCACTACAACATCAACAGTGTCAAAAACCTCCATACAAGAATCTGTATATCATTACTGTCATCTGCCATGACTGATTTTAAGCATGACTATGCTACATAATCTTTGAACTATCTCAGGAAAGATCAGGAAATCAGAAGGAAAGCTCTTTCATTGCCAGACTTTAGTTTTCATTCTTATAACATAAATATGCTTATAATAGCAAGAAAAATGTGGAAACATTGCCGATGAATGATAACACATGCTGCATTGTACTTTATCTAACAAGTCAACCAAAGTTACTAAATATGATTTTCATGTCATTTACATCATCGTCTTTCAACTTTGGGATTAAGACACCCTTTCTTGTTTTAGGAAGATCATCTGATCTGTTCTTTTTAGTATACGTTGCATAGATTCTCTGTAAACAGCCTTCAAGATTTTCTACATCTCTGGTGTGTTTTCCAGACCATTCTTCAACTTGTTAACATCAATACATTCCCAACACTGTTTCAACCATATTTATAACTGGGATTTGATAAACAAATTCATCACATTTGGGATTTCATCATAATTTTCCTTACTTTTTTCAAAAAAAGCTTTCTCCAGCTTTGCCAATATGCCCTGGGTCATTATCATAGCGGAATAGGAATGTATGACCTTTGGACATTTTCCAGATGACACTGAATTGGGATCTGCTTGTTTTGCAGCTGTCAGTAAACTTTTCCAGTCCAATCCTTGAGGTACATCCTTAGACTTGATTGAAGCTAGAGTCATGCAGCATTGTTACTTATCTGTAAAGAAGATTTCATTCTACTTTCTTCTGAGCAGTCTCAAGTTGGCTCTGGAACCGTTCTGCCAAATTAGCCACCTTCAGTGAATCTGTCTTGTGCCAATGCTTTCAGATACTCCATTTTGCAAAAGGTCCTACTAATTTGCAAAGCGAAAATCTTGAGAACTCACTTTACTTGTAACTTTAGTAAGTTTGCGGACGACACATAGGTTGGTGGAGTTGCGGACAGTGATGAGGATTGTCAGAGGATACAGCAGGATATAGATCGGTTGGAGACTTGGGCGGAGAAATGGCAGATGGATTTTAATTCGGACAAATGTGAGGTAATGCATTTTGGAAGGTCTAATGCAGGTGGGAGGTATACAGTAAATGGCAGAACCCTTAGGAGTATTGACAGGCAGAGAGATCTGGGCGTACAGGTCCACAGGTCACTGAAAGTGACAACGCAGGTGGATAAGGTAGTCAAGAAGGCATACGGCATGCTTGCCTTCATCGGTTGGGGCATAGAGTATAAAAATAGGCAAGTCATGCTGCAGTTGTACAGAACTTTAGTTAGGCCACACTTAGAATATTGCGTGCAATTCTGGTCACCACACTACCAGAAGGACGTGGAGGCTTTGGAGAGGGTACAGAAGAGGTTTACCAGGATGTTGCCTGGTCTGGAGGACATTAGCTATGAGGAGAGGTTGGATAAACTCGGATTGTTTTCACTGGAACGACAGAGGTGGAGGGGCGACATGATAGAGGTTTACAAAGTTATAAGCGGCATGGACAGAGTGGATAGTCAGAAGCTTTTTCCCAGGGTGGAAGAGTCAGTTACTAGGGGACATAGGTTTAAGGTGAGAGGGGCAAAATTTAGAGCGGATGTGCGAGGCAAGTTCTTTACACAAAGGGTGGTGAGTGCCTGGAACTTGTTGCCAGGGTAGGTGGTGGAAGCAGGTACCACAGAGATGTTTAAGAGGCATCTTGACAAATACATGAATAGGATGGGAATAGAGGGATACGGACCCCGGAAGTGCAGAAGGTTTTAGTTTAGGCAGACATCAAGATCGGCGTAGGCTTGGAGGGCTGAATGGCCTGTTCCTGTGCTGTACTGTTCTTTGTTCTTTGTTCTACTGTTGAGACTTCCCTTCATTGTTTCTCCTGCTCTTTATGTTTCTGGTTTATCACCAAGATACCGAGGTTTTTAAATCTTCTCTGGAAGACTCATTCGTCAATGGCTTATTTGAAATGTTGAAATTCAGTTATGAAAACACAAAAGAGCTATAAGGGGACATGAAAAAGTCTTGGCGGGTAGGATTAAGGAAAATCCCAAGGCATTCTACACTTATGTGAGGAACAAGAGGATGGCCAGAGTGAGGGTAGGGCCGATCAGGGATAGTGGAAGGAACTTGTGCCTGGAGTCGGAGGAGGTAGGGGAGTTCCTAAATGAATACTTTGCTTCAGTATTCACTAGTGAGAGGGACCTGGTCGTTTCTGAGGACAGCGTGAAACAGGCTGATATGCTCAAACAGGTTGATGTTAAGAGGGAGGATGTGCTGGAAATTGTGAATGATATGAGGACAGATAAGTCCCCGGGGCCAGACGGGATATACCCAAGGATATTACGGGAAGCGAGGGAAGAGATTGCCGCGCCTTTGGCGATGATCTTTGCGTCCTCACTGTCCACTGGAGTAGTACCAGATGATTGGAGGGTGGCAAATGTTATTCCCTTGTTCAAGAAAGGGAATAGGGATAACCCTGGGAATTATAGACCCGTCAGTCTTATGTCGGTAGTGGGCAAATTATTGGAGAGGATTCTGAGAGACAGGATTTATGATTATTTGGAAAAGCATGGTTTGATTAGAGACAGTCAGCATGGCTTTGTGAGGGGCAGGTCATGCCTCACAAGCCTTATTGAATTCTTTGAAGATGTGACAAAACACATTGATGAAGGAAGAGCAGTGGATGTGGTGTATATGAATTTTAGCAAGGCGTTTGATAAGGTTCCCCATGGTAGGCTCATTCAGAAAGTAAGGAGGCTTGGGATACAGGGAAAGTTGGCTGTCTGGATACAAAATTGGCTGGCCCATAGAAGACAGAGGGTGGTAGTAGATGGCGGCACAGTGGCGCAGTGGTTAGCACCGCAGCTTCACAGCTCCAGGGACCCGGGTTCGATTCTGGGTACTGCCTGTGTGGAGTTTGCAAGTTCTCCCTGTGTCTGCGTGGGTTTTCTCCGGGTGCTCCGGTTTCCTCCCACAAGCCAAAAGACTTGCAGGTTGATAGGTAAATTGGCCATTATAAATTGTCACTAGTATAGGTAGGTGGTAGGGAAATATAGGAACAGGTGGGATATGTGAATTAGTGTAGGATTAGTATAAATGGGTGGTTGATGTTCGGCACAGACTCGGTGGGCCGAAGGGCCTGTTTCAGTGCTGTATCTCTAATCTAATCTAAATCTAAGCCTGGAGCTCGGTGACCAGTGGTGTTCCACAGGGATCTGTTCTGGGACCTCTGCTCTTTGTGATTTTTATAAATGACTTGGATGAGGAAGTGGAAGGCTGGGTTAGCAAGTTTGCCGATGACACGAAGATTGCTGGAGTTATGGATAGTGTGGAAGGCTGTTGTAGGTTGCAACGGGACATTGACAGGATGCACAGCAGGGCTGAGAAGTGGCAGATGGAGTTCAACCTGGAAAAGTGTGAAGTGATTCATTTTGGAAGGTCGAATTTGAATGCAGAATACAGGCTTAAAGACAGGATTCTTGGTAGTGTGGAGGAACAGAGGGATCTTGGGGTCCATGTCCATAGATCGCTCAAAGTTGCGACCCAAGTTGATAAGGTTGTTAAGAAGGTGTATGGTGTGTTTGCTTTCATTAACAGGGGGATTGAGTTTAAGAGCCACGAGGTTATGCTGCAGCTCTATAAAGCCCTGGTTAGACCACACTTGGAATATTGTGTTCAGTTCTGGTCGCCTCATTATAGGAAGGATGTGGAAGCTTTAGAGAGGGTGCAGAGGAGATTTACCAGGATGCTGCCTGGACTGGAGGGCATGTCTTACGAAGAAAGGTTGAGGGAGCTAGGGCTTTTCTCATGGGAGCGAAGAAGGATGAGAGGTGACTTGATAGAGGGGTACAAGATGATAAGAGGCATAGATAAAGTGGATAGCCAGAGACTTTTTCCCAGGGCAGAAAGGGCTGTCACCAGGGGGCATAATTTTAAGGTGATTGGAGGAAGGTTTCGGGGAGATGTCAGAGGTAGGTTCTTTACACAGAGAGTGGTGGGTGCGTGGAATGCACTGCCAGTGGTGGTAGTAGAAGCAGATACATTAGGGACATTTAAGCGACTCTTGGATAGGTACGTGGATGATAGTAGAATGAAGGGTATGTAGGTAGTTTGATCTTAGAGTAGGTTAAAGGTTCGGCACAACATCGGGGGCCGAAGGGCCTGTACTGTGCTGTACTGTTCTGTGAACAATCTCTTGAATCTACTTCTCTCAGTAAAGGCAAAGGCACTAATTTATGACCCCCACTTGAGTCTTTCAAAGAAACAAATTGTTTATGTTTGTGTTTGGGAATCAGATAGATCGGTTTGGGTGCAGAGCTGTACAGAATACAGAAAGTCACTATTTTCCAACTGCAGTGTAATCACGATCCTGTGCTTGCATGCTATCATAATTGTGGCAGACTTTAAAATGCAGACAGCAAAACATTCATGCTTGTGACAACCATGTGTGTATGGGCACCACTGTGTGCAGTGTTCCTACTTTATAGTTTTTTTCCAGGCACCTCATGTAAATTTTTATGATTATTTTGCAGTAGAAGAAAAGGACTAAAGATTGAACCAGATGACATAATACAGCTACTTTAAACAGATGGCTGTAAAAAATTTCAAATAACATCTGAAGTTGTTTGTGCACTGATGCCAAGAATAGCTGAAGGCATTAAAATGTATTCTAATGAATACAGCAATAATAAACAGGCTCTTTGATTTTTTTTCTATATCATTCCTGCTTTCTCCTCTCTTGAAGGCACCGACTCATTACTGGGGTACAGTACCATATGCACTGGGAGCCCTCCAATTGCTCATTAAAGTGGTCAAATTTTAATGTGTCACTCTAAAAAGTTGAGTTTTGACAGGCAATTCAAGCATGAGGGGGCATCATGACAGAGCTCAATCTTGGCCTGACCTGATGTATGAACATTTGGCCTTTTCAGCAGAAGCCACTGGATAATAATCAGGAGTTGGAACACTAGCTGGCAACTGTGGTGTTCAAAAGAATTGTATTTACATAGCAACTTTTGCAACTGCAGAACTTCTCAAAGTACTTTACAGCCAACAAAGTACTTTGAAGTCTCATAGAATGGTTGCAGCGCAGAAGGGGGCCATTCAACCCGTCAAACCCATGAGGCTTTCCGCAAGGACAATTTAGCTAGTTCCGTCCTTTCCCTGTAGCCCTGCAAATTGTTTCCCTTCAGGTGTTTATGCAATTCCCTTTTGAAAGCTATCATTGAATCTGCCTCCACCACACTTTCAGGCATTGCATTCCAGATCCTGACCATTCGCTGTGTAAAAAGGCTTTTCCTCATGTTGTCTTTGATTCTTTTGCCAATCACCTGAAATCTGTGGCCTCTAGTTCTTGACCCTTCTGCTGATGGGAATAATTGTTCTTTATCTACTCTGTCCACCCCTCATGATTTTGAACAACTCTATTCAATCGCCTCTCAACCTTCTCTTCTCAGGAGAACAACCCTATTTTCTCCAATCTATCCACATAACTGAAATCCCTCATCCCTCGAAACATTCTTGTGAACCTTTCCTGCACCCTCTCTAATGGCTTCACATCCTTCCTGAAGTGTGGTGCCCTGAATTACACACAATACTCCAGTTGAGACCAAACCAATGTTTTTTTAAGTTTCACCATAACTTCCTTGCTTTTGTACTCTATGCCTCTATTTACAAAGCCCAGAATCCCGTATGCCTTTTTAACCACTTTCTCAACCTGCCCTTCCACCTTCAACGATTTGTGCACATATACCCCCAGGTGTTTCTGTTCCTGTATCCACTTTCAAATTGCAACCTTTATTTTATATTGCCTCTCCTTGTTCTTCTTACCAAAATGTATTACTTCATACTTCACTGTATTAAATTTCAACTGCTCCGTGTTTGCCCATTCCATCAGCCTATCTATATGCTCTTGAAGTCCATCACTATCCTTCTCACAGTTCACAATACTTCCAAGTTCTGTCTTATCTACAATTTTTGAAATTGTGTCCTGAACACCCAAGTCCAAGTTATTAATATGGATCAAGAAAAGCAGTGGTCCGAATACCGACCTATGGGGAATTCCACTGTATACCCTCCTTCTGTCTGAACAAAGAACCATTCACCACTGCTCTGTTTCTGTCACTCAACCACCTTCATATCCATGCTGACACTGTCCCTTTCATTCCATGGACTTTAACTTTGCTAGCAAGCCACATAGATGACACTTTATCAAACACCTTTGAGAAGTCCATATATACCACATCAACTGCAGTACCCTTATTAACACTCTTTATTACCTCATCAAAAAACTCAATCAAATTAGTTAAACATGATTTACCTTTAACGAGTCCATACTGGCTTTCCTTAATTAATCTAATATATTGTAAGATAGGAAACCTGGCAGTCAATTTACACACAGCAAGCAATCAGCAATGTCATAATGATCAGATAATCTGTTTGTTTAGTGATGTTGATTTTAAAGATAAATATAGCCCAGGACACCAGCGATAACTCCCCTGCCATTCTTCTATATGGTGCCATGGGATCTTTTATGTCCACCTGAGGGAGCAAACAGTTCCTCAGTTTAATGTCTCATCTGAAAGATGCCACCTCGGACTGTACAGCACTCCCTCAGTACTGCACTGGAGAGTCAGCAAGATTTTTGTGCTCACATCGCTGACTTAGAGGTGAGAGTACTACCAATTGAGTCACAGCAGATATGATTACTGCAGCTATATCAACAGGGATCAGCCAACGCAGCAGACTGGAGGTCAAAACCAGGACTGTCCCGTGAGCTCTAAAGTGCTTAATTACAGGGGTCCAGCTTCAGTGCTGCAAGTGAGGTGGAGCAAAACCCCTGTCTGCCTATGCAAACCCAGCCATTAATTATGACTGTGGGGTCAGTATTATAGAGGAGTTGGGGTGCCAAGGCCCTGCAAGGGTTACTCGCATCCACCCTAATGCTTTACAAGGTCCAATGGCCCATGACTACTGTGTCCATGAAGTCTCACCCTCATCCTGCCCCTTTCAGGCTGAAGAACAGATTGGCTGCCCAGGTTTTCAACAGTGAAAAGAGCCATTCAGTCTCTAGACAGGTGAGAATCAATCCTCAGTGGAGGAAGTGTGGAGCCAGTTGTTTCAGTCAGGACAGGTTTTGGAGCTTAGCAAAAGGTCTGAAGACGTCTCAGCTGGTGAGCAATGTTCCCTCTAACCTGCGTGGCTATATGGCAACCTGAAAAGTCCCACGCAGGCCATGCAAGTCACCGCACAACCATGCAAAAAAATGTAAAGGGCCTGTAGACGTAAACAAAGTGGCTGCAGACTCCAAAGAGAAATAGAGGGTATATTGCCGATGAGAATTCTGTTAAAAGAGTCTTTGTGAGGAATGTTTGCAATTCCCTAGGGTAGACTAGAAACCTCACCAGATATGCCTCCTTGGGTGGGTTGTGGATCTGTCCATGCACCCCTGCTGTAAAATAGCTGGCTGAAAGAAATGGGGCAAAATCCGGGTAGATCTGGGTTCCTCTCCAAATTATTTCCACTGCTGGATGATCTGTCCATTCTCTGCCCTTGATTTGGGACCAATATCTTTTCCCAAAATTGATATCGTAAATGAGGAGCAGTACATAGTATACATTGGGGTGTATTCTATTTATAGTAGATAGTAGATTTGTCAAAGTAAAAGTTACCAACAGTGATATTTTTACAATTATTGGAGAATAATGAGATGCAACTTCCAGTAACCTTCCTCTTGAAAAGATCAGATAATTTCCATCAATAATGAATTTGAGGGAGACTGCATGGTACGGCAATTATCATGGGGGATTTTAATCTACATGTAGATTGGTAGAAACAGCTCAGTCAGGGTAGCCTTGAGGAGGAATTCGTTGAGTGTATCCGTGATTGTTTTCTTGAACAGTATGTAATGGAACCGACGAGGGAGCAAGCTATCCTAGATCTAGTACTGTGTAATGAGACAGGAATAATTAATGACCTCATGGTTAGGGATCCTCTTGGAAGGAGTGCTCACAGTATGGTTGAATTTAGAATACAGATGGAGAGTGTGAAGATAAAATCCAATACCAGAGTCCTGTGCTTGAACAAGGGGGACTACAATAGAATGAGGGAGGACTTGGCTAAAGTGGACTGGAAACAAAGATTTTACGGTGGGACAGTTGACGAGCAGTGGAGGACTTTCAAAGCAATTTTTCAAAGTGTTCAGCAAAAGTATATTCCAGTGAAAAGGAAGGACTGGAAGAAAAGGGGTAATCTGCCATGGGTGTCTAAGGAAATAAGGGAGGCTATCAAATTGAAAAAGAAGGCATACAAAGTGGCCAAAAGCAGCATGAAACTAGAAGATTGGGAAAACTTTAAAGGTCAACAGCAAGCTACAAAAAGAGCTATAAAGAAAAGTAAGATGGAACATGAGAAAAAACTAGCACAGAATATAAAGACATATAGCAAAAGTTTCTATAAATATATAAAACGAAAAAGAGTGGCTAAAGTAAACGTTGGTCCTTTAGAGGATGAGAAGGGGAATTTAGTTATGGGATATGATGAAATGGCCGAGGCATTGAACAGGTATTTTGTATCGGTCTTCTCAGTGGAGGACATTAATAACATGCCAGTAATTGACAAAGAGACGAACGGAGATGAGGACCTGGGAACAATCATTATTACGGAAGAGGTAGTGTTGGGCAAGCTAATGGAGCTAAGGATTGATAAGTCTCCTGGCCCTGATGGAATGCATCCCAGGGTACTAAAAGAGATGGCGGGAGAAATAGCAGGTGCACTGATGGTAATTTTCCAAAATTCGCTGGACTCCGGGGTAGTCCCAGTTGATTGGAAAACAGCAGATGTGACGCCACTGTTTAAAAAGGGAGGTAGACAAAAGATGGGGAATTATAGACCGATTAGCTTAACCTCTGTAGTGGGGAAGATGCTTGAGTCTATTATCAAGGAAGAAATAGCAGGGCATCTCGATAGAAATTGTTCCGTTGGGCAGACGCAGCATGGGTTCATGAAGGGCAGGTCATGCTTGACAAATCTTTTGGAATTCTATGATGACATTACGAGCAAGGTGGACAATGGGGACCCAGTGGATGTGGTGTACCTAGATTTCCAAAAGGCCTTCGACAAGGTGCCGCACAAGAGGCTGCTGCATAAGATAAGGATGCATGGCGTCAGGGGTAAAGTATTAGCACGGATAGAGGATTGGTTGACTAACAGGAAGCAGAGAGTGGGGATAAATGAGTGCTATTCTGGTTGGCAGTCACTAGTGGTGTGCCTCAGGGATTGGTGTTGGGACCGCAATTATTTACAATTTATATAGATGATTTGGAGTTGGGGACCACGTGTAGGGTGTCAAAGCTTGCAGATGACACTAAGATGAGTGGCAGAGCAAAGTGTGCAGATGACTGTGAAACTTTGCAGAGGAACATAGATACATTGAGTGAGTGGGCAAAGGTCTGGCAGATGGAATACAAATGTTAATAAATGTGAAGTCATTCATTTCGGTAGGAGTAACAGTAAAAAGGATTATTACTTGAATGGTAAAAAGTTGCAGCATGCTGCTATGCAGAGGGACCTAGGTGTCCTTGTGCATGAATCGCAGAAGGTTGGTCTGCAGGTACAGCAAGTAATTAGGAAGGCAAATGGAATTTTGTCCTTCATTGCTAAAGGGATTGAGTTTAAAAGCAGAGAGATTATGTTGCAGCTGTATAAGGTACTGGTGAGGCCGCACCTGGAGTACTGTGTGCAGTTTTGGTCTCCTTACTTGAGAAAGGATATACTGGCACTGGAGAGGGTGCAGAGGAGGTTCACTAGGTTGATTCCGGAGTTGAGGGGGTTGGCTTATGAGGAGAGACTGAGTAGATTGGGATTATATTCATTGGAGTTCAGAAGAATGAGGGGGGATCTTATAGAAACATATAAAATCATGAAGGGAATAGATAAGATACAAGTAGAGAGGATGTTTTCACTGGCAGGTGAAGCTAGGACAAGAGGGCATAGACTCAAGATTAGAGGGAGCAGATTTAGGACTGAATTAAGAAGGAACTTCTTCACCCAGAGGGTTGTTAATCTATGGAATTCCTTGCCCAGTGAAGTAGTTGACGCTTCTTCAGTAAACGTCTTTAAAGCTAAGGTAGATATCTTTTTGAACAATAAAGGAATTAAGTGATACGGTGGGAGCGCAGGTAAGTGGATCTGAGTCCACAAAAAGATCAGCCATGATCTTATTGAATGGCGGAGCAGGCTCGAGGGGCCGGACGGCCTACTCCTGCTCCTAGTTCTTATGATCTTATGATCTTATGAACTTTATGGATTAGCAGCAAATCTTCCAAGTCATACACACACTGAAACATTTCTAAATTATAAATCATACCTGCATGGATCTCTGCCCTTCCCTTTAGACATAATACTATCACACCTGTGTTACTAAAGTGTAATTTTATTCTTTCATTACCATCACCGTTCTCTGTGTTCTCGACGCCTTCTGGGTACTCGCAGCAAGAAAATTCTCACGCTAAAAGAATTTCTATCATTAAAAAAGAAAAGCATCCCAGCTGCTTTTTAGAGGCTATTGTTAATACAAGATAAATACGTAGGCACTATTTCTCAAATCAGCCTGCATTGCAGGAGGTGCAGGAATCAGCAGATTGAATTTGGGCCTTTGTTATGAAAGCTTAATGGCAGGAACATATACAATTCCGAGTAGTGTGACATGGAATTTATCACTCTATTGGCAAGGGATCCCACGAGGATTGAAAGCAGTTATGTCCTGCAGGCTAAAGGAGTTTGAAAGCTTAAATCCTTTTGCCCAACTCAAGTCCTAAATCAAATAATTCTGTGCACCATGTACTCATTTCCATATTTTACTTATTTTCTTAATTGGACTCTCGTTGCTTTGTTTGTCGTTTTTAAAAAATTCATTTCTGACTGGATCTTTTTGAACTTGCTGCAGTCTCAGTCATTCACTCTTCCCTCATATATTTTTGCTTAACGTTTTCTCTATCCTTTTATTTTTGCTGTTGCTTCTTCTGTGAAATATTTTATGTTTATTCTCTCATACATTTCCAGAAGTCTGCACTCTCATCATCTCTTCCATCATCTTTTATCTTGAGCGACTCATCTCAGTTTCAATTTTTCCTATCCTTGTTTGGATTATGTGGGAGGAGGGGACGGGGAAGGAATCTTTAACTCAACTTGGTGCGAATGAAGCAGGTGAGCAGATAATAAGAAGTGGCTCGGTTTCCTGTTGACTTTGGATATTTAAGCTGCTGGTTTGGCAGCGAGCTATGCTGATGCCTCTTGAATTCATGCAAATTGTGGACCCATGATGTCAACAATTTTTAACCTGGGCCTGAGCAGTGATTTCCCAGCATGTAGAATTCTGAACTGTGAGGATAGTGTAGAACTTCAAAAGGACAAAGACAAGTTGGTGGAATGGGCAGATAAGTGGCAGATGAAGTTCAATGCAGAGAAATGTGAGGTGATTCATTTTGGTAGGAAGAACATGGAGAGACAATATAGAATAAAGGGCACAATTCTAAAGGGGGTGCAGGAGCAGAGGAACCTAGATGTATATGTGCATAAGTCATTAAAGGTGTCAGGCCAAGTTGAGAGAGCAGTTAATAAAGCATACAATATTCTGGGCTTTATTAATAGAGGCATAGAGTACAAGAGCAAGGAAGTTATGTTGAACTCGTATAAGTCACTAGTTCGGCCTCAGCTGGAGTATTGCGTCCAATTCTGGGCACCGCACTTGAGGAAAGACGTGAGGGCGTTGGAGAGAGTACAGAAGAGATTCACAAGAATGGTTCCAAGGATGAGGAATTTCAGTTATGAAGATAGATTGGAGAAGTTAGGACTGTTTTCATTGGAGAAGAGAAGGCTGAGAGGTGATTTGATAGGTATTCAAAATCATGAGGGGTCTGGACAGAGTAGATAGAGAGAAACTGTTCCCACTCATGAAAGGATCGAGAATGAGAGGGCACAGATTTAAAGTATTTGGTAAGAGAAGCAAAAGTGACATGAGAAAATTTTTTTTCACGCAGTGAGTGGTTAAGGTCTGGAATGTGCTGCCTGAGAGTGTGGTGGAGGCAGGTTCAATTGAAGCATTCAAAATGGAATTAGACAGTTATATGAAAAGGAAGAATATGCAGGGTTATAGGGAGAAGGCAGGGGAATGGGACTGAGGGAATTGCTGTTTCAGAGAACCAGTGCAGACAAGATGGTTCGAATGGCCTACTTCTGTGCTGTAACAATTCTGTGAAGTACACCAGGTCAGCAGCTATCAGAAGGATGAAGAGGCTCTCCAAGGTAAGTTGAAAGCTTTCCATTGTGAGGTCAGGACAAGCAGGCGTGTTCCTCCGAACCCCAGAAAAAAAGTCATGTCCTCCCCTCCCCCTGTGACCTTTCCCAAACCCTCTGCTTGATGGCGAGCCATCCTCTGGTGTAGGGCACTGACCTCCTGAAGCTTTGTTCCAACCGAACAGCCGCTTTTCACAAGGGCAACTGATCAGTTGCGTGCAGAGGCCTTGGAGTTGAAATTCCCGAGCCCGTTAGGCTTACAAGTATGCTTTGTACTCACTCCATTTCCTACCCACCTGAAACCTACAGGGGATTAAAACCTAACCCTGTATAATTTGATGTTTTCTTTTTCTTTTTTCAATTGGCAGCTAGACCAAATATTTTTGGGTCACTGAGAAATGGTTACAGATTCACAGCAATGCAGAGTAAGTATCAAGACAAAATGCTCTGGTTTTCAGGCTAAACTGACGAAACACATAAATCCTTCCTCCTCCTATCCTCCTCTGGACAGAAATTATGTTCAGCAACTGTAAATTACTTGAAGCATACCCCAATGCTTCCCATCACTAGTACCACTTCTTACTTGAAGATGACAGCAGAGTCAACTTTTCCAGTTGCAGAGTCAACATGGAAAACTTCAGATCTCATTTCCAGGTCTTATTTCCTCCCTTTATTGGCACCATGCTTGTCAGCCGTGGCTCAGTTGGTAGAACTCTTGCCTCTGAGTCACAAGGTTCTAGGTTCAGGTCCCACTCCAGGGCTTGAGCACAAAAATCCACACTCACACTCAAGTGCAGCACTGAGGGAGCGCTGCACTGTCAGAGGTGCTGTCTTTCAGATGAGATGTTAAAGCTGAAGCCCCATCTGCTCAGAGGAATGTAAAAGATCCCACAGCACCATTTTTAAGAAGAGATTGGGAGTTTTGCCCAGTATTCTGGTCAATATTTATCTCTCAATTGACATCACAAAAACAGATTATTTGGTCATTATCACATTGCTGTCTTTCGGAGTTTGCTGTGCACAAATTGGCTACTGCATTTCCTACAACAGTGATTATACTTCAAAAAAGTTCTTCATTGGGTGTAAAGCGCTTTGAGAGATTCGATGGTTGTGAAAAGCACTATATAAATGCAAGTCTTTCTTTTTTAAAATACTTTTGCATAGCTGTGACTCGGTTGGTAGCACTCTTATCTCTGAATTAGGAGGTTGTGGATTCAAGTTGCACTCCAGAAACTTGAAAGCATAATCTAGGCTGACAGCCCAGATCAGTAGAGGGAGTGGTACACTGTCTGAGGTGCTGTCTTCCAGATGAGACATTAAACCGAGACTTAGTCTGCTGTCTCAGGTGAATGTAAGCGATCCTGCAGCATTATTTCAAAGAAGATCAGGTGAGCGCTTCCTGCTGTTCTGGCCAATATCTATCCCTCAACTAACAGGATTAAAACACATTACCTGGTCATTATCACATTGTTGTTTGTAGGACCTTGCTGTTTGCAAATTGGCTGTCACATTTCCAATATGACAGACTATACTTCAAAAGTACTTCATTGGTTGTAAAGTCTTTTTGGGATGTCCTGAGGTCATGAATGAGGCTATATAAACGAAAGTACTTTCTTCTTTCCTTAGGGTACCAAATAATAACTGGTAGTCATATTCCAGTCACTGTGGAAAATAAAGGTGAAAACTTCACTTTTGCCAATTCTTCTCCCATTTTCTTTGATCTTCACCTGAACCCATGCTGGGTAAGGTTTCATGGGTGTGAACAACTCACTATTACTTTTCCCAACTGCTCATTTTTTATGAGTTGAGGTAGCGAATGTTCTAAACCCATTGATCTGTGGGGACCATCCAGCCAATGTCCATGTGCACGACTTTCCAACTTTCCAGTGGGAATTAATGCATAATAAGGAAACCAAAACCATGGCTGTCATGGCTATGATAAACTTAGTAAAGGCTGGCAATTGAATCTGGAAGCTTCTGTATTTTGGTAGAGTTGTGGAAGTCCTAATTCAAATCTTTTCCTGAAAGGAGGGGAATTCAGTATTTTTTTTAAAGGCTGAGTAGAAGGCCATGAATCCTGTCAGGTTGATTTCTATGAAAGAGCATAATGTATTGGTTGAACAAATCAGCTAATATTCAGTTAATGAATGGGACTAAAGACAGGCTGAGTTAATGGACCTGAAACTCCCATGTAGTGGCCTGTGAAAACACCAATGAAACATGTAAAGGTACCTAGCAGTGCCAACAACAACCTTCTTTACTGGAGAATTCCAAGGCTCAGCTACCTTGTATTCATAATTCATTACCTGTTGTTTAGTTTCTCTTTTATAGCCTTAGAGCACAACTTCCTGCCACAAACTCCTCTGACCAGGGCAACTTTGAACTCTCGATTCTTGTTTGCAATTGTCTCCTCTTTGCTTTTAATCTGTGCCCCTGCACCCTCCAGCTATTTCTTTTCAAAAATTATACTGTATTCATAAATTTTGTAAAAATACATTACAGGACAATTTGAGTGTTGGCATTTACATCGTGCAATACAGATCAGTTGGACTACATTACATTAAATATTTCCTGACACATGCAGCTTCAGGAGTTTTATACAAGTACCAACTCTGCACCCTCCCACTATTTATTCAACTACTATTCATAAAGGGTGATGCTCCCTTAGTTTATTTTTTAACCTCATAATTGAAAGTCAATGCAAGTTGAAGCCTTTAACTTAAGATGGCTACATTTGTCTGGACCTCCTTTGGTAACATACCTTCAAAAAAAAAAATTGCATTGAGACAGCACTTTCACAACCGCCGGATAGCTCAAAGTGCTTTACGGACAATAAAGTGTGGTCACTGTTGTGATGTAGGAATCATGGCAGCCAATTTGCACACAGCAAACACCCACAAACAGCAATGTGATAATGACCAGATAATCTGTTGTTGTGATGCCAATTGAGAGATAAATATTGACCAGGATACTGGGAATAACTCCCCTGCTCTTTTTCAAAACAGCACCATGGGATCTTTTATGTCTGCCTGAGAGGGCAAATGGGGTATTGGTGTACCATCTCATCTGAAATATGGCACCTGCAACAGTGTAGCACTCTCTCAGCAGTGCACTGGAATACCAGCCGAGATTTCTGTGCTCATGTTGCTGGAGTGGGACTTGAATCAGGAACCTTATGACTCAGGGTCAACAGTGCTACCAACTGAGCCTTGACTGACACAAAATAACTCCCATGCAAACTTAGTTCCTGATTAATAAGCAAAATACTGTTAAGAGCACACATAGATATTACAGCACTGTGTCTGTCAAAAACCCAGGATGTGTCTGAAATGGTTATTCAAATAAAGAAAGCCTCACAAAAAGTTTGTGGCTTAAATGACTTAAAACTGAATTAAATCCAGTTTATTTTGCACAATACATGGAGCTGTTATCAACATATAGTAAATCAAGTTTAGCAACAAAACGCTGAGAGGAATGATTAACCAGAATAAGCCCTTGAACAGAATGTTCCACAGTTATAGGCAGAGTGCACTTCCTGGACAGAATGGAGTTAACCGGTGGTCTTGCTTCACTTTCCATCAACCTTATCCAACACAAGCCACCCTTAACATGAAGAACAAAGAAGCCACTGAATGATTTTTAAAGCTGCTGATTTCAATGCAAACTGAAGGAACATATATATTTGAAAATATAATGGCAAACAGATGGAGACGGAATGCCTTGTGAATGCTTCCTTAGTTCAAGAGGAATATTTTCACAAACTTTTACACATTAAAAAATGAAGTTTGTGAAACAGCTGGTCGTTGTCAGTTGGATGAACCCACATTTTATTTGTAAAATATTGTTCAGTTGGAAGTGTACCCCTCCAATGTCCCATTTCATTCAGAATTTCCCAATATTAAACAACCCCACTGAGAAAAGTAGCAGAGGTGTTCAAACTTACAAGTCAGCTAAATTTGTTGATTTTCCAGTTCTGCAAAAATATTCATTTCCACATTAAAGCTGATCCATATTCCACCCGTTCAAATTATTGCATGTTTAGAGCTACTGTTTAAAATGATGGAAAATATAGATTAAAGAAATGAAATATCATAATGCTGATTTTACCTAACCTTGCTCATTGTTATCAAAGCATGTATATTGGGTGCTATTTTTCAGTAGAATGTTCTTTGTCGTCTGAAGTGATTGAAACCTTGATGTTTCCATATATCTCTTTCCTGCTGTAAAATAAAGCTTAGAAATACTGTTGCCAATATTAGTGGAGGAAAATTTAACAGTGTGACATTTCCCCATCTGTTATTTTTACACCGGTATTAACCAATTTAGATTTATCGTCACTTAAAACTACAGACAGAGGAAAGTCACAGAAGTGTGGTTAAGTATGCATACCCTAATATTACCAGCAGTCAATTTCTATGCTATATAATCTTCTTGCCACATAATGGGAAAGTGGTACAGCACTGGGATGACATCCCACAATTAATCTCACAAATTGCTCTATTTACCTGCGGCCAATTCTAACATTTTACATAGAAATTCCTGAAAGCCATAAAAATGTTGGTCCCTGAATGACAATGAATAACTTCTCACAACAAATCACTGGTTTTAAACATGATGCAAAACTATATGTTAAAAATTGGCAGCCATGATGACAGATCGTGACTGAAAGGGAAAAATGACTGGTGATGGAGGATGCGAATTTCAACACGTATACTCAATGGGAAACCAAAGCAACACACAAAAAAAACAGAAGACTAGGGGATAAAACTTGGTTTGCTCCCATTTCAGGGCTCAGGATTCGCGATCAGCCCATGGCTTGTCCAGTTGAAGGTACAGCATGCAAAATTCATGCCGCCTCCTCATTTCCATGGTTGTAGTGTTCAGTCAAATGCAGCCCATGCTGCTCGCTGGCTCAGTGCTCAACAGGGGACCCAGCCCCATGTGTGGCTAGCAAGTGTTCCTGCTAGCCTGCACCTCTTAAAGGCAGTTTACACTTCTTAAAGAGGACCTGCACTCATTCTAAGGAAGCTGCTGCTAATTGTCTCTCCAGGAACTGGTTGTAAGGAAAAGCATCCCAAATGGATCAACAAGGAAGAAAGAGGACTCCCAGGTTCTTGGAAGCTGTGCTAAAGCCCTCAGTACAGGAGAAGAGAGGCCATGTTTCCGCAGGGGAAATAGAGGCCTGCAAGGAACACACTCAGAAGGGAATGGGAGGAGGGAGGCCAATTCCTGGAGTCTTGCCCGAAGGACCTGGCAGCAGTGCCACAAGAAGTTGTAAGCCTGTTGTCTTTGCGTGTGGAGGAGAGACTTCAGCAACATGTACAGGGCTATCCCTTGCCTCCAAGCTGCTAGTCTTTGGCTCTTCATGGTGGCCCAAAGATGGCAGGAATGGCAGATTGCCTCAGGATGAAGGCATTGTGGCTGCTCCCAGGATAGCGGGCATTCACCAACATGATGGTTTGTGCATGGTAGCACGCCAACTGCATGTACATGGATTGGAACCCTTTGCAATTGCTGTACCTCTTCCTATTGACAGGTGGAGCTGACAGAGCCACCTGCATGAGCCGATGGCTCCCTGCACAAGTTGGAATTCTGCTACCCTGATCAAACCATGTGCCCAATCATCTGGTAGAGAGAAAATGATGAAGCCTCCTCTCCTCGCATACAGGGCCTATGTCACCACCTGTGTGCACTGATGTACGGCGAACTGGGATATATTTGCAATGTTACCTGCTCCCATTTGGAATGATCCAGTTCCATTGAAATTTAGAGCGACTGTGATCTTGAAGGCACTGGCAGCACTGCCCTCACCCTGCTGTGAGGCTCAGATCCTATTGAAGGAGGTGGCATAGTTCTATAACCACCTTCTTGGTGAATCTCAGGTGCCTCACACACTGGTCTTGGCTGAGGTGGTGCTTTCCATGGAGAGCCCTCCTTCTCATCCCTTTGTGCAAATCTTTCCCTCTCTTCAGCCTCAGCTCCGTTTCCCTGTCATGTTGCAGACCCGATGGGACATACTGTGGCAGTCTTTTGGGAAAAGGTCACAAAACCCCTCTGTCCTCCCTGTCAGGATGCAGCAATATTCCCTTCCAAATCCAGCATGTCTCCAGAACGCTTCCAAAAACACACCACAGTACTTCCACAAACTTTGTCAGAACAACAGTAAGTCAAAATTATTTCACCTTGCAAGTTAGATAACTGCCCCTTAAAATGGTGTTAGTGGAGGGTGGGTGGCCCTTGTGCAGCATATTCAGCTACGAGTGGCTAACATAGGTTGTTCACTGAATCTGCACAGTCCAAGTTTGCATAACATGCATCAGATCAGCCTGAGAGGCTCTTTGACATCATGATCTCCCTACTACGAAAGCTTCTGGCACATGTGTGGCATGCCCATGCGAGTGCCCTTCCCAGCATGGGCACCTCGCAGATCATGCTGGAAGCACTGAGCATGCCATTTTGAGGAACTCAGACTCTAGTAGCACTGGCTCCAGCGGCACTATGGAGCTGAATTTTGTAGCATAGACATTCTAGGAATAAACTGGGCTATAATTAGATTTAATCAATCAGGCTTGGATCATTGAAATTCATCTCCAGCTACCCAATATTCTAACATCTGTAATTTCAATCCACAGTTCATAGTGTAGGAAGGGAAGACTTTCATTTATATAGTAGCTTTCAAAACCGCAGGATGTCCCAAAGCTCTTTACAGCCAATAAAGTCCTTCTGAAGTGTCGTCACTGTTCTAATGTAGGAAATGTAGCAGCCAATTTGCACACAGTAAGTTCCCACAAACAGCCATGTGATGATGACCAAATAATCTGCTTTTTGTGATGTTAAGTGAGGGACAAATATTGGTGTATATTATTTAAGTAGAGGATATATATCAGGGGCCCATTGGACACGATACCTACCTAATGAATAATGGATAAGTAATGAAGTTGTAATCAGCATATGAGGCATTATTGGAATTTAGTGATAAATGATTACTACATGTGCATTATGACACTGAGTCCATCTATTGCAAAAATAGCCATCTAATCAATTTATTTTTGTAAAATATTGAAATAAATGTCTAGAAACTAGAAAAAATAAGGTGAGCTTACTAATAAGTTGTGGCAGACTACCCTTTCATTTAGAGATACAGCACTGAAACAGGCCCTTCGGCCCACTGAGTCTGCACTGATCAACAACCACCCATTTATACTAACCCTACAGTAATCCCATATTCCCTACCACCTACCTACACTAGGGGCAATTTACAATGGCCAACTTACCTATCACCTGCAAGTCTTTGGCTGTAGTAGGAAACCAGAGCGAAAACCCACACAGTCACAGGGAGAACTTGTAAACTCCACACAGACAGTACCCAGAATTGAACCCTGGTCCCTGGAGCTGTGAAGCTGCGGTGCTAACCACTATGCCACCCTACATTGTGATAGAATGCATGCATTCATCTCTAAGCAGAATGATTACTTCGATGGCTAGCTTTGACTGTAGGGATTATCAGAACTAGTCCATTTTGGTATATAAAGCTGCTAAGTGAATGCTTTCTATTCAACACAGGGGCTTTTGTAAGAGAAATAGCTGCTGGAGTCAAAAAAATTCAATCCATTGCATTACTCCCATATAAGGAAAGGTAACCATTGTCCGTAATGCTGGATGTCTCTCACCAGTTGAATCATGCAGCCTGTAGTTTAACTACTAGCTGGTTTGAATCATGAATTAGAAATTGGCATCTGCATTTCATTCATTTAGTTTTAGTAATGCTCAGAATGTTACTGTGTTGTGGAAGGGATCACTGAAAGAAATTTTATTAATTATTGTGTTTATTTAGAAATTTATAATCTCACTACACTGAATACACAGAGATAATCTATCCCCTGTATACACATTTGAACAGCTATTCCAAAAATTCAATAACAATTTACTTAGGTCCAACTTGTATTACCTTCAGTGAAACAATTTAAGTATGATGCAGTGTTTAAATGTTGAATAATCATATAAAGAGTTTGAACACCACTAATTGCAGGTTTAAAGGAGCAGATGTTGGCTTCAGGCACTAGCAACATTAAACTTTAAAGATTTAAATTATCTTTGTAACGTGGGCTCCATGTGAAATGAATTTACAGCTTTAATTAATATTTTCCAGGATCTGGAATACATTATATAATTAGATACAGAGATTTGTTTCGACCAAGTTTTCCTTTTAATCTTTGTAAAAGGAACAGGTTGAAGCATAGATACACCTGAGCATCCATTTTTCTTTCATTCTCTGCTGAAGATTCTGCCTTGTATTGGGATTCAATTCTATAGATGCAGCAGCCTTCTGGTACCTTGTCCAGCTAATGGTTCTTCATGTGTAATCCTTGACACTGAATATCAGCAGGCTATTAAATGTGGACTGAGCAAAGGGTGCATTATAGTCTAGTCCAGTTTCATGGAAGTACAAAACGGCCCTGAACTACCTTTGACTTACTGCTGCTGCACCACACAACTTACAGGGCGTTTGCCGTACTTTTAATATTTTTAAATTCTCCTTCTTGTTTTCAAATCCCTCCATGACTGGCCACTCCCTATCTCTGTAACCTCCTCCAGTCCTACAAAGCTCTGAGAACTCTGTGCTGCTCCAACTCTGGCCTCTTGTGGATTTTAATTGCTCCACCATTGTGGGCCATGCTTTCAGCTGCCTAGGCCCTAAATTCTGGAACTCCCTCCCTATACTTTTCCGCCTCTCTACCTCTCCCTCCTCCTTTAGTCCTTGTCCAAGCCCTGTCTTAATATATCCTTATGTGACTCAGTTTTTGTTTGATAACATTCTTTAGGATGCTTCATTACTTTAAAGGTGTTATAAAAATATAAGTTGTTTTGGTTGTTGTCGTTCCAAAGGAACAGTGATTCTAGAGCCTCTGCAGCAGCAGAAGATCTGAGAAATTCTGGACCATGAATTTGCAACATAGTTTTTACAGCATCCTAGTCAGTTTTTTGTTCCCCTAGTGCAGTCAATTATATTAATTCCAGTTATTCCCAGACTGAGATTAGTTAATGCTACCCAAACCAAAAATTAAATGTGAGACCTCCTCGGCCTGAGTATTACACATTTACTACTGAGGCATTAGGGAAGTCCTGGGGTAGCTCTCAATTCCAATCTAGTCTTACACCGGGAGACTCAAATTAGTAATCAGATTAAGGCTGGAGGAAGTTATTAAGACCAACGATAAACGCATTTGGTCTGATTAGATTGTGCTAGTGCAGGGACTTATGACTTCCAAGAAGACAGAAAATCGGAGTCTCTTTGTAAGACAGCTCATTTAGAGTCTGTAGCAAATGAATTTTAGACAAAGCAGTTTAAATAGTTTTGCTGTTGCTGAGTGACCCACAGAGAAATATCAACAGCTGGAGCAGGTTTCCGGATAGAGTGGTTGAGGTCAGCCCACTGGATTCATTTATGAAACAGTTAGTTACTATCATGGGAATATGGTAGAGTTGGTATGCAGAGAGGATGAGACCTAATGGGCTGAAGGGACATTTCATCCAAACTTATCCTCTGAAAGAACATTAATCAAATTCAACAGGAATTTGTGCTTTTATTTTTAAAAAATCAATTGGAGGAGGATATTTTTGAGTGATTTAAATGAGGGATGTCAATTCCTGAGAATTAAATATTTTTCCATATTTTGTGTTAGAATAAAGCAATCTCAGGTCAAGTATAACAGGGACAAATAGACGATCAGGCTCTCTCAATGTACATTGATTCCATCTTCAGAAAAGCAACTTTAGCCTTTACTGCATCAATGTAACATATCCACTCCCTCTACCAGCCATCCCGAGGCCACTTAATCCCAGCTATACTGTAAATTGACGATGGGTGAGGCGCAATCCTTTACAATGCAATAATGCTAATGACACAACAATGCTAATTTATTTGTTGTTTGCTAATATTAGAAAAACTACCTGAAAGAAGTAGATTTTCTGATTTGGGATGGGTCATGACACAAGCCCACCACCACCTTTTTGGACCACAACACAAATGTTACTGTAAGAAATAGAGGTGGGAGGCTGAGACTCTAGCAAGACTGGTCCTAGACTTATTGCAACTGCAGATCCAACTACACACCCCGCAGGAAAGCAGAGTGGCAACATAAAGGGGGTAGATACCAGACACAATTGGTGTGCTGGCATTTGTGCTCAGGGAATGGCCACTTGATTGGGTCAAATGTCAGGAAGATTGGTCGGTCATCTTGCAGCACCAGGAGTGCACCTTATATTGAGCAAAACTTGTCAGGTAACAGCTGAGTTTTAAAAGTTAGACTTAAAGGCTGATCATTCATGTCCAATGCAGAAACACTAACTTCACTGTTTCTTTGAAATATATATATATATGTTTTTGTGAATTGTTTTGCTAGTGCAATTAGGGAAATTATAGCCTTTTGGGAAGTGGTCTGCAATATGTGGAGAGAATTGTTTGCGATGGGTTTTCTTCACTTTTTTTCTGCATTTCGAGTGATCTCAGAACTAACTGATTCTCAACCAGTACACTGCAAAAACATTATAAACCTAATGGCAATGTTGAGCTGCTGTTCGGAGACCAGCTCTGGTGAGGGTTCCAAAATGTTCCTCTTTAATTAACAAATCCCAAGATATTTTCCTTGTTCCTCTTCCAGCTCTTGATGGGGATGGGTTCCAAATTAATGACCGCTTTCCTGCAACTTTTCCAAACACCCATTCTTCATGTTGATAGTTTAACAATGAACCTAATCCCATTCACTCTCAAGATCCAGGAACACACATATTCAAGCATAGGTCACTGGATAGCAAACAGAACTGGAATCTTGCTGTGCACAAAATGGCTGCTATGATTGCCTATATGACTATAATCATTGCACTTCAAAGTAAATTCATTCAACGGAAGAAAAACATACATGTGCACCTGTGACTTCCCAAAAGTGCTGCCAGAAAACAAATTTGGAAAATTATCTCCCTCAGAAATCAATCCCAGGACTTTTTAGTCTGTACGGCTCAGCAACTTAACACAATAGTTTTTTTTACTGTGCCACTGAGGGAGCCACCTCCAGGTTTATAGTTGTTTAATTATGATGTTATGTTCCTAGTTCCCAAATGCGTAGACTATTTTAATAATTCATTCAGTTCTCAATGCGTAGTGATATTATGGTTCTGTAAGCCTTACAAAGAATTTAGGTAAAACTTCACCCAGAAACTGGCTTGAATGTGGAACCCACTACCACAAAGATTAGCAGATACAAATAGCATAGATGCATTTAAGAATGAAAGACTTACATTTATGTAGCACCTTTAACAACTACAGGATGTCCCAAAGCACTTTACAGCCAATGAAGTACTTTGAAGAGTAGTTACTAGAACATAAAATCATAAGAAATTGGAGCAGGAGTAGGCCATTCGGCCCCTCAAGCCTGCTGCACCATTCAATAAGATTATGGCTGATCTGACTGTGATCTGAACACCATTTTCCTGCCTGGCCCCCGTAACCCTTTACTCCCTTCGAGAACAAAAATGCGTCTAATTGGCTGTAAAGTAGGAAGTGCAGCAACCAATGTGTACACAGCAAGCTTCCACAAACAGCAATGTGATAATGACCAGATAATCTGTTTTTAGGATGTTGAGTGAACGATAAATATTAGCCAGGAAACTGGGGATAACCTGCCTGCTCTTCTTCGAAATTGTGCTGTGGTTTTTTTTTTACGTCCACCTGAAAGGGCAGATGGGGCCTTGGTTTAATGTCCCATCTGAAAGACAGCACCTCTGACAGTGCAGTACTCCCTCAGTATTGCACTAAAGTGTCAGTGTAGACTTTTGTGCTCAAGCCCTGGTGTGGGACCTGAATCCACAGTTTTCTGACTCAGAGGCGAGAATGCTTCCAATTGAGTCATGGCTGACAGGGGGAAGCTAGGTAAACTTATGAGGGAGAAAGGAATCAAAGGTTATGCTGATAAGGTTAGATAAAGTGGGGTAGGAGGAGGCTCACGTGGAGCATGGTCTAGATGAGATGAATCACCAGTTTCTGTATTATACATTCTATATAATTCTATGTAATTACTCCCTGTTACATACTTGGAGTGAATTTAGAAAGTGCTATATGCTTGGGAAAGGGAGATTTACTGTTTTACCTTGCAAGTAAAATAATAAGTGACTGTTCAAACTGTAACCTGTAGTTAAATATCAGCTTAGGACTGGATTGTTAAAAAAATACTTTTAGTAAACTACTTAAAGTAGCACTTCATTTTGAATCCTACATATTTACAGAAAGTCAGACCACTACAGTAAATGGGTAGATTTGGTCATTTCATGCAATTGTGAATATGGACAAAGGTTTATACAGATCCTACTGCCTGGTTGAAGCATTTGAAAATTCAAACAGCATGTACTGATGCAGTGAAATCCAGACAAATGTGATGCTATAACTTTATAGGAATTTATGTGGCTGCGCTTGACATGTTTTTCCATCCATTCATATTAATAGAGGGTAAACAGTGGGCTGGCAGGCACAGAGGTGGCAATTCTATCCTCTTGTTCCTTTCTTAGCTTTAATCTTAGTAGATGTAACTCGTTGGCATTGGCGGGAAGGTTTGGGAATTGATTGTTACTAGTTGCAACTGGAGCTGAACCAACCTCACGTTCATCAATGAGATGCTCATATTGACATGCTTGGACAGCTTTGCATATACTAGTGTACAAGACCAGAAATTAAAGTCACTGTCTAAGCGTGTAAAAGTCAAGGGATGACATCATCATTGCAATGGGTACCATTCTACAGGTGCACGAACACTGTCAAAGGTCACACTTGACCATGCTCCACTTAAAATATGCTTCGACCTTAGTCTTAGACAGAATCCAACTCCAAACACCCTCTCAAATAGAACGTGCTTTGATACAGGCAGAAATAAGACATAACCACACTCTGAGTGACTCCAAACTGAACCTGTTGTCAGGCCAAACCAGACCCCAATCTGTTCTCAGACAGAACCTGACCCCAATCTTCTGTCAGAGAGAGCCCAACTTAGTCTTGCTCACAGATAAAACCTGACTTTATCATACTGTCAAGCAAAACTGGGAACCATCTATTCTTGCATGCAGAATCCAACCCATTTCATTTCCAGACAGAATCAGGTCTGATCTTGCTCTCAAACAGAACACGACCTGACCTGACTTGATCCAATCATATTCTCAATGTGGAGAACTAGCACATCAGCTTTTGCAGTGCTAGAAGATCTTGCTGGCAGAAACTAGTCCTGCTAGAACACAATCATCACTTTCACCAGGACAAGTTTTTGCCGGCACTGAAACAGCTGAAGTTGCAGTTTACAGTTTGCACTTTTGCATGATGTGTGGGAGAGAGGCGGGGGTAGGTTGGGAGTGGAGATGGGGGTGGTTAGCTCAAGTCCTTAGAGCAGGGTTGCTTGGGTACTGCTTCTTTCACTGAAAAAGCATTGAAAAAAATCAGATCTTTTTTGCTGGATAGTAGGACTATAACCTGAAGGAATGAGGTACATATATACAATTATATACAATATATATATTTTAATCTGTTAGAATGACCACACTAAAAGAAAAATCTTCTACCAATCATTAGTTGTATAATTCACAAATTTAGGCTACCGTAAAGTTCAGAAGGAAGTTGTGGCTCATTCAGTCCAGATCTAACTTATTACTATTGTTCACTTTTAAATCCTCTGACAGTTCATTATATTAGCAGTGTTTAATTTCAGGCCTATACTCTGAGGTAAATATTACTTTTCATGTGTCCTACTAAATGAGGGCAAAAATGTAATTAAAGTGGTTTAAAAATTCCTCAGCCATTTTAAAAGGAGAAACGATGCAGCAGCTGATAAGGAAGTACAGCAGTCCCGCACTCCAAATGGATATATGGTCCGTCATATGGAATTCAGCCCAAATGCCCTTACTCAAGTTGCTTTTACAAAGAGATTTTTTTTGTTAAACATATCAAATGCCAATGCCTAGTTTATGCCTGCTTCTCAGCGTCAACACACAACCAGAAAAATAACCTATGAACATTTTTCAGATTGAGGTAGGCATTAGGATTTTTGAATTTTGTTATAAAACGTGTTGAATAGTAGTAGCAATTGTTAATTGAGTGTTAGTTACAGCAGTTGTTATGTTAACCACTGGACTTCCTGTTTGTTCAGCTGGATGGGAGTGCTACCCTGTAGGAGTGGCTGTGATTTTAAACTACTCTAATCCACCAACCTTTATGTAAACAACAGCGCCAAATTGCTTTTCAAATGTATGTATTTCAGGCGTGACAGGGGAGGGTGTATAAGAGGAGGAGGCAGTGCACTGTGGATCAAGGAGTCAATTACTGCAGTAAGGAGCAATGGTATCTTAGAAGGTTCCTCAAATGAGACCATATGGGTAGAACTTAAAAACACAAAGGGGGCAATCACTTGGCTGGGAGTGTACCACAGGCCTCCAAACAGTCAGGGACAGATAGAGGAGCAGATATGCAGGCAAGTCTCAGAGAGGTGTAAAAATAATAGGGTAATAATAGTAGGGGATTTCAACTTCCCCAATAGAAGGACAAGGGCAGCAAATACATGGGAACACCACCACCTGCAAGTTCCCCTCCAAGTCACACACCATCCTGACTTGGGACTATATCGCCGTTCCTTCACTGTCACTGGGTCAAAATCCTGGAACTCCCTTCCTAATAGCACTGTGGGTGTACCTACCCCACATGGACTGCAGCGGTTCAAGAAGGCAGCTCATCACCACCTTCTCAAGGGCAATTAGGGATGGGCAATAAATGCTGGCCTGACCAGTGACGCCCACATCCCATGAATGAATTTTTAAAAAATCAGCTGGGATAGTCTTAGTGCAAAAGGCTTAAAGGGGACGGAATTCATAAAGTGCACACAGAAGAGCTTTTTAAGCCAGCACGTAGAAAGTCCTACAAGAGAAGGGGCAGCACTGGACCTAATTCTAGGGAATGAATCTGGGCAAGTGTCAGTGGGGGAACATTTCGGGGATAGTGACCATAACTCTGTAAGATTTAAGGTAGTTATGGAAAAGGACAAAGAGGGACCAGAAATAAAAGTACTGAATTGGGGGAAGGCCGATTTCAATATGATAAAACAGGATCTGGCCAAAGTGTCTACAGTAGCTACTTGTAGGAAAGTCTATATCAGACCAGTGGGAGTCATTCAAAAAGGAAATAGTCAGAGTTCAGGGCCAACATGTTCCCGTAAAGGGGAAGGGTAGGCCCAACAAGTCCAAGGAACCCTGGATGTCGAAGGATATAGAGAATTGGATAATGAAAAAAAAGGAGGCTTATGGCAGATTCAAAGCGCTGAAAACAGCGGAGGCCCTAGAGGAGTATAGAAAGTTTAGTGGGGTACTTAAAAAAGTAATTAGAAGAGTGAAGAGGGGACATGAAAAAACACTGGCGGGCAAGAGGATAACCAGGGAAAGAGTAGGGCCCATTCGGGACCAGAGTGGCAGTCTGTGTGTGGAGCTGGAGGACATAGGTGAGGTTTTTAATGATTACTTTTCATCTGTGTTCACTATGGAGAAGAACGATGTAGGTGTAGAGATCAGGGAGGGGGATTGTGATATACTTGAAAAAATTAGCATTGAAAGGGAGGAAGTATTAGCCATTTTAGCGGGCTTAAAAGTGGATAAATCCCCAGGCCCAGATGAGATGTATCCCAGGCTGTTATGTGAGGCAAGGGAGGAGATAGCAGGGGCTCTGACACAAATTTTCAAATCCTCTCTGGCCACAGGAGAGGGACCAGAGGACTGGAGGACAGCGAATGTGGTCCCATAATTTAAGAAGGGTAGCAGGGATAAACCAGGTGATTACAGGCCAGTGAGTCTAACATCAGTGGTAGGGAAACTATTGGAAAAAATTCTGAGGGACAGGATTAATCTCCACTTGGAGAGGCAGGGATTAATCAGGGATAGTCAGCATGGTTTTGTCAGGGGGAGATCGTGTCTAACAAACTTGATTGAATTTTTCGAGGAGGTGATTACATGTGTAGATGAAGGTAAGGTAGTTGATGTTGTCTATATGGACTTCAGTAAGGCTTTTGATAAGGTCCCACATGGGAGATTGGTTAAGAAGGTAAGAGCCCATGGGATCCGGGGCAATTTGGATCCAAAATTGTCTTAGTGGCAGGAGGCAGAGGGTGATGGTCGAGGGTTGTTTTTGCAATTAGAAGCTTGTGACCAGTGGTGTACCACAGGGATCGATGCTGAGACCCTTGCTGTTTGTAGTGTACTTTAATGATTTAGATGTGAATATAGGAGGTATGATCAGTAAGTTTGCAGATGACACGAAAATTGGTGGTGTCGTAAATAGTGAGGAAAGCCTTAGATTACAGGATGATAGAGATAGGCTGGTAAGATGGGCAGAGCAGCGGCAAATGGAATTTAATCCTGAGAAGTGTGAGGTGATGCATTTTGGGAGGACTAACAAGGCAAGGAAATATTCAATGGATGGGAGAACTTTAGGAAGTACAGAGGGTCAGAGGGACCTTGGTGTACTTGTCCATAGATCACTGAAGGTAGCAGCACAGATAGATAAAGTGGTTAGGAAGGCATATGGGATACTTGCCTTTATTAGCCGAAGCATAGAATGTAAAAGCAGGAAGGTAAGGATGGAGCTGTATGAAACGTTAGTTAGGCCACAGCTGGAGTACTGTGGACAGTGCTGGGAACCACACTATAGGAAGGATGTGATTGCATTGGAGAGGGTGCAGAGGAGATTCACCAGGATGTTGCCTGGGCTGGAGGTTTTCAGTTATGAAGAGAGACTGGATAGGCTCGGGTTGTTTTCCTTCGAGCAGAGAAGGCTGAGGGGGGGACTTGATTGAGGTATACAAAATTATATGGGGCATTGATAGGATAGATAGGAAGAACATTTTTCCCTTAGCGGAGGGATCAATAACCAGTGGACATAGTTTTAAGCTAAGGGGCAGGAGGTTTAGAGGGGATTTGAGGAAAACTTTTTTCACCCAGAGGGTGGTTGGAATCTGGAACACACTGCCTGAAGGGGTGGTAGAGGCAGGAACCCTCAAAACATTTAAGAAATATTTAGATGTGCACTTGAAACACCATAGCGTACAAGGCTACGGGCCAAGTGCTGGAAAATGGGATTAGAATAATTAGGTGCTTGATGGCTGGCATAGACACGATGAGCTGAAGGGCCTGTTTCTGTGCTGTATAACTCTATGACCCCAATTATATTGCAGCTCTTCTTGTGGTAATAACCAGGGATCCTTCTACTACTACTGACTGTTCAGCTATGACTTACCAAAACAAAGTCAAGTTATACTTGAGGTATATATTTGATCTGAAATGTGTTACTTTGTAACTAAGTGATAAATAGAACTAAGGTTGTAGATTGTCATCATTCAAGAAATTTAAGGCCCTGATATTTTCATATCGACATTTTTCCTTTCAATAGGAACCAGGCAATGAAAGGACTCCTCTTAAATAAAGAATATTACCACCTGGAATTAGAAATCTTTGCAAGGTTAAGGATGTCGATTGCCCTGGCCAAAGAAAGAAAGACTTGCACATCCCAAAGTGCTTTACAGCTAATGAGATAATTTTGAAGTATAGTCACTGCTTTACAATAGGAAATGTGGCAGCCAATTTGCACACAGCAAGGTCCCACAAACAGTAATGTGATAATAACCAAATAATATATTTCTGTGATTGAGGGATAAATATGGGTCAGGACACTGGGGTTAACTCCCCAGTTCTTCTCTGAAATAGTGTCATGCAATCTTTTATGTCCACCTTAGAGGGAAGACAGCGCCTTGGTTTAACATCTCACCTGAAATACTGCAGTTCCAAGAGTGCTGCACTGAAGTGTCAGCCTAGATTTTTGTGCTCAAGTCCTGGAGTGGGACTTGCACCCAAAACCTTCTAACCTAGAGGTGAGAGTACTACCAATTCATAATCATAAAATCATAACTGCTGGAAACATTTTTGTATGCACGAATGATAGAATGGTGTAGATGGCTTTTCAAAAGGCAACACTCTACTAGTGGTTAACTAAGCCAATATTTTTCTCTAACCAATGTCCCTCACTTTCTGGCCATTAACACCTTGTTCTTTGTGGGAGCTTGCCGCACACGTATTGGCTGCTGTGCTTCCTGCATTTCAATACTGACTACATTTCAAAAGTACTCCTTTGACTATAAAGCACTTTGGGATGTCCTGAAGTTGCAAAAGGTGCTATTTCGACGCAATTTCTTTCATACATTTGGAATGCATATTGTTTAATTATAGCATCAATATCAAATATTTTAGAGTTCCCAAGAGTGGTCAGATGAACTACTTGCTATTGTTTATTCCCCTTGGTAATTTATCTCCATTTCTTTTAACATCAGGCATATCTGGACTTATGTTTCTGGTGCTGAAAGATGGGCAGTCTCTCCAAGGCCTCCATCAATGTTTCCTTGAACAGAATGTAAAACTGCAGTTTGCCCTGAACTAAGAACTACATTATTCTTCCATTCAAATGAATTGGTGCAGCAGTCGATACATCTTGTGCCATGGACATGTTGCGTTGCCATGTATATGGCTGAGGAAGTTTACTTGTTGCCATGCTTCTGGGATTAGCAAAATCATTGTGTTGAATGTAACTTTTTGCTAATATTTATTGTAGCTGATTTTTGTTTTTCTGTTTGTTGAAATGTTGCATTTCAATAAATGAGCTCTAAACTGTGGTATTTAATTGGGATTAATATTCTTTTCCAATCCGTCAATTTCATTTGTTAGTTTTTCATGACTTTGTCATTTAATAAGTCACAAAACATATTGCCAAAAGTAGAAGAACAATGCTTCAGTGCATTGTTTATGAATGGCTTGTTCTACAGTATGGCAAAGTGCTGATTTATGCCCACAATTCTTCTCATGGAGAGTTCCCTATCTCAGCTGCACTATTGAAAATCGAGGGGAGAGGCAAGGAACTTCCTCAAAGTGTGGATATGAAAATCAGTGTTAATCAATCCATGCTAGTCAGATCTACCTATAGAGTGGCAGAGGTTTGGAACTAGGCTACGAACCTATCCGTTCAAATGGGAAAGAGTAGAAAAATAGCCAGAAAATAACAGAAATGTACTAGAAAATGTCATTGCTTTAGCAACAAAGTATTATATGAAAAACTAAGCATTGAAAAGAGATCTGTCTAATCGTAATCAATTTCTTACATAGCTCACAAAACGCAAGGACAATTCTACTACTGAGTGACTTACAAAGTTATCTTTCTGCTAAATGTAACATCGTTAGAACATCTTTCTGAAAGACAATGTTAATCTTGATTAAAGGACATTCCTTCGTGCTTTCCCTAACTGGCTTACAACTGAAACAAGTTTAATTGTTGATGAATCTGCCGGCCAGGTATGCACAGTATTGGCTACCCAAAAAATCAACTCATTTTCAATGTTGGCCATTGTCTGTAGGAAACACTCACATTAAATGATCTGCACAGATGAAAATACTGTACATTAATATCAGCAACACAGAATCAGGGCTTTCTACTTCATATTATCAGTCAACATCATCAAATCCAAATAGGGTTTGAGGGAGGGAGTGAACACACACAACCAAACCACAGCTTAAACATTCAGTTACCTCATTTGCTGTTGAGAATTTTGACCACCATGAGCGTGGTGGCTAACCACAGGAACGAGCCACCAATACGACCAGAAAATCTGCTGCATGTTGTCTTCCTGAATATTGTTTCATCTTGGTAACTCAAGGATGGAATGACTTCATTGAAATATGAATCTTTAAATACTTGCACCTTCTTAGAGATGATTACATCATGTGCCGTTGACCTAAATTAACATCAATGAGATAATGTTTGGTGGCTTCAATGTAACTTGGCCATGATCTGTTGATCCAACTGCAACTATATACAATGGTCATGAGGTAATTTAACTCCTAAATTGTTGGCAATACTTGCTTCTACACGTTTGGCTAGTGCGTGTTTGTGCAAAAGAATGTCAGAACATTGATAGTTCTGAGTTGCCTCAAGGTCGGGTATTTTTCAATGAGATATAGATGTCAGTAGCACTAAACGAGTCACATAGATCTCCGTATGGGGTAAAGCATAGGGCGATGATTAAATAAGGCACTTGAAGAAGGGTTTACAGCATATAATTTCTAGTGTTTCTTCATGATTCTTACATACCTTATTTAGGGCTGTACTTTCAGGTTGTTTTCCCTCTCTTTACATGGTGGTATCCTTTTTTGAGAAATATTAACATTTGGATTCCATTGCTAGATTGATGGGCGTATGCAATGCATGCAACTGAGCTATAGAGATCATGAATGTTTCTTTCTCAGTTGGTGCTGAATTTGCTGATCTCAGCCAAAGTGAAATTGATTTTAGATTTAGATTTTTAGATTTAGAGATACAGCACTGAAACAGGCCCTTCGGCCCACCGAGTCTGTGCCGACCATTAACCACCCATTTATACTAATCCTACACTAATCCCATATTCCTACCACATCCTCACCTGTTCCTATATTCCCCTACCATCTACCTATACTAGGGGCAATTTATAATGGCCAATTTACCTATCAACCTGCAAGTCTTTTGGCTGTGGGAGGAAACCGGAGCACCCGGAGGAAACCCACGCAGACACAGGGAGAACTTGCAAACTCCACACAGGCAGTACCCAGAATTGAACCCGGGTCGCTGGAGCTGTGAGGCTGCGGTGCTAACCACTGCGCCACTGTGCCGCCCACTTGGGGAGAACTAAAGCTGGGTTCAGCATTCTTGGGATATGGAGATAAAAGACAATTAGGATTCCCCTGTTATCCAGTGATCCCAGCTGAAAAGTATGGGTGTCAGGTGGGAATATCATTAGCTTGTGTTATGATGCCCTCAGTTAAATATCCTATTAACATTCATTAGCCCAGAATTAGCTGGAGCAGGATAATCTTGCAGTGTTAGATATTTTTCCTCACCCTTCAGGTCGAAAATCTTTTGCGCCTCAAATTGTTGGAAGTATGAGCTCATAATGGGACATTAGTGAATAACGGGACCAACAGTCTATGTCCTTAACCAATGTGATTCAAAGACAGAGAAGGAAACAGAGGAATGATAGAGAAGAAAATAGGACAAATATGAGTCAAATTAGGTACAGAAAGATAAATAAAAAAGGGAAAGAATGATTGGATTAAGAGAGAAAGGAAAACACAGAAAGGAAAAGTAAGAAACATTTAAATTTTAAAAACCTCCAAGAAGAATTTACTATCCACAGGAATGAGCATCCACTGTTTCAAATGTTCCTTTGCTGATCTGAAGGAGTTGAGTGGCAATGCAGGAAAATAAATCTCAACATTAAAAGGGTCTTTACGCTGTTAAGTACCAGTCCTAACTTTTTGCAACAAGTTTAATTCGTATTTACTGCATAAATGCAGCAATTTCTTGAAACTGACAGGGAGGCTGTGGACAAGCTCCAGTTTTCATGCGATTAACGGCGTAAATCATTCCAGTAATTTGTGGTAAATTACAGCCTTGCCACAAATATTTGGACAACTTACACATGCGTGTTAAACATGTTGTTATTTTCCCAGAAAATTCTGGGCAATTGTTTAGGTTCACTCACAGGGCGTTTTCAAATGTGTGAGCTGGAGAACTCCCACCCTCTGTAGAACAGGCCCCAGCATCAGGAGCACCTTTGGAAAATGGGTTGATAAATGTTTTTTTTTCTAGTTTCTCACTACCAGCAGGAAGAATTTACTATCTGCAGGAATGCGCCTCCATAGTTGGAAGCTGTTTTCCCCCACCCATTCTAGTGACAAACCTGAAGCCTGGGAGCAGCACTGGCTGCCTTCCATGTCACTCAAAAATGGTACATAACCTTGGGGAAGATGAAGCAAATATTCTCGAAAAGAGCAAAAGCAACTATTCTTGATACTGGTGTTAGACAAAGACATTGGTCGGAATTTTATGCCACCCCAGCGAGCCGGATGGTGGCGGGGGTTGTTGGGGGGGGCGGGGGGTGGCGTCGCCGGGCTGCGACTGATCTGCCCGGTGAGGCAAACCAAACTTACCTCGGTCCTGGCTCCGTGTCCTCGGCTGGGATGCAGTCCCAGCAGTGGCCACTGCTCCCAGTGGCACTGCTGGGATGGAGAGATACCGGCCCAATGATTGGCTGGCAGCTCAATGAGGTGGGACTTCCTCCCTCAAGCGGCTGGAAGTCCCGCCTCTGAACAGTTAAAGCCCGGGGACCTGTAAAATGCGGGTTGGATCCCCGGGCGGGGCAGATGCGGGTTCGCCACCGACTTTTACGTCAGTGGCCAGTTCCCGTCTGCCCATTGTAAAATTCAGCCCATTATAGCCACTGATTACTGCATTTACTTTAGACCAGGCTTTTTGTTAAGGGGGAAGAGGAGTATGGTGAACCAAGCAGACAAAATAAATAGCTGAACCACGACAAATATAATTTTCTTGGTTTGAATTCAACCGGCTTGGCACAAAATGGAGTAAGAGCTACTGACCAATAACTATTAGACACGTTCAGCACAATCATGTATGGTCAAAATTAATATGAGGCTATCGTTTACTAAAGAGTGAAATGTAAACTTATCTGTCATTCTCATAATCAAAGGAACAGAAAAAGGCCCAACTAGTTCACGATAGAATAACCCCACCAACTGGCTTACTCACCAATTGACTAATCCTTTCTCTCTCCAGAAAATCATCTGGTTGACACTACAACCCATTGGCTATCTGCTTCAATCGTCCTCCCTGGTAACATATCCCACAGATCTAATACCTCTTGGGTGAAAAATATTTTCTACCTTAAGGTTTGGCATTTACCCAAGTAGGGGACAACTTGAATAGCTGAATGGAACAGAACAGTACAGACTGTCTGTCTGCTGATATTTCCAGTTTGTTTTGACTAAGTTGATTAACAGCTTTTGTCCAGAGGCTCTTAGCTTAAATAATGCATGACTTTATGGTCCCTATCACCTCTGGCCATCTCAGGAGTCCATACTAGTCAATTTTTTTTCATATGTGGTAATTGGAGGCATTCAAGAATGCAATAAAGAACTTAAGATACAAAAGATGGATAAAGCATTCAAATTAAGAAAATCTACTTTATATATATCAACTATAGAGGCAATATAAAATACTCTCTGTTAAAGTAGATCTTTTATTGCAGTTATGAGGGGATTATAAAATTACCTCACATCCCGCATATTTTTGGTATAAAATCACTTGCAGGAGATTCACATAACCGTTTTATTTGATTGAAATCAACTGCATTTAATTGAATCCATATTTATTGATATGAAATATCATTTTGCAATCACATTAAAAATGTATTCTAAGTAAAAAAGGCACATAAATATTAGTTGTGTGGCCTGTAAGGCATCTTACTTGTGGTAAAAATCTAAGCCATCTGAAGTCTCTGCTATTTATTTTCAAATTGTTTCCAAACTCAGCTTTTCGCTATATAGCCCAATTAGAAGCTTTCAAATGTAATGAAGCTGATGAAATGATGTCAAACACTTCTCTAGGATCTTCTTATTATGGCACTAGACCATATTTAAACATAATCTTTGTCTTCTGGATTATGTGTTACTTAATAACATTCAACTGTAGTTAAAGATGCAAACATTGATCTACTAAGCAATGGCACAGACGTTCCAATGCTGCTTTTATTTCGAAACACAACCATTCCAGATTTCGCTGCGGTGTGCCTTGGTAAGCTATAAAACATACTTAGCTTAGACAGCATAATAAACATGATGAATAAGGGTTCAAGAATGTGAATAGAATACTTAAATGTTACAAACATAATCAAAGTGGAGGGTAATGAAAACAAGAAATGCTGGAACCACTCAGCAGGTCTGGCAGCATCTGTGAAAAGAGAAGCAGAGTTAACGTTTCGGGTCTTCCGAAGAAGGGTCACTGACCCGAAACGTTAACTCTGCTTCTCTTTTCACAGATGCTGCCAGACCTGCTGAGTGGTTCCAGCATTTCTTGTTTTTATTTCAGATTTCCAGCATCTGCAGTATTTTGCTTTTATATTATTGGAGGGTAATGAAGTTGGTCTGACGGAGTGAAAAACAATCTAAGTGTATCACTTGTTACTCTTTTGCTTTGGTGAAATTAATCTGTTCCTCATGATCTCTGCCTCTTTCTCATTCACTGTTGGATTGAGTTGTCTTCAATATGTTGGCAGTGCACCTACCTAGTGCCTTAACATGTTTAGACAAACTGTTCTCTCCTTCCTACCCTTTGACGAGGCCAAAGCACCATGTTAGCTTCCTCAAGCAGTGATCATTAACTCAGCAGTGAGGAGAAATTAAACCATATAGCTCAGTTAGCATCCAATAACTGCACTTAATTATTGAGCCATCTGCATTGTCCAACCCTATAGATGTTAGCATCTGAGGTAAATTCTAGTCGTACTATGTAGTTGACAGAGTATAGTTATTTCCCCTGTAAATCTGAACAATCCTACACTATTTGGACACCACAAATTCAATTTCAGCTTAAAAAGATAGCAAAGCTCAACACATATTGTCAAATCTCATTCTTAATACTTCAATCAGTTGCTTGAGCAACCACTTAAGTATCTAGATTATTTTTCACATTAAAAGCTTACATTAGACCTGTCTGAGCATAATAAGCACTGACAGCTAAGTAACTGGAGTTGGTGTTAGTTTTGGGATCAATTAACACTTGGGGTAGTATTCAGAAGCTGTTGAGGGCTACAGCATGATATTAAAATGCTCCACCCACCTGGTTATAAATCCACAGGAAACTTTTGAGCATAAATGGGGTATTTTCAAGTTGGCAGGCAGTGAATAGCGGGGTGCCATAAGGATCAGTGCTGGAACCTAGCTATTTACACTCTATATTAATGAGTTGGATGAACAGACAGAGATTAATGTATCCAAGTTTGCGGATGATACAGAGCTCGGTGGAAAGTTAAGCTGTGGGGACGACGCAGAGAGGCTGCAAAGAGAAATAGACAGGTTAAGTGACTGGGCAAAAAGATGGCAAATGGAGTATAATGTAGGGAAGCGTGAAATTGTTCACTTTGGTCGTAAAAATAGAAAAGCAGAATTTTTTTTTAAAAGGTGTGAAACTGCTAAGAGTTGATGTTCAGAGAGACTTGGAGATACTTGTACAAGGAACGCACAAAGTTAACATGCAGGTGCAGCAGGCTATTAGGAAGACAAATGGCATGTTGGCCTTTATTGCAAGGGGATTGGAGTACAGGAATAAAGAAGTCTGCCGAAAATTGTACAGGGCTTTGATGAGACTGCACCTGGAGTACTGTGTGCAGTTTTGGTCTCCGCATTTAAGAAAGAATATACTTGCACTGGAGGTGGTGTAGCAAAGATTTACTAAATTGGTCCCTGGAATGAGGGGGCTGTCCTATGATGAAAGGCTGAGTAAATTGGGCCTATATTCTCTGGCGTTTAGAAGATTAAGAGGCGATCTAATTGAGACATACAAGATTCTGAAAGGGCTTGATAGGGTAGAAGCTGAGAGATTGTTTCTGCTAGTTGAGGAACCTAGAATGCGGGGGCACAGTATCAAGATAAGGGGCCGATCATTCAGGACTGAGATGAGGAGAAATTATTACACTCATAGGGTTGTGAATCTTTGGAATTCTCTACCCCAGAGGGTTGTGGATGCTCCATTGTTGAATACATTGAAGGCTGGGATAGATAGATTTTCGGACTCGCAGGGAATCAAGGGATATGGGGAATGGGCAGGAAAGTGGAATTGAAGCCCAAGATCAGCCATGATCGTATTGAATGGTGGAGCAGGCTCAATGGGCCGTATGGCTTACTTCTACTCCTATTTCTTGTGTTCTTGTGCTGAAGTGTGTGCTATTAATCATTAAACAACTCAACTCCTGTAAATAGTTTCCCCTTGTTTTCAAAGGAATCAAGAAACATTTCAGATTGCGAATGTGCTCACACCTTGTTAATACTGTTCAGTAGGCTTAATCTGGATTGAAGAAATGTGAATGAACAACTAACTGATCACAGCAGATCCATTCCTCATCAGAGAATATAAGCAAATTCTTAACCAGCCATTTTTAGCAGTATTGGGCTTGTAATAACTATGAGATAGTCCAACCTCACTACCAACACCCCAGATGCTTTGTGGTTGATAGATAATGAACAGCAGAATGGAAAACACTAAACCGGAACACACAAGATTTATTAATTATCGCTACTCACTCAACAGTTAGAAATAGAAGACATGTTGATCCTTATTCCTTCTGGTGACCTGCATATTATTCAGTAAGACACATGCAACCAATTTGTTCAAATACCTTGTTATAAATTATAATAGAAAATCTCAGTAGTGACATGTGTTCTTTCATAGTGCCTCTGAGCAACATTTCTCCTATTGAGTTTTTATGGCAAACTTTAATGGGATAATTCTTCTGGAGATTTTGTGTGTGATGTAATTTCATCAATACCATTTGGAAAACAGTCTGGATACCGTTACAGGGAAGTATTAGTCATGTTGGATATTCAAAGTCTTGAGGATATTTAGACGACTTAGGCTGGATTTTACCAAGCCCACGGCATCGGGCTCCATGGCAAGGGGGACTGGAAGATGGTTCCAGCAGCGGTTCGCCATGGAGGCCGATGCCGGGAGGGTCCGACCCGATCCTCCCAGCGGTGGAGAGGCTCTGTGGCAGCCCCTCCGCCGCTGGGCGACGGGACCTGGATTTAAATATTTAAATGACTGACATGCATAAATTTAAATCAGCTTACCTTAAATCTTCTGAGCCTGCCGTGATCTTCGGCGTGGCAGCAGGCATTCCTGTGCCTTCAATTCCCTGTCTGGGGAAAGCCGGTGTGACACTGGTAGGGGGGTGGGGGGGGGGGGGGGGGAGGAGTTAAGATCTTCAGTGTGGGTGGGGGAATGGGGACAGGGTCAAATAAACATAATGGGTGTAAGGGATGGTGAGAAGGGGTGAACTTTAAACTTTGTGCAGTCTCGGGGTGGGGGAAGGTCAGATTTAAAAGGTAAGTGTTTTGTGGGGTTGGGAAGGGCAAATGGTTAATGTAATTGTTATTGGGGGTTGGGAAGGGGCGTTAGAAATTTATTTGATCAGTTTTGGGGGTGTATCTTTAAAAATTTAAATACGCCAGTAGGGCTAACTGCCCTTTAAAAACGGTGCCAGCGCCTGCGCACAGGCAGCTGACGTCATTGCTGGGGGCAGACATCTCGCCCCTTCCACATGATTGGGGGGGGTGGGGGGGGGGGGTGGGCGGGGTTGCGGAGTGCCCTGGCTATTTAAATGAGCTGCTGCAGGGGAGATTGGCTCTTTGGTGCATGGACTGCCATTTTATAGGATTGGCGGCGGGCTCTTAAAGTTCAGCCCCTTGTTTAAGGACATTGTAATAATAAAGGGATGGGCCCCGGGCTAGTAGTATAGTGTGGCATGGGCTGACAAACCAGGATTATTACACTGACAGCACTTGCATGAGCCCAGTGTATCTGAATTGCATTGCAATGTTCAGAGAGACAAATGGAATCATTGGCTCTTTTCAAACCTAAAAAATGAAATTTTAAAAACTTTCTTTAAAAAAAACTTGGCCTTGTATCATGCTGTACAGAAATTGAAAGGAATACAGAGTGGGAGCCAACTGCTGGAAATAGTCTCATACCTATGGTCTGACTGCCTTTCAGATGATTATACATGTGAATATACTACACAGCAAAGTGCAGGTGGAATTAGTTTCCATAAGTGCACACTGGAAACATGAAACTAAAAACACTAGTTCATTGATATTAGAGGTTTATTTAATGTACAGTGTTATGACCTCAGTGAGACCGTTAATGTTAAAATATGAGATATGAACCCTCAAAATAATTTAAAGTATTACATGACATTTCATATTTTAGGACTTTTATTATAACAATTAAACTAGAAGAAATCCCCAATGACTAAATAGCACTTAGTAAATAGCTGATACCCCAGATTACAAAGAAAGGCATTTTCTTTACTTAATACAATACCTGAAAACCTGCATCAGCCCAGTGTATCTGAATTGCAATTGCATTGTAATGTTCAGAGAGACAAATGGAATCATTGGCTCTTTTCAAACCTTAAAACTTATACATTACACAGTCCTTTTTGATGGTGAAATCCTTTGTGGTTAAAGAGTCCCAAACCCCTCCCAGTAGCAATGGGTTGGATCTCCCAGACCTTTTCAAAAATCAATGTCCTCTTCACTCACTTCTCAAAGCACTTCTGACCTGGACATCCATGAATAAGGTGATTCCTGGTGAGCCTGCTGGTTTTCTACTGCTCCGCAAGCTTCAATATTCAAAACAGGTTTAAAGTCTTCACAGCCTTTTACTGTATCAGGCTTCCGAGAGCAGATGTCCCCTCCCTCTTTATGTCTGAAGGCCACAACTGCTTGTTTCTTCTCTTACTGCCTGCCTGCCTTCAGAAAATCTGTTAAATTTATCTGGATTCAACGGTCAATAGCTTATTGCCCTGTTAAAATATACAAAGTCCAGAAGTCTGGTTTCACAGAGCCACTTGGGCCTGACATTGTTCCCAGGTGTTAAAAGCTATTTTGTATATTTGCATCTTCAGAATCACTGACTCATTGCTTTATGACTGAAAGTCTGGGAGGGTAAAACCCATTGTTTTTCAGGTATTATCTCTGCAGTTTCTTCTTTTCAAAAATAATCTTTGATCTGTCTTGTCCTTTAGCAGAGAGGATGTGAGGTCACCTGACCTTCTGGACTTCATCTTAAACTTTTTACAATCACAATTTTTTTACAACATCGTCATATTATTAAAGTCCAGCACCCAAAACAACAAAAGATTAACCATATGGCCCCAAATGCTTAATATTGCTTAAATCACAGACACCGGGAGAAGCAAAAATGACTTGAAGAAATGCATTAACAAAATGTTCAATGAAATCATAATACTCATCAAGCTACATGTCCCTATACTGGAGACAGCATATGCACTTCACATGAACTGTCCTCCACTCATAAGGGAAAACTTCATTATATGTTCTTCTGTTTGCAATGACACACTCAACTCTTACTACTGCCCTCACAATGACATCCCATTTTACCCATACTTGCTACTTCCTCACAGTATCCATCCTATGCTGAGCTGCCTCACACATCTTCCACATCCTGTTAGGGGGCACACATTAACCTACTCCCACTTTTCTTGCAGGAAAACTAGCACCCAATCAGAAGGAGACCTGGAGAACAAGAGGAGGTTCAGCTACTTCGCAAACTTTGACTCCAATGGATGACGCTGCTTTTGACATTACTGGCAGAGGGAGGGCACACAGTATTAGAGGGTGTGTGGACGTTTTTCCTACATTTTCTCTTTCCACTTAACTCTCTAGATCACACACTCACACATACAGCATGACAATATATTACATTGCACCGCCATGCATCTGCTGCTTCTTACCCTTGCTATTACATGATAACTGTTGTCCCTCTGTCCTTTATACCTCCTTCAATTTGCTCTCTCTCTAGCTGCTTTTGCTCCTGACCCCTTTTGCTGTTCCACTTCCTCCAGCCATAAGCCCTTTAAGCTTGCAGAAGTCTGTATAGTCACTATAAGCACTTTAAAACTGTTTACATAGTCATAAATCACTACAAAATAACTCCCAAATCTTTGCAGTGCTTTAAATGAGAGCAGGTGAGTATCACTTTAAGTATCAATTTAATAGTTGTCTCCTAACCTGTATCACCTATGGTTTGTGGGCACGTTGAGGAGATAGCAGTGGCAGTGCTGATTAATATGAAAACGACATTGCAGGTCTCGACAATTGACTCCTATTTGAATATTTTAATTAGGCCCTCAAACGTTTCTTGCTGGAGTGCTGTGTAAATGGGAGATAGCAAAAAAAAAACCTGCTTTCATATTTCTACAATCTATCAGCTCACCGGTCCCTCTTAAAATACACCATTCCCTTTGAGAAATATTCTTTCTTAAACTCACTCCAATCAGAAGCCACTTTTTTGTTTGTGATCTTGCTAGGTCTCTTGTCTGGAGCTTTCCTCCAAGATTGTGGTCTCCCTTCCCAGGGATGTATGGAGTACCATTTCTCTCCCAGAAGACTCTTGCATTATTGCTTTCCCCACAGTTGATGTTAGTTGCTGTATAGGTCCTAGAAAAGGCCTGCATTGCTTTGCTTGTCTCTCAGAGGAGGCTTAGGTTGTTACTTTTCTCTCAGAGGAGGCCTAGTTTGCTCCTTCCCTTCCAGGTGTCATTCTTTACTTCGCAAAGGTGCCAAAATAAAAATCAAGCAAATGCCCCCTCACTTAGAAAAATTTAAATGCATTCTACGCCATCCTTAAAAAGGCCAATTTCTTTGACCCCAAACTAAACACTTTCAGGACCCTCTATCTCTTCATGTATTTCATTGCTTTGCTTTGACAATTGTCTTATAATCTAATGGCCTGCTAACATTTCATCTACTGAAGACTCAATATTGTTTAAACCACTGGTTATAAGTATAAGAATCATTAATGTACATGTTTTTTTAAGAGGCTATACAAAAGATTATGGAGCAGCATGAATCAAGTACTTGTCAGAGTAGCTTTGAAATTCAATACAACACACTTTAAGGCAGTTCCCTGCTTTCTCATATATGTTTCATCTGCCACTCTTAGAGAGCATTTCTTTGAAGATAAATCAAGATTATTACTCAAATGCCTTCAAGATATGGAAATGAAACAAACAAAACAGTTGAATGGCTTCAGTGGCATATTTCTTGTGGTGCAGCCCATTTTCAGCCTGCTATTAATAAATCTTAGTAATTACAATGTTCAATAGTAAACCAGCTTGGCATGAAGTACAGTACTGGGAACCAAGTTGAAGTTGATTGAATTGCACCACTTCAGCTTTCCGCAGAGGAGGGAAAGGAAGGATATTGATAAGAAAGGAGGAAACATTTTTTTGTTCCAAAAGCAGATCTGAATGAGCACAGCCTATGGCCAGAGAGACACTCAGTGTCCAAGGCTGTCGTTAGACGTTTTACTATAGGTTTGTATTAAGCAACCATACAGTTCACAAATCAAAACATGCCCCATCGGTGCCTTCAAATTCCTGTCTCATGGTACCATTGACGTACTTGGTTTTTGAATTACTAAGCTGACACATAAACTCTCTATGCAAGAAGTGACAAGATATTCCCACAAGGCCCTTTGACACTGTAGCTTTATGCCAGTTCTCTTGATTCAAAAGTGTCCTTAAACCCAGCGTAGGTTAGTAAGGAGCATTTGGATTTTCAACATGAATCTAAAATATGGGTGCAGGTTGGATCTTCCAAGTTTAAGCACAAACTTTTGAAAGTTTGATTTCTATATTGTGAACTTAATCGGCAATCTGAATTCATCTGCTCAAATAATTCTGGGCAAAACAATCATTTCAGTTGGCTTTTTCCCCAGTTCTGGTTCAGAAATTACTGCAGCACTCATTACTACTATTTGGGGGTTGTGAATCTTCACCGAGCTCAGTTCATTTACATTACAAGCATTGCTCGAAGATAAATGGAGCTTTTTGACACAGTTGTAGCTTTTGTCACTGTATGTATGACAAGAGGCACCTATAATTTATTAGATGAAGAGAATGCTGTATCCAGTTTTATCCTGTCCCAGTATACTGTCACAATCACAGAATGCGAGAAATGCTCAGCATCCTGGAAATATGAAAATAAATCATTTAAACATTGCCCTAAGGTCTGGAATTCCCTCCATAAGCCTCTCTGCCTCTCTAACGCTCTCTCCTCCTTTAAGATACTCCTTTAAGCTTTTCTCTGACCAAGACTTTGGTCACTTGTCCTAATATTTCTTTATGTGGCTCGGTGCCAAACTTTGTCTGAAAATATTCCTCTGAAGCCTTGGGACATTTTACTCCGTTAAAGGTGTTACTATACTAATGAAAGTTATTGTTGTTGAATTGTATTGACATCATTCAAGAACGTTTTGGACTGCAAAAATAATGAGCTGGGGGGTGGGGTGGGGGGTGCTCAATGATCACTGTGACATTTCATCTGCAGACAAATTGCAGACAGTACTGCAGCAGTTTCAAATCGTCTAGGATTTTGCAAAATAATTGTATGCAATATGCTTTGACCAGAAAGTTTAAAGGACTATTTCTCAACATCACACCAAGCCATTTGGAGCAGTCAGATGCCAGGTTTGATTTCTGGTTTACGTCAAGATAGCTGATCGCAGCTAGAAGGGCTACAACTGGCCTTAGCGCTAATGGTCGCGGGTAAAGAGAAATGGGCTTAGGTTCCCAACAGCTGATCGCAATCCCGTGACTTTTGGTGGAAAATGTGCATGTGTTTGTGTCGGGGACAGCAGGACTGGCCCTCACTGTGATGGACCCTACAGTTGAATAGGCAGTTTCTCTACAGCCACACATGACAAAGGACCACTCCGTTGAGGTATCTGAGGTTTGTTGGCATTCAAAGAACGCTATCAATGCAGGAGACTGTGTCTTCAGGAGAAAAAGGAACAGCGTTGGGAAAATGGAAGCCAAAATATCAAGTGTGCACAAAGTAAATCCAAGATGAAGGGCAAGATATAGCTATACCATATGCCAAGTGAAAGAACACTTAAAATTGAACACTTATGTGGTATTGTTCAGACTTCCTTAGCTTTAATTAGAAGATAGTGGTGTAGCAAAGCAGTTACCTCACTCAAAACAAATCTTTCTGTGTAGGTACTTAGAAGGCTATGTTGATGAGATTAGATGAAGAGGGGTGGAAGGAGGTTCGTGTCGAACACAAACACCAGCATGGACCTGTTGGGCAGAATGGCCTGTTTCTGTGCTGTAATAATTTGTAACTTTGTAATTCAGGGATATGTTTTTGCATTGGCCAAACAGTACTAAACTGCTAACAGTCACCTCTGAGCTTCCATATTTGCCCATTCTCTGAAGTGCCCGCGTCTGATTTATTAAAATAGGAGCAAAAGTAAATGCATGTGTGTTTTTTTAAAATATATTTTTTTAAATACATTTTTAAAATATTTGTTAATGAACAATTTAATCTGATGGGGTGAGTTTAATTCCTGAATTTAACAGTTTGCTACTAAATAAAATAGCCTGATTGCCCAACTGGTTCTTTTATCAGTTTAACCGAAGAGGCTGGAATTGCTTCCTGTAACAATCACAACTGAAAAAATATTAAATATACAATAATATAGAATTAAGTGCTTGGACTGTGCATATTTGTAAACATCTTGCATTTTATTTCACTTTAAACATTGAGCCTAATAAAACAAAATGCTTCACAGCCATGGCAATCGCGCGTATCGTGAGAAATGTGTGTGGCAGAGCTGGAAGGTATTTGTGGGATTGCCTGTTTCTATGGTAACACATGCTTACATCAGCTGTCAGGAAGCAGACTGTCTGCCATTTTAACAGTTACCTTAATAATAGGAACCATTTACCAGTGAAATAAAAACCAGATTCAGGTCAAATGGATCCAAAAGGGTAACTGAAATCAAATGTCAGCTCTTTAAACAAATGAAATCAGATGTGCTTAGGCCACCTCGTCAATATATGATAATCATGCATCATAAAAGCCTCCTTGACTGCCAAGTTCTTAAATTCCACTCAAACTAAATTATCAACATGTGCCACAGAATATCTTCTATCCTGACAATACATCTTCCTGAGGGTACACTGCCTTGCCTGATGGCTGACCATTGCTGATGTGATGGCCTCATGTGCAAGTGTTGCCATGGACACTGAAATTACACTGTGGGATTACTAGGGGGCAAATTCTTGCCGGATTGATCTGGAAATTCATTTCTCCATCATTTTTTCTGAGGTTTCGATCAATTGAAAGTAAATGGAGGAATTTCAGACGAATGTGCTAAGTGTTCGTGGGCTAGTAACCCATGGTGTAATCTCAAGGATAGTGTTTTTGTAACGTAACGATGGGTTTCAATGTTATTTAATATCCTGTCTCAGTGTTCTTTCCCACAGGTAACAGTTTTCTTCTCTGATTTCCTTCTCCCAATGTTGCCTTTTTTTTCTCACCTCCCCTGAATGAACTAAAAGAAAGAAAAACACGCATTTATATAAGGGCTTTCCATGCCTTCACACCATCCCAAAGAGCTTCATGACAATGAAGTATTTTTGAAACATAGTAATGTAGGAAATGCAGCAGCTAAGTTGCACACAAGAAGATCCCAGAAACAACAATAAAATAGATGACCAGATCATCTGTTTTTTTAAAGAGTAGGTTAAGGGATAAATGTTGGCCACAATACCAAGAGAACTCCCCTGCTCTTCTTCAAATAGTGAGATCGTTTATGTCCACATGAGAGGCCACACCCTGGAATGCCAGTCTAGATTTTGTGCTCAAGGCTCTGGAGTGTGGCTTGAACTAAAAACCTTCTTACTCAGAGGCAAGAGAACTACCAACTTAACCAAGGCACCACCAACCATCACGTACCTCATCCAGTTGTCGATTCTTCATCTGCAAGCCTTGACACAGAGTTTTGGAAGGCTAAGCAGTTGTGAGGAGCATCACACATCAGGCTGATTCTGTCCTCATGCAATGTCCACAATTGCACACTTTCCAGTACAGGTGAATGAATAGCCAGTTGGATTGTCCAGCTTGGTTGTCTTTTCTTCCCCCTGAGATTAGGTAGCTGAGCTGAGTTGTGGCATCCTTGTGGCTGCTGTCCCCAGGGGAGATCGACTAGCTCAGCACAGAGGAGTGAACAAACCTAGGACGTGTGTGTGTGTGTCTGTGTGTGTGTGACTCAGTGTGTGTGTGTCTGTGTGTGTGTGTGTGTCTGTGTGTGTGTGTGTGTCTGTGTGTGTGTGACTCAGTTCCGATGCAAGCAATCCATTTATTCATTAAGCCATGGGGGGTCGAGCGTTTCAGTGCTGTATCTCTCTATGACTCTATGACTAAAGGCAGCGTCTCCTTCAAATCACAGAAAACGAGATGGGTACAGCATGAAGGAAAGGGAAAAAAGGGCTTAAAATTAAGTCACTTGATTTGGACTTTATTTTCTCAATTCCCATTTAGAGATTTTATTCAGAATTTGCTGCCATACAATACAATATTATTGGTGCTTGATCTCACACTTAAAGAAAGCAACCTCACTGATGTGGCATGTTGAAAAAAAAATCTATCTGGTGAAGCTGTTAGTCATCCATGGAGGCTAAGCATCTGAGCCAAAAGTTATCTGATCAGCAGGATTTAAATTGTTCAATCCTTACCTGCTGATTGGGTCCCAAAGGAAAAGAAGGTAGCCACAGTGTACAGATGTCTACCTAAAAGCGAATGACAAAAGTTTATTGTTAGATTTACAGTTCACCGTGCTGATTAAAGGCTGTCATTTAAACTATATCACATCTGATGCAGTCTGGATCGATCACAGTTTATAATTCTGTCCACATGGTCCAGTAATAGAAGTACTTTGTCGTCATAGTTTGAAAGAGTTACTTGTCTTTCACTGGTCGGATATAATGCATTCCATATTGTATTAAAACATCAATAAATGTACTGAGAATCTAGTCACGCGACTTCAGATTAGATCAGCCCAATTTCTAGCTGAAGCTGTCTTAAATCAATGAAGTCAGTTTTAATTTAGGTCCAGGCTATTTTACTTCCAGCATCTTCTGCTTATGGTTAGCCATAGATTTGTGTTTAGACTTGATAGTACAGTTGCTGGCTGTCTTAAAAAGAAAACTCACTTGTCTGTCCTAACTTAAATCTTAATTATCTTGGTAAAAATATTCTTCCATTGTACAATATTCTTCAACCACAGTAACTAGCATCAGGGTTTATCCCTGCCGGATCTATTTGATCGCTATGCTCTGGACAGCAGCACGATTTCTGGTCCTGAGCTATTACTCTTCAAGAGATGTACTTTTGAACTTAACTTCTGTTCTATACCATGTGAAATGAAACTAACTAATTTAATGGTGATGTCCAAAGACAAATTAAAGTTAGCAGAAGTTTATTTTATTAGATTTAAGCAAAACAGTTCTCCAAAGAACAGGGGCAAGCACAGGTCAGATGAGGGTAACAATATTTTCTATCATATCACACAAAAGATCATGGAGAAAGGGGTTTGATGTGACAGTAATAGCAAGGCCTTTTTTAAGCAATGTTAGGAGTCAGCGAGAGAACAAAGACTGCAAAAGGGCTTTTAGAGGTTTTGCAGATTCCCAAGATGTGGAGGAAGTGCTGAATGGTTACTACCTACTGAGCTGGATGATACTAACCATATGGAAATGTGGGTCTATTATGCCAGCTGTTGGCTCACAGATTTACCTGTTTGTTGCAGTCTGGCAACTCTTCGATGGGCTGGACAGAGGCCCATGTGGTGCCTCTATTTAAAAAGGGAGCAAGTCACAACCTGGAAATTATAGGCTAGTTAGTTTCACAACAGTTCTAAGAAAGTTCCTAGAAGGAATCATTAGCGATGTGCTGTAAGATCACTTGGAAAGTGCATTGGTTATTAGGGAATCCCAACAGAGTCTCACCAACTTGATCGTATTTTTTAATAATATTGTAAAGCTGATTGAGCATGGTAGCCTGGCAGATATTATGTATGTGGATTGCCAAAACACCTTCAATAAATTGCCAGACAAAAAGTAATTAAATACAAGAGTGTTAACCCCTCTTTCCATTCATACTCCAATTCTATCGTTCTAATATTTGCACTATCTGAATAGATGAAAGTTGATGCTAACTCTGACATTATTTATCACCTGTAAGTTTCTGGTCTAGTCAGTGATCAGCAGCAAGAATTTGACATAACTGAAGCACCAATGACAACTCCTATGCAACTCCTCACTGGAACATTTTGCTGAATGTTACGACCAGGTGAGAAAGGTGTCTAGGGGGTCCCTTTTAGTCTTCACCTAGTCTTACTGTAACAGGATTTTATTTTGTTAAACACACTGTGTTTGAGCTTCCCCTTGGTGAATCCTTGTTCACCGCTTTCCAATTATAAGACAAAGAAATGAGCAAAAACAGGATTTCTTAGGTTTAAAGAAGAAAAGTGAAATTTATTAAATTAGACTTAAACTCTAATTCAGTTAACGCCTACGGATACACGCCGCACCCCACGCTAGCATGCATACGTGTAACGCACATGCAAATAGAGACAGAAAAGAGCAGAAGAAAAATAAAGTAGAGAGCTTTGAGGCAATCTCTGAAGAGGGGTTTTTGTTACTGTACTGTAGTCCTTGCTTGTAGGTAGATCTTGCTTTTCGTTGGGGCCCAGAATCCTTCTTAAACCTTGTTCACTGTAGGAAACTTTTCTCTCTTGGGGTTCATATGTCTTCAGTGGTTTTCAGTTCCATGAGAAAGAGGTGGAAGCGGACAGGAGAGGTGGCCGTAAGCCAGCCACAAGAGGTCTTTTCAGTCCAAGAGAAAACAGCCTTCTGTCTTTAAACACTCTTTCTCTAATTTAAAACTCCCCTAGTTGGCCAGCAGGTGGTCACATGACCGCCTGGTTTGACCAGGTCTCTTCTGTTTATTGGGGCAGGGACTGGTTCCTTTGTTCCAACACTGTCTGCTAGTGTGAAAAAAAAAATGTCTTTCCAGCCAGGGGCTTGGCAACCCCTTGTAATAGGCCTTTGTTTCTTAGCAGCAACAATTTTTAAAATGTAATGTCCATGTGGTGAAATATATGTGCCTCATTCTTGGCAGGTGGGGGCCTGCATGACATGAACCATCTATCATGGCCTTTAACAGGATCTTGCACTGTGCACACCCAAACAACTTTGACTTGACAACAAAGATATACTCATGATTTTCTAGTTTACTCTCAAATTGCTTTATCTCACTCATGCTCTGACTATTTTCATATTATTTCAAGGGTTCCTCAGTGTCCTGTATCTTTTGATTGTGTTTTTTCTTCTTAATAATGGCCTAACACATGGAATGCTTCCTCTTTGCTTTCATCACTCAACCTTAGCCCTTCCCCAGCTACTCACATATTAAGTCCCATTCCCTCCTTTGATCTCTGTCTGCTGTTAGCATATGATAAGCATGTTGCTAAAATTCTCTTCAAGACTATCAGTCCTTTCCTTTTTCCTCAACAACTTATACATTTCTAAAAAGCCCAAGCCCTTGAATATAGCTTATATATCTTGGGAGACATTTATAGCACCTCTCTCACACTTTTAAACAGTATAAAAGGAAAAGATGAGCTTTCAGCTTCTCTAAAGAATTTTACTCTATTCTCTCTTTCTGTATTTTATTGATACTGCGATGGCAAATAGTCCTCTGAACTTTGCCAATTTATAGCCTTCTAACTCAAAATATGACATGTTGCACACGCTTCCTTCTTCCTGACGTGTTGATTTCAAGGCTCATCAGACAATCTCCTTTGCTATATCCTTTCTTTTGCCAGAATCGGGCAGCACTTTACTTTCCTCAATCTTTCCTTCCACCTTCACTCTGAAATCAAAACTGGACATCTACTAATCACTACTTCTTGATTTACCTTATCTTTTTTTTTGCTATTTGCAACCTTGCTAACAAACAACATTATGAGTCTTTGCTCCCCATCTTGGCTTCTCAAAAAAAAAAAATAAAAATCAACTTTATTTGATATTGAAAGTGAAATGGCATATCCTTGAATATTAGGGACTGTCTTATTTCAGTGTGAACTTCTTTAAATGTCAATGTTATTTTTTTTTTAAATCAAACAACTCTGCTCTTGGACTCTTTCAAGAGTCCATACATGTCCACACATACAAACAGCCCCTTTGATTAATAAGAATTGAAAAAAATACAATGACTGCAAGAACTGCTTGACTAATGATTGACTAATGAAGGTACTTCACCTGTATCAGGGCATTTTTAGGAGCCAGCTATACTGAATTTTCCCATTGAAAAAAATCTACTCAGGATTAATTATGTATAAATGTACAAAATCAATGATTAGATTTTTGTATTTGACGGTCTCCACTAGACGGCAGCACTTGCATCAACAGAAATCTGAAGGAAAAAGACTCAAATTTGCTCCTAGAATCCATAGAAAGTTAACAATTCAAGTCCAAGACTGGACAGACATAGCGGTGGGGCTATGCTTTGAAGGTAAGAAGTAGCGTCAACGTTATTAGGCAAAGAGTCATAGAGTCATTTACTGCGTAGAAAGAGGCCATTTGGCCCATCGGGTCCATGCCGGCTCTCCGCGGAGCTATCCAGTCAGTCATACACCCCTGCTCGATCCTCATCGCCCTGCAAGTTTATTCCTTCAAGTGCCCATCCAATTTCCTTGTGAAATCATTGATTGTCTCTGCTTCCAACACCCTTCTGGGCAGCGAGTTCCACTCGCTGCATAAAAAAGTTCTTCCTCAAATTCCTCCTGCTTCTTTTGCCCAAAATCTTCAATCTGTGCCCCCTAGTCCTTGTACCATTAGTTAATGGGAACATTTTTTCCTTGTCTACCTTATCCAAACCTGTCATCATCTTGTACACCTCTATCAACTCTCCCCTCAACCTCCTTTGCTCCAAGGAGAACAACCCTAGCTTTTCCAACCTAACCATGTACCATCCTGGAACCCTTCTGGTAAATCTCCTCTGCATCCTCTCAAAGACTCTTACATTCTTCCTGAAGTGTGGTGATCAGAACTGGACGCAATACTCCAGTTGGGAACTAATCTGAGCTTTATAAAGGTTCAGCATAACCTTCCTGCTTTTGTACTCTATGTGTCTATTCATAAAGCCCAAGATCCCATATTCTTTGCTTACCACTCTCTCAATATGTCCTGCCACCTTCAAAGATCGATGCGCATGCAGCCCCCAGGTCCCTCTGTTCCTGCACACTCTTTAGAACTGTGCCATTCAGTATATATTGCATCACCCAATCACTTCTGCCAAATGCATCACCTCACATTTGTCTGTATTAAATTTTATCTGCCACCTCTCTGCCCATTCTACTAGCCTATCTCTGTCCTGTTGCAGGTAGTTCATATCATCCTCACCGTTTGCCGCACCTCCAAGTTTGGTATCATCAGCAAATTTTGAAATTCTGCTCTGTATTCCAAGATCCAGGTCATTTATATACAGCATGAAAAGCAGTGGTCCTAGAACTAACCCTTGGGGAACACCACTGTCTACCATTCTCCATACTGGAAAACAACCATTTACCATGACTTACTGTTTTTTGGCCTTGAACCAATTTTTAAAAATCTAATTGGACAATGACCCTCCTATTCAATGAGCCTCAGTTTTGTTAATCAGCCTTTTCTGAGGTACTTAATTAAACGCTTCCTTAAAATTCATATAGACAACATCCACCTCAGTCCCTTCATCAACCTTCTCTGTTACTTCATCAAATAATTAAATTAGATTAGTCTAATACGATCTGCCTTTTACAAATCCATGCTGGCTCTTCTTAATTAACTGAAACCTCTCCAAGTGTATGTTGAATTTTCCCTGATTATTGTCTCTAAAACCTTACCCACCACTGATATTAAACTAACTGGCCTGTAGTTACTCAGACTGTCCTTGCACACTATTTTAAATTGTTTAATTCCTCCTGTAAAATAATGGGTAGAGGAAGGTCATCCTATTAAACATTCATCTGTGATTATTGCTAGTGGTATGTTTAAGGGCTGATATTAAGTTTCAGGAAAACAGGTGGTAGTGGATCAGTCACCCATTATACGCCCTGCCCAATTTTGCTTTCTGCCTGTTTTACATCATTAAAGCCAGCCCTTTGGTATCCAGTTTAGAAATTTCCAGCTGCGCTACTCTAAAAGCAATATTCTCCTGTCCAAAACCAAACCCTGAAGAAACTATCAAATCACATTTTCCCAATGTATCTGTGACACTGCTGTTGTAGAAAGGGATTGAGTTTTTTCTGAGAAACTGAGCTGGAAGATAAACTACTAATTTCTACAGAGAAAGAATCTGGAATAGGGCTTTAGGCTTGTAAATTAGAAGACTTGAGTGCGACTAAGATCAAACATTTTTGTCTATGATGGATGATGGTGTTGGCTTCTTTCTTTTCGGGCATTGTACATATGGGATTAAAAACCAGGTTCATTCACAGAAAATGACTTGGCTTGCATTAGAATTTACATGTTATGCCTGTTCAGGGTACCACATCATAAGTATCTTGTAGGTCTTGTCTGTATTTACGTCTAACATCTTTTTTAAAAAAAAGAGACACATAGTTGAATTTTCTTCGCCTCAGTCAAATTTATAAAAATGTTTTTCTCAGCCTGTCTTACTCCAGTTGACCAGTCCATTTGAGGTCAACAGAGGAGTAGATAGACCAAAGAGACTCTGTGGATGGGTAGCAATAAACCTCTTTTTTTAATACATGTTCCCAGCAAGTGGGCAATGTTTGTAAGACAGCACTTGTTGCCTATCCTTAGGTGCCCTGAAAAGGTGGTATTGAGTCTTTTCCTTGAACTTCTGTTGTCAATGTGGTGACACAATGGTGTTAGAGAATTCATAGATTTTCAGCAAGCAAAATTGAAGGAATATGTCCAAGTCAGGACTTTGTGTAACTTGGTGTGGAATTTGGAGCTAACAGCATTCCCATGATATTGCAGCTCTTGTCCTTTTGGTGGCAGAGGTTATGGGGCAGGAAGGTGCTGTTCATGTAAATTAGTGAGTTGTTGCAATGCATCCTATATTTATTGTAGCTACCGTGCACTAATATTGGAGGGATTAAGCACACTGCTTTATGATGGATGGGTGTTGAGCTTGTTGGCATGCTATTGAGACTGCACCCACCCAGCCGAGTGGTGAGTATTCCATTGCACTCACAACACTGTTAAACCATGACTGTAAAAAAATAGGGTTATTTTGGATACTTTGTTTATTTAACTGTTGGTATTTTTTGAAAAATCTGATCTACAGGCATTAACCAATAAATCCATAAAAGCAATGGGAACTTGTAAAAGGTCTACAATTCTCAACAGAATCGTAACCAGTAACCATACAAAGTTGGAAATGATTTGTTAAGTGAGGTTTATGGTAGTCACAATTCTGTTCATTGAACAGTTAGATGTGTTCATGGGAATTCAGCACATTTTTGTTGTATTCATGCTCAAAGGTAAACTTTTAAAAATAGGATTTCAGCATAAATTGGATCAGAGATCTTTGCATCGCCTATATTTTTTGGGAGAGGGAAGGCAAAGAGAATTGTCATCTTTGGAATTTATGGCTTTCCTGCTGACACAACTTGTTTTAAAAACTGGCATCCCAACTTTGCAGTGTCTCTGTACTGCTTCTCAAACTTCTTGGGTGTAATATTGAATAAGCTTTAAATAACATTAAAATGAATTTAATTGTGTTTACTTTTACAAAATCATTACTGTTGAAAAGCCTTGCTGGTAAAGCATTACAGTTGTGACGAGGTGAGAAAGGTGTCTAGGGGTCTTTTACTGTCTTCACCTAGTCTTATTGTAAAAGGGTTTTATTTTTAAACACACTGTGTTTTGAGATCCCCCTTTGTGAATCCTTGTTCACAGCTTTACAATTATAAGGCAAAGAAATGAGCATAAATGGGCTTTCTTAGGTTTAAAGAAGAAAAGTGAAGTTTATTAAACCTTAAACTTAAACTCTAATATGGTTAATGCCTACGGATATACGACGTGCCCACGCTAGCATGTACACGCGATACACATATGTAAATAGGGACAGAAAAGAGAAGAAAAACAAAATGGAGAGGTTTGAGACAGTATCTAAAGGGTGTTTCTTTTGACTGTTTCTGTCTTTCCAGCTCGCCGTAGAGTCCTTGATTGTAGACAGCTCTTAGTTTATGTTGGGGCCCAGTATTCTTCTTAAAGCTTGTTCACTGTAGGAGACTTTTCTCTCTTGGGGTTCATCTGTCTTCAATGATTTCTGAAGCTGATGAGAGTGAGATGAGAGCAGACAGGAGAGAGATGTTCTCAGTCCAGGAGAAAACAGCTTTCTGAGTTCAAAATCCCTGTTGGAAGTTCAAATTCAAAAAAACTCCAACAGTCAGCCAGTCATGTGACCAAACTGGTCCGACCATGTCTGTTTATGTATTTGGCCATCGTAGCAGTTAACCTGGAATGCTAGCCTTTCCACCTTCAACGTCTGGTAATCAAAAGTCCATTGTGGATTAAATTGGAGCAGGCAGTATCTCCTTTGTCCTTTGAAGTACTTGTCTGTTAATGTGCTAATGTCTCTCTCCAGCCAACGTCTCCAATTTTTTTTTTTAAGTAAGTCCTTTCTTCATCAACAATTGTTTAAAATCAATGTTCATGTAGCAAAATTAATTTTCCTCATTCTTGACAGGTGGGGGGCTTGCCTAACAATTACTCTGATCCTCATATGGACATGGGAATGTGAAAAGCCCACTTTTTTGCTTCTTGTAATAAATTATGTATAATGGGAATCCTCTCACGACAGATTGCAATCATTTCCAGAGCTCAGAACCATTCATCAGAAGAAAGGGCATCAACCCGATACGTTAACTCTGCTTCCCTCTCCACAGATGCTGCCTGACCTGATTATTTTCAGCATTTTCTGTTTTTACTAACAAAAGTACAGTACTTTAAAATGTCATTTGTAGAATTTTGCATAGCTGTTTAGGGTTAATATTACAGTGATAAAGCTATTGCTGACAGAGTAACTTTATTACTGTAATATTAGTGTTTGTATCAGTGTCATTGTGTGTAAATTTCTAAACATAGTCTGTCCAGAGACATGACAATTTCGTAGAGCTTTCAGCTGTTGAAGAGTTAAATAAGAATACTGGCTAAAATGTGCAATAATTGAGGCTTTTAAAACACAATTTGTTTAGTAATGGTTTACATGTTCTTAGCAAAATTAAATTATAAAAAGACTTTAAATAATATCAAATTGATATCTAACATAACATGCATTAGTATAATAAATCTATTTACATAATCAGGGAGCATGACTACTGTTAGAATGTCATAGTTTAATGAGATATCACCATGACAAACAGATGCAGAATGCTCTGAATAACAAATTTATTTTGCATTTTTGTAAGGGTGATTAGGGGTTGGAACCACCCATTATGGAACAGGCATATGACCTAATTTGATGGTCTTGCAATCTATGACACTTTTACTAACCTTAAGTGTCATTCCTAATGTTCCCACAAGCTCTGATTGTGATATTTTCAACTGAAAACACCACTCACAAAAATATCAGAGTAAATATTGAGGATATATAAAATGTTTCATTAATGACGTTTGAAAATTTAAAGAAAGTAGCTTTCCTCCCAGGATTCGTTGTATGCAGAGGGGTCATTTTCAAAATAGTATCTATTGGCAGGCATTGAAATCAGTAATATATTCCATCTCTGCTCGCACTTCAATTTGTTTCCTACTTCTTCTAGAAACCCTCATTAAAAATTACCACTTCCTTTCTTTTCATCCTCCATCTAATGATGTCTCCTAGTGCTTTCACAGCTGTTACAAAAGCCATCCAAGAAGGTAGCATTTATTTTATTTTCTGAGACTTGACACTTAAATCCTTGACTTTCAGGAGAGGTAAAACAAAATGGAAACCTATACCGTCATCCCATTCACCATCTTACAGCAATCACCTCTGAATTGTACGAACAAAAAGCAAAAATACTGGCTCTTACTCTTGCCCACTCAGCATTCAAAATTATCCAGTTCAGTGCCTGAGGCGAGGCTCACAGTCTAACAGTAAGTGAACTTAACTGTACTCCTTCAGGGAAATACAAGTGATTTGATAATTTTGTACATACTGTTTATTCATCATTATTAGCAACAATCATTTTATTTATTAGTTTTACAATCGCTACTTTCTGTCCTTTATTCATGTCCCTGAATTTCCTCAGATGCTCTGCTCTGTGCCAAGATAACTTCATCAGGAAGTGTGATGGAAACCCTGTGAAGGCGATGTGGACACGGATCAAATCAATTGCCAGCAACTGGCTGTTGTTTTAATGTGTTGCTGAGAAAGAAAAACCTCTCTCTGTAACATTAGCAATCACTAAGTGAGAGAGTTAATGGAAGAACAACTTTCTTATTTGTTTTAATACTGTGTTTTCTATCCCCCTCCTGCCATCATTTTAAGGCATATTTTTATTCCACCATTGTTTCCACTGGAAGCAGTTCTGGAATGTGATATACCTGGTGGTGCTTACACAGCACAAGAGAATTTAAAGCAATGGCAGAAATACTGAGGAACTGCACAGATGCAAAGACCACATAGTTGCAGTACTTCCAAAGATTGGATTGTGGCTGTAAGTTGCTGATGATGGACATTTCCTGTGTTGAAGGGGGAAACCTGATAAGCCAGCCTGTTGACCAGAACAAAACGATACTGCACAGCATCCAACAGCTCTGTGCCACCCACAACATGGGCAGAAGCAGCCTCTTAAGGCAAATGCCCATGCTCTGCCTGCACAAGTTCCACATTGCTTATACTGTAATGCTGCTTCAACAGGTGGTTCTGCCTCTGATGATGGCACTGTAATATAAATGCTGTACAGTCTATTTAAGACTCTGCTAGGCAGACAGTAATGCAGTATGCCATTTACTGGAGGGTATTAAAGATTCTGAAAGCACTTTGGAGGAATTCAAAATCTGTCCAACTGGCGTATAACAAACTATTCTGACACATCAAAATAAAAGTTAGCTTTTTTTTTATTCATTCACGGGATGTGGACGTCGCTGGCCAGGCCTGCATTTATTGCCCATCCCTAATTGCCCGTGAGAAGGTGGTGGTGAGCTGCCTTCTTGAACCGCTGCAGTCCATGTGGGGTAGGTGCACCCACAGTGCTGTTAGGAAGGGAGTTCCAGGATTTTGACCCAGTGACAGTGAAGGAACGGCGATATAATTCCAAGTCAGGGTGGTGTGTGACTTGGAGGGGAACTTGCAGGTGATGGTGTTCCCATGTATTTGCTGCCCTTGTCCTTCTAGTTGGTAGAGGTCGCGGGTTTGGAAGGTGCTGTCGAAGGAGCCTTGGTGCATTGCTGCAGTGCATCTTGTAGATGGTACACACTGCTGCCACTGTGCGTCGGTGGTGGAGGGAGTGAATGTTTGTAGATGGGGTTCCAATCAAGCGGGCCGCTTTGTCCTGCATGGTGTCGAGCTTCTTGAGTGTTGTTGGAGCTGCACCCATCCAGGCAAGTGGAGAGTATTCCATCACACTCCTGACTTGTACCTTGTAGATTATGGACAGGCTTTGGGGAGTCAGGAGGTGATTTACTCGCCTCAGGATTCCTAGCCTCTGACCTGCTCTTATAGCCACGGTATTTATATGGCTACTCCAGTTCAGTTTTCGGTCAATGGTAACCCCTAGGATGTTAATAGTGGGGGATTCAGTGATGGTAATGCCGTTGAATGTCAAGGGGAGATGGTTAGATTCTCTTTTGTTGGAGATGGTCATTGCCTGGCACTTGTATGGCGCGAATGTTACTTGCCACTTATCAGCCCAAGCCTGGATATTGTCCAGATCTTGCTGCATTTCTACACAGACTGCTTCAGTATCTGAGGAGTTGCGAATGGTGCTGAACATTGTGCAATCATCAGTGAACATCCCCACTTCTGACCTTATGATTGAAGGAAGCTCATTGATGAAGCAGCTGAAGATGGTTGGGCCTGGGACACTACCCTGAGGTACTCCTGCAGTGATGTCCTGGAGCTCAGATGATTGACCTCCAACAACCACAACCATCTTCCTTTGCGCTAGGTATGACTCCAGCCAGCGGAGGGTTTTCCCCCTGATTCCCATTGACCTCAGTTTTGCTAGGGCTCCTTGATGCCATACTCAGTCAAATGCTGCCTTGATGTCAAGGGCAGTCACTCTCACCTCACCTCTTGAGTTCAGCTCTTTTGTCCATGTTTGAACCAAGGCTGTAATGAGGTCAGGCCCTGTCGGAACCCAAACTGAGCATCACTGAGCAGGTTGTTGCTAAGCAAGTGCCGCTTGATGGCACTGTTGATGACACCTTCCATCACTTTACTGATGATTGAGAGTAGGCTAATGGGGCGGTATTTGGCCAGGTTGGAATTGTCCTGCTTTTTGTGTACAGGACATACCTGGGCAATTTTCCACATTGCAGGGTAGATGCCAGTGTTGTAGCTGTACTGGAACAGCTTGGCTAGGGGCGCGGCAAGTTCTGGAGCACAGGTCTTCAGTACTATTGCCGGAATATTGTCAGGGCCCATAGCTTTTGCAGTATCCAGTGCCTTCAGTCGTTTCTTGATATCACGTGGAGTGAATCGAATTGGCTGAAGTTTGGCATCTGTGATGCTGGGGACTTCAGGAGGAGGCCGAGATGGATCATCAACTCGGCACTTCTGGCTGAAGATTGTTGCAAATGCTTCAGCCTTATCTTTCACACTGATATGCTGGGCTCCCCCATCATTGAGGATGGGGATATTTGTGGAGCCACCTCCTCCAGTTAGTTGTTTAATTGTCCACCACCATTCACGGCTGGATGTGGCAGGACTGCAGAGCTTAGATCTGATCCGTTGGTTATGGGATCGCTTAGCTCTGTCTATTGCATGCTGCTTACGCAATTTGGCATGCAAGTAGTCCTGGGTTGTAGCTTCACCAGGTTGACACCTCATTTTGAGGTATGCCTGGTGCTGCTCCTGGCATTCCCTCCTGCACTCTTCATTGAACCAGGTTTGGTCTCTTGGCTTGATGGTAATGGTAGAGTGGGGGATATGCCGGGACACGAGGTTACAGATTGTGGTTGAGTACAATTCTGCTGCTGCTGATGGCCCACAGCGCCTCATGGATGCCCAGTTTTACATTGCTAGATCCGTTCGAAATCTATCCCATTCAGCACGGTGATAGTGCCACACAACACGATGGACGGTATCCTCAATGTGAAGGCGGGACTTCGTCTCCACAAGGACTGTGCGGTGGTCACTCCTACCAATACTGTCATGGACAGATGCATCCTTGGCAGGCAGATTGGTAAGGACGAGGTCGAGTATGTTCTTCCCTCGTGTTAGTTCCCCCACCACCTGCCGCAGACCCAGTCTAGCAGCCATGTCCTTTAGGACTCGGCCAGCTCGGTCAGTAGTGGTGCTACCGAGCCACTCATGGTGATGGACATTGAAGTCCCCCACCCAGAGTACATTTTGTGCCCTTGCCACCCTCAGTGCTTCCTCCAAGTGGTGTTCAACATGGAGGAGTACTGAGTCATCAGCTGAGGGAGGGTGGTTGGTGGTAATCAGTAGGAGGTTACCTTGCCCATATTTAACCTGATGCCATGAGACTTCATGAGGTCTGGAGTCGATGTTGAGGACTCCCAGGGCAACTCCCTCCCTACTGTATACCACTGTGCCACCACCTCTGCTGGGTCTGTCTTGCCGGTGGGACAGGACGTACCCGGGGATGGTGATGGCAGTGTCTGGGACATTGTCTGTTAGGTATGATTCCTTGTAAATTAGTGTAGAAATATGTCAGTGTATTAATGGATGCAGTAGAAATTACAACTCAGGGGAATTAAACCCCCTGAGCAATAATCCTTCCATAGTCTCCTTTCAGCCTGACTTGTACTGTCCATATGAGAAATGCTTGCACGTGTTGGACTAACAGGATATTTACAGCACAGAAAGAGGCCATTCGGCCCAACTGGTCTATGTCAGTGTTTATGTTCTACAAAAGCCTCCTCCCACCCTACTTCATCTAACCCCACCAGGATATCCTTCTATTCCTTTTCCCCCCCATGTACTTATCTAACTTTTTCTTCAATGCATCTCTGCTCTTCGCCTCAACTGTTCCACATTTATAACCACTCTCTGGATAAAGAAGTTTCTTGTGAATTCCTTATTGAATTTATTAGTGATTACTTTATATTTATGAGCCCTAGTTTTGGGCTCACCACAAGAGTAAAAATCCTCTCTATGCCTACTCTGTCAAACTCCTTCATAATTTTAATGATTTCTATGAGGTCATCCTTTGCAAACAATTCAATAAAATTGTATTTATGCTCTGTATTGCCAACTCAGACAATCATAAATACCAAAAAATAATCACTACACATCCCAGCTGAAGATAAAATCTTTTGCATAAAGTGAAAAAATACAACTACAATTTAGAACTAAATTCTAAGAATACAATAAGGTCTGTACAAAGTGAATTTTTCCCTTTTTTGGATAGTTGTGGTGCCAAGTTGTTAAATGCCTATAGGCACATTTCTTGCAAATCGAGAAAGAAAGTGGACAAAACATTACTAATTCTTTCTGGAATATCCTTCACTTTTAAAGACTAATGGGTAGTTTTGCGGTAATAACATAAACAGTCCTTCCTTCAGTGTTTGCACAGTATGTCAAAGACATTTATTCTATAAGCTGAGGAACTCAAAAGGTCGTTGACAAAGGGCATTTATTAAAGAATGTTGAGGAAATGAAAATGTATTTTTTTCACATTATGCAAAATCTGGCAAAAGGAAATCCACTTTCCACTTACAAACCAGCCAGCAATTGTTTTTTGTTTGCTCTTGAACAGTAAGACATGTCTTATATATCATGACACCATTGTCAATTATGTCAATGCCAGATGTAGAACTTCCTCAATGATCTCAATATTATTAAAATTCTGCAACATTCATAGGTTCTTGCAAAACAAAAATCACAGAATCACAGAATAATACAGTGCAGAAGAGGCCCTTCGGCCCATCGAGTCTGCACCAATGCATTAAAACACCTGACCTGTCTACCTAATCCCATTTGCCAACACTTGGCCCATAGCCTTGAATGTTATGACGTGCCAAGTGCTCATCCAGGTACTTTTTAAAGGATGTGAGGCAACCTGCCTCTACCACCCTCCCAGGCAGGGCATTCCAGACCGTCACCACCTCTGGGTAAAAAAGTTCTTCCTCAAATCCCCCTTAAACCTCCCGCCCCTCACCTTAAACTTGGGACCCCTCGTAAGTGACCCTTCAACTAAGGGGAACAGCTGCTCCTCGTCCATGCCCCTCATAATCTTGTACATCTCGATCAGGTCACCCCTCAGTCTTCTCTGCTCCAGTGAAAACAACCCAAGCCTATCCAACCTCTCTTCATAGCTTTAATGTTCCATCCCAGGCAACATCCTGGTGAATTGCCTCTGCACTCCCTCCAATGCAATCACATCCTTCCTATAATGTGGTGACCAGAATTGCACACAGTACTTCAGCTGTGGCTTTACCAAAGTTCTGTACAACTCCAACATGACCTCCCTGCTTTTGTAATCTATGCCTCGATTCATAAAGGCAAGTGTCCCATATGCCTTTTTCACCACCCTATTAACCTGCCCTTCTGCCTTCAGGGATCTATGGACAAACACGTCAAGGTCCCTTTGTTCCTCGGAACTGCCCAGTGTCAGGCCATTCATTGAATACTTTTCCGTGTCACATTACTCCTTCCAAAGTGTATCACGTCACACTTTTCAACGTTAAATTCCAACTGCCACTTTTCTGCCCATTTGACCATCCCATCTATATCTTCCTGTAACCTAAGACACTCCACCTCACTGTTAACCACTCGGCCAATCTTTGTGTCATCCGCGAACTTACTGATCCTACCCCCCACATAGTCATCTATGTCGTTTATATAAATGACAAACAATAGGGGGCCCAGCACAGATCCCTGTGGTACGCCACTGGACACTGACTTCCAGTCACTAAAACAGCCGAGTGTCATCACTCTCTGTTTCATACAGCTAAGCCAATTTTGAATCCACCTTATCAAGTTACCCAGTATCCCATGTGCATTTGCTTTCTTGATAAGTCTCCCATGTGGGACCTTGTCAAAGGCTTTGCTGAAATCCATGTAAACTACATCAACTGCACTACCCTCATCTACACACCTGGTCACATGCTCAAAAAATTCAATCAAATTTGTTTGGCATGACCTCCCTCTGACAAAGCCATGCTGATTATTCCTAATCAAATTTTGCCTCTCCAAGTGGTGATAGATTCTCTCCTTCAGAATTTTCTCCAATAGTTTCCCTACCACTGACGTGAGACTCACTGGTCTGTAGCTCCCTGGCTTATCTCTACAACCTTTCTTAAATAGTGGGACCACATTAGCTGTTCTCCAGTCCTCTGGCACCTCCCCTGTGGCCAGAGAGGAATTAAAAATCTGGGTCAGAGCCCCTGCAATCTCCACCCTTGCCTCCCACAGCATCCTGGGACACAAATTGTCCGGACCTGGAGATTTATCCAATTTTAAGCCTTCCAAAACCCCCAATACCTTGTCACTCCTCATGACAATTTGCTCAAGAACCTCACAGTCTCTCTCTCTAAGTTCCATATCTGCATCCTCTTTCTCTTGGGTGAAGACAGATGTGAAGTATTCGTTCAACACCCTACCAATGTCCTCTGGCTCCACCCACAAATTTCCCCCTTGGTCCCGAATGTGTCCTACTCTTTCCCTGGTTATCCTCTTCCCATTGATATACTTATAGAATATCTTGGGATTTTTCCTACTTTTACCAGCTAGAGCTTTCTCATATCCCCTCTTTGCTCTCCTAATTGCTTTCTTAAGCTCCATCCTACACTTTCTATACTCCACAAATGCTTCCATTGATTTTCTCTCCTTGTATTTGCTAAAAGCCTCTCTTTTCCTTCTCATCATACCCTGAATGTTTCTGGTCATCCATGGTTCTCTGGGTTTGTTGCTCCTACCTATTACCTTAAGAGGGAACATGTTGGGCCTGTACCCTCCCCATTTCCTTTTTGATGCCCCCCACTGCTCTTCTGTAGATTTCCCGACAAGTAACTCCTTCCAGTCTACCTTGGCCAGATCCTGCCTTATTTTACTAAAGTTTGCTCTCCCCCAATCCAAAACCTTTTTTTGCAACTTGTCTATTTCTTTCTCCATAACAAGCTTAAATTGTACCATGTTGTGGTCGCTATCACCAAAATGCTCCCCCACCAACACATCAACCACCTGTCCGGCTTCATTCCCCAGAATTAGGTCCAGCACTGCACCCTCCCTTTTTGGATCATCTACATATTGTGCTAAAAAGTTCTCCTGTATACATTTTAAGAATTCTACTCCATCTAAGCCCTTAATACGATGATTATCCCAATTAATGTTGGGAAAGTTGAAATCACCTAATATAATTACCCTATTATTTTTACACACCTCTGCAAATTGCGCCCATATTTGCTCCTCAATTTCCCGCTGACTATCTGGGGGTCTATAATAAAAACCTAGCAATGTGGCTGTCCCTTTTGTATTCCTAAACTCTACCCATAAAGCTTCATTTGATGCCCCCTCCAAGATATCATCTCTCCTTACTGCAGTAACTGACTCCTTAACTAATATTGCAATGCCCCCTCCTCTTTTACCCCCTCCTCTGTCTCGCCTGAAGATTCTATATCCCGGGATATTGAGCTGCCAATCCTGCCCCTCCCTCAACCATGTCTCCGTGATGGCTACTATATCACAATTCCACGTCTCAATAATTGCCCTTAACTCATTTGTTTTACCTGCAATACTCATGGCATTAAAGTAGAGGCCTTCCATCCTGGTCTTACTCCCTTGAAACTTACTTCTGCTGTATCCCCTCTGACTTGTTCGCTTTCCTGTGTTTAGCGCAAAATGCGCAAAACATGTCTGACATGTTCGGTACTTCAGATGGTGCTTTCAAAAATGCCCAAAAAACAAGGCACGCTGGGGCTGAATTTTCCCGATGGAGGTTGGAAACAGGAGTCGGGACTGTTTTCAGATTCCAAGCCCCCCTCCGTTCCCACCCCCAGTGGGGCGCAAAAATTCAGCCCTTGGAATCTGTAAACATTGGTAAAAATGCAGGTAAAACGGTGTCTCCTCTTTCAAGGGAGAATGAGAGAGAATGATCCTTTATCCTGGACTAGCTCAACAACATCTATTATCAAAGGATATCAAAAGCATGGCAGGAAATTAAAAGAGGTCCCTGATGGCATCAGGTGTAAATGTACCAGCATGTAGTCAGTGTACTACTGAGACAGACAGAGAGGAGGCTCTCAGGTTTCAACCCATTTTATACTGAATTAAATTGTTCTCAGCCAATGTAGCGATGTAAGAGTTGCAATTGCCCTTTCATCAACCCTGGATTAGGGAGAGCAAATACAACTTTTAAAAATTCATTTCATGGGATGTGGGCATCGCCTGCAAGACCAGCATTTGTCGCCCATCCCTAATTGCCATTGAGAAGGTAATAGTGAGCTGTCTCCTTGAACCACTGCAGTCCTTCTGGTGCCAGTACATCCACAGTGCTGTTAAGTAGGAAGTTTCAGGATTTTGATCCAGCGACAGTGAAGGAATGGCGATATATTTCCAAGTCAGGATGCAGCGTGGCTTGGAGGGCAACTTGCAGATGGTGGTGTTCCCACACGTCTGCTGCCCTTGTCTTTCTAGGTGGAAGAGGTCGTGAGTTTGGAAGGTGTTGAAGGAGATGTGGTGAGTTGCTGCAGTGAATCTTACATATGGTACACACTGCTGCCTTTGTGCATCGATGGTGGAAGGACTGAATGTTTAAGATGATGGAAGGGGTGCTGATCATGCGGGCTGCTTTATCCTGGATGGTGTTGAGCTTTCTGAGTGTTGTTGGAACCGCACTCATCCAAGCAAGTGGAGAGTATTCCATCACATTTCTTGACTAGCTTGGTGCGGCCAGTTTTGGAGCACAAGCCTTCAGTACTATTGCTGGAATGTTGTCAGGGCCATAGCCTTTGCTGTATCCAGTGCCTTCAGCCTTTTCTTGATGTCAGGTGGAGTGAATCGTATTGGTTGAAGACTGGCATCTGTGATGCTGGAGACCTCAGCTGGAGGCCGAGGTGGATCATCCACATGGCACATCTGGCTGAAGATGGTTGCAAATGCTTCAGCCTTTTCTTTTCCACTGATACGCTGCCCCCTCCCCCCGCCCTTCATTGAGGATGTGGATATTTGTAGAGCCTCCTCCTCCTATTAGTTGTTTAATTGTCCACCACTATTCACGACTAGATGTGACAGGACTGCAGAGCTTTGATCTGATCCGTTGGTTGTGTAATCGTTTAGCTCTGTCTATTGCATGGGTCTCAGTTCCCATTCCTGACATTTCTACACCTTTCTGGTAGCTGAGTTACACAGGAGTAACACCCCCTCAAAACCCAATAAATTGTCAACCATCATTATTTAGACTCAAATGAGTCACTTAAATGAGGCCCGTCAATGTCCATGGGACTGTAGCACAGCATGATTCAATACCTTCCAGACAGAAAAGGGGAGAAAATCTGTGCTGATTGACATAATTATTAACAATGTATTTTCTTAGTGATTACAAACCATACATACTAGTCCCATCTGTCTAACTTTTTGCTATTATTTTTATAAGGAGGCAGATACTACTGATTAGCTCGGAATAGATATCAAAAATCTGAGTCAAATTGAATTTTTCCAGTGTTAATTTTGGCCCAATTTTAATGTTTTTGATGTGTATACTCTTGTACTGTACATGCACAATACAACATTATGACTGCTTCACATGTATCAGCTTGGATCAGTCCGTAGCACTTTGGGTTAGAGTTTTATGGGGTGGTGTCCCATAATTGGATTTGTACTCATAAAACTATGTTAAAACATTAGTGTAATCCCGAGGGAGTGCTACATTGTTGGAAATCCCATCCTTTGGATGAAATATTAAACCAACGTTCTGATTTTCTGTTGCAGTGATTCAGGAGATGTTTCGGATCCCGTGACACTAGTCAAACACTGATGGAGAGTTCTCATTGCCAAAATTTTTCTCTCACCCAAAACAATCAAGATTATATTGCTGATGAGGCCCATCTCTAGTTTCTCTGAGAAGGTGGTGGGGGTGAGAGGGTGGGCTTTTATATTTGTAGCAGTTTGATACAACTGAGTGGCATGCTAGGTCAATTTAACCAGGTTGGCATGGGGCTGGAGCCACATATAGACCAGACCAAGTAAGAATGGGAGGTTTCCTTCTCTGGAGGACAGTCATGATCAGTTGGATTTTTATGACAATCTGACAAGGTCGTGGTTACTTTTACTCTTACCAGCATTTCCTTCTTGCCAGATTTTCTTTTTACTGAATTCAAATTCTCAAAATACCATGGTGGGATTTGAACTCACTTTCTTTTGATTATTGGTTTACGTCTTTGTAACATACCCATTACTGTACTGCGCCTCTACTACTTTGAGATGTTCTGATGTGATGAGGTGCTTTATAAATACAGATATTATTATTACCCCTGAAGAGTTTGTGTATTTGTTTTTAGCAGCAACAGGTGGCATCAGCATCAGGAATGGTTGTGTTTTTCAATTTAGATTATTTTACTCCCTTGATTTCCTTCTCTAGTGTACCTACGCCAGGTGTCTTCCCCTGCAATGAGCATGGACAGGAAGGACCTGTTCCTCTCACAATAATGTTTCTTTCTGGAGAGGAAAAGAAAGGGAAGGGACTTTCATTTATATGGCATCTTTCTTGACATCAGGACATTAAGGTTCCTCAGGGCGCTTTAACAAAGTACTTTTCAAGTATAGACACTATTGCAATACAGAGAGAGGTGGTAGCTAATTTATGTACAAGATCCCTCAAACAGCAATATGATGTTGATCAGATAATCTGTCTTAGTGATATTATGGGCCAGCATGCTGGGAGATCTCCCCCACTCTTCTTCAAAGATCTTTTATATCCACCAGAGGAAATCTCGGTTTAACATATCAAAATCTGGCACATCTGACAGTGCAGCACTCACTCAGTACTATACTGAAATGTCAATCTATGTGCTCAAGTCTCCTGAATCGGGCTTGAACTTAATGGATAGTAGGTATAAACAATCGGGGATAATTGGACTCCGATATTCTCATATAATAAAAGCAAAATACTGCAGATGCTGGAAATCTGAAATTAAAACAGAAAGTGCTGGAAATACTCAGCAGGTCTGGCGGCATCTGTGGAGAGAGAAGCAGAGTTAACATTTCAAGTCAGTGACCTTTGATCAGAACTCAATCTGATGAAAGGTCACAGGCCTGAAACATTAACTCTGCTTCTCTCTCCACAGATGCTGCCAGACCTGCTGAACATTTCCAGCACTTTCTGTTTTTATTTCTGATATTCTCATCTTCCCTCTGGGGAAATATATCAACTTTATTTAGCATTGGCTGGTGGTGAAACAGGTTAGATCAGCAACCTACTGAAGAGGAAAATGTGAAAATGAATTTGAGTTTCAATACATTATTCCACCATAAAGATGGTTCCTAAGAAAGTGATTTTATTAACAAGGGCGTGACATCACCAAATGGTTCCCCACTCTGAAGCCAGCCTGATTGGCAGGCTTGGCTTCCAGTTTGGGAGTGAGCAGTTCGGCGGAGGCTGCAGGAATAGTTGGGGGTGGGGGTTGGCGGTGGAGGTTGTAGGCCTCTTACAGAAATCGGAGGTGATCAGTACGGTTGGGTTGAGGGTGGGGGTAGGGGTGGTGTTTGATCAAAGTGAGCTGCCCGGCCAGACACACTGGATCCAGTGGATAAGTGAAAAAGCACTCCCCTCTGGGATCCAGCAGTCCGTATCTGTCTTTAACTGCCAAGTTTCCCAAGGTTCAGGAAACCCAGCTGTCCCCACAGTTAAATTTCAATGGAGAATGACAACGAGGCTGTGAGCCTCATTATGATATTAAAGTGCCAGCCCGTCTCCTTGGAGAAGGTTGGTCATCTGTCCACCTTCCTGCCTCCATTAATACCAGAAGTGGGTGGGTTGGAGGCGGGTTTGGGTTGAGATTCAGGTTTTTAATGCCTCAACCTCCCACCTGACCCTAAGTCTCCTGCTTTTTGAAGTTAAAATGGCCCCCAATAAGTAGAACTATAAAAGGGAAAGAAATCCCGCCTTACATTCTGTAGTTTCAGGATTTTCTTGTTACATGGTTGATTAGGAAATGCATCACCATGGATGGACACAGTCACTTGGTGACTGTCACAGCTACTCCATCAGCTGTGTTTCCCTTCAGTCCAGAAAGGTGGCAGCAGGTCACAAATGCTATGCAAGGTCGGGCAGATGACAAAACAAATAATGTTTACACATGCTAGAGCAAATGGATCACACAGGATCAAGTTACACCTAAAAGGGGGCTTAAACCACGATCAAAATAAAAGAGGCTTGAGTATCTGACATTTCCTATTTAAATTTCTTTAGATTGAAAAAGCATTCTTGCATCATATTTAGAATAATTAGGTCATCACAAGTTTTAGTATTAATTGGTCACTTTAAAATTATGAATTTTAAAATTCTCATCCTTGTGTCCAAATTGTGTCCCCATGGAATCACTAACCTCCGCGAGTCCTATGTGGACTTGAGATCTCCAATGCGGTCACCCATTTCTGGCCTCTTGCACTTCCCCAGTTTTCATTGTTCCACCGTTGGGGGTCATGCCTTCAGCTGCCTAGGCACTAAGCTCTGGAAGCCCCTCCTTAAACCTTTCTACCTCTCTTGTCATTAAGTTGCTTCTTAAAACCTACATCTTTCACCAAGCCTTTTCTCATCTGTCCTAACATCTCTTTGTTTTCAAATCCTTCCATGGCCTCACTCCTCTCTATCTCTGTAATCTCCTCCAGCCACACAACCCTCCAAGATATCTGTGCTCCTCTAATTCTGGCCTATTGTGCATCCCTGATTTTAATTACTCTGCCATACCTTCAATTGCCAAGTCCCCAAGCTCTGGAATACCCTCCCTAAATCTCTCTGCCTCACTTTCCTCTTTTAAGGTACTCCTAAAATTCTACCTCTTTGACCAAGCTTTTGGTCATTGGTAGCTCAGGGTCATACTTTGTTTTATAATACTCCTGTGAAGCACCTTGGGATGTTTCATTACATCCAAGGGACTGTAAAATTTGTTGTTGTGGCTCCGTGTAGGACTTATGTCTGTTAAGGCTCCTGTTTAGTGCCTTTGGATGGATTACGACTTTAAAAGCACTATATAAATGCAAATTAATACCAATAATATTTTGGGTGTTAATGGTATATGTATGCATATGTTGGAAGGAAAAGGGTTATATATAGTGTGTTTCATTTGTTTTCATCTAGGATTGCAGAATGGAATATCCCATTTGTGTATAAAAAGCCATGCACCCTCTCTAAATAATTCACTGAACTGGTGCTGAAGACCACCCACACAGCATTTTGTTTCTCCTCCGGTTAGAAATAAAATGCTGTTGAAGGTGATGACAGTATCATTAAAAAAGTTTAGAACCACGTGTGATAAAATGGCTCAGTATAAAAAGAATAATTCCACAATCTATTGAAGGCATTCAGAAGTTTCCAGCTGAAGTACTATACGATGTAATCGTACTGCGAACAATAATGTTTCTCATAATTAAGTCAAGTTTGATTCGCTAATAAGAATTTCTCAACAAAAAAATTTATAACTCAAAATGAGATACAAAAAGTAAATACTGAAAACAGTAGCAACACAAAGGGCTGAATTTTTGTACTGAGGTCAGGACAATGATGTTGGGTAAATTTCAAGGTTCTAACCCCATGTCACATCAGCACTGATGGCCTATGCGATTTTTGGCAAGTAGGCTAATTAAGGAGAGAGGGTGGGCTCCCAAGGATGGAGGACCAATAGGTGGCCCACTGACACATCGGCAGCCCCACCGTCAGAGGTGGGCGCTGCCAATGTAGGTAGGAGAAAAAGAGGGAACCTCAAGAATGGTGGTGCCCTCTGAAGAGACTTCAAAATGTTTTTAAAAGACCACAGCTGCCAGGCCATCATTGTGGAGGAGCAACCCCTCTACAGGACGGCCAGCAGTCGCAGCTTGACTCTATGGCTATGGCGGGTGCAGGGAGGAGGTTGGTTGCCAAGGTAGATGGAGCACTGGCCGCCCCCACCCCCAGTCTGTCACCACGAGATTGCTTCCATCCCTTGGCCATGTTTAGGCCTCAGTGGGGTGGGGGGGTGGTGGAGGGGGCTTTCATGGCGACTGGAAAATTCGAGTCAGCTTCTGCTGAGTAGCCTTAATTGGCCCAATGAACAAGAGTGGGTAGCCGTTACCCGCAAACCCCAACCCCCACTGGAGATGAGACCACAGCGGAAGCCCGGCACACTGGCTGGTGGTAGGAAATTGTGGGTCTGTCTGTCTGTCTCCAGTTCCACCCCCAAGGCCTGTTGAAAATGTGGCCTTAAATATCCCTGTATACAGCTTTACAAAATCTATTAAGAATGCTGTGAAGAACATGCAGCTATATGCGCGGTTCATTTCAATAATTTAATTTGAATAATACACATATTTGATACCCAAAATTACTTTATCAATATATTGCTTTCAAAAGCTGTGTACGATCATTTAAGTAGCTGTTCACAATTAGAGTGCTGAAATACTAACTTTCCAATAAAATTGTGTTTCTGTTAAGCCTGTCAGCTGCATCATGACTGAGCTATCATAGTCATCAGTCGATATTTTGTTTCATCTTTAGTTTGTTTAAATCTATGTTTCACTATTTTTGTTATTCACCATATTACGCAAATCCTTTCTGCCAAATTTTAGTTTTCTCTGCAATCACATTCCATCATAAAAACTAACCAATAATGTTCCAGATAAAACATTTTCAGGATAAGGTACCACTTATGCTACTAGATACCTTAAAAATAAAACTCATAACATAACATCTAGAAAAGACAGCACTTCAGCAAATAATCACTATTATTTACATCCATTTCCTAATTGCTCTAAAAACATTTCTGATATAATATGTTCAACACCACAAAAGATCATCCAGTGTATATAAATGGATGAGAAAACTCAATAGCTTACAGGTGACAAACCAGAACACTAGGGGAAGACAGGATGCATTTTAACATGGCTTAGTTCCTACTAGTCATTCGCTTTTTTACATCTCAGATTCCAGCTTCTTCAATAACATTGTTTAATAGTTAACTCACGTGGCAGCTTCACATGTGGTACTTGTGGCAGAATCTGTCTCTCAAGGATTGACCTTCACAGCAAAAGTGCACCAAGAGAAGACACCCCACCTAAATGGATTGTTTTCTGAATGTCCATTATCTTTCACAGACGGAAGAATGCCAACAAGTTCATATAGCATATTCCACTCTTGAATGCATTGGGCACAGTACTGAAGCCAAGTGTTTAAGAATGTCTGAATTTTAGAGACTGAGCACAGTTACGATGACTTGAAGTGCAGGTAGTTGAAACATGTAACTTTGAGAATCGCTGATGGCCATTGCAAATGGTGATTACTTGTCTGTTGTGAATTTGGAGTTCTATTATGTCTCATGTTTCCTGCCTTTGCCTCTATCTCTACCTCCCTGTGGTCTTCCGTCTGGGATAACTATGTCCCTGCCATCATTGGACAATTTGCAGAAAACACGACTTATTCTCATTTCTGCTCTCCATTGGAGGTGGCAATTATACTGTGCCAGGATGATAGATTGTGTTGCCAGTTTTAACTCCCTGGAGAACTGCATCCACCCTATTAGCCCTGCCAATAACTCTAGAAAACAAGCCCACCAGGAATGGATGAACCGAAATGTCAATCAATATAAAGGGATGAAAGACAACGTTATTTACTTTTCCCTGCATGATCTTTATTTTTCTTTTAAAACAACTGTCAGCTTAATATTTTAAGTCACCGTTTTGAATGGAAATTTATATCTCAAATCTTTCATTTTAGGACATATTGCTTCAAAGAATAGCATATCATCACATACACTGCTCTGGGGAGTTGCGGATAAGCAAGTTGAGTCCTAGTATACTGTAGTATGTACTCTTTTAGTTAAATATTACTATGGATGACAATTTGTATTACTGAGGAGCTGAGAATAAGCAGCTTGAATCCTTCCTTCAGTCTACTCTTCTCAGTTCCATGGTACAATGCAGATGGAATTTATTCACACTATCCAATCCTCACTCATTCATATAAGAAAATGTAGACTGAATGAATAGCTTGTTCTTTTGTACAATCTTCAGATGAATTCCTCCAGTTGATCTGTAGTTCAGAGTAAGTGTCTGTGCATTTTTTTTTTACTGCGTGGAAACAACAATTCCTGTATGTATCCACATTGATGTGCATTGACTTTGTTTTTCTGTGTTGAATATTTAGAGAAAAGAAATGACAAAAATGAAGTGGGCGATTGTATCAGAGTTTCATGGTGTGCAGTCTTGAGTGCAAAAATAATGCTGGAGGTGTAAGAATGTAATTTTTTATGACAATAGCTTTGTACTGCATTGTGAGTTATTAGTCTGAGTTCTATGCTGGCAATAGGAACAGCTGATCAGAATATCAGTTGTTTTACACGCAATATCAAATAGCACATTCATTTTATTTTGTTTGCAGAATGGTCCAACAAGTGTGTGCCTACTATTAAGCAGGAACACTGCTTGAGGTAACCAAAATCAAGGGTGGTAGAAGCAGATTAAATAGTAACTTACAAAAGGAAATTGGATATATGTTTGAAATGAAAAAGATTGCAGGGCTATTGGTAAAGAGCAGGGGAGTGGGACTAGAAAGCCACAGACACGATGGGCCTTCTGTGCTGTATGATTCCATGAATGTATGACCGATTCTTTTGCAAAACAAAAAAAAGTCATATTCACTACACAAATTCTTCAAATGAGGAATCGTAAAGATGAGGATAGCATGGTTGGAACACCTGTTAGAATAAGGAAACATGTAGGGGGTCGCAAGGTGAATCCGAACAGTTGAGATATCATGTTACAAGTTGAAATCATTAGTAATTCTATAATGTTCTTGAATGGATGTGTTGATAAGCTTATGATCAATGCTCACCGCCAACATTCTGTGGAGCAATTGACATTTACATCAAGTGATTAAAGAGAATGGTAACCTCACCATCATTGCACAACTATTTTTTTAAAAAACAAGCTCAGGCTTAGCATCATTGTGAAGCATTGACAAAAGAACATATTTCACAGATAATCTCTTCAGTGGCATGTTGCATACCAGTCTCAGCAACGGTTGGACTGAAATCTAACAATAAGGAAAAGAAAAGGCCAATAAAAGTGGAGTAATATTCCAAACTAAACCAGATTTGTGCCCTTACAATGAAATTGTTATAAACTGAGAATATTTCAAAAACATTACAACTTGATCAGTCTTCATTATCTAGGATTGGTTTATCAATATAGTACTCACAAAGTAAGATCTTAATATTGTCTGAAAGCTTCTTTTTGACACTTTATGATTCACTGTATCCTTGTTAATCGTATGCCCTATTTACTGAAACAATTCAAACTCTGATGTAGCTATCATCCGCTCCAACAGTTAGACTTGCTTTAGTGTCAGAAGAGATGGCATACGGCACTGCAGCCTAGATATTGTTTTGTGCAATAATTGCATGTGAATGTTTAATATGTTTGTGTGATATTATTTTATCTCCTATTTTATGAGGTGTTAGCTCATTTAAAACAAATAAGCTGGGAAGTATGAGAGAATTAATTATACCAACTTGAAATTTTTTGAGACTGGTAAAGAGATGGAGGTAGAAATTTGTCTTGGGCGGTGGCGCAAAACGGGCAGTATCGGATCTGCCACCCATTATACACAGAGCCTTATATTTAGTTCTAATACAGTCAATGGAACTGGCCCAAGGTGCTTCACAAAAGTGTCATCAGGCAGAAATTGATGTTGAACTAAAGGAGGAGATAATAGTTTGATGAAAAAGGTAGGTTTCAAGAAGGGTCTTGAAGTGGGGGAGAGAGGTAGAGAGACAGATAATTTTCGGGAAGAAGTTTAGGAGCTTGAAGTGAGATAGCTGAAGGCACATCCACAAATGATGGGGTGAAGGAAGTGGAAGATGCACATGGACAGAAGCGGAGGAACACGGAGTTTTATTTTATTTTATTTTTATTTTATTTTATTTTAGTTCTCGGAGGATTGTAAGGCTGGTGGAGGTTATAGGACGTTTCCTTGGAATTCCCCTTTAAAATCATCTTCAGAGATCCAAAGTTCACAAAATAATCCAGGTAACAATTCTGCTAAAATAGCAAAGTATTGCGATATGCACAATGTTAAAGTTTGTATGCTATTGTCACCCACTAAGCTTGTATAACCACAAGCAACTTCTTTATAACATGTAAATAATTCAGCTTCTATGCAACTGTAATAAGAGCTTGATATATTCAAAAAGAAAATGAAAAGTTGGCTATAATTTCAAATATGTAACCAATTATATTTAGTTTTAAACAATCTAATAGTTGTCAAATGTAATATGTACAATCTACACAATCCTTTTTACATTTATTCCTAAAATGTCATTCAGTTTAACAGGCTCAAAGCAAAATGATTATTAAATATATAAAGACTGGGTGTGAATGAATGAGCCGTATGCCACACAATAGGGACGGTTTGTTCATCAGCATTATTTTTTGCTTTATGTGGTCACCCACAATAGAGTTATTTCAGGCAGCCTGCTGATAATCCAACCATTGCTTGTACATAGACATTTGATAAGTCTGCTGACTACACCGACCTTGGAACTCTAGCAGGGAAATGTGCCTCAGAACTGACAGATCCAGGTGCCAGTTGGATAGATTAAATTAGAAGCTAAAATTTCTCACAAAAGTAACTCCCCTGATGTTAACCTATCTTTCCTGGCAGGAGTGATCAGGTTCAGGTTGAATGCCCATTTTACTGATTTTATCCTTTATGTACTTCACTGGAGAGTAAAATTGAGCAAGGTGTAAAATGGACAAATAAAATATTTCCATTGCTAGTGACATGACAATTAAATGAATTCACGCTTCCCTTAATTTCTCCTTTATTTCCTAATTACTTATAAATGAGAACTTGCTCCCCTTCTGCACTTCAAGGACTCTAATTTTGCTTCCAGTTCCAGGTTGGAGTTCAAGTTGTGATTGATGCTTGAACCGAGCCATCAATCTGTATAATGGCTTCAATTGATTTGTAGCTGGACTGCACAGACCAAAAGAAGAGATTAAAACTCCATCTGCTGAGTTTGACAAAAAGCATTCCATCATTTAGGGGGCTCTCAGAATAACCGTGTTACCTAAAAATGTGGACTCTTCCAAACTAAACAACTTCTGTCCCCTTGCAACGAAATGGGTATAAGCAGAGGATAATGTTCAAAAACATTACCACTTGACCAGTCTTCATCATCTGGGATTAGACTATCAATATAGTACTCATACAGCAAGTTTTTAAAAAATATTATCTGAATTCTTCTTTTTGTCACCTAACTGATATGTATCTTTGTTAACCACAGGCCCTATTTGTCCAAGTAATTCAAACACTGATGCTTCTATCAGATATCCTCAGTATTGTGCTTCTATTATGCATAACTACATCAGTCAAAAATAAATTGTACTGGACTGAGTGCATGGAAAAGCACTTGGAATCTTTTCAAATATAACAATGAAATGAACAAATCCTCCACTTGTTTACCATGTCCCTGTGTCGAATAGGAAAGGTTATGATCGAACCGTTTGGCTGGGTTTTCAATTTGGCTGCTGAGGACACATATGGAGATTTTACAATTTCCACTTGAATCAAACTAGGTAGGTCATAAATCTTTCAAACACACAGCAATACTTTTTTGACAAGGCAGTTATACTGTCGGGTTCTTTATCAAGACATCCTTCAGTTATTGGTTTGTCTTAACTTTTGCCACAACTTCCCTCTTGTTACCCAGCTTACACACTAGGATGGCCGTACTATTTCAAAGCAGAGATATTGTACCTGAATCGCACGCCTGCATAATGATGATGGGAACTCTAGGTGACTAACTGCTGCTTCTTGCATTTGGTGAGAGTGGAAGGGATTTACTTCTCCCCTCCACCGTGTATGTTTTATTTTTATTTCATTAAGTTTTTCTTGTGTCTTCTATTAATTATGGCTTACACCATCCAATCGTTTTCATTACCAAAAAACTAATACTCTCATTGGGCTGGATTTTGTGCGGGAGGCGGGGCTCCCAACGCTGGGCCGAAAAGGAGGGGGGAACCCCGCCTCTGCCTTTTCATGCCCCCCCAACCAATGGAGCGATCCTCCAGTTTTTTAAAATCAATGTTTCAGGAGGCGGGAAACCGTCCCTTTGAAGTCTTTAAAGGGATGGGATCCCGCCTCCGAGAGCTGCTGGCCAATCAGAGAGCTGGCAGCTCAGCAGTATCAACAACACCACTGGGAGTGGTGGCCACTGCCGGTTCTGCAGAGGCCTCAGACCCAGGCACAGTCCTGAAGGCCCCGGAGAAAGGCATTGGGGGGTGGTCGTGTAGTCCGGGGAGGGGGGTGGGGGGGGATAGTGAAGTTCATCCCAATGGTGGTTCTCCATGGGCCACAGATTGCCTACGTAGGAGGCCCCCCTCCCACAAGCCCGCAGGGAGGGCACCTCATTTTACAAGTCGTCGTCCCCGCCACTGGTAAGATCCCAGCGGCGGTGGAAAAGGCCCTCAACTGGCCTCTGGGGGGTTAGGTCGCCATCAGCCTATCCCGCTCCAGGGAAGATCGCTGAGTGACAGGGAGGCGACAGGCCCTTCACCCGTCACAATACTCCATGCCCTCTCCCCCCACCTCTGACCCCGGCTCAGGGAGCCTCACAAAATCCCCACCATTATCTTAATGCATTGGCCTCAGCTGGATCATATGGAATCATGGAACAGAATCGTAGAATGGTTACAGCTCAGAAGGAGGCCATTCGGCCTATCTTGCCCATGCCAGCTGTTTGCAAGCGCGATGCAGTTAGTCCCACTACCCCATCTTTTCTCTGTAGCCTTGCAATTTTTTTTTTCTCTTCAGATGCTTATCGAATCCCCTTTTGAAATCCATGATTGAATCTGCCTCCACCACACTCTCAGGCAGTACATTCCAGATCCCAACCACTCACTGCATAAAAAAAAAGTTTTAATGTAATTTCTAATGCACTTAGTACAATGGAAAGACGGAAACCAGAAACCAAAACTCTATGTACATTTCGTGGATCAAGCAGAAGTGACTGAAGTTGAGTGTTTCCAATTTTATGTTATTATATACACATTATATCATGTCTTTTCTGAAAATGCAACCTTATAGTTTTAAAATTATAATCTTATATTAGCACATGGAAATTATTTTTCTCTTATTTTTCATTACTGATGTCACATCCTCACTAATCTTCTTATCAAATGATCTCTTCACCTCCATATTCCATTTATCCTGCTTTAAAATCAGTTGTATTTTGTTCAGACAGCACTTGCAAAGGAACACTGGCCTGACTCGTATGTGTATTGTAAAATAGTAGATTGTTAGGGATGAACTATTGAAGCACATAAGGCCACTTATTAGTTTTAGGCTTGTATACAATGACCACTTGTCCACATATCCTCTATCCCAAAATGGACTTATCTTATGGTTATAATGTCTGGAATGCACTGCCTCAATGGGTGGTCAAAGCAAAGTCAATAGTAACTTCCAAAAGGGAATTGGATACATACTTGAAAAGCGAAAAGAAATTACAGGGCTATCAGGAAAGAGGAGAGGATTTGGACTGATTGGAAAGCTCTTTCAAAGAGCCAGCACAGGCACAATGGGCTGAATGGCCTCCTTCCTGTATAATTCTATGAATTCCCCCTTACTGTCCTCCAACCTACTTTAAAAAAAATTACTCACTCTACAATTGTGCATATGGAAAACAGTTTGAATTCCAATGGATCCCATACCAACTGTTTCATTCAGAATGAATTAATAAAATACAACATGCTAAACGTAAGGATATTTCCATGGAATGCAATTTTTATTACATATAAATCAAACGCACAGCACTTCTATGCTTTGTTCTGCATATATTTCTTCAACTGCCAGATAATTTGTGGCACAGATGTGTATTTACAAGTTCCTGCACTTTATTACAAGTGGGAACAAACACCCAAAAAGTCTGTACGTGGCTTTCAAAGAACCAAAGACAGCACATGGAAATACAATCAAGTGTGCGCCATCACTTCTGTCTGGATTGAGGGACTTCTGGCATTCCTCACTACCTGCTTTCTAGTACTTTGCCAAAATTGGGACAAGAGTGTGAGATAAACGCAATTGGAGTTAAAGATTGATAAAGTGCTTAAGGAAATAATGTTCTTTGAGCGAAAATAAAGTGTCAAGGACCAGACACTACTACATTTATCACCCAGAAAAGGGTTGTAAACTGCAGAGTTTTAAGTTCACAGCTGACTTTAATCATGAGTAACTTTGAGGGCTGAAAGGAAAGCTGATCAACAGTTGGATTATTCTGTGAAGAAAAAGATTACAAATATGTTGAAAAACATCAATAGCAGGATGGATATCAAAACTACTTCCTGAAAATTCATGGAATAAAAAATAAACAAGCAGCCACTGACCTTTAGTGGTTCTGAAGTAACAACAGCATTCCAGTAGAAAGTGGAGACGTTCCCCAGTGCAACTGGACAGTAGTTCTTACTGTTTCTGAGGAGATTGGAAGAGTGAAGGAGGCTTTGCTCTGTGCTCCTGTTTAAATACCACAGGTCTTCAGCTACATTCGTGCTGGAGTTTCTTGCACTCCAAAAATAGAGCCCCTGCCACAAATCAAGGATTTCCAGCTCAAACGTTTAAGGGTACCAAGGGAGAGAAGGGCTGCCTGGAAGCGGAAAGCTGTGACTAGCTATTGGTTGAACCAATGCATACCAGATTATAGGAGCATTGAAGACAGCAGCAGTTCAGAATAGGTGTTTATTTCACAATAGAGGAATGGGGGTGAGGGTGGAGATTCATAGTGAGAAAGTGCTTTAAAAAGCGAGACAGAAGAGTTTTCCCCCTTTGGCCTTTTCTATTAGAAAAAAGTAAAAGAAAGATTTGATTTTTATGACATAATTATGCATATCCCCTCTTACTGAGGGGGATTAAAATTTAATGCTACTAAGCAACATAGGGAGTTTAGTTAGAAATATTTCTTTAAATCATTTTAACACTAGTGAACAACACAGTGCAACATATCTCGGTGTATTCACAATAAGGTTAAAGTTAAAATTATATTAAATTATCACACTTATTAAAAATTGTAAATGATTGGTAGACTCTATAAACTAATTAGCAACTCAATAAAAGATACTGGTTTAACTAAATCACCCATTCTTTATATATTTACTGCTGAAATGGATTGATTGTTAACACCTCAAAGTGTGATGCTAATGCTGCACGAGTGTCAAAAATCTTTGCAACATGTTTTAATTGTCCCTATTAGAAGATTTGATGCCACTAGACAGTGGATGGATAGAGATGGATAAATTCCTCAAACCTTTTCCTCTTTCTTCCTCTCTTCTCTCCTCAAGACACTCCTCAAAGATAAGCTATAACTCGATGGCCACAAATTCTTTTTGCTGGCTAAAACTTAGGCCCTAAAATTACAGCATGGCTTACTAGCATATAAATGTTTAGTTAATAAAAGCAAAATACTGCAGATGCTGGAAATCCAAAATAAAAACAGGAAATGCTGGAAATACTCAGCAGGTCTGGCAGCATCTGTGGAGAGAGAAGCAGAGTTAACACTTCAGGTCAGTGACCTGTCATCGGAGCTATATATTATAAATATTTAGTGCCTGACATTCCTTTGCCCCACTATTTTAACAGAGATGTTAACCTATTCAATAGTGGGTTACTGACATCATTAAAATGGTGGCAAAAGGAATTTCAGAGAAATGTGTTCAACACTTGGATGCTAATATCTAATGAGATAATGTTAGAGTCATGGTATTACTTTGAGGTCATATCCTTGCTTTCTTACTCTTTTGAAAAGAAACAATTTTTCATGTAGTTCGTGCTTTACTGCAACTGTGCAGCAGAACCCCTCAGTTATACTTTACAAGGGGTTGGTGACCTGTTTTCTGTCTTATCCTTGTAATTATCATTAAAGTACACAGTGAGCCAGCTAAAGCTGGACTGTCATAACAATTGGTGACTGCCTTATTGATCAAACCAGACGTAGTTTCAAATGCAGCTTCCTCACAATTCAACTCTGTGCTAGTCTCTATCAAGGAGAAATTTAGTTTCAATAGAGATAGTTGATTAAAATTTGGAACAAGCTGCAATGATTAAACATGGACTCGTCAACATTTTTTCAATTAAGTGCATAATTAAACTATAAGCCTGGAAATTATTCTGTACAATGTTATGTTATGAATGTTTAACACACTTGTATCAAATTCCTCTGTTTATTTTTTAAGCGCAGCATTAATAACTAATTTATTTTAAGCAGACTAGCATTTGTTAAAAGAGCAACTGAAGGAATATGAATGCATGAAGCTTTTGCATGATAATATTATGCAATGTAATTTCCAGATAACAGTTCTTTCCAATTCCCTCTCCATAGTACTATAGAAATTTATCCCTTGAAGATGGTCTTCAGCCTATTATATATGAGCCAATGCTTTGTTAAAGCAATCCAAAACAAACTTCACTGCCTTTTTGTGCCTCTACTGTTATGTGTTTACACCTTTAAGAGGTGTGGCTACAAGATCATGTTAATCATGTAAGAGCTATAATGTAACACACCCCACGTGATTCTGAGTGTTTAGCAGTCGTGAAGAAATACCTGTACAGTGAACATCTCTAGCTGCTCTACCATTACTCAACAAAGAATCCACAATATTGCATTACTGATCCCATCTGGAGTGGTCAGGCTTTGTGTACAGTCTCCACTAACACAGGAAATTCAAGGAGCACGCAACATTTACAACCTTGTATCTTCCCCTGATTCCTTTAGTAGATGCAGTGATCTCTACCTCAACGATTTCTAGTGGTAAAACATTCCATTGTTCTATCTTTAACAACTGTTATCATAAAGAGATTTCTCCTAATTTTTTTCTCACTCTCTTAGTAAAATTTGGAAATTGATAACATTTTGTCAAGGACTCCCAGACCAGAGGAAATAACCGTTCCTTATTTGATTGTCAAAACCCTCCATAATTTTTTTTTAAATCGATCAAATTTGCTTTTAGACTACTCTTTAGCAGTGAAAATAGTCCCAATATGTCAAGGCTTTCCCCATAAGTATAGTTTTGCATCTCCAGTATCATCCTGGTAAATCTGCACTATACACTATGGGTTTAATGCCCTTTCTATAATGGAGACTCCAAAACTGCAATAAAAGCGAAATACTGCAGATGCTGGAAATCTGAAATAAATCTGATAAAAGGTCACAGACCTGAAACGTTAACTCTGTTTTTCTCTCCACAGATGCTACCAGACCTGCTGAGTATTTCCAGTACTTCCTATTTTTACCCCAAAACTGCATACAGTACCTAAGCTGTCACCTAACCATCGTTAGATAGAAATGTATTTTTACTTATTCATAATACCTGAAAGGTTTAACATTTAAGATTTTATCTTCCTGCACTCTCAATCACTGACCCCCTCGAACATAACTACTTGCCATCTTTTCCCATTCTGGGCATTTACCCAAACCATTTATACTCATTAACTCTTATCTTTTGCAGCCTTTAATGCTAACTCTAGTTTTGTCATCTTTCCCCTCTTTTTCAAAAGGAAAATTGTATGCTTGAAAATTAAACCATGTTTTACTTAGCAGAAGGTGAAGAGAGAAAAGACACAGATAAACCACAAATAAAAGATGGGTCCATGCAATTCACATCAGTGGCTTTCCTGTTTGCAAACAGATGAAAATGATTTATCATAAGAAACACTATAAAGATCGTGTTCATTTCAGCTTGCATCTTTGGTGAATATTTTTGTTCATGAATATAGGTGAGGTTTGCAAGCAAGCCTTGTTCAATCTCTCTAACAAATAATGGGTTCCTATTTTAGAAGTCCAGCATTTTGATTTGTGTAATGAATAAAAAATAGTAGTTTCTGTGTTTTGGGTATTTAATGGGAACAATCTTAACCTAACCCATTGGCAGCATCCAGTGGAACTGTACTGGTCAAAGGAAAATAAAAGGATTTTTGTGTCCCTTCACTCTGTGATCACAAAAATGTTGTGCTGCTAATTAAATACAAGATTAAAGGTACATTGCAGTATTTGCAGCACTGCAATAGCAGATGTGAAATTAGCTATAAGTTGGCCTGAATCCTGCACTGCCTTTTAAAAATGTTAAGCCCTCCCATCTGTTGGATAGTCACAGTCACAGCTTATTGTGGATTTCCCACACTACATTGCATTGGGTCTTGCAGAAAATGTCTATCACTCTGACAGCAGTCTTAAAGGCTGACATTTAAAGAGTCAGAAGGCAAACAACAGAGGATTCAATGCCTCTGTCACTCAGCTAATTTGATCCAGATTAATGGGATATAAATCTCTGTTCTAGTTATGGATACCCCAAAGAAATAATGTTTGGGCACTATTTATCCAATTCCTTTTGTGTAGAAGGTTAAAATTATCCATAATTCAGCAGTAATTGACGCTGGAATCACCGGGTCTCATTCAGAAAGGCTCTAATAATGGCTCATAGGGAAATGGAAATGTCATATTAGTGCACTGACATGTTCTTCCAAAACCGTGTTTAACTTGCACTGAACAGAGAGTACAGAGAACTTGGGCCTGATTTTCAAAGGGCCACAGGGTCAGAATCTGCTCAGGCACCATTTGAAAATCGCAGTCCCAGAGGTCGTCTCAGGATCCCGAGGCTTCTGGGATAGTTTTGAATTTTCAAAGTGTTGGTGGAAGGAAAGGAAAGGGGAGCAAGTACACTGGCAAATATTGGCCTATTAGGAGCTTGTTAAGAGACAGGGCATTTGGGAAGGCAATTTTTAAATCTGATTTTTGACCAATCGGGTGCACAACTAGCACTGGGATGAGCGCTGTAACTCCACTCAGCATCCATGGCCACTTTCTGCCTGTCCCTTTCATGAGCTCGGCAAGACAGCAGCAACCCCCAACATCACGAATGCTAGGCAGGCAACTCCTGCCTCATGGAGGTACTCGATGCCTCTAAGTGGGCACTGAGCTTGCCTCTTGCCCAATTAGGGCATGAGCATTCAAAGATCGTGTTGTGAGAGCGACACAGCTGAAGCACAGGGTCAGGACCTGGAATTCATCAGGGTGTTGGATTCCTGACCCCGCTTTGAAAGTCTGGTCCCTTGACTCTGTATCTCACTGATGGTATATCTTGCTTGAAGTACATCATGCTGACAATGGGTGCCGAAAGTGTGAAGCATTTCAGTCCCCAGGAATGGCCATCCCTCACCCCGGTGAGCACAAAAGAAAATCACCCAAAATATATAGAGTGAGCTCAATCAATTTGCTGCCCAATCTCAAGGCAATTAGCTCAACTCTCCATAACATATTGGCTGAGAGCTGCATTGTAGGCTTTGTCCATTGGACCTGTCAGGAAGATCAACAACTGTAACCATGTCCAATCTCAGGCCCCCATGAGCGGTTATTATTGTAAGTCAATGCCACCAATATTGTTATCATGGATAATAAACTCTAATAACTCAACATAGATAGTAGATCATAATTCAAACCTATCTTGGGGTTGGATTTTCAACTTTGTTTTGTAATCATTTTCATATAAATTATATACAAAGGCTTATTCTTTTGTTAAATATGCCATTCTTTTATTTTCAATATAGTGGCTAGGGATCTGGTGTAAATGCTGCAGTTACAGGCCTGAAGCCTTTTGTTTTGTTATTAATTAGATTACAGCTCTCATTATTTATAGAGGATCTCCCTGCTATACAATTTTGAAAATTGCAAGTGACAGAATAACTGTTATTCGATAATATATATTGGGATTAAGTTACAAAGCATCAAGTCAATGAACAGCTTAGAAATATCATAAACCGAGAAGGCAAAGTGGAGGTTGTTTATGGATGGGATTTGACATCCAAGGTGGCATTGTTACCGTGCAACCCACTCCCCTTAAGAATTCTGTTGTGTCCAGGGACGCATATGAAGAATGGCCAACTGACTGAGACATTCGAAAGCTGCTACTTTCAACACTGTCCTTCAAGGAGAGGAAAGGTGAGGAGAAAAGAATTTGTTTCTAATGATGTCTCAGCATTTTACCGAAGAATTATTGGTGCACTAGTACACTGTTCTGATTTGGAAATGTTTAGTAATGTTGACACTTTTTGCTCTATAATATGACCTTTGACTTAAAAATAATGGTGCCATATGGAAAGTCTACAGTGAAACGGTGCTACATTTTGAGCAGCAGATAATTGACAAAACACATATAGTATATAAAATAGGAGCATAGTTTCCGACTACAGGAAACTCAGCTACATTGTAAAGATAAACAGCATTGTATAGCTCCTATGTTTCCTTTTGTTTAATATTTATATACTAGCTTTTTGAAATTGATATGTAAAACTGAGATATTATTTCGTTGATGATATCATACAAAGACTTAACAAATTCAGATCAAATTCCTCTTTCCACTATTTTACTGGGAGATATTAATCTGTTTACTTTCAATGGTTAATCAGTTGACATACAATACCATTTACTCGACTGATTCCTGGGATGAAAAGGTTATCTTATGAGGAAAGGTTGGACATGTCAGGTCTGTATTCATTGGAGTTTAGAAGGATGAGAGGTGATCTTATTGAAACACACAAGATCCTGAGGGGACTTGACAGGGTGGATGTTGAAAGGACGTTTCCCCCCATGCGAGAAACTAAAACTAGGGGGCTCAGTTTAAAAATAAGAGGTCTCCCACTTTAAGAGAGAGATGAGGAGTAATTTATTCTCTCAGAAGGTCGTGAGTCTGTGGAACTCTCTTCCCCGGAGAGTGGTGGAGGCAGGGTCATCGAATGTTTTCAAGGCAGAGGTAGACAGATTCTTGACAAACAAAAAGGGAGTCATAGGGTATCGGGTGTAGGCAGGAAAGTGGAGATGAGTCCACAAACAGATCAGCCATGATCTTATAGAATGGTGGAGCAGGCTTGAGGGGCCGAATAACCTACTCCTGTTTCTAGTTTGTATGTACCATTAATGATAATCACAAAAGATTATAGGCCAGAAAATAACAGTAGAAAACTACAAAAACTTGTTATTTTTTAAAGTGTATTTTCTGAATAAACTGAAAATCTTAACTTGTTTTACTTGTATTTTTGGCAAGAAAAAATATAAAATTGCCCTTAAAAGGGTTAATGGTAGATGATATAGTTCTCACATTTTGATTGGAAGTATATGGATATTTGCCCCTCTGTATTGGTCAGCCCAGAGTTGTGGCCAACACATGTAAAGTGGGAAGTCAAAGAAAAGTTTCAGTTGCTCACTTTTGACTGTTTCCTCTGTCATCATTCACATTGGACTAAGCGCAGGGCATGGTAGAGCCAATTTCCTTCGTACCCAGGAATGCTCAATTCCCCAAGTACATAAGGAGGCGAAAATCCAGATTGTCATATCCTAAAATTCTTTTCTAGGAAAGTAGGAAAGCGTTATGGAAAAATGAAAGTCCAAATGTCAGTGATTAAAAGATGTGGAGGAGGGTGATAAAAATTCTCTTCAGAAACCTGTAATCTATAAGTTAAGTTGGTATCCTCTTCCATTCACCAACTGCTCATATAACACATATCTGAAGTACTAAGGGGAGCTTGTAGGCCTTTTCTTTGAGTGTATAATGTTACACCAATTGCAGAAGTGGTGTAAACCCTAAAAGTTTCCATATACTTCAACAGTACAGCTTTACTAATGAGATCACTGTTTAAAAAGATTAAGCACAGTTGCATTCAGTGCAAGGATGGTGCATAAGCATAAGTGCTAAAGACCTTAAAGAAATTCAGACCCATAGCAATTGTAATTATAAGAATTATAACCTGCACTTATCGTGAACAAAGCAGGATGTAACAGAATATTGTATTTCCAAACCAAGTTATTCACCTTTCTAAGAAAGGACACAGGTTGGATTATGATGGCTGAGGTCCTGCTACTAGGGCCAAAAGCGGGAGGTGACCCCACTTAAGCTGGCGGTGGAACCCGGGAAGGTGTATTGCCGGCGGTGGTCAATTAAGTGGCTGCTGCCGGGGCCACCATCACAATTAAGGATGGTGACCCACCCCAAAGAGCTGCCTGCCCAATCAGAGGGCCGGCTGCTCAGCAGCGCCACTGCTAACAATGGCCAGTACTAAGGTGGCAGCCAAGAGGAGAGGGCACCTCAATGGCTGAGCCACCCTCAAAGAGGGGTAAGTGGGTTTAGGGGTAGCAGGGACCTGGCAGGCAGGCCCTGACTATCAGTGGGGGTGGGGTGGGGGGTTTGCTGGGGGCAGGTGGCACCATTGCCACAAAGGCAGCCTTTGCCACCAGGGGGCCGCTCTGTGATTCATGAGTGCCTCTAAAGGAAGAACACCACACCACCCCCCCCAAAGAGTCTGCTGGGAGGCCACCAGGTTTCACTGAGCGGTCTCCCCATGTGGTGGTGAGCCACCCCCAAAGTGGCAAAATGCTCCTGGAGGCAGGAAGTGGGCCGTAATTCACCACTTAAGTAGCTCAATTGGGCTCCCTGCAAGCAGCCAATCTGCCACCGTTCCTGCCAATGGCAAAATGGCATGGCAGGAGGAAGACATTGGTCACCCCCCTCCAATGCCTTCGCACACCATTTTGCCAGCCTTCCAGGCTCCAAGCCCATTACCAAAGGCCTGGTAAAATTCTGCTGGCTATTCCGCCAGTGGTGGGGGGGGTAGTGTTTTTCTTTTAGGGGCACTCCATGAACCACGGAGCGGCCCCCTGGTGGCAATGGCGCCACCTGCCCTTAGCAACACCCCCCACCCCACCCCCACCGATAGCCAGGGCCTGCCTGCCAGGTCTCCGACTGCCGCCAGGCAATATGCCTTCCCGAGTTCCACCGCCAGCTTAAGTGGGGTCTCCTCCCATTTATTGGATTTTTGGAGCTCAGGGTTTATTCTCTACTCTTCAAATTGCTATTCATGTTACATAACACTCGACCAAAATGATGTAATTTTCACTGAAGCCTAAAACGTTCACAAAATGGAGAAAATGCATCAATTCTATCAGACCCCTACTGGGTTAGATTTGCTGTATATGTAATAATAAGATTGTAAACCTATTTATTAATAAATGGTTTACAATTTTGGTACATATAGCCCAGAGAGGAACTCTAATTTTTGGTATTTAACTTTAACATCAAGCACTTGTAGTTCAAATATGACACAGACCAGATACAGAGCAACCCCGACTACTCAGCACCACTAAAAAGCTACATTGTTAGTGTACATTTCTCCATTTCCCTTACAAGTGATTCTTGACATCGTTTTGAATGAAAATGTGGATTAATATTAGTTAGTTGTGAGTTAACAACAGTTTTGCACTGTAGTTTTGTGCTCATTAGATACTAAGTGCTCATCTCGAATTGGTTCTAAAATTGCATAACTCAGAAAGATTACAAAAAAGTCGGAGACTGGGATTTTCATCTGACTGCACCTACACTGTCCTCTCAAAAACTACCTGTCCCCTCTAAGACATGTACTTATTGCCCCAGGAAATGGATTCAAAGGGCTGTGGCCTGCTTCTCTAAACCAATCCCCCTCATTTCAGTCCCAAACCCACCCCGAATAACTGACACTGCTAAGAATGAGGCGGTAGAGGCTGCAGTTGGTTATCTGGAGGTGGATACAGCTTGGAGGCAGCCAGTTTGTGTGTTCACACTGATGCTTGTGATTTCTTTACCTGCATAGTATTCCATAAAGTATTTCTGGGATACGGGTCGGAACTTTCGCTGCTACTTTTACTCAACTCTACTTAAACGACTGCTCAGCAATCTGCTCATAGATTTGCCTTTGAGTAAACATTTATGAAATAGCTGGATTTTTTTGGTCTGGTGTGTGAGTTGAAGTGCGACTTGTGATGGCTGACTCTGCCACCTCCCCTCAGAAAGCCAGCACCACCCTTTTGTGGAGCTTCCTGCTTCCAGTGCCCATGAGTCCATCCTTGCCATGCCTTCTACTACCAGATGCATCTGAAAATCTTGGTGTTCTTCCTGCTGCTGTCAAGCACAAAATTGACACTCCCTCAGCCAACGTCTGGAATTATGAATACAGGTCTTACGCTTTAACTGGTTGACTGTGTTTTTCTCTCTCTTAGAGACAGTAAGCTCACAAAGGGCAGTTTCCACACCTCCAAACCATCCTGCATGTCATGAGTATTATTGGGGATCACAATGGTGCAGCCTTCTAAAGTCTCCCAATAAGGTTAGGGCTGAGACACATTATTGGGACATATTAGGAGACAGTTCATTCTGTATCGTTGCCATGCTGTACCTGAGCTGGGTATGCTTAAACCTACCAGATTGGTTCTCTCATCACCACTGACATCAGCATCTTGATAAACTCACTAATTCTCCCCGCAACAAAGTAAACAGGAATTTTGACCTGTATTTATTTTTTTAAATCATACAAATACCATTGTGTCTTTAGTCCAATTTTAGTCTTCAGATGGTGTCTGTAAGCTGATTGAACTCTGCTCCTGTAGCTCATAATAGCATCTCAACAATTGTGTTGAATTGTAGCCTTATTTCTTATAGGCTGCTCTTATCCTCAGTCACCCAGGATTTTTATGGGTTAAAGCCAATTGAGAACGTAGCTCCTGGTTTGTAAGTACTTTAATGTCATTTGACAAAATATACACAAGCTTCAATAAATGCATCACAATTAATGCTAATGCTGATCTGCTTCACTGGATCCCCCTGTAGCCTTCAACAAGTAGGCTGTGGTCATTAGAGACAAGTCTTTTCTCGAGAATGCAGTAAACTTCCACTCTGAAATTAAGATGCCCATTCGTGGTTAGCTTGTGGGTAACTGGTGACAGGTGCAGCATGTGATGTGATGTGATGCTTATTCATTAATGGTTTTAACAGATGAACATTGTGCCAACCTTTATACAATTTGCCTTTCGAATTTCCTAGTAGTTCCTGGGGCTCAAAAACAAATGGGCACCAAGCCCTGAAGAGAAGTAGCACTCACAGGCTGACCGTTTTGTGGACTTGCCTTGTGGACTGAGCCCTTTGTGAACAATGTTACCTTTGTGAGAAGATACCAGTGGGCTTATTAAATATTTCAAGACCGTATAAATCTGGAATAACCACACAGGACACCTAAGGCCTGTGGCTTTTTAGCTCAGGGCAATTTACATTTCTGCTGAAAAGATGTGGTTGAAACTGTCACTAAGCCCAGATGACTGAAATGCTCCCATCTGGTTCTCAATGCAAGAACACAGTAGCATTCATAGAGTTTAAAGCACAGCCAAAGGAAACAAGTCAAGAGTCGCACCTCGCTTGCACATGTCCATAGGGAGCTCATAATCCACTGGCTGACTATTTACTGAGGGGAGTTTCGGTTCAATTAAGGAGCTCTATCCATGAATGGAGATAGATCAGACATGTAACAATCTGGAGAAATGAAGAAACAAAGAATTTCTTTTCTGAATAAATGTTCACACGCTATTGCGGTATCCTATTACACACATCAAAAAATAAAACCCACCATATTCCTGACAAGAAAACTACATGGGAATGGTCTTTTAAAACAAAACAAGTTTCTAATTGAAGAAAAACAATTTCCATTACACAACATTTAAGGCAAAAAACTGGCTAGCTGTGATTTTTTTGGGAGACAGCAGCCAGCACAGGAGAACTCGGTTAGTATTTTTTCTTTAGAATATTCATGGAAAAATATACAGACTGAAAAGTACAATTTTAACGACAAAAGGAAACAAACCCCTCACTGTGTATTTCATTGAAAAGTCTGCTTTATTTGGCCTATTTTCCCTCTCTCTGGAAGATAATGTTTGCATTGTAAATACGATGCTGCTGAAAACCTCCAGAGCTGTCATTTCTGAAGCCACTTTGGCTCCTTGGTGCATATCAATGCCAGCTTAGACATGCCAAACACATAGATCATTTGCTGTGTGCTACAGAAATCCTTCACTGAATAGCTTTGCAGAGCTGGATGCATTTTAAAAATTGCCATTTGTATGCAGGTTCTATGTGACGCCTAGACAGGGGTTTATCAACATATCCGTGATAAATGAAGCCATTCAAAACAGAACTGAACTAGGGCAACAGTGTTTGAATGTTCAAATTCTGCACTGACATGGGGGACAGAAAGCTGATTAAAGAAGGAGTTGATAGTCAAATGCCTTATCAACACAAAGTCCCCTTTTCCATCAAGGAAGTGGTGTGTTCAGACACCATAGCCATGCTGTTGAATTTGAAACAAGCCCCTCGATTACTCCGTCTTTCTACAATAAAAACAGCAAATGCTGGAAATACTCAGCAGGTCAGGCAGCAACAGTGAAGAGAGAAACACAGGTCATAATTTTACGTAAATCTGGAGGCCCGCCCACCGGCCAAGAGAGTCAGTGGCAAGCCTGCCTCTGTCGGCCCTGGAAGCCACACAATGATTTTACATGGTTCAGGCCCTTAATTGGCCTTGGGTGGGACTTGCGGCTCTCAGAGCTAAGAGGTCCTGCCTCCGAGAGCCGCTGGACAATCAGTGGGCCAGCAGCTCTCAGTCTCAGCAGTGCCACTAGGTGCGGTGGCCACTGCTGGGACTGCAGCCAGGGAGAGGAGAAAGAGGGAAGCCAGCCCCGAGATGAAGCTAGGTGTGTGGGGCCTGGCCGGGGATAATCGGCCAGGCCCCAATGACACAAGGGGAGGGGGGGGCGTTGGTTGGGGGTGGGGGGAATGTAGTGCAGTGGAGGTGGCTTGTGCCATTGGGGGGGCCTTCCATGGGGCATAGGGTGCCCGATTAGGAGAGCCCCCCCCCCCCTTCCCCTGCCCGCCCCACAGCCCGCAAGGAAGCTGCCAGGTTTTACTGAGTGGCCTCTTGAGGCCTTGAGCCATCCGCCTGCCGCTGGTTATATACTAAGAGCGGCAGGAGGAGGTCCTTAAGTGGTCTGGGGTGGGCGGGCGGGAAAGTTTTGCGCCGCCATCACTCATAAAATTGCAGTGGGATTGGAAAACAATTTTGCGCACCCCACCCCACCGTGCCTCCAGTCCACTCCCATAGGGACATAAAATTCTGGTTAGAGTTAGTGGGCTGAATTTATAAAACAGGATCGGGAACCCGATGCCCAGATGAATATTAGGTTGCAACCCTGTGCCTGAGCACTGTCGCCAACATGACATGATCTCCAAATGTTATTGAGGTCAACACCCAATTAGTGTCAGCAAGTGTCTGTCGGAGGAGGGAGCTGCCTGCAGAGCATAGGCGGCAAAGGCAGGCTGCAGCTATGATGTGGCCTGCCGCTGCATGGAGGGCCAGTGGAATAAAGAGGTGAGGCAGTGCTTCCAGAATGAGAAAAAAAATGTCCTGTGCTTGACCCAGTAGATGATCCCTGTCACCCAAAACATTTCATTGTGCAGCAATACAATTTGCCTCCTGTGAGCCCACACAACCCCACGCCCGCCACCATCCCCCACCCCCCCCAACTGCCCCCAGCCTCTTATGAGCTGTTTCATGGGATTTTAATAAGCCCTTAATTGGAGGCGACTAGATTCCCCATACCCTCACCTCCCTCCCATTGAAAATTTCAGACTGGCCTGGAGGTGTCGGGCTCCGGAGACGACGTCTGGGACCACAATTTTCAAATTGTGTCCTCCCAGGTTCTGACACTGTGGCCCTTTGACAATCTGGGCTAATGTTTCAGATCGTTGACCTTTCATCAGAATTGGAAAAAGTTAGAGATTAAGAGGTTTGAAGCGAATGCAGAGGGAGGGAAAATCATTAGCTTTTGCCTTGCATCATCTGTTTTGTGATTTCATCTCTCATGCTTTTCGCCCTATTATTAGGCCCTTCTATTTTTAGAACCCCAGACCAGAGGTAGGTGAGGCGAGGTCGCCGGGGCCAGTCTGGAAGGCCACGCCGAGGGGGTGGGGGGTAGTGGGGTGGTCGTTCAGTCTAGGGGGAGGGGGATACTTGAGGGGAAAGCTGTTCCCAGTGGGTCTGCTGTGGGCCACAAATTGTCCACGTAGTAGGGATTCCTCCCCCCACCCCCATCCCCACCCAAGCCCGCAGGGAGGGCGGCTTGTTTTACAAGGCATCCTCCCCACATGGTGGAGGCCCTCTTGCCACCACTGATGAGATCCCAGCAGTGGTAGGAAGAGCCCCTCAATTTGCCTCTGGATAGGTAGGCTGTTGTCAACCTATCCCACCCCCGGGTTTATCGCTGGGCGACAGGGAGGTGACGGGCCCTCCACCGCCCCCACCACCCCCCCCCCGCTACCCATTGAATTCTCCATGCCCCCCCAATCTCTGATTCCGCCTCAGGGGGTCCATAAAATCCCAGCCACGATTTTCCAACATGTGTTCCTAGTGGGCAAGACTCGTCCAAAAGCATGTGATCGGAAAATGCACCCTGTTGTCTCTTCGTCTGCAGTACTTGTCCAGGGGCATATCTGAAATTATTGTCCGTTATCACCGAGTGACTGCTACCCCAAGCTTTTAGGCTTTGAATCTGTTTCCTTTATTTCCTCTTCTTCCTGCCAGATTTTGCTGCACGAAATGCTTCCTCTTTCTCTCGTTATGAGCTCACTCCTCTTTGTATCGCAAAATAATACAAAATGTAGCAATTCAGAATTATTTTGGACACCTTTTCCAGTGAAGGATTTTGGACTTTAAAAACAAGGATTAAAAGTCCATATTTAAAAGACTAAAAGGGTGGACTTGAAACGTTCGTTTATTGAGTTAAAATTTGGGATATTAGGCCATTGACATGTTGTGCAAGGAATCATGGATGTATTTACTACAGCATTGGTATATGTCACTGTTATGACCACGTGAGAAGGGGTCTAGGGGTTCCCTCTCAGCCTTTGCCTTGTTTAATCGTAACAGGGTTTAATTTTAGAAACACCGTGGTTTAGCTCCCCCTTCAGTGAATCCTTGTTCGCTGCTCCAATTGGCAGGCAAAGAAATCAGACAGGTTTCCTTAGATTTAAACAAGAAAGGTAGAAGTTTATTAATCTTAAACTCAAATCCAGTCAACGACTACGAATATGTGACGCGACCACATTTATCACATACGCGATAAATATATACGCAGATAGAGACAGAAAAAATAGAAAGAATAAAGGGGAAAAGTTTGAGGCAATATCTGTTAGTTAGTTACTGTCCTTTGAGTTCAATGTGGAGTTTTTGGTTGCCATTAAGTCCTGCTATTCTTTGGGACCCAGTTCACGCTTCAACTTGTTTCGATGTCGGAGTCTTTTCCCTCTTGAGGTGTATGTGTCTTCCATGGGTCTGGTGGCTTGGGAGAAGATGTGAGAGAGCGAGAGAGAGAGAGAGAGTGGATTCCTTGTTCCAGCTTCAGTTGCAGACTGCCTTCTGAGTTCAAACTGTCCTGTGGCTAGTTCAAAAAAAAACCTGGACTCGCCAGTCAGACATGTGACCAGCTAGTTCAACCAGTCCTGGCTTTGTGAACTGTATCATCTTAGTAGGCCCTGGATTGTGCTTCCTTACACCTTCAATGCCTGCTGATCAAAATCCATTTGGGATAATTGGAGCAGGGATAGTCCTTTGTCTCCACATGCAGCGTCGCTTAGTATGCAAATATCCTTCCAGCCCATTGTCTGGTGATCTTCAAACAAGTCATTTCTTCACTCCAGTAACAGTTTAAAATCAATGCTCATATGACAAAATTAATATGCCTCATTCTTGGCAGCTGTGGGGGGGTCTGCATGACAGTCACCAAGACTGGAAGCTATAAGGCCAGGACTTACAAATAAGGCCCAAGAAACTGATAAAAAGGAAACAATGTTAACAGTTGCAGAGGTAAGAAGCCTGACCTGCAAGGTGAAAAGAGGTTCTTTAGTGCTCGTGTTCAAAAACCCATATAAATCAACATCAGATTTTGAGGGAAAAAACATATAAAACAGTCCACATTACAAGCGTTTTCAGGAGAACCATAAATGTCCTCAGTACAAGACAGCATAGGAGAGGAATCATCTTATTCTCCCCGATAAAAGAACTTGATCAATCCTTTTATCTTGAGTTGTGCTCACTAGAACGGCACAGTGGCGCAGTGGTTATCACCGCAGCCTCACAGCTCCAGCGACCCGGGTTCGATTCTGGGTACTGTCTGTGCGGAGTTTGCAAGTTCTCCCTGTGACCGCATGGGTTTTCGCCGGGTGCTCCGGTTTCCTCCCACAGCCAAAGACTTGCAGGTTGATAGGTAAAGTGGCCATTATAAATTGCCCCTAGTATAGGCAGGGGACTTCAGAGAAGGTGGGGATGTGGTAGGAATATGGGATTAATATAAATGGGTGGTTGATGGTCAGCACAGACTCGGTGGGCCGAAGGGCCTGTTTCAGTGCTGTATCTCTAAAAAAAAAAGTTTGTATGGGAAGCTGTTACAACAGTTTTAACCAAAAACACAGTATGTCAAATTAAGTTCTTTAAAGTTGGAAAATAAATACAGTGTCTCGTTCAATACTTGCACTTTTGTATTCTGAATGAGAGTAAAACAATCCTATACTAGCACCCTAATATAAAAGCAAAATACTGCGGATGCTGGAAATCTGAAATAAAAACAAGAAATGCTGGAACCACTCAGCAGGTCTGGCAGCATCTGTGGAAAGAGAAGCAGAGTTAACGTTTCGGGTCAGTGACCCTTCTTCGGAACTTTCTGTATAATGAATATTGACTTGCAACTAATGATTCTGTAGTATGATACCACACTTTCATACCATTGTGAAAGTTTTTTCTGTTGATATACACCAAGGATTTTATGAGGATCCTTAATGCCTACATGGATTCCAGATGCTGTGCCCTGTACTCTTGTGAATTCCCAATGAATGTTCAGTTGATGTTGTGCTTGCAACCATTGCATTTATCATTTGGATTCCAGACCTACTATTTGGTGGATGTCTCCTGTAATGACTTGATAAGATTGAGTAGCATTAAGAGGAAATACTGCCCTAAACATCACACTTACCGGAAGAGCTGTCCCCTTTCTAGAAGTTGTCTGCACATCAGCCTGGAGCAGATAGCACAGTTCAATAACTGCCCCTCAAGTGAAGTGTAGACAGATGTCCTCCAGTATGCCCAGATAGGACTGTTTGGGTTTGTAAATGTGACTCCTGGGGAAGTGACAGGTGCAGACATACCACCTCAGGAATCATTGCACCTACATTTGCTTCCCCTCCTTATTTTGTCCCACTCATCCAAATCATGGAATAGAATAGGACTCTCCAAATGCTTTGTCATCCTCTGTGCCTCCTTTGATGGAAGTCAATTTGTGGCATCAAGCAACATTATTGCAGTAGCATTCAGTAAATAAACAATGCCAAAAAATGGTACTTTCTGCAGCACTGCTGGAAGAGAAATGCAATTTAATATCAATGCTTCTTCTAAAGAAAAAAACACACATTTGGGAACAGTTATTAGAATTGAAACTCAGCTGTATGAATATAACTTCAGCAGGCCAGGAAAGTGCATTAGTCATGCTCCCATTTTGCATCGGTGAGGCAAGTGCCAGGGCACAGCTTACCAGATGAAGATGAATTTCTTGCTGGAAACTGATAATGGGAATTGTTGCTTCACAATCAGGCAGTTCTGGTAAGCAATGCAGCCTCTCTTTGGCTGACATATCCCCTTGCTGCCAAAAGCAACGCACTGCAAATCGGGAATTCATGCCCGAATACCTGACCTTATGACCTGTGCTTAGCCCCTTGAGGGCCTGTGCTCCCAGTCGGGCATCATTTATCATCCAGGCACTTCAATGTGAAGTGCTGTGTCTCCAACAACTGGAGAATATTAACATCCAGTTAAAACTCATAGGATTCTTGGATTCTACATGTCTGGTGCCATTACCTCAGCTGAAGAAAGTGAACATAAATCACTTAACTTCAGCTAAACTGAGGTCACTGAAATCCTAAAGTGCGCATCTGTTTAATGTCTTGTGGTCTGTCAATTTTTTTGGTCATAAAAGACTTGAGACAAAACTTATGCTAAACCCTTTATAGGCAAAATAATACATTGTGAGGCCTGTGTTATGGTTATACAACATACCACTTTCTTAAATACTTTAGAGCATCTAAGAATTTTTGGACTAAACTCGAACACTGCCATCTTCATTATGTTAATTACTATCAATTTGAATTTGAATAGTTCTAAAATAATAATGTGCTTGCATAAAATGATCTGTGGTATTACATTGGGCCCTCCCATTTCCATCTAACCAGTAATCCTTCCTATTAGGTATTGCATCTACATAATTTTCACTATGCACAGTGTGTGTGTATATATATATATGCATATACACATATGTACAATACACACAGGCTGGAATTTTACAGTGGCCCTGCCCACCAGCCGAGAAGTTGGTGGTGAGCCCGCCTCCGCTGGGCTTGGGGAGCCATGCCGGGACTTTTTGCACCCCAGGCCCTTAATTGGCCTTGGGCAGGACTTCCTGTCTCAAGGAGGTGGAAGTCCTGCCTAATAGAACTGCCAGCCATTCAGCAGGCCAGCAGCTCTTAGTCCCAGCAGCTCCACCGGGAGCGGGACTACACCCAGCCATTGGAAGATAGAGGAAGGATGGCCCCGGAACAAGGGTAAATTTTAGGGGCCTCGCTGGGGGAATCGGACGGGCCCCGGTGAGGCAAGGAGAGTGGGGAGGGTCACCTGGGGAGGGGTGGGGGTCTGTTGTGCAGTGGGGCCGGTTGGGGTTTTGGGGGCGGCCCTCCATGAGGCACAGGGTGCCCGATTAGGAGGGCCCTCTTCAGTCCGCAAGAAGGCCACCAGGTTTTACCTGGCGGTGTTCTTGGGCCCTTTGCCATCCACCCGCCACAGGCAAACTACCTGCGGCAGCAATTAAGTGGCAATTAATTGGCCCCTTAAGGGCCTTGATTGACCTGGGGTGGGCAGACCATTTCTCGCTACTACCACCGCGCATAAAATTGCAGTGGGGGCGGGAAGGCGTCGGAAACGGTCCCCACCACCCTGCCTCTGTCTCAATTTTATGCCCCCCTGCCACCAGCCCGCTCGTTGTGCGGGAGGGCATAAAATTCTGGCCACTAGCTCAGAATTTGTAGGGTCATTTTGAGGGTCCAGTTCTGGGTTTAGTGAGCTATCCAATGGTGATCAACCCCAGACGGATCATTTAGCATTGCAAAGTGGCATTATTATTTCTGGAATAAATTTAAAGACAAATATGATGACCATCATCTTCAGGCCATTGACCCTTGGCTCCCCTTCTTGAAGTAGCAGGGTCTCGTTTTGAGATGCACTAATTTCCTGGGCTGAGTGCCCACTCCTTTAATTAAACAAACCCATCCCCAGGATCTGGGATGTGTTCACCTGTAGGTCAAAATGGTGAGCAGAAGTGTCGCCTCACCAAACTTCTTCTTGTACATCTGGGAAGGAGATTTTATATTCCTGTAGGTTGCTGGATTCTGGTCCTACTAATACAATTAATGTAATATTTTGCACCATCAGGTCGACTGTGGCTAGCGTCACAGTCTTCTTTTTCTCCTCGGATTAAAAGGTGCATGCCTTTAAGACTCTGCTTGAAAACAGTGTGACTTTAAGACTGAGCGCAGGGTGCCAGCTGCACTTGCCCCTAGGCCACAGCAGGAAAGAGAGGTCACATGGTGTAACGGTTCGATTTGACTGTGGGTAAAAACTGGGAAAAACCGATCTGAACATGCCACCAACGAAGCGTGCTTACTGAAGGAAAGAGCAGTCTACTTCTATCAGCAGAAATTCTACAATGAGCTACAGGCCAAGTTAATTGCCTAAGAAAATAATAAATCCCTTTTTTGAAGAGAACATTCGTATTGCTGGAGAAAAGTTTCGACTGAGATCTACAATTTTAAAATCCAAATAATAGACCTATCGTTATACTCCATGTTTAAAGAACTGTGTGATGCCTGATGCAACCGAAGCACTTTGAATGTCTATCAAGAAAAGACTTTCATTAAATTCATGTGGAGACTTTGAGTGGCATTTGATTATTTTTACACTAAGGTACCTCGCCCATCAGGAATATAACCCACAAAGACTTATTTATTTATTCTTAAGAAACAGTTAATTAAAAAAAAAACACTTTTAAAACTTGTTAACTATTGATTTTTGAGTGTGTGTGATTGAGGGAGTTAGGTTAAAATAAAAAGTTACAAGGTCTTTAGACATAGTTTTATCTTAATAGTGTTTAAGATTTAGTTTTCAGAAATGGTTAATTTGTTGTTGTCTAAAGATACCTGGTTTGGTCTGTTTTATTCTGAGGGTTACTAAAGTGTTTAATTTGGCTGTTTTTTCAGTTGGGTGGGAAAACTTAAATAATATGCTGCGACCTGTGGAGTGATGGGACTGAATTGACAGTGCATTGCTCCCACCTCAGTCTTAACACTAGTACTTATGTTTCTTATGATTGCCATCACTCACAAATTCTGCTCCTTCAAATATTAAAGCTACAGAACCAAGATCCAAAAAGCAACAAAGGTCACAAAAGAGCTCAAAATGCTATGACAGGCTAAAAAGTAACAAAGTTCAGCATTTGAAGAGTTAAAAAGGCCTATTAAACAGGTGAAGACAGTTATCATATTTATGTCTGCTAAATGTAACCTTCAGTGTAACTACATTGAGTAAAAAGAATCATCTTTGATAGAAGGCAGACTGTTGAAACCATACAGTCAGAAAATTGATTTAACAGCTTGCGAAACAAGAGAGCTGAAAGTTTAAACTGAGAGTTTCCAGCTATCTGCAGAGAATGGTGACATCCAAAATTACTGATGTAAATCCACATCCTGCCATTCCATGGCTTCAGTGTTTATAGTCTGAAGAAATAATTATCTTGTTGATCAACATATGCTATGATATTTTATTACGGAAGAAAAAAGATTTTACTTTCTTCTTTTCATTCTGCGGCCTGACTAAAATGGCAGACAGGCGACAAATCTTCCAATCTGAGCTTTTGTATATCACACAATTGGTGGTAGAGCTTTCACCAGCATCAGCCCTACTGTCTTGAACTCTCTGTTGAAACCCCACCATTAAACTCAGTTTCTAGACCATGTTTTTTGTCATGTCTAAATCCATGGCTTGGTCTCAGCTTCTTCATTGTCTTTACCTATTTTTCCACCCCTTCCCATAAAAAATTCATATTCATCTGGTGAAATGCATGGAGTCTAGTTGGTTGAAGATCTCAAACAGGTTTATTAAACATCTAAACTATTATACAGTACAGAGCAAACAATTTACAGAACCTGCCTCCAGGTGCTCCAGTTGCAGAGTGACTCTGGCTCTGAAAGTCAGATGAATGCATCCTGGTACTTAGCTCATTAGCATACTAAGTTCTTAAAGGGGCATCAGTCTTAAAGGCAATCACAACAATGACAAATCAATTTTCCTGGCCTGCTGAAGCTGAGTTTCAGTTCTAAAAACTGTTTCCAAACTTGTTTTTTTTTGTTCATGATGTTTTCAGCATTAAAAATGCGATTCAAATGAAAGTTGTATTTGCTCTTTAATGTTTTCTGCTGCTCTTTACTGATCACGGAAAAGTGCAAAGAGCAGCTCAGATGGTTCATTTGCATTCCCAACCATGCAGGAAGGCAGAAAGATGCATTTCCTCTGAACATGTGTTCTTTTCTCTGATCGTCACTACATGGTGGAGATTGGAAGTCTGCCATATGATAAGTTGTGGCTGTACACCTAATTACTACTATGGACCTCCAATATGCTGCAATGCAAAGTCTGCCAATCCAATCAGCCACTGACTTCAAAGCGATTGCTGGTGTTTTGCACTAGTTAATTTTATATTAGTATGCACTGTACTATGCCAATGTGATCTCTGAACACATCAAAAGGAGCTGCATTGCATTGATATGTTTACAGCTGAGTGCATTTGAGTACCACACACAATTAAACCTTGATTCCTAGTGTGAAAAAACAATCCAACTTTATCCTTGGAGGCATCTTGTAGTACCTATGGATGACACGCGATTGTAGAAGCCAGACTCTAGTATCCTATATCTTGACTCCTGGTGATGACTATTTAGAGGAGCATCCCGGATCAATATCTATTTACCTGAATCTGACTTGAATTTTGGTTGAGGAGTCAGATTGTTCATTAATATACTTGAAGATGAGCCATGCTTTAGTAATAGAGATAGACGGCCTTTGGGAAGTATGGTTGAGGAAATCTGTCCAATCATTTTTCCCGATAAATTAGGCTAAAGATATAGCATTTTGTTTCAACTGGTGACTGGCATGGTGCCAAGAATGTATTGTGGATTAATCTATGTTGTTGCATTAGCCAAGGCAACATACTGGAGCGTAACAAAACAATCTGAAATATACCAGCAACATTCAAAGACCACGACTTAAAAGAATTAAAAGCAAAATACTGCAGATGCTGGAAATCTGAAATAAAAACAAGAAATGCTGGAACCACTCAGCAGGTCTGGCAGCATCTGTGGAAAGAGAATCAGAGTTAACGTTTTGGGTCAGTGACCCTTCTTCGGTTTTTTGTTTCGAAGAAGGGTCACTGACCCGAAACGTTAACTCTGCTTCTCTTTCCACAGATGCTACCAGACCTGCTGAGTGGTTCCAGCATTTCTTGAACTTAAAAGAATTTATTGATTGACTTGCTCAAAAATGAATAAAGTCATTGGCCTTGAAATTATGGCGCAGAATACTAATGTACAAATGTTAAATTCATTCATCTGAAATTCCTCTACTATTTTGGTGGGGGCTTAAACACATGAATGATTTAGTGTCTGTACATTAGCATCCCACAGCATAATTTTAAAGTCAATCCAGGAATACGTTAATCTATATAAACTACTTTAACTCTTCTGGTTCTTTTATCTGCGTCAGTACAATAGCTGATATTATTCTAGTTGGCACTGTTTTGCATATCCTTTTCTTCCATCTGTCAGATCTGGCATGACATCTTGGTGTAATTAAGCCTGCAGTTCCGTTGTCTCAAAAAATATTGTGTGTCGCACCTGGTGCTTTGATTAGTTTGAAGTATGTAAGCTAATTTTACCCCTTTCATTATTTTTGTAAATCCACAATTACAGCTGCTGAAGAGAAAGCATCAACTGCTATCTTCCTGCCTACTGAGCTTCTGCTTCTGTTTTTTTTGTGAAGCTCCCTCTCATAGCATTGGTGAATCATCCCTTCTATTTTAATGGTACAATTACTACATATTAAGAGCAAGCTCACTTCTTTTCCTCCAACACTGATCACAGAATGTTGGGCAAATTAACCACTTTCCACTGCTTCATTTCATTTGGCCATTCTGATGGACATCAAGTTTGAGCCTCACAAGGACTGCCATGACTTTTACTCTTAGGCATGCACAGAATTGCAGAGAAATCTCAACATAGACACGCAACCAGTCAGCATTGGTGTTTATACTCCACCTGAGTAAATCAAAAAGGGAAATGGAATGCAGGCCTTTATCTCCAGGGGGGCTGGATTATGAAGGGGAGAAAGTTATACTTCCGTTATATAGAGCTTTGTTCAGACTCCATCTCAAGTATTGCGCTCCATTTTAGGCACCATACTACAGAATGTATTGGCCTTGAAAGGTATGCAGCACAGATTCAAAGAATGACAGGGTGTTTAAATATGAGGACAGGTTACATAAACTTGTCTTTATTAGCTCGACTATTGAAAGTTGAGGGGTAGCACAGTTGAGGTGTTTAAAATGTTCAAAAGGATTCAATAGGGTAGATACAGAGAAACTATTTCCTCTGGTAGGGGATTCCAGAATTAGGGAGCATAATCTTTAAATTAGAGCCAGGCCATTTAGGAAGGAAATCAGGAAGCACTTATTGGTGCGGAGGGTTGTAGGAACCTAGAAGTCTCTACACCAACAGTTGTGGATGCTGGGACAATTGGAGCTTTCAAGACTGCGATCAATAGGTTTTTGTTAGGTAAGGTGATATGGAATGAAGGTGGGTAAATGGTATTGAATTACAAATCTTCCATGATCTAATTGAATGACAGAGCAGGCTGGAGGGGTTGAATGGCTTACTCCTGTTCCTATGTTTCTGAAGCTGCTGAAGGCAACACCACAGATGTGTTCTGACAGCTTTATCTTGGCCACCACAGCATACAAGCTGGCACTGTAAAATGATCATGGCTGGAAACCTGATGTTCACAATGATGGGTTTGAAAGTACAGAGAACTTCAGCTATGACTTTAGAGAATGGTATTAACTTCAAATTTTCTTCACTGACACAGCAGAAAGGAGTAATGTTTCTGCTTATATGGAGAAAATCGTGCAAAATGCATTTCTCCAACACCACCGGCTGGATTTTCCGTTTGGGGTCAGGACCCCAATGCCAGGATCAAATGTGGGTCCTGACCTTGCACCGTGTTGGCAACGCGATTTTGTAAGATTGGTCAATTGACGGCCAGAGGGTGCACTCACCATCCAATTAAGGACTGTAGGCAGGCTCCCAAAGCTGGAGGGCCGATAGGATGCTTTCCAGCTGTGAAAGAGCTGCAGCCTGCCATTGCAATAAAGAGAGAGAGAGGGCGCCTCCTTCTTGTGGTGCCCTCTCAGCACTTTTAAAATTTATAAAAGTAAAAAATGGCCACAGCTGTCAGACTGCCTTTGTGGATGGGAATCCTCCAACAAGGCAGGCTGCGGTTGCAGCCATTTTTCATCATCAGCAATGGGGGCGGTAGTTTAAAAGCAATCTGGAACACTGGCCTCCTGGTCCGCCATGTTTTGGCCACTGCAGAGAGCCCGCCTGCCGACTGGAAAATTCCAGTTGGTGTGGGTAAAAACCCTAATAGGCCCTTTAATTGGCTCAATAGACTACCTGCCACTTGTGGATGGGAAACTGTTTCAGACTTGACCCAATCTCTTGAAAAATGGCTGGGAGTCTGAACCGGGCTGGACAACTGGCATGCCGGCCAGCGATGGGAAATTCCGAGCTTGCCCGTCTCAGTTCTCACTCACATCTCGCCATGCATATCCTGCCACATATCAAATAGGGTGTTGGTTAACATGATGTGACGGAGATCCACATCTCAACAATCAGTTCAAGCTTACAATTTGTTAAATAGGACAGGATCCACCTTTAAGGAGCACAGAGTCATAGTAGGAATAATGATGATTTCATTAAAATATAGACAATTTTCTTCCTCACCTATGCAAATTGCTAATTCCTAATTCCTCTGAAGTCAATAAAGTTTTGACCCAAATTGTCTGAAAAAGAATTATTGCATTTCTCGTCACATTTCCTAAAGGTCCTACTTGAAATCCTGACAATGCCTCTGATAATAGAATCAATGAATGTGATAAGAGATAAATGAGTGTTGATGGGGGAACTATAAATATGATGTTTGACAGAAGGCAACGGCATCCAAGTCGAAAGAGAATCAGGTTCAAAGAAGAATAAAATAAAAATGGGCTGCGCTTAATACTGAAATATAGTGGAAGTCACTTATATTAACTGAGGTTAGATAAACTGAACAATAGCTCCTCACCCTGTCACATATTTCTGTTTGCTGCTGCCTGTTGACTTTGAGACAGATTTAGGTGGATAAGAAGACACAGGCACAGTAGCTAATACTGTTGTCAAATGGATTCCAACGGTTTCCAGGTGCTTGTACAAGCACTCACACATTGAAATTTAAGGCTAGAAAATTACAGCAGCGCATCTGCAATTTTCTGATAAGCCGTCGATTGTGTACAAAGCCAGGCAGAAACATTTGCCTAAAGTGTTGCTTGAGCAGAGAATTTCTTCTGAAGGGTTAATTGATCCATTGTGGACTTTTCCCATTGTACGTAAGTTCATAAATTATAATTCCAAGATCAATATTTTTTTATCTTTATAATTCTATTAAATTGCAAACACATATATCAGTTACAATGGTCTGTAAGCCCGGACCGTTATCTGCCATTCCAAAATGAAGTGATAATTTAGGGCAAGACTACCTTAAATCTAACAAGCAGGTTACTACAAATAGGATGATTGCTAATCATTAACTAAAGGCATGTTATCAAAAAGCTAGAGCTTGTAGATTCTAGAGTGCTTGGTCCACTTATCTCATATGGTAACTATTTTTCTTAAGCAATGACTGCATTCATTCATTGGTTGTGAAAGGCTTTGGAATGTCCTAAGGATGAACTAGGGTGCTATATAAATCCAAGTTTCTTCTTTCTTTAACTACTCTGAAACTCATGAGAAAGAACACAGCTCTACAAAAGCTTAAACTGAAACAGTAAGTATATTGTGCAGCCTTCAGACAAAAAAACTATACTGGTCTTTTGTTTTGTTTGCCTGACTGCCTGAAAACGGCAGACTGCGTCATCTTGCTTTCCACATTGTATTTAACATTATAATGAAAAATGTGCCAAGCAGCGTGCTTGGAATCATTAGTAAGAGTTTTACTGAAGGAGTCTCAAATAATATGTTTCTGCCACAATAACTCCAACCCCCAACAATCTATGAAGTTCACTTTCTTTGCTCTTGGCGGGAGTTAAGATCCTGATATGCAATTAGAGGTTCAATGTCCATTCTAAATCAACAAAACACCCGCTCCGGTGCTGCAACGTGGGAGAATGAGCGCACAAAGAACATTAGCACATAATTTAAGCAGCCCACCCAGCATTAATGAATTCACTGGGAAATGTGTCAATCAACTGTGGAGCATATGCCAATTGTAGCCTTGAGATCATCCCTGTAAAATTTACTGCACTGTATGCAAGGCTCCAGAGGAGGCACAAATACAAGAATAATTGTTGATCCCAATAAGCATGGTGAGAGTCTGGACACAGATTGCATTACCAACATGACAGCAAAAGCTGCTAAACTTATTCAGAATTTGACTGTATAAGGCCATACTGATTTTAATCACTGGGTCTCATTAACAAGCCATCGGCCAACTTTCCAGCCAGAATAGGTGAGAAGTGGGGAGCTAACATGATGCAGCTGCCAGCCTGTGAAAATTAGGGTGGTCCTTGGCTGCCGGTCTGCACACAGGGGCTTTGGAAAGAGGGTGGGGTAATTCCCAGGCAGCGAAGGCCTCAACCTTCTTTGGGTAGCTCAGAGAAGCACTTTTGTTCCTCTGGATACCAAATATGAAAGCAAAAAGTTACCTCGAATGGCCAATGTCATCTGACCTTGATCTGCATATTTAAAGAAGGACCCTTGCCTTTGTGCGGGTGCCTTTGCTGCCTCCTGATAAGAGCAGGTTTAAACTGAAGGCACTGGAATCCAAGCATGTAAATCCTGGTGCCATTTTTAACTGCCTGCCCAATCGGTCGGAAAGGTTCAAATTAACCCCAGTGTGTAAGGCAATTTGAGTGTGGCTGTCCATGTGTAACTCAGCCTTGCTAAATGGGAGAATTGGTCAGATAATTGGTGCTACAGTGTTATGGCTCTAACATACCTTCCAAATCCACAACATCTACCATCTAGAAGGACAAAGGCAGCAGTCGTATGGGTATACCACCACCTCCAAATTGCATGCCATCCTAACTTGGAAATATATCGCCAATCCTTCGTTGCTGCTGGGTCAAAATCCTGGACCTCCTTACCTATGGGCGGCGCAGTGGCGCAGTGGTTAGCACCGCAGCCTCACAGCTCCAGTGACCCGGGTTCAATTCCGGGTACTTGCCTGTGTGGAGTTTGCAAGTTCTCCCTGTGTCTGCGTGGGTTTCCTCCGGGTGCTCCGGTTTCCTCCCACATGCCAAAGACTTGCAGGTTGATAGGTAAATTGGCCATTAGGTAGGTGGTAGGGAAATATAGGGACAGGTGGGGATGTGGTAGGAATATGGAATTAGTGTAGGATTAGTATATATGGGTGGTTGATGGTCGGCACAGACTCGGTGGGCCGAAGGGCCTGTTTCTGTGCTGTATCTCTAAACTAAACTAAACTAAACTAACAGCATAGTGGGTTTACCTTCACTGCAGGAGCTGCAGCAGTTCAAGAAGGCAGCTCATTATCACTTTCTCAAGGGCAATTAGGGATGGGCAATAAATGCTGGCCTTGCCAGTGACACCCGCATCTCATGAATGAATAAAAAAAAATCCTTGACTTTGCCAGCGTTGGTTCAGTTGTTGTGTTCTTGCCTCAGAGGCAGAGGATTGTGGGTCCATGTCCCACACTAAAGACTTGAGCACATAATCTGGGCTGACACTTCAGTGCAGTACAGAGGGACTGCTGTACGACCAGAGGTGCCATCTTTCAATAAGATGCTAATTCGAGTCCCTGGCTTTCTTCTTAGGTTGATGCAAAAGATCCCACAGCATTATTCTAGGAGCAGCGGGTGAGTTCTCCTGGTGTTCTGGTCAATGTTTATTCCTCAAACAACATCACCAAAACAGATTATCTGATCATGTAACTCATTGCTGCTTGTAGGCTTGTAGGATTTTGCTGTGTACAAATTGGCTGCCAGAGTTCCTTACATTATAACAGTGACGACATTTCAAAAAACTAAACCATTGGCTCGGAAGTGCTTTGGGACATTTTAAGGTCAGAAAAGGTGCTTTATTAAATGCAAGTTTGTTCCTCCTTAACTATGACTTGTTCCCTCATCTAGCGAGGCTGTTTTCAGGCAGTGTAGCCTTGATAGATTTCCCCATATATACGTTAAAATAAATAGCTGAAGCTTTCCCAATTCAGTCGGTCAATGCACTGCAGAGTGGAATCTAGCCATATGGAATAGGAAGACCCCAGATTTGTTCTTTGGAATGTGCCAAGTCAGCCAATCTCAGTTGGCAGCAGTAGGGATACAAGAGTAGGACCCAGTTAAACTAGGGAGGGAGTAAAATCAGCTTGTCATACAGTTCTTGATTGCTATCCTGTTGCAAAGCAGGCTTGGGTAGAAAGTAAGAAAGAAAAAAAGGAAAGACTTATATTTAAGATAGCATCTTTCCCAACCACTGGTTGTCCCAAAGCACTTTACAGCTGGTGAAATACTTTTAAAGTGTAGTCACTTTGGTAATGTAGGAAAATGTAGAAGTTGCATGCTGAGTGGAATTGGCTAAAGAGTTGTGCTTTTTATGACTTAAATGGCTGGTCAACACTCACCATCTATTCTAACAAATAAAAAATGGCCACCAGGGTGAGGAAGTGGAATGCAGTCAGCTGTGTGAATCCATAACCCAGCATGAGCTGGTGCCAACACTGAAAAGGAGAGGGAAGAAAACGGAAGCCAAAACTAAATACCCAATTCTTTTTGTTTAAATGGGTGGTGCGGGAGTTTATACAGTGGTTAGATGATATCCAAGTTAGGATAGAATCATCATATACGGTAATCATTTCTTCTAATTTGTGAATGGAATGCTGTTATTTTATCCAAACTATAATGATTGTGATAATTGTCTTTTATATTGCGACAGTACTTCCTATAAAAGGCATCAAGCAACAACCAAATGGAACTGGCTTTAGTAAAGTCAAGTGAAAATGTTGCACACTTTAAAATTATGTGAATGCTGTCTTAAATGTTTGAAACAACCAGAAAATCACTTAAATTATTTGCTGAACTATTTCTCTTCCTCAATTACAAACGTCAGCATCAAATCAATTACAAAGCTCATTTCCAAATGGACATCTTTGAAGAAAATGATCGTCACAAAATTTATAGCACTTGGTGCTTCATACAACATAACCAGTGTGACTTAAGAGGAATTTTTTTTGATGAATGTACTAAATCAGTCATTACAAAGTAAAAACTATGTGAAGATACACTTGACTTTCGTAGCATTTGCTGCTTTAATTTTTTTTTACAATTTAGTAAAAGACTATAAAACTTGGCAAGAAGTATTTAAAAAATCCAAATATGTTCAATGTGAAGCATTTAAGAAAACATAAACAGTAACAGCTTCTTAGAAGTTTGTGACAAACAACAAGCTATTCCAGTCTATCTTTTTTACAACAATGTTGTGGTCACAGTAATAAGCATCTGCAAGACTATTCCTGGAAACACTTGCAAAGCTGGAGTAAAAAAATCTTTTCCTTTAGTTGCTTTCTCCATTTTGATGTTGGCTTCAATAGTGAATTGCTCCAATTTTCTTTTAAAAGGTTAGACCTTTATAATTTATTTTTGCAGGAAAAACTAAATGTTTGTTTTTAAGTACTATTCTCAACAAGGAATAGAGAACCACTGAACAAATAAGGGTGGACATTTGTGTGTTTCTTTTTAAGTAAACCAAATCAGCACAATAATTTCCATTACAGTAGATCTAGGAGCATCGAAGTTTAATTTTTACTCACACTGAAATAGGCGGCAGGTTTCATGTACAGTTTCTCAATTGTTTTGGATTAGTTTATCCCTTATTTTCCTGGACTGTAACAGATATATCTCTGCATCTGAAAAAGGGTTTGAACGCATGCTATGCAATACTTGTTTCAAACATGATAACATTTTGAACTTATGCCTTAATTTGACTAGTGGACACAGGCATTCTTTTAAACACATTTATTACCAACATAAATAGTGTGACTTAAAAGGTTGAAGAGATGGCATAGATTCCATTAATCTATGCTCTGTTACTTCCATTTTCCTCCCACTATCTGACACTGCCAGGCGTAACCATAAAAATGGATTAAGGCCTCTTTTACCATGCACATTGCTGATGAATCAAGAGAATAGGTGACACACAAATGCGATTTAAAGGAAAACATTGGATATAATGAATGAATACAGCAAAATTGATTATATTTAAATTATCCTGCAGATTTCATATTCAGTCAGCCAGCAGTAAATTGTTTTTTTGTGTGCACATACCATGAGCAACAAGATTTTCCCAATGTTGTTACTATTAAAATTGTCCAAAGCAGGTTTTTATTTGACAATAGTCCATGCTGAATTGGTTGAAGTTCATTAATATGCAGAGGCACAAGTGCCTGAGCAGGAAAACTGTGAATTGCATCAAGAAAATCCAGCTACACCACTTGACTTGAAAGTCACAGACTAAGCGTCTCAAGTGTAAATGAGGCTATCATGCACGGCACAATCCCAAGATTCACATTTCTTTAGACCTGAAAATATCTATTCACTTTTTGCGCTAAGGAACTAGAGGAAAAAAAAGACAACAGATTAAGAGAGACTATTTCACAAAACTATTCTGATCAGGCTACAGTGGTACAATTCATTTTTTTTAAACCCCTTTCCCTATTTATACAGTCATTTTAATTTGTCACAACAACTAGTGAAATGATGATACTCTGGATTTACCAAAGAATTAATTTATGGAGAAAAGACTACTACCTGGTTTGGAAACTGGACCAGATAAATTTATTTTTTCGTATAAGGGTCAAATATAGCAAAAATTCATCAAGAACAGAACTATTACCTTGCTAGAGAAACTGCTGTGCCCTGGTTATTATTTGTACTGGCTTTGAAGTTGATTAAATGAGTCATTAATGGCACATAGGAGACATAACTTGACTAATGGAACACTGTGGCTTTGTCATTACTCGAATGTAAGAATTACAGTGCTACCTTTGAGTGATAGTAATCTAATTTTAGAAGAAAACATTATAGCACCTAAAGAAACATTTTAGATGAATTACAGGCAAGAAGCTGAGTAAAAGGCAGCTTACAGTGTGGTCCAAATGAACCCATATATATCCATGGGGCTCAATGTGGGACATGCAAAGGTTTGTGTAAAGAAATGATAATTGATAATATTACATGATAATGTACTAGTGGTTCTACATTAATGTGCTCAACTTTTTTTATTTATCCTCCTCCTCTTCTGCTGATGGCCTTTATGTCCCACTGGGAACTGTCCCACGAGTATCGGGCACCCTCTGTAACCTCAAAGTGGCCACATTCCTGCATCAACCTTGACAGTGGGCATTGACGAGCTATTGGTGGAAACCATCACAGCTGAGTCCAATCCCATTCACAGCTAACTTCCACACAGCACATTTAGAAAAAAGAAAAAAAAACTTGCATTTATATAGCGCTTTTCACGACCACCAGACGTCTCAAAGCACTTTACAACTTGGCTTCTAGTCATCTGACTACGTCCTGGTACTTATCTCATTAGCATACTGAGTTCTTAAAGGGACATCATTCTTGAAGCAATCATACAATACACTGCTCCAGCAAAATCTGGGGCATTGAATCAGTTCTCATGAAAGGTCAGCGACTTGAAATGTTAACTCAGTTTCTCTTTCCACAGATGCTGCCTGACCTTCTGAGTTTCTCCAGCAACTTCTGTTTTCATTTCAGATTTCCAGCATCCGCAGTATCTTTCTTCTGTTGAATCAAGGTAATTTTAGTTCAGCAAAAGGTAGTTACATTGCTCACCTTGCTGAATTTTCACTTTCGGAGTGGGAAACAGGAGCCTGGTCTGTTTTCTTGTCCTGAACCTACCCCCCACCGGGGAGAAGCAGACATTCTTTGGGATTTTGATTAATTGGCATGGGGACAGGTTCCCTGTCCAATTAAGGGTGTCAAGCAGGCTCTCGAAGCTGGAGGGCTAATCAGAGGCCTTCCAGCCTGAGAGGAACAGCAGGCTGCAGTAAAGGGTAAGTAACTGAGAGGGTGCTTCAACATGACTGTGCCATCTCAACAACATTTTAAAAAATTCAAATTAAAAAAAAACATATAAAACAGCCAGACCACCACTTTGGGTCAGTCTTTGGCTGCACTCGCACCCAGTCAGCTAGGGAGGGACGGTCGGACTGTCTGGAATGCTGGCTCCCAGGCTGCCGGTGGGTGCATGCATCCAAGCAGTTAAACTGTCTCCCATTGCATCGGGAAACTGGAAGCCGACTGGAAAATCCCAGTTTTCGCCCTTGAACTGCCCTTAACAAGACTCTTAACGAGCCTAATTAGCTGCCTGCCTCCTGGGGGTGTGTAGCCCTGCTGGCCCTGAACACGCCTCTCCTAAAATGGCTGACGCCGGAAACTGGCACGCTGGCTGGCACTGGTATTTTCGGGCTTCATCCACCTCCCATCCTGACCTTGGCAGTGCCTGAAAATTCAGACTTTTGTCACTGCAGTGGAAGAAGCACTTTTCATATTGACACCAAAAGAGCATTTAATCATATTTTATGACAAAGTGATGCTCCCATATTTTATACCTGGTATTCTCGTGTCCTGTTTCCCATTGGATTGATGGAGTATGCCTAGCTGGGATGTAATTGTGAGGAACTATGCTCTCATTTTGTGTTTCTGCATTCACTCAGGCGATTTGGTTAAACAAATAAGTATTTTGGCAAAAATACACCATCTACAGGATTAAAAGAAATTCAGATAGTTTCAATGAGTTAAAAACTTATTTAATATTTACCATATATTCCCTAATGATAGGGATTATTAAGCAGTGAATGTTCTTAATGAATACCAGCCCCTCAAGCTTGATTTTGTTTTCTTGCCCAGACAACAAAAAAATCTGGTTTAAAATAATTAGAAATACTTTTTTTTTTAGAATATTACAGCGCAGTACAGGCTCTTCGGCCCTCGATGTTGCGCCGACCTGTGAAACCATCTGACCGACACTATTCCATTTTCATCCATATGTCTATCCAATGACCACTTAAATGCCCTTAAAGTTGGCGAGTCTACTACTGTTGCAGGCAGGGTGTTCCACGCCCCTACTACTCTCTGAGTAAAGAAACTACCTCTGACATCTGTCCTATATCTATCACCCCTCAACTTAAAGCTATGTCCCCTCATGTTTGCCATCACCATCCGAGGAAAAAGACTCTCACTATCCACCCTATCTAACCCTCTGATTATCTTGTATGTCTCTATTAAGTCACCTCTCCTCCTCCTTCTCTCCAACGAAAACAACCTCAAGTCCCTCAGCCTTTCCTCGTAAGACCTTCCCTCCATACCAGGCAACATCCTAGTAAATCTCCTCTGCACCCTTTCCAAAGCTTCCACATCCTTCCTATAATGCGGTGACCAGAACTGCACGCAATACTCCAGGTGCGGTCTTACCAGAGTTTTGTACAGCTGCAGCATGACCTCGTGGCTCCGAAACTCGATCCCCCTACTAATAAAAGCTAACACACCATATGCCTTCTTAACAGCCCTATTAACCTGGGTAGCAACCTTTAGGGATTTATGTACCTGGACACCAAGATCTCTCTGTTCATCTACACTACCAAGAATCTTCCCATTAGCCCAGTACTCTGCATTCCTGTTACTCCTTCCAAAGTGAATCACCTCACACTTTTCCGCATTAAACTCCATTTGCCATCTCTCAGCCCAGCTCTGCAGCCTATCTATGTCCCTCTGTACCCTACAACATCCTTCGGCACTATCCACAACTCCACCGACCTTAGTGTCATCCGCAAATTTACTAACCCACCCTTCTACACCCTCTTCCAGGTCATTTATAAAAATGACAAACAGCAGTGGCCCCAAAACAGATCCTTGCGGTACACCACTAGTAACTAAACTCCAGGATGAACATTTGCCATCAACCACCACCCTCTGTCTTCTTTCAGCTAGCCAATTTCTGATCCAAAGCTCTAAATCACCTTCAACCCCATACTTCCGTATTTTCTGCAATAGCCTACCGTGGGGAACCTTATCAAACGCCTTACTGAAATCCATATACACCACATCCACTGCTTTACCCTCATCCACCTGTTTGGTCACCTTCTCGAAAAACTCAATAAGGTTTGTGAGGCACGACCTACCCTTCACAAAACCGTGCTGACTATCGCTAATGAACTTATTCTTTTCTAGATGATTATAAATCCTGTCTCTTATAACCTTTTCCAACATTTTACCCACAACCGAAGTAAGGCTCACAGGTCTATCATTACCAGGGCTGTCTCTACTCCCCTTCTTGAACAAGGGGACAACATTTGCTATCCTCCAGTCTTCCGGCACTATTCCTGTCGACAATGACGACATAAAGATCAAGGACAAAGGCTCTGCAATCTCCTCCCTAGCTTCCCAGAGACTCCTAGGATAAATCCCATCTGGGAAAATGTTACTTCTATCCCTAATGATAGATAAGGCAAGGTAAATGTCTGCAGATTTACTCAGCATTGGGCACCGAAAGATGACTGGAAAATATACCACAATATTTTTAATGGGTACTATAAAAGTTGTGTAATTTATAAACATTATTATTGCCTGAACCTCTCACTGAAAAGGGGTCTGAACTAACTACTGTATTTGCACAAGTCTAATTGTATGAGGACCATAAATAAACTGATCAAGCGTCTTACAATTATCGGCCTTGAATTGTCATTCCCGTCAGAACAGATCAATTTCCACAATGCAAATAATCAGTGTAAGCTGTCAGTAAGTAACCAGCATGCATGGTTGTCCTTTTGATTTAACTGCTATTGCTCTGTGTCACTAAACGTAGCCACCAATATTCTCCCCTATTCTCCTCCCATGATTGTTTTAACAGCTTGTTGTGCTGCAGTTCCCACATCCAAGAACCTTCCCCTGGGAGCCTTGGCAGTGAGTGCTAACAGGCTATTTAAATTTTTGGAGCATCACAATGAAGTGCAACTCTGTGCTTGTCCAACTTCCACACATGGACACTTCCAACGGGAGTTGCTAGATAATATTTAGGATAGGAATCCTGACCCATTTCCCCCTTCCTAATTCAGGGGTGCCGAGGCCAATTGGAGGCGTTTACCACTGTTGCCCTGGTTTAATATTCAAGCTATTTAGTACCTTTCTTAACTGACATTTTGAGGACAAGGCAGGAGAGAGAATTACCTGCTCAATGGCCTTGTTATACATTACTAAGTAACAGCACAAAACCTGAGAAACTTTTCTCATGCTTTCTCACTTTCTGCAGAGAACCGCTCATCCAATTACTGCTGCAGAAACTGAAGGCCAGGCTGCGGCCATTTCATATCTTGGCACTGAACTACATTTTTGTTTGCAAGATGTCAAACTAACCTACAGATAAAATCGCCCATTTAAAGTCACTTCTGAAATGACAATTAAAACAAAGTTTCTGTTGTTGAACTCCCACCCACCCCAACAAAATATCTAGGCCAACTTTATTTTGCTTGTAGGGCAATTACATCTCAATAGGGTTTTTAATGCAGATTTGACTCCTGATGCGGTCAAATCATGGTCTAATTTTTAACACCTCTAATTTTAAGAGCAGTTCGTTTATTTTGTGATTATACAATATTAATCACCTGCAGCTCCTCCTAATGATAGTGGTTGCACTGTTGATCTTATTGGTGTGATCCCAAACAGTACAAGCACAACTTATCAAAAAAGCTTTTGTTTTCTTTATCTTCCTCGCCCAGTGAGAGGACTCACCTACAATATGGCTAAAATGTTCTACACAGAAAATTAGGTTGTATTAGAAATTGTTTAATTGGTAGAGTTAGTCCATGTGACTCCTTAGTAACAATATTGCTTGACCAATAATATTTTATTCAAGCTCAAATATTGTCATGATCCTGTTTTTTGGGGGGAAATAATGCGGTACGCCTTTAAGGCAGCAAAAGCTCGGGACTTCTTTAAGACAGCCAGCTTCAGAAGTTACCAAGTGAAAGTGCATCTTGGTTACTCTGGATACAACCATACAGAGAGGGAGAACAAGCCATACAATGTTGCCATTTAACTTTGAAACTAGCTGGAAAAAACTGGCTTTGCAGAGACACTCGAGAGACAGTTTGAGACACAGACTGTTCTGACAGACAGCTGTGTGCTAGCACCTAAAAAGAGATCTCTCAGTCAATTTAAATGGAAGATAGCGAATTTAGACTGTTTATTTTTACCTCTCAAAATTCTAAAAGTTAAGCCAAATTGATTCTTTTTGAAAGTGGTAGCAAATTGTTGATCTGCTGTGGTCATCGCTGGAAAGAAGAAGAATTTGATGCTTCAAGTGTTGAACTGAATTGCCAAATTCCTATCATCGGATTCATTGGACCTTGGAAGATTGTGAGTGGACTTTGAATCAGAGGACTGTTTGCCAGGAAGCGTAAATCTGCAAGGACTTTACTATTACTTCTATTTTAAGATATTGGTTTATCTTAGCAGTGTTTAAGATTTTTTACTTTTCTAATAAAGAGTTAATTTGTTAACATCTAAAGATACCTGGTTTGGTTCACCTCATTGTGGGGGTTACTAGATTGTTTAATTCGGCTGTGGCTTTCTTTGATTTGGAAAGCTTAAAGATATCTATTATGCGACCTGTGCGGCAGTGGAACTAAATTGACGGTGCATTGCTCCCACCGCAAACAGAATCATATATTTTGATTGGGAGCTTTGTCTTGAGCGGTCATGCCATAACAATATATATTACATATGTATGATGTTAGTGCATAGAACATAGAATAGTACAGCACAGTACAGGCCCTTCGGCCCACGATGTTGTGCCGAACCTTTAACCACAAGATCAAACTAACTACCTACCCTTCATTCTACTATCATCCATGTACCTATCCAAGAGTCACTTAAATGCCCCTAATGTATCTGCTTCTACTACCACCGCTGGCAGCGCATTCCACGCACCCCCCACTCTCTGTGTAAAGAACCTACCTCTGACATCTCCCCGAAACCTTCCTCCAATCACCTTAAAATTATGCCCCCTGGTGATAGCCCTTTCCACCCTGGGAAAAAGTCTCTGGCTATCCACTCTATCTATGCCGCTCATCATCTTGTACCCCTCTATCAAGTCACCTCTCATCCTTCTTCGCTCCAATGAGAAAAGCCCTAGCTCCCTCAATCTTTCTTCGTAGGACATGCCCTCCAGTCCAGGCAGCATCCTGGTAAATCTCCTCTGCACCCTCTCTAAAGCTTCCACATCCTTCCTATAAAGAGGCGACCAGAACTGAACACAATATTCCAAGTCTTCCATTTCCAGTGATGGTATTAACAAAATTTTCTAGCATTAGCAGAAACCACATAATAGCCCAAGATCTTTGTTAAATGGTTGAGCATGATATAATTACAGGTAGAACATAATTTAGGCTTCCACTCATTGTCATCATAAAGACAAAAGATCAATATTAAGGAAAATAAATCTTCAAAAGGGAGTCTATATAATTTTGTCATCTTGTCACAACTTATGACAATATAGCATCACTCTTGTAGCAGAAAATCTGGCACATCATTATTCCATCTCATGCTACCATTGTTCGGAGCAAAGTGTATATATCAGGTTGATGTAAAAGATACCATGGCACTCTTTAAAGGAGAGCAGGAGAGTTCTCCACAGTATCCTAGCCAATATTTATCCCTCAACCAACATCACGAAAAAGATAATCTGGTCATTATCACTTTGCTGTTTGTGGGAACTTGCTGTGCACATTTCCTACATTAAAACAGTCACTAAACATCCAAAGAACTTCATTGGTTGGAAAGCACTTAACATGTCCTGAAGTAGGGAAAGGCACTGTTACTTTAGTACACTGCTTCAATCTCTGTAAAAGTACCCTGCTCATCAGGTACCAGACAGTGGCAATCCTATGCAGAGGTTTCACATCCATCCTTATTCAAACTGCCACATACATTGCACATTCATTCATAGCTAGAACGGTTACAACTCCTATCGAGAAAGATCTACAAATGAAAACAACTCAGTCGATGGACTATTGAAATCAAATTATTATAAAAGAAACACTTGTAACTGCCAAGCATCAATGAATCATGGCCAATCCATCTTGATAAGAGTTTACTTTTACAGCTTTACTCCAACTAAATATAATGTTAGATGTATCCAAGGGGATATTCCTTGAATTGTAGCCAAAGTCAATTTGAATTTGCCAAGTTAGTAACTGCATGGAGAAAGTGTATAGATGCGTAACCAAGAACTTTGACTTGGTAGTGATTGTCTTCATGTAGAATCTAATAAGTTCATAAGCATCACTTGCTTTTGGTATTTTAAGACAAACAATAAATAAACAATTAAAAGCAAATACAACACACAAAAACACAAGGCACAGCTGGCCGAAACATGGTTGGCACAATATCTGCTATGACGGTTACAGTTTTGACAGACTACAGTAAAATTATACAACGGTGGTATGCCCGACAATGGCAAGCTGTCTCCAGAAAGTGATGTATTGCCTGCTGGGATGCCAAAGATTTATATTTCTTCAAGTGAATTTTGCTAATATTGTAGTTATGTTTAGAGGACAGTGTGAGATAGAAATTTTGTTGTAAAAATAAGTTCACAGTTTGGCAAGCAGAAGCTGCAATATGTTGATCAGGAAAAAATTAACACAGCAGCAGTTCTTTCCTGGAACTCAAGTACCACACATTTTATCTTTCATCTTCAAGAGTTAACTGACAGATCAATAGTCTTCATTGTTAATTTGTTATTTGTACAGTCATATATACACTTTAAAACAAGGCACTTTCAATTGCAAATTGGCCACTAAACACAAAAGAACCAAGAGATCAGGAAGCTTTATTCAACCTAACAATTTGAAAACACCCACTGTCCTTGATGATTGACAGCTGTTATTTAGCGTGGGTTTTCTCCGGGTGCTCCGGTTTCCTCCCACATGCCAAAGACTTGTAGGTTGATAGGTAAATTGGCCATTATAAATTGCCCCTAGTATAGGTAGGTGGTAGGGAAATATAGGGACAGGTGGGGATGTGGTAGGAATATGGGATTAATGTAGGATTAGTATAAATTGGTGGTTGATGGTCGGCACAGACTCGGTGGGCCGAAGGGCCTGTTTCAGTGCTGTATAACTAAACTAAACTAAACTAACAAATTGCATTTATATAGCACCTTTCATGTAGTAAAGCATCCTGCAGCTCTTCAGAGGAGCTTTAATCAAACTAAATTTGACTCTGATGTGCAAAAGGAGATATTACAGCGGGTGACCAAAAACCTGGTCAAAGAGGCAGGTTTTCAGGAGTACTTTAAAGGAGAGAGAGGTAGAGAAGTTTAGGGAGGGAATATCAAAGCTTAGGGCCTACATAGCGGAAGCCATGATTGCCAATGATGGTGTGAAGAAAATCAGGGGATGTGCAAGTGGTCAAAATTGGAGGAGTACAGATACTTAGGTGGATTATAGAGCTGAAGGAGGGACAAAGTCATGGTGGGCTTTGAAAAGAAGGATGAGAATTAGAAAACAAACAGAGGTTACATTTCTAACAACCATTTTCTTAAAACGTACAATTAGCTTTGTAGATAGTTTCTCTTGCAGTTTTAGTTTGATGCTGATCAGATGATCAACAAATTACCTGTAGTTACTTCATTACAAAAAAGGTAACTCAGCAAAAGGGAAGAAACAGCCCTAGTTTATAGTGCACCTTCCAAACCTGCAACTTCTACCATCTAGAAGGGCAAGGGCAGGAGATGCATAGGAATAGCACCACCTGCAGGTTCCCCTCAAAGCCACACACCATCCTGACTTGGAACTATATCACCATTCTTTTATTTTATTTTTTTATTTAGAGATACAGCACTGAAACAGGCCCTTCGGCCCACCGAGTCTGTGCCGACCAACAACCACCCAATTTATACTAACCCTGCAGTAATCCCATATTCCCTACCACCTACCTACACTAGGGACAATTTACAATGGCCAATTTACTTATCAACCTGCAAGTCTTTGGCTGTGGGAGGAAACTGGAGTACCCGGCGAAAACCCACGCGGTCACAGGGAGAACTTGCAAACTCCACATAGGCAGTACCCAGAATTGAACCCGGGTCGCTGGAGCTGCGAGGCTGCGGTGCCAACCACTGCGCCACTGTGCTGCCCGTTCCTTCATTGTTGCTGGATCAAAATCCTGGAACTCCCTTCCTAACAGCACTGTTGGTGTACCTACACCCCAAGGACTGCAGCGGTTCAAGAAGGCAGCTCACCACCACCTTCTCAAGGGCAATTAGGGATGGGTAATAAATGTTGGCCTAGCCTACGATGCCCACATCCCATGAAGGAATAAAAAAAAGATCATATGGGCTTCTGGAGTCCATAAAATCCTCCTGTCATGTAGGGCTAACTGCCCTATTGGCTGGTAAAAAGATGGTTACACCTATTGAAGGAGCATTTATGTTGTGACCTGTCACAGTTACTCAGCCTGTGAATCTTTCCACTATTTCACTATATTGTCCAAGGAAAGAGTGTGAAGACATTGCTATTTTAGAATCATTCTAAGTAAACAACCAACCAATTATACTGGACATAATAGACAGCTGCTTGGCACCACTAAACCAAATTCTAATTTCCAAAATTGAAAGTCCTCTCATTTACTAAACATGGCAGCTCAGTCACATGGAGGCCATACGTGGGTCAAGTACCAGGTGATTAACACACTGAAAATCACAAGCAGCAACTATTTCCTTCTTGCCTCAGTTTCTGAATGGCAAATAGAATTTTATCTCTTGTTTTGCTAATGGGGAGGTGAATGAAAGGCAACTCCTGTAAGTGGCAGAAATGCTTCTGAACATGAACTATGCAACATTTATATGCAATATATAATTGCATAATAGATCCACAGGGTAGTCTGGAAATTACGATTAATATTAAGAAAAACTTAACCTGAAGCACAAAAAAAATTTGGTTCAATATTTTTTTTAAACCACTAACTACAAGAGGATCATAAGGCTCAGGATTATATTAACACTGATTTTACCAATACATGTTCTAGACAGTTGAACATCAACTTACTGGGCTTGTAGCTTATTAACTTCCTTTAGACTTTTGCTTTATGAAACTCCACTGAGGCCATATTGGGAAACCCGGAACAATAAAAATGTGAAAACTTGGGAGAGAGATTACTTGACCCAAGTCCTTCTATAGACCATGTGCAATTCACTCAGAAACTATATTCAACACATTTTACCTGCTAAGTCCTGAGCGTAACCAAAAATTCCATCTTAACTTTTTTTTTAAACATAGGATTTACATTGAAGGAGTAAGCCTTTGACCCAACAGATCTATGCCAGTATTTATGCTTCACATGAGCCTTTCCACCTTATTTCATCTCAACCTAACATATCCTACACTCAAATGCATCTATGCTATTTACCTCAAACACTCCTTTTGGTAGCAAGTCCCACATTCTAACCACCATACATCCTTGTTAGAAAGAAAGAGCTTGCATTTATATTTCTTTCATAATCTCAGGACATCCCAAAGCATTTTACAGCCAATGAAGCATAATCCCTGTTGTAATGTAGAAAATGAGGCAGCCAATATGCATACAGCAAGGTCCAATTATAACAATGTAATAATGACTAGATAATCTGTTTCAATGATGTTGGTTTATCAATAAATATTGGCCAGGACACAAGGGAGAAATCCCCTGGCAGATGGATTTAAAATCTCATCCAAAGTACGGCACTTCCAACAGTGCAGTACTTTCTCAATACTGGACTGGAGTGACAGCCTGGATGTTATGCTCAAGTCTCCGGAGTGGGATTTGAATCCACAACCTTCTAACTTAAGGAGGCAAGAGTGCTACCAACAGAACCATGGCTAGCAATCATTCTGACATGTCTTCCAGCTGTTATTCATTTCTCAACAGCTTCCTTCCTTCACATGACTATTCCAAGTCCCGGGCAGTTCAGGAGTCATGTTCTACACAACACTCGATCATCTCTTTTTGTCCATATCCTAAATCCCTTAATTCTATTTTAACTGGGTTTTCATGCAGCTCTTTTCTTCCAAATGTTGATCAACACTGATTTATTCAGGGGTCTGTTTCTCAGCTGCGTTATTCTATAGGAAAAATAAACATCCTTCTTATCCTGTCAGAAGTTCATTAATTTGATGCTGTGTCCTCTGCCTATGTTGCCTATTTTTATTTCATTAGGCCTATGTCATAGTAAAGTTGTAACTTATTCAATCTGTAGCATTTGGACAGTAATGACTGGTTTATAATTATGTATTAATTATGAATATTGACAGTTACTTTTGTTGATTTGAACCAGTAAGCAAAATAAAGTTAACTTAGCAAATTCCTATGATTAGAGAGACCACCATTTTTGAGCTAAGTATTCAGTTAATCAGTTCTAAATCATAGATCAGGAAGGAATGGGTAGATTGGATCCGAATTATTTAACTTGTGTGTTTTATACTTGGTTTAAAAAAGAAACAAATCTTACTCATTACAATGAGTAAAGGGCACAAGCCATACTTCTGTTTGAAGCAGCTTGAATGTAAAGGGGTGACTTGACAATCCAGTTCTGTCAGCAGGAACTGCGCTCTTAGGAAGTGCACTGTGGGAATTCACAGATGTGCAGCTAATGATGCTCTGTCTATTAATGGCCAAAAAATCTTGCCTGGTATGTCTGACATTTCCGGAGATGTCCTTCCCATGAGCTCTGCTCCCAGCTGGGAGTGCTAGATCTTCGAAGTGCCACGATAATTCTTACGCTTGAGATTATACCCTGGGATACAAGAATCTCTATTTTAACTGATGGGCTTACTTAACTGGAATAAATGTGTTAATGTCTATTTAAATAGTAGAGGAGAATTACCTTTCTTTCCTTTAAACAGGCCAAAACCTTGGCCTGTGGGATTTCTAAAGAAAAAGGTTGTGCAACTAGTGTCCTCTATATGGTGGCATTATGCTAAGTAACTGCACTGAAGCAAAACCTAGGAACAAAATAAATATATAACCTAGATGTGTTCTGATCAACATTATGCACAGTATTTGAGCAATAACATATAGAAGCAAAAAAGCATTTGTCTCTTTCACAGAAGAGTAAAGTCATATCTTTAATCAAGTATCTGTTTTAAAGAATCAGCTCTAGCAGTTTTGGTAGTGTACAGTACTAAGGTCATCAGTTAAAGTAGTATAAAATGCAGTCAACCTCTTTCTCTGTATAATTTTTACAAAACTATTCACTAATATACAGGCAGCAAATAATACATAGAATGTGATTCCCAGAAGAGAAAAAAAAAACATGGCATTCATTGTGGAAGTTTCTATTTTATTTTTTCTAGCCAAAGCATTTATTGATTATTGTGAAGATCACAGCAGACCTGTATTTTCATTGCTATCTTTGTGTCATCAATGATGGTAATAGAAAGAAAGACTACATTTACATAGTGTATTCCACAACCTCAGGACATTCCAAAGTGCTTTACAGCCAAGGAGTACTTTTAAAATGTAGTCACTCTTGTAATGTAGGAAATGCAGAAGCCAATTTGCTTGAGGCAGGGTCCCATAAATAACAACAGCAACAACCAGATAATTTGTTTTAGTGATGTTGGTTGAGGGATAAATATTGGCCAGGACACCAGGGAGAACTTCCCTGTTCTTCTTTAAATTTGTGCCATGGGATCCATTGTATCCACCCGAGAGCGGTTTAACATTTCATCCAAAAGATAGCACTTTTAACCATGCAGTACTGACGTGTCAGCCTAGATTGTGTTTAAGCTTCTGGAGGGGGATGTGAATCTATAACCTTCTGACTTAGAGGCAAGAGTGATTCCCTCTGAGATATGGTTAACACCTAACAACATACAAGAGTGCTTGAAACTTTACTGTAGAAGTGTTGTCTCCACAATGTTTCCAACAGAATCATGCTGTGGATGTGTTGGGATTTAGCTATCAGAGCAGGTAAAGTGGATAACCTTCTGGCTGTTGTAGTAAACAGTGTTACTTTCTTATTTTTCACATTAAAAACTTGACTTCTGCCTGTTGCAAAATCTCTCCATTTCCTTGTTTGGGAATGTCATTTGGACTCTGTTGGATTACACAAGGTGTTGGATTTGGGCCAAGTTATTAATCACAAAAAACTGTCCGCGATATTTTTTGTCTGAAGTTGTAATTTTGTTTCCGAGAATTTTCCAAAATGATTTATCAGACTTAACTCAATATCTTTGGAACATCAGATCTGTGAAGAATGCACTGTGGCAGCTGAAGATTATATTGTCTAACACAAAACAGTTATTGTGGTGGGAGGTCATGTGACATGCAGTCTTTAGAGTGAAGTATCTTATATGATTTATAATGTACAGCTTTTTCTTTGATTTAAAAATTAATAGAAAGTAGTAAAGTGTAAGAGCATGTTTATTTTTAGCTTTTTAGTAAATCCCCTATGATGCTGCCCATGGCAAGTCAAAGAATGGACTGTTTTAGAAAGACGGGGTGGTCGGGGTGCTGAAATTCATCTTGGGTGGTAGTGGATAACGGACGATTATGAATCGGCAGCCTCTTTGCAAAATTCATTATGTTATGTATCAGTATAACTGAGTAGCAAGACAAGGTAAATTGCATTAAATTTGCAGCATGATGGACAAGCAGGAAAACGTTTATAAGACACAAACTAATCTGGAGTTTTAAAAAGGTGATTAAATACAGTGCCTGAAATGTGGGATTTTGTTAATCCTTAATGCTATACCATATTGCATTTAAATTTGTTCCATCACATCAGGATACCCCAAAGTGTGTTACAGCCAATTAAGTAATTTTGAAGTGTAGTCGCTGTTGTAATGTAGGAATAGATGACAGCCAATTTGTTACATGAACCAAGCTTCTTTTCATTAGCTGTGTTCTTAGCCAACTAATCTGCATTCAGACCTACAGAAACCATTCTAGAGTAAATGGATATTAAAAAGGCTTTATAACAAGTGGTGTGTGATCAGTAGGGTACAAGATAAATGATAAATATGGGTTGCGGTCGTTTAAGGAAAAGATAAACTGCTTATATTAGCCACATTGCAAATAAATTAAGTTCAGTTAGTATTGCATTCTTTTGCTTCTGTGTAATCATTTTACTCAAATAGATTGATGTATAGGTTTTAGCCTGAATGTAACAGTCTGCTGGAGTGGTCTTTTCCCACCATTCTGAAGCAGTCAGTCAGAGGATTATCATAGGAAACAAAGGAATCTCCAATGCAATAGACAAAAAATAATTACAGAAAACTTAAGCTGTTCAGAAAATAATAGTCTAAAATCTTCAGTCCAGAATCTTTTAACTGTTTAATGATACATTTCTTAGGAGACCCTTCTTATAGCTTTAACATACCAACAGGCAATCCAATTAGGGAATTGGAAATGCAGGGAAATTTCACACTCATACAATTATTTTGCATGAAATTTTGGCATCAGAGACAGACTCCAAGGTAAAAAGTCAAGAGGTTCCTTCTTAATACACAGACATTCATGACATTAAACAATTCTATCACATTGGGTGGTTTTGTTTGCTTTTGACACTCAAAAAGCTGACAGCCCAGTGCAGTACTGAGGGACTGCTGCACTGTCGGAGGTGCCGTCTTTCGGATGAGAGGTTAAGATAAGGACCCCATCTGAGATCTCGGGTGGACTTGAAAGAACCTATGGCACTATTTGAAGAGGAGCAGGGGAGTTAGTCCCAGTGTCCTTGCCAGTATTTATCCCTCAATCATCATAAAAACGGATTATCTGGTCATTATCACATTGTTCTTAGTGGGAACTTGCTGTGTACAATTTGGCTGATGTGTATCCTACATTGCAACAGTGACCATACTGCAAAAGTACTTCATTGGCTGCAAAGTGTTTTGGGACATCTTGTGGTCATGAAGGTGTCAAATACATGCAAGTCTATCTTTCTATCTGGTTTGCATCAAGAACATTTTGGTAGGAATAGGTATTTTTGACTTGCACCGTATCTAAAAATTGAGGCTTAGGAACTTTATGACATCATTGAAATAATTAAAAATGTAGTTGTTGGATTTTCACAACCTGCTTGAATGGTAGATGGAAAACATTACTAGCATAGTTCTTACAAAAACAAAATAAAAATAGCCTTAATATTCCCAGCTGTGCCATTTTGGAAGCAAGGCACCAAACAGCTAGGCTATTCCATCTTGCATGTATTATATCACCACGGTAATCTAACAATTTAAATGAAAATAATGAGCAAAAATTGTTGAAAATGCCAAAGGGCTTTAAATACTTAACTTAGGCTGTATTTAAAGTAACATTATTGGGAAACTGTGCAACTGTCAAATATTAGAAGCTGTAGAAATTTCTACTATTCACTTTCATATCTTTAAAAATATGTTTTTGCATTTCTCATATGGATTATAGTGATGGACATAATTTAGAGGGTACAGCAAAATCATGGGTCTGGATTTTTGCCACAGAGGCAGGAATTGGGAGCCAGTCTATTTTTGGGTCAGAAACTAGGAAACTGATTTAAGTTCAGATTTTCACAGGGGCGAGTCCTTAATTGACATGGAAACGGGTTTCATGGCCACTTAGAGCCAGTGGGAACAGGAATGGAGGTGAGTCAAATGAAGTGTAGGATTCATTCAAACACCCGACAGCAGCCATCACTGAGGCTGCTGCTTGTCCTGAGGGAGAGATCTGCGGTTTGTGCCAAAGTCATCCACTACAGCAGAGGGAAGCAAGATGTCACAGAGGAGTTGGAGGCCTGGTACCCGGGGCACGGCTGCCCCTCACTTCATTAATGCTGACCTGATCTAATGCTGGGCACCTTGAGCAAGAGGAGAGAGGTCCCCTTCCCGGAGGGTGGCAAGAGGAAGCCATCTTGTTGTGCAGCAGGGGCATCTCTCTGTTTCGTGTCACCTCCCTCCACCTCCTCTTCCTGCTCCTCTCTTACCTCCAGATCCTGCTCCTCCCATGAGCTGCCTGCTTCCAAGGTCTCAGTGTCCAAATGGTCAACATCTCTCTGGAGGACCATGTAATGGAGAACACAGCAGATCACCACAATGATCGAGATCTTTACAAGAGGGTATTGGAGGGCAGGTGCTGGAATCATATCTTCAGAAGCCTAATGGCCTGCTTAATGGTTGTCTTAGTGAGTAGGTTGCATTGGTTGTCTCGCCTCTGTGCCTGTGTCTGGGGCTCCTGTAGAGGGGTCAGTAGCCATCTCAAGGGATTTGTGGGTTGGAATGAAGATCTGAGGCAGCCTTGACTGGCAGAGGATGAAGGAGTCATGGCAGCTGCCAGGAAAGTGTACTTCATTGCCAGTAAGAGTTTGCATGTTCCTGGCTGCATCAGCACAGGCACTTCACAGTGGCTTCCGTCCCATGTCCTTCATCCTGGGTTAGAGGGATTCATTTGAAACGTTCCTGAATATGATGATCCCCAACATTCATTGCATCCTGACAAAACCTTTGTGCCCAGCATGGTGGCTGGCAACCTCCTTGTGCAGCTGAGGCACCTTGGTGTTCTTGTATCCTACCCTCTGCCTCCATTTCCTCTCCTCTCCCACTTCTTGCTTCTCCGCTTCCTCCGATGAGCTATCTCATTCCAGGTCTTACTGACCTCAAGGTCAACACATCACTGGAGGGCCCTGTTATGGAGAGCACAGCACACCACCACAGGGGTATGTCATGCAGGCTCCTACCTGCCAAGAATGAGGCACACATTATTTCGCCACATGAACATTAAAATAACTGCTGGGAAGAAAAGAGGGCCTATCACAAGGAATTTCCAGGCCCCTCACCAAAAAGACCTTTTTTGCATACTTGCTGATAGTGTTGGAACAACGGACCCTGTCCCTGCTTCCCCTATACAAAGAAGACCAGGTCAGACCAGTTTAGTCACATGACTAACTGGTGATTGGAGTTATTTGAATTTGACCTTGCCATAGATTTTTAAAACTCAGAAAGCTGTTTGCTCCTGCACTGAGAACATCTCTCTCCTGTCTGCTCCCATCTCTTTCTCACAGAACTGAAGACCCATTGAAGACACAAGAACCCCAAGAGAGAAAAGTCTCCTACAGTGAACAAGGTTTAAGACGACTACTGGGCCCCAACGAAAAGTAAGAACTACCTACAAAAGGACTACAGTGAGCTTGAAGCACAGTAAGAAGAAACTCTTCTGATATTGCCTCAAACCTCTCTATTTTGCTTCTGCTCTTTTCTGTCTCTATTTGCATGTGCGTATCGCATGTGTATGCTAGCATGGGGCGCGGCGTGTATCCGTAGGCGTTAACCGAATAAGAGTTTAAGTTTTAATAAATTTCACTTTTCTTCTTTAAACCTAAGGAGGCCTGTTTATGCTCAATTCTTTGCCTTATAATTGGAAAGCGGCGAACAAGGATTCACCAAGGGGGAGCTCAAAACACAGTGTGTTAAAAAATTAAATCCTGTTACAACAATAAGACCAGGTGAAGGCTGAAAGAGACCCCTAGACACCTTGCTCACCTGGTCGTAACAGATGTGTTGGAGGGTGCCACTCAGTCCAGGCATCGGAACTGCATCATCAGAGGCCCCAGAGCCTGCTCAATGGTTTTCCTCGTGAGAAGAAAATTTGGTTATATCGCCTCTGTGTTGGACTCTGCTAGAGGAGTGAGTAACAATGTCTTCAAGAGCTATCCCTTGTCCACTAGGATCTATCCATGAACTTTGAGGTTGGAGTGAAGATCTGGAGCAGCATGGGCTGTCAAAGGATGAAGGAGTCATGGCAGCTGCCAGAAAAGAAGCACACACATGGAGGGAGCTCTCGTTGTGGTCGCAGACCAGCTGAACCTTGAGGGAGTGGAAACCCTTCCAGTTGATGAATTTGCGTGGGCGGTTACTGGGTACCTTGACAGTCACTTGGGTGCAATTGATAATGCCCTGCATCTGGAGAAGCCCAGCAATGGTGACAAAACCCAATGCCCTCTGTCCGTGCGCTGCCTCATCTATCGTGAACTGAATGTATTGTCCAGTCCTGGCATATGGGGCATCAGTGACCTGCGAGATGCAGCGGTGAGCTTCCATTTGCAAGATGCCACCAAGGCCCACAGCTGATCCTTGGAAGGAACCAGAGGTGAAGACGTTCAAGGACACAGGAATTTTGATGGTTACTGGCAGGGCTTGGCAACCAGTGCTGTAAGGTGTGAGGTCTTGGCTGACGAGGTCACACATGTCTATGACCATCTGCCTGGAGAGTCACAGTGTCCTGTGGCACAGGGTCTTGGTCATCTCCAGGTAGCTCCTTCTTCAGCAGCAGATCCTATGTAGAGGGTATGGCCTCCGTGTTCTTCCTGCCCCTCATTCCACTCCTCTGCTTCCCTGATGCTTGGGTCTTTGCCCTTCCTGTGGAGCGTGTTGCTCCTCATCGCCACTGGGCCCAAAATGCAAGACTTGTGCCCCCATTGCCAGCTGCTGCCTTCCTTGTTCTCAGCTGGTTGCCCCATAGTCCTTGGCTGCCTTGCCCCCACTCTTCTGCCCTTGCGATGCTGGGAGGGTGCGGACCCCCTCCACTACCCGAGCACTGACTGCCCACTCTCCCCCCACCTGCACAGCACCATGGGTACCTTTCTCCCAATGGCCAAGTCCCCCTCTACGTCATCAAAATTTTTTATGGCTCCAGGATAATTCCCTGGGGTAGGCATGACTGTCTGCCCACTCTGTACCCATCTCCCTTCACTTGGTCTGTCCCAGACAGCACATGTAGCTTGTGTGCCTCCCTGAAACTCTCAACGCTTCCTGTTAACGAGTTCTCAATGAACTCTTCAAATATCTTAATCACATTTAATCCAGAATTGGATGGGATCGCTGTCCCACCCTTCTCTGCCCTGGTGAACATGGCTGGCATTGGGAACTGTGTCAGAAAACTGGCACACTGATGAGTGCCGGTATTTTTGGGCCATGCCCGTCTCTGTTCCTGCCCCTGGCGGAGCATGAAAATTCAGCCCCATTTCTTTGTAATTAGATTTCACAAGTATATGAAGTGCTGATGAAGGAAACAATTCAGCCTAACTTCCAAATAGAAACTTACAGTCTTAAATGACACCTTCACCCCAGGTGTTAGTTATTCTGTGTAAAATAAGTGCTTTCTGACAGCATTCTTGAACATGCCTTTTACCAGATCCCTTTTGAACTGAAGTTTAAAGAAAAATTGCCTGGCTTTTATCTGCAGAGCAAGTTTTTCTGTGTTCAAAATGAATGTTAAAATTATAAAGGTTCAGTCAGAACAGACAGGTAATTCAAAGTCTGAGAGGAATATAGAAACCTTTTAGTTCCTCACCAGTTTGCTGAATTGTTATTTTAAGTACTTGTTTTCACCTGCTACTAATTTTGTTCAATGATTTTTTCACAGACATTTGGAACTTTCACCGTAAAATGAACCAGATGTTCAATTAATATAGCAGCCACGGTGGCAGTATTATTTCATTCATTGCAAGTATATATATATAGGCCCTGCTTTGCCAGCGTAAGTAAAAGGTGGTCTGATACCCTGAGAAGACCTCAAGCAAGCTGTAAAGTTCGTTAAGTGGACTTGAACGCAAAATCTAGGCTCACGCTCCCATGAGGTACTGAGGGAGTGCTGCACTGTTACAGGTGGTGTCTTTTGGCTGAGATGTTAAATCCCTCTTAGGTGGATGTAAAAGATCCCATGACACAATTTCAAAGGACAACAGGCGAGTTTCTCCCCGATGTCCTGGCCAATATTTAACCCTGAACCAACAGCTGAAAAAACAATTGCATTCGTCATCATCACATTACTGTTTGCGGGAACTTGCTGTGTGAAAATTGGCTGCCATGTTCCCTACATTACAACAGTCATAACACTTTGAATACAGAAGCACTTCATTGGCTGTAAAGCACAGTCCTGAAAGGCACGATATAAATGCAAGTCTTTCTTTTTAGAGCTCCAGGTTATTAATGACTGGTTTTAATATGCTGTACATTAAGTACGCAATATCCCAACCCAAACACTTTCCTTCTTGGAAGCAAAGATTTCAAGGCTGAGGTGCTGATGCCATGGTTAGCTACTATCACCCTGGTCAGAAACAAGCTTGATCGTGACTCTCGTCTGCTGGGTTGAAGCAGATGTTTGGAGGGTAATGCAGGTGGTCAGTGGTGTTGTTATTGTGGCATCAGCATCAATGAGCCTAGTACTTTTGTTCCCTGGGTGAAAGGTTTTTGGTTGTTCCAATGACTCTCAGAATCAAGGTTCCATGAAAGAAGTTATGATAGTTTTCCCTTCCAATCGAACATGAACATAGTTACAATGTTATTATTCCTGCTCTTTATTCAACCATTTGGCACACACAGCTTTAAAAATGATTGTGTAAGTCAACCCTTTCTTTCAAAATGTTAAAAATAATCAGTGTAACAGAAAAACAGACACACTGATTACTATAAAGTCTGACACTACTTGTGCCATTGTCTCAATGGAAACCAGTTTGATTTTACAGGCAGTGGTGAGGGCCTTTGAGGAAGAATTGATGAAGCAATCTGGCAATCATCTTGCTGATCTTGGTAAATGAGGTGATACATTAAACAGGCCGTATGGAAAAGATCCACAGAAACCAAGTATGTTGAGAATAGTCATTTTAACTTCTACCTACAATTGGACTGCGCGCGCGCGCGCACAATGCGAGGTGAAGCCGCACGGTCACCATCTTTGTACAGCTGGACGTTCCTGGAAGCTGCCTGAGCCGCCAGTAACGTGTCGGGCTACACCAACAGCAGCAGTCGCCGGGGCCCGCAGAGAGGCCTACCTGCTCTGGCCGGGACACAACGGGGGGCTGCAGTTGGAAATTAGCCTGGTGCTGAACACCCAGGCACATCACAGAGGCGCGGGGTGGGTGTGTGGTTACAGGCCCAGGATTGGCGGAGCCCCGAGTTGGAGATTCCCGGAGTCAGCAACTCACATCAACATCAGCATCGACAGCGACTTCTTCCCCGAGGTAAAATCCGAAAGCGCGATTAAAGATCTGAGAGCGGCCATCTTTGGGAGGGGCTGCAAGGTCACAGTGCTGCTGGTAAGGTCAAAATGCGGGCTTTGGTGTACGTCGAGCTTCAGTGAGGAGGGTGAGTATTGACCAGGTAAGGCTTAGTTTTTTTTTTATTCCCAATTTCTGTCTTTCTTTCTTTCTTTTAAGCCAGAAGTAATGCAAGGGGTGGAAATGGCAGTCAGTGAGGTAGTATGCTCTTCCTGTGAAATGTGGGAGATCAGGGAGAAGTCAAATGTCCCTGACGACTACATTTGCAGGAAGTGTGTCCAGCTGCAGCTCCTTTCAGATCGCATGGATCAGTTGGAGCGGCAGTTGGACTCACTGAGGAGCATACAGGAGTCAGAAAGTATCATAGATAGCAGTTTCAGGGAGGTGGTCACACCACAGGTTCAGCCAGATAGATGGGTGACCACGAGGAGGGGCAGGCAGGTAGTGCAGGAGTTCCCTGTGGCTATTCCCCTCAATAACAAGTATGCTGTTTTGGATACTGTTGGGAGGATGGCCTCTCAGGGGAAAGCAGCAGCAGCAGCCAGGTCAATGCACCACGACTGGCTCTGTTGTACAGTAGGGAAGGTCAAAGTGTAGGTGAGCGGTAGTGACAGGGGACTCGATAGTCAGGGGCACAGACAGGTGTTTCTGTGGCCGCGAGCGAGAATCCAGGATGGTGTGTTGTCTCCCTGGTGCCAGGGTCAAGGATGTCTCTGAGTAGGCACAGGGCATTCTGAAAGGGGAGGCTGAGCAGCCAGAGGTCGTGGTCCACATTGGTACTAATGACATAGGCAGGAAGAGAGATGAGGTCCTGCAAAGTGAATATAGGGAGCTAGGCAGAAGGTTACAAAGCAGGACCTCTAGGGTTGTAATTTCAGGATTACTCCCTGTGCCACGTGCTAGTGAGGGTAGGAATAGGAGGATAAGGCAAATGGATGCGTGGCTGAAGAGCTGGTGTAGGCGGGAGGGCTTCAGCTATTTGGACCATTGGGATCTCTTCTGGTGCAGAGGTGACCTGTACAAGAAGGATATATTGCATCTGAACTCAAAGGGGACCAATATCCTTGCCGGGAGGTTTGCTAGTACTAATTGGGAGGGTTTAAACTAGTCTGGCAGAGGGGGTGGGACCTAAAGTAGTCGTCTCTCCGATGAGATATTTGAGGCAAATGTAGATGTTAAAGCAAGCAAGTCCAGTAGATAGGCCGGGCAGGGGCAGGACAGGGAGCGTGGCAGTTCTGGTAGGCTAAGCTGCATTTACTTTAATGCAAGAAGCCTTACAGGTAAGGCAGATGAACTCAGAGCATGGATCGGTACATGGGATTGTGATATTATAGCTATTATGGAAACGTGGTTGAGGGATGGGCAGAACTGGCAGCTCAATGATCCGGGGTACCGATGCTTCCAGCATGACAGAGTTGGAGGTAAGAGAGGAGGGGGAGTTGCACTATTGATTAGGGAGGACATCATAACAGTACTTAGAGAGGATATCCTGGGGGGAACGTCCAGCATGGCCATATGGGTAGAATTTAGAAATAAGAAAGGGGTGATCACTTAGATGGGATTATACTTTAGGCCCCCCAATAGTCAGAGGGAAATGGAGGAGCATATATGTAGGGAAATCACAGATAGGTGTAGGAATTATAGGGTTGTAATAGTTAGTGATTTTAACTTCCCTAATATAGACTGGGACTGCCTTAGTGCTAAGGGATCAGATGGGGAAGAATTTGTTAAGTGTGTCCAGGACAGTTTTCTGAAGCAGTATGTGGATGGCCCTACTAGAGAAGGGGCTACACTCGACCTTCTCTTAGGAAATGAGGCTGGGCAGGTGGTTGATGTGTCAGTGGGGGAGCACTTTGGGACCAGTGACCATAACTCTATTAGCTTCAAGATAGTTATGGAAAAGGATAGGACTGGTCCTCAAGTTGAAGTCCTAAATTGGGGAAGGCTAATTTCGATGGCATTAGACAGGGACTCTCAAAAGTTGATTGGGAGAGGCTGTTTACAGGTAAAGGCATGTTTGGCAAGTGGGAGGCTTTTAAAGGTGGGATAGGAAGAGTTTAGGGCCTGCATGTTCCTGTTCGATTGAAGGGCAAGGCAGGCAAGTTTAGGGAACCTTTGTTGACGAGGGATATTGAGGGTCTGGTCATGCCAAAGAAGGAGGCATATGTCAGGTATAGACAGCTGGGATCAAGCAAGTCCCTCGAGGAGTATAAAGGATGTAGGAGTACACCCAGGAAGGAAATTAGGAGGGCAAAAAGGGGCCATGAGATTTCCCTGGCAGATAAGATAAAGGAGAATCCTAAAAGATTCTATAAGTATATTAAGAGTAAAAGGGTAGCTAGGGAGAGAGTAGGTCCCCTTAAGGATCAGTGTGGTAATCTATGTGTGGAGCCACGGGAAATGGGCGAGGTTTTAAATGAATACTTCTCATCTGTATTTACTGTGGAGAAGGTCATGGAAGCCAGTGAATTCAAGGGAAGGAATAGCGATATCCTGGAGCATAACAACATTACAAAGGAGGAAGTATTGGAAGTTTTGAAGTGCTTTAAGGTGGGTAAATCCCCAGGACCTAACCAGGTGTATCCTAGGATGATATGGGAAGCAAGGGAGGAGATTGCTGGGGCCCTGGCAGAGATTTTTGTATCATCGTTAGCCACAGGTGAGGTACCAGAAGACTGGCGGATAGCTAATGTTGTACCTTTATTTAAGAAGGGCAGCAGGGATAAGCCAGGGAACTACAGGCCAGTGAGCCTTACATCATTGGTGGGAATGTTATTGGAAGGGATTCTGAGAGGCAGGATTTATATGCATTTGGAAAGGCAAGGTCTGATTAGAGATAGTCAGCATGGCTTTGTGCGTGGGAAATTATGTCTCACGAATTTGATTGAGTTTTTTGAGGAGGTGACCAAGAGGATTGACGAGGGCAGGGCGATGGACGTTGTCTACATGGACTTTAGCAAAGCCTTTAACAAGGTCCCGCGTGGTAGGCTGGTTTGAACACATGGGATCCAGGGTGAGCTAGCCAATTGGATACAAAATTGGCTTGGTGATAGGAGGCAGAGGGTGGTAGTGGAGCATTGTTTTTCAGATTGGAGGCCAGTGACCAGTGGTGTGCCACAGGAATCGGTGCTGGTCCCTCTGTTGTTTGTCATATATATTAGTGACTTGGATGAGAATGTAGGGGGCATGATTAGTAAGTTTGCAGATTACACCAAAATTGATGGTATAGCAGACAGTGAAGAATGTTGGCTCAGGTTACAACAGGATATAGATTAACTGGGAAAGTGGGCAAGGGATTGGCAAATGGAATTTAATGCAGACAAGTGCGAAGTGATGCATTTTGGGAAGTTAAAACAGGGCAGGACATATGCAGTGAATGGCAGGGCCCTGGGGAGTGTTGTTGAGCAGAGAGACCTTGGGTGCAAGTACATAGTTCCTTGAAAGTGGTAACACTGGTGGATAGGGTGGTGAAGAAGGCATATGGCATGCTTGCCTTCATTGGCCAAGGCATTGAGTACAAGAGTTGGGATGTCATGTTACAGTTGTACATAACGTTGGTTAGGCTGCACTTGGAGTACTGTATGCAGTTTTGGTCACCGCACTGCAGGAAAGATGTGATTCAGGGTGCAGAAAAATTCACAAGGATGTTGCACAGTTTGGAGGGCTTTAGTTATAAAGAGAGATTGGATAGGCTAGGTCTATTTTCTCTAGAGCGAAGGAGGCTGAGAGGGGACATGATAGAGGTATATAAAATTATGAGAGGCATAGATAGGGTAGATAGCCAGAGTCTGTTTCTCATGGTTGGGGTGACTAAAACTAAAGGGCATAGATTTAAAGTGAGAGGGAAGAGGTTTAAAGGGGATCAAAGGGGTAAGTTTTTCACACAAAGAATAGTGGGTATCTGGAATGAGCTGCCAGAGGAGGTGGTGGAGGCAGGAACAGTAGTAACATTTAAGAAGCATCTGGATAGGTACTTGAATGAGCAAGGCATAGAGGGATATGGAATTAATGCAGGCAGGTGGAATTAGTATAGATAGGCATTATGGTACGACTCTATGCTGTCTGGACCAGTGCTCACAGATCTGGCAGAGTTAGATCCCCATTACTTCACTATTACATTTACTGTTATGTAGAACATAGAACATAGAACAGTACAGCACAGTACAGGCCCTTTGATCCACGATGTTGTGCTGACCCTTTAACCTACTCTAAGATCAAACTACCTACATACCCTTCATTCTACAATCATCCATGTACCTATCCAAGAGTCGCTTAAATGTCCCTAATGTATCTGCTTCTACTACCACCGCTGGCAGTGATTTCCACGCACCCACCACTCTCTGTGTAACTATGCTTCAAATAGCATAGATGGCGGGACGCAAACAAATCCTTGAAAGGACAGGGGTTTTCAAGCAAACTGATTATCTTCAACTTATGGGAGCGCAGTCACAAATGATTCACAAGCTTCGGTCCTTCTATTTCTTGGTCTAATTGGCAGATCTCATTCAGAGAACAGTGTTCACCTAGCATTCAAATAAACCCCTGAAACTACTGTTGAAATAGTCCCAAATAGATAAACTGCAACCAGTTTGAAACAGCAGGAAGAGAAATATTGCTCCAGTGATAAAACAATCCTTTTCTTCAATAGCTATTTGTCGAACACAGTGGCTGGAATTTTACGCCGCCCCAAAGAGCCGGATGGAACGGGAGGCTCCGGGAGGCCTTCCTAACCCGCTCCCATCTCCTCCCCACTTTACATAGGGTGAGGAGTGGTGGGGCGGAAAAAGGGCTGCCCACTTCAGGCCAATCAAGGCCCTTAAGTTGCCAATTAACGGTCACATAAGGGCCTTTGCCTGCCTCCACTGGGATTTTACCCATGGGAAGGGGGCGTCCTGGAGCCGGGAAAGGCCACCCAGTGATCAGGGCCGCCCCCACTTCCCCAATAATTTGCAGGACCCAAGACCTCCCCCTTCCCCCGAAACGACCACCCTTGCCTCGCCGGGGTATAACCGATTACCATCGGCGAGGCAACCCAAAGACCAAATTCCAGCGCTACAACAGCATATAAAAGTAGCTGCAGCAGCTTAAAAGAGCAGACCAGCAGCTAGCTGGGAATGGAAAACTGGATTAATGAGAGCAAAGAAAGCACAAGGGTGCAACAGCTGCACAGCTCTCCTCCCTTCAAGTTTCCTGTCTCATCTGTGGTCATTTTATCGTCCGAAACAAGGCAAAAGAGGCAACAGATAGTTAGCATGGAGGGATGCCAAACAAAGGTACAACCAAGGCCCAGTAGATGTAGCTGATCATACCACTGACCAGTGCAAGGCTACTCCATGGAAGAAGAAATTCAGTGACTTCACCAGGGCTGACAGGTTAAGAGGAGACATCACAACTGGATCCAATGGAATGTTACAAGCAAGTTTCACATTTCCACCCACCTTGCACTTCTGTTGTTGATTACCATGTACTAATTACTTACCAGAAATAGTCATGAGGCACTAAAAGACCCTTCACACTTCCTTTAATCCCATTCAAATGTCCCTTCACAGCCTAGCATAAGAGACAGCAACAAAAGACTCAAAATTTGCTAATTTCCAGCACTGATTACCACCTCGTTAAGGAATGTTTATTCATACCTGGGTTGAATGTGAAGTTCGGATATGACTGCTTGGGTCTATAGATATGAAAGCATAAGTAGGGAAAGAGTACAGACATTGCCTATGTTGCCCAATTAGCCTGGACATACTACATTGCACTTCCTGCTCTTCCTCTTCATAGCAGTGGAAGAAAGGTATCTCCGAGTAGTTTTTTTCATTTTGTTTGTTTACAGAGATCAAAGTGTCGATAGGAAAATAAAGCACCAGAAGCAATAATGAGAGCAAGGGCGAGACAGCCAATAAAACACAATCAGCCTTCCCAGCAACAAATTCCAAAGGTGGCCTTAAACTCCACTTTTAGTAACCCTGAGTTAGTAGGTTGTGAGTTTAAGCTCCACTGCACAGACATAATCTAAGCAAGCGTTTCAGTGCACTACTGACGGAGAGCTGCACTGTCTGAGGTACTATCTTTCAAATGAGACATGAAACTGAGTCTCTGTATGTTGATCAGGTGAATGTAAACATTGAAGGGGACTACTCGAAGAAGCTATCAAGCCCCAACTGGAAAGCTGCATTTGGATGCCAGTCTGGCATCTGCCACTCACTGGTACCATTCAAAGGGGGTCGGACGCTGAATTTGGCCAGGATCTCATGTAGAGCAAAATTACTTCACCAACTTGCCATTTGTTTAGAATGCAACTTGAATTTCTCCTTTAATTTTGTTCTGCTCTGAGGAATATGGACATCTCACACCAAAAGGCAGTTTCGCCAGCACAATGAATGGCCTATTAATATTACTGAGCAATCACAACAGTACATGGTGTGTGAATGTTTTCTTTTGCTGCCTGGATCCTGTGATACTTGCCACATATATACTATACTAATCACATATCCATTCATCCGCTACTGCGCCAAAATATATTTCGGGAATTCCAAATCATGGCACTATTTTGAGCACTAGATGTGAAAAGCAATTACCACTCCTTTTCCATTTCCTGACAGTCACCTGGGTTGATTAGCCAGCCTGTACATTTCTCAGAAATATGTATTTGCAGTAACAGGCATGTTGAGTTTTGCTCAAGTGTGGGGTGTCTCTTTTTTAAATCTAACTCGAAGCATCATATTTGATGTGTTGTGATGGTAACTGGATACTTATTACAACCACCTTGCCATTTTGGCCTCACAATTCATAGTTGTTCTTTTACCAATAGATTTTATATGACTATTAGATTACCATCATAATTTTATGCAAACTATTGAACTTCTTTCAGATCTCTTTTAGAACCTGGAAATCATAGACACAGCATTCTCCCACTTAGTACCTTCATTTTTAGCAACTGTCCTGGTTATTCCTGTTGTTTTTCCCTCTTCGCGTCAGAAACACATATCCAAGCTCACACAAAGATCTGTCTGTGAATCATGCTTCTCCAGGGTGTGGCTTGGATATAATAGGAATGGAATTGCACTTTTTGCAGCTGGTTTATCATCAACAGATGATTCACATCCTAGTTAAGTGGCTCTTAAGCCATTTGAGAGGTGTGAAACAGGCATTACTCCATACAAGTCAGGACTGGCTAGATAACCAACAGTAAATTGAATGCCAAAGTGCTGAAAGATTGCTCTCAGTAGAAAATACATGAGTTCACATGGGTGACATCCATCAATAATAATTCTGAAAAATATAGTTAGTAACACTCCTTGAAACAAAACCAAAAACGTACTCAGCTATTAGAAAAATATTGACTGTTCTGATATAAAATCTATTTTAGTATTCCACCATTAGCTCACTAATGTAACCTTACTGTTTTTATTCCATAAAGTTTAAAATAAATACAATAAGCATAAATTCTAATTTACTTATTATCAATGGTTTGCAAGATGCATATGGATGAAAGTGGCTAATTGATCCACTTTTGTTCAGACACTCCACAGTAGGCCCCCTTTGTGGAATCCAATTGTTTCTTAAATGATTCTAGGTTTTAATTTCCAATATTTTATGCGTGTGCCCATTCCATATAATGATCACTCTTTGTGTAAAGATAAAATGGCCAGACAACTTTTAAACTTGCCCTTAATTTTTGGGAACTGAAGTCTTCTGGTCCTATTTATGTAATTTAGTTTGAGGTACTGCTACAGTTCGAGAGGCCAGTTAGCTCAGCTGGCTCGAGTGCAGTTATAGGAAGATGCTAACAGCATGGGTTCAATCCCTGTACTGGTTGTGGTAGTTCATGGACATCTGCCGCCTTACCTTACCCCACACTTCAGGAGTGATGCCCCTCAAGCTATACATTACCAACTGTTTCTCTCTAACAGAAAGAGATGCCTATGCCCCTTTGGGACTACAGCTAGAACCACAGAACAATAATAACTTTATGACTCGATCTTTTCTTTCTCGTTCACTACCTTACATGGGCAAGCCCACCTCTCAGCCTCCTTTTCTCAAGTCTGGAAATTCCAAGTTTCTCCAATCCTACAGATGACATTTGAGAATCTGAGCCCTAAATTCTGGCTTCCCACTTTTTTTGAGCATGGAATAGCCCCACTCATTTCACTGGACAAGATCTTCTGTTTCCAGGTCACACGATACACTGTCATCTTTCCTATTGAATAATCTGTTACAGATAATATCTAAAATTTAAGATGGTTTCCGCTCGCTGATAAGCATCCTTTAATTTACATTATTGAATAACCCTTTCTGAAGAATGTATTAATATTCAGGATAGTAAAGTAAATCAAAACAATGGAATTAATGGGAAATTGGCTGAGGCCAAATCTTCATGACATTTCATGAACCTCTGAGGTTCAAAGGTAAAATAATAAAGCAATATTTATATTTCCAAACAGACTTAGAGGTCTTGATCCATTCTTAGTAAAGATTACTAAGAAGTATGTAAGATATTAATAACAAAAGCAAATCAGCATCAATCGCAAGAATAAAGAATTTGCTTTCAATACCTTTTTCCAAGTACTGAGTGAAAGTTACTCCCCAATTGAAGTACAAAATATTCCTAATAATGCTAGTGCACTGGAATTTGCAGTGGTAATGATGGTAAAATTGTCAGTGATCACAAACATTACTCCAGTGAAACTGACAGCAATGTTGGGAGTCTGCACATGTACAGAATAACGTGAAAATTAGAAAGTTCTGTCTGTTATTCTATGCCCCTTCAGATAGTGCACAATCCCTAAGCATCAGTGAATTGACAAATATTTCCACTTTTATGTTGTTAGGCTTGCAGTAAAAACTTTTGAATGAGGTGAAACTGGGCTCTTAAGAATGTACTAACTTTATAACTACAGCTAAACACTCACTGGCCCTGAGAAGCTAGTTTTCTATTGTGGAATGTCAAATTTCTCTATTGTGATTTTTTAAAAAGCCACATAATTTTAATAATTTTTTTACATTTGTTTATGATATCTTAGCTTCTGTCTTAATCCAGTCAATCATTTATTTTGCTATCTGAAAATTTAAATTAAAAGTGAGGATAATCTGTGCTTTTAACTTCCTGGGTTGCGTCTGTGAGAATACTTAACAGGATTGGCTGTTTACCCTGTTTGCTGGCATCACTTCTTCTGCTGGACACCTGGAGATCCCATTAACCCAGATTTAAACTAATATTGGGAAAGGGGAACTCCACGCCACAGAGCTTGCTTGATCTTTGTGGGCAGCTTTCTTTGAGGTCAGTGGCAAAATCCAGCCCATTGGGTTTCAGGGGCCTCAGTGCTGTTTGAGATGAAAGGAATGGATTAGTTTTCAATTTTTTTTTCAAACATTATCTGTCTCCAATATTTTGGACACTGAAGGAATAAACTATGTCTTTTCTATATTTGGAATAGAGTTCTGTTTTGTAAATCAGTAATTTCTTCTACTTTACAGATCTTGGAGTTGTCATCACTTACTTCCTGTTCCATCTTTTTCCAGGAACATTTTATTTACAATGGGCACATTATTCTACTCATTTCCAGTTTAAAAAAAAGGTACACAATATTATACTCCCAAAGTAAGCTAGAATCTAGGGGGTAGAAATTGGTCTCGGGCAGTGGTGCAAAGAGGGCAGTATTAGATCAGCCGCTTACTATCAGCACTGCCCGATATTCAGTTGTATCTACCCCTAGGACTTTAAGAATTTGTTCCCTGTTTGTCACTGCTTAAACACAAGGTGCCAAGAGAAAGATCATTTGGTAGAACCCCATTGAAATTTGCAGGTTTGGATCCCAGCAGAAGTTTAAATGGAAGCTGTTTGTTGATAATCTGTGATAAGATTCAGGTATCTGCAGTCAGCATCTTGTCAGACCTTAGTATGAATATGAATAAATCATAAGGCACTCAATCTTTCTTCAGTCAGCAGACAAGCACAGTTTCTGTACTTAAGCTACAGTATTAGTGTTGAATAGGTTGAAAACTAAATACAGAGCTTTGGGAATAATTATAAAAATTTGCTAGCAAAAGGCCAGCTCAGGTACAATGGGCCTTTTATGGTATAACAGGAAGCTTCCCTGTGTCTATATTCTATGCCCTTCCATTGCAATAGTAAGTAATTGACAAAGATGGTGGCAACCATCCATGGTCTGATCCCCAGAAGGCACATATTTTGGGCAGAATATTTGGGCCTTGTCGAAGTTGGGAACAGTGGTGGATGGGGCACGAAAACATTGGCCCTGGCCGCGTGCCAGTTTCCTGAACCAGTTCCCACTGGGCAGAGGTGGGCCTCCAGTGGCACATTGGGCGAGTGTGGGCAGCACTTCAGGCAGGCCTACAGGCCCTCCCTGCCTGCCCGGGTACAGATGCATCCAAAGGTCCCCCTGAAGAGGGATTCCCACCCACCCCTCCCATTAACCTCCACCACCACCCCCCCCAAAAACAATTGTAGCCTGGCTGATTTTTCTGCTTTTAATTTAAACTTCTAAAAAAGTTGGTGAGAGGATGCCTCCATGTTGAAGCATCCTCTCAGTAATTTATCCTCTAATACAGCCTGCTGTTCCTCTCAAGCTGCAAGGCCTTTGATTGGCCCTCCAGTTTAAGAGCTCGCCTGCCGCCCCAATTAGACAGGGAACCTGTCTCCATGCAAATTAAGGAGGCACCTCTGTGCAAATCACGGTTCAGTGACTCTCTCCCCCGGGGGGGGGTGGGGGGTGGTGGGTTCAGGACCTGGAAACAGTCCAGATTCCTGTTTCCTGCACACAATGCAAAAATTCAGCCCCGAGTCTACATCAACACAAAGTGTCCCTCCAATATTAATTAAGGGACCCATTAGTAAATGTATACAACAGCTTATATTTAGAAAGTACATTTAACATAATAAAGCACTTATCAAGAGCGATACCTATAAAAATAATTTTGACACCAAGCCAGAGAAGGAGAAATCAGGAAAAATGACCTAAAGCTTGATCAAAAGAAGCAGGTTTTTAAGAACTTCCAAAAGGAGGGGAGTGAGTTAGAGAGGTGGAGATGTTTGTGGAGGGAAAATCTAGAGCTCAGGGCCAAGACAGATGTAAGCACGGATGGAGTAACGAAAACCAGGTATACACAAGAGGCCAGAATTGGAGGAGTGCAGAGACTCCTACCAGCTGTAGGGCTGGTGGCGGTTACACAAACAGAGAGGGGCAAGGTCATGGAGGAATTTCAAAACAAGGATCAGGATTTTAAAATTGAGGCATTGTTGAATGAGGAGCCAGTGAAGCTCAGCAAGCACAGGGGTGATGGACAAATGAAATCTGAAGGGTGTTAAGATATGGGCAGCAGAGTTTTGGATGAGCACAAATTTATGTAGGGTGGAAGACAAGAGGCTGGCCAGGAAAACATTGGAATAGTCAAGTCTAGAAGTAGTAAAGGAATGGTTCAGATAAGCTGAAGGAAAGTCAAGCGAGGTTAAATGGAGACATTGGGTCAGTGCTGAACCCATAGCAGTGCTGTCAATATTGTGAAATTCTGTGTGTCTCACTCAGATCTAACTTTCAATCTCTTTGCTAATTGGTGACTTCTCTAATTAATGGGACTGCTTCTAGGTTCCAAACTCACGTCTAGGGGGAAACAAGCACTCACTGTGATTGTTACGGGCGGGGAGGGCTCTCGAAGCTGGAAGGCTAATCAGAGGTCTTCCAGCTTGAAAAGGGGCAACAAGCTGTTTCGGAAGATAAGCAAGAGAGCGGGTGCTTCAAGATGGAAGTGTCCTCTCTCCAACTTTTTAAAATTTAAATTAAAAATGGCTTTCACAGCCAGGCCACCACTGTGATGGGGTAGGTGAAGAGTCCCTCGACAGAGTGGCCTGTGGCTGCTCTTGCACCCAGGCAGGAAGGGAGAACCTCTCGGCCTGCCTGGAGCGCTGGCTCCCCCGGCCTGCCAAGAAACCACCTACAGGCACCTGATAATTGGTCCCAATCAGTCTCCTTTAATTGGCCTTAATTGGTTCATAATGAGCCAAATTAGTCACCCACTGTGCGTGGGCTGGGAGCCCTGCCACCCAAACCGCCGATCCCGCCTTCGCAAAAATGGAGCCGAGGTGGGATAGAGCTGCTGAGTGGTCGGACTATTTTTAGCTCCCACATACTTCCGATCTGGTCTGGCAGGGCTGAAAAATCCAGCCTGAAGTATGTTAAGAAGCCTAGAGATCTAATTGTACAATGGAGTACAAGGCTAGAATATAACTAAGCTAATCACTGTTTTAGCATTTGTCTGCAGTGCCATGCCCAACTGCCACCCTCTCCCTATATACACAAGTCTTATCATTATTGTTTAATTAAATAGTGAGCACAGGTCAAACGCAATTCCTATTAGAATGGTTCTAATATCAGTATTTTTCATTGTTCTCTTTGCTGAAAATGAACTAAAGCAGAGGCAACAGGGCTAATTTTATCTCCCGCTGTCCAGGTGATAGCAGCCTAAAAATGGGGTTGTGTAATTTCTGACGCTACATACACATTCACTCCAGCTGCTGGCATCTTGAGTAAGGTCCTGAGCTGGGCAGCCATACTGGGAGTATATGATCCCCTCTCCCCCCACTCCCACCACACCCTTTTCACCCTGCTTGTACTCTCTTCCTTCTTTAATTCTTTCTTGCTGTCTTTCCTGTTGGGATGATTTAAAAAAAAAATAATTTTTATTAGTCCATGTTACTCAATACTCCTTTTCTGCTTTTTTAATTAAAAAAAGTGACTTTTTTCTGTACCCTGGCACTTAACACACTTTGCCCAGATGGCTCTCAGCCCGGTCACATTTCAAGTTATTTAAGTAACCTTCTTGGGCCCGACCACTTTATATTGTTTTCTAGTAATTTCATAATAAAATTTGTCACTCTGTAAAATGTGTCAGCATTATTATGATATCTGTTACTTGTGCATGATGTACATAGGGCCCTAAATGCAAGTTTGAAGAATGAATGTGTAGAGTGTGCTCTGTTCATGCTCCACCTGCTTGTACTGGGTGCTGAGCAGCCTAACCAGCAGGCTTTCAAAAGGACCGCTGGAAGCCTCAGATGGGGCCAGCAGGAGCAGTCCTCAACTGCCAGTTGGCTTGACACGGGACCCAGCTAATTTCCTACCCTCCCAGAAATGGTGAGCAACAGCTTGTCGACAGAATGTAAATGAGGCCCCGGGTGTCCAGATGACTCAACCTCGAATCGGCAAGAACATTCTCCACCGGTAGTTAAGATTGGGCCTGACAACTGAAAACAGATGCAAAAATCTCGTTAAAATAAAAGTACTGGTACCACAACCTTGTGATAATAATCAATTCACATCACATTTTAGAACACCAGGATCAATTTTTATCACTCCATTTCATGAAGTAAAAAGCCCCCAAGTGCTCTAAAGTCCATAATGAACAAGATGCTGTTATAATTTTCTGTGAAAAGCTACCATACACTGTAACAAAGTGACGCATTCGAATAGGTAAATGAATAGGAAACAATATCAAAGTTAGCGACCAAGAGGATAATCTAAAGAACTTGAACTGGAACAGGGCTGAGAGCCATTTGGTCAAAGTGAAAGGTGCGTTAAGTGCTGAGGCACAGAACAATAATTGGCTAAAAGATAGCAGGAGAAAGGGTAGTGAATAAAATAAACAAAAAAAAGAAAAAAGATTAATCCCAAATGGAAAGCCAGTGAAAAAAAAAGGAAGAGGTGAGAAACAGGACAAGAGGGAGGGAGAGTATGTATATTCCCATTCAGACAGATGATAGGAACTCCGTACCTTCAGGAATTATGAAAGAATGGGTTTGACTGCACTTTACTTCAAAGCTTTTCCCAAGTGCCTGTATCATATTCACTTAAATTAACTTGATACAAAAGCAAAATACTGCAGATGCTTGAAATCTGAAATAAAAACGGAAAATGCTGGAGATACTCAGTAGATCAGGCAGCATCTGTGGAGAGAGAAGCAGAGTTAACAGGCAGGATTTTGAGTTTTGGGTCGGGACCCCAGTGTTGGGGCCAAATGAGGGTCAGAATCCTCGACTGTGTGGGGAACAGTCACCTGGCAATGATTTTCCCCGAATTGGCCACAATTATTGGCCAGAGGGCGGGCTTGCCATCCAATTAAGGATGGCGGGTGGGCTCTTGAAGCTGGAAGGCTCTCCAGCACTGAAAACACAGCAGGCTGCCATTTCAGGTGAGAGAGAGAGAGAGAGAGCACCTCAATATGGAGGTGGCCTCTCTCCAACTTTTAAAAATATTAAATAAAAATTGCACTTAGCAACCAGGCCACCATTGCAGAAGGGAAACCCCCTCCACAGGACAGCCTGTGGCCACAGATGAAGCCAGGTAGGTGGGGAGGGCCTCAAAGTCTGCCTGGAGTGCTGGCCCTCCTGTCTGCCAATGGGAGGACATCTCCAGGCAGCTGGCCTAGTTACAAGATGCCTTGGGAGGCCTGCAATTTTCCAGTCAGACTCTGACAATAGGTCTTAACTGGCCATTTAATTGGTAACCTGCCACTTGTGGGCATTAGCTCTGCCACCCCACCCCATCCCACATCCAGGAAAATAGCTAGGGGCCGGGATGGTGCTGGCAAACTGGCACACCGGCCAGTGGTGCGCATTTCCACACCCAGCCTCCTACCTCAGTGTTTGGCCTCATCAGGGGCTAAAAATCCAGCCCAACATTTCAGGTTGATGACCTTTCAAAGGTCATCGACCTGAAACATTAACTTTGTTTCTGCACAATAGATATTACCTGACTTGCCGAATACTTTTAGCATTTTCTGTTTTTAAATTAACCTGATGATAGCTTCAAAAGTCAGATTATCAAAGTTAATAGCTGAAATATTTGAATCCCAGTGAGATTTTTGCTTTCCCTTCAGTGATGGGACCTGTGCCCAGCCCACCTTCTGTTCTCTATTTAAGCAGATGGTGTTCCAGTAGTTTGAGGAGCTGCTACTGGAAAAGTTATTATTGAGAAAGGAGATTGCGACAAACATGTGGAGCTCAGCACAGAAATTACTGCCAATGTAAATCACAGTGTGGCAGTCGGTCTAATGGAGCCATATCACTACTTCCGGCAAAAAAAAGGGACAGGTGGACTGATTTGTGGGCCTGTTGCCTTACTTTGCACTGCGTCACAATACAATGCAGCTTTTAGGTAAATTTGCAGCCTGCAGTCTGAATTCCAATATGGCATAATGAGGTTTCACCTTGTTGAGAGCACTTTTTAATGTAGATAGTATTCTTGAATCGCCAGACATTCCTGCTGTCGCATGAAGAGGTCCCGTGTCTGGGTTTACATCAGCCTGGTGTTTTTTCAAAATAATTGCTCATCCAGACAGATAAATTCATTCCAGCCATCTCCGACATGCCAGAACAATTTTCCCAGAAAGTTTGGACCAATAATTACAGAGGTTTCTTACATCGAACTTTCACAATAAACAGAAGCTATTGTTTTGAAGGCAAAGAATCTCAGCTGCTGAGAAGGAACATTTTGTTACTTAAAAGAAGAATGTCAGATACCATAAAGCTTCTGAACTGCTAATAAAAAACACCTTTTATTCACTTGGAATAGTCTGAGGAAAATCCTCAGAATTTATTGTCACAGATTATACAAAAAATAGGGAGGTTGCTGGGCACAAAACCCACAACAGAAGAGACTGAACAAATCTCATATGGATACAATAGTCCAGCTATTAGTTATTAATTTGAAGTCATCGTGAAACATTTATTATCTGTCCTTTTGCCTATTCTATGACTAAACTATAACAGAAGCTGCAACATCATGCAGGTGGGTAACTATTGACTGATGTCTGTAAATGAGATTGTTTCTTTATATTAATCTCTTCATTCTGAATTACAATTCTGCCCTGGACTTATAAATAACTAAAGTAAAAGGAGTTATTTTAAGGCCACTTTAATAGTGCACGTGTCAGCAGTTGCTAAGTAACACAACCTGCATATTAAACTCAATACATATGGGTTGCATTACTGCTACTGGCAGCAGAATATATAGGATTATAGCACAGAATAGTCTTACTTTAGTAATTGGAGTTTTATTTAGTATTCAGGAGCCTGATCAAATTTTAGTGAATCAAAATGATTATAAGGTCTATGGAGTTGTAGAATTGAAATATTGTGCTGACCAGTCATGTATAAAATCCCTTTTAAGTATCATTGACCACAGATAATGGGCCTAATTATAACTGTGTGCAAATGGATAGGGTTTGAATGGGTTAAAATTGGGCCCAATATATTCAAATGTCTTATTGGGATTCATGGATAACCACTTGTGGTATAACAGTGAATGACTAGAAAATAGTTTTGATGTAGTACACTCAAAGACGGTAATGAATTGTAATGAAGAACTAAATCTTACTTCTTTCAACACAACAATGAGAGACTGACTCTAACGTACGACAAAATCCTTCTTCATAGTTTCACACTCGTGCCGGCGGGGGTCTTGACATCCGGAGAAACTGACACCGAGGTCCCCGCAGTGCCTCTTCTACAGAAGGCCCGCCAAATTAAGTGCCAATCAGGCGCTTAAGTGGACAGTGGCAGGCCTTCCACAGGATCAAGGACCCCATTTCTGGAAGTCCTGCTCTTGTAGAGCTACCAGCCAATCAGAGGCTGGCAGCGGTGGCTGCTGCTATTGCAGCTGTACCTTCTGGAGGCAGAGGAGCGTTGCTGGAACCAGGCCTCAGGTAGGTGAGGGTGGAGGTCATGGGGAAGGTGGTCAGAAGCAAGGGCAGAGGGGATATGCATCAACGGTCACCCCACTTCCCAATGCAGGGTCCCTTATTCAGGCACTAAGTTCCTTTTAATGAGAGACCCCATACTCCCACCACCTTCCAGAGCTGGGAAGTAGCCTGAAAGAAAAGGTTTTAAGGAGAATCTTAAAGGAAGAAAGAGAGATGGAGAGGAATGGAATTTTAGAGCTTAGGCATGGATGCCCGTGGTGGGGCAAAGGAAATGGAGGATGTGGAGAGGGAATTGGAGGATGTGTAGAGGGCAAAGGAGGGAAAACCAGAATTCTCGGAAGGTTGGAGGAAGGGAATTTGAACACGAGGATGAGAATTTTAAAATTGAGGTGTTGGTGGACCAGGAGCCAACATAAGTCAGTGAGAACAGGTGTGATAACTGAACGAGGCATGGTGCCAGCCAACATGCCAATTTCCTGATGCTGGCGAGTTTCATTGGGGTGGGGGAAGGGTGGCCCTGGGATCCCACCCAATCCATTAACAATGCCATTTAAAATGGTTAAAGAGCTTATTGAGAGCTTGTTAAGGGGCCTGTTCTGATTTTGATGGGGAAGCATGGGCTGTATGTACTGTCTGGAGGAGACCAGGTGAATGGAGACGGACACACAGTGGGGAGCCAGTCATGCCCACCCCAGGGAATTAGGTGGGACCCATGAGCGGTTCAACGGAACAGAGTGGGACTTGATCGTTGGCAAACTGATGCCATTGGCTCAGTGCAGGTAGTGGGGAAAGTGTTCAAAATATGCTCGGGCAGTGCCTGGAGTCATCACCCTCCTGGCATCATGGGTCCATAAGAGGAGGGGAAAGACTGCCAAATGCAATTGTGGGGCCAGCTGATCACAAGGATGGAAGGTAGCCTCTGCCTCTCCTGAGGTTTTTTGAAGCAGAAGGTAAAGCAATGAAATGGCAGCCACAGTAATGGCTGCTGTGGTCGGTTTACATTGGGCCACACTTGAACAGTCCCGTTCCCAGTCCCGCAGCTACTAATTGACCATCAAACCCAACACCAGGCCAATTAAGGGAGTCCCCCGCCCCCTGAAAATTGGGTCCACTCCATGGGCAGAACTTTCCTTTGGGGGGGGGGGGTGTGTTTGGGACCCAGAAATGGTCCTGCCATCCGTTTCCTGCCCCAGAAAGGAAAATCCTGCCCCTGGAGCAAGATAGGATACGGAGAGCACCTTTCAATGAAGGCTAAGAGGTGACCTGACAGAGATCTTCAGGATTATGAAGGGTTACAATACATTTCAGGAGTATAAATGTATGTAAGCTTATGTCTTTGTGAATTTACTGTTTGTGTGGATTTGGGCCACCTGGTTACTTTATTTAGCAATATTTTACTAGAGTTACATGCTGAGATGGCTCCAGTGACTCCTGTTGACTATCATGTGGCTGGTTGCTGATCCAGATGAAATATAACACTAATATGCTTATATCATTTTTGGATGAATTTCAGTCCAGGCAGGATCCTATGTATTTCCCGCTCACTGTCAGGAAAAAGTATTTCATAAGATTATAGAGGCACAAGAACAAGAAATTTGAGCCGGGGCAGGAAGGGAATATTCACAACTTGATGCAGCATGCGAGAAATTAATAAAAGTTGTCTGATAAATATGTTAATCTTGCTTCCTAATCCTGTGACATTTTTGGTAAAAAGCAGTGCAATTAGTCATGAGGGAGAGAAAAATGTTCTCATTTCATGATGGGTTTATGTAAAGTTCAACAATCACTATGTATGCAACGCTCTTTACTGTCATTAACTTAATACCCATGTTGCTGTAACGTTAATTCACAGGATGATCTTCCTCTTGCTATTGCCCCATTTTTGTGTTTAAACAGGGATTTTTTTTTGTTACGTACATGTTGGACGTTCACCCCCTACAAATTTTAGGACTCTCACACCAGTTTGGTCTCCACTGCCAGTTCCCTAAGCTGCCTTTTCTGTTTTTGTTCCAGATTTTCAGCATTTACAGTTTGTTGCTTTTTGTTTTTGGCAGAGATAATACCTGATAATACCTGATGATAACCTAGAGAGGACAACTAAGGTGAGAATTAGAAATGATAGTAGTGTTTGAGGATTGCTTTATTAACAATACACAACTTGCTTCTGAAATAATTTAATTGAATTACAAGTATTCTTCAAAAAAGTTTTTTGTTTCTGTTAATAGATGATGTTAGTAACGCAAGAATTCCAAACGTTTACCATATCAGATGTTCTCCAATTTGAATACTTGTAAGTCAATTCTTCCCTTGTGTTGCTTATCTTTCAATTCTGAAGCATGACCCTGCCTGAAATGTTAATGTGCCTTTGCTTCCAACAGATGTTGATTGACTTTAAAAATTGAAACATACTTTTCCTCAAATTATGAATGGCACATTCCTTTTTATTGTTCCTAAGGCATCAACGATATTTGGAACATTTCTGTATAGCACAAGCCACCATCTGGTCTATGATTGTTTAGATCATCTGAATCCTCATTTGCACATTCAAAATATCTGGAGTGTGAAAAGGCCATTCAGTTCATCAAGGTCTCTCTGCAGACGTCAGGAATGATTTTTCTATTGGAGACTTCCCTCCCACACTGTCTGCTGATCACTTACTTTGGGGAACACCAATTTTCTTCCCCCATCTGAAAAATGAACATGCAGTGTTGTTTAGTATCTGTATAATACTCAAACAAAAATCCAGTTTCTTTGTAAAGATGTCAACTGACTCCAAATCAATTACTATCTGCAGGAGATTTTTTTGTACAGATCCAGTCTGTGTGGATTAAAAGTTTCCACAAAGCTTGTGAATTTTGTACTTGTGCCTTCAGGTCATATGCATGTTGTCCAAGATAAATAAGCTGCTTACTTTCATCTGATGTCTCATCTCTCTAATTTGATGACCTGCAAGGTTTTTTCTTTCCATCTTTAGATCCAGAAGGTCTTTGATCTTTAGCTAAAACTATTTCAGCAGAATGGTTAAGACATCAATCTTCATTTCTTCTTCTATCTAAGTAGATCTTGTTATTCTTGAGGCAAAGCACTCACATTCACCGAGAGCTGATGAAACCCTTTAGTTACCGTGCAGTGTAAGACTTGAATATCAATTACGGCATGAGCATTCATGCAGTTGTACTCTGTATCTACCCAATTGTTTATAACTTATTAAACTCCTGCCTGCCGATATAAAAAATAACTCAAGCTATATCAGAAAATGAAATATTGTTCGTTTGTTCAATAGACCTTCAGTGGGCTTCCCCAGTAGCTCAGTTGATAAATACAAATCCAGTGTGGAATTCAGCCCTAATGTTAAGGTAGATCCTAGATTGAATCACCAATCTGTGCAAATTAGATATAATCTCAGTTGGGATAGATATAGAGAGCATTACAATCTCAGCAGAAGTTAGGAAGGATAAAAAAAAAATCAGCACAGGTTCATTCTCTTGATTGCTGTCCAGTGACTTCAGATAGGAGATTTCAAATATGTAAAAGAATGCAACCATACTGAAGAGTTTGATAGATTATATTCCATTATGATAAATATCAATATCAACAAGTTAATGTGCAGAATTTTGTTTACACCACTGATATGTTTTATCATCTGAATGTTGCTTAATCCTTGTATTCCTAAAATTTAGAATTTATAATCACAGATAATGCAAAGCTGAAATGATTTCTGAAGAGGAAAAAATGAAAATGGTTATGGTTTTGAATGACTTTTAATGTCACAATTTGTCACATAGGAGATAAGCAACAGAATTTTTTTTTTACATGAATGGCTTTTTTTTTGCATTTTATTTCCATTTATTTATCATTTTTATCTAGATTGTAGAGTCAGTTATATTTAGGTTCACTATATCTGCCAATATGCAGTTCTGCTCAGGGAACCAATTAATTATACCACTATAAAAAATTCTGCTTCAAAATCACAAAATTGTCTTTTTCAATTTTGGATACCTAATTTAGATTTGCTGAGGAAGTGTTTCACTATGTAGTTATTGACCAAATTGTACTCAGTTCTGGTCACTCAGATGACAGTAAGACATTCAATGAATGGAGACTGTTCATAGAACAGCCACAACACTGATCCCTCACGTTGAAGATTTGAGGTGGAAAGAGAGATGAGAGACATTTAGTCTTTCCACCCTTAAAAAGGAGGCATCTGAAAAGGTGATTACATAGTGTTATGTAAATTAGCAAATGGTTATGGAAAAAGTCAATGAAATTGAAAGAGTAGGGAAAGGGACACAGGTACAAAGTCAAAATAGGCAAAGTTTGTCTCTAGACAAAGACTGATCAATATACAATGGACTCCCAGGCAGAGGAGTGGAGGCAAAAATCCTGGAATCATACTGCAATTATCTTGTGACATGCTGGCTATTCCGAGATACAGTGAACCAGAATCATGCGGAATGTAGCCAAATCGTGTTTTGTGAACTACAACAATTAAACTGTGCTTATTATGGAAGGCTTTAGGAATAATGTAGGCATTATTACATATGTTAAGCAATAGGCCACAGGTAGGTCAGATCCTGAAACAGGATCTGGATAATGGAACAATCTAGATTGGATTATTGGCCTTCTCTTCTTCCTGCATTTTCACTTCTTATTCTTTTGAATGTCAGTATTGGTAAGATGGTGACGTGAGGAAAACAGTATACCTTCCTCAGTACTCAAGAACTATATCATGCCAGTTCTAGTTGACACCATAAGATAATGCTCTTGCCTCTTGAATCACTCTGCTTGTAACAACATGAGCAGATCAGATTAGAATGCCTTGGATTAAGCACAATCTGCTGTTATACACTGATGTAAATGAACAAATGATCTATGGAGAACAAAGTTTAATTTTGTCAAGTCTCAATAATAAAGCAATGCACATTTTCCAATGCTGGTTCCCAAGTAAAAGCTTTCGATCAAGACAAACTTACATTTCAAAGAGAAGAGGTTTTTTGGATTCTTGTAACAAAACAAAACTTTCAATTTACATTTTAGTATCTCATTTACCCAGCTCAGATTGTGTTATCCTAGACAGTATAAAATTTCTCAAACAATTCACATTCGGCCTTACAACAGAGCTTTGGAATTTATGGTTTACCAAATGGATATCCAAGGTTTAGGGGATAAATTATAAATTTTTGAAAGCAATCCTGGTCTGTTAAGTAGTAAACACATGCACAGTATCGTAACCATGTTAGAATGAAGCAGCTATGCTTAGTCTGAGGGCTCACTCAAATAATATCACTTACATATAAACATTTACATGGAATGCAAGATGATTTATATGCAAAAGGAAATCCATGTCTAAGTTGCAGTTGTGAAGGTTAATACTACGTAAAGCATGAAGGAACCTCTTGGCTTGTCAACCTAATTTGAAAACATATCTGCTTAACTAGCAGATTAACTTTAATCACCATTTCAAATCTTATTTTATATTTACAATTGTGGAAAAATTGCAGCTATAGATTTAATGGGTTTATATTAAAATATTTCACTTTTCCCACAAATTTTTCCTGATAATCCAAATTAGTTTAGGCAATATATCATTCTACAATATTAAACATAACAAAATGCATCCCCAGATAGACAGTGTGTTAACAAGGGATATCACTGAATGTGAGGCCCCAAGGTTAAATCCAATCACAATTGGTGGTTGGAGTCATACTCTAATCAGATGTACTGTAAAGATGGGTATGTTCATGAATTGGAAGAGACATTACAAAATGATATTGACAGACTGAGAGAGTGGGCAAAACTATGCAGTTCAATGCAGGTTAAGTGTGAAGTGGTCCATTTTGGACCAAGAAGGTATAGGCCTGAGTCTTATTTAAATGGTGAAAAGCTTTGATATTCCACTCAATGGAAAATCATCTACAACCAACTTGTCTGCTCATGGTAACAACAGGATTAAATGACACTACAAAGTAAAAAGCTTAGTTGTGGGCCAGCACTTCTCTAGAAAATAATGTTCTGTGCCACTTCTGTTGTAGCAAAATAACAAGCCATTAAAAGTACAGAAGCCAAACACAAATAGGTGCCTTACGAATGCTAATATTGGATTCAAACCAGTTGTGACCCACAGCTGAGAGAATCAAAGAAAAGTTGGTAGCATTGGCAGGACTTTTACTTGTCGGAGAGGGTGGGATCGGGGGCAGGCATTTGCTTAAACCCGCCCCTCAGGTCAGTGTGCCGGTTTCCCGACCCAAAACTGGAATGCTCCATGCTGCGATAGGAGCCAGAAGAGGCAGCATGTCCAAACTGCCAGTTAAGCCTCTTGATGAGCTTGTTGTCACCTCATGAAAGGCCAGTTTTGACTGTTCCATTTAAAGTGCGGGATTCACGTAGGGTCCAAAACACAACAGGGAGGAGGTGGTGACACAGTGCAATAGCAGCAAGAGGCACCACTGAAGACAGAAGGCTCATAGCAAGCCCTCATTCACAGGTAATCAGTTGTTCCAGGACAGCTACAACACTGGCATCTACCCAACAATGTGGAAAATTGCCCAGGTATGTCCTGTATACAAAAAGCAGGACAAATCCAACCCGGCCAATTACCGCCCCATCAATCTACTCTCGACCATCAGCAAAGTGATGCAAGGTGTCGTCGACAGTGCTGTCAAGCTTGATTGGCACCCCATCCACCAGCTTCAACATTTAATCACTTCACCACCGACACACAGTGACAGCAGTGTGTACCATCTACAAGATGCACTGCAGCGACTCACCAAGATTCCTTTGACAGCATCTTCTAAACCCATGACCTCTACCATCTAGAAGGACAAGGTCAGCAAATGCATGAGAACACCACCACCTGCAAGTTCCCCTCCAAGCCACACACCATCCTGACTTGGAACTGTATCGCCATTCCTTCCCTGTTGTTGGGTCAAAATCCTGGAACTCCCTTCCTAACAGCACTGTGGGTGTACCTACCCCACATGGACTGTAGCGGTTCAAGGCGACGGCTCACCACCACCTTCTCAAGGGCAATTAGGGATGGCAATAAATACTGGCCTAGCCAGCAATGTCGACATCCCGTAAAAGAATAAAAAAAAAATGGAGATTTTCAAAACAGGAGCATAGAGCACAAGAGCAGAAAGGTTTGCAAAAAAAAACAAAGTTGGTAAAAATACAGTTGAGTACCAAGTGCAGTTTTTGCCATCCCATTGTAGAAAGGACATTTACATGACAGAAAGCATACAACATAGATTCACAAGGATGATACCAGCACTGGGAAACTATAGTTATGAGGAATAACTTGAGATATGGTGACTATTTCCATGGGAGCAGAGAATAATTAAAGGAGATTGATAAAATCAGACAGGCTGACTGGGAAAGACTATTGTCCCTAGTAGGGGAGTCAATGATGAAGGCCATCAATTTAAGAAAAAGAGAATGAAGAGGGGTTAGAAATATTTTCTTTACATAATGAGTTGTTAAATCTTGGAATATTTTGCTATTGGTATGGTTGAGGCAGTGATTATTGTCTCCTTTATGGGAAAAGTGGATAAACATTTCAAGGGAGAGGAACATATAGAACAATGGGAATAGAGCGGTGCAGTGGGAATGTTTTTGGATTGCTTAGCAAAGAGGTGGCACAGACACAATGGGCCCATTGGCCTCCATCTGTGTTGTGTTTCTAAATGCTTGTGCAGAAGTGCCAGCTTGCCAGTAGTTTGCATTAGTGGATTACACAACCATAGCCTACTGACTGCAAGGGGGACAGGAGGTAACATACCAAGTGAATAATGCTTTACAATCCACAGTGATTGTTAAGGAGGTCTGGGAGAATTGCTTTCGCATCGGGTGTCAAAGCAAGTGCCATAACTTAATGGAATCTGTGTCGTCTGGTTATAATTTTGTATCTTTTCACCCAGTTTCCATATTTAAGTTCACTCTTATGGATGAATCTCATGTGCCTATTGTTACAAAGGTGCCTCTGTGTTTTGTTAAATATATTTTTTGAGGATCCATTTTTGAAAGATTGAAGAAATGTTACACTTTGGGGCTTCCAAGGGGGTGGGGGGTGGGGCAGTGGTCATGTAAAGGCCACTTGACTTTGAAAAACCATCCCTGGAAATGTTTTTTAAAAGGGCACTGAGAGGTCTTGTGAGGAAACAAGCACTTCCAGGAAACCACCTGACTTCCAGCAGCAACAATTAACCTTTTTGGGAAACTATTTGACTTCCAGCTCAATAAACAACAGGGAACTTTGGACACCTGGAGAAGTTGTTTACGAAGAAGTGACAAGTCAAGATTGATGGAGGTCAAAAGGTTGACCTGTTGTTGGTTTTGCTTTAGAATTGTTTTGAGTTAGGGTTGAACTGTATATAAAAAAAGGAGAGAACTTCGAAGGAGAGGAGAGAAGAGAATTCCCAAGGAAGGAGAGAAGACCACAACCCAGCTCAACTTTCCAGCACCTCTCTAAAAGATCCTAAGAAGTCCAATGTGTCAACTTATCTCATCTCCTGTCTTTGAAGAAAAGCCTAAATTAATTCTCAATGCTGCCTGACAAGGACTATTCTAAAAGATCCCAATGACCTGTCTACATGTACTTTGAGGTCAGACTGTATACCAGTTTTGGAGCACAACATATCTCAACTGCTGTTTCTTCAAGAATGAGCAAGTATTCAGTCCAAGTGTTTCTTTGTCTGAAATAGAGCTCTAGTGTGTGTGGGAAAATTTAAATATATGTTGTGACCTGTGGAGAAGTGGGACTAGAATAAACAGTGCACTCCTCCCACCTCGGTCGAATCACTATGACTTAAACAGTGTAGTGATCACTCCTACCAATACTGCCATGGACAGATTCATCTGCAACAGACAGATTAGCGAGGACAATATCAAGTAGGTTTTTCCTTTTGTTGGTGGTCTTCCAGCGCAAAGAGTTGTCCACCACCGAATGTTGCAGTCTGGCACATTCCAAGTCCAGGACTACGTGCTGAGGGACCACTAAAGCTTGGGGCAGTCGCAGCAAAGGCTCAATGGGGAAAGACCACAGTGTAAGGTCCCCCCACCAAGCTGAACTGAGGGGCTGGATCCATGGGAAACCCCTCGAACTGTATCGGGAAAATTTCTGTCTCCTGTATAATGTAAAAATGTATCTGGCAGGACAAATGTGAAATGGAAAGGTTGTGAGGCAACTCATAATTGTATAGAAGGAAACTGATCACCTTTGCACTGTTTGTATTTTTTAACTTGATGCTGTTTTAAACTGTTTGGGAATGTAATTTTTACAGATTTTTATGAATAAAGTATATTTTGGAAATAAAAAAAATAAAAAAAGTTTTTCCTTTTGTTGGTTCTCTCACCACCTGCTGCAGGCACAGTCTGGCAGTCATATCCTTCAGTACTCAGCCAGCTTCATTAGTAGTGATGCTACGAGCTACTCTTGGTGATGAACATTGAGCAGAGTACCTTGCTACCCTCAGTGCTTCTTTCAAGTGGTGTTCAATGTGGGGGAGTACTTATTCATCAGCTGAGGGAGGGCAGTCCGTGGTAATGAGCTGGAGGTTTTCTTGCTCGTGTTTGAGCTGGGCATTAGACTTCATTGGGTCCGGAGTCAATAGTGAAGAATCCCAGGGCCACTCCCTCCTGACTGTATACCACTGTGCCATCACCTCTGGTGTGCCAGTGGGACAGGACATATCCAGAGATGGTGATGGAGCAGACTAGGAATTTAGCTGTAAGGCATGATTCAAATGAGTATGATTATGCCAGGCTGTTGCTTGACTTGTCTGTGGGACAACTCTCCCAATTTTGGCACAAGTCCTCAGATGTTAGTGAGGACTTGAATGTTTCCGGTGCCTCGGTCGATGCCAGCTGGTATGTCCAGCTTTACTCTTTTTCAACTTTTCTGTAGCAGTTTGATAGCCTGTCTGGTGTCACTTGTAGGCAAATTTCCTTCCTTTATGACAATCCAATAGTAATGATGACCATTGTTACGACCAGGTCGAGGAAGGGGTCTCAGGCTTCCCTCTTACCCCTTTCCTGGTTTGGCCGTAAAATGGTTTAACTTTCAAAACAGTGTTTTTAGCTTCACCTCAGTGAGTCCTTGCTCACTGCTCTCTAATTGTAATTGTAAAGGAATCAATCAGACAGGCTTTCTCAGGTTTAAACAAGAAAGTTGTAAGTTTATTAACCTTAAAACTCTTAACTCAGTTAAAACTACTAAAAATACGCCACGCAACCAAGCTAGCATGCATACGCAATAAACACACACAAATAGATACAAGGGAGGAGAAAGAATTAAAGTGTGGGGGGGAAGGTTTGAAGTAGTAGATAAAATTCAGCTGCTCACAATGTGGTCTCCTCTACACTGGGGAGACAAAACGCAGACTGGGTGACCACTTTGCGGAACACCTCCACTTAGTCCGCAAGCAGGACCCTGAGCTTCCGGTTGCTTGCCATTTCAACACTCCCCCCTGCTCTCATGCTCACATCTCTGTCCTGGGATTGCTGCAGTGTTCCAGTGAACATCAACGCAAGCTCGAGGAACAGCATCTCATTTACCGATTAGGCACACGACAGCCTGCCGGACTGAACATTGAGTTCAATCATTTCAGAGCATGACGGGCCCCCCTTTTTACTTTTATTTTTAGTTATTTTTTCTTTTTTACATTTTTTACAACTTTTTTTTCATGTTTATTTCATTTCATCTTAGTTTGTTCAGTTTGCTTACCCACTGTTCTTTTTCATGTCTGTACTTGTTGCTGTTCAACATTCAGTCCGTTAACACCCTATTTGTACTAATGCTTTGTCTTTCAACACACCATTAACATATTGTTTGCCTTTGCTCCATGACCTTTTGGTCAGCTATGTGGCCTTGTCCAATCTACACCTTCTCCTTTGTTACCTCTTGCCCCACCCCCGCCTCACTTGCTTATAACCTTTGACATTTCTAATATTTGCTAGTTCCAAAGAAGGGTCACTGACCCGAAACGTTAACTCTGCGTCTCTTTCCACAGATGCTGCCAGACCTGCTGAGTGGTTCCAGCATTTCTTGTTTTTATTTCAGATTTCCTGCATCCGCAGTATTTTGCCTTTATGATAGAATTCAGTTACTGTTTTTGGTTTGGATGTTAAGGCTTTGATTGGAGTTAAGTCTTGCAGTTCTCGTTGGGGCCCAGTGCACACTTTCAAAGTTGTTTCGCTGGTACCAGAAGGCTGCAGAGATCTTCTGTCTTGAGATTTAAGTTGCTTCGTGGGTCCCTGGAACTTTGCATGAGAGAAAGACAGAGAGAGAAAGAGAGAGAGAGAGACCTTCCTTCTCTTTGGTCTTTAAAATTGCAGTCTGTCTCAAAACTTTTCTGTGATGCACAATTCAATCAATTCCCAGGTTGGCCAGCAGGTTAGTCATGTGACTAGCTCTTTGCTTGAAACAGCATCGCCTGTGAGGATTGTTAATTCTTCAAAGCTTACTAGGCTCACTCAGTGGGGGTGTGGAGTGCTGGCTCTTACACAGACAATGACTCTCAATGTCTTTTGATCATCACTATTGGTGATCTGGCTAATTGAATCACGGAGCACTCCCATTGTCTCTCTATGCAACTGTCTCTCAGAATGCACATGTGCAGCCATGTTTTCAGCGACTTCTGTGGTCTTTTTAAACAAGTTATGTTCAATGTCTAGTAAAACTTCAAATAGTGTTCCATTATGCCAAAATTAATAGGTTTCCATTTGACAGGTATGGTTTCCGTCACACCATAAAATGGAGAGCAGCTTTTTATTCCAAATTTGTAAATTGAATTTTTAAACTGCACCAGCTGCTGTGATGGGATTTGAACTCGTACTCCCAGAGCACTAGTCCAGGCCTCTAGATTACTAATATAAAATAAAAACAAGAAATGCTGGAACCACTCAGCAGGTCTGGCAGCATCTGTGAAAAGAGAAGCAGAGTTAACGTTTTGGGTCAGTGACCCTTCATCGGTACTGACAAATATTAGAAAAGTCACAGGTTATAAGCAAGTGAGGTGGGGGTGGGGCAAGAGGTAACAAAGGACGTCTTGATTGGACCAGGCCACATAGCTGACTAAAAGGTCATGGAGCAAAGGCAAACAATATGTTAATGGTGTGTTGAAAGACAAAGCATTAGTACAGATTAGGTGTTAATACACTGAATATTGAACAGCAGCAAGTGCAAACCTGAAATAAAACAGTGGGTAAGCAAACTGAACAAACTAAGATGAAATGAAATAAGTGCAAAAAAAAATTGTAAAAAAGAATTACTAGTCCAGTAACATTACCACCATGCTACCATTCTCATGCTACACCTGGGAATGCTTAATTCTCAGTACAAGTTCCAACAGTAACATCCCTCACCTTAATGTACACAAAGTTCACTGAAAAATGCACCATTTGTGAATTGGAAGAAATGACTAATAGAGAAAGGAATTGACCTCAGATTCAACTTAATTCAGGCAATCACAGAGCATCTCATTATTTTGAAGAATGGAGAGATGACACAAGAGAAGTTGCTGAGGCCAACAGAAAAGACAGACAAAGCTAAAAAGAAAATATGCAACAGAAAAAACAATTCACAAAAAAATACAAGAATTGTTTGACAGGCATACACAATATTTGGCATATCAAATAATGGAAGCACCCAAGGGAGCCAAAATGTCTATTGTTGGACAATGCAATGTAAACCGAGCACAGAGAAACATACTCCACAATGAAGATAAGAGGGAAAATCAAGAAATTTGAACATAAGGAAAAATAATTGTCAAAGAACTAAATAATTGACTAGGGCTAAGTGGATATGTGTTGGATTTAATTAGCAAGGATTACTGCATTTGATTATTTAAAAGACTATTAAATCTCAGCTGTTTTTCTAAAGACAAATTCATTCATTGTGTTATATAATCTGTGCAGTACCAGGAGACTAGTGAAAAATCAGAGGAATGGTTCAAGCACCAAAAAGATGAATAATTGCTCAAGATGTTGCATAACTGGGGACAGTTCACATTCAAATTTATAGTTTATAACATTAACGATTATTAACAAAAAATGCCAAAATCAACCAAATTTAACAAAAAGCAGAAAGCACTTTTTGCAGCTCCTGGATGCAGCAAAAACATAGGTACACTGGAAATAATGGTTGGATTTTACGGTCAGCAGCAAAGTGACAGCTGATCTGAAGAAAACTGTCCTCAAAGATCCAGCGATCTCTATGGTGTGGATTTTAGCTTCCCCGATGTTAATTTCATTCCAGCATCAGCTATAGGGGATCTCCAGCATCCAGCAATGGTGAAGTCATCAAGCAGCGTAAACAGTCGATCACATTGAGCATTTCCCATACTCATGGACAGCAAACCAGGAAGTAAAATGCACTGATTATCCTTCACTTTTTAATCATTTTACAAAGAAAACCTATAGATTGCAACATACACATGGGATTAAGGTAGGCGAAATATCATTAACAAACTATAAAAAGTCTTTAAAAAATCTATGGAAATTTTATAATGGAGAAGTTTGACTTTCCACAAGTATGAAATTAGTTTTTCAGGACCAGAGAGGTTGTTCAACAATAGTTATGACTGAATACACATTAAACCCCTGTTACTCCTCATTCAACAAGGCTGACAGTGTAAAAAGTAGAAGTTCACATCAAATCAATTGATTTTTAAGATTTCCATTTGCAGGGATTTCGACAGTGCACCCTGTAATTGAGCCAGGAGTCACTGACAGCAACTTTTAGATTTAACTGTGCATGTGTGAATCCCAGAAGTTGTTGTTTGTTCTTTGAAACCATAACACCTGAGAGTTTCACCATCATTACAACTGAAAAATCTGGACCAATGATCTTAGTGGCCAAAATATGGTTATTTTCAATGATCTGACTGAAGCCTTTATTTTTGCCAGGCACAGACTTAATAACAATGACAACTTGCATTTATATACAGCCTATTTAACACAGAAAACCATCTGAAAGAATTTCAGATGAACAAGTGAAAGGAGGCGGTGACCAAGAATTTGGTTGAAGAAATGGGTTTTAAGGAGATCTTAAAGGAAGAGCATGAGATGGCAAGGCAGAGGGACCGAAGAAGGGAATACCAGAGCACAAGCCTTAGGCAGCTGACGGCTCAGCCAATAATGTTAGGACAAAAGGTGGGAGGGGATGCACAAAAGGTCAGTGTCAGAAGGACAGAGAGAGTTCAGAGGGTGGATCATGGGGCTGAGAATGTTAGAGCGATAGGGAGGGATGAGGTCATGAAGGGATTTAAACACAAGGATGAGATTTTAAATTGGAAACCTCAGGGACCGGAAGCCAACTCTGACAGAAGACGGGGGATTGGGCATGTGGTACAGAATAAGAAACAGGAAGCAGATTTTTGGATGAGTTGAAGTTCACAGTGGGTGGAGGATGGAAGACCAGCCTGGAGAAGTTGTAATAGTCAAGCCCAGACGTGACAAAGGCAGGGATGAGAGTTTCAGCCGCACACTTAGGTTTAGATAGGGGAAGGTAGAAGTAGGCATTCTTTGTGATGGGAAAGATAAGGGAATGATAAGTTCAGTTTGGGGTTGAACAGGACACCAAGGTAGCTAACTGTCTATAGATGTAGCTCCTGGGTAAGGGTGGGTGTGGGCAGGAAACTTAACGTATAAGATATAGGATGGACCTATATATCTATTATTTAATCCCTGCAAATGAAATTACAGCTGTGATGGGAAAACCTAGCAGAAAAAAAACTGAAAAGTTTGAGAAAATGAAGGCTTAATTAAAAACTACAAGCAGTGCAATTGCAGATATGCAGTATCTAAAAAAATAAAAGGAACAAACTTCAACAGGAAACCTTCCATGAAGCAACTTCAGAAAATACGATCCTGTCAAAACCCATCTTATGAGTGTACAAAGCTGTCAATGTATCTTTGGTGAAAAGCAGAAAATCTCTTTACATTAATCTATATGGAATTGAAAGCTATAATAGGCTCTTAAGTGCTAAGTGAAAGAACCTCTTAGCCCATTGTTTAATACAACCAAGAAATCATATGTAGTAAACAGGCCTATGATCAATTTACTCAATTCGCCAACCTCCATTTGTTCAGACAGTACCTTGCACACCCAATACACAGAAACACAGGCACTGACATTCTGTACTGCACTATCATAGAAACATATGAATAGGACCCATTCAGCCATTCAATCAGTTCATGGCTGATCTGTATCTTAACTTCATCTATCCACCTTGTTTCTGCCCTGGTTCTATAACCCTTAATATTCTCGCATAACAAAAATCTATTAATCTCGGTTTTGAAATTTTCATTTGCCGTAGACTCAATAAGTTTGAGGGAGGGAGATCCAGATTTCCTCCACCTTTTGTGCATAGGAGTGCTTTATGACATCACCCGAATGGCCCACGGTTAATTTTAAGGTTGCACCTGCTTCTTCTGGACTCCCCCACCAAGGAAATAGTTTCTCCCTGTCAACTCTTAAATCATCTAAAATTATTTGATGAAATGTATGTTGTGCCGTGGGAAGGTATGGCAACAATGTACAGCTGATAACAGCAGAAGCCATTTGTCCTGAATTTAGACATTAAATATATTTCAGAGGTTGTATCAGGCAATTGTCATAAACAACTTTTCCCTTATATGCAGCCTGAAAAATGTTTGAAAGAACACAAGTCCAGGGATCAAAGTAATGGCATGTAATACCCTTTCCAAAGTTGAAACCAAAATAACTAGTTTTCTGCTGGTGCCACCACAACCCCTTTTATAATAGTCCTAGTTGCTTAAAGTACAATGTTGAGAATAAATTCAACTAAAGTTAATTTCACTCCATAACTTGTAAATAGCATTGAATATACAAAATGTGTAAGCTGCATTTTAACAGTCTGACAACACTTTGTTTAAAACAAGATCAAATCTGATTTATAACTACCGGTATGAAAGAAATATTTTAATTTTCTCCTCTCCTCACTCGGGTGTGCTTGCAATATGTTCAGTAGAACATAGGGTGTCATACTGAAATCAGTCAACTGTTTAAGTTGGTAGTTGTAAGTTTATACCTATGAGGACCAAATGGAATGGAATAGTTGAGCTGTATAAATTTTATTTAGGAAAAGCCAATTGATCAAGCCCTGCAAGCTCCCCACTGAAAATGGATTTTTATAGGATATGACTGAAGCCATAGGATAGTCTGCATTAACATTTTGCTATCCAGTTTAACCTGCAGTATTTAGCTTTCTGGCAGTGCTCTTAACAATTCAGTTATTTGCAAAATAAATTCTAAAAGTTCCTAGTGCCAAAAGTAATATTTACTTTATTCAGCACTGCCTGCAGGGAAAATCTATCAATGGTACAAATTTGTCTTGCAGTAGTGCTACATGAGTGGTAGCACATTGGTTATATGTTCTAGCCAATATTCAATTCTATTGACTACAATGAAACGGAGTATCAGGCGGGCTGTATAATGGATGACTGATATTGTTGCCACTGCTTATTTACAGTCTAAAGGAAACAAATTTAGCTCATTAGTATCTTAATTACCTATCACTCCAACCATTTAAAAACTCATTTGAGTAGGTTATGTTTCTTAAAAAACAACTCTTTCCCCCCATCCAAATCCTTTCTATCAAAAAGATACTGAAATGTGTCAGGTGCCAGGGGATTTTGTGGCCCAATTTAAGAACATAAGAAGAATATGAGAAATAGGAAATTGAGAAGGCCATTTGGCCGTTCGAGTCTACACCGCCATTCAACAAGATCATGGCTGATCATCTACCTCAACTCCACTTTCCCGCACTATGCTCATATCCCTTAATACCCAAAAGTCTATTGACCTCTGTCTTCGCTATATTCAATGACTGAGCATCCAAAGCTCCCTGGGGTAGAGAATTCCGAAGATTCACATCCCTTTGAGTGAAGAAATTTCACCACACAGCCGTGAATGGTGGTGGACAATTAAACAACTAACTGGAGGAGGTGGCTCAACAAATATCCCCATCCTCAATGATGGGGGAGCCCAGCACATCAGTGCAAAAGATAAGGCTGAAGCATTTGCAACAATCTTCAGCCAGAAGTGCAGAGTGGATGATCCATCTCGGCCTTCGCCTGAAGTCCCCAGCATCACAGATGCATGGCTTCAGCCAATTCGATTCACTCCGCGTGATATCAAGAAATGACTGAAGGTACTGGATACAGCAAAGGCTATGGGCCCTGACAACATTCCGGCAACAGTACTGAAGACCTGTGCTCCAGAGCTTGCTGCGCCCCTAGCCAAGCTGTTCTAGTACAGCTACAACACTGGCATCTACCCGGCAAAGTGGAAAATTGCCCAGATATGTCCTGTACAAAAAAGCAGGACAAGTCCAACCTGGCCAATTACCGCCCCATCAATCTACTCTCAATCATCAGTCAACAGTGCTATCAAGCGCACTTGCTTAGCAATAACTTGCTCAGTGACGCTCAATTTGGGTTTCACCAGAGCCACTCAGCTCCTGACCTCATTACAGCCTTGGTTCAAACAGTAAAAAAACTGAACTCAAGAAATGAGGTGAGAGTGATTGCCCTAGACATCAAGGCAGCATTTGACTGAGTATGGCATCAAGGAGCGCTAGCAAAACTGGAGTCCATGGGAAATCAAGAGGAAAACTCTCCGCTGGTTGGAGTCATACCTAGCGCAAAGGAAGATGGTTGTGACTGTTGGAGATCAATCATCTCAGCTCCAGGACATCACTGCAGGAGTTCCTCAGGGTAGTGTCCTAGGCCCAACCATCTTCAGCTGCTTTGACCTTCCCTCCATCATAAGGTCAGAAGTGGGGATGCTCGCTGATGATTGCACAATGTTCAGCACCATTCATGACTCCTCAGATACTGAAGCAGTCCATGTAGAAATGCAGCAATATCCAGGCTTGGGCTGATAAGTGACAAGTAACATTTGCGCCACACAAGTGCCAGGCAATGACCATCTCCAACAAGAGAAAATCTAACCATCTCCCCTTGACGTTCAATGGCATTATGATCGCTGAATCCCCCACTATCAACATCCTGGGCGTTACCATTGACCAGAAACTGAACTGGAGTAGCCATATAAATACCATGGCTACAAGAGCAGGCCAGAGGCTAGGAATCCTGAGGCAAATAACTCACCTCCTGACTCTCCAAAGCCTGCCCACCATCTAAAAGGTACAAGTCAGGAATGTGATGGAATACTCTCCACTTGCCTAGATGGGTGCAACTCCTACAACACTCAAGAAGCTCAACAGCATCCAGGACAAAGCAGCCCACTTGATTGGCACCCCATCCACAAACATTCATTCCCTTCCCCCACCGACGCACAGTGGCAGCAGTGTGTACCATCTACAAGATGCACTGCAGCAATACACCAAGGCTCCTTCAACAGCACCTTCCAAACCCACGACCTCTACCACCTAGAAGGACAAGGGCAGCAAATACATGGGAACACCACCACTTGCATGTTCCCTTCCAAGCCACACAACATCCTAACTTGGAACAATATAGTTGTTCATTCACTGTTGCTGGGTCAAAATCCTGAAACGCCCTTCCTAACAACACTGTTGGTGTACCTACCTCCTCACGGATTGCAGCGGTTCAAGAAGGCAGCTCACCAACACCTTCTCAAGGGCAATTAGGGATGGGCAATAAATGCTGGCCTAGCCAGCGACGCCCACATCTCATGAACGAATAAAAAATTCCTAAATGGCCTACAACTTATTCTTAGTCTGTGACCCCAGCCAGAGAAAACATTTTCTCTGCATTTGCTAAACTCCAGGGATTATAGGTCCAGTCTACTCAATCTCTTCTCATTGGACAATCTCCTTATCCAAGGAACCAACTGAGTGAATCTTTGTTGCACTACCTGTAGAGCAAATATATCCTTCCTTAGGTAGGGAGACCAAAACTGCACACACTACTCCAGGTATGGGCTCACCAAGGCCCTGTAGAATTGTAGTAATACTTCTTTATTGTTATACTCCACCTCCTTTCTAACAAAAGCTAACACATTTGCCTTTGTAATTGCTTGCCGTACCTACATGGTAATTTTACAGGAGCATCTGGGTCCCTTTGAATGCAAACATTTTCCCAGTCTCCCAAAAAAATTCTGCTGTTTTATTTTTCAAACAAACTGGACAACTTCACACTTCATCATATTGTATTGGGGAAATAAATGATAGCTGAATTAAGTGATACAGTACTTTAACACTACTGTTGAAATGGCTGCCAAAGATTTACCTTATATGCAAAGTTAAATGCGATTTAAATTGTCTTCTTAACACTTACCAAATCATTTCAGACCTGGCTTAAGTCATTGTCATCTCATTCTCCCTGTGGAGCAACAATTGATTAATTGGCCGCCTTCACATTCTCTGCCACCTGAAAGCTGTTACATCAACGTTTGTACATAGGTTAGTTTTTTCAGCTGATCAGTATAGGTGATGCCTTTCAGGCCTATGGGGAACAGTTTTATCTGAATAGATGAAACAAAGTATAAGCTGTAAATATTCCATCAATCCAGGGAAAGTTGTTAGTAATACCAGGCCATTTAAGAATACTGAACTAAGAATCCACAGATGTACAATTTATAGTTCCAAGGTTGTTCTTCTTATGGATTAGTATTTGAATCACCATGTGAGTGCACCAGCAATTAGGAGATTTTGTTGAACTGTTATGGCCCTGCTTTTTAAGTGCTCGGGAGCTTTACACAGCCCATGTGCCTATAGGCTGGAATTACTGACACATCCAGTATTCATCAGAACATAAGCAGCCTTATATGCATCAAATTTCGTGGCAAAAAAATGTCTTTGTAAAGTACCAGATGCTTGTAATCTTAATTCAAGGTCCTGTGATAATTATGTTCCAGCTTTGCAGATTCAGAGGTGAGTTGGATTAGTTTTTGAAGGTAAATCAAGGAAAGTGGAAACACGTCAGGAGTTTATCCTCCAACAGGTTGTCAAATGCGTTGTAGAACATTCAAGATCTTGCTCGTTTACAGGCACTCTTTCTTCCTAAAGTAAAAATTCTACCCAGCCATTGGATAAAAACCACTGCTCACAGTAACAAGAAGCAGCAATTGCAGCTCTTTAAATACCAGGCACTGAAATAGCTTGGATGCAGCTGCATTTGCTGCTTTCTCAAGTGATCTTTTCCATTAAAGGAGTTATTGCTCATTACTGAGGAATGTTCTGGCATAATTAAACTGATTGATCAAATCTAGATACTTTCTTCCTGATTAGAATCAAACCCAGCCCCAGGATGTACATTTTTAAACATTTCTAATGTCTTTACATCAAGATTCCCTTTACGATGCCAAAACAGATAATTTTGATTGCAAACTTACCAAAGATATATGTTTAGGTAATTTATGTATTAATTACTTGCAGTTTGATTCTTAATTGTGATCAAATACAATCCACTGACAAAATCCATAAAGGCTGCTTAAGGTTTGTGCTTGAAAGCTGTTGTTTTAGTGTATACATGGTTGACAATGCTAGCTTGTGGAGATACTAAATCATCAGCTTCCCCCAGCGATTTGTTTTAGCGTCACTCCTTTTTGATCTGCATATAAACACCCTGCTTAAAATCAGATTGTAGCAATTTGTCTATGCCTTTGACAGTGCCTTTGCTACTCTGGCTAGTGACTTTTTCACCCTTGCGATTTTTGTCAGCTAAGTTGTCTGGTTGAGTAGATGACCATGCTGTTGAAAATGTTGTGTCATCTTTGCTTTTAATCCTTTACGCTCTGTTTCTAGCAATGCAAAATAGAAATTAAACATTCGATGCAGGCAAAATTCCAATGTTACTGAATGGGATAAAGTATGAGATTTAGAAATGCTAAAGAGGGCTGGAATAATAAATAATAAGGGAAACTTGCAAAGTGGTGTGAAAAACTTGCATGCATATAAAGACTATATCATGCAGACTGGCACTACTGTCTACTCAGAAACAAATTGTATTTTTGTTTAAAGATAACACTTTAACTGAGATTGAAGCAGTGAGATTTAGCAGCAAAATAGGTTTTCTCCCACCACATCCTTGTTTCCATTCTGCTATTTGTCCTACTTCATTGCTATCTTCCTGCCACCATTGATTTGAGCAGACTAGGCATTCTGAGCGATGGGATTATTCATACTGCAATGTGACTAGTTTGTTGCTGGCAATACCTACTCTCCCTACCCCAAGACAACATTGGTGTTGTGCGAGAGCTAATTTGTATAGCCAAACAGTACCTTCAATATCAGGTAGAGAATTAAACATTGTGAATTACATAGTTTACCACTCCTCTTATAAAATGTATCAGATTTACCATGAGCAATATCACCTGGAGATCCACCAGCACAATATAACCTTTTGCAATCCTAACAGAATAAGTTCATATGTAACTAATGCTACTTAGCATTCTGTAAATTACAGTACAAACTCTAAGCTGGGACTTAATATTTTCTATGCACTCCTTCAAATGATTTATTCGAAGTATGCCCATAGGACTATTGTTGAACTTTGATGGCTTGTCAGTAATTTATGATGATAGTGGAATAAATAGTAATGATGATAATTCTTCCAATCTTCCACACCTATCTGTCATATTTTGAAATGCACTGAGGTTCCTACCTAGTTTCAGAAAATGGTGGATATATAGATATGCTGTTCTGATCTGTATTCAATTTTTTGCCTTTGGCCTTTGAACATAACCTTTGTTGTAAATACCTGGGTGAAATCCAGAACCTGCATGGTTCTTTTTGCTGTTCACTATTGACTAGTTGAATCATTTATGTATGTTTAAATATCCCTGGAGTTTAATCCAGTCTGAGCTGAAAACAAATCGAATGAAGTATTTACTAAACTAGATATATTTTCTTTCCTGAACAATTCAATAAAAAGTCGAGGCAGATTTTAAAATTATTATTTGAGTATTTTACACTCATCATCCACAACACCAGATGGTACACTATTCAGGTGAACATTTTTATAGGTTGCTGTAATGTCTGTTGTTCAAATAACCTTTGGGGGATTGAAATAGGCAGTCAGTGGATAAAACTGTCGCCTTGCTGTTCTTTTCATGTTGTAGCTTCTGACAAATTATCAGCAGCTCATGGGGAATAACTAAAATAATTCTTCGATTTGTCCTTACAAATCTATTTACTGTCTCACAAAATTCACTGGAAGATTTTTCAGCCTGGTTAGATTCAGATCTGTTGTCTTTGGGGGTAGATTTATCACTTTAGTCTGATTTCTGAATGTTACCAATTTGAAAAGCAGTTATCTCACTGACTTGGAAGGGGTGCATATCTTACAAGATTTCAGAAATAGAAACATCCAGGTGCTCAATCCATTAGCAGTAATGCCATGAATTTAAGGACAGAATATGCATAGGTCACTTAAAGCTAAGAGATACAAGTGGACTGTATCCCACATTAGCTGGATATGACTGGTGACTCTCAGAGCACAGTGGTGCCAGTTATGTAAGGTGTGTCAAAAAGAGGGAAGGCACTTCCTCATGGGAGAAGAGAGAGAGGAAATTGGAGTACAGATCATAGCGATTCAGGACAGTTTCAATCTATGAATTCATGCTTTGTGTGCGATAAGAGCAGAAAAATCAATACAAATGACTTGACATACTCCATTACAGAAACTAAGAAATGATCATCGTACACCTTCGAAATGAGTTGTTAAAGCAGCAGAACCTGATTAGTTCAAACGACACAAGTGCTTTCCATCAGAGGTTCAAATGCTGTCCTTAACTCTCAAACACACTACATGCTGGGTAGAGGTAAACACTGGTAGAGTGCTGATATCAGGCCATCTTTTCAGCTGATAAATTAAGTGGGGATAAAGAATATAAAAAGTGATCTAAACTAGCTACCATTACCCTATAAGTGATACTATCATATATTCTTACAAATATATTTATAAAATTCCAGAGATTGATGAAATCCAGCTGATTTCTTGAAATGAGAAATACACACATTGGGCTGAATTTTATCTGGGCATTACACTCCATGGCGGTGCCTTTTGAACTCAGTGGGGTGCCCGTGTTTAGCAGCCGCTGCAGAGCCCCCGCGATATTACGTGTGGGGGCTCATTAGCATCACTGCGCCGAGCCATTTCCCCCCACCCCATATTACGTGGGGAGAGGTGAACCATTTGGCACAGTGAGGAACACTTTGACAGCTGTGTAACAAGTGCTGGGGCTCTATTTAAAGCACCCCAGCACTTGCTTCCTGACACTGTCAAAGAATACTTACCTGACCGCTGATGAATGGGGTGTTGTCAATCTGGCAGCAAAGCAGAAAGTGCTGGAGAAACTCAGCCGGTCAGGTAGCATCTGTGGGGAGAGAAGCAGAGTTAACTTGACCAAGTTCACAGACCTGAAAGTTAACTCTGCATCTCTCTCCACAAATGCTGCCTGACCTGCTGAGCTACCTCAGCACTTTCTGCTTTGCTGCCACATACTTACCTTGCTGTGTCCCAGTGTCCTGTGAAGTTGTGATCCTCTTCTTCCACTCGAGTGTTACATTGCTTCTTATAGGCATGCCGCACCTGGGTGAATAATTTTAATTTTGCACATCCCAGAATGTGAGACTTAAATGTACCATAAAATGCAAATACACAACAGAAATAAAACCATAATTGAAGAATATTTACATACTATGGGCTTCTAATCATCTGACTCTGAAAAGACTAATATGCCTTTGGAATCTGTATTCATTTCACTGCCAACTGTTATGTGAAAATACATGTAACTGCAATTAAACAATCCGTGTTAAAAATAATCAGGAAAATATGTTCCTATTCTAGCTGCATTGCCAGTTGAAAAACCATGACAACAGCACAGACTTCCTCACGAGTCCTGCATAGGTCTTCAAACATGTGCAAGACAAACCTTGCAGCCAGAAGTCAGAGCAGTTACACGGTGAAGTCACCTTTGCATTTAAAAGACCACACCAAAAGCCAAGGATGGCAGAGGGGTGCTCTAGGGTGGCCCCACAGTGTAGCGAAGCCTCCCTGCTCACCTCCGGGCTATGCAGGCAAGGTGGGAGGTCCTTTTCACCAGCGATGGTAAGAAGAGGCTCTCCCACCTGAACAAGGATGGAGGTGGCAGAGAAGGTGAGTAGTCGTGGGGCCATCTGGCGTCAAAGGGTCCAATGGTGGAAGGGGATAAACGATCACTCTTCCAATCAGCTGGAGCCCTCTAGGCCTCATGTGCACAGGGTACAACCGCAAAAGTCATCCACAGCCAAAGGGCTATCATAGTAGCAGCCTTCCTACAGCCAGGCTGCTAACACAGGAGTGGCACTGTGTAGGAGAATCTGCAAGCATTTCCAAATTGTATCCTGACACAGATTGGTCTGCATGGGTGACACAACAGTGTCGAAAGGCTGGAAACAAAATCGTCTTCACTAACATTGCATTGCTTTTATTGTATGAATGAAGTGTGCCAGCATGTACCGATCGTGGCTCCTCCCATTACATCATTGGCCTTCCAGAATTAGCAATGTATGGAATAACATCATTGCCATGCCAGTATCACTCGTGTGTCTCGAAGGATGCAGTAATATGGACAATGTGGGGCCACCCTGGAGCACCCCTCTGCCATCCTTGGCTTTTGGTGTGGTCCTTTAAATGCAAAGGTGGCTCCACCGTGTAACTGCTCTGACTTCTGGCTGCAAGGTTTGTCTTGCACATGCTTGATGACCTATGCAAGACTAGTGAGGAAATCTGTGCTGTTGTCATGGTTTTTCAACTATTACACATTGACGCGTGTTCACGAACACTTTGCTTCTGCAGCAGCTGAGCTTATTTATTGGTGTAATATTCCTAGTTGGCAATGCAGCTAGAATATGAAGATATCTTCATGCTTTTTTAACACAGTTTAATCACAGTTACATTGCAGGGTAGGCAGTGGCGTAGTGGTATTATCACTGGACTAGTAACCCAGAGACCCAGGGTATTTCTCTGGGGACATGGGTTCGAATCCCACCACAGCAGAAGGTGGAATTTGAATTTAATTAATAAATCTGGAATTAAAAAGCTAGTCTAATGATGGCCATAAAACCATTGTCGATTGTTGTAAAAACCCATCTGGTTCACTAATGTCCTTTTAGGGAAGGAAATCTGCTGTCCTTACCTGGTCTGGCCTACATGTGACTCCAGACCCACAGCAATGTGGTTAACTCTTACATGCCCTCTGAAATGGCCTAGCAAGCCACTCAGTTGTATCTAACCGCTACGAAGTTAATAAAAAGGAATGAAACCGGACGGACCACCCGGCATCGACCTAGGCACCGGAAACGACAACGGCAAACCCAGCCCTGTTGACCCTGCAAAGTCCTCCTTACTAACATCTGGGGGCTTGTGCCAAAGTTGGGAGAGCTGTCCCACAGACTAGTCAAGCAACAGCCTGACATAGTCAGACTCACGGAATCATACCTAACAGACAATGTCCCAGACACTGCAATCACTATCCCTGGGTATGTCCTGTCCCACCGGCAGGACAGACCCACCAGAGGTGGTAGCACAGTGGTATACAGTAGGGAGGGAGTTGCCCTGGGAGACCTCAACATCGACAATGGATCCCATGAAGTCTCATGGCATCAGGTCAAACATGGGCAATGTAACCTCCTACTGATTACCACCTACCGCCCTCCCTCAGCTGATGAGTCAGTACTCCTCCATGTTGAATACCACTTGGAGGAAGCACTGAGGGTGGCAAGGGGACAAAATGTACCCTGGGTGGGGGACTTCAATGTTCATCACCAAGAGTGGCTTGGTAGCACCACTACTGACCGAGTTGGCCGAGTCCTAAAGGACATAGCTGCTAGACTGGGTCTGCGGCAGGTGGTGGGGGAACCAACACGAGGGAAAAACATACTTGACCTCGTCCTCACCAATATGCCTGCTGCAGATGCTTCTGTCCATGACTGTATTGGTAGGAGTGACCACTGCACAGTCCTTGTGGAGACGAGGTCCCGCCTTCACATTGAGGATACCGTCCATCATGTTGTGTGGCACTATCACCATGCTAAATGGGATAGATTTCGAACGGATCTAGCAATGCAAAACTGGGCATTCATGAGGCGCTGTGGGCCATCAGCAGCAGCAGAAGTGCACTCAACCACAATCTGTAACCTCATGGCCCGGCATATCCCCCATTCTACCATTACCATCAAGCCAAGAGACCAACCCTGGTTCAATGAAGAGTGCAGGAGGGCATGCCAGGAGCAGAACCAGGCATACCCCAAAATGAGGTGTCAACCTGGTGAAGCTACAACACAGGACTATCTACGTGCCAAACTGCGTAAGCAGCATGCGATTGACAGAGCTAAGCGATCCCATAACCAGTGGATCAGATCTGAGCTCTGCAGTCCTGCCACATCCAGCCGTGAATGGTGATGGACAATTAAACAATGAACTGGAGGAGGTGGCTCCACAAATATCCCCATCCTCAATGATGGGGGAGCCCAGCACATCAGTGCGAAAGATAAGGCTGAAGCATTTGCAACAATCTTCAGCCAGAAGTGCCGAGTTGATGAACCACCTCGGCCTCCTGCTGAAGTCCCCAGCATCACAGATGCCAGACGTCAGCCAATTCGATTCACTGCGCGCGATATCAAGTTTCCGGCAATAGTACTGAAGACCTGTGCTCCAGAACTTGCCGCGCCCCTAGCCAAGCTGTTCCAGTACAGCTACTACACTGGCATCTACCCGGCAATGTGGAAAATTGCCCAGGTATGTCCTGTACACAAAAAGCAGGACAAATCCAACCTGGCCAATTACCGCCCCATCAGCCTACTCTCTATCATCAGAAAAGTGATGGAAGGTGTCATCAACAGTGCCATCAAGCGGCACTTGCTTAGTAATAACCTGCTCAGTGACGCTCAGTTTGGGTTCCGCCAGGGCCACTCAGCTCCTGACTTCATTACAGCCTTGGTTCAAACATGGACAAAAGGGCTGAACTCAAGAGGTGAGGTGAGAGTGACTGCCCTTGACATCAAGGCAGCATTTGGCCGAGTATGGCATCAAGGAGTCCTAGCAAAACTGAGGTCAATGGGAATCAGGGGTAAAACCCTCCACCGGCTGGAGTCATACCTAGCGCAAAGGAAGATGGTTGTGGTTGTTGGAGGTCAAACACCTGAGCTCCAGGACATCACTGCAGGAGTTCCTCAGGGTAGTGTCCTAGGCCCAACCATCTTCAGCTGCTTCATCAATGACCTTCGTTCAATCATAAGGTCAGAAGTGGGGATGTTCGCGGATGATTGCACAATGTTCAGCACCATTCGTGACTCCTCAGATACTGAAGCAGTCCGTGTAGAAATGCAGCAAGACTTGGACAATATCCAGGCTTGGGCTGATAAGTGGCAAGTAACATTCACGCCACACAAGTGCCAGGCAATGACCATCTCCAACAAGAGAGAATCTAACCATCTCTCCCTAACATTCAACAGCATTACCATCGCTGAATCCCCCACTATCAACATCCTAGGGGTTACCATTGACCAGAAACATAACTGGAGTAGCCATATAAATACCGTGGCTACAAGAGCAGTTCAGAGGCTAGGAATCCTGAGGCGAGTAACTCACCTCCTGACTCCCCAAAGCCTGTCCACCATCTACAAGGCACAAGTCCGGAGTGTGATGGAGTACTTTCCACTTGCCTGGATGGGTGCAGCTCCAACAGCACTCAAGAAACTCGACACCATCCAGGACAAAGCAGCCCGCTTGATTGGAACCCCATCTACAGCTCCATCTGGAAGATTCACTTCCTCCACCGCCGACGCACAGTGGCAGCAGTGTGTACCATCTACAAGATGCACTGCAGCAATGCACCAAGGCTCCTTAGACAGCACCTTCCAAACCCGCGACCTCTACCAACTAGAAGGACAAGGGCAGCAAATACATGGGAACACCACCATCTGCAAGTTCCCCTCCAAGTCACACACCATCCTGACTTGGAACTATATTGCCGTTCCCTCACTGTCGCTGGGTCAAAATCCTGGAACTCCCTTCCTAACAGCACTGTGGGTATACCTACCCCAAATGGACTGCAGTGGTTCAAGAAGGCAGCTCACCACCACCTTCTCAAGGGCAATTAGGGATGGGCAATAAATGCTGGCCTGGCCAGCGTCGCCCACATCCCATGAATGAATAAAAAAAAAACATGTATTTTCAATATTCTGCTGCCAGTAATGGTGGATGCTAAGATGTTGCAGATGCAGACTGCTGCACAACAGGTGAATGAGGGTGCTGTGTGGCATGCAGAGCCCACGGTAGTTCCTGTGGCATGGAGAACCTTTGATCAATGAGGCACTGCCGTGCATCCCTAGCTCACTGCTCGCCCTGCATGCGGTGCCTGTGGTTCTCTGTCCTCCCATGTGCCTTCTCTGCTGCAAGACCTCAGCTTCCTCAATGTCTGAGGATGAGTTCTGCTCATGTCTCTCCTCATCCTGCAAGGCTTCCCCCCATTTACTGTATAGTTGTGCAGAGCACAGCAGACAGCAACAATACGAGCTGCCCTTTCCGGCTCATACTTCAGGGCACCACCCAATCTATCCAGGCAGCGGAATTGCATTTTCAGCATGCCGATCGCCTGCTCAATGGTTACTCTTGTAGTCCAGTGGCTGGTGTTGTGTCACTCCTCTGCAGGAGTGGTGAGGTGTCTCACTGGTGTCCAGAGCCATGTATGCAAGGGGTAGCCCTTGTCTGCAAGAAGCTACCCCTCCATCTGAGCCATTTCAGTGAACAGCAACGGCAGCTGGGACTGGTGCAGGATGAAGGCATCATGGAAGCTGCCTGGAAAGTGGGCACAGCTTTACATGAATTGTTTCCGGTGATCACATACAAGCTGCACATTGATTGAGTGGAAACCCTTATGGTTTACGTATTCAGCTGGTCGCACGGCACGAGCCTTGATGGCCACATGGGTGCAATCTGCGACCCCTTGCACCTATGGGAATCCCGTGTTGGAGCCAAAACCAGTGGCCCTCTGGGCTTGGCTTTCAGGGTCCGTCGTGAAGCGGGTATAGTCACCAGCCCTCCGGAACAGGGTATCGGTGACCTCCTTGATGCAGCAGTGCACTGCTGACTGTGCAACTCCACAAAGGGCTCCAGTGGGCCCCTGAAATGATGCAGAGGTGTACAAATTGACAGCTGCTGTCACTTTGAGGGCCACAGGAATAGGATATCCCCTGAAGGCTGCAGGTCATCATTCAGCAGGGCACAGAGATGTGTCACCGCCTCTCTCGACATCCGCAGTCACCTCTAACACTGGCGCTCTGACATATGCAGGGATGTCATGTGGCACCTGTAGATGCATGGCGATTTGTAGTGGCGAGCTCTCCTTGGGTGCTGCTGCTTGCAACCAGGGGCCTCTAGGTGTGCTGCAACTGCCTGTTGGTTTTGCCTGCGGTGCATATGGATCCTCTCAAGAAGTGCATCAATGAATATAGGGTGAACCATCCCCATCTTCAAGTTGCAATTCAACTCGGTTCCTTCAATTCTTCGAAGGTTCCTGAGAGGGCAGAGATTGATATTGAATGGTACATCAGGTGCTTTCATGCAGCAGCTGTGTGGTATGGCAGGGCATTGCCGGTCTTAGCTCCCACTAAAAGTGGCACCGCATGATCACATAAAGATTGAACAAGCTGCATCAATTGGCCCACAAGACATATAAGCTTCACATGCCTACCGTCTCTGGCACTCTCCCCACATACAGGGTGACTCAAGTGCCATTGCTCCTTCACTGACAGAGGCAATCAATGGCACAGAGCTGCCAACCATTACGGAGGGCAGAATCGCAGTGGCTCCCTTCGGTAATGCAGAGTGAGACCCCTGAATATTTCCTCTCTCTTGTCCCTTTAAGAATGCAGAGTGAGACCCCTGAATAACAGAACTTACCTTTGCTGCCGACAACTTCTGCCTCTGAGGACTGGCCGACGTTTCAAATCGTGAATGGGTGATGGCCACCCGTTCATCGAAAAATCCGGAAGTGTCCATGGAGAGGCAGCGGGCTGCATAATCTGCAGAGGTAAGTACCGTTTACATATTCTAATTTTGGTGCCGCCACCATGCGGTGGCGGGGAGGGCCACACTGAAGTCCCCTCGCTGCCAGTAATTTGCGGCAGGCCCTTCTCGACGTTGCGGGTTGAGACGGGCCTCTCCCCACAGAATTTTACCGGTCCCTGCGCCGCAACACGTGGCGTCGAGGGGCCAGTAAAATTCAGCCCATTGACTTTTTTAAGAGAGGAATTGAACTTTATTTTTTGACTTCAGGGATCTCAAACCTTGAATATTCGAGGAGTTATGTTTGGATCCTGATCTGGCAGTGAGAACATCACTGAACAAAGCACACATCACCACCTCAGGTATGACTTGTCATAAACTTGAAGACTTGGATGGTAGTTACATAGCCAACACCAGGAAATGGACATCTCCTCAATGCTCTTCAAATTGTACAGACAATTAAGATCAAATATGGACCACAATTTGATGACAAATGTTGCTCCACTCTGTTACCACACTGGCAATACAACATTCCATTTGTTTATACATCCTTCACTCTGTGGTCTGTGTGTGTGAGAGAGTGAGAGAGAGAGGGGGGAGAAAGTATGCAAGTCATAAACACCTACATTTATGGTTTGATTGAACTCTCTTGCACCTTTGATGTTCCTTTTAAACAAGTGTTTGAAGACGTAGTGAGTATTCTGAGTTGTATTCATAGCAGTTGCTCGCTGGACTGGGAATGTTTGCCATCAAGGATGGATACAATACTAGGAAAGTATTTTATTAACACCAGACTCAAATTGGGATCAGTATTCCCCTATTGTTTGGGCACTATGGGTGCCATTTAGGGACCAAAATGGTGTTTGATGGACACAGGTCTGCTTCTGCTGCGAATTGTGCTGTCACCATCTTGGTAAAGGACAAACAAAAGGTGTCCTTTACCAATGTCTGAATGCAAATGCAAATAAGGGGCCGAACACCTGCTTCTGGTTCCTGCTGCAACTTTGGTTTGACCTGAGGCAGCCAGCACCGGTGTTGATGGCTCCAGGAAAATCAACGTTCAACACCACTTAAATAAATAAAGGAAAGTACTTACCATAATTACCACTGGTTCCAGTCCCAAGATCTCTAACCACACTCCCGACTCCGAGCTCCAGTCTCCACTCCAGCCACCCCTCCACCACCCTGATCTCCCCCCATCCGGCCCCGACATCTTAGTTCCCCCAACAGCACTGCTGACCACACCCCACCACTCCCTTCAACAGTTTTTCACGCAGTCTGTGATCTTCTTATCCAATTCCCCATGAATCATGGGGTTATGGACTCTAACACCCATCTAACACCCACCCATTCCTCCTCTGCACTTTCGTGGTGCAACCTGATCACTTACCTGGAAATTGGAGCACTAACCTGTGCAGGTTCCAACTGCAGCACCATCTACATTATGATGAGGTCTGAAGTCGAAAATCCAGGGCTTCTCACCCTTCTCATTTGAGTGTGAGCTATTAACACAATGGGGGCCAAGCCCCCAAAAGTAGGTGTTCCCAAATTTCTAGGCCAATATTCTGAACTGTGTTCGGGGAATGTGTTTTAGAAACACAAAAGGTTTTAATTTTATTTTTCCCTATGTGGTGAGGCACTTGTGTTGTAAGGACAGCTCAGGAGAGGTGACAGGGAGACCGAGAATGTTAGCAGTCCAATAGTACCATTAAAGCAAACAGGATTATGTTGTACTTGGGTGGTAGGGACTGTGAGTGTTGCTTGACATGTCTCAGTTATTTTTCTTTTCAGGCACATAAAATAACAGTCAGAGAAACTATAAAAATGACATGAGCAGTTAACTTAATGCAATATGAAGATAGCACAAGATCATAACATTAGATATTTTATGCAGTAGCATAGAATGTTAGTAGACTAGTAATCCAGAAACCTGGATTAAGAAGACATGAGTTCAAATTCCATCACAGCTGCTGGGGAACTTAAAATTCAGTTAATTAAGTAAATTTGGAATTAGAAAAAAGGCTAGCATCAGTAATAGTGATTATGAAACTTGTGGATTGTCATAACGAAAAAACATCTATTTCACTAATGCCTTTTAGGGAAGGAAATCTGCCATTCTTACCTGGTCTGGCCTATATTTGACTCCAGACCCACAGCAATGCGTTCTACCCTCTAAAATGGCCAAACAAACCACTCAGTTGTATTCAAGAAGGCAGCTTACCACCATCATCTCAAGGGCCATGAGGGATGGGCAATAAATGCTGGCCTGACATGCGATGTCCACATTCCTTGATAGACTTTAAAGCTTTTTTTAAAACTCATTCAAACAATCATAAGCTTGTTCATTTCCATGTTTTTTTTCCCAATTGGCAGACCATAAATTAGCAGTAATGGGCTCACAATGGTTTATACAAAGACATAAAAAAAATACTTCTTATATTTAAACCTAATATTTGCAAAGCTCTTGAAGTAGTTGAAAGATTATTTCATTTGAACTGACTTCTGAGTTTTTAACTCTCCTACTAGAAAATGTCAGATCTTCCTGATCTGTATGGCTCAATGGATTTATCCAGCCTCAATCTCAACTATGCGCTGAGTTTGCCAATTTCCACTGTGGTGGTGAAGAGCCTTAGCAAACCTGGGTTAGAGAATGGGCAATTAGCAAGGGATCGTGCTTTTATCCAGCACCCGTTGCTGAAAATGAATGTGTGCAGCTACTGGGTGGGAACTTGATGGTGCTTGATTGTGATACTCTCCATAGTCCAATAGTCTACCAACATTTACTAACTGGGTTCACACAGGAATAAGGAGAGTTTCCCAGAGGATGACTGGTGCCCACAAAGCCTTAGTCCAACAAGGACAACATATCCTAGTGGGTCTGGTGCCCACAAAGTCTTCATACGAAAAGAGCAACACTTCCAAGTGGGGAGAAAATTAGCAAGAAAAAAATCTAGTTTTCAGGATTTGATTGAACAGAATTAAAGATGGTGGATAAAAAGTGGCAGGCACAATGCCTCAGATGAATTGTGCAAGAATGCTAATTTATAAATTGATCTAAATAGTTTAAACTAAACAATATTCATACCAACTACTTGTTAAATAAACTCATAGTTTTATGGTGAAATAGTTGCATTTGCAGTTTTTCTAAAAGCAGAGAATTGCAGGAGATTTTACCCGACAATCAGGACTGCACGAAGAACGACTGAACAGATTTTGAGATGGCGATGACACTTTGGAGACTTTTTACAGCTCTGTACAATGTATAATTAACACAGTGCCTTTTCTAAAAGTATGAAAAGCTTGCAGCTGTTAACAGTCAAGTTAACACTCATCTGCCTGAGCAGTTTCCTTGTAGTTTAAAAAGATCTGACTTTTGAATTCCTCATTCATTCTCCTTTTCCACCAGTTCATTTTTTTGTTTACATTCCCTTCCTTTCCTTAAAATGCTGACTGATGCTGGGATATTCCGTGGGGATTAGTCACACTACAGCCTTCATTGTGGGCTTAGAAGACAGTACGTGTCAGAAGGCTGTTTAACTGTGGGGTTGGGGGTAGCATGTGCATCACAGCCAAGCTTTCATCTGTTATCTGTACATACCTCTCCATCAGCCCCTGCTGGAAAGTGCATAGCAGGAAACCTGGTCGTTTTCACTCTTCCCTAGCCCAGAAGCACTAGGCTAATTGGATTACCCTATCTAAGATCAAGTAATGTAGCGTAGACTGTGGGTTTAAATTGGGACTTGCCTTATTTGTATGGCACAGTGCCACACTGGGTGCTGAATTTTTGCCATCATGGATGGGAATTTGAAAATGGCATTACTAAATTGTATTAGAGTGGAGGCCTGTATTGATCAGCATTTCCTTCATAACATTTCTTACATGGAACTGTCACTGAATGACTGCTGCATGGATGGCACCCCAAGGAATGGTAAGTTGTGGATTTGTGTCCATGATTAATTAGGGTGGTCAGTGCCACACCATTGGGAGGAGATGCAGAGGCCTGGAACTTTCCTTTAAAGAGGCAAAGGAAACCCTGGCACTTGGCCCACAGACAAACATGGAAAGCCTTGGCATCTGTCCCATAGGGAAGTGCAAAGAGAATAGACCCTACCACTGCCTGGCCCTGGACCAAACAGAAAGGTGCAGAGAAACCAAGCACATTCCCTTAGGGAGGTAGAGCAGTCAAGCACTTGCCCTGTAAGGAGGGAGGACAAAATTAGAAGCATATTTCAAGTTGTTTTTGTTATTTTGTTACTGAGCTAGTTTTATAGTGTCATCGTTGGAATTCTGGGAGGAAGCTTTAACCCACTCACTGAAGGGTGAATAGCATATAAAAGACCAAAGAGTAAAGGTGAACATGTTAAAAGCACCAAAACAACACTCTCTCATTCTTGGTGAAACACTAGAATTGTATTCACTTTTTCCACAGCTATTCTGCTGAAGTGTACATCCATTAAACAAAAGGGATGAGATATCATTCCAAGAATGGAAATATATAATTTTGCATATTTTCATATAATTTGGAGATTTTACAAGATAATAAAATTCTGAAGTCACAAGATAATCGTGGAGAAGGAATCTCACTGGGCCCATCCTAATTCAGCCATCCAAATAAATCCTAATACCTCTTTGGCATTATTGTAGCTAATTGGATTATAGGGGTTTTTCCTCCATTAATCTATCTGCCAGTTAATTCCACATGATGATCACTCTTTGTATGAAGGAGAATTCTCCAATATCAGCTATCTGGAGAGACTGGAGAAATTGGGGTTGTTCTCTTTGGAACAGAGAAGGCTTAAGAGGAGATTAGATAGAAGTGGTTAAAATTAATGACGGTTTTGATAGAGCAAATATAGAGAAATTCTTTCCCTGCCAGAAGATACAATAGCCAGAGGATGTAGAATTAAGATGATTGGCCAAAGAACCCGAGGCAATATGAGGAAAAAAAATACATGCGGTGAGTTGTGATCTGGAATGCACTGCCCTGATAGGTTGGTGGAAGCAGATTCAATAGTAATTTTCAAAAGGGAATTGGATATATATACTCGAAGGAAAAATATTTACAGGGTTATGGGGAAAGAGCAAGAAAGCAATACCTACAGTGTTTGTGTTGAAATTCTCCAATTACGTTAAGAGTTTTTTATTCATCACTATTTGGACCCAATTGTTAATTTAGAAAAAGTTTGGGAAGAAAAAATAACTTTAAAAATGTTGAAGTGGATTGAATTCATTGCTGCAAATGTTCATAAAGAAATAAAAGTTCAACAGGCAATTTTTATAAAGACATTGCCCTTTTAATACATAGCAGAGGGTCATGTTACCTACCAACTAGATGCAAGTTGTTCGGTTTTTCTCAGACAGTTCCAGCTGTCACCTTTATGAAATGCTTAAACAAGAGGTTAGATACTTCAAAAAGAAACTGCAAGAATGCCTTCCAAAGGTCAAACTGTATTCACAACTAATTACACCCCTACTGAGTGGCAGAAGACAATTAAAATCAAAGCTACTCTTTGAAAATGTCAATTAGAATACAGAAAATTCTTACCTGAAACAGTTGCAGCCCATAATTAGCATTGTCATAGCTACAATTAACACTATTTAAAACCAGTTCTCCTAAGCTTACTAAGGTGGCAGCAATGGAAATGTTCATGATCAAAATAAGGACAATATTGGAAACTTCAGCTGTTATGCTGAAAATAAAACTTTGTTTTTAAAAAGAGCTCCTTTGTTTCCATTCTGAATGATAAGCAGAGGAAAATTGTGCCTTTTTCCCAAATAGACAAAAATTGGTTGTGACAGAGGGAAAATGGGGACGAATCTTCTCCCCTCCCATTTAGCCCCTGAATAGCACTTCACCCAAATTTCCTTTCTGGTTTTTCAGGTGTTGACACCTGAAGAGGGTGTAGCAATGTAAATGACATACAAATATATATCAGAGGGCTCACGCAGATCTCCTTCAATAGGGGCAGATGCAGATTAGGGCTACACTTGCCCCTAAAATTTATTGTCTCTGCTTCCCTAGCTGCTGTTTAGGTGCTATTTATTTTAAAGGAAAAGTTGGTATTGTCAAGATAGTTCTTTATTGTTGAGTTTTTGAACAGCAAATACTTTAACAACTTCAGCATTTGTTGCAAAATGCTGTAGTCTTTTATGCTTAGTGATAGGGACACTTATGCTTAAAGATATGTTCAAGAATGTGTCCCTTCACTTTTGGGGAGGAAGACAAGTGGAAACAACTGTAAACACTCATGACAGCTCATCCTTGTCCACAAATCGCTTCATACCATCCCCTACCCTATTTCTGCAACCTCCGCGAGCCTTGCATCTTGTTGCTCTCACTTCATCCCATCACTGGTGACAGAACCTTCAACGACTTCATTCTGACTTTGTGGAAATTGCACCCTTAACCCTCCCACTGCTCTATAACCCTCTCCTATTTTAAAATCTTTCTCAAAACTAAGCTTTTTATCACAGCTTTGTCTCCCCGCTCCTAACTATCATACCATTCCTTTATTCCTTTTTATCTTTAATGTTTTTGAATTTACTTATTGATTGTGCATGCTGGAGAACTCCAGTGAAAGGGTGTTGCATTCCAATATATTGTTTGGATGTAAGAAGTTAAGGGTTGCTGTAAGAAGTTATGGACTGCTTTATTATACACTATATGAAATATATAAACATCATTAGCTTCCTCCATCAGCTTGCCATGATCCAGGCAATTTATTTAAGATTCTCAAACTTATTTATTTTATTTATTTAGAGATACAGCACTGAAACAGTCCCTTCGGTCCACCAAGTCTGTGCCGACCATCAGCCACCCATTTGTACTCATCCTACATTAATCCCATGTTCCTACCACATCCCCACAATTCCCCTACCACCTACCTATACTAGGAGCAATTTATAATGGCCAATTTACCTATCAACCTGCAAGTCTTTGGCTGTGGGAGGAAACCGGAGCACCCGGCGAAAACCCACGCGATCACAGGGAGAACTTGCAAACTCCACACAGGCAGTACCCAGAATTGAATCCAGGTCACTGGAGCTGTGAGGCTGCGGTGCTAGCCACTGCGCCGCCCTCATACATCTTGCCTTACATTGCTTGGAAAATCTTCAGCTTTACATGATGAACTAACTACTTCCTCAGTTCCTTGAAATCTGGATTGTTAATTGTTTTTAACTTTCTCTGTTTCACCATCTGTGACTGATCTTTCATAACATGTCTTTCTTTTGTAATCCACTTCCAAAATGAGTTCAACTAGCTAAAATCTCCTTGCCTTCAAAGGCCTCCTAAAAAGCATTTGCTTTGATATTGCTTCAGTCTCTCTCTCCTACCCAAATGCTTCACTTCTGCTCAATTTTCCTTTTTGTCAAGGTCTCTAAGACATTTTTAGTTCAAGGAGCACCAACTAAATGTAAGTTCAACAATAGGGTAATAGTATCATCATTACTCAGTACAACTAAATTCCCTGATCACTCATGTTACATGTCACTTTCCATATTATTAATGTTGATTGGAATAATGCAGTCATATCTCAAAATGGCCTATTAATAGTTGCCAGCTACATGAAATTCTGCAACATGTATTGTCGCCTATTTCCTGAGGAATGCTTATGTCTTCTTCTTTCTTTTGGGCCTCCTTATCTCGAGAGACAATGGATACGCGCCTGGAGGTGGTCAGTGGTTTGTGAAGCAGCGCCTGGAGTGGCTATAAAGGCCAATTCTGGAGTGACAGGCTCTTCCACAGGTGCTGCAAAGAAATTTGTTTGTTGGGGCTGTTGCACAGTTGGCTCTCCCCTTGCGCCTCTCTTTTTTCCTGCCAACTACTAAGTCTCTTCGACTCGCCACAATTTAGCCCTGTCTTTATGGCTGCCCGCCAGCTCTGGCGAATGCTGGCAACTGACTCCCACGACTTGTGATCAATGTCACACGATTTCATGTCGCATTTGCAGACGTCTTTATAACGGAGACATGGACGGCCGGTGGGTCTGATACCAGTGGCGAGCTCGCTGTACAATGTGTCTTTGGGGATCCTGCCATCTTCCATGCGGCTCACATGGCCAAGCCATCTCAAGCGCCGCTGACTCAGTAGTGTGTATAAGCTGGGGATGTTGGCCGCTTCAAGGACTTCTGTGTTGGAGATATAGTCCTGCCACCTGATGCCAAGTATTCTCCGAAGGCAGCGAAGATGGAATGAATTGAGACGTCGCTCTTGGCTGGCATACGTTGTCCAGGCCTCGCTGCCGTAGAGCAAGGTACTGAGGACACAGGCCTGATACACTCGGACTTTTGTGTTCCGTGTCAGTGCGCCATTTTCCCACACTCTCTTGGCCAGTCTGAACATAGCAGTGGAAGCCTTACCCATGTGCTTGTTGATTTCTGCATCTAGAGACAGGTTACTGGTGATAGTTGAGCCTAGGTAGGTGAACTCTTGAACCACTTCCAGAGCGTGGTCGCCAATATTGATGGATGGAGCATTTCTGACATCCTGCCCCATGATGTTCGTTTTCTTGAGGCTGATGGTTAGGCCAAATTCATTGCAGGCAGACGCAAACCTGTCGATGAGACTCTGCAGGCATTCTTCAGTGTGAGATGTTAAAGCAGCATCGTCAGCAAAGAGGAGTTCTCTGATGAGGACTTTCCGTACTTTGGACTTCGCTCTTAGACGGGCAAGGTTGAACAGCCTGCCCCCTGATCTTGTGTGGAGGAAAATTCCTTCTTCAGAGGATTTGAACGCATGTGAAAGCAGCAGGGAGAAGAAAATCCCAAAAAGTGTGGGTGCGAGAACACAGCCCTGTTTCACACCACTCAGGATAGGAAAGGGCTCTATACTCCATGTAACTATTATATAGAAATTGTTTTGAGCATTTGGTCCTGCCATCACTAAAGTTGCTCCCCTGAAGTCAGCAGATGATGAAGTACTCACCGACAGAAGTAAACAGATGTCCTGCTGGGCTGAGCACTACTGTGAGCTGTACTCCTGTGAGTTGGCCATCTCCCAGACTGTGCTCGATGCTCTGCCGCAACTTCCTATCATGGATGAGTTAGATGAAGAACCCTCATCACTGGAGCTTGAGAACGCCATAGACCACGTAGCGAACAGATGGGCACTAGGCAAGGATGGAATCCCAGCCAAACTGCTCAAGCACGGAAAGTCCCATCTATTGCCACACCTTTATGACCTCCTTCTCTGCTGGAAAGTAGGCTCTGTTGCACAGGAGATGTGTGATGCCAAAATCATCACGCTATACAAAAACAGAGGAGACTGCAACAACTATAGGGGCATCTCTCTCTTTAATGTCACAGGGAAGGCTTTTGCTAGGGTCATACTTAAAGGACTCCATTTACTTGCAGACCGAGTGTACCCAGAATCACAGTGTGGTTTTCGTGCCAGCAGACCGACATACACCAGCTACAAGAGAAGTGCAGGGAACAGAGTATACCCCTTTACCTTACTTTTGTAGATCTCACTAAGGCATTTGACACCATCAGCAGAGCAGTGCTCTACAAGGTTTTGGGAAAAATTGGCCGTCCATTGAAGCTTTTCAGACTCATCTGCTTCTTCCATGACAACATGCACTGCACTGTACAGTTTGATGGCTCCACTTCTGACAGTTTCAGAGTGAAGAATGGAGTGAAACAGGGTTGTGTCCTAGCCCCCACTCTGTTCAGCACCTTCTTCTCCGTGATCCTGACCTTTGCCTTTCCTGCAGATATGGAAGGTGTCCACTTGCACACGAGGTCAGACAGCAAGCTCCATAATCTATCAAGGCTGAAAGTGAAAACAAAAACAAGTTGCCCTCTTATCAGAGAACTCTTCCATGCTGATGCTGCACTATTTGCTCACACGGAAACTCAACTAGAAAAATTCATGGACTGTCTCTCCTGTGCCTGTAACTTGTTCTCCTTGACTATAAGCATCAATAAAACCGTGGCTATGGGACAAGGTGTTGCATCTCTGCCCCTGATCACGCGAAATAACACCCCACAAGACGTGGTTAGCAAATTCTGCTACCTTGGGCCCTTGGTGACAGACAATCTGTCCCTTGATGCAGAGCTCGATACATGCATAGGGAAAGCAGCTACCATCTTTGGCCGACTTGCAAAACGTGCATGGGATAACACCAAGCTGATGGGTTATAAAGCCTGAGTTCTCAGCACCATGCTTTATGGCTGTGAAACATGGGTGACTTACAGCTACCAGGAAAAGAAGCTGAATAATTTCCATCTTCACTGTCTGCAGTGCATTATGGGTATATCCTGGCATGACCAAATCACAAATGTCCTAGTCCTCTTAAGGGTGGAGCTCCCAAGTGTGTTGGCATGAATCAAACAGAGGTGGCTGCAGTGGATCGGACACATCCACAGGATGGAAGACAGTTGCATACAAAAGGACCTCTGTAGGGTGAGGTAGCCGGGGCCTAACAACCAGTGGGGCTTCGCTTCAAGGATGTTTGCAAGTGTAACATGAAGGTCCTAAATGTCGACTATTGCACTTGGGAGTCACTAGCTGGCGAAAGAGGGAAATGGCAACACATCCTGTGGACTGGTGTGCACTCGATGACCAGTTGCAACAGCAGCTTGGCAACAGGCGCCAACGTCCAAAACAACAACTCACAGAGTCACTTGGCAGCTTCACATGCAGCACTTGCACCAGAACCTGCCTCTCAAGGATTGTCCTTCACAGCTATCAACAAAGGAGCACCAAGAGAAGACACTCCACCTAAATGGATTGTTTGCTGCATATCCATCATCTTTCATAGATGGAGGGATGGAACCATCTTTCATTGTCTGTTCCTGTTCCACCAAAAATCTTTCTCAAATCCCCGTCTACTTTTCTCAGTTCACGGATTCAGCTGTTGTTCAAAGCTCTCACCTTGCCTACAGTTTGTTACAAGGATCTTAGAACTTCTCTCCAACCCTTCATGCAGTTCATCCTACCAAGAGTTTATCTTGTATTAGCAATATGGAAAGTGACTCTGAGATGGGGGAGGAGTTGACTTTAATGTCACTGAGTAGCTATAAAACACAAATGCAGTAATACAGGATGAAACACTTTACATTTTGAAATAATTTTCCAGTAGTAATGTCATTTCTGGTTTCTGGAGTCATTCAGTACTTCCAAATGTCTTATTCCCATATATTCATCTTGCATTAAAACTGTTGGAGCTATTCTTGGAAATGTTTAGACTAAAAATGTGTGAACTTTGCTATTGGCAACAATGGAGATGCAGATGTTTCTTATTAGGCAGTTTAGGCTGAGTTGTGAGCATGTGTAACTCATACCAGCAGGAGTATCAGAACCCTGTGTCAGCTGCAGCAGACAGAAACAGCAGGTGTGACTTCCTGCTTGAGCAAAGATACAGTTAACGGCTTCCAAGTCAACTGAAAGAAGCAAATCAAAGAAGAAATGCAGAATTCAGCCAGGAGGACCAACAGTGTTTTTGTGTATTCATTCTCAAAGGATTTAGTTAAAACAAGGTAATCTTCCTTGTTTTAAATCAAGCACCATTTAAGATATTATAAGCATAGTTACCTTATATTTCATGGTGTTAAGTTTTTGCTAGATTTTACACACTCCAAACTTCGACTTGGCCCTGTTGCTAAAAGTTTGCTTTCACTCTCAAGGAACTCTGAGTAATTGGAACATTTTTTGGGATAGACCCCCGTTTCCAAAGACTCGGTTTAGGATTTCCACCAGTCTAATTTTGGTCAATCAACACTGTCTCTTTTTCTTTGAATGGGATTGCTATAAATTGCTAAATAGATTGAGTCTGTTTTTTTAAAGAAGTTAAATATTGCCCATTACCTTTTGTGCCTCATAATGTGGATTAACCAGTAAACTTTTCAATGAATTTTCGTCAGCAGCAAAATGAAGTACTAAATCTAAGATAAAAGCAAAATACAGCTGATGCTGGAAATCTGAAATAAAAACAAAAAGTGCTGGAAATACTCAACAGGTCTGGCAGCATCTGTGGAGAGAGAAGCAGAGTTAACGTTTCAGGTCTGTGATCTTTCATCAGAACTGGCAAAGATTAGAAAAGAATTAGGTTTTAAGCAAGTGAAGGGGAGGGAGGTGGGAGAAAGAACAAAGGGAAAGGTGTTTGAGAGGGCAGGAGAGATTAAATAGCAAAGCTGACCTGTGACAAAGGCAAAGAGTGTGTTAATGCTTGTGGTGAAAGACAAAGCATTAGTCCAGAGAGAGTGTTAATAGCATAAGAATAATGAGCAGCTCTGACTACATGAAAAACAGGCACATGGTTAAAAATAAAATATTAAATAAAAGGCTAGTCATGCTCTGAAGTTGTTGAACTCAATGTTCAGTCCACGAGGCTGTAGAGTGCCTAATCAAAAGATCAAGTGCTGCTCCTCAAGCTTGCGTTGATGTTCACTGGAACAGGCCAAAGATCTAAGATCCTATCTACTTAGCCACCCTTGTTGGCGTTCTGTTTGGGGAGAGACAGCAGACACCTTCTCTGCTTTCTTTCTGCTGTCAACCAGAAAAGAAAGTGTCTTGCTGTAAATAATAAACTACTCTTTTCATGCTAATGAGTTTTCAACTCTCTCCTTAAATTTATCATTTGTTTTACACTGTTGTGTGTGACCTTAAGCAGTTTACTCTCTGAAGACTCCTGTTTGTCAAAACTATGTTGCAACAAGAAATATAAGAATTTTAATTCAACATCTGGTATTTATTTAGTATTGTTAGGATGTTGACAAGGCAATGTGAACCAATGTATATTCTTCAAATAAATACAGAGGCACACTGCCCTCTCAGGCCACATATGGCAATGATGAATTATCAACAAATCTATGAATTGTTTTTCTTATTTTCCAGAAGTACATCCATTAGATAACTCATATAAACAATCCAAACTACTTAAAGTGATGAATGGCGCCAAACTACAAGCCCTGTAATTATAAATATTCATTCTCATAAACTCACTCTTTTCTGTCTGTAACAATATTTGGATGCTACTCCAGCCTTGCATTTTCAGATACCATATCAGATCAGAATTTGCATATAGATCTTATTTACATCCATTTTTGTCTTGCACTTGGTTCAGTTTTTCCCAGTTATTTATATCTATACATTCTCTTTTACATGCTTTCTCTCTCATATTTATGTATCTTCAAGGCTATAGGGGCATTTTCCAACTTTTCTGCCTGATAGGAACCTTGCCCTCTGAAATCACATATTGGAAATTTGGGTGTATTCTGTTCAAGATTTGTGACCATTTAAATTAGTGGTTAGAAAGTCACAGAGGTTTTGTCTCTAATTGCTGATATTTACTTCCAGTGGGCAAGGTTGATGCTAAAGGTACAAAAAGGACCCCACTCGTGTGAGATTTGACAGTGAACTTTCTCAAGTTGTTTGATCACAGGAGACATCGCAGCTGAGCCCGATTCTGTCCTCACCAAATATGTACACAAGTGCACATCCAGGAGGAGTCACAGGATAACAATCTGGATCAGGAATTTTTGCCACCTTTCTCATCTATAACAAAGAAGTCTGAGGCCAACTGCTGACTTAATCCAGGGATGAAACCTGAGCCTTTTTGGTCTGTATGGCTCAGTTACACAAAAAGCAATGCGGAGAGTGATGAGAATGTGAAACGTGGAGTATTTGAGACGAACAGTGTAGATGGAAATCTGAAACAAACACCAAAACTGCTGGAAACTCTCAGCAGAGCAGTCAGCATCTGACTGAGACAAAAGGGGTAAATTTAAACTGATTCACCAGGATCAGGTGGAATATTGCTCAATATTACTCTCCATTGACTGTATCACTTCTGTAATGTCCCAAAAACAGATGTTATAGTGCCCAGATAATTTGATTTTCTTTAATGATGTTGGTTGAGGGGGAATATATATTGGCCAGGAGGCCAGGGCGAAGTCCCCTGCTCTTCTCCCAGTGGTGCCATGGAATCTTTTACATGCACCTGACCGGGCAGACCAGAACCTCAGGTTAACATCACATTTGAAAGATGACCCCTCCAACACTAACTCATAGAATTACAATTATATGTAACACTCCTTCACCCATTGAGATGTCAACTTAAATTATGTGCTGAAGCCTGGAGTGAAAATTGAACATGTAACCTTCTGGTTTAGAGGCAAAAGTGCTGCTGCCTTGCTAAGAAAGGAAAGCAACATCAAAGTTGAAGCAGGAGAGAACGCTTGTCCCTAGATTCCAGCTTCCCATTGCCATTTTCAAGCAGAGTAATGTCTTCTTTCACTTTTGGTTTACTGCATATGATGGAAACCCCTTTGTATCCCACAAAGTTTCTTTTCAAATATATCTGATTGCATAGGTTGCACAGATATGATGACTTTTAACTCTCATTACATAGAATTTACAGCACAGAAACAGGCCATTCTGTGATGGAATATAGGTATAATAGGCTTAATTAGATAGCATTTAGATATAGTTAATATATTATACCTTTTAGAATTAAAGATTGAATAAATGGTCAGTTCTCAAGACTCACTGACATTCCCCTTTAAGAAGGTAGAGTTAAAATTTCAAAGTCCTTCAAGGTCCCTATTATGAACCAGAAACAAGTTGGGAAATGCATTTGTGTTTCTGTTGTCGGAGTCTTGGAAGATAAACAAACACATTGAAATATCCTGTGCGACATCAGTAAGAGGTAGCAATAAACTTAATTACTTTATGGGGTCGGCTCAAAAGGTTGCTTTCAGGTACGATAAAAAAGGCAATTATAGATAATAAGACAATAAATGAAATGGACTTAGAGGAACAAGAGGTCAAGTAAACACAATTATGAACATTTTGACCAGATAAATGCTCACAACTTCAAGAACAGGGGATTTCCAGTCAAACATTAAGTGGAGAGTTAGTTAATGATACTACCAAATATAGATCTTAAAAGCAGGAAAAACACACAGAGAAAGGTAACATCTATATGCTAAGAGGTCATATGACACCTTAGCAACAGTATAAACATGAGAGGTTTTGAAGCAAAAATTAGAAGTGTTGAATTCCTCAAACAATACTTCTCACCCTATGCCTTACTTGGGGAATTTAAGGTAAAAGTTTACTTTAAATTTTGTTGGATATTCTAAGATATTTTGCTGTAACATTAGCAAGGTTAAACTTTTGGATTCTATGTTCGAAATAAGATTATGTGTTATAGCTCTATTCAATTTTGATATTGTGTTATACTTACCCACTGAAAAGTGTATTGCATGTTTCTTTCTTTTGGGCCTCCTTATCTCGAGAGACAATGGATACGCGCCTGGAGGTGGTCAGTGGTTTGTGAAGCAGCGCCTGGAGTGGCTATAAAGGCCAATTCTGGAGTGACAGGCTCTTCCACAGGTGCTGCAGAGAAATTTGTTTGTCGGGGCTGTTGCACAGTTGGCTCTCCCCTTGCGCCTCTGTCTTTTTTCCTGCCAACTACTAAGTCTCTTCGACTCGCCACAATTTAGCCCTGTCTTTATGGCTGCCCGCCAGCTCTGGCGAATGCTGGCAACTGACTCCCACGACTTGTGATCAATGTCACACGATTTCATGTCGCGTTTGCAGACGTCTTTATAGCGGAGACATGGACGGCCGGTGGGTTTGATACCAGTGGCGAGCTCGCTGTACAATGTGTCTTTGGGGATCCTGCCATCTTCCATGCGGCTCACATGGCCAAGCCATCTCAAGCACCGCTGACTCAGTACTGTGTATAAGCTGGGGATGTTGGCCGCTTCAAGGACTTCTGTGTTGGAGATATAGTCCTGCCACCTGATGCCAAGTATTCTCCGAAGGCAGCGAAGATGGAATGAATTGAGACGTCGCTCTTGGCTGGCATACGTTGTCCAGGCCTCGCTGCCGTAGAGCAAGGTACTGAGGACACAGGCCTGATACACTCGGACTTTTGTGTTCCGTGTCAGTGCGCCATTTTCCCACACTCTCTTGGCCAGTCTGGACATAGCAGTGGAAGCCTTACCCATGTGCTTGTTGATTTCTGCATCTAGAGACAGGTTACTGGTGATAGTTGAGCCTAGGTAGGTGAACTCTTGAACCACTTCCAGAGCGTGGTCGCCAATATTGATGGATGGAGCATTTCTGACGTCCTGCCCCATGATGTTCGTTTTCTTGAGGCTGATCGTTAGGCCAAATTCATTGCAGGCAGCCGAGAACCTGTCGATGAGACTCTGCAGGCACTCTTCAGTGTGAGATGTTAAAGCAGCATCGTCAGCAAAGAGGAGTTCTCTGATGAGGACTTTCCGTACTTTGGACTTCGCTCTTAGACGGGCAAGGTTGAACAACCTGCCCCCTGAACTTGTGTGGAGGACAATTCCTTCTTCAGAGGATTTGAACGCATGTGAAAGCAGCAGGGAGAAGAAAATCCCAAAAAGTGTGGGTGCGAGAACACAGCCCTGTTTCACACCACTCAGGATAGGAAAGGGCTCTGATGAGGAGCCACCATGTTGAATTGTGCCTTTCATATTGTCATGGAATGAGGTGATGATACTTAGTAGCTTTGGTGGACATCCGATCTTTTCTAGTAGTCTGAAGAGACCACGTCTGCTGACGAGGTCAAAGGCTTTGGTGAGATCAATGAAAGCAATGTAGAGGGGCATCTGTTGTTCACGGCATTTCTCCTGTATCTGACGAAGGGAGAACAGCATGTCAATAGTCGATCTCTCTGCACGAAAGCCACACTGTGCCTCAGGGTAGACGCGCTCGGCCAGCTTCTGGAGCCTGTTCACAGCGACTCGAGCAAAGACTTTCCCCACTATGCTGAGCAGGGAGATTCCACGGTAGTTGTTGCAGTCACCGCGGTCACCTTTGTTTTTATAGAGGGTGATGATATTGGCATCGCGCATGTCCTGGGGTACTGCTCCCTCGTCCCAGCACAGGCATAGCAGTTCATGTAGTGCTGAGAGTAAATTCTTTAATAAATATGTAAAAGTTAATAAATCGTCTCATGTAGTATTCTGCATACAACTACAAGAACTCCCTCCATGTGTCTCTTTAAGTGGAGAGATATGTATTGAAAAGAGTTTCCCAGATCCTTATAATATCTGGGATATTTATGACTTCACCATAATTATTAAAAATAGGCTATCCAAAAGATGGTAATATTCTCTGTTAGTTTTCTTTCTTTGAGGGGAAGCTAGTTCAATTCTTTGGACCCAAATAAGTGTCTATAAGAATTTGTCTGGTTTGAACTTAATTAAAGGGGATTCATAGGGATGAACTGCTGATTTGGTTTAGTCCCTATAAGGGGTTAAAGTCATAAATAACTTCAGTTCAATCCAACAGCTCCATACTGATGTTAATACTTGATTGTAGGTGGCAGATTTGTGGCATTTATCAGTAATACATTTTATTCAAAAATGAATCAAGCTAAACAAATTATTAAAGTTAAAACTGCATTGTGCAACATTAGCATCAAATGGGGTAACAGGTTATAATTAATTTTCTTTGTCTCCACACAACATGATTTCAACTCCCATCCACTTAACTCAAGTGTCAGGAAAAGAAAAATTGGAATTAAGTGTGTTGGTACTGAATTCACAATGAACTGTTACAGGCTATATAAACAGACATTTAAGAATATTAATTGTGACCTTTCTCAATTGCTATACAAATGGAATGACCTTTTTAGTAGAACCTTTGGGCTGGATTTTAGCAGCCCCCAGGAGATGGGCAGGGAGTCAGGGGAGTCCCTAAAATGGCACGAGAAGGTGGAGTGCCCGCTGTCTTCCTGCCGCCATGCCCCTTTGCCAGTGGCGGGGAAGATGGAGAATAGCCATCCTGCCAGAGATCAATTGAGCCACATAAGTGGCCAATTAAAGACTTCCTGTTGCTGCTGGCATTTTCCCAGGGGTGGGAGAGCCCTCCACTGCATGGGGAGACTGCCAGGTGAACCCTGGCGGCTTCCCTGTGGGCTGAGGAGGAGGGGGAGCCCTCCTATTAGGGCACTCTTTGGCCCACAGAGGGCCAGTAATGGCTGCCCCTGCAGCAACGTCGCTGCCTGCCATCCCCAACACCCCCTGTTTGGCTGGGGTCTGCCTAACTGTCCCCAGTGTTCCCCATTTAGCTGGTCTGGAGGGCGTCGTCCTCTTCTTTCAGGTGCAGTCACTGCAGTGACCACCACTCCCACTAGCTCTGCTGAGACAGCTGAGTGTCTGGCATTCAAATTCGCAGGCAACTCCTGGGGGTGGGAGGCCTTCCTTTAAAGGGACAGCAGCCCTGATGGCAACCAATTAGATGCCTGAGCCCCGTAAGTGTGGCTGTAGGTCCTGCAGGGTCGCCACCAGCTTTATAGCCTGTTATCAGGAGGGCCTGGATTCCCAGCGTGAGAATAAAATTCAGCCCTTTTTTTCTGATTACATTCATGTGTAATAGGTTTATGCTGTTTCTGTGGCTTTGTTGAATAAAAGATGCATTGTTCCAGACATTGACATATGCTACCCATGTGAAGAGATTGGATATTATTCATGTGCACTCCTCATCCTCTGTTTACTCTTTGGACTAACCAACTTATTCACACCAAGTACTTACTAAGGGTTGAATGACCTTTCAACTTTTTACTCCAAACACAGGCCCTAATAGTTTAGACAGCATCATTAGAATAATAGCCTTTGGATGGTATGTGTTGTATTAATTATGATACATTGTGATTTTTAGTGGCAATGGGGGTCCCAGCCCTCGACCAGAAGGTGGGGGAGGGGATCACCGTCTCAGTTCCCTATTGGACCCCAGCCAAATTCAACAGGGATCTTGCCAAGGGAGTCCCTCCATGGGCCATAGATTACCCCAAGGAGGGGTCCTCCCTGAGCTTGCTAGGAGGCTGCCAGGTTTCACCTGTCAGTGTCACCATGCAGCAGGGGCCCCTTCAGCACTAGTTAAATGCCAGTGGTGGTGGGACGCAGCCCTGTTGTGGCTTAATTGACCTCTCAATGGACTTCCCCTCCACCGTGGTGCCCATTGTTAATAAAATGGCATGGGGGCAGGACCACGTCAGACATGCCACCTGACGCCACCCCATGCCATGTCGTGTGCCCGCTCACCGCCCCCCCCTCACCTCCCACCCCATGTCCAAGGGAAGGATTAAATCCAGTCCAAAGTATCACAATTGTTTGAGACAGGCTGGATGAATCAAAGGATCTTTTCCTGTCTGCCATTGTTCATATAATTTGCTACTGAGTGTTCCTGGGGATAGCTGGTAAATTACTATAATCATTAGTCTTGATAGGAATAACTAACAGAGAGTGCTACATGACAATAATGCATTCTATTAATAAGGGCAATGAGAGTTGCACTTTAGAAAATGTTTCCGTAAAACATAATACATTTTGAAGATAAATGTCTGACAGGGAAGTCCTGTGAAGTATTATGGAATGATTTGAGTTTTCTAATGATTAATCCATTACAATTTGAGCTGGTTCCCCACACTGTGTACTCCTGTTCACTGCAAAAGGCAGCTTCAACAGCAGGCCCATATCTTTATGAAGCTAAAAGTAAGCTAGTAATGGGATGTAGTGTGCCTCTGGACTAAGATCTAACTTTTTACTTTTGTATTGTGGCAGATGTAATACAATTTGCCCCCATATTCTCCTGATTTATGGGCTAGATAAACTGAACATCAGTCTTGTATTTGACAAGGCTTTTTTGTTAGATAGGGAAGGATCTTCTAGACAAGAGTGATCATAACATGATAAACTAAATGTGAAATTCTAAGGGTGAGAAATTTGAATCCAAAACTAATGTCTTAAACTTAAATAATGGCAATTACAAGGGTATGAAGACAGAGTTGGCTAAGGTGGACTGGGAAAATAGGTTAAAAGTAGAGAAAGTAGAGAAACAGTGGCAGACATTTGAGGAAATAATTCATAACTCTCAACAAAGATATGTTCCATTGAGAAAGAAAGACTATGAGAAGGATGCACCATCTATGGCTAACTAAAGAAGTTAAGGATGTATCAAATGACAGAAAAGGCATACAATTCTGTGAAGATTAGTGGTAGGCCAGAAGATTGGAAAAATTTTAGAAACTAAAAAATTATGGATAATAAAATAAAGAAGGAGAAATTAGAGTATGAGAGTAAACTGGCAAGAAATATAAAAACAGACAGTAAGTGTTTCTACAAATATATAAAAAGGAAAAGAGTAGCTAAATTAACTGTTGGTCCCTTGGAGGATGAGACTGGGGAATTAATAATGGGAAACAAGAAAATGGTAGAGACTTTGAACAAGTATTTTGTATCTCTCTTCACAGTAGAAGATACAAAAAGAATCCCAAGAATAGTCGAAAATCAAAAGGTAAAAAGGAGAGAGGAGCTTAAATCAATTACTAGAGAAAAAGTACTAGGAAAACTAATGGGGCTAAAGGCTGATAAGTCCCCTGGACCTGGTGGTCTGCATCCTAGGGTCTTAAAAGAAGTGGCTGCAGAGATAGTGGATGCATTAGTTGTACTCTTCCAAATTCCCTAGATTCTGGAAAGGTCCCAGTGGATTGGAAAACAGCAAATATAACATCTCTATTCAAGAAAGGAGGGAGACAGAAAGCAGGAAACTATAGGCTAGTTAGCCTAACATCTGCCATTGGGAAAATGCTGGAATCCATTATTAAGGACGTAGTAGCAGGACATTTAGAAAATCATAATACTATCAGGCAGAGTCAACATGGTTTTATGAAAGGGAAATCATGTTTGACAAATTTATTAGAGTTCTTTGAGGATGTAACAATGGATAAAAAGGTGGATAAAAAGGAACCTGTCGATGTGTATTTGGATTTCCAAAAGGCATTCGCTAAGGTGCCACAAAGAATGTTACTGCACAAAATAAGAGCTAATTTTTTGGGGGGGGTTGTGGGGGGTGGGTGGTGGGTAATATATTAGTGTGGATAGAGGATTGGCTAACTAACAGGAAACAGAGAGTCAGGATAAATAGGCCATTTTTAGGTTGGCAAACTGTTACTAGTGGAGTGCCACAGGGATTAGTGCTAGGGCCGCAACTATTTGCAATCTTTATTAATGACTTGGATGAAGGGACCAAATGTATTTTAGCTAATTTTGTGGATGATACAAAGATAGATAGGAAAACGAGTTGTGAGGAGGACACAAAGAGTCTGCAAGGGGGATATAGATAGGTGAAGTGAGTGGGCAAAAATTTGTCAGATAGAGTATAATGTGGGAAAATGTGAGGTTGTCCACTCTGGTGGGAAGAATAGAAAAGCAGAATATTATTTAAATGGAGAGGGACTCCGGAATGCTGCAGTACAGGGTGATCTGGCTGTCCTCGTATGTGAATCGGAAAAATTAACATGCAGGTACAGCAAGTAATTAAGAAGGCAAATGGAATGTTGGCAATTATTATAAGGGAGATGGAGTATAAAAGCTGGGAAGTCTTGCTACAATTGTACAGGGCTTTGGTGAGACAGCACATGGAATACTGTGTATAGTTTTGATCTTACTTAAGGAGGGGTATACTTACATTGGAAGCAGTTGAGAAGGTTCACAAGGCGGATTCCTGGGATGAAGGGATTGTTTTATGAGGAATGTTTGAGCAAGTTGGGAGTTTAGAAGAATGAGAGGTTATCTTGATGAAACATTTAAGATTCTATGGGGCCTTGATAGGGTAGATGCTGAGAGGATGTTTCCCCTCATGGAGGAATCTAGAACTAGGGGGCACATTTTCAAAATAAGGGGTCTCCAATTTAAGACTGATATGAGAAGGAATTTTTTTCTCTCAGAGGGTCATTAATCTTCGAAATTCTCTTCCCCAGAGAGCAGTGGATGCTGGGTCATTGAATATGTTCAAGGCTGAAATAGACAAATTTTTGATCTACAAGGGAGTCAAGGGTTATAGAGAGCTGGCTGGAATGTGGAGTTAAGGACTCAAGCAGGTCAGCATTGATTATTATCGAATGGCAGAGCAGGCTCGAAGGGCCGAATAGCCTATTCCTGCTCCTATTTCTTATGATCTTAAGTGCACATTGGTGCCGAATAAAAATATGAGCCTCCAGCTGTTGTGAGGTCCCTACTCGTGTAAGTGACTTAGGCAGGTAAGTTCTGAGTAAGCTGAAGGCAATAAGGCTGCCGCGCAGATATACTTGGCCTGAACGGCTTGCTCGTACTTCAGGATAACATAATCTTTTCCACATTAAGAAATGTTTGCTTGTGTCCCAGGTCCTTTCTTAATAGCAGGTTGACAGGTTTCAGCAAAGATAGATAGAGGAAATTGACTAAGGGGATGCAAGACCGCTGGATGGCTGGCCATCAAATGTGCTGGGAATCTCACTTGTGCCACCTAGAGAAGGAACATAGGAACAGGAATAGGCCATTTAGCCCCTCTAGCCTGTTCCGCCATTCAACAAGATGGCTGATCTGCAAGCTAACTCCATAAGTCCACCTTTGCCCCATATCCCTCAATACCTTTGGTTAAAAAAGAGGTGATATACCAGTACTGACTGTCAACTGTTTCACCCGCAGGACTGCAGACCAGAGTCAACAGCACACTCTTCATCCTCCTAAAGACAGCTTGTGCAACTAAACTTTCACAATGCCTGGTCAAGAAAACCTCTAATTTTGGATCTTGCAGTAATGACTACCAAGCAATGGAAGTCTTTCCTGATGAAGTAGTTGAAGGGGTGTTCTGTGGGAGCTCGTAGAATAATGTGGGTGCTGCTGATTGCATGCTGGACCTTGGCATAGCTAGAAATGCCCTAAAACTTGATGACTATTTCACTGTGCCTTACTGTGATGCCAAGGATGACAAATTCCTCAGCTCTCCTATAAAGTGTGTCAGTGACCTGAGGAATGCATGCCTGTACTGCAGCCTGGCTCATAGCACAGAGATCACATGTGGCAGCCTGAAGGATGTTTAAAAAAATTGAGTGTGTTGATCATTGTTATCGCCAGAGAGAGAGCAATGGGGGCAGATGATTGTGGCTGCAGATCGTAATGCAGTAGGTAACAGAGCTACCCTATTGTCTCTTAGGTGATCTCATTCTATACACAGCTCCTCAGTGAGGTCCTCATATTACCTGGGCTACCTGAAAACTCTGTGGGAGAGTGTCAATATCTGATGGGTTGCATTATCCTTAAACACTGCCAGACTCTCCTTTGCTCTATCCTGTGGTGCTCCTCAGCCCCTTTATATTAACAGCAGGATAAGCAAAGAGAGAATGTTGTAAATGCTCTGAGAAGCCTTCACTGTGGTTACAGAGGGGGAGGAGGACAAAAATACCATCAGAAACAAGATCAGGCCTGTGTAGGCAGACTGACAAAACAAAAAACACAAAAAGCTGTTTCTCAGTTGCAGAAATTGCTAATGAATCTTTTCAGGCTTAGAAACTCCTTACTTCCGCTTGTCTCTGCTGTTCCTGGCACCAGCTGCGTCTCAGTCTTACCCTAAACACGTTGCCAGTTTAGAAGCACAAAACTTGGAACCTCAGTGTTATTGTTCCTTATTACCATAGATTTAATTGAGCCATACAGGACTTGGAGGACGAATCACCGGAAGGGCTAAAAAGAGCGAGGAAATCAGGCCAAGCAAATCAATGGTGGCAAACCAGCAATAAACAACTTCTATCTAATTTCCTTGTCATGATAATCTACTTGGCCTGATTATGTATCAGGAATTTGCCAAAGACAAGAAAATTCACCCAGTTTTGTGCTAGGTGTTATTTTCAATTTTAATGAGATTTTTACCTAAGAGTTTAGGTTGCCAGCTTTTTAGTTGCTCCAAATATAATTCTAGAAATGACGTTCACTGAGATTTTCTATGATAAGATATATCTTCCAGGCCAACAGAGCATGATGAAGATGAAGGCAAGGACTGTAGGCGAGATCAATTGCATTGGATACAGATTGCCTCCACTCACCCTTATCCACGGTGCCATTCCTACAGACAGATGCGCACCTACCTTGCAATGTCAAAGAAAACCCTTTGCAACCGGGACAAACAATTTCATCTCATTTGCCACAGACATCTGGTAGCAGAATGAGTGGCCTATGCAATCTGTTTGATATAAATCTCCAGGTATCATTGATGGCATTTTGTATATTCCAATGGTCCCTTGCACACAATTCTATGGCAATCAGGAGCTGCAACTTTTACATCAACTTGCAGCTTATCTGTAATCATCAAAATAGGGTCATGCAAGTGCATGCCCACTTTCTAGTCTGCAGTCATGATAGCTTCATTTCAAATTAATCCACCTGGTTTATTTTTCAGAGAAAGAAAAGTGCCAGGAGCACAATTCATAAAACCTTCATCCATAAGTCAGTCTACTACATTTTACCCAGAAAGTTCTATCCCAAAAAGATTTTCCCAAAAATATTTAACATATTCCACATTAAAGCAAATAACATTGCATCCTTCGCCAAGAACGGCTTTTCCTTGTGTGATTTTCCTTTTCTCTTGTCTTACCAGTAATTTATTTTGGACTGACGATGATCTGATCAGCTGATGACTCTGAAGAGTTTTCCTGACTTGTCCTGTTTCCAGTGAGGACTGGAAAATGATGGTCAGACCTTCCGCTATTTCCTCTCTTGCTTCTTTGAACAGCCTGGAGTACATATCATCCCACCCTAGTGATTTATCAACTTTCAAGGATGTTAATGTCATAGAGTTATACAGCACAGAAACAGGCCCTTTGGCCATCGTGTCCATGCTGGCCATCAAGCACCTATCTATTCTAATCCCATTTTCCAGCACTTGGCCAGTAGCCTTGTCTGCTATAGCGTTTCAAGTGCTCATCTAGATACTTCTTAAATGTTTTGAGGGTTCCTGCCTCTACCACCCCTTCAGGCAGTGCGTTCCAGATTCCAACCACCCTCTGGGTGAAATTTCTTTTCTCAAATCCCCTCAAAACCTCCTGCCCCTTACCTTAAATCTATGCTCCCTGGTTATTGACACCTCCGCTAAGGAAAGAAGTTTCTTCCTATTTACCCTATCTATGCCCCTCATAATCTTGTATACCTCAATCAGGTCTCCCCGAAGCATTCTCTGCTGTAAGGAAAACAACCCTAGCCTATCCAGTCTCTCTTCATAGCTGAAATGCTCCAGCCCAGGCAACATCCCGGTGAATCTCCTCTGCACCCTCTCCAGCGCAATCACATCCTTCCTATACTGTGGTGACCAGAACTCTACACAGTACTCCAGCTGTGGCTTAGCTAAGGTTTTATACAGCTCCATCATAATCTCCCTGCTCTTATGTTCTATGCCTCAGCTAATAAAGGCAAGTATCCCATATGCCTTCCTAACCACCTTATCAACTTCTGCAACTGCCTTCAGTGATCTATGGACAAAGACACCAAGGTCCCTCTGACCCTCTGTACTTCCTAGGGTCCTACCACCCATTGTATATTCCCTTGCCTTGTTAGTCCTTCCAAAAATGCATCACCTCACACTTCTCAGGATTAAATTCCATTTGCCACTGCTCTGCCCATATTACCAGCCCATCTATATCATCCTGTAATTTAAGGATTTCCTCCTCACTTATTATGACATCACCAATTTTCGTGATCTGCGAACTTACTGATCATACCTCCTATATTCACTTCTAAATCATTAATGTACACTACAAACAGCAAGGGTCCCAGCACCGATCCCTGTGGTACACCACTGGTCACAGGCTTCCAATTACAAAAACAACCCTCGACCATCACCCTCTGCCTTCTGCCACTAAGCCAATTTTGGATCCAGTTTGCCAAATTGCCCTGGATCCCAAGGGCTCTTACCTTCTTAATCAATCTTCCATGCGGGACCTTATCAAAAACCTTACTGAAGTCCATGAACACTACATCAACTTTACCCTCATCTACACATCTCGTCACCTCCTCGAAAAATTCAATCACGTTTGTTAGACATGATCTCCCCCTGACAAAGCCATTAATACGTCCTCTCTCTATGTTAATCACATCCAAGTCTTCATACCCCTCTTTCTTAACTAGAATATCTGCATCGTCCCCCTCTTTTGTGAAGACAGATGCAAAGTATTCATTAAGAATAATACCAACATCTTCTACCCCTATACATAGGTTACCTTTTTGGTCATTTATGGGTCCTCCTCTTTCCTTAGTTTTCCTTTTAATGTATTGATAAAACCTCTTTGGGTTCACCTTGATTTTGCTGGCCAATATTCTTTCATGCCCTCTCTTTGCTTTCCTAATTTCCTTTTTGATTTCACCCCTCCACTTTCTATACTCTTCTCAGCTTTCTGTCGTATTGAGTTCTGTGTTGGGCATAAGCTTTCCTTTCTGCCTTATCTTATCCTGCAAGCCCCTTGACATCCATGGGGCTCTAGATTTGGCCGTCCCACCCTTTTTCTTGTTGGGAACCTGTTTACTCGGAACCCCTTGAATCTCCCCTTTGAATGCCTCCCACTGCTCTGACACTAATTTACCTTCAAGTAGCTGTTTCCAGTCCACTTTCGCTAAATCACTCCTCAGCTTAGTAAGATTGGCCCTACCCCAATTGAAAACTCTAACTCCTGTTCTATCCTTGTCCCTTTCCATTATTATGTTAAAACTGACTGCATTATGATCACGACCAAAAAAATGCTCTCCCACTGCCACTCCTTCTCCGGGCCCACTTTCATTTCCTAAACTAAAGTTAAAACTGCGCCCTCTCTTGTTGGACTTGCTACATAGTGGCCAAAAAAGTTCTCCTTAATGCGCCTCAAGAATTCTGCTCCCTCAATTCCTTTCACACTAAAACTATCCCAGTTAATATTGGGGTAGTTAAAATCCCCTACTATTACTGCCCTATTGTTCTTGCACTTCTCAGAGATTTGCCTACATATCTGCTCTTCTATCTCGCTCTGACTGTTTGAGGGTCTATAGTATATTCCCGGCAGTGTGATTGCTCCTTTTTTTTTCCTTAGCTCAATCCATATGGCCTCATTTGATGAACCTTCCAACTGATCATCCCTTCTCACAGCTGTAATAGTTTCTTTGATCAACACTGCCACTCCCCCTCCTTTCTTATCCCCCTCCCTATCACATCTGAAAACCCTGTAACCAGGAATGTTGAACTGCCATTCCTGTCCCTCCTTAAGCCATATTTCTGTAATAGCTATGATATCATACTGCCATATGTCTGTCTGTGCCCTCAGCTCTTCTGCTTTATTTGCTATGATGTAATATGATTTACAGCTCACTTTGTGCATATCTTGAAATGGCTTATTGGTGTACTGTGGACCATTATCTGACACTATCTCCTCTGGGGAATGAAAAAGACTGAAAACTACACTCATCATGTTTGCTATAGATGCATTGAATGTACCCCTCAGTTGGCGAATGATAAGAAATTTGGAGAAGTAGTCAGTAATAAGTAAGAAATCTTCACCTCTGACAGTAAATAAGCCGTTAGCTATTCTTGACCATGGATGTGATGGAACATCATGAGAGTAGAGTGGCTCTTTGTGTTGACTCAGCTGATGCTCCTGACATGCATTGCACATCCTCACTGCTCGGTCTATGTCGTTATTGATCCCTGGCCAATAAATTGTCTCATGTGCAAGTTGTCTTGATCTTTCAATGCCCATATGACCTTTATGTAATTGGGTAACAATATCTTGACAAAGTGCTTTCGGTGTCTATCCTTGTCTGCCCTTAAAAATGACCCCACTTGATATCCCTAATTCGTCACGATATGGTCAAAAGGTTCTGAGGTCAGTGGGAACCTCTTGCATTGTATATGGCCATCCACTGATGATGAGCTGCCATAATGCCCTGAGGACAGGATCTCTGGAGGTCTCTCTTTGGAACTGTTCACGTTTGTTCTGTCCAAATCGCAATAGGTCGATGTAGTACACATATTCTAGTTCCACACCTACTTTGTCTGCTTGGAGATCCAACAATACATCTTCTGCCTTTTGGACATTGATCAGCCTGCTCAATGTGTCAGATGTAACCATGAGGTTTCCAGGTTTGTATCGGATCTTGCAATCGTACCCCTGTACTTTAATTAGCAATCCTTGGAGTCAAGGTGGCGTGCTAGTCAGTGATTTTTGCCAAAACATTGCTAATGGCTTGTTATCGGTCTAAACAACAAAATGTTTGCTGAATAGGAATCTGGAGATACCAAACACTAATGCCAATGTTTCTCATTCTATGTTTGAATAGTTCGCCTGAGCAGACAACAAGCTTTTAGAACCAAACGCAATTGATCTACCTTCCTGTAACAGACATGCTCTAAGACACTTTTCTACTTCGAGTGTAGTTTCTTCCCTGGAGTCGTTGTATTATAAACATGTTCCAGCAGAGCGTGACTGCTTAAACGAATCAAATGAGTGCTGATAACCTTCATGCCACAAGAATGGCATATCTTTCTTGAGAGGTTCATGCAGTGATAATACTTTCTCAGAGAAATTCGAGATACGTGGTGCTAGGAAGTTAAACAGACCCAACCACCTCTGTAAATCTTCTTTATCTTGAGGAGTAGGCATTGATTGAACTCAACTTTACTGGGATCTCCTCATATTTCCAGTGTCAGAATAGATTAAACCGAAGAAGTTAATATGGCTCATTTTGATAGCTCATTTTTTTTGCTGTTAGATACAAGACCTTCTCTTCCAGCTGTCCCCATTAGAATGTGAAGATTCTTGTCATGCTCTTCCTTGGTACTTCCCATCACCACTATGTTATCTGCAATGCAAACACAGTCAGGAACACTCTCGGTAATGCGATCCATATGCTGTTAGAACTTGGCTCACTGACAGACCAAATGGCAATCGTTGAAAGCAATACCTCCCAAATGGTGTTCTGAATGTCGTTAGTTCCTGTGAATCCTTGGAAAGGTGCACTGACCAATATCCATGTTTCGCATCCAACGTTGAGAAGACCTTGGCTCTAGCAAGCCTTGGGTTGAGGTCCTCTAAAGTAGGTATCTTGTGAGGCGACCTTTTCAGGGCTCGATTTAATTTTCTAGGATCGAAGCTTACTTTAATGGTACCATCTTTCTTAATTACAGTGATTATAGTGCTACACTAATCAGTGTGTTGCTGAACACAGTCAATAATCCCTTGTCATTGCATCACGTCAAGCTCGGTCTTTATCGTGTCCTTTATGTGGACACTGCATTTCCGTGGTGGATCTACGGAGGGAATTGTGTCATCTTTCAGGTGAAGAACAGTGTCTCCTATAAAACTGCCCACAGTATCAAATCTATCCAGGTATTTCTGCTGCAGATCTTGAATAGACTCATTAAGGTCACACTTGCTTTGACTATCTAACATTGGTGTTTTACTGATCTCATGAATAATCATGATCTGGAATTCACTGCATGCTGGTAGTCCTGCTACCGATGGACCAATGGTGTTAATGACATAGAAGACTTGTGGCGACCATGCAGAATCTCTATATCTGCACTTTAACGTCAATGCTGCCATGCAGTAGATTGGTGAACCATTATATGTGGTGAGTCTAGCTTTTTGTTGGCTGTAACATAGACTCCCATGTTGCTAGGTATATGTCTTTGAGTATCTGTAGTGGTAAAATATAGGTGCTTGCCCAGTAACTATCTTTAGTCGTAGCTTGTGCTTGCCACTTTTGTTAGGACATATAATTTCAACTGTGGTGAAAGCTTCTAGTTTTGTGACTGTCACTGTATGGAAAGCTTGTTCACTTTCTAGCTTGAGTTTGCCTCTTTCAGTGCTTTCTTTGCTATCCAAGTCTCTGCCTATGTCATGGATATGCCTCTGCTTGAAATGGTACATGGTGAACTCTTTTATTTATTCTTGCCTCTGGGTGGCATCTGTTTTTGTTTTTGCACTGTGGCTTGCTGTGGCTTCTGACCACTTCTTCGCTGCCAGATTTTCTACACAGTCATACCCAGTGTCCCTTTAAACCACACCACTTACAGATATCTCTGAATGCAGTACAGTTACATGGCTGATGCATTAGATCACACTTTCTGCACACCTTGCCCTGTCAAGATGCCTTGGCTACTTCACCTATGGTTTTTGCTGCTCCAAGCACTTGTAGATATTGCCTGCGTGCAGCTATGGTTTTGTATTTTCTGCCAATTTTAAGTGGACTGCCAGTGTCATATCCTTTTTTCTCATCAAGCAGATCCCTTTGGAAGGCCTCTATTTGAGTCAATTTTATGACCAGCCCCATTATTCTCTCGGACTGTTCTGCTTCGGAGAAATTGCAATCTTTGCCTTTTTCTCAACATCTACTAATGAATTGGTCAATAGTTTCTTTGGGCTGTGGTCAATAGGCCATCAGTTCAAATCACTGGATTCTGATGTTGACTTTGACTCCTAACTGATCTTTCAGCGTTGTATAGAGTTTAGATGGGTCTTTCTGGTCTGCTTCTGACAGTCAAGTGTTAATGTGATGGAGACCTTCATTTCCAGTTGCTATCATTATTTTTATTGCTTGCATGTCAGGCTCTGTGACTGCAAGGTCTAAAAAGCATAACTGTCAAAATAGATGGAATTCATGAAGGATGTCTAGAACCTTCCAGTTTAGAGCTGGATATTTCATTGTCATGGTGTCAAATTTCTTGCTTCACAAGAATTCTTTGCCAGGGCATTCCCCTTAAACCACTTGCCCTTTAATGATTTTTCTTCAAGGAAAAACAATGCGGGTTTGCTGCATCTGCAGCACTGGACCTCTGCCATGTCCTGAGCTCTGTGCTGGCTTTCAGCCTTTTGTTACGACCGACTGCTCCAGTCAAAGCCCCCAATCAAAATATACGATTCTGATTGTGGTGGGAGAAATGCACTGTTAATTCAATCCCATTGGTCCACAGATTGCCTAACACATCATTTAAAACTTTCCAAATTAAAGAAAGACCCAGCCAAATTGGACCATCTATTAACCCCTGAATGAGGCGAACCAAACCAGGTGTCTTGAAATCAACAAATTAACTCTTTAATTAGAATAACTAAATTCTTAAACACTATGAAGATGTAAACATTTAAAATAGAAAAAATAGAGTCCTTGCAAATTTACAGTCCAATGTTGCTTGAAGTCCTCAAAGCATGTTGCTTGAAGTCCTCACAGCCGTCTGATGTGGAAAAAAAAAGGTTCTTCCACAGTAGAACAGTCCATAGTCTAACTCTAGCAGTTAGTGATGCTTTCCTTCTCCAGCAAATTTCAACAATTAAAGACTTGCAAATATTTTCAATAGAATCAATCTGACTTTAGAGTTTTTGAGGGATAAAAAATTGTCAATCTAACTTCCCTTCCTTCAGTTCAAATTACCAGAGATCTCTGTTTTTGGCTTGACATTTTTTTAGAATTTTGAGAGATAATAATAATTAAACAGACTAAAATCCTATTCCTTCAGTTTAAATGGCTGAGAGCTCTTTTTTCAGGTGCTAAACACCACAGCTGTCTGTCTCTGTTCTGTTAGAACAAACTGTCTTCAACTAAAAAGCCAGTTCAAAACTGAATTGTAACAAATGTATCGCTTAATACGCACTCCCAGTGACTGTATCTATGGTAATGAAAATGCGCCCTTTGAATCACAGTCTCCAAATGGCTGTTTCTAAGGTTAAAAAAATGCACCTTCCTATAACTCCTGAGGGTTGCTGGTTCTTAAAGCAATACCTTTGCAAGCCTTAAAGGTAAACTGCAACTTCCCGAAAAAAAAACTGCAGGACCATGACATTCTTCACGGGGAGACTCCATCCACAGATCGCTTTTCTCCCAGCCCCTATTCAGATTGACTGTATTTTTAATGCCTGATTCCACCAGAACACTGCCTGTCTGGTCGACTACTGCTCAGCTAAAATTCCCTTTTAGATTATTCTCTCGAAGTACTAATTCTCAAGGGTGATTTTCGAATCCGGTCCTAAACCATGCAGCTGCTGCTTCTTCCAGCTATTTTCAGTGTTGTCCCGGGCTTTTATGGCTTCTCCCATTATTCACAATGCCATGCTTGTGATCACTGTCACTATGACCCACTGCTAACACGTTGTGTACATCTACATCACTGTCACCATATTGTGTTCATCTACATTGCTGCCACCTTATTGTGTTGTTGGCTCTTAACACAAACAGACCAAACACCATAACAAAGGGTTCTTTATTGAAGAATAACAGGATTCTAGGAGATCTCTTCAATATACGTGCTACTTGCTAACATTGCTCCAACTAATGTATTACATGTTAACTTGCATTACTTCCTGTGATGATGTATACTAAACTATCTACATATTCAATCATATGTTAATCAGTATTGGAGAAATTAAAGCAATATCACAACACATTTCCAGACAATTTACTTCGGATTTGTTACATTTATTTAATAAGCTTTATATCAGCTATTGAATGACATAATTTATACCAAAAATTGTATTTATACAGCTTATCATGTCACAAGATCTGAAAGTGTTTCATAATAAAATACTTTTGCAGTCCAGGGTCTGTTGTTCTGCATGTTAATATGTTTTTTTTAATTTGCCAAAATCTTTTGTTTAATCCTTTAAGAACTTCCACCCTGAATATAGTAAGAACTAAACATATAATGCCAAATTTTCCACGATTCATGCTCAACTCTGTTGGAATAACAACACATACTTAGCATTCAGCACTCATCCATTTGTACTCAAATCCACTTAGTTTAGCTTGGCTTTCATTTACTGGTGAATGCAATGTCAATTGCTGCTGCAAAATGTGATTTTGTGTTGAATGAATAGTGAAGCAATGGCTCCAATAATTCTTTCAATTTATAAAAGTTGGTGTAATGTGTACCCAGTCAACCAATTGTGGCTGTTACACCTAAACCATACATATTACTAAGCACCAGTGTTATGTTTTGGATTTATCCCACTTAAGACAGAAAAAGCATCAGGGAGATATTCCGTAACAAAGATACAACTATCATCTTGAACATAGCGACCTAGGTTATCCAACATCCCTGGACTAGAAATCATTGTCAGAGACAGTTCAGCACATTCTACAATAGCCCCCTGAAAACGGTCCATTATTGGTATTGTTTCATGAAGTAAACCAGGCAGAAAACAGCATATTTTAGACATACACAAAATATGAATCAATGAACACTCAAATGTGACAAAATTATAATCCAGTAACTTTAAATTATACCACAAACTATTAGAGCTTTATTTGAATGATTTAGAAACATGGAAATGAGATTCTGAAAAATAACTATTCCAATTTATCCAACCATTATTTTTAATATATGCAATTGAGCTGGAGAGATAATTTTGTTCTGGTTTTTGTCCATTGTTTTGGCCTGTAACTGAGATCATGATGGACATTAACAACTTGGACATTCCATTCAGTTGATGCCGACTGCATCTCCACTTAAGGATTAACAGCTGTGCTGTCATCCCACAAGGTTGTTGAGTCTTATTTTTATGGTAATGATTATCAGTCAGCATTTTACCAATCAATAAATGTTTTATACTTCTAGTGACATCCAAAAATGAGAATTTGGGATCTTCCTAACTCAGTAAGTACTCAACATAATTTGTAAAATTCCATTTCTAGAATAGACAAAGTTTGCAAAATAACAAGTTAAATATATCAGAAAGCACAGATTTTGTTTAACCAAACAAATTCCAACTGACCTAGTAAGGGAGCTAGATTAAATCCATTCTGCATTTCTAAAACCCTTTCTTACAGCAGGACCACTTTTCACTTATTTCACTTCAAGTGCTCATCCAGCAGCTGTTAAATAGAAAATTTTTTTTTTTTTTTAAACAGATCATGGAGGAAGTTTGTAAGTTGCCCAACTTATGTCAGAACAACAAAAGCACCTTTGTGTGATCAACAATTGAATCTAGTGGTGGGTGCTGGCTATTAATATTCACAGAGAAAACTTTTCCTTCAATTTATGTAGTGGTAATAAATTTAATTGCAATGAAATATATGCACAAGAAGTATTGCGATGTAAATGTCTTTATCTTTTTGGTTGAAATCATATGAAATCGTAGAATCATGGATTCTTAAAGCACAGAAGGAACTCATTTGGCCCATCGTGCATATGAAAGAACTTGGTGCACTTTGAAACAGCTATTCAATGAATGCTACTCCCTGCCCTTTCTCCATAGCTCTGGAGAATTCCCTCATTGAAAGTTACCGTTGAATCTGCTTCCACCACAGTTTCAGGCAGTGCATTCCAGATCATAACAATTATTCGGGCAAAAATAATTCTCAACGTCTCTCCTCTGGTTTCTCAATTAATTATTTTCAATCCTTGTCCTCCAGTTACAGACCCATTCTCCATTTACTTGATCAAAACTCCTCGTAACTTTGAATACCTCTATTAAGTCTTCCCTTAACCTTCTCTGTTTCAAGGAAGAGAACAATTCCTTCTTCTCGAATCTCTCCATATAATTGAAGTCACTCATCCCTGGTAGCATTCTAGTACATCTCCTGTACCCTCTTAAAAGCCTTGACATCCTTCCTAAAGTATGGTGGCCAGAATTGGATGCAATACTCTAGCTAAGGCCTAACCAATGAGTTATATAGGTTCAGCATAATTTCCTTCAGCAGAGAAGTCAAAAACCAGAGGGCATAGATTTAAAGTAATTGGAAGAAGGATTAGAGGGAAGCTGAGGAGACAGTTTTTCACCCAGAGGCTTGTGGGGTCTGGAACCCACGGTCTGAAAGGGTGGTAGAAGCAGAGATCCTCATCACATTGAATAGGTATTTGGATATGCACTGGAAGTGCCATAACCTAGAGGGCTACAGACCAAGACCTGGAAAGTGGGATTAGACTGGATAATTCTTTTTCAGCTAGCATAGACACAATGAGCTGAATGACCTCCTTCTGTGCTGTAAATTTTCTATGTTTCCATGTTTCCTTGCTTTAGTACCCTATCCCTTTATTAATTTGTTCTGTCACCTTCAAAGATTTGTGTATGAACCCACAGGGCTCTGTGTTCCTGAGCCCCTTTATAATTATAGAATTTAGTCTGTAGCCTCTCATCAATCTTTCTCCTAAAATGCATCAAATAACAGTTCTGTGCATCTGCCTTGTATGCCCATTTCACCAGTCTGTATCTTCCTGAGGTTTGCTACTATCCTCCTCACTTTTGTGTTGTCTGCAAACTTTGAAATTATATCCCTTATCCCTAAACCCAGGTCATTAATATATATCAAAAATAACAGTGGCCCTAATAATGTTCTGGAGAATACCATTATATACTACCCTCATGTCTGAAAAACAACTGATCATCATTACTTTCTGTTTTCTATCTCAGGCAGTTTTGTATCAATGCTGCCACTGCTCTTATAATCCCATTGGCTTTAATTTTGCAGTTTATTATGTGAAACTTTAGATAAACAAGTTAATGCATTTGCATGAATTACTTTTATCTGCTATTTCAATGGACATAGTAAAACAACTATGCCATGTAGGACAGATGCCTCACTTTAAGGGTTAGTGTTGCACACTACGAGAGCCATATTTTCAAGTGTGGGTACGGAAGCAAGCGTGATTTGACATTGTGTTCTCAGAGGTCGGCACTGGGACCCGCTGCCTCCGGAATGTGGTGCCATTTTTAAAGGACACTGGCAGTGAGGGAATGGGTCGTGCATACACTTCTATTAAATTGCCGATTGAGCTCATTCGCAGGGAGCATTTTTTAAAGGCTGGGAACGGGAAAAACGCCATGGGATTAACAAGACAGGATCGTGAAGATGTGATCAATGTGGAGGGCTGTGCAGACTATAGGAAGGGCTGACTAACTTAATTCAGAGGCAGCAAATACAGCTTAGCTGCTTCAGGTGTGTCTCAGTGTGGATATTGCTGCAGCTGGAAGAGTTTAATATCACAGTGAAGAGTGACAAGAAACCAGAGAGGGACATGAGTCCACTGGCATCACAGGGGCAGCTGGGTTGTCAGGGGAAGGCCTGGTGAATGTACAAAGCCCAGCTGAAGGAGTTCAGATAGGAACAGGCTACTCTGACATTGGACAGAACAGCCACGATAAGCTGCGGCTGATGCAACAACCTGGACAGCAGGAGGCCAGAGGAGCAGAGTGGGGGGCTGAAAGGGGACAAAGGAAATCCCTTGAAGAGATGGCTAGTGACCCATCAATGGGAGTCCCAGACAGAGGCACAGAGGTGATACAACTAATGCCACCTGCTCAGCAGGATAACTTTTGGGATTCTGAAGATGCGATTCTGGTGGCTGGATCAGTCGGGTGGCATACTCCAATGCTCTCCTGCAAGGGTCTCTGTCATTGTGGTGGTCTGCTGCTTTCTCCATAATATGGCCCTCCCTGTGATCCTTGAAGACAGTGAGGCCCTGGAAGGAGACAGCTCATAGGGGGTGGGGCATGAGGCGAGAGAAGAGGAGGAAGAAGAGGCAGAATGGAGAGGTGCTCCTGCTGCACAGAGGTGGCCTCCTCCTGCCACCCTTTTAGAAGAGGGCCTCCCTCCTCTTCCTCATGGCTTCCAGGATTAGATCAAGGTGGGCTGTTGAAGTGAGGGTTTGTCCTGCCTCTAGTCCCTGGCCTCCAGCTCCCCTGTGACATCTCACTTCCCTCTGGATGCTGTGGAAGGCAGATCTCTCCCTCAGGACAACCAGCAGCCTCAGTGATGGCTGCTGCGGTGGTCTACATGAGCCCACACTTGATCTGACCCACTGGCTCTAAGAGGACAGGAAACCCGTCTCCATATCAATTAAGGCTTTTCCACTTGAAAATTGCAATCTGAATTAGCTTCCTAGAGGTTGTAGGTTTCAGATCCAAAACCAGACCAGGCTCCTGCTTCCTGGTTCCATAATGAAAATCCAACCCCTAGACTCTGAAAATCATTAATTTGAAATAATTATCTTTCTCTCTCAGCACTTGGAGGAGAAATAGCAATATTGTGTGCAGATGTAAAGTAAAATAATTTACACCCAAGTTTCCACCTTTTTTTTTAAATTTCACAATGAGGAATAGGGAATGCGGAATAGGGAATAAACAGTTAAGTTTTAAATTTTGTCATTCTGCAAGCTTTAATTAAATGGAAATATTGTGGCTGTAAGCCAAACTTGGGGGTAAAGGTCACTAAAATGCTACCTAGCAACCAGTCTAACATAAAGAACAAAAATAAAAATGAAGCTGTAAAAAACAGGTTTCTTTGTTTTTCCATCAATCTGGGCAATTAAGTGATCGGTATAAGCACTAAGCACAATGAATCTTAATGAAGCAGCACAAGGACATTTATTTCTTATGTAGTGCCCTTGTAATATCACCTGCTGAACATTTACCATGACATCTTATGGGGGTCAGGGACCACAATGGAATAGTGCCCTTTAGCATCTTTAACAGTGATGAATTAATGACAAACAGGTTGCTATAGAATGACATATGCTACCCACTTTGCTGTATAACGCAAATATTTTTGAAAATCTGATGCCTGCACATGTGAGAATATGAATCCCTTACAATGGGCTGGGTTGGATCTGTTTCAATGGAAAATGAAGACTGTAACAGTAAATAGGAAGAAAACTCTCTTAAAAATCAGCAAGAACATTTCTTTTCTAATGTAATTAAGATTGTTGTTTTCTTATAGGTTCACTGCTTTTTCTTCCCATTTAAACTCCAGCCACTATTTTCATATGAATAATTGCAGTGTGCTATAGACAATTTATTTTTTATTTATTTTTTTTATTTTAGAGATACAGCACTGAATCAGGCCCTTCGGCCCACCGAGTCTGTGCCGACCATCAACTACCCATTTATACTAATCCTACACTAATCCCATATTCCTACCACATCCCCACCTGTTCTTATATTTCCCTACCATCTACCTATATTAGTGGCAATTTATAATGGCCAATTTACCTACCAACCTGCAAGTCTTTAAGCTTGTGGGAGGAAACCGGAGAACCCGGAGAAAACCCACGCAGACACAGGGAGAACTTGCAAACTCCACACAGGCGGTACCCAGAATTGAACCCGGGTTGCTGGAGCTGTGAGGCTGTGGTGCTAACCACTGCACCACTGTGCCGCCCACAATTTAAAAGGGTATTGTCATCTAACTGAGTGAATTGAAAACAATATATGTTAACTAATTTTATTTAGAGATACAGCACTGAAACAGGCCCTTCGGCCCACCGAGTCTGTGCCGACCAACAACCACCCATTTATACTAACCCTACAGTAATCCCATATTCCCTACCACCTACCTCCACTAGGGGCAATTTACAACGGCCAATTTACCTATCACCTGCAAGTCTTTGGCAGTGGGAGGAAACCGGAGCACCCGGCGAAAACCCACGCGGTCACAGGGAGAACTTGCAAACTCCACACAGGCATAACCCAGAATTGAACCTGGGTCCCTGGAGCTGTGAGGCTGCGGTGCTAACCACTGCACCGCCAAATGAACATGACATGAGGTGTGGGCTTCAACATGTCACTGATTATATTTGTTAGAGCATTTTTACAATCTAAATAACTTTTTAACCATGAACAAGAATCAAAATTGGGAAATGGCTTTGGAAAAAAAGTGTTTTCTGCTGTGCAACATCACTTTTTGCTGACCAAAGTTACTCCAGTCTTCGGTGTTAAATAGCTTGAAATAATTTTTTACAGCAGATTGTTCCAGGAGCTGAGTCATTGAAGGCCTCTCTTCTACACCTTATAGTGAGCAGTAACAGAATAGCACTGACCTACGATGAGAGTGGACCGAATTGGGAAAGAGGAATGATCACAAAATGATGTAAAGATCACAAAATATGCCAGCTCTGACCTTGTTTTTGGACTGTGACACTCTTCAGTTGGTAGTAACCAGTTATCACTAATTAGGCACAGCCACTGACCCCTCTCTAACTGGAATATCAAACAATCTCTGAGATGCGAAGTAGGTTAATAGATGCAATAATATAAATTAGAGGCAACTTCTTTTAATATTTGTGGAGGATAAAGTTTTTTTCTCTCTCTCTCTTTGATAGCTGTACCACTTAGGATGAGTTGGTGGCACTGTTGCTGCTGGGTCATTGCATTATGCGTTTGACTCCCATTCCAGGACTTGTGCTGGCACTCCAGTTTAATACTGAGGGAATGTTGCATTCCTTAGAAGTGCTGTCCTTTTTGATGAGGTCTTAAATTGAAGTCCCATGTACAGTGGTTTCAGTGGTTCAAGTGGTCATTAAGGATCTCATGGAGCATTCAAATCAGAACTAGGAGTTCATCCTGGTTAACCTTCCTGGGTAACTTTCCTCCCTTAACCAACACCACCAAAAAACAGACTATCTGCTCATTTATCTCAATGCTGTTTGTGGATCTTGCTCCATATAAATGTTGCTGCTTGTCTACATAACGACAGGTATTACAATTAATTGAGAAATACTTTGACTCAATCAATAGAAGTCCTTTTTTTAGTTGTGTCAACATTTTGCATTTAAAACAAATCAAGCTGATCTTGCAGTACTTGTTTATTCTTATAATGCATTTTCAGTTACTATCTCTTCATATCCTTCTCTCTAATTGCTACAGGGTCGATCAAGTCCAATATGGGCCCAATTTTAACTCTGTGCATGTGGATGGGTTTTTGCATAGGTTAAAATCAGACCATAGAGTTGGCAAAATTCACTTCATGTGACCAGTCTCTACTCTTTTCTGCGTCACAGATTAAAGTCTCCTTTTAACGCTTCATTGTGTTCTTCTGTTACTAAATAGGGTTTACATTCATTTAACACAACTAATTATTAAAGTTTTCCACTTGATTGCTATGAATAATTCTCTCTTTGCTTACCTGTGGTTCCGTTATTTCCCATACTGTGTCCTTGTGGATTCTTCCATCTGGTATTTCTTACTCTTTTCTGCTTCAGTTTTTGCTTTCTTCATTCATCCATCCTAAAGGACCCTTTTTGTTTGTCTTACTTGTCTCTCTCCATTTAGAACAGTACCTGATTTTTCTTTTCTCCATCCCTGAGGTTTTTCCTTCTCATTGCCTTTAAGATGCTTGTCCTGCAATTCTTTGTGCTATTTTTCTTAACCTTTTTTTGTTTTTTTCTCTCTCTGCTACTCTCATCTTCCTAAGCTCTCACGACTACCTCATATATGCCTGTGTCTGCTGACTGCTCTTATTGCTCATTACTGATCATACCTTTCATTCTCTTATCATTGCTTTTTCCTGACTCCCTTAAGTTAGAACTTTGGAAACCAACTTGCACCGTTTGTGTAATCTAAGTGATGCAGTCATGTTCCATCACCATTTCTATCTTCTGCCTTCAAATGTTGACCAGGGACACCAGTCAAACTCTACATTTCTTTTAGATGTCAGTGTTGGTAAGGCAGAGAAGACAATTTCCTTAACTACACGCTGTCCATTTTCTTTTTACACATCAGGGCCTGCACATTTTTGGCCTGTTAATGAGGCCTAAAATTTTTTTTTAGCCAAGTGCAGTTTGGATTTCAAAGTTTATTTCTGACTAAAAGTAAAGGTTCAACACAAATCTATTTTATTCAAAAAAAGACTGAAGGAATATTACTCCCTAACTAGTGGAAAAGTTGTCAGCTCATTATTAAGTTGTCCCAGAATGTGTACCCATTGTCTGTCATTATCGGCCTACACTCATATGGATGAAGTTCAAAATGAACCAGACCACAGAAATGCACTGCTGAGCTGGGAATGACTCATGGAGATCCCATCTGTAGATTCCTAGACAAATTACCCCGTCATAATTAAGGATTAGACTTGGAAATCTGAGTAATGTTCTGTGGTTTTCAAAATATACTTTGGAAAAAAAAACTGCTAATGGAAGTTGAAAATAACTTTAATTGCAAGAATATTTGTGGTCATAACCTGCAGTGACAAAGAAGCAAGGCCACATAAAAAAAATTATGTCTTCCCCAGACGACTAGCTATTAGTCTCGCCATGCATTTTAATAATGTATTTTGACTTAAAATAAATAATTACTGAAAAGTGTGTCAATTCTCATTGTCATAATGATACAATTATTTTGAATGATTGATTGAAATACTGTGCTGACAACTTTCCTAAGTCAAACTGATGTTATCTTTTAGTTATGGTCAGCCTTTTTAATATGAAGTTGCAATTGTGTTTTACCACTATTTATATCACAGCTGCAGACACCCTGGGCTGAATTTCCGCCACAGAGAAGGGAAACAGAAGTCGGGTCTGTTTTTGGGTCAGAAACCCACCTCTGGTGGGAACCTGATTAAAGTTGAAATTTTCATGGGAGTGATATCATTGTTTTGAAGACAGGTTCCTTGTCCATTTAGAACCAGTGGGGGCAGGAATGGGGGTGGGTCAGATGAAGTGTGGGACTCATTTAGACACCTCAAGGCAGCTATCACTGAGGCTGCAGGTTGTTCTGAAGGCGAGATCTGCAGTTTGAGCCAAAACGTTCAACTGCACCAGAGGGAAGTGAAGTGCCATGGGGAGCCAGAGGCCTGGAACCCGGGGCAGGGCAGACCCTCGCTTCATTGATGCCGACCTGGATTTAATGCTGGAGGCCGTGATGGAGAGGAGGAAGGGTGGCAGGAGGTCACTTCATCATGCAGCAAGGGCATCTCTCAGTTCAGTGTCATCTCCCTCTGCCTCCAATTCGTCCTCCTCTCTTACCTCCTGCTCCTGCTTCTCCCCTGATGAACTGTCTCCTTCCCAGGGCATCACTGTCCTCAAGACCCACACCTCCCTGGAGTGCCATGTTATGAAGAGCACAGCAGACCACCACAATGATCGAGACCCTTGCAGGAGGGCATTGGAAGGCATCACCCGACCAGTCCAGGCACCGGAACTGCATCTTCAGAAGCCTGTTGACCTGCTCAATGGTTGTCCTGCTGAGCAGGTGGCATCGGTTGTATCGCCTCTGTGCCTCTATCTGAGGCTCCCGTAGAGGGGTCAGTAGCCATCTCTTCAAGGGATTTCCCTTGTCCCTTAGGATCCATCCATGCACTGTGGGGGATGGAGTGAAGATCCGAGGCAGCCTATACTAGTGGAGGATGAAAGAATCATGGCAGCTGCCAGGAAAGAGAGCACAGATATGGAGGAACTTCTTGTTGTGAATGTTGAGGGAGTGGAAACCCTTCCTGCAGATGGATCTCACTAGCCGGTCATTGGCTGCCTTGATGGCCACATGGGTGCAATTGATGGTACTGTGCACCTTGGGTAATCCGGCGATGGAGGCGAAACCCAATGCCCTCTGTCCCAGCAAGATTGTGTCTGTTGTTAAGTGAATGTGCTGTCCAGCTCTGGCAAAGAAAGCACCAGTGACTTGTGAGATGCAATGGTGTGCTGCCATTTTTGAGATGCCACTAAGTTCCGAAGCTGAGCTTTGGAAGGAGCAAGAAGTGAAGATGTTCAAGACTATAGTGCCTTTGAAAAGGCATGTGACCAGTGCTCCGAGGTCTTTGGCAATGAGGGCACATCTGTGACCATTTGCCTAGAGAGTCGCAGTCTCCTGCGGCACTGGTTCTCAGTCATCTCCAGGTAGCTCTGTTTTCAGCAGTCAATCCTGTATTGAGGGTTTGGCTTCCTATGTCTCCCTGCCCTTTGTTCATTCGTCTCCTGATGCCTGGGGTTTTGCCCTTCCTTCAGAGGGTGTTGCCCGTCATTGCCAATGCGCTCAATCTGGCATTTATGCACCCATTGCCAGCTGGAGCCTTCTTTCTGGATAGGTGGCCACACAATTGTCCTTGGCAGCCTTGCCTCCTGCTCCTCTGCCCCTGCGATGTCACAGGGTGCCGATCCTGTTCAAAGTCCAGGCGCTGAGTGCCAACTCTCCTTGCCACCTGTGCAGAGCAAGGGCATCCTCTTACCAATTGCCCAGTCCCCCTTTACCCCACTAACCATCTTATGCGGCTGGTGTGATGCCCTGGGGCCGCCATGACTGGTTCCCCATACTTTACCTGCTTGCCTTTAGTTTGTCAGTTTCTGAAGGAGCTGGTAAACTGTCCGCCCCTTTAAAAATTAAAAGGTCAGCCTCTGACAAGCTCTTAATGAGCTTCTAAAATGTGAAAATTGGCCTCAATTGGAGAGAAAGCAGGATTCATGTCTCGCCCTCCCCCCGTGCTACTCATTATTACCGGCATTGGGATCGGTGCCTTGAAATCGACACATTGCCTGGCACTGGTATTTTCAGGGCCCTCTGCCTCCATTCCCACCTCTGTGGGGCCTCGAAAATTCATCCATTCCAATAGTACAGCCCCAATCAGGGGTTCTGATAACAGGCATAGGAACATAGGAAAAAGGCGAAGCAGTATGCCATTTGGCCCCTCGAGCCTGTTTCGCCATTCAACTAGGTCATGGCTGATCTTGTCCCTCAATACCATTTTCCCATACTATCCCCATATCCCTTGATATCTTTAATATCTAGAAATCTATCGATCTCTGTCTTGAGCATACTCAATGACTGAGCCTCCAGAGCCCTCTAGGCTAGAGAATTCCAAAGATTCACCACCCTCTGAGTGAAGAAATTCCTCCTCATCTCAGTCATAAGTGGTCTACCTCTTATTCTGAGACTATGTCCCCTGGTTCTAGACCCCCCAGCCAGAGGAAACATCCTTCCTGCATCAACCCGGTTGAGTCCTGTAAGAATTTTGAATGCTTCACTGAGATCACCTCTCATTCTTCTAAACTCTAGAGAATACAGATCCAGATTCCTCATTCTCTCCTCATAAGACAATCCCGTCATCCCAGGAATCAGTCTGGTGAACCTTCGTTGCACTCCCTCTATGGCAAGTATCTCCTTCCTTAGGTAAGGAAACGAAAACTGTACACAATACTCCAGGTGCAGTCTCACCAAGGCTCTATACAATTGCAGCAAGACTTCTTTATTCCTGTGCTCAAATCCTCTTACAATAAAGGCTAACATATCATTTGTCTTCTTAATTGCTTGCTGCACCTGCATATTAGCTTTCAGTGACTTATAAACAAAGACACCGAGGTTCCCTTCGACATCCACACTTCCCAATCTCTCACCATTTAAGAAATACTCTGCATTTCTGCTTTTCTTACCAAAGTGAATAACTTTACATTTTTCCACATTATATTCCATCTGCCATGTTCTTGCCCACTTACGTATGCCTGTCTAAATCCCCTTGAAACCTCTTTGCATCCTCCTCACAACTCACATTCCCTCCTAGTTTTGTGTCATCAGCAAACTTGGAAATATTATATTTGGTCCCCACATCCAAATCATTGATATAGATTGTGAATAGCTGGGGCCTAAGCACTGATCCTTGCGGTACCCCACTAGTCAAAGCCTGCCAATTTGAGAATGACCCATTTATTCCTACTCTCTGTTTTCTGTCCCTTAACCAATTCTCAATCCAAGCCAGTATATTACCTCAAACCCATGTGCTCTAATTTTGCTTACTGAACTCTTGCATGGGACTTTATCGAAAACCTTCTGAAAATCCAATTACACCACATCCACTGGGTCCCCCCTATCTATTCTGCTAGTTACATCATCAAAAAACTCTAACAGGTTTGTCAAACATGATTTCCTTTTCATAAATCCATGTTTACTCTGCCCAATCCTATTATTATTTTCTAAGTGTCCAGTTATCACATCCTTTATAATACATTCTAGCATTTTCCCTAGTACTAACCTCGTTTTCTCTCTCCCTCCTTTCTTAAATAGTAGGATTACATTTGCTACCTTCCAATCTGCAGGAACCATTCCAGATTCTACAGAATTTTGGAAAATGATCACCAATGCATCCACTATCTCTACAGCCACTCTTTCAAAACTCTGGGATGTAGATCATCAGGTCCAGGGGATTTATTAACTTTCAGTCCCATTAATTTCTCCAGTACTGCTTTTTTTTTTAAAAACTATTTTTACTACTATTTTCTTTCAGTTCGTCATTCTCCCTAGTCCCTTGGTTCTTTAGTATTTCTGGGAGGTTTTATGTATCTCCTCAGTGAAGACAGACACAAAGTATTTGTTTAGTAATGTCTCTGCCATTTCCTTATTCCCCATTTTAAGTTCCCCTGTCTCTGCCTGTAGTGGGCCCACATTTGTCTTTGCTAATCTTTTCATAGAATAATAGAAAGTTTAAGGCACAAAAAGAGGCCACTTGGCCCATTGTGTCGGTGCCGGCTGAAAAACAATCCGCCTATTCTAATCCCACTTTCCAGCATTTGGTCTATAGCCCTGCAGCTTACGGCACTTGAGGTGAATATCCAGACTCCTTTTGAATGAGTTGAGGGTCTCTGCCTTAACTACCCTTTCAGGCAGTGAGTTTCAGGCCATCACCACCCTCTGGGTGAAAAGGTTTTTCCTCATCTCCCCTCTGTTCTTTCTACCAAGCACTTTAAATCTATGCCCCTCATCACCGACCTCTCTGCTCAGGTAAATAGACCTCCACTCTAACCAGGTCCCTCAAAATTTTGTACAATTCAATCAGATCACCCCTCAGCCTTCTCTGTTCCAAGGAGAACAATACCAGCCTATCCAATCTTTCCTCATAACTGCACTTTTCCAGTCCTAACAACATCCTCATAAATCATCTGTGTACCCTCTCTAGTTCAATTACATTCTTTCTCTAATGAGTTGACCAAAACTGCACACAGTCCTCAAGTTGTGGCCTAACCAATGAGTTATGCAGTTCCAGCATATCTGTCCTGCTCTTATATTCTATACTTCGGCTAATAAAGGAAAGGATTCCATATGCCTTCTTAACCACCTTATTGGCCTGTCCTGCTACTTTCAGGGATCTGTGGACATTTACTCCAAGGTCCCTTACTTCCTCTACACTTCTCAGTATTTTCCCATTAATCATGTATTCCTTTGCCTTGTTCAACCTCCCTAAATGCATCACCTCACACTTCTCCAAGTTGAATTCCATTTGCTACTTTTCTGCCCATCTGACCAGACCATGATATCTTCCTGCAACCTACAGCTATCTTCCTCGCTTTTTACCACATGGCCAATCTTTGTGTCATCCGCAAACTTCTTGATCACGCCCCCTACATTTATGTCCAAATCATTAATATACACCACAAAAAGCAGGGTACCCAGTACTGAGCCCTGTGGAACCTCACTGTAAACAGCCCTCCAGTCGCTAAAACAGCTGTCAGTAATTACCCTTTGTTTCCTGCCACTGAGCCAATTTTATACCCACCTTGCTGCATTTCCCTGGATCCCATGGGATTTTATTTTTTTAACCAGTCTGCCATGTGGGACCTTGTCAAAAGCCTTGCTAAAATCCATGTAGATCACATCAACTGCACTACCCTCATCTATCTTCCTTGTTACTTCTTCAAAAAATTCGATCAAGTTGGTCAAACAAGATCTTCCCTTAACAAATCCATACTGACTACCCTTGATTGACCTGTGCCTTTCTAAGTGACAGTTTATCCTGTCTCTCAGAATAGATTCCAATAATTTGCCCACTACTGAGGTTAGACTGACTGGCCTATAATTATTCGGTCTATCCTTCACTCCCTTTTTAAACGGAGGTACAATGTTAGCAACTCTCCAATCCTCCTCAGTGAGGACTGAAAAATGGTCAGGTGAGGACTGGAAAATAATGGTCATGTGAGGATCTTTTTATATATCTATAGAAGCTTTTACAGGATGTTTTTATGTTTCTCACTCTGTTACTTTCATATTTTGTTTTCTCTTTCTTTATCGGTTTCTTGGTCCTCCTTTGCTGAATTTTAAAATGCTCCCAATCCTCAGGCTTAATACTTTTTTGGCAACTTTATCAACCTCTTCCTTTGATCTGATACAATCTTTAACTCCTTTTGTTAGCCATGGTTGGATCACTTTTCCTGCTGGGTTTTTGTGCCATAAAGGAATGTAAATTTGTAGTACACCATGTACTAATTCTTTAAATACTAGTCATTACCTGTCTACTGTCATACCTTCTAATGTAATTTCCCAATCTACCACAGCCAACCTGCCCCACACACCTTCGTAGTTCCCTTTGTTTAGATTTAAGACCCTAGTTTCGGATTGAACGCCATCACTTTCAAACTTAAAGTAAAATTCTATCATATTATGGCTCCTTTACAACAAGATTATTAATTAGCCCTTCTCATTGCTTTTACAGCAGAAAAGAGCATGCCTTTCTAAGGAGCTGATGAGGCCTGAGGGAGACCAGTAGGAATTGTGACAATGAAGGCTGTACTGCTGAGACTTGCTTGAACAATACATTTATTTTTCTTTAAACTCTGTGTACCCTGTTATTATTATTAAATAGCCTAGAAATAGTTAATTTCTAAAGGGTGGTTTTCTCACCCAGACCATTTTCCTGCCAATCCATATCTTAAGTTACGACATGACTATAATTGTGCACATTACATCAGCTGAGTTCATTCTCTACAGATACCATTGAACAGCACTCAAACTCACATCCACAGAGCTTTGGACAAATTGAGGAAAAGACTTATCAACTTGGTTTAATAGAAAACAGCTGCCAGTTCCAGCTGAAATTTTCAAAGTCTCTAAGCACCCTTCCTGCAGCTCCAACAAAATATATTCCAGCCATCCCGTGAGGAGCACACCCTACCAGACACAAAACAAATGAGGCAGCTTCCCAGCTTCAGACGGTGAAATATCACATTACACAACCTCAGAGCAAACCACTCAGGTAATTGCTACTGGGAAAATTGATCAAAGAATTGGTATTCATCTTTGAAAAACAGATCTTGTATTTATATAGTGCCTTTCATGACCTCAGGATTGTCCCAAAGTGCATTTAAACAAATAGTAGGCAAATACCCATGAATGTATAAAACATGGACTTGACTAGGATTTGGTGATGCATAAAGAGATTTGATTCCACTGCTCCAGCCCCCATATTAGGTGGCTTCATATTACTTGGTTTATTTCCTAATAAATTACCAATCCAGTCAGATTATTTCTGTACAATTTTCCATTCATTTAGATTAGCAACATAAATCTAACAGATGAATTATTAAAGGAATCTAGCCTGTTCCACAAGGGAGAATAGTCAATTCCAAGAATGTTTTTGCAGCTTTTTAAATATCCGCATGCTTCTTTTTTCTTGAATAACCTCTGTAAAAGTTATTTTTTGTCAAATTGTTATATCCAAAGCAGACTCTTCAGGACTAGTTCAGGAGTAATTCACACGATAAGTGTCTACACTGGTTTTGATATCATTTCTGCAATATGTGATCTAAGCTTTGTCTTTCAAACTGCTCAAAAACAGGTCTTAAGAATTGCACTGGACTCAGTTGCCATCATATCAATTAATAGTTAATACCTTTTAATATGACCATTTTAGTTCTGTCACTTGCCTAATTTGCTAACTGCTATTGGTTTCAGCACTTTACACCGAGTTCAGATTCCTTAGCCTGCAGCTCGCTTTATTTGCCTCTAGTTGGGGTAGACCTTGACTTCATGCATTAGCGTAAAACTGGTGATAGTGAGTCATCAGCCTGTTACACATCTCTCCCAATTTTTACTTGCGCTGACTTCAATGGAAATAAAAATTGAGAGATATTTAAACAGGCTGACGACTCACTATCACTGGTTGTGCACTATTGCACAAAATCATGATTTACCCAATTGTCATGTAGACTTCCTCAGCCAGAAATGTGAAATGGTCGGACTCTGGGCTCATTAATGACTTGATAGCTCTGTTAACAATTGATGACCACTGATCTTGAGAATCCTGCCAAAGAGATGTAAAATTTAGGACCCACCTGAGAAATGATAAAATAAACTTCCAACAAAGATGGGAGGGCAGTCCTGAAATATAAATCCATCATTCTCTTCTCAGGATGTATGTATTCCCAATAGGAAACTCAGGAGAAACATCTTTACCTGGAGAGTGGTTAGAATGTGGAACTTGCTACCACAAGGAATATTTGACTAGTGTAGATGCATTTAAGGGGAAACTAGTTACGCACATGAGGGAGAACGGAATAGAGGGATGGGGTTAGATGAAGAAGGGTGGGAGGAGGCTCATGTGGAGCATAAGCACTAGCATGGACCTTTTGGACAGAATAGCCTGATTCTGTTCTGTAAATACTATGTGATACTATGTAATGTTTTTCTGCTGCAAGACTTTATTTTTCATTTTAGGCGTCATTTCGGGATAATCTACTGTAGAGCAAAAGGGAAAACTGGAGTATTTCCAGGTTCAGCTAATCTAGAGCTAGCCACCAAGCAAAAGAGGAAATATGCTGCAGTAAATAAGTAAAAGCAGATTTATTCTTCAAAGCTCTGTGACTGAATCTTTCCCTAGGTACAAGATGTTTACAGGTGCATTCACAGTCTCCCAGGGTACAGTTCTGCTTTTGGAATGGAATTGCTTGTGAGTTGCCCAAGTATGCAGGAGAGATCTGGGTTCAACTTTCAGTCTAATGGTGGCACAGAACAATCCAAAAGTTCAACAAAACAGAAGCTTTGTCTACAGTTTCAATTGTGAATTGTGGGTCGGAGCTTAAACAGCTAATACACAAAAAATAGTGGAACAAATATATATCATGAAGGAAACCTAATTATTAACTTGATAATGCAAACAAATATTTCTAAAAATGAATTGAATCTTGACATACAGTGCCCAGATGTATAAAAAAACAACAACCCTGCTCTATTGCTGCTGAGTGCTGTACACTAAACCAAATTGGATTTCTTGTTATACATGTTTCTTTCTCAATGACAATAGCCTGGATAGTATGCCTAGTCATACTATTACACAAAGACAGGGCTAAATTGTGGCGAGTCGAAGAGACTTAGTAGTTGGCAGGAAAAAAGACAGAGGCGCAAGGGGAGAGCCAACTGTGCAACAGCCCCAACAAACAAATTTCTCTGCAGCACCTGTGGAAGAGCCTGTCACTCCAGAATTGGCCTTTATAGCCACTCCAGGCGCTGCTTCACAAACCACTGACCACCTCCAGGCGCGTATCCATTGTCTCTCGAGATAAGGAGGCCCAAAAGAAAAAAGAACTATTACACAAGTATTTAAGGTGTCCATGACAAATTCTTCTGTCTGCTACTACAAAGGAGAAACAGTCTACACACCAGAATGTGTTCCAAATAGATTAATTGATTGTACAATAATATACACCATCATTTTTGGTCCACTGTTTGGCTTGATGTAAATAAGGCTAAATTTGTAACTATATGCAAATGTGGTAGTTTCTACCCATTTTGTTTACGTGACATTCAGTGAGAAACATTTCTGTGGAATGCGCTTGAAAGTATTTTATGTAAGTTATTTTCTCAAGAACCTGTATTTGCATGATATAATAGCTGATTAATAATAGGTTAGGGAAGAAGGTCAGTCTAGCTCATTATCTTAATTCATGCATTCTGTGGCTTAGTGACTAAACTGAAGGCACACAATTAAATTTCATGTCGATCACTTGCTGGGGGGAGAGACAGACTGTAATAAACATTATCAGAGGCCCAGAGTCATTCAGCATGACAACAGTATTGTAGTTAACAAATTTTGTTCAATTCTCTGTCCATCACTCGAGGTCCATATTGAAAATATCAGTTTATACAGATTCCCAATATGAGATAACGTAAAATAAACAGAGTTTGGAAGTAACGAAATTGTGACATTAGGTCAAAAGTGTATATGTGTATCAGATGCTGTCAAAAACTTTAGAGATCTGAACATGACAACCAAAGGTCTACACTGGGGCTTAGCTATACCCTTTCTAATCCCTGGTCCAATAAGAATGCTTGTAGAAAGGGGTTGTTAGAACTATACAAATTAAGCAGTCCTGTGCTCCCAATTTTATTTAATTTCCCAAGGGAGGTGAATAACTACAGGTAAAATCTGAGAAAAAAGAAACTTATCCCTGAATTCTGAAATGAAAGAAACAAAGACTCCTGGATAGCAGTGCAACATTACGATGTAGATTATTCATTCCTTACCAGTTTCATTACACAGAAGGCATTCCCACGGGTCCAGCACAGCTGGAACCATGGTGCTCAATAAATTATTTAATGCATTATGCATAAACTTATTCTTATAACCTTAGACCCCATTCTGAGCTGGATATTTATCCAGCTCCATTTCAAAGAAGCTAATTGATGCTGCACTGACTAGTTCTATTCTACGTAACTAGTAATCTGTGGGAAGAAATATTTTAATCTCCAGCCTTACTTGATGTTTGCCAGTTTTGTACTCATGTCTTCCCTAGTTCTGAACTTGCAATTTAAATAAATTACTGAAGGCTCTATCATTCATACCTTTCATCATTGTAACAACCCGCATGCTCCCTCTGATAATATCACAAAAATTTGTCCAGAATGCCATTCGTCCACAAGATTATGTATGAATAGCATCTCGAGAATTATTGGCCTCGGTGTTTATGCCAGAAACATGAAAACTATTGCTACTGTATTTCAACGTTCTGTAGCAATCTGAAAAGGACTCTATGGAATTCCAAAGGCACCACCCTTAAAGATCCATTCTCCTGGCTGTACAGATCTGTCCTGTGTATATAAAAATTCAATTTAAATTCATTAAGATCATTTGACAAACAAACAGTCACCATAGAACATCCATTTACTCATGAGGAGATTTTGGACTTGCCCTTTGACAAGCCCACACAAATTTGTTTTACTTTTTGCAATCTTATTGTGCACTAATGCCAAGTTTGCAAGAATCAATTGTTGCCAAAAAAAAATCGAATGACAATAAACTGCTGACTGTTTGACCACATTCATTTAAAATTATTTGGAGAAATTATTTGTTCAAAGTTCTGTACAAATGGCAAGATTCACAGTCATCTCTTTAAACCTTTTGATCTGTCCTTTGATGTGAAGTTTTGGTCTTTGCCAGAAGAAGACATCTGCTTTCCTCCATGCACATCTTGTGGGGCTTTGGCCCATTCTCATTTTCATTAGGAGGACTCTGCATGCTTGCCATCTAACTTGGAGAGATTTTCAAAGATAACTGGACATGCTCATGCGTAAAAAGGACAAAGAAGGGAAATAAGGAAAAGAAAAATGTCCAGGGATTTGAGAGGAAGAATTAACAATTGTAAGTGATGATTTTGACATTAATAAAACATTGGTTAGTTTAAATGGTGAATGTTGACGCCTTGTCCTAAATGTAAAGAATGTGGTTTTTAAAGTTCTTTTCATAATGTAAATGGATCTTCTGTGGCATTGCAAACCAATAGATTGACACAGCTTTTTAAAATCTTGGCACCATGAATTTACCACTAACTTATTGACTAGATCGAAATGTGTAAAGCGGATAAAAACAAAAGTGCTGCAAGTTCATGGAAGCATTAGAGGAACTTTTTCCTATCAGTTATGTCAGATTAATGAGCATAAAGCCAATGTGACCAACTGGAAAAATGGAAGATATCTGCGACAGTGACTTTCTGCCCATCTAGTGCCCCATCCAATTTTATGGTCTTGTTTTGTACTGATGTCAGAAGCGGCTGATAGTTTGTAGTTAATCACATTACAATTGGAGCCCAATATTTAAGTGCCTGTACAATTTCCTTGTGTTTATACAGTATAATAGTCAGTCATCCACCTCTTCACATAAAATGGCAGAGAGCTGCTTATGGAAATGCATTTATAAAGCTCAAAGCAAAAGTTGAATCAAGAATTTGCAGCCACTTCTAAACCTTTATTTTCACTTTTTAATATTAAGACAATGGTTATAAGAGTAGGAATCTCTGTTTGCTTATGAATTTTGGAGGAAGAAGTTCAAATGGAGAGATGTCAAGCAAGTCAGACTGCATAAGAGGCAGATTATACTCACATGCTGGTCTTTTTTCCCTACACCGACATGCAGGTATTTACTTACCTTCCTAACTAACTGTGTAGGCTCTGGGTCAACAGGCAGCCAGATTTAGAGCTGTGTCATTTTCTGTAAAAACACTTGCAATGAACATGCACCATTGGTCTCTCAGTGTCAAAGACTAACTGGATCATCAAGTCATCATCCTTCCTGTTATGCTGCAAAACTGTCCTAATGGCAGAGACCTGGAACTCAAACAGGGTCCCATTTCTTGCTATCACTTCATTCGATACCCCTGCCACTTTGCAGCCATCAAACAAAAGGTTGGAGTTTTGTGACTCCATCACTTGCTCACAGACTCTATTTCCTGCCTCCATTTAATTGTGTTAGTCACTGGGTTTTGCCAGATGTTAAAAAATCAAAGAAAGGTTAAAAATATTGGTCCAGTATTTTCTGGAAAGATTCAGTGTAAGAGTGGAATTGCACAGTCCTGAATTCCCTCGTTTATTTTGAAACTTCTCTGCATGAGTTGATGTATACAGATGAGGGATGCAAGTGCTTTGGAGGGCATTATGTTCCATAGTGGAGAAGTATTGAGCCAGCTTCTGTGGGTGAATGAAGAACCCTACCATGTTCTTTGCTAGGTTAATGGCAGTTTCACTGGTTCGTATAGCTTTCATTTAGAGTTGGGTCCTTGTGAGATACCTGGACATGTTCTGTACTTATTCATTCCCACTATCGAGAAGAGTACTGATTTGTGTTTATTAGAGATAATGAGTTGGCTGCTTTTTAAGGAATTTGGTACTCTAAATTGAACCGAGTGGGAATGTATAGCTGCAAGATTCCAAAGATCATCTATATTTTGTCAAGAAAATATACAGTGCTGAATGAGGATTTTTAATTCATCGGTTGGAAACTTACATTAAACTTTTTAAAAAACGAAAACTAGAATCCTAAACTTAACTTTAAAAAAAAAATTGGCAGCCAAGGTGGGCACCACAATTTGCATTGAAATACCTCACATTCCAGGACATTGAAGTGGAGATGCATGTCTAAAAAGGCTTGAACAGTTGAGCAGATTATCTTGAATCACCCTTGCTAGCAGGACATTCAAAGCCTTTGGAGCATTCACTAGTGGCAATGTATGTCCAGGGGGTAAACACAGACAGTACAACCTAAGAGAGATTTGGGTCTTAGACTTTGGACCTCATTAAAGAAAAAAAAGGTACTGAGAGAACCATGTGACAGTCTCCCCAATCTGTGTAAACCTGGGGCTGAATTTTACTAGCTCGCCGCCGATCTTGGTGTGAGCTTCTAAGATGGCGGCCCACACGCATGGCTTTCACTCTGCAGAGCTGCTGTGATATTTAGCACGGTGGCTCATTTACATGGATGGGGTAGACCCCCCCCCTCCCCAAGACCTGGAGGGGGAGAGCGCTCCATCCCTGGCAACGGCATCTGGCGTCACTGCGCAAGCGCTGGCGCCATTTTTAAAAGGATTCAAGCCCTTCAATTGCAGTTGAAATTTTAAAGGGACAGTGAATATTAAACTATTGAAAGTAATTAGTGAAATCTTTCCAGCCCCTGTCCCACCTGCCCCTCCAATAGTTTTGCCTATCATTCCTGTCCCCCCCCCACTAAAATATTTACTTTGAGTATCTGACCTTTCCCCCCAAATGGTTCAGAAACTTTTACCTTTATCCCTTCCCGTCACGCCCTGATCAATCAGGTAATTTATTTCCCTCTACCCCAAACCCCCCCCATACTCTGAAATACTAACCCCTCCTCCCCCCTCCCCACCAATATCCCGCATCGGATCTCCGGTTGGAGATCGGACGGCGTGGGAGTGCCGGCCACCAGCTGTAATATGGGAATGGGACAGTCCGCGGGATGAGGTAAGTAATTATTCCTTTCTCTTAATAAGTTAACATATTGAAATGATGGTGCCATTGTCAAGCTACGGGGAGGTGGTGGTTGGGGGGAGGGGAGTGCCACAAGGCCACGCCACTGCCGGTAATATGGAGCAGGCCTTCCCGGCGTCGAGGCCCATGGAGGGTCTCTCCCGGTGGCATTTTCTGGGCAACCCCACCATGACCCCTGGTGTCGGGGGGGAGGGGGGGGGGGCGGAGGTGGGGTTTGCTGGTAAAATCTAGCCCTTGGAGGTTTTTGTTACATATTGCAGATAAGCTTTGGGGACTAACCTGTGCAAGACCCTGGTGGGGCTGTCTCTCTCTCTCTCTCTCCAGGTAACATCGCAAGTTTTGAAATCTGTCTGCAACTGCAGAACGTCCAAGTCTACCATTGCTACAGACAAGACCCTGGGGGAAAAAGCCACCTACATCACTGTCTCCATGAATACCCTGAACCAGGTGGACCTGTTGCACATGGATTTCTATCAGGCAGAGATTTGGAGCCATGAATTCAGCTGGAAAGCAACCGAATTACCAGACCCCACAGACTGTATATTATTTTTTACTTGTTCTGGTCTCCAATCCAATCTATACTTCATCACTCTGTAACCTATTTATGTGTGTGTGATTCTCGTGTCTGTGTGTGTGTGTGAGAAAGTTGGAGTGTAGTTTTATTATTTTGCTCAGATCGGGTTTAGATTTTAAGTACAATAAACTAGCCTCTTTCTTGTTTAAATTCAAGAAAACCTGTCCAATTAGTTCCTTTATGATCACAGCACATAAAGGGTTAAACAGTCACTGAATTGGAAAACACATCCACTGTTTATAAAGCAATAAACCCTGTTGTGGTCAAACAAGGAGAGGGACAAAAGGGGAGCCCTTCGACCCTCCTCACCTGATATATAGATAAACTCATATAGAACACAATGAAAAGTTATGTGGGTTGCCTGGCTATTCTTTCATTATTCTTATCTGTCTTTAAGCATTTGTCATAATTTACTCATAAAAATATTGAAGGGTGCATCTTGTATGTATTATCCATGATAGGTGGATGGATACATCTTTGGGTTTATTTGGAAAGGTTGATAGATGCAATGCTGCATTACTTGTGTTGGCCACTGCAATGCTTTCATCTTGAGTCTATCATGCAGAATGCTTCTGAACAGATGAAAAATAGTTTTGAAAGTATTTTGTTTTGCTGCAACATGAAGCTTTGTGTTTGGTTTAGTAACTACAACAGGAGATCGGATGAGAAAAAAAGGCAACTCTGTCCCCCCTACAATGCAGCATCTGGTCTCAGCATGGTGCTGTACTGAACATTCCAGCTGAGAATGGACAAGATCACAGAAAAACAAGAAACAGCTCAAGGACAGAATCATTTGGTTGGGAGGTACCCACTCTATTATTGACCTGCCAAGAAACCAACATAAAAAAATGGGATAAAATGTAATGAAACATGAATATTTATATACCATATCCATCTCAATGATGCCCTCTTTATTCTTAAACATAAAAGGTCAGGAGTTTCCACTAGGTTATGCCAATTTTGTTCAGTAGAATTCACACGAAATCAGCCAAACCAGTGCAAAAGATCAAAGAATTTGAAGTGCAAATTATGGCCAGTGCAATTAATTTGAGTTTCTGTGATCTTTTCTGTTAGTTTAAAAAAATTGTACTGGAAGCTGGCCCTGTCCGCAAATCTGGTCACATCCCCAGATCAATTTAATCACCATTGTAAATTCCTGCTAATTGTGCCTCTTTGCAGGACTTTGAGGCGGCTTTCAAAGTTAAGTTTTTTTTTCAGGTGCAAGGACACTAAAAGGTACATTTTAAAGGCTTTCAAATATTTTAAAACATTACTAAGAAGCTGATTATCGCACATCAATGCAACTAGTAAATGGTTCTGTATAGTCGTCATTTTCAGTTATTTAAAATCATGCCACTCACGAGTAGTGAAATAAACACTTTGATTACAAATGTTTTTTTTCATGATAACCACATATTCAGCTCTATTAATCAAAGTGCACCAAGCTACCACTCTTAAGTACTACAAAGAATATATTTTAATGCTAATTGTTTCCATTAACATTATGTTCTAAAATGCTGTCAGCTTGCTTTGGCTCACGGATGATTTCACATTCAGTGATATGCAAATAAGTATGAGTGGAAACTTGAGCGAAAATAAGACACTTCTCAAAACTAGTACAATTTTGAGTTCAATTTTTGCCCTGATTGCTGATTGTGGCCAAAGTAGAAACTCTTGCCCTAAATATCACTATGAAAGTCGTAAAATGCCTATTCAGGTGAAAAGTTTCCAACCAGCTACAATGTTGTAGAAAAGTGGATCCAAAACATGATAAGAAAGGATCCTACAATAAAAAAGCGATTAACATAAACATGTACTGCAGTATTGTTTGGTCCATCTTCCTTTCTTCATAGCTGCTGAATGCTGGGGTTCTTTCCAAATAAATGTAGCAAGTAGCAAGCTTGCTCCTGTCTCTCACGTCAGATCAGATCAAAAAGCAAACTTGTAAAACCACATATTGTTAGAGTGCCATGAAGTGGACATATGCAATCCATTCAACATTTCCTAATGATCTAGGTAGCAGTAGAAAATGGCATAATAACATTAATAATCATTGTTTTACATACAAGTCAAAAAAACTCTTAAGAAGTACCTCAAAACAATTCAAGGCAGCTGAAAATGCACACTTCCAGTGGGTAGTAGATGGAAAACCATGGGTGGCGGCCCGTAGATTTATCCACCAATAATCCTTGTGGGTGCTGTTCCACAATGGAAGCACCTGATCAGGGAGGCATCCCTTCAGTTTCTTTCCCTCACAAATGTGAAACAGGCCCATCATCTCAGCAATACATGCGACCCTCAACCTCAGAACGGTGCCCTTAACAGCATTAGTGTGATTTGTGCCCAAATCTATATTCTTTTGGCCTCTTTGTGATAGATTAGTGCCAAATAATGCCCTGGGGCTTATGCCCCAGCAGCAATTAGTGCAGCATTGTCCACGCTCATTTAGGGGCAATGCCTCACAGGCAGCAGCTCAATGTTTATACATCAAAGACACTCAAAGACAGAAAGGACAGCATGGTAACACACTATGCTTCCCTCCCCTCCAATTCTGGCCTCTTGTGCATTCACGATTTTAATTGATACGTCATTGGTGTCTGATACTTCAGCTGCCTAGGCCATAAGCTCTGGAATTCCCTACCTAATCCTCTCCATCTCTCTACCTCTCTTTCCTCTTTTAAGATGTTCCTTTGACCAAGCATTCGTCACCTGTGTTAATATCTCATGTGGCTCGGTGTTAAATTTTAGTTGATAATGCTCCTCTGAAGCATCATGAGGCCTTTTAATATGTTATATAAATGCAAATTGTTGTTATAGTTTGCATTGAGATGCTTCAAAAACATATCATTGATTGACATGATTTGAAAAATGCAGTGTGTCGCTTCTGATGACACATTAACATTCTCTTTCCTGTTCAAAATCTGTGCAAAGGTTCTGCAATCATTTGTTCTATCATGCAACTTTGAGGAATTACTTCGAGGTTCCTTACAGCTACACTGGTTGCTAACCAGAGATATTAAATAAAATTGTTCTTAGAAATAGTTTCTTTGGATAAGCATAAGACAATAACCAGTTTGAGAACAATATATGACAGCTGATGATTTAAAGTAACTGTTTATTATATCTATTTATTTATCTATATGTATCTTTATATATCTTTATATTCACACACAGAGAAAGCTGAATATAATCCTCACTGCCAACACATTCAGAGTGTCAAGGCGGGGATTTCACAGATGTTTAGTTAGTATTTATGCCCTGAACCAAGCTTACTTCCCTGGATACTTTTCAGTATTTTTGCTGCGAGGAGCAGTTAGTTCTGTAAAAAAAAACTGGTTGAATTATCAGAATGGAGTTCAACTGAAGTCAGTGGTCACGCATCCCATCTGCTGGATGCCAGTATAATTGATCTTCCAGAGATCCGGTGACTCAGTTATTCCTATAGGGTCCAACTGTGATACAAAGTGCTGTTGGCATACTACTGTTTTCTTTGGACAGTTGCCTCGTCATACAGTCGCTGCCCTCGCCACAATCCCTGGTCTGAAATGCCTGTATCAATTACCGGCTAGGATTCGGAGGCACCATATTACAGCCAGTAACAAATGAGAGTGGCTTATTTTAAATGTTTCAATCGTTTAAATGCAAATCTATGAAAAAATAAATATAGAACTATTTCAGACTGACTGGAATCATATTGCAGCAGTCAACACATACCTTTTCATTTTAGAATTGAGGAGGAGAAAACAAGAATATATTTTAATAAGTTGGTAAATTACTCTGTCAATTTACGCTTCAAATCTTCTCTTTAAAATAGTTCAATAAATGTGCACAGATAAGGAGAGACCTGCATTTATATCAGACCTTAGTTAATCTTTCAAATATATCTGTGAAGTGCTACATATACAATGAATTAGTTTGAAGGCAGTGATTGTTAAGCATTTAATATTTTTAGACAGAATACCCAGAAATAAACTACAAGTAATGTAAATGATGATCCTTGACATTAGACTTACTGCATTCACAAAAATTAAATTTCAACTCAGGCCACATATTGGACCCTGTCACCAAGGCACTGGTACAAAAGGGTCAGCTAATTAAAGGCAAATCATGGGGTCAATTTTCCGTGTATGCGCTGGGGGCAGGAAGCTCACTCGCATCATGTCTGTGATCTTTCATTATGTATTACTAGCGCACATACAGAAAATTACCCCACTGTGGCTAGGAAATTAAGGTAAATTGGAACATTTTAATTAATGGTAAAATTTTACACCCTTGAACTATTGTAAAATAGGTACAGGACAAAATATTTTTGAGGGCCTGTCCTGATCAAGTTTCATCATCACCTAACTGGAACATTACCTTTGAGTGTAATTACATTGAGTATTTTTTTAAAACACTGTGGACTGCATTTTGTGCTGGAGGTGGGGTTCCTGGCACCAGGCCGAAAAGGTGGGGGGAACGCTGCCAGGGTATAGAATCTTCAGGCGTGACAGGTTTCCCGTCTGACACTCTCCAGAGCTACACAACTGCATCCCATATTTCATATCAATCTGAAATCTTACACGTATACAGGAGGAGAGGTTCATACACTGTCTCCCTTGGGTGTGGAAGCCTCAGTTAGTGTTAGCACCTGGAAATCCAAAGAGTTACATGCAGTATTAATCATAACTTGATGAATAAAGATTATTGAAATTTGCAAAGTATAAAAAAAGGTGAGAACTGCTTTTCCCATCCAAAGCATTGTGAACTGTGAGGTAGATAGTGTAGAACTGCAAAAGTACATAGACATGTTGGTGGAATGGGCAGACAGGTGGCAGATGAAGTTCAATACGGAGAAATGACAAGTGATATATTTTGGTAGGAAAAACATGGAGACACGATATAAAATAAAGGGTACAATTCTAAAGCGGGTGCAGGAGCAGAGGGACCTGGATGTGTATGTGCATAAGTCATTGAAGATGGCAGGACCGGTTGAGAGAGCGGTCAATAAAGCAAACAGTATCCTGGACTTTACTAATAAGGGCATAGAGTATAAGAGCAAGAAGGTTATGTTGAACTTGTAGAAGACACTAGTTTGGCCTCAGTTGGAGTATTGCATCCAGTTCTGGGTGTCGCATTTTAGGAAGGATGTGAAGGTGTTAGAAAGGATGCAGAAAAGATTCACAAGAATGATTCCAGGGATGAGGAACTTCAGTTATGAAGATAGATTGGAGAAGTTGGGACTCTTGTCCTTGGAGAAGAGAAGGCGGAGAGGTGATTTGATGGAGGTATTCAAAATCATGAGGGGTCTGGACAGAGTAGATAGGGAAAAACTGTTCCCACTCATGAAAGGATCGAGAACGAGAAGGCACAGATTTAAAGTAATTGGTAGAAGAAGCAAAAACGACATGAGGAAAAACTTTTTCAGGCAGCGAGTGGTTAAGGTCTGGAATGCACTGCCTGAGAGTGTGGTGGAGGCAGGTTCAATTGAAGCATTCAAAAGGGAATTAGACTGTTATATGAAAAGGAAGAATGTGCAGGGTTACGGGGAGAAAGCAGGGGTGTGGCACTTGGTGAATTGCTCAGAGAGTCGGTGCAGACACGATGGGCCAAATGTCATTTTTCTATGCTTTAACAGTTCTGTGATTCTGTGACAGCACTGACCTAACTATCTCTTTCAGATGCGAGTTGACTTGCTGTGTACTTCCAGCATATCCTGTATGAATTGGAGCATGTGTTAGGCTGTGAAAAATCTTTGTCTTTTCTGTTGACATCACAATGCAAATTGCCCAAGCTTTGCTGTGGTTTTAGTAGCCACCATGGTGAATTTTGAGCCTGTATTGCTGGAGTTGCATCCAGCTGCACCCTATTTCTTTGGCTTGCTTACAGTGTACACCTTGTACTTCCAAATGCTTGCATCAGGAAAAATTTCTACCAAAATTGCAAGCAAGTGCGGCACTACAGAAAAATTATTTTTAGCATTCAAGTTGCCACATGCGTTTCCAAGGTTGTTTTGGTGGGGTGAAGGAAAGATGGAATCTGTTTTATACATTCAAAAGTAACTAAAGTGGAATGTGTCATGCTGGATTCTATCTAGTAAAAGTGGGCTGAATTTTACCAGCCCCTTGACACCGTGGGTTGTGGCGGGGAGGCCCGTAAAATGCTAGCGGGAGCGGCCCGCCGCGACCCATGATGCCGAGAAGGCTTCGCCGGATATTAGCAGTGGTGGCAAGGCCTTGGTGGGCACCCATCCCGCCTCTTGGTGACGGGGCCTTCAATAAAATATTTAAATTAGCATTAATAAAATTCAAATTAACTTACTTGCCGACGGCTGCCGTCCCACGCCAATTTTACGGCCAATTGGCCGTGACTCGCTCACCTTCAGAACTCCGTTGGAGTTCTGAGGTGAGACACTGGTGGGGAGGGAGGAGGAGTAAATTTATCAGGGCGGAAGGGGTGGGGAGCAGGCAAAACACTTTTAATTGGCCGTGGGGATGGTGGGAAGGGGTTGAAGAGCAAATGTGAGAAGGTTGTGGAGGAAAGTTGGGGTCGAGAATAAAATAAGTTTTCTGAATATAGGGCAATGAAAAAACCATTGAGGGGGGAAGGGTTGGGAAAGGCCTCCATCTTCTAATTATTTATTAAAAGCAAATGAAATCTAATATCCCTTTAAAAATGTAAATTTTTGTTAAGGGCTTAAAGCCAGCGGTGCTGGATGCCCCCTCTACGTCATCAAGGATGCCGCTCAGCCCCCTCCATTTAAATCAGCCCCCACGCGTAATATCGCGGGGGCTGTGCAGCGGCACTTCCGTGTCGGAAGGCGCTAATAAAATTCAGCCCAGTGTTTTCGTTCATTGGAAGTAAAGCTGGAGAAATGTTTAGAGTATAAACAGGGAAGCAAGTGTTTGGACGACTTGGGAAATTATCTTGTAACCTCTTGTTGCCTCTATAAACAGAAGCTCATTTAGTTTGTGGGCAATGTTTTCTCTAAGCTGCAAGGATGCATAGCCGCACATCAATCCAGAATGTATCGCACAGGTGACAAACAGGCTGTGCACAGTAAAGAAAATTTAGAGGGTCCATTGTTTGTGGGTAACATTTGCCTTTCCATTTAAAAATAATGCTGGATAAATCTATCTTGCTGACTATTGACTAAAAGTTACGCTTCTGTCTGTGAATTTAAGAATGTGGTCATTTTCTGGCACTTTTTATGGAAGATTTACGAATCATGGCTAAGTCTTAAAGATCTCGTGACACTATTTACAGGATTCAGTGAAATTCTGTGTGTTCTTTCAAAAAATAGAAAATTCTTTAGCAAAGCTATGCCTTGCCAAATTTTTCCAGTAACCTTCTCCTTCCATGATGGTGTTGAGTCCTGGCTTGTGTGTAACTGTACAGCCGCCCACTGTCCACTAGTACAGGACACAAATACAAGTATACGTTTTTTTAATTCTTTAATGGGATGTGGGCATCGCTGGCAAGGTCAGCATCTGTTGCCCATCCCTAATTGCTCTTGACAACTGAGTGACTTGCAAAGACATTTCAAAAGGCAGTTAAGAGTCAATCACATTGCTCTTAGCCTGGAGTCACATGTAGGCCAGACCAGGTAAGGAAAGCAGATTTCCGTCCCTAAAGGAAATTAATGAAGCAGATGGATTTTTACAACAATCGATAAGTTTCATGGCACTATTACTGAGACGAGCATTCAATTCCTGATTTTTATCAATTAATTGAATTAAAATCCCACCAGCTACCATGGTGGGATTTGAACACATATCCTCAGGGCATTAGCCTGGGCCTCTAGGTTACCAGCGGTCTTTACCAATACACCACTGGCTCCCCTTGACCATAGGTCTATTCACCTGTGGGGGGCCATTCCAGCTGAACCCAATTTTGTTCTTACCCAGTGTTCAGACATGATCAAATCCAGCAAAGTTCACTGGATGGTGATCAGAACTGGGAGACTGGCTGATTTTTTTTTCATTCATTTAGGGGATGTGGGCATTGTAGGTTGGGCCAGCATTTATTGCCCACCCTAATTGCCCTTGAGAAGGTGATGGTGAGCTGCCTTCGTGAACCACTGCAGTCCTTATGGGGTACATACGCCTTGTTAGTCCTCCCAAAATGCATCACCTCACATTTCTCAGGATTAAATTCCATTTGCCACTGTTCCGCCCATCTTACCAGTCCATCTATATCGTCCTGTAATCTAAGGCTTTCCTCCTCACTATTTACGTCACCAGCAATTTTCGTGTCATCTGCGAACTTACTGATCATACCTCCTATATTCATGTCTAAATCATTAATGTACACTACAAACAGCAAGGGTCCCAGCACCGATCCCTGTGGTGCACCGATCCCTGTGACCACTGGTCACAGGCTTCCACTTTCAAAAACAACCCTCGATCATTACCCTCTGCCTCCTGTCACTAAGCCAATTTTGGATCCAAATTGCCTTGGATCCCATGTTAGGAAGAGAGTTCCAGAATTTTGACCCAGCAACAGTGAAGGATCGGCAATATAGTTCCAAGGTGGAGACGTTCCCATGCATTTGCTACCCTTGTCCTTCTAGGTGGTAGAGGTCACGGGTTTGGAAGTTGCTGTCAAAGGAGCCTTGGTGAGTTGCTGCAGTGCATCTTGTATATGGTACACACTTCTGCCACTGTGCATCAGTGGTGGAGGAAATGAATGTTGAAGGTGGTGGATTGGGTGCCAATCAAGCAGGCTGCTTTGTCCTGGATGGTGTCGAGCTTCTTGAGTGTTGTTGGAGCTACACTCATCCAGGTAAGTGGAGAGTATTTCATCACACCCCTGACTTGTGCCTTGCAGATGGTAGACAGACATTGGGGAGACAAGAGGTGAGTTACTCGCCACAGGATTCCTAGCCTCTGCCCAGCTCTTGTAGCCACAGTATTTATGTGGCTCGTCCAGTTCAGTTTCTGGTCAATGGTGTCTCTCAGGATGTTGATAGTGGGAGATTTAGTGATGGTAACACCATTGAACAACAAGGGGAGATGGTTAGATTCTCTCTTGTTTGAGATGGTCATTGCCTGGCACTGTGTGGCACAAATGTTACTTGCCACTTATCAGCCTAAGCCTGAATGTTGTCCAGGTCTTGCTGCATCTGGACATGGCATCTTCAGTAGCTGTGGAGTGGCGAATGGTGCTGAACATTGTTCAATCAGCGAACATCCCCACTTCTGACCTTATGATAGAGGGAAGGTCATTGATGAAGCAGCTGAAGATGGTTGGACCTAGGACACTACCCTGAGGAACTCCTGCAGTGATGTCCTGGAGCTGAGATGATTGACCTCCAACAACCACAACAATTTTCCTTTGTGCTAGGTATGACTTCCACCAGCGGAGAAGTTTCCCTCTGATTCCCATTGACTCCAATTTTGCTAGGGCTCCTTGATACCGCACTCAGTCAAATGCCACCATAATGTCAAGGGCAATCACTCTCTCCTCACCTCTGGAGTTCAGCTCTTTTGTCCATGTTTTAGCAAGGCTGGAATGAGGTCAGGAGCTGAGTGGCCCCGGCGGAACCCAAACTGAGTGTCAGTGAGCAGGTTATTGCTGAGCATTTGCCACTTGATTCCACAATCGACGACCCCTTCCATCACTTTGCTGATGATCGGGAGTAGACTGGCATAATTGGCCAGGTCGGATATGTCCTGCTTTTTGTACACAGGACATACCTGGGCAATTTTCCACATTGCCGGGTAGATGCCAGTGTTGTAGCTGTACTGGAACAGCTCAGCTAGGGGCGCGGCTAGTTCTGGAGCACAGGTTTTCAGTACTATTGCCGGAATGTTGTCAGGGCCCATAGCCTTTGCAGTATCCAGTGCCTTCAGCCATTTCTAGCTATCGTGGAGTGAATCGGATTGGCTGAAGACTGGCATCTGTGATGCTGGGGACCTCGGGAGGAGGCCAAGATGGATTATCCACTCAGGACTTCTGACTGAAGATGAATGCAAATGCTTCAGCCTTGTCTTTTGCACTGAAGTACTGGGCTCCCCCATCGTTGAGGATCTGATCCGTTGGTTGTGGGATCACTTAGCTCTGTCTATCGTATGCTGCTTCCGCTGTTTGCCATGCGAGTAGTCCTGTGTTGTAGCTTCACCAGGCTGACAGCTCATTTTTGGTATGCCTGGTGCTGCTCCTGGCATACCAACCTGCACTCATCATTGAACCAAGGTTGATCCCCGGCTTGATGGTAATGATAGAGTGGGTGATATGCCGGGCCATGAAGTTACAGATTGTAGTTGAATACAATTCTGCTGCTGCTGATGGCCCACAGCACCTCATGGATGCCCAAGTTTGAGTTGCTAAATCTGTTCGAAATCTATCCCATTTAGCACGGTGGTAGTGCCACACAACACGATCGATGGTATCCTCAGTATGAAGACAGGACTTAGAGTCATTTGGTCATAGAGTCATAGAGTTATACAGCACAGAAACAGGCCCTTCGGCCCATTGTGTCTGTGCTGGCCATCAAGCACCTAACTATTATAATCCCATTTTCTAGCACTTGGCCTGGAGCCTTGTATGCTATGGCGTTTCAAGTGCTCATCTAAATACTTCTTAAATGTTGTGAGGGTTCCTGCCTCTACCACCTCTTCAGGCAGTGCGTTCCAGATTCCAACCACCCTTTGGGTGAAAAAACTTTTCCTCAAATCCCCTCTAAACCTCTTGCCCCTTGCCTTAAATCTATGCTCCCTGGTGATTGACACCTCTGCTAAGGAAAAACGTTTCTTCCTATCTAACCTATAATTTTGTATATCTCAGTCATATCTCCCCTCAGCCTTCTCTAAGGAAAACAACCTGAGCCTTTTCAGTCTCTCTTCATAGCTGAAATGCTCCAGCCCAGGCAACATCCTGGTGAATTTCCTCTGCACCCTCTCCAGTGCAATCACATCCTTCCTATAGTGTGGTGCTCAGAACTGTACACAGTACTCCAGTTGTGGCCTAACTAGCGTTTTATACAGCTCCATCATAACCTCCCTGCTCTTATATTCTATGTCTCAGCTAATAAAGACAAGTATCCAATATGCCTTCCTAACCACCTTATCTACCTGTGCTGCTGCCTTCAGTGATCTATGGACAAGTACACCAAGGTCCCTCTGTTCTTCTGTACTTCCTAAGGTCCTACCATCCATTGTATATTCCCTTGCTTTGTTAGTCCTCCCAAAATGCATCACCTCACATTTCTCAGGATTAAATTCCATTTGCCACGGTTCCGCCCATCTTACCAGTCCATCTATATCGTCCTGTAATCTAAGGCTTTCCTCCTCACTATTTACGTCACCAGCAATTTTCGTGTCATCTGCGAACTTACTGATCATACCTCCTATATTCACGTCTAAATCATTAATGTACACTACAAACAGCAAGGGTCCCAGCACCGATCCCTGTGGTGCACCAATCCCTGTGACCACTGGTCACAGGCTTCCACTCGCAGAAACAACCCTCGATCATTACCCTCTGCCTCCTGTCACTAAGCCAGTTTTGGATCCAAATTGCCTTGGATCCCATGGGCTCTTACCTTCTTAACCAATCTCCCATGCAGGACCTTATCAAAAGCCTTACTGAAGTCCATATAGACTACATCAACTGCTTTACCCTCATCTATACATATTGTCTCCTCCTCGAAAAATTCAATCAAGTTAGTTAGACATGATCTCCCCCTGACAAAGCCATGTTGACTATCCCTAATTAATACCTGCCTCTCCAAGTGGAGATTAATCCTGTCCCTCAGAATTTTTTCCAATAGTTTCCCAACCACGGATTTTAGGCTCACTGGCCTGTAATTACCTGGTTTATCCCTGCTACCCTTCTTAAATAATGGTACCACATTCGCTGTCCTCCAATCCTCTGGTACCTCTTCTGTGGCCAGAGAGGATTGGAAAATTTGTGTCAGATCCCCTGCAATCTCCTCCCTTGCCTCACATAACAGCCTGGGATACATCTCATCTGGGCCTGAGGATTTATCCACTTTTAAGCCCGCTAAAACAGCTAATACTTCCTCCCTTTCAATGCTAATATGTTCAAGTATATCACAATCCCCTCCCGGATCTCTACACCTACATCATCCTTCTCCATAGTGAACACAGATGAAAAGTAATCATTTAAAACCTCACCTATGTCCTCCGGCTCCACACACAGATTGCCATTTTGGTCCCGAATGGGCCCTACTCTTTCCCTGGTTATTCTCTTGTCCTTAATATACTTATAAAAGGCCTTACGATTTTCCTTTATCTTGCCTGCTAGTGTATTTTCATGCCCCCTCTTCGCTCTCCTAATTACTTTTTTAAGTACCCCCCTCTATACTCCTCTAGTGCCTTCGCTGTTTGCAGCACCCTGAATCTGCCATAAGCCTCCTTTTTTTTCCCTGATACAATCCTCTATATCCCTTGACATCCAGGGTTCCCTGGACTTGTTGGTCCTACCTTAATGGGTACATGTTGGCTCTGAACTCTCACTATTTCCTCTTTGAATGAATCCCCCTGATCTGATGTAGATTTTCCTACAAGTAGCTGCTCCCAGTCCACTTTGGCCAGATCCTGTTTTATCATCTTAAAATCGGCCTCCCCCCGATTCAGTACTTTTATTTCCAGTCCATCTTTGTCCTTTTCCATAACTACCCGAAATGCTCCCCCACTGACACTTCTACCACTTGTCTGGCTTCATTTCCTAGGATTAGGTCCAGTATTGCCCCTTCTCTTGTAGGACTTTCTACGTACTGGCGCAAAAAACTCTCCTGTACACATTTTAAGAATTCCGTCCCCTTTAAGCCTTTTGCACTAAGACTATCCCAGTTGATATTGGGGAAGTTAAAATCCCCTACTATTAATAACCTATTATTTTTGCACCTCTCTGAGATTTGCCTACATATCTGATCCTCTATCTCTCCCTGACGGTTTGGAGGTTTGCAGTACACTCCCAGCCAAGTGATTGCCTCCTTTTTGTTTTTAAGTTCTACCCATATGGCCTCATTTGAGGAACCTTCTAAGATATCATCCCTCCTTACTGCAGTAATTGACTCCTTGATCAACAGTGCAATGCCAGCTCCTCTTTTACCCCCTCCAATGTCACGCCTGAAGATTCTATACCCTGGAATATTGAGTTGCCAGTCCTGCCCCTCCCTCAACCATGTCTCTGTGATAGCAATAATATCATAATGCCATGTGCTAATCAATACCCTCAATTCACCTGCCTTACTAGTAAGACTCGTTGCATTAAAATAGATACAATCCAGCCTTGCATTTTTCACTTGTGCCTTAACAGGTCTATATTTGCTCTGCCTTCCAGACTGATTCAGTTTCCCTTCTATATTTGGCTGTGCATTACCCCCTACTGTAACTCCACTCTGTATCCCATCCCCCTGCCAAATTAGTTTAAACCCCCACTCTCCAACAGCACTAGCAAACCTCCCAGCAAGGATGTTGTTCCTGTTCCGGTTCAGTTGCAACTTGTACAGGTCCCACTTTGCCAGAAACAGACCCAGTGATCCAGGAAACTAAAGCCCTCCCTCCTGCACCACCTCCTCAGCCACGCATTCATCTGCTCTATCCTTCTATTCCTGTACTCACTCACCGTGGCGACCATGTGTGCAGGAAGTGTGTCCAGCTGCAGCCACTAGCTGACCGCATTGCACAGCTGGAGCTGCGGATGAACTCACTGTGGAGCATCCGTGATGCTGAGGATGTCGTGGATAGCACATTTAGTGAGCTGGTCACACCGCAGATAATGGCATTGCACTGGGAGTAATCTACAGTTTACAACCTTTGAGGTCCTGCTTTTTAATCTACTACCTAGCTCCCTTAACTCTTGTTGCAGGACCTCATCCTTCTTTCTAGCTATGTAGTTGGTACCAATGTGTACCACAACCTCTGACTGTTCACCCTCTTACTTCAGAATGTCCTGCAGCCACTTCGAGGCATCCTTGACCCTAGCACCAGGGAGGCAACATGCCATCCTGGAGTCCCGTTTGCGGCCAAGGAAACGTCTGTCTGTTCCCCTTACAATCGAATCCCCTAAATGTCTGACTCTCCCACTCTTTTTCACCCCCTCCTGTACAGCAGGGCCATCCATGGTGCCACAAACTTGGCTGTTGCTGCTTTCCCCTGGGAGGCCACCCCCCCCCCCCCAACAGTATCCAAAGCAGTATATCTGTTTGAGAGGGGGATGGACGCAGGGGGCCCCTGCACTACCTGCCTGCGCCTACTACTCCTCCTGGTGGTCACCCATCCCTTTTCTGCCTCTGTAGCCATTACCTGCAGTGTGACCACCTCACTAAATGTGCTATCCACGACATACTCAGCATCACGGATGCTCCACACGGAGTTCATCCGCAACTCCAGCTGCGCAATGCGGTCAGCTAGTGGCTGCAGCTGGACACACTTCCTGCACACATGGTCGCCAGGGACACTGGAAGTGTCCCTGATTTCCCACATAGCACAGGAGGAGCAGGCCACGGGGCTGAGCTGTCCTGCCATGACTTAGCCTTAGATTAAGCTCCTTAGTTACTCCCTTTAATTAAGAGCACTAATTACACTAGGGACCTTATTCTACTCCAAACACTACCTCCTACAATCTAAACTCTCTACTTTTACTTTAGCTACTGAAAGTAGTAAAAAAAAAGTGTAGAAATACCCACCTGTTCCTACTTACCAATCAGCTGCCTCCCCTTGCAATGCATCACTTTTTGAACTGTGATGCCAGTCGTGGAACTCTCTCGCTTTCCCTGTGAGACTATGCCTCTTTTAAGCTGCTGGAACTCCCATTCGCCAGTGCCTGTCTCCTTGCAGGTCCGCCTTGGTCTTGCTCTTTCCCTGGCCTCTTGCAGCCTCTTTTAACCTGCTGGAACTCTCGCTCGCCAGTGCCTGTCTCTTCACAGGTCCGCCTTGATCTCGCTCTCATCTTCGTCTCCAAAAGCATTGTGCGGTGGTCACTCCTACCAATACTGTCATGGACAGATGCTTCTGCGACATGTAGATTGGTGAGGATGAGGTCAAGTCAGCTTTACCCTCTTGTTGGTTCCCTCACCACCTGCTGCAGACCCAGTCTACCAGCTCGGTCAGTAGTGGTGCTACCAAGCCACTCTTGGTGATGGACATTGAAGTCCCCCACCCAGAGTAAATTTTGTGCCCTTGCCACCCTCAGAGTTTCTTCCAATTAATGTTCAACCTGAAGAAGTACTGATTCATCAGCCAAGGGCGGTGGTGGGGGGTGGGGGGGTGGGTGGGGGTGGGTGCGGTGCGGTAGGTGGTAATCAGCAGGAGGTTTCCGTGCCCATGTTTCACCTGGTGTCATGAGACTTCATGGGATCCGGAGTCAATGTTGAGGCTCTCAGGGTAACTCCTTCCTGATTGTATACCAGCAACTCTGGTGGGTCTATCCTGCTGGTGGGACAGGACATACCCAGGGATGGCGATGGTGGTGTCTGGGACAATGTCTGCAAGGTATGATTCCATGAGTATGACTATGTCAGGCTTTTGCTTGACTAGTCTGTGGGACAGCTCTCCCAACTTTGGCACAAGCCCCCAGATGTTAGTAAGGAGGACTTTGCAGGGTCGACAGAGCTGGTTTTGTGTTTGTCATTTCCAGTGCCTCAGTCGATGCCGGGTGGTCCGTCCGCTTTCGTTCCTTTTCTTAGACTTTGTAGCAGTTGATACAACTAAGTGGCACTCTAGGCCATTTCAGAGGGCATTTACGAGTCAACCGCATTGCTGTGGGTCTGGAGTCATATGTAGGCCAGACCAGGTCAGCAGATTTCCTTCCCTGAAGGACATTAGTGAACCAGATAGGTTTTACAACAATCGACAATGGTTTCATGGTCACCACTCGTCTAGCTTTTCATTCCGGATTTTCTATTAATTGAATTTAAATTCCACGTCTGCCATGGTGGGATTCGAACATATGCCTCCCAGAGGATAAGCCTGGGGTTACTCGTGTAGTGACATTATCACTATGGCTCTCGAGCCATACCTAGTAGTGTCTGTTGAGCATTAACTAACGATCCAAGCTGGGGCCTCCATGGTCATCTTTGTTCTGAGTTCATGAATAACTAAATTTCTCTATTTGATGAATAGGTTTTGCATAAAGTATTAACTATTAATATTTACAATAAATATTAAAATTCCACTCATTAAGGGGAACCATGTTGCATTTTATAGTCAATATTGCAACATCATTATTTTTGACGAGTTATATCAATTTCAAACTCCAAGGTCCATTTTATTCTTTTTATTAATTAGACTCAACTGCTTAATAATAAAGGTAATTTACTCATGGCTGATAGTTAATGACTTGAATATGTGTTAGTGCTAGCTCCAATAAATGTGTTCTTTTCAAAACTAAATGAGGCAAAGGGACAATGAGGTATGGGAATACGAATACATAGATCACCAAAAGTAGCTACAATAGTTAATAAGGGCAAAAAGAGTGCAAAGAAAGTATTTGGGTTCAATTCTACACGAATAGAATACAAAAGCAGGGAGTTAATGTTAAATATATATGGAATTTTGTTGAAGCACATAGCATTGATACATTTAAGGACAGGCTTGATGCATACATGAAAGAAAAGATAATAGAAGAACATGGGGCAAACTGGGAAGAGGTAATTAGAGTGGGAGAAGGCTCATGTGGAGCAAAAACACACCATAAACCAGCTGGGCTGAATGGCCTGTTGCTGTGCTGTAATCCCTATGTAATCTGGCTCCACAATAAGCCCATGATAACAGAGGAAGTGATATTTGGGAGTACTCGAGGAATGATTCATTTATGAAGTATTGTAGGCAAGAGCAGTACCTGTATGAATGGCACACATTTGCCCATGTCTGTGTGCTGTTCTGGTCTCCATACTACATAAGGATATTGAAGCACCCAAAGAAAGTGCAGAAAAGATTGACATGGATGTTCCCAGAATTGATAATTAGGAGGAAATACTGAATGAGTTGGAGCTTTTTTCCCAGGAAAAGAGAACATCTCCAACCTAATCTATATTTCCTGATCGGCCAGTGGTGGGAGAATCATTGACAAGGACAAAATAAATTTTCCCTTGGAGAAGTATGGGTTAATAAGGGACAACCAGTAAGGATTTGGTAAGGCAAATCATGTCCGACTAACCTGATTAAGCACTTTGATGAAGTAACAGAGAGAGTTGATGAAGGTAGTGTGGTAGGTGTTCTATATATGGACAGTCAAAAGGCATTTGATAAAGTACCATGTAACAGACTTATTCGGAAACTAGAGGCATAGGGGAACAAAGGGATGGTGGTAACATGGGTATGTAATTAACTAAGGGATAGAGGGAAGCAAGAAGTGGTAAATGGATTTTTTTTCTGACTGTAGAGAATTATGCAATGAGGTCTTCTGGTTTTAGTATTAGGACCATTGCTTTTCTTGTTATGTATAAATGACCTGGACTCGGATATAGGGAGTTCAATTTTGAAGTTTGTGGATGATTAAAAAAAGCTTGGCAATGTAGTAAATAGTGAGCAGAATAATAACACTTCAGGAGACATAGATAGACTGATGAATGGGCAGACATAATGCTGTTTAATTTAATGTGGATAAGTGTGAAGTGATGCATTTTGGGAAGAACAACATGGAGAATAAGTATAATCTAACTGGTAGTATTTTGAGGTGGGTGCAAGATAGTCATGCTGAACATTTACAAATCACTGGTTAGGCCGCAGCTGGAGTATTGTGTACAATACTGGGCACCATACATTAGGAAGGCTGTCAAGGCTTAGCAAAGGTACAGAGGTGGTTTAGCAGGGTGATACCAGAGATGAGGGACTTCAGTTATGTGGAGAGATTGGAGAAGCTGATATTATTCTCCTTGGAGCAAAGAAGGTTAAGGGGAGACCTGGTAAAGAGGTTCAAAACTATGAGCAGTTTTGACAGAGCAATTAGAGAGAAACTATTTTCTTTGGAAAGTGGGTCAGTAACCAAAGGCCACACATTCAAAATAGAACTGGAGGAAACTGAGCAGAAATTTTTTCACACAGAAGGCTATTAATATTTACAATGCACCACCTGAAAGTGTGGAGACACAGATTCTACAAGAATTTTCAAAAGGCAATTGGATATGCACTTGAAGAGGACTAATTTGCAGGGATATGGGTAGAAAGCTGAGCTGTGAGATTAAATTGGACATCTTTTTCAAAGGGCTGGCACAGGCATGAAGGGCCAAATTCCCTCCTCCTGCGCTGTAAGAATCTATGATAATAAGAGTAAGAAGAGATCTGACAGAGGCCTAAAATTATAAAGTGGGTCAATAAGGTGGATGTGGAGAAATTGTTCCTACTTTTGGGTGATTGCAGAATAAAAGGATATAAATATATGGTAGCCACCAACAGATCAAATGAAGAATTTAGGAGCAATTTCTTTACACAGAGTGGTGAGAATGTGGAACTCACTGCCAAATGGAAGCAGATAGCATTGATGCAGTTCAGGGCAAGCTTGATGCGTCCATGAGAGAAAAGGCAATAGAAGGACACGGGGCAAGCTAGGAAGAGGTCATTAGAGTGGGAGGAGGTTCACGTGGAGTATAAACACAGGCATAGACCAGTTGGGCCGAATGGCCTGTTGTGCTGTAAATTTTATGTCATCTGGGTCCACTATAAGCCCATGATAACAGAGGAAGTGATATTTGAAAGTACTTGAGGAATAATTCATTTAGGTGGTATTTTAGGCAAGTGCAGCACCAGGACGAATGGCACATATTTGCCCTTGTCTTCTCTACCCTGGTACTCAACTCCTATATCACTCTTACATGTTAGTTTGGCCCAGCACTCTTGGATCTAAGCCATAATGTTGTAGAATTTGTGCATATAATCCAGGATGATACCACACTGTAGTATTGAGGGAGTGCTACATTGTCAGAGGTGCTGCCTTTTGAATGAGAAGTTAAAACGAGATCTCATCTGTCTTCTCAGGTGGAGGCAAAAGATCCAAAGGCACTATTTGAAGGGCATTTTCCTGATGTTCTGACCAACTCTTCTCCCTCAACAAACACCATCAAAAACAAATTATTTGGTGACTTGTTCACTTGCCGTCTGTTTAACCATGCTGTGAGGAATTGGCTGTTCAGTTTGCCTACATTACAGTGACTGCACTTCAAAAGGTAACCCATTGGCAGCGAAATGCAATAACGTCCTACCCAAGTTCAAACACTTTCTTAAATAATATGCATGCATGATATGCACAACTTTTTTATTCGTTATTGGGATGTGAGCATCACTTGCAAGGCCAGCATTTATTGCCTAATTATTCCTAATTGCTCTTGGCTATGCTGTATATGAAAGGATTTTGATTACTTTTCTCCTTTTATATTTTTCTTTCCTTTATAGTTGTGCAGTTCATCACCTCCTAAATCAGTGAGAGAGATGACAGTAATCCCCTCCCCCCATAACTTCTGGCAGTAATGTTGTTTTTCTCTTTACTAAGAGGAAGTGGAGAGAATCTTACCTATTCCCACTGATACCTCTCCCCATCCAAGAACTGACCAGACTTGCCCACTATTTAGTTGCTAAAGGGAGTGCCTATGGCACTTATAAATTAAATCCAGCTGCAATTTCCCCTCATAGCAATGTATGCATAGATTCCTATCTCAATAAAAGGAACTATGTATAACTTACTAGTGCAGGAGATGTGTTTATCCCATATTGTCTGTTAAATGAAATGTTGGGCTGTTGCACACCTTTGTTTAATCGCCTACTTAAAACCCTAACAAATACATTTTTAGTTGATATTTTTCTTGGGTAAACTGGATGCATGCAAAATTTGTGTGAAAAGCTGGATCTTGCATTATGAAAAAAAGAATGCCTGTCACTTCTGTTTGGTTGTTGAAATTTCTGTTCAAAAATGATTAAGGATTAAGGGCTTGACCCAAAAACACAACTCTCTAAATCTGTCTGAATTAAACTTCACTTCAAAGTTAATTTGCTTCCATTTACCCCTCCGAAGGAATTTACGATGCAGATAAATTCAAAGCATGGCCAAAAAAACAAGACCCTACTGGGAATAATAAGGAGGAGAAGTCAGGAACAGAACATTCCGAGCATTTAACCTGCTCACAGGTTATTGCTGAAAATGACAGATTAAATATTTTAGCCCTTAGTTTTAAAGAGTATGTGCAAAACAATTTTGAACAAAATTCTGAAAATTGTCATTAGGGAAATGAAAATTCTGTTCAGAGATATTTTTGCCTGGCAATAGTCAACATTTTTTCTTTTTTACACCTTCCTTTTTCTATTCTTGTAAATGCTCTGTCTTATCTTTGGTTTCTCATATTCAAGAAAAGAGGTTCAGTCATTAACATACTGGAATGTGATACTTAAGAACATCTTGAATCAATTTAAAGAGGAGGATAGTCACATGTGCATGATTGTTACTTCATATGTGGCACTTGGTAATGAATTTTCAGCTACCTCTTAGCTGAGCTCTATTACAATCAAACCCATTCATGTTATGAAGGGTTTCCTGTTTAAATACAGGATATTCCAAAGGCACAGTGACAAATGACAAGTGACAATGTAATAAACATCAGAAAGAATCATTCTTATTCTCTTTAAATGGTTTAATTCTTTATGAATAAATAGAGTTTGAATAGAGTTTCCCCATCAAGTGCAGTACTAATTTCCACAAGCATAATTCAATATATACCACGAGGTTAAATTCCAGAGTTAGCCGCAGGAATGGTCATAAATATTTTATTTTGCGGTTCACACACTCATTCTGATTCTCTTAGTCTCAAATCCACATTTAGTTAAAAAGGTGTTTTTTTTCTTACCTCCTCTTCTGCAACATTGACCTGGATATTGGCGTTTACATACACAGAGGGGCGGAGTTTCAGATGGGAAAGTCTGTAGTCGAAAAGTTTGGGTTCCCCCACATGCTGTGCAATTTTCTTTTGACAGGTTTGTTGCCTGGATGTCAGTATGATTGACAGATTTGGCTTCCAATCAGGCAGGGTGGACTCTGGAGCAGGCTGCAGGACCAGGTAGGTCTGATCTTTGCCGCCCTCAGTGGACTGATTTTGGGGGGGGGGGGTGGGATGTCTGATCCCTGAACCCAGGAGGCTTTATATGGTAAGGATTAGTTGAGGGGGAGTTTAGGGGGCTCGGGAAGCACTCCTGCTCCTCCTAGTCCACAAGCGGTGCTGTAAAGGAACATACATTCTCTGCTAAACTGTCCTCACCTTCCTTCAGCTGCCAGTTTTCCCAAAGCCTGGGAGACCTATCAGGCCACTGTTAAATATGTAAAAGCAATGGACTTCATCCCTCCCCCAATATCACTGACCCCCCCTCCCCGACTTCCTCATCTCTGCCTCCAATATGTTTCCAACCCCCTGTGATTACCCTCCTGCCCCTACAAACCACTATGTATCTACACCCCCTCATTCACAATGAAACTATCGAAGCATGGCAAAAACCACAGCTGAGTCGATCTTCCCGAAACAGCTACACACCTGCACTGTCAGGCTTGGGTTGCTGGAAAGCAGTTAGGAGTTGGAGCCCTGATTGGCTTTTTCTTTCTCTACCCAATAACTTTGAAGCCAATTGTAACACCCTGACAATCAATTGTATATTAATTGTGTTTAATTGTATATAGGTGGTGGGTATTAACTGTGGTTTCACTTCAGCACATATAAAGAGACACTAATTGAAACTGGGGTGTGGTTGAGTTAGGAGGTGTGAGCTTGTAATATTTAACTTTGTAAATAAATGTAAGTACAGTCAAGGTACGTTCCCTCGAAGGGGAAAGGTAGGATAAACACATCCAGAGCTCCCTGGATGACAAAAGAGATAGAGATAGAGATAGAGATAAAGAAAAAAAAGAAAAGTGTGCTTCTGACAGATGCCAGGTAGGGAGCACAATTGAGAACCAGGCTGAATATAGAAGGTTCAGAGGGGAATTGAAAAAGCAAATAAGAGAAGCAAAGAGAGGGTATGAACAGAGACTGGCAGCTAACATAAAAGGGAACCCAAAATTTTCTATTGACATATAAATAGTGAAAGGAGGAGTGGGGCCGATTAGGAACCAACAAGGGGATTTGTGTATGGAGGAAGAAGGCATAGCTGAGGTATTAAATGAATACTTTGCATCAGTCTTTACCATCAAGGAAGAAAATGCAACCCAGAAAATGATGAAATAGGTAATTCAGACACTAGAAGGTTTTAAAATTGTTAAGGAGGAGGTATTGGATAGGCTGCCTGTATTTAAGTGGATAAGGCACCAGGGCCGGATGAGATGCATCCAAGGATACTGAGAGAAATGGAATGGAAATTACAGAGGCACTGGCCATAATTTTTCAGTCATTCTTTGACTCAGGGGTGGTGCCAGAGCACTGGAGAATTACACCCTTGTTCAAAAAAGGGTGTAAAGATAAGTCCAGCAACTACAGGCCAGTCAGTTTAACTTCAGTGGTGGGGAAACTTCTAGAAAGATTAATTTGGGACAAAATTAATTGTCACATGGACAATAAGGGTTAATTAAAGAAAGCCAGCATGAATTTCTTAAGGAAAAACATGTTTAACTAACTTGCTGGAGCTCTTTGAAGAGGTAACGGAGAGGGTTGCTGAGGGTAATGCTGTTATTCTGGTGTACATGAACTTTCAAAAGGCGTTTGATACAGTGCCACACAACAGACTCTTGAGCAAAGTTATAGCTCATGGAATAAATGGGACAGTAGCAACATGGATAGGGAATTTTCTGAGTGACAGAAAACAAAGAGTAGTGGTTAATGAATGTTTTTCACGCTGGAGAAAGGTTTGTAGTGGAGTTCCCCAGTGGTCAGTGTTGGGACTCTTGCTTTTCCTGATATATATTAATGACCTAGACCTTGGTGTACAGGGCACAATTTCAAAGTTTGCGGATGATACGAAACTTGGAAGCATTGTGAATTGTGAAGAAGATAACGTAGAACTGCAAAAGGACATAGACAAGTTGGTGGAATGGGTGGACAGGTAGTAGATGAAGTTCAATGAAGAGAAATGTGAGGTGATTCATTTTGGTAAGAAGAACATGGAGACACAATATAAAATAAAGGGTACAATTCAAAATGGGGTGCAGGAGCAGAGGGACTTAGATGTATATGTGCATAAGTCATTGAAGGTGGCAGAACAGGTTGAGGTTAATAAAGCATACAATATCCTGGGCTTTATTAATAGAGACATAGAGTATAAGAGCAAGGAAGTCATGTTGAACTTGTAGAAGACACTAGTTTGGCCTCAGCTGGAGTGCGTCCAGTTCTGGGTGTTGCACTTTAGGAAGGATGTGAAGGCATGAGAGAGGGTGCAGAACAGATTCATAAGAATGATTCCAGGAATTAGGAACTTCAGTTATGAAGATAGATTGGAGAATTTGGGACTGTTTTCCCTGGAGAAGAGAAGGCTGAGAGGTGATTTGATAGAGGTATGCAAAATCCTGAGGGGTCTGGACAGAGTAGTTAGGGAGAAACTGTTCCTACTCGTGAAAGGATCGAGAACGAGAGGGCACAGATTTAAAGTAATTGGTAAAAGAAGCAAAAGCGACATAAGGAAAAACTTTTTTACGCAGCAAGTTGTTAAGATCTGGAATGCACTGTCTGAGAGTGTGGTGGAGGCAGGTTCAATTGAAGCAATCAAAAGGGATTTAGACTGTTATATGAAAAGAAAGAACATGAAGGGTTAGGGGGAGAAAGTGGGCGAGTGGCACTAGGTGAATTATTCATTCGGACAGCCGGTGCAGACACGATGGGCCGAATGGCCTCTTACTGCGCTGTAACAATTCTGTGATTCTGAGTAAAGATTGGCTCTTGCACTATCCTTCACTAATTGGCTATCCAGAGATTAACACTGCTTGCTCCTTTGACCAAGATTAGATGACAGCACAAATCAAACCTTAGATTTTCTACTCTTCGTGCTACACCATATAGTGCAGTTACCAATTAAGTATTGTGTGCGTGATATAAAATTATCACACGTACATGTAAAGTTGTCAATAAAGCATTGGGTGATGTAGCAATTGAAAAAGATGAAAATTGTTTCAATAGCTGAAAGAGTCGGAGCAAACCCTATCTAAGAATTAGTCTTAAACTTAGTCTGTTTGCAAATCATAAGAAAAGTTGTGGAGATTGCAAAGGTGTCACATTTTGGGAAATTTAATAGCTTTTCATCCAAGCATGAGGAAAAGCATCAGCCAAAGTTATCTTTTCATAAGTCGCCTATGATAGTAGACAAAAGGATGTATTTGGTGTTAGCCCCTGTGGGCAATGGAGATGAAAATCAAGTGGATTCAATGAAGCACAGGCAATCTACTCTTCCAGTTTAGCGCCAAGGTGGTGAAGGTGAAAATTATGCCCACTGTGAATTATTTCTAAATCAAATGGACTCTTGCTATCGTGTGAAATAGACCACATGTAAAACTTGGCAACTATCAGTAGAGGTAATGGAAAACACAGATCCTGAATGCTAGTGGAATATCTCTGAAAAAGGCCAATAAACAAAGGATTGTCCATGCAAATATTGAGGAAAGTGCTCTAGCCTTTAAAATGCCCTTCAGATGCAGCGACTTCAAGTGCCTTAAGCTGCACTCCCACAGACATATCAGAATTTTTTCACTATAGGCCTTGTTATTTTGTGTGCTGAAGTGGGGTATTCTAATTCCCAAGGACGAATGGGGTCATGGGGGGTGGGTATTAAATGTGGGAAACTGACCCCAATCCGCCTCCGCTTCTCGTTTTAATAGAGGTTGGTTTCAGTATGGCTGAGTAACCCAGCCTCAAGAAGCATGTCTGTTATAATATGTTAATGAGGGTACCTCCTTCAATTTTGATTGTGATTTAAGTTTCATGCCTCCAGCATGGGCTTCCCAGGATTCGTGAAACTTGGCAACAAAATAGAGGCGAGATTGAGCAGTGCTGCATGTGTGTAGTTAAAGGGCAGGCGTCCCGCTACGAATAAAGGCTCATTGCTCACAGCAGCTTTCTCAGTGCCCTCAGGTAAACAGTTTGCTGAGAGGCCTTGTGGTGACAGACATATTGATAAAGTTCGGAGGGATTCACATAGAGAACATCAAGATGAGTGGCATCATGGCTGCTTTAGATCGAAATTTGGATAAGGAAGACAATCCGCATCCACAGCTGCAAAGCCATGCTGTAGTGGAAGCTGCAGATGGACAACAGGCAGGAGAACAATGGGGAGGTGGACAACAGGGAGGTGGGCAGCAGGGAGGAGGACAACAGAGGGGCTGGGTTTGCAGGAGGGACTGCCCACCTAACAGAGTGAAAAACAGAGGATCAGCTTCCTTGACCTCTCTGAAAAATATTGCCTCCAGCAGCTCGGATTGACAGGTCAGGTGGTCGTAGACATCGGTAGTCTGCTAGAAGAAGACCTGCTCCCTGCTGGACCTGGTGGCCTCAACTTCTTTGCCTTTGGCTCCTTTCAGGATGCTAAAAAAAAAAGAAAGACTTGCATTTATAAAGCACCTTTCATACAACCAGACATCTCAAAGCACTTTACAGCCAACGAAGTACTTTTTTTGAAGTGTAGTCACTGTTGTAATGCAGGAAACACGGTAGGCAGTATGCACACAGCAAACTCCCACAAACAGCAATGACCGGATAATCTGTTTTATATTGTGATGTTGATTGAGGGATAAATATTGGCCAGGACACTTGGGGTAACCCCTTGCTCTTCTTCAAAACTGTGCCATGAAATCTTTTACATCCACCCAAGCAAGCAGTTGGGGCCTCAGTTTAACATCTCATCTGAATAACGGCACTGGAGTGTCAACCTTGATATTTTGTGCTCAAGCCCTGGAGTGGGACTTAAACCAAGAATCTTATGACTCAGAGCCACATCTGACACTACTAGCAAAGATGCATTCAGGATCGCCCTGCTGGCTGCACATAAATGCATGAGGCAGGTGATGGATAGGTTGTTTACCAGGGCTGTGAGTTATATCAACTTCCCCTGCAATGACAATAGTCAAAATGAGTGGGCACCAGGATTCACATCTCTGGCTGTCTTCCCACAGGTACAGGGAGCCATGGATTGCACACACATGGCAACATCCCAAGGACCACTAGATCAACAAGGAATTTAATTCCATCAATGTTCAGCTGAAGTACAACCAAAAGAATAGGCCAGTTCCCAGGGAGCTGCCATCATGCTTTCATCCTGCAGCAGTTCAAGATCCCGGCCATCTTCATATCTGCAAGAAGACTTAGGAGATAGCCTTATGAGACAAAGGATATCCCCTTCAAACTTGGCTGATAACACCTGTGAGGATCCCCAACTAATGAACCCGAAGAACGGTATGACAGCCATATGACCACCAGATGTGTCATTGGGCAAACCTTTGACATGCTCAAGATGCACTTCAGGTGTCAAGACATATCTGGACTGCCCTCCAGTACTCTCTAGTGAGGGGTGCTTGAATGATTGTAGTGTGCTTTGTTCTACACAACATTGTGCAGCAGCAAGGATTTGAGTTGGAGGAGAAACTAAGTGCTCGTCACTCATCATCTGATGACAATTCAAATGGAGAGATGGAAGAGGATGAGGATGAGGAGGAAGATGACACACCTAAGGCCACATCAGTTGCTCACAATGCTGTTTGGGATGCCAGGGATACCTTAATAGTTCAAAGGTTCAGTTAGTCATTCACACTGACCAAAGTAATGATCACATCCTCCAGCCCCCTTGTCACACTCATACAAAGCAGTCCTGTAAATGAACAAAAGCTCATTGCACACCCCAATTGATCCCATCAATTCAGGTCTTCTCATTTGCAATCAAGCAGTTGAAAAGGCAAGTTGCCTGTTTTTGTTCTATTTATTCATGGGATGTGGGCATTGCTGTCAAGGTCAGCATTTATTGCCCATCCCTAATTGCCCTTGAGAAGGTGGCAGTGAGCCATCTTCATGAAATGCAGTCTGTGTGGTGTAGTTGTACCTACAGTGCAGTGAAACGCAAAAACAGGCAACAGGGGTCCAAATTAATAAATTTTATGTGAGTTTATAACAAAAAGAAACTTAACATAACATTTACTCAAACACTCATCTGCATACCCTTGCTGAACTACAAAGGTTTTTTTTTCCTTATCCTCCTGCTCCTAGGCGGCATAAGCCCTATAGCTTCAGCAGAGTAAGAGGCATCTGCTCAGATCCCTGCTCTGATTGCTGAGATGCTCTTGACCCATGACCTTTGCTGTTGGAGCTGTTGAAGGCCCTGCCAAAGTCTGTCCTGCTGCACCCGTGCAGGAACAGAGTCGGCCATCAGGAGAGGAGGCAGCATGTTGGGTACTAGCTGAGGGGGAGGCAATAGGTAAGAAGTGAGAGTGCTTTAGTGGAGTTTCTACTTCAATGACCCTTTGCATCATCATCCCTCTCCTGAGTCACTGGCACATCACTCCTACCTGTCTGCTTGTGGGTAGCTTGGTGCAGATCAGTGGCACGTTGCAAGGCCACAGATAAGGTATCTGTCATCCTGTTTAAGGTGGCAGACAGGCTGGCATCCAAAGTCTGCATAGCCATAGCCTGCATGGACTGTTTTGATAGTCATGTTTGAAGTTCCATAGAGGCTGTGCATTCTCTATGACAGACATACAATGGCCTGTGCCACAAATGCTTGAGCTGAATACTGACATCCTCTCTATTATGGACAATATGCCTGGCACATCTGCAAGAACATGGCAAGTCTGCTGTTGACTCTCTATTATTCTCTTTTTCAGCAATGCCATTGGGGTTCAGGATCTGTGTCCAGCTGAGCAGAGCTTGGAGAGGGCTCAGCCCTCCAAAGTAGATTTTCTGCAGCCAACCCTGCCATCACTGTCTACTCATGCTCACTTGTGAACTGTGAGGCATCAAGTGAAATCCCAACTACTTATCTATCAGGACCCACCAGAGTGCGAGGATTTGCACTGGGTGCAGGGTAGTACATTCTTTGATGGTGCACGCTCAGAAGGTCCTCTGAGGAAACATAGTCAGGAAAGTCCACATTCTGCTGCTCTATGTGTGAAGGCCCTGGGGGATGGGGAGGGGAGGTGCGGAAATAGATATGAATTAATACTAGCAATGTAACAATGTTGCATAATTATGCTGATCATTTTTCATGTTTCTGAAATCAAGCCAACATTTGAATGAGACTTCAGCCAAGTGAATGAGAAGTTAGACAGATGTATTTAATTGTGCCAGTAGGCAGCTGTGAAGTCCCAGTCTTTCCACCTCTGTTGGTCAGGGACGCAGTGATGCCAGTGATTCCATTGCCTCTTCCTCTGCAGTTGTCAACTGTATGCTCGGTGGAAGACCATCTCCAGTCCTCTCCCTCTCTCTTGTGTTTTGCATTCTCTTTTCCGACAATGGGGGGATGAACAGACTGTAAGGCCATATGTTCACCCAATGGATGCAGTGCATTTTGTGAGGGTGACAATCAGGCAAATGCAACATATTGCATAAGGATTGCGGTGAGTGGCACTGCTGGGTAAATGGGGATGTGAGGAAGTGCATAGAAAGTGAATAGAAAGTGCACGATGTGTGCTCTTGAAACTTAAGTGGGTGTGAAGAGTAATGTGATGGAGTACACTTGGCAACACAGAACGGGGAAGGTTGGGGGCATTGTGGCAATGCGCACTGCAGAATGTAGGTAGATCTGCAACTTTACTCACCTTTCCTGACCTGGTTCAGGCATTAAAACGCTTCTTGCGCTGGATCCAGGAAAGGGTCATATTACTCATGGTGCTGACCTCCTCATTCATCTCCAACCATGACTTCTCGGGAACAGCAACAGGTTTCTTCCTCTCTTTGCTGGAAAAGATGATTTCCTTCCCATTCCTCATTGCACCTAGCAATACATCAAGTGATGCATCATTAAAGTGGGCTACAGCCCTTGACCGTCCACCTTTAAATTGCTAACTGCTCCAAATGCCACCATGGAATTCGCCTTTTAGATAGTGGAAGTGAGGTTGCATTATAGGGATGTAAGTCACGCCCTCTGTCACACATTGAAGATGCAAAATCTGGAAGCAAACTTATCATTGGGTAGCTATGTTGCAATCGGACATTCCAATGCACCAAAACTTCTTCTGGGTTTCATGTGCTATTGGCCTGATCGTCTCTAGGTTACTATTGGGCCCAAAGTGTTTATAAAGCCAATATAAAACCTAATGGCAAATAAAGTAATAATTGCATGTGCTCAAATTTACTTTTGTCAATTGAACAGTGATTATTACCTTTCAAGTAGGTATTACTAGCAGAGACTCACCTACTAATTTGGGGCGGCACAGTGGCGCAGTGGTTAGCACCACAGCCTCACAGCTCCAGCTGGGTTCAGTTCTGGGTACTGCCTGTGCAGAGTTTGCAAGTTCTCCCTATGACCATGTGGGTTTCCAACAGGTGCTCCTGTTTCCTCCCACAGCCAAAGATGTGCAGGTTGATAGGTAAATTGGCCATTGTAAATTACCCCTAGTGTAGATAGGTGGTAGGAGAATGGTGGGGATGTGGTAGGGAATATGGGATTAATGTAGGATTAGTATAAATGGGTAGTTGTTGGTCAGCACAGACTCAGTGGGCTCAAGGGCCTGTTTCAGTGCTGTATCTCTAAAAAAAAATTGAGAACTTTAGTTTAACAGCTGAATGTACTAAAATAATGCCTTAGACTGTGAATGTCTGAATATTTCTGTCACCTAAACGGTAGCTTTAGCTTTGAAATTTTTGTAACTGTTAATTTATTTTTGCAGCTCCAACCCTCTGATCGGGCTGCTGTAATAGTATAGGCCAAGGGTGAGTTTTCCCATTAATTTCCCACAGTCACCCATTTTGGCCAAGTGCCTGCCCCTTCTGATACCACAATCAAGATCTGACAAATACAGTTTGGAGAATGGCATGAAATCACTTACCATCACTATCTGACTAGGGTTTAAGAGTAATTTCAAATTGAAATTAGTCACATAGCTCCAGGAGAACTTTAGGGCACATCAGGAGTGTATTTATTTGGTTAGGTTTGGTTCAAATCACTAAGACATATGATCCAATCATTATCACATTACTGTTTGTGGGACCTTGCTGTGTGCAAATTGGCTGCCACGATTCCTAAATCACAACAGTGACTAGACTTCAAAAGGTACTTTGTTAGCTGTAAATCACTTTGGGATGTTCTGGCATCATCAAAAGCTCTGTATAAATGGAAGTCTGCTGTTTCTTTTTACTAATGCCCAGATGGATAAACATGACCTCCTGGTGATTGGTTCATTGCTTTATAGAGCCAAGGAAGAATTTCAGATTTTTTCCATTAATCTGGCCACTGCCAGTAAAATTGCCCCATGTGGTTTTGCCATTGGCCGCACAGGCTGGAGAGCCAGATTTGGTCCCCATGTCGGGACCCACACATGTCGGTAAAATTCCAGCCTCTGATTTAAAATGCTTATTTTTTTGTGATAAACCCATATTCAGCTGTATAAATCAAATTGCACCAAGTTACCACTCTTAAATATATCAAGGAATGGTTTTGAAAAGCAAAACATTAAAAAAAAAAGTTCTAAACCCTTGCCCGATTGCACTGGTTCATGGTAGGTTTTATGTTTGGTGATGAGCAAATGAGTTTGAGCAGAAACTTATGAAGAGAAACACTTTTTATAAGTTGCACAATTTTGGGCGCAATTGGGGCCTGGATCTCCGATTGTGCCCAAAATTAAAACTCTCTCCCAATATGTGTAATATTTAACAATATTATGTTATAAAAGTTCCCATTTCCAATCGTTCACAATGTTGACTTCATAAGAGTTGCAGTTACTCCTTAATGCCATCTCCTACTACTTGCTAAAATTTTTTCTTCACAACTTCATTCCTGATTTACACTACAAAGTTTGCATTGATATGAAGCTGGAACTGTCAATTACCATATTGCTATTTCTCCATGTAGTGTTTTCTTTGTTATGTGAGTGGTGTTGTTAAATGGTGACTTGAGGAAAATTAGTGTGCATATATTTTTAAAGTAAACTATATGCTATAACCTGTAAAAAATAACAGAGCTATTTAAGGCACCATTTCAATCTGACTATCCTGTTGACATTCTCAATCCACTTGAGTCTTGTTCTTGTGCCTTATGATATCAGTAGAAATGTTCAATTGAATTAATGCATTCACTGCCAGGCTATATTTGTTCTGCAGTTTATGGGTGTGAAAGGCTTTGAATGGCATGTGTTTGTCATAGTAAGTTAGTTGATAATGCCATCAACTTTCACTAATCAGTCAGTGAAGAAAACTTTCTTGTAGCATAATCCCATCAAAACTAATTAAGTGAGCTGTGGGGCATCAAGTTAACAGATATACTGCACCATACCTGTCAATAAATACATGAAAATCCTTACTTGATTTTGAAAATATTGCCAATACTGGACAAGAGATGTAGGGGAAATGTGAGGAAGAACTTTTTTACGAAGTGGGTGGTCATGGCCAGGAACTAGCTGTCCATGAGGGTGGTGAAACCTGAAGGCCTATGGGATCGAGTGGGACTGACTGGATTGCTCCGCGAAGAGCCGGTATGGACTCGATGAGATGACTGGTCTCCTTCTATGCCATAAATGACTCTATATAAATGTAAGCACAGGCCTATTTTACAATCAAAGTAATGACCAAAAATATAATCTTATCTTCGATGATTTTGAATCAAATTGTTGTGGCTGTCCATATGCAATCGGATGTAATCGGATGTCAACAGAACTGAACCCCAATAGAATGAGAGAAAAGCTAGGTGAGAAGATTTGCCCAAAAAATCTGTTGCGTGTTCAATTATAAACGTTAATTGTTTCCTCCATGTTACATCTTACTAGAGCTGAGCAAACCTACAAGTAAACTGAACTAAAATAAATCACACTCAATCTCTGTTTGAATCAGCGTTGCTCTCGACTGAAGATAAAAATGGAGAATTTCTAAACCTTTCCTCAATTGCTTATTGAAGTCTGAATGCAGCAATATAATCTAACCAAAAACAAAAGAAATGTATATCTTTCTCAAAAGTGAATAGACTTCTATTTCCTCTCTCCAGGTGATTTTACACAGTCTGCTGAGTAGGAAAAACAAACAGAAAATTGTGAAACATTGTAAGCTTTGAGTAATATTTGATATTTCAATATTATGCTTGGATTACCAATGGAAGTGAGTGGCATGTGGTTTGGTAAGTGGAATACTGTGCTTGGATCGAGTGCGCATTTACATGGACACTGCTGTATTGTCTTTGCTTTGACAGTCTGCAAGGCCTAAAAGAAATAGCTTTAAGCAGCCTCTGGCCTGAACAGTTCAATCATTGAGTACAGTTCAAAGGCACATCACTTATATCAACACCGTGATGTGTATTAAAGTTGTTACTCTTTCCTTTCAAGTGTCTTTTTCTGTTTTGGTTGAACTTGGTCTTGGAACTGAACTTATGCATGGAAGGTCATGACAAATAGTCTAAATATCCCAGGATTAGGGAGAGGGAAAACTGTTCCTGAGTTCTATCTGGTGGTCACTGCTGGAGGTGTGCATCTGCAGATGTCAGGTGGGCAGTGCTGTACGACCTCTTCCATCCATTGTTTAGGTTCACACTTTTTTGACTCCAAGAGGGAGCCTCTTGCCTGCTGGAAGTGCATATCCCAATTTGGGATATGCACTGTTCCCACCATTGAAATTAAAAATCATGTTAACTGTGTGCCTGTATTTCTAATACATGCTTTGTTTTATGTATTTGCTCTTCGAGTGTGTCAGGATGTTCTCAGTGTCAGCTGTGGTTCTGTTGGTAGCACACTTGCTTCTGAGTCATAAGGTTCCAGGTTCTAACTCTAGGGCTTGAGCACAACAAGTAAGGCTGACACTCCAATACAATACTGAGGGAGCACTGCACTGCACTGTTAGAGGTCCCCAGCTGCCTACTTGGGTGGATGTAAACGATGCCATGGCACTATTTTGAAGAAGAGCAGAGGAGTTATCCCCAGTCTGCTGACCAATATTTATCATTCAATCAACATCACAAAAGAACAGATTATCTGCTCATTATCACATTGCTGTTTGTGGAACTTTGCTGTGCGGAAATTGGCTGCTGCATTTCCTACATTACAACAATGACTACACTTCAAAAGTACTTCATTAGCTGTAAAGCGCTTTGAGATGTCTGGTGGTCGTGTAAAGCACTGTATAAATTGCAAGTCTTTTCTTTTTATGTGGGATGTGGTCCAGTTGTTCTCGGCCATATACGTCACAAGTGTGGTAAGTTCTGTACAGTTATCTGCTTTTCCTTAGAAAGCCAAAAGGTCAAATGAACATAACTGCATTTGAGACTGAGGACTCCAAACCCCAAGTCCACGATATATAATCAACAGGCATGTCCGGTACTTAACCAGAAAAACTCTCGGTAAAATGCACAGCAAAGCATTTTTTCAGAGGTATAAAGAAGCATCATGAGAAGGGTAGAAGTATGCATTTCTGTGAATTGTGCCTGAATTTTTATCATTTTGAGTTGAGGTTACGAACTCATTTCGCAAAATAGGACAAGAGAGAAACAAATCTTAAAACTGAAAGAAAAAGTTACACTTTACAATTTGAGACAAAGAGAAAAAGTGAAGGCTGACAAAAATTTTAAATGAACAGTTCAAGTATAAAACGTTCAGGGCCCTTAACTTGACCCTGAGCATGAAAAAAGAACGGCATACCATTTCATGAAGCCCAGTTTATTCGAACTGTCTGATTTTTTTCTTTAACAGTGGAATTTAAAGACGACAGTGCTCAATTCTGCATTTGATAAAATGGCATTTGAGTTACTTTAGGGGTGTCATTGGATGTGCCTTTAAATTTGTTGTGACTAATAGTATAATAATCTAAAGAGATTTCTGCAGGCAGGATGGAAAATGCAAAACAATTGACAGGGCCACTAATTTATGATGGTGGAATAAATAACATTCTGTTTTTGTTGCATGGGATTCCAGGAGCTTTACTGGCATTTGGAGGATTGCATTCTACAATTCTATTCCTTTATCATTAGGGCCCCTAATTTGCAGGATTGAATAACTCAAATGCTAGTTAAAATGTGTGGGATTTTGGGATCTTTACTAATATTTTGGGGATTGTATCCTGAAATTCTATCCATTACTTTCTGTGAAACTCACAAACCTGCTGATTAATAATCAATTTTATTCTTCCATGGTGCAGTTTTATCATTGGTTTGAGACCAGTACCTGTGCAGAATAATGCAGAACAGGCAGACATGAATTATACAACCAACTCAATGCTGGTCTCCAGCCAGGGAAAATGGAGCTTCTCATGCAAGTTCAAAAACTCATGCACAAAGTTCCATTTGTACATATTCACCTTTCGTATTTAACATGAACACTAAGTCGACAAGATAGTCAGCTCTTTGCTTAACATTAAAAAGGTGAAGTTTAAGCAATTCCAGGGCATTGCCTGAGAATATTTAAATACACTGCATTGATACTGCAGTTAATGTGGAATCAAGGTGGTGTGAAATTATTTGCTCAATATGATCTCACATTTGATTTAATGAACCTCACATATTAAACAGCCACACTTACTTTGCATCAGTGAAATAAGTATTGTATAGCTAAAGAAAACAGTTATATAGCACATTTCATGACCTCAGGATGTCCCAAAGCCCTTCCAATTAAGTCCTTTTGAAATGTAGTCACTATCGTAATATAGGAAACTTGGCAGCTAATTGGTGTACAGCAAGATCCCACAAACAGCCCAGAGATAATGACCAGGTAATCTGTTTGAGTGATACTGGTTGAAGGATAAATATTGGCCAGGACACTGGGGAGCATTTCCCATCTCTCTTTAAAATAATGCTATGGAATCTTTTACATCCACCTGAGAGGGCAGATGGGATCTAAGTGTAGCATCTCATCTGAAAGACAGCACCTCCAACAGTGCTGCACTCCCTCAGGACTGCACTGAAGTATCAACCTAGATTACGTGCTTAAGTCCCTGGAGTGTGACTCAAAGCCATAACCATCTGACTCAGAGGCCTGAGTGCTACTGCTGAGTCAAGGCTGACGCCAAGAAGTCTGGTAAATAGGGTTTTCTAAAGAAAAAGTAGTCTTTCATCAGATAAACTTAAGCACAGCAATGAAATTGAGAAGTTACAACAAGGAATATTTATGATCCACTGTCATTTATTCGTTCTAAATAAGCTCACTCTGTTAAGGTAGTATTCTATAATCATTCATTTATTTAAAAAACAAGGGTCAATCTATGAAAAGGAAATATTAATGGCTTGTAATTACATTACTATCAGCACTTGCTGAGTTCTGACACTTACTCTGTCTGGGGCACTGTAATCAATCTGTCTGATTTTGTTTTAATCTAAGTAAAATGTCGTTGCACAATTCCCGAGGACATTACATTTTCAAGAGCAGGCATTTTTTTTCTTCTGTGGTTTAGAATGCCGGTATATAACTGCATTGCTGCACTGCCTGAAATATTGTCTGGACAACCATTTTTTGCAGGAACCCTGAGGATTCCAAAGCTTATTCCCTATGGATGTAGGAAAGTGCTCAGACCACCACAAAGGAAATCCAATGCAATTTAGGGAAAATTAGTGAGGGAATCCAGTGCGTGTAACTAAACCATGGAAATAACCAGTGATGTAATGTGTAAAATATTTCGTGACAGAGAGCTCAGTTACACACAGATTCCAGGAGCCTCTGATTCAGGATATCCAGAAGCACTAGGCTTGGCTTCAACTTCTTTCTGTACTGGCATGATACACAACCTCTGCATTAAAATTGTACTTGTACTCTAATGTTCTATTTTATCCTTTGTTACACTAAGTAGCATGTTATGTATGTTTGTACATAAAGTGGCTTTTGATGATGACAGATAATGAGCCTCCCATTTCCGGCAAATAGAAATCCTAATAGAAATCTCCTGTCCTCCATCTCCTCCACCCTCACCTCCAACAATAAGTGTGAGGAGCTCATGGACTTCTTCGCCACTAAGATTGAAACTATCTGATCAGCTGCCTCTACCGTCTCCCTCCCCTTTCACTAGCCCACCGGGCCAAACTTACTCTAAAAGTCCCCCTGCCCTAGCCTGAACTCATATGTTTCTCTTGTTTCTCTCTTATCTCCCCTCATGCCCTCTCCGAGCACATGTTGTCCATGAGACCCAAATCCTGCTTCCTCAACCTAAGTCCCACTAAATTGCTGACCACTCAATTCCTCCGCCTGGTCCCCATGTTAGCTGATATTATTAACGGCTCTCTCTCTCTCTTCAGGTGTTATTCCTATTTCCTTTAAATCTGCTGTCATCACCCCTCTCCTCAAAAAGCTACCTTTAACCACACTGGCCTTGACCACCCCATCTCTACCTTCCATTCTTTTCTAAGGTCCTTGAATGTGCTGTCGCCTCCCAAATCCATGCCTATCTTTCCCACAACTCCATGTTTGAATCCCTCCAATTAAGTTTCCACCCCTGCCACAATACTGAAATGGCTCTTATCAAAATCACAAATGACTGTGACTGTGACAAAGGTAAACTATTCCTCCTCATCCCTCTTGACTTGTCTGCAACCTTTGACACAGTTGACCACACCATCCTCTTCCAACGCCTCCCCACTGTCATCCAGCTGGGTGCAACAGCTCTCAGGTGGTTCTCTTCTTACCTATCTAATCATAGCCAGAGAATAACTTGCAAAGGCTTCTCTTCCTGCTCTCAGACTGTTACCTCTGGTGTCAATTAGGATCTGTCCTTTGCTGCCTCCTATTTCTCACCTGCATGTTTCCGCCAAGCGTCATCATCCGAAAGCACAGCATTAGATTTCATATGTACGCTGACGACAGCCAGCTCTACCTCACCACTTCTTTCCACTCCTCCACTGTTGCTAAATTATCAGACTGCTTTTCCGACGTCCAGTACTGGATGAACAGAAAATTCCCTGCAATTATATATTGGGAAGACTGAAGCCATCGTTTTCAGTTGCAAACTCTGTTCCCTAGCTACTGACTCCACCCCTCTCCCTCGCAACAGTCTGAGACTAAACCTGTCTGTTTGCAAATTTGGTGTCATCGTTGACCCTGAAAAGAACTTCTAACCACATATTTGCACCATTGATAGACCGCCTTTTTCCACCTCAGTAACATCGCAAATCTTCACCCCTGTCATAGCTCAACTGCTGCTGAAACCCTCATTCGTGCCTCTGTTACTTCTAGACTTAACTATTCTAACACACTCCTGGCTGGTCTCCCACATTCCACCCTCTGTAAACTTGAGGTCATCCAAAGCACTGCTGCCCATGTCCTTACTCGCGCCAAGTCCCATTCACCCTTCACCCCTGTACTCACTGGCCTATACTGGCTCCCGGTCAAGCAACGCCTCAATTTTAAAATCCTCATTGTGGTTTGTAAATCCCTCCATAGCCTCACCCCTCCCTCTCTCTGTAATCTTCTCCAGGCCCATAATCTTCAGAGATCTCTGCGCTCTTGGCTTCTTGAGCATCCCTGATCAAATCGCTCCACCATTGGTGACCACACCATCAGTTGCCTGGACTCAAAGCTCTGGAATTCCCTCCCTACACCTCTTCACCTCTCTATCTTGCTTTCCTCATTTAAGACACCCTTAAAGCCTATCTCATTGACCAAGCTTTTGGTCATCTGACCAAATATCTCCTTAGGTGGCTTCGTGCCATGTTTTGTTTAACAATGCACCTGTGAAATGCCATGGGATGTTTTCTTTCATTAAAGGTGCTATATAAATATAGGTTGTTGTTGTAGTGGCTGCTCCAAAAGCTGAGCAGGTAAATACATCATGCTATGGTACTGTGCCATACTGACCAAAAAGGATGTCATAATCAATCCCTGTTCAGTGTTGAGTTAGATGGCATGAGACATGGAAACAGTGCAAGTGCTACAATTGGTCGCATGAATTCCCAAGCTGAAGGAATGGGGGCATATCAGCCTGGTTCCTGCTATAAGCATCTGTTGTGGTGGCCACATACCCCATGGTTGATTGAGTGTCAGCTTTAGCTCAGTAGTAGTATTCTCACCTCTGAGTCAGTAGGTTTTTGGTGCAATTTTCACCACAGAAACTTAAGCACGCAATTCAAGCTGACACTCCAATGCAGTACTGAGGGAGTGCTGTGCTGTCAGAGGTACCATCCTTGACATTGAACTGAAAGTGTGTCTGTCCTCTCAGATGGACATAAAAGATCCCATGGCATTCCTTGAAGAAAGGCGAGGTGCTCTCCTGGTGCCCTGCCCAACATTGATCCTTCAATCAGCACCTAAAAAACAGATGTTCTGGTTAGTTACTTTATTGCTGTTTGGGAGAGCTAGCTGTGTGCAAATTGGCTGTCATGTTTCATGTAGTAAAACAGTGGCTACATTTCAATAGTACTTCATTGGTTGGAAAGCACTTTGGGATGTCTTTGGGGTCATGAAAAGTGCTATATAAATGCAATTTCTTTTTTCTTTCTTTGATGGCAGAGTGTTGATGCTATGTGGTAGAACCCCAAATAAGTTGGCAGTGGAGTCCTGCATCATCTCTGACAAGGTGTGATGCTCCCACGCAGACAGCCCAATGCACTGACTAATTGATGGTGCACATGAAGCATTTTTCTTTTCAAGGTTGTGTCCCTAAAATCTGCACCTCTCTCCTGCAAGAAGATTGGGAGTGCGTTAGCATGGTCTCTATGAAAGGGTTGTGAAGATGTGTGAGGAAGCTAAGCACAGTGTGGGCACTGAGAGGACAAAGTAACAAGGGTGGTCAGAAGAGGGCATGAAAAGGTGAAAGAAAATATACATAGTGTGAAGTATCAAAGAACATAAAAGAAAGATGAAAGTTATGCAAATTCTAATGGAGTGAAAGCCGATTTTTGTTAGAGCCATTTTGAGGACAATAGTAGGTATTGAGTGTGTGACTGTAAGCCAAGGAACAGGGTAATTGGAGGAGAAGCTTGTGCGGCAAGCAAGGGAAAGATTACAGAAGGCTGTATTGAGAGAAAAAGAAATGCGAAAAGGAGTCTTACCTTGGCAGCCATGGTAAGGTCATTACATTTTTCCCATACTGCTGTTAGGTCCTGGGCATGATGCTGCTGACATCGACCTGCTCAGCCATCTTTTGCTATGCTTCATGTGGCTCCATCTGCCATCTGAAGGAAAGTGGATATCCTTCCTGGCCCTGACTTGCCAGTAAGCACTTCTGTGGTGACATCTGAAAGTTGGGGATCCCTGGTCATTGACAATGTGCTGGCTGCTCTGGAAATTCCCTTTCCACACACCACCAATGAAAACTCCACCTCTCCTTTAAGAGGTGCAGGCTGGCTTAAAGAAAGGGCAGGGCCACTGGAATTTGCTGCCTTCCCAAACAGCGAGCTGGCTATAAAGCTCACCAATCAAATCTAAGTGCAACCCGACCACCAAAATTGTTCAGGCCTCCCCCAGATGTCATCAGGTGGATGAAGTCATCAGCTCGCTTGCCAGTTGTTTTCCGAAGATGGAAATCGACATCTGGGGACTTTAGAATTTAAAATGTTGATTTTTTTGAAAGAATATTATATCTTTCTTGACAGTCTTGGACTAACAACATTTTTAGGAACAGAAGTAGGCTATTCAGCCCCTACTCTGCCATTAAATTAGATCATGGCTGATTTGTATCTTAACTTCCATCTAACCACTTTGATTCCATAACTCTGAGCTAACAAGAATCTATCAGTCTCAGCTCTGAAATTTTCAATTGACCTAGCATCTGTATGGGGGAGGTGGGGGTATTGAGGTAGAGCTTACACTAGGGGATCACATATTTTCCCATTTTCAATAAGTATATACAAAGGCCTATTGATTCTTGCCAATGTATCTAAAGACGACTGCACCAACAAAATTGGTAACACTTCATTAATCACCATGCTGATTATGTTCATCGTCTTTCATTTTTCTAACTTCTATTAAAAGGTACCTAAAAATGTTATGAGTTTTCATTATGCAAGCAGAATTTAGAAAACAATCAACATGTTGACACTTGAAACTCACCTTGACATTGCTCCTTCAACACGTTTTTGCCGCCATTACTTGTTTGGCAACTATATAAAGGAAAGTGCAGTAAGCGACACGATGGGCTGAAATTTATGTTGCCGTCGCTGTGATCGGTGGCGGCCACAAACAATGGTGGCCTGCACGCGCGGGCTGAGCTTTGCGGAGCCACAGTGATATTCAGCACGGCAGCTCGTTTAAATGGCTGGGGCAGACTGCCCACCTGTCACCACCCCCCACCCCGATGATGTGGAGAGGGTGGGTAGTCCGTCCCCGGCAACGGTGTCAGTAGCCACTGCGCAGGTGCCGTTGCCATTTTTAAAAAGCTTCGAGTCCTACATCTTAATTTAAATCTTTAAAGGGACGGTGAGTTAAAGTAGATTTGACAAAGTCAAATAAATGTTTTCAGCCCCTCTCCCCCCCAAAAAAATAAACATATAATTCATTCCTTGCCCTCGCGCCCCCCCCCCTCCAAAATACTTACGTTGTACATCTTAACTTTCCCCCCCAAAAGTTCATACACTTGACCCCTTTCCACCATCCCCGACACCAATTGGAAGAGTTTAACCCGGCTCCCCCCCACCTTCACTGAAATACTTACCTGCTCCTCCCTCCCCATGGAGATCCGAAGGCGCAGGAGTGCGAACCATCGGTAACAATATCGGAGTGGAACGGATGACGGGAGCGGGTAAATCATTAATTCCTTCATTTGCATTTTTTTTAATATGTAAATTTGGTCCCGTTGCCGAGCGGCAGGGGTGCCGGCATGAGGCCTCGCCACCACTGGCAATATGGGGCCGGACCATCCTGGCGTCGGGAAGCATGGCGGGCCTTTTCCAGAGGCATTTTCCAGACTCCCCGGCCATGACCCCCGGTGCCAGGGGGGCTGTAAAATCCAGCCCAATACTTTAATTAGGCACTTTTTAAATTGCAAATAATCTACCAGTTGAAATTGTGAAGATATTTGTTTCAGTGGAACACTTGATGATGTATGACTTTAGAGAATGGCATATGAGTGCTTGCCTGATTGATATGTTGGTAAGTGCACTACCCAATATGATTCTGAGCCATACAGTCCAGGAAAGTTGAGGTTTGTTTGACTGCTGTCCATTAAGTTACCTGATCTCACCTACAACAACAACAACCTGCATTTACATAGCACCCAGCATCTCAAGGCAATTCACAGGAGTATAATCAGACAAAAATTGACACCCAGAGAAAGAGATATTAGGATGGATGACTAAAATCTTGGTCAAAGAGATAGGTTTCAAGGAGCATCTTAAAAGGAGAGAGATATCAAGAGGCAGAGAGGTTTAGGGAGGGAATTCTAGAGCTTAGGGCCTCATTGGTTTGACGGCGCAGACACCAATGGTAGGGCAAAGGGAGTGGGGGATGCACAAGAGGATAGAGTTCTTAGAGGATTGTAAGGCTGGAGGAAGTTACAGAGATATGTAGGAGATACCAAATTCTTCTCTTCTGTGCATAATGGCACATGAGGCAACCCATTTCTTGCACCACTTCACATACACCAGATGATGTTTTGGGTTGTTTCCATAACTTAGTCCCTCTTTACATGGACAGGTTCGCCTAACTCACAACCCTCATTCAGGAAAACTAGCTCGATACGATTGTCACTCCACTTCCATTGGACTCAAGTATCCTGCCTGATCTCAACGGGGTATTCTGAGACCAGGACTCTCATCTCTGCTCTTTGGGACAGATTGGCAATATGGGTATTGCAAATATACTCCAGGGAAAAGCACCATCCAGGATTCCATCATTCAGTGACTCTATTAGGGAATACATGTGTTAGCTGAGGGCAGCGTTGGGCTCAGCTGTCATACTTTCTGGCTGAATAGCCTGCTAACAATTTTTGTCAGGGGTGGTATACAAAATAATGGGTATAGATGCAAAGCTGCAGGAGATTCAGCTCCTGAGTAATCAAATGCACTAGTCACTACCTTGAGGAGAGGAGAGGGGAAGGAACAGCAGAGGAGGTGAGGGCAGGGGAGGAGGTGAGGAGGGGAGGGGGAGGGGAGAGGAGAATAAATAGTATCAAAACAGACATTAGAAAGAGTGATCGGCCTTTATTTGAATTTTAAAAATATTTCTGTCGGTTTCTTTTTTCATTGTTTTTCCATTAATATTTTGCCTTTTTCCTTTTTGTTCCTTTCTTTCATTGCCACACTATCTTCTAGGAGGTGGCGATTTCATTGGTGGTGTAAGAGATAATCTCCCAGAAGACCCAGAGCAGATAGGGCCCCCTGATGACAGCACTTCTGTTTCTCCCTCTGAAAATAGCTTGTCTTCCTCTGTGTTGCTTCTTCTCAATCTACCTGTCATGTTGCTGGCCAAGGAACATGGTAACTACATGACTGGGAGCAAGTGGTCTGACTAGAACCCTTGAAGTCAGAACCAAGGCCTTCACCACAAGCAGCATAAATCCCTCTCAACTTCACCAACTTAAAATAGCATTAGAAAACTCACTGCACTTCTACAAATTTAGCAAGAGCCAGTCAAAATCAATCAGCAACTTACCTGACAGTAGTCGATGATCCCTTTAAATAGCGCTCGTGGGGCGCCATCCTGCGGTTGAATACATGTTCAGCTTACGAAAGGATGATAGTTGGAGCGGCGAGTTCGAAAATTACAGCACTGGCATCAAAGCAGCCTTACATGTTAACAGACGTCGTGATCTGTCTACTCTGCATACTTTTGCTCATGTTTCGAGTGCCTGCACTAATGCCCGCACCAAAATTATGTTCAGCGTGAACCGCACTGGAAGTGGGCATGTGTAGCATGGCTGCCATTTTGGTACCAAAATGGCACCCTTAGCGACGAAATTATGGGTGCTACAGAGCCAAATTTTGCAGCCCTTGTGTCAAGATAAGAAGTAACTGGAACCTGCCCTATTTTAGATCATGGTGAAAAATCTAAGATACAAGCTGTTGCAAAAATTGTACTCGAGGCTGTTTTTAGAATAATTACTAGTTTTGAAAACAATTATTTTATTAGCATTCAGTGACTTGATCTGTGGCAGTCACCTTATGTAGCTCTATAAACCCCGTGCACTGTGTATGTCTCCATCCGTTCATGGTTTGAATGGCATGCCACAACACTGGGAGAATCAGCAAGCTGTTGATTTTGTAATGGAGCACTGGTATTTGGCTGTGTCACTGATCCTATAAGTTCCAAAATGGTATCGCTGTGGGGATATGGTGCCATTCTCAATAAACATTAATAAAATGCCTTTTCTTAGTTACATAGTGAGGCAACAGTTTCCAACATCCTGACTAGAATTTTCTTTTTACAGTGTCTTAACCAGGGAGGAAATAGTTCTTTAAATTTCTGGCAACAAATGAGGTAATTTCCTCCTTCAGCCTAAATTCTGACATGCCACCAAGAAAGTGCTCTATAAGTTAGTTACAATTAGCTCTTTGTTGACTGAGTTCGACAGTGCAAGCCTACATTTAATACCAGCAAATAAAATGACATTAAATTACACTGAGTAGTGCTTTGCAACAGTGCCATGGTCAATGCAAAGTGGCACAAATATTAATTGGAACATTTATCTGCCCATAGGCTATCAACACTTTCTTTAAAGGAATTTATTTGTCCAAAAACACTTGGGGTAAGTTTAAGTCAGAGAAAGGATGTGAGAATTGATCTTGTGCAGAGTTCCATACATAATGTTAATGCTAAAATAAAGATTATTGCAGCTTTAATAAAGGAATGAAGTTCTGAACATTTAATGCTGAAAAAGTGTGACATTCTTTTTTTTAATCTTTAGCTGCTTTTAGTTTTCAGATTTTAAATTATAAAAAATAAGAATTAAACATTAAATATTCCTCTGCTCCACAGGTTCCACACGTCGGTGTCCTTTGCATCTCCTTAAGCTTATCCAACTGATATAGAGCTCACCATCAGCAAAGAATGAGCAAAATGTTAAGCAAGCCTTTGCTTCATAGACAGGAAGGAAAAAAAATAAACTTCCAGCACCATCAAGGGTAAGCAATGAGATCCAGGTCGCTAATCTACAGTCCTTGCATCTGACGATAATGATTGATAACATCATTCTCATTATCAAACTCTTTCCTCAATTATCCTTTCCTTCCTGATTTGCTAAAGCTGCTTCAGATCCTTATCAAACCAGGAACAGAACACCCACAACTGTGTCTCTAAATTACACAAATAGCAACATTTGTGCAGAGACCCTGGTATATGTGAAATTTGCAGTCAGTATCTCTCTAGATTCTGATCCTAACCTAAACTGTAGAATGAGACATAACTGTTGAGGCTAATCAGAGAACAGGAGATAAAAGGAAATAATGGGAGATAAACAGTCATGGTTGCAACCCTAATCTGTGCAAGAATGCTTCCTTTCTAAGATGTAAGATACAGTTAGGAAGTGAAATTACACCAGGATTGCAAAATTTTCTAGGCAATCGAGATTAATGTATTTTTTGGCTTTGAATGCTGATTAATAGAGTGGTCCTATAAGGGCAATGAGGGTATCTGGAAGAGATATAAGAGCTAAAAATTAACAACAGGACTGTTTAGCATACTTAGATGACTGTCTGGTATCTCAACAAAGCTGTTAATCCATTCAAAGTAAACAGATTAACATATGCATTAAAATAGCAGACAGAGGAATGTCCTATATATGAATGCATCAATTATTCAACTTCTAATATTTCTGATGATAAATCCTAGGCTATAATCTTCACCTACTAGATTGGGGACGAATTTCAGAGCATGGTCTGAAAGGAATTGTTGATAATATTGAGCATTCATGACAAATGGGAAATGGTCTATTTTTATGTGAATGTGACTGAAGATGATATCTAAGGAAGGTAAATGGCATTTTTCCCATACATGCAGCAGGTCCAGGAATGTGCCAAATTTAATGCGAGTTATTTACTCTTTAGACGATGCTAAAGTATTTTGGTTCTTCAATAATACCAACGTTTTTGGGGCCAAAATTCCTTGTGGCATGATTCATACAGTTGCACTGGAATCAAACACACCAGTGCTCTCTGGCACTGGGTCTGCCAGAGTTTGCAGGGTCAATGGGCAGCACTTAATTTGCACGGTGCAGGTGGATGTAAATGCCATGATGGGTGTAATTTGTTAAAGGCATCAAATAAGTTAACCTGGGACATTATATTACACTTCAGAAATAGAACTAAGGAACACAGGTTCAAAATAGTAAAAGTTAACTTTAGGACTGATAGAATCATACAATGTGTAGACGACCACTCATGAACTGTATGTAACCTGGTAAGTGGGGAAATAGTGTGTGCAGCTAAAAGTGGTAAACAAGGGTACACAGTAGGGAAGTGGGATGTGCTGAGACAGCAATGTGGTGTAACGGTACTGCTAAAGGGGAAGTGAATGTACTGAAACCCGTAAGGTGGTGATTACGACATGGCTAACTATTGCTAAGTCTGTAACTGACGTGCCCTGTGGGCTGGTTGGTTGGAGACCAGGGATCGGCAGAGTGAGGTGATGCCTTGTTATCAGACAATATCTGGAGAACAGAGAACTAGTTAGGCAATGTGATCGAAACCTGGGGATGAGGCTACCAAAATAAACAGATGTCAAAACCGTGCAAGGTTGACCAACTGTGGCTGACGTAGCGCGCCTGTGGTGTTAGCCAACTGCTGATCAACCAATCACTGTGCATCGGGTAGTCAGGTCCAGCCGAGCTGATCATGTAGGTAGCACACACGGAACAAGGTATAAGAAAACGTGCTTCGAATTGCTAGCTAGCTAGCTCAGGACTAAGTAGTCTGATCAACTACTTGGAGAACCGAAAGGGGAAGACTGATCATCCACTCCATTCTGACTCTCGGATGAACCTAAGAACCTAGCTTACATGGATGCATGAGTATAATCCCTATTGAGGATAAGATTTTGGAACACTATGCTATGTGTGAACAATAATTTGGTAGTCTTGAATTGTTGATACCCAAAGTAAACCTCCGGATCAGAAGTGGGGATAGATTACAAATGATACAGCACAGAGAGAGGCCATTCAGCCCAATGTACCTGTGCCAGCTCTTTGGTAGAGCCATTCAATTAGTCCCACTTCCCTGCTCTTCCCCCATAGCCCTATAATTATTTCCTCTTCAAATATTTATCCAATTTCCTTTTAAAAGTCACCATTGAATCTGCTTCCATCACATTTTTGGTCAGTGCGTTCCAGATCAAATAACTCACTGAGTACAAAACATTCACTGCATCTCTTCTCTGGTTCTGTTGCAAATTATCTTGAATAATTTCGGAGTGACTACTTTCTACTTCCTGCAGGACAACTTCAAAAATTCAACCAATATCATGTCAAAACTAGAGCTGATTGAATTATACATAAATAAATCATGTTGAGATAGAATCTTCCAAGCAAGCAAAATTTTCTCAAGACCACTTGTTTTGTAAGATTGTTACAGCTTCACTGGAATCTGAAACAATTCACCTCTGTCCTTCCAATATCTCACTTAAAATAGAGGTCTTATAAGAACTTCATCAGAACTGTTTTAACCGAGTGTTTATCTTGAAACAATTTTTTTGGCTTTAAGTGTTCATTTATAATGCCACACATTCTTAGAAAATGTGTGTGTGCCACTTTTCATTTACTTTGTAAATCAACTGACGCAACATTTACCAGATGACTCACTGTATACCATTGTGATCATGACATATTAAAATAGATTGGCTCCAAGACCTTTGCCCAATGCACAAACAGAACCCCATACATGGCAAGCTATAATATTATTTCTATTTGCCACTGTCGTCCAGTCCGGGTGTGTAAATCAGTAATCTAGAGATGTGATTATAAGATGTTAATGGACATGAATTATGATCCAAAGTGCTACATTGTGCACAACAACAAGATGCTACAATAATTCCTTACTTTTTTTTCTATTTTTTTCCAACAGGGGTGTCATTGCAGACAGCAACAGACAGCAAACTCCCACCAATCAAAAAATTATTTGACAGGAAGTGATGCATGGGTTTATCCTGCCACATTTACAAATTACAAAACATTATCTCATTTCTAACCAACAGGGTGGTTATTTTCCAGAATCAATGGCAAATCATAGATCTGAATTTAACCAACATTCACAGAACAACAACAAATGAATAGTCTGTCAGTTAACAGTTCATGTCCTGTTACATTTGGCACAAGGCATGCTTCATCTGACAGAGAGATGCATGGAGTGGCAATCTTTACCAAGCCCAAAACTACACAGGGAGAAGGTTGAGGTGGGGAGGGAAATTTGGCTCAAGGTTTGATGTGTGCGTAGCCCATATGGAAAATCATTTAACAACTTTATAACTAAAGTTTCTACATCATAAGAGCCAGAAGAAGTTAGATTTGCATTTTAAAAATCAGTCCTTTGGAAAATCTGATTTTAACCAATTCCACACGGTGGAAGCCTGGCAAATGGACAATTAAAATGGCTGCAGTGACTTACTTCCTGGAAGCTGCAATTTTAACCTACTATATAGAGGAGGTGAACGGAACATCTGCTGGAAGGCAAAGGGGTCTTGGAATGTGTAGAACCCAGCCCTAATGATGTCACTGGGGCCAGAATGTAGTTGTAACCCAAGGCAACCTGGAGGCAAACAGATCATGGGACAGAACAGGTCCAGAAAGGCAAGGCTTTGTCTCCTGTGGTTGAGGAGGGGCAAGAGTTAAAATCTCCTAGGATTAAGCTACTGAGGGCCGGCTGATTTCCTGTCAGCGTCGGACTTCCTGTCAGCAGATAAAATCTGGGCTAAAAAATTTAGTTTGAAATTAAGAAACTTTTGATGAAACCCAGACTGACGAGTCCACAGGCTGAAAGGTGGTAACTCCAGTCATGAGCTAGTACTGTTCAGGAGTTGTGGGATAGAGGAGCAATTTGTGCCAGTCGCCACCTCGGAATGGCCCCATTCATAAAAATGTTTTAATGCAGATGAGAGTGGCCTTGTCCCTGTTAAGGACACAGGCCTTCAGTTAAATTACCCATAACAGAACTACTTAGGTTATGCCGAACATGGTCATTCTAATCTGGGGTTGATATGAGACCCTGCAAAAGGGGGAGGGTTACAAATTCTTTGGCCTCCTTGTCTCGAGAGACAATGGATAATCGCCTGGAGGTGGTCAGTGGTATGTGGAGCAGTGCCTGGAGTGGCTATAAAGGTCAATTCTAGAGTGACAGGCTCTTCCACAGGTGCTGCAGAAAAATTTGTTTGTCGGGGCTGTTACACAGTTGGCTCTCTCCTTGCGCCTCTGTTTTTTTTCCTGCCAACTGCTAAGTAAGGAAAATTAAAAATTGTGAAATGCAACCTCAACCTGCTACATATGCACCTGCCATGTCTGTGTCCTGCTCTTGACAGAGGTGGGACACTTTATTATAATATTGATAGTAGGATCCCGCAGTGCAATTGGGGGCTCAATTAAATTGAGCACTGGGTGGGGCTGGGTTTCCCAGGGCTAAAGGGAAGAGAGATTAGCTGCATCCAGCAAGTGGGTACTTTTTATAGCACTGCCTATGATCCAGGAGGAGGAGGAATGCTTCCCCTCCCCACCTCCTGCTACCCCCCCACTCGCCCCTCAAGCAAACCTATTGCAGATCACGGCCTCTCTTCATTGCCGCGATCTGCCAACACGCAACCCCCCGCAAGCCTCGATCTTTGCCTCCCGATTGCCACGTTCCAACCCCACCCCTACCAAGCCCCAATTTTTACCGGTTGCCTGGTGCTGTCCCCAGCAATCTCCAGCTGGGGCTATCTGCCACTGGCTTTCCTGTGCAGTTGCAAGGCAACCTGTCAATCTGGCTGTCTACCTGGTGGGAAATTGAATAAAAATGATAATGAGGTTCTGCCATTAAATTCATCAGGACCTCCATGTTCCAGGGTTTTCAGCCACACAGCTGTGTTGCTCTACTTCTTTCCTGCCTCCCGTAAATATTAGGACCAGAGCCTTTAATACTGAATGGTTAACAAGGAGAGTTCAAGCATAATAAAGATACCCGAGAAGAGTTGTGGTTTTGCAAATCACTGGTGTCATGCTTCCTGCATTAAATAATGCTTAGTGTTGCTGACACTTTATGACACTGCCCCAGATAATCATACTAATTAAAAGTAAGATCAATTACAAACGCTAAAATTTCATAATATGGGAAGGAAAGCGATAATTGCTATTGGAAGGTTTGATATCTGAGTTGAGAGAAACACTCAGGTAATTATTTTGCCATACATTAACTAAGTGTTACCATTGACATTGAGGAATTTGTTTTTGGTGGAATCGCTAACCTGTACTTTTTGTTCCTCTTCTTCGCTTCTAAAGTGTTGCTGAGCCTTGGGCACTGGAGCTCCTCAGTGCCTCCCACTAGTGGCCATTTTTCATGTGTGACCTTGGACAGTTTCAGCAGGTGATTTGATCAATTATTTGGTCCTGTGAATTCTAAAGCCACTTTCAGTATCTGTCTAACACTGCAGTCTTGCATTTGTGCTGTCAAGAAGCAATGTAGAAGCAGCAGAAATGGTCAGAATTAATGGGGATGTCCAACTCGTGCCATTGTGCCTACATCAACATATTGAACTGGTGCTTCCTGCACTGATTAAGATGGCCACCAGAAATATGTTCCTTGCACAAAATGGTAACTGCTCGGGATAATTGGCATGTGCCCATTTTTCTACTTCATTTCATTCTCTGCCTGCCTGTTTATGCGGTTTCATATGGAGACAAAAATTGCGGCCTCTATAGTAGAAATTTGATAAGAACAACTTTAATTTTACAGCTGAAATGCTGTTAATCAGAGTGAAACTGATCGTATCTGAAATGAAAGGAGACTACTTAAAGCAGTGAGATATCAAAAAATAATTTGTCTGCACTTCAGACGTGACCTTAGCATAACCACCTGCATGAGTGGATTCCACAGATAATGACATAGGAAAGATCTTCAAGCAATATTAATGTGTTACAACTGGAGGACTCTGTTTCCCCATTCTTTTCCACTATTATCTCTCCTTCTTTCATCATTTACCTTTATACACCGTCCCTTTGTAAATAGGCAAAATATTCAATGAGTCATGCGTTCTTTCACAGTACGACACCAAGCTTGGTTGAGCAGCAGGGAATGTGTCTTTATAAGCTGAGGTAAATCAAGTACACATACCAATTTTATCCCATTATAGATATACTACCCAGTGGCTTAGCTGGGGACCAGTGAAACTCATTGCTGACCTGGTCCATCCGGTTAATTCAATGAGCAAGGCAGCACATATGATATAGTCATGAGTTTTATCAAATAAGGGAATATGACAAACAAAAATAGACACCTATCTTCACCCACAAGAAATAGCTCAGTATAAACCCTGTAGATGTGTAAGTAACTTTGGGTTTCCTATCACAAAGCAAATAGAGTTTGTAGCAGAAACGGTGGTTATTGATGTTGTGTAAAAGACCCATGAGTCTCTTAACCATTTGAGGCATGGCAAGGTATAGTCCCAGTGAAGTATCATTAGCAACACCTCAACAGCTTCCAACCTCATAGCCCCGCAATCCCGGACAGCCCGCTTCTACTTCCTTCCCAAAATCCACAAACAGGACTGTCCCGGCAGACCCATTATTTCAGCTTATTCCTTCCCTATTGAACTTATTTCTTCCTATCTTGACTCTACCTATTCTCCTCTGGTCCAGTCTCTTCCCACCTACGTCTGTGACTCTTCTGACACCCTACGTCATTTTAACAATTTCCAGTTTCCTGGCCCCAACCGCCTCCTCTTCACTATGGACGTCCAATCTCTCTACACCTCCATCCCCCACCAGGACGCTCAGAGGCCACTCCGCTTCTTCCTTAAACAGAGGCCCAACCAGTCCCCATCAACCACCACCCTCCTCCACCTGGCAGAACATGTTCTCACATTGAACAACTTCTCCTTCAACTCCACTCACTTCCTTCAAGTAAAATGTGTTGCTTTGGGTACCCGCATGAGTCCTAGTTATGCCTGTCTTTTTGTGGGATATGTCGAACATTCCTTGTTCCAGTCCTAGTCAGGCCCCCTCCCCCAGCTCTTTCTCCAGTACATTGATGGCTATATCGATGGCGTTTCCCGCTCCCGCCCAGAACTGGAAAACTTTATCAACTTTACTTCTAATTTCCATCCTTCTCTCACCTTTACATGGTCCATCTCTGACACTTCCCTTCCCTTCCCGACTTCTCTGTCTCCATCTCTGGGGATAGGTTGTCTACAAATATTCATTATAAGCTCACCGACTCCCACAGCTACCTTGACTACACTTCTTCACACCCTGCCTCCTGTAAGCACTCCATTCCATTCTCCCAGTTTCTCCATCTTTGCGCATCTGCTCTGATGATGCTACCTTCCATGACAGTGCTTCTGATATGTCTTCCTTTTTCCTCAACCGAGGAATTCCCCCCCCCACCCCACTGTTGTTGACAGGGCCCTCAACCGTGTCTAGCCCATTTCCCGCACCTCTACCCTCACCCGTTCACCTCCCTCCCAGAACCGTGACCAGGTTCCCCTTGTCCTCACTTTCCACCCCATCAGCTTCCACATCCAAAGGATCATCCTCCGCCATTTCCGCCACCTCCAGTGTGATGCCACTACCAAATGCATCTTCCCCTCCCTTCCCCTATCAGCATTCCGAAGGGATCATTCCCTCCGCGACACCCTGGTCCACTCCTCCATTACCCCCACCACCTCGTCCCGTTCCCATGGTGCCTTCCCCTGCAATTGCAGGAGGTGTAATACCTGCCCATTTACCTCTCCTCTCCTCACTATCCAAGGCCCCAAACACTCCTTTCAGGTGAAGCAGCGATTTACTTGTACTTCTTTCAATGTAGTATACTGTATTCACTGCTCACAATGTGGTCTCCTCTATATTGGGGAGACCAGACACAGACTGATTGACCGCTTTGCGGAACACCGCCGCTCAGTCCGAAAGCATGACCCCGAGCTTCTGGTTCCTTGCCATTTCAACACCCGCCCTGCTCTCATGCTCACATCTCTGCCCTGGGATTGCTGCAGTGTTCCAATAAACATCAACGCAAGCTCAAGGAACAGCACCTCATTTACCAATTATGCACGCTACAGCTTGCCAGACTGAACATTGAGCTTTTTATTTTTGTTTTTATTTAATTTTTTTCTTATTTTTTTTTTGTGTTTATTTTATGTTAGTTTGTTTCTACTGTGCCTACCCACTGTTCTTTTCATGTTTCTGCTTGGGGCCAGGCTGCTCGGTTTTCTGTCCATTAACACCCTCTCTGTACTAATGCTTTGTCTTTCAGCACACCATTAACATACCGTTTGCCTTTGCTCCATGACCTTCTGGTCAGTTATTCTTTGTGACCTTGTGACCTTCTCTTTTGTTATCTCTTGCCCCACCCCCACTTTGCTTGCTTAAAACCTTTCACAGTTCTAATATCTGCCAGTTCTGATGAAGGGTCACTGATCTGAAACATTAACTCTGCTTCTCTCTCCACAGATGCTGCCAGACCGACTGAGTATTTCCAGCATTTCTTGTTTGTGTATTATTAGCAACACACTGTCATCCAATGCATCAGTCTGCTTAATCCACGGAGATATTCAACTTGGCCCTGAAAGTCCTTGGGATACAATTCCAGTGGTTACACCAGCATCTCATCGAAAGCTCTGCCTAAGTTTGCAGGGTCAGTGGAGAGGCACTTAATATACATGGGGTGGGCAGACACATCTGTGGCACTTTCCTATTTCGTATAGCAAGATGTCTGGAATGCCCCCCATCCTTCTTCCAGGCTCCACCCAAATAATCCTCAGCCCACTGTGGAAGAGGCCCAATCAAGATTTTTGGTTAAATTGCTCCATTCCTCAGAGGTCAACTGAGTTAAACTGCATAATTGCGGTTTCCGCTGATCTTCTATTGAAGTTATGGTCGCCAATTGAGAGAACCAACAAGTAAATTCTTGGTGTGAATTTTATTATATGAGCTATGAGTTACTGTAGATATCAAGAAGCCCAGATTTAGGAACAGCAAAACTGAGCTATCTGCATCACAAGTATACTGACATTGAGAAATTAAAAAATGCCAGCAAACTGACAGATTCTGACAATAAAGGTGCTTTTCTCAAATTTGTCACAATACTTCTATAAACCCACAGTTTTCACATGGACAGATATTCATGATGTAAAATAGGAAACAATGGCTTGCTTCTTTTCAGTTTGATTATAATTTGCTTTGTTGGTAATGGGGCTCTTCAAATTCAGCTGAGTGACATTGATGAGCATTTAAGGAGATACTGTGCTGGTAACATAGTGCTAATGTTAGTGATACTAGTACTCTAGGAGCATGAGTTCAAATCCCACCACAGCAGCTGGTGGAGTTTAAAAATTTATTAAAGCAGAGATTGACAGATTTCTAAATACAAATGCTACAACAGGATGTGGGGATAGTGTGGGGAAAAGGCATTGAAGTGGATGATCAGCCATGATCATATTGAATGGCAGGGCAGGCTTGATGGGCTGAATGGCCTATTCCTAAACCGAAATGAATTCCTGTTGGAAGCTGCTTTGCAAAATAGTGGCTCTGATTTTAACTGGCTCCACCTGGCAGAAACCAATTGCTGTGATGGGGAGGGCAATTTAAATAAAATGAGTTGGTTATCCCCTCAGATCCCTCTTCTTTCCTGCCATGTGCCAATGTTAACCCATGCTTCAGAGCAGGCATTGCAGGACACTCACAGGAAGGAAGTGGGGTGCTACTTTAAATATGCAAATCAGGCCTGATGATGTTATCAGGATACAATTTCAACCACAAACCTGAGAGGGCAGCAGAGCGAAACAGGTAAGGTCAGCTTCCCCCATAAGGCAAAAGCTGTTGGGAGCTCGATCCTGGGACAGAAGGTAAGTTTTAAGTTTATTTTTCAGGTTTCCTTGAACATTAGGAGGACCTTACAAGGAAGCCTTTGGTCTCTCCTGCATTCCCCCACCCCACTCCACCACCATCTTCTCCCTGGTCACAACGAGACCCCCCCTCCCACTCCCCACTAACCGCCAATGATCGTTCCCATGGTCCCTGCCTCAACTTACTGCTGCTAAATTCCTGCTCCCGGCCACAAGCCAGGCTGTCAATTTGGCCAGCTGTCGGGTGCAAGTCTGCACTGTTTCATTTATTGAGGGCCTCCACCTCCTTGGCCTTGTTGTCTCCGCGGTACCTCATTCTCCCCCATCCTCCCCACTTCCCCATTAAAATCGAAGCCAGTGTGTCTATTAATGCTGCTAGATAATTTGCTGTCCCGATTTTGATCCCATCAAAGTTCCATGATCGAGTATCATCAATACCAGGCTCAGGCACACAACAATAGGCTGTAACAGTGATATTAAACCAACATTAAGTGCTGCCTTTGTCCAAACTGTTGCAATGAGGAAACCTTCTGAAAATAAATTGCAGGGAATAATCATTTCTAGCTTCAATTAAAATCCAACTGGCAAATATTCTAGCAACATTCCATCATGGCAGTGGACTAATAAAAAGTGACTCCTTCAGTTCAAATAATCACTAATTCGCTTAAATATAGCTTAAGGCATATTGCTTTTCCATGGAGAAGAGTAGCATACTGTGCCCACTTGGGATTGTTAAGTTTGATTTGGAAAATTATATGTTTCAGCATGGTATTTAAGTCAAGCTTTGATGCTTTTGGAAAGACTGACTTATTACCTGACTTGAAATGTTAGCCCATTACCTAAATTAAACTTAGTGAAGCCAAACATTTCAGGCTGCCTTTTATGTTTTAAGGGATTTTGGAATTTGCATTTGCTTTTTGTCCATTCTTCATTGTTTTAATAATGTTGCATTCAAAACATTGCTGACATATCTTTAAAATGTAATATGCCATCAGTGATCTGCAACTGATAGTTTCATGATGGTTTCAGATTTACCTTTTAACTTAAGTATGAATGCCACTGGTGACACAAGTTTGTGTGATGTGTTCATGCTCATAGTAATACTTGCTCTTTGCAAAGATTGATTTTTCCACTTTTCTTTGGAATCTAAAGAAAAGTTCAGTTTTTTTTTTACTATTTCTCTTGGGACACACTGGCAATGCTGCATGTATTGCCCAAAGCTGATGGAGAGCCCTCTTCTTAAAATGCTGCAATCTTTGTGGTGAAGGTGCCTGTATGATATCTCGAGAGACTCCCCGGATTTGATCCAGAGGCAATGATGAGATGACAACATATATCCAAGTCAGACATGAAGATGAGGGTGTATCCAAGATATTGCCGCTCTTTTTCTTCTTGGTGGTAGAGGTCGTGAGGCTGGGAGGTGTTGTTGAAGCAGTGTTTCCTGTAGCTAGTACACACAGCAGCCACAATGCACCATGTATATAGAGCAGATGGATATTGAGTTCAATGATTAGAGGTGCCAATCAAACAAACTGCTTTCTCCCACATGTTATTGAGCATTTTGTGTATTATTGTGCTGCACTCATCCAGGGAGTAATTTGGATTCCACTACACTCCTCACTTGAGGCTTATAAATGGTGAAAAGGCTTTGAGGGGTCAGGAGGTGAGCCACCTGACACAGAGTACCCAGCTTCTGCTCTGATCTTGTGAGAGCGTGTCAATATCACAGGTCCAGTTAAGCTTCTGATCCATGTTGACCCCAAGTTATTAATAGTGGGGGATATGGCAATAAGGGTTGTTGTTGGTCAAGGGGAGGTGATTGAGCTTGCTTTTGTTGGAGGTAGTCATTATCTGGCACTTCTGATTGTTACCTGCTACTTGTCAGCTCAAGTCTGAACATTGTCTAAATCTTACTGTAGGCCAGCATGGGCCTGTTTATTATCAGAGAAGTTCAGAATGGAGCTGAACATTGTGGAATCATCAGCAAGCCATTAAGCAGCATAATCATTCTTTTTATCTTACTTGAGCCCTGGATTACAAACTGACACCATAATTACAATCTTTGTTTCTTATATAAAAGAGGATCTGTGGAGATAAAAGTTACCTTTCCATCATTGCATATACAATCAGACAAAAAAATTGTTTTTTTTTTCTGATTGTTTAAGTAAATTATCATGGCATAATATGCAGTCAAAATAAACATTAGAGAGACACCTGTTTAATGCTTGTTCTCCACTTCCTCTCTATTATAAGCAGTTGCTTGTTTAGTCACTATGCCTCCCTGTCTGGATCTCTGGCCTTCATCATTTTTGCCTTGTCATCCATCTCCAAGTTTCAAAACCCCCCTATGGACCTTCTTTTTGATTGTGCTTCCAAGTTGCCTTTCCCTTTCTCTCCTTGGCTTATTGCCCACTCTTTCTGTCCACCATCCTGCAATGAGCTTTGTGACTTTCTGTTTGTGAGGAATGCTATAGGATTGTAAATAGTTCTTGTTATATTTTTCAGATTAAAGTTGCTAGTTAATCAACTTATATTAGTTTTGAAAAACTATTCTTCACTGGAAATGCTGAGACCATATTGCACTTAAACTTAATTGATATGTTTATGGTGAGGAACTCACACAGTAAACAAATATTCAGATTAAACCACAGCAGTTCATTTATTTTTTTCACTCTGTATTTCACGGTTACTACTGTACTACTAATATTTGAATTATCTGTAAAATCTTTAACTTCATGATATTGGCAGAAGTAACTAATGTTTGAAACACCCATTAAGCCAAAAGTGTCTCCTTTCCTCTTTGGGTCTCATACTGTACTTTGCTGTAAATTAGGTTAGAAAGAGAAGAGAATTTTGAGACAATCTGCTAAGCCTTGTATCGTACTTGGAATAACTGGAGAGAGAGTGAGTTATAAAGCCCATTGCAGGAGCTTTGGATACATGGGTGGTGAAAATGTCCTACATCAGCATTGCGAATCGACAGCCAAATTTTCACTGCACACAATCTTCTTTCCACTGAAGTTCGCAGAACGATAGTTTAAACTCATTTCTTAGTCTCACTGTCACTTTCACTTGGTTTGAAATTAAAAATCTTGATGACATATTCCACGACAATGCAAAATAAAAACTAGTGCCATAAAAAATTGGCTGCTGATTTTCTACAAGCCCGTTCCACACTGCTGGCGTAAACCAATTTCACTACCATGAAGTTGAGATAATATGAATGAAATATTAATTTTAGATTGTTTGCATTCCCCAGACAGATATACACATTCAATTCCCTGAACCTTGAAGTCAATGGATATATATTTTGGATGAACATACTTATACATTTTTATCACAACCTATTTGGATTAGTTATTTTCTGGGAGCATTTAATTGTGAACTAGAACAATGTACAATTTGCAAATTGAGCCTTAGTATGACGATGTGGTGATGATTCATTAATTACAGTAAACTTCATACCACATGTGTAAAGACACAATGAAATGGTCTGGAGAGACAGCTGTATTTTCCAGACATAAATTCACTTCTCAACCCCTCACAGTCTGGAATCTTTAAGGATCAGCAGTATACTTGTAATATAATACAAATACAAGTTAACCATTGGTGACGTGACCACTTACTAATTAGTTGCAACAACAAATCAACATTGTTCCCTTGGCTCGCTCTTTGACATGTTTGACATTGAATTCTACCACTCATAAAAAATACTCTTTCCTGACAGAAGGAGATTGTCACTCTTGAATGGTATCCTTAGAAATGATTCACAGCCTGATGACAGGCTACATATGTTAGAGACAGCATTTGTTAAAATCCATAGTCTTTCTTCTTGTGGATACCTTATAGCTTCTAAGCACTGTGTACAGAGGCGTAAAAAGGTCATGAATGAATTGAATCAACGTTAAATATCAAGGGTTACCCATGATCAAAAAAATTGGTAACTATATTTCAGAAACAATTCTGTATGTGAAGGCTAAACTAACATTATTTCTCAAACCGCATGATCTATGAAACCATCAGTTACATAGTCTGTTTTTTAACACATGTAATCCTCATATGGTAGCAATGACTGTTCAATTCCTTCCCTGAGATGGGTCCTCTGGATATTATTTTTCATTGTACATATACTCTTGACTATAGAAAGCCTAAGTGAGGATGCAAATCAACATTAGAGCTAGAACTTGAGTCTTCTGTCTCTGCATCTGCAGCTTCAGTTTCCAACCAACATCAGATAATCCTAATTATTATAGTTAAATTTTTGCAATTAAGCTTTTCAAAATTCGGAACCTCTTTGAGCAAATGGTTTCTAAGTCATCAGTTGCATCTCACAGTTCTTTCATTTGGTTTCCCATTACTGGGATTGGATAAACTATGTAGCTCATCTGTAGTTCATAGGAGTCCTCCCTTTCATTCATACTTGATGTAGCTTCTTAGTGAAGCTGGCCTAGAATCGCATGAGGTTTATATCATAAACTTTCCCACCTTCTGTACATTTCATTATTAACTTCTTACTCAACTAGCTTTACTATTCAGCGGGCATTGACTTATTGTTCTGTTTATAAGCCTAATAACATGCAGCCTTCCTTATTTGAACCTCAGCCTTCTGAAATTCTCTTCCTAAATTGGTTTGCATCTGTACCTCACATTTTTCTTTTGAAAGCTTCCTAAAAACCCATTTCATCGACAATGTCTTCATTTTTCCCTTAAATTCCTTTTTTCTCAGTCTTCACCTTTCCCTCTTGTAAAGAAATGTGAGGGGCAACTTGTACATATCAGATGTTACATAAGAAAATAAGAAATAGAAGTTGGAGTAGGCCATACGGCTCCCCCAAGCCTGCTCCATCATTCTATAAAATCACGGCTCAACTTATACATCAACTCCTCTTTCCTGCCCTATCTCTATAGCACTTGATTTCCTTAGTCCACAAAAATCTATCGATCTCAGTCTTGGATATACTCATTGACTGAGCATGCAAAGCCCCTAGGGTAGAGAGGAGTTGTTGTTGACATTAATAGACTCTTACATATTAGTCCTGTATTAGATTAGCCTGCCCTGCCCCATTATAGACTTGAGCGCTTAATCTCAGCTGGCACTTAAGTACAGTTATAAGGGAGGGCTACATTTTCGAAGGCAACATCTTTTGGATAAGATGTTAAACCAAGGTCCCATTACCTGATCATGTGAAGATTCCTATGGCTGTATTTGAAAATGACCAGGAGTTATCCCAGAGTTCTGGTCAACATTTTTCCTTCAACCAACACGACCAAAAGAATTCAACTGGTCATTCCTTCATTTGCCATTTTTGAGGCCTTGTCATGTGCAAATTAGCTGCAGTATTTGCTTACATAACTTCAGTGATTCCGCTTCAAATGTAATCCATTGGTTATAAAGAGCACTGAGGTACCCGAAAGACATGATAATGTACTGATGTTCTCTTTTCCACTTCCACTTTAGATTTTTTGCAACAATAATATGACTATAAGCAGCTCTTTCTTCCTGTTACAGTCAAGTGAGGAGGGGTCGAAGGGCTTCCCTATTTTCCCTCCTTGTTTGACCACAATGGGCATAATTCTTTCTTAAAGCGATGTACTGGCCAATTTAGTCAATGTTTGATTGGTTCTTGTTATTATCATAGCAAGTAAGTAATCGGACAGGTTTTCTTAAGTTAACAAAGAAAGAGATTAACTTTATTGTACTTAAACCGAACTAATAAAATAATAAACAACATGCCAACTTTCATTCTCATACACACACTAGAGGTTTACACACATACAAATAGGTTACAGAGTGGGGAAAGGTGGATTGGTTGAGTTCATAGAAAAAATGGTATATAATCTGTGAAGTTTGGAGATTCGGCTGGCTTCTAGTTGAAGTCAGTGGTCCTGAGGCCTTTAGTTTGAAGCGGTAGATGACTGGTTTAGTGAGTCTCTTGGAGATAGCAATGCAGATGATTTCCTTCAACAGGGCTTCTGATTGTAGCCAGAGTTTGCAAAAGTGGTCAGTCAACAAGCAGGATTTGAAAGCTTTCAAGCTAGAATGGAGAGAGAGAGGGATCACCACTTAGGGTCTGATCATGTCAGAATCCAGTTGCTTCTTCTCTGCTGCAGAGAAAACACCAGCTTAAAACCACAGATGGGGAGGGGCTTGTCACCTGACAGTCTCTCAGTAATTCAAATATAGCAGTTAGCAGTATTTCTCTGCTTTCTGAGAGAACAGGTAGTTCCTTTAAACTGCCTCGGTCTTGGTTCTTGCTGGGGACTGAGCAGACATTTTATGTCTCCTCACAAACATTGCAGTGTAAGATACAGTGTTGCAAATTAGATGATCATCTTAAGCTGAAAGGATGACTTTTCTGGCAGCTTGCCTTTTTAAAAATGTCTTTAAAAATATATATTCAACTCTCCAGTCAGTGGATTAAAGAAAACTATCATTCAACAAAATACATTGGCCTAACACCTCCCCACCACACAAAATGAACTGTGACAACTAGAACATTTCATTATGGGGTTACAAACTAAAAAGAAACTGTACACACACACTCATCAGTCTCATTGTCATGGCCATACTCTAGTTTTTTTTCATCCGGGATTGTGCTCGAACACAACTGAGGTAATCCAATTGCTTTGACTGGGCTCAGTCAGCTTGTGCTCCAGCATATACTGAATTTCCTTGTGTATTTCTGTAATATCTTCCTCTTCCAATTTCTCTATATCAGTGAACTCAACCCTGGATTCAAAGTTGTTCAAAACTATGTGAAGATCATCCAGTGCTTTTTGTACATGTTTTTTCCTGTGGTCATCCAGCCTGGTCCACAATTCCTTCTCAGTTAGAATGCTTGACTTACAGTCACCACCACCATCACCATCCTCCAAATATACTACAAAAACCTTTTTGATCTTTAGGTTTTCCTTTGTCTTATGAGCTTTGCTGTGTCTCCCTTCAGAGTTTAAATCTTTAATTTCTAGGTCTTCATTCTGAATTTCCTCCTGAACCTGGCTCAGTTTCCTCAGACCTAGACGACAGGAATTTTGTTTTAATGGAGGGGTCTCTTTAATGGAGAGGTCTCTCCTACATCAACATGGTGTAGGGTTAGGGTTGTGCACCCTGGTTTGTCCCTGCAGATCCCTTTAAATGCCATGAGCAGCCTTGCTATGTCTCATATAATAAAAGCAAAATACTGCGGATGCTGGAAACACCATTAACATATTGTTTGCCTTTGCTCCGTGACCTTTTGGTCAGCTATGTGGCCTGGTCCAATCTGCACCTTCTCCTTTGTTATCTCTTGCCCAACCCCCACCTCACTTGTTTATAATCTGTGACTTTTCTAATATTTGTCAGTTCCGAAGAAGGGTCACTGACCCGAAACGTTAACTCTGCTTCTCTTTCCACAGATGCTGCCAGACCTGCTGAGTGAATCCAGCATTTCTTGTTTTTGTTGCTATGTCTCATCTCTGTTCTGTGTTTAAATAGGAGACTACGGTGTCTAATTTCCCTAATATTTCAGTGTGAGCTAACCTGATGGTAGGAGGTTCGATATGGGAATCTTCCAGGCCTTCCTCTAACTCGTCCTCTCTGTCCCTTTTGCCCTCCGCTTTCCTGACTGCCTGACAGACCTTTGCTTGTTTGTCCCCTTCGCGGCTGTGATACCGTTTTAACATATTGATGTGGCACAGCCATTGCTTTTTCCTCCGTTCTGGGGTGTCAGTTATATAATTCACCTGGCTAATTCTCTTTTTGACACTGTACGGGCTTTCAATGGTTCTCCTTGTATTGGTAGTAGCACTAACACATGGTCTGCAAGCTGAAATGTTCTGGCCTTGGCGTGTTTATCCGCCTGCCTTTTCAGAGCTGTCTGGGAGGTTTTTAGGTGTTTCTGAGCCACCGCACAGGCTTTCGTGAGCCATTCTCGTAACATGGAGATGTAGTCTACCAGGGAAGATTCGTCCCTGGGTCCCAAAAAGCTCTCCTTGATTAGTTTTAGAGGACCTCTCACCTCGTGTCCATAAACTAATTTAAAGGGACTAAAGCCAGTGGACTCATTGGGCGAGTCTCTGATAGCAAACAGAAGAAATCCCAGCCCTTTGTCCTAGTCATGGAGATACTAATAGCAGTACGCCCTGATCATTGTCTTTAGGGTCTGGTGGTACCGCTCCAAAGCCCCTTGTGACTGTGGGTGTTGGCTGAACACTTTAACTGTGTTATGCCCAGATTGCACATGACCTTTTGAAAAATACTGGACATAAAATTTGTGCCCTGGTCCGACTGGATCTCAGCAGGCAGCCCATATCGGGTGAAGAATTGGGTTAGCCCCTCCACCACTACCTTGGCAGAGATAGTTCTTAAAGGTACAGACTCTGGAAATCGAGTAGCCACATCCATAATGGTAAGACATCGGTATCTCCCTTTTGTTCACGGCAGGGGACCCACACAATCTACCAGCACTTCTTCCCCAAAAGCCATTATGGGAATTGGGAATGCAGCTTTTATCGCAGGTTAAGGCTTCCCCACAACCTGGCACATGTGGCAAGTCTTACAGAACTCCACCACATCCTTGTGGAGTTGCGGCCAGTGAAATTACTGTCTGATGCGGGCTTGGATTTTTCTGATACCGACGTGTCCAGTCATTAGAATCTCGTGGGCTAGTCTTAGTATTTCCCTATGTTACCTCGGCGGCACCACTACCTGGTGAACCACTGTCCAACTCTTTGTCTGCAGGTCTGTGAGGAGGTCCCCAATTCCTCATCAGCACCTCATCCTTTAAATAGTAGCACTCTGGAACTCCCTCTGCTTCAGCTTCAGTTTGGGCAGTCTGTGCTAACTTTTTAAACCCTGGGTCGGTTTGCTGAGCCTTGACCACGGAAGATCTGTTTAACCCATCCTCTGGGTTCTCTAACTTCCCAAAGAAGGTTTCAGATAACCAGACAGGAGGGTCATCTGTCTGCAGTACCAGTTCAGCCTCCTGTGACGGAGCTTGTTTGGCCATGGACCTTATCACCACTCAGTCAAGAAAATGCCAGGGAACTTTTCCTGTAAATGCTCTGTCTGCCTGACCTCTTTCGGTCTCTTTAAATCCACTGGGGTAGCTACCACCTTTGCCCCTGCCAGATCATTACCCAGGAGAAGGTCAAACCAGTCCACAGGCAAACTAGGGACAATCCCCATGGTTACCGGTCCTGAACCTAGGTCGCACTCCAGGTGCATCTGGTAGAAAGGTATGGGTATATAATTTCCTCTGATACCGTTTACGAGCACTCTAGCCTTCAATGTACTCTCTCAGGGAAAGGTCATGCCTTTTCCCAGCAGAAGGGATTGGGTGGCCTTTGTATTCCTAAGTATGATTATAGGCTTACTCGCCTCACTTGAGGGGTATGGGGTCATTTTTCCTCTGGACACAAAATCCTGGTAACTCTGTTTTCAGTTTTCCTGCACTCAGTGGGAGGTTTACTGGGTTTTGCTGCTGCAGTTAAAGCCATAGCCTGGTCTGCTGTGCTATCCATCAGGGCCCCTTATACTGCACACATCTGTTGTACCCTGACTAAACCTATACGTTTTCCTTATAACTTCCAGCAGTCATCTCAAAGGTGAGCTGCCTTGTTATAATGGAAACATACAGACATCTGGGCATCACTCCTGTTCTTAGCACATCTTTTTTGGCTTAAGGAGGGCTCCTTGTGTTTCCAGTTCTCCCTTCTCACTCATGGCTGTTCATCGCTCTTTCACCCTCCCACCTTCTATATTTTCAGGTTTTTGGAGGTGACAAGGGAAGTGTTGCCCTTGGGGCAGAAGCTTGTGAATTCAGCCAAGATTGCTGCCTGCTTGCTCTTGGAATCTTTTGTTCTTCCACATGGTTTCTTATGGAAAGGGGAAGTGAGGTTTGGAACTCTTCGAGGAGGATCACCTCTCTGGGAATTTCATAGGTTGGCTCTATCTTAAGTGCCCTTATCCAATGGTTGAAAGCGAGTTGCTTAACCCTTTCAAACTCGGTGCAAGTTTGTTCCAGCTGCTTTTGGAGAATTTGGAATTTTTGGCGGTACACTTCCAATACTTGCTCATATGCACTCAGGATAACATTTTTAGTCATCTCATAATCTGATGGACTCTCATCATGCAACAGTGTATAAACCTTATAGGCTCTTCCTGTTAGCTGGCTTTACAATAACAGTGTCCAGCTCTTCAACCTGGCCACTTCAACCTGAAAAATTACCCAGGTATGTCCTGTGCACAAAAAGCAGGGCAAATCCAACCCAGCAAATTACTGCGCCATCAGTATACTCCCGATCATCAACAAAGTGATGGAAAGGGTCATCAACATTGCTATCAAGTGGCACTTGCTCAGCAATAACCTGCTCATTGATGCTCAGTTTGGGTTCCAACAGGGCCAATCAGCTCCTGATATCATTATAGCCTTCGTCCAAACATGGACAAAGGAGTTGAACTCCAAAGGTAAGGAGAGAGTGACTGCCCTTGACATCAAGGCAGCATTTGACTGAGTATGGCATCAAGGAGCCCCAGCAAAACTGGAGTCAATGGGAATCAGGGGAATAAACCCTCTGCTTGTTGGAGTCATACCTAGCACAAAGGAAGATGGCTGTGGTTGTTGGAGGTCAATCACCTCAGTCCCAGGACATCACTGTAGGAGTTCCTCAGAGTAGTGTCTTAGGCCCAACCATCTTCAGCTGCTTCATCAATGACCTTCCTTCAATCATAAAGTCAGAAGTGGGGATGTTCGCTGATGATTGCACAATATTCACCACCATTCGCGCCTTCTCAAATACTGAAGCAGTCCGTGTAGAAATGCAGCAAGACCTGGACAATATCCAGGCTTGAGCTGATAAGTGGCAAGTAACTTTTGCGCCACACAAGTAACAGGCAATGACCATCTCCAACAAGAGACAATCTAACCATCTCCTCTTGACATTCAATGGCATTACCATCGCTGAATCCCCCACTATCAACATCCTAGGGGCTACCATTGACCAGAAACTGAACTGGAGTAGTCATAAAAATACTGTGGCTACAAGAGCAGGTCAGAGGCTAGGAATCCTTTGGCGAGTAACTCACCTACTGACTCCCCAAAGCCTGTCCACCATCTACAAGGCACAAGTCAGGAGTGTGATGGAATACTCTCCACTTGCCTGGATGGGTGCAGCTCCAACAACACTCAAGAAGCTCAGCACCATCCAGGACAAAGCAGCCCGCTTGATTGGCACCACATCCGCAAACATTCACTCCTTCCACCACCGATGCACAGTGGCCGCAGTGTGTACCATCTACAAGATGCACTGCAGCAACGCACCAAGGCTCCTTAGACAGCACCTTCCAAACCTGCGACCTCTACCACCTCGAAGAACTAGAGCAGCAGATGCATGGGAACATCACCACCTACAAGTTCCCATCCAAGTCATACACCATCCTGACTTGGAAATATATTGCCTTTCCTTCACTGTCGTTGGGTCAAAATCCTGGAACTCCCTTCCTAACAGTACTGTGGGTGTACCTACCTCACCTCGACTGCAGCAGTTCAAGAAGGCAGCTCACCACCACCTTCTCAAGGGCAATTTTGGATGGGCAATAAATGCTGTCATAGCCAATGATGCCCACATCCCATGAATGAATAAAAAAAAACAACTCTCGGTCTTAAAGTCACATAGACCCCCCCTTAGCTTTTAGACCAAGAGAAAAAACACTTCCATGACACCTCCACCCTTGGCAAAATGATACGCCATTCTTAAAATGCATTTCATTACAATGCAAAACAGAAATTGAAAAAAACACTCTAAACGTATTTTCACATTCATGCCCCCATTCACTCTACTGGTAATTAACAGAAATTTTCTTTCTATCATCGTTATTCATGTAACTTAACGAGGTTAAATTCATGACAATCTAAGCGAGGAGTTGGGTAGAAGTCTGCCTTTGTTACCGCATTGACTTTTCTGTCGTGTATGCAAAGTCGGTTAGACCCATCAGGTTTAGGCACTAAGACTATTGGTGAACTCCAGCTGCTTTGACTATGTTCAATTAAGTTGTTTTTCAGCATGTATTGGATTTCTGCCTTTACTTGGGCCTGTTTGTCTGGACTTAAGCGGTAAGGATGTTGTTTTAAAGAAATAGATTCCCCTATATCCACATCATGTGTGGATAAGATTGTACATTCTGGCTTATCCCTACAGATTCTTTTAAATGTTGTCAAAAGCCTGGTTAGGTCTTCATGGTGTTTTGCATCTAAGTACAAATGCATGTTGTCCAATTTTCCTAGCCGTTCTGTAATAGCTAACCAGATAGTTGGAGGTTCAATCTGAGAATTGTCTAGGCCTCCTTCTGCCTCATCCTCACTATCCTTTTCCTTCTCAACAGTCCCCATTACCTGACATATTTGTACTGGCTTATCCTTCTTCCTGCGATAATATTGCTTTAACATATTGATATGACACAACTGATTCTTCTTCCGGCGATCGGGGTGTCAATCAAGTAATCTACCTTACCCACTATTTTGATCGCTTTATATGGGCCACTGAACTGTGCTTTTAATGGTTCACCCTGTAATGTTTAGAATACTTCATCCCCTGGCTGAAAATTGCAGGTCTTTGCATTCCTGCCTGCCCATTTTTTCATATTGGCTTGGGATGCTTTAAGGTGTTCCTGAGCCACATTGCAAGCTTTCATGAGCCTTTCCTGGAACACAGATACATAGTCTAGTTAATCGAAGCTTCATTCCTTTGTCCTAAGAAAATGACTTTGATGAGTTTTAGAGGACCTCTTACTTCATGCCCGTAAACTAATTTGAAAGGACTGAAACCTGTAGACTCAGTCAGTAAATCTCTGGTGGCAAATAAAAGAAAGTCTAGCCCTTTATCCCAGTCATGTGGATATTTGTGACAGTATGCTGTAATCATTGTTTTGAGAGTTGATGGTACCTCTCTAAAGCTCCCTGTGTCTGTGCATGGTATGCCTAAGATTTCAACTCTGATACCTAAATTGCCCCTGACTTCTTGAAATATCTTAGACGTAAAATTAGAACCTTTATCCAATTGAACTTAAAGCGGTAATCCATATTTCGTAAAGAATTGGGTTAACTTTTCGACTACTACTCTAGCAGTAATTGTCCTCAAAGGAATGGCCTCTGGAAATTGAGTAGCTATAACCATGATAGTAAGTATGTATTGATGTCCCACTTTTGTTTTTGGCAAAGGCCCTACACAGTTGACTGATACCCTGCTAAATGGTTCCTCAAATACTGGTATGGGAATTAGTGGTGCCAGTTTTATGCAATTTTCCCACCATTTGGCATGTATGGCATGTCCTACAAAATTTCCTCACATCCTTTGTAAGGCCTGGCCAGTAGTAATGCCATCATATACGTGATTTAGTCTTCCAAATCCCCTTATGTCCTGCAAAAGGAATGTCATGTGCTAACCTTAATAATTCCTGGCGATTTTTTAGGTGGTACCACTGTTTAATAACTGTCCAGTCTTCATCCGCAGATCAATGAGGCTGTCTCCATTTCCTTCTCAAAACTCCGTCTTCAATACAGTAACCTTCTGGAACTCCTTTAGCCTCAGCTTCTGTCAGAGCCGACTGTGCTATTTTGTATAACTCTGGATCAGCTTGCTGCAATTATAGAAGATCTGTTAATCAAATCATTTGGATTATCTAAATCCCCAAATAAGGTTTCAGATACTTGACTATCTGTTTGTGGTGTTAATTTTACCTCCAACAATGTTTAGCTTTTGTTTGGGTTACTAGACAGGCAGGAAATATTCCAGGAACTTGTTCCTGTAATTGTTCTGTTTCTTTAACTTCACTTGGTTTCTCTGTAATTATAGGAGAAACTGATACTTTTGAGCCAGCCAAATCATTTCCTAGGAGTAGATCCATTCCTTCTACTGGCAAACTATGGACAACTCCTACAGTTACCATCCCAGATATTAAGTCACTCTCTAGGCACACTTTATATAAAGGTACGGGTATATACTCCCCGCCAATTCCATTAACTAAAACTTTAGCATTCAAGGCACTCTCTGGTGGAAAAGTTATACCTTTCCCCAGCAAAGGTGTTTGGGTTGCTCCTGTATAATGATAGGTTTTCCTGCCTCACTTAAAGGATATGGAGTTACTTTTTCCTTTGCCAAGAATTCATTATAACTTTTGAGTACCTTATTCTTAACCTCTACACTCACTTTAGTTTTTGTATCTGGTTGTACAGCTGCAGTTAAAGCTATAGCCGGGTCTGTTGTACTCTCAGTCAGAGCCCCTTTCTCTGCATTAGCTTTGTGTACCCCAACAAGTCCTATGTGTTTACCTCATAATTTCCAGCATTCTGAACGAAGATGATCCATTTTATGGTAATGATAACACTTTGGCTTGTAGACCTGACTTCTACTCTCAGCACCTTCCTTCCTGGCCTGAGAATGTGATCCTGGGGCATTCCCACCTGTTCCTTCTTGTCCACGGCTACTTGCCTTCCTTTCACTCTCCCATTTTCAATCCTTCTCGGGTTTATGGAGGTGACGGACAAAAGGTTTTGGTTTATTCACAAGCTCCAAATCATCAGCAATTTATTTACGTGCGTTCTCACGACTGAAGGGATTGAATTTTTAAACTCTTACAAGAGAATCAATTCTCTAAGGTTCTCATAAGTGGTTTCCACCTTTAATGCCCATTTCCAACCCTCAAAATTTATTTTCTTCACCGTCTCAATTCTACATACATCTGTCCAGCCAATCTCCGTAAATTCCGAAACTTCTCATGGTAAACTTCAGGGACTAACTCATACGCAGACAGAATAGCCTTTTTTGCCATCTCATAATCTGCAGAAGCCTCTTCAGGAAGCATGGCATAAACATCATGAGCTCTGCCCATCAATCTGCTTTGCATAAGCAGTGACCAGCTTGCTTTGGGCCATTTCATTTGTTTGGCTATTTTTCAAAAGATATGAAAAATGCCTCTACTTCCCTTTCCTTAAACGTAGGAAGAGCTTGTATGAATTTAAACAGCTTTTCGAAGGGTCCTGGGCTGAATTCAGTTTCTTCCTGACCAGAATTTTTCCTGGATTCAAGATTACCCCTTTGTCTCAGTTCCATCTCTTTTAACCTAAAATTCCTTTATTCTCTTTTACTTTCTCTCTGCAGTTCAAGTTTTCTCATTGCTATTGCTTTTTCTGTTTCCTGTTGAAACTCCAGTTGCCTGAACTATAACTGAATTTTAGCCAATTCCACTACCTCACTCTCTGACTTACTATCTTCTTCTTCTTCTTCCAATTTTAAATATTGGGCAATTTTGTCAATTATCTCTGCTTTTTTAGCATCTGATTTCACTTCTAACCCCAATTGTGCTGCCAATTCTTTAAATTTAACCTGAGTTAAAGTTGTTAAGTCCCTGAGGGAAACATTCTCCTTTCCCAGAAACACTGCTGCAACTGCTAATGCCATTCTGATGTTACAGCATTTACTTTATTATACAAGAAACCTGGTTCCTTTTATTTTTTCTCTTTCAAATTATTAATCACCTTATTATTCACTAAATTGGCATTTACTTTGGATCCTGGACAGCCCCCAACTGAGGCAGGAGTAATATACTGTCAATTCAGTCTCATTACTCCACAGGTCACAGCATATTATTAAAGTTTCCCACCCACTGGAATTTAGGTAAATTAAACACTTTATTAACCCCCAGAATGAAATGCACCAAACTAGGTATCTTTAAACAACAACAAATTAACTATTTATTAATAAACTAAATCTTAAACAATACTGAGATAAATCTTTGTCTGAAAGACTTTATAACTTCTTATTCCTCCTATCCCTCATGTACACACATATACATTCAAAAACCAATGGTTAACTAGTTTTAAGAATGATGTTTTATATTTGAGCTGTTTTCTAGGAATAATAAAACTACTGGGTTGTAAGTCCTGTTTGGTTACTTTCCCAGATCCATGTGGTGTCCCGGAGTTGAATAGTCAGTTGCCACTCGAAGTCTCCAGGCGAGTTGATGAACAGTCTGTAATAGATAAGCATTCAAGACACTTCAGCTGCAGTAGATGTCACACAAATCTTTCAATAAGGAAGATAACAACATCTATTTAGATTTTGAATTAGCAGTCGAGCAGTTAAAAACTTTACTGAGGTTCCAGAACTCTCAGAAACACAAAAGACAACAGAAAGTCAGTCCTGAGGCAGAGACTTCTTAGAGACGGGAGTGAAAAGGATTTGCTATCTCCAATAGTGCAAAGATTCCTTTCCAGGGGTTTATTCCTCTTTAGTCGAAACACAGCCTGTAGGCCAATGTTGATTGTCAGTTCAGAGAGAGAGACAAAATCCTTCCTTCAAGGTGAGCATGCTTTGCTGGTCTACCAGATCGAACTGGTTCCAGCTTACACACAGTCAAACTATACAACACAGCATGTGACCACTCACTCTCTTACTGTTGCCTAGGAAACAGGCTTGCAGCTTGCATACACTGGGCTGAATTTTAATCATGTGGCGCGCTTCGCGGGGGCGCGCTTTAAACTCGGTGGCCTTCCGACACAGAAGTGTCGCACTGGGGCTCATATAAATAGAGGGAGTGAAATGGCCGCCCCTGATGATAGAGGGGGCAGCCGCTGCATCCCCGGAAACAGCATCCGACATTACCGCGCAGGCACCGGTGCCATTTTTAAAGGGCTTTAAGCCCTTAGATGAAACTACAATTTTTAAAGGTGTAGCATTATTAATTTTTATTAAATGAAAACTCTTGTGATGGAGGCCCCCATGGTAATTCCATTGCCCAGGACTCCCAAAAAGTGCCTTTTTCCTGAACTGAACTTCACCCCTCAACCTTCAAACATTAGGCCTTCAGCCCCTGCCCACCATTCACACAACCAATCAAAATTGTTTTCCCTGCTCCCCACCTCCTGCCCTGAAAATTTTATTCCTCCCTCCTCCCCACCATGTTCTCACCTCAGAACTCCGTACGGAGTTCTAAAGGCACGCAAAGCATGAATGGTGGCTGTAAAATTGGCATGGGACGGCCGCCACCTGCAGGTAAGTTTATTTGCATCGACTGAATGTTAATCTGCATATGTAGATGAAGGGCCCACTGCCAGGTGGCTGGGGTGGAGGGCCGCACCAAGGACCCCACTGCTGCCGGTAATATGTGGCAGGCCCTTCCTGACGTTGTGGGTTGAGGCAGGCCTCTCCCCATAGAATTTTACCGGCCCCCGTGCCACAATCCATGACACTTCCATGACACTGTATAACCAGAAACATCATGTGGTGTATTACATATTCCCTCATAATGTGCAAAGATTGTTCAATGAACAACATTTTATTAACTATAATCACAAAAATCAGTGATTGTGAACTTAATGTGCCTAACTTTGTACTGTAATAATGTGAGTTGTTAACATACTGCAGTAAATGTGCATTTTGAAGTAGAACGTGTACACTTAGCAAGGATAACTGGAACCAATATGATGCTGCAGACACAAGAGTAATAAAAGGTGAGGGGGAAATTTAGCTTATACACAGAAACAAGCTTCTTCAAGATGTCATTTGTTAATAATGCTTTCCTGTCGTTTCAGTTGAAGGTTGGTGATCAGTTCCAGTAGCTTCACGTTAACAGTCAACAGTTATGGTTAACCGCATTGTACCCTTTAGTTTTGCTGAAGTGTTGAAAGTCAGTCTCATAGATATGTTGCCAACTTTAGCATTACTGGATTAAGCTACTTCGTCCATGATTCTCTAAAGTATGTGGTATGTAAATCCAAGATCCACATTTTTGCTTCCAAATGTTGTGGATGCTTGCCCTAACGGAAATTATCATAAGCAAATGAATCTCACTGATTCAGCACTCTGAAGCAAAGTGTTCCAGTGGTGAATTTTAAGTTATCACTATAATGGGAAATCAGCTGGAAAGCAAACAAATGAGTACAACAGCAAGAAACAAGCTCTACCTCCGAAGAGTCCAAGGCATTGATTATCATCACAGAGTTAAATTGAATCTTACAATGCAGCTTAATTTTAAAAATCATGATAATGAAAGAATCTTAACAGTTTTTCTCATGATATTTTTCACCAGATATTTCAGACTATTTTAATAATGAAATAGTGTGTAATAAAAATTAGCTTCGGAATTATTAAATTCTTCTGTCCACTAGCATTTACGCTTGCTAGAAGCTACATATATTTATACGCAGGGAGCTGTCCTCTGCAGGCAAAAGGAACATGTTCAAGCATTGCGTCTTCTTTGAATTAAACAAAAGCATGGGGGACAATAGCTCCTCGTGCATTCTCCATGGCAATGCCTTGACCAATCAGCACTCTATACTCATGATTCTCCCTTTGAAATTTGGCATTCTTGCATCTGTCCTGATGAGTGCAAGATGAAAAGCTTCAACACCATGTCTCTCTTCTTAAGTTCTGTACCACCAAGGTTATATTATTTCTGAAGTCAATTTTTGTAACATGAAACTTTATTATTCCTTGAAATAATTTAGAATCGCCAATGATGCATGTATTCTTCACTGTTTCAGGAGGGTCATAGATATAAGATCCCTTTCTAATTGTCATAAATATCATGAGCCTCCTATTAGTCTTCAATTCATCTTTGTATCTGCATCTTGAATGAAATTAGGTGATTTCAGTTGTTGTCAGCACAATGCTTAAAATATTTGAAATAAACTAATTAAAAGATGTAGCTTGTTCTGTTTTATATTTAAACCTTTGATATCAGCAATACAGGACTCACCTCTATAGTTATCAGAATAAAGCACAAAGTGCAGTATTGGTGTGTAGCAGAAATAGGCCTACAAGTTCCATTTAAATTATCACAATATTCCCACTGATCCAGTGGACAATAAGTATACTGAGTTTCAGTTGTTTTCCCTTTACATGTTGGCTGTACTCTGTAACATCTTAAGCTAACGGCAGGGTATTTCCCTTTGAAAACCAAGATGTCTAGTTAGACATTACAGACAATATACAGAGTGTGTATGACACATGAGTTTTACTTCTGTGAGTGGGCTGACTGGATAACTCCTCAGCAAAAATTCCTCCACATTTCATTCACAGATGTATACATCCACTCCATTCACATGGTGCCTCCTCAACTAGCATTTTGGTTGCTAGCAGCCTGATGTAATAAATGAAGAACCTATGTGGTAAAGTGAAACAGACTTTTATTTTGAGCTGAGGAGATAATGGAATTGTGAGGATAAGGATGAGATCAAGGAAAGTCTAAAGTCAAGGAATAAGGGGTGGGTGAGTGGTTAGTAGTGATAGCGAGGTGCAAGAATGATGCAATGTATTAAGGATCGAGTGTAATGGATGAATATAGTGATAAGGGTGAAACATGTGGTGATGCTGCAAGTGAGAAGGGAAGTGGATAAGGGATACGTCTTGACGCTACAGTTTGGAGTAGGGTAGGGGGAGAGGTAAGAAATGGTCTGTTGAGGATAAGATGATGTTGGTGAGGTAACAGTGAGGGTGGGATAAAGTGGTAGGTCAGGGTTCTAGGTGCAGGTATGGATGAGTGGAGGGGTGAGTGTGTATTGAAATTTGGTTATGACTATTAGAAGCATCAGTGTGCACCAATTACTCTTCTCATAGGTTAGTCGACTGCCAGGCAACCATTTCTATTTCCTGTTTCTTACTGTGTGCAATAAAATATTGAATTAAGTAAATTCTGCTCATCAGAAACCTTCTGCGCTTCTTTATCAGACCTACTCCTGAGGCAGACTACTAGACCCTTTGAAGGTTTCTGTGAGAGACATAAGAGAAATGTTGCTTCATTTTTGTAGGAAACAAATGTTTGATTTTATATGGTAAGTTATTGCTGTAGCAGAAGGCAATTTAATCAGCTTTTTGGACAACAGTGATAGATCCAAATGTAAGATGATTATTTTAGAAGCAGCAGGCTTAGAAACGATTAGTTCAGGTGACATTGTATGAGCTTTACTTCGTAGTTTATTGTGTCATCGTAACCTCCTTAATATGTTATTGGCTTACCCAATGATTTATTATGAAACATGACTCACACAGTACAAAAGAACTATGGTAGCACTCAATGTGAAGAGGGAGTGTGTCTCCACTCTATACTGATACTGGGCAGCCTCTCAGATATTTTATAATGCCTGTTTACTGCAGTTTGGCTGAATACAGGCCATTGCTGTCTGACTGAATATTACTTCATGCCCGGTGATGGAAAATGACAAATTCTATTGAAGGATAAAGTAGCTGGTGATCATGGGGAGGAGTGGGGGGTTGCTGGCCCGGGGTGGGGGTGGGGGGAGATCACGGTGGGGGGTGGGGTTTGCCGATTGCTGGGGGAATTGGTGATCGCGGGGGTGGGGGGGGGGGGGTTGACGGTAAATGTTGGAGGAGGATCGGTAATCACGGGAGTAGTCTGTGATTGCAGGGTGTGGTGGTTTGTTAATCATGGGGGACTCGGTGATTTTGGATGGTTGGTGATTTTGGAGAGTTGGTGTTTTTGAAGGGTTGGTGATTTTGGATTGGGATCAGTGATCATGGGGGAGAATCGAATTGTATGAAGTGGGAAACAAACCTGCATATGAGGGTGCGGGCTATTATGAGCCGGAACGGCACTGCAAAATCTGGTGATTGCAAAGGTGCCAAAAACCGGAGGTTGTGGTGAGCCTCAATGGGCTCCAGAGGAGCCTCCGATGATGGACCCGCCAAGCTGCTCTTTAAAATGACAGGGACCTGGTGCTGCACGAATTTGGATGAATTGCCCACAACTTGCATAGATTTTTACCTGCCTTTTATGTTAGAACTGATATGAGCAGACATGAAGCCTGCTGTTGAGCAGATCAGCCTATATCTGCAGATATGAAGGACGGACATCTTAACAGATTTTATAAGAAAATAGTTTGTTGCTTTGCATACCTTTTGGTAAAAGTTTCAAAGAATCTGTAAGGATGTTAACTCAAGATGCTGACTGTTTCCTTTTACATGCCGGAAAACCGAGTTTCTTTGGATACGAAATCATTTTTGTGTGAGTCTGCAGCATGATTTTGGAGTTCATTGCATAAGGAAGGGGCCTTTAACTGAACTGAGATACAGTTATGACAGCTTAACAGGATCTTCCAAATTGGGGTACATGCTGCATTCAGTTCCTCTGGCCAATTCTGGATGGGAGTTGCTTTGAGGTGCTCCAAAGCCTCTCTGCTTTTTAATTATGGGTTAAGTGTTAAATGTCAAGGGTGACTGAGCTTCGCTTCGAGAGAGAGAAAGAGCAGTTACCATAAAGAAAGTGTTGTTTCATGATCATCAATAACAGCTTTTTCCTTTGTGCTTTTCTCAAGTTTACACGTGTGGCTTACAGTTTACACCAGTGATTCAGGTAAATTTTTATACGATTTCTGAGGTTTGGAATACCTTGGGAGCTGAAGCAGAATTCTGTCAAGGATTATCAAAAGGCCAGAGCTTTCTCAGCTATTGAGGCTTGTGCAGCGAACTAGAGGAAATGTGACAGTTGGTGACTTCCTGGGAGTCCCTGTTTTTAAAAAAATCAGAATTGTTGGGAGTTCCCACTTTGTAATAATGTAGGTGCCTATGCTCCTGAGAACCATGAACAGCATGAATGGTGGTGACTTAATCTGGAGTGGATTCGGCTGGGTTTTAGAGAGCTTATAGGGCTTGCAGATCTGCTTTGCACAGCCAAGCAGACATTAATTTCTATATAAAGTCTCATAGGCAAAAAAAAATGCAGAAACCAGAGGAGAAAATAAAGGGAGAAAACAATGCTGAGATCCTCGTGTCGCTTCTTTTCCAGAAGGTCCCCTGAATTTTGTGCCAATCAGGTACTTAAATGGACTGCGGCGGGCCTTCCACAGGAGTTAGGATCCCGTCGCCGGAAGTCCCGGCCTTGCAGAGTTGCCAGCCAATTAGAGGCCGGCAGCTGCAGCGCCACCGCAGAGGCGGTGGCTGCTGCTGCAGCTGCACCTACTGGAGGACAAGGTGCATGACTGGAGCCAGGCCTCAGGTAGGTCAGGGCGGGAGTGGTCTCATGGGTCGGGGTTTGTGTGGGAGCAGGGGAGGGGGTTTGGCAGCAAGGGCAGGGTGGTGGCCTTCAGTGGGCACCCCCCCCCCCCTTCCTGATGCCGGGTCCCTCGTTCAGGCACTAAGTGCCTTTGAACGAGGAACCCACCCCCCAGAGCCAGGAAGCAGTCTTCATGGTTTTGCCGACCATGCTTTCCGTGCGGCGACAGGGCTGCCCGCTGCATGGGTAATTGCGGCTGTGGTAGGAAAGGGCCCTAAATTGGGGGTTAATTGCCTAGTTAAGGGCCTCAATTGACGGCGGAGTGGGAAGGCCGTTCACAGGCATAACCTCCCCGGACTAAATTTCGGCGGAGGCGGGATGGTGGCAGCAACCCCCCCACCACCACCATCCCACCCGGTTTTATGCTCTCCCCGCCTCCAAACCCGGCATGGGGTAGAGCATAAAATTCCACCCAAATAGTGAGTCAAGCTGAAAAGTCCTGGGCAGTCAAAGTTTGTTAAAGTATTTAGAAGTATTTAAAAGTTTATAAAAAGCTTTAAAAAGTGTTTTAAAGTATTTAAAAAGTGGTTTAAGTACTTAAAATCATTAAATAAACAATCACCTACCTAGAAACCGAAGACGGGCCTCAAGGGGCATGCCTTCAGCTCATGACATCATTAAGGGGCATGGCTTTGCTGGCATTGCACCTCGCTGCTGGGCCTCACAGATCCTTTTATTGGTGGACCATGCTGCTGCAAGAAGTTGAATTCTTACTGTAGCCAACAAAGCAGGTAAATTCACATTTCTCAGCATGGTCAGCAGACTGTAAAATCCAGGCCATTCTGTTCGGGTCCCATTGCACTCCCTTATCATTACCTTTTTTCATGTCATTCATGAGACCACTGGGAGCGAAATGTAATTCACATCCAATTGTTTTGCACTTGTAAAATGTGCGTTAGGTCTGTGAGATTAGCTGATCTGTCGTGCCCAATCTGCACCACCAATATGTCATCTTGGCTTGTGCCAGTTTCAATCAGTGCCCACCTAAAACAGGCATTAGGCTCCTTAAATATGCAACTTGGTGTCCGATGCCAACTGTAGGACCCTGAATAGGAAATTCAGTTACAAACTGGCAATGCTTGTACTGCTTTTTCTTTGACTAGTTCTACCAACCCAGGCAGACTATAAAGGAACTGCAGAAGGATGTTCAAGAAATTTTCAGTTTTTATAGTTATGGGTTCACAAGAAGCAGGAATTCTTCTAAGACAGTACCTAATGCAGACCTCAGGGACATTAAGATGCACAACACAGATACCAGGGACATCAGGGAACACATGCTTCTCCTGGGCCTCCAAAAATCTCCAGCTCATTGCCGAAGGATTCAAACAGCAGTTATCAGGGATGTTGTCTCTGATCTCCTACAACAGGACCTGTTGCCTGCTGGTCCTGGTTGCCATGCTTGGCCAGTCCGTGTCAAAGTCACCACCCCCTTAAATGTTTGCCTCAGGGACTTTTTTGGGTGCTTCAGGGGAAAGCCCCTGCACCTCCCAGTCTTAGCGTGCAAGTGCTTCAAACAGGTCACCAATCCCCTATTTGCCTGGGCCAACCAATTACATCACCCTTGCCGTGGCCGCCAACAGTAAAAATGAGACAGCTCTGGGATTTGCAGCTGTGGCTGGCTTCTCTCATGTGCAAGGGGTTATAAACTGCACTCATGTCACCATCAAGGCACCGGAACATCAGACAGCAGCTTTCATCAACAGGAAGGGCTTTCACTCCATTAACGTCCAGCTGGTGTGTGATCATCGCAAAAGGATCATACAAGTCTAACAGGCAACTGTCGCAACGTATTTATCCTGCAAGTCAATCGCCCTCCACCCCCACCTCCGTCACCTCCACACCACTATTCCACCCTTCCTGGAGCTTTAGAGAATGGATGCTTTATGAGAGGTTTACATAAAGTAAATCAGGAAAAGCTATTTTCTTTGGTCAGTGAGCTGATCATTTAAGATCATCACCAAGAAGAATGAAGGGAAAAACTTTTACCACAGAGGACATGGAATGTCCTCCCAGAAACCTTGATAGAAACATAGTCCTTCATAGCTCTTAACAGAGCAGTCGATAACTATTTGGAAAATAATGATTTAATATGTATAGGAAAGTGCAGGGAAATTGGATTATATTAATAGCTCTCTGAGAACCAGCACAGGCCCAATGGGCTAAATGGTGACTTACTGTACAGTAAACCTTGATGACTTTAAGAAAAAAAGGTTTCTTTTGCATGTTCAGAAATGGGAAATATTGGGCTGCATTATGTACTGAAGCAAGGGATTATTTTTCATGTATCCAAATATATGGAGACTATGGAATCAGTCCTACAAATAAATGGAAACATTACATTAGGAGAATCCAGACAATGCTGTTTCCTGTCACTGGGTTAGAGGTGTGTGTATATGTTGAAGGAATTTGTGCAGAGTTCTGTCTTCATTGCACCCGAGTGCTATTCAGATTCAAATAAAAACAAGAAATGCTGGAAATACTCAGCAGGTCTGGCAGCATCTATGGAGAGAGAAGCAGAGATAATGTTTCAGGTCAGTGACCTTTCTTCAGAACTAAACACACTGGGCTTCTTGACTGCATCGCAGATGCCAGTGTCAGGTCCTTAGCTACAATATTGCTGCCACCTTAAGAGCTGTATTCCCTGGTCAGGTGATCCCAGTGAGGAGTCATGGTCACAAGGAGCACTGGTCAGTAGAGGAGTGGTAATCTCTGATTTTTCATCCACTTAAATGATGGATGGAAATCATTAAAATGCAGACCCAGTGATCAGCACTCCCCAACTGGAGGCATCTGCTCAGAATCATAGAGCAGAATTTTATCTAAATGATCCACACACAGTGGGGGGGCTGGCTGCAGGTCGGAAACCTGTTAGCAATTAAAGCAGAGTTTGTCGTGGCTCTTTAACTCAGGCACGGCATTAGCATGCCGCTTACAGGTTTCCTGACCAATCAGAAGGAGTGGGTGGGATGATGCACTGAATCTGCCAAAGGAAGAATTTCTATTGAAGGGACCCTGGCAGGGGTCAGAATATTGAACTGTATATTGATTCCTGAGGCTTCAGCAACCACTGGAATGGAAAGGCTGCCCCCGGGTCTCAGACTCTTACCTGGAAGTCCTGCTGCGGCATCTGAGGGACTGAAGTGAGGTGATGTTTCCCAAGGGTGGGAGAAAGATGCCAGCCTCTCCAACCAAGCAGGTATGGATGGAAGTGGTCAATGTAGTGAACAGCAGGATTATGGTCCCTTGAACCTGGATACAGTGCCCCAAGAGGTACAAGGCCTTGGGAGGGCAGGAAAGGTAATGGTATATCACTTTCAGGTGCAAGCCCCACACATTGCCTTTCCCAGCATTCTCCTGTATAACACACCTCAAACTTAACACACTTTGCCGCTCCACTCATTTCCCTCTCTCCAGGCACCTTCTCACATTTCCATCTGAACAGCCAACACTCACACTCACCCTTGTCTTTGTGCCATTTCATACCCATACCCACTGTCACCCTCTACAAATGCTAACCTTCCCTCCTCTCCACTGAATCCATTTCTCACACTCACAGCTCTCTTCTTTCTCTCCTTGCATGAGAAAGAGAGTACACAACCATGGGAAGACAGAGACCAGGGAGGGTGGAGGAGGGCCCTCCTGCAATAGGCATCTTAACAGTCACTGTCAAGGTGTGCCGGTGTGGCCCACTGGGAAGGAGGTCTTGTTCAGGAAGGTTCAGAAATGAGCAGTAACCTGCTGTGAAAATCTGATCTTTTGAGAGAGCTGATCCTCTGCTGGTAGACCCTGTGTTGAGGGTCTCGTCTCCTTCCAGCTAGATCTTTGTGTCCAACCCCTCTGCCCTGTGAAGTGGCATGTGGCTGAGGAGAGTGCAATTGGTGCTGCTGCTGGTTTTGCTTCTGCTGCTCCTGCTGTTGGTGTTGTTGCTCCTCTTGTTCCTTATTGGAGATCCACGGTAAAGCTGTATAAGCTACTCCCATGCTGCAGTGAGGGCTGACAGCAGGGAAGATCAGATCAAGGTGAGTGAAGTCAAGACAGGTGAACTGACTTGCAAGAAATTGGAAATCACCTGACAAGCAGTGAAAGCACACATACAGAAGTGCTGTGAACATTAGCCTCTCATCTAGGCAGGGCTACAGCTATTCAGTTTCACTATTTGAAAGTTTCCTAGCCTGTTAATTTCACTGAAGAAGCAGTCCTCACAATGCACTCGCCCGGTTGACCCCAGCCAATTCCACATAGCTCGGGAAACCCATGCGCTGGCTGTTAAAGTCCGAAATCTGGGTTAAATCCAGAGTTAATGTCGTGCCTCAGAGCCACACATCATCCTGACTTGGAAATATATCACCATTCCTTCACTGTCGCAGGGTTAAAAACCTGAAACTCCCTTGCCAACAGCATTGTGAGTGTACCTACACCAGATGAACTGCAGCAGTTCAAGAAGGTGGCTCATCACCACCTTCTCAAAGGCAACTAGGGATAGGCAACAGTTGCTGGCCTTGCCAGCAATGCTCACATCCCATGACAGAATTAAAAAAAAGTAATCTGCAAAATAATTGAAAATAGCACTGTTCCTAACAGTGAATATCAGACAATTTGTTATGTTATTAAGTGGAAGATTGTATAATTTAGGCTTGCAATACTAGTGATTGGAGATCTCAGACTTATGATACTAATGATTCTACTCTGAAAAATAGCAATTGAGGGAAAGCACTCCTTTAAGAAGGTTTGCCTCGGAACAGAACTGCAGCGAGTGGGAAAGTCCAGAATGCAGGCCTCAGTGCCTCCTGACAAGGGTGGTGGGAAACATAAAGATGAGTCACTGATTAATGTGCCTGATGGCCATTGAAGGGGACATTGATGGGGGCTAAATGTTTACCCTTTTAATTGTAGATGTCAGATTAGATGGGTAATGACATACAAAAATAAACACGGAGCTTACCCAAAACGACCCTAAAAATAACACAATAATGCTTTTAGACATTGACAGACATGGAATAATTTATTTAGTTAGTGAGGGAAACATAACCTCAGAGACTCAAATGAGCTCAGAAACTGAACGATGCCAGAACTTGGCAAAAGTTGGGACAGCTCCAATTGTGGAAGACTGCTATGTACTATTAACATACAAACTTTTAATGAAGGAATTGACCTGTTTTCTGGCTGCTAAGCCTGTAGGTTCTTCTTTGACAAGGTGTAGTTTGAAGTCAGAAAGCAGTGTTTATAAATACAGGTCTTGCTAAGGGTCAATATACTTCAGAGCAAAGTGGTACATGTACCCATTGGAACCTTTCTGGAAGTATTACATTTGCCACTCAGTTTCTATTGCTTTGAACCTGCTGAGGCATCAGGAAAGCCTCAGGTAGAATTTTTGAAACAAAACACCCTCTTAAATCAGGGTTGCCTTCACCCAATATTGGGACTGGGAAAGAACTGAGCCTTTTCTTTGCTGGTGTGGTATGCATATTGTAATATTACTGATACAACATAACCATGGGGTCAAAAGGTTTTTTATTTAATCTCTCAAAAACAAGGAAAATTGTAGCAAATGCTTCTTGGTACTGAAATACAATAGAAATTTATACAAATATCATTCCAAAACTGAGAGATGCTGTATTTAAACAGGAAAATATTGTACAGGGGTATGAACGTGCTGTGCATTTCTGTTATTGGGTGGGGTGGGATGGGGAAGGGTTGTGGGTGAGCAGTGGGTTGAATGAATTGGACCATATTACAGACTAGGTAGATGAGGTGCTATTTTTGACTGCAGGCTGTCCCGAAGTACTCTACCACCAATTAAGTGCTTGTGAGGTATAGTCACAGTTGTAATGTATAAAACACGGCAGCCAATTTGCACGAACAGAAATGCGATAATGACCAGATAATCTGTTTTAGTGATGTTGGTCCTTAAACCTCTCTGCCTCTTTACATCTCTCCTCTTTCAAGGTGCTCCTTAAAGCCTATTTCTTTGATCAAGATTTTGGACTTTTTACTGAGCATCTCCTCAAATGGCTCAGTGTCAATGTTTGTTTGATAACGCTCCTGTGATTCGCCTTGGGATGTTTTCCTTTGTTAAAGACACAATGGGTGGATTTTTAGAAGCCTGCTGGAGGCGGGAATGGAGGCAGACAGGCCCAGAATTTCCCACTGCTGATTTGCTGACACAGTCCTGTCTTGGGGCCATTTGTAAGGAGGCTGGGTGGAGGGCAAGGTGTCTACCTGCCCACAACTGGCAGGTACCAATTGAGCCCAATCAGGGGCCTATTAAGGCCCTTCTCCCACACTGACTGGAATTTTCCAACCGGCATGCGGGACCCTTGCCGTGGCCGAAACATGGTCAGTGACAGGAGGCAGCTTCTCAGTCGAACAGGTGTGGCCATTTTTATTCTCAAGGATTTTAAAAGTGCTGAGAGGGTGCCTCCATCTTTACACACCTTTCTCTCCCTTATCTGCATCAGCAGGCTGCAACTTTCTCAAAGCTGGAGGACCAATAGGAGACCAGATGGTGAGCGCACCCTCTGGTCATTAATTGGCCAATCCAGTAAAAATTGGTCGGGACACAGAAATGATCCCAACATCGGGGATTCAACCCTATTCCCACTAAACAGCTGACCACCCAGGATCCCTTTCTGCCTCCCATGTTAATTGATATTTCTAAAGGTTTCCTTTCCTCAGGTACTCTCTCCCTGCCCTTTAAATCTGCCATCATCACCCCCTCATCAAAACGCCCACCCTTGATCACTCAGTCCTTACAAGTCCCCTTTCCTCTCCAAAAAGCCAACACTTGATCCCTCTCTCCTTGGAAACCTCCCTGTCCTCTACAAAGTCCTTGAACCTGTTGTCATTTGCCAAATCTATGTCCGTATTTCCAGGAACTCCATGTTTGATTCGATCCAATCAGGTTACTGCCCTGCCACAGCACTGAAATGGCTCTTAATCAAAGTCACAAATAACATCCTATGTGACCGTGACCATGGTAACTATCTCTCTTCATCCTTTTTGACCTGCCTGCAGTATTTGACATGTTTGACCACACTGTCCTTCTCCAATGCCTCTCCTCTGTCATCCAGCTGAATGGGACTGCCCTTACCTGGTTCCATTCTTATCTGGTTGTAGCCAGAGAATCAGCTGCAATTATTTCTCTTCCTACTGCCATGCCATTGCCTCTGGAATTTCCCAGGCATCTTTCCTTGCTCCCCTCCTTTTTCTCATCTAAATGCATCAGAAAACATAGCATTGAGTTCCACACATACACTGACAGCACCCAGCTCTACCTCACCTCCTCTCTCAACACTTCCATTGTCTCTGATTTTTCATGTTTCTGTTTGTCTGACATCTGGTTCTAGATGGGCAGAAATTTCCTCCAACTTAACATTGGGAGACAGAAGCCATTGTTTTCAGATCCCACCACAAACTCCATTCCCTAGCCACCAACGCCATTACTCTCCCTTATCATTGCCTGAGGCTGAACCAGACCATCTGCAGCCATGACATCCTATTTGACCCCGAGGTGAGCTTCCAACAATATATCCACTCCATCACCAAGACTGCCTACTCCCACTTCCATAGCATCGCCCAGCTCTGTCCCTGTTTCATCTCATTTGGGGCTGAAATCCTCATCTATGCCTTTGTTACCTCTAGAATTGAGTAGTTCAATGCTCTCATGGTCAGCCTCCATAAACTTGAACTCATCCAAAAAATCTGCTGCCTGTATGTTAACTTTAACAAGTTCTCTTCGTCTGACTCACCCGTGCTCACTGACCTACATTGGCTCTCGGTCAAACAACATCTTGATCTTAAAATTCTCATCCTTGTTTTCAAATCCATTCGTAGCTTTGCCCCTCCCTGTCTCTGTAATCTCCTCCATCCCTACAACTATCTGAGATCTCGCCTTCAATTCTGGCCTCTTGTGCATCCACGATTTTAATCTCTTAGCATGCGGCTTGGTGTCAAATTTTGTTTCATAATGCTCCTGTGAAGTGCCTGGGGCATCTTACTACATTAAAGAAGCTATAAATGCAAGTTGTTATTGTTGCATCTCACCTTTCCAGCCCTCTGTTGGTAAGGCCTCATGTTCAAGGCTAATCTTTAAATAAGCAAGTTTGAAACTCTAAACACACCTCGTTTTAAGATTAAAGCTTTGGCCTCCCCTGATTTTATTTATTTATTTTGATGAACCCATTTCAGTTGCTGTTCCCAATCTCAATGAATTAGCAAAATTTTAGATACAAGAATATTTTACTGCAAGGTTCCAGAGAATCATTTTTCCCAATTACTTCCACTTTTTGGTCATCAGATTTTCACAGTCTTCCCGTCTGCAGTTAATTAAGAGTGTTAGAAGCCAAATCCTTACCATATGTTTAGCTTCCTCTTGGTGAAGTGCATTTACCTTTGTCTTCTGCCAGCAGTGCTCCTTGTATTACATCTCATTAGCTTCAGTCAATTAATAAATAAATAACCTTTTAGAGATACTTAACTTCAAAGTATATTATATCCGCATTCCTGGATTAAAGTACAAAAAAAGTGCATATTTCTTTAACACAGAAATTGAATATAAATATATTTTTTGAGAAATTTTGATTGATGACAAATTCTTCACTCAGCCTTACTTAATTTTATTGCAATGTTTTCAGCAACTATTTCCAGAATTGTCGGTTCTTATTTCAAATTTCCAGCTTTTGTGCTTATTCTTTCCCTTGCCTAATTCAATTTTAATTTGTTTAGGCTGAGTGTCTTCAGGGAGCAATTCTCTTACCTTAACTGCAGTGAGGACCAATGCATGAGACGTCTTTGCTTCCGCGGAAGATGAAATCTGCCAACTGCTGCAACCACAACTGCAACCTCAAAGCAGGCAAGGACAGAATTATCTGTAGCTGTCAAGGTGACTGTGGTGCTATATTTTTATGCATCTGGCTCTTTCTAGGCTGCTGCTGAAGATATAAGCAATGTCACACAGTTTGCAGTGCACCGCTGCATAAGGGATGTCACTGAGGCTGTCTGTACACAGTGAGACAGCCTAATCTCATTGCCTCTTGCCAGAGACAAGCAGGCAGAGCGAGCACAGCAGTTTGCATGGATTGCAGGCTTCGTCATGCTGTAGGGTGCCACTGACTGCATGCATTACCTTGTGTCTGTCTCCTGCAAATTCAGCCATTTGCATGAACTGAAAGGGATTTCATTCCCTCAATGTGCAGCTGATTGATGCAGTGCAGTGACTGGAAGCTCCTTTGAGCAGTAGTATCCAGAGCTACAATGGCAGCAGTCTGAGCTTCCAAGGCAGCCGTCTAAGCTTCCACTGCAGAACTTAGACCTTCGATGGAAGCTGCTTGTGTTGCAATGGAAGCTGTGACACCAGCCATCTAACAGGTGAGTTTCACAGGTGTGTTGGTGTAGGTGACCATCTGTTCCATGTTGGAAAGGATGGGCTCCAAGCTCTGTGCAAAGTCCTGTGCCAAGTTGGTTCTGGACTCCTCCATGCTCCTTGACGTTGACCGTGGGTTTTCTGGCAGGCTTTCCAGTGCATTTGGTTTTGTATATCCATCAGCCTTCTTCTGCAGTCTGACCCATTGCAGTGCTGCAATTGTTAGAATATATCATTTGAAGGTTGAACTCATTGGTTGTACACATTGCCTATAAGTAGCTCTAGCCACTCACGTAGTTAGGCGCCTACTGATGTGTACAACCAATGAACAGCACAGGAAGTGCTGGTTGCAAGCAGCAATCACTTAGAACAGCTGCTTTTCTATGGACTAGTTTAACCTGCTGCCTGTATTGCAGTGAATGGGTGCGGGTAATCCCTTACCACGATCCCCAGCCCTGTTTTTGGGTGTCCTCCAATTTAACCCCTATTTGTGTACTTTTTCTGAATAAAGGTAGCAAGTTGATGCTGTTCTTGACCTAAAATATCCTAGTTCCCTCCTTCTCTACACAGGAGGAAATGACCAAATTCATTTATGTGCCAATGGTTCTACTTTAAATCCCATCATTTCTTTTGGCAAATTAAAGGTTGGCAATGCAGAAACCCCTTGTTAACGGGCTTCCTGAGTTGAGAAAATACTTAATCACTTTCACTTAGGCACAAAATAGTCCATAGGTAAAAAAGCATACATGCTCATTTCTTAGCACTTGGTCTTTCATCTCTGTTGGATACAATATACAGTACAGTGAGTCTCTAAAAAGTTATTTAATCTTTAAAGTGCATGCTCTATATCTTACGTAAACACCAGAACATGAACTAAAACTATGAATAATGACGTCTTGCATCACAAACGCGGATCAGGAATGTGCCATTAACTTCTTATTACACTTCCACCTGGCCTCTTCAGAATATTGAGACCAGATTCCCTGAGCTGGTTCACATGGGATGTTATTGGAAATATCAATGGGATTTTAATTCACACAGTTTCATTTACACATAATGGATGGTCAAAAGATAAGTATTGACTTCTGAATTGGCTTTGTTAATGAGTAACTAACTACTCATTGTTATACAAACCCAAAACTCCTGCGTGTGTTCTGTTTTATTTCCTGTCATCTGCTGTCTTGTGAATTATGTCCAGAGTACTTATAGTCCCTCGATATTTTAGTTAAAGTTGTGACTGGTAAGCCAATAAGACAACTGCTGACCCATTCATTTTTGTCTCTCTTGCGATCGGTTAACAATTCACATACCTAGATAAACTAGCGGGCCCCGGGTTTAACAACCTTACTTACTAGACCAGTGATGCACATTTATCAGCCAGTTTGGGATTGCATCAACATTTTCCCTCCTTTGTTCCTGGGATATGGGCACCACTGGCAAGGCCAGCGTTTATTGCCCGTCCCTAATTGCCCTTGAGAAAGTGATAGTGAGCCACCTCTTGAACCACTGCAGTCCATCTGGTGTAGGTACATACACAGTGCTGTTAGGAATGGAGTTCCAGGTTTTTGACCCATCAACAGGGAAGATACAGCGATATAGTTACAAATCAGGATGGTGTGTGGCTTGGAGGGAACTTGCAGGTGGTGGTGTTCCCATGAATTTGCTGCCCTTGCCCTCCTAGGTGGTAGAGGTTGTGGGTTTGGAAAGTGCTGTCGAAGGACCATTGGCAAGTTGCTGTTATGCATCTTGTATATGGTACACACTGCTACCACTGTGCAACAGTTGTGGAGGGAGTGAATGTTTAAGGTTGTTAATCAGGCGCTGATCAAGCGGCTGCTTTGGCCTGGATGGTCTCCAGCTTCTTGAGTATTGTTGGAGCTGCACTCATTCAAGCAAAGTAAGAGTATTCCATCACACTCCTGACTTGAGCCTTATAAATGGTGGTCAGGCTTTGGGGAGTCAGGAGGTGAGTCACTTTCCGCAGAATTCCCAGCCTCTGACCTGCTCTTGTAGCCACAGTATTTAAATGGCCAATCCAATTATGTTTCTGGTCAATGGTAACCCTCAGGATGTTAATGGTGGGGGATTCAGTAATGGTAAAACTGTTAAATGTCAAGGGAAGATGGTTAGATTTTCTCTTGTTAGAGGTGGTTATTTTCTACCACTTGTGTGGCACAAATGGTACTTGCCACCTATCAACCTGAGCCTGAATGTTGTCCAGGTCTTGCTGCATATGAACATGGACTGCTTCAGCATCTGAGGAGTTGTGAATGGTATTGAACACTGCATAATCATCAGTGAATATCTCCACTTCTGACCTTACGATGGAGGGAAGGTCATTAATGAAGCAACTGAAGATAGTTAGGCCTAGGACACTACCCTGAAGAACTCCTGCAGTTATGTCCTGGAGCTGAGATGATTGGCCTCCAACAACCACAGCCATCTTTCTTTGTGCTAGGCGTGACTCTAACCAGTGGAAAGATCCCCACCCCCCCCCACCCCCCCCACCACTCCGACCCCCGCACCCCTGATTCCCACTGACTTCAATTTTTCTAGGGCTCCTTGATGTCACACTTGGTCAAATGCCACCTTGATGTCAAAGGCAGTCACTTTCACCTCACGTCTGGAATTAAACTGTTTTGTCCATGTTTGGACCAAGGCTGTAATGAGGTCTAAAGCCAGGTGGCCCTGATGGAACCCAAACTGAGCATCGGTGAGCAGATTGTTGATGTGTGAGTGCCGCTTGATAGTCCTGTCAATGACACCTTCCATCAGTCTGTTGATGATTAAGAGTAGACTGATGGGCTGATAATTGGCCAGAATGGATTTGCCCTGCTTTTTGTGGCCAGGATACCTGGGAATTTTTCATATTGTCTGGTAGATGTCAGTGTTGTAGCTGCACTGGAACAGCTTGGCTAGGAGTATGCATAGTTCTGAAGCACATCTTCAGTACTACAGCCTGTGTGTTTTCAGGGCCCATAGTCTCTGCTATATCCAGTGCATTTAGCTATTTCTTGATATCACGTGGAGTGAATCAAACTGGCTGAAGACTGGCATCTGTGATGCTGGGGATCTCTGCAGGAGGCCGAGCTGGATCATCCACTCGGCACTTCTGGCTGAAGATGGTTGCAAATGCTTCAGCCTCGTCTTTTGCATGGATGTGCTGGACTCCCCCATCATTACGATGGGGATGTTTGTGAAGCCTTGTCCTCCAGTTAGTTGCTTAATTGTCCACCACCAATTATGAATGGATGTGGCAGGACTGCAGAGCTTTGATTTGATCTGTTGGTTGTGGGATCGCTTGGCTTTTTCCAATCTTCAATGTTGACAATGTACATCCTCACACTCTAATTTGCATTGAGTCCTCTATTACTGCCTGTTTCTCCTCTTCCTTTTTTATGATTTATGGTTATGATTGTGTTTATCAATTAAAATGTTTCCTCCTTTGCTTTTTCTTCAGCTGCCAACCTCACTACATCGAATTTGGCTTCTTTTCATTTGGGCACTTAAAAATGGTCACTCTCCATGTTCAGCGTGTGTTTAAATGTTTTGAATTACCTTCAACAACAGTATTGCACAGTATCTCACATGGCTGCCATTAATTGTTACAAGTTTGGGTGCTGCCTTAAACATTTTTTTGGGTACAGCAGCGCTAGCCACCCCTGTAAAGGGCTAAGCACCTTAAGTTTAGGGATCTTTTGGTAGTGTCCAATATCTAGCTGTGCCCATGGTCAAGGATGCAACAGCAAACAATAAGCAATTATCTTGTCTCAGTAATGTCTAAATATTTCACATCCATTGTGTGGTCTCTGGTCCCGGACACTCATAGGAGTGATCTGGGATGCTCCTTTAAGATCTTAACCAGATAATTCAGTCTTGCTTCATGTGCCTGTCTAACCTTCTTGATGGTGAACCAAGAAACCACCCGGTGACATGCGGTCTTTTATGTCCACCTGTGAGGGCAGACAGGGCTTCGGTTTAACATCTCATCCACAAAATGCCACCTCTGACAGTACAGCACTCCCTCTGCACTGTTGTGTCAGGCTTGATTTTTGTGCTCCCAGAACCTTCTGATTCACAGCTATGGATGACACTATTTGTGTCGCAGATCTGTGTTTTATGCATGAACCAAGGAGAATATTGCAAATTTAAAACCTATGTGTGATTTAGCAGCAGGAGCCAACATTCTCAAAACACATTGCATTGAATAATATGATAATTAAAGTTTAGCTTGTGCACAAAACTAATTAGCAGCATTAAATTAGAATTCATCCGACCTTCAAATGCATGTCAGATAGTGTTTTGCCCCAGGGATGATTGCGAATCTGCAAAGAGAAATGTTGGTGTTCAAGAACTTGTCCGAAATTGAGTCCCAGTAAGGAGTTTTTTATTGAGCCAATTTGTTCTTTGAATAATCTCAATTCGACAGCTGCTCTTTGGAGCTCTGTGTAATCTTCATTACAGCATTGAATCAAACAATTGGACAGGCTGAAGAGATACAGACAAAAGACACCACTCTCTCTCTCTGCCACATAACTCAGCCAAGACTGACTAAATTCATTTCCTGAATAAAGTCTGAAGCTAATCGGCCAAGAATTAGAAGGGGTAAATGCATGCAGCCAGTGAAAAATTGGCTTCTGGCAATGCCTAACACAGTGCTCATGATTTCCTGACCAGTATTGGTTGAAATGTCTTGGGCAGCATGGGACTGAATTTTTCCATTTGTATTGTGGATGGACAAGGCTTCTTGCCAGCAGCAGAAGCTCATGTGAGGTCAGAGTAAGGGTGAAAGTAATAAAGTCTAAATCAGGGTTAATGTGCATGTATGTGAATGCACGGAGTGTGGTTAATAAGACTGGTGAGGTACAGGCGCAGATTGCCATGTGGAAATATGATGCTGTGGCTATAACAGAGACCTGGCTCAAAGAAGGGCAGGACTGGGTGTTAAATATTGCTGTATACAAGGTGTTCAGGAAAGATAGGAAAGGGAAAGAAGGGGGAGGGGTGTCAGTATTGATTAAGGAGAGCATTGCTGTGCTGAAGAAAAAGGATGTCCCAGAGGGGTCAAGGACAGAATTAATTTGGCTAGAGCTGAGGAACAAAAAAGGTGTGGTTACATTGCTCGGTGTTGTCTACAGGCCACCAGTTAGAGGGAAGGATGTGGAGGAACAAATTTGCAAGGAAGTTACAGAGAGGTGCAAAAATTATTGGGTAGTTATAATGGGGGACTTTAATTATCAAAACATAGACTGGGATGATAGTAGTGTAAAGGGCAGTGAGGGGCAAGAGTACCTTGAGTATGTTCAAGAAAATTTTCAACAATAGTATGTTGCTAGTCCAATGAGAAAGAAGGCACTGCTAGACCTGGTGGTTGGGATTGAGGTGGGCCAAGTGGATCAAGTATCAGTAGGAGAGCATTTAGGGGATAGTAATCATTCTATCATAAGGGTTAGGCTGACTATGGAAAAGGACAAAGAGCAATCCAGAGTAAGAATAATTAACTGGGGGATGACTAACTTCAACAGGGTAAGAATGGAACTGGGGCGAATAAATTGGAGTCAAAATCTGGCAGGAAAACTGGTAGATGAACAGCAGGCTACCTTCAAAGAAGAGCTAGTTCAGGCACAGTCAAGGTATGTTCCCTCGAAGGGGAAAAGTAGGGCAAACAAATCTAGAGTTCCCTGGATGACAAAAGGTAGAGATTAAGATAAAGAAGAAAAAGTATGCTTAGGACAGATGCCTGGTAGCAAACACTATTGAGAACAAGGCTGAATATAGAAGGTCCAGAGGGGAAGTGAAAAAGCAAATAAGAGAAACATCGAGAGAACATAAAAAGAGACTGGTAGCTAGCATTAGAGGAAATCCCAATGTTTTCTATAGGCATATATATAGTAAAAGGGTGGTAAAAGGAGGAGCGGTGCCAATTAGGGACCAGAAAGGGGATTTACACATGGAGGCAGCTGAGGTATTAAATTAATACTTTGCATCTGTCTTTACCAAGAAAGAAGATGCAACCCAGGCAATGTTGAAAGAGTAGGTAAGTCAGACACTAGATGGGTTTAAAATTGATAAAGAGGAAGTATTAGATAGGCTGCCTGTACTTAAATAGGATAAAACACCAGGACCAGATGACATGCAGCCAAGAATACTGAGGGAAGTGAGGATGGAAATCGCAGAGGCACTGGCCATAATTTTTCAGTCTTCCTTAGACTCAGGGGTGGTGCCCGAGGACTGGAGAATTTCAAACATTACAGACTTGTTCAAAAAAGGATGTAAAGATAAGCCCAGCAACTACAGGCCAGTCAGTTTAACTTCGGAGGTGGAAAAATCTTTGGAAAAAATAATTTGGGACAAAGTCACTAGTCACATGGACAAATGAGAGTTAATTAAGCAAAGCCAGCATAGATTTCTTAAGGGAAAATCATGTTTAACTAACTTGCTGGAGTTTTTTGAGGAGGTAACAGCGAGAGTTGATGAGGGCAATGCTGTTGATGTGGTGTACATGGACTTTCAAAAGGCGTTTGATACAGTGCCACACAAGTGAGCAAACTTGAAGCACATGGAATAAAAGGGACGGTACCAACATGGATACAAAATTGGCTGAGTGACAGGAAACAGAGTAGTGGTTAATGGATGTTTTTCAGGCTGGAGGAAGGTTTGTAAGTGGGGTTCCCTAGGGGTCAGTATTGGGATCCTTGTTTTCCCTGATATACATTAATGACCTGGACCTTGGTGTACAGGGCACAATTTCAAAGTTTGCAACTTGGAAGCATTTTGAACTGTGAAGACGATAGTGTAGAACTTCAAAAGGATATAGACAAGTTGGTGGAATCGGCAGACAGGTGGCAGATGAAGTTCAACGTAGAGAAACGTGGTGATTCATTTTGGTAGGAAGAACATGGAGAGACAATATAAAATAAAGGGTACAATTCTAAAGGGGGTGCAGGAGCAGAGGGACCTAGGTGTATATGTGCATAAGTCATTGAAGGTGACAGGACAGGTTGTTAATAAAGCATACAATATCCCATGCAGTATCCTGGTCTTTATTAATAGGGCCATAGAGTACAAGAGCAAGGAAGTTATGTTGAACTTGTATAAGACACTTGTTCAGCCTCCGCAGGAGTATTGCGTCCGGTTCTGGTGTCACACTTTAGGAAAGATGTGAGAGCATTGGAGAAAGTACAGAAAAGATTCACGGGAATGGTTCCACGGATGAGCAACTTCAGATATGAAGATAGATTGGAGAAGTTAGGACTGTTTTCCTTGGAGAAGAGAAGGCTGGGAGGTGATTTAATAGAAGTGTTCAAAATCATGAGGGGTCTGGACAGAGTGGATAGAGACAAACTGTTCCCACTCATGAAAGGATCGAGAACAAGAGGGCACAGATTTAAAGTATTTGATAAGAGAAGCAAAAGTGACATGAGGAAAGCTTTTTCACGCAACGAGTGGTTAAGGTCTGGAATGCCTGAGAATGTGGTGGAGGCAGGTTCAATTGAAGCATTCAAATGGGAATTACACAGATATATGAAAAGAAAGAATGTGCAGGGTTACGGGAAGAAGGCGGGGGAATGGAACTGAGCGAATTGCTCTTTCACAGAGCCAGTGAGGACATGATGGACTGAATGGCCTCCTTCTGCACTATAATGATTCAGTGATTCTGTGATAAAATGTTTCTATAGTATAATTCCTAATTCTGCTGATCTTGATTACTAAAGAGATGCTTTTCTTGATAATTCTTTTTACACAGTGTAAAAGTATCATGAATAGTGAGAGATCAAGGCTTCCAAACTAAGGGGGAAACTGACAAGGTTATTGGGCATGGATGCGAGGAGAATAGACAGGGATAAAGGTCCAGTGTTGAAGTTTATCACCTCTAGTAACTGAGCACTGATGCATTTCCACTCATCGAAGGTGTGAGCAGCCTACAGACCAACCAGATCCATGAGCACGGGACTTGGCCCATGTTCAAAGGGAAAAAATCTTTATCTGCATGGAACCTTCGGGATAAGATGTGGTGGGGGGAAATTCCTGTTTGTTAAATGTATGTTGTACATTTTAATTAAAATCTAAATTCGAACCAGTAAAGAGATCAGTGGATTAATAGCTTTAACGGTCTTCATTTTTCTGTTCACTTCCATGGAGATCTTGCTGGAACATAATATTTTAAAGTGAGTTGTAGATTTTGTGCGAGTTGTTTGGCATAACATACTAGATTGTGGTTGATTCTCTGAAAAACACTCAAATGATGGAAGTGCATAAAGGGCAACAGTACTTTTCAAATGGGAATGTTATAAACATTACAAAGTGGCGTGCCAGTAGGTGAAAACTAAAGAAATAACATTGGATGTGTGTTTAAACAGTCCAGATTTTCTGCTTCAGGTTATTTTAGCACTGATAGTTTAGACTGGTGCTAAAATAATGTAGTCTAAAGTCCAGTCTAGCATCTCCTCATCAGAATTCATTTAAAAACTTTGTTAGATGTACCCAGTATTATTATTAACATCTTTAATCTGTTCCGCCCTGTCCTTTTTAAAATACTTAACAAAATGAACTTAATTGTCAACCACAATGTTAGTGAAGTTAGTTGCTGATTTTTGAAGACATTTCCTGATGGGGAGACCAAGAACCCAGAATTTGTTGGGAAAGTAGTGGGGAGCTTAAAGAACTCACCGTTGTTAGTGTACAAAATCATCCAGCAATTTGTGGTGAGGAAGCAATATGCCATGATTTGTGAATCACCACAAATTTTTAGACAATTTCTGCCTCTCTGCCATTAGCCTTGCAAAGATGGGAACTCAACATCAACCTTCTCATGAGTTTCGTGAAATTGCTGCATTTGCGCTGTTGAAACAAATTAAATTCACTGCTGCACGAAGTTAGGGCTGGTACTTAATCACCTTTTAATGAGATGTATCTGCAATACCATTCAAAATATCCGGCCTAGAAAGGAAACAATTGAAACTGTGGAGATTCATTCCTACAGGTAGTAAATTGTTCTTTGAGGTTTTAAATTTAAAATTTATTTATTTATTTCAGATTTTTTTTTTTTTACTTTTCTCTCCCTCAATCCATTTATTCTTTCCCTCTCTTCATTTCTCGTTCTGTAACTGATATCAAGGGCAGGTGAGGTGAGAGTCACTGTCCTTGACATCAAGGCAGCATTTGACCAAGTATGGCATCAAGGAGCCCCAAAAAAATAGAAGTCAATGGGAATCGGTGCAAAATTCTCCACTGGTTGGAGTCATACCTAGTACAAAGGAAGATGGTTGTGTTTGTTGGAGGCCGAATATCAAAGCCCCAGGACATCACTGTAGGAGTTCCTAGTGGCAATCATCTTCAACTGCTTCATTAATAACCTTCCCTCCATTATAAGGTCAGAAGTGGAGATGTTCGCTGATGATTGCACAATGTTCAGTACCATTCGCAACTCCTCAGATACTGAAGCAGTCTGTGTCCACGTGCAGCAAGACCTGGACAACATTCTGGCTTGGATAGGTGGCAATTAACATTAACGCCACACAAGTGCCAGGCAACGACCATCTCCAACAAGAGAGAATCTAACCATCTCTCTTCGACATTTAACAGCATTACTATTGCTGAATCCCCCACCATCAACATCCTGGAGTTTACCATTGACCAGAAACTTAACTGGACCAGCCATATAAATACAGTGGCTACAAGAGCAGGTCAGAGGCTGGAAATTCTGCAGTTGCTTCTGCAGTTAGCAACTCACTTTCTGACTCCCCAAAGCCTCTCCTCCATCTACAAGGCACTAAGTAGGAGTGATGGAATACTCTTCTCTTGCATGGATGAATGCAGCTTCAACAACATTCAAGAACTTGACATCATTCAGGACAAAGCAGTCCACTTGATCGGTACCCCATCCACCACCTTAAACATTCACTCCCTCCACCACCAATGCACAATGGCAGCTGTATACCATCTACAAGATGCACTGCAGCAACTCACCAAGGCTCCTTCGACAGCACCTTCCAAACCCGTGATCTCTACCACATAGGAGGACAAGGGCACCAGACACATAGGAACTCCCCCACCTTCAAGTTCTCTCCAAGCCACACACCATCCTGACTTGGAAATATATTGCTGTTCCTTCATAGTCACAGGGTCAAAATCCTGGATCCCCTTCCTAACAGCACTGTGGGTGTACCTACGCCAAATGGAATGCAGCAGTTCAAGAAGACAGCTCACCAACGCCTTCTCAAGGGCAATTAGGGATGGGCAACAAATGCTGGCCTTGCCAGCAATGCTTACATTCCATGAAAGATTAAAAGAATGACTCCAATTCACTATACTTCCATCTCTGTCGTTCACTCTGTTTCTTTTTCTATTCTTAAAATTAATTGGTTAAGGAGATAGGCTGGTGGTCCCAATATTCACCAGCGTCCCATATGCCATGTTAATGTAACCATGTCGTTATCAGCTCATAATTCCGTATGTTGCAAAAAACTTTCAAACTGAAGAATGAGCAAAAGAATCTAACAAATGGGCTGTACCATTGGATGTCCTACTTCAGCAGATTCAGGGCCATTATTTAATACGGTTGTAGGTAAAACTTCACAAGAACCGTGGAAGGTACAAACTAAATGTAATCTATGTCTGCATAATCTGACTTCGATACATTAACTGCTTGGTGAACTGACACCATAAAATAAGCTTACTTACTGATCTTGAAATTCTCCACTTTTATTCAATTTTTCATTTTTTATTTTACATTTCTGATTTGCGCTCCACTTTTTCAAGCTTGTTCCTTTCTCTTTCGTTTTTTATATTGCTCTTTGGTCGTATTGCTGTAACCAGCAGTAGCCTTTTTTTTGCAATCAGGTAGAGGTTTGGACCCAGAAGCCTTCTTGCTTCTGTTCTCCAATAATGGCCAGAAGGAGTTAGCATGTATCTGATCTCCTGTTTCCACCTACCTTCTTGATGCAAGACTTTGCAGGGGGTGGGTAAGCCAGTGATGTGAGTGCAATGCTAATTGCCTAGCTAAAAATTTGGGCAAACCTCAGTCTAGACAGTTTCAAGACATCTTCTTGGGCACAATGCATCTGTCCAATGCTGAGGTAGAGGAAGGGGCCAGAAAAATTGGCCCCTTTGTTCCTAGATGACCATTATTTACCCCAAGCTAGCACTTTCCAACATCCTTTGAAACTCAATGATGTTTAATGTACTGCCTTTCAAACTTAACCAATATACATTAAATACTTCTTTGCAAGTTTGGCATTGTAGTCATCAGTATTTAATATTTTTCTAATTCATAGAAAAAGAAATAAGGCACAGTCGGAAGTAGACATAGGAGTGTTAGATTGTGGGATTGAACTGAGAGATTTTAATATTGTGATATTCTTGTGAGGAGAAGTATTAATTTGCCAATTCAAGTCATAACTACAGTAGATGGTGTGGTGGCCTTGCCAACTGGAGCACTAGCACACAGCACACAATGCCTTTGAGTTAATTCCTTCCTTTGGTCAAATTCCTACATTACAATAGTGTCTGCAAAGCACGTAATTGGCTGTAAAGCACTTTAAGGCATGCTGGGGTTGTGAAGGATGCTATAGAAATGGGAAGCTTCCATTATATGCATTGTGCCGTGAAGGGAGGCATCTTCCTGTTGCGTACAGGGTAAGAAAAAAACAGGCAACCGTGTTCTTTTCAGGCTGCTGTAGCAGAATCCCTTGTTGCCAGGCAAGGAGCTGCAGAGACAGTGGGTTGGCGCAGACCATCTGCGTGCCTTCTAGGGAGCACTGACATATAGCTTGTACTGCATATAGCTAAGGGGCGGGGGAAAATAATATGAGAGTGTATGTCCTTCACTGGATAATAAATATTTTCAAGCAAAGACAACTGTCTATTTCACCACTTTGCTCTTCTCACTTATTCTACTGCAGGCAGTTGGATGTTAACAAATAAAACACAGATGTGTAACAATTTCTCAAAACAGTAATTAGAACATGACACAGTTAATAAAACAGTCTGCCTCTTACCACTTCTATAGAAGATTGTGTTATGCAAGTCCTGCTAGGATGACTTTCAGTTGGCCTCAATAAAACTTAATTTTAGGCCGAAGTAAACAAGGATTGAAAAGTCTGCAAGGTCCTTTCATTTACATTAATGCAAGAATGCCAATGACAATGAATGTGCTTTATTCTGCAGTCAACGGCTGTGGTATAGATTTAGAAGATGAAAGTAGTAAGAGATAAAATTGTAATGGGGTGCATTTTGTGCCAAGTTAATTCTAGGCTAGTGACATATACATTGTCCATGAGGTGATTGATTTAGACCTTTCCAAGTTAATCACATGATTGGAGTCAGAAACCTATTTGAATTTCTTGGTAACCAAAACAGCCCCCATTCTAAACTTATCCAATTAAGTGAAATGAATACCAAAAGACAAAATTTAAACCTTAAAGTGAGGCTCAGACTTGTTGACAATTAGAAATAAAGTTAAATTCAATCTTTCTATTCAGTACAAATAATAAATCTGTCTGGTACCTGTGTGCCAGCATATGTACTTGTGCTGGTCAAAGTAAATGCATCATTTCCAGGTATGGCATTCACATCTGAAATGGCTGTAAATGTTAACTGAATGTAAATTACTCATGTTGTGCAAAGAGCCGAAATAGCAATGTACTACAAGAGGTGTTTCAACTATACCATCCACAAAAATGTAATTAGAACAAAAACACTTCAAAAGTGGTTTAAAAGAAGACAAACTAAGACAGGCATAAATTATTATCATTTAGAAGAGACATTTAGAATCAGAAATGTAAAGATCCATAAGAACTGTCACAAAATACAGCTGTAAGGTGCAGCAACTGCTAGCAGTGTTCAAGAGAATATAGCATTGTTATCAGAAGAATTACTTACTAATCAGTGGGCTGGATTTTGCAGTCAATGGTGAAGCAACAGTGCTTACCACTGGCCTTGAAGAAAACTGCCTACAAAGATCTAGTGATCTCTGTGGCATGGATTTCCACTGAGCCAACATTATTATGAATCTGATGCCAAGTCAAGGGGATCTCCAGACATCCAGCAGCAATGATGCCATCAAGCAGGGTAAGCAGCAAATCACATTGAATTATTCTTAGAGGCAGGAAAACCAGGAAGTAAAAACCACTGAATCCCTTCACTTTTAATTTTAAATTTTATAGATAAATGGTTGGGACATACACATGGGATAAAGGTAGAAGCTAAAATATCATAAACAATTTTAAAAATGTGGAATTTTTTATCAAAATAGAGAAATTTAACATTCCACAAATATAAAATTACTCTTCATGGGCCAGTGAGCGTGTTTAGCAGTAATTATGAATTTAGTATGCTGCTAAAAACCAGTTACACCTAATTCAAAAATGTGCAACTTTTTCAAGGGGACTAAGAGCGTAAGAATGGAAGTTCCCATCAGTTCAATGATTTCTAATTGATTGCAGTCTAGGTGGTACCTCAACAGTTCACCCTCTGAAGAAGCACAGAATCACTGAGAGAAATGTCTGGTTTTCTGTATTTAACTGCACATGCGCAAACTCCAGAAGTTGCTGTCAGTTTCAGAGAAGTAATGACAGTGAATGCTGACAGTTTTACCGCTATTACTACTGCAAAATCTGGGCCAAAGTTTCTGGTATTTTGTGTTAAGAGTTACTCCCACGGTGTCCATAACACAGCTGTATCATCTGTGAATATCGTTGCCCTCATACTTCAATTTCTTGCCACACTACAGAATATTGGCTCAAGTTCGCTTCAAGTAGCACAAAGTTAAAGCTATCTCTCATAAATAGATAATATATCCCTTTTTAATGATTCAAAATCTGATATATCTGGAATTCCCTCCCTATATCTCTCCACCCCTCTCCCTCTCTTTCCTCCTTTAAGATGCTCCTTAAAATCTACCTCTGACCAAGTTTTGGGCATCTGGCCTAATATCTCCTTATGTGGCTAGGTGCAAATTATTTTCCATAACGCTCCTGTATAGTGCCTCGAGATGTTTTACTATGTTAAAGGCATGATATAAAAACAAGTTGTTGTTGTTCATCACACTCTTGCAATACCAACTTTTCCAGTTAAATTAAAGAGCGCTATCTTTTCATTTAATTAAAATAAACTGTTAAACCAGATCTGATGAAATCATTATGCACATTTTTAAATTAAGATGTATATGATGAGACACTTCACGAGGTGACAGTCAAACTTTTCCAAACTTATTACAAGGATAGTAATTTATTAACTACCCAGTATAGTATCTGTGGCATTAGGGACATAACCTTTGTTAGGATGGGAATTGTTAGGCCAGGCATTTGATTTTAGCTGATATCTTGTTAAGATGCAAAGGGATTTCAGTACAGTTTGCAACTTTCATTGGAAGTTACTATTCATTTTTGTAGTATTACTAGCTGATTTCAAGAGTTTTCTGATTCTGTGATTCACTCTAGAAACAGCCTGAGTGATTGTTTGAAGCATAAATGTTAAATAGGATATAAAAATATTGCTTCATAGTACATTGTGATCCCTTGCATGCACTGACTAAAATATGGGCATCTAGGACTTCTGAAATCCATATTTCCACTGCAACCTCACAGTTAACTCTTCAAACAAATATGTTTAAGCAATTTTGAGCCATATTTTAAAATGTTCCCTTGTGTTCCATCATATTCCGTAAAAGCTCTGTTTAAGTTCCTGTTAATCTACTTCCTTTGTGGGATGGAAGATATAAGGAAGGATAAGGGAAATTGTTAACTGTAATTGGGAGTTCCTTTCCATTTATGCATTATCAAAAGCTAAGAAAATACCTCAGCATTACATTTGCAAAGATACATTCAATCTATCTTTCTTCTCAGTTATCTTAACACTTTGCTTCCATCTTTACAGGACTTCTTACTTGATTGCTGGTCTGGTGAAAGTAACAGAAATAGTGAATAGAAATGTTTCCTCAGGGATGCAGTGTACTTCCAATTTCCCATGTTGAAAAATGTTTTAGAATATGGCAGGAATGCATAGATGTTAAGTGATGTAAAACTATTTAAGAACTGTTTAAACATATGCCCATATGTCTCTAACAAAGAGAAATTCAAATGCAGATGTAAATAAAAAAGAAGGGAAAAAACACTTTGGTCGCACAGTTAAAATAATATCAATTTCCTTTTTATAAAGCAAGATAAGTAAAAGCCACACTGCTAATCTAAGGTCTGAACCCTCGTGAATTACAGTGTTCCAGTGTATGACTATGTCTCATAAAACTTTGCAGCAAAAATCTAATACAGTCACCAATGGAAGAGAAAGGCATTGGAATATGGTAAGGTAGAAATTCCACTCGGCGAAGATGGTTCTGCCGGTTTTAGCTTAAGCAAGTGGAGACTGGAAATCACTGTTTTTTGGGCTCATCAGCTACCCGTTTATTTTGCACACCTGTGTGCTGATTTTCATCTCTGTTTTGGGGCCAGAATTGGGCAGTAGTGTAAGAGAGTGGGACTGCTGCACATACGTCCCGTTCCTGCCAATGCTGCAACCACCACCATCCTGGTGGCATCAAGATATATGGGCAGCTCAGGTGCCCCTGAAAATCAGCAGGCATTTACACATCAAAGTTGTGTGACATCAATAGGACTCCTATGCAATTTTCAAATGCAGAACATAATGCGTATGCTACATTCATTATTGCTTGTGTTGAGTGGCCTAATCAAGGTTCTAAAATTGACTGCTGTCAGCCACTAAAAGCAGGTATGTTAAAGGTTTTAAACTGATGTTTATGGGGCTATAATGCTTCTCCTGACCCTACAAAAATCTTCCCACCCATTGTCAGTCCCTCCCCATACCTACTGCCCTGGGTTGCCTTCCTTCCACTTTAAGCTCCCACTTCCAGCTCAGTGCTACACATCAGTGTTTGCATCAACATCTCTAGGATACCAATTGTACATATGCTTGTGTGTTTCAGAACCATCCGTTAGTGGGAAAATCTATGGCCGTTAAAGCTTCTCCCTTCATTTTATAAGACAAAGGAATTATATATGGATTATTACTTTTCCATCAATGTTTGTTATTTGTAGGTCATAACAGAACACTTAAATAACATTTTTTCTCCAATTTACCATTGCATTCATAACCTTCAGAGTTTTTAAAATGAAATCTCACCAATTGCAGAACAAAAAAAAATCTGGTTTTCAGAGTAAAACACAAAAATGTTGATTTGAATTAAGAATTGAAATATGGTAAACACACAGCATCATTACAAGGTAGAATGACTTTGCTCAATATATTTGCAACCTTGTGATTTGTTACTCTTCAATACAGGAAAAACTTTGCAATCAGTTTGTTCACTTGTGCAGTATTTATCTTTGTCTTATCTGCCAGTTACATTTTTTCATTTTGGTATAACTGCAATAATAATAACCATGACTACAGTCTTCTGCCCAAAAAAGACACTTTGCTGCTGCAGTTCTTTAAGCAGCTGCATCAGTGATTCAAACTTCTGTTTCTTTGCACACAAGTTCCCACAGGCAACTCACTGTGCAGGTGGGAGCTTGCCTTGAATGTTTAATTATTCACTAACCTAGACATCCAGGTAGGCATAACTGTGCCCAACAAGTTGGGTAGATGTACTGCTGTGTGCCTTTCCCACTCTGAGCCCACACATCAGAATTGTTACCCCAGGTGGACATGTGCTATATTAACAGCAGTAACTGTACTTGTCAATAATGCAATCAAATGTTTAGATTTTTAAAAACTGTATGAAGGAAATGGACTGTTTGATTTGGAACTTAATGCTGTGGAAAGAATCTATTCTGTTTCCTAAATTGTAACTTTATGAGCATTCCAAAAAATTCCACATTGTTTCACCATAAGTAATTATTTCACATGGCTGTCTCATTTATTCTGTTCATATAATATTAGAGTGGATTACAGGATGCTGTAAACAAGACAGCTTGAATTTATTTAGCTAACCTCCTCTGTTGTTTTGTCCAACATTAATGAGGGGATGTGGAGGATGATTCCGGCTTCTGGTCCAAATTGGATCAAGTCTTTTTTTTCACTTATTCTAATGTTTAACAGAGAATTGTAAAAAATATATGGAGGAGGAAGGGGGAGAGTTGATTTGGACAAAAAAACTATGGAGTCAACTCTTTTTTTTCTGCCCTGCTTCCTTGCCAATGGTGACTCCTAGTTGGGATATGGTTCCACAGGTATGGTGAGCCTTGACAGTGAATGCCAATGTTATTTGACTGCTGGGGATTGCTGAATTTAATCCTGCCCTTAATTGATGCCACACACAGGTACTTCCAGCAGAATCGCATAGGAGCAATTTTGGTTTACCCATATCAATAACCACAACCATCTTATTTAGGCTATGGGGATCGAGCGTGGGAGTGGGACTGACTGATTGCTCCACTGAGAGCCAGCATGGACTCGGTGGGCCGAATGGCCCCCTTCTATGCCATATACGACTCTATGACTCTATCTTAATGCAGCCACATTGCGGCTGAAAATGCTGCTGCTTTCAGAGACTGCATCCATGCATTGTGCTAGTGTATGTACTGCTACATTATACACAGACTTTTTTTTATTCTTTCATGGGATGTGGGTGTCACTGACAAGGCCATCCCTAATTGCCCTTGACAATTGAGTGGCTTGCTAGGCCATTTCAGAGGGCAGATAAGAGACAACCATATTACTGTGGGTCTGGAGTCACATGTAGGCCAGACCAGGTAAGGACAACAGATTTCCTTCCCTAAAGGACATTAGTGAGCCAGATGGGTTTTTACGACAATCAATGATAGTTTCATGGCACCATTATGGAGGCTGGCTTTCAATTCCAGATTTTTTGTTATTAATTAATTGAACTTATTAATTAAACTCAAATTCCACCAGCTGTTGTGGTGGGATTTGAACCTGGGTCCTCAGGGAATTGGCCTGGGCCTCTGGTTTACTAGTTCAGTGACATTACCACTATGCCACAATCTCCCCAGGGGCCCGCAAAATACAGGTTGGATTCCCAGGTGAGGCAGAAGCAGGTTCGCCACTGACTTTTCAGTTGGTGGCCAGCTCCCATCCGCCTATGGTTAAATCCCGGCCAATGTTTCAGGTCCAGGACCTTTCATCAGAACTGTTCTGACGAAAGGTCATCAATCTGAAGCGTTAACTCTGTTTCTCTCTCTACAGATGCTGCCAAACCTGCTGAGTATTTCCAGCATTTTCTGCTTTTATTATTAGTGTAATAATGCTCCTGTTCAGCTAGAACCTGAACAACAGCTGCTCAATATTGAAAACTTGTGCAAACTGTCCGTAATTTTTAGACAATTCACTTTAATGGAAGAAAAATTGTGGACACCGTGCACCAGAATTTCTGATGTGCTGCCATCGGGTAAGGTTCCCCATCATGTGACTCACAAAATTACCCCTCTGTGAAACCAATATTTAGCTTCATTACACTTTAATCCCATTTTATTGTCCTTTCCCTATTTTCTTTTAGGTTCTTCCTTTCAACTGTATCCAATTTTCTGTTTAAATGACTTTCTGTCTCAATAGCCACTTGTGATATAGCATTTCATGTTTTCAACTTTCTGTGTTAAAAAAAAATTCTTTAACTTCCCCCTTCATTCTTCTGGTGCTAATTATGAGTCTGTTTCCCCTTATTACCAATTCACTAATCAGTAGAAGCAGTTTGGCATTACCCTCTCAAAACTTTTCATTATTTTGAATGCCTCCATTAGGCCCCCTTGCCTGCCTTAGATATTCTCTGGGGCACCGTGATGCTAGTCACCCCCATAAATGGTCTGAGCATCTTAGTTTTAGGGTGTGCCTGTGTTCTTCAATATGTAGCTATGTGATACTGCAATGGGATAACATAAGAGTAATTTTCTGCTTCATCACTGGGTGGTAATCTGGCAGAATGGATTGCCTTCCCAATGTTTATTCTCTGTCAATACCTCATGCTCTGCAATGAGTGTGAATTCTAGTTGGCCACCTGTGATGAAAAGGTGAATTGCTTAGCAACCCTAGTGACACTACCTAACGGGTCTAGAATGAAACAATAGCTCAGTTTGAAATGGATTGTGACATTCCCCCAAACTGGCTCATCTGGCTGTAATAAACAATCTTCAGTGCTCACAGCCTGTGGTCTAGCTTTTCAAACCTGTGCAAATTCATTTTGATTTAAAGCACAACCCTTAAACCTAACTGAATCTCAACATCCTTTCCTTGAAAAATAAAGTGCTCCAAAATTTTAACCCCGCCTCCCTCTTAACATTCTTTGATCCAGTGACAGAAAAACAAACATTTCTTTACAACTATAACCGCTTATTCCTGCTAACATTCTAGTCAACCTATATTGTAGAAACAAAACAAGTCTGAGAATAGGAAACATGCCTACTCCAGCTGTGGTTTAGAAATAACATTTAAAAACAAATGATTTGGATTACTGGAAAATCAACGATCCTCAGTGGAGAATGGTAGCATATGAGAGGAAATGGCCAACCACATCAATAAATTGGGAAGGATGCATACAAGAAATGCACTGTCTCCAAGGTCAAGCCTTCAAATATGAAGTGCCAAGCATAAGGTGCAGAAAAATGATCCACAATAATTATTCCTCAGCAGCACTAACCTTTTTGAGGAAAGAAAGGTGTTTTCAATTTTTAGATACAAAAGTTCTTTAGAGCCCTGTTGGTTTTGGCATAACCATTGTCCAACAAAGTGAAAAGGCAATACATTTTTTAAAAATTTGCTTTTGTGCAAATCAATGAATATTCAGTCACTAAATCCAACTAACACAAAAAAACCCCACCCTGGAGCATGCACAAAAGCTTCAAACAAATAGAATATACAAAAGCCAAGATAAATACACAGTGAAGAACAAAAATTGTCAGCCACTGAATTTCAAAGAAACTTCTAATGTTATCATTGTTCCAGAAGTCAGCTAGCCTAGGGAGAAGATGGAAAATGTGAATCAAAAATAAATGGTTTTGCCAAAGGACATTTACCTCTGCATAAGTGACCAATGTGAAAGTCCAACTCATTGGGCTATAATTTGTTATAGCAGGGCATCTAACGGCATCTGCCATGAGTTAGACGATGCTCAAAATAGTTTTATCCAAAATATTGCTGAGTGAGCTGATAACAGGTCAAGTAAATGTGGATCTCCTTAAATAATAAGCTTTAAAGATTGGAAATAAACATAAGGTGTACTGAGAAGAAAGGGCAATTAAAGGGGGTGAATTCAATGTCAAATCAAGTACATTAATAGAAATAAAGAGAGGGAAAGAATGATCGGATGAAGAGTGAGAGAGAAAAGAGACAGAAAGGAAAAGTAAGAAAAAGAAATACATGTAAAATTTATCATTTTACATTCTCTCCAAAAAAAAGATCAAAATTTGAAGGAGAGATTCCACTCTTAAAATGGTTATTTTTCAGTGCCAGAGAGGTTGATTAGCAGATATTAACATTGTTACAAGGGTACTTAAGCATTGAATGATGAAACTTAAATTTCTGTGCCAAGTTTAATGGGCAATTAATGGACCAATGCAACAGATTCTTGAAGAGATGGGACAGGATAAGTTGTGAGATGCTGTTTTTGTGAAGCTTATGGCAGAGCGATCGGTACAACTCAAATAGCAAATTTCACATTTAATCATATAGCTGTTCCGCACCTGAAGTTACTGTACCAATGACAAGTGTCATTTTAGGAACAAATTCTTGCCCCATATATTTGAAATCTGAATATAACCACCCAGATGAGGAATCAGGTAATTAAAGTTCCAACAATGATACAATTCCTGCTTTTTCTCCACCTTAGCCTTAACATGGGCAACCTAACTTTAAAATAAATAGATTTATGTCCAGAGGGAAGCTAAGGCTTCATCCAACTCACAGATTATTGAGACTCAATAGAAATACACAAATATCCTAATTTTGGACTTTTCAAAACTGAAAAAAATCCCTGAATCTGATATATAACTGTAATCTTTAGTCTTCAGATGTATAAAATAGAGTCATAGAATCAAGTCACAGAAACAGGCCTTTTAGCCCATTGTGTCTGTGCTGGCCATCAAGCACCTATCTATTCTAATCCCATTTCCCAGCACATGGCCCATCGACTTGTATGCTATGGCATTTCAAGTGCTCATCTAAATACTTCTTAAATGTTGTGAGGGTTCCTGCCTCTACCACCCCTTTGGGCAGTGTGTTCCAGATTCCAACCACCCTCTGGGTGAAAAATCTTTTTTCCTCAAATCCCCACTAAACCACCTCCCCCTTACCTTAAATGTATGCCCCTTGGTTATTGACCCCTTCGCTAAGGGAAAAAGTTTCTTCTTATCTATCCTATCAATGCCCCTCATAATTTTGTATACCTCAATCAGGTCCCCCCTCAGCCTCCTCTGCTCTAAGGAAAACAGCCCTAGCCTATCCAGTCTATCTTCATAGCTAAAATGCTCCAGCCAAGGCAACATCCTGGTGAATCTCCTCTGCACCCTCACTAGTGCAATCCCATCCTTCCTATAGTGTGGTGCCCAGAGCTGTACACAGTACTCCAGCTGTGGCCTAACTAGTGTTTTATACAGCTCCATCATAACTTCCCTGCTCTTATATTCCATGCCTCAACTAATAAAGACAAGTATCCAATATGCCTTCCTAACCACCTTATCTACCTGTGCTGCTGCCTTCAGTGATCTATGGACAAGTACACCAAGGTCCTTCTGACCCTCCATACTTCCTAGGGTCCTACCATCCATTGTATATTCCCTTGCCTTGTTAGTCCTTCCAAAATGCATCACTTCACACTTCTCAGGATTAAATTCCATTTGCCACTATTCCTCCCATCTTACCAGCCCATCTATATCATCCTGTAATATAAGGCTTTCCTCCTTACTATTTACAACACCACCAATTTTCATGTCATCTGCAAACTTACTGATCATACCTCCTATATTCACGTCTAAATCATTAATGTTATTCATGTCTAAATCATTAATGTTTATCATTAAAATAGATTTTATTAATGCTTGCATGAGTGGACCAGACAATAGGAAATATATTTGGGGGAATAACTTGCCATCATTGCCCATGTGGCACTGCTACTGAGAATGTGGCAGTTGGATATTTAGCTCATAGTGCCATTTTATCCGGCACACTTACTTTAAGGATTGTAATATAGCAAAGAAAATTGATCATTGAAACTATACCCGAGAATTTCCTACAGTGGTGATATTGGCCATGAATGTCATAGGCCAAACTGTTGTATTGCACAAACTTATTCTAAAATTTACTGGCTCATAATTAGGTGTCAAGATAATGATCAGTCGAATGCCACTTAACATTCTTTATACACAAATGCCACAGCAACTTAAGGCAAGGTGCAGATGCACAGCTAAATATGGAGATCCAGAAATTGTTGTCTGAAATGCACCACTCCACTGGTAGCCTCGCAAAAACCTCTTTCTGTCTGACTGCCAATGGAAATGCATTGAATAGCGTGAAGTTGCTGTATTTATGTGGCAAATACAAACTAACCTCACCACAGAAAGTTAATTCTTATCTATTTCAATCTAAGTACACTTTTAATGACATGTCAGTCTTAATTATGGCCAAACAACTACTCTGGCACTGAAAATTAACTGTTTACAAGTGTGGAGTCTCAATCCTTCAGGTTTTTATTGCTGGTGGTGATTTAAAAAGTTGAATTGAACATTTTTTACTTTTCCATTCTATCTTTTTTCCCTCTTAATCTAATCTTTTGCTCTTTCTATTTCTCTTTCACAGGTGCTCATGACAAAGAAAAAAAGTAATAAACCTGATGTCTCTGATGTATTTTCATGTTTAAGTATTTTTTATCTCCTATTTTGGATCATAGAATGGGATGACACACTTGATAATGTATGAATGGGTTGATACAGTTATTATTTGGATCTCCAAACAGTAAAACTGTGGATGTAGATTGAATAGGAAAAAATAATGGAATATGCATTGATGACAGAAGCTTTATGCAAATCTTCTCAATCTACAGGTTTAGACAAACACAATGATCACTGACAATGCCCAGTCACTGCATCCACAAACTACATGAATGATAACATGTCGGCTCACTTACAGAATTTCCTGACATTCCGGTGGGTGGGGGGAGGGTGGCAGTGTGAGGCACCTGTCACGTGGTAGAGGGATATGCCGAAGGGGTGGGGGGAATGTGTGGGGAATTGCAATAGGTGTGCTGAGGGAAGTATCACCGACACTTCTTTTCCAATGTTGGTCTCCTTTTCAATGCCCATTACAAATGGGTTCAGTGCTCACTGGAGACTTGCCCTCATGCTCCAAAAGCTTTATAAAGTGCCCCCTAATCTGAATGGAAGTTAAGTGCCTAATAAGCCTTCTTCAAAGCTTGCTCTGGGGTTGTCATTTGTTCTGCACTTGCTGCCGCTGGGCTTTACTGAAGGCCACTGGAATCCTCACTTGATAACACATGGGGCATTACCAGCCCTAGTAGGTCACACTTGAAATTTGTCAAACAGCTTCGGATACTCTGGGAATTCTTCCAAGTTAAGTTTGGTTTGAAGGTACAGTAAAATCCCATTTTGATCTTTCTGGTTTAACAAATTGTTCCATTCCCGGCAGCACCCAGGAAAGTTTAACTTGCATTTATATAGCACCTTTCACAATGCCAGTATGTCACAAAGCGCTTTACAGCCAATGAAGTACTTTTGAAGTCAGTGTTGTAATGTAAGAAATAAGGACAAGAGATCCTTCCACCAGTTCAGAAGGACACCTGTACTCCATCAAATCTCTGCCTTTCACTTAACTGATATGAAGATAGAACTTATTGTCTGTAGCTGAAACAAATACAATTGATCAATCCTTATATTCTTATCTTTTCAAATCTTCCCTGAGAATTTATTCTAATTTGTTTGCAGGAGCTTGCTATTTTATCATGCTCAAGCTAATTTAATCCAGGTGACATCAACACACAGTTATTAATAAAAGTATCATAAAGTACAGATTAGTCGTTTGGTAGTACAGAACTTGAGAATTGCTAAAAATAGAGACATGTTGTCTGAGCTTTTTGTCTTGCACTCATCAGGACAAAATGCAAGAATAACCAATGTAAGGGAAAACGACAACTTATACTACATGAGAAGAGAGTGCTGATTGGTTGGCAAGGTTATTCTTGCGTATGGTCCTGATGAGTGCAAGATGAAAAGCTTTGACAACTTGTCTCTATTTTCAGCAATTCTAAAGTACAGATTGTTAAATACCCTGGAGCAACAATACCCTGTTGCAGTAAACAAAAGAAAAAGAAGGAAAATCATTTAACCCTCTTCACTCGCCTGTCAATGTAAATATGTATCAAACCAGAGCCAATGTCCCATTTGCATTGCTGCCATGTTTGTTCTATCTACTTAGTGCTATAAACTTAGGTCAGTCTTTCTACAGAGTACCAAGTCTTTTATACAATGCCAGAGATTTCCTATGAGCTGGTAAGCAGAGAAAATAAAGTATTGTTGAGATTTTGTCATTCTGTGCATCACATTGAGATACTGTATTGAAAACATTGTGGAGAAAGTTGGGACAAATTCAAGAGGGTATTGTAGATTTATAGATTCACTGCCACAAAATCATTCACTCTATTCTTTGTAAGAAAGCAGAACGTTTCTGTTCTCGAAGCATCTGGCCAAAATTGATCCCGGCATTAAAAGCATACAGAACCAAAGGTCCAAGGTCACATTGCTGGTCCGATTCCTGGTCTATGCTGATTTAGCTGATCTCAGCTGTTAGGCCTCAGTGACTTTGGGTCGAAGGTTGTTACGGCCACGTGGTGAGGGTTTGGGTGGTTCCCACTCCCCTCTCACTACACCAAATGTGTTTTGTTATTAGGATTTAACTTCTTTGTGTTTTATTTGTCAAATAAACAGACAGTGACAGATTTTCTTGTAGGTTTAAAACAAAAAATCAATTATTAATTGAGCAATTCGCCTTATCCAAAATGGTCACAACTGCATCCGCTCACGCATTCCATTTGCACATACACACACATGCAAAAAGAGACAGAGAGGAAAAGGGATAAGCGGTTGTAAGTGGGATAGGTTTCGGGGGTCACAGTAAACCTGTTGAATTCTCTTGGAAGTCAAGTTCTCGTTGATTGCAGGCCTGAGGTGTTTGTAGGTTTCTCTCTTTGTTGAAAGTTCAGTTGAAGACGGTGGATCATTTCTCATTCACTGCTGTATAAGTACAGATGCAAAATTCTACAGCAGGGCACTTCCCTTCTGGCTTGCTGGATTTCTCCCAGCCCCTTAGCTGGAAACAAGCTTCTTGGATGCTTCTTTTTGGGTGTATCTCTCTAACTCTCTCTTTCTCTCTAGGGCTCCTTTTTTAAGGTAAAAATTTATTCCATCGCGCCTCTGCTGGGAGACAGGCATTTTCTTCCCTGTAGTGACTGGCAATGGCCTAGGATGTGGTTACTTCACACCTTCTTTATTCCAGAAGAACCCATTCAATTTAGGAATGTTTTAGGATGGGTGCAATTAACACCTCTTATCTTAGAAGATATTCTTTGTCCTAAAGAGAGAGTGTGGCAATGTTCAAATACAAAAACATACATCTTTTGCAGAATTGTCCATTTTTTTAAATTAAAGGTAAAGTCATTTTTTCTAACTCTTCAGTTTTAGCCTGTAATTTTTCATCATCACACTTCTCTTAAGCATGACAAAGTAAATCAGCAGTCATCATTCTCCTGCTTCTAATGGCTACCCAGTGTTCCTTGCCGAAAAGTGCACATTCAAAAAGATTACAACCACACTGCCTAGCGTCACAGATGATGAGGGATACCTGAATAAGGTTTATTAAAACCCATGGGACTGTAGCTCAGCCAATGTCAGTGCTTTCAGCAGAGAAGGAGATAAAATTGTGAAGAAAAGATCTACACAAAATTGGAAATATAAATAGCCTATTTCTGACTATGTTGTCTACTTTTTCATTTTCATAGGCATCACATTTCACTTGAAATGCCCCTCAGTGAGTCCTATTTTTGACAAACATCTATATTTATACCCTGGATTACTTGCCTCTCTTTGTAATATGAGTCACAAATTCTGCATCCCTCAATAACAAGTTTCCATGTCACAGGAGGTATGGTAAGATTGGAAATAAATCAAAAATACAAAGGGATAATTTCATTTGTGATCAAATCATTTGCCTAGTGTCAGCTGTGGCTCAGTTGGCAGCACTTTTACCTATAAGTCATATGGTCCTGGGTTTATGTCCCACTCTAGGACTCATGCACAAAATTCTGAGGGACTGTTGGTGCTGTCTTTTGGATGAGATGTTAAACTGAGGCTTGGTCTGTCCTCTCAGCTGGATGTAAAAGGTCCCATGGCACTACTTTGAAGAAGAGCAGGTGTCCTGACCAATATTTATCCCTCAATCAACATCACAAAAACAGATTACCTGGTCATTACCACATTTCTGTTTGTGGGATCTTGTTGCACGCAGATTAGCTGCTGAGTTTCCAACGGTACAACAATGGCTGCACTTAATTGGCTGTAGGGCACTTTGAGACATCCATCAGTCATGAAAAGAGCTATATAAATGCAAGTCTTTTTTTTTTCTTTCTTCAAATGTTTTGGTAAAGATCTTCAAACTGAAATAATGAGGCCCAATACTGTCAAAAAGTAGACATCTAAAAATACATTTCTGGACATTAGAAGATCATAAATGTACAATGTAACAATGTACAGCAAATATTATAAATTATATTTAAGGTAGTCTACTGTATGGAGTAGCATTGAGACATTTGTCCAGATGAAAAGTTAAAGTGAAGGAAAATTAATTTTTAGTTACCAATCATTTGGTGACTGTCCTGTAAATGGTATAGCAATCCAATTCCAGTAAAGCTGCTGCAATGAATCATTTGCAGCTGCTTTCTAAATGTTACATATTCACAAAGTGACCAGATGTTTCACTGAAGCTAGTTTTTGAATAACAGTTTCATAAGTCTGCCACCTTGTGGATGCTCCCTGTTTCCAAGCTACAAAATGTTTTGAATCTGGACTTTACGCAGTATGATACTAACATGGGGCTACTCAATGCGTTTATACTAAAATTACTTTGTCTGCTATTTTAACAGAGGTGTGAATCAATTTGAAATTAATGGGAATTGCCTTACTGAAAATACTGGACCAAGCAATTTGATACACTCTCCTTATTCCTCTGTGGTAATCTGCCACTTTACAATTTCTAGCCTGTGAAAATAATAAGAGTATAGTCTACTCCACTTAATTCAATTGCTTAATTTATCTCATAATTCAATTTTTTTTAACCAATTCACTTTTTGTCAGGAATTATAACTCTTGCCCCACCCCAAGAAAAGTCTTAAATTCTACTACTGAGATATTACAGAACAATAATATAGTTGGAGCTAAAAACTATTCAGGAAAGTCTGGAGAAGCTTCAGTAGGCATTCTGGAAGTATACTAAATGGTGTAGACAAGGTAAATTCACTACATTACTTCAAATGAAACTGTAACAATAGGACTGGGAATATAGGTTCAAACTAAAGGCAAAAGCTTTGGAGTAATTTAAGAGACATTTAAATGTTATGTTGCGAGGACTCTGAATGGACCAGGTATGATGAGCTGATTGATCATCCCCATCCACATCTATTTTGAGATCTTGTGAGCTGAGGAAAAATCTAGTGTAAACGTTAACATTAAAGTGTACAAGTATTGTGAAGTCATTCAAGTTCTACTGCTCATTCTGCCAGTCCCAGGGAGTGAATGGTCAAGACAAATTTCACTTACTTCCCTCAGTGTCACACCTTTCCTCAACAAATATTAGAAAATAATGAATCGCATCCTTTATCTCTTTTGTGGGATAACATACTCTTTGTGGGCAAAACCTTTCTTTCCAGACAACTTCTAGCTTCAAAGCCTGGTCTACTTTTTAGCTGGGCCATTGACTGAGAGCTTGCTACCTCTTATTTAAAAACCTGGCAGACTGCTCATGTGTGCATTTGTCCTTTTCCCTGTCCTCCAAAAATTTGGACAAATGGAAAGGCTGCAACTTTGACTTCCTCCCCATCAGTAAGTTATCAGTGGGCCTATCTGTACAATTGACTATCAATCCTCCCTTCCATGGGCTGCAGATTTAAGCAAGACACCATCTACTATTCTCAAAGTAAATGCTGACAACCCGGCTAATGTTACCTAGTTTGTGACAATTGATCCTCAATGTAGGGATTTGAAATATACAGTAAGCTGTGAAGTTTCACAAACTGGCTTATCCGGCTTTGCTATGAATTCATTCTGTTATAAAATGCAGCCCTCAAGCATACCTCAATCCTAATCATTTCTCTGAAAAAGAATGATCAAAATCCTGAAATATGATAAACATACTGTACCATGTAGTTCCTAATTCATTCTAAAGTTGAACAAATTATTGCTTGTTAGTATTACTTTGCAACACTAGATGCTGGATGATTCAATTTTGTAAGCAGGTTTCATTAGAGTTGGGGCGGCTACAAAATGATTCTCCTGGTGATGAAATTTCAGGACCAAGCAATCTCTTTGTGTCATACTCAATAATTCAGTACCTAAGCCAAACAGATCCCAGGGCACTGTTAATGATTGAGCAGGCAACTTGGTTTGTTGTTAGAATCTAAGGCGATAGAAATGTCACTGGGGGCTGAAACTCTTTCCAGTTGGCTCTAGATTATCTTGAAAACTAAAGCCCTAGACAAGAAGATTATCAGTGCTTTCTGCGTATCCTTAGCAGGTTAAACTGAGTAACTCTGAAGCTTTAGTCCTGCCAAATTGTATCTAAAAGAAATTTCTTTCAATTAAAAGCTGGGTGACCAAAGCCGCTGTCTTTGGTCCCCGCTACAAACTCCATTCCCTAGCCACTGACCACATCCCTCACCCTAACAACTGTCTGAAGCTGAACCAGACTGTTTGCAACCTTGTCTTCATATTTGTCCTCAAGATGAGCTTCTGACCACATATCCATTCTGTCACTAAGACTGCCTATTTCTAAGTCTGTAACAACGCCTGTCTCCACGCCACCTCAGCTCATCTGCTGCTCGTCCATCCTCTCTATGCCTTTGTTACCTCTAGACTTAACAATTACACTGCACTCTTAGCCGGCCTCTCGCTTTCTACCCTCTGTAAACTTGAAGTCATCCAAACCTTTGCTACCGCTTTCCTTACTTGCACCAAGTTCTGTTCACCCAACACCCCATGCTTGCTGACCTACATTGGTTCCCGGTTAACCCACAACCTTCTTCGATATCTGTGCTGATCTAATTCTTGCCTTTTGAGCATCCCAGATTTTAATTGCTCCACCATTGGTGGTGATGCCTTCAGCTGCCTAGGCCCCTAAGCTCTGCAATTCCTTCCCTTAAACTCTCTGCCTCTTTATCTCTCATGGCCCCTCATTTTTACCTCCCTCCACGCTGTTGTCGTGAGTGCACTACCATCAGGTCAAAAATGGCAAAAACAAAGAAAGATGCTAGGTGAAATTTTACTGGTCCCAAACTAGAACTACTGAGATCCTGTGATTCAATGCAGGTACCCTTAGTCTCTTCTGCTGAATTGGTATCTTGGTGACCTTCTGAATAGTTATGTTGTTGAGATCCTTACATGCTGCTAGTCCTGTACTGCTGGTCCGCTCGTGTCGTGCAGGCCCCCGCTTGCCAAGAATGAGGCACATTAATTTCGTCACATAGACATTAAACTTCAAATTGTTGCTGGGAAGAAATGTGGGCCTATTACAAGGAATAGCTAGGCCCCTCGCCGGAAAGACATTTTTGCATACTGGCAGACAGTGTTGGAACAAAGGAACCAGTCCCTGCTTCCAATACACAGAACGGATGTGGTCAGACCAGTTTAGTCACATGAATAACTGGCTGTTGCAGAGTTTTGAACTGACTGTTTTAAATTGGAGGAATAATGTGTTTGAAGCCAGAAAGCTCCTGGCTCCTGGGTTGAGAACATCTCTCTCCTGTCTGCTCCCATTTCTTTCTCACCAACTTCGGAATCCATTGAAGACACATGAACCCCAAGCGAGTAAAGTCTCCTACAGTGAACAAGATTTAAGAAGAATACTGGGCCCCAATGAAAAGTTAGAATTACCTACAAGCAAGGACTCTACAGTGAGCTCGAAGAACCATAACAACCTCTTTAGATATTGCCTCGAACCTCTCCACTTTATCTTTCTTCTGCTCTTTTCTGTCTCTATTTGCATGTGTGTATTGCATATGTATGCTAGCATGGGCGCATCGTGTATCCGTAGGCATCAACCAAATTAGATTTTAAGTTTAAATTTAAATAAATTTCACCTTTCTTCTTTAAACCTAAGAAAGCCTGTTTGTGTGCATTTCTTTACCTTATAATTGGAAAGTGGTGAATAAGGATTCATCAAGGGGGAGTTCAAAACACAATGTGTTTAAAAATAAAACCCTGTTACAATAAGACCAGGTGAAGGCTGAAAGGGACCCCTAGACACCTTTTCTGACCTGGTCGTAAAATCATGCTGACTTGCCATAGTTGTATTGCCACTGCAAGGAATGGGTGACGCATTGTATGCAGATAACTTGACAGTTGTCTGTTGTATCATTGCTTTTCAATAACTCTGGTACATATCTTTCAGAATTCGAATTGGTAGGATAATTGCACTGGCGCCAGTGTCAATCTTAACTCTGAATGTGTGTTTGCCAGTTTTCTTTGGGCATGTGATGTTAATAATGGCGAAAGCTTCCAGTCAAAGCTTTCAGACTTCATCGACATGATGTGTCAGGTTCACAATGTGAAACGCCTGCTTGTCTTTTGGCTGAGAATTACTTCTCTCTGAGTCTTGTCTCAGGTCTGTGTCGCTGTGGATCTTGACATCGGCTTGCGTTAATGCAGTTCTCTGTCGCTTTCCTTGCTGCTGGTGCTCAGTTGCTGTACCTGTCATTTGTTTGTTTTTGTCCTACTGTGACGTCTGGCTGCATCTGTGGAGTCAGATTTCTTGCATTGGCCAGACCAGTGTCCTTTTGCAATGCACGCCTTGCACAGGTCTCAAAATGCAGGACAACTTTGCGGTGAATGGGACCAACAACACTTATCACACAGCTTGCTTGGTCCTTTCAACCTGGTTATTGTGCTGATATTTTTGGCTGCACCTAGTGCTTGCAGTTGTTGTTGTTCAGCTACAATGGCTTCATATTTCCTGCCATCTTCCAGCATCGCATTAATGCTGTGACCTTTCTTTTTCACCAAGAGGTCTTTCTGAAATACTTCAATGGGTGTTGATACAATCACCAGCTCCATTATTCAGTCTGACAGCTCAGTTTCTGAAAAATTGCATTCATTGCCCTTACTACGGCACCAATTATGAATTGGTCTATTGATTCCTGCGGCTATTGCCTGTAGGACATCAATTCTAAAACTCACTCATAATCAGAACTGATCTTCTAGCACCTTGCATATCTTTGTGGGACCTTTCTGGTCTTCGTCAGATAAGCCAGAGGTATTGATTCTGTGTAATCCCTCACTTCCAACTGCTATTAGTATTTCACAGCCTGTTTTCTGATTCTACAATTACTTGGTTTAGATTAGATTAGATTAGAGATACAGCACTGAAACAGGCCCTTCGGCCCACCGAGTCTGTGCCGAACATCAACCACCCATTTATACTAATCCTACACTAATCCCATATTCCTACCAAACATCCCCACCCTGTCCCTATATTTCCCTACCACCTACCAATACTAGTGACAATTTATAATGGCCAATTTACCTATCAACCTGCAAGTCTTTTGGCATGTGGGAGGAAACCGGAGCACCCGGAGAAAACCCACGCAGACACAGGGAGTGGTTTGTGAAGTATAATTGCATTCTTTGCTTGGAAAGTTAGAAGTTGGATAGGATATCCATGGCTTTCCAGTTCATGCTGCGAAATTTGATATCCATCTTCCTGCTATTCTTTTGATTAAAACTTGCTTTAAGACTTGTTTTATGACTCTGCACTGTTTCCCCTTTAGAAATTCTCTGTTATTTAGACTGGCTGCTTTGATTGACAGGAGCAGGTGTTTGACAGTACTGTGTGTTTATCATGCTTACAGCACTTAAGCTGGTCTGTTAACACAGCTGTTCAATGTTTTTTTTGGAGTTTCTTTATGTTGTTCATGCTCGAGTGCTTTTAATTTTTTTTTACTATGGCTTCATGAATGGAAGCTCTTCTTCACACTCGACTGATTTAATGAGTTTTTTAAACTTTGGCTGTGTGGGTGAGGGCTCTGCAATGATTGGAGTTTTCCTGCCTTTTTGCTATCGGGATGCCTCCTGTAATGGCAGCGACTTCGATCGCTTGGGAAAGGAGTCAGGTCTTCCCCGCATTTTCTAATAGCACCTTTGAAAAAGAATCAAATTTTTAGGGACTTCAAAGATTTTTTTTAAACCAGAATCCCTCAACCATCAGCACAATGAATCAACCAATTTATAGGCTGCCTGTTGTTCTGAGCTCTGTCTTCCACAGCTTGGGGTAGGTTCTTTTTTCTTTTCACTTTTCGGGCCAGTTTTTCTTTGAACTTTCTCTCTAGTGGCTATTGGAAGGTCTTTTTCAAAGCTGTTTTACCTGTGGTTTTCAACCACAGCTGCCACCGTGTAATGCATTCTTTATGTTATCTGATGCAACATAAATGAGATGCATGGAGTCCAGTTGGTTGAAGATCTCAAGCAGGTTTATTAACAGTTAAACTATTATATACAGTACAGAGCTAACAATTTACAGAACCTTACTCTGGGTGTTACAGTTGCAGAGTGACTCTGGCTTCGAGTCACATGATTGCTTCCTGGTACTTAGCTCATTAGCATACTAAGATCTTAAAGGGATATCACTCTTAAAGGCAATCATACAACACCTGTGGAGAGAAACAGGGTTAACATTTCAGGTTGATGACCTTTCATCAGAGATAAAAGCATTATATTGTTTGTGCCAGTTTTGAGGGCCTTATTAGGTGTTGAATGTGTGGGTGTAAGCAAGAGAAGGTAGACTGTCGTGTAAGTGCCATGATTAGAGGGGATGCCATTGAGTGGGCAATGCCATAATTATACTAACCAATTATTTTGAATTAGTGAAATTGGCAGAAAATTGAGGGGAGAAAAACATTGAATCAAAGAACAATGAAGGAGACTTGCTTTCATTGCACAAAACTGTTCCACCAGTTCAAGTTGAAAATTGTAAACATTCAATGTCTCGCAGTCTAGGAGTTATACTGTGACAAATGGATAAGTAGGTGTTTTTCATTTCAGTGTAGTTGGCCTTTACAGGAATACAGATCAACCATTATATCAGTCGAACTATAGGACTGGACTTCAACTGTTTTAAATGTGTAGCCACATTTTCTGTCTGATTCTTGGTTTAAAAAATAACCTTTGAAACAAAATAATTGATGAAGCCCATACATCAGATCACAAAAGGCCCTCAGGCACTAAACTAGTAAATCAACTGCATTGAAACCACACAAACAAGTGGAAATGCTTGTTGTTAAAAAACATGGACCTAGTGCCATATCCACTAACAATAAAACCACGTGTACAGCATTTACGTAAATAGAAGGCTTGTTTGTTTGGAGTCAAACCCACATATTAATTCAAAAACAAAATATTGCAGATGCTGTAAATCTGAATTATGAACCGAAAATGTGGAAATACCTAATAGGTAAGGCAAACAACTGTGGAAAGAGAGACAGAGTTAGTATTTCAGGTTTACTTTACTGAATAAGAAATCTGACAAACTCTGATTAAAAATAGTTTGGTGATGATACAAAATAATGTTTATTCCAATATTTGGGGAGTGTTCTTTGTCTCTTATGTGTTACAAAATGATAAACCTATTTAAGGGTTAGTTTTGTTACACAGTGCTCCTTATTGTCACAATCTGATGCCTTATATCGTTAGTTTGATGGAGCTTTTAAAAACATAGTTTGAATTTCCTTTATTTTGCTATGGATTTTATAAATAATTTTGAATAATATTGCAAAAATGGGAATGTAGCATTATAACTTCCAATATAGAATATTTTTGGAATTAGTAACAGAAATTGATAAGCCTGTAGTTCATGGGGATACTGACTTTTAAACCTCTAGTACCTGGGTTTTAATCCAGTCTCTGATATTTGCTGTGTGTGAAATTGTTCTTTACAATCTTGACTCAGTCCCAAGTGAACAAGAGCCCACAGCAGAGAAGTACCCCTAAATTAACAATAACAAATTCCATCTTTATAGTGCTAGACTTCAAAAGTGAGTGCCAAGCAGATGGGATAAGGGGACATGAAATTTGGGAAGTGAAAGGAAGGTCAAAGATAAATGTGTCTTTTCAAAGCAGTGAGAATACAGAGAGAATTGATATAGGACAAGAGCATAGTGACTGAAAGAGCAGATGATGGTGGAGCCACTAATTGAGTAACTTCCTCAGAAATGCAACCAAGTTGGTGACATGTGACAGTTTCCAGAAGCCACATTGAGACTCGAACAACCAATTCTCTGTCAAGGTGGTCATAAGTGTTTCTCCAATGATTCCTTCTAGCAACTTACCTATAATTGAGATCAAGCTGCTAAGCTGAAACTTCCCAGTTTTGACTTCACCCCTTTTAATTATTGGTATCAACGGAGCCTCTTCCTAGTCAATAGAACAATTCCAGACCCCAGCAGCTGTTCAATGTATGAGCAAGGGTCCAAGACCCATATTCCTTGAACCTCAGAAAGCAGATTAAGCTGATGTAGAGGTTTGGTTCATTTTGTGTGTGTGGAAGAGAGAGAGAGAGAGAGAGAGATTCTTCCAGATCCTTATTTTTTTTTAGATGAACTTTGAAAGCCAACAAAGAAGGTGAGGTTAAGGGGTGGGCAGAAGGGGTGAGAAACAGGGTGAGTGTGAGGATCCTCTGATTTCTTACCACCCTCGCTTGGGGGAATGAGTGCATGGAAGGTTAATGGTGAGATGGAAGATAGCAGATTGAAGTTAGGGGAAATTACAAGGGTTAAATAGATAGTTCAAAGGGGAACAGGTAGAGATAGTGATTGGAGGTTATTGAGAGTGACAAGGTAGTAAGAAGCGGTGAGTGTAGTGAAAAGATGAGGAATGGGAATGGGCAACAGAGCAAGCATGAGTGATGGGAGCAGGGAGTAGGAAGTGAGTCACAAATTTCCTGGAAGCACCACTAAACCTGTAGTCACAGCTGTTTCCTTTCTCCACTACATCATACAACACTATTCACCAAATCCGACCCAAAACAAAAGAATAAAAGACAGATAGGCAAGCAGATAAATAAAAGCAAAATACTGCAGATGCTGAAAATCTGAAATAAAAACAGAAAGTGCTGGAATTACTCAGCAAGTCAGGCAGCTTCTGTGGATAGAGAAACAGAGTTAATGTTTCAGGTCCGTGACCTTTCATCAGAATTGGCAAAGGTTAGAAAAGAATTAGGTTTTAAGCAAGTGAAGGTATGTGGGGGTGTGGGGTGGGGGGGTTGGTGGTATGCTGGACATGGGGAAAGCAAAGGGAAAGATGTTTGTTAGGGCAGAGGGCAGGAGAGATTAAATAACAAAGTTGTCCAGTGACAAAGAGAGGGTATTAATAGCAGAATAATGAGCAGCACTGTCTACATGAAAAATAGGTACTGTAAAAGTGACAGAATATCAGTTCTTCAGAATGGTATACACACCTGACGGAGTTAAGCCAAGCCCTGAAAGAATCTCAGCCATCTCGGGGATGGAGGCCCCACGAGATAAGAGAGAGCTGATAAGTTTCCTTGGTTTGATACAATACATGAGCTCCTTTATTCAGCACGTGTCGGAACACATGGCAAACCTGCCGGAGCTGATGAAAGAAGATGTAGAGTACCAGTGGTCAGAGTCACATGACAGGAGTTCCAACAAACTCAAAAAGGTAGTATGCAAGGAGACAAACCTGTCGTACTACGACAGAAAGAAACCTGTCACTCTGCTTCCACAAAAGGACTGGGAGGAGCCCTGTTACAAGAGGGAAAGCCAATAGCATTTGCATCCAAAGCTCTGACAGCAGCTGAGACAAGATATGCCAACATAGAGAGAGAGCTTTTGGCAGTCGTGTATGGATGTCAGAAGTTCTACACATATCTGTATGGGAGAAAGTTCACAGTGGAGAGTGATCATCGTCCACTGGAGCAGATCTACAAGAAAAATCTGTGTAAAGCACCAGCAAGACTGCAAAGGTTATTCTTGAGGCTTCAGAGTTATGATTTCACTCTGAAATGTAAGCGAGGAAGAGACATGATACTGGCATAAACCCTATCTCAGTTGTCACCACAGGAGAAACATGAGATAGAAGATTTAGGCATAAAGATTCATCACCTAGTGAACGTAACACCATGGAAACGCAGTCAAATTAGAAATGAGACCAGCAAAGACGAGGAGTTACAGATGCTATCTCAGCAAGTGATCCAGGGATGGCCTGATAGGATACAACACACACAGCCAGCAATACAGCTGTACTGGTCTATCAGAGATGACATCTCTGGTGTTCTGCTGGCCAGATCCAGAATAATCATACCCAAAACAATGCAGGAATAACTTCTCTAAAAGATACACGAAGGCCATATGGGAATAGAGAAGTGTAAGCTCAGAGCCAGATCAGCTGTGTACTGGATAGGCATTTACAAAGATATTGAAAATATGGTGTCCACATGCCAGAAGTACAGAAACACACAACAAAAAGAGGAGATGCTAGTTACTGAAGTACCACCCAGAACATGGCATACTGTAGGAGTTGATTTATTCACACATAATCAAGACTGGTATCTCATAGTCACAGACTACTACTCAAAATTCTCTTTTAGCTGGAAGATGAAAGACTTGAGAGCCACAACAATAAGCTCAGCAGCACGAGGTCTGTTCGCTGAGCAAGGCTAATATGTGACAATGGCACCCAATTTACATCCAGAGAATTTAAGGAATTCGCTGATCAGTATGGGTTCAACATCATCACCTCATCACCACACTACCCATGGGGACACGGATTTATAGAAAGACATGTCCAGACGTTCAAAAGAACACTTGTGAAATGGCAAGAGACGAAGGAAGACCCAAACCTGGCCTTATTGTCACTCCGATCCACACCTCTGAATGCTGACATGAAATCACCTGCCGAGCTGTTAAATGGAAGAAAATATAAGACAACTCTGCCAAGCAAAATACATCCTTCAAGTGACCAGGAGGAAGTGAGACAACAACTCACTGAAGTACAGGTAAGAGGAGAGCAACACTTCCCTACCCAAGCTACATGTACAGGATCCAATCATGAAAACCTGGAGCCCAGCAAAAGTTGTTAGTGAAGCTGAGACTCCAAGGTCCTATATCATTGAGACCGAAACTGGTAACCAAATGAGAAGGAACAGAATCCATATTTGACCTACACCTGAGCTGAAACAACAGAAAAGACCATCAACAACACCGGAAACATCGCTATCCAGCGCAACATCTTACCACCCAAGCAATACTGTGAATAATATTTTTTTAAATACACATTATAAAAGACTCTAATAGATTTTTAATTAGTAAAAGTTTGAAGGGTTATGGAGAATGGGCAGGAAAGTGGAGTTGAGGCCGAGATGAGATCAGCCATGATCGTATTGAATGGCGGAGGAGGTTCGAGGGGCTGAATTGCCTACTCCTGCTCCTAGTTCTTATGTTCTAAAAAGGAGTTCAGATTATTTCCACAAGTCGGATGATAATCTTCTTTATTTATTTTGACAGTTATATTGATATAGAGTCATTATGTTTTAAAGAAAGAGGGATGTTATATATGTATATATAATACTATCTGTAAAGTGTTAGGAACTAATTAGCTAGGAACTAGTTGCTATGTGTAAGTGTTCCAGTAGGGGGCCACATTCACAGCTGCACTGGGGAGTCATGTTATATGTAATACAAGAACCAGTTGAACCAGGTTCCACAGCACAAAGCATAGTGCTGAATTGAACAAGACTGACTCCAGCCTTTTCCAAGATTAAAGTGTGATTCTTTCCAGCATCTGGGAACCAGAAACAACATAAAGATGAAACAGGCCCACTAAGGAGCTGCATGCTCAACAAGGCAGTGGTAGGCCCCATCATGGCTGCTGTCTGCCTTTGCTACTCGCACTCTGCAGGCAGCTCCCACCAAATTGTTAAGCTTAATACATGTGGGTGCATGATATAGTGGTGTGCAGTATCATACATTTATATATCAGGATTTAGGTTTTTGGACTCTGACCTTGGCTCGGGACTTGACCCCCTAATTTTCTCAAAGATATTTGAAGTAAAGTTTGTAATTTTTTAAATTCTGCCCAGAATTCTTCTAATTTCTGAGATTCAAAGAAGTCCCTGTGCATTCAGCCAAATTATTCTTTTAAACTTGCTGCCAAACTTGTTAAGCAAAGACTATCTGCAGTGCACCAGACTAAATTTTCTTTGAGGTATGATGAAGTACTTATCCATGGATTCGCAAGTTCTGTCTTCCTCCCACATGCTAAGGCCAATCTGTTAAATTGATCCCATGTTTTCCAGCATTTTCCATTTTTATTTCAGATTTCCAAAGGCCACAGTATTTTGCTCATGTTTTGAATTTGCTTTGTATTTCATGAGCGGAAGTTATTTTGATATAACACCAATCGATCTACTTATTCTATCACTTGACTTTCTATGATACATCAAAAAGGAGATAAAGAGAGTGTCCATACTGTTGCATCCAGGCACAAGAAAACTGGTTTCATTTATGTATTAAAACAACATTCTTTCAGCTACGATTGTCAAATTATACTACACATTTCCATGAAATACCAGTACATTTATTGAAAATGCAATAAATATTTTATATCGGTTCTGTATGAAAAGTGGTGGAGATAATTTTCCCCTGGGCAGTAATCTGACCCATCATTTGTAAAGCCCTACAAATTTCATCCCATTGATATCAATGTCAGCTCAGGCAGATATAACAATTCAGTTATTACACTCCAGATGTCACACATTGATGCAAATACAAGACCATCTTAAAATGTTTGAGTCTGAAATATTCCAATGTATTACACATTGAATGGCAAAGTATTATAGTAAGCAGTGACACAGGTCTAAGAGGCATAGTGTTAGTACAACATACAGTGTAAGACAGTGAGTTATGGGAAATATTCCGAACATGATTGAACTTCATGGTTGCCATCTTAAAGTGGACTATCATCCATTCATGGATTTTAATCTGAATCCCACGAACTCTTGTAAAACAAATAACATATTGCATTGGAGAACTGAATGAAATAATAATTGTGTGCTGCTTTGCATGATTTCTGTAAAACATAATTTTATTTTTCAAATACTGGGTACACTGAAAGTTTAATACATAGATGCTCAGTGACATAATGCCTTAGAGAGTTAAAGTATTTTTAAAAGCAAATGAATTAAGATTTGTCAAACTCTGCTAGTTTTTCAGTACTGGATAGAACAGCATACATCAACATAATTTCAAGTTTTTATTCTCAAGGTATTGCAAAAGTAGAACTGTTGTCCAATTTCCATTTTTCAGGCATATAAATATTCCACTGTAGCCAGGATTCATATGTTTTCAATTATATCTGAACCCTGTAGCATCTTATTGTCTAGTGTGCTTTTAAAAACAACAAAAATCAATTTCCCACATTCAAGTGGTAGACGGTATTCATATACTGCATTAATGAATGTCATTTTTAAATCTGCTATTACAGATATTTCCTTTTCTTCATGCAGAATCGGTAAGCTTCTTTAATCCAATGATGAGGTGAGGCAGCAGATCAGGAATGAGGCCTCTGTAGGCTGGGTGGAAGCAACTGTCACTGAAATGAAGTCGACAGGACAAAGGCAAGATTGTACAACACATCTGCAATTGTTTCCCTCGTAATCATTCACTCCAGTTAATTAGAATTACTACCACATGGTAGTTTGGAAAGCACTGTTTTTTAACCTTTTCACCTTTGTATGACTATTTTCCTCACCTAGTTAGGTGATTCAGTCGATAATAATTGTGTTGAAAAGTATCCATGAATGACATGGTGGCTTACCAACATTGTGTGCCAAGAGATGGCAAGTCACAGCTTTGTGCCCATGAGCTTCTGCATGGTGAGTTCCCCATCTCACCTACTGAGTCAAGGGAGACGTCAATCGAGAGAAAATTGGAAAGGGAGCCATTTTTTTGAAAATTTACCCTGGTGACTGCCAAGATTAAATAAACAACCACATTAGAAGTTCACATGATGGCATATAGTTTTGGATGCTCAATAGGCATCCCCAGTGGCTGCCTGCCACAAACACAAATATCTTAATAAGAGTCCTGCACCTAAATCAGGTCAATTGGTGTCCATCCCTGCCTGAAATCTCACTTCCTTAACCCCCTCAGCAAATCATGTCAGGAACAATCGCAAGCTGTTTTCACAAGCGGCATCGAAAGTGATTCTTACATTCATGGCGGGCTCTGATTTAGCAAGCCATTGACTTGTTTAAGGTAGCCAAATGTCTCGTCATCTAATTAGTATCCTAAAACAACGGTTTCATTGTCTGGACAGTTTGGGAGGGGTTCTTCAGTACAACCCCGGAGTAATTCATTGATAATTATTTGCAGCATTCCCACAATCTGGCTAGACAAGGAAGAGTTGCTTTGGAGTTGCCTGAGGAGAAAGAAGTGGAAGATGAAAAAGAGGATGAGAACCTGGTAGGTGCTGAAGACTGGCATGCCCAGCAGTACTGTAGGCTGCCAGAAGTGTAAGGCAGCAAATTATTTAGGTGAGGTCCTCTTGAACCATCCCACGTCTTCACAGTGCAACAACACTCTCTCCTTCCATTTGACCCAGTCCTGACACCAACTATATCAATGCTGTCAAACAATGCAACTTCATGGGTATTCTTGTCACATCACTAAGAGCATCAACACCAAAAGCTATATCAAAATAAAACATTTTACTTCATATTCCAAAAGACTCCATTCTTGATTCAACAAATGGTTTGCATGACAGATATCTATTGACAAATCACCCTTGTGCAAGCCCCTAGTGCCTGTCGTGTACTCAGTTACCTAGTCTCGTGCTCCTATGAGGTGGTTTCCCCAGTTTGGAAGATGGAAGCTTGCTAAACCTCTATTGTAGGCTTTTGAAATGACCATGATGGGGACCCTTGAGGATTTCTGACTATTGAGGGTCTAGTTGCAGTCTGCTGGGACTTTGCTTTGGCCAGGGTAGACTGGCCAAGAGGCTGGCAGGGGAGCAGGCATGTATGAGAGAGGGCAGCAGGTGCCTCTTCCTTGGAACCAAGGCCATTCTTGAAGCTGAGCCTCAGCTATTCTATGCTCTGTAAGAGGCTGATGGAAGGCTACAGAAACCTTTATTCATGCTCTCCTTCCAGCCTTGTAACCTACAGGAAATGCTAGATACCAGCACCAAGGTGGCAGCAGCCCACTTCCATTGAACCTGTCGGAGCAGTCACTCGAGGCTCCATCACTGTCGGGTACCCATCAGTCTGCATAGACATGACCCCTTGCTCCATGTTTGACTGCATGGTTTTGATGCCCTGTGTGAATACAGCACACAAGGTGGAGCTGGACTCCTCCATGCTCTCCAACATTGTGTATAAGCTCACTGCAGGCAACTCAATGATTTAGAAGGTCCATGTGGATTGTCAATGGCCGTCTTCTGTCTGGTGGATCCTCAAAGTCTTCATCAACATTCTGTGTGGCAGGGTCAAATACCAGCTGTGCTCAGGCAAGCTGCTTCCTGGGCCATTCTATCACCCTGCCATTCCTCCTCCACACTAGTGCTGGACACATCTCCATGTACAGACCCCATTAGCCTATCCTCTGAACTATGAACGATATTGATGCCTCAGTGCCTGCACCCATCAGGTGAACTACCAATGAAAATTGAGTAGCACTGGAAGCCCAGCTAATATTTTAACTAATGAGAGGAGTAAATTTGGATCCTTAAGTGTGTCAGTAATGAGGTCCATGCTCCAAGCCTACTCCAATTCTGCACCCACAAACATGCTTAAGCCAATTACTCCCAGTGTTTTGGTCTTCTCATCTGAGTACAACATACTACTTGTCCCACTACTAATTTGACCAGTTTGTTACACTGAAGCGAGTGGCATTATTAACCAAGGTGAAGAACAGGCTGAAGTCAAGCTTACTTTTCTGAGGATACTTGCATATCATATCTAGCAGATAAATTTAGAGTGGCATGGATGGTGTCCCAGGAGAGCAGATTTTCACTGAATCCTTTTGGCTGTGGATAGGGCATGATGTTGATGGATTTCAAAAAAATATGCATAGTAATTATCATGTTTTTTTTCAAAATAGCCAATTAAGTACAATTTCTATTAAATGGTGCAAAATGTCATTTATATGTTAATATGACATTTATTTATTGTATCAGATTGAAGGGAATGGGTATTGAGCCCAGTGGCTGGGACAAGAATCAAAGGAGCTGCTTAGTCTTGGTTGGTGAGTGTTGTAATTTGTGTTCACTTTGGACAGGTTATAATTTTTCCAATAGTTCTTTTTCTGTTATATTTGTGTATTGACTTTTGCTATACTCTGCCAGGGTCAGATAGTAAGATTACAATCTGCCTACAAGATCTTCAACTTCAGGAAAATCACTACAGTTTCTGTCCATTGTCTCAAATGGACTTGTTATTAATGACTTCTGATGAGGCAAGAGTCACTGTCAAATGTTTTCTGTTAAAATGTGTTTCTGATTAGTGTTGGAATGCCAATGTGTTTTTAAGGATATTGGAATGCATCACATACTAAATCAGGTGGGTTGTTTTGTCCAAAGAGATCTCTCCTATAGACATCTTAGCAATGTGGCATGTGATATGTTGTGACATTGCCATTCAAGTGTTAAGACAGAATCTGGCAACAGCTGGACATTGATGTGTTGTACAATTGTCTTTGTTTAATAATAAAACAGTTTTGGTGTTAACTAAGGTGATATATATACCCTTGTGCAAGAACAGTTGAAAATAACTGAATGCAACCTAAATTTATTCACTAAAATAAAAGCAAAATACTATGGATGCTGGAAATTTGAAATAAAAACAGAAAGTGCTGGAAATACTCAGCAGGTCTGGCAGCATCTGTGGAGAAAGAAGCAGAGATAACATTTCAGATCGTTGACCTTTCATCAGAACTGGCAAAGGTTAGCAATGTAATAAAAACAAGAAATGCTGGAACCACTCAGCAGGTCTGGCAGCATCTGTGAAAAGAGAAGCAGAGTTAACGTTTCGGGTCAGTGACCCTTCTTCGGAATTCCGAAGAAGTTCCTCTTCCGAAGAAGGGTCACTGACCTGAAACGTTAACTCTGCTGCCACTGTGCGCTAGTGGTGGAGGGAGTGAATGTTTAAGGTGGTGGATGGGGTACCAATCAAGGGGGGGCTGCTTTGTCCTGGACGATTTTGGGCTTCTTGAGTGTTATTGGAGCTTCACTTATATAGGCGAGTGGAGAATATTCCATCACACTCCAGACTTGTGCCTTGTAGATGGTGGACAGGCTTTGGGGAGTCAGGAGGTGAGAGTTCGCTGCAGAGTTCCCAGCCTCTGACCTGCACTTGTAGCCACAGTATTTATGTGGCTGGCCCAGTTCAGTTTCTGATCATTGACCCCCATTCGTTGATGGCAATAACTTGAATGTCAAGGGGAGGTGTTTAGACTCTCTTGTGTTGGAGATATGAATATTACTTGCCACTTATCAGTCCAAGCCCAAGTGTTGTCCAGGTTTTTCTGCATTGTGGGCTTGGACAGTTTCATTACCTGAGGAGTTGCGAATGGTGCTGAACACTGTGCAATCATTTCGACTTCTGACCATATGATGGAGGGAAGATCATTGATGAAGCAGCTGAAGATAGTTGGGCTTTGGACACTACCATGAGGAACTCCTGCAGCAATGTCCCGGGGCTATGATTGGCCTCTGGTAACACAACCATCTTCCTTTGTGCTAGGTAAAGCTCTAGCCATCAGTGAGTTTCCCTTTGATTTTCATTGACTTTAATTTTGCTAGGGCTCCTTGATGCCACACTCGGTCAAATGCTGCCTTGATGTCAAGGGCAGTCACTCTCTACTCACCTCTGGAATTCCAGCTCTTTTGTCCACATTTGGACAAGGTAATGAGGTCTGCAGCTGATGATCGAGAGTAGACTGGTGGGGTGGTAATTAGACAGGTTGGATTTGTTCTGCTTTTTGTGCACAGGTCTAACCTGGGCAATTTTCCATATTGTCGGGTAGATGCCAGTGTTGTAGTTGTACTGGAACAATTTGGCTCGGGGCGACTAGTTCTGGAGCACAAGTCATCAGCACAACAGCTTGGGTGTTGCTGCTGCCCGTAGCCTTTGCTGTATCCAGTGCGCTCAACCATTTCTTGATATCACATGGAGCGAATCAAATTGTTGAAGGCTGGCACCTGTGGTGGAGGGAACCTGTTGGAACCATGGCCTCAGCTTCCAGTGTTTTGCTTCTACTGTGGTCCACATTTAAGTACAGTGACTGTGCCCTTACAAGTGGTTCCTCCACATTTCTCCTCTCCACGAGCACCTATCCTACCTAAACTAAATTCCAGGCCTCCTGCTTGTGACTAACCAATCGCTAGCCAAACTTGTGCCTGAGTCCCATGTAAATTGATCTGAGGCCAGGATTTGCACTGAGTTGGCACTGGGATCATTAGACTGGTGGAAATTCTACCCCATCGCACTTATACTGCCGAATTTCTAGGCCATGAATTGGGCATGTAGATTTCACTGTGTATAATGACAATATCTTAATTTAGTAACACAGCTGTGTAAAATGCAACCGGATGTAAATAAATAATAACTGACAAAATGCATAATTTTTATTGGTAGTTGTCTATCAGTTGTTGTTCGGCCAGTTGGATGGACCAAAGGGTTTTTTCCTCTCTGTCATTCAGTTGTTCAGTTGTTCATGCACCATTTTACCATTATAATCCAATAGTGCCACACAGTGGTCACAACACACATTACAGAATATTAGCTCATTCTGTTAACGTGCCCCAATGGACACAAATATTTTTGAAGTGATTTGTCGCAATAATTATATCGCAGGGTTAACTAAATGGAAAATGTGCATTTATTGCAAGAATCTTTTATTAAAAAATTCCTGTTGCATATTTTCCAAAAATCTAGCCTGTTAAAACTTGTTAGTGATGTTCCGTTGCAGCGTTAACCATTTTTCACATAACCAAATTATTATTTAACAATTTTTTTCATTTTGCCATAAATGTACCATGGCGGTAACTTAGCAATTTGATGTTGTTTGTCTGTTGTTATAAACACTGAGGTACATGGCATTCTTCTCAATGAATTCATTACTTATTTCACAAATTCCAAGACTAACCATTCAAATCAACGATAGGTTCATGATAAGCTTCATCAGATTCTGCCTTTCAGCAAGTAATCGTCAAACAATTAAAAACAATATAGGCCTGGCAATTGGGTCCTTTAATATAAATAAGACTCCAATTTCTATTGTTGGTCACAGGCGGCTGGAGTCTGCGCCGTGTAGGCTCCGATCAGTTCCACAGGTTTTTTATTTCAGTTTTTATCATTCAAGTTTAGCATCACCAAATCACTAACAATGACCTATCTTTACTTCTTTTCAAAGTGGGTGATGTCCCACACAATGGGCCTTGGCCCTTTACATTAGATTTCCAATTTAAAGAAAATTGGCAGGAATTAATTAGCTGCAGTATACACAGTAAGAACATACCATCATAAATAAATAAAATATTGCTATTGGTGCATCATGTGCCAACAAAGGCTCAATGCCGTCTGTGCTGTGCTATTCTATGGTTGTATGATTGTATGTGGAGACTCAAAGTTCTTACGTGTTAAAATAAATCAACATCTTACCACTGACTCCAGTATTTTTAGTTGTTTGAGATATGATAGCAGGTACAAAGAACAAAGAACAGTACAGCACAGGAACAGGCCATTCGGCCCTCCAAGCCTGCTCCGATCTTGATGCCTGCCTAAACTAAAACCTTTTGCACTTCCGGGGACCGTATCCCTCTATTCCCATCCTATTCATGTATTTGTCAAGATGCCTCTTAAACGTCGCAATCGTACCTGCTTCCACCACCTCCCCCGGCAGCAAGTTCCAGGCACTCACCACCCTCTGTGTAAAGAACTTGCCTCGCACATCCCCTCTAAATTTTGCTCCTCGCACCTTAAACCTATGTCCCCTAGTAACTGACTCTCCCACCCTGGGAAAAAGCTTCTGACTATCCACTCTGTCCATGCCACTCATAACTTTGTAAACCTCTATCATGTCGCCCCTCCACCTCCATCGTTCTAGTGAAAACAATCCAAGTTTATCCAACCTCTCCTCATAGCTAATGCCCTCCAGACCAGGCAACATCCTGGTAAACCTCTTCTGTACCCTCTCCAAAGCCTCCACGTCCTTCTGGTAGTGTGGCAACCAGAATTGCACGCAATATTCTAAGTGTGGCCTAACTAAAGTTCTGTACAGCTGCAGCGTGACTTGCCAATTTTTATACTCTATGCCCCGATCGATGAAGGCAAGCATGCCGTATGCCTTCTTGACTACCTTATCCACCTGCATTGCCACTTTCAGTGACCTGTGGACCTGTACGCCCAGATCTCTCTGCCTGTCAATACTCCTAAGGGTTCTGCCATTTACTGTATACTTCCCACCTGTATTAGATCTTCCAAAATGCATTACCTCACATTTGTCCGAATTAAACTCCATCTTCCATTTCTCCGCCCAAGTCTCCAACCGATCTATATCCTGCTGTATCCTCTGACAATCCTCATCACTATCCGCAACTCCACCAACCTTTGTGTCGTCCGCAAACTTACTAATCAGACCAGCTACATTTTCCTCCAAATCATTTATATATACTACAAACAGCGAAGGTCCCAGCACTGATCCCCGCGGAACACCACTAGTTACAGCACTCCATTCAGAAAAGCACCCTTCCACTGCTATCCTCTGTCTTCTATGACCGAACCAACTCTGTATCCATCTTGTCAGCTCACCTCTGATCCCATGTGACTTCACTTTTTGCACCAGTCTGCCATGACGGACCTTGTCAAAGGCTTTACTGAAGTCCACATAGATAACATCCACTGCCCTTCCTTCATCAATCATCTTCGTCACTTCCTCAAAAAACTCAATCAAATTAGTAAGACACGACCTCCCCTTCACAAAGCCATGCTGCGTCTCGCTAATAAGTTCATTTGTTTCCAAATGGGAGTAAATCCTGTCCCGAAGAATCCTCTCTAATAATTTCCCTACCATTGACGTAAGGCTCACTGGCCTATAATTTCCTGGATTATCCTTGCTACCCTTCTTAAACAATGGAACAGCATTGCCTATTCTCCAGTCTTCTGGGACCTCACCTGTAGCCAATGAGGATGCAAAGATTTCTGTCAAGGCCCCAGCAATTTCTTCCCTTGCCTCCCTCAGTATTCTGGGGTAGATCCCATCAGGCCCTGGGGACTTATCTACCTTAATGCATTGCAAGATGCCCAACACCTCCTTTTTGATAACGGCATGACCCAGACTATCTGCACTCCCTTCCCTAGACTCATCATCAACCAAGTCCTTCTCTTTGGTGAATACTGATGCAAAGTACTCATTTAGTACCTCGCCCATTTCCTCTGGCTCCACACATAGATTCCCTCCTCTGTCCTTGAGTAGGCCAACCCTTTCTCTGGTTACCCTCTTGCTCTTTATATATGTATAAAAAGTCTTGGGATTCTCCTTAATCCTGTTTGCCAATGACTTTTCATGACCCCTTTTAGCCCTCCTTACTCCTTGCTTAAGTTCCTTCCTACTGTCTTTATATTCCTCAAGGGCTTTGTCTGTTCCTAGCCTTCCAGCCCTTACGAATGCTTCCTTTTTCTTTTTGACTAGGCTCACAATGTCCCTCGTTATCCAAGGTTCCCGAAAATTGCCAAACTTATCCTTCTTCCTCACAGGAACATGCTGGTCCTGAATTCTAATCAACTGACGTTTGAAAGACTCCCACATGTCAGATGTTGATTTACCCTCAAACAGCCACCCCCAATCTAAATTCTTCAGTTCCTGCCTAATATTGTTATAATTAGCCTTCCCCCAATTTAGCACCTTCACCCGAGGACTACTCTTATCCTTATCCACAAGTACCTTAAAACTTATGGAATTATGGTCACTGTTCCCGAAATGCACCCCTACTGAAACTTCAAGTTTCGAGAGGTAGTATACCAGGCATTATTTAAGTCACCAGCATGGACTTCACTTAATCAGTTCTTGATGAGAAATGAGGGTGAAAGTAGGGCATCACCAAGATTGAAAAGAGTAAGTGGGAAGAGCAGGTAAATGAAAAGTTAATTGTTGACTCCAGTTTTGGCACAGGAACTGACACCCAATTTGCAAGCTTTGGCTGCAACATAGATGAAAGATTGTGCCTTTATCTCATTAGTTCAATAATGTTTAATGACTTTTTTTTCTGAACATCAAACAGATGGAATAGAATGATGTACATGTAAGTTGTAGTTGTTGAGTGTCCAGCCCATTAAATAAAGCTTTAGTTGCAACCATTTATAATTCTAATGTGTAAATCCGATCAAGTTCATCTTGTTAAAAGATGTAGGAAGTAAGGGAGTCAGGGGTTTGCCACTTCCTCACTCCCTAAATTTATCGCCCAGCGTGAAACTAAATTCAGCTGAATAAATTGAGAATTTAACACATTTTGGGAAATAACATATTACTGTCAGGGCAATACATTGCAAATTTAATTTATACCCGGGTATGGATCAATAGTTTGTGGGCACTATGTAGTAGCCATATTTCATATTTGAGCGTACATGGGAAGTAATGGGAAGCCTTTGTATGATGGGGTAATGAGAACTAAACCTGATTCCACCCAATGTCCATGTGTGCACTTTTCAGCTTGAGTTGCTAGATAGTGATCAGGGACAGAAACTTTGACTGACTTTTCCTCTCCCGAGCCCAATTGCTCTGAAACCTATTATAGTGTCCCTAACACTGCCCCAAATGAGACAAACCTGTGGCATTCTTTGCCTACATAATTCAGTTTCATGCTGGGCAATAAATTTACCGAGTGAGGGTGAAGGTCCTCTCACTCCCTTACTTCCTACATGTGTTAACAAGACAAACGTGATCTGATTTACACATTTGAATCATAAATGGTTGCATTTCACAACAAAAGTTACATTTAATGGACAAGACACTTAAAAACAACACCAACTTATATTTGCATAGTGCCTTTAACACAATAAAATATCCCAAAGTGCTTGACAGGAGCATTATGAAAGAAAATATGACACCGAGTCACATAAGGAGATATTAGGTCAGATGACGAAAAGCTTCATCAAAGAGGTAGGTTTTAAGGAGTGTTTTAAAGGAGGAAAGTGAGGTAGAGAGGCAGAGAGGGAATTCTTGAGCTTAGGTCCGAGGCAGCTGAAGGCATGGCCACCAATGGTGGAACAATTAAAATTGGGGATGTTCAAGAGTCCAGAAATAGTTGAGTGCAGATATCTTGGATGGACAAAGAGATTGCATACTATTCAAATGTTGTCTTATCCTTTGTAAAGAATGATTATTATCCATGTTGACAGCTGTTCTAAGTAACTCTTCCCAAGTTATTTAACAACTTGAGAAACTACCACTCATCTCAACAGATTGATTCAATGAGCTCAGAAGGTCAGCTGTGCTGGATACATTTGGAGTTCAGACCATGACAAAACCAACGGAGAGTTACAAATATTGAGTGGAAGTTGGAGCTGCTGCGAATGCAAGATTTTACGTGACTTTTTCCCTCTTAAAACAGGAAATCAAACAGCTAAGGTCGCCGTCTCATGTGAAGTAAATAACCAGCTGGGTACTTCTGCGAGTAATGAAATATTTGCAGTGTATTGTAGCACATTAATAGGTTAATACATCATCTCCTGAAATCTTCTATCATCCTTGACTTGCATAAACTAAATAGGTAACCAGGGGTTCCACAAGACAGCTTACCTAAACCAGTACGCACAGTATGTGCTGTACTACATCAAATTTACAACACCAGTAGGGCCACACACCCCTGCAGTGACTGTTGGTTTTATGTTAGGTTGTTATTAATAGCAATGGAATTTTGTCACATATATCCGGTGCTGTAAAACATATTACAAAGTAATATTCTGGGACACCCATGAACATCTTTCCTTAACGAAAAAGGATTGAAAATTAGCTGCTTAGATTGTGACCTTGCAGCTTCTTTATATTGATCACTGCTTCAGCTTAGCATTTCTGTTTCAGAGGAAGGTGATTCCGCCCATCATAATTCTAGACTTGATTCTAGACTTGACAATGCACTCCTGGCTGGTCTCCCATTTTCTACTCTACGCAAACTCGAGGCCATCGAAAACTCAGCTGCCCGTGTCCTTACTCACACCAAGTTGCATTCACCTATCACCCCTACACTCGCTGACTTACATTGGCTCCTGGCTAAGCAACACCACAATTTTAAATCTCTGAGTTTTCAGATCCATCCATGACTTTGCCCCTTCCTATGCCTGTAATTTCCACCACCCCCACAACTTTCCAAGATATCTGTGCTCCTCTAATTCTAGCCACTTGAGCATCGCTGTTTTTAGCGCTCCATCACTGGTGGTCGTGTCTTCAGCTGCCAAGGCCCTAAGCTCTGGACTTCCTTCCTGAAACCTCTCCGGCTCTCTATCTCTCTTTCCTTCTTTAAGTTGCTCTTTAAAGCCTACCTCTTTTCAAAGCTTTTGGTCATCTGCCCTAATATCTCCTTGTGTGGCTCGGAGTCAAATTTCACTTTATAACACTCCTGTGAAGCACAGGGCTGTTTTATTGTATTAAAGGTGCTATATAAATACAAGTTGTGGTTAATTCATCCATCCAGAGAGATCCTAGCATCTTGCTGCATTGTCGCATGTTTCTTGATTCCAAGGATTTTTACCTCACTCCTCTATGTGCGGTTTATTCCACATGTTGGTTACTCTGCGTGAAACAGATATTCCTGACGTGAGTCCTAAAGCTACCAGTTATTAGTTTGAATTTGCTTCTCTTCTTGGTTTACTCCTATAGTTTAAAATTATATTCCAATTAAACTTTATCTGTATTCTTAAGATTTTATATACCTGTGTAAAAATATGCATCAGAGCCCTTCTTGCAGAGCTGAGAAGCGTGAGTTTCTTTATTCTTTTTGCTAAAACTCAGAAGCCTAACACATATGATCATACATACATACGAACATATGAATTAAGAGCAGGAGTAGGCCACTCAGCCCCTCGAGCCTACTCCGCCATTCAATAAGGTCATGGCTGATCTGTTTATAACCTCAACTCCACATTCCCGCCTACCCCCGATAACCTTTCACCCCCTTGCTTATCAAGAATCTATCTACTTTTGCCTTAACATTATTTAAAGGCTCTGCTTCCACCGCCTTTTGTGGAAGAGAATTGCAAAGACTCACGACCCTCTGAGAGAAAATATTTCTCCTCATCTCTGTCTTAAAAGGGAAACCCCTTATTTTTAAACAGTGATCCCTAGTTCTAGATCCTCCCACAAGGGGATATATCTTTTCCACAGCCACCCTGTCAAGAACCCTCAGAATCTTAAATGTTTCAATCAAGTTGCCTCTTACTCTTTTAACTCCAGCAGATACAAGCCTAGCCTGTCCAACCTTTCCGCATAAGACCATTCCAGATATTAGTCAATAAACCTTCTCTGAACTGCTTGCAATGCATTTACATCCTTCCTTAAATAAGGAGACCAATACTGTACACAGTACTCCAGATGTGGTCTCACCAATATCCTGTATAACTGAAGGATAGCCTCCCTACTTTTGTATTGAATTCCCCTCGCAAAAAACGAGTGTCTCTCTAGATACAATATTCAAGGTACTGTCTGACCAATGCACCACAAAGTTTGATCGCTACCTCTTCTGAATTATGTTCTACTGTTTGGGCCATGTTGTTCAATGTCCTATTGGTTTTGTCGTCTGCTGTTCTGCATTAGTTGGAGATGTTTTGCATTCAGTTTACATAGACTCTTAGGGGATCATTTTAACCTTACCTGCCTGTTGGGAAACAGACACAAAGTGAACAGAAAGTAAAATCAAGTGCCATGTAAAATGATCTGATCTGGCCAATTTCCCACTGGGCAAGGTAAGTTCAAATGGTCCCATTTGGTTTCTTTCAGCTTCATGCTTAGCTAGTTTAACACGATTTAGGGAGTATGTCTGTTGTCTGTTTTTCCTTCCTATGTTAGCACATCACACTTGTCTGCATTAAACCCCATTTGCTATTGTTCTGTCCTCTTATATATCTAGTCTGACTCGGTCGGTAAGTTCTGAAATGACTCCTCTGACTTCACTATCCCTCCTTCTTTGGTATCAACTGCAATTTTGATTGCTTTATGTTGAGTTTCTAAATCTGGATCATTTATGTAAATTGAAACAGTCATGTCCCTATCCCCGATCCCTGAGGGACCCCACTCAGTCCTTCGCCTATTCTGATATAACTCCTTTAACAAGTACTCATTTCATATCCTTCAGACAATTTCTTATCTATCCCCAGGATTTACCCTGAATCCCACAGTTTGGAGTTTGTTGAGGCAACTGCAAGTTACTATGGCTGTACAACAGTGTATTGGAGAACAGTAAATTACAATTTTGGTCAAAGTATTGACCGTTGGATATATATCCAAATATCATAATTTTGGCAAAGTAAAATATTAACCAGCTAGTCATATTGGTGATCTGATCTTCTGGGCCGTGGGATGGTCTTACCACCAGCATTTCACAGTTGGTGAGTTTCCTGCTGAGGAAAGGCTGAGCAAAAATCTGAGAAAATGAAACACCCAGAGTCCTGATCAACCTATGTTACACTGGCATTTCAAGATACTGACATTAAGTTCTTCTTGAGGATTAGGATCCCAAGCAATGACTCGCTAGAAAGCTACCATCAGAAATGCTCAAACGAGCTGTACCGTGGATTGATGGTAGGTTTTCCTAATTTCACCTTGGGGAGTCAGCATAAATGGATATAAATATTGAGGTAGGCGAAATCCTTTTCGTGCTGGACAGCAATGAATGGTCAGGGAACAGCATCGCATGTCACATCCTACAGCCATATTGGTCACAAATGAAGGATCGGCAGCAAAGGAAGAAATTTTAGCCTAAAGAAAGGGTTGGTTTGGGCCAGGTGGGATGTTACAATGTTAAAAATATGAAACAGAAACGCGACCCACCTCAAACCCGCCGCGTCCAATTTTAACGTATGCAGAATGAGAGGTGGGCGACCAATTCCCTATCAGGAGGCGGATCGGCTGTTGAAACCTTTAGGGAGGCTAAAGACCTTCATTTTCAAAGGTTTCTATTTTTAACCCATGCTGGCTGGGTTTCCTGGGCCTCTGGAAGCCCAGGTGGTAAAAGGAGGTGAGAAGGTCTGGATCCATCCGGGAAGAAGATCTGGATCCATCCGGTAAGAAGGTCTGGATCCATCCGGTAAGTGCCTGCACAGCAGACTTGTGGGCCAGCAGAAGCTGGAGTATTTCCTTCCATGATAACAAGCTTACCCTGTAAACCCCCCACACACCTCCACGATCTCCCCCAACAACCCCCACCCTGTGATCTCTACCTCTACTCCCCACCCCTACCACAATCTTCTACCCCTTCTCGCGATTATCTCCAACCCTCCTCAATGTTGCTTTACCCACCTCCCCCCTACTATAATCTCTATCCCTCCAACAAGCACAAAACACACCTGATTCTCAGCTACAGCCTCTTCTAGGAACCTCCCGGCTTGACAGCCTGCTAAGTCTGTCAATCAGGCTGGCTTTGGGGCACGAAATCTGTTCATAAAAGAAAACCCATGGGTCCTGGAGTTAAAACTTCACAGTGTTCAGGGAAACCCACACAGCCAGGTTTCCTAACCTTAACTCCTCCCCCACTCCAAAGTCCTGTTCAAGTGAATATTGGAGCCAATAGAACAGTGAATCTGTCAAGAGCCACAGGTGAGAAAAGTGAAGGCTTCAAACATCTGTGAAGCTGAATTATTGATATTTGCTTATTCTCGAAACAAAGCAGTAGTGTCTGCTGCAGGAAGAAGCTGTGTTAAATAATTCTACAATATGTGAAACGTTCATAAATGTCTCTATGTCCATGAGTGAAATCTCAGTTGTTGAGAAACTCTGAAGTCATGAAATGTTTGAATTCCGAAAAAAAATTGGACAGAAAATTAACTGCATCAGAGCATTCCTTAGATATGTTGTGAACACAGAGCACCACAAAGAGTAGGACAAATCCAACCCGACCAATTACCACCTCCCAATCATCAGCCAAGTGATGGAAGGAGTCATCGCGGTGACTATCAGGTGATACTTATCTACCAATTGCCCTCTCACCGGTCCTCATTTTGGGGTCCACTAGGGCCACTCAACTCTAGACCTCATTGCAGCCTTGGTCCAAATGTGAACACAAGAGCTGAATTCCTGAGGTAGATGTGAGTGACTGCCCTTGACATCAAGGCAGCATTTGACCATGTGACAACAAGGAGCCTTAGTAAAATTCAGGGGAAGCTCTCTAGCGGCTGGAGCCATACCTCGTACAAAGGAAGGTAATTGCATCTCATCATCTCAGCCCCAGGACATCTCTGTTTGAGTTCCTCAGGGCAATGTCCTTGGCCTGACTATTTTCAACTACTTTTTCAATGACCATCCCTCCATCATAAGGTTAGAAGTGGTGCTGTTCCCTTATGATTGCACATTGTTCAGCGTAAGGTTGACCTCTGATGGTAAAACAGGGAGTCAGGGCATCAGGCAGTAATCTGCAGTGAGAAGAACAGGGAAGAACAGGGGAGAGCCAACTGTGCAACAGCCCCGACAAACAAATTTCTCTGCAGCACTTGTGGAAGAGCCTGTCGCTCTAGAATTGGCCTTTATAGCCACTCCAGGCGCTGCTTCACAAACCACTGACCACCTCCAGGCACGTATCCATTGTCTCTCGAGATAAGGAGGCCCAAGAGAAAGAAAAAAGAAAAAGAACAGAGCATGCCAGCTGGGAGGTACATCCGGAGAAGATTTCTCTAACAGTGTGGAGCATGCCTGCACCAAAATAGCTAAAACATCTCCTTTAAAAGCTTGACTCTGATAAAGTTACTGATCCTCATTGCACAGTGAATGGGTTCTCAAAGCTCTGTGTGGGTAACACCCTGCTCCATTTATTTAAATTCTCCCTGTCAAATGTACCTAGCCACAAAAAAGGATTTAAGTTAGAAACTAACAATTACAGGTACTGTCCCTGCTCCAAAATAGATCAATGGAAATGTCTTAAGTGCAGCAACTTGCTTTCTAGTTGTCCATTTCTTTGAAAGAAAACCAGTCAACTGGTGTTGCTTCTGAAACTTTATATCACCTACAGATCCACAGAATTTTTTAAAACTTAGGTCTAGGATCCCTTTACCCATTTCTCTCTTCATTCTCCATCCCCATATTCATCATTTTAACTTAATTTATATTATTTCTTATGTGTATTATCATATTTAGCTTTTATTTCTTATTAATTCTTGACTTTGAAATCACTGCTGCTTCTCGCTCTGCCTTTCAACGTGTCCTCAAAACCTATCTGTCAAACCAGGCTTCCGGTTACTTCTCCTAATTCTTCTCGGATTGCTTGGTGTTTGTTCATCCTCTATGAAGGATCTTAAAATGTCTTATTATATTAAGGGCAATATAAAATTGCATTTTGTTTTAACAGATAACAGTTCCATGAATAGGAGAAAAACAACACTTTGAAAATATAACATTCATAAAATCTCTGTTTAAACATCTGCACTAAAGGGATAAAGTTCCAGCAGACTACATTGGCGAAGGGTTTCATAGGCAGCTGTACAAAGTCTCACTAGTGCCATTTGCAATTGGCAATGGTCAGTTAACTGGCCTGTTAATGCTAAGCATCTGCATGTGTTCACCAGAATCACAATAAAAATGGAAGCTGGAAACTGAACAAATCAGTCATCACTGTCATCACTTAGTTTAATGATCCAGCAAAATACCTGAATGGAAATAAAACATTTATTTTTTTATTACATGGTTTTATTTGTGATTGAACTACAGTTTGGGTCAGCCAAGTAGTGCACTGCTCTAACAGGCATGTTGCCTCTGTTGAACAGTGCACAAAATTGATCTGACTTTTTAAGTTAGTAATGATAGTTATCCTATTTCTAAATGTCAATTATATATATTGGAAAAATTGCATGAACTGTGACAAAGTCAGTATCTATCAGCAATTAACACCAACTTGCATTTATATAATGCCTTTAATGTCTCCTGCTTTGGCTCGGTGTCAATTTTTTTGTCTGATTGCGATCCTGTGAAGCACCTTGGGATGTTTTAAAAGCGCTATATCAATGCAAGCTGTTGTTAACATGGATCAATGCCTCAAGGCACTTCACAGAAGTCTATTCATGCAGGTAGATATTAAGGAGGATTTTAAAGGACGAGAAGGAGTTGAAAAGGGAAAAGTGTTTAGGGAAAGCATTCCAGAATGTAGGACCTAGATGGCTGAATGCACGGCCGCCAGTCCTGGAGCAATGGGAGAGAGGATGCACAAGAGGCCAGAGAGAGACAACAAAAGAGTTCTACGGAATTAGTAGAGCTGTAGAAAGTTAAACATGAGGATGAGAATGTTAAATTGGGGGTGTTGGGGGAGTGGGAGTCAATTTTAAAGAAAAAGAAAGACTTGCATTTATGCAGCACCTTTTATAACCATCTGATATCCCAAATTGCTTTACAGCCAACAAAATACTTTTTTTGAAGTGTAGTCACTGTTGTAGTGTAGGAAATGTGGCAGACAGTTTGCACACAGCAAGCTTCCATAAAGACCAGATAATCTGTTTTTGTGATGTTAATTGAGGGATAAATATTGGCCTGGACACTGGGGATAATTCCACTGCTCTTCTTTGAAATAATGCCACGGGATTTTTTATGCCCACCTGAAAGGGCAGATGGAGCCTCAGTTTAATGTCTCATCCAAAAGAATGATACCTTTGACAGTGCAGCACTCTCTCAGGACTGCACTAGAGTATAAGCCTAGATTGTTGTGCCACAACCTTCTGATTTAGAGGCAAAAGTGCTACCAACTGAGCCACTACTGACACCATCAGCCAAGACAAGAGTGATGGGTAAGCGGAGCTTGATTGGGATAGGATGCAGGCAGTAGAATTTTGAATGAGCTGAAGTTTGTGCAGGGTTGGGGGATGGGAAGCTAGCAAAGACAGTTTTGGTATAGTAAAGTCTTGAGGTGACAATGGCATGAATGACAGGGAGTGGCCAACCTGGAAGGGGAAGAATGGGAGAGAGGGGTAACCTGGAGAGTGGGCCATCATGAAGGAGAATGTGGTTACCAAGATAGGATAGGGTGACTGTATCAGGGAGGGTGATGGCAATCAGGTGGGGATGGGGGAATATCGAGATCATGATTGGAAAGAGTGATGAAAGGGAGGCTCAAGGTTGTAAATGGGGGATCGTGATCATAATCTGGCAGTGGTCCACAGTGGCCCATGTGGTCTTAAGGTGGAGCTAACAGGGGCATTTCTGCCCCTCCTGGCTTCACGTTCAGGTAAGTATATCTAAATATCTTACCTTTCCAGTGGCAACATGCAACGTTCCCTTTAAGAGGTTAAATGAACAAGTTAAATGAGCAAAGATAAGCGCTCAGTCACCCTTTCCACTGATTACACTAGAGCGATTTGTTGCAGTATGTTCGTTGAGCTTCAGGTTAATGAATATTGCCAAGCCAACAATGAAATAACACAACAATGTCAACATTTAAAGCATTTCTTGGCTGCAATTAGAAACATTGCAGAAATGCTTCTGACAATGTAGAATGAACTGAAAAGTGCTTAACAAAACACAATTACAACTCAAATCATTTAAAATCAACTAAGGAAATAAATAACCCTATTCTGAAACAACTATAAACAAGACAAAATGGTACCTAACTGAAAAAGGCATGAATCAACAGTATATAACTCCAGCAAGACATGGGCCAACAATGTATATTTTCACCAGGACATGAAACAGCAGTATGAAACTGCACCAAGCATGGGAACAGTAGCATGTAACTTTAGCAAGACACACAGACAAAAATGTATCTATGCCTAGACACCAGAAAATAAAAGGTGGAGGGGTAGTTCTGTTAATTAATGATGGTATTAGCGTAAGAGAGAGGGATGACCTAAGTTCAGGAAATCAGGATGTAGAAGCAGTTTGGGTAAAGATGAGAAATCATAAAGGCAAGAAGTCATTTGTGGGAATGGTGTAAAGGGCCCCTAACATTAACCACATTGCAGGATGGGTTATAAAGGAAAAAAATAATGGCACGCTGTCAGAAAAGGACAGTGATAATTATGGGAGATTTTAACCAACATATAGACTGGAAAAATCAGATGAGCAGAGGTAGCTTAGATGAGGAGTAGATAGAATGTTGTCGGGATAATTTCATGGAACAACACATTTTGGAGCCAAGCAGAGAGCAAGCTATACTAGACCTGGTATTGTGCAATCAGATAGGATTAATTAATGACTTCATAGTTAAGGTGCCCCTAGGCAGCATCAATCATAATATGATTGAATTTTACATTCAGTTTCAGAGAGACAAGAGTGGTCCAAGACTTGTATTTTAAACTTAAATAAGGGCAATATGAGGGCATAAAAGCAGAGCTAGCTAAAGTGAACTGACAATTAGTTTAAGGGATAGGTCAATAGAGATGCAGCGGCAGACATATAAGGGGATATTTCAGAATACACAGATTAGATACATTTCAATGAGAAAGAAAAATTCCAAGGGTGGGACCCACCATCCATGGTTAACTAAAAAAGTTAAAGATAGTATCAAAATTAAAGAAAAAGCATATAATTGTGCAAAGATGGGAGGCAGGTCAGAAGATTGGACAGAATATAAAAAACAGCAAAGAATAACTAAAAGATTGATAAGAAAGTTAAAATTAGAGTACGAGAAAAAGCTATCTAGAAATATAAAGACAGATAGTAATAGTTTCTATAGATATTTAGAAAAGAAAAGAGAGTTAACAAAGTGAGCGTTGGTCCTATAGAAAGTGAGTCTGAGGAATTAATAATGGATAATAAGCAGATGGCAGATGAATTGAACAGATATTTTGCATCGGCCTTCACTATTGAGGATACAAGTAACATCCAAGTATTATCTGTAAGTCAGAAAATGGAAGGGAGGGAGGAACTCAAGAAAATTATAATCACCAGGGAAGTGGTACTGAACAAATTGTTGGAGCTGCGGGCTGGCAAGTCCTCGGGTCCTGATGGACTTCATCCTAGGGTGTTAAAAGAAGTGGCGAGTGAGATAGTTGATTCGTTAGCTTTAATTTTGCAAAATTCCTTAAATTTGGGGAAGGTTCCATTAGATTGGAAAATAGCAAATGTAACTTTTTTATTCAAAAAGAGAGGGAAACAGAAAGCAGGAAACTACAGGCCAGTTAACTTAACATCTGTCTGAGGGAAAATGTTAGAAGCTATTATTAAAGACATTATAGTAGGGCACTTAGACAATTTCAAGGTAATCAGGCAGAGGCAACATTGTTTTGTGAAAGGGAAATCATGTTTAACCAATTTATTGGAGTTCTTTGAGGGAGTTACATGTGCTGTGGATAAAGGGGGACAGGTGGATGCATTGTACTTAGATTTCCAGAAGGCATTTGATAAGGTGCCATTTCAAAGGTTATTGCAGAAAATAAAAACTCATGGTGTAGGGGGTAACATATTGGGATGGATAGAAGATTGGCTTGCGAACAGGAAACAGAGAGTAGGCATAAATGGGTAATTTTCTGGTTGGCAAGATGTGGTGTACCACAGAGATCTGTGCTGGGGCCTCAATGTTTTACAATTTATATAAATGACTTAGATGAAGGGACCAAAGGTATGGTTGCTAAATTTGCTGATGACACGAAGATAGGTAGGAAAGTAACTTGTGAAGAGGACATAAAGATGCTCCAAAGGGATATAGATAGGTTTAGTGAGTGGGCAAAGACCTGGCAAATGGAGTATAATGTGGGAAAGTGTGAAATTGTCCACTTTGGCAGGAAGAATAAAAAGGAATCATTTATCTAAATGGTGAGAGATTGCAGAGCTCTGAGATGCAAAGGGATCTGGCTGTCCTAGTGCATGAATCGCAAAAGGTTAGTTTGCAGGTTCAGCATGTAATTAGGAAAACTAATAGAATGTTGTTGTTTATTGCGAGGGGAATTGAATACAAAAGTAGGGAGATTATGCTTTAGCTACAGGGCATTGGTGAGACCACATCCAGAGTGCTGTGTGCAGTACTGGTCTACTTATGTAAGGAAAGATATAAATGCGTTGGAGGCAGTACAAAGAAGGTTTACTAGACTAATACCTGGAATGGACGGGTTGAGTTATGAGGAAAGATTGGACAGGCTAGGCTTGCATCCACTGGAATTTAGAAGAGTAAGAGACGACTTGATTGAAACAGATAAGATCCTGAGGGGTCTTGAAAGGATGTATGTGGAACTGATGTTTCCCCTTGTGGGAGAATCTAGAACTAGGGGTCACTGTTTTAAAATAAGGGGTCGCTCATTTAAGCCAGAGATGAGGAGAATTTTTTTCTCTGAGGGTCGTGAGTCTTTGGAATTCTCTTCCTCAAAAGGCAGTGGAAGCAGAGTCTTTGAATATTTTTAAGGCAGAGGTAATTGGATTCTTGATAAGCAAGGGGGTGAAAGGTTATCAGGGGTAGATGGAAATGTGGAGTAATCAGTTCAGCCATGAACTTATTGAATGGTGGAGCAGGCTCGAGGGGCTGAGTGGCCTATTTCTGCTCCTAATTTGTATGTTCGTATGCTCGTACATATCAAGACATAAGAACATAAGAAATAGGAGCAGGAGTAGGCCATTCAGCCCCTCAAGCCTGCCCTGCCATTCAATAAGATCATGGCTGATCTGTCCCAGGCCTCAACTCTTCTTTCGGGCCTACTCCGCATAACCCTCGACTCCCCGCGATTTCAAAAATCTATCTACCTCCTCCTTAAATATATTTAGTGACCTAGCTTCCACAACTCTCTGAGGTAGAGAATTCCAGAGATTCACCACCCTTTGAGAGAAGAAATTCCTTCGCATCTCAGTTTTAAATGAGTGCCCCCTTATTCTGTGACTATGTCCCCTAGTTCGAGATTCCCCCACTAGTGGGAACATATTCTCAACATCTACCCTGTCAAGCCCCCTTAAAATCTTATATGTTTCAATAAGATCACCTCTCATTCTTCTAAACTCCAAAGAATAAAGGCCTAACCTGTTTAGCCGTTCTTGATAAGACAACCCCTTCATCCTAGGAATCAGCCGAGTAAACCTTTTCTGAATTGACTCCAATGCTAGCATATCCTTCCTTAAATACGGGGACCAAAACTGGACGCAGTACTCCAGGTGTGGCCTCACCAACACCCTGTACATTTGTAACAAAATGTCCCTATTTTTATACTCTAACCCCCTAGCAATAAAGGCCAAAATTCCATTTGTCTTCCTAATTACTTGCTGTACCTGCATGCTAACTTTTTGTGTTTCATGTACAAGAACACCCAGATCCCTCTGTACTGCAGTATTTTGTAGTCTTTCTCCATCTAAATAATAATCTGCCTTTTTATTCTTCCTACAAAAGTGGATGAGCTCACACTTTCCCACATTGAACTCCGTCTGCCAAGTTTTTGCCCACTCACTTAACCTATCTGTATCCCTTTGCAGATTCTTTATGTCCTCATCACAACATGCCTTCCCACCTATTTTTGTATCATCAGCAAATGTGGATACACTACACTGTGTCCCTTCCTCCAAGACATTAATATAGATAGTAAATAGTTGAGGCCCTAGGACCTATTCTTGTGGCACCCTACTAGTTACGGCTTTCCAACCTGAAAAAGACCCATTGATCCCAGCTCTCTGCCTTCTGTGTGTTAGCCAATCCTCAATCCATGCCAACACATTACCCCCAATACCCTGAGCTCTTATTTTGTGCAATAACCTTTTATGTGGCACCTTAACAAACGCCTTCTGAAAATCCAAATACATTACATCTTCCGGTTCCTCTTTATCCACTCTGCTTGTTATATCCTCAAAGAATTCTAACAAATTTGTCAAACATGATTTCCGTGGGTAAACAATGGGTAACTTCAGCAAGACATAGGACAACAGCATGGCAAGAGATGCAGGGTGGATGCGAGGGAGAAATATTTTACGAAGCAAGTGGTAATGACTTGGAATTTGCACCTACAAGGGTGGTGGAAGCGGAGACGAAGAATAATATCAAAAGGAAATTGGTTGGGCACATAAGGGAAATAAACTTACAGGGCTATGAGGATAGAGCCAGGGAATGGACTGATTTGATTGCTCTGAAGAGAGCTGGCATGGACTCGATGGGCCAAATGGCCTCCTCCTGTGCCATTATGCCTCTATGTATATCCCAGCTAGACTCCGATAAAACCACTGTTGCGCATATTGCAGAAACAATCATACTTAAGTCAGAGAGATGTTCATTTTAAAAATTCTTATGTTTCAGGCAAAATATATCATCTAGTAGGCATTCTGCACAAGACACTACCCACAAGTAGATGAAGTGAAAGTATGTTGCAAATAGTGAACAAGTTAAAAGTCTGCATAACACCAAGAAAAACTCAGGATGCTTCTTGCTAATAACAAAGCTTTTCAAATACTGATTCTCATTATATTGCTAGTCTTAAACTCTAACAATCAAAACAAATGTGACTACTGAAACAAATGGATGCTTTAAAAAAGGCTCTGTTGTCTATTGGTTTTCAGCATAAATGTTATAACTAATATTCAGAACTGTAGTACACTCATGTTCATTTCATGCCATTTCAATAGACACCATAGATTTGTTAATGAGCACTGTGCGATCATCTCAAACATTCTGGGCGGTTTGCAGTTCAAAGCAAAATGTTAAAAGCCTCTTTCTATATAAACTATTGCTTTCGTCATGAAAATACATACAGACAAAAAGGCTATTATTAAATCAGAATATGCACAGGCTTTATAGATTGTTACGACCAGGTGAGAAAGAGGTCTAGAGTTCCCTTTCAGCCTTCACCTGGTCTTACTGTAACAGGGTTTAATTTTAAACACACCGGCCGAAATATTACGCCACCCCAGTGAGCCGGATGATGGCGTGGGGTTGGTGTGAAATTGAGCGGGAGGCTCCGGGAGGCCTTCCTGACCCGCTCCTGTCTCCGGCCAACTTTACGGCTTTAAGGAGGTCGGGAAACGGGGGCGAATAACCGGCCGCCCGCCCCAGGCCAATTAAGGTCCTTAAGTGGCCACTTAGCAGCCACTTAAGGGCCTTTGCCTGCCTCTACGGGTATTTTACCCACGGCAAGCAAGCGTGCTGGGGACATGAAAGACTGCCCAGTGAGAGCTGCCAGCCTTTCCGCGCCCTTGGGGGGGGGTGCCATGACAATCGGGTACAGGGTGCCTGATTGAGGACCGCCCCCACCTCCCAATCCATCCCCAGGACCCATGACACCACCCCTCACCCCAAACGACCACACTTGCCTCACAGGGGCACAACTGATGCCCCTGGTGCAGCATCCCCAACTTACCTACAGTCTCAGCTCCATGTCGTCGGCTGGGCTGCAGTCCCAGCAGTGGCCACCGCTCCCGGTGGTGCTGCTGGGACTAAGAGCTGCCGGCCCGATGATAGGCCGGCAGCTCAATGAGGTGGGACTTCCTCCCTCAAGCGGGTGGAAGTCCCAACTTGGGACAATTAAAGCCCAGGGACCCGTAACACCCGTGGGACGGATTCCCGGGCTAGGCGGAAGCAGGTACGCCACCGACTTTTACGTCGGTAGCGAACTCCCGTCTGCCCAACGTAAAATCCAGCCCACCGTGTTTTTAGCTCCTCCTTGGTGAATCCTTGTTCACCACTTTCCAATTATAAGACAAAGAAACCAGCACAAGCAGGTTTTCTTAGGTTTAAAGAAGAAAAGTTGAAATTTATTAAACTTAATCTCTAATTTGGTTAACGCCTACTTATACATGTCACGTCCCATGCTAGCATGCATACGAGATACACACATACAAATAGAGACAGAAAAGAGCAGAAGAAAAATAAAGTGGAAAGGTTTGAGGCAATATCTGAAGAGTTGTTGTTACGGTTCTTCGAGCTCGCTGTAGAGTCCTTGATTGTAGGCAGATCTTGATTTTTGTTGTGGCCCAGTATTCGTCTTAAACCATGTTCGCTGCAGGAAACTTTTCTCTCTTGGGGTTCACGTGTCTTCAGTGGATTCAGAGACATGTGAGAAAGAGATGGGAGCAGACAAGAGAGAGATCTCAGTCCAGGAGCTTTCTACCCAAACTGTTTGTACAAATTCAAAAAACACAAATTGCCCAGCAGGTTAGTCATGTGACTAACTGTTTGCCCATGTCCATTTGTGTATTTGGCCATCTTAGCAGTCAACCTGGAATGCGAGCTCCCCCACCTTCAACGTCTGGTGATCAAAAGTCCATTGTGGGTTGAATGTGTCAGGGAATGACTCTTTGTCCTTCCAAACACTGTCTGTTAATATGAAAATATCTTTCCAGCCATGGCTGATCTGTTTAACAAGTCCTTTCTTAACTCCAGTAACAGTTTAAAATCAATGTTCATGACAAAATTAATGTGCCTCATTCTTGGCAGGTGGGGGCCTAGCATGACAAGATTCATGATCAAATCAGCCATCTGTACTTTTCAGCTTGTCCAGCTGATAACTGTCTCTCTGTTAATGTCTATGAATTAATTTTATAGAACTTGAGAATTGTCCCAATGGTCTGCTATCCCCATTACATGGAGAATTATGCATGCCTTGTGTGTAAGTAAAACTGAGGTTTAGTTTAACTGAAGATTCTGACATAAAGGAAACCTGTTTGTAAATAATTGCAGCCTCAATGCCTGCAGTATGCTCTGAGCCCTCCAGTGAGTTTTATCTCCTTGCTGAGGTTGGAGTTTTATTCAAACACTACACCAGACTTATGATACTATTATCATTTATTGTGCTTCCAGCCATCGGCAGCTTCATTCCAAATCAAAACTCAAACTATGAAAAGTAAAAATGAACATCTGTACTGGGCAATGGAGGTTGGAAGGATTATCACATCGGTACTGTTCCTAGAACTGACAGCAGCCAGAAAGTCCGAGTTCACAGCACTAAAAGGATTGTGATCACTCTAAGTTGAGCATTCGTCCTGATTTATAAAAGAACAATTCCATTTGATCTCACTTCATTTTCCATGGCAACATTTAACAAACAGAACAAGAGCAGGAAACAGCACATGCTCGGAAGAAAGCAAATGTTCCAAAATGCTTTACAGCTCATTAAGTACTTTTGAAGTCTAGTTACTGTTGCAACTTAAGAAATGCAGCAGCGAATTTGTGCACAGCAAGCTCCCACAAACGGCAATGAGATAATGACCATATAATCTATTATTTTCATTTGGCACAAAAATTCATAAACCCGGCTGAGGATACAGCAAATCCAAAAAAGAAAACAAAAAGAAAATCTAATTTAGGACTAGTCGATCTCTTGTGGCGTTGCTGACAGATAGTCTGGGAGTTGGAGCATTGTAATGAATAGCAGCTAACCTGGCCTGACCTTTTTAGACTATTTCATGGGCAATCCCTGTGGGGAAATAGTTTTAACAGGGGATGGGTCAATTACAGGCTAATTATTATTGTTGTTGGAAACTTCTCTAGATTAGTAGCTCCTTGGCTTTGCTTCTTGTTACGTAAACAATCTGATCTATCTCAAAGGTCAGATAATACCAGCAGTTAATTACTGGGTATCTTTCTCCTTTCGTTTACTTGTCAAAGATGGTTGGGTTGTATTTTATTCGTATCTCCTACGAAATGCAGCATTTAAAGTGTTACATTTGGAGTATGAAATGCTGCAGACTTGTAAATTAAGTGTTTGATCAACTAATTATATAGTGAGTATGGCGATTATGCATTTCTAATAATAAAAATGTTTCAGGTGATTTGCAAAAAAAAAATTACATAGGCTAGAAAATATAGTTGCCAATAATAGTGGAAGAACATTTGGCATGTTTGTATGATATTCTCTGGTATTTTAATGGAGGTGTTAACTTGCTTATTTTAGTGGCCCATTAACCATTCCTCTGCTATTATTACCAGCAATCACTTCTAGAGTATATAATTTAGATTCCTTCAACAGTGTCACCTTCACTAGGAATTAATTGTACTTTGTGTTCTGCCATTCTCCTTAGCTCATAGTATTTGGAGATTGTCCAATGTCTGGCTCAGGACTGCATGTTGCAGTTAACCATATCTGACAGAATTGTGTTTGATTTAGGAAGTGGGTAGGTTGCCTGGGGTTGAGAAAGTGAGTAAAATAATTTAAAACTATAAACATAGAAGTTGAGCATATTTGATTAAAAATCTTAATCTTTTGCATTTGGTACTAAACAGGTAGGTTGTACAATATGAAGACAGGAAAGAAAATAATTGAGACCACAACACATTACGACGTGTTTCTGATATAAGAAGTTGCCATTCATTTTTAGTAGTTACATGAATGGCATACATCTGCAAAAATGGTTTACGAGCCTTATATGATATCTCCACCATTAGCAAAAGAAAGACTTCTATGTATCAAAAACAAAAACACCTAGCAAGTCACTCAGAAATATCTCATTTAAAATACAACTAATTACTCTGAAGTGTAGTAACTGTTGATGCGCAGGCAAACATCACAGCCATTTTCCACACAGCAAGATCCACTAAACAGCCATGAGAATAATAGTAACAACTTGCACCTTGGGCTGGATTTTACCAGTTCTCCGGGGTCAGGCTGGGAGGCAGGTGGCCTGTAAAATGGCGAGGGAAGATGAAGGGGAGGTGGAGTGCCCATCATCTTCCTGCCACCATGCAGCAGTGGGGATGGTGGAGGATGGCCCTCTGAGCCGCTTAAGTGGCCAATTAAGGGCCTCTTCCTGCTGCCGTTGGCATTTTACCAGGTAAACCCTGGCAGCCTCCCTGCAGGCTTGAGGGGTGGGCCCTTCTATTCAGCCGCTCTGTCGCCTACAGATGGGCCCCAGCAGCAACGGACACTCCTGCAGCAATCCTCTTGTTATCACCAACACACCCTCCACCACTTCCCTCGCAGGGGCCTTTCTGACTGGCCCCAGCTCCCCCAGACCCCACTTACCTAGTAAGAAGGGCGGCCTGCTTCCATGATGTCCTCTCTTGCAGGTACAGTCCCACCACTGGCCGCCACTCCCAATGGCGCTGCTGAGCTGCTGGCCTTCTGATTGGCTGGCAGATCCTGGAGGCGGGTGGCCATCCTTTAAAAGGATGGGAGCCCCAATGGCAACTAACTAGTTGCCAGACAGCCATAAAATGCAGCTGGGTTCCCTTAAACGGCCGAGGCAGAACAATGAGGTTTATGGTCTAGGCAGCTGAATTTTGAGGGGTGAGGGTTTGGAAGGATTTTAAAAACAGAATGCAAATTTTATGCATGGGGGAAGGCATGAGACTGGCCAGGAGATCATTGGAATAGTCGAGTCTGGAGGCAACAAAGGCACAGATCAGGGTTTCATCAGCAGATGAGCTGAAATGGAGTAGAGGCGGGCAATATTACGGAGATGGAAGTGGGCAGTTTTGGTGACGAAAAGGATATGGGGTTGGAAGCTCAGCTCAGGGTCAAATAAGACATCAAGATTATGAACAGTGCAATATGCCTCAGAGAGTGGCCAGGGGTGGGGGTGGAATTGATGGCTAGAGAACGGAGTTTGTGATGGGAACTGAAGACGATGGCTTTGGTCTTCCCAATATTTAATTGGAGGAAATTGTTCCTTATCCAATATTGGATATTGGATAAGCAGCATGACAAACCAGTATTCAGATGCAGTATCTACTCTGTTTAGTGCTAAAGAAGTTTGCCGAGAGGGCCTAACGTATTAGGCACGGGCCCTAAAGCCTGAAAATCATCCGAGGCCATCCACGATGAGGATGGCCGCCACGTGCATGTCAACCGCAAGCAGATGCACGCGAGCAGGCTGCCTCCACCTCCTCTGAGACTACAAGGGGACTACTGCGTAGAAGTGGCCGAGAGTGGAGGCCACCACCTCTTTCAGAAAACTAAGGTTTATTTCACTTCTGAATGTGCACTTTGTAATTTATTATTAATACTGGAAATGTTGAGCCATGATCCCAGATGTGTAAGCATCAATTCTTTAATGGCAACACTGCAAAATAGGGATAAAGCAATGAAGGGAAGTCATGGACACTGAGACTGCTGGAGAGATGTGCATCATGCATTGGTGGTAAGAGTGGATCAATTCAAGGTTATGTCTTCAATGGGAGTGTCATCACCAGCAGATCAAAGTGGCGCTCAGGCTAAACGTGGCTGGATCAGATATGCCCTGGCGTTCACACGATCTTGGCAAGTGCTTTGACCCCTGAGCCACCCCGGCCACCTCCCTGCACAGCATGGGCACCATTCTGCTCAGCATCTTCCTCTTTCTCCTCCTCTGATCAGCTGTGCTGATCTAGCGTCTTGCCCTCTTCAAGGTCCACTCCTCTCTGGAGGGTAATGCTATGGAGAGTGCAGCAGACCACTACAATGTGCAAGGCCTTTCTAGAAGTGTACTGCAGGATGCCACTTTACTGTTCCAGGCACAGGAACTGCATCTTCAGAAGCCTGTTGGCCGGTGGTCCTTGTGAGCAGATGGCATTGGTTGCAGCACCTCTGTGCCTTCGTCTCAGGGTGATATAAAGGGGTGAGTAGCCATCTCTTCAAAGGATATCCCTTGTCCCATCGACTCCATCCACGGAGTTTGGGTGGCAGCATGACGAGCTGTGGCACCCTGGACTGCCGGACGATGAAGGTGTCATGGCAGCTGCCAGGATAGCGAATGCACACTTGCATGAAGCTCTTGTTGTGGTCGCACACTAGCTGAATGTTTAGGGAGTAGAAGCCCTTTCTGTTGTTGAATCTCACTGGCCACTCACTCAGTGCTTGATGGCTACATGGGTGCAATTGATCCTGCCCTGTGCCTGCAGGAGTCCAGCAATGGAGTTGAATCCCAGTACTCCGTGTGCCTGTGAGCCCTATTTGAGGATGCTTCTCCTCATCGCTACTTGTCCCTATCTACGAGTACCTTAATCCCATGTCTAGCTGCACTCACAATACTTAGTGGACCACCCTGTGATGGCCCCGCAATCCCTGGAGGGTCACCATCCCCTCTGCTGCCTAAGTGTGCACAGACTACTTGCTCTGCTAACTCTGCTCACCCAATGGCAACTGTCTGCCAATCGTTGGGTATCCCTCTCAACTGTGCACCCTTTTATGGGCTGACCTAATCGCATGGCGTGGCCATGACTGGCTCCCCGCTGTGTTGCCACCTCCTTCCACTGGACTGTTCCTGATCCATCGTGTAACCCATGGGACCCCATGAAAATTCCAAACTGGCCCTAACCGAGCTGACAATAAATTTGTTAACAAGATCAATTGACCAATTATCTGAATCGGGCAGGTTGCTGGGTCCCGCCTTCCACCCTCTTGAGCAAAATTGCAGACTGTCAGCATGGTGACAGCAAACCAGCACGACATCCGCTGGCAAACCAGCACGACATCCGCCGGCAAGCCAACATGACATCCGCCGGCAAACCAACATGACATCCGCTGGGAAACCAGCACGACATCCGCTGGCAAACCAACATGACATCCGCCGGCAAACCAACATGACATCCGCTGGCAAACCAACGCAACATCCGCTGGCAAACCAGCACGACATCCGCCAGCAAACCAGCACGACATCCACCAGCAAACCAGCACAACATCTGCCGGCAAACCAACATGACATCCGGTGGGAAACCAACATGACATCCGGTGGGAAACCAGCACGACATCCGCCAGCAAACCAGCACGACATCCACCAGCAAACCAGCACAACATCTGCCGGCAAACCAACATGACATCCGGTGGGAAACCAACATGACATCCGGTGGGAAACCAACATGACATCCGGTGGGAAACCAGCACGACATCCGCCGGCAAACCAGCACAGCATCAGCTGGCACTGATTATCGCACCTGCCCGCCTCCATTCTTGCCCCTATAAGGGGGCAAAAATTCAACTCTTTGTGTTGCTTTTGAAACTCTCTTTACAGAAACACATTCTGCTGAGTAGTTGCAATAAAAATTATTACAATGACTTTTGTAATGTGTTTCAATGTAAGAATGTTGAGATTTTATTCTGTAACTTAGGATCTTGAATCAATACAGTACTGCTCGAAAATAGATTTTTCAATATCAACGATCTATTACAAAAATTAGATTTCCAAAAGGCCCATGATACACAATTTATTGGAAAGCACCTCAAACAAGAAAATGGATGATAATAGGGTGTAAGTTCTTGTTGGGGATATTAACGGGTGCATTTCTATGACATTCCTCTGTGGGATTTTTTAATATCGATACTAACATGTTTATTTCACATTGTTTATTTTCTCCCCAAAAAATAAGACAAACACATTTGTACTGTCACATCACAAAAAATGTATTCCTACTTATATCGTTTATAATCAGTCAAGAGTTTGCTTTTGTTGTGATTGATGTCCTTTGGTGATCATTACACTTGGCATTAGTGATGGTTCAGGTTCTTCCAAACATTGCCATGACATCCAAAATATATTGCAAGAAAGCACAAGTCTTTAGGATGTAGATTGATCATCCTACTTGGGTAGGTAAGAGCTATCTATTCAGTATCTCAAATGGTCCCCATAGGCCTTCTTCATTCCTGTATACAACAAAATGGAATCATTATCACTTCAAATAAATCACACATTCCATTTCTGATAACCAGCAGGGAATCTATTTGAACACAACATCGAAAAATTCAAAATTCTCAGTCTAAAGCTTCAATTTTACTTCAGAAATAATACCATTATCCTCATTTGTATGAAGTGTTCCAGTCAAGAACAATAAAAAAATGATGCAGCTGCCATTTAATACATTAAAAAATAGTGGAATAGTTAATTGAAAAATTTTGTAACAAAACTGATGGGCATATAATCTGAATCTGGATAATATTTTATTCCCTTTAGTGTCAGGAAGACCAATATCATATTAATCAAAGTGCTAGCATTTAGATAGTGCCTTATATTATTGAGACATCTAAAGTGCTTCACACAAAGTTATTTTTTGAAGTGGTCAAACACATCACACAGATAGCAAGAAGTCCGATGAATGGTTAATCTGTCTGGTAGTGTTGCTTGAGGAAAGGAAACCGGGAGAACTTCCTATTCTTCTTGAATCAGTGCCCTGGGGTAATACCAAGGAATATTGTCAATGTTATTAGCAATGCACAAACTAAGCAATCAAGTATGCTTCAATCTCAACAGCACACAGTTGTCATTCTGCACCAACAACAATAACAACTTGTATTTATATAGCATTGTAGGCATAATAAAATAACCCAAGACACCACAGGAGCATTATAAAGCAAAATTTGGCACCGAGCCACATAACGTGATATTAGGGCAAACGACAAAAAGCTCTGGTAGAGAGGCAGAGAGGTTTGGGGGGAAATTCCAGAGCTGAAGGCTGAGGTAGCTGAAAGCACGGCCACCAATGGTGGAGCAATTAAAATCGAGGATGCTCAAGAGGTCGGAATTGGAGGAGCTCAGATATCTCAGAGGATTGTGGAGCTGGAGGAGATTACAGAGATACCACAAATGAGGAATGAATAGACACATTGCCATATCAGCAGCAGAACACTCACTTTATTTTGTCATTAGTACAGTAGCGCTTTGAGTTAGTGCTACTGATTACATCATTTCAGGCAAAGCACAATTAATACATCATTTGGTTCTATGTTTCACCAGCATATCATTTTTTAAAAAGTAGTAGGGAGATCTAACAATTTTTCCATTTTCTGTCATTTTGTTTCTTTTATTTTGATGGACCATTCCTTAAACGCTCTGCTGCCATTTGTTGCCACTTTGTCCATGCATGTTAACACTGGGGGTGCATAAAAGGATTCTAGAAGAGAATTGGAATATTCATCCCATGATGCTAACATCAACCTATCAAATAAACTCTGCATTTTGCTGCTTCAATGTATTTGGAGGACCACTGCTAAGATCAATAAAAGAATGCAAATAAATGCTCTAAAAGGTAAGTTTTGGACTTTCCTCTGTGTGGCTGGAGGAGCAGGAGTGCTCATCGAAGCCCCAACGGAAGCGTAGGCCTCCCATGCTCCAACTCATTCTCCGCTGCCTGAACCTCCTCCCAACCTGGAAACTCCTGTCCTCATGAATCCTTCATGTCAATTGGCGTTCTCTGAACTGTCCAACAATCTGCCACTTGGCAACCATTTTGGTCAGGAAGTTGACCCGCCTGGGCCTCCTGCTGCTGCCCCAGGACACAATAGACAACTCGCTGGGCTCCGTTCCCATCTGGGAGTTAAAATTCCCCCTTGAGGCTTCTGTGCAAACCATCTCCACTTTCCAAATAGGCCTCCAGTGGGCCTACAGAGCAGAGACAACAGTCTGAGAGAACAATGTACAGAGCTAAATTTGGCAACAATCTCTCAAAATCTGAGTATAAGGTATAAGAGTGCCTAAAAATGCCTAACTACACCCCTTCCTCTATCCTTATCCTCACATATTGAAATTAAGACTCATCACATCACATGTAGACCTCTCTCAGTTCTTTCATTCTATTTCAATCCATAAGCTTTTAAAACCCAAGTTTTCTGTCAGGCAATGACTATTTCTTAATTTATTTTGCCTCCACTCCTACTCTTTCCAAGGACATTAACCAAATATTGTACAGTAACATTTCAACAACATTATTTTAGAAATAGCATCTCATTTTGCAGCATGAAATATCACTGAAGAATGATGGCTCAATTGTCCATTTAGTTAACGGAATTTAAAAAAAAATGGATTTTGCTTCAATCTCACATTAATGGACTCTGCTGTTTCAATGGAAAGTCTTAAGTACTTTCATTGCATTTAAGCCTGGTGATTGAATGCAGAATGGCAAATAAAATAATTGGAACCCTTGCTGAATATATAGGTGGCTGCCAGTAACAAAGCTCAAACAGTTTCAAATTAAGAAGGTTGCCAATAAATCTTGGTATTCAGCTTGATAAGAGGTCTGGAGACATCTAAAGGATGTAGACAATGAGAGGAAGCTGAATTTAGATTTAGATCTTTTAACGTTTCCTTTCGTTTACAATGTTCATTTTAGCAGCCGCAAAAGCTGGACATTTAATGTAGAATCCAATAATACCATTCAAAATGCAAACAGCAGAAGAATTTATCAAAATTAATAACAGTAAAGATATTACATGATTAATGAAAGGATCAGGATTGAATTCACTTTACAATCTAGGATGTTATTACTTTCAGTTGCTGGGATGTTCCAATTATTACACGATGACATGCCATTAACTAAAAAAAGCCTGCTTAGGTTGCTGAATAATTACATGCCATTAACCACACTGGACATCTTATGAAGAGGACTGTTTTTGGTCCTTGGATGACAATTATGAAAAGAAGCACAATTTATTGGTTGATTTATGAATGCAGTCCTATGTGGCGTGCTTTGATATGGAATATGCATGTCTCTGTTTTATGATTGATTTACACACTGCCTACAGGAAGGAACTGGATTAACTCCCCACATGAATATCTAAGCTGGCCACTGTGCGCTGCTAGCAATCAGAGGCACAACAATGTATCTCTATTGAGAATAATTAAAGGCTGCTTTCCTGTTTAAATAACCATTTTAAAGATCATGGAGTAAATGAATGCAATTATATTGTTACACTGAAAGTCTTTCCCTTGGTTTATTAATGAATAATAACATTCTCAGGGCTTTAATTGTGAACACAATGACCACAATTAAACCAGAAGTATCATGTTAGGGCAATACATCCCCTGTTCTATTTTTGTGCTTCGGCTCTCATACTGTCATTCTTTCACACAACTTGCTGTGTGACTTTTAATGACATCGGGCTGGATTTAGTCGCACCAGTGGGGTGCCTGGCTGAAAAGGCGGTGGGAACCCGGCCTTAGCCTTTCAGAGCCCCCGGCGTGATTCAACAGTGCTCACTCAATTAACTGCCCGGCACCAGGATCCCTGTCCCTTTAAGGATGGGGGAATCCTGCCTCCAAGAGCTGCTGGCCAATCAGAGGGCTGGCAGCTCAGTAGTATCGGCAGCACCATTGGGAGTGGTGGGCACTGCCAGTACTACAGGAGGCCTAGGAGCATGCCCATCGCTGGAAACCCAGACTAGAGGTAAGTGAGGCGGTGTCACCGGGGTCAGTCTGGCAGGCTCTGGTGATGGTGGGGTGGGGGTGGGGGATGCGGGTGGTAGAGGGTGGGTGATGAGTGCAAACGGGGGGGTGGGTGTTACAGGAAGTGGCTCGTTTGCCATCGGGGGCCCTCCATGGCCACAGATGGCCCATGGAATAGGCCACCCTCCCACAAGCCTGCAGGGAGGACACCTCATTTCACTGGGTGACATCCTCGCGGGGTGGAGGCCTCCACCCCGGCACTGGCTTGATTCCAGCAGGAGCAAGAAGAGGCCCTTAAGTGGCTAATTGTACGCCACCAAAGATCCTCAATTGCCCTACAGGCGGGAAGGCCATCTTCGGCCTTTCCCGCACCCAACATAATTGTGTTGCGATGGGAAGATAACGGGCACTCACGCCCCGCTCCCACCTCCTGTCACAATTCAGTGGGCACCCCGCCTCCTAGTCCATCTCCAAGGGGACCCATTAAATCCAGCCCATCATGTGCAGATGATCCCGTAGACAAGGATTTGATTGGCGAAACGATTGAGCCGACAAGAGTATAATAGGTGCAGCTTGCTCTGTGACAACTTGCGGCTTCCAGCGTAAAGCAACTTTATGAGTATGTTGAATAAAAAATACTTTAAACATAACTATGTGCAGCATGGGAACAGATTTAAACCAATATATTGGAAAGTTCAAGGATACACATCAAAAGATCACATTTCAGAGGGATATAGGGCATTGTCTGAGACTGGTGTGCAGCAACTGAGAAAAATAAGACCAAAGTTTCTTGCAAAGAAATAGGAAGAGCTGTAAGCTGAAAAAGGGCTAGATTTGTGATCTTGAAAATGGCCTCCGAATAATTCCAGAGCAAGATGTCAAGTTGAACCAAGAGGCTAGCTTTCCAAGAAAAAATTTAAATACGGTAATTAAAATTTGATGTTGGATTCATACCTCTAAACAAAATAAATTGTATTGCAGCATAAGTAAGCATAGACAACCAGCATAAGTCATATCAATGAAGAAACTGGCAAACGTTAAACATTTAGTTGATAAAACTCATACAAAAGTAAAATTATTTCCTTCTGGACTAAATTTCAGCATCAATGTTCCTCAATTCTTAATCATCTTCTGAGACTTTAAGGCAATTTTTAATTTGTTTTTACATTTTTAACGTACAATGGCCGGAATATTACACTCCCCCAATGAGCTGGCTGGTAGTGCAGGGTGTGGTGGGGCTGAAATATTGAGTGGGAAGTGGGGGAGGGGTTGGTCCCGACTCCTTCCTGCCTCCACTGCAATTGCACGCGGGGTGACAGTGGTGAGAAACAGCCCTCCCGCCCCAGGCCAATCAAGGCCCTTAAGTGGCCAATTAACTGTCACTTAAGGGCCTCCTCGTGTCGCAGCTGGATGGCAAAGGCACCAAGAACTCCCCTCCCCCCCCCCCGACCCGGTAAAACCAGGAGGTCTCCTTGCGGGTTGTGGGGGGTGGGTGGTGGGGCCCTCCTGATCGGGCACACTGTGCCCCACGGAGGGCGACCCCTGAAGCCCCAAACGCCCCCAATGCACAACACTCTCCACCACCCCCCACCCAACCAACCCCCTTGCTTCCCCGGGGCCTGGCCGAATGTCCTTGGCGAGGCCCCAAAGACTTACCTGAGTTCCGGGGCTGTCCTTCCTCTTGCTTGTGATGGTTGAGTGTAGTCCCAGCAGTGGCCACCGCCACCGGTGGCGCTGCTGGGACTAGGAACTGCCGGCAGCTCCATTAGGCAGGACTTCCTGCTCAGGGAGGTGGTAGTCCTGCCAAGACCAATTAAGGGCCTGGGGAGCGAAAAATCCCAGCATGGCTCCCCAGGATCGGTGAAGGCGGACTTGGCACTGATGTTTCGGCCAGTGGGAGTCCTGGCCAATGTGTTACGCTGGTTTTTTATGATACAAAGTATGTTTTTTAATATTGATTCTATTTTTATGGGAAAGAAGCATAACTTGTTGCCACTGGATTATAGCGTGATTCAGAGTTGATAACAGTTGAAAGACATTGCCTGAGGCATTGTAACAAGCACTTGGACTTTCTTGATCTTTCTGCTCATTTTACCTACTTCAAAAGGTTGAGTGACCCTCCTTCAAGTCCATGGCAGTCTAGTTGCTAGCTCAGTGATTAATCAGCTACCTGATGCTAATTAATTTGAGGGTAATGAGAAGTAGAAATGAACATTACATATTTATTCCATTCAAGGTGAGGGATATCAGTGCAGAGAAGATTGGAAATTTTCCAAGTTAGTGACCCAATGTCAACATCAAACATTCCTGGGTTACCTGAGGTATAATGAGAAGAAGAGTAAAGTTCCTTCTACTTTTCCATACAACATACTATAACCCAACTTTGCGAAGCACCCCACATCACTTTAGTCTGAATTTTACCATTGTCTGTACCAGCTCTCCTTATGATCTTCCTTATCAAATTAATGGGAGATTTATAGGTAGTTTAGTGCTTTCATTGATACAGGGTTAAATAATTTCCCGTAGAAACCTTACAGGACAGAGAGAAAAGACACATTCATCTCATTAGCTTGGCTAAATTCAGACCCTGGTGCTGGTAGTGAAAGTTAGTATATTATTCTGTTGCATAACTGAATTTTTCAATAATGCCAGTCTAAAATGTACCCAGTCACCTATGAATTCCAAAATAGTGGTTCTATAGTTAGAGTAAACACATATATACAGCAGGGAAGTCTTAATTCAAACATAATAAACTTTATTTTTTTTTCCCAAAATATACTTTATTCATAAAAATCTGTAAAAATTACATTGCCAAACAGTTTCCAAACAGCACCAAAAAATACAAACATTGCAAGGGAGATCAGTTTCCTTCAATACTGTCATGTGTTTCTTCCCAACCCTTCCGTTTCACAATTGTCATGTCAATTACAGTTTTACATTTACAGCAATTGAGAATATTAACGATACAGTTCGAGGGGTTTCCCATTGATCCAGCCCCTCAGTCCAGCTTGGTGGGGGAATCTTACACTGTGGTCTTTCCCCATTGAGCCTTTGCTGCGGCTGCCCCAAGCTTTAGTGCGTCCCTCAGCACGTAGTCCTGGACCTTGGAATGTGCCAGTCTGCAACATTCGGTGGTGGACAACTCTTTGCGCTGGAAGACCAGCAAGTTTCGGGCAGACCAAAGGGCGTCTTTCACCGAATTGATAGTCCTCCAGCAGCAGTTGATGTTTGTCTCGGTGTGCGTCCCTGGGAACAGCCCGTAGAGCACAGACTCCTGTGTTACAGAGCTGCTTGGGATGAACCTTGACAAAAACCACTGCATCTCTTTCCACACCTGCTTTGCAAAGGCACATTCCAGGAGGAGGTGGGCGACCGTCTCTTCCCCACCACAGCCAACGCGGGGGCACTGTGCGGAGGGGGCGAGACTTCGGGTGTGCATGAAGGATCTGACCGGGAGGGCCCTTCTCACCACCAGCCAAGCTACGTCTTGGTGCTTGTTTGAAAGTTCTGGTGATGAGGCATTCCGCCAAATGACTTTGACGGTCTGCTCGGGGAACCATCCGACAGGATCCACCGTTTCCTTTTCCCGTAGGGCCTTGAGGACATTCCGTGCAGACCACTGCCTGATGGACCGGTGGTCAAAGGTGTTTTTCCGCAGAAACTGCTCCACGAAGGATAGGTGGTACGGCGCCGCCCAACTGCATGGTGCGTTCCGCGGCAATGTGACCAGGCCCATCCTTCGCAACACCGGGGACAGATAGAACCTCAGCACGTAGTGACACTTGGAGTTTGCGTACTGGGGATCTACACATAGCTTGATGCAGCCGCACACGAAGGTGGTCATCAGGATGAGGGCCACGTTGGGTACATTTTTCCCGCCCTTGTCCAGAGATTTGAACATCGTGTCCCTCCGGACCCGGTCCATTTTACATTCCCAGACGAAGCGGAAAATGGCTCGGGTGACTGCCACGGCGCAGGAGTGGGGTATGGGCCAGACCTGCGCCACGTAGAGCAACAACGTGAACGCCTCGCACCTGATGACCAGGTTCTTACCCACAATGGAGAGAGATCGCTGCCCCCACATGCCCAACTTTTGTCGTACCTTGGCTACTCGCTCCTCCCATGTTTTGGTGCACGCCCCGGCCCTTCCGAACCATATCCCCAGCACCTTCAGGTAATCTGACCTGACGGTGAAGGGGACAAAGGATCAGTCAGCCCAGTTCCCAAAGAACATGGCCTCGCTCTTGCCGTGGTTAACTTTGGCTCCCGAGGCCAGTTCGAACTGGTCGCAGATGCTCATCAGTCTGCGCACGGACAGCGGATCCGAGCAGAAGACGGCGACGTCATCCATGTACAGGGAGGTTTTGACCTGAGTGCCTCCAACTTTATTGATCACCAGCTCAACAAATAAAATTATAATTTTTGCTTTTGCCTATGTAATGGAACATCAGAATAACTTCATAAACAGTTATCTGTACAGTCATTCTGTATTTTAAACTCGAATGAGGACTGCGCTAATTATTATTCAGAATGATACACTGCCTTTTGTCAGATAAATTTGGTCTGTAAAGATGAAACATACTGAAAAAAAAATCAATCCAAGCTGCTCACATATGACAATAGAAATGACAGTTGGTCTTATTAGCATGTTAACATGTCCACTATTTTAACACAGCTTCACAACTGTTTACTTTCAATAGCAGATACAGGAGTTTCATTCAAATATGTTGCTACCATCCACTAAAGTTGCCAGTAATCATTTTTTGAGTTATTTAATCAGCTCCAAATGCTAGAAAATCAACTGATTCTGGAACATCCGAAAAATTAGGACACTGACACATTTACTTTCCCTCACAAATTCATAACTGATTATTTACAAGGAGTCGGAATATATAACAACATATTTCACTTAAATAGTTCATGGGCAAATAGAAGAAACAGTAAATTATCAAAAATATTAATCTTTACATAAGCATCAAAGGGGTGATTTGTGAGATCATGCTGTCAACAGGGAGCCACATCAGATAATATGACAGTTGAATCGACCCAAGAATGTTGAAATCCAATCTCTTACCTCAATCTCGTCTGGCAAGGTTCTGGATCAGGAACATAGTATAAAAAAAATCTCTCTGATGTCTTGAAATATTTCTCCTATGTCATTCTTTTTCTCCCTTGACCCCTGTACATTTGCTGACCTGTTTAAATATTTACTGATACTTTAATAGATAAAATGTTAATAATTTACAATTGATTGCTATCATTCAATAGAAGTGATGACTTGTCATTTCTTTTTAAATTAAGAGTCAACCACGCAGTTTGGGATTACAATCACACCAAGGCCACACTGTACAGGGGTAGCAGGTTTCCTTCCTTGAAATACATTATTGAATCAATTGGGGATTTCACAACAATTCGGTATCTTTTATGGTAATTTTTTTCTGGCACCAGCAGACAATTTATCAGATTTATTGAATGAAAATATGCCTGATGTTAGAATGAAGCAGTTCGTGCATTCATATGGCATTCCACTGTCTGCTATATTAATGGTGGTGTTAATCCTCCATTAAAATAGGATATAGAGGAACATTATCTTTGAGTGTTACGTTTTCATAAGCTAATAGCACAAAGCTATGATTTCAATTGGAGCCACCCACTTTAGGGGCTGAATTTTGTTCTCCTGTCTAAGGTGAGTTTTGTGGTGTGGGGGGACGGAGAATCGCAACAGAGCTGTCCACACTGAAACCTGGTACCGTGCCACAGTATGCCAATAATGTCAGAGGTGGGGAATTACTGTGATGGTATTGATGCCCCTACGCGTTGGCATCTTATTTAAATCACTGAAATGTTGTTTAGCTTTAATTTGAATGTAATTATTTGCGATTCTAGGAATGGTCCGTAATTTTGTAGCTGACCTGTGGTGATCATGTGATTTCAGAAAGGGGAATGTATATTGGGGGCTCTGCAAGGGGGATGTGTGTGTTGGGGGGCTCTGCAAGGGGGATGTGTGTATTGGGGGGCTCTGCAAGGGGGATGTGTGTATTGGGGGCTCTGCAAGGAGGATGTGTGTGTTGGGGGGCTCTGCATGGGGGATGTTTGTATTGGGGGGCTCTGAAAGGAGGATGTGTGTATTGGGGGAGCTCTGCAAGGGGGATGTGTATTGGGGGGCTCTGCAAGGGGGATGTGTGTATTGGGGGCTCTGCAAGGAGGATGTGTGTATTGGGGGGCTCTGAAAGGGGGATGTGTGTATTGGGGGCTCTGCAAGGGGGATGTGTGCATTGGGGGGCTCTGCGAGGGGGATGTGTGTATTGGGGGGCTCTGCATGGGGGATGTGTGTATTGGGGGCTCTGCAAGGATGATGTGTGTATTGGGGGGCTCTGCAAGGGGGATGTGTGTATTGGGGGCTCTGCAAGGAGGATGTGTATATTGGGGGGCTCTGCATGGGGGATGTGTGTATTGGGGGACTCTGAAAGGAGGATGTGTGTATTGGGGGAGCTCTGCAAGGGGGATGTGTATTGGGGGGCTCTGAAAGGGGGATGTGTGTATTGGGGGCTCTGCAAGGGGGATGTGTGTATTGGGGGCTCTGCAAGGGGGATGTGTGTATTGGGGGGCTCTGAAAGGGGGATGTGTGTATTGGGGGCTCTGCAAGGGGGATGTGTATATTGGGGGGCTCTGAAAGGGGGATGTGCGTATTGGGGGGCTCTGAAAGGGGGATGTGTATATTGGGGGGCTTTGCAAGAGGGATGTGTATATTGGGGGGCTCTGAAAGGGGGATGTGTGTATTGGGGGGCTCTGCAAGGGGGATGTGTGTATTGGGGGGCTCTGCAAGGAGGATGTGTGTGTTGGGGGCTCTGCAAGGGGGATGTTTGTATTGGGGGGCTCTGAAAGGGGGATGTGTGTATTGGGGGCTCTGCAAGGGGGATGTGTATATTGGGGGGCTCTGAAAGGGGGATCTGCGTATTGGGGGGCTCTGAAAGGGGGATGTGTATATTGGGGGGCTTTGCAAGGGGGATGTGTATATTGGGGGGCTCTGCAAGAGGGAATGTGCATATTGGGGGCTCTGAAAGGGGGATGTGTGTATTGGGGGGCTCTGAAAGGGGGATGTGTGTATTGGGGGCTCTGCAAGGGGGATGTGTGTATTGGGGGGCTCTGAAAGGGGGATGTGCGTATTGGGGGGCTCTGAAAGGGGGATGTGTATATTGGGGGGCTCTGAAAGGGGGATGTGTATATTGGGGGGCTTTGCAAGGGGGAATGTGCATATTGGGGGGCTCTGAAAGGGGGATGTGTGTATTGGGGGGCTCTGCAAGGGGGATGTGTGTATTGGGGGGCTCTGAAAGAAGGATGTGTATATTGGGGGGCTTTGCAAGGGGGAATGTGCATATTGGGGGGCTCTGAAAGGGGGATGTGTGTATTGGGGGGCTCTGCAAGGGGGATGTGTGTATTGGGGGGCTCTGAAAGGGGGATGTGTATATTGGGGGGGCTCTGAAAAGGGGATGTGTGTATTGGGGGGCTCTGAAAGGGGAATGTGTGTATTGGGGGGGGACTCTGAAAGGGGGCCATTAGAGGGTGTAATAAATGATGTTGTAATATGTGTGATGTCTCACACAGCTGGAAAAGATGAGCAAAGATTGACAAACATAGTTGCCTAGACAGGCTCCTCTCTGCATTTGAATGGAGCCAAAGGCTCCAAGGCACCTGCCATGGGTCTCATACATCCTATGTTTCTGGATCCCCTTGGTGTGTTGAGGTACCTCCAATGCAGGCAGACCCAAAGGCAGCTGCGCCTCATGCTGAAACTCCAGGGTGCGAACAGCAGCAGCAGGCCAGGCCAAGAAGGGTCCAAGTACGTCAAAGAGTCTGCAGGACTTGTGTCACCTACCTCCAGATGTCCAAACGACCCTGTCAGCGAAGACTGTGGCTCTCCAGGAAGGCTGTCACAGACTTAAGCAGTCTTCTGTAGGACGATTTGCAACCAATGGGATTTGGGAGTCACCCTATGCCAGTGGCCCTGATGTTAACCGTGGCATTCAACTTCTACGCACCTGGATCTTTCCAAGGATCCACCGGGGACATGTGTAGGGTCTCCCAGGCCACAGCCCACTGCTGCATCAAGGAAGTGACCAATGCCCTTTTGAGAGGGCCGGCAACTACTGGACCAACCCTGGCAGTTAGGCTGAGCAGTCCATCAGTTTCGGGGCGATAGCTGAAATCCCACAGGTGTAAGGTATGATAGATTGTATGCATGGGGCCATCAAGGCTCCCAAGGACCAGCCAACTTCATCAACAGGAAGGGCTTCCATTGAACAAACATCCTCCAATGAAGAGGACATGGAGCAGAGACAGGGCCAAGCAGCTATGGAAGATGACAACACAGAGTCCAGACATGGAGGATGTGCTATTTCTGACTTGGAGATCAGAGTCCCTGTGCAAAATAGTGATTATTGAAGTGCAAAGGAGGCAAGAGACAACCTCACAATGGCCCACTTTCAGCTTCCTTGATGTCTACGCAATGAGAATGCAATTTACCTGAATGCTGACCAGCCACATTTTGCACTAGTGCCCATGGGAGAGCATATGTTAATTAGATCTTCACTCACAATGCCATGATAATAAGAGCTGTGGTCACATTGACACTGCAGTATGGGGTACGTTGGAATTCAGAAGCACAGAATTAAGGCATAGTAGAAGCTGGTTTTCACACAATGAAGGTTAATGAGCAGTTAATTACATTGCACATAACATATTGGCGTCACCCATGAATACCCATATGTGGTGATTTTCTTTATATGCTTGCAGGTGCTCCTGCGCGGAGTGATCCCTGCGTTAGCAGCTGTGCTGGATTCCCATGAGGTGAAAGTATCTGCGCTGGTGGAAGATGCAGGAGAGTCATGGGATGGTAGATCCTCTGGACAGTGCTGGACTGGGATGATTTTGGCGAGCCTCCTCTGGGTACCTGACACCTGGACGGCCTAAGGTTTTCCTGGACGGGTGCAGGAATCTCCTCAGGCGTCATGGCTACTGGAGCAGGGCTCCCTGGCAGAGATATGGAGCGCAGCCTCTCCTTTTCCCTCTAAAGGCTCGCAGGAAACTCCCTGCTCACTAGGAGTGGGAAAAGTCTCCAGGCTCCTGGTTCTTCTCTCTCCTTGCCACTGAACTGATCTGAACTCATGGCTGAGATGGGGGTTTGCAGGTCCTGGCACATCTGTGGAATATGGCTCTCCATGAGGGTTGCTAACTTCTCGATGGAGGAAGCCATGTGCTCATATGCCTGGGACATGACAGCAGTCATGGCATGAATAGACTCCCCCACCATCCCCTCAAGGCAATGCGCGGCCTCTGGCATCTCCGCCAGATTTTGCCTTATCTCTCCCTGCAACTTCAGCATGCCCTGCGTTGTCGACAACAGAGGCTTATCATCAACCTGGGGCTCAGCATAAGCCTGGCCACCTACAGTCTTCCGACTCTCAGAGTCCTCGACTGACTCAGCTCCAGCAGTACTCTCACCAGAATACTCATGACCCTGAACCTAAAGCCAAGCGGATTCTCACGAGGTGAAAGTATCTGTGCTGGTGGAAGGTGCGGGAGAGTCATGGGGTGGTGGATCTTCTGAGTGTTGCTCTTTCTCAGAGGTTGACGGGAGTCCCTCTGGAGCTGCGGTCACCTGCGAATGCCAATTTACAAGATACAACAAAAACATATGTGGGTTAGGCTACACATACCCTATAATGGACAGCATGCTAGAGGTAGCTCTCCATCATTAATTAATTTTTTGATAATCAGCAATAATCATTCTCCTACGCAGGGACCTCAATCTCCAAGTCTGAAATAGTGCATCTGCCTTGGCACCCTGCTAGTTCTAGGGCCTGTTCTTCAGCCTAGCTGAGAGGACGCATGTCTGATACACAGCCATTGGTGCAGGTTATCTCCCTTATTTTATAGGCCCTCTTCTTCTACAAAAACAAGGATGTTACAATTACAAATTAGCACAAGTTTCATCATGACCATTCTGCTAACCTGGGCCCCTTGTCACCAAGTGGGGGACGTAATGTATCTCATACTGAATCACCCTGTCATGGGATTTACTGGGGCTGAGGGATAAACGAGGGAGACTTGTTTCACAGATGCAGCCATGCATCTGTCATGATTATGTTATTACCTCCCTGTCTTTGGCAGTGCCACCCTCACCATGTTGCACAACCTGCAGTGATATACAAATCCCACAAAGCAACTTTGGAAAGTGGCACGTACCTTGGCTGAACACAGGAGAAGACAGCACTGCTCCCAGTTGCGTCAGGTGACCTCCTCTGCGATCTCCGTCTAGGCTTGCTTAACCAGGTGGGAGGGCCTCTTCCTGTCATCGCTGAGGAAGAGAACCTTCCACCTTTCCCTTGCAGCCTGAAGGAGAATCAGTAGAGAGACACCACTGAAGCATGGGGCCACCCTTGCCCTGACTTCTGACTTCCTCAATAGTCTTCCCAGGGGGGTTGTTTGTTGAAGTTGCAAGTGATGTTAATTTAGAAACATTTCCGATGAAGAGCTGCTGTAGAATGCAAAGAAGGAGTGAATGTAGGGGTTGACAGGCTTTTAAAGATGGTGCCAGCACCTGCTCCAATGTCAGCTGACGCCATGATCAATGTCTCGCCTAACGCCCCTGCCATGTGATTGGGGGAGAAAGCCACCTCCATTATGTTAAATGGCCACCCACCATGTACTCACAGCAGCGACGCTGCTCACATAGGACGGCCGCCATTTTCTGCGAGATCGTTAAATTCAGCCCGAGATCACAGCAGTGGAGCAGTCCCTAGAAGTGCCGGTAGGTGTCAGCAACAGTCCTCCAATGGAACAATTTTCATGATGAATTGGCAAGCTTCGGTCATACTTGCACTTTATTTTTATTTCACAGTGTTTGCTGCAATTAAAACCCTCTTCAGACATGGCAGTTTAGAGAAGCATTGACCCAAGATTGAGACAACAAAGCCCGCATTACTGCTAATGTGCTATTAAGTGAGAGCAATTTAGCTGAAGCAAGGAATCAAAATTCAATACACTTTGTGCTGACTGCAGATTTTGCACTTTTAACAGTAGATGTATTTTGCACTAAGCTTACAATGTAGCACTAAGGGAAAGGATTAATACCTGACTAGCATTGTCTCACTTTGAATTGAAATTACAAAAAATGCAATTTGGAGTTCACTTGAATTTGAAATTTGGTTCCTGCTTTATCCTAGTGCTTAATGGTGCATGTCCTAAAAAATCGAAGAGTATGACTGAATGTCAAGTTGAATAATCCCACTCCTGGCTGGAACCTATCTTAATTACTTACTGTTTAAAATTACCCATGCAATACACCATTATCATGTTGTATTGGAACACAGGAATAGGAGCAGGCTATTTAGCCCCTTGAGCCTGTTCCGCCATTCACTGAGATTATGGCTGATCTGCAACTTTTAGTTAACAGAAATCTATCAATCTCAGATTTAAAGTTAACAATTGATCTAGCATCAATTGCCATTTGCGGAAGAAAGTTCTGAAATTCTACCACACTTTGCTGTAGAAGCTTTTCCTAATTTCACTCCTGAAATGTCTGCCCCTAATTTTTAGACTTATAATTTCTAGCCCTAGACTCGCCAACCAGAGGAAATAGTTTCTCTCTATCTACCCTATCTGTTCCCCTTAATATCTTGAAACTGTCAATCAAAGCATGCCTAACCTTCTAAATTCCAGGGTGTACACCATAGCTTTGTGTAATCTAGTAATTTAACCTTTGGAATCCAGGTATCATTCTGGTAAATTTATACTGTCCTCCCTTCAAGGTCAGCATATCCTACGTAAGGTGTGGTGCCCAGAACTGAACACAGTATTCCAGCTGTGGTCTAACCAGGGCTTTGCATTGCTGTAGCATGACTTTGACCCCTTTGTATTCTACTCCTCAAGATCTCAGGGCCAGCATGCACACTATCACAACACAAGCATGCTGATGTGTTCCTCTGAAATTCTGCTGTCTACTAAAGTATTGACTTATTAACAAAAATGAATTAATGTGTCCATTAAAATAGTCGACAAAGCAATATTCTACAAACATGTTAACACATCTGTCTATTACAAACGCACAGTGCAATTACACTCTATTTCACTTCCTTCCTGTTTTGCCTTTTTTCCTTATCGCCTTTATTTTTGATTCACTATCTCTGGTCTATTCTACCTCTATCCTTGACTTTACTTTCTTTCTGTCTCTCACATAATACTTACAGTCGACGAAGGCTATTTGACCTATCATAATTAATCCAGCCATATAGACCCTATTCAGGCTTTTCAGCTCCACCACTCTACCTGGAAGTCCATTCCATGGGTTGATCACTATGCGAAGAATTTCCTGATATCAGATCGAAAATGTTCTTTTACTAGTTTAACACTGTGACCCTTTGTCCTACTCCCACATTTTAATTTAAAGAGTATTCCTTGGTACTCTTTTCCATATCACTTACTGCCTTATACACCTCTATAAGATCACCTCACAAACACCTTTTTTCCAAGCTGAACTGTCCAACTTTCTCCAGTTATTCCTCATGACATTAGGGATAAGCCTTGTAGCTCTGCTTAGCACTGCCCCAATGCTTCATCATCTCCCTTGTTCCTCAATGAGCAGCACAGGAATGTGTGGTCTGACAAACTGTGCAGTTTGATTGCAGCTTCCTCTGACTTGTATTCTACTGTAATGGCTATTTACTTCGGCATTCTATATTTATCTTTCATTTATTATGGTTTTTTGCTTCAGTTTTACCAGCTCTGATATTTCCTGGCTCTATCTTTCGTCCAGTCCCATCCTCAAAATATTCTAGCCTTGTGTGTTTCCATTTGCAAGCTCTGTCAGCTTATCAACATAGACAGACGCAGATTTGAGTCTTAATTATGATATCACTATTGCTACAATATTACTTCATGTCCATCTTAAACTTTAAATCTAACATAGGGTATGACTGAATACATCAATATATAATTCCAAAATATTGTTTTTACCACTGACTGAATTAATTTTTTTCTGCTTAATCCAATCTTTTCCCCCTCTCTTTATTTCTCTTTCTGTGCCTGATTTGACATTGAATTCACCCACCTTAATTCACGTTTTGGGTCACTGACCCGAAACGTTAACTCTGCTTCTCTTTCCACAGATGCTGCCAGACCTGCTGAGTGGTTCCAGCATTTCTTGTTCTTATTTCAGATTTCCAGCATCCGCAGTATTTTGCTTTAACTTTAATTCACCCTCCTTTTCAGTTCTTCCTATGTTTATTTCACAATCTTTTAATCTCATTGGTTAACTATTATGTGCTCATCCTTAAATTCAAGCCCATTTCTTTTTTGGTGGGTGGAGGTTTATCTCTTCTCTGATTGCTCTCTTACTGCTGCAATGCTTTTGTTTTATTTCTATGTTTAAATTCTGTTGCTATACTTTGTTTTATGTTCATCTTTGCTCCTTTGATCACCTTTTTATTTATTTTTTTAAATTTATTTTTTATTTAGAGATACAGCACTGAAACAGGCCCTTCGGCCCACTGAGTCTGTGCCGACCAACAACCACCCATTTCTACTAACCCTACAGTAATCCCACATTCCCTACCACCTACCTACACTGGGGGCAATTTACAACGGCCAATTTACCTTTTCACCTGCAAGTCTTTTGGCTGTGGGAGGAAACCGGAGTATTAACCAGCATATTTTTATATTCATCCAATGAACCCTTTCTCCTGACAGGATTTATAGAGGAACTTTATATATATATATATTATTATTTCATCTAGAGTCATGATTGTGTAGTCCAAACTTAATTTATTTTAGGAATGTATTTATCTTGAATGCTCAGCACTACATTGTGAAAGGTGTTCCACTATCCTCTACTGAATTGTTGTTGAACAACCTCTCATAACACATTTGTGTAAATTGTTGCCTCATTTCTTTGAATTTAGCCCTTTCAAAGTTATGTACCCGACTCCTGGTCTTAGATATATATCATTTCCAAATCATGTTGAATGTGCTTATTCTGTGGTTGCTATCTCCCAGCAGTAACATAATTTCCATTTCCTGTACATTGTCTTTTCTAAACACTATGCACTCTTGAATGTTACATTTAATTCCCTATTCTGGATTTAGCCATGTTTCTGTTATTTCCCCTGCATCGTTGTTCCCTTCTGCCTTCACTGCATTATTATAACACTTTATCATGATATAAGGACACAATCAATGAAATATTTTTGAAGTGTAGGAAAACACAACAGCCAATTTGCAGTCAGCAAACTCCCACCGAGAGAAGGCTCTTATCTCCTTTGAATAGAGCTATAGGATCTCTTACATATACCAGAGAGGACAGACAATGCCTCAGTTTAATATCACGTGTAAAAGATGGCAACTCTGACAGTGCAGCACTTCCTCAGTACTACCGTGAAGTGTCAGTCTAGATCATGTACTTAAGTCTCTGATGTGGAGCAGATTTCAACCAATCAAACTTAAAAATGACTGAGCAGGGCTTTCCATGGTTATTCACTCAATAGAAATCAAACACAATACCAAATAATGGCAATATGTCAGATAAACTCCCTATTAAATATTTACCCATGATCATAAAGCATGATAAACCTGTTTGTGTAGTAGCATTGTGCCATGGTTTGTTCCTAATCATGTTTTATTAATGGGCAATAAATATGAAATTTACATTTGATTTGAGAAAAATTTGGTCTGGTTCAGCCAATTGATTTTTGCACCTGCGTCTTTACAAAATGTATATTTCCAGACAAAATTTCGTTGGCACAAAACACTCGAGGTCAAGTTACTATCAAAGTTGAACACCAAGAACAGTGAGGAGGGGTAAATCTTTTTAAAGGGTAGATTTCTTCAACTTGGTATATATTGTACTTTGAAGGATTTAGTAAAACTAGATGACCCTTTCTACTTCCTCCAAAAGCTCCACCATAACCATAGGAACATAAAAACAGGAGGAGCCCATTTAGCCCCTAAAGCCTGTTCCACCATATAATGTGATCATGGCTAAAATGTGAACTAACTCCATATACCCGCTTTCATCCCATATTCCTTAATACTTTTGGTTAACAAAATTCAATCAATCTCAGTTTTAAAATTGACAATCGATCTTGCATTAGTTGCTGTTTGCAGAAGAGAATTCCAAACTTCTACATGGAGAAGTGCTTCCTAATTTCACTCCTGCAAGGTCTGGCTCTAATTTTTAGATATGCCCCTGGTCCTAGACTGCCCAACTAGCAGAAATAGTTTTTCTCAATCTATTCTATCTGTTCCCCTTAATATTTTGAAAACTTTGATCAAATCACCCCTTAACCTTCTAAATCCATGGGAAGACAATCCTACATGCTACCCCACAGAGCTAAAAGAAGGAAACTAGTGTGTGAGGACTCCTCTTAAAAAAAACCTGCTGGTTTTGGAGTGCAACGACAGAGTGACTATCAGACTGAGTATGAGTAAGCTTGTGATAAAAATCAATCATCTAAACATAAGTTAGCAGGCATTCCATTTCAATAGCTCTGTATTAATTGAACTTGCACTTTCTTTTCTAGGAAGGTTATATTTATGTTGGTGAGAAGTTGGGATATGTGATGAGGAGCCCTGGGAAATAAACCATATCCCATGAGTGAGCTGATCTAATGGTTCAGGAGTGACTGAAGTCATGAATGAACTAAGGACATTGCAAAGACTGTGATGTAAACCCTTTTCCATATCTCATCGTCCAGTCTGTTTATATTCCATGGTAGGTCAGTAATTCAAATGAAAAAAAGTTAAGTAAAAATTATTATTTTGAAATACCAGCTATATCAATGTGTCGATCACAGACTACTTTTCTTTCAGTATCGTCTGTTTTCAATTATCATGCCTTCCCAACTAAAATAAAACCTGGAAATTACATCATTACATGCAGTACAATATTGGTTTCAATGATAACCATGATAGAGTCATTCACCTTAATCCAATCCTTCTTTAAAGGTGCCTCAGGAGAATTTCAATTTGTAACATTAAGTTTCATACCCATAGACAGGGAAATCAGAACCAGATTTGTCACGTATCTAGGGGCAGAAAATACCAAGATTTTACCAAGAACACAAATACTTGGGCAATGAGGAATTTTCATATAGAATTTCATATACTGTCAGTAGGGCTTGTTAAAAAAAATCTGTATTTCTTTAGATTTCATTGAAAACTCTTGAAGCAACACATCGACTGAAGGAAACTTTGGTTAGGCACCGACAAGCTCTAGCACATTCCGAAAGACTTCAGGTCCACAACATGTTCTCATCTTTAGATCAGCCAAAGTTTAACCTGAATGAATCATAGTGTGTTTTTTGGGTCAATCTATGTGCCTTAAAGGGAAAATCATCTTTGCTGTGTGTTGTTGCAGCAGCATCGTTAGGGCGTTATTGAGAAAGACTAGGAGTCTAGATTAGGTCAAATAATAACTCTTATTATTTACAAATCTATATTTACACTCTCCTCAAGCCTCACTAGCTAGCATCCTTCTTGCTGCTGCTACTCTCTTTTTCCAAAGCCCAACACCATGTGACTGTTGCACAATCATCACTACAGTGGGAGTGGTTGCTCTCACTGTCTCCAACATTAATCCTTTTAGATCCTTATACTACAAACTTCATGGGCATTTTTATTATTTGTTTACAAGTATCTGATGCAATTAAGTAAATCAGCTTGAAATGCAAGGCTGTGTCACTTGTCTGATATTATTGCAATGGAAAAGACACATGACAGGTTCAGGTGCCTTGACCCACTGGGTGGCACCCTCCATTATGCTCCCTCAAGGGTCTCACGCAATGTGGTTGTCTGCTACGCACTGCATAACATGGCCCTCCAAAGAGACATGGACCTTGAAGAAGGAAAAGCACTGGAACGGCACAGCTCCTCAGAGGAGGAACAAGAGGAGAAAATGAGGACGAGGCGGAGGCTGAATGAGAACTAGAGAATGATGTTTGCAGGAATGTCGTCCTGGTAGGTTCAGGAGACAAAGCACATATCAGGATGGCAGGGATGCTAGGGACATTCTGATCCAGACATGTTTCACCTGAGCGAGACTCAGTCTGCAGGACATTTGGAGAGGAGATTCCCCTTCATCTGAGTGAGAGCAAGCATCCATTAACAACTAAAGTCAGCAACTTTCCAATGGCACAAACACTGCAAGGCTTCAGAATCTCCATATGACACACTATTCCCCAACGTAATCCCCTGCTTTGCCAAACCTTATTCTCTATTCTCCTGCCTTTCGCCACAAAAAAATGAAAACACACAAGTCTGCCTTAGTGCAACAACATGCCCAGTGCTTTATCCAGTTACAGTTTAACATTATTCCAACAGAAACACCCAAGTGACCCACAAAGTGTCATTACCAGCGCAGTGTCCTGCGCTCATGGCCACTCCTATAAGATGCTCCGCCTATGCCTGTGGATGAAGTGGAGACAGTCTGCTCTCGAGTGCCTGTCTGGAACTGAGATGCCCATGTGGTTGGTCTCATTGTTGAGGTGCGCGGATTGGGGGGGAGGGGGCAAAGTGTGGTGGGCACCTCTAAAGACTGCTGCACCAGCATCACTGCAGGGGCAGCCCCTGTCACAGGACATAATTCTACAGATGCTTTGTCCGTTGGAGGGGCCATGGAGGCTGATGATGGAGCCCCTTGAGGGGTGGCCTCCTCATCACCACCTGTCGCCACCTCAGCCCCTTCATGGCACCCTTGATCACTGGAAGAAACTACCAGCTGGGGCATTGCTGGCATCTACTGCATCCTTCTTTGTGCCATTTGTGCCACTGACCATTCAATGCTACTGACTGCGGCATGCCTTCCGTACATGTCAGTGCACTGTTCCCACATCCACTCTGAATGATGCCACATATGGCTCTTCATGAGATTAGCTACTCTCTCAATGGAGGAGCTGACACACTCAAAGCACTCAATCATTGTGGAGCACCTGAGATGAATGGACTCCTCCATTCTCATCCCTTGACCACAGAGCCTCAGATAACTCTGACATGTGGGCACACATCTCTCGCTGATTCTCCAGGTAGAGCTGCTTGTTTCGTGAATCCCTAGACTCTGCATCTCTGCCCTGCTGAGCAGGACTGCGGCTGTCCTCCATCCTCTGAGGGGGACTGCTCACAGCCGACTCTGCCTCCCCTGAATCCTCCTGCTCTGATGTGATGTGCACTTCACTCTGTGCCACCGTCTCTAATAACACTCGAGGACTCACCAGGGTGTGAGTATCTGCGCTGGTGGAGGATGCGCAAGAAAGAAGTGACGCTGCAGGCTCCAAGGTGTCTTCTTCCTCTGACTCCTCCTGAACAGGTTGCAGTGCCGTAACTCCTCCCTCTCTGCAGTTGGCCCCGTGGGAGACATAGCAGAAGGTGGTTATGAGAATTCGGCCCTCAGGATGCCCCTCTTTTTTGCATTCTGGTGACTGCTGACCAGGAGGCATGTCATCTGGGTTTATCTTCGGACTCTCCTTGCCAGACCTAAGCAGGTCAATGAAACATTTCCTGCAATGGACCCAGTTCCTCTTCACTACTCCTCTGTTGCTGACCTCATGCACCATCTCTAGCCATGCCTTCTTGATCAGCTTTTCAGGCTGCTGGCAGGGAACAGGATGCTTCTCCGTGCTGTCACCGCCTCCAGCAGCATCTCAAGTGAGATGTCAGAAAATCAGGTGAAGGGGACTGGGGTGGGGGGGGAGTGGGTGGGTGCGGGGACGCTGCCCTGGCATGGTGGTCCTACCTACCCACTGCCATCTGCTCAGCTTCACCTTCCAGTTTTCAGACGGATGGCAACCACAGCAATGGCTGCCACTTGCCCTTTAAATCGGACCCGCTTCTCCCTTTGACCCTTTGACCTGCCTCTTTCCCGTGCCCGCCACCATTAATTGGGTGGCAAATGCAACTCTGGGCCAATCAAATGGTTTTCCAATTAAAATTGCAATGCGTACACATTGCTGATGCAGTGCGGGTCGGGAATTGATGTCACGTTCACTTCCGGGTCCCAATCCCAGAATGGGAATCCCGCCCATACTTGAAATGGAGAAATTTGTATGGCTATGGGGAAAGGACAGAGGAGAGGGACTAACTGGATAGCTCTTCCAAGGAACTGGCACAAACACAATGAGCTGAATGGCCTCCATCTGTGTTGTTAATATCCTTATAAATAGAGAAAAGACTTTACTTTGTAGCCAATTATGCTATAGCTGACCTTAAGAGTGCACAATGCTGCAATGATTACCTGCTCCATTCCCCAGCACTGACATCCTGCCACCACTGTCTTTGATAATCAACGAAAACTTGTAAGGAAAATGATCAAAACTTCACCAACTCTCTCAAAACAAATTATGTCAGCGTAATGATACTTTTTAGCAAACTTGCATGGTATTCTATTCCCCTCTGCATTTGTATATAAGTAATTGTCAAAACCATAAAACAAACAGAGGTGATCCTATTTGTTCACAAGTAAAATTAAATACAATCTAAATTTATCATCATACATATGCAAATTGTTTTGATGATCAAACATTTAACTAAACCATATTTTACTTGACCAAGGAGAACCCAACTCACAACCAAATAAGGGCATAGAAACAAAAGAACAGAAGGCAGCCATTTAACCCTTCAACCCAGTTCCACCATTCAATGAGATCATGGTTGCTGTGTCATAATTTCATCGCCACCTTTTCCCCATTTCTCTTATTATCTTCGGCTAACAAACATCTATCAATCTCTGAATTAAAATTAATTATTGATCTAGCATCAAGTGCATTTGCAGATGAGTGTTACAAACATCTACAGCCCTTTGGGTGTAAAGTTTTTCTAACTTCAATCCTAAAAGGGTATGCTTCCTCGTCCTGGATGCCCCAAACAGCAGAACTAGTTTCTTCCAATTTATCCTATATATTCCTCTTAATATCTTGAAAACTTTGATCAAATGACCCCTTAACCTTCCAAACTCTAGGGAATATGTTTGTGTAATCTCGCCACGTAATTGGAAAATGAAAAAAAGTTCCCAACTGGACTTGGATAGTTGTAAGAATAGTTATTTCTTCTCATTCTCCCATTTTTGCCGATAAGATGTAAACCTGAGGCTGCAAATCAACCAGCCGACCACATGATGGCACTCATGCAATGGAATAACACTCCTGAAACACAGGCGACTTCAGTGAATATCTTGCTGGGCAGATTACATGCCAAATTGATCAGATAGGTTTCTCAAAAAAAAACATGCAGTGCCGAATAAAACATGACAAGTTTCAAGCACAACATTTGTAGTTTAGCAGAAATAGCCAACTGGAAATTGTTAACTTGGCCAGACATGAAGATTCACAGCAAGTATTTCTAACAGATTTTAACAGATGGATACTGAGATGATGGCACCAGGTATTGGAATAAATACCAATATATTTACACAATATATATTTCAAAATTATCTATCCCCTTGTCCCAATTAAAAGGGCTCTTGTGGATTCTCCACAAATATTCAGCAACATAAACACTTCACATGGTGTTTGGAAAATATGGTAAATATTGCCACCAATGTAACAAAAATCCCTACTTACCTCATGCATTTTAATTTGTGCTGCCGTTGGGAAACTTTGACACACAATGGTGTTGCATAAGAGCAAGCTTGTTTCCTTCTGTCAGAGCAGTATTAGTGGAGTCAGTGAAGAAAATGTGACTTCGACTCAAATTCAAATTCAACTCAAAATATCCCTGATTTTCACAATTGTCAAGCTGCATCTGAATTCAATGCCCAACCTATATTTTCAGCAGCTTTCCATGGAATCAGATGAGCACACCATTAGCACAAGTGCATCAGGTAGTACTGCCAACTACCTTCCCCACCAAACTATGTGGGATCATGCGGACACACTATGTTTACCATTGTCACAAGAGTACGGGGAATTGAACAGATGTATCATCACGTTGTTAGACATAGTTCAATGGCAGCACTCTCGCTTTTGGGCAAGACGGTTATGGATTCAAGTCCTAGTCCAGGGACTTGTGAACAAATTCTAGGCTGAGGGAGTACTGCATTGTCAGAGGTGCCGTCTTTCAGATGCGATGTTAAACTGAGGCCTACCTGTCCTCTCGAGTTGACATAAAAGATCCCGTGGAATTATCATGACGAAGAGGTGAGTTCTCCCTCGTGTCTTGGCCAATATTCATCCCTCAACCAATATCACTAAAACAGGTCATTTTCACAGCGCTGTTCTGGGGGCCTTGCTGTGCACAAATGGGCTACTACTTTACAACAATAACTTCAAAAGTACTTCATTGGCTGTAAAGCACTTTGGCATGTCCTGAGATTGTGAAATATGCTTTCTAAATACACATCTTTCTTCCTTTACAAACAATCCCAATTATCAGCTTCCCAGCTTTGTTTGAGTTAAATACACACATACACACGAGGCTGTCTAGTATACATACCCAGTGGACAAACAATGACTGGATATATATACCACTACTATTAGGCCATAACCCCTTTCACATTAGACTCCCAGCGATCCATTTTTACCTTGTAGCAGGAGTGCTAAGTCATTTTGATTTAAATTTTAAAATAAATTGGGAAGAAAGCCTTGTCTTTCTTGTTATGGCTCATACACAGATAGCAGTTATTAACCTTTCACCTGGCATTATGACAGAAATAACATGAAGCACATTTGTTAAAGGAAGAAGAAACTTTTAAAGCATACCAATCATCTCTCCTTCCTGCAACCTACACCATTTAAAACCCATGTATGGTGTTACCAAATCACTGCATCTTGATTTACCATATTCTTTCCTGTTCTTTTCAATCTGCAAGGTGGGTTTTCAGTTCATATTAGGTTTCATCTTATAGTTGTGAAGTATTGCTGAATTATTCACACCCAGTCCCAGGATTTGAGTGCAATTAATTTGATGATACGTGTCAATGACTGATATATCATTTAAAATATTATCAATATTTAATAATATTTTAGTGTCTGTAAATATTAATACAGAGACAGTCTGTATTATAAGATTACATACTGAGAGAAATATTAAGATGGTAGTTTAGACAAACTTTCCCATTGTATAGCTCTCTGGTACTTCATAGGAGGTGCCAGGACACAAGGTTAAGATGTTTCTAACACATGTTATTCATTCATTTGTTTTTCAATCTGTGCTCACTAATAACGTATTGTGCTACTGTTTAAAACAATTACCCCATTGTTCATTGGAGAGAGAAACAGAGATTTGGAAAGGCTTTGGATAGCTTTTCAAAGTTTTCATTAGCAGAAATTTTGGATTTGAAACTTATGTTTATATAGTCTCCACCATCATTAAGTAATCTTTCCACCAGCTCTTGGAGTTGAATTAGTGATTTCTAGGAAATGTTTGGTGAGGTAAATGGAAAGCTTGATAATTATGAGATACAAGAAAAATATGACTAAAGAACTTAACAATTAGTTGACTCGTATCAATGCTGTAGCGACTACATGTTGAAATTCAATTACAATCATAGATGATATTTAAAATACAATACATGAAGTATTGTGCAATGCTAGCTAGGAATGGACACAATGATGGGTTTTAAGATAAACAAAAATGATATTTAGAAAAATCTACTTGGCCATGTTTTGTAATTTTATATTTACATTTTAATGCAGCTTTTACAACTAACATGGTTGTCAGAGATTCAGTAAATGGTCAACTGATACCAAAGGAACATTACACCAATCCATGTTGTTATGACCGGGGTGGGAAGAGTACACTCTTTTTCTAGTTCCACTTCTCCACAGGTCACAACATATATTTCAAATTTTCCCCGTTTACCAATACGGTCAATCATGAACTATATTTTTATCCCAGAATAAAATGCACCAACCAGGTTTCTTTAATAAACAGAAACATTTTCAGTTTCTTATAAAACAAGTCTTAACCAGTAATGAAGCAAAGTATTAACACACAGATTGAAATATAAAAGTTCCTTTTCTACCTTCGCCTCTCTCACAGACACATGCACACATACTCTGGTTAACTGAAAAAAAGTAGAAATTTACTCTTTAGAGCTCTATTACAAAAAAAAAGACAAAAAAATAAATACATTGGCCAAATACTTGCTAATTCTTGAAGAAAAAAGAGAAGATATGGAAAGATGTCAGATGCCCTTTGTTTTGGTTTGGCGTCCCAAATACGCGTAGACGGCTGTCACTGGGATTTTCCTAGAACAGTTCTTTTCAGGCGATGTTGAAGATCAAGTTAGAAGGCTTTCCACTTCCACCTTCAGCATCTTCCTTTCTGGCCTGAGGAGGAGATCCCAGGGCATTTCCAGCTGTCTCTTCTTATCCGTGGCTACTTGCATTCCTCCCACTTTCTATCCTTCTCGGGTTTGTGGGGGCGACAGACAAAGGGTTTGGTCTGGTAAACAAGCTTGTAATTATCAGCAATTTCCACTGTTACTCTGGCTGTTGAAACCTTCTGGTTCTCTACATGGGTTCTTACTAATGGAGGGAGTGAATTTTTAAATTCTTTCAGGAGAATTAGTTTCCTAAGGTTCTCATACGTGGCCTCTACCTTTAGTGCTCACATCCAACAATCAAAATTAATTTGCTTTACCCTCTTAAATTCTATATAAGTCTGCCCAGCCTGTTTCCGGAGGTTCTGAAATTTCTGCCGCTAAGCTTCAGGGACCAACTCATACGCAGCAAGAATAGCCTTTTTTGCCATCTCATAATCTACAGAAGCCTCCTCAGAAAGCATGGCATAAACCTAATGAGCTCTGCCCATCAACCTGCTTTGCATAAGTAATGTCCAACTTTCCTTCAGCCACTTCATCTGTCCGGCTACCTTTTCAAAAGAAATGAAAAATACCTCTATGTCCCTTTTCTCAAACTTAGGGAGGGCTTGTACAAATTTAAACAGCTCTCCACTGGATCCTGGGCTGGAGTCAGATCTTTCCTCACCAGAACTTGCCTTGAAGTCAAGGCCACCCTTTTTTCTTAGTTCCATCTTTTTTAAGTCGAATTCCCTTCCTTCTCTTTCACTTTCTCTTTGAAATTTTAGTTCAAGTTTTTTCATTGTCAATTCTTTGTATTGCTCAAGTTTTCTCATTTCTATTTCTTTTTCTTTTTTCTTTGTCAATTTCAAGTTGCCTTATCTGCAATTGAATTTTAGCTAATTCAAATTAGTTACTATATGGTTTGCCTTCTTCTTCTACCAATTTCAAATGCTGTGCTATTGCTTCAATTATGTCTGCTTTCTTCACCTCTGGTTTTAACTCTAATGTCAACAGATCTGTCAAATCCTTTAGTGTAACCTTGGTTAAGTTCCTCAAATCACTCAGGGATATATCCTCCTTTCCCAGAAAGGTCATAGTGACTGACAAAGCCATTCATGCAGTGTAGACTTTACTCTATTGTTCAAGAAACCTGTTCTTTCCTCTTTTCAATTATTATTACCCCACTTACAAATGTATGTTATTGGCATTGGTTTATCACGCATAGAGCCCCCGATTATATGTTACGACTGAGGCGGGAGGAGTGTACTGTTTTTCTAGTTCCACTTCTCCACAGGTCACAACAGCTATTTAATTTTTTTCCCAGTTACTGATATGGTCAATCATTATCTCAGAATAAAATGCACTGACCAGGTTTCTTTAATAAACAACAGAATTATCATTTTATTATAAAACAAGTCTTAACCAGTAACAAAGCAAAGCATTAACACACAGATTGAAATATAAAAGTTCCCTTTTTACCTTCGCCCCCTCAGACACACACACACACATGCACACACATATATATAAACCGGTTAACCAAAAAAATAAAGAGATTAAGTCTTTAGAGCTCTGTTACAAAAGAAAAAAAAGGCAAAAAAATACTTTGACCAAATACTTGCTAATTCTTGAAGAAAAAAGAGAAGATATGAAAAGATGTCAGATGTCTTTTGTTGTGGTTTGGTATCCCAAATATGCATAGATGGCTGTCACTGGGATCATCCTAGAACAGTTCTTTTCAGGCGACGTTGAAGATCAGTTTGGACAGACTTTCCAGAAAATTTGCAGCAACAAGAGGTTTCAGGCAGGCCTTGCAGAAGGAATGCAGCATCAATTTCTCTATTTCTTACACTCACTTCTAAGAGCTTCTCAAAGAGATGGGAAAATTGGCAGGCTTTTCAAAAAGTTGGAACAGGCTAAGTTGAGGTTTGTCCATGGCAGGTTGATTCTTTAGCACCTTTTCAAAACTCTGTCCAAACCCCAACTGCCTGTCCAAAGTTAAACCAAAACATCTCAGGAGTCAAGCCTCCTGTCCCCTATAAATCTTGACCCGTCACTTCTCTGTAAACATCTTCCCCAAGTCAAAAAGCCCCCTGCTGCATATTTATTTGAAAAGGTACCGTCCAGTAACTGTTGTTTACAAGCCATCCAAAAGACCTTCTGATGAACTCTTTTTAAAACAAAAACACAAAGTTCCCACATCTATGGAATCTTTTTTCAGATTTAATCCTCCTAATTTAACAAAAAAAATGGAAGCACTCACAACAAAGTCCAGAGAATAATTGGTATCCCATTCATTTTGTGGCCAGACTATGAAGAGAGAGCAAGGTGAATTGAGTGCAAATTACAAGGATGACGAATATTTTTCAGCTACAAGAGGCATAAAAGTTCAGAGCTTGACAACATCTAGTCTCTTCAAAGAATACAATTATTCATTATACAAAGGATTCGTTCAGCCTGAATGGTAGGGTGAGGGAATGGCAGATATTCCAACGTTCTGTTACAAAAAATGGCCAATTTTTTATGGGCAGGTAGGAAATGATAGGGGTGGTTTCCCTTTTCACCTCTCAACTGACTGAAGAGAGTGGGGGGAATTTTATGCCTGCGGCAGAGGTCTCGACTTCGGGAGAAACTGACGTCAGGATCCCTGCGCCCCATCTTCTACGGAAGGCCCGCCGAATTTAGTGCCAATCAAGCACTTAACTGGACAGCGGCGGGCCTTCCATAGGATTTAGGGCCCCATCGCCAGAATTCCTGGCCTTGCAGAGCTGCCAGCCAATCCAGGGCCAGCAGCTGCAGCGCCACCACGGAGGCGCTGGCTGCTGCTGTAGCTGCAAAGACCAGACACTGAGGATTGGTGCTGGAACGAGGCTTAAGGTAGGTCAGTGTGGGAGGGGTCTCGCAGGGTAGGGGGTCACGGTGGAAGGGGGTATGGGGGTTGGCAAGGGATGGGGGCGGCGCCTTCACTACCCCCTCCCTTCCCAATGCTGGCTCCCTTGTTCAGGGACTAAGTGCCTTTGAACGAGGCCCTCCCCCACTCCCCAGAGCTGGGAAGCAGCCCACATGGGTAATTGCGGCTGTGTCAGGAAGAGGCCGTTAATTGGAGTTAATTACCCAGTGAAGGGCCTCAATTTGCAGCAGGGATGGAGGCTGTTCACAGGCCTTACCCCCAGACTAAATTTCAGGAGAGGCAGGATGGTGGCAGGTTCCCCTCTGCCACCATCCCACACGATTGTATGCTCTCCCATCCCCAAACCTGCCATGGGGAAGACAATAAAATTCCACCCAGTCTGTTTTTACTGGAATTGTGTGTTAATCCTTGTGTATTTTAATGGTCAATAACCAGACAAATAACGGGTTTTCTCATAGTTTTTAATAAAGATAAATGTTTATTAAACATTACCCAAAAATACTCGCAACCTCGCCCATTCGCGCGCGCGCACACACACACACACATATGCACACACAAGAAAAGATAGAGATAATAAATAATAGCATGCATTTAGGTATGATGGTGTTAAATAGAATTTCTTGTGAAACCTTCTTTGTTTCCACGGAGGAAGATATAAGTGTGGTGCAAGCCTGTTTTTCCTTTCTCCTGGTTCACTGAAATCAGTCTTTGGAAAATTTCGGGTGGATGGATGCTTTGCTGCAGACTTCTTTGGTTAAATCTCAGTCAGTTTAATGGAAAAAAAATCCTGTCACAATTTCTCAGACAGGAAGATTCGAGGTCACCTTTCATCTCTGCCTCTAGATAGTTTAAAGATGGTATTCTCGCAGGGTCTTTCTTCTTGCTGGGAATGGTCTCTCTTCCTTCTGGCTTCAGGCTTTCTCCCTTTCTCTACACAAAAAACTCTCTTATTAAAATTCTTTAAAGAGACTTGGTTTCTATCAGGTTTCTCTCCCATTGTGTTTTCATAAATAGTGTTTGATGGTGTGGCCATTGTTAGACAATGGGTTTGGATGTAGCATGTTGTTATGCCATCTTGATAAAGTGTTTTTTCACACTCTTTATCCTGAGTTTGAGTCTGGAGTCTCCATGTCTGAAAAGTCATTGTTAGCTCACCTTGTTGAAGAGGGGTAGCCATTAACATTGAATGGACCATTTACATTTCTAATACTTTCTTCAACGCTTGACCAGACATGATGATTGGTTCAGTTCTAGCATGTGTATTCCCAGTACAGGAGAGTTCACCTGACCTCTTACTCCATCTTTGTTTACAAAAAACGGTGTCCGCTTTGAGTTCAATTCATCAGTTCATTTTATAGTTCATAATTTCTCCTTAAATGAGCGTGATAAAATACTAAAACTAAAACCCAGCAAATGATGGTAATGTGCAAGTGCTCTGTCAACCTATCCAATAACAAATGGTCAACATTTTAATTGCTACTTTCACCGGAACTAATACAGTTAAGCAATAGAAACCCCTCACTGTGAGAGTGCAAGTTAGGACATGACTGAAAGCAAAGAAGGTAGAACAGGTTGAATTCAATAGCACAAGTAACAGTAATCTATCAAGTCCACTTACCCTATTGTCACAGTAGCTAATAGATTAAAGTTTTTTTTTTCCACCATTGTAATTTGGATTCTGGAAGACCAGCATTCATGAGCCTGCTCTCAAGGGTTACTCTGTCAAATCTGAGTTCCTAATCTTGGCAAATATGGGTCTACTCATGCGATTTGGGATAAAGGAGTCAGATATTGTAGTGTAAGTGTGAGGAGCTGGCACATGGGCCTTATTTCCAGGAATCTAAGTTAAAATTATACCAATACAAAAGGAGCTTTCAATTCTTGTTTTCAGTTTGTTTTTCTCTGTTCTCTCATTGGGCATGTTTTGATTTATTAATCGCAGACTTCCTCAGGATGATTGTGCCATTTCTTTCACTTGATGATCAATCTGCTCTGCATTTTTCAACACTTCCATTCAGTTGGTTATGAATTAATGTTTAGCATTGGGCTAGTGTCAGTTTATAGTGAGGGCAGTATGCTTATCAAGCCAAGACAGTCCTTAGATAGATTATTCAGTTTTGCTTTTTGAGGGTGTTACAGTAGGTTCCTCAGCAAATAATTCCATATTGCAAAGCAAATGATCTCATAATAGCTTCACCTTTCAATTGGATTTAATTGTTAAACTACTGTGTCACTCCACTGATCTCCCCTGATCTCCCATCGACTCCCCACTGCAACCACAATCCCACTCCTATGTCTCCATCTCCAATGGTTATTATATAAGTGCCACCCAGTACTGGACTCAACAGATGAGGGTGTCAATCCTTGCTCTGTTCTTACTTCAGTGACACCAGTGGGTACAGCAACTAATGGTACTGCAATTAGCCTCAATGAGGGAATTTTAACCACCATAAATGGGCAAAATAAAAGTTTAACATTTTCAAACCTGAACCCAACCTTTCTCAAACCTGCTCACGTCTAGTTTTAACAGAGGCAAAACTAGGGGCTGGCAACCAATCCACTGTCAGGAGGAGATCTGGGTGTTGAAACCTTTTAAGGTGTGCCTTCATTTTAACAAAGTTTATATTTTAAACATGTGGATTCCCTGGTCTCATGAAATCCGGCAGGTAAAAGGAGCAGTAAGGGCTGGATACATTGGGTCGGTGTCTTTACAGCACTGCTTATGGGCCAAGAGGAGCAGGAATACTTCTCCAGGCCTAACAAGCTTTCCCTGCTAACTACCCAACACCATGATGCCCCTCGTCACTGCCCCCACACGATTACCAATCCACCTCATGAGCACTGATCTCCCCTGATCTCCCATCGACTCCCCACTGTAACCACAATCCCACTCCTATGTCTCCATCTCCAATCTGTCAGCTTCCCCAAACTCCCCCCCTGGATTTTGCCCCCATGATTTGTCATCACTCCTCACCCCCGCTCATCCCCTGGAATCTCCGCCCCACAATCTGTCATCTTCCCCAACTGTCCACTAGCAGCTCCCCACCCCTGCAACCCCCCAGGACATCCCCCACACAATCTGTCAGCTTCCCGCCCTTGACACACTCCAGGATCTCCCCTCAAGGCTCTGTCATCTTCCCTGACGCCCTTCCCGCAACCCCCTCTGCAATTATTCACTCCTCCACCACCATTAAACCTACTTGTTCCTCAGCTGCGGCATTTTCTGGAGAACCTCCCCCCAGCAGGCAGCCAAGCTTTTCAATAAATACTGGCTGTTGGGCATGGAAGCGAGAAACAATAATTCAACAGGATCTGTAGTTAAAACAGCAGAGCGATCAGGGGATCCTGTACTTCTGGGTTTCCCGTTTATACCTCCCCAGCCGCCCACCACACCGCACTGAAAGCACACTACAGAAAATTTCAGGGCCAAGGTCCCTGGGCTAGAATGGGGAGGGAAAAAAAGTCCATTAGCGATTGCAGTCCAATTTCCACTGCTGAAAAGTGGATCAGGATTGCCTATGATGCCCTCCACTCTCAAACAGCTTATGGACACATACACATAAGGAATGGTCAATTTTGTGAGATTCTGGAGGGCCACCCATGGAGCTAAAACCCAGGAAAAGTCAAGGCCTTCAAGACAAGAGGAGAGAAAACTGGAAAGGAAATGTACCAATGTGATTTGTGTGACAACACATTTTTTTTGCTGAGTTTTGGCTACTCTTGAAGTCAATTATCAAAAAGTCAAATTGATCTATTAGCTCAGTTTATGTTGGAAGCCATTGTGACGCCATAAAACTGGTACACTTTTCAAGTGTCCAATATAAACTGTCAGAATTAAACTGCAGCGGTACGAATCTATATTTTTAAAAAAACCTCTCAGCCAGTTCTAGAGCTGGAGTGTAAACTGGCAAGCAACTTGGCACCAGTATAAACATCCCAATTTGGATTGCGGCATGATTTAAATCCATTTTTTATCCTACTTTTGCACATGACCTCCTTTCGCATTGCTGGAATTTATTTTGTTAGTCATTTAGCTGTGCCTTGCTGTGTTATGAGGGGAGCTTGAAGTTATTCCAGCTGGTAACTGGAGCAAATTATTTTGGAACATCTCCAATTTGTTTCTGCTAATCCAAAACTCCGCTGAATCTTACTATTGGAATTGATGGATTGTGGCTGTTAGTGACCACAATCGCCAGCAAATGGGACAAAGATAGGGTGATTTTTATTCCCTTTATGCCTTGCTGAATTTAAAACATCTAGTAAGACAAATAAATAAACTATCATTTCATAAAAGACATTGCAACTACAGGCATATATATTTGGCATCAGAAGACATTTAAATTCACATCTTAAGGTATAGGAGTATTTATTGGCTGCTCTCTACTTGAAATATATAAATGATATTCAGGCAGAGAGATAGATAGATAGCTAGAAAGGGAGAGATAAATAGATATACAGATAGTCAATACGCAGAGAGAGCGAGAGAGAGAGAGATAGGGCAATTTGGGATGAGCAATAAATGCTGGGCTTGCCAGTGGCACCCACATCCCAGCAATGAAAAAAAGAAGATAGATAGATAGATAGATGCATGCCTCGGCTAATGCCATGGGGACATGTGTTCAAATCCCACCATGGCAGCTGGTGAAATTTAAATTCACTTAATTAATAAATTCAATTAATAAAAATCTGGAATTGAAAGTGAGATGAGACTATCATTGATTGTTGTAAGAACCTACCTGGTTCACTAATGCCCTTTAGGCAAGGAAAACTGCTATCCTTACCTGGTCAGGGCCTACTGACTCTGACCCATAGCAATGTGGTTGACTCTTAACTGCCCCTCTGAAATGGCCTAGCAAAGCATTCAGTTGTCAAGGGCAATTAGGGATAGACAGCAAATGCTGGCCTTGCCAGTGATGCCCACATCCCATGAAATAATTAAAAAAAAAATATATATATATATAGACAGGGAGAGATAGATAGCTAGACAGACAAACAACTGGTCAGATAAATAGATGGCATACCCAGTTATGAGCATATTCTTTGGGTTGAACGGCTTGGATTGGTTTCCAGGCCAGTCCAGTGTCACAGCAATGAATGAAGCTGCTGCATGAACAACCCACTCTTTGCCATTATTTACAGCATTAGAGTGAGCTGTAGGTGATGTGACCTTAAAAAATGGATCTCTACTTAAATAACATTTGATGTTTTTACAAAACACAATGCGGAAGTGCATTACAGCTAAAATACTTCCCCTTTCTAAATTTCCACATATATACATGAGATAGTCCAATGATATATACTTCACAGTGAATTGTATTCATCATATCCGTATGCAATTCATACTGAAAATATGCAAAAGCATATACAACGTGGATTATATTTGGCGAGGTACTTTGTTTTCTGCTGCACCTAAAATTCTGGGCTTCATTTTAACACCCATTTTGAACCTGCATAATTGCTAGAAAGTCACCTCTTTAGCCAGTGGGAGGAGCCATTATATTGAGCCAAGATTCATTTGGGTGCAAGGACCAATAAATGGGCATAACAGATCAAACACATTTGGATTCTGCATAGTTATGTGTGCTCAATCTTTTATGCCACAAGTAATTGTATCTGTATTGTAACATCTCACATTGTAGATTTACTATTGTAAATCTCTGGAAGAAACACACGGCACTACCTTCTGGATTGCTGCTGTAACCAGAATCTTTATTATCATCTCCCTCTAGTGGCATACTGCACATACTACACCAAGCATGTATGGTGGCCTCAAATGAACAATACACTGCATATCAAATGAACAATAAATGAACAATGCATTACATCCCTCCTCCTCTTGGTAAATAAGAGTTTCAATGGTTTGCTTACATTGTTCTGTTCAGGCATTACTTCAGTTTGTAACATAATCGCTTAAGTATGGGAGACATTTCTACACATGTTTAGGGTATCGAGGTGTGACATCAGATGTTTTCTCATTTAACTCATGTGCTTCATCTGAAGTGTTGATGTCTGGATCAGACCCAACGCTTGCAGATGGTGTTTGCAACACTTTGAAGAATGATGTGTTTCGTATGATGATTTGCGAACCACACTTAGCAATGTTAAGTAATCCTTTTGTGTTGGTCACATCAAATGGCTGGATGTCATAGGGAATTGTTTGCTTTCCAACATAACTATCATGTTTTACAAGCACTTTGTGTCCTGGCTTAAGCAGTGTAGTTCAGCATTTCATGTTCCACTTTGCGTTTGCTTTCATGTGAACTTTCTGTCCTTGATCATGCTGGTGTACATGTTGATCATTAGCTTTGCAGAGTAGCTCAGGAAGACATGTGTGCACAGGATGTGTGAAGATAAGTGTAGCTTTCCAGTGGTTGAATGAGGAGTCGCCCTGTAATTGTGAAGAAAACAGCTTCCACAGCTTGCTCGCAGCAGTAGCTGTACATACAAATATTTTCAAGGTATGCATGAATTTCTCAAATTCTCCATTAGTTCTTGGCCAACAGGGCGTGGAATAAGTTGCTAGTGCAATTTTTGCTGAGTCGTGGTCGTCTTGCACAGGTGTAAGTGTCTGAAAAATATCTTACAATTCTTAACCTGAGTACAGGACAAGTAAGGCCTTTTTTCTCTTATCATCGATGATTCCAAAGCCCACCATTGTGGCCTCGAATCATCACAGCCACTCCTCTCAATGAGGGAACACAAATGAGAACTCGGAGTGCACATCAAAATGTGATAGGTTGGGCATAGGCATCACCATCTTAATCGTCAGTGGAGCGATAGTGCGTGATCCAGTTTAGTGTTCCACAGGCACTATCACACAAACATCATCAAAAGTAATAATGGCAAGTTGAAGAAAACAATGCATATTTCGTGGGATGCTTCAATCCTGCAACAAATTCTTCTCTAAGGTTTAAGCAGACCGCACTACTCTTTCATTGGTGTCTGAGACAAAACGACTGTCCTGCATTAGCTGCACAAAGATACAAGGCCTGCTCTACACAAACCCCAACATTGTCCATATTTGACAATCTGCATTACCTGGAGTTCATGACTGAAAGCACAACAAATTATCCCTGGCTATAAAGTAAATGTACATTCTGTCTTGTAGCCATTGTAACATCTCACATTGTAGATCTGCTATTGTAAATCTCTGGAGGAAACACTATCTTCTGGATTGCTGCTGTAACCAGAACCTTTATTATCAACTTTCTCTAGTACCACACTGCATGCTACACTAAGCATGTACAGTGATGTACAGTGGCCTCAAATAAACAATACAATACATATTAAATGAACAATAAATGAACAATACACTACATCTTTAGGGGAAAATACACAAGAAATTGCAATCCTAAAATTCCTAATTTGGTAGCAGTGATGGTGAAGAAAGATAAGTCTATGATAAAATACTTGTACATGTCCTCTGGTAAAGAGGATTATGTAGGTCAAAGGGCCTTTTCTGTCTTCAAACTTTCTTATGCTCATATCATCTCTTTATTTCAATTAATTGTCATTGGGAATCAGGCACTTAACATCTGAAATAAAGGTTTCTGGCAGTAGTGAATGTATGCAGAGGCAACTGTCCCTATGATTTCTTGTGCAAGATCACAAATGGGTGTGATAATCACTTCTGATCTGCTTCTGATTTAAATGGAACACGCACAGTAGCATTAATCCCTGCGGTGCCAAGTTGGAAATGTCTTGTTTACTGTTTGTACTGATGTGCTTGCCACCCACTCAGTTATCAACCCTATTGGTTTATACATAAAAGCTAAAAGTTTTAATGCTTGACGTCAAAGATCCTTGTGAACTGGGATGGCTCAAGTACCCCATGAAATGCAATGGTTTTTGCACCACTAGGACCATGCAAATGTCATCTTCTAATGTACCCCAGCATGGAGCCCAAACCATCAGAATGTTTGGAGGATAGAAAATTGGCAAAACAAAACATACTGTTTAAAAAAGAACTTTCAAAGCCATTTTCCATTATCAATAGGACTTTACACTATTTGAAATTCATGATGTGATGAAGGCTTGGGTTTGTACAAATCATGTTTGGCAATCCCATGGATTTGTCAAATCTATTAACTGCATTAGTTCTACAATTGCTAGATTTCTCGCTTAGTACTTTGCTTTGTGTTTAAACTCAAGTCAAGCTTTGATGTCTGAATGAAAACTAGAGTATCCTTTAGCTGTGTCTTATAATTTCATAGCCCATAGGATGGACATTTCACATATGTGAGAATTAAACCTAACAATTCACATATGTGAAAAAAGATCTACAATAGTGTTACAGTCAGGTGAAGAGGGGTTGAAGGGCTTCCTTCTTTTCCTGATCCTTGTTTGACCACAACAGGTTTAATTCTTTCTTAAAGTGGATGTATTGACCTACTTGCTATGATCATAACAAGAACCAATTGGACAGATTTTCTTGATTTTAACAAAGAAAGAGGTTAACTTTATTGTACTTAAACCAAACTAATAAAAATAATAAACTACCTGCCATCTTTCACTCACACACACACATTAGAGGTTTACACATACACAAATGGGATACAGAGTGAAGAAAGGTAGATTGGTTGAGTTAGAGTCCGTAGAAAAAGAGGTATACAGTCTGTGGCGTTTGAAGATTTGGTTGGCTTCTAGCTGAGGCTTTTAGTTTGAAGAGGTAGATGACTGGTTTGGTGGGTCTCTTGGAGACAGCGATGCGGATGATTTCCTCCAACGGGGTTTCTGATTGTAGCCGGAGTATGCAAAGATGGTCAGTCAGCAAGCAGGAAGTGAAGCTTGTCAGCTGGAATGGAGAGCGAGAGAGGGACTTCCACTTGGGCTTGCATGCGTCAGAGTCCAGAAGCTTCTTCTTGCTGCTGCAGAGAAACACGAGCTTAAAACCAAAGATGGGGACGGGCTTGTCACATGACAGTCACCCAGTGATTCAAACATGGTAGCAGTGTTTCTCTTCTTGCTAAAAAGAACAGGTAGTTCACTTAAACTTCCTAGTCTTGGTTCTTGCTGGGATGAGCAACCGTGTTGTCTCCACCTCACAGGCCTTGCTTCATAGGATACAGTGTTGCAAACTAGGTGGCCATCCTAAGCTGCCAGCAAAGTTATCCATCATCTGTTCTCTCTTAAATTTCTTCAAAAAATATAATTTCAGATCTCCAGTCAGTAGATTAAAGAAAATTATCATTCAACAAAGCAAGTTGGCGTGACATTGGAACGTAATGTTCCAGTACACAGAATTAAATACAAATTATAATATAGAAGCAGGCCGTTCAACCAGTATAACCAGTATAACCAGTTTATATTGGTGTTGTAAGTAGTTATACTAGTCTCATGTGCTCACTCTGTTCCCATATCCCTTTACTCGGCGCAGTGGTTAGCATTGCAGCCTCACAGCTCCAGCGACCTGGGTTCAGTTCTGGGTACTGCCTGTGTGGAGTTTGCAAGTTCTCCCTGTGAACTGTGTGGGTTTCAGCCGGGTGCTCTGGTTTCCTCCCACGGCCAAAGACTTGCAGGTTGATAGGTAAATTGGCCATTATAAATTGCCCCGAGTATAGGTAGGTGGTAGGGGAATATAGAGAAGGTGGGGATGTGGTAGGAATGTAGGATTAGTATAAATTGGTGGTTGATGGTCGGCACAGACTCGGTGGGCTGAAGGGCCTGTTTCAGTGCTGTATCTCTAAATAAATAAACTCTAAAACGGATTTAATGGTGTGCTTGTTGAACTTTCCCCAGTTGTTCAGTGACTTCATCCATTTGTCGCTGAGCCACACAGACCAGGAAGGTTCTATATTTAATCTTCACTTTATGCTGCATTAGCCAATACCAGACAGGAAGATGTAGTGGCCTGGAGATTATGGGATCCTGCTCGCTTTATAAAGCAAACCCCTGCCTGATCTTGTCCACGCTGGAAACCGTGACCCAGATCCCAGTGACAGGGTCGACTCCTGGCAGTTGTTATTGTCCATCAGCAGTGCCCCCTTCCACAGCCTTGTCCTGATCTGCCCTTCCAACTCAGAAGACTGGATCGGCGGCCGGCAGACCTGGGAGGAGGCGGATCCGGAGCGGGACCTGTATAGAGAGCGGGGCTCAAGACACTTACCTACCTGAAGACCGGAGCAGCGGCAGGCTCTCTCTCTCTCTCTGTGTATCTCTGTGCGCTGAGGTTCAAAAGAGGGGGAAAAAAAGACTTACAGTGACATCACAGGAAATCTGTAAGCTGATTGGTTGGGTAAGTAACAGCTGTTACTGTCTGTATATAGCTGAAAAAAATCGGGGGAGAGAAAGTTCTTTTCTAAAAAAACCCTCTAAACCTACCTTATCGGTGATAAGGTTAGTACTACGAAAGTGTGTTTTTTATTAATTAGTGTAATTTATTAATAACTAGTAATTATTACAATTTTTTAATATAGTAAGGAGTGGTTTTTAGGGAATGAAGGTTCCTAGTGTAAACAATCTTAACTTCTTGAGTAATTTAGAGGAGTAAATTAAGGGTAAGTCATGGCAGGGCAGCACGGCAATGTAGAATGCTCCTCCTTTGCAATGTGGGAAGTCAGGGACACTTCCAGTGTTCAGGGCGAACACGTGTGCAGGAAGTGCCTCCAGTTGCAGCTACTTGAAATCCGCATTTCGGATCAGGAGCAGTGACTGGGGACACTGTGGAGCATCCGCAAGGCTGAGATAGCACATACAGGGAGGTCGTCACACCGCAGGTAAAGACTGCTCAGGCAGAAAGGGAATGGGTGACAGCCAGACAGAGTAGAAGAACTAGGTAGGTAGTGCAGGAGTGCCCTGGGTCCACCTCCCTCTCTAAATATTCCGCTTTGAATACTGTTGGGGGAGATAGCTTCTCAGGGGAATGCAGCAAGAGCCAAGTCTGTGGCACCACAGGTGGCTCAGCTGCACAGGAGGGGAGAAAAACGAGCAGGAGAGCTACAGTGATAGGGGATTCTATCATAAGGGGTACAGATAGATGTTTCTGTGGCTGCAAACGTGACACCAGGATGGTATGTTGCCTCCCTGGTGCTCGGGTCAGGGATGTCATGGAGCAGCAGGACATTCTGAAGGGGGAGGGTGAACAGTCAGAGGCCGTGGTTCACATTGGTACCAACGACATAGGTAGAAAGAGGAATGAGTTCCTGCAACAAGAATTTAGGGAGCTAGGTAGCAGATTAAAAAGCAGGGCCTCAAAGGTTGTAATCTTTGGATTACTCCAGGTGCCACATGCTAGTGAATATAGGAATAGGAGGATACAGCAGATGAATGCATAGCTGAAGGCATGGTGCAGGAGGGAGGGCTTTTGTTTCCTGGATCACTGGGTTTGTTTCTGGCAAAGGTGGGACCTGTACAAGTTGGACGGGTTGCACCTGCATCGGAACAGGACCAACATCCTTGCTGGGAGGTTTGCTAGTGCTGTTGGGGGGGTTTAAATTAATTTGGCAGGGGAATGGTATACAGAGTGGAAGCACAGTAGGGGATGATGCACAGCCAAATGCAGAAGAGAAATTAAGTCAGTCTGGAACATAGAGCAAATATAGACTTGTTAAGGCACAAGTGAATAATGCAAGGCTGGATTGCATCTATTTTAACACAAGGAGTCTTACAAGTAAGGCAGATGAATTGAGGGCGCTGATTAACACTTGGCAATATGATATTCTTGCTATCACAGAGACATGGTTGAGGGAAGGGCAGGACTGGCAGCTCAAAATTCCAGGATATAGAATCTTCAGGCGCGATGGGGGGTGGGGGTGTAAATAGGAAGTGGCATTGCACTATTGATCAAGAAGTCAATTACTGCAGTAAGGAGGGATGATATCTTAAAAGGTCCCTCAAATGAGGCCATATGGGTGGAACTTAAAAACAAAAAGGGGGCAATCACTTGGCTGGGAGTGTACTACAGGCCTCCAAACAGTCAGGGAGAAATAGAAGAGCAGATATGTAGGCAAATCTCAGAGAGGTATAAAAATAATAGAGTAATAATATTAGGGGATTTCAACTTCCCCAATATTAACTGGGATAGTCTTAGTGCAAAAGGCTTAAAGCGGGCAGAATTCTTAAAGTACATACAGGAGAGCTTTTTGAGCCGGCACATAGAAAGTCCTACAAGAGAACGGCTGTTACTGATCCTAATCCTAGGGAATGAGGCCAGACAAGTGGTAGAAGTGTTAGTGGGGAGCATTTCGGGGATAGCGACCATAGCTCTGTAAGATTGAAGGTAGTTATGGAAAAGAACAAAGATGGACCGGAAATAAAGGTACTGAATTGGGAGAAGGCTGATTTCAATATGATAAAATAGGATCTGGCCAAAGTGAACTGGGAGCAGCTACTTGTAGGAAGGTCATTCAAAAAGGAAATAGTGAGAGTTCAGGGCCAACATGTTCCTGTAAAGGTGAAGAGTAGGACCAACAAGTCCAGGGAACCCTGGATGTCAAGGGATAAAGAGGATTGGATAAGGAAAAAAAAGGAGGTTTATGGCAGATTCAGAGGGCTAAAAACAGCGGAGACCCTAGAGGAGTATAGAAAGTGGTGGGGGGGGGGGGGGGGGGGATGGTACTTAAAAAAGTAACTAGGAGGGCAAAGAGGGGGCATGAAAAGCACTGGTGGGCAAGATAAAGGAAAATCCCAAGGCATCTTATAAGTATATTAAGGGCAAGAGGATAACCAGGGAAAGAGTAGGGCCCACAAGGGACCAAAGTGGCAATGTGTGTGTGGAGCTGGAGGACGTAGGTGAGGTTTTAAATCATTACTTTTCATCTTTGTTCTCTATGGAGAAGGATGATGTAGGTGTAGAGATCAGGGAGGGGGATTGTGATATACTTGAACAAATTAGCATTCAAATGGAGGTGGTAATAACAGTTTTAGAGGGCTTAAAAGTGGATAAATCCCCAGACCCAGATGAGATGTATCCCAGGCTGTTATGTGAGGCAAGGAAGGAGACAGTAGGGGCTCTGACACACAGTTTCAAATCCTCTCTGGCCACAAGAGAGGTGCCAGAGGACTGGAGGTCTGCAAATGCGGTACCATTATTCAAGAAGGGTAGCAGGGATAAACCAGGTAATTACAGGCCGGTGAGTCTAACATCAGTGTTAGGGAAACTATTGGAAAAAATTCTGAGGGACAGGATTAATCTCCACTTGGAGAGGTAGGGATTAATCAGGGATAGTCAGCATAGCTTTGTCAGGGAGAGATCATGCCTAACAAACTGATTGAATTTTCCGAGGAGGTGACTAGATGTGTAGATGAGGGTAAAGCAGTTGATGTAGTCTATATGGACTTCAGTAAGGCTTTAGATGAGGTCCTGCATGGCAGACTGGTTAAGAAGGTAAGAGCCCATGGGACCCAGGGCAATTTGGCAAATTGATCCAAAATTGGCTTTGTGGCAGGAGGCAGAGGGTGATGGTCGAGGGTTGTTTTTGCGATTGGAAGCCTGTGACCAGTGGTGTACCGCAGGGATCTGTGATGGGACCCTTGCTGTTTGTAGTGTACATTAATGATTTAGATGTGAAAATAGGAGGTATGATCAGTAAGTTTGCAGATGACACAAAAATTGGTGGTGTTGTAAATAGTGAGGAGGAAAGCCTTAGATTACAGGATGATATAGATGGGCTAGTAAGATGGGCAGAGCAGTGGCAAATAGAATTTAATCCTGAGAAGTGTGAGGTGATGCATTTTTGGAGGACTAACAAGGCAAAGGAATATACAATGGGTGGTAGGACCCTAGGAAGTACAGAGGGTCAGTGGGGCCTTGGTGTACTTGTCCATAGATCACTGAAGGTAGCAGCACAGATAGATAGGGTGGTTAGGAAGGCATATGGGATACTTGCCTTTATTAGCTGAGGCATAGAATATAAGAGCAGCGACATTATGATGGAGCTGTATAAAGTGCGAGTTAGGTCACAACTGGAGTACTGTGTACAGTTCTGGTTGCCACTCTATAGGAAGGATGTGATTGCACTGGAGAGGGTGCAGAGGAGATTCACCAGGATGTTGCCTGGGCTGGAGCATTTCAGATATGAAGAGAGACTGGATAGGCTAGGGTTGTTTTCCTTAGAGCAGAGAAGGCTGAGGGGTGACTGATTGAGGTATACAAAATTATGAGGGGCATAGATAGGGTAGATAGGAAGAAACATTTTCCTTTAGCAGAGGTGTCAATAACCAGGGGGCATAGATTTAATGTTAGGGGCAGGAGGTTTAGAGGGGATTTGAGGAAAAAGTTTTTGACCCAAAGGATGGTTGGAATCTGGAACACACTGCCTGAAGGGGTTGTAGTGGCAGGTATCCTCACAACATTTGAGAAGTATTTAGATGAGCACTTGAAAAGCCGTAGCGTACAAGGCTACGGGCCAAATGCTGGAAAATGGGATTAGAATAGATAGGCACTTGATGGCCGACACTGACACGATGGGCCGAAGGGCTTGCTTCTGTGCTATATAACTCTATGACTTTAATGGAACTTTGTCAAAATGGGCTGAAGCTCCCATTGGAGCCATTCTGACCATAAAGGACAATCAATCCCCTCTGGGATCAATGATTAGGTATGTCTTTGTGGAAGTGGGCTTGACAATGATGCTTTCCTCATGTTCAATACTCAGTATGAATGCCCACACATGAATAATCTCCACTTGTGTGAGATACAGGAGTGCTCCCAAGCAGCTGTTGTGTATCCCAGCAAGGAGCCAATGTGTTCAGGAGGAAAGAGGAGTAGAGAAAATTGATGAAAATTAACTTGTCCCATCAGGAGTCAGACACAAACAGAGACTAAATAAAAGTAGGAAACATTTTCCATCAATTATGGAAAAGACCAGTTTGGTGAATTTAGACATGATATACCCATGATCATTTACAGTTATAAAGTAATTTATAGTGCCGGAAATGTCAATCCAGCCAAAAGATGTTTCACCAGTTCTTATTTATAATTGTTTGGAAAGTAGTGCATCATTGTGAGAAAGCTGCTGCTTGCCAGTTGATGGTCACAATTAAATGGTGTTGGATTGTGTCCCTGCTTCTGAAGCAGCACAGAAAAGAGGCTTCAGCTGTCTACAGAATAGCACTACTGGTCTTCTCTCTGCCCTCATTTGATGTATTGAGAGGACCAATTAACCTGTGGTTGCTTTTGCACATCCTCTTGTGATATACTGAAGAATGGGTTTTGTAAAAATCTGGGAGCAGATTTCCAAGCTGGCCTCTCACCCATGAATCGTACATCATGCACAAGATTCAGAGAAAAAAGGAAATAGGCAATGAAAAAGAATATGTATAGGACTGCCGAGGAAAGTGGAATTCGTGTTGCCAATAACAGCAGAGCGAGTGTATGAATAATATATTTCTGCTAGTGCACTCTTTCCCTATCAATGATGCACATTATATCTTTGTCCTGTCTGGTTTCTTAATGCAAAGTGTCTTGTATTCCCAAACTCTTCTGCAGTGTGTGTATGCTCACAGTTGTTTATGGCTATCAGATGATTATCTAAATTACCAACTTCGTAGTGCTGTGACTAAATAAAGATCAATTTAATCACGAGAGAAAACATGTCTCTGGCTGGCTGTAAGGGATCTGAGCTTATTAGCATTCACTTCCCATAAAATTCTTCTTGTTAAATTCAATGGCTTTAGAAAATCATTTTATATTACATTTCCTGTTTGGGTTTGAGCAGAATATTTCTCTCTCCCCTTCCCATCATGTTTCCTATATATAAAAGAAAATCAAGTACAAAAAAAGTCTCAAATCTTAACTAAATGAGCATGGGTGTTTCTATATGTAGAGGTTATTGGAAACCTATAAGACCAGAGATAAACATTTGGCGCCAAGACTAATTTCCAGACAGAAATGCCAACTTTAGCAGGAACGACAAACTCCCACTAATAACAAAAGGGGTAGTTAGTGCTGCAACAATCCATTAGGATGAAGAAATTAGTGTTTGTGATAAAGGTTTCTGCAAAGTGATCTCATCATTCATGGACTTGTTGATCATATGTCTTATTTGCATTGTTCTTTTTCGGCTCAGACCCTGAGTTAACTTTGGTTAACTAGCTCAGTTCAAACCATACCCAACTTTGGACTGCCCTACCACCACAACCTTCCCGCAACAATGCCACCACTCCCCCACTGGTATTGTAAGCATGCGAACATTAAATTGGAGGCATGATTTTAAGAATTTTGCACTGTGTAAATGTCAGCAACACATTGTATTACTTCCCACTCAAGGAAATCAATAGCAACTTCCTACAGCTCAACCCCCATGTCTTGCATTCTGTTTCTAAATCCGTCTATTTATTGTGCAGCACAAGAATATTTTTCTGCCATAAAAATAATGAAACACCACCACCAAAATAGCTTGATACAAGTCATGTCGTTTGGAGTAGCTGAAAATAGTTTTCCTCTGGAAATGTTTTGCAGTATGTATATGCTGACTGCAAGTGCGGATTATTTCGGTGCTGAGAAAGATCGTGTTACAGGCCTATTGTGCCAGTTAGGTTTATTGAAGTTTTAGGTTAGTCATACTTTTGAAATAAATCATTCTTTTAATTCATTCATGGATATGGGTGTCACTAGCAAAGCCAGCATTTATTGCCCATCCCTATTTGCCCTTGAGAAGGTGGTGGTGAGCCGACTTCTTGAACTGTTGCAGTCCATGTGGGACACCCTCAGTGCTGTTAAAGAAGGGAGTTCAGGATTTTGACCAGCGACAGTGAAGGGTGGCTTTTGAGCACTTGCACTTGGAAAACTCAAGTCTGCTCAAAGTAGCTGACCACAGCCTTTGTCAAAATCTTGCAGTAAGCCATGATTTCTGTGGTCTTGGAGGGACCACAGAGACTACCATGGTGATCTGGAGATCAGTTAGTCAGGCATGCAGCATTGCTATTCCAAAGATACAGACAAACTCTCCAAGTTTTTTCCTGTATACTGTCAAATGATATCAGGAACTGTTGATGTTGAACTAGCAAAGTGTGTTTGTAGGATGGCCCTGTTAGCCCCACAACCCTGGGCTCAGTAGCTGAAAGGGCCTTGAGTTTGCTTACCAGCCAGCACCTTACACCCGCTGCAATTCCACATGCTTTCATTCCTCAGTGCTTGAGCTCCCTCCCCCACTCAGTAACCGACCCTCCTGCTGAACAGGAGTGACGGGCTGTTGCGATATGATCATTTGCATTGGGGTCTGCCAAATCCTTCTCTTGTTCGCTGTTACGATTGGATGAGGAAAGAGGTCTCAGGCTCCCCTCTAGCCCCTTTCCTGGTTTGGCCGTAACAGGGTTTACCTTTCAAAACACAATGTTTTTAGCTTCACCTCGGTGAGTCCTTGCTCACTGCTCAATAATTGTAATTGTAAATGAACCAATCAGACAGTCTTTCTTAGGTTAAAACAAGGTGTACGTTTATTAGCTCGAACACTCTAACTCAGTTAAAATTACTGAAATACGTGACGCAACCACGCTAGCATGCATACGAGATAAACACACAGACAAATAGATACAGAGGAGGAGAAAGAATTAAAGGGGGAGGGTTTGGAGTAGAAAATGGAATTCAGTTACTGTCTTTAGTTTTGCTGTAAAGTCTTTGGTTGGAATTCTGGTCTTGTAGTTCTCACTGGGGCCCAATGCACACTTTCAAACTTGATTCTCTGGTACCAGAAGGCTGAAGAGGTCCTCTGTCTTGAGGTTTAAATTGCTTCCGTGGGTCACTGGGATTTCGCTTGAGACGATGTCCTTTGAGCATCGCTATTGACAAAACCCATCTCGCTAACTGAATCAGGGAGCACTCCCATTGTCTCTCTATGCAACTGTCTCTTGGGATGCAAATGTGCAGCCATGTTTTAGCTGTTCAGCTCTGTGGTCCTTTTAAACTAGTTATGTCCAATGTCTAGTATAAAGTTCAAATAGTGTTCCATATGATTAAATTAATATGCTTCCATTTGGCAGGTGTGGTTTCCAACACAGTCACTTAGGGAAGAAGAAGAATAAGGGGGAGGAGGAGGAGAATATAAGAACATTAGAAATAAGAGCAGGAGTAGACTACCTGGCCCCTCAGGCCTTCTCCGTTGTTCAACATGATCATGTCTGATCTTTTACCTTGATTCCACTTTTCTGTATGCTCCCCATATCCCTTGATTCCCTCAGAGTCCAAAAATCTGTCTATCTCAGCCTTGAATATACTCAATGATGGAGCATCCACAACTCCCTGGAGTAGACAATTCCAAAGATTCACAACATAGGACAACTGTCTCATCCCAGGAACTAATCTAATGAACTTTCTCTGTACTACCTCCTGGGCACTTATATCCTTCCTTTGATATAGAGGCCAAAACTGCACACAGTAGACTGGATTTTGTGGGCTCCCCCGATGCAGGATTGGAGGCAGGAGGCACAGAGAATCATGACAATTGGTGGGGGGGCAGAGAGCCCGTCACCTCCCCATTGCTGACCAACTTACTAGGGGCATGATAGGCTGACAACAGCCTTCCCTCCCAGAGGCCAATTGAGGCCTTAAGTAGCCTATTAATGACTAATTAAGGGCCTCTTCCCACCACTACTGGGCTTTTACCAGCGGCGGGGGAGGTGGGGAGGTACCTCCACCATGCGGGGAGGGCACCTTGTAACACAAGGCAAACTCCCTGCGGGCTTGGGAGGGGGTCCCTCCTCTGTGGGCAATCTGCGGCCCATGGAGGACCCCTGCCAGGAACCACTTTAGCCCCCGAGACCTCCCTCCCCCTTGTCTGCACGACCACCCCCCTACCCCACCCTCGCTGGGGCCTTCTGGACTGACCTCAGCGACCCTGCCTCACTTGCCTAAGGTCCGGGGTTCCAGCACTGGGCCTGGCTACAAGGCCTCTGTGGTACCAGCAGTGGACACTGCTCCTGGTGGCACTGCCAATATGTCTGAGCTGCAGGCCCTCTGATTGGCTGGCAGCTCTTCGAGGCAGGATCCTTTCTCTTGAAACTTAGATTTTTAAAAAAGGAGGATCACTCCTGGGGTGGTGGGATTGGAGGGCCACGAGAAAGCAAAAGTGGGCTTTCCCCCGCCTTTTCGGCCTGGAGCTGGAAGCCCCTCCTCCAACACAAAATCCTGACCAGTATTCCAGGTATGGTCTCACCAAAACCCTATACAATTGTGGCAAGACTTCCTTATTCTTGTACTCCAATCCCCTTGCAATAAGGGTCAAAATGCCATTTGCCTTCCTAATTGCTTGCTGTACCTGAATGCTGACTTTCTGTGTTCCTTGTACAAGTACATACACGTCCCTTTGAACATCAACATTTAGAAGTCTCACTCCTTTTCAAAAAACATTCTGTTTTTCTATTCTTTCTACCAAACCTCACACTTCCCCACATTATACTCCACCTGCTACCTTGTTGCCCATTCACTTAACCTGTCTATATCTCTTTGCAGCCTCTTTGCAACCTCCTCACAGCTTACATTCACACCTAACCTTGTATCGTCAGTAAACCTAAATACATTACTCTCGGTCTCTTCGTCTAAGTCATTAATAAAGGTTGTAACTAGCTGAGGCCCCAGCACTGATCCTTGCAGCACTCCATGGGCTGAATTTTATTCTCCCACTGCTAGGAGTGGCGGCAGTTGACAAAAATGGCGGCCTGGTCTGCTGGCGTGAGCTGCCATGCGGTGGCTCAATATGCTGGTCGGGCCGCACCTCCCCCCACCAAACACATGGCGGGGGCGGGCTCTGCATTGCCAGCAATGGCATCAGCTGCCTGTGTGCAGGCGCTGGCACCATTTCTAAAGGGCAGCCAGACCTGCCGCTAAATTTAAATATTTAAAACCGTACCCCCCAGTACACCGCAATAAAAAATATCGCCACTTGCCTCCTCCCAATAACACTTACAGATAATAGTTGCCCTCCACCCCCCAAAAAATTGACTTACATGCAAGACTTGACCCCCCCCACCCCCCACCCCCCACCAAACTGTTCAAAGTGCAGAGGTCACCCCTTCACTCATTCCCCTACACTATTAATGCAAATTTGACCTTGTACCCTCCCCCCCACTACACTGAAAATCTTAAGTACCTCCCTTCCCCATCTCAGTGGCGGCAGCTTTCCCTGGACGGGAAAGTGAAGGTACATGAGTGCCAGCCGCCGGTCGGAAGATCCCAGGCAGCAGTTAAGATCGCTGACAATTTTATTTAAGTATATTCATTTTCTTAATTTATGTATTCAAAGTTGGTTCCCATCACCCAGCAATGTTGGGGGGGGGTTGGGGTGCCAAGGAGCTTTGCCGCCGCCAGGAAGATTGGGCCTGGCACTCCCAGCGTTGGACTCCATAGTGGGCCACTGCCGGAATAATCTTCCTGCCCCCCACCACGGATCCTGAAGCGGGATCTCAACAAAATCCTGCCCTACTAGTTATGGCCTACCAACTTGAAAATGCCTTGTTCATCCCTATTCTCTGCTTCCTGTCCATTAACCAATCCCTCTATCTATGCTAATATATCACCCCCAACTCCATGCACCCTTCTCATGTGTATTAGTCTTTTTTTGTGGCACCTTATCGAATGCCTTTTGGAAATCCAAGTATATTGTATCTACTGGTTCCCCTTTATCTACCATACTAGTTACATCCTCAAAAAACTCTAATAAATATTTAAGAAAATGAGGTTCGGCAGATAAAATCTCTCTAGGATTCAAACAGCGATGCCTATGAGCTTGCCATTCCACCCAGTCCTCCCTTGCTTTCTGCCTCCAGGTAAAACTGCCCCTGAATCATTGGTGAGACTTTAGACAAGTAAAATATTCTCCTCATTGATCACACTGCTGCTTAACCCAACTCTGTACTACTTCTGCGCTGTGTCTCAAGACCTGTCTTTTCCTGAGAGTCACATGACCATCTCATAAAACCAATGCCTGCTCATTGTCTTTCTTAAAGTGATGCCAACACAAGGCCTTAGTTAAAAATGAAGGAAGTACCACAATAGATCATGGAACATTTAAAAATCTGAAAATCTGAAGTGAATTGGCTCGATGCCAAAATTTCAATATTTATGCCATATGCTTTTATTTGTTTAATGGGACAAAAAGAACATTATTAGTACAGTTAAGAGGAGAAAACATGCTGAGAATATGAAACCAAATCAGAAATTCTAGAAATACACAAAATGGCCACAAGAGTCTCAGCGGAGGGGAGATCAGTTAATGTTCTCGGCATGATGCTTGATCAGTCCTAAGGGTGATATAATATCAGTTTGCATATTGAGAAATTATAGCCCTTTCCCCAACACTAGCAATGTTACAATTAAGCAACCAGTTAAATCCAGGCAGGGATCAGGCAAGTCTGCAAAATGGAGTTTGTATGTTCAGCAGTCAGCTGCTGAATGTGGGTTTTACAGAACAATTATTGGTAGGATTGGTTTTTGCAACTACTCCCTCGACAGGGATGGTACTACTAATCTAAACAAGCAGCTGTCCAAACCAAAATCCTATGATAATCATAAAGTAATTCAAATTCTAACACTCAAATCTGGATAAATGATCCATGTAGCTCTCACTAATCACACAAGGCCTCTAACAATTGGCTGACACTGTGTACTTATAGAAGGGCCAGTCCAGGAGATATTGAAGGTATTATTTGATTTTGGATTAATCGAAATATGAAAAACATGAAATATCAAAATCATAAACCTATTCTTCTTTTTCAGATGTTGTGCATTTCCACCCTTTTGTTGTCACATATATCTATATAAGTAAAATGTAGTTCTTCATTAAATTTGGGTCAATTATTTTGTTTCTCTGTAAAAGCTGATTTGCTGGAAGACATAAAAGCAGCATCTACCATTTCACTTTATCCAATGTGTGCTGTTGTTTCTTTGATTAGCAGGCCTCATGATCTGCAGGAAGGTTGTTGAATCTCGCCTCACATGTTCAATCAAACAGTTGTTCTGTTCTTCTTTGACTGAGATATTAAGCAGAGGCCCTGTCTGCATTTCTGATGAATTATAAAGAACATACAGAAATAGTTGGAAAGGAACAGGGTGTAACCCTATTGTTCTGATTGAAATTCTCCCAAGTCCTTCTTCCAGGTGGCCCGGCAGTTCTAGCAGCAAAGTACTTATATATTGTCATCCAAATTGGCTCAGTTTCCTCTCAGTGATTGCATTTCATTAGTTGTTGGCCATGCAGTTTGATGAATGACTTCCAGAATGTGGCAAGACAGAGGCACAGGTCCAGCACCCATGCCATTGCGTTTCAATTCATTTCCACTGCTCTAGGGAAGTACCAAACACAGGCCAAGCAGCTCTCCCAAAGCTAAACCCAGAGGTAGAGTATCTTTTGTCTGCCTCCATGTGGCTACCTTAGAGTGAATTTGACAGAAGTTTAGAAGGAGTTCAGCCTTCGTCCTTTTAAAACCCAGCAAAGCTCTCATCTTGTTGTGTGAATTTGGCTATGTCACTGTCTCGAATATATAAGTGCTAATCAACTGAAGAGTCAACACAACATTTCCTATAAGGAACATTTTAACACATTTACCTTTGAAAGATTTGCATCAAAAGGAAGTGTCACCATCAGTGTGCTTTACTGTGGTATCATACAACACAACCACCACCAACAACAAAACAATAACTTGAACATAGAAACAGGAGTAGGCCATATAGCCTCACAAGCCTGTTTCACAATTTAATTTGATCACACTGATCTGTATCTCATTTCCATTTAACCACTTTTGAGCCATAACCCTTGCTAAGCTTAAGTAAAAAAAAATCGCCCAGTTCAGTGGGAAAAGCCTAGGTTACTGAGGGAAGTAAGGTAGAAATTGTGAAGGCTCTGGTCGCAATCTTCTAATCCTTCTTGTGAAAGGGGGTTGCTGGCAGAGGACTGGAGGACTGAAAATGTCACAGCCCTGTTTAAAAAAGGGAAAGGGGTAAATCTGACAACTACAGGCTAGCCAGTCTAACATCAGTGCTATTTAGACGCATTAACTTGGGACAAAATTAACTGGTATTTGGAAAAGTCTGGGCTAATGCCTGAAAGCCAGAATTGATTTGTTAAAGGTAAATAGTGTTTGACTAACTTGATCAAGTTCTTTGATGAAGTAATAGAGAGAGTTGATGAGGGTAGTGCAGTTAATGTCATGTCTATGAACTTTCAAAAGGCATTTGATAAAGTACCACATAAAGACTTGCTAGCAAAATTAAAGCCTATGGGATTAATAGGACAGTGACAGCATGGTTACAAAATTGGTTCATGGACAGAAAGCAGAGATTAGTGTTGAACACTTCAGACCATTGGGAGGTATAGAGTGGTGTTCCTAAGGGGCGATATCTGGTCCACTGCTTTTTTTTGATATGTATTAATGACTTGGACTTGGGTCTACATAACATACTTTCTAAATTTGCAGATGATTTGAAACTTGGAAATGTAGTAAACAGTGAGGACGATTGTAACAGATGTCAGGAGGGTATAGAGACAGTGGTGAAGTGGGAAGACAAGTGACAGATGAAATTTATAGCTTGAAGTATGGAGTAATACATTTTGGTAGGAAGAATGAGGAGAGGCAATCTGAACTAAATGGTACTATTTTATTAGAGCAGAGAGACCTGGGGGTATCTTCAGACAAAGTAGCAGGACAAGTTGAGAAGGCTGTTTAAAGAAGTAGATGGGATCCTTCACTTTATTAATTGATGAATAGAGTACAAAAGCAAAGAAGTTATGCAAAACCTTTTATACAACTCTGATTTGGCCTCAGCTGGAATTTTGTGTTCAATTCTGGGCACCACATTTTAGGAAGGATGTCAAAATCTTGGAGAGGGTACAGAAGAGATTTACTAGAATGGTACCATGGATGAGGAACTGAACGCAGCACTCCAGATAGAATCTGACCAAGGCTCTGTATAATTGAACTATAACAAGCCCTCCTGTGTGTTCTAACCTCCTTGAGGTAAAAAAACAACATTTCAATAGCCATTTTGATTACTGTCCACTAGTGCTTACTGATTTGTGTACATGGACACTCAATCCCCTCATCCCTCCACAGCTACTAGTCTCTCATCATAATGTAAATATTGTGATTTGTCTTTCTTAATTCAGAAGTGGATGACTTCATACTTTCCCCACATTAAATTCCAGCTTTCCCCACTCACTTAATCTGCCTATGTCCAGTTGCAACTTCCTGCTTCCACCTACACAATTTATTGAGTACTTATGTAGCTTCGCTGATGTGGAAAATATTCTAAAGCATTTCACAGTTGGCAATTGGGAATTAACATCAGAACGGAGAGATAACAATTAAAAATGAAGTGGAAAGCCTGGATCAAAAGATGGGTTTTGAAAAGATTTTAAAGATTAAGAGAGATGGAGTGGCGCAGAGGCCTAGAGACATGGTTCCAGAAAACAGGAAATGCTTGAAGCTTCTACCACTAGTAGTGAGGTAAAGGGAAGGATGATGACAAATAGAAGGCAAGAATCAGAGGAGTAGAGCATTCAAGAGGGACTGTAGGGACAAGGCACAGAATAATTTACAAAGACATTAAAGCATGGCAAACAGTGATGGGGAGTTAGTAGAGGTCAGCAAGGCTGGGGATGATGGACAGGCAAGACTTGGAGCCGGGTAACGTATGAGTGGCAGAGTTTTAGGTAGTTAAAGAAAGAAAGATGAGAAGCCATTAAGATGGGTGTCGAAGTAGTTGAATCTGGAAGTGAGAAAGGCATGCAGCAGTGGAGTGTAAGAGTTATGTTTTGGAGGTGGTAGTAAGTATTCCTGGTGATGAATAATAAATGGGGCTTAAAGGTCAGTGTTTTATAGCTTGGAACCCTGATTCCAAAAGGGTGTGCAGTTCAGTGAAACATAATGAAACATTTTGACCATAGATAGATTGTGCAAGTAAAATTAAGCTATCAAGGTGGAGGAAATGCAATGATTTTACTCTTTAGTGAATTTTGTTGTTCAATTGTCTCAGAGCCAGATTTTAGTCAATTTCAGAATTGTCCATTTTGAAGATAGGAGCAGGGAGGGAAGCAAAACAAGGTCATTACATCATTTTAATCATTAAAAAGTAAAAGGTTTGGAGAGGTAAATAGATTATGATTGGTTAGAAGAAAAACAAAACTAAATCTAAAATAACTAAAACAAAAGGCCAGAGAGAAAATACAGACTAGCCATTAAGATCCCACATAATCTTTATTTTCAGCTTTTTAAGGCCTAGAGCAAGACCTATACCTGCTCTCAACACTCATAAGCTGTGCTAGGTTTTTCAGGCAACCTGGGCAGAATTCCCAGAGTAACCAAGGAATGCCCAAATTTGCTCTGTGATGTTTTGGTGGGTAGGCCTGAGAAGTGCTTCCATCCTGACTCCTCTGAGGCTAATTCTAAACATTGGCTTAGATCCAGGCAAATGGCATTATTCCCACCACTGAAATTACACCTCAGTTCTTCCAACCCTGCCCCCTCCACCTTGGGTCATGCAATTTTTAGCCTAATATATTTTTAGCGCTAGATTAGATGAGGTGAAAATGTATAAAAACAGTTGCCTCATGGAGATAGGAATTTTCTAGATCTTGTCAGAAGTTAGTTAATTGAGACATAGAGATCCTTCGAAAGCTTTGCTAAAGGTAAACTTCTCTCCTTCTCACAATGTAATAGCATAGCAGATTAACATCTTATTCTCAACTTCATCCCCTTATGCCCCACCTCAATGAATTTCAAGCTTGGCATGATGCTGAGTTCTTCTTCCGTCGCCTCTGCCTTTGCCTCCGGGCCCACTCCTTTGGCCAGGAGTCCTCCACCCGCTCAGTGGACCCTTTTCCTCGTCTCCAATATTCTTGCTCCAACTGGCCTCTTACCCTCCCTCGATCTTTTCATTGGGAACTGCTGGTGTGACATCAGCCGTCTCAATTTCTCTGCTGCCTTCACTCACTCTAACCTATTTCCCTCTGAACTTGCAGCACTCCATTCTCTCACGTCCAACCCTAACATCATCATCAAACCAGCTGACAAGAATGGTGCCATTGTTGGCTGGTGTACTGACCTCTACCTAGCAGAGGCTGAATGCCAACTCTCTGCCATTTCCTCCTACATCTCCCTGGACCATGACCCTGCCACTGAACATCAAGCCATTGTATCCAGGACTGTCACTGACCTCATCTCCTCTGGAGATCTTCCCTCCACAGCTTCCCCCCTCCATTCCCCAACCCTGTACAGCTCGCTTCTTTCCCTTCCCAAAATCCACTAACAGGACTGCTCTGGTAGACCCATTGTTTCAGCCTGTTCTTGTCCCACTGAATTGATTTCTTCCTAGCTGGACTCTAATTTTACTTCTCTTGTGCAGTCTCTTCTCACCTACATTCATGACTCTTCCAATGTCCTCCATCACTTCAACAATTTCCAGATTCCTAGCCCTCACCGTCTCCTATTCACCATAGATATCCAATCCCTCTACACCTCCATCCCCCACCAGGATGGTCTGAGAACTCTCTGCTTTTTTCTTGAACAGAGGTCCAACCAGTCCCCATCCACCACCACCCTCCTCCACTTGACAGAACTTGTTCTCACATTGAACAACTTCTCTTTCAATTCCACTCACTTCCTCCAAATAAAAAGTGTTGCAATGGTACCTGGATGGGTCCTAGATATGCCTGCCTTTTTGTGGGATATGTGGAATTCCTTGTTCAAGTCCTACTCAGCCCCCTCCCTCACCTCTTCCTCCCGTACATTGATGACTCTATCGGTGTCGCTTCCTGCTCTCACCCTGAACTGGAAAATTTCATTAACTTTGTTTCCAATTTCCACCCTTCTCTCACCTTCGCATGGTCATTCTCTGACTCTTCCCTTCCTTTCCTCAACTTCACTGTCTGCATTTCTAGGGATAGACTATCAACCAATGTTCACTATAAGCTGACAGGTATCTGGGCTACACTTCCTCACACTCCACTTCCTGCAAGGACGCGATTCAATTTTTCTGGTATCTCTGTCACTGTTGCATCTGATCAGCCAATGCAACCTTCCATACTAGCACTTCCAATATGTCTTCCTTTTTCCTCAACTGAGGAATCCCCCCCCTCAATCCCCACCATGGTTGACAGGGACTTCAACCATGTCCAATCTACTTCACACCTGCTCTCACTCCTTCCCCTCCCTCCCAGAAAGATGATAGGGTTCCCCTTGTCTTCACTTTCCACCCCACCAGCTTCTGTATTTAATGGATCATCCTCCACCATTTCCTCCATCTCCAGTGTGATGCTACCACCAAACACACCTTCCCCTCCTCTTTCTGCATTCCGAAGGGACTATTCCCTCTGCGACACCCTGGTCCACTCTTCAGTCACCCCCATCACCTCCCCCCTTTCCTGCAGCACCTTTCCACGCAAGCGCAGGAGATGCACTACCTGCCCTTTTACCTCCTCCCTTTTCACCATCCAGGGCCCCAAGCACTCCTTCCAAGTGAAACAGTGATTTACTTGTACTTCTTTCAATTTATTGTTCTGTATTCGCTGCTCACAATGTGGTCTCCTCTATATTGGGGAAACTAAACACAGACTGGGTGACTGCTTTGCGGAACACCTCCGTCAGTCCACAAGCGTGATCCCAAGCTTCCTGTCGCTTGTCACTTCAATTCTCCACCTGGCTCCCACTCTAATCTTTCTGTCCTTGGCCTGCTACAGTGTTCTAATGAAGCTCAATGGATGCTCGAGGTACAGAACTTCATCTTTCGACTGGGTGTTTTATAGCCTTCTGGATTTAACATTGAGTTCATTAATTTTAGATTATGATCTCTGCCCCTTTTTTTTCTTTCTATGTGTTTATTTTGCTGGTTCTTTTTTCCCCTATTTTGTTTCTTCCTTAAGCTCTTTACTTTGTGTTCGGACAGCTTCTATCCTTCCATTTACACCTTATCCAGACATATCTTTTGTTTCTTTACATGTCCCATTTGCACTCCCCCTGGCTTTGTACCATGAAACCTATTGTCATTTTATCTCTCCTGTCCTCCACCCTAACACCCACCCTCCCCTTTTGTTCTTCTTCCCCCATCCCTCTTTCACTTGCTCAAAACCTATTACATTTCTAACTTTTACCAGTTCTGATGAAAGGTTCCAGACCTGAAATATTAACTGTTTTTCTCTGCACAGATGCTGCCTGACCTGCTGAGTATCTCCAGCACTTTCTATTTTTGTTTCAGATTTCCAGCATCTGCTGTATTTTGCCTTTTTAACATGTTATTCTGTAGGGCAAAGATAGGAAAGCAAGAGTTTTACAGTGGAGTTATCTTCCCAAGACTTGTTGGGGCCCAGATTGAGGGCTGTATTTGGATAGTTCTATGTTGATTTAGTATCGATTGATTTGGACTGTAAGATTTATCACTAAGTACAGTTTCTGATGTACTGCACATGTAGTGTAATTCACAAAATGATACTGCAATGATAGACTTGCACAAGCATGGTTAAAAAACGGTCCAAATTTGGATTCAGACTTACTAAGCAATGCTCTGGCCTATGTTAAATCAGGTTACAAGAGACAAACCTGCCACAGATGGTAGATGTGTTGGGGCAGATTCTCAACTTGCTATCTCCAAGCATAAAGTTGGTGGTGAAATAAAAAAGTTGAGGGGTTTCTTTAATGGACAGCCAACCTACACGCTAGTTCTACTCCTGGCCGAAAGGCTGACTATCCTGTTATTCCATTGAAAGACCGCACACCTGCTGACAGAACCATTTTATAACCTCTTAGATGAAACTATATAAATATTCACAATGATCCGAAATCAGCATCCTGGAATCAGGGAATTTGAAGTTATGTTGTCAAGTAGCTGCTCTGTAATTACATTTTCAGACACCAGAACATGGTTTCACTAGTAACATTATCCAAGTATTATTGAAGTTTACAGTCCATGTGCTCCAAGTGACACCATGCCAGTGCAAATCTGTTATTAAAATATCCCATATAGGCTTGATACCAGAACATTGTGTCCTTATATCCTCTCTTCAATAGACATTCCAGTAACTGGTAATGAGTTGTTTTATTAGGTTGACTAACCCTTTAAATCATAGCAAACACTTCATCCTTTCCAAGCTAAAAGAAAAATCCTAGGAATCGTCACTTGAAAAAAATAACGATTCAATCTAAATATTATTTCAAAATTCTTATAAAACAGCAAAATGGTCAATTGGGTTTTAAATTAAGTTAGGTAAATTGGTTCTGTATTCACGGTGATCTTTCCTAATGTTGAATAAAAGCATATTTGTCTGCATTTGGACCCCTACAATTATTTCACGTTGCAACTTCCCCAAGAACTGATGAAAGTTAGCTTGCACTCGTCCGTTTTCTTAAATGTTCTCCTTTTAATTCACTACAAGCCCATAAAACTTATCACGTAATCAGTCTAAATATGTGGAGCTAACCTAGAATTGCAAGGCATTCACTAAAATCACAATTTATCTATTATCCCTAATTTGCCCTCTTCGTGTTTAATATAAAAACCTGAGTTTGTTATGCAAGGTCCTAGCCTAGAAATTTGACCACACATTTATTCGGGCTCTAAATGCCCCAACACTTGTTTGAGGCCTACTCTGCAATATTGGGTTGCCCTTAACAATCGCGAATCGGCAGCCTATTTTACATCTCTCCTGCAATGGAAATCATGGGACATGTAAAACACGCTAACAATTCGCTATTGCCAGTTTTCCATCATCATCCTAAGTCAAAATTATCCCCAATCGCTGCAAAGCATTTAACCTAGTTCAAAATTTTAGGAAGTGAAACCTGGAAGTAACTGGATCTCAGTTGTGATTCAGTCTGCATATGCACCTCAAGTGCTGTAATCTGCAGGGCTACGGACCATTTGCTGGAAGGTGGGATTAGACTGGGTGGATTGCTTGTTGGCCAGCATAGACACAATGGGCCAAGTGGCCTCTTTCTGTGCCATAATCTTTCCATGATTCTATGATTCCTTGATATAAAGATGAATAAATAAAACAGAACAAGCCATGTGCTTTTTCTTCAAAATGAACATTTTGTTTCCTCTAGACCAAGCTTGTAACAAAACAGCACTATGGACAAGTTAAGTTTCTAGGAGAATATCCTAACAGAACATTGATTTTTGTACAAATCAGGCATGCTGACTTCTGTTCTAGATTTTCTAATCTACTCTTCCATCAAGTGAGGCAGCCTCCACAAGAGTGGAGTCTTGTAAAATTCTTCCCAAAATATCTCTCAGCATAAATCCATACGTTTTTACAAGATATTTCTACAGATCAGACATGGGTTAAGATACTGGAATATTATATTAATCTAACTTGTTTCTTTCAAATATGCAAAGAAAATATTTCCTTTGCACTTAAATTACATGACCAATGTTATGAAATGAACACAAGGTTTTAAAGCAGGCACGCTTGCCTTGATTAGCATAAAGTTCCATACATCTCAGTCACTTAATCCCCAAGAAGTAGCTCAGTGGAAACACAAACAGTGATATAAAACACTGTTTTCATTATCTGGATAGAGCAGGCATACTGTGCAAGTGACCTCACTTTCCATGTTGGTTTATTTGTACTGATCATAACGTGACCTCTGGTTATTACACAAATCCTGGAAAACCAACATGGTATTTCCATTGCACACTTAGGGATACCAAGGTACCCAAGTAATATGGGATGAGTGAATCAGATCAATCTGATGTAACATGGATTTACTCATTGTGAGATTGAAATGTGACCTTTGTACTTGAAAAACATTATTTCTTGTTGGATGGTTGGTTCATAGTTCCAGAAAAGTGGATTCTTCGAAGCTTTAATAATATGCTCACCGGATTAAGACAACAGCTTTAAACATCTTAGTGAGAGTTAAGGAAACAGGTAAAGTTCATGTAAAGAAACATTAATTGAACCATGAATATCTACAAGGGAAGTTATTAACCAGAGGGTATGCCCTCTGCCCTAAGGACATCGGAAAGATGTTGGATGCCATATTGGCCTTGGACGATTTTTAGGTATCCAGAGCATCCACCTAAAGAAGGCATTAGACCCCTTGCCTATGCTAATGAGGGGCCTAACACTTATTTTAGAACTCCATGGAATATTGTGCTGTCTTGACCATTAGGACTGTTCTATCAGGTTCTGTTCTCACCAATAGGTAATTTTAAAAGAAGTTAGATTCAAGATTCTGTTGTTGTTCCTGCTAAGCCAGGATTGGGATATCCTGGAGCTCTTCTCTCTTCTTTATTGAGAGTATGAGAGAAGGCTAACAGATGCACAATTTTCCAACCTTTGGATGATGTCATTCAGATTCAGTGACCTTCCCTGACCAAGGATACCGTAGCAAATTTTCCTAAGATTCAAGGTGAGAGAAACTGGACATTGATGCTCCCGTTTTTTGGGTGAGAAATGAGCATCAGAGGAAATGAATTGAGGGCCATGATCTCTTGTGCCCAATCTTGCCCCGAGGTGCGAGGGTTGCCAAAATGGAAGGTGGTGACACTTGCAAATGACCATTGGAACCAAGCGTGAATAGGCAAATCAGGGGCTTCATGCACTCATAGAATCATATACTGGTTTCTTGACATCACCTCCCAAGCCCACAACCTCTACCACTTAGTAGGACAAGGGCAGAAGGCACATGGGAGCACTGCCACCTCTAAGTTCCTCTCCAAGTCATACACCATCCTGACTTGGAAATATATCACTGTTCCTTCATCGTCAATGCCTAAAAGCACTGTGGCAGTGCCTTCACCACACGGACTGCTGCAGTTCAAGAACATGACTCACCATCACCGTCTCAAGGGCAGTTAGGGATGGGCAATAAGTGCTGACCTTCCATCCACAGAATGCATTTGTTTTACAGTGGCTACACTTTGGGAGATGCATCAGTGCAATGACATTGGGCAGCTGTGTTTCACCGTTGTTGTTAATAAGTAAGAAAGGAACTGCAAGTGGCTGAACAATGCATGAGTCACCTGTTTGATACCTTTGTGGATTCAAAGGCTTGTGAGAAAGAGATGGGATTAGGCAGGAGAGAACTTCTCAGTTCAGGAGCAAACATACTTTTTGAGTTCTAACTGTTTGTCCAATTCAGTAAAACCCAGGTTGCCAAGCAGGTTAGTCATGTGACTAACTGGTCTGACCACGTCTTGGATTGTATCACCTTAGCAGTCTCTGGAATGCTTCTCTTACACACAAAGTCTGGTGATTAAGGTCCATTGTGGATTGAATGTGTCAGGGAAAGGTCCTTCCAAGCACTATCTGTTAATATGCAAATGTCTTTTCCAGGCACGGCTGATCTGTTTAACAACTCATTTCTTCACTCCATTAACAGCTTAAAATCAATGTTGTTGACAAAATTAATGTGCCTCATTCTTGGCAGGTGGGGGCCTTGCATGACAGTGGCTAGTTTGGTGATATTATATCTTAGCTGATATTCTTAATGGTTCTCTCTCCTCCGGTACCGTCCAACTCTCTTTCAAATCTGCCATCATCGCCCTTACTCAACATATGAAAACATGAATTAGGAGCAGGATTAGGCCACTCTGCCCCTCGAGCCTGCTCCTCCAGTCAACAAGATTATGGCAGATCTGATTGTAACCTCAACTCCACATTCTCACCTCTCCTGATAACCTTTCATCCCCTTGCTTATCAAGAATCTAACTTACTCTGCTTTAAAAATATTCAAAGACTCTGCTTCCACCACCTTTTGAGGAAGAGAGTTCCAAAGACTCACGACCCTCTGAGAGAAAAAAATTCTCCTCATCTCTGTCTTGAATGGGCAATCCCTTATTTTTAAACAGTGATCCCTAGTTCTAGATTCTCCCACAAGGGGAAACATCCTTTCCACCTCCACCCTGTCAAGATCCCTCAGGATCTTATATGTTTCAATCAAGTCACCTTTTACTCTTCCAAACTCCAGCAGATACAAGCCTAGCCTGTCCAAGATTTTCTCATAAGACAACCCACCCATTCCACGTATTAGTCTTGTAAACCTTCTCTGAACGGCTTCCAATGTATTTACATCCTTCCTTAAAAAAGGAGACCAATACTGTACACAGTACTCCAGATGTGGTCTCACTAATGCCCAGTATAACCGAAGCATAACCTCCCTACTTTTGTATTCAATTCCCTTCGCAATAAACAATGATATTAGCATTCCAAATTATGTGCTGTACCTGCATACTAACCTTTTGCAATTCATGCACTAGGACACACAGAGCCCTCTACATCGCAGAGCTCTGCAATCTCTCACCATTTAGATAATATGCTTCTTTTTTATTCTTCCTGCCAAAATGGAAAATTTCACATTTTCCCACATTATACTCCATTTGTCAGATCTTCGCCCACTCACTTAACCAAACTATATCCCTTTGTAGTCTCCTTATGTCCTCTTGACAATTTATTCTCCTACCTGTCTTTGTGTCATCAGCAAATTTATCAACCATACCTTTGGTCCCTTCATCCAAGTCATTTATATAAATTGTAAAAAGTTGAGGCCCCAGCACTGATCCCTGTGGCACATCACTCGTTATATCTTGCTAACCTGAAAATGACCCATTTATGTCCACTCTGTTTCCTGTTAGCAAGCCAATCTTCTATCCATACCAATATGTTACCCCCTACACCATGAGCTTTTATTTTCTGCAATAACCTTTGGTGTGGCACCATATCAAATGCCTTCAGGAAATCTATGTACAGTACATCCACCGGTTCCCCTTTATCCACAGCACATGTTACTTCTTCAAAGAACTCCAATAAATTGGCTCAACATGATTTCCCTTTCACAAAATCTGCCTTATTACCTTGGATTTTTCTAATTGTCCTGCTATAACATCTCTAATAATAGCTCCTAACATTTTCCGTAAGACAGATGTTAAGCCAACTGACCTGTAATTTCCTGCTTTCTGTCTCCCTCCCTTTTCGAATAAAGGAGTTAGAGTCACTATTTTCCAATCTAATGGAACCTTCCCTGAATCTAGGGAATTTTAGAAAATTAAAACCGACACATCAACTATCTCGCTAGTCACTTCTTTTAAGACCTTAGGATGAAGTCCATCAGGACCCGTGGACTTGTCAGCCCACAGCTCTAACAATTTGTTCAGTACCACTTCCCTGGTGATGGTAATTTTCTTGAGTTCCTCCCTCCCTTCCATTTCCTGATTTACAGCTGTTTCTGGAATGTTACTTGTATCCTCTATAGTGCAAAATGCCTGTTCAATTCATCTGCCATCTCCTTATTTCCCATTATTAATTCCCCAAATTCACTTTCTATAGGACCAACAATCACTTTGTTAACACTTTTCTTTTTCAAATATCTATAGAAACTCTTACTATCTGTTTTTATGTTTCCAGCTAGCTTTCCCTCGTACTCTAATTTTTCCCTCCTTATTAATCTTTTAGTCATTCTTTGCTGTTTTTTATATTCTGTCCAATCGTCTGACCTGCTATCCATCTTTGTGCAATTATATGCTTTTTTAAAAATGTTGATACTATCTTTAACTTTTTTTAGTTAACCATGGATGGTGCATCCTCCCCTTGGAATTTTTCCTTCTTGGTGGAATGCATCTATTCTGTATATTCTGAAATATCCCCTTAAGTGTCTGCATCGCTATTAACCTATCCCTTAACCTCCTTTGCCAGTTCACTTTAGCTAGCTCTGCTTTCATGCCCTCATAATTGCCCTCATTTAAGTTTAAAATACTAGTCTTACACCCACTCTTCTCTCCCTCAAATTGAATGTAAATTTCAATCATATTATGCTCTCAGCTATCTAGGGGCATCTTTACCATGAGGTCATTAATTAATCCTATCTCATTGTACAATACCAGGTCTAGTATAGCCTGCTCTCTGGTTGGCTCCAAAACGCGTTATCTAAGAAACTATCCTGAAAACATCCTATGAACGCCTCATCTAGGCTACCTTTGCCCACCTGATTTTTCCTGTCTTTATGTAGATTAAAATCCCCCGTGATTATCACCATACCTTTCCAACAAGCTCCCATTATTTCTTCTTGTATATCCCATCTTACTACCTGGTTGCTGCTAAGGGTGTCATGAAAACCCTATATGCCAAATGGGAAATATTAATTTCATTGGTTGGAACCTTACATTAGACATTTACTGGAAAATCTTACAAATAACTTTAAAAAAAGTGGCTGCCAAGATGGCCTCTGCAATTTACATTTGAAACATCAAAAGATCAGGTTGGAGATGACAAATCTCATTTAACCTAGCCAAAACAATGGAATGCTCTCAGTGATTAAATTCCCTAGAGTGGCATCACTAGCATGGGTCATCAGGGTCATCTACACCCATTGACATTGAAAGAGCCAAACCCCTCCAAGTGTGACTGGACATCTTGAGGTGTAGCACCTTGAATCTCAAAGACGATTCCAGAAAAACCTCATAAAAGGAACAAAGGGGCTTGATAGTGTCATGTGACTGCCTGTGGAACCCTGGAGAAACTGTAAGCTTTGTCACAGAGACAACAGAGACAGAGTAACTGAAAAGCCATCAACAAAGCAGGTCTCTCTCTCTCACTCTCTCTCTTCCCAGTAAACATCAAGAGAAGATTCGGCTGCAACTGGAAACTCCTTCAAGCCTACAGACCGCCATAGACAGCAACCAGGGGCAAGAATCAAACCCGTTTTCTGACTTCAGGAGCCCTGAGAGAAGCAAGCCCACAACTGTGCATGTGGCCCAGTGAGGACTTCAGGACTGCAATTTCAAGTGAGGACTATGGGATTAATAAACCGTGTTAATATTCCATTTATTCCGGACTTTAATCCAACCACCAAATCTGTCTTCCCTTTGTAATCTGTGTGTGTTTGTGACTCTCCTGTGAATGTCGTCTAACTGTGTAGCGTATTTTTAGAATGTTTAACCGGGGTAGAGTGTTAAGTGTAATAAAGTTGCATTTTTCTTGTTTAAACTCAAGAGAACCTGTCTGATTGGTTAGTTTGCAATTACATTAGAGAAACAGGAGCAAGTACTCACTGAGGCAGTAAGTTCAGTCACTGTGTTAAAAAAGGATAAACCCTGTTGTGGTCAAACCAGAAAAGGGGCGAAAAGGGAGCCTGAGAATCCCTCCTCATCCAGCCATAACAGGGGCCTGTTCACCAACCCGCACAAGTGACTTCTTGCCTTTATCATTCCTCATTTCTACCCAAACAACTTCTAAATGCTGGTTATCCTTCTTTATTGCGCTATATTATGACCAGCCTTCACCTGGTCTTAACATAACAGGATTTAATTCAAAACACACCATGTTTTTAACTCTCCTTGGTGAATCCTTGTTCACCGCTTTCCAATTATAAGGCAAACAAACAGGCTTTCTTAGGTTTAAAGAAGAAAAGTTGAAATTTATTAAAGTTAACTTTAATTTGGTTAATGCCTACGAATACACGACCTGCCCCGTGCTCGCATGCATACAAGATACACACATGCAAATAGAGACAGAAAAGAGCAGAAGAAAAATAAAGTGGAAATGTTGAGGCAATATCTGAAGAGTTGTTCCGGTCCTTCGAGCTCACTGTAGAGTCCTTGATTGTAGGCAGCTCTTGCTTTTTATTGGAGCCCAGTATTCTTCTTAAACCTTGTTCGCTGTAGGAGACTTTTCTCTCTTGGGGTTCATGTGTCTTCAGTGGATTCAGAGGCTTGTGAGAAAGAGATGGGAGCAGACAGGAGAGAGATCATCTCAGTCCAGGAGCAAACAGACTTTCTGCGCAAACCGTTTGTACAAATTCAAAAAACACAGGTTGCCCAGCAGGTTAGTCATGTGACTAACTGTTTTGACCATGTCTGTTTGTGTATTCGGCCACCTTAGCAGTCAACTTGGAATGCAAGCTCCTCCATCTTCAACGTCTAGTGATCAAATATCCATTGTGGGTTGAATGTTTCAGGGATTGGCTGCTATGTCCTTCCAAACACTGCCTGTTAATATGCAAATGTCTTTTCCAGCCATGCCTGATCTGTTTAACAAATCCTTTCTTCACTCCAGTAACAGTTTAAAATCAATGTTCATGACAAAATTAATGTGCCTCATTCTTGGCAGGTAGGGGCCTAGCATGACAGCTAATAACATCATTAACAGAGCTACCCCTCCTACTTTACCTAGCCCTGTCCTTTCTAAATGTCTTGTACGCTTCAAAAATCCAATCCATGACCCCTCTACTGCCCCATCTAAAACCTTCCTTTCCTCTCCAAAGTCTTTGAACTTGTTGTTGTCTCCAAAATCTGTGTCCATCTTTCCTGGGACTCCATGTTTGAATCCCTCCAATTGTGTTTTCACTCCTGACATAGTAGCAAAACGGCTCTTATCAAAGTCATAAGTGATATCTATTACTGTCAGATGAGGAGGGGTCGAAGGGCTTTCCTCTTTTCCCTCCCCTTGTTTGACCACAACAGATTTAATTCTTTGTTAAAGTGGATCTACTGGCCAATTCAGTAGGTGTTTGATTACTTCCTTGCTATGATCATAACAAGAACCAATTGGACAGGATTTCTTAAGTTTAACAAAGAAAAATGTTAACTTTATTCTACTTAAAATGAACTAATTAAAATAATAAACTAAATGCCGACTTTCACATGTGCACACACACTAGAGGTTCACATACACCCACACTCAAATAGGTTACAGAGTGGGGAAGGGTAGATTGGTCGAGTTGGAGTCTATAGGCAAAAAGGGTATACCGTCTGTGGAGTTTGATGATTCAGCTGGCTTCTAGCTGAATTCGGTGGTCCTGCTGCTTTCAGCAACAGATAAGAGATGACTTTGCTAGCAGCTTAAGATGGCCACCCCCTCCCCCCGTCATGGTTTTAAGCTGGTGTTTCTCTGCGGCAGGTAGAGAAGCATCTGGATTCTGACATTTGCTGACCTAAGTGGGGGTCCCTCACTGTCTCTCTCTCTCTCCCTCTCCGGTTCAGTGGCCATACAGAGTAGTAAAGAGAATTAGCCAAGTGAATTGTGCTCCGTCTGCAGGCCATACGCTCAGTGTCTCCTTTATATGATGGTGTCTCCGGTATGTCTATACAGGTATATGGTGATGTCATCAGTTATATCAGTGACCTGGTCTCTTAGGAGTAAGGTTACTTAAAGGTAAGGTCACCACTACACTACACTACACTAAATTTCAAAAGTCACTAGAGGTGATCACCTCACTTAGATTGCAGCACCAAAACAATATTTTGTTATTGTACATGGAAGATGGCAAAGGATTCAATGTTTCTTCATCCAACATAATCTTGTATGTCTCAGAGCTTAATTCAATGAGACTATAATATCTTTTGTGATCCTACGCCACTTGGCACCACCTTGCAAAATCAATGGAGGCAGCTGGTGTCCTTTATTATATAAATTGGGGATGATCCAATAAATACCAGATGTGTGTCAGAGGAATGCAGGCAGAAATGTAATCTCAGATGTCAAGCAAACTACTCCCCCCCCCCCACCTGCCAAGATAGAGGCGCACATTATTTCACCACATGAACAAATTGCAAGGCCTGACTGGAAGGACATTTGCATAGTACCAGACAATGTTGAAACAATGGCGACCGAGCAGTTGCTTCCCCACTACACAGAAGTGGTCAGACCAGTTTTAGTCACATGACTAACTGGCTGCTGCAAGAATTGAACTTCCAACAAAGGATTTGAAGAGACAAAGCCTTGTGCTCATGGAGTAAAGAAGGCTGTGCTCCTGGAACTGAAGCAGAACCTTCTTTGCCTGCCTCCATCTCTTCCCACGGAACTGAATCTTGTGAAAACACGTGAAACTCATAGAAAGGTTTCCTACATGAACAAGGTTTTAAGAAGACTATTGGGTCCCAATGAAACACAAGACCATATCTTCAACCAAGGACTACAGCGAGCCCAAGAAACAGTAGCAAGATATTGCCTCAAACTGTTCTACTTATCTTTTCTTCTCCTCTTTTCTGTCCCTATCTGCATGTTTATATCATGTGTGCGTGCTAACGTGGGCACATTGTATATCTGTAGGCATGAACCTTATTAGATTTTAAGTTGATTATTTAATAAATGTCATCTCTCTTCTTTAAACCAAAGAAACCCTGTTTGTGCTCATTTCTTTGCCTTATAATTGGAAAGTTGTGAACAAGGATTCACAAAAAGGGAGCTCAAAACACAGTGTGTTTAAAATAAAACCCTGTTACAATAAGACCAGGAAAAGATAATAACAGACCCTTAGACACCTTTCACACCTGGTTATAACAGAATTTGGGTGCCAACGTCTGTATTGTTACCTACAGCCAAATGAGTGAAATTTGAAGTGGGAAGCCAGATTGTTCCTAATCAAAAAGAGAAAATCAATACATATTTTCTTGTGGGTTGTGCGTATACTAACATTCTGCAACTGAAGCGAGTAGCTCTCCAAGCCAGGAAGAGTAACTTGGGATAAGTTAAAAGCACTGTCTATGGAGGAGTTGAGAAAATGGCTGAGCAGTGTGGGATCACTACATATGGCAAGGCTAGGAAGTCTGAACTCCTAATGCTAGTGGCCTTTAATCTGAAGAAGTAGAAACAGGCTAAGAAGCAGAATCCGACAGGGTAGTGTTGGCAAAGATACAATTGGAACAAAGGAAACTTGAATTAGAAGACAGGGAAAGAGAGAGAGAGGCTGGAGATGGAGAAAGAGAGGGCCTTCCAAAAGGAATGTGAAGAAAATGAAAGGCAGGAGAGAGAGAGAGAGAAAGAATATTCCAGAAGGAATGCAAACATCGAGAGTTGAAGTGGCTTCAGTTAACTAGAGGCTGACAGAGTAACCCCAGTGAAAGCATGGCCAATATGGAGGAACACAATTCAGGACTGGGTACAAGATTGCTAAAACCCGCCCAACTAATTCCAAAATTCAATGAGGAAGATGTGGAAGCGTTTTCCGTGTTCTTCGAGAAACTGGCAAGGCAACTAAATTGGCCAGCTGAGACCTAGTCTCTTTTACTGCAAAGCAAACTAACTGGAAAAGCCCATGAGGTTTGCTCCTTGCTCCCAGATGAGAGTTCATCAAATTATGAACTGATCAAAAATGCTATCCTTGGGCATATGAATTACTGCCCGAAGTAAAGGCCTGCTACCCGACCCAAACCCGACGGGACCCAATGACATGTGTCGCGTTCAGGGCGGGTCGGGATACACTTCCGGGTCCAGCATTCGGGCTTGGGTTGGGTCGGACACACTCTATCACATAAATGGTTGCACTGTTAATGTAATTTTTTTGATTAGAAAGGTGTTTTTTTTTACAGTTATTGTAAGCTTGTGCAGATCAGCAACAAAGGGAAAAATGGAAGGTAAGTTAACTGATGATTGGGTCGGGTCGGGCGCGGGAAGAAATAGAAGGACTCAGGCCGGGTTGGGCTTGGGTCGGATGTGGTTCTGTTGGGCTCGGGTTGGGTTTTTTTTGCCGACCTGAGCAGGCCTTTAACGCGAAGCCAAGTTTAGAACCTTCAAAAAGCAAGCCAATCAAACTTATTTGGAGTCTGAAAGAAAGGCTTTTGACCAGTGGCTGAGGGCTTTAAAAATACAACTCAGCTATGAAACTCTCAGAGAAGTAATCCTGTTAGAGGAATTAAAAAACTCTCTCCCATTCTCAATAAAAACTCATGTCGAGGAGCAGCAGGTTCAGGGAGCCCGGCAAGCGGCCGTTCTGGCCGATGAGTTTGCTTTAATTTATAAGTCGGTTTCTCAGGGGAAAACACAGCGGGCCCTCCTCCAGTCAAAAAGGAAGGTGCTGTGAGCAAGAGTGAGACCCGGAGACCTGTGTGCTTCTATTGTAACAAGGCAAGCCATTTAAAAGCTGACTGCTGGAAACTAAAGGGGAAACCGATAGGGTTAATCGGGGCACAACCACTCAGTGAAGACGAGGGCCTGATGGAAAACATGGAACGGGCTGTGGCGTTGACTGCAGTAATGGTGCAACCCAGGAAGCTTACTACAGCCAGTGCAGGAAAAGTTAATAGGATTTCTGAAAGGTATCAGGGTTTTGTATCTGTAGGGAAAGTAACCCCATATCCCTGGAGTGGGGCAAGCAAGCCCATAGTGATTCTCAGGGACACAGGGGTCACCAGATCCCTTTTACTGGGAAAAGGCCTGACCTTTCCCCCAGAATGAACACCAAAATGGTGGTGAATAGTATTGGAGGGCAGCGTATGCCCGTACCTGTACACCAGGTGCACCTGGAGTGCGACCTAGTTACGGGACCGGTGACCTTGGGATTGTCCCTAGTTTGCCTGTGGACAGGGTTGACCTGCTCCTAGGTAATGATCTGGCAGGGGTGAAGGTGGTAGCACCCCCCCCCCCCCCGCCCCAGAGGTGAAAGAAAGACCACAGGAGGTCAGAGAGACAGGGCAGTGGCAGGAGACAGTCCCCTGCAGTTTCCCTGAATGTGTACTGGATCAGGCCATGATCAAACCAGCTCCTCCAGAGGAGACTGCAGGCAAATGACCATGAGGTCTGCCTGTCCGAGACTTACTTTGGAAAGTTAGGAGACCCAGGGAATGAATTAAATGGATTTTCTCTAGCGAGCCAACCCAGTATTGCGAGAGTTAGCACAGGCTGCCCAGTCTGAAAGTGAAGCAGAGGGAGACCCTGAATGAGGTACTGGTGAGGAAATAGAGTTCTCTACACAGACCTGAGGGCAAGGAGTGGAAAGTAGTTCACCAGTTAGTGGTGCCGCAGAGGTACCGGGGAGAAATATTAAGAAGGGCCCACAAGACTGCAATAGCTGTACATGCCGGTATATGAAAGACCAAAACCCGCATAAGGCAGCAGTTTGACTGGTCAAAACTCCACAAAAGATGTGGTGGAGTATTGCAGGAGTTGACACATGTGCCTGGTTGAGGGGAAACCCCAACCTACAGCGAAACCTGCACCCCTAAGTTCTGTACCGGTGTTAGGAGGACCCTCCAGCAGAGGGCTGGTGAACTGTAAGGGACTCCCACCGAGAACAAAAAGGGACAGGCAGGCATATGCTGGCAAAAGTTTAGAAAGAGAAGGGGAAAAAATGACCAAGGGGGCAGGTTAAAGGAAGTCTGGTAAGAATTCTGGATGAAAACCCCTACTGTCTGGTCAAGCAACCCTGGGTCGAAGTGACACAGGAGAGTGCAGTGAAGTCTGCACAAATACCTGCAGGCAGGAGTATCCCAGAGATCAAAGGGGAGAGTAACAAAGACTCCTCCCTCACAGTCAGAGGAAAATGGAACTACCCATCTCCTGAAGCCAAAAGTCTTTGCATGACTCAGAGTTTACGATAGACCCACACTGCACCCTCCCCACCCCCACCCCCACTTTTACTCCGAGGGAAAATAAAGGGGGAAATTAAAGCAGCCCTGGCACCCAGAAGTGACCATTTTTAATGAGCTTCAAGATTGGTGAATGAATGGAAATGAATGAGAGAAATGCATGGTTTTTCTTTCTGTATCTTATATTTATCTCAAACGCTTTAATGAAATGCGCCGTTTTCTTCAAATTGCATTTCATTCCCCTGGGTGTGGAGGTGGCAGGCAAACCCCCACACCTGCCAAGACACATTATTTCGCCACATGAACAAAAATTAAAAAATTTCCAGCCCCGACTGGAAGGACATTTGCATAGTACCAGACAATGTTGAAACAATGGGGACCCAACAGTTGCTTCCCCACTACACAGAAATGGTCAGACCAGTTTTAGTCACATGACTAACTGGCTGTTGCAGAGAATTTGAACTTCCAACAAAGGATTTGAAGAAACAAAGCCTTGTGCTCATGGAGTGAAGAAGGCTGTGCTCCTGGAACTGAAGCAGAACCTTCTTTGCCTGCCTCCATCTCTTCCCACAGAGCTGAATCTTCTGAAAACACATGAAACACAAAGAGAGAAAGGTTTCCTACATGAACAAGGTTTTAAGAAGACTATTGGGTCCCAATGAAACACAAGACCATATCTTCAACCAAGGACTACAGCGAGCCCAAGAAACAGTAGCAAGATATTGCCTCAAACTGTTCTACTTATCTTTTCTTCTCCTCTTTTCTGTCCCTATCTGCATGTTTATATCATGTGTGCGTGCTAACGTGGGCACATTGTATATCTGTAGGCATGAACCTTATTAGATTTTAAGTTGATTATTTAATAAATGTCATCTCTCTTCTTTAAACCAAAGAAACCCTGTTTGTGCTCATTTCTTTGCCTTATAATTGGAAAGTTGTGAACAAGGATTCACAAAAAGGGAGCTCAAAACACAGTGTGTTTAAAATAAAACCCTGTTACAATAAGACCAGGAAAAGATAATAACAGACCCTTAGACACCTTTCACACCTGGTTATAACAGAATTTGGGTGCCAACGTCTGTATTGTTACCTACAGCCAAATGAGTGAAATTTGAAGTGGGAAGCCAGATTGTTCCTAATCAAAAAGAGAAAATCAATACATATTTTCTTGTGGGTTGTGCGTATACTAACATTCTGCAACTGAAGCGAGTAGCTCTCCAAGCCAGGAAGAGTAACTTGGGATAAGTTAAAAGCACTGTCTATGGAGGAGTTGAGAAAATGGCTGAGCAGTGTGGGATCACTACATATGGCAAGGCTAGGAAGTCTGAACTCCTAATGCTAGTGGCCTTTAATCTGAAGAAGTAGAAACAGGCTAAGAAGCAGAATCCGACAGGGTAGTGTTGGCAAAGATACAATTGGAACAAAGGAAACTTGAATTAGAAGACAGGGAAAGAGAGAGAGAGGCTGGAGATGGAGAAAGAGAGGGCCTTCCAAAAGGAATGTGAAGAAAATGAAAGGCAGGAGAGAGAGAGAGAGAAAGAATATTCCAGAAGGAATGCAAACATCGAGAGTTGAAGTGGCTTCAGTTAACTAGAGGCTGACAGAGTAACCCCAGTGAAAGCATGGCCAATATGGAGGAACACAATTCAGGACTGGGTACAAGATTGCTAAAACCCGCCCAACTAATTCCAAAATTCAATGAGGAAGATGTGGAAGCGTTTTCCGTGTTCTTCGAGAAACTGGCAAGGCAACTAAATTGGCCAGCTGAGACCTAGTCTCTTTTACTGCAAAGCAAACTAACTGGAAAAGCCCATGAGGTTTGCTCCTTGCTCCCAGATGAGAGTTCATCAAATTATGAACTGATCAAAAATGCTATCCTTGGGCATATGAATTACTGCCCGAAGTAAAGGCCTGCTACCCGACCCAAACCCGACGGGACCCAATGACATGTGTCGCGTTCAGGGCGGGTCGGGATACACTTCCGGGTCCAGCATTCGGGCTTGGGTTGGGTCGGACACACTCTATCACATAAATGGTTGCACTGTTAATGTAATTTTTTTGATTAGAAAGGTGTTTTTTTTTACAGTTATTGTAAGCTTGTGCAGATCAGCAACAAAGGGAAAAATGGAAGGTAAGTTAACTGATGATTGGGTCGGGTCGGGCGCGGGAAGAAATAGAAGGACTCAGGCCGGGTTGGGCTTGGGTCGGATGTGGTTCTGTTGGGCTCGGGTTGGGTTTTTTTTGCCGACCTGAGCAGGCCTTTAACGCGAAGCCAAGTTTAGAACCTTCAAAAAGCAAGCCAATCAAACTTATTTGGAGTCTGAAAGAAAGGCTTTTGACCAGTGGCTGAGGGCTTTAAAAATACAACTCAGCTATGAAACTCTCAGAGAAGTAATCCTGTTAGAGGAATTAAAAAACTCTCTCCCATTCTCAATAAAAACTCATGTCGAGGAGCAGCAGGTTCAGGGAGCCCGGCAAGCGGCCGTTCTGGCCGATGAGTTTGCTTTAATTTATAAGTCGGTTTCTCAGGGGAAAACACAGCGGGCCCTCCTCCAGTCAAAAAGGAAGGTGCTGTGAGCAAGAGTGAGACCCGGAGACCTGTGTGCTTCTATTGTAACAAGGCAAGCCATTTAAAAGCTGACTGCTGGAAACTAAAGGGGAAACCGATAGGGTTAATCGGGGCACAACCACTCAGTGAAGACGAGGGCCTGATGGAAAACATGGAACGGGCTGTGGCGTTGACTGCAGTAATGGTGCAACCCAGGAAGCTTACTACAGCCAGTGCAGGAAAAGTTAATAGGATTTCTGAAAGGTATCAGGGTTTTGTATCTGTAGGGAAAGTAACCCCATATCCCTGGAGTGGGGCAAGCAAGCCCATAGTGATTCTCAGGGACACAGGGGTCACCAGATCCCTTTTACTGGGAAAAGGCCTGACCTTTCCCCCAGAATGAACACCAAAATGGTGGTGAATAGTATTGGAGGGCAGCGTATGCCCGTACCTGTACACCAGGTGCACCTGGAGTGCGACCTAGTTACGGGACCGGTGACCTTGGGATTGTCCCTAGTTTGCCTGTGGACAGGGTTGACCTGCTCCTAGGTAATGATCTGGCAGGGGTGAAGGTGGTAGCACCCCCCCCCCCCCGCCCCAGAGGTGAAAGAAAGACCACAGGAGGTCAGAGAGACAGGGCAGTGGCAGGAGACAGTCCCCTGCAGTTTCCCTGAATGTGTACTGGATCAGGCCATGATCAAACCAGCTCCTCCAGAGGAGACTGCAGGCAAATGACCATGAGGTCTGCCTGTCCGAGACTTACTTTGGAAAGTTAGGAGACCCAGGGAATGAATTAAATGGATTTTCTCTAGCGAGCCAACCCAGTATTGCGAGAGTTAGCACAGGCTGCCCAGTCTGAAAGTGAAGCAGAGGGAGACCCTGAATGAGGTACTGGTGAGGAAATAGAGTTCTCTACACAGACCTGAGGGCAAGGAGTGGAAAGTAGTTCACCAGTTAGTGGTGCCGCAGAGGTACCGGGGAGAAATATTAAGAAGGGCCCACAAGACTGCAATAGCTGTACATGCCGGTATATGAAAGACCAAAACCCGCATAAGGCAGCAGTTTGACTGGTCAAAACTCCACAAAAGATGTGGTGGAGTATTGCAGGAGTTGACACATGTGCCTGGTTGAGGGGAAACCCCAACCTACAGCGAAACCTGCACCCCTAAGTTCTGTACCGGTGTTAGGAGGACCCTCCAGCAGAGGGCTGGTGAACTGTAAGGGACTCCCACCGAGAACAAAAAGGGACAGGCAGGCATATGCTGGCAAAAGTTTAGAAAGAGAAGGGGAAAAAATGACCAAGGGGGCAGGTTAAAGGAAGTCTGGTAAGAATTCTGGATGAAAACCCCTACTGTCTGGTCAAGCAACCCTGGGTCGAAGTGACACAGGAGAGTGCAGTGAAGTCTGCACAAATACCTGCAGGCAGGAGTATCCCAGAGATCAAAGGGGAGAGTAACAAAGACTCCTCCCTCACAGTCAGAGGAAAATGGAACTACCCATCTCCTGAAGCCAAAAGTCTTTGCATGACTCAGAGTTTACGATAGACCCACACTGCACCCTCCCCACCCCCACCCCCACTTTTACTCCGAGGGAAAATAAAGGGGGAAATTAAAGCAGCCCTGGCACCCAGAAGTGACCATTTTTAATGAGCTTCAAGATTGGTGAATGAATGGAAATGAATGAGAGAAATGCATGGTTTTTCTTTCTGTATCTTATATTTATCTCAAACGCTTTAATGAAATGCGCCGTTTTCTTCAAATTGCATTTCATTCCCCTGGGTGTGGAGGTGGCAGGCAAACCCCCACACCTGCCAAGACACATTATTTCGCCACATGAACAAAAATTAAAAAATTTCCAGCCCCGACTGGAAGGACATTTGCATAGTACCAGACAATGTTGAAACAATGGGGACCCAACAGTTGCTTCCCCACTACACAGAAATGGTCAGACCAGTTTTAGTCACATGACTAACTGGCTGTTGCAGAGAATTTGAACTTCCAACAAAGGATTTGAAGAAACAAAGCCTTGTGCTCATGGAGTGAAGAAGGCTGTGCTCCTGGAACTGAAGCAGAACCTTCTTTGCCTGCCTCCATCTCTTCCCACAGAGCTGAATCTTCTGAAAACACATGAAACACAAAGAGAGAAAGGTTTCCTACATGAACAAGGTTTTAAGAAGACTATTGGGTCCCAATGAAACACAAGACCATATCTTCAACCAAGGACTACAGCGAGCCCAAGAAACAGTAGCAAGATATTGCCTCAAACTGTTCTACTTATCTTTTCTTCTCCTCTTTTCTGTCCCTATCTGCATGTTTATATCATGTGTGCGTGCTAACGTGGGCACATTGTATATCTGTAGGCATGAACCTTATTAGATTTTAAGTTGATTATTTAATAAATGTCATCTCTCTTCTTTAAACCAAAGAAACCCTGTTTGTGCTCATTTCTTTGCCTTATAATTGGAAAGTTGTGAACAAGGATTCACAAAAAGGGAGCTCAAAACACAGTGTGTTTAAAATAAAACCCTGTTACAATAAGACCAGGAAAAGATAATAACAGACCCTTAGACACCTTTCACACCTGGTTATAACAGAATTTGGGTGCCAACGTCTGTATTGTTACCTACAGCCAAATGAGTGAAATTTGAAGTGGGAAGCCAGATTGTTCCTAATCAAAAAGAGAAAATCAATACATATTTTCTTGTGGGTTGTGCGTATACTAACATTCTGCAACTGAAGCGAGTAGCTCTCCAAGCCAGGAAGAGTAACTTGGGATAAGTTAAAAGCACTGTCTATGGAGGAGTTGAGAAAATGGCTGAGCAGTGTGGGATCACTACATATGGCAAGGCTAGGAAGTCTGAACTCCTAATGCTAGTGGCCTTTAATCTGAAGAAGTAGAAACAGGCTAAGAAGCAGAATCCGACAGGGTAGTGTTGGCAAAGATACAATTGGAACAAAGGAAACTTGAATTAGAAGACAGGGAAAGAGAGAGAGAGGCTGGAGATGGAGAAAGAGAGGGCCTTCCAAAAGGAATGTGAAGAAAATGAAAGGCAGGAGAGAGAGAGAGAGAAAGAATATTCCAGAAGGAATGCAAACATCGAGAGTTGAAGTGGCTTCAGTTAACTAGAGGCTGACAGAGTAACCCCAGTGAAAGCATGGCCAATATGGAGGAACACAATTCAGGACTGGGTACAAGATTGCTAAAACCCGCCCAACTAATTCCAAAATTCAATGAGGAAGATGTGGAAGCGTTTTCCGTGTTCTTCGAGAAACTGGCAAGGCAACTAAATTGGCCAGCTGAGACCTAGTCTCTTTTACTGCAAAGCAAACTAACTGGAAAAGCCCATGAGGTTTGCTCCTTGCTCCCAGATGAGAGTTCATCAAATTATGAACTGATCAAAAATGCTATCCTTGGGCATATGAATTACTGCCCGAAGTAAAGGCCTGCTACCCGACCCAAACCCGACGGGACCCAATGACATGTGTCGCGTTCAGGGCGGGTCGGGATACACTTCCGGGTCCAGCATTCGGGCTTGGGTTGGGTCGGACACACTCTATCACATAAATGGTTGCACTGTTAATGTAATTTTTTTGATTAGAAAGGTGTTTTTTTTTACAGTTATTGTAAGCTTGTGCAGATCAGCAACAAAGGGAAAAATGGAAGGTAAGTTAACTGATGATTGGGTCGGGTCGGGCGCGGGAAGAAATAGAAGGACTCAGGCCGGGTTGGGCTTGGGTCGGATGTGGTTCTGTTGGGCTCGGGTTGGGTTTTTTTTGCCGACCTGAGCAGGCCTTTAACGCGAAGCCAAGTTTAGAACCTTCAAAAAGCAAGCCAATCAAACTTATTTGGAGTCTGAAAGAAAGGCTTTTGACCAGTGGCTGAGGGCTTTAAAAATACAACTCAGCTATGAAACTCTCAGAGAAGTAATCCTGTTAGAGGAATTAAAAAACTCTCTCCCATTCTCAATAAAAACTCATGTCGAGGAGCAGCAGGTTCAGGGAGCCCGGCAAGCGGCCGTTCTGGCCGATGAGTTTGCTTTAATTTATAAGTCGGTTTCTCAGGGGAAAACACAGCGGGCCCTCCTCCAGTCAAAAAGGAAGGTGCTGTGAGCAAGAGTGAGACCCGGAGACCTGTGTGCTTCTATTGTAACAAGGCAAGCCATTTAAAAGCTGACTGCTGGAAACTAAAGGGGAAACCGATAGGGTTAATCGGGGCACAACCACTCAGTGAAGACGAGGGCCTGATGGAAAACATGGAACGGGCTGTGGCGTTGACTGCAGTAATGGTGCAACCCAGGAAGCTTACTACAGCCAGTGCAGGAAAAGTTAATAGGATTTCTGAAAGGTATCAGGGTTTTGTATCTGTAGGGAAAGTAACCCCATATCCCTGGAGTGGGGCAAGCAAGCCCATAGTGATTCTCAGGGACACAGGGGTCACCAGATCCCTTTTACTGGGAAAAGGCCTGACCTTTCCCCCAGAATGAACACCAAAATGGTGGTGAATAGTATTGGAGGGCAGCGTATGCCCGTACCTGTACACCAGGTGCACCTGGAGTGCGACCTAGTTACGGGACCGGTGACCTTGGGATTGTCCCTAGTTTGCCTGTGGACAGGGTTGACCTGCTCCTAGGTAATGATCTGGCAGGGGTGAAGGTGGTAGCACCCCCCCCCCCCCCGCCCCAGAGGTGAAAGAAAGACCACAGGAGGTCAGAGAGACAGGGCAGTGGCAGGAGACAGTCCCCTGCAGTTTCCCTGAATGTGTACTGGATCAGGCCATGATCAAACCAGCTCCTCCAGAGGAGACTGCAGGCAAATGACCATGAGGTCTGCCTGTCCGAGACTTACTTTGGAAAGTTAGGAGACCCAGGGAATGAATTAAATGGATTTTCTCTAGCGAGCCAACCCAGTATTGCGAGAGTTAGCACAGGCTGCCCAGTCTGAAAGTGAAGCAGAGGGAGACCCTGAATGAGGTACTGGTGAGGAAATAGAGTTCTCTACACAGACCTGAGGGCAAGGAGTGGAAAGTAGTTCACCAGTTAGTGGTGCCGCAGAGGTACCGGGGAGAAATATTAAGAAGGGCCCACAAGACTGCAATAGCTGTACATGCCGGTATATGAAAGACCAAAACCCGCATAAGGCAGCAGTTTGACTGGTCAAAACTCCACAAAAGATGTGGTGGAGTATTGCAGGAGTTGACACATGTGCCTGGTTGAGGGGAAACCCCAACCTACAGCGAAACCTGCACCCCTAAGTTCTGTACCGGTGTTAGGAGGACCCTCCAGCAGAGGGCTGGTGAACTGTAAGGGACTCCCACCGAGAACAAAAAGGGACAGGCAGGCATATGCTGGCAAAAGTTTAGAAAGAGAAGGGGAAAAAATGACCAAGGGGGCAGGTTAAAGGAAGTCTGGTAAGAATTCTGGATGAAAACCCCTACTGTCTGGTCAAGCAACCCTGGGTCGAAGTGACACAGGAGAGTGCAGTGAAGTCTGCACAAATACCTGCAGGCAGGAGTATCCCAGAGATCAAAGGGGAGAGTAACAAAGACTCCTCCCTCACAGTCAGAGGAAAATGGAACTACCCATCTCCTGAAGCCAAAAGTCTTTGCATGACTCAGAGTTTACGATAGACCCACACTGCACCCTCCCCACCCCCACCCCCACTTTTACTCCGAGGGAAAATAAAGGGGGAAATTAAAGCAGCCCTGGCACCCAGAAGTGACCATTTTTAATGAGCTTCAAGATTGGTGAATGAATGGAAATGAATGAGAGAAATGCATGGTTTTTCTTTCTGTATCTTATATTTATCTCAAACGCTTTAATGAAATGCGCCGTTTTCTTCAAATTGCATTTCATTCCCCTGGGTGTGGAGGTGGCAGGCAAACCCCCACACCTGCCAAGACACATTATTTCGCCACATGAACAAAAATTAAAAAATTTCCAGCCCCGACTGGAAGGACATTTGCATAGTACCAGACAATGTTGAAACAATGGGGACCCAACAGTTGCTTCCCCACTACACAGAAATGGTCAGACCAGTTTTAGTCACATGACTAACTGGCTGTTGCAGAGAATTTGAACTTCCAACAAAGGATTTGAAGAAACAAAGCCTTGTGCTCATGGAGTGAAGAAGGCTGTGCTCCTGGAACTGAAGCAGAACCTTCTTTGCCTGCCTCCATCTCTTCCCACAGAGCTGAATCTTCTGAAAACACATGAAACACAAAGAGAGAAAGGTTTCCTACATGAACAAGGTTTTAAGAAGACTATTGGGTCCCAATGAAACACAAGACCATATCTTCAATCAAGGACTACAGTGAGCCCGAGAAACAGTAACAAGATATTGCCTCAAACTGTTCCACTTATCTTTTCTTCCCCTCTTTTCTGTCCCTATCTGCATGTTTATATTGCGTGTGCATGCTAGCATGGGCGCGTCGTATATCCGTAGGCATGAACCGTATTAGATTTTAAGTTTATTATTTAATAAATTTCATCTTTCTTCTTTAAACCAAAGAAACCCTGTTTGTGCTCATTTCTTTGTCTTATAATTGGAAAGTTGTGAACAAGGATTCACAAAAAGGGAGCTCAAAACACAATGTGTTTAAAATTAAACCCTGTTCTAATAAGACCAGGTAAAGATAGCAACAGACCCCTAGACACCTTTCACACCTGGTCGTAACACAGAGTTCAACTGATGAACAAGCTGCTTGGGTTTTGCTCTTGTGGATTATATTGTCACCTGAAGCCTTCTACTGCAGTGCCAGCCATACAGCATTGGCTACATGTGTAAAAGATTCCTTATAGTTTTTAATGTTTTTCAGACCTTGCTCCTTTGATTGATAGATTTGGTTAAGTTTTTCTCCAAGCAGTGCTTCCCATTCTCCAATCACTGAAGTGGATTTCTATATTTGGAAGTGATATTCAACTAGTGATGGGTTATGTTCATGAACATTTTTATGCAGAATTACACAGGATGTACAGCGCTGAAACAGGCCATTCCGTCCAACAGGTCTATGTCAGTGTTTATGCTGCACATGTGTCTTCTCCCAACTTTCTTCATCCCACTCTATCAGCATAACCTTCTATTTTTTTTCACCCCTATGTACTTATCTAGCTTCCTCTTAAATCTCTTCATGCTATTAGCCTCAGCTACTCCTTGTGGTAGTGAGTTCCACATTCTAACCACTCTCTAACATAAAGTCTCAGTTAGAAAGACTTGCATAAATTAAATCCTGATAATACTCTTTGGGTGTAAATGTATTAAAATGACAGCACATAAAAAGATACTTATCTATTCTGGGCAATAGTCTCTAAATAATTTACATGTAACTTTTCCATTGGCTAAAATGTAATTTCTATCAAAATGACACTGCTAAAATCCCTTTTCCAATTGAAAAGTCAAGGTGAAGGGCTAAAGTCCATAGTGCCGGATACGAGTAACACTGCAAAGAGTAGACAAGATCAGGTCAAGAAAGAAAAAAATATATAGCACCTTTCATGTCTTCATGATGTCCCAAAGTGCTTTACAGCCAATGAAGTGTAGTCAAAGTTGCTATGTTCAGAAAGCCAAGGGGATAAATCAAGCAGCAGTAATATGGCAATGCCAAGCATGTACATTAAAAGCTTTATTAAAAATAAGTTGTAAAATGAAGGAATATAGGAGAAAGAGGAGTTTCACAGTTTTGGGCCTGCGAATGAATGAGTTAGAAAAAGAGAGGGTGCAACACATGGAGGTTATTCATGCAGCGTAATGGACTTCCATCCAATGAGAAGTGGTTGGAGCAGCTGGATAGAAAAACTGTTACCAGTATGATGTTGAGGTGATATTACTTTTCCATGATTGAAAGAATTATTATAAATGCTCATAATTCAAGGTCTGCTGTTTAGATTATCAATGCTCAAATAGAGTCAGATAGACATAGAGTAATTGATGGATTAGAAGGAGGCCATTTGGCCCATCAAGTCCGTGCCGGCTCTCCGTGGAACAATCCAGTCTGTTCCACTCTTCCACTCGATCCCCATAGTCCTGCAAGTTTATTTCTTTCACGTGTCCATCCAATTTCCTTTTGAAATCGTTGATTGTCTCCACTTCCACCACCCTCATGGGCAGCAAGTTCCAGGTCATTACCACTTGCTGTGAAAAAAAGTTCCTCCTCACATTCACCCGGCATCTCTTACCCAATACCTTCAATCTTGTCCCCTAGTCTGCATACCATCAGTTAATGGGAACAGTCTTTCCTTGTATAACTTATCTAACCTCTATCTAATTTCCCCTCAATCTTCTTTGTTCCAGAGAGAACAATCCCAGCAATCCTACCTTGTAACTAAAATCCCCCTTTTCTGGTAAATCTCCTCTGCACCCTCATAAGGACCCTTACATCCTTCTAAAGTGTAGTGACCAGAACTGGATGCATTACTCCAGTTAGGGCCTAACCAGAGCTTTCTAAAGGTCCAGCATAACTTGCCCGCTTTTGTACTCTATGTCTGTATTTATGAAGCCCAAGATCCCATATGCTTTGCTAACCACTCTCTCAAGATGTCCTGTCACCTTGAAAGATCGATGCACATGCACCCCTCTGTTCCTGCACACTCTTTAGAACTGCACCATTAGGTCTATATTGCCTCACCCTATTCCTTCTGTTAAAATGCATCATCTCACATTTGTCTCTAATAAATTCTATTTGTACCTAGCAATGTTTTATGAATGTTTTAAGGGAACTAATTCAGTCTGAAATAACAAGTCAAATGGTTAGATAATCCATTTGATAGATACTCTCAACTTCCTCAATGGCCTTGTTGACTAATATACCAGTCAGTGTAGTCATATAAACTAGAAAGTTTCAAACCTTGGCCGGGATTTTATGGGGAAAAAGCAGATGGTGATTGAGGGGGGGGGGGCGGGGTGGGGTGTTTAGGGCCCTCACCATCATCATGTCGGGATGCAATTCATGGTTGCTGCACGGCAAATTGTATGGGGCCTCCGCTCACGTTTTGAAAATGAGCAATTAAAAGATTTTAGATGATAAAGGAGGCAATTGAAACTGATTTTACGGGCTCCTCCGAGTTTTTCAAGTAGGGCACGGGTGCCACAGGGGCGGGGTCAGATCCTCGTCAGCATTTAAAGGGCGGCAACGGGGCAGCAGCTGTTGGTCTTGCTGCACTCGGCAGCCCTGCAGTGAGGCGTTTCACTTTCATTGCATGGAAGGAGTAGGGTAATCATTTATTTTGTGTCAGGGTCCACTTCAGGAGTTATTCCTCCTGTCAGGGGGCTTACTAGAGAGGGGCCTGAGAAGGGATAGGCTGGGGAGCATTTCAGCACCCACTGGAAGGGTGCCCCCATTATAGTGGCAGGGCCCAGGTGGCACGGGCATCGTGCAGGCTGATGGAGGTCCTTGGCTGAAGGCCGAAGGGTCTGGTTGCTGGTTGAAGAGGGTGGTCACTAGTTACAGGCTTCCTGTTGGCCACAGTTTGATGAAGAGCTCGTGTGCTGACAGGCCTCTAAACATGCCGCCATCACTTCCTTCTGAGTCTGCAGCCACCTCCTAAGGTCCGATTCCAGTCGCTGAGTGAGCAGCTGGCGCAAGATTCCAATGGGAACAGGAGTCGGAGCGGGAGGGCCTTTGTCACCTGCTTCCAGTTCTGCCTTCCTTTTCCCGCAAGTCCTGTGAAATTCTGGTCCTTATTTTTGTCTGTGCTGAGTTAGATGATCTCAGCTGGGTCACTACTCGGAGCTTAGGCTAAGGAAAGAACAGTAATCAGACAGGAATCTTGTTCTTAATTGCTACCCAGTGACCTTGATGGAAAACCATGTGCTTGTGGATGCTGAGCGAGATCAGTAGCAGGCTCGGTAGTAATGCACTATATGAGCTAACACTCACTGTCTAGGCACACACATGAAGAATAGGCAATTGGGCAAGGTATTGGAGGGCTGATGGTATCCTTTGGAGTCACATCCCATGCAGAGTTAGAACCTTCAGAAGGGAAGGGGAGAAAATTAGAGGGAAAAAATGAATACCATTTTATGGGACTCAAAAATTGAAGAGGAATCAGTTATTTTTATACAGTCACTGCTACTTTTATTACTCCTGTTGAAATTACTCTTTCAACAGTCATTCATTTATTTCTCAACCAAGATCTTACCAGATGAATTAGAAGATTAGTTCCGTGATTGTACTCCCTCTGCTGGATACATAAGTAATAACAAAATATAATCTTGAAGACTACAATAGCTTTCTCTTTTAACTGGGAAGGATGATTTATAACATTAACAGGAGGCTACATCACTCTTTTTAAAATAACTATTTCCTTCTTACCTTAGAAATTGAAAGAACATCATCTTAAGTCCCAGGGAAATGTTGTTCCCTTTTGAAAGCCAATCAATTAACTTCCAAATAAAACAACTTAATGAAGATACACAGGTCTTCATTATTGCAATTTTTTTAGTGATACAATTACATTTTATTAGTTAACTAATGCTGAGATATTAGATGCCTAACTCCTATGTTAACACGATAGTCCACAGTCTTAATTGTAAATATGAAATGACTACTAAAACCATCTGTAGTGTCATTCAAAGCTCGGTTGGTAGCACACTTGACTCCCTGTCATAAGGTTATGGGTCCAAGTCTCACTTTAGAGACCTGAATACAAAAATCAAGGTTGATACTCCAGTACAGTATTGAGGGAGCTCTGCACTGTCAGAGGCGCTGTCTTTTGGATGAGTCATAAAACCAAGGACCTGTCTGCTTTCTAAGATGGACACAAAAGATCCTTTGGCACGATCTTGAAGAAAGGCAGGGGTGTTATCCCCAGTGCCCTAGCTAATATTTATCCCTCAATCAACATTACAAGAAACAGATTATCCAATTTGTGGGAGCTTGTTGGGCACATATTGGCTGTTGCATTTCCTATATTATAACAGTGACTACACTTCAGAAGTACTTAATTGGCTGCAAAGTGCTTTGGGACATCCTGAGGTCATGAAAAGTGCTATGAAGGTGCTCCATTCTTAAAATGTTTTGAGGACTTGTGTTAATTATTATGCTCATTGGTTCATTTGGAAAACTGAAAGGATTCCATGGATGTGTTTTTTTTTTACAAGGGTCACTGGGAAGACACTTGAGCTTTGTGTTTAAAAACAACCTTTACTGGATATCACATGTCTTAAGCTAAATAAACAACAGGAACCTTGGTGGCCAGGGGAGTTGTTTACAGAGAAGTGACATGTCAAGATTTATGGTGCTGAAAAATGGGTTTCATTTTTGAATACTCTTTTGAGTCAGTTGGTTTGTAGCCTGCTGAAATAAATGCTCAGCTCCTCTTTCTCCACCTCTTTGATAGTTGAACCCCCTGATGCCACATTTCACCTGGAAAGCCTGCCAGATTAATTCTCGCCACCGCCTGAAAAGAACTGCTCCAGAAAGATCCCAGTGACAGCAGTCTATGCATATTTGGGATGCCAGAATAAAAGGACAACTGATATCCTTCCATATCTTCTCCTTTTCCTTCAAGAATGAACAAGTATTTGGCCAAAGTATTTTGTTGTCTTTTTGTAAAGTGAATCTCTGCAGAGAAAACTTCTATATTTTTTATATAACCAGTGTGTGTGTGTGTGTGTGTGTGTGTGTGTGTCTGTGTGTGTGTGTCTGTGTGTGTGTGTGTGTGTGTGTTGGGTATCCAGAAGGGAAAATATATTTATATTCGTATTTCAAACTGTGTTAATGCTTTGCATCTTTCCTGGATAAGTCTTGTTTTATGCTAAACTGATAATTTTTCAGTTTATTAAAGAAACCTGGTTAGTGTATTTTATTCTGGGATAAAGAGTAGATATGATGGGCCATATCGGTAACTAGGTAAACATTTAAAAATATGTTGTAACCTGTGGAGAAGTGGAACTAGAGAAAGACCATATGTTGGTACCTACTTGCCACGAAAGTTATCACAACAGTGCTTGATCCTGCCCTCAGCTGACATCCGCAATCTTGGTTAGCTAGACATTAATCATCAGTAAGAATCTGAGCTTATTTCACCCATCTTCAAACCAGTGGTGTTGAGACCAGCTGTAGAGTCCCAACTAACACATACACTGAGATTAGCCACCTCATCACAAACCAGGAATTAAGCCTAGAATCGTTCTGATTTATGCAGTTCCGTTACACATTATTTTACCAACTGGGTTTTTATGAGCTTTTATGTAATAAATATAAACTTCAACAAAAGCAAATAGACTTTCAGGATGCACTATAGCTTTTTTTGAAGTATTAACATTGGAGAGATATTACATTTTTTGTAACTATAGTAACTAGGAAAATAATATTTCAAAATAATAAATCAAAACAACAGTTACTTCTAGAAAATATTAACCTTCAAATGTCAAGGCAATATTTCATATAAAAATACCTAGAAATTCAAAGTTAAAAAAGAGCACCTTTTTCAAAATCCTAATCCATCCAAGGTGTATTCACAAAAGCTACACTGTCTATTTAATGGAAACACGCTGAGGGTTTCTATGAATGAAACATCTGGTGTTTTTACAGTAAAATTTAAAAGTCTGTGGGAAAATCAATACACATTTTGGCAAGACAAAATTAGATATAGACTACTTGATAAAAAGGAAAGTGTTCTGAGAAAAAGGTAAGGACATCAAGGCTTTACAAGTATACAGTTGTACACAGTCAATCTTAGCTCTTTGAACATCTCACAGTTACCTCAAAATCAGATTTTTTTTTTGTTAAGTGATCTCTATTTACTATAAGTTACACTCTCAAATATTTGAACTGAAATTCCCCCCCCCCCCCACTGTATAATGTTTTATTTTAAATATTAGCACAAGTTATTTAACCTTGGCAGCAGTTGCTGTGGCATCTCTCTATAGTTAAAGTTGTGAATTTTGTTTGCATTATGAATTGGGGGAGAAAAGTGTGCTCCCAAGCGTACTAACAAGATTTGTGTGGTTCTTCTTGTGAAGACATTTTCTCCTGCAACAGCCCTTCATTAGGTTCCTTAATTGCTATGAATGAATTCGAAGACGTTTCGGTTTCAATTATGGATTCATTGGATACCGAATGTGCAGGTAGGATTGTTCACTTTATAAATAACCCTTTATAACATTCCTTTGATGCTATTAATGAATTCTGAAAATACAGTTAACATCCAACTTGTGAAGTTTTCTTCTTCAAACTATGTTTATCTTGGATATCAAATCTGCAGGTAGGGTCTTCAGAAAGTAAATAAAGTACTCCTCAGCGTTGCCTTAAAGCTTTGAAGCATCGAGAAGAGAGGTAAGACACAACATACGCCCAGCATTTTTCTTGATGCTCATGATTGGGCATTCAATGCCACAGGTCATTGCAGTGCCAGCCTCCTTCCTCCTCACCTTCATAATAAACTCGAGGCCCAAGTCTCGAGTGAGAAATTACAGCACACTGATATTTCCATTCAAGTTCCTGTCAAATTTTGGAGCTGTTTTGTGCCCTGATTTACCCTTTGTGTTGTGGAGATAGCCAAAAAAACATTTGGAACTTTCAACAGTTGTCTGGCCAAGAATAACTTCTGGAATGAAAACAGAATTTCCAGACATAAAGGACAGGTAGTTTGGAACTGCCTGTGCCCCCTCTGTGCAAAGTCAAAAATAAAGAAACTGAAAATACTGTAAATATACAGCGGGTCCATCAGCTATTACCACGAGTATCACTTGAAGCATGTTAATTTTAAACCTGTATCTTGTTCTGTACACATAGTCCTAGTCAAATATCCATGCCTTTCAGCATTTTATAGACCCAGATCATGTCTCCTCTCATTCTTCTTTCTTCCAATGGAATTAAGTTTAACTCTGTGAGTTTCCCTTGTTCTGGATCTTGAAACTTGGAATCTTCATTCTCTGAATCCTGTTCAATATTCCTTTGAATTACAAGATTGTGCATATATTTCATATGATCAAATAAGGTTAAAATGACTTATTTGGACAAAGAAAGGAGCGAGAAAAATAACAAGACATTAGAGTTTAGAACGGAAAATGTAGTCAGGTACTTATAGTGGAACTAACGTGAAGATGGACAGAGAATCAAAACAAATGATTATCTCTCCATTTTGCTCCTTCTCACTCTCAGTACAAAGACATAAAATTGTAAGCTTGCTTCAAGGCAATGCTGAACAGATGGAATGGATTTTGTTCTCCGCCAGGCATTAGGTTCCATGGCAGGAGGGCCCGGCCCCATATTACCACGGCGGTGAGGCCTCGTGGTGGCACCTCCTGCAGCTCGGCTGAATACTTAAATAAATTGCAATGAATGATTTAGTGAAACTCATGTCGCCACCTGATGTCCCACTGTGATCTTCAGCCCAGTGACCAGCACTCCTCCACCTTCGGACTTCCATCCAGGGAAACAAGGTGCCACACCAGTGTGGGGGTGGGGGGGAGGAGGTAAGTTTATCAGTCTGGGGTGGGGCGGGGGGAATGGGGTCAAATTAATGTCATGGGTGTAGGGGATGGTGGGAAGGTTTGGAGTTGGATGTTTGTGCAGTTTGTGGGGGGGGGGCAAGGTCAGATGCTAAAGGTAGGTGTTTTGGTGGGGAAAGGGCAAATCATTAATTTAATTGTTGTTGGGGTGGTGTGAGAGAGGGGCAAAAGAAATGTATTTATTTTTATTCACTTCACCTTTAAATATTTAAATTTCACCGGTAGGGCTGACAGCCCTTTAAAAATGGTGTCAGTGCCTGCACACAGGTAGCCAGAGATGGATAGCCTGCCCCCTCTACGTGATCAGTGGCGGGGGGGGGGGGGAGGTGGGGGAAGGGGGGTGGGGGGAAAGCCCAGCTGTTTAAATCAGCTGCCGCAAGGAAGATCACCCGGGTTGCATGCACCTGTATCTAAAAGAACAATCTTTCATTCCTGGACACTTCAGGATAATCCTGGAGGGTTGGCAAACTTAATCCTTAACCTGCTTTGCTGAAATGGCCTAGTAGACATGAATGCCTGATTCACAAGGTACAGAGATGTAAAGGATCGAATTTTTTGGTTGGCACTGGGTGAATCTCATCGGCAAAGTCTTGGAAAAAAGGAGCAGATATGTGTCACACCAGTTCTCCACCCACTTTACATTACCCGGGGAATTTTATATCTTCCCTGAGGACTGAAGTAGGGCCTGTGACCTGCACCTATAATAGATATTAGGCAGTAGGGAAGACATTCCCTGCCCTGCAGTCTCACTTCCCTGTAAGTCATCATCACCAAAACTGATTGATTGTTCATCTCATCACTTCTGCGAAATCTTACTGTGGACCAAAATGGCTGCCACATTTGCCTACAGGTGTGTAAAACACCTTGAGATGTTACTGAAAGACTTGACATTACACATGTAGATCTTTCTGAGGAGAAGCACTATATAATGCTACTATTATTCACGAATGCTGCTGAATTAATCATGTGGTAGAACCATTGAAACAGCTAGTTAAATTTACAGGAATGACCATACTGACTTCTTCATGGTGACATTTACATAGCTGTTAGGGCAAAATTTAAGGACTTAAAGAAACAGCTTGTAGCTATGTAATGAGTGTCTGATAAACGGTTTATATTTTTAACTCTTGCAAATGCTGCTTTTGGTGTGGGTCAAGGTGACCCAAAAGTGGATGTGATTTCTACAGTCGTTCCTCTTTTAGGTTGGAATTTAATTACCTGCACTCAAAGTGTATGACACATTGTCTGAGCTAAAGTCACTCAAGTCGGGTGTTCTTTTCCGACCACTGCCTCTTACTGGCCGACTGTCACTTACAGGACGACCAGCGGGTTGGCAGAGGGACGTGGAAGCTCAATGCGACACTGCTGACCCCAGAGAACGTTGAGGAACTCAAAAGGGATTACAATGGTTGGAGGACCGTGAAACCCCTCTTTGAGTCTCCAGTTCACTGGTGGGAAGCGACTAAGGAGAACATCAAGAGGTTCTTCATCCACAAAGGTGTTCAGAAGGCGAGAGAGAGACAGAGGGAACTGTCCCGACTCCAGAAAATTATGCAAAATCTACTCCGGTTGCAGTCAATGGGGGTCGAGGTCAAGGAGGACCTCCAAGAGGTGAAGAGCCAGCAGGCCTCGCTCTTTGCCAAGGAGGCCTCCAAGATCATCTTCCGGTCCAGAGTCCGCTCCATCGAGCAGGATGAGACGTGCTCGCGTTACTTCTTCCAAAAGGTACACAGAGAGAGCTCTGTTATCAGCAGCCTGAAGGAAGAAGATGGCTCGGTAACGTCTTCGCAGTCCGACATACTAAGGATCAGCAAATCCTTTTATGCTGGGTTGTATGACGCGAAGCCCACAGACAGCAGAGCCTCCCAGTCCTTCCTGTCATCTATCACAGAGGTCTTAGATGACAGCAGGAGGGAGGGACTGGACAAACCGCTAACTCTGGACGAGCTGACAAAGGCCGTCGAGTCTTTCGAGGCGAGTAAAACTCCCGGGAGCGACGGCTTACCGGTCGAGTTGTACTCGGCCCTGTGGGACTGGGTCGGCCCGGACCTGCTGGAAGTATACGAGAGTATGCTCCTGGCCGGTAGCATGTCAGAATCCATGAGAAAAGGCATCATCACCCTCATTTACAAGCAGAAGGGGGAGAGGGTAGAAATCAGAAATTGGCGGCCCATCTCACTGCTTAATGTTGATTACAAGATTCTGTCCAAAGTCATAGCCAGTCGAGTCAAGTCTGCTCTGGAGCTGGTGATTCACCCCGATCAGACCTGTACTGTACCCGGCAGAAAGATCTCTGATAGCCTCGCGCTACTCAGGGATACGATCGCCTACGTACGGGACAGGAGGGTGGACACCTGCCTCATCAGCCTGGACCAGGAGAAGGCTTTTGACAGGATATCGCACACCTACATGATGGACGTGCTTTCCAAAATGGGGTTTGGGGAGGGAATCTGCAATTGGATCCAACTGCTCTACACAAACATCAGTAGCGCAGTGTCAATCAACGTGTGGGAATCTGAAAGTTTCCCGATCAAATCTGGAGTCAGACAGGGCTGTCCTCTGTCCCCGGTCTTGTTTGTTTGCTGTATTGAACCCTTTGCTGAGTCTATTAGGAAGGATGCGAGCATAAGAGGGGTGACAATCCCAGGCAGCGGAGGCACTCAGGTCAAAACCTCCCTGTACATGGATGACGTCGCCGTTTTCTGCTCGGATCCGCTGTCCGTGCGCAGACTGATGAGCATCTGCGACCAGTTCGAACTGGCCTCGGGAGCCAAAGTTAACCACGGCAAGAGCGAGGCCATGTTCTTTGGCAACTGGGCTGACCGATCCTTTGTCCCCTTCACCGTCAGGTCAGATTACCTGAAGGTGCTGGGGATATGGTTCGGAAGGGCCGGGGCGTGCACCAAAACATGGGAGGAGCGAGTAGCCAAGGTACGACAAAAGTTGGGCATGTGGGGGCAGCGATCTCTCTCCATTGTGGGTAAGAACCTGGTCATCAGGTGCGAGGCACTCACGTTGTTGCTCTACGTGGCGCAGTTCTGGCCCATACCCCACTCCTGCGCCGTGGCAGTCACCCGAGCCATTTTCCGCTTCGTCTGGGGATGTAAAATGGACCGGGTCCGGAGGGACACGATGTTCAAATCTCTGGACAAGGGCGGGAAAAATGTACCCAACGCGGCCCTCATCCTGATGACGACTTTCGTGTGCGGCTGCATCAAGCTGTGTGTAGATCCCCAGTACGCAAACTCCAAGTGTCACTACGTGCTGAGGTTCTATCTGTCCCCGGTGTTGCGAAGGATGGGCCTGGTCACATTGCCGCGGAACGCTCCGTGCAGTTGGGCGGTGCCGTACCACCTATCCTTCGTGGAGCAGTTTCTGCGGGGAAACACCTTTGACCACCGGTCCATCGGGCAGTGGTCTGCACGGAATGTCCTCAAGGCCCTACGGGAAAAGGAAACGGTGGATCCTGTCGGATGGTTCCCCGAGCAGACCGTCAAAGTCATTTGGCGGAATGCCTCATCACCAGAACTTTCAAACAAGCACCAAGACGTAGCTTGGCTGGTGGTGAGAAGGGCCCTCCCCGTCAGATCCTTCATGCACACCCGAAGTCTCGCCCCCTCCGCACAGTGCCCCCGCGTTGGCTGTGGTGGGGAAGAGACGGTCGCCCACCTCCTCCTGGAATGTGCCTTTGCAAAGCAGGTGTGGAAAGAGATGCAGTGGTTTTTGTCAAGGTTCATCCCAAGCAGCTCTGTAACACAGGATTCTGTGCTCTACGGGCTGTTCCCAGGGACGCACACCGAGACAAACATCAACTGCTGATGGAGGACTATCAATTCGGTGAAAGACGCCCTTTGGTCTGCCCGAAACTTGCTGGTCTTCCAGCGCAAAGAGTTGTCCACCACTGAATGTTGCAGACTGGCACATTCCAAGGTCCAGGACTACGTGCTGAGGGACGCACTAAAGCTTGGGGCAGCCGCAGCAAAGGCTCAATGGGGAAAGACCACAGTGTAAGGTTCCCCCACCAAGCTGGACTGAGGGGCTGGATCACTGGGAAACCCCTCGAACTGTATCGTTAATATTCTCAATTGCTGTAAATGTAAAACTGTAATTGACATGACAATTGTGAAACGGAAGGGTTGGGAAGAAACTCATGAGAGTATTGAAGGAAACTGATATCCCTTGCAATGTTTGTATTTTTTGGTGCTGTTTGGAAACTGTTTGGCAATGTAATTTTTACAGATGTTTATGAATAAAGTATATTTTGGAAATAAAAAAAAAAGTCACTCATGTTTGTTTAAAACAGGCTGATGCAAATCTTTGACTTTGCAGCCAGATTTGCTCAAAAGAAAGGACATACTTATATGTGGTCAAGAGCAAATAGCTGTCCACTATTTATTCTGTGCTCTTTGAAGTGCATCAACTTAAAATTTGAAACAAATGTAAATTTTTAGCTATTGTATTTTCATGCTAGACCCCCACCTGCCAAGAATGAGGCATATTAATTTCACCACATGGACATTAAATTTCAAATTGTTGCTGGGAAGAAGAGAACACCTGTTACAAGGGCTGCCAGACACTTGGCTGGAAGACATTTACATACCAATAGGGACAAGAGAGGCTACTCCCCTTATCCATTTAACCCACAATGGATTTTGAGCATGACCCATTGAAGGCAGGGAAGTATATTTCAGGCCCTGCGAAGATGATACAATCTACAGAGCTAAGACATCATCAGACCAGTTAGTCACATGACTAACCTGCTTGGCAACCTGAGTTTTTCTGAACTGTACAAACTTTTTGAATTGAGAGTGTTTGTTTGCTCCTGGATTGAAAAGACCTCTCCTGGCTGGCTCACCACAGCCTCTCCTGTCTGCTCCCATCTCTTTCTCACAAGCCTCTGAATCCATTGAAGACACATGAACCTCATGAGAGAAAAATCTCCTGCAGCGAACAAGGTCTAAGAAGAATACTGGGCCCCAACGAAAAGCAAGATCTACCTACAATCAAGGGCTCTACAAAAAATCCATAACAACAACTCTTCAGAAATTGCCTCAAACTTTTTCACTTTATTTTTCTTCTGCTCTTTTCTGTCTCTATTTGCATGTGTGTATTGCGTATGCATGCTAGCGTGGTCGCGTCGTGTATCCATAGGCGTCAACTGAATTAGAGTTTAAGTTTAATAAATTTCAACTTTTCTTCTTTAAACCTAAGAAAGCCTGTTTGTGCTGGTTTCTTTGCCTTATAATTGGAAAGTGGGTGAACAAGAATTCACCAAAGGGGAACTAAACACATGGTGTGTTTAAAATTAAACCCTGTTATAGTAAGACCAGGTGAAGGCTGAAAGGGAACCCTAGACCTCTTTCTCACCTGGTCGTGACAGAATATAAACTGACCTTAAGTTTGCCTTTATTTTCTCTCATTTATTATAAATAATGCAACATTGCTTTATTGGAGGTAAACTAGTGAGGAAAAATCGGTTACGTTAGAAATCAGGAGTGAAATCTTTATATTACAGTATCTTCAAGAACTCATAGTTTAAACAAGACAAGTATTTGTACTACAAACTCTGTTCCTTTGCCACTGACTCTAATCCTCTCCCCGGCAACTAGCTGAAGCTGAATCAGACTATTCAAAATCTTGATATTATATTTGACCCCGAGATGAGCTTCCGACCACATATTCGCGCCATTACTAAGACTGCCTATTTCCACCTCTGTAACATCACCCAGCTGTCCTTCACCTTAGCTCATCTGCTGCTGCAACTCTGATCCATGCCTTTGTCACCTCTAGACTTCACTATTGCAGCACTCACCCGGTCAGGATCCCATCTTACACCCTCCATAAACTCTATAAAGGTCACCCAAAACTCTGCTGCCTGGATCCTAACTCGCACCAAGTCCTGTTCACCCATCACCCCTGTGCTTGCTGACCTACATTTGGTGCCACATTAAGCAATGGCTCCATTTTAAAATTTGCATCTTCGTTTTCAAATTCTTCCATGGCCTCACCCCTCCCTACCTCTGTAATCTCCTTCAGCAGCACAACTTAAGCTGCCAAGGCCCTAAGCCCTGGAATTCCTTACTAAACCACTCCGCCCTCTACCTCCCTTTCCTCCTTTAAGATGCTCCTTAAAACTTACCTGTTTGACCAAGCTTTTGATCATCTGCCCTAATACCTCCATTAGTTGCTCGATGTAAATTTTTTCTTTATAACCCTCCTGTGAAGTGCCTTGGGACATTGTATTATGTTAAAGGGACTATACAAGTGCAACTTGTTGTTATTTGTTGTTCAGAACTGTTCTCTAACAGCGAAATTCAACAAATAAGATAAATGCTTTAGGTTGAAGAAACCATGTGAGGAGAAGAATCTAAAATTAAATCATCCTCTAGTCATGTTAATCTATGTTAAATGACTCATGGTCATTCAAGTTGGGGTCATTTTAAACTTATAAAGTAAGCAGACTTGTTTTAAAAAAAAAGTCATATAGATTGTACACATTGTAACAGATGTTTGTGAGTGCATTACAAGGTTGTAAAACATGAGTGGGGTTAGTTTGACATCATAAATGACAGGATTGAGTCACAAACAGCTGATTTAACCATCCAAATCTTAAAGAACACATTGCCAACCACTTGTAAAAATTTTTTTACTACTTTTTCTTCTATTATTTGTCAGATTTATGATTCAAGTTCCAGCTTTTTGTTTACTATTCATTTATGGGATGTGGGTAACGCTGGCTAGGCCAGCATTTATTGCCCATCCCTAATTGCCCTTGAGAAGGTGGTGGTGAGCTGCCTTCTTGAACCGCTGCAGTCCATGTGGGGTAGGTACACCCACAGTGCTGTTAGGAAGGGAGTTCCAGGATTTTGACCCAACAGCAGTGAAGGAACGGCGATATAGTTCCTAGTCAGGATGGTGTGTGACTTGGAGGGGAACTTGCAGGTGGTGATGTTCCCATGTATTTGCTGCCCTCGTCCTTCTAGTTGGTAGAGGTCGCGGGTTTGGAAGATGCGTCTAAGGAGCCTTGGTGCGTTGCTGCAGTGCATCTTGTAGATGGTGCACACTGCTGCCACTGTGCATCAGTGTTGGAGGGAGTGAATGTTTGAGGATGGTGTGCCAATCAAGCGGGCTGCTTTGTCCTGGATGGTGTGTAGTTTCTTGAGTGTTGCTGGAGCTGCATCCATCCAGGCAAGTGGAGAGTATTCCATCACACTCCTGACTTGTGCCTTGTAGATGGTGGACAGGCTTAGGGGAGTCAGGAGGCGAGTTACTCGCCGCAGGATTCCTAGCCTCTGTCCTGCTCTTATAACCACAGTATTTATAGGCTACTCCAGTTCAGTTTCTGGTCAATGGTAACACCCTGGATGTTGATAGTGGGGGATTCAGTGATGATAATGTCATTGAATGTCAAGGGGAGATGGTTAGATTCTCTCTTGTTGGAGATGGTCATTGTCTGGCACTTGTGTGGCGCGAATGTTACTTATCAGCCCTGGCCTGGATATTGTCCAGGTCTTGCTGTATTTCTACACGGACTGCTTCAGCATCTGAAGAGTTGCGAATGGTGATGAACATTGTGTAATCATCAGCGAACATCCCCACTTCTGCCCTTATGATTGAAGGAAGGTCATTGATGAAGCAGCTGAAGATGGTTGGGCCTAGGACACTACCCTAAGGAACTCCTGCAGTGATGTCCTGGAGCTGAGATGATTGACCTCCAACAACCACAACCATCTTCCTTTGCGCTAGGTGTGACTCCAACCAGCAGAGAGTTTTCCCCCAATTCCCATTGAGTTCAATTTTGCTAGGGCTCCTTGATGCCATACTCGGTCAAATGCTGCCTTGATGTCAAGGGCAGTCACTCTCACCTCATCTCTTCCGATCCCAATACTATGGTCCTGTATTACGAGCGTGAAGTTTTGCTATGGAGTTTTGTGTCGTAACCCAACCGAACATTTACTCAATTCTGCCTAATTTGGATGGCCGGGTTATTAAATTTGCTGGGGATTCATTCTGCTGGATCCCTACTGGATGATATCACTTCCAAAATCTTTCATCAGATGCAGAAACAGATGTAAATTTGTAGCCATTCTATAAGCAGGCCTTGTATGGCTCTTGAAGATGGTGTCATACCATTATTACCAGTAGCAACACTGGATGCTGGTATGTTTCAGGCACCGGAATTACAATGGCAGATGAGAGAGGATTTCAACTTTTAATCAAATGCCACACTTCCCATCCCCACAAGGGAACATAATGAATTTTGAGGTGGTGAATTATACTCCCAAGCCCCGCAGCATTTAAAAATGCACGCAAAAGCCTGATTCCTCTTCACTGGAGGCAACTGACCCTGATCTGGTGCTGATGGCTCTTGAGGCTTCTAGCAGGAGTTTCTCATCTCCACTCCAAGTCTGGGCCCTTTACACCAACAGCCTATTATTATAATAAATTAAAAGCAAAATACTGCGGATGCTGGAAATCTGAAACAAAAACAAGAAATGCTGGATTCACTCAGCAGGTCTGGCAGCATCTGTAGAAAGAGAAGCAGAGTTAACGTTTCGGGTCAGTGACCCTTCTTCGGAACTATTATAACAAGTTACCATAATTGGGCTGACTCCCACAGAACAGTTTGTTTGTAAGAGCCTTGACTTCCCAGCTTTGAGACAAACAGGTGGATGAATCATGTAAGCATTTCAATGCACAAAGGCAATTGAGTCAAGTGGGTGTAAATTTCTCGACAAGCTCCATGGATCACTCACCTTTGTGGAAAGATGGATTTCAGGCCTCAATGTAGTGACCTGAACCTGAGTTTATTTTATTTATTTTTATTTACTTTTTATTTATTTATTTATTTAGAGATACAGCACTGAAACAGGCCCTTCAGCCCACCGAGTCTGTGCCGACCATCAACCACCCATTTATACTAATCCTACACTAATCCCATATTCCTACCACATCCCCACCTGTCCCTATATTCTCCTACCACCTACCTATACTAGGGGCAATTTATAATGGCCAATTTACCTATCAACCTGCAAGTCTTTTGGTGGTGGGAGGAAACCGGAGCACCCGGCGAAAACCCACGCAGACACAGGGAGAACTTGCAAACTCCACACAGGCAGTACCCAGAATTGAACCCGGGTCGCTGGAGCTGTGAGGCTGCGGTGCTAACCTCTGTGCCACTGTGCAGCCCAGTTCTGGCAGGTGGGGAGTGTGTCAGCAATGAGGGGGTGGGGATAGGGATGATTGGTATACTCTAAAATTAGGGATATACTTCCTCTCTCTTTGGCTTCTCCCCTTGTTCTGCCCACTCCCCTCTCTCTTGTCTCTCCACCACTCCCTCCTCACCTCCTTTCCCTCTCATCTCCTCTACCCTTCCTCCTTAATACCTGGGCACTCCCCACCGCTGAAGCAAAGTTAATTACCCTCCAGAAAAATCCACACAGACGCTGTTCCTGTTCCCCTCCCTACCCTTCTTCTCTTTCTTTCCCTCCTCTGCCCTCTGTCTTTTTCACTCCCCCAATCCTCCTCATCTGCCCTTTCCCTCTGTGTCCACTTCACCCTTCTTTCCTCCCCTTCCTCAATTCCACCTCCCCTCCCTCTCTGCCTTCCCTCATCCCTACACTGTCACTTTCTTCTCTCCTTCTTCTAATCCTTGTCTCCCAATCCCCCTTCTCCTCTCCATCTCCCTTTTCTTATCATCCCATTCTGTCCTTCTCCATGTACCCTCCCCCATTCCTCTTCCCCTCTTTCAATCATCCTTCTTCTCTCCACCCCCCTCTTCCTATCTTCCCATTTTCTCCTTTTCCATGTACCCTCTCCCATTCCTCCCCCTTCTTCTACCCTTGCCCTTCCTTTTCCCCACTCCTCCTATTATCCTCCCTTTCTCTCTCCTCCTTCTCCTACCCTTCCCTAGACCATTCCCCTTTTTCACACTCCCTCCCACTCTCCTCTCCCATCAATCTCTCCCTGTCCCTCTTAACATTCGCTCCTCTCTTCTCCTTCCTAACCCCCCTCCCCTCCTCTCCCCTTTCCTCTCTGCCTTACCCTGTCCTGAGTCTCTCTGCCCTCCTTCATCCCTCTCCTCTTCATCTCTGCCTCACCCTGTCCTCACCTTCACCCCTTGGGCTGGATTTTAAGAGTGGCGGCGAGCTCAATAAAAGGCGGCCCACATGAGCAGGCCACACACCAAAGACCTAACGCAATCTCAAGCGCGGCGGCCCAGTTAAATAGCCGGGGTGGTCCAACACCCCTCCCCCAATCTTGTGGAGGGGGCGGGTTGTTCTTCCCTGGCAATGGCGTCAGCTGCCTGTGCGCAGGCATTTGCATCATTTTTAAAGGGCAGCCAGCCTGCCGCCTAATTCAAATTTTTAAACGCATATTAAATTAATAAATTTCTTACGCCCCTTTCTCACCCTCCCAATAACGATTACATTAACTAGTTGCCTTTTCCCCCCACAAAACACCTTTTACATCTGACCTTACCCCCCAAACTGCACGAAGTTTGAAGTTCAACCCTTCCCAACATTCCCTACACCCATTACGTGCATTTGAACCCAATCCTCCCCACGCCCCCCCCCCTCCCCCACCTACTGAAAATTTTACCTCTTCCCCCCTCACCACCAGTGTCACGGGACCTTTCCCTACACATGGATCTGAAGGCATGGGAGTGTCGACTGCCACACCAAAGATCGCGACGGACCCTCAAGATTGCAGATGAGTCTATGTTACTTAATTCATTTTATTCATTTGAATATTTTAATTGAGATCCTGTCGCTCAGTGGTGGGGTGGGGGGGTGGGGGTTGGGGGACACTGCTATGGAGCTTTGCTGCCACTAGGTGGATTGGGCTGGTCCCTCCTGGCGTCAAGGTCCATGGCAGGCCTCATCCGCACCCATCTTCAGGTCCCCCCATGACGGAACCCGATGCCGGGGGCACAACAAGATCCAGCCCCCCATTTCTCATGCGCTGCCCTATCCCTCCCCCACTCCTATCACTCTTTACTCTCCCTTCCTCTCATGTTCTTGTTAATCTGCGTTCCCCTTCTTTCTTCATCTGTCACTGAATCATTCCCCTCCCCATCCTTTTCTACCCCTCCTCTCCTTCCTGCTCTCTTTTATTTCTCCTTCCTCCTTCCCAACTCCTCTCTGCTTCAGATTCTTCCCTCTCCTAACTTCCCTTCCCATCAGCTTTCCTCTGCCTTCCTAACAGCATTTTGGGTGTACCTACCCCACATGGACTGCAGCGGTTCAAGTAGATGACTCACCACCACCTTCTCAAGGGCAATTAGGGATGGGCAACAAATGCTGGTCTAGCCAGCGACGCCCACATCCCAGGAATGAATTAAAAAAATCTCCCTCTAACTCTGCTTGACCTGAGAAGAACCCTTGGTCTTGATTCAACCTTATGTGCAACTCCATGGGATTGGACTAATATCAATTAAAATTCTTCCTCTTGCCTTCGTACATAGCAGTGTCATCACGAGGACTTCAATAGAATGGAATGATGGGTATGTGTGAAACTTTCATTATCAATGCTTTTGACCTGGAGAAGGACCCTTGGGGAATATAAGCACCGAACATCACACTTGGAGACTGTTGAGAAAGCAAACTTGAATTGTGTATCACTGGAATGAAATACAACAGGTCCATCACTGTTGGTTGGAATGAATCAACAGAAACATGCAAGTGTAACATAAAGTATTTTGGCGTAAGTGGATTTTCTTTCTCTGCACAGTATGGGTACCACTATGTGAAATAAGCTTCATGATGATACCATCAACAACATTTTGCACTCTTATGGCACCTTGAACATAATAAAACAATCCAAGGAGCTTTGTAAAGGCACAAATAACCAAATTCTGAGCTTTGCCTCGCGAAAGGCTATGGGTGCTGACCAAAGTCATAATTTAAAAAGTAGCTTTTTAGGAAGGTTTTGAAGAAGTGGAGAAAGTTACACTGACCCTGTAACCAGTTAATGTTTCATCCCAGTGATACATAGCTCAAATACACTTTTCAGATAAAACCCAAGTGTGATGTTGGCTGTTTGCATTCCCCATGGACCTGCTCCAGTTCAAATGGACGAAGTAGGAACATTTCATACACGCATCATTCCATTCTACTGAAATCCTGGGGAGAGAGTTTCAGAGTGTGAAGCTGAGAGTGGAGGGAAGGGGTCCGACAAGTTCAAAGTCAAAAAGACAAGAGGAGACACATAAGAGCACAAGAACACAAGAAATAGGAGCGGGAGTAGACCATATGGTCCGTCGAGCCTGCTCCACCATTCAATATGATCATGGCTGACTTGCCGGAGCAAAGGATAAACAAGTTTGGAGAAGTTGGGCTGGACAAAGCCATGCAGGGACTTGTAGATCAGAATAATGATTATGAAATTGAATTAAAAAACAACCAATAACTTAAACAAAAGCTGAAAATGCTGGAAACACATGCATAAAGAGAAAAAAAACTGGATAATATTTTCGGGCAGGGCTGTTTTTTCAGTCTTGAAAAAGCAATATAAGAGAATCACAAGCAATAGGTGGAACAAGCAATATAATCATACAAAGAGGGATATATCTGAAATGGATTATAGCTTGCTTAAAGGAAAAGCAGGGTAAATGCTAATGTAAGTTATACAAAATTGGTTCAGTATCAGGGAACAAAGGGTAATTGTTGATGGGTGTTTTGCGACTGGAAGGCTGTTTCCAGTGGGGTTCTGCAGGGTTCAGTATTAGGTCCTGTGCTTTTTGTGCTATATAGCAACAATTTGGACATAAATGTAGGGGGAATGATCAAGAAGTATGCAGACGATACAAAAATTGGCCGTGTGGTTGATAGCGAGGAGGATAGGTGTAGACTGCAGGAAGATATCAATGGAGTGGTCAGGTGGGCAGAAAAGTGGCAAATGGAATTTAACCCAGAGAAGTGTGAGATGATGCATTTGGGTAGGTCAAACAAGGCAAAGGAACACATAATAAATGGGACAATACTGAGAGGTGAAGAGGGAGTGAGGACCTTGGAGTATATGTCCACAGATCTCTGAAGATAGCAGGACAGGTCAATAATGTGGTTAAGACGTCAGATGGAATCCTTTCCTTTATTAGCTGAGGCATAGAATATAAGAGTATGGAGGTTATGCTGGAACTATATAAAACATTAGTTAGGCCACAACGTGAGTACTGTGTGCAGTTCTGATCACCTCATTAAAGAAAGGATGTAATTACACTGGAGAGTGTATGGAGGAGATTTACTAGGATGTTGCAAGGACTGGAAAATTGCAGTTATGAGGAAAGATTGGATAGGCTGGGGTTGTTCTCCTTGGAACAGAGAAGGCTGAGGGGATATTTGATTGAGATGTACAAAATTGTGAGGGGCCTAGATAGAGTGGATGTGAAGGGCCTATTTACCTTAGCAGAGAGGTCAGTGACTAGTGGCATAGATTTAAAGTGATTGGTAGAAGGATTAGATGGAAGATGAGGAAAACATTTTGTTACCCAGAGGGTGGTGTGGGTCTGGAACTCACTGCCTGAAAGAGGAGTGATAGAGGCAGAAAACCTCATCTCATTTAAAAGGTGCCTGGATGTGCACCTGTTGTGCCATAACCTGCAGGACTATGGACCAAATGCTGGAAAGTGGGATTAGGCTGGGTGGCTCTTTTGTTTCGGCTGGCACAGACCCAATGGGCCAAGTGTCCACTTTCTGTGCCATAAACTTTCTATGATTCTAACTTAGGAAGTACAAAGAAGCATTAACAAGATTTAACTATACAAGTGCAAATAAAGTAGTGAGAGGCCAAACCAAGGAAAAATGCAAGAAAATGGGTGCAAGACATATCTGAAATAAAAACAGGAAATGATGTCAAAGCAAAATGGGGGTAATTTTGACTTCAGGTCATAGCTTAAAATGCATGAATAATGGAATGACTTTTCATTCAGAAAGTTACAGTTGCAGAATGGCCTGTAGTGGGCAGAGTTTAGAGATTCACACATTATGAACAGATACTGTTAGTGTACAGCTTTAGAAATTGGGCTTGATATATTTTAGGATGCTGGTGCCTCAGAACATTTTTTCATGTTACAGTCAAGAGTCCATATATAGCAAAGGAGAGAGACGCTGAGTGGAATTCCTGCACATACCCAGGCAGGAGAGGGATGAAAATAGGAAACATCTCTGAGGAGACATTCATAAAACTGTAGTGTGATTTTGGAGTAATTTTGCAGAGAAATTATCATTGAGAAATGAAGTTAATTTGTAATTTTCAGGGCCAATCGGAAATTTCAGTTACGGGTCACATTGCATGCAATTAAATCAAATCTTCAGAATTAATTTTTTTTCTTTACTTCATCAGATGTGAGGGTGAGTAGGTGACATATTCCTGAAATGTATCCGACCTTGCATGGTTTTGAACACCTCTATCAAATCTCCTCTCCTCTCAACCTTTTCTTCTCTAAGGAGAACAGCCCCAGCTTTTCCAATCTATCCACGCAGCTGAAGTCTCTCATCCCCGGAACCATTTTCGTAAATCTTTTCTGCACCCTCTCCGATGGCTTCACATCCTTCCTGGTGCCCAGAGTTGGACACAATATTCCAGTTGAGGTTGAACCAGTATCTTATAAAGGTTCACCATAACTCCCTTATTTTTGTACTCTTTGCCTCTATTCATAAAGCCCAGGATCCAGTATGCCTTATTAACTGCTTTCTCAACCTGCCCTGCCACCTTCCATGATTTGTGCACATATACTCCAGGTCTCCCTGCTCCCACATATCTTAAAATTTAGAATTATATTCTTTATTTTATATTGCCTCTCCTCGTTCTGCCTACTACAATGTATCACTTCACACTTCTCTGCCTTAAATTTCATCTGCCATATGTCCACCGATTCCACCAGCCTGTCTATGTCTTCTTGAAGTCTATCACTATCCTCCTCACAGTTCACAATACTTACAAGTTTGATGTCATCTGCAAATTTTGAACTGTACCCTGCACACCCAAGTCTAGGTTATTAACATAGATCAAGCAAAACTCTGGTCCCTGTTGGCCAGGGGCTGCAAGAAGTACTGAGTCTGTTACAAACTGCTGAATAGCTTGTGAACTGAAGTAACCTGAGCTCAGACACTGCTGAGCAGCTCGTGAACTGAAGTAACCTGAGTTCAGACACTGGCCTGTGCTGGTAAAAACCAGTTTGAACTAATTAATTTATGTGAAAGACAAGGGAGAGATCACAAGAATAGAGCCTTATTTGGACACGGAGTGATACCGGGGTCCTTGGGCCTGGGCCAATAAGGAGAAGATACGAATGAGGTGAGCAGGCCTAAACCAACAGGAAAGAGACAGCACAGCTCGAAGAGATAAGAAAGAGAATAAGTATGGAGAATCTTGGGCATAGAGTCAGCGAGAAACTCCGGAGACCAACCATTGCAGAAGTGGAAGACCCTGTGTGAGCAATGTGGCGACGACGTAAAAGAGAGAATGGAACGCCTGGCCAGCGTCAGCTCTCCCCTTTTTCGGGTATTATCCTTTGTTTTCTGTGACTAGGTCAGGGAAGTTCAGAGGAACCTAGTGGGCGTGCGTATCGATTCTAGCTAGCTTTGTCATAAATTGTATAACCCAGTTTGAGTTGCATGCTTTTGTCTAACCAAGTGTATAAGCCTTATTCTTACATTGTACAACAACGTGAATGAAGTAAATTGATAGTTAAAGAAAGGACTGAGTTTCCTCCTCTTTGTACTAAGCCATTAACCGTAGCCGGTGGATTAGGTGGAGGGTGGCTCTTCTGTAACCCCGATATCCCAAAAACCCAGCCTGAGCCTGAATTAAGAGGACATAGTCCCACGTGACAGCCAGGATCAAGTGGGCGAAAGGAATAAAGGGGCCAAAGGGGAGTTGACTCCGCGCCACGGTCTACATCCCCATACCTACCCCAGAAAACCCCACTATATACCTTCCTCCATTTTGAAAAACAGCCACTCACCACTATTTTCTGTTTCCTGCCTCTCAGCCAACTTCATATCCATGCTGCCACTATCCCTTTTATTCCGTGGGCTTTGACTTGCAGCAAGAATTGTGTTCAGTACAAGAGTACAGCAAGTAGAAGCTGTATCTGAGTGTGCTCATAGACTAAGGAAAATCTTCTAATATCAAGAATCCACTGAATGTTCAGTAATTAAGTCTGGAGTTAGTGCGATCCAGTGAATAGTCATCCTATACAGTCTATCATCCAAAATATACTGTAGTGAATATTAAAGCCACTGCTTTTTGAAAGTTAACTGCTTAGTGAAGGTAAGGGAGCAAAGCATTGTGAACCAGGGGAGAGACTGAGGCGGAATATTCATAGGCAAGGGGAGGCAGGTTTGGGTGCGTGCAGGGAGTTAAATCCCCTAAAAATGACATTGGGCTAGGAGCCTGACATCATCCCACCCCTTCAGGGTTTTACCCGGGCGCATCTGAAGGCGAGTGTGGAACTCCTGTGCAGGTGTCGGGTAAGGCATTTAAATATTCTAATGGCCAATTAACAACAACAACAACTTATATCTATATTGCACCAATGGCTATGGGGAGAAGGCAGGGAAGTGGCACTAAGTAAATTACTACTTTGGACAGCATCACAGACATGACGGGCTGAATGACCTCCTTCTGTGCTGTAATAATTCTGCGATTCTGTGATTAATGTAATAAAATGCACAAGGCACTTCACAGGAATTTTAGATCCCCCCACCCCCGGGGATGAGCTAGGAGGCAAGGGGCACATTGTCCTGTCACACTGCAATTAAGTCAAGGGCGGGAAAGACAACCACGGCCTTCCCACCCAGAGGCCAGCTGAGACTCTTAACAGGCCTATTATTAGCCACTTAAGGGCCTCTTCAAGCCACGGGGTGGAGTGGCGGGTGGCCTCCTCCTCGCAGGGTGGTCGCCCAGTAAAAAAAAAACCTCCCTGCGGGCTTGGGTGGGGGAGCTTCCTCCGTGGCCAATCTGTGCAACATGGAGGGTCCCTGGCAGAAAATGACGCACCTTCCTGAACACCAGCCCCCGCCCTGCACTCATCGCCCAACCTCCCTCCCCCTATCGCCGGGCCCTGTCAGACTGGCCCGGTGACCATGTCTCAGTTACCTGAGGCCCAGTTTTCCAGCGCTGGGCCTGGTTCCAAGGCGTCCTGTAGTACCAGCAGTGGCCACTGCTCCCAGTGGTACTGCCAGTACTATTAAGCTGCCAGTCCTCTGATTACCAGCAGCTCCTGGAGGTGGGATCCCCATCCTTAAAGGGATGGGGATCCCGGCATTTGGCAGTTAGCTGCCCAAGCACCATTAAATAGAGCCAGGGGAGGCTCTGTAAAACTGAGGTGGGGATCTCTCCTCCTTTTCAGCCCAGCGCCAGGGGCACCCTGGCTCCACTAAATCCAGCTCAGACACTGAGCCATTTAAGGAGATATTAGGTTGGATGACCAAAGGCTTGGTCAAAGAAGTAGGTTTTAAGGAGTGTTTTAAAGGAGGTCGAGAGGCAGAGTGGTGCAGGGAGGGAATTCCAGAGTTTAGGGCCTAAGCCACTGAAGGCACTGCCACCAGTGGTGAAGTGATTAAAATCAGGGATGCTGAAGAGGCCAGAATTAGATGAGCGCAGATATCTCAGAGGCATGTGGGGCTGAAGCAGATTACAGAAATAGAGAGGAGCCAGGTCATGGAAAGATTTGAAAACAAGTATGAGAATTTTAAAATCAAGACCGAGTTGCTTGACCGGGGGCCAATGTAAGTCAGTGAGCACAGGGGGGATAGCTGAACGAGACATGGTGCAAATTAAGACACAGACAGCAGAGATTTGGCTGAGGTCAACTTTACGGTGGGTGGAATGTGGGAGACCAGCCAGGAGTGCATTGGAAAAGTCAACTCTGGGAGTAACAAAGGCTTAAATGAATTAAGTTTGGTTTTAACTAAGCATTCAGGATTTAACAGGCAGCGGACCTATATCCTGAACTGTGTGGAGCTCGCCAGAGCCACCGAGGCAATTGTACAGCAAGCGGTGCTTCCTCAGTGAAACTGAAAGGCTGGGAAGCCTTTGATCAGTGAAACTGAAGAGTTGCAGCCATGACCAGGTGATAGGCTGCTGCTCACAGCACTCCTCAGAGAGTGTTTTCAGTGCTTCTCTGGTGATTAACAAGTTCTTGCATGTCACTTCACCTGTCTAGCACTTCATTCACCTTCAACTGTACTTCCCTGTTGCCAACCTTCATCACAATATGGGAGCAGCTTCTCCAGCTCTCTCTGTTCATCTGATAAAGAGCAAGAGGAGCAGCAACACCAACACCAGCACCAACTGCCTTCTCCTCTCCACGTGCTGCGTCACAGGGCAAAGGGAATAGACACAGTGATCCAATCCAAGGAGGCAACACAGGCTCTACAGGCATAGGATCAGCTCTCTTGACATGTGTGAGTATGTGTGCCTCAGGAGGCTGTCATCTGCAGCCTCCTGGAACAAGATCTCCTTCCCAGTGGGCCAGGTGGGCATACATTGCCAATGGCGGTCAAGGTGCCTGTCACTAGAAGGTCATCCCCCTGGGTCTCTGCCTCTCCCCAAGTTTGCCTGCCCTCTTCCCCTGCAAGCAGAAAAAGCAGAGAGTTATGGGTTTTAGCAATGGCTTGTGTGGATAGCAAGGAAGGACAACATTTGTGGAGGATGATGACTGTGAGGCATGGGTATGAGAGGGCAATAGGACAAAGGTGAGTGTGAGTGTTGGCTGCGCAAATGAAGATGTCAAAAGGTGCACAGAGAGGGAGGAATGAGTGGAGCTGCAAGGAGTGTTGTTCTGAGGGGTACTGTGCAACGGAATGCTGGGAAAGTCAGAGTGTGGGCCTTGGCACCTGAAACTGGTATGCCACTCACCTTCCTCATCCTCCTGAGGTCCTGGATCCTTGGTGCACTGCCTCCAGGTTGGAGGAACCATACTTTTGCTGCTGACTTCCTCAGTCACTTTCATCCAGGCTTGCTTGGTTGGAGAGGTTGTCCTCTTCCTCCCATCTTAGGGAAAGATCACCCCACTGCAGACCCTCAGATCCCTCAACGGGGTAAGAGGCCTTCCCAGATCTCCTCTCCATTCCTGTGGTTGCTGCAACCTTAATAATCCATGAGCAGGTGGGGTCCCTTTAGTTTGAAATCATTTCTTTGAGACATCCAGTGCGTGATCCTGCCCCCCTACCTCATTATGGTGGGAACCCGGAGGTGAACACTAATGCTGTGGCTCAGTTAAAGCGCCTCAGCAAAGGCCAGTGTAGAGTCCAATGGGTCCCCAACCCCTGAGTGGTCCCGCCGTTTTGGCAGGGACTAAATTCAGAAAATTCCACCCGGAGTCCTGAAATTGTACTGTTGAGGCAATATTTCTTTTAGTGTGTGTATATATGTATTTATACATAAATAAAAGGGGAGATGGAGGATAAATATTGCCAGGAAAAATGAGGGGAAAACGTAATGCAAGCCAAATACAAAGGCTATGAAAAGAGAAAAGGAACAGGAATAAAAAGAAAACAAGGTTGCATCTGACTAAAGTCCAGGGTTTGTGCGTTTTGAAAAGCCTCAGATCTCAGTGGAATAGTATCAGGAACCAAACTTCTTAAATTACAAAGGGAAATGCTGAAATTGGAATTAATCTGGGCAGTGATACTAAAGGCTTAGTGATACTAATAATGCAGCTTAGAGGCCATGCTGCCAATCTGTCCTGGCATGGATAGAAGATTGTCTAGTGAACAGGAAACAGAGAGTAGGCATAAATGGATCATTTTCTGGTTGGCAAGATGTAACGAGTGGTGTGCCACAGGGATCCGTGCTGGGGCCTCAACTTTTTACAATATATGTAAATGACTTGGATGAAGGGACCAAAGGTATGGTTGCTAAATTTGCTGATGACACAAAGGTAGGTAGGAAAATAAGTGGCGCAAGTGGTTAGCATCGCAGCCTCACAGCTCCAGTGACCTGGGTACTGCCTGTGCAGAGTTTGCAAGTTCTCCCTGTGACCGTGTGGGTTTCTGCTGGGTGCTCCAATTCCCTCCCACAACCAAAGACTTGCAGGTTGATAGGTAAATTGATGCTGGTAAATTGCCCCTAGTGTAGGTAGGTGGTAGGAGAATGGTGGGGATGTGGTAGGAAATATGGGATTCATGTAGGATTACTATAAATAGGTGGTTGTTGGTCAGCACAGACTCGGTGGGCCAAAGGGCCTGTTTCAGTGTTGTATCTCTCTATGACTCTAAGAGCACCGAAGGAGGCTACAAAATAATATAGATAGGTTAAGTGAGTTGGCAAAGCTCTGGCAAATGGAGTATAATGTGGGAAAATGTGTAATTGTCCATTTTGGCAGGAAGAATAAAGAAGAAGCATATTATCCAAATGGTGAGAGATTGCAGAGCTCTGAGATGCAGAGGGATCTGGGTGTCCTAGTACATGAATCGCAAAAGGTTAGTATGCAGGTACAGCAAGTAATTAGGAAAGTTAATAGAATGTTATCATTTATTGTGAGGGGAACTGAATACAAAAGTAGGGAGGTTAACAGCTCTGTGGATGTACCTACCACACATGGACTGCAGGGGTTCAAGAAGGCAGCTCACCACCAGCTTCACAAGAGCAATTAGGGATGGGCAATAAATGCTGGACTAGCCAGCAATGTCCACATCCCATGAATGAAAAAAAAAATGCTTCCGTTATACAGGGCATTGGTGAGACGACATCTGGAGTACTGTGTACAGTATTAGTCTCCTAATTTAAGGAAGGATATAAATGCATTGGAAGCAATTCAGAGAAGGTTTACTCGACTAAAACCTGGAATGGGTGGGTTGTCTTATGAGAAAAGGTTGGACAGGCTAGACTTGTATCCATTGGAGTTTAGAAGAGTAAGCAGCGACTTGATTGAAACATATAAGATCCTGAGGGGTCTTGACAGGGTGGATGTGGAAAGGATGTTTCCTTTTGTGGGAGAATCTAGAACTAGGGGTCACTATTTAAAAATAAGGGGTCGCCCATTTTAGACAGAGATGAGAGAAAGTTTTTCTCTCAGAGGGTTGTGAGTCTTTGGAACTCCCTTCCTCAAAAGGCGGTGGAAGCAGAGTCTCTGAATATTTTTAAGGCTGAGGTAGATCGATTCTTGATAAGCAAAGGGGTGAAAAGTTATTGGAGGTGGGCAGGAATGTGAAGTTGAGATTACAATCAGATCAGCCATGATCTTATTGAATGGCGGAGCAGGCTTGAGGGGCTGAGTGGCCTACTCCTGCTCCTAATTCGTATGTTCGTTAGTCCTTCACCAGAATGCTGGTCTTGCTCCATCAAAAGAATACAGGGCTATCCCAATTAAAAGAAAACACCTTTCAGGACAGAAAAGTCCTTTAAAATAGATTTAATCGATCCCCTGTCTGAATATTTTTCTCTTCTTGTGAAGAAGTGCCTGAACTCCACTTAATTGCCCATTGAATGATTAAAATCAGGAGCTCATTGTATGGGATACTTGGAGTGGAGAACTGGAGAAAAGTCACTTGTTGGGATTATGGCTCTTCGAGATTCAGGTGCTCTATGGATCAGACATCATGCAGGTTATATCACTCCCCTGGGAGTGCAATGGTTTCCTGTGAGCGGGAGCTTTTGAGTAATTATTTGAAAATACTCGACGGAAAAAGCTGGCGGCGGGAGTTGGGGGGAGACGTTGGCAACATGTTGAGGTAGTATTTCCTCTTAGATGTAACTAACCACCTGCGCAGAGCAGTTAGAAAAAAAAATTGGCAAGGACGATTGTGTGCCCATAAAGGTTCCCATCATGATTTTCAGCCCATTTCACCTAACACACTGAGTTGTTCCTTGTTTAACATCTCTCAAGGTTTATCTAGAAAAATGCGGTCATCTTTTGAAGCTTTGGGCAGAATTTTCTGATGGGCATTGAGACCCCGATGTTGGACCCATATGGGGGTCTCAAGCCTGCCCATGTCAACGTGCCCACCAATGTAACCTTTCAGGAAGCAGCCTCCTAATTGGCCACCTCTGCGCTCGCCATCCTATTATATTGTTGCAGCGATGTCAGATCGGCAAGTTCACAGGTAGAGACTGGCACTGCCGAGGCAGGCATGTGAGCGTGAGGGAGGCTCAACATCGAGGCACCCTCCGCTGCCTGCATTGAAGTTATAAATTAAAGAGGCCCAAGCCGGTCGGGCCAACGGGTTGGAGGGGTAGCCCCTCTGCAGGCCTATTCACAAACAAGGATGCAGCTTTTCATCCCCTCGGCCCTGTGCCTGGGACATGGAGTTTCCTGCTCCAATGACTCCCTGGCCTGCTACTGGAAGGCCACCTCAATTGAACTGCTGGCCTCCATACTTGGTGGGGATGGAGGGCTGCTCTGATGTCGGTAAACATTGGCACTGGTGCAAAATGGCCCCCAAGTGGGGCTTTAATTGGACTAATTGATTGCCTGCCTCTGGTTCCCAGTCCACCCCTGGGAATGGGCCCCCCGGAGTCAGGAATGCATTGGAGAGCCAGCCTGAGATTGCTCCCCGTTATTTTCCCAGCCTGCCCGCCTCCAACACCACCCTTTACTTTTTAATTATATCTGTAATGGGCAGTGTGATAAAACTTGAACCATTGAGTTTCAAACCACATGGTACAATCATTTAGCTTAAATCATATGATTCAATTGAAGAAACCTAACATCCATCAACCAGCTGCCAGAAAACAAAACACCACCAAACTCTCTCCCACATGCTCAACCAAAGTAGGTTGCAATGTGCTTGAAGTATGTTTCAAGGCTTTGACTCAACTCTAAGTCTCTATGTTTAGAACGTTAACATGATATATAACTGCCTCGTAAAATGTTTGCTTCTTCAGAATAATTGAAGAATTATTTAAATGTAAATAGAGTAAACCATTCCATTTGAAAAGAAAATAATAACTGATGGGTCTCTTGTTCCAAGATAAATGGAGTTAGCTGGATGCATTCTGTTGTATAAGAGGTGGCAGACAGTCAGGGTCATTAATATTTCTCAATATCTGTGCTCCAAACATGGTCTCCTGATATTATGCCAGGTGTTTTCATCCTGATGTCAATCCACTCAGTCTAACGTAATAGAACTTTTTAATAATTCTTGAATCCTACATTCAATAGACTGCAGGAATCAATCATACATCAAGGGCAAAAGGTGGCCATAATGTTGTTCCACAACTTCTAGCGTCAGATGTATGGAGAGTGCTCGATCCAGCAAAATCAAATCCATGCGAGTTTTACTTGAGGATTGATTTAATAAAATATCGAATTCACATACCACATATGTTATACCATGTCAAATTAGCCCTAAAGTGATCAATATATCATTATACGTAAAACTAATAATACAATGAGCTCCTGCTTAAAGAAATGTTGTATTTGGATATATCAATGTGCAGAAAGGAAATAAAATTATCCAACAATCCTGCTATTGTGCCACATTTTAAAGGTGTTTTTTCTTTCTGTCCTTTGACAATAAAACACTTCCAAATGGGAGGACAATTAACCTCTTTCCATTACTTTTCTTGAGCCACTGTGAGTGTGTTAACATGGGGATTTTACCTCCCTTATGTAAATGTGCTCAGCCTACATTTACCAGGCACAAATCTGGGTGCTAACCCATGCCCTATCACTTTAGCAGAAGGCAGTACTCTGTTACCTATTATAACTGTTGGAATGTGCAGGGCTGAATTTTCCTCCTATTCATAGGTTAACGATGGGGGATGATTGCCACTTGCCTGTCTGGCTGAGGGGCATGGTGATGCATTGGTTAATATTACTGGGCTAGTAATTCAGTAGAATGTAAGTTCAGATCCCAACATAGCCATTTGATATTTTAAATTCAGTTTTTTAAAACCTGAAACATTTTTTAAAAAGCTGATAGCAGCCAAAGTGACCATGACGCAGTTGTAAATTTCCACCTAATGATCCTTAAGGAGGGTAACCTCCTATCTTTACTCATTCTTGCCTATATGTGACTCCAGAGCCACACCAATGAGGTTGACTCTGAACTACCTACTAAAGTGGCCTGGCAAGGTACTCAGTTGGATCAAGCTGTTCAAGCAGAAGGCTTACCAACACCTTGGCAGGGCAACTAGGAATGGGCAATAAATGGCAGCCTTACTAGAGGTGCTGTCATGCCAAGAATGAGTAATAAAAACAAAACCTGATGCTTTTTGTTGAAGTGTCTCTCATTGAGAATGCAGATCAGATTTGCAGCAGCCAAAACCACAGCTCATTGGATTACCATGCTGGGAGGGAGGGAAATTAAGTTGTGCAGCAGAATTGAAAACTGCAGCTGATTAAAGCTTGAAAGACTTTTGGGAATTCTGGAAGCATATTGAGGAAGAGAAAGTCAGCCAGAGTGTCTGAAAGAGCAGCAGCCTTAAGGAGGGGTTGGGGGCCAAGGAAGGGGGGACAGCAGTAGAAAGGGTTGTTGGATTTTTAGATGCATCTGGGGATCTTTTGATGGAGCCTAGAAAGTCCTAGAAAGGACTCATGGGTCGGAATTTTAAGGCCCCCCAACGAGCGGGCGGGAGGCAGTGGGGGTGGGGTGCCGAAAAACTGAGTGGGAGCCGGGGGTTGCCGTTCCTGATGCCTTCCCGCCTCCACTGCAATTTTACATGGGGTGTCGACTGTGAGAAACAGCCTGCCCAGCCCTGTCCAATCAGAGTTCTTAACTGGCCAATTAACTGCCACTTATGGGCCTCCTCCCACTGCCAGGCATTTTACCCACGGCGAGTGGATGGCAAAGGCCCCAAGAACACCGTCATTGTGGGCTGGTGTGGGGGGTGGGGTGGGGGTGGCGTATGATCAGGCATTCTGTGCTCCACAGAGGGCTGCCCCTGGAGCCTCAACACCCCCAACGCACAACACCACCCCCCTCCCCCCACAGCCTCGCCAAGGCGCGGCCAACTGTACCCAGTGAGACCCAAAAAACTTACCTTCTTTCCGTGGCCGTCCTTCTTGCCTAACAAGGCAAGGGAATATACAATGTATGGTAGGATCCTAGGAAGTACAGAAGGTCGGAGGGACCTTGGTGTACTTGTCCATAGATCACTGACAGCAGCAGCACAGGTAGATAAGGTGGTTAGGAAGGCTTATGAGATACTTGCTTTTATTAGCCGAGGTATAGAATATAAGAGCAGGGAGGTTATGATGGAGCTGTATAAAACGTTAGTTAGGCCACAGCTGGGGTACTGTGTACAGTTCTGGGCATCACACTATAGGAAGGATGTGATTGCACTGGAGAGGGTGCAGAGGAGAATCACCAGGATGTTGCCTGGGCTGGAGCGTTTCAGCTATGAAGAGAGACTGAAAAGGCTAGGGTTATTTTCCTTAGAGCAGAGAAGGCTGAGGGGGGACCTGATTGAGGTACACAAAATTATGAGGGGCATTGGTAGATCAGATAGGAAGAAACCTTTTCCCTTAGCGGAGGGGTCAATAACCAGGGGGCAAATATTTAAGGTAAGGGGCAGGAGGTTTAGAGGGGATTTGAGGAAAAATATTTTCATCCAGAGGGTGGTTAGAATCTGGAATGTACTGCCTGAAGAGGTGGCAGAGGCAGGTACCCTCACAACATTTAAGAAGTAGTTAGATGCGCACTTGAAACACCATAGCATACAAGGCTATGGGCCAAGTGGTGGAAAATGGGACTAGAATAGATAGGTGCTTGATGGCCTGCACAGACACGATGGGCCGAAGGGCTTGTTTCTGTGCTGTATGACTCTATGACTCTAAGATAAAAAAAATATCATTTACTATGCAAATCTTTTACTAATAAATTAATAATGACTCTCCTTAGCTATGAAGCCTGCTCTATCGTTAACTGAGTGAAAGGAAATCTGCACGGTTCACAAAAAGAAATGCGGAAAAGAAAGACGTACATTTCTATAGCCTCTTTCAAAACCTTAGAACCCTCCCAAAGGGCTTTCCAGCTAATGATATACTTTTTGAAGTGTAGTCACTGTTGTAATGCGGGAAAAGCAGCAGCCAATTTGTGATAGTGGTTGAGGGATAAGTATTGGCCAAGACACTGTGGAGAACTCTGCTGTTGTTCTTCACACTAGCGCCATGGGAACTTTTACATTCATCTTAGAGGGTAGACAAGGCCTTGTTTAATATCTCATCCAAAAGACAGCTCCTCTGACGGAGCAGCATTTCCTCAGCACTGTAATAGAATGTCAGCCTAGATTTTGTGCTCATTTCTCCAGAACCAAAAATGTACCACTAAATCCAAATTGCCTACCGTAACAGGTTGTGCTAATCGTGAAAAAAAGTTGTAAGGAAATCTGCAGCTACAAGAATTATAGTTGTGGGTTGGCAGCAGATAGCAGGGTGAAGTGTAATTGGCTCCATTACTGTCATCTCTCCATGCAAAAAGTAAAAGATGGCAAAATGCATCTGGAGGAGGAACACCCAATTTGTGAAGTTAAAGTGAATATTTGAATGCACACAGGAGAAGGCGTGAGAGACAGCAGAGTGGAAGGGCAGTGTCAAGCATAGTGTGATAAAGGCAGCACCACGAAAAACATAGCTTGTTTCAGCTTCATGTAGAATATCAGCGTATTTGAGTGGTAATTGACTTAGCTGATACTTCTTCATAGACATGTGATTGTTTACATAGCTAAAGAAGCTTTTCCATTGAAGACTTGCAGGAGAACCAGTCCAAAGTGTAATTGGACCCTTCAAGCATCACAACTCCTGCTGCTGTCTCACTAGACAGGATGGAGGAAGTAGTCAACCAGTCACAAGGGTTTACACTGGATGAATCATTAAACACTTGTGAGTATTATGACCTGGATGTGAAAGGGGGAGAGTGATCTGTTCCTTGTTCGAAGGTGGATAACATAGGGACCAAGATCCCAGTGGCCAAGATTTCAAAAGAACAATGATCTGGGAACATCAACTGATATGCAAGTGCTGGAGACAGTTTTACGCATATGATCGAGATGATGAGATAAGTGGGATGAGTCCATTGCATGCATTTACAACACAAGGCAGAAAGTTTGTCAAGTAATACAGAATTCCTTAGAGAGTGTGGCAGCAAAGTGGCAGGAGAAGGTGCTAAGTGTATTTGTAGCTTCTGCCGTGGTAGCTGCCACTGCTTCAACAGATAGCTAAGGGCTTCCAAGACTTAATTGGAACTATTTAGTTTGTTTTCACATTGACCAGTAGGACATCTGAGTCTTTGTCTGGCACCAATGTGCTGCAAGGAGTGGTAACATATGTTGTCTCAACTGAGAGTGACAATGAGCCCATTTCCTTAGTGGCCTCTGTAACGCCAGCACATTAGAAAGTTTGGGACCTGGACCCAGTGACCCTTAGATATTGCAAGAGAAATCCTATTGGAAATATTTCCCTCAGAGAGAGAGACAACAGCTTCACTGAAATATGAGCTACTTCAGTCCTCAAGGCATCGAGGGGAACCTTCCCAGCCACTGAACTCTCAACCTCACTTCACATAGGGAGCACCTCTCATAATTAGAAGCGAAGTTAGCTAGCAAAACAGTGGCAAGGTGCAGGGCACAATGAAAATGAAAGTCCTAAAAAGATAATTGGAGTGTGGGGGAGAGGGGCGGGGATGGAGAGGGACCAGATTTAAGGGACGGAGTTTTATTTGTCTTAATTATTATTAAAAGAAATTGGCTAGAAGTTGTTTTCGCCTTTCTTTAACTGTATTAATGCACCTCTTGCTCCACCTCCTTTGCCACATTGCACCCTCCTGCTCTTGTGGGATTGGAGAACCACCTCCTTTTTGATCAACATGACATTCAGCTTCAAGAAGTAAGAACATAGCAACATCTTGTGGGCTGTATTGAAGGATTCACCAGATTTGTCCAGCATCGAAAACAAAACTTCACAATGCCAACAGTCTGCTTAATCACACTTTTTGAAGTCTCATGGGCCTCATTATATTTGTTCTGCCTACTAACTGTAAAAGTTGTACTGAAGCCATTAGCCATAAATGTAGAGGATATTCCTAGAATCATAGAATTTTACAGCACGGAAGGAGGCCATTCAGCCCATTGTGTACACGCTGGCTGACAGGAACCATCCAGCCTAATCCCACTTTCCAGCTCTTGGTATGCTGCCTTGTAGGTTACGGCACTTCAAGTATATATCCAAGTTTTCTAAATGTCATGGCAGTTTCTACCTCTACCAGCCTTTCAGGCAATGAGTTCCAGATCCCCACCACCATCTGGGTGACAAAATGTCCCCTCAAATCCACTCTATAACGTCCTAGCTCTTACCCTAAATCTATGCCCCCGGTTACGGATCCCTCAACCAAGGGGAATATGATCTTCCTATCCACTCTATCTAGACTCCTCAAAATTTTATACACCTCAATTATGTCTCCCCTCAGCCTCCTCTGTTCCAAAGAAAACAACACTAGTCTATCCAATCTTTCCTCATAACTAAAATTCTCCAGTCCAGGCAACATCCTTATAAATTATCTCTATACTCTCTCTGATGCAATCACATCTTTCCTATAGTGCGGTGACCAGAACTGCATGCAGCACTCCAGCTGTGCCCTAATTAGTGTTTTACACAATTCCAGCATAACCTCTAAAATAAGAGCAAAATACTGCGGATGCTGGAGCTCTGAAATGAAACAGAAAGTGCCGGAAATATTCAGCAGGTCTGGCAGCATCTGTGGAGAACAAAACAGAGTTAACGTTTCAGGTTTGCGACCCTTCAACACATAAAATTCAGCCCACTGTCTCCATCAAGAAGTTCAGAAAGGCTCCCACTGTTTAGGGTCTTCACACTTCCGATTATGACCTTACTAAATAAACATGGGCCACCCTTTGATTGGTTACCACCCTAGCCAGCATCTCAAACCAGGTGTTTTCATTTTTGTCATTCATTCAAAAAAATCAATTTCCAAATTAAAGGTTACCTCTAGAAAATTAATATAAACCATGAACCAGGTGATCGTAACACAATCTATAGCTTTCTTCTTCATCATCAACCATAGGGCCAATTTTACTGTCAGCTGCAAACTTCTTAATCATTACCTCCTACATTCAAGTCCAAATCATTGATATATAGCAAAAAAAGCAGGGGACCTAGTACTGAGCTCTGCAGAACTGCACTGGAAACAGCCTTCAAGTCACAAAAACACCCAACGATCATTACCCTTTGTTTCTTGCCTCTGAGCCAATTTTGGACCCAACCTGCCACTTTGCCTTGCATCCCAAGTGCCTTTAGTTTGTGAACAATCTGCCACGTGGGACCTTATCAAAAGCCTTGCTAAAACCCATCTAGACGACATCAAATGCACTGCTGTCATCAATCCTCCTTGTTCCCTCTCAAAAAATTCAATCATGTTAGTCAGACTCGATCTTCCCTTAATAAATCTGTGCTGTCTTTGACCAAACCTTGTATTTCTAAATGAAGATATACTCTGTCCCTCAGATTTTTTCCATTAATTTTCCCAACACCGAAACTAGGCTGACTGGCCTGTGATTACTCAGTCTATCCTTTTCTCCCTTTTTAAACAATGGTACAATATAAGTCGTCTGGCACCACACCTGTAGCCAGAGAGGATTTGAAAATGATGATCAGAGCCTCCACTATTTCTTCTTTTGCTTCTTTTAACAGTTTAGGATAAATTTCATCCAGGCCCATGAATTTATCCACCTTCAAAGATGTTAAACACCTTAATACTTCCTCTCTCACTGTTAATTTCATCTAATATTTCACACGCTTCCTCCCTGATTGCAATGACTGCATCATTCCTCTCTTTTGTGAAAACAGATTTATTAAGAACCATGCCCACGTACTCTGTCTCCACACATAGGTTTTCCTTTTGGTCCCTTTATTTCTTAGCCTCTTGCTCTTTATGTATTTATAAAAAATCTTTGGGTATTCCTTGATTTTGCTTGTGAATATTTTTTCAAGCCCTCTCTTTGCCTTCCTAATTTCCTTTTTAATTTCATCCCTTTATATACTCCTTTAGGTTTTTTGCAGTATTTGTCACAAGCTTTCCTTTTTTTTCTTTAGCCTCTCCTTTAAGCTACTTGGTGTCCAGGGGGCTCTGGATTTGTTTATCATATTGCTGTGAACCATCACCATCTCTTCCATAGAACAACAGAACCATAGAAATATTACAGCACAGAAAGAGGCCATTCAGCCCATCGTGTCTGTGCCAGCTGAAAAAACTAGTTGCCCATTCTCATCCCACCTTCCAGCACCTGGTCCGTATCCTTGCAGATTACAGCACTTCAGGTGCAGGTCCAGGTACCTTTTAAATGAGTTGAGGGTTTCTGCCTCCACCACCGATCCAGGCAGCGAATTCTTGACACCCACCACCCTCTGGATGAAAACGTTTTTCCTCATGCCCCCTCTAATCCTTCTTCCTTGATTGCCTCCCACTGATCTGGCACTGTTTCCAGTTCACTTTATCTAAATCACATCTCAGCTTAGTAAAATTAGCCTTTTCCCAATTGAGAACCTTTATTCCTGGTCTATCTTTGTCCTTTTCCATAACTACCCTAAATCTAACTGAATTATGATCATTTCCACAATGTGCTCCCCAACTGATACACCTTCCAGCCAGCTTCATTCTGTAAAACTAATCCAGAACTTTCCCCTCTCTTGCTGAGCTTGCAATGAACTGGCTAAAAAGTTCTCCTGAATACATTTTAAGAAATTTGCTCCCTCTTTGGCTTTTGCATTAATTCTATCCCAGTTAATATTACGGTAGTTGAATCTCCCCACTATTACTGCCCTATTGTTTTTGCACTTCTTAGAGATTTGCCTACATATTTGTTCTTCTATCTCCCACTGATTGTTTGGGGGGTCAATAGTATACTCCCATTAGTGTGATTGACCCTTTTCTGTTCTTTGTTTCAACCCATTGGGCCTTATTTAATGATCCTTCTACCATATAATCCCTCCTCATAGCTACAATTGTTTCATTAATCAATATTGCAAACCTCCCCTCCTTTTCTATCCCCCACTCTATCTCATTTGAAAACCCAATAACCAGGAATGTTGAGCTGCCATTCCTGCCCTTCTTTCAGCCATGTCTCAGTAATAGCTATAATCTCATACTCCAATGTTTCAATCTGTGTTCTCAACTCATCTGCCTTATTCTCTGGACTTCTTGCATTGAAGTATATACCATTTAGCACTGCCAAACTCCCTTGTTGTCTATTTTCTAGCCTTTGTTTCCTCTGCTTTCCAAACATGCTTACTAATTCTCTGCCTTCCATTTCAAACATTTCTTCTCTCCCTCCTAGATCTACATGCAGGTTCCCATCCCCCTGCCAAGCCAGTTTAAACCCTCCCCAACAGCACTAGCAAAATCCCCTGTGAGGATATTGGTCCTGGCCCTGTTGAGGTGCAACCGATCCAATTTGTACAGATCCCATGTCCCCCAGAAGTGGTCACAAAGTCTCAGGAATCAAAAGCCCTCCCTCTTGCACCATCTATTCAGCCACATATTCATCAGCTGTATCTTCCTATTTCTGTACTCACTAACATGTGGCATTGGGAGTAATCCAGAGATTACTAGCTTAGAGGTCCTGCTTTTCAATCTCTCTCCTAGCTCCCTAACCTCTGCCTTTAGGACATCATCCATTTTTCTGCCTATGTCATTGGTGCCAATATAGACCATGACCTCTGGCTGTTCACCCTCCCTCATCAGAATGTCCTGTAGCCGCTCAGTGACATCCTTGGCCCTGGCCTCCGGAGGCAACATTCCACCCTGGAGTCATGTCTGCAGCCTCAAAAGCATCTGCCTGTTCCCTTCACTATCAAGTCCTCTACCCACTAATGCTTTTCCCTTTTTCTTCCCACCCCCCTGTGCAGCTGAACCACTCATGGTGTCGTGGACATGGCTATGTCTGCACACCCCTGAGGAACTATCACTCTCACCAGTATTCAAAACTGAATACAGTTGGAGAGCAATATGCACACAGGGGTCCCTGCCCTGCCTGGTTGGTCTTCCTTGTCCTTCTGTCAGTTATCCATTCCCTCTCTGTCTGCATATTTTCAAACTGTGGGGTGACTCTGTCCAGAAACGTGCTATCCAGGAAGCTCTCAGCCTCGTGGATGCCTCTTAGTGACTGCAGATTCCACTCAAGCTCTGAAACCTGGAGCTTGAGCCGTTGTAACTGGCAACACTTCCTGCACATGTGGTCGTCCAGGCCATGGGAAACGTCCAGGATTTCCCACTTGGCACAAGATCTGCATTCCAAGGGACTGAGGTGCACTGCCAAGCCTTTACCTTCTACGCTATTAACTAGAAACAATTACCAGCTACTCATCAATCGGCTCCTTCCCTGGTTGTGACATCACAATAACTGTTTTGTAGATGTTGCTTTTGCTGTTGGTGATTTTGCTGGAGGCTCTCCTGCTTTAACTCCTCGGTCACTGAATTCCGTCTCGGACGGGTCTGCCACCACTGCTGCTGCTGGTGATTCCTGATCACCAGTCAACCATCCTGATGGTTTGAGTTATCAGAGATGCTATGGTGTATTATCACATGATAAAAGCATTGGTACAGTTTCCTGGCTAGTACTCATTACTATGCAGAATAAGACATCACACATTGGCTAGATGCTGATAGAATGAAAACCTTTTACTATTAATGAAATTGAGTGGGTTACCATATGGGATTTTTAAGGCCACATAGGGATCTGTTAGTTGCTCCCTGCACCTTTGAGACCATGTCAACTATAGAATTAGATTGTTTACTCTTTGTTTTTCAGATTTCATAGAGAAGGTATTAAACTATAAGGCCCCATAGGCTCCTATATATAGTAGTGAACTGTTGTCCAACTAATGTAACCAAAGTCAACTGAAGCTGCCTGGAAAGGTCCAATGGCAAATAAAATTCATACTGTGGTCACTTTCAATGCTACAAACAATGCTGTTCTCCTCACTTGGCTGCAGGGATTCTGCCTGCAGCTGCCTTAACTCCCCAATAGCCCTGGGGGAAGTGCAGTCTTCCAAGGTACTGTCTTGGACTGTAAACCCTGTGGAGTGGGTATTTATGTGTTGGAAATAAACATCTTCAAACATCAAACAATTTAAGCTCTTCCTTCTCATAAAATTATTGGATCTTACAACATAAAAAGAGGCCATTTGGCCCATTGTGGCTGTGCCAGATCTTTGAAAGAGCCTCCTTTTCTTACACGGGAAGATAGGAACCTATATTTTCAATCCAGGGTGGGGAACTTGACATGACATGATTTAAAAATGCAGATGGCCTAATTGATCCGGGGGCAAGGTCAGTGCCCAATTATAGGCGCCAGGAGCTGCCTGGAGGTGGGCACTAGAAATGGAAGGCACTTTGAAAAGGCGAGCTGCAGCCATGACAGGGCTGACCTTTCACTGCGGAGATAATGAAGGAGGGCTTGCAGAGGGGCAGCATTGGCACAGGCAGGTGTCCACAGGCAACCCCAAGGTTCTCAGATGACTCTCTTGAGGCATTAATTGAGGCAGTTGCTAAGAAGTGAGAGATATTTTTCCTGGTGTCCAGCAGAATAAATTTGTCCAGAGACACCAAAAGGGCCTGGATGGAGGTCAACAGTCGGAGAAGCGACCAGAAGAATGTGGGTCCTGTGCTGGAAAAGATTCTTCTTTCTTTCTTTCTTTTGGGCCTCCTTATCTCGAGAGACAATGGATACGCGCCTGGAGGCGGTCAGTGGTTTGTGAAGCAGCGCCTGGAGTGGCTATAAAGGCCAATTCTGGAGTGACAGGCTCTTCCACAGGTGCTGCAGAGAAATTTGTTTGTCGGGGCTGTTGCACAGTTGGCTCTCCCCTTGCGCCTCTGTCTTTTTTCCTGCCAACTACTAAGTCTCTTCGACTCGCCACAATTTAGCCCTGTCTTTATGGCTGCCCGCCAGCTCTGGCGAATGCTAGCAACTGACTCCCACGACTTGTGATCAATGTCACACGATTTCATGTCGCGTTTGCAGACGTCTTTATAGCGGAGACATGGACGGCCGGTGGGTCTGATACCAGTGGCGAGCTCGCTGTACAATGTGTCTTTGGGGATCCTGCCATCTTCCATGCGGCTCACATGGCCAAGCCATCTCAAGCGCCGCTGACTCAGTAGTGTGTATAAGCTGGGGGTGTTGGCCGCTTCAAGGACTTCTGTGTTGGAGATGACCTGAAAAGGTATGGAAATGTGAGTAGCAAGCGACACCCAGGTGATAGGTCTCCAACTCTGTATTCACAAGCTTGCACACGAGCAGAGCTGACTGGGTGCCCATAGTTCTCCCTAACATTGTGAGATCAAGTGGTCAGTTGCATCACTGAGAAGTCAGCCACCCTCAAAAATGGGACGCAATTGAGAGGTAGGCATCACTGAGGAGTGCAACAGCTCTTGTTAATGTCAGGCAGTAATAGGAGAGGGAGGCCAAGCCACTGATACATCATTCTCTCCTCATCCTGCAGGAAAAGAGAGCTCACGACAGTTACGAGATGTCTCGTACGGGTGATTAGATTAGATTAGATTAGAGATACAGCACTGAAACAGGCCCTTCAGCCCACCGAGTCTGTGCCGAACATCAACCACCCATTTACACTAATCCTACACTAATCCCACATTCCCACCAAACATCCCCACCTGTCCCTATATTTCCCTACCACCTACCTACACTAGTGACAATTTATAATGGCCAATTTACCTATCAACCTGCAAGACTTTTGGCTTGTGGGAGGAAACCGGAGCACCCGGAGAAAACCCACGCAGACACAGGGAGAACTTGCAAACTCCACACAGGCAGTACCTGGAATCGAACCCGGGTCCCTGGAGCTGTGAGGCTGCGGTGCTAACCACTGCACCACTGTGCCGCCCAAGTATGGTGTGGTGGACCTGCACAACCTGACACTGATTGAGGAGGTGGCAGTGGGCATTGCAAGGGTGCCATTATATCAGGCCATGGGCTACGGTGAAACAGGAAGCCGTGAAGAGAAGGGTCATTTGATTGCTCTGTCCTTAGGTGAAGGGCATGAAGGCAACCCCTGTTCAACGTGTGCTGTGACTCTTCGATCGTGGTCATCTATTGGTTTAGTTGCACCTGCTTTTTGTGTTTCCCATAGGGCAGAGTGGGAGCAGAGTGTTCCAAAACAGTTATCGCCAGCCTCCTTGATGGGAGGAGATGTTCCAGAGGCTCTGCCATCATGTAATTCCCTCGCAACTTCCACCAGTGCAGACACATTTGCCTCGGTTGGGCCTAAATCAAGATTAGAATGGGGAGCACCAAGTAAACGGCTCATCACAAGTGAGCAGGAGGAGGAGAGTAAGACAAGGTCAGCTGTTGACAGACCCCTTTGGAGGACAGAGGACAGAGGACAGACACAGCCACGCTTTGCTGGGTGAAGATTCTGGGCCTTGGTTGTCACACACAAGGAAGCTTTTTCTGGAGCATTTGAAGCAGTTGAGTTCCCAAATGTCAGAGATCCCTGAGGCATTGCAGAGCCTTGGGCAGACAGTGCATATGCACCGTAATGACTCAGGGATTTGAGAGCCAGAGCTCCTCCACTGACAGAGTGGCTAACCTCTTGAAGAGCGATATACAGCACCACTTTAAGTCGATGCAGGAGCAGCACATTGATATGCACAGGAAGAGTGAGACTCTCTGTAGCATGAACCGCTCAGTGTTGCTGATGGTGCAGAGATGCTTGGAATGGATGTTAGCTGCGTCCCATCTGGTGGCCTCATCCAGCCTGCAAGAATGCAATGAAAGGACTGAGGCAGTTGAAGAGGCTGATGAGGGGTCACTCCTCAGGGGGCACTAGCATCATCTCTCGCCTCCTTGGCTCCTCCGACTGAGGAACCACCCATGCCACAAGGCCCTGTGACAGAGGCTGTCCCTGCAATGACGGCTGGTACAGCAGCCTGTGAAAATACACTTCCACAACGAGGATGGAAGCCATGGGCATCTCAGTAGAGACAATGGAGCAGGCTGCCTCCACATCCTCAGCTACAGTGGGAGCACCCCGTAGGAGTGGATGTGAATGCAAGGTGCCAGGCTATTAGTTGCACTTTTTAGGTCACCTTGGTGAAGTTCTTTTTATTTGTTTGGTCATTTATTTCTCCTTTAATAATAGCAATTGCTTATGAGACAATCAGGCTTGTGTGTTACTAATAATAAAACCAGAAAGTGCTGGAAATACTCATCAGGTCTGGCAGCATCTGTGGAGAGAGAAGCAGAGTTAATGTTTCAGGTCTGTGACCTTTGATCAGAACTGGCAAAGGTTAGAAATATAGTATATTTTAAGCAAGTGAAGCGGGGGGGGGGGGGGGTGGTGGTTGTGGTGGTTGTGGTGAGGTGGGGAAGAGAACTAGAGGGTAGGTGTGTGATAGGGCAGAGGGTAGAAGAGATTAAATGACAAAAATGTCATGGGACAAAGGCAAAGGGAGTACTAATGGTGTGGTGAAAGACAAAGCATTAGTCCAGAGAGAGTGCTAATAACAGAATAATAAGCATGTCTGTCCAAAACTGCAAACATGAAAAACCAGGTTTAAGGCAGGCACATGGTTAAAAAATAATAAAACAACATAAAATATAATTAAAAAGGCATGCTTTAAAATGATTGAGCTCAATGTTCAGTCCTGCTGGCTGTAGCGTGCCTAATTGGAAAATGAGGTGCTGTTCCTCGAGCTTGCGTTGATGTTTACTGGAACACTGCCCCAGGCCAAAGACACAAATGTAAGCATGGTAACAGGGTGGTGAATTGAAATGGCAAGCAACCAGAAGCTCGGGATCATGCTTACAGAGTGATCTGTGATAAAGGCTGAGAGGCACTCAAGTGAAACGTTGCTGAATCAGCGTCGCCCTTGCTGCCAACCCAGCCTGCTGATTGCCATGAGGCTTGGGATAGCCTGGGTGGTCATAAGCAAATGCCTGGGCACTGGGCACCTCTGGAACACCCCCTTCATCCTCCTCTTCCTCCTCTCTGTCCTCCTCTGAGGAAGAGTGGACTTGCAGGTTGTCCTGTTCATCCAGCTCCAGTTCTCTTTGTATCGTCACGTTGTTCAGCACGCTGCAAATGACCACAATATGAAATACTCTGACAACAGAAGCGCATCTTCAAGATGCCAATGGCCTGTTCAATGCAAATTTAAGCTAGTAGATGGCTCCAGTTGTAGCACCTCTCAGCTTCTGTGTCTGGGTACCGGACATGTGTTAGGAGCCACCTCCAGTGGATAACCCTTATCCTCCAACAGCCACCCATGGAGTCTGGTTGTAGGCCTGAAGAAATATGGCACCTAGGACTCTCGCAGGATGAAGGAATCATGACAGCTGTCTGGGAACTGGGCGCACACCTGCACGATGTGCTTCCTGTGATCACAGACCAGCTGGACATTCAATGTGGAAGCCTTTTCTATTCAGGACTCTGGCTGGCTGGTATGTTGGTGCCTTGACGGCTATGTAGGTGCAATCAATGACCTCCTGGACCTGAGGGAATCCATCGATGGAGGCAAAGCCCAAAGTTCTCTGTATCTGTGATGGCCAATCTGTGTCAAAATGTAGTCCCCTGCCCTCTGGAATATGGCAACCGTGATCTGCCTGATGACCTGTCGAGCTGTCAACTGCAAGATGCCACCCAGGTCCACAGCTAATCCTTGGAATAACCCAGAAGCATAAAAATTCAACGCGATGGTGAACTTGATGCCTGCAGGTAGGGGACTGCCATGGGGTCCCCATGGGATCCCCAGAGCACAAATGTTTGTGACCAACTGACTGGATAGGCACAATCTCCTAAAGCACTGGCTGTCTGTCATTTGCAGGGAGCTAACTCTTGGACAGTACACCCAATGCCTTCGGTAGCACCTCCTTCCCCTTGCAGCCCTTTGCTGTGCTTCTCTGGCCTCCTCTTGACCAGTTGGATGCATCTGCTGAAGCTCCTCCTCACTACTCTGCCCAATGTAAGAGTAGCCTGCTCCTATCTCAACTCACTCAGCTGGTGCTCATTCATTCACCAGGGCTTCCTCTGCCAACCTCTGCTACCCAAGTGATGCCAGCATCCATATGTCCCTCTCAAGAGTCCTCCCATTCTGCTCACAACTACAAGCCTCTCAGCTCCAGTGATAACAGCTGATTGACCAACTGAGCATTAATCTCCACTTCTTAAGTATGTTGACCAGTGCATCCAATAGCCCTCATGGCTCCCCGCTGTGTTCACGACAGCTGCACCCTGGCATGTCCCAAAAACTGCATGTTCCCGGTGCATCCCAATCGAAAATTTAAAACTGCTTCTCCAACGCCTGCTAATGAGCTCATCAACGAGCTCAACAACCAGTTATTTGGAGGCATGTGTGTTCCCGGCTCCTCCCTTCTGCCCTCCTTTTGAAACTTGTGTTGCATTCTGGAGGCTTCAGAATCCAGTGATGACCTCTGGGAACGAGATTTTCAAAGTGCGCCCGCACCTGTGCTTGCCCCCCACTGGCAATTGAAAATCCAGCCCAGGGATTCCCATTGGGAACCCGTTTCCCCAGTCCAAAGAGTAAATTTCTGCAGCATTCACTCTAACTGCTGGGAGAATTGTTTTGTTAAGTTCCAAAACTCAAAGCAAAAAAAAATCACTGTCTGAGGAAAGTTTTATAAAGTTGTGCAGTAATTACCAGAAATATGGCTTCCATTGTAAAGTATCCAACTCGTGATACCACTATACTGCTCATACCACCAGTGATGGTGTCTTGCATGGTCAGATTTAGGGACACTAATTAGGGATAATCTTAGCATAGTTTGGTCAAACCCACCCACCCCCCATTTACGTGCAGTTATTGGGACTGGCAATTTCCAATAAATTAACCTTAGTTGGGTGGATTGTGGTGTGTGGCAGTATCCCATTTTAGTCTTTTTTTTTCTGCCTTCCGCATCCCATGTGTAAATAAAGGAAAAGGATTTTCTAAAGGAAAATGCAGGCCATAAATTCCTCTTTTTTTCCCCTCTAATTCTGTGACAAGATGCCAAGACTGTGTCAAAAAGGAAATAGAGTTTAATACCTCAGCCGAGAAGTGACATGCATTGCCTAAACAAAGGAAATTGAAACAGGAGGTTCCTCTATAATCTAGAGTAGACAAAAAAACAAACAAACTTAAAATAGGAAAAGATGTGGGCTCTTCATAAAGTTAAAAGGAGGATTGTAAGTACTATTATAGATCCTAAAAGTAGAGAAATGGCTTGGGCCAAACAGTTATATTGTGAACAGAGAACAGAGTGAATTTTTATCTTCTGAATTGCAAAAGCAAAACAGCACCCAACAGATCTTGTCCTTATAATGCATGTGGTGAAACTGAATCCATTAAGGATGTTATAAAGATTTTCAACAATTTTGTATACCGTATTATGCGTCAGGAAAGGGTCACAACCCAGGAATCAAAAACTTGATGGCAGGATTTTTGGGCCCTGCTGAGGTCGGGAATGAAGGCCCGTGGGAACTGAAAATACCCGGCTGTCATGCTGGTTTCCCGATCCAGTTTCTGGCGTTTGCTGTTTTGGCTGAGGCGGGTTTGAGGCAGGCAAGGCTATCTGCCCTTATGAGGCAGGCATCCAATTAGGCTTATTAAGAGCCTTGTTAAAGGCAAATTAAGGAGGCTGACTAGGATTCCTGATAGTTTCCTGATGCAACGGCAGGCAGATCAACTGCCTGGAGGCTGGCACCCAGGGGCAGTACAGGGGCCAGCGTTTGAGGCAGGCCTATGGGCCCTCCCTGCCTACCTGGGCGAGCATGCAGCTAAAGGCCATACTGTAGAGGGGTTCCCCACCACCCACCACCCACCTCCCCTCCTCAGTGGTGGCTTGGCTGCTTTGTCTATTTTTTAAATACATTTTTTTTTAAAGTGGCTGAAAGGGTACCGTCATGTTGAAGCATGCTTTCAGCTACTTACTCTTTACTGCACCCGGGTGCTCCTCTCAAGCTTGAAAGTTTCTCATAGGTTTTCCAGCTTTGAGAGTCCATCCACAACCCTTAATTGGGCAGGCCCTGGGGCACCCCTGTCAAAATTTCAATGAGTAACTGTTTCCCCCAGAGGTGGGTTTAGGATCTGGAAACAGTCCTGACTCCTATTTCCCTCCCCACAGCGAAAATTCAGCCATTTGAATCCCTTAAAACCCATACAAGTTATCAGGACAAAGACAAAGGTGTTAATTGACAGCTGTCCTAATTGGTCTGCTTGTGAACCTCACCATGTCCATCATCAGCAGGGCCATGGTCAGTGGATGAGCTTCATCAGGTGCCTGCCCACATTCAAAACCATTGTTTGTTCCCAATTGGTCTTTCAACACAAGCATGCAGTATCTACTAAGTGTGCAGATACCTTTGGATGCAGTCCGTGACCAGTGGGCACCATGTAAATGGGCACTGTTACCTGGATGAAACCTATACTGCAGCAGGTCTAAAACTGCAATTGCAGCATGCTTTATCTTTGCCAAATACTACTCATTCAAAGCCTATCAATTTAAACTCAAACAGAGATATCCTGGAATCCTTGTGGCCAAGGTAGGATACAACTGAAAGAGGTCCTACCTGAGAAAAAGTGAGCCAGGTCTCCCAGTCTGCAAATATGATCGTACGTTAAAAATCTGTTTGCTTTCCTTGTGATCGCCCCAGCTTCTGCTCACCATTTCCTATAATTAACCTCCAAATTGTGAATTGTAGCAGTTCGCCTACAGAGATTAAAACACAAACACTGATTTGCCAAACACTTATGGAAGGAAGTGTGAGAGCACTCTGGCATTCTTATTACAGCAGCTTTACTATCATCAATCTCATTTAATCCATCGATGCAATAATACTTGTTCAGAGCTTTTATACATCTATAAAAGTAATCCTAAGTTAGACTTGGCTGAAAGTGGAAGGGTGAACATTTTCAATGTCTGAATAGTGTTAGTAGGCTGATTCAAAAAAATATGTTTGCGCAATCAACAATTTTTAATGCAAGTTTCCAACGAAAACCTTTTCAATCATGCCCTATACTGAATTAAATATTTATAATGTGCCAATAAGAAACTCATAAAAGCATTTGCAACAGTTTCATTAATGACTTGTGGAAAGGCAACAGAGATTTGACAAACACTTCATTGAGAATTATCTAGGGAACTGTTGAGAACAAATGGTGGTGGGGAATGGGGGATCTCAAGGGAATTCCAAGTAATGTTACTGTAATAAAATGAATAAAGCAATATTAAGATTATTGTAGGCTTTAGTTATATGTTACGACTGAAGCGGGAGGAGTGCACTGTCTTTTCTAATTCCACTTCTCCTCAGGTCACAACATATATTTTAAAATGTTTACCCAGTTACCGATACGGTCAATCATATACTCTACTCTTTATCCTAGAATAAAATACACCAACCAGGTTTCTTTAATAAACAACAAAATTATCAGTTTATTATAAAAACAAGACTTATCCAGTAATGAAGCAAAGCATTAACACACAGATAAAAAATGAAAGTTGCTCTTTTAAAACCCCCACACACAAGCTCATACATACACAGAAAAGAATAAAGAAATTTTCTCTGCAGAGCTCTGTTACACAAAAAAATACTTTGGCCAATTACATGCAAATTCTTGACGAGAAAAAAAAAGATATGGAAAGATGTCAGTTGTCCCTTTTAGTCTGGCATCCGAGTACATGTAAACTGTTCACTGGGCTCTTTTCTGGAGCAGTTCTTTTCAAGCAGTGTTGAGAATCAATCTGGTAGGTTTCTTCCAGCTTCTCAGGAGAAATGTGGCATCAAGGGTTTTGGTTATCACACTGAATATGCAGGGTTTTTCAGCAACAGGAGGAATGAGATGGGTTGGGTGCTTTTTCCTTGGCAGGCTGATCTTCAACTGCTTTCAAAACAGTTCACACCCAACTGAACCAAAACAATATCCAAACCATAAACAGAAAGTCAACTTCCTGACCTCTATAAATCTTGACATGTGGCTTCTCTGTAAACATCTCCCCTTACTCCAAGATTTCTGTTGTTTATTTATCTTAAGGCAGGTCATCTCCAGCAAAGGTTGCTTTTCGCACTCCTTGATCCATCCAGTATTGTATTCAAGGTCAAGTCTCCTTTCAATGATCCCAGTGAAAAAAACAAAGTCCAACATTTCTTCAGACTTCCAAATGAATCCATTTCCACAATTTAAATATGAATCCTTAAAAACATATATATTTTTTGAAATAGAAGCACTCTCATAACATATATTAAATATGCACTCAGAATTATTATGGTCATTAATTTTACTGGATAAGATATGATAATGTGGACAAGAGTTTTAGTCATTCCTTAAACTTGGGAAGAAATTGGCAATCTGGCTCTGAAATGGAAATAAAATATGATACTGGCCCAGCACTGGGAGCTCTCCTGAGGTGATGACAAAGGTGTACCGTTAAGACAGATTAAAGTGAACTATACCCTGTATTAAACAATCCCTGGTAAGATGCATAATCTGAGTGTCCCAACTTGGAAAGCTTTCTACTTCCCAGAACTATAATCCTTCAGCTTGATGAGTGCAAAACTTTAGAGAAAAAAAAACAGAAAATAAAATCTATTTAAAAAATGGGCCCCTGGAATTTGTCAGTTGGACCAATGCCCGCACAGATTGGGCACAGACTGTCCCGTTGCTAAATTGGTATGCTTTGCACCCCTTTTATACCTGAAAGTTGAGATGGAACAATTTAAGACGACGAGGTTCCTTTTTCAAACTCTCTCAAAGCTGGGAAATGTATGGAGCTGTAAGGTGCTCAACTCCAAATTCCTCTTGTTTTTACACCTTGTAGAAAAACTAGAATGAGTAAATAATCAGCTGATGCAAAGCACCTTTTACCTGACTCTCAAGACTTCTCCCAAGCACTCTGAATGCAGATTCTGTGCTAACAGCACAGTTTAGAGGACAAGAGTTTATGCTATTACTCGAGTTACAATGTAATTATATAAATATGCTGGACATTGATGATGTCCTTGAATGATCTCTAAAGTGGAAAGTCCAATAGAAAGTTTTTGTTCTGTGTGCCAAAAACAATTATTAATCACATTTTGGGATTGGCTGTAGGATAAGGGTACAATGCAGTACATAGTATGATCCAGACATTGAACCTCCTGTTTTTTTTAATATGAGTAATAAAATGAAAAAAGGTTAAAGTTAATGCTAATATTGACAATGGAAAATAGAATAGTGCTGTATAAAATGCCATTGCTTTAATGTTTGCCACTGATCAGGTTAATTCCATATGCATATACACACAGTATAGTTTCTGTAGATTGTTCTCTATGAAACCATTCTACTTTTGGTAATGTAGATTGACCAGATTAGCTGCACTGTTATGCCCAGAGGTGTTTTTTTGCATCTGTTAGTAAACTGTGCAGATTTATACCGGCTGTGTGTGAAGGCTGAAGTAGGGCTCAATGTTTGGAAAATGTTACATGCACACAGACAACTGAATATACATGCAGGAGGAAAGACATAGTACCAGCTGTGTCTATTCACTCCATTATTTGGAAACCACCTGCCAGGTTCAGTCCAAGTCGCACGCTATTGGTATAGCGGTTTATAATTAATTTCCTGGTCTTCATCCTGTAATGTCAAGTTAGCCCTTTTATGTATAGGATAAATTGGGACGATCCATCCACAGAAAAGCAGTCACATGTCTCTTTCATACTGCAAAGAGTCCGTTGGCGATTATATGAATGTTAAGGTTGATTTTCCCAAAGAGACTTGTGATTTATCTGGTGAAGAAAGAAAGACTTGAATTTATAAAATGCTTTTCACAACTTCAAGATGACCCAAAGTGCGTTAAAGCTAATAAAATATTTCTGAAGTATAGTCACTGTTGTAATGTAAGAAATATGGCAGCCAATTAGCACACAGCAAGATCCTGCAAATAGCAGTGTGATAATGATCAGATAATCTGTTTTTAGTGATATCGATTAAAGGATACATATTGGCCAAGACACTGGGGTTTGGATGAAAAGTCACTGACCTGAAACGTTAACTCTGCTTCCCTCTCCACAGATGCTGTCAGACCTGCTGAGCATTTCCAGCATTTTCTGTTTTTATTTCAGATTTCCAGCATCTGCGGAATTTTGCTTTTATTATACTGGGGAAAACGTCCCTGCTCTTCTTCAAAATAGCTCCATGGGATTTTTTATGTCCACCTGAGAGAGCAGATGGGCCTCATTTTAATGTCTCATCGAGAAGACACCACCCCTGACTATACAACACCCCTTCATTACTACACAGAAGTATCGGCTTAGGTTATGTGCTTAAATCGCTGGAGTGGGCTAGCCCAAGAAATGCATACCCCTGAGTGTATCATATAGAAAGTAGGAGCATAGATCTGGTATGCGATATACTGGGTCTCCCCCACCCCCACCCCAAACCGCCTTTAATGTTGTCCCAGGAATTCCAGGGCTCCTCCTAAATGGGACACCCCAGCAATAAGGCACAGATAAAGCATGGACATGTAAATGAGGCAGGAGGGGCTCTTTTATTCTGGATGGATGAGCTAATATGGACTGACTAGCCTCTCTAATCTGTATGTGTCTTGTGATACCTAACCCAGCTCCGGCTATATGCACTTTAATAAAATACCCCAACAAGTCTTCATTAAACATTGACATTACGCCTGTTGTTCTAAGATGTGTCCACTAGGTAGCAGTCATACATGATATTCTGCTTTAACAATGTGAGTTCAAGCAGAATTTGCACAACTTCAAAGGGGTTATCCTTGGCCTGTTGAGCTATGCAGATGGTATGTATCTTGTCCCATGTAAACAGGATTGAAGAGACACCATGGATCTGTGGATAAAGTTCCAAGGTATACAGTGCTCAAACAAAGCTTATTGTACATAAGATACAATTTCCTGTGAACAGAATATAAATAAACTATATTGTGATTTGCCAAAAGTCCATCAAGGTAATTTTTTCACAATGCACCTGAAAATTTAACACTAGGTTTATCGCAGCATAATGTGTTTTTTGCATAAAAATAAAATGTACTGCTAATTGCAAAATTAAGTTATCGATGCAAGTGGCAAATTAAGCCATAGCTTCAGCGATACTTCTACGACTTTACGGTACTTCTTACTGTAGTGGAGCACAATGATTGGACAGCATTAACCACACTTACTATTTGACCAGAAATGCATCTTGGTGAGGCTAGATATCATTCAGTGGAGTGATTAGAGCTGAATATTTGGATTGATTGTCCTGCTGATTGCAAAACTCTTTCCTGCTGTTTGTTTAAGCTCACTGAGGGAAATAAGTATTATTCTACTTCGCTGTTCCTGTTTGGAAGAGAGACTGCTTGAATCAACAGGGGGACAGGAACAAGCAGGGGGGGGGTCACATTGATTTTAGGATAGTTATAGTTCTGGTTAGAGTTTTAGTCACAGCCGCGACACTGTCTTGTCTCTAGATTATTCTGCTAAGTAGTTTGCACAACTTTTTATGTGTCTTTTCTCCCTACCTTATACACCTTTGACTGGGTGAAAAGTCAGTCAGGGTGATCAATGCCCAGGACTCTGACAATCCATATGAGATGGTACAAGAGAGCAGCCTAGGTTGACTTGCACTAACATTCACATTTCCTTTGCACTGGAAGGTAATTTACCCCTCCTATACCTCTCCGCAGCAGTATAACTGTTATCAGGAGATCACCACATGGACGGACCACACGACATTGACCTAGGCACTGAAAACGATATCAGCACACACAGCTTTGTCAACCCTGTAAAGTCCTCCTTACTAACATCTAGGGGCTTGTGCCAAAATTGGGAGAGCTGTTCCACAGACTAGTAAAACACTAGCCTGACATAGCTATTCGCATGGAATCACACCTTACAGAAAATGTCCCAGACACCACCATCATCATCACTGGGTATGTCCTATCCTACCGACAGGGCAGACCCACCAGAGGCAGTGGCACAGTGGTATACAGTCAGGACGGAGTTGCCCTGGGAGTCCTCAAAATTAACTCTGATTCCCATGAAGTCTCATGGCATCAGGTCAAACAGGGGCACGGAAACCTCCTGCTGATTACCGCCTACCACACCCACCAACCTCCCCCCCCCACCCCCCCCGACTGCATCCTCCCTCCCGCCCCGACCCGCCGCCCTGATGAGTCAGTACTCCTCCATATTGAACACCACTTGGAAGAAGCACTGAGGGTGGCAAGAGCAGAGAATGTTTTCTGGGTGGGGGACTTCAATGTCCATTATCAATAGTGGCTCGGTAGCACCACTATTGACCAAGTTGGCTGAGTTCAAAAGGACATGACTGCTAGACTGGGTCTGCGGCAGGTGGTGAGGGAGCCAACAAGAGGTGAAATGCCTACTTTACCTTGTCCTCACCAATCTACCTGTTGCAGATGCATTTGTCCATGACAGCATTGGTAGGAGTGACCACCACATAGTCCTTGTGCAGAGCAAGTCCCATCTTCACATCGAGGATACCCTCCATCATGTTGTGTGGCATTACTACCGTGCTAAATAGTGCAGGTTCCTAACAGATCTAACAACTCAAAACTGGGCATCCATAAGGCACTGTGGGCCATCAGCAGCTGCAGAATTGTATTTAACCACAATCTGTAACCTCATGGCCCGGCATATCCACTACTCTACCATTACCATCAAGCTGGGGATCAACTCTGAAGAGTGCAGGAGGACATGCCAGCAGCAGCACCAGGCATACCTCAAAATGAGTGTGTCAACCTGGTGAAGCTACAACCCAGGACTACTCGCATACCAAACTGCATAAGTAGCATGCAATAGACAGAGCTAAACGATCCTACAGCCAATGGATCAGATCTAAGCTCTGCAGTCCTGCCACATCCAGTCGTGAATGGTGGTGGAAAATTTAAACAACTAATAAGAGGAGGTTCCACAAATGCCCAGCACATCAGTGCAAGTTACAAGGCTAAAGCATTTGCAACAATCTTCAGCCAGAAGTGCCATGATGATCCATCTTGGCGTCCTCCTGAAGTCCCCAGCATTACAGATACCAGTCTTCAGCCAGTTCGATTCACTCCATATGATATCAATAAATGGCTGAAGGCACTGGATACTGCTAAGGGTATGGGACCTGACAACATTCTGGTAATAGTACTGAAGACTTGTGCTCCAGAATTGGCTGTGCCTCTAGCCAAGCTGTTCCAGTACAGCTACAATACTGGCATCTACCCTGCAATGTGGAAAATTGCCCAGGTATGTCCTGTACACAAAAAGCAGGACAAATCCAACCTGGTCAATTACTGCCACATCTGTCTACTCTCGATCATCAGCAAAGTGATAGAAGGTGTCGTCAACATTGCTATCAAGTGGCACTTACTCAGCAATAACCTGCTGACTGATGCTCAGTTTGGAATCCGCTAGGGCCACTCAGCTCCTGACCTCATTACAGCCTTGGTCCAACATGGACAAAAGAGCTGAATTCAAGAGGTGGTGCGAGAGTAACTGCGCTTGACATCAAGGCAGAATTTGACCAGGTGTGGCATCAAGGAGCCCTAGCAAAACTGGAGTCAATGGGAATCAGGGGGAAAACTCTCTGCTGGTTGGAGTCATATCTAGCAATGGGAAGATGGTTGTGGTTGTTGGAGGTCAATCATCTCAGTTCCAGGACATCACTGCAAGAATTCTTCAGGGTAGCCCAACCATCTTCAGCTGCTTCATCAATGACCTTCCTTCAATCATATGATCAGAAGTGTGGATGTTCGCTAATGATTGCACAATGTTCAGTACCATTCGCGACTCCTCAGATACTGAAGCAGTTCGTGTCCATATACAGCAAATCCTGGACAACATTCAGGCTTGGGCTGATAAGTGGCCAATAACATTAGCGCCACACAAGAGATAGGCAATGACCATCTCCAACAAGAGAGAATCTAACCATCTCCCCTCAACATTCAATGGCATTACCATCGCTGAATCCCCCACTATCAACATCCTGGGGTTTACCATTGACCAGAAACTGAACTGGACCAGCCATATAAGTGCTGTAGCTACATGAGCAGTTCAGAGGCTAGAAATCCTGCAGTGGGTAGCTCACATCCTGACCCCAGCCTGTTCACCACCTATAAGGCACAAGTCAGGGGTGCGATGGAATGCTCTCCACTTGCTTGGATGAGTGCAGCTCCAACAACACTCAGGACACTCAACATCATCCAGGACAAAGTAGCTCACTTGATTGGCATCTCATTCACCACCTTCAACATTCATTCCCTCCACCACCCACGCACAGTGGCAGCAGTGTGTACCATCTACAAGATGCACTGCAGCAACTCACCAAGGCTCCTTTAACAGCACCTTCCAAACCCGCAACTTCTACCATCTGGAAGGACAAGGGCAACAGTTGCATGGAAATACCACCACCTGCAAGTTCCCCTCCAAGTCACACACCATCCTGACTTGGAACTTTCTTGCCGTTCCTTCACTGTCACTGGGTCAAAATCCTGGAATTCCCTTCCTAACAAGGCTGTGGGTGTATCTACACCCAAGGACTGCAGCGATTCAAGAAGGTGGCTCAAGTGCATTAAGTAATGTGTAATAAATGCTGGCCTTGCCAGTGATGCCCACATCCTGTGAAAGAATAAAAATAATCATGGGCATTCTTTGGTAATCCTCTGACTTTGCACTGTATCAACTTCATGCCGATGTCATGCGCTGTTGTCGCAATCAAAATGCTTTAACAGATTCCTGATTGTGTTTAGACTTCTGATAGTTTGGATTTTATCTCCCACTTTTTTTCACACTATGTATTAATTACAGAATCATACAGCACAGAAGGTGACCATTTGGCCCATCAGGCCTGTAACTACTGGAGCTATCCAATTCGTGACACTCCCCGGCTATTTAACCGCTGCAATTTTCAAGCCCGTTTTGAAATTTACTATTGAATTTCCTTCCAACCGCATTTCAGGCAGCACCTTCCAGATCCTCTACCAAATTCCAGATTCTTTACCCCAATATGTTGGAATGTTAGAACTTGGGGGTCGTCAGACCACATTAGTAAATGATTTGGATTTTGATCTTGTTATCTATGTTACCTTTTCTGAACCCATTTCCTTTGGATTTGGAAAGTTAAAGCACATCAATCTAATAAAGATGTTTTTACTTTAATGAACACACTAGGGGGAGTTGTGTAGTGGTATTTCCAACCATGTGGCTGACATATGCAAAAAAAACAAAGATTCATTTTGAAAAGATCAAACTTAATAACTTACTGGAAAGCGTTTGTCATTTGGTATAAACAAATGTGCTGCCAGCGACCAGATTGTGAAGACAGGCATATTACCATATTCCTGAAATCTGAGGTTCCTTCTCAAGTATCAAGGCCCCTCTGGTTCATGTGCTCCTCACAGCATCATCAGGCCCCCCGCCACCCCCGGCCATGTTGAAACAGAAGAATTAAATATTGGATCCTCTGTCGTTTTCGTTTGTGGACTTAAGTCCACTAGGGACTAGACTGAAGCTGCCAGGAATTGCTTAACTCATAATTTTCAAGAGCCAATGAAGACAGACATCTTTTTAATCACCTTGCTCGAGGCTGCATTATAATTTGATTCTCAAAAGTGATGTGGTGGTGACAGATGCAAATATTAACTAATTGCAAGTTGCCCATTTTTCTCCAAAGTAGTGTGATATTTTACTCTAGTGTTTACCATCCCCAAAAGTAACTTTAAAATGTGGTTGTCGCAATTTATAAAATAGGTATTGGACTCAGCTACAGACAGGTCGCAGCACTGTAAAGTTGCATATAAAATCAATCCAGTTAATTTGCAAAATAAACATTTTGATAAGAGAATCTCCCCACATGATTCATTTAAAAAAAGTCAATGGTTAACAAGCATTATGATGAATACCTTTTTTTTTAGCTGTTGAATTATTTTAATGTTTTATTATCATTTAAACTGAGATGCTAACAATACAATGGGGACTGAATTAACCACATTTGAAACCTTTACTACTTCAACAATTTTTGTTGATGTAATGCCTTTAACAAAGCAAAACACTGTAGGATTCTTCACAGTTCAGTGTGGGATTCAACAGCAGATGGAGTGGGAATTAGGGGGTAGATGGACAAGTTTCAAGCAAAGCATAACAGTTTATTAGAAATTTCCAGAGTGAAGGCTAAATAGCTGAATGCACAAAGACCATGTGAAGAGAGGGAAAACATAAGATAGACCAAAGTGGGAAGATTGCCGGGCACAAGGAAGGACTCTGGACCGACAAAGGATGCAGTTGTAGCGAGGAGTGAACTGTATACAAGGATGAGGATTTTGAAGTCAGTGGACTGAGGAATTGAGAGCTATTAAGGTTACCAAGGATATGAGTGCTCCTTTAAAAATGTGACAGAATGCGGATGGTGCTGCTTTTGATGAGTTGCAGGTTATATAAGCTGGAGTTTGAAGGCTGGTAGAAAGGGTATTGAGAAAAGTGGAGCCTGGAGATGCCAATGACATGAACCAAGGTTTCAACAGGAGTAGTGGTGAAGACAGAGTTGGGTGATATTTCGTCAACGGTCTTGAAGTTAAGGTTAGGGTCAAATAAGGTAGTTAGTTCTGGTTGTACTTGAGCGGGTATCTGGGAAGGAGGGTAGAATCAGTGGTGAACTTTCTTGCAGAAGCCAAGTATAATGGTATTGCTGTTGCCATCCTGAGTTACAGAGCATGTTGACTCATTCATAAGATTTGTATGAAATAGTGTAAAGGATAAAGATAGTCATCATTGGCATACGTATGAACACAAATCTGGACTTGGTTATTTGAACAATGCATATAACCTCCCGTGCCATATGTATACATAAGTAGCTTGGTGTAACTCTGATACATCAACAGTAAATTGTTGAACCGGGAACTGATTTATACTGTGATCCATAGTTTGTGACTGGTGTCAGCGGTCACATTCTGTTTTGTTACACCTCCAGAGATGTAACAAATGACTGCATCTGCCATGCAATGTTCTGAAATGAAAAGTCCCTGGTCATTTAAGGTCAAAGAGGTTTAGTTTAGTTTAGTTTAGTTTAGAGATACAGCACTGAAACAGGCCCTTCGGCCCACCGAGTCTGTGCCGACCATCAACCACCCATTTATACTAATCCAACACTAATCCCATATTCCCACCACATCCCCACCTGTCCCTATATTTCCCTACCACCTACCTATACTAGGGGCAATTTATAATGGCCAATTAACCTATCAACCTGCAAGTCTTTGGCATGTGGGAGGAAACCGGAGCACCCGGAGGAAACCCATGCAGACACAGGGAGAACTTGCAAACTCCACACAGGCAGTACTATGCTCTTAAAAAGCCTATTTGGCTACCCGCCTCGTGGGGTTGGGTAGCCCTGCTGGTCCAGAACCCGCCTGAGCAAAAATGGCTGATGCTGGGTATGAAGTCGGGAAACTGGCACAACGGCTGACGGCACATTTTTGGGCCCTGTCCACCTCCGTTCCCGCCCTCAAGGCTCGAGGAGTTTGGGATTGTTCTTAGCTGCCCTTTAGCTTTGACCATGTGTACTCTTAATAAGATTCCTCAGACTACATTTATTTTCATATTACTACTAGGCTCTTGTAACTCCTTCAAATTATTTGCCTTGAATGATTCATTGGAATTCAGTGTTTAAATCATTTTTAAGGTATGAAAATTTATCCTAAATATTTTAACAAGTTGATTTTTAACTGGGGCTCAGATTCCCCCTTGAAGTTGTCATGCAGGCCCCCACCTGCCAAGACTGAGGCACACATTATTTCGCCACATGAACATTAAAACTTAAAATTGTGCTTATCACAAGGAATTGCCAAGCCCCTGACTGGAAAGACATTTGCATGCTAGCAGACAGTTTTGGAACAAGGGACCCAGTCCTTGCTTCCCCAATACACAGAAGAAGTGGTCAAACCAGTTTAGTCACATGACTGTTGGAGTTTTTAAAATTTGAACTTGCTGTGAGAAAAAACTCAGAAAGCTCTTTGCTCCTGGACTGAAATGACCTCTCTCTCCTGTCTGCTCTCCTCTCGCTCTCACCAGCTTCAGAAACCATTGAAGACATATGAACCCTAAGAGAGAAAAGTCTCCTACAGTGAACAAGGTTTAAGAAGAATACGGGGCCCCAACAAAAAGCAAGACTACCTAAAATCAAAGACTACAGCGAGTTTGAAGCACAGTAAAAACCCCTCTTCAGAGATTGCCTCAAACCTCTCCATTTCATTTTTCTTCTGCTCTTTTCTGTCTCTATTTGCATGTGCGTATTGCATATGCATGCTAGTGTGGGGAGCAGCATGTATCCGTAGGTGTTAATCAAATTAGAGTTTAAGTTTAATTTATTTTTTTATTTAGAGATACAGCACTGAAACAGGCCCTTTGGCCCACCGAGTCTGTGCCGACCAACAACCATCCATTTATACTAACCCTACATCCCATATTCCCTACCACCTATCTACACTAGGGGCAATTTACAACAGCCAATTTACCTATCACCTGCAAGTCTTTGGCGGTGGGAGGAAACCGGAGCACCCGGCGAAAACCCATGCGGTCACAGGGAGAACTTGCAAACTCCGCACAGGCAGTACCCAGAATCGAACCCGGGTCCCTGTAGCTGTGAGGCTGTGGTGCTAACCACTGCGCCACTAAATTTGACTTTTCTTCTTTAAACCTAAGAAACCCTGTTTATGCTCATTCCTTTGCCTTATAATTGGAAAGTGGTGAGCAAGGGTTCACCAAACGGGGAGCTCAAAACACAGTGTGTTTAAAAAAATAAATCCTGTTACAATAAAACCAGGTGAAGACAGTAAAATACTCTAGATATCTTTCTCACCTGGTCGTAACAAAGTTAACTATAGAATATACACTGGGGACAAAAATCCGCTGTCTTTCTGGCATGCTCCCACAGTAACTCTGATGGAAGTGAATTGGAAAGGATGAAAATTAAGCTGGGACCAGGGTATGCTGGGTCATACCTAAATTCCTTACTTTGGGCGTTTCCATATTCGAGGCTTGAGTGGCAGCGACTGTTGGGTCAGCAGAGGTGCATACTTAAATGTAGCACTTTTGCAAAAAGGGTACAGGGAAAGTTCCCTTAGTCATTCCAATATGGGAACCTTTGCCAGGATGTCTGGCCTCTCCCCTGCGTATGCCTTTAGATACACAACCAGATTGTGTGCCAGCATACAAAGGTTCCTCTGCTCCTCCATTTACAATCTCACCATGTATTTTCTTTCCCCTCCTCCTGTATTATTTCTTCTATATATAACTGCATCTACCGCCTATTTGCCCACCCAGCTTTTCACTCTATGTCTTCCTGCAATATTTAAATATCCTCATCAAAATTTGCTACACTAACCAACTTGGTGCATCAGCAAATTTTGATGCTGTTTCCTCAATTCTTAGGTCTATGGTCCATTTCCGTACAAAGTAAATAAGGGGAAACTCAATGCAAACTCCGGCAGAACACCATTCATCATGCTCATCTTGTCTGAGAGATGTCCTTTTAACCCTATCTTTAAATTACAACAATATCCCTCTCCATGTGGCCACATCCCCCAAGTGCTTACGTCTTTGCCATAAGTCTGGTCTGCAGTATTTTAAGTAATGATGTCACAGAAGTGCAAACCACAGTGAATATTTCCCTCATTAGCTCACAAATGTTGAGAACAACAGTAGGACTCACACTGGCATCAGATCAGCATGGAGCAGGGATCGAAACTGGGACTTTCTTCATCTGTATGGCATAGTGCAATACTAGGCTAAGTACCATCACTGAGCATTGAGGGAAACAAATTTCCTTTGCTTCAACCATTTGAATCTATTTTCTGATTACTGCTTTACAATTATACATTTTCATCTTTGTTGCTTTTTTTTCCTTCTTTTGGATTCCGGCTAGGTTTATGTCCAATGGATGTTGAGTGATGAGGCAAGGGAAATTGAAGCCTCCCACTTGAAGGGAAAATGAAGAAGTAGCAACAGCACTGATCTGCAGGGCTCCATCATGCTCCTGCTCTTTCCCTATCAGAGTAACTTTTTGAGTTAATTGGACATGTAGAGCAGTCTAAAGCCCATGATGTGTGGAATGGCCTGTGATTAACAGGACTTGTCATGAAGAAATAGCATGGACAGTAAAGTAAGTCCAATGTCTTAGAAAAAGATCAGATTCATTCTATTTGAAAAGCAGTAAAAGAAAATTATCTGAAAAAGCAAATCACTTGTGAAGATGTTTTGAAGCACAAGGAATGTATTTGCTAGAGTTCAAAATACACTCTGTGAACTTTCAAGGAAATTGCTGACATTTTTTTAAACTCTGATGATTAAGACTGATTTCAGTCCATGAAGGATGAGATTTGATCCAAAATTACTTTCAGACAAATGACCTGAAGCCCATTAACGTAGAAACGACCTAAGAAAATATATTAAATTCCTAGAAAGCACGTCAACATGCCCGGAGATGCTAAGCAGATTACTACAGATCTATTTACTTATAAAATGATGACCTCAGCTGATGACTTAATTCTTTTTCTGCCTTTCTCCAAAAGCAGTAACACTCAAGTGCATTAGAAAAACAATAGTATTCCCATGGGCACGATGCCCTCAGCCTAATACTGCAGCAACAGCCTTTTCTTTTCTTGTCATTTGATTGATTACAAACTAGAAGGGAGCCTATACGGATGTGTATTTTCCCCATTTTTGTAATACAATGTTTATTAATCCATATTTGAAATCTAAATAATGTTGACTAGTACGTTTACTCTAAAATCGACCTGCTTTTACAATTGCGAATATAATTGAAACACTGGTCAATGCAAATTCTATTCGATCTAACTTGCTGAATGGAGCAGCATTTCATACGTGCACGTTTTGGGGTTTTTACATTATATCTTGGCCTGTTTTGCATTTTGAGTATCTGTCAATATTTACTACCTTCTCTTGTTACTTTCTAATAGGCTCTTCATCCATCCTGCTTCCTGACGATTGAAATCAAGGATTGGTTTCTCCTCCCATTGACAAGCTTAATGACAGGGCCTGGACTACTGCCCAACCACTTGATTCCATAACTAATTCACTCAGGCTTTCTGGGCTGGTCCTCATTTACTACACAGTGTAGGCTTATAGTGGTAAAACCACTTCCTATTGGGTCCTTGATGCTGGGCTGGAGGCAAATTCAACATTGAGGGTGATTAAAGGGGCATATGTTCTGGGTAGGGTGCAGCAGAACATTAAACCTGAGCAGTGAGGAGGGAGTAGCATCACTGAATCAGCAGCAAGGTGGTCTTCTATATTTACTGCTACATTGATGGATGTCCTGAGAGCAGAAAAAATGTCTGGAAGGTGACTCAAGGGATTGAGGTCAGTAAGCTCCACAAGTGTGTGGCTCAGACTTTATCACAGGAGACAGTGGGGCTGTGAGTGTGACTTCTATTGTCTCGCGCACTGCCTTACGATGCAGAAAGAGGTTTAATGATCTCATAAGGTTGGTCAAGGAAAGTGCAGGTTCTGTTCCCCATGCAATCCCTGGATCTGGTACAGGCATGACTTACTTCCTTGCCCCTCATGTCTTCTTAGTCCCAGAAGCAGGACAACAGGACAACTGATTGGTTCACAGTAATCTCTGGAAACAACGATGCACCATGTTAAATTCAAATGACTGGAAAATCATACATTGCCTCCTATAATGGTTTCTGTTAGGCTTGAGGGACAGTTGTTTAAAGAGAGTCTGCACCTACAAGTTTGATAATAATAGTGTGCATGCCAGTATATGGATGATAAGAAGTGTGCTCATCAGTCACATTCTTTTAACCATATGTTCTCATTGGCATAAAAATGTAATGCATAACCAGCACCAAAAAACTGTAACTGCAAGAGAAACATTGAAAATTTGAAGTCCACATGAGAAGGAAGCTTGAGAGGTCATAGGAGGACACTCAGGGAAGAGGACTCAAGGGACTGAAAGCAGAAAAGCCCCATAGGACTGTGGTGCAGAATTTATTGTGGGAGGCAATGAGGGCTGTGTATGTGACGTCTGTTACGTCACAGACTGACATACAATAAAGAAAGAGGTCAGACTGTTACAAATAGTGAGAGATGGGAGTTTGGAGTTAAGGGCCTAGCAGTTGGATTGCACTGTGCACGTTGGCCAATACAGCAGATGGCATGTTCATTCTGCGCTGAAGGTGTACCACCTGCCATATTGGTTAGGGCTGCTCAATGGCATCCATGGCACCCACCTGAAATTAGCATGAGGCCCATTGCTTAAGAAAATCAGGGCCTACCATTAGTTTCTGTCCCCTTTTCCATATCGGACTGTGAATGGCCACAGGAGGTGGCGTGCATGTTGCAGTCAGTTTCTTCAGATGTTCAGCAGCAAAAGCAGCAGTCCTTAAAAGGGGTGCTGGAGACTGCCACCCAAAAGGTAAGTGCCTTATTTTGGAGCCAGGAAGAATAGGAGCTGGCGACTGGATAATTTCTGTGCTTCCTCTTCTGATTCCACAGCCTTTCACAGTTTGAGTATCTCTGTGAATTAAACCATTTAGCATTGAGTTTCTGAATCCAGGTGATTTTATGTACATAAGGAACAGTTGTTGCCCCAATACTAACCCCTAAGTAACCCATTCTATGTTTTTCCCCACTTCGCCATAACTCATCTAGCAAAAATTCATTTTTTTCCTACCCCTGAGCTAGTTTCTAATACATTCTCAGGGTTTACAATGAATTCCTTCAGCTTTGAGCCTAATTAACAGCTCTTCCTGTGGCACTTTATCAAAAGCCTTTTGGAATTCCAGAGTGCCAGGGACTGCTGCTGGGTAAGTTATGGGGGTGTGGTGCATTGAGCAGTGTGAGAAGTTAGTGGTGCCATGAATATGAGATGTCATGTGAAGATACATTCACTGACCTTAAGCACCCATGTGAGGTCATTAGAATTCTTGTGGCACAGCTGCCAGGTCCTCAGGGCCAGACACCTTACATTGACCTCCTTGGCCACCTGCTCCATTTCTTTCGGAGGGTAGTCCTTGAGCGCCTCCCGGCCCACCTGAAAACATGGCCTCTCTCCTCCTGTCCAGCTCCAGCACCAAGGCCTCCAGTGCCACATCCCTAAACTTAAAAGCCCTGTCTCTGCCCTAGTGTTCCACTTTGCTTGTTTAGAATTGCAGCAATAGCATTCATTAACAACCTCCTGTGACTCAGTGTAGCTTCACTTTAAGTGGGACAGCCTTGAAGAAAAGCAGGCTGGCTGCAGCTTGTTCTATCAGTGCACACTGCTCAGCTCCCTGCCGATCTCTCCAGGCAGCCAGCAGCACAAGCCCTGCTTGGACCAGCGATACAATCAGGTAAATGAGGAATGAAAACAAGAAATGCTGGAAATACTCAGCAGGTCTGGCAGCATCTGTGGAGAGAGAAGCAGAGTTAACGTTTCAGGTCAGTGACCCTTCATCAGAAGGTGAACAGGTAAATGAGGAGACAGCACCAAGTTTGCGCGCTACCTGCCTCAACAGTAATGGGCACAGGCGAACTGCGACCCCTGCACCCAAAAACATTACCTGTTTATCAGACCTATGATAAAAGCAGAATTCATAATGATTTATTTTTAAAAAGTGGATAAATATTTGTAAAAGAAGATTTAAAAGAACATACAGATGGGACTAGGTGGAATAGCTTTTACAGAAAACTGTCACAGGTATGATAGACTGCATGGCATCGTCCTGTGCTGCAAAATTCCAAGACTGCAAAAACAAATCCTAGAAATGAACATTGCTTGCTCCACGATCCTAAGAGAAACGTGGACAAGTATTGGGAAACATCACAATGGAGTTAGGGAGGTCGCACTAAACAAGCTAATGTTGCAGCTGTTATCAGGAAAGATGACAAAAGAAGTCTTGGCTACCACAGACCAATTAGTTTTGCATCAACAATTACTAAAATAGTTGGATTGATTATTAGGATCAGATTTGAGGACTTCAGGACAATAACAACTGAGTAACAAGCAGCTACTCTGATTGCAGGGTGAGATCATTCTACCCAAGCAACTTCCCTGCTTTTTTTTGTGACAAAGTGGAATACCAGGTGGGCTGTGGAAAACCTTATGTCGCGATGTACCTAGATTTCCAGAAACTCTTTTGATAGTATTCCTCATGGAAGTCTAGTGCATAAATTTAAAGTTGTGGAAAGTCAAAGTAAAACTGGTAAATTGGTCAAAAGAAACTGGATGAGGGAAAAAAGCTTTAGATACTCATTAATGATTAGCATCAGAGTGGAGAGAAAAACTGTGGAATGTTTGAATGATTGGAGCTGGAAATCTTTATTTACAGCAATGACTTGGATTGAAAAACTCAATACAAATTAGTTAAATTCACAGATGACAGTAAAATGAGGGAGAGAGGAATGAGTCTGACTACATGGAAAATAATTTTGGACCAGGTAGATACTCTATGAACAGTGTCAACCAGCTATAGGTATTTTTGACAGATCTAAGAATAATAGTAGACTTTGCACTTAGGGTAGAATTTAGTGAGGCCATTAAGAGCGGGAATGGAGATCTAGGGGGGCCAGAGAATAGTGACGGACGCACCCCCTCGTAAAACTGACATTGTGACGTTGGTTCTGGATTTAGTCAGCGGCTGGAAAGCTCCGAGGCAGTTTTGCCAGCCCGCCGCAACAGGGCTGCAATTTAAATTGCTGAACAGCTTGTTGTAATACATTTATATGGAACTGATCACGATTCAATGGTGGGTTCGGAATTACGTCAATGGCGGGCAGGCCTCACGTGCCTTCAGATCCCTGGCTGTTGAAAGATGGTGTCACCGAGGTGAGGCCTCTGTGCCAACCATGGGAAGGCAGCCGTGGGGAGCAGTGGATAGGGGAAGAGAGGGGAGCGGAGGCCATTGTCAACCTGCAGCGCTGTGCATCCTGCACAGGTGGGCTTGGTCTCGGTGAGAGGGTAGGGTGGCCATAACACTGGGTGAGAGAGTCTGGTGGCCATAGCACTGGGTGAGAGGGTCCGGTGGCCATAGCACTGGCTGCTGGGCTGTCTGCAAGGGCGGGCACTGAGGGCCATTAACACATATTCCAAGGGGACTAGCAAAGGCAAAGATGCCAAGGCAAGTTCATTTCTGCAAGGACAGTGCTCAGGAGGCCTACTGAGCAGCTGGCATGGATCTCATCCACCCTGTCTTTGTGGAACCCTCCGACGTTGGGGGAGGGCCAAGAAGCAGCAGTGCCTGCCCGGTGAAGCTCCAAGAGGAGAGCGACAGCAGCCAGCCACGTCAAGGCGGGGCCAGCTGCATCAGAGAGTGTACTGGACTCAACTCAGCTACCTACAAATCCAAGCAGCAGTGTCAGTGAAGCCTACGGCTCTCCAGGGAGTCCGTCACTGAATTATGCTCCATGCTGCAGGATGAGTTGTGACCTATGGGCTTTGGTGGATACCCAATGCCTGTGGCCTTGAAGATCACCATGGCAGTCAACTTTTTCACGTCCAGCTCTTTCCAGGGATCCACCGGTGACATGTGTGGGGTCTCTTGGACAGCACCGCTGTATAAAGGAGGTTGCCAATGTCCTGTTCAAGAGGGCCGGTGACTGTGTGCTACCGGACCGACCATGACAGTCAGGAGGAGAAGGCCATCAGCTTCGGGGCCATCGCAGGATTCCCCCAGGTACAAGGTGCGATACACTGCCTGTGTGTGACTATCAAGCCAGCCACTTACATCAACAAGAAGGGCTTCAATTCAATCAATTTTCAACTGGTCTACGGCCACTGAAAACATTTCCTGCAGGTGTGTGCCTGCTTCCCAGGAAGCAACCACGATGCCTACATATTTCTGCACTCCCAGGGTGCCACAACTTTTCAGGCCCTCCGGTCGCCTTCAGCGATTCTCGGGAACAAGGGCTACCCATTGAAGACATGGCTACTCACGTGTGTTAGGAACTCACACTGCAGCAGAGTAGATGTACAACACTTGCCATGGCCCAACTGAGTGACCATTGAGCAGGCCATTGGCCTACTGAAAATGGGATTCCAGTACCTCGATCGATCTGGTGGAGCCCTGCAATATGCCTCAATGAGGGTCTTGCGTATCATGGTGGTCTGTTGTGCTCTGCACAATCTAGCAGTGCAGAGGGGGGAGGCCTTGCATGAAGAGGACATGATTGATCACCAGTTCTCATCCAACGAGGAGGATGTGGAGAAGGCTATTGAGCAGGCAGCATAGGATATTGAAACACTTGCCCTGTAGGCCAGGCACATTGGGAGACGGGCAAAGGGAGGCAAGAGACAATCTCATACTTACCCGTTTCCAACCACCATCACTTCACTGTAATCCACCTGTCACCTCCTTTCTATCTGGATTCTGTGCCTAGTGCCCAGCTTCACCATGCACTCTGCCACATCTCAGATGCTTACTAAAGGCAGCCTGTGCCTACACTGTCAGCCCAATGAAGGAACAAGGGTAAAGGCAGCATCTCACAATTCAGGCATGAAAGAATGAGCATTTTACAACAATGAATGGGAACTGTAATAACAACAGAACTTGATAACACAAAACAAATGGCAAATGGAAAGCACCCGTAAAACTCCTAGTGCTTTTCTTCATACATTTTCGAGTGTTTCTATGAGTGCAGCCTCCTGTGCTAGCAGCTGGGCTAGAGGCAGGATGCAGATCAGACTGCCCCTTGGCCTGTGATGACTTTGGCAGCCGTCCCCTGGCTGCCTCAGGCCTGGAGGGACTCGGTTTCCTGAGGGTTTCCTGCACAGGTGCAGATCTCTCCTCAGTTGTCGTGGCTACTGGAACTGAGCTCACTGGCGGAGGGGTTGAGGAGTCACTGACCACATTTAGGGAGCCCTGAGGGGAGCCCCCATATGTAGAGGTCAGCCTCTCCTCCTCCCTTTCAAGGCTGAATTGAACCTCCCTGCTGACCAGAGAAGGACAAAGACCTGGAGAAGATTCCAGGTACCTCATCCTTCTCTCATCTTGCCACTGCTGTGTTCAGCTAATGGCGAAGGCGATGGTGTACAGTTTTGCGTGCGTCTGTGGAATCAGGCTTTCCATGAGGATCGTCAACTATTCGATGGAGGAAGCCATGCGACATATGCCTGAGGCATGGCAGCACTCATGACATGGATGGACTCCTCCGTCGTCCACTCATGACTGTGCATTGCCTCTGGTATGCTGCCAGATGTTGCCTTACTTCTCTCTGCAACTCCAACATACCCTGTGCTGCAATACCAGAGGTTCATCATCAGCCTGGGGCTCAGCATGGGCCTGGCCACACACAATCCTCCGACTGTCATTGACCTCGGTTATTGCAGCCTCCATCAGCTGCTTGGGTGCAAGGAATCTATGGCCGAGCCCATACTCCCCCGAGGTGAAAGTATCTGTGCCAGTGGAAGGTGCAGGAGAGTCATGGGATCGTCCATCCTTTGACTGTTCCTCCTTCTCAGAGGTTGATGGCTATCCCCCTTCAGCTGGACCCTCCTGCATATGACCCTGCATGAGAGAACACAAACATCTGTGGGTTAGGCTGAGCAGATCTTGTCAGGCCAAGATCTCCAGAAGTGTGGGGGAGGTCAAATAAAGACAATGATCACTCTCTTGTGTGAAGACTCCAGTCTCATCATCTGCTATTGAGCAGCCAACCTGGGCTCCCACTAGCTCCAGTGCTTCAACCTCAGCCGTGGAAAGAGCCGGAGATTAGGTGTGCCTCCACCAGTCTGCGATGCCTCCCTGGTGTTATGGGCCCACTTGTGCTGCAGGTGGAAAGAGGGACATAGTAAAACTTTGCAGGAAGAGCAAGAGAACAGTTATGCTAGAGGCAGCCCCTCATCTGCTCCTGGGGTTTCCTACATGACTTCTCCCCAAACTGCTCTTAGGGGATGTAATGCGGGTGAGCTGTGAAGAAGGTGGCCTGTCGCCAAGATGCAGCCATGCATCTGCTTGCATGTGGTGATGCCTAACCCCTTTGCCAGCGCCTCCCTCCCATGTTGCGCTGCCTCCTGTGTAACCACATTCAAGCCCCAAAGAGGAGAGAGGTATGGAGCACTCACCTTGGCAGAATGAAGGAGGTCATTCACTCTCTTCCTGTACTGGACCCAGTTGTGCAGGGTGGCACCATGGCTGTTTACCTCCTCTGTGATCTCTGTCCAAGCTTGCTTGGTCAGGCGGGAGGTCCTCTTCTTTCCATCCCATGGAAAGAGGACCTCCCGCCTTTCCCTTGCAATCTGCAGGAGAATCTCCAGGTGGGCATCACTGAATCATGGTTGCCACCCTGTATCTTCCATCAGATATAGTGCCCAGTCACTCCTGCTCCATTGCAAGGGTGGTACGTCCTTCTCTGGGGTGGGGTGGGGGAGGTTCAGGATTCCAACAGTGCCTCCAGCAGCACTCCAGAATCAGTGAACCACTGAAAGGCAGCAATTCAAGCCACCCTGGCAGTGCTTTAAATATGGTGCCGACACCTGCATTGGAATCAGTTGACACCACAATCACCACCTCGGAGCCCGTCCCCGTCATATGATTGGATGGGCCCCACATCTTATTATGATGAGACACTTAGAATATTGCGTGCAGTTCTGGTCGCCACACTACCAGAAGGACGTGGGGGCTTTGGAGAGGGTACAGAAGAGGTTTACTAGGATGTTGCCTGGTCTGGAGGGCATTAGCTATGAGGACAGGTTGGATAAAATCAGATTGTTTTCACTGGAACGACAGAGGTGGAGGGGCAACATGAGAGAGGTTGACAAAGTTATGAGCAGCATGGACAGAGTGGATAGTCAGAAGCTTTTTCCCAGGGTGGAAGAGTCAGTTACTAGGGGACATAGGTTTAAGGTGCGAGGGGCAAAGTTTAAAGGGGATGTGTGAGGCAAGTTCTTTACACAGAGGGTGGTGAGTGCCTGGAACTTGCTGCCGGGGGAGGTGGGTGGAAGCAGGTACGATAGCGACGTTTAAGAGGCATCTTGACAAATACATGAATAGGATGGGAATAGAGGGATACGGTCCCCGGAAGTGCAGAAGGTTTTAGTTTAGGCAGGCATCAAGATCGGCGCAGGCTTGGAGGGCCGAATGGCCTGTTCCTGTGCTGTACTGTTCTTTGTTCTTTGTTCTTTGATAATTGGCCAACCGCTGCGTGTTCATGGTCGTTTGGCCGGCAGCATGCATCAAAGGCGGCGAAAGCACCCACTTCTGGGTCCGCCGCCGGGATCTGCGATGGGCTCGCTAAATTTTGCCCAGCATATCTACCAATTGTGAAGCAGCAATCAACAAAGTAAAATGAATGCTGTATTGTATTGTTAAATGAATATTATAAATCAGAGCATGTCATGCATATAAAGTGGAACATTTGGAATGGATTTCGAAGCAGTATAGTAGAAGCTAAACCCTTGGAGTTATTTAATGATGTGATGGATTATAAGTGTGCTTTTCTAGGTGCATTAGTTAAGATGACCTGAATGGCATCTATATGAATTCATCATCGCATGATCAAGTGGAGAAATGGTACTTAATACACTGGAAAGTCTATCGCCCAATGACCAGTTCTACTTTTATGAAATGCAGAACAACGTAAAGTTGTTTTGAATATATCCTCTTGTTTCATCAGGAAATATTTTGTAGTAATATCAGGATTTGATGAATTTTGCTTATAATTTGCTCGTAAGTCACTTTAAATTCCTTGACTTGTTTACTGAAACAGACAGACTGAAACACACTGCAGTTATGCAGCTATTGTTGTGTGAATGCAAAGTAGTTTTGACTGTGCATTAACACAAGAGTAGCAATGTAACTCAGAAGACTGCAAGCACACTAATGAGGTTTGAGGCTTTTCCAGGAAAATGTTGGTTTAAGTTCCCAAAGAGTGCAGGATACAGACATCCTTAGAGAGACAGACTTATGAAAAAAAGGCAGAGAAAAGAAAGACTTGCATTTATATAGTGCTTTTCACATTCTCAGGACATCCCAAAGCTTTTGAAATGTAGTCACTGTTGTAAAGTAGGAATTATGGCAGTTTAATTTATACACAGCAAAGTCCCACAAACAGCAAAGTAATAATGGCCAAATGATCTGTTTCTTAGTGATGCTGGTTGAGGGACAAATATTGGCCAGGACAGAAGAAAATAAACAGCCAGATTAACAGAGAGTTGCAGACAGATGGAAACAGTCATGGAATCATAACACACTCTGAGACAAATGCATGAAAGTATGTTTTATTTTGCTCCTACTGAATGTAATATTATTAATTACAGAAACATGGACATGTACTTTAAGTCACTGTTTCCCATGGGTACATTGGGAAATAACCTGCTCTCAATCCGATATGAGTTAATAAAGTTACACTGTCACTTTGACATTTAAATTCAATTCATTTTTCAGAAGCTGTAATGTAAAAGTACATAGGCAGGCACCTGTCTACAAACATAAAGGAATCGTTTGACTTAAGTGAATTGTAGCTGGTGTGATGAATAGATGTCACTGACTCATTCGGCATTTGTGAAGGGCAAATGCTTTGACGGTAAGACTTACTCATGGTGTTACAGGCATTGAATGAAGTTCCACTTGTAATGAGAAATTCCAAATGTCCCACTTTATTTAACTTGCAATGAAATGGAAAATAACTTTGCAAGATTTGGTCCATTAGAAGCAGTGGAAACTATGTCATAGATCAGACAAAACTCTGTTTATCTTCAATCACGTATCACTGAGCAGAAAGAACTGTTGATTTTTCTAGATAAATAAGCAAAGGTAGGTTGAATTGCCTTCCTTGTTCATATTTACCTCATAATCCTGCAACTAAATGCAAAAAAGGTATTTTATGCCCCAGAAGGTTAACTGCCCTTTGAAGGATCATTCTTTGCATAAACTGCGAAACCTTTGCAGGGAGTAAATGTGGGGTCGTAAGATCCACCTATTCCCGATGCATTAATCCACTAATTATTACTTATTTGTTTATTTTTTTTATTTGTTCATGGGATGTGGGTGTCGCTGGCTAGGCCAGCATTTATTGCACATCCCTAATTGCCCTTGAGAAGGTGGTGGTGAGCTGCCTTCTTGAACCGCTGCAGTCAAGGTGGGGTAGGTATACCAAAAGTGCTGTTAGGAAGGGAGTTCCAGGACTTTGACCCAGCGACAGTGAAGGAACGGCAATATAGTTCCAAGTCAGGATGATGTGTGGCTTGGAGAGGAACTTGCAGGTGGTGGTGTTCCTATGAATCTGCCCTTTGCCTTATAGGTGGCAGAGGTCATGGGTTTGGAAGGTGCTGTCTAAAGAGCCTTGGTGCGTGGCTGCAGTGCATCTTGTAGATGGTACACACTGCTGCCACTGTGTATAGGTGGTAGAGGCAGTGAATGTTTGTCGATGGGGTGCCAATTTTGGCCTGGATGGTGTTGAGTTGTTGGAGCTGCACCCATCCAGGCAAGTGGAGAGTATTCCATTACACTCCTGACTTGTGCCTTGTAGATGGTGGACAGGCTTTGGGGAGTCAGGAGGTGAGTTACTCGCCACAGGTTTCCTAGCCTCTGACCTGCTCTTGTAGCCACGGTATTTATATGGCTACTCCATTTCAGTTTCTGGTCAATGGTAACCCCCAGGATGTTGATATTGGGTGATTCAGTGATTGTAATGCCATTGAATGTCAAGGGGAGATGGTTAGATTCTCTCTTGTTGGAGATGGTCATTGCCTGGCACTTCTGTGACGCAAATGTTACTTACCACTTATCAGCCCAAGCCTGGATATTTTCCAGGTCTTGCTGAATTTCTATTCTGACTATTTTAGTATCTGAGGAGTCACGAATGATGCTGAACATTGTGCAATCATCAGCGAACATCCCCACTTCTGACCTTATGATTGAAGGAGAGGTGGCGGCTGGTGGACCTGCCCTCTCTCTCGGCGCGTGCTGAGACTCGAAAAAAAACTTACAGTGACATCACGGGAAATCTGCAAGTTGATTGGTTGGGTGAGTAGCAGCTGTTATTGCATTTAAATAGCTTAAAAAAGGGAAAGTTTTTTTTGTTGAAAAATAAACCTCTGGTGATAAGGTGAGTACTACTAAAGTGTTTTTTTTTAATTCAGTGTAGCTTTTTAAGGACTTTAGATTGTAATGGGTAGAACAAAGCCCCTAGTGTAAATAGTAGTTTTTAATTAAGGGAGTAACTAATTAATGTAAGGGTAAGTCATGACAGGAGAGCTCAGCCTCGTGATATGCTCCTCCTGCGCTATGAGGGAAATCAGGGATGCTCCCAGTGTCCCTGATGACCATGTGTGCAGGAAGTGTATCCAGCTGCAGCTACTGGCTACCCGCATTACGGAGCTGGATCTGCGGGTGGATTCACTGTGGAGCATCCGCGATGCTGAGGACGTCATGGATAGCACGTTTAGTGAGGTGGTCACACCGCAGGTAATGGCTGCACAGGCAGAAAAGGGATCGGTGACCACAAGACGGAGTAGTAGGTGTAGGCAGGTAGTGCAGGAGTCCCCTGTGGCGATCCCCCTCTCAAACAGATATACTGCTTTGGATACTGTTGGGGGGAGGATGACCTCCCAGGGGACAGCAGCAACAACCAAGTTCGTGGCACCACGGAGGGCTCTGCTGCACAGCGGGGGAGGAAAAGGGGTGGAAGAGCTATATTGATGTGGGATTCTATCGCAAGGGGTGCAAATAGGTGTTTCTGTGGCCGCAAATGAGGCTCCAGGATGGTATGTTGCCTCCCTGGTGCTAGGGTCAAGGATGTCTCGGAGCGGCTGCAGGACATTCTGAAAGGGGAGGGGGAGCAGGCAGAGGTCGTGGTCCATATTGGTACTAACGAGGAAGAGAGATGAGGTCATAATCATAGAGTCATAGAGTCGTACAGCATAGAAACAGGCCCTTCGGCCCACCGTGTCCATGCCGACTATAATGCCTATCTATACTAATCCCACCTGTCTGCATTAATTCCACATCACTCTATGCCTTGCTCATTCAAGTACCTGTCCAGATGCCTCTTAAATGTCGCTACTGTTCCTACCTCCACCACCTCCTCAGGCAGCTCATTCCAGATACCCACTATTCTTTGTGTGAAAAATTTACCCCTTTGATCCCCTTTGAACCTCCTCCCTCTCACCTTAAATCTATGTCCTCTAGTTTTAGTCACCCCTACCATGGGAAACAGACTCTGGCTATCTACCCTATCTATGCCTCTCATAATTTTATATACCTATATCATGTCCCCTCTCAGCCTCCTTCACTCCAGGGAAAACAGACCCAGCCTATCCAATCTCTCTTTATAACCCAAGCCCTCCAAACCAGGCAACATCCTTATGAATCTTTTCTGCACCCTCTCTAGCTTAATCACATCTTTCCTGTAGTGCGGCGACCAGAACTGCACACAGTACTCCAAATGCAGCCTAACCAACGTTATGTACAACTGTAACATGACGTCCCAACTCTTGTACTCAATGCCTCGGCCGATGAAGGCAAGCATGCCATACGCCTTCCTCACCACCCTGTCCTCCTGTGTTGCCACTTTCAGAGAACTATGTACTTGCACCCCAAGGTCTCTCTGCTCAACAACATTCCCCAGGGCCCTGCCATTCACTGTATATGTCCTGTCCTGGTTTAATTTCCCAAAATACATCACTTCACACTTGTCTGCATTAACTTCCATTTGCCACTCCCTTGCCCACTTTCCCAGTTGATCTATATCCTGTTGTAACCTTAGACAACCTTCTTCACTGTCCACTATACCACCAATTTTGGTGTCATCTGCAAACTTACTAATCATGCCCTTTACATTCACATCCAAGTCATTAATATATATGATAAACAACAGAGGGCCCAGCACCAATCCCTGCGGCACACCACTGGTCACCGGCCTCCAATTTGAAAAACAACCCTCCACTACCACCCTCTGCCTCCTATCAGCAAGCCAATTTTGTATCCAATTTGCTAGCTCACCCTGGATCCCATGTGTTCGAACCTTCCGGACCAGCCTACCATGCAGGACCTTCTCAAAGGCCTTGCTAAAGTCCATGTAGACAACGTCCATCGTCCTGCCCTCGTCAATCCTCTTGGTCACCTCCTCGAAAAACTCAATCAAATTCATGAGACACGATTTTCCACGCACAAAGCCATGCTGACTATCCCTAGTCAGACCATGCCTTTCCAGATGCATATAAATCCTGTCTCTCAGAATCTCTTGCAATAACTTTCCCACCACTGATGTAAGGCTCACCGACCTGTAGTTCCCTGGCTTATCCCTGCTACCCTTCTTAAATAAAGGCACAACATTAGCTATCCTCCAGTCTTCCGGTACCTCACCTGTGGCTAATGATGATACAACAATCTCTGCCAGGGCCCCAGCAATCTCTTCCCTTGCTTCCCATAGCATCCTAGGATACACCTGGTCAGGCCCTGGGGATTTATCCACCTTAATGCGCTTCAAAACCTCCAACACCTCCTCCTTTGTAATGTTGATATGCTCGAGCATATCGGTGTTCCCTCCCTTGAACTCACTAGCTTCCATGACCTTCTCCACAGTAAATACGGATGAGAAACATTCATTTAAGACCTCGCCTTGAATATAGGGAGTTAGGCAGAAGGTTAAAAAGCAGGACCTCCAGGGTTGTAATATCAGGATTACTCCCTGTGCCACGTGCTAGTGAGGGTAGGAAAAGGAGGAGAAGGCAAATGAATGCGTGGCTGAAGAGCTGGTGTAGGCGGGAAGGCTTCAGCTACTTGGATCATTGGGATATCTTCTGGTGCAGAGGTGACCTGTACAAGAGAAACAGGTTGCATCTGAACTGGAAGGGGACCAATATCCTTGCGGGGAGGTTTGCTAGTACTACTCGGGAGGGTTTAAACTAGTCTGGCAGGGAGGTGGGACCCAAAGTAGTAGTCTCTCCGATGAGATAGTTGAGGCAAATGTCGAGGTGAAAGCAAGCAAGTCCAGTAGGCAGGCCGGGCAGGTGCAGGACAGGGAGCGTGGAAGGTCTGGTAGGCTAAACTGCATTTACTTTAATGCAAGAAGCCTTACAGGTAAGGCAGATGAACTCAGAACATGGATCGGTACATGGGATTGTGATATTACAGTTATTACAGAAACGTGGTTGCGGGATGGGCAGGACTGGCAGCTCAATGTTCCGGGGGTACCGATGCTTCCGGCGTGACAGAGGTGCAGGTAAGAGAGGAGGGGGAGTTGCACTATTGATTAGGGAGGACATCACGGCAGTACTTAGAGAGGATATCCTGGGTGGAATGTCCAGCGAGGTCATATGGGTAGAACTTAGAAATAAGAAAGGGGTGATCACTTTGATGGGATTATACTATAGGCCCCCAATAGTCAGAGGGAACTGGAGGAGCATATATGTAGGGAAATCACAGATAGGTGTAGGAATTATAGGGTTGTAATAGTAGGTGATTTTAACTTCCCTAATATAGACTGGGAGTGCCTTAGTGCTCAGGGATCAGATGGGGAAGAATTTGTTAAGTGTGTCCAGGATAGTTTTCTGAAGCAGTATGTGGATGGCCCTACTAGAGAAGGGGCTACACTCGACCTCCTCTTAGGAAATGAGGCTGGGCAGGTGATTGATGTGTCAGTGGGGAAGTACTTTGGGACCAGTGGCCATAACTCTATTAGCTTCAAGATAGTTATGGAAAAGGATAGGATTGGTCCTCAAGTTGAAGTCCTAAATTGGGGGAAGGCTAACTTCGATGGCATCAGACAGGAACTCTCAAAAGTTGAATGGGAGAGGCTGTTTACAGGTAAAGGGACATCTGGCAAGTGGGAGGCTTTTAAAAGTGAGATAGGAAGAGTTCAGGGCCGGCATGTTCCTGTTAGATTGAAGGGCAAGGCTGGCAAGTTTAGGGAACCTTGGTTGACGAGGGATATTGAGGGTCTGGTCAGGACAAAGAAGGAGGCTTATGTCAGATATAGGCAGCTGGGATCAAGCGAGTCCCTCGACGAGTATAATGGATGTAGGAGTACACTTAAGAAGGAAATTAGGAGGGCAAAAAGGGGCCATGAGATTTCCCTGGCAGATAAGATAAAGGAGAATCCTAAAAGATTCTATAAGTATATTAAGAGTAAAAGGGTAGCTAGGGAGAGAGTAAGTCCCCTTAAGGAGTGTTGTTGAGTGGAGAGACCTTGGGATGCAAGTACATAGTTCCCTGAAAGTGGCAACACAGGTAGACAGGGTGGTGAAGAAGGCGTATGGCATGCTTGCCTTCATCGGCCGAGGCATTGAGTACAAGAGTTGGGACGTCATGTTACAGTTGTACATAACGTTGGTTAGGCCGCACTTGGAGTACTGTGTGCTGTTCTGGTCACCACACTACAGGAAAGATGTGATTAAGCTAGAGAGGGTGCAGAAAAGGCTCACAAGGATGTTGCCTGGTTTGGAGGGCTTGAGTTATAAAGAGAGATTGGATAGGCTGGGTCTGTTTTCCCTGGAGCGAAGAAGGCTGAGAGGGGACATGATAGAGGTATATAAAGTTATGAGAGGCATAGATAGGGTAGATAGCCAGAGTCTGTTTCCCATGGTAGGGATGACTAAAACTAGAGGGCTTAGATTTAAGGTGAGAGGAAGGAGATTTAGAGGGGATCAAAGGGGTAAATTTTTCACACAAAGAATAGTGGGGATCTGGAATGAGCTGCAAGAGGAGGTGGTGGAGGCAGGAACAGTCGCAACATTTAGGAGGCATCTGGACAGGTAATTGAATGAGCAAGGCATAGAGGGATATGGAATTAATGCAGGCTGGTGGGATTAGTAAAGATAGGCATTATGGTCGGCATGGACGCAGTGGGCCGAAGGGCCTGTTTCTATGCTGTACGACTCTATGACTGTATGACTCTATGAAGGTCATTGATGAAGCAGCTGAAGATGGTTGGGCCTAGGACACTACCCTGAGGAACCCCTGCAGTGATGTCTTGGAGCTGAGATGCTTGACCTCCAACAACCACAACCATCTTCCTTTGTGCTAGGTATGAGTCCGATCAGTGGAAAGATTTCTCACTGATTCCCATTGACTCATGTTTTCCTAGGGCTCCTTGATGCCGTACTCGGTCAAATGCTGCCTTGATGTCATGGGCAATCACTCTCACCTCAGCTCTTGAGTTCAACTCTTTTGTCCATGTTTGAACCAAGCTTCTAATGAGGTCAGGAGCTGAGTGGCCCTGGCAGAACCCAAACTGAGTGTCACTGAGCAGGTTATTGCTAAGCAAGTGCCGCTTGATAGCATTGTCAACGACACCTTCCATCACTTTAATCATGATTGAGAGTAGACCGATGGGGCGGTAATTGGCCGGGTTGGATTTGTCCTGCTTTTTGTGTACAGGTCATACCTGGGCAATTTTCCTTCTTTCCAGGTAGATGCCAGTGTTGTGGCTGTACTGAAACAACTTAGCTAGGGGCGCGGCAAGGTCTGGAGCACAGGTCTTCATTACTATTGATTTATCACCATTTGAAATGTAAAGATCCAATGGAACATTAACGTATACAAATTAAACTGGTTAGCTCCAGGAGCTTGACCTTTAGTAATGAACAGACATAGGGTAACAGGAGGAAAATGACAAATGAAATACCATCGAGTTGTAAGCCATGTTAAAGGGGGCATGAGGTTGATATTTTAGTAAAATACAATTTAAGAAAATGAAAAAGGGAATTACAGTCTCAAAATCTGGCATGCATAAACTGAGTGGGCATTAAAATGCCTGGAAAGAATTGCCCAAAGCACAAGATAGTACACTGCACAAAGCATTTTAGTTGGAAATTGATGGTGCCACGTTTCAGGATTTTTGACCATTTTTCCAAAGGAAAGATTTGGGAAAAAAGATTTGCTTCTAATTTTAGGATTTCAAAAGCATTTTGCATTTAGACAACTTAAAAAAGGTTGAACTCTAGGCAGTTAAGATACAAATGAGTGAAATTTGATTTTTTTTTTACCCATAGACTGTAAAGGAACAATTTGTTGGCAATTTAAAAACAGCACACACCGACAGTTTTGGAAACTTTTTGACTGTTATTTTGAATAGAATGATATAGAACCTCTGGGCCAAACGTTTTTTTGAAAAAGGAAGGTTGCAAGGGCAGTAATAGATTTGTTTTGTGTGGTGTGTCAGGTCCTTAATGTCTCTAGCATGAACTGATGTTTAACTAATAAAATTGCACTCTAACTTGTCAAGAGTTAAGAACTCTTTTGGAGTATTATATTTGTTTTTATGCAGAAACAGCTTAGGGTTGCCTCCAGAAAGTAATGAACTCTATGTGCATGTTAGATCCTCCAGTTCAGTATGAGTTTTGTTTTCATTTAACACGGGTGTCGTGACTCAAAATTCCAAGTTGAAAAATAAATGGTTCCAATTCTGGATTTGGATTGCTCCCGATTGTAAAAGAAACATGTTAAGTATTGAATATTCTGTTGATGACCTTGGTGGTGTGAAGTTGTGGCTGATATCAGTGATGCAAATGGGTCTGTACAGGATGAAAGGACAACTTGGAGTTGGAAGGATTCGCATATTTTAGAATGATAAATAGCAGGAGGAGCTAGGACGGTGATACGACAGCTGAAAAAAGATCAGGCAGCGCAATGGAAATTCATTTAGCATATGGGCAGTGAGATAGTTGCTGCATTGGTTTTTAATTTTCCAAAATTCCCTAGATTTGGGGAAGGTTCCATTAGATTGGAAAAAAGTCAATGGAACTCCTTTATTCAAAAAGGGAGGGAGACAGAAAGCAGGAAACGATAGGCCAGTTAGCTTAGGAAAAATGTTAGAAGCTATTATTAAAGACATTATAGCAAGGCACTTAGAAAAATTCAAGGTAATCAGGCAGAGTCAACATGGTTTTGTGAAAGGGGTACAATGTTTAACCAATTTATTGGAGTTCTTTGAAGAAGTAACATGTGCTGTAGATAAAGGGGAACCGGTGGATGTACTGTATTTAGATTTCCAGAAGGCATTTGATAAGGTGTCACATCAAAGGTTATTGTGGAAAATAAAAGCTCATGGTGTAGGAGGTAACATATTGGCATGGATAGAAGATTGGCTTGCGAACAGAAAACAGAGAGTAGGCATAAATGGGTCATTTTACAGTTGGCAAGATGTAATAAGTGGTGTGCCACAGGGATCACTGCTGGGACCTCAACTTTTTACAATTTATGTAAATGACTCGGATGAAGGAACCAAAGGTATGGTTGCTAAATTTGCTGATGACACAAAGATAGGTAGGAAAGTAAGTTGTGAAGAGGACATCAGGAGGCTACAAAGGGATATGCATAGGTTAAGTGAGTGGGCAAAGATCTGGCAAATAGAATATAATGTGGGAAAATGTGAAATTGTCCATTTTGGCAGGAAGAATAAAATAGAAGCATATTATCTAAATGGTGAGAGATTGCCAAGCTCTGAGATGCAGACGAATCTGGGTGCCCTAGTGCATGAATTGCAAAAGGTTAGTATGCAGGTTCAGCAAGTAATTAGGAAAGCTAATCGAATGTTATCATTTATTGCAAAGGGAATTGAATACAAAAGTAGGAAGGTTATGCTTCAGTTGGGCATTGGTGAGACCACATCTAGAGTGCTGTGTACAGTATTGGTCTCCCTTTTTAAGGAAGGATGTAAATGTGTTGGAAGCAGTTCAGAGAAGATTTACTAGACTAATACCTGGAATGGGCAGGTTGTCTTATGAGGAAAGATTGGACAGGCAAGGCTTGTATCCACTGGAGTTTAGGAGAGTAAGAGGAGACTTGATTGAAGCATAAGATCCTGAGGGGTCTTGACAGGATGGATGTGGAAAGGATGTTTCCTCTTGTGGGAGGATCTAGAACTAGGGGTCACTATTTAAAAATAAGGGGTTGCCTATTTAAGATAGAAATGAGGTGAATTTTTTTCTCTCAAAGGGTTGTTAGTCTTTGGAACTCTCTTCCTCAAAAGGCAGTGGAAGCAGAGTCTTTAAATATTTTTAAGGCAGAGGTAGATAGATTCTTGATAAGCAAGGGGGTGAAAGGTTATTGGGTGTAGGCGGGAATGTGGAGTTGAGGTTACAATCAGATCAGCCATAATCCTATTGAATGGTGGGGCAGGCTCGTGGGGCCGAATGTTCCTATGTCCTATACAAACAGAAAACAGAAAATAATGAATTTCTCATAATGGGTCCCATGACACTTGACTTCATTCGAGGTTTTAATGCAACATAGGTTGGTCACAAATTGTACATCTTTTCTCTCAATTTTAAAGAGGAAAACAAAGGATTTTCCGATATGACTTCTTGATTTTTGATCTTCACAACCTTTTAACTGAGGCATTTTTGACTGGTTTAAAATGCTTGGTGGACTGAAGATCTTGCATTCAAAAAATTTTCCCTTCAAAAATATATTTGACTTTCGCAATGGCGATGATTTATGCCTCAGTGCATGTGATAGTGATTCATAATCTACACGTAGAATTCAAATGGTTTATGTCACGTGTAACTGCGGTTTGGAATGTATTGTGTCCATAGCAGTGAATTTTAATTTAGACAGGTGGTGGCCGAGGTGACTGTACCACCTGCCCAATGTCATTGGTAATCGGGTCTCATAACAAAGGGACATGACAGACAGCTCAGCAATTTGTTGAGGGGGTTGGAAATCCAGCAGGCCCTCTGTGTAAACTAGTCAGCAAAGACACTTTGAGGGAGGGGGGAAATGAGGGGTAGACAGAAGGATCAACTTTGTCAGTTGTGGCTCAATTGGTAGCCCTCTTGCCCCTGAGTCAAGCTCTACTCCAGGAAAAGTCTGTTGGAGGTGGTGTCTTTCGGATGCAATGTTAAACTGAGACCCCATCTGATCTCTGAGATGGACATAAAAGATCCCATGGAACTCTTCTGTGGAAATTGAGTTATTCCCAGTGTCCTGGCCAATATTTATCTCTCAATCAACATCACTAAAACAGATTATCTGGTTGTTATCACACTCTGCTTGTGGGACCTCGCTGTGTGCAAATAGGCTGTCACATTTCCAACATTACAACAGTGACTACACTCCAAAAGTACTTAATTAGCTGTAAAACAATTGGGAATGTCCTGAGATTGTGCACGATGCTACATAAATGCAAGTCTTTCTTTTTTTAGGGGCAGCCATGCAAAAGCTGGCAGTAGGTGAGATGATATTTGTCTCATTCCAAATCGTTTGTTAAAATCATAGAATCATAGTATGGTTACAGCACAGAAGGAGGCCAATCAGCCCATCATGACCATGCTGGCTCTCTGCAAGAGCAACTCAGCTAGTCTCACTCCCCCACCCTTTCCCATAGCCCAGCAATTTTGATCTCTTCAGATGCTTATCCATTTCCCTTCTGAAAGCCACAACTGAATCTGCCTCCACCACACTCTCAGGCAGTGCATTCCAGATCCTAAACACTCACTGCATAAAAAGATTTTCCTTATGACAGCATTGTTTCATTTGCCAATCACCTTAAATTGCTGTCCTCTGGTTCTTGACCTTTCTGTTGACAGGAACAGTTTCGCCCTATCTATTCTGTCTGGACCACTCATGATTTTGAACACATCTATCAAATCTCCTCTCAACCTTCTCTTCTCTAAGGAGAACAACCCCAGTTTATCTGAACCATCCTCATAACTGAAGTCTCTCACCCCTGGAACCATTCTCATAAACCTTTTCTGCACCCTCTTTAAAGCCTTTACATCCTTCTTAAAGTGCAATGCCCAGATTGGACACAATACTCCAGTTGAGGCTGAACCAGTGTTCTGTAAAGATCCAATATAACACAAGAAATGCTGAAATCACTTAGCTGAGTGGTTCCAGCACTTCTTGTTTTTATTTCATATTTCCAGCATCCGCAGTATTTTGCTTTTATTTTAGTCCATTATAACACCCTTGCTTTTGTACTCTCTGCCTCAGTTTATAAAGCCCTGGGTCCCATATACCTTTTTAACCACTTTCTCAACCTGCCCTGCCACCTTCAATGATTTGTACACATATACCCCCAGGTCTCTCTGTTCCTGTAACCACTTAAGAATTGTACCCTTTAGATTATATTGACTCTCTTCATTCTTCCTACCAAAATGTATCACTTCACAGTTCTCTGCATTAAATTACATCTGCCATGTGTTCGCCCATTCTACAAGTCAGTCTAGGTCCTCTTGTCATCTGCAAATTTTGAAATTGTGCCCTGTACACCCAAGTCTAGGTCATTAATATATATCAAGAAAAGCAGCAATCCTAGTACTGACCCCAGGGGAACCCCACTGTATACCTTCCTCCAGTCTGAAAAACAACCGCTCAGCACTATTCTCTGTTTCCTGTCACTCAGCCAACTTCGAATCCATGCTGCCAATGGCTTCAATTATGCTGACAAGCCTATTATGTGGCACTCTATCAAACGTCTTTTGGAAGCCCATGTACTCCACATTAACTGCATTACCCTCATCAATCTTCTCTGTTACCTCATCATAAACTCAATCAAGTTAGTTAAACACCATTTGCCTTTAACAAATCCACGCTGTCTTTCCTTATTTAATCCACACTTGTCCAAGTTACTGTTAATTGTGTCCCAGATTATCATTTATAAAAGCTTTCCCACCATCGAGGTTAAACTGACAGGTCTATAAGTAGCTGGATTTATCCTTAAACACTTCTTTTGCACAAGGTTGTAACATTTGCAATTCTCCAGTCCTCTGACATCATCCCTGTATCTAAGAAGGATTGGAAGATTGTGGCCAGTGCCTCTGTAATTTCCACCCTTACTTTTACCAGCATCCTCGGATACATCCCAGCTGGTCCCAGTGGCTTATCAACTTTTAAGTACAGCCAGCTTTTCTAATACCTCCTCTTTATCAATTTTTACCCCATCCAGTATCTCAACTACATCCTTTTTTCCTATGAATTTGGCAGTATCTTCTGTGTTGTAAAGACAGATGCAAAGTATTCATTTATTATCTCAGCTATGCCCTCTGCCTCAATCCATATGTCCCCTTTTTGGTCTCTAATTGGCCCCATCCCTCCTCTTCCTACCCTTTTATTATTTATATGCCTACAGAAGACTTTTATAACAATCTCTAGTAATTCCTGGTTAGGTCAGTATACTACAATTCCACTAGGTAGAGTGCATGCAGTATGCTGGAAAATAAAAATTGCATTAGGGTCCAAAATATATCACAAGACCCGAATCTAAATATATTCATAAGGCTTCTGTTTACTGTCTCTAATTTACATAATTGGCTTAGGATAAGAAGATCAAACTGGTCAAATTCACAAATAATTGGCAGGGTAGTTGAATCCAAGAAGAAATTAGGTTGGGAAGTACAAAATGAGCGAGACAAAATAAACATTTTGACTGAACAAAGGCAGATGAAATTTTATATGAGCGTGTGTGAAGTACTGCAATAAAATGAGAACTGTAAGTACTTCCTGATTATTAAAATTTCTGAAAAATGATGGTGAAAGTGATCTGATCTGGGGCAGCAGTGTCGAAACCATGGCCTGCAGGTTCAATCCAACCTATTTGAGGACTTCACCTATCCCGCTATGTCTTACAGTATTTAACCTGAAGACAAGCTCCTGCTTCCCAAACAGCAGGACCTTATTCAATTAATTTCATCCCTTTCCTGCTAACTGTGATATTAGGCTCAGTGTTCCTGATGGGCAGCTCATGGTTTCCATGGAGAGAAAAAAGCAGAGAAATGTAATGAATGGTTCAGGTCCTGTGAGCACATTCACAGAAGCAAACTTGTATCAGGAATAGTTTAACTGCTGTCTTACCAAATGACTTGCGACACAGCCACTGAGAGTGCAGAGAGTATCTCTGCTTCCTCTGGGAGTTTCAGTTTGTTCATTCACAAGACGTGGGCATCACTACCAATGCCAGCATTTATTGCCCATCCCTTATTGCCCTTGAGCAGGTGGTGGTGAGCCTCTGTCATGAACTGCTGCAGTCTGTGTGATGAAGGAACACCTACAATGCTGTTAGGGAGTAAATTCCAGGATTTTGATCCAATGATGATGGAGGAACAGTGATATATTTCCAAGTCCGGATAGTATGTGACTTGGAGGGAATTCTAAGCAATCCAAACATTCTGCCTGCCTTTTCTGGACTCTGATTCTTGAAGGGCTATCTGAAAGTTTATCGACACAATTCTTCTACCATGCTGTGGCTTTCTGCATGTGAAAGGGGAGAGTGTCCTGCAACTGAAGTAATTATGAATGTTTAATATTTAAATTTTATTTATAAATGTGAATATCAGTGAAATATTGAGTAAGTTCTGTGATAATATTTGAAACAGAAGTTATTACTTGATAGAGAACAACCCATACAGCATGATCAAAATTTGTGATTCACTTGTGAGTGTGGGAGTTTTTGGAAGTTTCTTTTATATTTAAATGATTGTAAGCCACATTGAAAATGTAATGGTGATTTTCTACATGTTCATATTCCTCTTATGAATTGTAAATTCTCAAAAAAGTGAAAGTGACAGAACTCCAGTGAAATCAGTATTGTTGGAAAAGCAGAGTTAAGAACAGTACAGTGTAGTAATTTTTCATTCCGAAGTGGACAGCATTGTAAATTGAATATTTCTGACTTGTCTGCTAATTGCGGAGAGGTTATAGAGTCATAGAGTCGTACAGCATAGAAACAGGCCCTTCAGCCCACCGCGTCCATGCCGACCATAATGCCTATCTATACTAATACCATCTGCCTGCATTAATTCCACATCACTCTATGCCTTGCTCATTCAAGTACCTGTCCAGATGCCTCTGAAATGTCGCTACTGTTCCTACCTCCACCACCTCCTCAGGCAGCTCATTCCAGATCCCCACTATTCTTTGCGTGAAAAGTTTACCCCTTTGATCCCCTTTAAACCTCCTCCCTCTCACCTTAAATCTATGCCCTCTAGTTTTAGTCACCCCTACCATGGGAAACAGACTCTGGCTATCTACCCTATCTATGCCTCTCATAATTTTATACACCTCTATCATGTCCCCTCTCAGCCTCCTTCGCTCCAGGGAAAACAGACCCAGCCTATCCAATCTCTCTTTATAACTCAAGCCCTCCAAACCAGACCAGGCAACATTCTTGTGAATCTTTTCTGCACCCTCTCTAGCTTAATCACATCTTTCCTGTAGTGCGGTGACCAGAACTGCACTCAGTACTCCAAATGCGGCCTAACCAATGTCATGTACAATTGTAACATGACGTCCCAACTCTTGTACTCAATGCCTCGGCCGATGAAGGCAAGCATGCCATACACCTTCTTCTTCACCACCCTGTCTACCTGTGTTGCCACTTTCAGGGAACTATGTACTTGCACCCCAAGGTCTCTCTGCTCAACAACACTCCCCAGGGCCCTGCCATTCAATGTATATGGCCTGCCCTGGTTTAAATTCCCAAAATGCATCACTTCACACTTGTCTGCATTGAATTCCATTTGCCAATCCCTTGCCCACTTTCCCAGTTGATCTATATCCTGTTGTAATCTTAGACAACCTTCTTCACTGTCCACTATACCACCAATTTTGGTGTCATCTGCAAACTTATTAATAATGCCCCTTACATTCACATCCAAGTCATTAATATATATGACAAACAACAGAGGGCCCAGCACTGTTCCCTGCGGCACACCACTGGTCACCGGCCGCCAATCTGAAAAACAACCCTCCACTACCACCCTCTGCCTCCTATCACCAAGCCAATTTTGTCTCCAATTTGCTAGCTCATCCTGGGTCCCATGTGTTGTCACATGAAGTGTCATTGTGAGGGAAAAGAAAGATTTTCTAGAGTGGGAAATGTTTCTGCAATAAATATGAACTTTTTTTTTAGATGTTCCTTTCTAAATCTATTACTGAATGTGATGCTTAATCCTCATTCTGGTTGCTCCAAAAGGAACTTAATCAGATATAGTCCAATCACTAGTTGGGATCTGGCCCCTGCCTCACAAGATTGGTAATTCCTAATCTAGGGGTTTTCGCAGACTTCATATTCAACAAGACCAATCAATGTGCAGCAGAAATTAAAAAAGCATTCGGAATGCTGACCTGTTTAGCCAAAACAGTAGCGTTAGAGTCAGAGGAAGCCATCGTCAAACTGCATAGACCACACCTTGGGTTCTTTGTCCAGTTTTAGTCATTGAGAAACAAGGGGGAGAGTCAAACTCTGGAGACAATACAGTAAAGAGCAGGGATACTGATCACTCATGCCAAAAGGCTGAGTTACAGTGACTAGAAAAATTGGATCTTTCAGCCTTGAAAAGGGGCAACTGAGAGATTACTCTATAGAAAATTGTAAGGTAGTAAACATTAAAGAAAAGGTAAAATCCGTAACACTACAGCAAACTAAACACTGGAGTTGGGCACAAATTCAAATGAATAACAAAATTTAGATTAATGTTGGAAAGGAAGAACAAAAGGAAAAGTCATATAGCACCTTTCACAATCCCAGGATGTCCCAAAATGCTTTACAGCCAATGAAATAATTTGTGAAGTGTAGTTACTGTTGTAATGTAGGGAATGGGACAGCAAAGTCACACAAACAGCAATGAGATAAATGACCAAATGATCTGTTTTTAGTAATGTTGATTGGCAATAAATATTTTCCAGGGCACCGAGGAAAATTCCACTGCGCTTCTTCAAATGGGATCTTTGCAACAACCTAAGAGATGGATCCTTGGTTTAAAATCTCATCCAAATGATAGCACCTTCAACATTGCACCACTCCCTCAGTACTGCACTGAAGTGTAGATTAAGTGGCAGATTGCTTGAGAGGAACGTGACAGCCCATAATCTTGTGTCTCAGAGGTTGGGTTCTACCAGTGACCCTCATCTGACACCTTGGAGGTTCTAATCAACATATGGAATGAACAGCTCCGTACTGAAGGTGGGAACTTTGGAATAATTTAAGCAACTATTACAATCAGGTAAGGAGGGGCCAAAGGGTTCCGCTCTTTTCCCTGTTTGACCATAACAGGTTTATTTCTTATTAAAAGTGGATATACTTGTCAATTCCGTGAGTTTTTGACTATGTTCATGCTATGATCATAAAAAGAACCAATCAGTTTAGATATTTTCAATTAACCTAGCCTCAACTGCTCTTGGGAAGAGTGTTCCAGATTTATACTGCCTTTTTAGTGAAGAAGTGCTTTCTGACATGACACCTGAACAGCATAGTTCTAATTTTAAGGTTATGCCCCCTTGGTTCTAGACTCTCCCACTAGAAGAAATAGTTTCTCTCTATCTACCGTAACAACTTCTTTGATCATCTTAAACACTTAATTACATCACTCCTTAATCCTCTATATTCAAGAGAATACAAGCCTAGATATGCAGTCTTTCCTCATAATGAACCCTTTTAGTCTCAATATCATTTTGGTGAATCTGCACTGCACCTACTCAAAGGCCAATATATTCTTCCTGAGGTGTGGTGCCAAGAACTGAAAACAGTATTCTGGATGGGGATTAACATGAGCTCTGTACGACTGTAACATTATTCCAGCCCTCATGAGATAAGAGCAAACAATTCATTAACTTGTAAAATTATTTTTGTACTTGCCCACTAGCTTTTATTGATTTCTATACTTGGACCCTAAATCCCAGTCTATCACAATATAGTAAATACTCTGATCTATAGGCTAACCCTAACATTAAATAAATAACTGGCAATCTGATCCCTCATCAGTAACAAATGTTTTTGGTGGTTATAAAATTAAATTAAGTATTTTGGAAAATAGTACAAATGTTTTTGGGTTTTCCTAAGATTTTTGAAATGACTGTTCCAATTGATAATACTCTTTCAGATTAATTAGCAAGAAGAAAATTTAACCTTGTCTTTCATGGTAATTTTGAACTATTTTTATAATGCAATTAATATTGTTAATTGCACACTTAAGTGGCTAGGTTGACAATTCTTGTATACCTCTGCCTCTCAAAGAATATTAATGATCTTGTACCACAGACAAGAGCTTCCTAACGTCTACTTCAATTCACAAAAGAAAATCTGATTTTGTGATATAGTTCTTGTTTTTAACCTTTGTGCTGCTGGTAAAGGTTTACAGCACTTTCAAATATCATGTAATTCAGTTCTGATAGAAAAATGACAATGGGGATGAAATTGGTTTACACTAGCAGCATGAAACGGGCTAGCAGCAAATCGGCAGCCAATTTTTCACTACGTCGGTTTTTCTTTTCCATTACCGTGGAAAATATTATCAAAATTTTTAATTTCAAACCAAGTGAAAGTGAAAGCGGGACAATGAAATAAGTCTCCATATAGAGTTTTTAACTATCGTTCTGTAAACCTCAGTGGGAAGAAGCTTGGACGCGGTAAAAAATCAAATCAGGAGTTCTGATGAAAGGTCACAGTTCTGAAACGTTAACTCTGCTTCTCTCTCCACAGATGCTGCCAGACTTGCTGAGTATTTCCAGCATTTTCTGTTTTTATTATGCAAAAAAATTAGCTGTTGATTCACTACCAGCCAGTTACATGCTGCTGTTTCACCCTCAACAGCTCTGATTTGAATGTTTTTTCTATATCCTTTACTTGAGCTTAAAGTTGCCGCTACTTCAGAATCTCATCTAATTGAGCAACTTCACAACCATGAAAATAGATCCAAATACACCCAAGCTGGATCTTTTCAAACTTCAATAAAAATATACACCAAAAGATTGCTGTTTATGATATTAATGAACAAATGCTCAATGTATTCATATGACATTCCTTTGTCCCCTATCAAAGCATTCATCTACTAATATCACTAGCCCGTAATTTCTAGACTATAGACTTTGTCCAAGGTTTTATTCATGTGCTTGTTTTATGTTTTTCTACAGCTGATTTTCAGTACAATCCACACCACATATAATGTGCACATTCATACTAATGCCATTTGCCCATTATGTGTGCTGGACGGTAAAACCATAATAGGTTGGAACAATGAATTAACTCCTCTACTTGTTGGCATTGTGAATAGTTGATTGAAACTGATTGAAAACCTGGTCTAGCCTGAAATCAGCGAAGCTGTTAAATCTGTAAGTACTGAACTGCAAGAAATAGCCGATGCAATTGATACCTTTTAAGCGATGCCTTTGTAATGGATGCCTATGGTAATGACAGATGATTTGCCTGATATAGGTGAAGGTCCATGATAAGCATGGACAGTATAAATGGTGGGAACTGTATGGTTTTCTTTGGGTGGAGATAAGAAATAGAAAAGGTAAGAGGTCACTTGTGGGAGTAATTTACAGGCCCCCTAACTGTTGCTACACTGTAGAACAGAGTATACAGGAATAAATAAATGGGGCCTGTAAGAAAGGTACCGCAATAGTCATGGATGACTTTAATCTACATGTAGATTGGGTGAATCAGATTGGCAAAGGTAGCCTGGAAAATGAGTTCATAGATTATATTGGGGACAATTTCTTGGAGCAGTAGACCTGGTAATGTGCAATGAGACAGGATTAATCAATACCCTCATGGTAAAGGAGCCTCGAGGCAACAGCAATCATACATGATAGAATTTCACATTCAGTTTGAACGGGAGAAGTGTGGGTCTAAGACTAGTGTTTTACACCTAAATAAAGGTAATTACAAATGTATGAAGGCTAAAGTGAACTGGGAAACTAAGTTAAAAAGTAGGACAGTAGAGATGCAGTGGCAGACTTTTAAGGAGATATTTACTAACTCCCAGCAAAGATTTTATCTCAGTGAGAAAGGAAGGATGCATCATCAGTGGCTAAATAAGGAAGTAAAGGATAGTATCAAATTGAAAGAAACACTGTACAAATCTGCAAAGATTAATGGTAGGTCAGAAGATTGGACAGATTTTAAGAAACAGCAAAGAATGATGAAAAAATAATAAAGAGGGAGGAAGTAGAGTATGAGAGAAAACTAGCTAGTAATATAAAAGCAGATAGTAAGAGTTTCTGCAAGTATTGAAATAGGAAAAGAGTAACTAAAGCTAGTGTTGGTCCTCTGGATAGTAGGTCTGGGGAATTGAGAATGGAGAACAAGGAAACGGCAGAGGCATTTTGGTATTTTGTGTCTTTTTTCACTGTAGAAGCCTTAGAAAATCTCCCAAAGATACTTGAAAATCAAGAGGTGACAGGGAAGGAGGAGCTTAAAACAATCACCATCATGAGAGAAAAGGTGCTGAGAAAACTATTAGACCTAAAGGCCGACAAGTCCCCAGGACCAGATGGCCTGCATCCTAGGGTCTTGAAAGAAGTGGCTACAGAGATAGTAGAGGCGTTGGTTATTATCTTCCAAAATTCCTTAGATCCTGAAAGGGTCCCAACGGATTGGAAAACAGCAAATGTAACACCTTTATTCAAGAAAGGAGGGGGACAGAGATCAGGAAAATATAGGCCAGTTAGCCTAACATCTGTTATAGTGAAATTACTAGAATCCATTATCTAGGAGGTTATAGTAGGATACTTAGAAAGTTATAATGGGATCAGACAGAGACATGGTGTTGTGAAAGGGAAATCATGTTTAACTAATGTATTAGAGTTCTTCAAAGAAGTAACAAGCAAGGTGGATAAAGGGGCTCTTGTATATGTGGATTTTCAAAAGGCATTTGATAAGGTGCCACATCAAAGGTTTATTTTTTCTTCATTCAGGGATGTGGGTGTCACTGGCTATGCCAGCATTTATTGCACATTCCTAATTGCCCTTGAGAAGGTGGTGGTGAATTGCCTTCTTGAACCGCTGCAGTCCATAGAACATAGAACATAGCACATTACAGCGCAGTACAGGCCCTTCGGCCCTCGATGCTGCGCCGATCTGTGAAACCATCTGACCTACACTATTCCATTTTCATCCATATGTCTATCCAATGACCTTAAAGTTGGCGAGTCTACTACTGTTGCAGGCAGGGCATTCCACGCCCCTACTACTCTCTGAGGAAAGAAACTACCTCTGACATCTGTCCTATATCTATCAACCCCCAACTTAAAGCTATGTCCCCTCGTGTTTGCCATCACCATCTGAGGAAAAAGACTCTCACTATCCACCCTATCTAACCCTCTGATTATCTTATATGTCTCTATTAAGTCACCTCTCCTCCTCCTCCTCTCTAACGAAAACAACCTCAAGTTCCTCAGCCTTTCCTCGTAAGACCTTCCCTCCATACCAGGCAACATCCTAGTAAATCTCCTCTGCACCCTTTCCAAAGCTTCCACATCCTTCCCATAATGCGGTGACCAGAACTGCACGCAATACTCCAGGTGCGTCCGCATCAGAGTTTTGTACAGCTGCAGCATGACCTGGTGGCTCCGAAACTCGATCCCTCTACTAATAAAAGCTAACATACCATATGCCTTCTTAACAGCCCTATTAACCTGGGTGGCAACTTTCAGGGATTTATGCACCTGGACACCGAGATCTCTCTGCTCATCTACACTACCAAGAATCTTCCCATTAGCCCAGTACTCTGCATTCCTGTTACTCCTTCCAAAGTGAATCACCTCACACTTTTCCGCATTAAACTCCATTTGCCATCTCTCAGCCCAGCTCTGCAGCCTATCTATGTCCCTCTGTAACCTACAACATCCTTCGGCACTATCCACAACTCCACCGACCTTCGTGTCATCCGCACCCACCCTTCTACACCCTCATCCAGGTCATTTATAAAAATGACAAACAGCAGTGGCCCCAAAACAGATCCTTGCGATACACCACTAGTAACTAAAATCCAGGATGAACATTTGCCATCAACCACCACCCTCTGTCTTCTTTCAGCTAGCCAATTTCTGATCCAAAGCTCTAAATCACCTTCAATCCCATACTTCCGTATTTTCTGCAATAGCCTACCGTGGGGAACCTTATCAAACGCCTTACTGAAATCCATATACACCACATCCACGGCTTTACCCTCATCCACCTGTTTGGTCACCTTCTCAAAAAACTCAATAAGGTTTGTGAGGCACGACCTACCCTTCACAAAACCGTGCTGACTATCGCTAATGAACTTATTCTTTTCAAGATGATTATAAATCCTATCTCTTATAACCTTTTCCAACATTTTACCCACAACCGAAGTAAGGCTCACAGGTCTATAATTACCAGGGCTGTCTCTACTCCCCTTCTTGAACAAGGGGACAACATTTGCTATCCTCCAGTCTTCCGTCACTATTCCTGTCGACAATGACGACATAAAGATCAAGGACAAAGGCTCTGCAATCTCCTCCCTAGCTTCCCAGAGAATCCTGGGATAAATCCCATCTGGCCCAGGGGACTTATCTATTTTCACACTTTCCAAAATTGCTAACACCTCCTCCTTGTGAACCTCAATCCCATCTAGACTAGTAGTCTGTATCTCAGTATTCTCCTCGACAACATTTTCTTTCTCTACTGTAAATACTGATGAAAAATATTCATTTAACGCTTCCCCTATCTCCTCTGATTCCACACTCAACTTCCCACTACTATCCTTGATTGGCCCTAATCTAACTCTAGTCATTCTTTTATTCCTGATACACCTATAGAAAGCCTTAGGGTTTTCCTTGATCCTATCCGCCAATGACTTCTCGTGTCCTCTCCTCGCTCTTCTCAGCTCTCCCTTTAGATCATTCCTGGCTAGCTTGTAACTCTCAAGCGCCCTAACTGAGCCTTCACGTCTCATCCTAACATAAGCCTTCTTCTTCCTCTTGACAAGCGCTTCAACTTCTTTAGTAAACCACGGCTCCCTTGCTCGACAACTTCCTCCCTGCCTGACAGGTACATATTTATCAAGGACACGCAGTAGCTGCTCCTTGAATAAGCTCCACATTTCGATTGTGCCCATCCCCTACAGTTTCCTTCCCCATCCTATGCATCCTAAATCTTGCCTAATCGCATCATAATTTCCTTTCCCCCAGCTATAATTCTTTATAGCCCTGCGGTATATACCTGTCCCTGCCCATCGCTAAGGTAAACCTAACCGAATAGTGATCACTACCACCAAAGTGCTCACCTACATCTAAATCTAACACCTGGCCGGGTTCATTGCCCAGTACCAAATCCAATGTGGCATCGCCCCTGGTTGGCCTGTCTACATACTGTGTCAGAAAACCCTCCTGCACACACTGGACAAAAACTGACCCATCTAAAGTACTCGAACTATAGTATTTCCAGTCAATATTTGGAAAGTTAAAGTCCCCCATAACAACTACCCTGTTACTCTAGCTCCTGTCGAGAATCATCTTCGCTATCCTTTCCTCTACATCTCTGGAACTATTCGGAGGTCTATAGAAAACTCCCAACAGGGTGACCTCTCCTCTCCTGTTTCTAACCTCGGCCCATACTACCTATGTAGACGAGTCCTCAAACGTCCTTTCTGCCGCTGTAATACTCTCCTTGATTAACAATGCCACACCCCCCCCTCTTTTACCATCTTCTCTGTTCTTACTGAAACATCTAAATCCCGGAACCTGCAACATCCATTCCTGTCCCTGCTCTACCCATGTCTCCGAAATGGCCACAGCATTCGAGATCCCAGGTCCCAACCCATGCTGCAAGCTCACCCACCTTATTCCGGATGCTCCTGGCGTTGAAGTAGACACACTTTAAACCAAGGTCTTGCTTGCCAGTGCCCTCTTGTGTCCTTGTAACCTTATCCCTGACCTCACTACTCTCAACATCCTGTACACTGGAACTACAATTTAGGTTCCCATCCCCCTGCTGAATTAGTTTAAACCCCCCCAAAGAGCACTAGCAAATCTCCCCCCCAGGATATTGGTACCCCTCTGGTTCAGGTGAAGACCATCCTGTTTGTAGAGGTCCCACCTACCCCAGAAAGAGCCCCAATTATCCAGGAAACCAAAACCCTCCCTCCTACACCATCCCTGCAGCCACGTGTTCAACTCCTCTCTCTCCCTATTCCTCGCTTCGCTAGCACGTGGCATGGGCAACAACCCAGAGATAACAACTCTGTTTGTTCCATGTGAGGGAGGTACACACCCTGTTAGGAAGGGAGTTCCAGGATTTTGACCCATAGACAGTGAAGGAACGGTGATATAGTTCCAAGTCAGGATGGTGTGTGACTTGGAGGGGAACTTGCAGGTGGTGGCGTTCCCATGCATCTGCTGCTCTTGTCCTTTGAGGTGGTAGAGGTCGCGGGTTTGGAAGGTGCTGTCGAAGAAGCCTTGGTGCATTGCTGCAGTGTTTCTTGTAGATGGTACACACTGCTGCCTCTGTACGTCGGTGGTGAAGGGAGTGACTGTTTGTGGATGGTGTGCCAATCAAACGGGCTGCTTTGTTCTGGATGGTGTAGAGCTTCTTGAGTATTGTTGGAGCTGCACCCATCCAGGCAAGTGGAGAGTATTCCATCACACTGCTGACTTGCCTTGTAGATGGTGGACAGGCTTTGGGGAGTCAGGAGGTGAGTTACTCGCCGCAGGATTCCTAGCCTCTGCCCTGCTCTTGTAGACACGGTATTTATATGACTACTCCAGTTCAGTTTCTGGTCAATGGTAGCCCCTTGGATGTCGATAGAGGGGGTTCAGCGATGGTAATGCCATTGAATGTCAAGGGGAGATGGTTAGATTGTCTCTTGTTGGAGATGGTCATTGTCTGGCACTTGTGTTACTTGCCATTTATCAGCCCAAGCCTGGATATTGTCCAGGTCTTGCTGCATTTCTGCACGGACTGCTTCAGTATTTGAGGAGTCGCGAATGGTGCTGAACATTATGCAATCATCAGTGAACATCCCCACTTCTGACCTTATGATTGAAGGAAGGTCATTGATGAAGCAGCTGAAGATGGCTGGGCCTAAGACATTACCCTGAGGAACTCCTGCAGCGATGTCCGGGAGCTCAGATGATCGACCTCCAACAACCATAACCATCTTCCTTTGCGCTAGGTATGACTCCAAGCAGCAGAGAGTTTTCCCCCTGATTCCCATTGACTCCAGTTTTGCTAGGGCTCGTTGATGCCTTACTCGGTCAAATGCTGCCTTGATGTCAAGGGCAGTCACTCTCACCTCACCTCTTGAGTTCAGCTCTTTTGTCCATGTTTGAACCAAGGCTGTAATGAGGTCAGGAGTTGAGTGGCCCTGTCGGAACCCAAACTGAGCATCACTGAGCAGGTTATTGTGAAGCAAATGCTGCTTGATGGCACTGTTGATGACACATTCCATCACTTTACTGATGATTGAGAGTAGACTGATGGGGCAGTAATTGGCCAGGTTGGACTTATCCTGCTTTTTGTGTACAGGACATACCTGGACAATTTTCCACATTGCCGGGTAGATGCCAGTGTTGTAGCTATACTAGAACAGCTTGGCTAGGGGTGCGGCAAGTTCTGGAGCACAGGTCTTCAGTACTATTGCCGGTATATTGTCAGGACCCATAGTCTTTGCAGTATCCAGTGCCTTCAATCGTTTCTTGATATCATGCGGAGTGAATCGAATTGGCTGAAGTCTGGCATCTGTAATGCTGGGGACTTCAGGAGGGGGCCGAGAGGATCATCAACTCGGCACTTCTGGCTGAAGATTGTTGCAAATGCTTCTACCTTACCTTTCACACTGATGCACTGGGCTCCCCCATCATTGAGGATGGGGATATTTGTGGAGCCACCTCCTCCAGTTAGTTGTTTAATTGTCCACCACCATTCACGACTGGATGTGGCGGGACTGCAGATCTTAGATCTGATCCGTTGGTTATGGGATCGCTTAGCTCTGTCTATTGCATGCTGTTTATGCAGTTTGGCATGCAAGTAGTCCTGGGTTGTAGCTTCACCAGGTTGACACCTCATTTTGAGGTATGCCTGGTGCTGCGCCTGGCATGCCCTCCTGCACTCTTTATTGAACTAGGGTTCGTTTCCTGGCTTGATGGTAATGGTAGAGTGGGAGATGTGCCGGGCCATGAGGTTACAGATTGTGGTTGAGTACAATTCTACTGCTGCTGATGGCCTACAGTGCCTCATGGATGCCCCGTTTTGCATTGATAGATCTGTTTGAAATTTATCCCATTTAGCACGATGGTAGTGCCACACAACACAAAGGAGGGTATCCTCAATGTGAAGGCGGGACTTCGTCTCCACAAGGACTGTATGGTGGTCACTCCTATCAATACTGTCATGGACAGAAGCATCTGCGGCAGGCAGGTTGGTGAGGACAAGGACAAGTATGTTTTTCCGTCGTGTTAGTTCCCCCACCACCTGCCGCAGACCCAGTCTAGCAGCTATGTCCTTTAGCACTCGGCCAGCTCGGTCAGTAGTGGTGCTACCGAGCCACTCTTGGTGATGGACATTGAAGTCCCCCACCCAGAGTACATCTTGTGCCCTTGCCACCCTCAGTGCTTCCTCCAAGTGGTGTTCAACATGGAGGAGTACTGAGTCATCAGCTGAGGGAGGGCGGTAGGTGGTAATCAGTAGGAGGATGCCATGAGACTTCATGGGGTCCGGAGCCAATGTTGAGGACTTCCAGGGCAACTCCCTCCCTACTGTAGACCACTGTGCCACCACCTCTGCTGGGTCTGTCCTGCCAGTGGGACAGGACATACCCAGGGATAGTGATTGCAGTGTCTGGGACATTGTCTGTAAGGTATGATTCCGTGAGTATGACTATATCAGGCTGTTGCTTGACTAGTCTGTGGGACAGCTCTCCCAACTTTGGCACAAGTCCCCAGACGTTAGTAAGGAGGACTTTGCAGTTACTACATGATAAGAGCACACAGTGTAGAGGATAACATATTCGCATAAATAAAGCACTGGAAGCAGAGAGTAGGGATAAATGGGTCTTTTTCAGGTTGGCAAACTGTAACTAGTGGAGTGCCACAGGGATCTGTGCTGGGGCTCAGCTTTTTATATCAATGATTTGGATAAAGGGACGGAATGTCGTAGCTAAATTTGCCGATGACACTGAGATAGGAAGGAAAGTAAGTTGTGAGCACATCAGGGAGAGAGAGAGAGAGAGAGGGAGAGAGAGTTTAAAAACAACACGGGAGCTCCGGGATGAGCAGAGCACATCGGGAGAGAGAAAGTCAGTTTAAAACAGCGCAGGAACTCCGGGTCCAGCAGAGCACATCAGGAGAGAGAGTGAAACAGAGACAGTTTATAAACAGCATGGGGACTCGAGGTGTGACATCACAGGAAAGTTGTAAATTGATTGGCTGGTGAGTATTTTGCTATTTTGCTCATTTATCTTTCAATTTAATTTATCAGTAATTGTAAGCTTTTATTAGTATTAGTAAAGTTTAGTAATAAGTAAGTTGATTGGCCAGGAAGTGCTTTGTGTAAGGGACAGTGTGTTAATAGCCAGCTTAGGACACCGGAGTTAGGGAAGATCTATAAATAAAAAGAACTAAAACTTTAAAATAAATACCTAAAACATATACCTTTGTAATTAAGAAACATATAACTCTTAGTTGTAGGTGGTACTAGCATTTAATAAGCACAGTAAATTGCAGTATACATAGTAATTATTCTAAATTAAATAAGAAAGTAATTAAAGTAACTTAACCAAATAACATAAGTGACAATGGCAGGACAGGTGTTGTATTGCAGCTGTGGAATGTGGGATCTCTTGGACGCCAATGCAACCCAGGACAAACATGTCTGCAGAAAATGTAAGCAGCTAGAGCAGGGTTGTCCAACCTTTTTGCATGGGGGAGCCACATTACAATTTTTGTCTTACATCGGGGGCTAGTGAGACAATGAGCAGACTAATTTATTGACTTACTTTCTCTTCACTATGTTGGACACAGATTTAGTAAGATACCTGGCATTTTTTTGCTTGCTCAAGTAGTCAGTATTTGGCCGCACTCTTGATGTTGCAATGCGGAGTATTCCAGATAGATGTCATTTTGTCTGGAGTAATCTTGATTACTCTCTCTCCCTCTCTGTCTCTCTCTCCCTCTCCCTGTATCCCCCTCTCTGGTTGTTTACCCCTCTGTATTGTCTTTACTCTGTGTTCCCCCTGCCACTGTCCCCCCTCTTTCTCTCTCTGTCCATCTCTCTCTCTCTGTCCCGCCCTCTCTGTCCCCCCTCTCTCCCTATCTGTTCCCCCTTTCTCTTTCTCTCTCTCTGTCCCTCTTTCTCTCTCTCTCTCCCTGTTCCACTTTCTCTCTGTTTCTCTCTCTCTCTCTCTGACAGTTGCAGAGAGCAAGAACGCTCAGCAGATGGTTGGTGGATGTGGAAGCTTTAGAGAGGGTGCAGAGGAGATTTACCAGGATGCTGCCTGGACTGGAGGGCATGTCCTACGAAGAAAGATTGAGAGAGCTAGGGCTTTTCTCATTTGAGCGAAGAAGGATGAGAGGTGACTTGATAGAGGGGTACAAGATGATGAGAGGCATAGATAGAGTGGATAGTCAGAGACTTTTCCCCAGGGTGGAAAGGGCTATCACCAGGGGGCATAATTTTAAGGTGATTGGAGGAAGGTTTCGGGGAGATGTCAGAGGTAGGTTCTTTACACAGAGAGTGGTGGGTGCGTGGAATGCGCTGCCAGCGGTGGTAGTAGAAGCAGATACATTAGGGGCATTTAAGCGACTCTTGGATAGGTACATGGATGATAGTAGAATGAAGGGTAGGTAGTTAGTTTGATCTTGGAGTAGGTTAAAGGTTCGGCACAACATCGTGGGCTGAAGGGCCTATACTGTGCTGTACTGTTCTATGTTCTATGTTCTATCGCAAGTCAGTTTCACAGCTGACAAGTCCGACATCGGGAACAGTGGTTTCTGAACTTTGGACAGACTCAGGGTTCTCCAGTGGGTTCTGACAGTTATTTTAAACTCCGAATCTGCCCGAAGTTGGGAAATGGCTGTTCCCGATATCAGACCTGTCAGCTGTGAAACTGACTTGCAATCATTTTAAAAGCTGGTCTGACAATGGGAAATTTCTCCTCTCCGGTCATGGACCCCTGGTGAGGATGAGGAATGGCCCTGGGTACAGTTTACATCTATGGGCCAGATGCGAACCTTTGGCAGGCCAGGTCCTGCCAGGCCATATGTTGGACAACTCTGAGTAACAGGAATTCCAGATCAGGATTATTGATCTTGAAGCCAAACTGCAAGCACTTCGCAACATTAGGGAGGGGGAAAGATACCTGGACACTTTGTACCAGAAGACAGTCACACCCCTTAGAATAGGGTCATCTGTTTCGGCCAGCAGTGAGGGACAGGAAGGTGTGACCATGAGTGAGGCAGGTAAAGGGACCAAGCAGACAGTAGTAGAGGAGCCTCAGCCTTTGCAATTGTTAAACAGATTTGAGGTGCTTGCAACCTATGTGGACAAAAGTGAGGTCTGCACAGTGGATGAGCAGACTGGCCATGGCACCATGGTACAGGAAGCCATTCAAGTGTGGGGAGCAAAAAGGAAAGTAGTGGTAGTTGGGGACAGTACAGTATAGACACTGTTCTCTGCAGCAAAGAGCAAGAGTCCAGAAGGCTGTGTTGCCTGATTGGTGCCAGGGTTCAGGACATCTGCTCAGGGCTGGAGAGGAACTTAGAGTGCAAGGGGGAAGATCCAGTCATCATGGTCCATGTAGGTACCAATGACATAAGCAGGACAAGGAAATAGTCAGTATGAGCAGCTAGGCACCAAATTAAGAAGCAGAACCTCAAAGGTAATAATCTCTAGATTATTACCTGAGCCATGTGCAAATTGGCATAGAGAAAATAAGTTTAGAAAAATGCAAGTGTGGCTCAAAGACTGGTGTGGTAGAAGTGGGTTTCGGGTCATGGGCACTGGCATCAGTACCGGGGAAAGTGGGGGCTGTACCCTTGGGACAGTCTTCACCTGAACCATGCCGGGACCAGTGTTCTGATAAGCCACATAACTAGGGAAGTAGAGATGGTTAAAAACTACATAGTGGGGGCAAGAGACCAAATTTGTGAAGATAAATCAAAAAGTAGAGACAAGGAAAGAGAGAAAGGTATTAATATGGGAAATGATAAACAGACTGTGACAGGAAGAGACAGAGAGTACAAATCTAAGATTAAATCAGCAGATAAGGCTAGAGATTACAAAAGTAATAAAAGGATAAAACTAAAGGCTCTGTATCTGCATGCACGTAGCATTCGAAACAAAACAGATGAACTGATAATACAAATAGAAATAAATAAGTACAATCTGATGGCCATTGCAGAGCTACAGGATGACATAGATTGGAACCTGAATATTGAAGGGTACATGACATTTAGGAAGGATAGGAAGCTAGGAAAATGTGGAAGTATGGCTTTGTTAATTAATGTTAATATCAGTGCAATAGAGAGGGATGACCTAAGTTCAGGAAACCAGGAAATAGAAGTGGTTTGGGTAAAGATGAGAAATGATAAAGGCAAGAACTCACTCATGAGAGTGGTGTAATGCCCCCTAACAATAACCACACAATAGGACAGGGTATAAAGGAAGATATAATGGGAGCTTGTCAGAAAGGTACGGCGATAATTGTGGAGGATTTTAATCTACATTTAAATTGGAAAACTCAGATGGGCAAAGGTTACATAGATGAGGAGTTCATAGAATGTTTTCGAGATAGTTTCTTGGAACAATATGTTCTGGAGCCAACTAGAGAGCAGGCTATACTAGACCTGGTATTGTGCAATGAGATAGGATTAATTAATGACCTCATAGTGAAGGTACCCCTAGGCAGCAGTGATCATAATATGTATGAATTTTTCATTCCATTTGAGGGAGAGAAGAGTGGTTATAAGACTAGCATTTTAAACTTAAATAAAGGCAATTATGAGGGCATGATAGCAGAGCTAGCTAAAGTGAACTGGCAAAGTAGGTTAAGGGATAGGTCAATAGAGATGCAGTGGCAGACATTTTAAGGGGATATTTCAGAATGCATAGAATAGATACATTCCAACAAGAAAATGAAATTCCAAGGGAAGGACCCACCATCCATGGTTAACCAAAAAAAGTTAAAGATAGTATCAAAATTAAAGAAAAAGCATATAATTGCGTAAAGATGGGTGGCAGGTCAGAATCTCAAAACACAGCAAAGAATGACTAAAAGATTAATGAGGAGGGAAAAAATTAGAGTATGAAAGAATGCTAGCTAGAAATATAAAAAACAGATGGTAAGAGTTTCTATAGATAATTAAAAAAGAAGAGTTAACAAAGTGAGTGTTAGAAAGAGAGTTTGGGGAATTAATAATGGAAAATAAGGAGATGGTAGATGAATTGAACAGGCATTTTGCACAATAGAAGATACAAGTAACATCCCAGAAACAGCTGTAAATCAGGAAATGGCAGGGAGGGAGGAACTCAAGAATGTTACAATCACCAGGGAGCAAATTACTGGAGCTGCAGGCTGACTAGTCCCCCAGTCCTGATGGATTTCATCCTAGGGTCTTAAAAGAAGTCGGTGAGATAGTTGATGCATTGGTTTTAATATTCCAAAATTCCCTAGATTCAGGGAAGGTTCCATTAGATTGGAATATAGTGAATGAAACTTCTTTATTCAAAAAGGGAGGGAGACAGAAAGCAGGAAACTACAGGCCAGTTAGCTTAACGTCTGTCTTCGGGAAAATGTTAGAAGCTATTATTAAATACATTACAGCAGGGCACTTAGAAAAGTTCAAGGTAATCAGGCAGAATCAACATAGTTTTGTGAAAGGGAAATCATGTTTAGCCAATTTATTGGAGTTCTTTGAAGAAGTAACATGTTTTGTGGATAAAGGGGAACAGGTGAATGTACTGTATTTAGATTTCCAGAAGGAATTTGATAAGGTGACACATCAAAAGTTATTGCGGAAAATAAAACTCATGGCGTAGGTGATAAGATATTGGCATTGTTATGAACATATGAGAAAGGTGTGTAGGGGTCTTTCTCAACCTTCACCTGGTCTTATTGTAACAGGGTTTTAATTTTAAACACACTGTGTTTTGAGCTCTGCCTTGGTGAATCCCACTATCCAATTATAAGGCAAAGAAATGAGCATAAACAGGCTTTCTTAGGTTTAAAGAAGAAAATTGAAATTTATTAAACTTAAACTTAAAACTCTAATTTGGTTAACACCTATAGATACACGCCGTGCCCCCCGCTAGTATGCATATGCGATATGCACATTCAAATAGAGACAGAAAAGAGAAGAAAAATAGTGGAGAGGTTTGAGGCAATATCAGAAGAGTTTCTTGTTACTATGCTTTGAGATCACTGTAGTCCTTTTGTAGGTAATTCTTGCGTGTAGGTAATTCTTGCTTTTCGTTGAGGCCCAGTATTCTTCTTAAACCTTGTTCACTGGAGGACACTTTCCTCTCTTGGGCTTCATGTGTCTTCAGTGGGTCTTCAGTTCAGAGAAACAGATGAAAGCAGACTGGAGAGAGGTCTTTTCCAGTCCAGGAGCAAACATCTTTCTGAGTTCAATCAAAATCAAAAAATTCCAACAGCTGGTTAGGCCTAAACTGGTCTGACCACGTCTGTTTGTGTATTCGGCCATCTTAGCAGTTAACCTGGAATGCTAGCCTCTCCACCTTCAATGTCTGGTAATCAAAAGTCCATTGTGGATTAAATTGGAACAGGGAGTGGCCCCTTTGTCCTTTCCAAGTACTGTCTTTTACTATGCAAATGTCTTTCCAGTCAAGGATCTGGTGTTTTTTCTTTTAAACACGTTCTTTCTTTACTCCAGTAACAGTTTAAAAATCAATGTTCATGTAGCGAAATATGTGTCTCATTTTTGGCAGGTGGGGGCCTGCATGACAGCATGGATAAAAGATTTGCTAGCTCACAGAAAACGGAGAGTAGGCATAAATGGATCATTTTCTGGTTGGCAAGATGTAACAAGTGGTGTGCCAGAGGCATCGTATAAATGACTTGGATGAAGGGACCAAAGGTATGGTTGCTAAATTTGCTGCTGACACAAAGATAAGTAAGAAAGTAAGTTGTGAAGAGGACATAAGGCAGCTACAAAGGGATATAGAGAGATGAAGTGAGTGGGAAAAGATCAGAAAAATGGAGTATAATGTGGGAAAATGTGAAATTGTCCAGTTTGGAAGAATACAAAAGAAGCATATTATCTAAATGGAGAGAGATTGCAGAGCTCTGAGATGCAGAGGGCTCTGGGTGTCCTCGTGCATGAATCGCAAAAGGTTAGTATGGAGCTTCAGCAAATACTTAGGAAAGCTAATAGAATGTAATTGTTTAATGCGAGGGGAATTGAATACAAAAATAGGGAGGTTATGCTTCAGTTATACAGGGCATTGGTGAGACCACATCTGGAGTACTGTGTACAGTATTGGTCTCCTTATTTAAGGAGGATGTAAATGTGTTGGAAGCAGTTCAGAGAAGGTTTACTACACTAATACCTTGAATGTGAAGGTTGTCTTATGAGAAAAGATTGGACAGGCTAGGCCTGTATCCACTGGAGTTTAGGAGAATAAGAGTTAACATGATTGAAACATGTAAGGCTCTGAGGGGTCTTGACAGGGTGGATGTGAAAAGGATGTTTGCTCTTGTGGGAGAATCTAGAACTAGGGGTCACTGTTTAAAAATAAGGGGTTGCTCAGTTAAGACAGAGATGAGGAGAATTTTTTTTTCTCTCAAAGGGTTGTGAGTCTTTGGAACTCACTTCCTCAAAAGGAAGTGGAAGCAGAGAATTTAAATATTTTTAAGGCAGATAGATTCATGATAAGCGAAGGGATGAAAGATTATCAGGCGTAGGTGGGAATGTGGATTTGAGCTAACAATCAGATCGGCCATGATCTTGTTGAATGGCGCAGCAGGCTCAATGAGCCGAGTGGCTTACTCCCGCTCCTAATTCATATGTTCGTATGTATGCTTGTATGTCAAGAGGAGGTAAAGAGTCTACAGAGGGATATAGATAGGTTTGGTGAGTAGGCAAAAATTTGGCTGATGGAGTATAATGTGGGAAAATGTGAACTTGTCCACTTTGGCAGGAAGAATTGAAAAGCTATTTAAAAGTATTTAATTGGAGAGACATTGCAGAACTTGGTGGTACAGAGGGATCTGGGTGTCTGGCTACATTAATCACAAAAGGTTAGTATGCAGGTAGAGCAAGTGAATAGGAAGGCAAATGGAATTTTGGCGTTTATTGCAAGGAGAATCAAGTATAAAAGTAGGAAGGTTTTACTGCAGCTGTACAGGACCTTGGTGAGATCACATCTGGAATACTGTGTACAGGTTTGGTCTCCTTATTTGAAAAAGGATATAATTGCTTCAGAAGCAGTTCAGAGAAGGTTCACTCAACTAATTCCGGGGATGAAGAGCTTATCTTATGAAGAAAAGTTGAACAGGTTGGGGCTATACCCATTGGAGTTTAGAAGAATGAGAGATGATCTTATTGAAACATATAAGATTCTGAGGGGACTTGATAGAATATATACCAGGAGGATGGTTCCCCTTTTGGGGGATACTAGAACTAGCGAACACAGTTTAAGAATAAGAGGTCTCCCTATTAAGTTGGAGATGCGGAGAAGTTTTTTTTCTCAAAGTGTTGGTAGTCTATGGATTTCACTTCCCCAGAAATCAGTGGAGGCTGTGTCATTGAATTTATTCAAGGCTGAGTTAGATAGAATTTTGATAGACAAGGTAGTCAAGGGTTATGGGAAGCAGACAGGAAAGTGGAGCTGAGACCACAACCAGATCAGCCATGATCTTATCGAATGGTGGATCAGACTCGAAGGGCAGAGGTAGGTAGATTCTTGATAATCACGAGGGTGAAAGGTTATTGGGGGTTGGCAGGAATGTAGATTTGAGGTTACAGTCAGATCAACCACGATCTTGTTGAATGGCAGAACAGGCCTGAGGGGCCTAAGCCCTGTGTCCTATGTTTTTCACTGTCATGTGCCCATATCTGCACATGAACAAATGTAATAGTCCTGTCTATTTGGGTTGTCTATCATTGTGCATTGGTTTGCTACTTCATACGACTTTAGCAGTGATGACATAGAATTGTATTTTTAAACTTCATATTGTAAGAATCTGAAACTCCTCCAAATATTCACCTGACCATTAATCTGAAGTTTATGTCATTGTGGTAATCTTGATTTCAAATGTTTTGTATGAGGGCTGCCAATGTCAGTGTCGATATGTAATCATGCTATCAGTAAAAGTCCGATTCATCCAAAGACAAATGATCTCCTTGACATTGATGACAATGACGATTGCAGAATATGTACCAATCAAAACATTCCTGATGAGACTGTCATTTTTTGTCTGTCAACTCAGTGCGCCAACGAATTTGCAAAGTTTCACCATGTCTCTTAAAATTGCATGAAAATGTGATATAAATTGTGAATAGTTTAACAAACACTTTTTTTTATACTTTCATGGGATGTGGGCATTGCTGGCAAGGCCGGCATTTGTTGCCCATCCCTAATTGCCCTTGTACTGAGCGGCTTGCTAGACCATTTCAGAGGGCAGTTAAGACTCAACCACAATACTGTGTGTCTGGAGTCACTTGCAAGCCAGACCAAGTAAGGATAACAGATTTCCTTCCTTAAAGGAAGTGAATCAGATGGGTTTTTACAACAATCAATGATAGTTTCATCATTCCAGATTTGTATTAATTAATTCAATTTTTAAATTCCACCAGCTGCCATGATGGGATTTGAACCCATATCCCCAGGGCAATAGCCTGGGCCTCTGGATTAGTAATTGGTGCCCAGTATATAAATAGCTGCCAGTTTCATTTAAAAGCCCTGTGTGAATCAACCTCTATTAATTGATCTTTATTAGGTCATATTCCACAGGTGATATGTGAAGGCGAACAAACAGTTTCCACAATTTTAATTGCTGCTGTGGGAGAAAAGTAACTAGCATTGAATTTTGAAATTTACTGTCTGGCTGCTTGTGTTTAAAATTTCTAAATTATTCAGAGTGACAAGCCTGTTTTCATTTTGATGTGGTTCAGCACATCATCCCAGTTACTCTTCTGTGTCAAAAATAATTCATGAACAGTTTGACCACTAAGGGCTACATTTGCTTCTTTTTCTGAAAAATGCTTAAATGCTCCTTTTTGGTAGAGTTTGGCCAATGCCGATCAAAATGGTGCCTAAGCATAAATTTTCCCAAAAGCAATTTTGTGAAACAGAAATTTGTTACTAGGGATGACAAAAAACCCCAGAAAATCGCAACTTTCACTTTAGCAATATGGCTCTTCAAATAGTTAAATTCGCACTTAACTAGTACAACTGACCAAAGTTTGGAGTACCTGACAGATGGTGAGGAAACGTTCCCAACTGTCCATAAAAAGGCAAAATGGAGTGAGATTAGCCATGATGATAAGCCTGACAATTATTTGTAAATAATGTGCATCCATTATAGAATCTTAAACATGAATTTAGCATTAAGGTGTGTTGTATATTCATAGACTGCAAAATCTGGGCTAATATGTTTTTCAATGTTGCAAGAGATTTTAAAGCAACTTTAGAGTCCAATCCTGTTCTCATCCAGCACCTGTACAGATGATGGTAGGTTTTCTAGTTCCTACAGCTGGGACTGTTGGAATGCCTGGGAACATTGATTACAGGAAAATTGGGTGGGGAAGAATGCATGCCCCTAACAAACCCTGCCTGGTGTTCCTGCAATTTCTATGTCCCTTCAATCCCATATCATCAGATGCAGGAACTGGAAAATATGACCCATATACTTTTAAGTGTGGGGTCACTGGACAGCAATCAGAGCAGGAACGCTGACTAATTTTTCTTCCTTCCCTCATCCATTGGCACGGCTATACATTCTGGTCCCCTTAGTGCCATGAGGCTAGGGATCAAACCTGAAACTATCGCTTTACATGGCCGAGTTCCAAACTGTGGAGTACTTCTACTAACTAGGCCATTAGCGAATCAAGGTTTGTTTTGTTTTAATGTCTTTTACTCTTACAATATAGCAAAGTACCTATTTAGAAATTCTGCATTTTATTTTAGATTTATTGAAGTTGCAAACTTTAGTATGCCTCTGGCGTTCTGAGTTGATTGCACTGTTGATTTGTTAGCTGTAGTGTAATGCATCTGAGATATTTTATCCCTTTCTGTATTCTGAAAATTAAATCCTTGGGGAGAAATAAATATATGGGACTCATCTAGACATAAGTGCTTAATATTTAAAGTGCTTACTCTTAGAATTACTTTCTCCTATAATAGCACACCATCACAAACATCTGAAATCTTTACCCATAATATTACTGCCGATTTTAGGCTCAGTTAAAGCCAAAAATGAGTGCAATCTGACCATGATGTAGTAAGAATATAAATAAAGATGTGTGGCATTCTCTCTCGGCCCATAATATGGAGCGGGTGTTGGGTGTTCCAAATGACGGAGTAAGCTCTTTCTGTAATAGGGAGGCAGTAGCTTCACTTCAAATTTTTTTTGATGGGGGGGGGGAAACGATTTAGCCTAGAGCTCCCTACTACATTCTGCCCTACACGTTAGACCTGAATTCATTTATAAAAGCACTGACATACAAGAGGCATCCATGATGGTCAGATAGCTGTAGGATGTGGAATTGTTGTACCAAAGGGACAGATGAAAATTAAATACAATTTTTATATGATGCTTCAGAAGTGATCCTGTGATTTTTTTTAGCGAACACTTCTTTTGTCCACTTAGTTGGTGACACGCTTCATGCTGTGGGTTCTGACACTCACATATTTTGGATAGTGGGTTAACTCTTTCAGGGTAATTTTGACTTTGGGCAATAATGTAAAATGGGTGATAGCAAAACAGCAGCCTTTGTTACATCTCCCCATATTTTTTAGTTCCATTGACTTAAAATGCAAAAATGCTCTGACTCTGTTACAGTGAACTACTTGCTGTATGTTGTTTAAGAGGCTTGGCAATTATTGTTAGAAGTGAGCATTTGATTACTGCTGATGTAATGACTAATAGCAGTGGCAAAATGACCTGTATAGCTCCCTGTTTTTGCTGTGACACGTTGAAAAACTGTCCTGACAAAAGGTGACAGTTAATGAAAAATGTCCATGGATATTCCTTTGTTTGTGATATCATTAGTAGCTTCAGAAGGGATGTCAAATGTTCGAGTGTCATAGAGGGAGAGAGAAGTTTTTATCTTCATTGGTGCTAGCAATACTTAACTTGTACTCCAACTCCTCTTTTAGTCACACAAGGCAATCACTGTGATAGGGCACTTCATTAAACTTATTCAACTTCTGGGAATTCTGAGGAATGGTTCTTTTATTTGGTGCAGCTGATAAAAAGCATAACAGTACCAAAAATTAATTGTGCCAAATAAATATTTTATCTATTCTTTGGATACATATATTTTCAGAATATGTCTTGCAGATGGCACCATGTTCCTCTACATTGTCTTCAAATACCCATTCTGATGTTATCCTTTATTCGCTAAGGGCTTACAGATGTCAGATCATGCATATTACCATTATCTATTATAATACACCAGGTCGAACATGTCAATTGTGTCCTTTATTATTAAGGAAAGTGAATACATTTCACAACATTGGGAATCTACCAAGTATACACAATCTTACCTTCATCACATGTCCCAATATTAATGTCTGATTCGCATCAACATTATATTGTATTTGCATGTCTGTGAAGGTGTAACAAAATATGTGCAGGATTTCTGTGACTGTATTGCAATCTGTAAATGCTAAATGCATTTTTTTTAGATGTTGAACCATGACCTTCTGAATATCCTTTGGATGGAATACTCCATTATAAATCTTTCTGTACTTGGATTTGGATGCTGGAGTCATAAGGCATTGCTTCAAAGCCTGTCAACTAAGAGAGAATATGATTGATTGTCATGCAAAACAGACACAGGTATTCACAGACTAGCCAAGTATTAGTCAGTTCAATTTCCAAGTCCTTAACTGGAAACGCATAAATGCGTCATGATGCTAGCTGAGGCAGTTAGGAAATATCTGTGAAGATATTCTTGGCATTACCTACCATTTGCAGTTCCACAGAAAATAACTCTTTCTTGTTAAGGCAACTGCATTCTAAGCAAAAACACAGGTAAGTATGCTGGAGCATTTGATTAATTCCATTAAAATGGGTAACAGAGCAGAGGCAAAAACAAAGCTATGTAGCTCCATGTTCTTGCAGTGGCACAGTGTAAGATTGTCCTGAATGAATGGTTGCAGTAAATTAAAAATGCCATTGGATGTTGCTTTATTTATGATCCTCAGTAGCTTCAACAGGGACATAAATGTTGGGTAGCACAGAAGGAGAGAGAAGTTGTCATCTTCATTGGTGCCAGCAATACTTAACTTGTGTCCCAACTCCTGTTTTATCTACACACATAGTTACTGTGTTGGGGCATTTTATTAAACTTATTCCAGTTCTGGGGATCATGAGAAATGGTTCTTTTAACCTAACATGTTCATAATGGTGCCACTAATATCCATTTGCTATTAACCTCTACAGTATTTTATCAAAATAGTTGCTTGATATATTTAATGCTGTTTGTCATGCCCCTTCACAACAGAATAATAGGAACAGGAGTAGGCCATATAGCCCCTTGAGCTTGTTCTGTCATTCAATTTGGTCACAACTGATCCTCAACTCCATTTACTCACCATTGTTTCATATAACTAGATACCCTTAACCATCAAAAATCTATCAATCTCAGTCTTTAAAATTGAAATTGATGCAACGTTATTTTGAGGGAATGAGTTCCAGTCTTTTACTAACCTTTCTGTGAACAAGTGCTTCCTGAATTCACTCCTAAGTGGTCTAGCTTTAACTTTAAAACTGTGCTTCCTTGTTCTATATTCCCTCACCAGAAGAAATAATTCTTCCATTTATCATTTTAAACAACTTCATTCGATCAAATCTTTAAAACTCAAGGCAATGCAAGGCAGGTTTATGTAATCTGTTGTCAGAATTTAACCCTTTACACCCTAGTTTAATTTTGGTGAGTCTGCACTGAATCCCTTCCAGGGCCGATATATCCTTCCTGAGATGTTGTGTCCAAAACTGAAAGTCGTACTCCAGATGGGGTCTGACTAAGACTCCATATAACTGAAGCACAACTTCTTCTCCCTTGTATTCCGGCTCCTTTGAGATAAAAACGTATATTCCACTACTTCTTGTGCCTGTGCACTGTATAGTGTTGTAATGTTTTGAAATTGCAATTGTATTTCTCATTGTGTACTCTAGAGGTTGCAGTAGAACACATATGCTAGCAAAAGGAAAGTGAAAGTAAAAGAGAACAAAAAAGTCTCTTTAATTTTCAACAGCCTGTAGTCTCTGTCACACATATCTTATACCAAACCTGGTTAAACCTCGCTCCAGTCTCAAGAGATATCACAATGGTGTTGAGGTAAATAGCAAAGGATGGTGAAAAACCAGAAACATCGCTTTCAGGTATGAAAAGTTTGGAAGCTTTTGTCTACTTTTACAGACAGCATTTTCAGTTGCAGACTGTATTCGAGTGACACACAGTAAGCTTGTACAGTGTATACTCACACACTGATCTCTCCAAAATATCCATCAACCAAAAAAAAATAATCTCGGATCATTGCGGAGAAGTTTCCTCTGAAAGGAGCATGATCCTGGATCCTTTTTCACTGTGTTGATGATCAATATGGCATTGTTCATGCTCAACTTATCACCTTTTGATGTACACTCACAGCCTTCATCTATATCCCCATGTTGGCAAAAGTGGCTGTGACGTTTCGAAGGTGTGATTTTGCAGGTTTTGCAATCACAGATATGCAAGGAAAAAGACATTACTTCTACAATATGGAAGTGAAGAATTAGAAGATATCTTTGAGACACTTACACCTGAGCAAAATAACGATGACTCAGCAAAAAATGCACTGACAACCACTTCATGCCTAAGAAAAATACCATATATGAAACCATTGCCTTTCGACACACTAAGCAAGAAGCAAATGAGACAACTGACCAATACTTTTTGAGGAAACTAGCAACCAAATGTGCCTTTTTTGATGTTGAACGGGAAATCAAAACACAAAAGTTGAAGGCTACCTCTCCATTCAACTATGCTGAAAAATACTCGAGAAAGACAGAAAGCTATCAGAGCTGCTGGAGTTAGCAACATCACTATTGCTGTCACAGCCTAGAGCTACTGAAGTTGAGGCTGCTAACAGTAACTACCACAGTCCAAGTTGAACTCCTGTGAACACTATTCATCGTTCATGTGCCAGGAAACCATCTGCAAAGCAACAACAGCCATCTCACAAACAAAGCTGCGACTTATCCAAAGAATGCGTTCACTATGGCAGTGCTTATCCACACCTGACAGAGTGTCCTGCTACTGGTAAACAATGTAAAACCTGTGGAAATCCTGTGGAAAACCCAACCACTTTGTTAATATAAAAGCAAAATGCTGCAGCTGTTAGTGTGTGTTGCTCATCAGTAAAATCAACTACTAAGACCAATACCAACCGAGGAGTGTCACATATGCATACCATAGCAAAAAGGCGAGAGAATGTAGCCAAAGGAGAGGCGCATGACCCGGAACATACTTTTGAACTTTCTCTTAGACACAGCAAACAGCCGTGTGTGATAGTGACTATCAGCTGCTTGGACATTGATGCTCCCAAAGAAACAGGCGTATCTGTCAATTTCATGGGAGACAAAAAAAATTCAACCAACTTCAGGATTTCCCCACTCTCAGCAAACCACAAAATGCGAAAGTTTTCCCTTACGACAGTGACAAACTGCTGAAAATTCTCAGAATTTTTGAAATGTCAGTCTCATTCAAAGACATTAGAACCAGTGCTCTATTCTATGTCATAGCTGGAGAATGTGACACCCTTATCAGTTTGCACACAGCAACAGATCTGCACATTATTGCAGTCACATACGCGATTCCTTCACATAACAACAACATTTTCGAACTGTTGCTGATCGCTTCACTGGTATTGGCAAGCTGAAAGGTGTTACATGTAAGCTGCATGTCAATCCTAATGTGCTCCTGTTGCACATCAATGACAACGAATATCATTTCATGTCAGGAAACAGACAGAAAATTGGGGATGGGCCTACCCCTGAGATCTCACGCAAACAAGTCCTCAAGAAACCCAAGAGTGAGAACCAGATTAGAGTCTGCGTTGATGAGCAATCACCAAATCAAGCCATACAAGGAGGAAGACACCTGACACTGACAATCGTTGCTATCATAGAGAAAGTGAATGGTGCTAAACACTTTGCTAAACTTGACCTCAATGCAGGCTACCATCGTATAAAGCTTGCAGAAGAATCGAGATAGCTTACTGTATTCTCCACTCATATCGATCTTTTCTGATACAAGAGGCTCAACTTTGGAATGCTGAGGCATTCCAGCACATGATTCAATCTGCACTTCAAGGACTTGAAGGCACGCTGAACATGAGTGATGGCATTCTCATCTATGGTTTCACTGAAAATGAACTCAAGACACACCTACATGCATGCCTAAAACATCTCAGGGAATGTAACCTCACCTTGAACAAAGATAAGTGCTTGTTTAATGAAAGCAGAATTGAGTTTTTTGGTCATGTGTTCATTGGTGAAGGAGTATCACCTGATCCATGGAAAGTTGAAACAATTGCAAACATTATAGATCCGAGAAATGTGCAGAAAGTCTGGAACCTACTAGGACTCATCACATACTGCAGTCACTTCACTCCTGATCTCACTACACTATCTGCCCCCAGGCGATCTGACAAAAGAGACAACCAAGTGGGAATGGACTAAATTACACAAACTGATGGTACACCAGATCAAATGATGTTTGTCAGCAAGCTGCACAAATGCCTATTTTGACCCTGAGAAAACCACCCAGCTAGTTGTGGATGAAGCTGGTTGGCATATATACAGTTCTGTTACAGAAAGACAAGACAGGTAACCCATCAATCATTGCGATGGCAAGCAGATCATTAATGGCCATAGAGTAACGTTATTCACAAACAGAAAGAGAAGCACTCTCAATCACATGGGGTATCTTACTCTTTCATCTCTACGTGGAAGCAAGTTTAAAGTAAAGGCCTGCTACCCGACCTGACCCCGACGGGATCCGACAACATGTGTCGGGTTCGGGTCGGATCGGGTTGCACTTCCAGGTCCGGCATTCGGGCTTGGGTCGGGCCGGGTCAGACACGGTCTATCACAGGTAAGTGGCTCCACTGTTAATTTAATTTTTGAACTAGAAAGGTGGGTTTGCTACAGCTATTTTAAGCTTGTGCAGATCAGCAAGAAAGTGAAAAATGGAAGGTAAGTTAACTGATGGTCGGGTTGGGTCGGGTCAGTTCGGGCGTGGGAAAAAATGGAAGGACTCAGGCCAGGTCAGGCTCAGGTCAGATGTGGTTCTGTCAGGCTGGGGTCGGGTTTTATTTTTGCAGACCTGAGCAGGCCTTTAGTTTAAAATAATAATCGATCATACACCACTCGTAAGTTTGTTCAAAAATCCACATAGAAAACCACCCACTCAAATAGAATGTTGGATACTCAAACTACAAGAATATGAGTTCTATATTAAGTATCAGCAGGCAAACTCAACACAACGAACTACCTTTTGTGACATCCGCTGCCAACAGTTGGTCCTACCAGTCGTGAGGAAAAGGTTTCTGAACAGCCTAATCATGTATCCATAAATGCAGTGCCAAAGTCACTAAAACTAGCTGACATCAAAACAGCAACAAAACAAGATGAGGCTTTGCAATTGTATATGAAGGCTATGGAGTCTCTAAACGAGAAAGACGTGATCAAGAAAGCGTCTGCTGAAGAAATCACTCACACTTGGACTGGACCCCACATGGACTGCAACGGTTCAAGAAGGCAGCTCACCACCACCTTCTCAAGGGCAATTAGGGATGGGCAATAAATGCTGGCCTTGCCAGTGACGCCCACATCCCATGAATGAATAAAAAAAACTACAAGATCTTCACAATATTCTAAATGAGCTCACCGTAACAACCACACCTGAACTTGTATTATGCAACAACTGTATTGTCATTCCACATTCATTTAGGGAATGTGTTGTCAATATCACACATGAAGGACACCAAGCAATTGTCAAAATCAAACAACTCCTTTGGGAAAAGGTATGGTTCCCAGGAATTGACCATATGGTAGAGCATAAAATCAATCAGTGTTTGCCATGTGAAGCAACCATAATGTCAAATCTTCATGATCCTCTTAAGTTAGGGGAACAGATAGGAGGTTCTGTGGGAACGAGAGAGACTCACGGTTGGTGTGTTGCCTCCCAGGTGCCAGGGTTTGTGATGTCTCGTGTTTTTGGGATCCTTAAGGGGGAGGGGGAGCAGCCCCAAGTCGTGGTCCACATAGGCACCAACGACATAGGTAGGAAGAGAGATGGGGATTTAAGGCAGAAATTCAGGGAGCTAGGGTGGAAGCTTAGAGCGAGAACAAACAGAGTTGTTATCTTTGGGTTGTTGCCCGTGCCACGTGCTAGCGAAGCGAGGAATAGGGTGAGAGAGGAGTTGAACACGTGGCTGCAGGGATGGTGTAGGAGGGAGGGTTTTGGTTTCCTGGATAATTGGGGCTCTTTCTGGGGTAGGTGGGACCTCTACAAACAGGATGGTCTTCACCTGAACCAGAGGGGTACCAATATCCTGGGGGGGAGATTTGCTAGTGCTCTTCGGGGGGGTTTAAACTAATTCAGCAGGGGGATGGGAACCTAAATTGTAGTTCCAGTGTACAGGATGTTGAGAGTAGTGAGGTCAGGGATAAGGTTACAAGGATGCAAGAGGGCACTGGCAAGCAAGAACTTGGTTTAATGTGTGTCTACTTCAACGCCAGGAGCATCCGGAATAAGGTGGGTGAGCTTGCAGCATGGGTTGGGACCTGGGATCTCGATGTTGTGGCCATTTCGGAGACATGGGTAGAGCAGGGACAGGAATGGATGTTGCAGGTTCCGGGATTTAGATGTTTCAGTAAGAACAGAGAAGATGGTAAAAGGGGGGGGGGGGGGTGTGGCATTGTTAATCAAGGAGAGTATTACGGCGGCAGAAAGGACGTTTGAGGACTCATCTACTGAGGTAGTATGGGCCGAGGTTAGAAACAGGACAGGAGAGGTCACCCTGTTGGGAGTTTTCTATAGACCTCTGAATAGTTCCAGAGATGTAGAGGAAAGGATAGCGAAGATGATTCTCGACAGGAGCGAGAGTAACAGGGTAGTTGTTATGGGGGACTTTAACATTCCAAATATTGACTGGAAATACTATAGTTCGAGTACTTTAGATGGGTCAGTTTTTGTCCAGTGTGTGCAGGAGGGTTTTCTGACACAGTATGTAGACAGGCCAACCAGGGGCGATGCCACATTGGATTTGGTACTGGGTAACGAACCCGGCCAGGTGTTAGATTTAGATGTAGGTGAGCACTTTGGTGATAGTGATCACAATTCGGTTAGGTTTACCTTAGCGATGGGCAGGGACAGGTATATACCGCAGGGCTATAAAGAATTATAGCTGGGGGAAAGGAAATTATGATGCGATTAGGCAAGATTTAGGATGCGGAGGATGGGGAAGGAAACTGCAGGGGATGGGCACAATCGAAATGTGGAGCTTATTCAAGGAGCAGCTACTGCGTGTCCTTGATAAGTATGTATGGCAGGGAGGAAGTTGTCGAGCGAGGGAGCCGTGGTTTACTAAAGAAGTTGAAGCGCTTGTCAAGAGGAAGAAGAAGGCTTATGTTAGGATGAGACGTGAAGGCTCAGTTAGGGCGCTTGAGAGTTACAAGCTAGCCAGGAAGGATCTAAAGGGCGAGCTTAGAAGAGCGAGGAGAGGACACGAGAAGTCATTGGCGGATAGGATCAAGGAAAACCCTAAGGCTTTCTATAGGTATATCAGGAATAAAAGAATGACTAGAGTTAGATTAGGGCCAATCAAGGATAGTAATGGGAAGTTGCGTGTGGAATCAGAGGAGATAGGGGAAGCGTTAAATGAATATTTTTCATCAGTATTTACAGTAGAGAAGGAAAATGTTGTCGAGGAGAATACTGAGATACAGACTACTAGGCTAGATGGGATTGAGGTTCACAAGGAGGAGGTGTTAGCAATTTTGGAATGTGTGAAAATAGATAAGTCCCCTGGGCCAGATGGGATTTATCCTAGGATTCTCTGGGAAGCCAGGGAGGAGATTGCAGAGCCTTTGTCCTTGATCTTTATGTCGTCATTGTCGACAGAAATAGTGCCGGAAGACTGGAGGATAGCAAATGTTGTCCCCTTGTTCAAGAAGGGGAGTAGAGACAGCCCTGGTAATTATAGACCTGTGGGCCTTACTTCGGTTGTGGGTAAAATGTTGGAAAAGGTTATGAGATGGGATTTATAATCATCTTGAAAAGAATAGGTTCATTAGCGATAGTCAGCACGGTTTTGTGAAGGGTCGGTCGTGCCTCACAAACCTTATTGAGTTTTTTGAGAAGGTGACCAAACAGGTGGATGAGGGTAAAGCCGTGGATGTGGTGTATATGGATTTCAGTAAGGCGTTTGATAAGGTTCCCCACGGTAGGCTATTGCAGAAAATACGGAAGTATGGGATTGAAGGTGATTTAGTGCTTTGGATCAGAAATTGGCTAGCTGAAAGAAGACAGAGGGTGGTGGTTGATGGCAAATGTTCATCCTGGAGTTTAGTTACTAGTGGTGTACCGCAAGGATCTGTTTTGGGGCCACTGCTGTTTGTCATTTTTATAAATGACCTGGATGAGGGTGTAGAAGGGTGGGTTAGTAAATTTGCGGATGACACGAAGGTCGGTGGAGTTGTGGATAGTGCCGAAGGATGTTGTAGGGTACAGAGGGACATAGATAGGCTGCAGAGCTGGGCTGAGAGATGGCAAATGGAGTTTAATGCGGAAAAGTGTGAGGTGATTCACTTTGGAAGGAGTAACAGGAATGCAGAGTACTGGGCTAATGGGAAGATTCTTGGTAGTGTAGATGAGCAGAGAGATCTCGGTGTCCAGGTACATAAATCCCTGAAAGTTGCCACCCAGGTTAATAGGGCTGTTAAGAAGGCATATGGTGTGTTAGCTTTTATTAGTAGAGGGATCGAGTTTCGGAGCCACCAGGTCATGCTGCAGCTGTACAAAACTCTGGTGCGGCCGCACCTGGAGTATTGCGTGCAGTTCTGGTCACCGCATTATAGGAAGGATGTGGAAGCTTTGGAAAGGGTGCAGAGGAGATTTACTAGGATGTTGCCTGGTATGGAGGGAAGGTCTTACGAGGAAAGGTTGAGGGACTTGAGGTTGTTTTCGTTGGAGAGAAGGAGGAGGAGAGGTGACTTAATAGAGACATATAAGATAATCAGAGGGTTAGATAGGGTGGATAGTGAGAGTCTTTTTCCTCGGATGGTGATGGCAAACACGAGGGGACATAGCTTTAAGTTGAGGGGTGATAGATATAGGACAGATGTCAGAGGTAGTTTCTTTACTCAGAGAGTAGTAGGGGCGTGGAACGCCCTGCCTGCAATAGTAGTAGACTCGCCAACTTTAAGGGCATTTAAGTGGTCATTGGATAGACATATGGATGAAAATGGAATAGTGTAGGTCAGATGGTTTCACAGGTCGGCGCAACATCGAGGGCTGAAGGGCCTGTACTGCGCTGTAATGTTCTATGTTCTATGTCCGAACTACCTCCCGGACCATGGATTGAAGCTAGTGTTGACTTGGTAGATTTGCCCACGGGTGAACACTTGCTAGTTGTCAGTGACGACTACAACAGATTCCCAATCATGGAATGTTATGGCAACTTCAACAAAACCAGTCATTCCAAAGCTTGACCAGATCTTTGCTTTGTTAGGAGTACCTCAAACGGTAAGAGGTGATAATGGATCCCCCACCCTCCCCATTCAACAGCGATGAGTTCAGCAAATTCACAAACTACCTAGGTTTCAATCATCAAAAAATCACACCCTGTTGGCCAAGAGCTGATGGTGAAGTCGAGAGATTTATTCAACTTTGAGAAAAGTGACATGTACAGCTGAGAACAAGTCATGGAAGCAAGATCTATATCACTTCCTTTGTAATTAAAGAACAACTCCTCACTCAACTACTGGAAAACCTTCAGCTACACTCATCTTTGCACATCCTATGTGTGCACATCTACCTGAGCTACCCTGCAGAGCTAATGATCAACATGTGCACGACCACGATCGAGAATGGAAGGATTGAATAAAGGTACATGCAGAGCGAAATATGAAATTTAGAGCTACATCACTTAAGCCAGAGATTAAGTACTTGTGAAACGTGATGGTCATATTGGAAAGCAAACAACCCTTTATGACACCCAACTATTTTTTGTGACCAACACAAAAGGGTCAATGATCACTGCGAAGCGCAGTTCACAAATCATCACACGAAACGCATCATTCTTCAAAGCACTGTAAACACCACTCGTAAGCATTGAATCTGATTCCGACATCGACATCTCAGATGAAGAACATAAGTCAAATGAGACTACATCTGATGTACAGACGATATCCTGCTCATGAGAGAAAACATCCACCGTATGTCAGTGACTATGTCCGAAGTGAACTATTATGTTTAAGTTTATTGTTTACATTTTTGGAAACAAACCATTGAAACATGCAATGTCTCTCATTTACTAAAAAGGGGAAGGAGGGATGTATTGTTTTAGTGTTTTGAAATTGCAATTGGATTGTGCATTGTGTACTCTAGAGGTTGCTGTCGAACACACATGCTAGCAAAAGGGATGTGAAAGTAAAAGAGAATAAAGAAGACTCCTTTATGTTCAAAAGCCTGCAATCTCTGTCTCACATATATTATACCAAACCCGGCTAAACCTCACTCTAGTCCTGAGAACTTCACATGCACAAGTTCTTAGTGATTTGTGCCATTGGGCATCTAAATCCCTTTGCTCGTCCATAGCTCTTAGACTTTTGCCATGAAGAAAATATTTTGATTTGTCTTTCTCAGATCCAAAGTGGATGATCTCACCCTTTGACACAGTAAACTCCATCTGCAATAGTTTTGCCCACTCACTTAGTCTGTCTATGTCCCTTTGTAACTTCCTGCTCTCATCTACACAAATTTCTGTGTCTGCTAATTTATCTCATCTGCAAATTTGGATGTACAATTCTCTACTCTTTCATGCAAGTCATTAATATATTACTCTAACCCCAGAAGTGGTGCATGCAGATAGGTTAACTACCAGTGCAGCTCTGAAGTGGTACAATGTTATGCTGGTGGCATAGTTTAATGGTAGTATGTTAGCCATTTGAGCTCTTTGTTGTGTTCCTACCTTACCAGAACAAATTTAGCACTTGGTTATTATAAAAAAGAGCTTCTCCTTTTGAACTTCTTCTGTAGTCAGTTTGGCGTTGTGCTTTCTGAAATTTCACCACCATCTTGTTGGAATGTATTTTCTAAGTAGACATTTTCTAAATTTCTTTGATGTTCAAATTCACTACAGATGGCTTTATTAATAAGAACAGAGGCATTAGGGTTAGAATTCTCTTCAGAGAAAAGCACTGAAAAAGCAATCTTTCATCTGACATCATGCTGGCTGATTTATTTTGATGTGAGTCTATTATCATCACTACAAAAAGTATTTGGTTCTGTGCCAACACAAAGACCTTATACTGGCCTTCTTCTAATTTCTAGTCTCTCTTTATCTAAAATATACCTTGGATTACAAGAAATTGAGTCCTTTCACGAGTTCTAAAAAGCACAGTTGACATAGGTTTCTCCTTAAAGAAGAGTAGCACTTTCTAAATTTTCGTCAGTCGGAAGAATTTCATGTACAAATGAGCATAGGAATAGGAGAATTGAGCAATTGAACACATGGCTGGAGGGAGGGCATCAGATTTCTGAGACATTGGGACTGGTTCTGGGGCCAATTTACCAAAAGACTTGCAGGTTGGTAGGTAAATTGGCCATTATAAATTGCCACTAGTATAGGTAGGTTGTAGGGAAATATAGGAACAGGTGGGGATGTGGTAAGAATGTGGGATTAGTATAAATGGGTGGTTGATGGTCGGCACAGACTTGGTGGGCCGAAGGGCCTGTTTCAGTGCTGTATCTATAAACATAAACATAAACATAAACAGGTGGGAGCTGTACAAGATGGACGGGTTGCATCTTAGCAGGACCGGGTCGAATATTCTCGCAAGGGGATTTGCTAGTGCTGTTGGAGAGGGTTTAAACTAAATTGTCAGGGGGATGGGAACCTGAGAGGGAGCCCAGATTGGAGGGAAGCAAAAGTGGTAACTTTTCAGGGATCTGGGAACCAAGAGCAAGTATCAGAGAGGAATACCAAGGTGCACAGAATACTGGGGAAGATAGATAGCACTAGAGTAGGGAATGGCAAGTTATTAGGTGGGGTCAGAGTAAGGGAGAAAGTAATAAAGTCTGAATCAGGGTTAATGTGCATGTATGTGAATGCACAGAGTGTGGTTAATAAGACTGGTGAGGTTCAGGCGCAGATTGCCACATGGAAATATGATGTTGTAGCTATAACAGAGACCTGGCTCAAAGAAGGGCAGGACTAGATGTTAAATATTCCTGGATACAAGGTGTTCAGGAAAGATAGGAAAGGGAAAAAAGGAGGAGGGGTGTCAGTATTGATTAAGGAGAGTATTGCAGTGCCTGAAAAAAAGGATGTCCCAGAGGGGTCAAGGACAGAATCAATTTGGCTAAAGCTGAGGAACAAAAAAGGTGCGGTTACATTGCTCGGTGTTGTCTATAGGCCACCAGCTAGTGGAAAGTATGTGGAGGAACAAATTTGCAAGGAAATTACAAAGAAGTGCAAAATTATAGGGTAGTTATAATGGGGGACTTTATTTATCGAAACATAAACTGAGATAACAGTTAAGGCCAATGAGGGCCAGAAGTTCCCATAGTGTGTTCAGGAAAATTTTCGACAACAGTATGTTGCTAGTCCAATGAGAAAGGAGGCACTGCTCAACCTGGTTCTTGGGAATGAGGTGAGCCAAGTGGATCAAGTATCAGTAGGAGAGCTTTTAGGGGATAGTGATCATTGTATCATAAAGTTTATGCTGACTATGGAAAAGGACAAAGTGCAATCCAGGATAAGAATAATTAACTGGGAGAAAGCCAACTTCAGTGGGGTAAGAATGGAGCTGGGGTGAATAAATTGGAGTCAAAAGCTGGCACTAAAACCGGTGGAGGAACAATGGGCTACCTTCAAAGAAGAGATAGTTCAGGCACAGTCAAGGTATGTTCCCTCAAAGGGGAAAAGTAGGGCAAACAAATCCAGGGCTCCCTGGATGACAAAAGAGGTAGAGATTAAGATAAAGAAGAAAACGTGTGCTTGTGACAGATGCCAGGTCGGAAATACTAGTGAGAACCAGGCTGAATATAGAAGGTCCAGAGGGGATGTGAAAAAGAAGTAAGAGAAACAAAAAGAAAGCATGAAAAGAAACTGGCGGCTAACATTAAAGGAAATCCTAAAGTTTTCTATAGGCATATAAATAGTAAAAGGGGTGGTAAAAGGAGGAGTGGGGCTGATTAGGGACCAGAAAAGGGATTTACACATGGAGGCAGAGGGCAGCATAGCTGAGGTATTAGATTAATACTTTGCATCTATCTTTACCAAGGAAGAAGATGCCACCCAGGCAATACTGAAAGTGAAGGTCTGTCAAACTCTAGAGGGGTTTAAAATTGATCAAGAGGAAGTATTAGACAGGCTGTCTGTACTTAAAGTGGAGTAAACACCAGGACTAGATGTAATGCATCCAAGGATATTGAGGGAATGAGGGTAGAAATCACAGAGGCACTGGCCATAATTTTTCAGTCTTCCTTAGGCTCGGGGGTGGTGCCAGAGGACTGGAGAATTGCAAATGTTACAGACTTGTTCAAAACAGGGTGTAAAGATAAGCCCAGCAACTACAGGCTAGTTAGTTTAATTTCGGAGGTGGGAAAACTTCTAGAAAAATAATTCTGGATGAAATCAGTATTCACATGAACAAATGTGAGTTAATTAAAGAAAGTCAGCATGGATTTCTTAAGGGAAAATCATGTTTAACCAACTTGCTGGAGTTTCTTGAGGAGGTAACAGAGAGGGTTGATGAAGGCAATGCTGTTGATGTGGTGTACATGGACTTTTAAAATGCGTTTGATACAGTGCCACACAACAGGCTTGTGAGCAAACTTGAGCTCATGGAATAAAAGGGATGGTAGTAACATGGATACAAAATTGACTGAGTGGCAGGAAACAAAGAGTAGTGGTTAATGGATGTTTTTCAGGCTGGAGGAAGGTTTGTAGTGGAGTTCCCCAGGGATCAGTGTTGGGACTCTTGCTTTTCCTGATATATATTAATGACCTAGACCTTGGTGTACAGGACACAATTTCAACGTTTGCAGATGATACGAAACTTGGAAGCATTGTGAACTGTGAGGAGGATAGTGCAGAACTTCAAAAGGACATAAACAAGTTGGTGGAATGGGCAGACAGGTAGCAGGTGAAGTTCAATGCAGAGAAATGTGAAGTGATTCATTTTGGTGGGAAGAACATGGAGAGACAATATAGAATAAAGGGTACAATTCTAAAGGGGGCGCAGAAGCAGTGGGACCCAGGTGTATATGTGTATAAGTCACTGAAGGTGGCAGGACAGGTTGAGAGAGTGGTTAATAAAGTATATAGTATCCTGGGCTTTATTAATAGAGGCATAGAGTACAAGAGCAAGCAAGGTATGTTGAACTTGTATAAGACACTAGTTGGGCCTCAGCTGGAGTTTTGCGTCCAGTTCTGGACGCCGCACTTTAGGAAAGACGTGAGGGCATTGAAGAGACTACGAGAATGGTTCCAGGGATAAGGAATTTCAGTTATGACGATAGATTGGAAAAGTATTTGGTCAGAGAAGCAAAAGTGACATGAGGAAAATCTTTTTTGTGCAGCGAGTGGTTAAGGTCTGGATTGCGCTGCCTGAGAATGTGGTGGAGGCAGGTTCAATTGAAGCATTCAAAAGGAAATTCGACTGTTATATGAAAAGTAAGAATGTGCAGGGTTACAGGGAGAAGGTGGGGGAATGGAACTGAGGGCACTGCCCTTTCGGAGAGCCAGTGCGGACACGATGGACCAAATGGCCTCCTTCTGCACTGTAACGGTTCTGTGATTCTGTGATTAAGATTAGCTGGTTTATGAATGTTTTATCTGTATTTCTACGCCTGATGTTAAAGCTGTTCCCTTTAACTTAAAGCCCCACCTATTGTCTTGGTGATGGTTGCACTATTTTAACAAATTATGGGCAAGGGCATATGATACTGCATTTTTTCTGAACTGTTCTTTTGAGCACTTATTTCTCAAAAGTATTTGCTCTGATCATCTTAAGGAATCTCAATTAGTGTGACAACTGAAGGATTTAAGTTGTGCTCTTAAATTAGAATTAATTATTAGGAATTATTAGTGATTTACAACAGTGATTCTTGGTGTCGGGAATCATGACCATGAAACCAGTTGATTTGGGATTAGTATTGGAGTGATCTGGTTTTGAAGGAATAGGGGAATCTTTTTGGCAATTTCGCTCCCCTCTGCTAAAATTGTTTGCTACTCCAGGGTCATTCTGGAAAGCAAAGATAATCCCCGCTTCCTTTTCCCCACTACCAACTATCCCCTTACAACCTTCTCTCTACCCCCTTGACCCTCACCTACAAGTGCAAGGAGCTCATGGAATTTTTGATCACTAAGACTGAGACCATCTATTCAGCTGCCTCTGCTGCATTTCTCACTTTCCCACTACCTTATCCATGAATCTGTGCCTTTTGTATTTTTATTTTCTCTCCTATCTCCCCACCACCACACACCCCCATCCCTGCACTCTCCATATTGATCTTTTCCATTAGATTCCTGTCCTGTTCTCTTGACCCCATTCTCACTAAACTTCTGACCACCCAACATTTCCCAATGCCTCCAATTTAAAATTCTTGTTCTTATGTTCAAATTCCTTACTCCTTCCAATCTGTAATTTTGTCCATCCCTACAACCCTCCAAGAACTCTGTGTTCCTTCAGCTGAGGCTTCTTGTGTATCCCCATCTCCCTTTACCCCAATATTGATGACCCAAAGCACTTTACAACCAATGAAGTACTTTTTGAATGTAGTCACTGCTGCAATGTAGGAAATGCAGCAGTCAATTTGCGCATAGCAGCACAAACAGCAGTATGATAATGCAGACAAAATCTATTTTTGTGATGTTGACTGAGGGATAAATATTGGCCAGGACACCAGGGATATCTTCCCTGCTCTTCTTCAAAATAGTGCCATGGGATCTTTTATGTCCACTTGAGAGGGTAGTCAGGGCCTTGGTTTAACATCTCAACTGAAAGGCAGTACTTCCAATAGTGCAGCATTCCCTCAATAATCCACTAGAGTGTCAGCCAAGATTGTTGTGCTTAAATCCTGAAGTGGAACTTGAACCCACAATTTTCTGACTCAGAAGTGAGAGTGCTACCACAGCTGACACATAAATGTGTGGCTATATAAAAAATAGTTTGCAAATTCTATGTTAAACTTTTCTATAATTATTTTTATTGCTTAGGGTTTCTTTTTCATCTTCCCATTAACTACTAAAGTTATGTGCTTTAACTGACTCTCATTGCAACGTTACAGGAAGATATGCTGGCTGGGACTTTCTACTGCTGTGTACCCTACCTGAGTGGAAAATTGCAGGCTGATCAGCATAGATTGGAAAATCCATTTGCAAAAGGCAAGTTGACAAATATGTGAAAATTTAAATAATTGACACCTAAATTCAAAAAACCCCACCAAAGAATAGCATATTTAAAGAAATCTTATGGAATGTTTATAGTTGAACGGCTTGGTCCCCTCCACACACTCCTGTTCCTGAGACAAAACCAACAGATTATTGCAACAAAATGATCATCGTCTCCTCCAGAGGGCTGTGGCATGCAGCCATATCTGTTCCCTGTCAATTAACTGCTGCTACCTGCAGTTGTGTGCCATCTTGTCCTGCAAGAGAGAGGGAAGTGAATGTGGTGTAATGTGTCTGGGTTTTGTGCCTGTTTTATGGTGAAAAGCCGGCAGTGCTTGGAAGCTGCGAGATGTGGGTATGAGGCTTGCAGCAGTGCTAAGTGTGCGAGGGTGAGGTGAAGCTATGAAAGTGATATTTGAGTCATCAGTGATAGCGATTGCTGGTAAGTGAGTGAAGATAGGGTGGTGAATTAAGCAGTGCCTGAGGCTAGTAGTCTGGTTGCAAGGATATGTCGTTTAAAGATGCATTCACTGACCTTGACTACTTGTGTGAGGTCATTAAGCTTCTTGCTTCCAGGTCCTCGGTGCTAGACTGCTTGCATTGACCGTGATGGCTATCTACTCCCATTGCCTTCTCAGAGTTTGTCTGAAAGGTCTCCTGTCCACTTAATGTACTCAGGCCTCCATAGCTGTGTCTGAGAGCCTTCAAGCTCTCTGCCCTGTTGTGCTATTAGTCAGTCTTCTTACAGGTTAGAATCTCTTTCTCAGCCACTTCTAGCACTTTTTCCAGAAAGAATGCACCTCCCCTGTAAAAGGTGCAGGCTGGATTTAATAAGTGCAAGCTAACGTTAAGTGATGCTAGTCTCGCACAAACTTTGCACCCTTGTTGAGTTGTGCAGCATGATACTTTTACATGTTGCCTGCATCAGAAGGAACAGGTACATGTTAATTGGGCAGCACAAGCCCTGGGCCCATTTTCAGGTGCTATTAAATTTTGTCCCTTTGATGTTGCTGATGTTTCTGTTAGTACCCTAAAGCATAAAATAAAAAAGCATAAAAGCATAATTATACTAAAGCATAAAAATGCTTAAAGGAATCATCAGGGATGTACCAGATGATTACTTGGATAGAGAGGATCATATTATGGACACCTAATGTGGCTTCTAAAAGGGTCCTAGTCTTAGAAATGTAATTATATTTTTGAAGCGATCACCAAGATGGTGGATTATAGAATCAGGGATCATAAAATGATACAGTACAAAAAAAGGCCATTCAGCCCAAACTCTCTGTGCCAACTCTTTTGTACAGCTATCCAATTAATCTCACTCCCTTGCTCTCTTCTCACAGTCCTGTAATGTTTCTTCCCTTGTAGTATTTACCTAATTCTCTTTCAAATGTTTTTATTGAATCGGCCTCCACCACTCCTTCGGACACTGTATTTTAGATTGCAACTCACTGTAAAAAAAAATGTTTTCTCATGTTGCCTCTAGTTTTTTTCTCCAATCACCTGAAATCTGTGTCCTCCGCTTATTGACTCTTCTGTCACTGGAAACAGTTTCTCCTTACTTACTCTATATGAACCATTCATGACTTTAAACATGTAACTGCCTTCTCAACTTGTCCTGCCACCTTCAAAGATTTTTGTACCTGCACCCCAGGGTCTCTCTGTTCTTGCACTGACTTTAAAATTGTCCATTTAGTTCATATTGTCTCCCTTCATTCCTCCTTAGGGAAGCCCAGTAGACAGTATCTATCTACTTAAGCTTTGAATAAACTTTTGACAAGGCACCACACAAGAGGCTTCGCTATAAGATTGAAACCTCTAGTATTTTTGTGAATAAATTGAGCTGGATTGAAGACTGGGTGGAAGAATGTAGGGAGAAAGTAATTACAGATGAATTTAGATCTGGCACCAGTGGTGTCCCACAGGGATCGGTGTTAGGATCAAATTCTCTGCATTGTTGTTCAATTTTATGAAATCTCTTATTGGCATATTGTCCTCTAAACTTTCCCAATGCTGTATCATGCCTTTTACTTCCATCACTTATCAAGTTGAATGTTATAGGAACATCTCCAATTCATGACTGTGCAGTAAATCAGTATATTTACTTGTCTGGTTTCATCTATACCAGTTAGTCCTAATGTAATCCGAGAACATTCCTGGACTCTTTTACAGCTTGGCCATTCCACACGGTTGGATAAATTACATTTTGCTAGAGAAACTTTGGCAATACCAGCCTCAGTCATATTTAGTTTACTTGACCCTTAACTCACATTTCAGACCATATTGACAGTGTTCCCTGGCAGTGCACATGGCTTTGACTTTCTTCTTTGATATTCACACTGGATTGCTTAATGAGAACACCCAGAATAACAATTTATGTCGCTTTGAACCATTTTTTTAAAATTAATTTTTCAGTGCATATGATTCCAGGTCTGACACCATGAGCTGAATTTTCGGGCCCTCTGAAGTCGGGAACGGAGGCAGGGGGGTCACGATATTACCCACACCGGGTGGCTTGTCATTTTCAAGGCAGCAATCCCGGCGCCGGCATTAATCACCAGAGCGGAAGGAGAGGGGGACAAGAATCCCTCTCTTCTCCCAATTGAGAGCGGTTAAACTTGTTAAAAAGATCATTAAGAGCTAGTTGAAGGGGGAGGCTGGAATATTTAAAGGGGAGAATGGGTTTTAGAAGCTGTCAGTTTCTGAACAGCTGAGGGGAGGCAGGTCCACAGTGGGGAGCCACTCAAGGTTGTCCTAGGGAATCACCCAGGCTCCATGACACCTGGAAAGTAGGTGACTGTGGGGCTGTGTACGTGGTGGGGAGAGTGGGTACTCAGCGCTTGGGAACCAAATGGGTTGTCACCATCACCCCACCACCGCCCCCCCCACTCCCCCGCAGCATCATGGGGGCAGAAGAGCAGGTTCAAGTCTGCCAATCACAATAGATTGGCCGCCTGCCCAGCAGAAAGGCTGCGGCTGATATTGGGGGCATGGCATTTGGGCCCAGTGGCAATGAAGAACAAGACCCTCCGCAGGAAAGGTGGAACCCCTGGCATCAGGAGGGCATAGGAGAAGAGGGGCAGGAAGGTAATGGAGGCCAAACCCTGAACACAGGATCTACCACCAAAGATGGAGCTACTTGGAGATGACCAAGACCCAGTGCCAGAGGAGACTGTGACTCTCCAGACAGATGGTCACTGACATCTGTGCCCTTGTCATCAAACACCTTGCAGTGCTGGTTGCTATGCCCTGTCAGTAGCTGTCAAAGTCAAGTGTGGCCTTGAATTTCTTCACTTCTGGCTCCTTGCAAAAATCAGCTGCAGACCTTGGTGGCATTTCGCAAACAGCTGCACGCCGTTGCATTTCACTGGTCAATGACGACCTCTTTGCCAGAGCTGGTCAGTATAGTCATTTGACGACAGACATAGCCTCACAGGGACAGAGGGTATTGGGTTACGCCTCCATGCCTGGATTCTCCCAGGTGCAGGGCATCATCGATTGCACCTATGGAGCCATCGAGGCACCCAACGACTGGCCACTCAGTTTCATCAACAGGAAGAGCTTCCGCTCCCTCAAAGTCGAACTGGTCTGAGTCCACAACAAGAGCTTCCTCCATGTGTTTGCTTGCTTTCCTGGCAGCTGCCATGACTTCTTCATCCTTCACCAACCCTGGCTGCCTCAGATCTTCACTCCAAACCCCAAGGTGTGTGGATGGATCCTAGGGGACATGGGATATCCTTTGACGAGATGGCTACTCACCCCTCTATGGAGCTCCAGACAGAGGCACAGAGGCAATACAACCAATGCCACCTGCTCAGTTGGAAAACCATTGAGCAGGCCTTTAGACTTCTGAGATGCAATTCGAGTGCCTGGACCAGTCAGGTGGTTCCCCTCCAATACCAATCTGCAAGGGTCATGGTCATGTGGTGGTTTGCTGCACTCTCTATTACATGGCCCTCCAGAGAGGAATTGACCTTGAGGACAATGAGGCCCTGAAAGGAGACAGCTCATTGGGGGAGGAGCAGAGAAGAGAGGAGGAGGAAGAGGAAATGGAGGAAGATGATGCTGAACAGAGGTGCACCTGCTACATGATGAAGTAGCCTTCTTCTACCACCCTCCCAGAAGAGGACCTCCCTCCTCTCACTCATGGTCTCCAGCATTAGACCCAGGTAGGCATTGATGAAGTGAGGGGCTGCCCTGCCCCAGGTGACAAGCCTCCAGCCTCCCTGTGACATCTCACTTCCCTCTGGTGCAGTGGAAGGCTTTGACACAAACTGCAGCTCTCTCCCTCAGGACAACCAGCAGCCTCACTGATGGCTGCTGTGGGAGTCTAAATGAGTACCATATTTCGTCTGACCTACCTCCATTCCTGCTCCTACTGGCTCTAAGTGGACAGGAATCCCACCTCCATAGCAATTATGGGCTTCCCCACATGAAAATCTGAACTTTAATCAGTTTTCCACCTGAGGTGCGTTTCTGACTCAAAAACAGACCGGGCTCCTTTTCATGTCCATGGTGAAAACACAACCCCATGTAAAGCTTAGGGGCCAATACACCACACTGGCTTCAACCAGGAGGCCTTAGGCAAAGGTGTCTGCTTTTAGAGTAAGGAAAATGAATGGATCACAGAGACAGATAAAGCTATTGAATCGCAAACAATATAGATTCATATAAAGATATCTATTCTACACAAGGGGCTACACCATACATTTTTAGAAACAAATTGAACTCTTATCCGATGTCAGTGATCAAATGACAATGGTATTACTATTGGATATTGAGAAGAAATTTGATCTGATTAACTGCTTCATTTTTTGCCATTGTACATTTCTAATAGATAGGTGTCTGCGTGATATACCAATAGCAGTTCGTACTGGTGAATAGATATTGCCTATTTCAGGTTATACACATATGCATTGCCAAAGCAGCCCCTTTGCTGTTGGTTCTCATTTTGAACTGTGAACTGAGTTTATTACGTTTCAGTACAACTTCCAAGTTACTATAAAGTTCATCACAAATATAGAGTTGAATTTCCAAGAGTGGCAGAGGGTGAGAAAAATGGTTGCCCATATGTGCGGGACGCGTGCCGCTGCGATCTACTGCATGGTGGCTCAAGATAATACACCGGTTGGGCCTCCCTACCCCAATCATGTGGTGGGGGCGGGCTCTGCGACCCCAGCAATGGCATCAGCTGCCTGTGCACAGGCACTGGCGCCATTTTCAAATATTTAAAACTGTACCCGCACCCCACCCCCCGCCAGTACACCACAATAAAAAATATCGCCCCTTCCCTCCATCCCAATAACACTTACAGATAATAGTTGCCCTCAACCCCACCAAAAAAACTTACACACAAGACTTGACCTTCCCCTCACCAAATTGTTCAAAGTGCAGAGGTCACTCCTTTTCCCCCTCCCCTACACTATTAATGCACATTTGACCCCATACCTAACCCGACAGATGACATTGAAAATCCTAAGTACCCCCCTTTACATCTTGGTGGCTTCAGCTTTCCTTGGACAGGAAAGTGATGGCGCGTGAGTGCCGGCTGCCACTCGGAAGATCCCAGGCAGCAGATAAGATTGCTGTACTCATTTACATATTCAAATTCAGGTCCCCATTGTCCAGCAGCCGGGGGGTTCTGTTACAGAGCCTCGCAGCCGCCGGGAAGATCGGGCTTGGGACTCCCGGCGTCAGGCTCCGTGGCGGGCCGCTGCCGGTACAATCTTCCAGCAACCCTGCCAAGGATCCTGATGTCGGGATCTCAACAAAATCCAGCCCGTGGTGTTCTGTTATATGCATTTTAACAGTTTTCCAGTTGTGTTGGCCTGGATTTAATAAGATATCATAAACATATCTATATTTCAAAAATGTGTTTTTTTTCATCATCTTGGAGAAATTTGACTTTCTACAAATATAAAATTAATTTTTCGGGGCCAGAGAGGTTACTAAGCAGTAATTATGAATTTAGTCTGCCGTTAAAAACCGAGTTACACCTCATTTAACAAGGTATAACTTTTCAAGGGTTTTTACGGTGAGACAAATGCCGTAAATGGACAAGTTCCTGTCAGTTCAGTGATTTCTAATTGATTGCATTCTGCAGGGACCTGAACAGCACACCGTCTGGAGAAGCATAAAATCACTGACAGCAATTTCTGGATTTTTGCATTTAACTGTATATGTATGGATGTCAGAAGTTGCTGCCAGTTTTAGAGGAGTAATGATGATAAACACAGACAGCTGAGCCATCATTACTACAGCAAAGTCCTAGCCAATAAATGCATTAGCTTGTAAGATAAAAATGAGCAAATCTTAATCTATGCAGAATAGCTATTTTGTTGTGAACCTTGATTAATGGTTTGCAATTTCAATGGGGAAATAATGGGCTTAATTAAGTATTGAGGAGTTACCTCATATGATGGTAGGGATGCTGAAACTTCTAAGGGTTTGCCATGATGGATCTGTAATCCTTTATTATAGGGTATCAGTTCTATACAAATGCCTTTTTTCACCAGGGGCTGACTTTTTTTTGGTTAAGAAAATTTCATAAGCTATACACTAATCTCTTTTATCTGCTGTGGCTAGTGTTCCTATTCATGTACCTGGGCAAATAGGATCACCTGGGTGCAGCACAGAGAGGAAAATTGGGCAGAGAGGATCATATTCCCAGGTGATTCAAGGTGCTGAGGCACAACAAGAGGACAATATGTTTTATTTTAAGTTCCTAACTATCAGCAACTAACTAACCTTGTCCTCATGTAGAGGGATTTTGGCATTTCTTATCCAACCTGCAAGTACGTCATGTGGAATTTTGGAGTTGACACTTTGCTCAATTGCTTCACGTAAGTCAACAATCCTTCGTGCTAGATAGAGCATCCCGTGAGCCCATGTTATGCAGAATTAGGGGAGAGTTCCTGAGAGTTAAAATATACCTATCTCCCTTTGCTTTGTTCTCGTCATGTGTATGATAAGACCTAATGTATAAAAGATACATCCTCTCTGATATGGATGCCCAAAAAAATCAATCTTGTGATTTTTATTTATAATACTCTTCTATGGTATACATATTGGGGTTGAAAGTACACTTAGGTCACAAGTAGTGTGTTAAAAGCACCTTTTTACTGTATGCATTTTGGATTTTTGGGCACATTAAAGGTGTGGAAAAGCTAATTCACAACTGAAGGGTTATTTGGAAACCATCTGCTGGAATATTGTTCAATTAGCTAAATTGCCATTAAACAAGTGGAGTGCACAATATCTGTGAGAAATTCATCTATGATTGTTTTTTGATGAGGTGTAGCCTCCTCCTTAATGAAGTTGAGGTATCTCTGTTGCTGGAAGTAGACATATGGCCTGGGGTAATAATGGATCCTAATGGATCTCCTTCAGTGGTCTTAGATCTTTTTAGTTCTTCCCTGTTGATCACCGAACCTGTTGCGAATGCACCTTTCTGAGGTATAGGCTGCAACAGTGGAGTCCTTGCTGGACCTTTGCACACTGTCTGCTGCCGTAATGGTGTTTTACAATCAATAACATTAACATAATGTGGGGTCAAAGACAAGAAATCTGCACATTCACTTTCCCTTGTCATTTAGAAACTCTTAAGAGCAACAAAAACAAAAACCTGTACTTTTATGGATATCGTCAGCATGTCTACAGGAAAGAAAGGAACAGTAGAGTGTGAGCAGAACTGGAAAAAGTAAAATGAGGCAGCTAAGAAGTAAAGAAGGTTTTTGAAATCAGATAGGGAGATGGTATGTCAGAGGGAAGGATGGGGAATTACAGAAGGCATAAGCACAGTGCGAGCTACTGAAGCTTGTAAAGCATTGGGAGGGGGGGAGGTGGGGGTTGAGTTGGGTGAGGCGGTGTTATTGGGAATGCAGGACTTTCTGTGGGTGAAAACACAGGTTGTTACAAGGATGAGCTGAAGTTTGTGGAGAAACAAGGGCCGGGATTTTACAGGACTCTGTAGGAAAGGGAAGGCGGAACCAGAAGTGTGTGACGGAGGCCCTCCCACTCCAACTCCCATTCCCATAGCAATCGATAGCGATTGGCTGGCGAATTAACAACCGGCAGGTGGGATGGCTGACAACTCAGCGGCCAGAGGCGGGTGTTGAGGGGGCTGCCGCATCGTCACCTGACAAGGAAGGAAGTGCTGGCACCATGTTTAAAGAGCCGCCAGCACCTTAGCCCTGATGCAAATGTCCTTTGCTGCAGCACTCATCCCTGCAACCATCCTCTGAACAGTGAGGCCTGAAAGCATTCTCTGAACATTGAACCCTCCAGCATCCTCCAAACATTTTTCCCTCCAGAATCCTCAGAAGAAATCCACACCTCCCTCCGTTTCTGGTTCTCCTCCTCCCTGGAGGAGCCTCCTACTGAATGAATGATGCTCATGACAATTGGGAACTACCGGTCTGACTGGGCCACCCTGCAATGCTGCTGCAATACAGCCCACACCACCCCCTCTCAAGTAATTCTCCCCTGCCAGGACCATAATGGCATCGAGGAGGTGGGGGGTGAGGTGGTGCTTGAGCCCAGGGCGGCACAGTGGCGCAGTGGTTAGCACTGCAGCCTCACAGCTCCAGGGACCCGGGTTCGATTCTGGGCACTGCCTGTGTGGAGTTTGCAAGTTCTCCCTGTGTCTGCGTGGGTTTTCTCCGGGTGCTCCGGTTTCCTCCCACAAGCCAAAAGACTTGCAGGTTGGTAGGTAAATTGGCCATTATAAATTGTCACTAGTATAGGTAGGTGGTAGGGAAATATAGGGACAGATGGGGATGTTTGGTAGGAATATGGGATTAGTGTAGGATTAGTATAAATGGGTGGTTGATGGTCGGCACAGACTCGGTGGGCCGAAGGGCCTGTTTCAGTGCTGTATCTCTAATCTAATCTAATCATCGTGTCTGCACCAGCTCTCCAAATAAGTAATTCACCGAATGCCATTCCTCCGCCTTCTCCCCATAACCCTGCACATTCTTCCTTTTCAGGTAAAAGCCTAATTCTCTTTTGAATGCCTCGATTGAACCTGTCTCCACCACAATCTCAGGCAGTGCATTCCAGATCCTAACCACTCACTGCATGAAGAAGTTTTTCCTCATGTCGCTTTTGCTTCTTTTGCCAATCACTTTAAATCTGTGCCCTCTTGTTCTCAATCCTTTCATGAGTGGGAACAGTTTTTCCATGTCCACTCTGTCCAGACCCCTCATTTTCTTGAATATCTCTATCAAATCTCCTCTCAGCCTTCTCTTCTCCAAGGAAAACAGTCCCAACTTCTCTTATCTATCTTCATAACTGAAGATCCTCATTTTTTTTTATTCATTCATGGGATGTGGGCAACGCTGGCCAGGCCAGCATTTATTGCCCATCCCTAATTGCCCTTGAGAAGGTGGTGGTGAGCTGCCTTCTTGAACCGCTGCAGTCCATTTGGGGTAGGTATACCCACAGTGCTGTTAGGAAGGGAGTTCCAGGATTTTGACCCAGCGACAGTGAAGGAACGGTGATATAGTTCCAAATCAGGATGGTGTGTGACTTGGCGGGGAACCTGCAGGTGGTGGGGTTCCCATGTATTTGCTGCTCTTGTCCTTCTAGTTGGTAGAGGTCGCGGGTTTGGAAGGTGCTGTCTAAGGAGCCTTGGTGCGTTCCTGCAGTGCATCTTGTAGATGGTACACACTGCTGCCACTGTGCGTCGGTGGTGGGGGGAGTGAATATTTGTAGATGGGGTGCCAATCAAGCAGGCTGCTTTGTCCTGGATGGTGACGAGCTTCTTGAGTGTTGTTGGAGCTGCACCCATCCAGGCAAGTGGAGAGTATTCCATTACACTCCTGACTTGTGCCTTGTAGATGGTGGACAGGCTTTGGAGAGTCAGGAGGTGAGTTACTCGCCTTAGGATTCCTAGCCTCTGACCTGCTGTTGTAGCCACGGTATTTATATGGCTATTCCAGTTCAGTTTCTGGTCAATGGTAACCCCTAGGATGTTGATAGTGGGGGATTCAGCGATGGTAATGCCGTTGAATGTCAAGAGGAGATGGTTAGATTCTCTCTTGTTGGCGATGGTCATTGTCTGGCACTTGTGTGACACGAATGTTACTTGCCACTTATCAGCCCAAGCCTGGATATTGTCCAGGTCTTGCTGCATTTCTACACGGACTGCTTCAGTATCTGTGGAGTCACGAATGCTGCTGAACATTGTGCAATCATCCGCAAACATCCCCACTTCTGACCTTATGATTGAAGGAAGGTCATTGATGAAGCAGCTGAAGATGGTTGGGCCGAGGACACTACCTTGATGTCCTGGAGCTCAGATGATTGACCTCCAACAACCACAACTATCTTCCTTTGCGCTAGGTATGACTCCAGCCAGTGGAGGGTTTTCCCCCTGATTCCCATTGACCTCAGTTTTGCTAGGGCTCCTTGATGCCATACTTGGTCAAATGCGGCCTTGATGTCAAGGGCAGTCACTCTCACCTCACCTCTTGAGTTCAGTTCTTTTGTCCATGTTTTAACCAAGGCTGTGATGAGGTCAGGAGTTGAGTGGCCCTGGCGGAACCCAAACTGAGCGTCACTGAGCAGGTTATTGCTAAGCAAGTGCTGCTTGATGGCACTGTTGATGACACCTTCCATCGCCTTACTGATGATAGAGAGTAAGCTGATGGGGCGGTAATTGGCCAGGTTGGATTTTGTCCTGCTTTTTGTGTCCAGGACATACCTGGGCAATTTTCCACATTGCAGGGTAGATGCCAGTGTTGTAGCTATACTGGAACAGCTTGGCTAGGGGCGCGGCAAGTTCTGGAGCACAGGTCTTTAGTACTGTTGCCGGAGTATTGTCAGGGCCCATATCTTTTGCAGTATCCAGTGCCTTCAGTCATTTCTTGATATCACGCAGAGTGAATAAAATTGGCTGAAGTCTGGCATCAGTGATGCTGGGGACTTCAGGAGGAGGCCGAGATGGATCATCAACTTGGCACTTCTGGCTGAAGATTGTTGCAAATGCTTCAGCCTTATCTTTCGCACAGATGTGCTGGGTTCCCCCATCATTGAAGATGGGGATATTTGTGGAGCCACATCCTCCAGTTAGTTGTTTAATTGTCCACCACCATTCATGGCCGGGTGTGGCCTGGAACCATTCCTGGCACTATTCTTGTGAATCTTTTCTGTACTCTGTCCAATACCTTCGCATCTTTGCTAAAGTGCGGCGCCCAGAACTGGACACAATACTCCAGCTGAGGCCAAACTAGTGGTGTCTTATACAAATTCAACTTGAGTTGATTGGTTGGTGAGTATTTGCTGTTTAGGGACTGAGTCGAAACAACTGGGAGTTTTAAAACATTAAAAATATTAAGTATTAATAACAAGAAACAAGTGGGTATCTGGTGAGTCTTATCTTTTATTTTAAAATAAAGTTTATTACTATTGGTGAGGTTATTACTACTATTGGTAATGTTTTAGTATTAGTACGGTATATTAATAGTGGTAAGGTAGATTAGTATTGGCAAAGTTTAGTATTATCAATAATTATGTTGTTATTACTTTTGGTAAGGTTTATTACTATTGGTAGGGTTATCAGTATTAGCAGCAGCAGGGTTTATTCGTAGCAGGGTTTACAGGGTTTAGTTGTAGTACCGAGATAGAGGAATGGCAGGGCTGTTTCAACCTCTGCAGTACACATCCTGTGCTATGTGGGAACTCCAGGATGCTTCTCTAGTCGTGGATAACCATATATGCAGGAAGTGTCATCAGTTGCAGCAGCTTGAGCTCCAGGTTTTGGAACTTGAGCAGCAGCTGGTGACACTCCATTGCATTTGTGAGGATGAGAGCTTCATGGATAGCACATTTATAGATGTGGTCACCTTGCATCTTAAAAGTATGCATGGAGAGAAGGAATGGGTGACCAGCAGACAGTTAATAATAAAAAGGAAGATAGTACAGGAGAACCCGGAGTGCATTTCACCCTCCAATAGGTATTTAGTTCTGCGATGGTTCATCTGGGGAGAGTGGCCAGAGCCAATGCCATGGCACCACGGGTGGCTCAGCTGCACAGGGGGCACAAGGAAGACTGGAAGAGCAATAAAGATTGGAGATTCAATAGTCAGGGGACCAGACAAGCATTTCTGTGGCTGCAGACATGTATCCTAGATGGTGTGTTGCCTGACTGGTGCCAGGGTCAAGGATGTCACTGAACAGCTTCAGAGCATTCTGAGTGGGGAGGGTGAACAGCCAGCAGTCGTGGTCCAACAACATAGGTAAGAAGAGGAATGTTTCCCTGCAGGAAGAGTTTACTGAGCTAGGTAAGAAATTAGCAAGCAAGACCTCAAAAGTAGTAATCTCCAGATTACTCCCAGCGACACATACAAGTGAGTACAGGAATAGAGGGATAAGACAAGTGTGTGCGTGGCTGGAATGTTGGTGCAGGACAGAGGGCTTTAGATTCCTGGGACATTGGGACTGGCTCTGGGGAAGATGGGACCTGTACAGGCCGGATGGGTTGCACCTGAACAGAGCCAGGACTGAGTTCCTTGAGGGACGTTTTGCTAATGCTGTAGGAGAAGGTTTAAGCTAGTTTGGCAGGGGGATGGGAACCTGAGGGTAGACTCAGTTAGGACAAAATCAGAAATGAAAAAGGAAGGCAGAAAATTAGTGGATGAGTTTGGAAGTTAGAGGAAATAAAGGTTAGAAAATTAAAAAAAAGAGTTTGGCAGTGCTCAAGGATATCTACTTCAATGCAAGGAGTACAGCAAATAAAGCAGATGACCTGAGGACCCAGATAGACACGTGGTAGTTTGACATCATAGCTATTACAGAAACATGACTTAAGGAGGGACAGGAATGGCAGTTCAGCATTCCTTGTTTGAGTGTTTTCAGAGAGGATAGAGAGGGAAATTAAAAATGAGGCTGTGTGTGGCAATTTTGATCAAAGAAACAATTACATCCATGAGGAGGGATGATATGTTGGAAGGTTCATCAAATGAGACCATATGGATTGAGCTAAGGAACAAAAAAGGGGCAATCACACTGCTAGGAGTTTATTATAGACCCCCAAACAGTCAGAGGGAGATAGAAGGGCAGATATGTAGGCAAATCTCTGCAGGTGCAAAACAATAGGGCAGTAATTGCAGGGGATTTTAACTACCCCAATATTAACTGGGATAGTTTTAGTGTGAAAGGCATTGAGGGAGCAGAATTCTTGAGATGCATTCAGTAGAACTTTTTTGCCCAGTATATAGCAAGTCCAACAATAGAGGGCACAGTTTTAGACTTAGTTTTGGGAAATGAAGCTGGGCAGGTGAAAGGTAAAGCAACGGGAAAGCATTTTGGTGGTAGTGATCATAATTCAGTCCATTTTAACATAATTATGGAAAAGGACTAGGATAGAACAGGAGTTAGAGTTCGCAATTGGGGCAAGGCCAATTTTACTAAGCTGAGGAGTGATTTAGCCAAAGTGGACTGGAAACAGCTACTTGAAGGCAAATCAGTGTCAGAGCAGTCGGAGGCATTCAAAGGGGAAATTCAAGGTGTTTAGGGTAAACATGTTCCCACAAAGAAAAAAGGTGGTTTCACCAAATCTAAAGCCCAATGGATGTCAAGGTGCTTGCAGGGTAAGATAATGTAGAAAAGAAAAGCTTATGTCCGACACTGAGAACTCAATACTACAGAAAGCTGCGAGGAGTATAGAAAATGGAGGGATGACATCTAAAAGGAAATTAGGAAAGCTAAGAGAGGGCATGAAAGAAAATTGGCAAGCAAAATCAAGGTGAATCCAAAGATGTTTTATCAATACATTAACATGGAGCTATTTTTTCTCCTCTGTATAAAACAGTGTGCCTTTAAGACACAGTCTAAAAACAGTGTACCTTTAAGGCAGAGAGAGATGTTATTAGATTCTTTGAGAAAAGTGTGCTGGCAACAAGCCTGTTCCCTAGGCAACAGCTGGAGAAAGAAGCCATGTTCTGTAAATATATCAATTTAACTGTGTGCAAGGACTGGCTGAAACCAGTCTGATTTGGAGCCCAATAACGTGTGCTTACTAAAAAGAAGCTGTCTATATCTCAGCAGAAAATCTAAATTGAACTCAGACTGTGTTTGCCTAAGGAGGAAAAAACCCTGGAAAGAATATTTTCATTGTTGGAGGTAGTAAATTCTATTTTACTTTGAAACGCTAAGAAGTCACTGCTACAGAATTGACTCTCTATTGCCTGTTCATGTTTGCTGAAATTCTCAGTAAAGTTTATACTGAAAGAATTCCATTTTAAAAATCCAAATAGACCGGTTGTTATGCTCCTCATTGAAAGAACTGTGTGATGCCTGCTGCAGCTGAAGTCCTTTGAATGCCTATCTATTTAAAAATTGTTCATCAAATTCACCTGGAGACATCGAGTTGCATCTGATTATTATACTCTGGGACACTTCATCAACCGGGAATGTAACCCACCAGGACTTATAACCCAGCTACTTATTTTATTCGTAAGAAACACCATTTTGAAAACCAGTTAATCATTGGATTTTGAATGTATCTGTGTGTACACGGGGATTAGGATAAATAAGAAGTTATACATTTCTTTAAACATAGGTTTATCTTAATAGTATTTTAAGATTTAGTTTATTAATAAATAGTTATTTTGTTGTTTTTTAAAGATACCTGGTTTGGTGTATTTTATTCTGGGGATTAATAAAATGTTTAATTTGGCTGTTTTCCGGTAGGTGGGAAAACTTTAATAATATGCTGTGACCTGTGGAGTGATGGGGACTGAATTGACAGTGCATTGCTCCTGTCTCAGTCGTAACAACATTAAGAGTAAGAGGATAACTAAGGAAAGAGTAGGGCCCATAAAAGTCCAAAAAGGTAACCTATGTGTAGAAAAATGCCTCACTCCATGGCTGCCAAACGCAGCAATGACAGCAGCTGCTGCCCTGTTGCTGCCCTCTAAGACCTGTCAAAGCTCTGATGCCCTGTGTCCTCCATACGCTTACTGTTAAATCCAGAGGGGGCCCGTAAAATTGCGGTCTATTGCTTTGTTAGCTATTTTAAATGGCTGTCAATTGTTCATTTTGAAAATGCGAGTGGTGTCCCCATGTGGCTTCCTGTCTGCTGCTCATAAAATTTGGGTCTGGTGTGTTGACGTTGGTTGGTGGGGGTTCGGACTGATGCCATCCCATGCAAATTTAAAGCTCCCCACCTCCATTCCCATCCATTTCCACGGTGTAAAATCCCAGCCAAGGCCAAGTTTAGAGAATTGATCCTTCAATGTCTTAATAAACATTAACATTTGTTAAACTAATTAGGACTCAACAGGACTTTTGGAATGTAGGCAAAATGCTCCAATGTTGCATTAATGCTGAGGCATCAAATTGCTACCCATTAACTAATATTAACTGCAGGCATTAGCTGTAGTCATGGAGTAAATCCAATCTCAGCTGCAATGATGTACAGATGATGTCTATGGTTGTGACATTTGGTCACTTTTCCCCTAACCAAGCTTTTGGCCATCTGCCCTAATATCACCTCATGTGGCTTTGTGACAAACTTTGGTTTCTGATGCCCTGCGTAGCGCTTTGGGATGTTTTATTATGTTAAATGTGCTATATCAATACAACTTCTTGTTGTAACTATAAAATCATACAGTATTCATACAATGTTTTTCCCATTTATTCAAATTTGGAAGCAAAAATATAAGATGAATTGATTATTTTTCAGTAACACCCCACAGCAATGAATACAGAAAGCAATGCAGCAAGAGAATATAGGAACATAAAAAATAGGAGCAGGAGTAGGCCTTCGAGCCTGCTCCACTATTCAGTAAGATCATGGCTGAACTTTTACATCAGCTCCAATTTCCTGCCCTATCCCCGTAGCCTTTAAGTCTTTTAGTTTCAAATGAAAGGCAAGGCTTTTTTAGACCAGTCAGTGCAACATCCATGGTGAGGAAACATTTTGAGACAGTGGCCCAGATGTCGCAATCAGCAGCAAAGCAAAGGCACTCATGTTGACTTCGAAAAAAGCTGCCCACAAAGACCTAGTAATTCTGTGGCATTGATTGCCCCTTTATCGATGGTAGGTTAAATCTGATGTCAAGTCACTGGGATGTCTTGGCATGTAACAGCAGTGATGTCAGCAAGCAGAGTAAGCAGTCAATTGCATTATTCTTGCCGAAAGCAAACCAGGAAGTTAAAAGCATTGATTATCCTTCGCTTTTAATCAAAATTTTCTGTAGAGAAATAAATGACTATGATTGGATTAAGATAGAAGCTAAAATAAAATTAACAAAGTCAGACTTGTGGAATTTTTTTATCATTACGGAGAAGTTTGAACTTCCACAAATATAAAATTAGCCTCTCAGGGCCAGTGAGGGTGGTTAGCAGTAATTACGATGCTAGTGCACCATTAAAACCCAGTTACACCTCATTCAACAAGGTGTAACTTTTTCAAGGGTTTTGACAGTGAGACGAACAGCACAAAAGTGGAAGTTCTTGTCAATTCATAAGATTTCTAATTGATTGCAGCCTGAGGGTGGGGGGTGGGAGGTGGAGATGCACCCTCTGCAGATATGTAGAATGACTGACAGCAACTTCTTCTATTTCTATGTTCTACTGTGCATGTGTGGACTCTCAAAGTTTCAGTAAAGTAATAATGGTGAATGCTAACCGTTTCACTGTCATGACCACTGCAAAATCTAGGCCATTAATCCAAGAAAAAATTAATTGTCACTTGAAAAAATGTGGGCTAATAAATGACAGCCAGCATAGATTTGTGAAAGGTAAATTGTGGTTGGCTAACTTAATTGAGTTCTTTGATGAAGTAATGGAGAGGGTTGATAAGGATAGTGTGGTTGAAGTTATGTATATGGAATTTCAAAAGGTATTTTGTTAAGTATCACGTAATAGACCTGTTCGCAATGTTGAAGCCCATGGGATTAAAGGAACAGTGTCAGTGTGGATACAAGATTAGCTGAGACAGAAAGCAGAGAGTAGTGGTGAATGGTTGCTTTTCAGACTGGTGGAAAGTATGCTGTAGTGTCTCTTAGGGGTTGGTATTTGGCCCACTGCTCATTTTGGTATATATTAATGATCTGGACTTGGTGTATGAAGAGCATAATTTTCAAATTTTGCAGATGACTAGAAACTGAAAAATGTAATAAACAATGAGGGAGATAGTAACAGACTGAACAGAAGGACATAGAGTGGTGAAATGGGCAGACACATGGCATGTGAAATTTAATGCAGAGAAGTGTGCACTGATACATTTTTGTAGCAAGTATGAGTAGAGGTAATATGAACAAAATAGTACAACTTTAAAGGGGGTGCAGAAACAGAGAGACCTGGGTATATTTACACAATATTATTGAAGTTGGCAGGACAAGTTGAAAAGACAATTTTAAAAAAGCATGTCTGGTCCTTGGCTTTATAAACATAGAGTACAAAACCAAGCAAGTTATAAAATAATGGGTAGGCCTCAGCTGGTGTATTGTGTCCAATTCTGAGCACCACACTTTAGGAAGGATGTCAAGGCCTTAGAGAGGGTGCAGAAAAGATTTATTAGAATGGTACCAGGGATGAGGAACTTCAATTATGTGGAGAGATTGGAGAAGCTGGGGTTGTTCTCCTTAGAGCAGAGACGGTTAAGGGTAGATTTAATAGGTGCATTCATAATCATAAAGGGTTTTGATAGAGTAGATAAGGAGAAACTGTTTCCAGTGACAGGTGGGTCAGTAACCAAAGGTCACAGATCAAAGTTATTGACAAAATAACCAGAGGTCAGATGAGGAGAATTATTTTTAGATAGCAAGTTGTTATGATCTGGAATGCACTGCCTGAAGGGGTGAAGGAAGTAGATTTATTAATAACTTTCATAAGGGAATGGATATATACTTGAAGAGGAAAATGTGTACAGGGCTATGGACAGGTAAAGGCACAATGAGCCACATGGTGAATCACAGTTACTTTTTTTTATGTTTTCATGGAATGTGAGCATCACTGGCAAGGCCAGCATTTGCTACCCATCCCTAATTGCCCTTGCAATTAGTGATGGTGAGTCGCCTTCTTGAATTACTGCAGTCCATCTGCTGTCGGTACACCCACAGTGCTGTGAGGAAGAGAGTGCCAGGTTTTTGGTCCCCTCATTTGGCTGAAAGATCAAATTGTCATGGATAAATAAAAGCAAAATGGAATTAAGGCATAAATAAAGCAACTGGTCTCTCTGATTCAAAAGCAAAATACTGCAGATGTTGGAAATCTGAAATAGAAACTGAAAATGCTGGAAGTACTCAGTAGTTTAGGCAGCATCTGTAGAGAGAGAAACAGAGGTCATTGACCTGAAACGCATTCCCAGCATTTTCTGTTTTTATTTTAGGTCTGTCTGATCATTCAACTCTAGAATGATTTGCTCATTGTTAATCACTTGTTTTGAATATTTTGACTCCCAAGCATACATAAAATGGCTTGGCACTTTAAATATTTAAACATTTAACAAGGTGAACTAAAAGGCACATTGCTGAAACCTACAGGATCTTTTTTGGCCTTGTTTATTCTTTTAATGGTTTTTGAGCACACAGTTCAGCGTTTTAATGTGCTAACTAATCATACGTTCACTGACCTCGAGCAAACTGACAAATTTTATTTTGTTTCTGCCATAACAGATACAACTTCATTGCTAAAAAACACACCTCAAAACAAATCTGATGCATTACATTAAGATTACATTTGAATCCATTTCAAAGCAATTGGGGCTGAATGAAGGACTGTGTGTGAGGTGTCAGACCCATTCCATCATGATTTAGCTTCTGTTGACTCTGTAGGTTTTGAGAGTTCCCGAGCCAGCAGGCACACAGTTTTAAGTTACATTGTAGACAGAATGAAAGCAGTGGAAAAGATTGCATTTGATTAGTCTAAGTGCAGTAGGTGTGTGATCCCTGTACCCCAGTTTATTCTCAGTTATTTCATATTTTCCTTCTGTGGTGGACAAAATAAGCATTAACATCTAAACTAATGCTTCAAAGGTTATGCTAGCATTGCCTGCACTGATGGTTTTTAAAGTTCTATCAGCATTGCATTTTACAATTTTAGATAGAGCATGATGATAAAACAGAAGTCATACCTGCCCAATCCTGAAAATCTATGCATCTTAAAGGGGCGCTGTCCTTCTTAAAAAACATGCCTGGTAATTGCTTTATTGTTCATAGAAGATCTGGAAGAGCTGCACTTCATTTTCATTCTGAGATGTTATGTAAACTTACAAGAAAAAATTGACAAACATGTTTTTGTGGCGCCAGTGTCATGTTAACTTCCACATTGGTCTTAAAATAAGTTATCATACAACGGTCTCTATGCTGGTGCAAACAACAATTTTATCAATCAAGGAGCGCCCATTTGTTTCTTACTTCCACTTCCATAACTTAGCAAATATTTTCAACCTTAGTCTCCAACCACTCTTTCTCCATCATCATCTTTGTTGCCTCTCTCTCTCTATTAATATTGTTCTGGTCAATGCACAAATGAACATTTCACACTGGTTCTTTCTAAAGTCCAAATAGTGTCCAACACAATCTTCCTCTTCCCTACATCTTCATTGTGAATAAATCAAGTCTCCTGCTCTAATAACCTCAAAACTATGGATTTTTCTACTTCCTTCAGTCTTTTCTTCCCCCTATCAGCTTCCAGCTTTTGAAAACACCATCATTCTATTATTTAATAACTAATTCATAGGAAGGAACATAGGAATCGGAGCAGGTTATTCAGCCCCCAAGCGGTTGCATGATCTGTTTCTTAACTCCATCTACCCATGTTAGTTCCATAACCTCAGGGGGCATAGTGGTATTGTCACTGGACTAGTAACCCAGAGACTAAAGGGATTGCTCTGGGAACATGGGTTTGAATCCCACCACAGCAGAAGGTGGAATTTGAATTCAATTAATAAATCTGGAATTAAAAAACTAGACTATTCTAATGATGGCCATGAAACCATTGTCAATTGTTATTAAAAACCCATTTGGTTCACTAATTCCCTTTAGGGAAGGAAATATGCTGTCCTTAACTGGTCTGGCCTACGTGTGACTCAAGACCCACAGCAATGACTCTTAACTGCCCTCTGAAATGGCCTAGCAAACCATTCAGTTGTATATAACCGCTACAAAGTCAATAAGGAATGAAACCAGATTGACTTAGGCACTGGACAACAGCAAACCCAGCCCTGTCGACCCTGCAAAGTCCTCCTTCCCAACATCTGGGGGCCAAAGTTGGGAGAGCTGTCTGTCCCATCGACTAATCAAGCAGCAGCCTGACATAGTCATATTCACAGAACATACCTTCCAGACACTGCCATCACCATCCCCAGGTATATCCTGTCCCACTGGCAGGACAGACCCAGCAGAGGTGACGGCACAGTGGTATACAGTCGGTAGGGAGTTGCCCTGGAAGTCCTCAACATCGACTGCAGACCCCATGATGTCTCATGGCACCAGGTCAAATATGGGCGAGGAAATCTCCTGCTGATTATCATCTTACCTGCGTGCCCCCCACCCCCGCGCGCGCCCCGCTTCAGCTGATGAATCAGCACTTGGAGGAAGCACTGAGGGTGGTAAAGGCGCAGAATGTTCTCTGGGTGGGGGACATCACCAAGAGTGGCTTGGTAGCACCACTACTGACCGAGCTGGCTGAGTCCTAAAGGACATAGCTGCTAGACTGGGTCTGTGGCAGGTGGTGAGGGAACCAACAAGAGTGAAATATATACTTGACCTCGTCTTCACCAATCTCCCTGCTGCAGATGCATCTGTCCATGACAATATTGGTTGGAGTGACCACCGCACAGTCCTTGTGGAGATGAAGTCCAGTCTTCATATTGAGGATACCCTCCATCACGTTGTGTGGCACTACCAGCAGGCTAAATGGGATAGCTTTTGAACAGATCTAGCAATGCAAAACTGGGCATCCATGAGGTGCTGTGGGCCATCAGCAGCAGCAGAATTGTACTCAATCACAATCTGTAACCTCATAGCCCGGCATATCTCCTACTCTACCATGACCATCAAGCCGGGAGACCAACCTTAGTTCAATGAAGAGTGCAGGAGGGCAAGCCAGGAGCAGCACCAGGCATAACTCAAAATGAGGTATCAACCTGGTGAAGCTACAACCCAGGACTACTTGAATGCCAAACTGCTTAAGCTGCATGTGATAAACAGAGCTAAATGATTCCATAACCAATGAATCACATCTAAATTCTGCAGTCCTGCCACACCACTGGTGGTGGACAATTAAATAACTAACTGGAGAAGGTGGCTCCACAAATAACCCCATCCTCAAAGATGGGGGAGCCCAGCACATCAGTGCGAACGATAAGGCTGAAGCATTTGCAACAATCTTCAGCCAGAAGTGCAGAGTTTATGATCCATCTCAGCCTCCTGCTGAAGTCCCCAGCATCACAGATGCCAGACTTCAGCCAATTTTATTCACTCCGTGTGTTGTCAAAAAACGACTGAAAGCACTGGATACTGCAAAGGCAATGGGCCCTGACAATATTGCGGCAATAGTACTGAAGACCTGTGCTCCAGAACTTGCCACGCCCCTAGCTAAGCTGTTCCAGTGCAGCTACAACACTGGCATCTACCTGGCAATGTGGAAAATTGCCCAGGTATGCCCTTTACAGAAAAAGCAGGACAAATCCAATCCAGCCAATTACTGCCCCATCAGCCTACTCTCAATCATCAATAAAGTGATGGAAGGTGTCGTCGACAGTGCCGTCAAGTAGCACTTGCGTAGTAATAACCTCCTCAGTGATGCTCAGTTTCGGTTTTGCCAGGGCCACTCAGCTCTTGACCTCATTACAGCCTTGGTTTAAACATAGACAAAAGAACTGAACTCAAGAGGTGAGGTGAGAGTGACTGCCCTTGACTTCAAATATTTGACTGAGTATGGCATCAAGGAGCCCTAGCAAAACTGGAGTCAATGGAAATCAGGGGGAAAACTCTCCACTGGTTGGAGTCATACCTAGCACAAAGGAAGATGGCTGTGGTTGTTGAAGGTCAATCACCTCAGCTCCAGAACATCACTGCAGGAGTTCCTCAGGGTAGTGTCCTAGGCCCAACCACCTTCAGCTGCTTCATCAATGACATTCCCTCAATCAAAAGGTCAGAAGTGGGGATGTTCACTGCTGATTGCACAATATTCAGCACCATTCACGACTCCTCAGATACTGAAGCAGTCCATGTAGAAATGCAGCAAGACCTGGGCAATATCCGGGCTTGGGCTGATAAGTAGCAAGTAACATTCGTGCCACACAAGTGCCAGGCAATGACCATCTCCAACAAGAGAGAAGCTAACCATTTCTCCCTGACATTCAATGGCATTATGATCACTGAATCCTCCACTATCAACATCCTGGGGACTACCATTGACCAGAAACTGAACTGGAGTAGCCATATAAATACCATGGCTACAAGAGCAGGTCAGAGGCTAGGAATCCTGCGGTGAGTAACTCACCTCCTGACTCCCTAAAGCCTGTCCAGCATCTACAAGGAACAAGTCAGGAGTGTGATGGAATACTCTCTACTTGCCTGAATGGGTGCAGCTCCCACAACACTCAAGAAGCTTGACACCCTCCAGGACAAAGCAACCTGCTTGATTGGCATCCCATCCACAAACATTCACTCCCTTCACCACCGACACACAGTGGCAGTAGTGTGTACCATCTACAAGGTGACTGCAGCAATGCACCAAGGCTCCTTAGACAGCACCTTTCAAACCCGCAACCTCCACCTCATAGAAGGACAAGGGCAGCAAATGCATGGCAACACCACCACCTGCAAGTTCCCCACCAAGCCACACACCATCCTGACTTGGAACTATATCACCGTTCCTTCACTATCATTGGGTCAAAATCCTGGAACTCCCTTCCTAACAGCACTGTGGGTGTACCTACCCCATATGGACTGCAGCGGTTCAAGAAGGCAGCTCATCACCACCTTCTCAAGGGCAATTAGGGATGGGCAATAAATGCTGGGCTAGCCAGCGATGCCACATCCCATGAATGAATAAAAAAAACCCTGTCTAGCAAAAATCTAGCAATCCCAGTTTTGAAACTTTCAATTGACTCTCTACCCTCCAGAGCTTTTTGGGGGAGAGAGTTCCAGATTTGCACGACTGTTTGTGTGAAGAAATGCTTTATGATGACACCCCTGAACAACTTAGCTCTAATTGTAAGGTTATGCTCTCTCCCACTGGAGCTAATAGTTTCTCTCTATCGACCTTATGAAATACTTTAATCACCTTAAGCACTTCAAGTAAATCACAACTTAATCTTTTATGTTCAAGGGAATACAAGCCAAGTCTATGCAACTTGGCCTCATCATTTAACCCTTTTAGCCCCGGTATCATTTTGGTGAATCTGTACTGCATCCCCTTCAAGGCCGATATATCCTTCCTGAAGTGTGATGCTCAGAACTGAATGCAAGAATCCAGATGGGGCCTAACCAGAGCTCTGTACAACTGAACATAATATCCAAGTTTTTGAACTACTCAAAACCATCTTTCTTTTTCCTCAGGGCCCTGTTTAACCAATTGAGCAGTCAGATAACCATGGCGGAGGTGGGGAGTGGGATTTTACTTTCTCCTGTTCCATTCATTATCTCCCTATGCCTCACCTCCTGAAAGCATTCACTGGTGTACAGTTCCACAGGTACTGAAGTAATTTTGTTGCTTCCAACCTGCCCCCGCCTTGCTAATTTCCAAGTAAAGTTTCATTGTCTCACAATTGGGAGCACTATATTCTCTCTTGCATCTCCAAATGTGAGACTGAGGCCAATTGCTGAGCTCCTACCATCGTTCTGGCTGAGACCTGCTTGCACAATGCAGGCTGCCTTAGGCTCTTTCCTTAACTATTCACATCACTAAAAGTAGCAACGTGGGTCAACGAAGCCATTTAATAGCAGAGACATTGGACTTGATTTTCATTCCAGGGTTGAAACCCTGACACACGGATAATTTCTGGGTCCCAACCCTGTGCTGTGTTAGTATGCAGACACGACGTTATCTTCAATTGTAAATGATCTAATAGTGCCGGGGTGAGTGTGGCGCACAATCAGCAGTGTCAGGACCGGCGTGGAGGCAGGAAGCTGCTCCAGACTGCAATGTTGAAAGGCAGATGGCAGCCATGACAGGGATCGCTGTTGCCTTGCAGAATGGTGCAGGCAGCAGATCAGAGGGCCAGCAGTGTTGTGGTGCAAACAAGTAGCCAAATGGTGAACAGGAAGGCAGGCGAAGCACTATGATTCAATCACACTTTTTTCAATTTCTTTGAATAATTATCAATATCAAACAATTCCAACCGCACTGCTCCCAACAGCTAATCACGTTCATGCACCTTCTGGCTTTTCCCAGCCTGTTAACTAGCTCGTTGAGGAGCTTAACAGGCAGTCAATTAGAGATGAGAAGATTCCTGACTCCCCACTCACTGCCCTCTCATAGAGAGATACAGCAAATAGGCCCTTCGGCCCAACGAGTCTGTGCTGACCATCAACCACCCATTTATACCAATCCTACATTAATCCCATTTTTCCTCTCACATCCCCAACTTCCCTCTATTCTCCTACCACCTACCTACACTAGGGGCAATTTTTTTTTTAACAATGGCCAATTTACCTATCAACCTGTAAGTCTTTGGTGTGTGGGAGGAAACCCATGCAGTCACAGGGAGAACTTGCAAACTTCGCACAGGCAGTACCCAGAGCCGAACCCGGGTCACTGGAGCTGTGAGGCTGTGGTGCTAGCCACTGTGCCAATCACTCTTTGAGAGATGCTGCACATTCCAGAGTCATTGGGATCCAGAGATGCCTTCTGGGAATGTAATCTTCTATTCACGTCCACACCCATGCTCACCCACAAAGCGCTTTGAAAATCCAGCCCATTGTATTAAACATGTGTCCACACTTGGAATACTGTGCACAGTTTTGATCCCCTTGTCATAAAAAGGATATAGAGACATTGGAGAATTACAAGGATAATGCCAGAAATGAGATATTATGACCATCAGGAAAGACTGAACAGGCTCTGCGATCTAGCAGGTGACCTATTTGAGGTCATTAGCATTAAGAACAGGTTTTATAGGGTAGATGTAAAAAAGATGTTTCCACTTGTGGGGGAGAACAAAACTAGAGGTCATAAATGCGAGTCCAATAAGTAATTCAGGAGAACCTTCTTTACTAAGAGAGTGGTTAGAATGTGTAGTATAAGCAGGTAAAGGGTTAATACTGAAGACAGTGAGAGCGACCCCTCCCACTGTAGGACTGATGATGTAACAGTCACATGGTATGGGCTGGAGGAGAAGAGATAGCAGCACAGAGGATGCTAATTTAAGAGTCTTCTGGAGAGTGTATATAGTAAATGTAAGTCATAAAAAGTTGTTAGTTGACTTTATCTGGAGTCGAAGACTTTCTCCAGAATGCCCTAGCAATGCAACAAATAAAACAACAACCACAACAATTACATGACATAATTGAGGTGAATAGCATAGATGAATATAAGGCGAAGCTAGATCACCACATGAAGGAGAAAGGAATGGAAGGTTAGGCTGATAGGATGGGAGGAAGCTCGCATTGAGCAAAAACACTGACATAGACCAGTTCGGCCAAATGGCCTGTTTCTGTGTAAATTCTATGTACTTCTGTGTGCTCTTTTTTTAAAAGAAAAAAACGCTCTTTACAACCTTGGAGGTCACTGCACCATGAGCAATATGAGGTCAGCCTGCAGCCACAAAATCAAAAATAACACCATTGGATATCAGTCTTTAAATAATCAACCTTTTGTCCATATTTTGTGCTTATCAGGGTGAGAAATGTTATTTTTAAGAAATGAACAATTCCCCTAGTTGGGTAGCCAGACCCACCCAATTCAGTCATAGCATGGTTAGTTGCATTGTAAAGTGAGACATTACGTGATATATTTTGAGCTGCACCCTCAGTCGAGTGTCCCTTAATGACATTTTGCATTTCCCATAAAAGTCATGCTTCTGGCCCTTTTGAATGGCTGCCCATTTAATGCTAATTAAATTGGAGGCAGCTTTGTGTTGTGCCACCTTGCCCAATATGAACTTAGTGAGCTCTTCTCAAACTCATTTTATGTTGGATCCTTACAGTCAACATATAAACAAAACTGTCACCCCATCTGTTTAGGTGGGATTCAGACTGAAGTCCCAGAGATGAAAGACCAGTGTGTTAATCCACTTCACTGCCCTGTTCCCCCCAAGAAATGCAATATTTGCACCCCCTATTTTATTTCACAGGGACTTTTTTGTTGTGTGAGGCAATAGTATATATGATGTATGATGAAGGAAAAGAAACATCTGAAAGCCTATTAATTGATCTTTGCAATCTTGTGTCATGAATTGTGTTATTTGTGTTGAACAACATTAGAACATTAGAAATAGGAGCAGGAGTAGGCCATTTAGCCTCTCGAGCCTGCTCCGTCATTCAACAAGATCATGGCAGATCTGATTGTGGCCTTCACTCCACTTTCCTGCTGTCCCACGCACCCCACCCCCCCAAACCCCCATAACCATTGACTCCTTTGTAGATCAAAAATCTGCCTAACTCAGCCTTGAATATATTCAATGACCCAACCTCCAGTACTCTCTAGGGAAGAGAATTCCAAACATTAATGACCCTCTGAGAGAAGAAATTCGTCCTCATCTCGGTCTTAAATGGGAGACCTCTTAATTTGAAACTGTGCCCCCTAGTTCTAGATTCCCCCATGAGGGGAAACATCCTCTCAGCATCTACCCTGTCAAACCCTTCAGGATCTTATGTTTCAATAAGATCACCTCTCAATTCATCTAAACTACAATGAATATAGACCCAACCTGCTCAACCTTTCCTCATAAGACAAACCCCTCATCCCAGGAATCAGTTTCATGAACCTTCTCTGAACTGCTTCCAATGCAAGTATGTCCCTCCTTAAGTAAGAGCAAAACTGAACACAGTACTCTAGATGTGATCTCACCAATGCCCTGTACGGTTTTAGCAAGACTTCCCTACTTTTATACACCATCCCTCTTGCAATAAAGGCCAACATTCCATTTGCCTTCCTAATTACTTGTTGTAACTGCATGCTGACTTTTTGTGATTCATGTACAAAGATACCCAGGTCCCTCTGTGCCACAGCATTCTGCTGTCTCTCTCTATTTAAATAATATTCTGCTTTCTATTCTTCTTGCCAAAGTGACAACCTCTCATTTTCCCACTTGCATATCCTTCCCATTGAGTCCAATTCCTCCCTCGCCTCTGTTCTTATCTTCCAACTACATAACACCACTTCCATAACATTGCCCAACTGTGCCACTGCACTTGCCCATCTGCTACTGAAACCCTCATGTATTCCTTTGTCAGACTTGACTGTTCCAATACTCTCTTGGCTGGTCTCCAACGTCCCCTCTAGTTATTTTTGTTGTGCGCGGTATTTTCATTTAAGTGTACGGTACCTTTAAAATTTTTTGCGGCTGTACATGCATGGTACTTCACGACTTGTGCGGGGCCTGCGGAGTAAATTTCAGGTTGCTGCACGTCCACGCACGCGCAGCTTAGAGGGAATGATACTGGCCTCCTGTTCTCCAGCTTCCATAAACTTTAGTTTATCCAAGACTCTGCTGCCTATATCCTATTCCACACTCTGCCTGGCTCACTTATCACCCGTGTCTTTGCTGATGTACATTGGTACCTGGTCCCTTGGTACCTGCAATTTAAAATTCTCATCCTTATGTTTAAACACCTTTATGACTTCAGCTCTCCCTCTCTCTGTAACTTCCTCCAACCCTATAATTTCACCCAGAAGCCCAACTTTGGCATCTTGTGTGTAACCCCCTTTCTTTGTCCCACCATTGGCAGCTCAGCCTTCAGTGGTCTACGTTCTTGGCTCTGTAATTCCCTCCCTAAAGCCTCTCTACTTCATTCTCCTCCCTTAGGAGTCTCCTGAAGATCCATCTACTTGATCACATTTTTGATCACCTTCCCAATATCTCTTACATAGTGATTTGAGATAGCAGGCCAGAGGAAAGAAGGTTGCAATTCCTGGATAGGGAAAGTGAAAGACCAGAGAGACTAAATGTGTCGGTTTGGAGTTAGGAATGTCAGAAAGCATGAGGCAGCAAGCCTTGGGTTAAGCAGGGAATGAGGAATGAATCATTTAAGTATTTAAATCTAGTGGCTGGAATTAGGAGGCACATAGAAGCGAAACTTTGGATGCAAGTCAAGAGGCAAGTCAGGAGACAAGGCAGATTGTGTGGTTATGAAAGTTAGAGCCCAAGAGTTTGCTGGTAGGAAGGTTGAGATACTCAGTAAATGTGAATAGTCAGGCCAGGAAAGTGAAAATGCTGTGTGGGGACCAATGAGATGTACATTGGGAGGCCAGGAGAAATGAGTCCAAAATTAATTTAGAATCAAATTATCGATATATTAAAAATAAAAACATACAAAATACATCATAACTCTCTTGGGGGGGGAGGGAAGAAATTAAATCATGAAATGAATACATGCAAAAAATCCAGCATCAAAAATGTTGTCTGTAATTTTTCCTGCAGCTGACATCAAGCAATGTGCATGTCTGCAGCTATGGATGAATTTGAAAAAAAAGGCCATTGTATAAACAGAATATTGAAAGAATGAACTTGAATTTGTATAGCACCTTTCGCAACCACAGGGCATCACGAAGTGCTGTACAGCCAACTAAATACTTTTGAAGTGCAGCGCCTATTGTAATATCGGGAAACATGGCAGCCAGTTAGCGCACAGCAAGGTCCCACAAACAGTAGAGATAAATGACCACATATTTATAATATTCTTGGTATTATTAGACTAATATGGGATACTTAATGAGTCTGCAGAGGTATATAAAACAGGAGTTTATTGGACACATCTTACTGCTCTGGCTTACATCTTCCATGACACTGTATAAGAGACCAAATCATGTGGTGTTGCATCACTTCCTGTGATGATGTACACAGAATATGATTAGCATATTAACCAATTAGAATTAGCCCATTATCAATCCAATATCCAATATAACACATTATACTACAATAATCTGTTTTACTGATATTGTTTTATTGTATGAAAAAATATTGGCCAGGACTCCAGGAAATTCCCACCAGCACCATCACTCCTGTTCTTCTTCAAGTGTTGGCATGGTATTTGTTGTGTCTACTTGAGAGGGAAGATGGGACATCAGCTTATTATCTCATCCAAAAGACATCACCTCCAAAGTACAACGCTCCCTCAGTACTGCACAAAAGTGTCAACCTAGATTCTGTTCAAGTCACTGGAGTGGAACTTAAAAACACAACCTTCTAAATTAGAGATGAGAGTGAAATCACTGAGCCAAAACTGACAAGATACGTGAGCTCCCTCAATAGTTTAGTGGGGAATGAGCTGCCAAATATGGTATTGAGCACAGAAAACAGGGAGGCCCATGGTTCAATCCTGGTCTGCACGATAATCACTTATAGAGGGCATTAGCTATGAGGAGAGGTTGGAAAAACTCGGATTGTTTTCACTGGAACGACGGAGGTGGAGGGGCGACATGGTAAAGGTTTACAAAGTTATGAGAGGCATGGACAGAGTGGATAGTCAGAAGCTTTTTCCCAGGGTGGAAGAGTCAGTTACTAGGGGACATAGGTTTAAGGTGTGAGGGGCAAAGTTTAGAGGGGATGTGTGAGGCAAGTTTTTTTACACAGAATGTGGTGAGTGCCTGGAACTTGCTGCCGGGGGAGGCGGTGGAAGCAGATACGATAGCGACATTTAAGAGACATCTTGACAAATACATGAATAGGAAGGGAATAGAGGGATATGGGCCCCGGAAGTGCAGAAGGTGTTAGTTTAGGAAGGCATCAAGATCAGCGCAGGCTTGGAGGGCCGAATGGCCTGTTCCTGTGCTGTACTGTTCTTTGTTCTTTGTTCTTTGATCTATCCTAACTCTGTGAAAGTTGTGTCGTTGAAAATAACCACAGCTTTCTGTGGCTGCATTGTGGGAAACCAGTCTAGGTTCCCACTTCTGATCACTATCCAATTACCCAGTTGGTGAATAAGAGTGTGGAGGTCAGACTGACAAGATCAGGTGGGAGAGGGTGACTTTATTGCCCTGTATGGTACAATGTAATGGCAGCTAGTACTCATTGCCTGGACTCATACATAAAGAATGGTCATTTGGGCCAGGTACTAATGGGCTGGATGCATGTTGGAACTGTATCCTAGCATGAGTGAGGGCCTTCTGGAGAGGAAGGGAGAAAATGGTCAGGTAGGTCAGGGAAAAACGAAACAGTGTATCTGAAAGAGGATAGAATTAATTTCCATTGAGAGAGATTGTGTTATTTGTGGCTTGTACAGTTGGTCCCTGACCTACGCCACATGTCTACAATGCACTTTAATTTTCTACATTTTTCTTATTTATAGTACACTGTATACTGTGTCTGTATATACAAAATAGAAAATAAGAAACTTAAAATAGGAATTATATAGAATCACTGAGAATTTACAGCACAAAAACAGGCCATTAGTCCCAACTGGTCCATGCTGGTGACAATGCTGTATAGAAGCCTCCTCCCACCCTATTTTATCTCACCCTATCAACATTTCCTTCTATTCCTTTCTCCATCATGCACTTATTTAGCTACCCCTTAAATGCATCTATGCTGGTCACCTCAATCACTGCATGTGGTAGAAAGTTCCACATTCTAACCAGTCTCTGGGTAAAGCAAACGGGAAGCCGGGCTGAAGAAAAATAAAAATAAAAGAAAGACTTGCATTTAAATAGTGCTTTGCACAATCACTGGGACATCTCAAAGCACTTTACAGCCCATGAAGTACATTTGAAATATAGTCACGGTTGTAACGTAAGAAACATGGCAGCCAATTTGCACACAGCAAACGCCCACAGCCAGCAATATGATAATGACCAGATAATTTGTTCATGTTGGCTGAGGAATAAATATTGGCCAGGACACCAGGGAGAACTCCCCTGCTCTTCTTTGAAATAGTGCCATAGGATCTTTTACACCCACCCAAGCAGGCAGATGAGGCCTCGGTTTAACGCCACATCCAAAATGTGGCACCTCCGACAGTGCAGTACTCCCTCAGGACGACATTGGAGTGTCAGCGTTGATTTTTGTGCTCAAATCCCAGAGTGGAATTTGAAGCAGGTGTGGAAAGAGATGCAGTGGTTTTTGTCAAGGTTCATCCCAAGCAGCTCTGTAACACAGGAGTCTGTGCTCTACGGTCTGTTCCCAGGGACGCACACCGAGACAAACATCAACTGCTGCTGGAGGACTATCAATTCGGTGAAAGACGCCCTTTGGTCTGCCCGAAACTTGCTGGTCTTCCAGCGCAAAGAGTTGTCCACCACCGAATGTTGCAGACTGGCACATTCCAAGGTCCAGGACTACGTGCTGAGGGACGCACTAAAGCTTGGGGCAGCCGCAGCAAAGGCTCAATGGGGAAAGACCACAGTGTAAGGTTCCCCCACCAAGCTGGACTGAGGGGCTGGAACCATGGGAAGCCCCTCGAACAGTATCGTTAATATTCTCAATTGCTGTAAATGTAAAACTGTAATTGACATGACAATTGTGAAACGGAAGGGTTGGGAAGAAACTCATGACATTATTGAAAGAAACTGATCTCTTTTGCAATGTTTGTATTTTTTCGTGCTGTTTGGAAACTGTTTGGCAATGTAATTTTTACAGATTTTTATGAATAAAGTATATTTTGGAAATAAAAAAAAAAAATTTGAACCCACAACCTTCTTCTTCAGAGGTGAGAGTGCTACCAACTGAGCCACAGCAAGAAAGATAGAGTACCGAAAAAACAATAAAAGAATGGCTGTGTTTGCTAACCACCAGGTAGTACAGGCACATGCACAAATGCAGACTCATCGGCAGAAAGGTCACAGTCTGCGATGTCTCAGGCAGCTGCCAGTAATAACGATGGCACTGCTCAAGTTAACACAAAAAAGAATTGAACCCAAACCCCCTCACCCCTCAATGGCCACTTCCACACCCGCCCCAAACAATACCCTGCTCCTTCCTGCGATTGCCACATCTGTACCCTGCTCTATCCTGTGATCGCTGCCTCAATCGCGACATTCAGTTTCCTGCTCCCGGCCGTGCCCACCTTCTCCCTGCTCCCGACTGCTTGTTGCTCCAACCTGCCGTTCTCACCTGTGCCCTTCTGCTCGCTATTCCCTCCCGCCGCTCGTTGGCCACCCGAAGAAGCGGCGGGAGTGGGGCGAACGATTGGGGTGCGAGCAGCGAAGCAGGAAGCGAGTAGCAGAATGGAGCAGCAAGCAGTCGGGGGCAGGAGAGAATGGCGGGAGGGAGCAGGGAAGAGAATCGGCGGTTGAGGTGGTGATCGCGGGAGGGAATAGGGTACTGTTGGAGGGGATGGAGGCGGCGATCGCGGCCATTGAGGGGTGAAGCAACACTCATTACATCTGACGTCATTATGTGAAATGTTGATACGCACCCGTATGTAGACGCATACAGGCAAACGGTCAGACGCAATGATGACGTCGGCGATCGCTCTGAGCGTGCTCTGCGTTGTCAGGAGACACTCCGTAAAAGAATCGTTTTGCAACAATCCCTCGGTGATAAATTTTATACTGCCACTTACCTATAACTGCTTTTAATTCTTATAATTGTCTTTGCAACAGTCGTGGGGTGATTGGCTTTTTACAGATAGGTTTTACAAGGGTCAGCCATGCTAATTGGTTAATAGATCTGTCAATCATGCTTTGTCAAACTCATTAACAATAACTCTTCTGTCTGCATTCTGTGATGTAACAATCTAACTGGCCAAATGAATAATCCACTTAGTTACATTATGAATCCACTTAGAAGCAGTAATCCATCATGACAAGAAAAAGCAGCTTTGGCACTATTTAAATTGTAATTAAATGCTTCGTGTTAAAACACCAGTGGGAAAACAAAAAGACAATGTCAGCATGACAACACTAATCTTTCTATTATTTGTGCTGAACTCTGGTAAGTAACCTGTTGATTACAGTAGGTTTTTATTCTTTTGAACCGTCTGGGGTTATTGATTTCTTGTGGCTTCATTTCTTCTGGTGGCAATTTTGATTAAGATTCCTTTTGCTCAATTAAACTAAGCCATGATACTGCCTATGGTTGAGTATCTTTCCGACACTCTCTGTTGAGGCTCACACACGAGAAATGAACATTCTGCGGAGGTACTGGAGGGCTACTAAACTATGGGACAGTAGTTCAGAAACTCAATATGTGCATAATTGGGATTGTTTATGTCTGTTTTTTGGGTGCTATGAGTGTTACAGACCTCCAAAATGGCAACTGTGGTGCATGCGCCCACTTTTAGGGTGAATCACACCAGACACAATATTGCTGAGGGCGTTGTGGGATATGGGTGTCACTGGCTAGGCCAACATTTATTGACCATCCCTAATTGTCCTTGAACTAAGTGGCTTGCATGGCCATTTCAGAGGGCATTTTAAGAGTCAACCACATTGCTGTGGGTCTGGAGTCACATGTCGGCCAGACCAAGTAAGGACAGAGATTTCCTTCCCTCTAGGACATTAGTGAATGAGATGGGTTTTTACAACAATCGACAAGGGTTTCATGGTCACCATTAGACTAGGTTTTAATTCTAGATTTATTAACTGAATTCAAATTTCACCATCTGCCGTGGTAGGATTCGAAACCCATCTCCCCAGAGCATTAGCCTGGGCTCTGAATAACTATTCCAGTGACATCACCATTATACCACCACCTCCCAGAAGTCTGCAGAGCAGGAGGATCATGAAGTCACACTGATTTGATGCCAGCTATGCCATTTTGGAGCTCAATGTTCCAGCTAATGCCCTTTCTTAACCTTGCACAGCTGAATACGTGTTCAGCAGTAGAAAGGACCCCCACCAGCACTATTCAAAGGGACCATCAACTGCATACATGTTACTGTTGCTATGATTGTGCAAGTGTTTGGTGCTCTTTAAAGTTGATTCAAGTTGCAAGAGTCTACAGGGAGTGATGCGTCAGGTGGTGAAGAAATTTTTCCTAACTTCCAGGCTTCTGCACAAACCAGTTGTTCCCAGGCCTGGGTGCACCTGGAATACAGCATGACTTGGAGAATGAAAAGAGACCAGACAGAGTAGGAAAAGTTGTGGGAGAGGGACGAAGAAGAGGTGGAGAGGGGCTCTCAGCAGGAGACCGCATCCATCCGTGGTAATCGGGGGCAATTCTCCTACCTGAATCTCAGTGAGGAAAATTGTGTGAGAGGCCTTCACTTCAGTAAGCATGGCCTCACGGAAATCTGCTCCTTTCTGTTGCCAAAACTGCAACCTCAGAGTAGGGCAAGGATGGCATTGCCAGTGGCTCTGAAGGTGGCCGCAGCAATGAGCTTTTATGCATCTGGCTGCTTCTAGACTGGTACTGGAGATATTTACAACATCATGCAGTTTGACGTCTACTGTTGTTTAAGGAGGTTACTGAGGATCTCTTTTGAGTGTTAATTACATTTCACTTTGCTTCACTAGGATTGCAGGCTTTCCCATGGTGCAGTGTGGCATTGAATGCACAGAAATTGCTTAGTGGATGCCACATGTCAGCTCTGCCCGATACTGAAACCAAAAGAGATTCCATTCCCTCAAAGTTCTGCTGGTGTCTGACTACAGGGAGAGAATCATCCAGGTCAATGCCCAATATCCGATCAGCAGTCGTGCTACCTTCATTCTGCAGCAGTTTGCTGTGCCAGCTGCATTTGAGCCAGCAAAATGCGGCTATTGGACAGCAAGTGCTATCACCTGATGATATGGTTGTTGACTGTGGTGCACACACATGTGGGCAGCATGCACACGATGAAAGCTATGCTGCCATATATGTGATAGAGCAGACGACTGGCATGCTGAAACAAGGTGTCCACTGCCTGGACCGCTCTGGAGGAGCCCAGCTATGCTCAGCATAACGGGTGCCAAGATTTGTGGTGTCTGCAGTATGTTGCACAACCTCGTCATCATAAAAGGATAGTCCTTGTCACCAGTTATATAGCAAGCAGCTGAGAAGCAGGAGCATGAGGAGCAAGAGGAAGAATAGTAACATGAGGAGGAAATGTAAGAGAGAAGGCAACCTATACAGCCCCTTTCTGGCTGGATTGTCCGTGAAGAATTTACCTGAGTATGATACCATTAACCACAGCCCCAATTCTCCATTCACCAACAGTCCCACACCTTACCTTCCCTTTGTCACTGACCATCACAGAGTCAGCTTGACCAGAATGCAAAAACAAAAGCCACTACAAAATAAACATTCCAAATCAAATTTATAAATGAAATTATTCCATATTGCAATCACCGTGTACAGTTCCTTAGTGGCTGTCTTCTGTGAGTCTTTGCCTGTCCAGGTGGTCCTACACAGTGTTACCCCAGTGGCTGCAGCATGGGTGGTGGAAGGCTGCTGACTTTCAGTGGAGGAGACTGCAGATGGCCTTGGAAGATGACCTTGAGCAGCTCTGGGCCTAGTAGGCCCAGTTGCAGACTGCACCATCTTGGCATAGGTGGTACTAGTCTGGCTAACAGGCAACCACAAGGGCATTGACAGAGTGGCAGTGGTGAAAGAATAAATACTGTCTTCCTTGAAGAGTTCTCCACGGAGCCACAGTCACTCCCTCGCAGGGGCACCTCAGCGATTGTTGTAATCTGTTGGAGGACAGATTGCTGGACTGTTGTGACATCCTGCAAGCTCCTTTGCCCCTTTAATATCCACAGCCACGATGGCAGCACTCTGAGCATGATGGCAGCACTCTGAGCTTGTATGACAGCAGTCTGAACTTTCACTGCATCACTCTAACTTTGAGTGACTTCTTGTGTTGCAGTGGTAACTGTGACATCAACCATCAGGTTCTGCATTGTGGTTGGGCCAACAAATGTGCTGGTGGAGTTTGCCACCACTTCCATGCTTGAAAGGATGGGCTGCAAGTTCGGCACAAAACTGTGTCCCAAGTTGGTGCTGGACTCCTCCATGCTCTTGATATTGACCGCAGGTTTTTTGGTAGGCTTCTCAATGCACCAAATATTTCATTGTGCATACCCATCAGCATTCTTCTCTAGGTTGCCCCAGCAAAATGCTCAACTGGATCTGCAGCAGAATTGGTGTGTAGCCTCAGCTCCGGTGAGCTGGTACCTGCGTTATCCTTGACCCTACCCTGACTGCAGGCCACTCAAACCCAGTATCTCGCCACATGTGGATCCAGCCTCTATACCGTCCTCTAAATTACCCGCAGTACCAGTACCTGAGCTGGTGGCTGTGAGAGCATCTTCAACATCACTGTCTTCCTGCTGTTCCTCCACTACCTGACCAGGTTGTACCTCTTGGGTATCTGAAAGGAGAAAACCACAATGGTAATGTTATGATGAAGGGAGGGACAAATGTTGGCACATGTTTACACCACCTGCAGCTTGTAGATCAGAAGAGAGTGTGGGATAAGCGGGGAGGTGGGATATGAAAAGGAGGATTAGGTATGAGATACCAGCATCCTTGACGGTTTCAGGCCCACCGATGGCACTGCCTCAGAAATGGGCATTGTAAAAATGTTCAGCACCATCTCCTCCAGGGGTTTTCAAACCTGCAGGCTCACCTATCCCACTCCATTTAGCTCTTGCTGCCTCCTTTTGTGCACTATCTTGTCCTGCAAGAGAGAGGGAAGTGTGTCAGTGAGTGTTGTGCAATTTGTTTGAGTGATGTGGCTGTCATAGTTGAATAGCTGACAGTATGTGCAACCTGTGAGATGTGGGTGTGAGGCTAGCAGCAGTGTTAAGTGTGTGAAGGTGAGGTGGAGCAAATGAATGTCAGGTCTGAGTCCTGCTTGATAGAGATTTTTGGTAGGTGAATGGTGTGGGGTGCGGTGAATATTTTTTATTCATTCATAGGATGTGAGCATCACCAGCACGGCCAGCATTTATTGCCCATCCCTAACTGCCCTTGAGGTGGTAAGCTCCCCTCTTGAACTGTTGTAGTCCATCTGGTGTAGGTACACCCACAGTGCGACATTCCATATTTTTGACCCAGCAACAGTGAAGGAACAGTGATATAATTCCAAGTCAGGATGGTGTCTGCTGCCCTTGTTCTTCTAACCATCTTCCCTTGATATTCAACGCCATTATCATCGTTGAATCCCCTACCTAGGAGTTACCATTGACCAGAAACCTAACTGAACCAGCCATATAAATTCTGTGGCTACAAGGACTTGAGGAGTTGCGAATGGTACTGAATACGGTGCAATCATCAGCAAACATTGCCACTTCAGACCTTATGGTGGAGGAAAACTCATTGATGAAGCAGCTGAAGATGGTTGGGCTGAGGACACTACCTTGAGGAAATCCAGCAGTGATGTCATGGAGGTATGTGCTAGTTCTTGGTATAACTCCAAGCAGTGGAGAGTTTTCTCCCTGAGTCCCGTTGGTTTCAGTTTTGCTATGGCTCCTTGCTGCTACACTCGGTCAAATGCTGCCTTGATGTCAAGGGCAGCCACTTTTGCCTCATCTTTGGCATTCACCTCTTTTTTCCATGTTTGGGCCAAGGCTGTAATGAGGTCTGGAATTGAGTGGCCCTGCTGGAACCCAAACTGAGCATCGGTGAGCATCTTGTTGTTGAGTAAGTGCCACTTGATAGCACTGTCAACGACACCTTCCGTCACTTTGCTGATGATCAAAAGTTGATTGATGGTATGGTAAATGGCCAGATTGGATTTGTCCTGCTTTTTGTAGACAGGACATACCAGGGCAATTTTCCACATTTCGGGTGGATGCCTGTTTTGTAGCTGTACTGTAACAGCTTGGCTAGGGGGTGCCATTTCTGCAGCAAAGGTCTTCAGTACTACAGCTGGGATGTTGCCAGGGCCCATAGCCTTTGCTATATCAGGTGCCTTCAGCTGTTTCTTGATATCACATGTGGTGAATCAAATTGTCTGCAGATTGGCATCTATGATGGTGGGTCTTGCTAGGCCATTTCAGAGTGTAGTTAAGATTCAACCACATTGCTATGGTTCTGGATTCTCATGTAGGCCAGACTTGGTAAGGACAGCAGAGTTTGTCTCCTGAAGGGCATCAGTGAACAAGATGGGCTTCTACAACAATCTGGTAAGTTTCATGATTATTAGTTTTATTCCAGATTTATTAATTAATTGAATTTAAATTCTCTCTGCTGTTATGGTTGGATTTGAACTTGTGTCTCCAGAGCATTAGTCCATGCCTCTTGTTTACTAGTCCAATTACATTACTACCATGCTGCTGTCCCTGTTTTTTTTTTGAGGAAAGTCTGAAGATACTGGTCCCAATGTTCAGAAATGGCATTTGAAGATACATTCACTGACCTGGACCAATCGCCACTGCATCCAAGTCCTCAGGATTTGACCCCTGGCATTAACCTCCATAGCTATCTGCTCCCACTGCCTTCTGAGAATGTGCCTGGATGGCCTCCTGGCACCCTGCAGATACAGGGCACCTCTCTTCCTTTCCTCCTCCTCCACCAAGGCCTCCAGTGTAACGTTTTGCAACCGACCGCTCCTGTCAAAGCCCCCCAATCAAAATATATGATTCTGATTGTGATGGGACCAATGCACTGTTAATTCAATCCCGTTGCTCCACAGATCGGCTAACATATTATTTAAAACTTTCCAAATTAAAGAAAGACCCAGCCAAATTGTACCTTATATTAACCCCCCCACAAATGAGGCTAACCAAACCAGGTGTCTTTAAATCAACAAATTAACACTTTAATTAGAAGAACTAAATTATTAAACACTATGAAGATATAAACAACATTTAAAATAGAAAAAGTTAGAGTCCTTGCAAATTTATAGTCCAATGTTGCTTGAAGGCCTCACGGAATGTTACTTGAAATCCTCACAGAATGTTGCTTGAAATCCTCAGAGAATGTTGCTTGAAGTCCTCACGAAATGTTGCTTTCCTTCTCCAGCGAATTTCAACAATTAACGACTTGCAAACTCTTTCAATGGAATCAAGCTGACTTTAGAGTTTTTGAGGGATAAAAGATTGTCACAGTCTAACTTCCCTTTCTTTATTTTAAATTACCAGAGATCTCTGTTTTGGTTTGGCTCTTTTAGAATTTAGAATTAGAATAATTAAACAGACTAAAATCCTATTCCTTCAGTTTAAATGGTTGAGAGCTCTTTCTTCAGGTGCCAACACCAACTGTATCTGTATGTCTGTGTCTGTGTGTTCTGTTGGAACAAACTGTTTTCAACTAAAAGCCAGTTCAAAACTAAATTGTAACAAATATATTGCATGAGACTCACTCCCAGTGGCTATATCTATGGTAATGAGAATGCACCCTTTGAATCGCAGTCTCCAATGGCTGTTTCTAAGGTAATGACAATGCACCTTCCTATAACTCCTGAGGCTTGCTGGTTCTTAAAGCAATACTGATCCCTTGCAAGCCTTAAAGGCAAACCGCATGTTCCCGAAAAAAAAACTACAGGACCATGACAAGCATCAGAGAATTTGGAAGCCCTTTCTCTCCCATTTGTGCCATTATTCAGTGTTTACGAGGTCAGATTCACTTCCTACATTACTGCCAGCACCTGCTTCAGCCACAATTCCCCTTCCTATTAAGAGCTGCAGCATAGCTTTAAAAAGTGCAAGCGAGCTTTAAATGGTGCTTGCCACTCAGGATAATAATCTCAACCTCATGTGTCCAGCCAATCAGTAGTGTGGTTAACAGTGGTTGGATGCTGAAATCATTGAAATGAGCAGGCAGCACAAAGTTGGCGTACTGAGGCAATCAGATTTAGCCCCCTTTGTCTTCAGAAGAAAGGAAGAAAACTGAAATATGTATCTAATGCACTCCTGCAGAGTTTAACAAAGATGGATCAATTGTGTCATATTCAAAAAAATTCTCATGTTGCAAACACAAAATATTTCTGACCCAATTCTGCTTTAATGTCCATAATAATTAGTGATCAGATCTTGGTGACCTTACCGCCCAATGAACTTGTTCATGGCAAATCGCACCAAGCTCCTTGTTATCCTGCTCATCCTACCCATAACCACCACGCTTAGGCTCTATTGGATGGATGAACCATCATTGTCCCTCTCCACATTTCCTTCCAGAATGGCTGCTCAGTTGAGAACAAGACCCTAGATATCTATGACCTTATGGTGGATAGTTGTATTGATATCCTGGCTTTGATTAAACTATGTGATGATAGCTTGCCCCTACCAAAGCCTCCTACCTCACCACTTGTTCTACATTGTTAGAGGTGTGGAATTTATTACCAAGTTGCAACTTTGCCTTTCCTCCTTTTTTCAGAGATTCCTTCTCCGTCAAGCACATTACCCTGTTCCATTGTCTCACCCCTACTTTAAAATCCTCATTGTCTACTGCCTACACCACCACCACCACCCCCCCCCCCTCCCCCCCCCCCCCCACTCCCGCCCCACTGCTCCCACAGGCCCATCCTCAATTCCTCCCTGAGTTAGCCTACCTTCTTCCTTCTCTCAGCCTCTGCACAGAGCCATTTCTCATCCTTGGCAATTTCAATCTTTACCTCAGCCTCCCTTGCCTTCTCTCTGAATTCACCACCACTGCCCTTTCTAAACTTCTCACTCTATATAAACATTTCACCTCCTCTTGATGCCACCTCTTGATATTGCCCTTACCTCTACTTCCCTGGTTTTGGTCGCCAGCAAGGCTATCTCCAGTTACTTCCCTGTATCCCTCGCCACTCACATCTCCCTAACTTCCTGAAACCTCACTTACTCAGCGTTGCCCTGTAAAGCTTTCCCACAAGTTTCTTACAACTGACATTTTCAAATCACAATTGTCTAGCCATTTGCCCTGCTACAGCACCTAAACAATGCTAACCAAGGTCAGGGATGACATGCACTGTGCTTGTTATCATAGTGCACTCTTCTTCCTTGTTTTCCTTGACCTCCCTACAGCCTTTAAAACAGTCAATCACACCAAGCATCAGATAGTGCTTCTACTACATTGACCAGCTCCAGGGAGCTTCCTTTTCTTAATTCCATTCATAGTTATTCGATTGTAGCCAAAGCATCTTCAGCAATAGCTTATCTTCCCAACTGCACACCGTCACCTCCAGAGTTCCCTAAAAATCTATCGTTGGCCTCCTCCTCTTCCTCATCAAGTCCTTAGCATCATTATCACCATCTGCATGAGGTGAGATCAGCTGCGACATGTACACTGATGATACAAGTTTTAGCTTTCCATCTCCTCTCTCAACCCCTCCACTGTTTCTATGCAGTGTGTGCTTGTTCAATATCCACTCTTGGATGAGTCTTAATGTCCTCCAGCTAAACATTGAGAAGATCCTATTCGGTTCTTCCAACATTGACCCTCTCTGTAAAATATGGCCATATGGGAGGGAGGGTGTCTTCTCCTTACTCCATTATTGTGTTTCAGTATTTGTATGGTCTCATGGATGAAACAACCTGACTCCCATTAATATTCAGACATTCTCTCCAACATTTTCACATTCTACAGTTGGACTGTAAAACTTCTCAAAATTTCAGGTAGTTAATTGGCTTGTTAGCTGCTTCAGAAGCCTCACACTGTGCCCGGGATTTTACTGAGCTCCCAACATCGGGCTCCGTGGCGGGGAGGTAGCTGGAAGAACGTTCCGGCAGTGGCCCACCATGGAGTCCGACGCCGGGAGTGCGGAGCCCAATCTTCCTGGCAGTGGCGGCGAGGCTCCATGGCGGCCCCCCGCCACTGGGCGATGGGACCCTGCTTAACATATGTAAATTAATTAAATGAATAAATTTGCATCCAATCCATACCTATCTTACCTTTGGGTCATGATCTTCTGAGCGGCAGCTGGCACTCACGAGCCTTCACTTTCCTGTTCAGGAAAGCAGGAGCCGCCGTGGTGGAGAAGCAGGGAACTTATGATTTTTAGTGCATTGGTTGGGGGAGAGGGCTGAAGTTTATATTACTGGTATAGGGGATGGTGGGAAGGGGTGACCTCTGCACTTTGATCATTTTGGGTGCGGGAAGGTCAAGTGTTGAAGGTGATTGTCTTGTGGCGGGTGGGGAGAGGGCAAATATTGAATTTAACTGTTATGGGGGGGAAGGGCAATAGGTTACAATGCGGTACATTGGGGGGCACCGCCTCACCTTATCTCAAAGCTGTTCTACTCCACAGTTTCATTTCATCCTTCGTCTTATCCAACGCATTAACAAAAAACTTTTTTTCTACCTTTCAGGTGTTAAGGAATGCAAGCTCCAGCAGCTAATGGGGACTAATGCCCTTCCAGATCCTTCTTCCCCTTCACTTCCCTCTGAACCCACCCCTTCTGATCTGACCCCTTGCCGTGTATTCACTATACTCTCTGACCCTCCCCTCTCTGACGCTGAACGTTCCGTATTCAGCAAAGGACTCAGTTTTATCCCCTTACAACCCCACCTTGATGAATTTTGCACTCGGCATGACGTTGAGCTCTTCTTCTGTCGCCTTCACTCCAGGCTCGCTCCTTTGACCAGGAGTCCTCCCCCCGACCAGCAGACCCATTCACCTGCCTCCAGTACACTCCCTCCACCTGAACCCCTCCCCTCCTAAAATCCACAAACAGGACTGTCCCGGCAGACCCATTGTTTCAGCTTGTTAATGCCCCACTGAACTTATTTCTTCCTATTTTGACTCTATCTTTTCTCTCCTAGTCCAATCTCTTCCCATCAACATCCGTGACTCTTCTGACGTCCTGTGTCATTTTGACAATTTCCAGTTTCCTGGCCCCAACCGCCTCCTCTTCATTATGGACGTCCAATCTCTCTACACTTCCATTCCCCACCAGGGTTCCCCTTGTCCTCACTTTCCACCCCATCAGCCTCCACATTCAAAGGATCATCCTCCGCCATTTCCGCCACCTCCAGCATGATGCCACTACCAAATGCATCTTCCCCTCCTCTCCCTTCCCCTGTCAGCATTCCGAAGGGATCGATCTCTCCGCAACACCCTGGTCCCCTCCTCCATTACTGCCAACAGCTTGTCCCCTTCCCACAGCACCTTCCCATGCAACTGCAGGAGGTGTAACACTTGGCCTTTTATCTCCTCTCTCCTCACTATCCAAGGCCTCAAACACTCCTTTCAGGTCAAGCAGCAATTTACTTGTACTTCTTTCAATGTAGTATTTGCTGCTCACAATGTGGTCTCCTCTACATTGGGGAGACCAAACGCAGATTGGGTGCCCGCTTTGCGGAATACCTCCACTCAGTCCGAAAACATAACTCCGAGCTTCCGTTGCTTGCCATTTCAACACACCCCCCTGCTCTCATGCCCACATATCTGTCCTGGACTTGCTGCAGTGTTCCAGTGAACATCAACGCAAACTCGAGGAACAGTATCTCATTTATCGATTAGGCACGCTACAGCCTGCCGGACTGAACATTGAGTTCAATAATTTCAGAGCATAACGGGCCCCCCTTTTTATTTTTAGTTATATTTTCTTTTTCCTTTATTTTATTTTACCATGTGCAGACCCATTTTTTTTTCATGTTTGTGCTTTGGGCCAGGGCCAATTTTCTGTCAATTAACACTCTCTCTGCACTAACGCTTAGTCTTTCAGTACATCATTAACATACTGTTTGTCTTTGCTCCATGACAGTTATTCTCTGTGACCCTCTGTCCAATCAACACCTTGCCTTTTGTTATCTCTTGCCCCACTTTATTTGCTTAAAACCTATTACATTTCTAACATTTGCCAATTCTGATGAGGGGTAACTGACCTGAAACATTAACTCTGCTTCTCTCTCCACAGATGCTGCCGGACCTGCTGAGTATTTCCAACATTCCTTGTTTTTATTTCAGATTTCCAGCATCTGCAGTATTTTGCTTTTATTACATTGATGGGGGGGGGTATTCCTTTAAAAATTTAAATGAGCTGACAGGGCTGGCTGCCCGATACAAATGGCACCAGCGCATGCTCACAGGCAGCTGGCACCACTGCCAGCGTCAGAGAGCCTGCCCCCTCCACATGAAGAGGTGGGCGGGGGTGGAGGTAGGTGCGGCCCGACCAGCTCATTATCCTGGGCCGCCTTGAGGAAGATTGTGGCGGCTTGGTGCGGGCCGCCATTTTTTTCATCCACCACCGCTCCCAGCGGTGGGAGAAGAAAATTCAGCCCTGTGATTTGCACCTGTATTTCTGTTGCTGTAAACATAATCACATTGCTTTTCTCCAGTTTTTAGTGAATAGAGAAAAGTTAGCCCCAATATTTTGATTATAGATGTAAGAAAATAGGAACTTAACTTTCCATTTCATCAGTTATCCCATTATATTGCAGATGCTTTATTGATCAACTTTAAGCTACATTAAGTGTACTTAAAACTTGCATCCTGACCTCAGGGAATCTTAGCTAAATTGTAGGAATGTAGCCTTTCCATAAGATGGGCTGAAAATTACATGCAGTTGAGATTCTCGGTTTTTAGAAGCCTCGGATAGTGCATGTAGAAGGCAAAAGAAACTGTAGGTATGGCTGGCACACTGTTTAAAAGGTTCAGTTGCCAAGTCATGTGAAAACCCTCAGTACTGGCAGTGCACCCAAAATGGAAGTTCATTCCAGTCTGCTGCATCAAATTACATTTGTGATCAACAATTCTAAAAAAAAATCTAAACGTACACAGTAGCTTCTCCAACTGACTCTGACACTGTACAGACTCCATCAACTTTTATAAATATATGAAAGAAACTCTTGTGTACCTTACTCATTTGAACAATGCAGATACTCAACAGACTGACAGATAATCCAACATTTGGTGAATTCTGCTTCATAATGACAGAAAGAGCTGACACCCAAAGAATCAAAAAGTGACAGCACTATGAACGCTTGGCCACCTCTAGCCAGTTATCCCACTTTGCCACTTATAAAGTACAGCTGTGTTCTACTGTTTATCCAAAGTAATTCTACTATTAAATTGGAGCTGGATTCTTTTAAGACCATGATATTCAATCGATCCCAGAAATTCCTGCAAGGTTTTCGCCCAACTGTGGCGGAAGAGTGGAGCTGCACATTCCTTTTCCAAGGAAATTCGCGCATAACTGATTTATGGTGGTTTTACATTGAAACTTTGCTTGTCACGAATTTCCTCATTTATCAGCACCACTCCCGCATTACATCTGCCAAAACTGCGCTTATCCCATTAACATAGCTCCTCACCCATTCAAAAGCCTGGACCACATGTGTTTCCTGCATTTACTCCAGTTCTGAATAGGGATAAATTTAGACCCAGTACAGTGCAGCAAACATAAAGTCACTATTTCTTAAGTGACTTTTAATTTTATTTCCTCTTGTTGAGTCCTTTACTTTAATTTCCTAGACCTTTGAATGTTTTTCTATAGCCTCAGAATCTGTTAAAAGTTGAAAAGCTTTCACAAATGCAATTTCTTAAATGTGCTGTTCTCATATTCCATGTCCCATTTACCCATCACCCCTGTACTCGCTGGCCTACATTGACTCATGGTCCAGCAAGGTCTCAAACTTAAAATTTTCATCCTCATGTTTAAATCCCTCCATGACTTTGCCCCTCCCTATCTCTATAACCTCATCTAGGCCTACAACCCTCCGAGATTTCTTTGTTCCTCCAGCTCTTACCTCTTGTGCATTCCCAAGTCCCTTCACCCCACCATAGGTGGCTGTAACTTCAGCAGTCTACATTCTAAGCTCCGAAATTGTCTCCCCAAACCCCTCTTTGCCTCTCCAACCTCTCTTTCCTGCTTTAAGGTATTGCTTAAAGCCTACTTCGTTGACCATGCTGTTTTAATTTGGTTCGGTGTTAAATTTTGTTTGCTAACGCTCCTGTGAAGTGCCCTGGGACATTATACAAGATTAAAGGTGCTACATAAATGCAAGTTGTTGTTGTGATTAATGTGCATAAAATGATGGTTTAGTGACCTCAAACTTTAACTTTCATAACTTCAATAAGGTAAAGAGGGTCTTAAAGAAGGAAAATGGTGTCTATTCTGCACTTTCCTTGGTTCCCAATAGTTACTCTGATTTCCACTTGTTTTATGCCAATTCTTACATTCTGATGTTTATTTATCTGGTGTAAGTTGTCGTTGGCAAAATTGGCATAAAAACGGGTGAAGATTTTGACAAAGTCTAATCCAGGAAATTTCGGCCCATGATGTTTACCTAAACACATTGTCAGATCAGTCAGAGTTTAATTGTTGCTTGGTACGGGAACTTTTCAGTTTGAAGCCCAGCTATCTTCCTTGCTGTGTTTTTCTAAGGTTGTTTTGCATTCTGGAATAAACTTGTGATATCTGGAGTGTGACAGATAAAGAGGAAATGTAAATGTGTATAAATATATTTCGAGAGATGTGAATTGAAACACCAGATTAACAGCTTTGGTACAATGGTAAACACAGGAATTTCAAGCTCATATGTTACAAGTATTGCAATGGTAACAAAATGAAAATAGTCTTGGCAAATCATTTTGTTTATGTTTGTCTTACACCAGTCCAAGAATTTCACTACTAACAGTAAAATATGAATCTCCTTGTTCAGATAATTTATGAACCACATAAAGCCTCATTCCACCTCTTTTACCTGCTGGTATCCTTTACAATATTATGCTATGGGGATATCAAAACCTTCAAGACGTTTCGTTGCTTTCAGCCAGAAAAAAATCCCTCTGGAATGAATTAACCAGGATGACAAAAGATTTCACGTTCATATCTTATTTTTTCCAAACGGCAAGGCCCAGTTAAATTTTCCTGAGAAGGTTGGTTTATTTTTCCAGAATTATATGTAGTGACAAATCTCTATTGTATTACAATAAGTGCTGTAAGAAATTGTTATAGGAAGGTGAAAGTCCACATGCTAAAGTAGCTAAAAGTATACAAAACACATCTAAACCCTTTATTTTATAAAAGTTTCATAACCGATATCTAAGCTAACTTAGGGAATTATCATAAGAATTAAATTCACTCATGTAATAATACAAGGTTTTTACAAGGCCCAAGTCTGTGACTTCAAAAGCATTAGCAGAGACCAGAAATATGAGACCACAGAACTATGGTTCAGCATAGACTAAAGTTCATCTGATGACAACGGGGTTTTGGGGAGGGGAGTGGGGTGGGTGTTGAGAAGAACTGACCTTGATGCAATGTGTAGTGACATTGCAATTGAACTTAAAAGCATGATTACAATGTTGCTACACTTAGTGATCAGAGCAATTACTTCTTCATTAAGTCATCTTTAAAACCTAACCAGACAATGAGCAACTTACCACAGAGAATTGAATGTTACAGTATGTTTTTCACTATTTCTTTCTAACAAATTTGCATTGTTCCCCCATGGTGTTACTCACAAAGAAAATAATTGCATCCCTCTCATCCTGTAATTCTGTGTTAGTCTCCCGCTCTCTAATTCTGTCTGCATCCTTTCTCTGTTTGAAGCATGGATTAAAGAGTTTTTCATGTCACTGCCTGAACTGCCACCATACTTTTTGAAGATATGAATTAGCTTTGCTGTTTGCCAGTCCTTTTCCCTTTTCAATTGAATTATTTATTATGGATATTAGTGCCTCTGCTGTCTTCTCCCGAGTTTTTTTTTTTTGAGTATCTGCAATCCATCTGGACCTGGGGTCTTGTCCTCCTTAGGCTTGGATAGTTTATCTAATATCTCCTTTCTTTCTATCTTAACTGCTGTAACATTCCTCTATAAATCTTCTACTCTTGTTATTCCCTCTGTCTTAGTAACATCTGTGAAAACTGAGGTCAGTGTATCTACTCACTATTGCTGTAATTTCAGTTTAGGAAAGGGAGTAAAAAGGGATTAAAAATCCAAATAAAGGAATGTTTAAGCTTCTGTCTTGGGTTCCATTGACTCTCCATTTTCTGACTTTTGCCTCTTTTCAACTTCACCCTGCTCCTCAGCTGGTTGCTTTACTGCATGCCCATCTATATCGTCTTCCTACTGTGAACTTATACTTTGTGGCCATAACCTAATTCTCCTTTTAATCCTTATCTGCCGAAAGAATATTTTACTATCTCTTTTTATATTCTTTGATATGTTCATTTCATCGTTTCTCTTTGCCATCCTAACTGTCTGTTTAGTCCATTTCCTAAGCTCATCATATTCCCCTTGGTCATGCTCTATTGTTTATGCACTTTGCATGTGTCTTTTTTTCCTCTAGATTCAATTTTACTTTCACTTAATTATATATATATGGCATTTCATTCTTGGCTAGTTTGTCCTTATTTTTAATGGACTATATTTCTCCTGAACACTATTAATCTCGCCTTTAAATATTGTCCAATATTGTTCTCCCTCTTCCTCAATATTTTTCTCCAGTTTACCTTCTTGAGCTCCATCCTCATTCGCTCATGGTTGGCTTTTCCCCAACTATTACTTTAGTCTTTATACTATCTATATCTCTGATCAATCATTATTTTAAGCCTTATTACACTGTGATCAAAACTTCCCAAACTGCTTCGAATGACTATAACTATGATTCACAACGTCTTACTTGCTCCAGAGACTTGAGCACACAATTTAGGCTGACACTTCATTGCAGTTTTGATTTGGTTGAGCTGCCATCTCTTGAATTGGATGTTAAACTGAGACCCTTTCAGGTGGGCATAAAGATCACATGACATTTTCCCAAGAAGAGCAGTGGAGTTCACTCAATGTTCTGCACAATCTACACCATCAACAAAAACAGATTAACTGGACCTTTATTGCATTGCTGCTTTTGAGTCCTTTTTAGGTGTAAATGGGTTTCCAGGTTTACCTAAATTACAACATTGACTACATTTCAAAAAATGCATTGCTGTTTGCCGTGATGCACTTTAGGATGCTCTGAGCTCATTAAAGATGCTATATAAATTACAATTCCTCTCTTCCTCTTTTCTTTTCTCTCACCAAATTCCCTCTGAGCTTATCACAGTACTCAGGATGTCACACAGTTGTGTGATCTACTGCTGGGATATCACCATGACAATGAGATGGATAGCTTCTGGCAAACCATATTGAATAATAGTATTTTTAAACATTAGAAAATATTTGAAAATGGGGATCTTTCTAGAGAGAAAATATATTGTTAAAGGAACATAAGAAATAGGAGAAGGAGTAGGTTATTTGGGCCGTCGAGTCTGCAATATCTTTACAATGTTTAATTTGTCAAAGCTTTTCCGCAGAAAAGTGAATTTTTCTAAGGACCTTAGCCAATGCTGTCGGAAAGGGAAGGATTGAGGAACAAATACATCATTTATATACCTCACATCCATAAAATACAGAATAATATGCAGCTCGGAGTATCTTGGTGACACTCAATTAATTATTTGTAAAGACTGAACTAGAAATAATTAGCAATCTGGTAGCAAGGGAGTATCTTACAATCAGAAGAATGTGAGAGGAAATACAAACTAAATGATGCAATCTTAAAGGAGGGTGGCAGAGAAACTGTGACACCTCATTGAGGTGGCAAAACAAACTTAGAAGGATCTTAAAAAGGCAAACTGGAACCTTGACCTTTATAAATAAATGTTTAGAGTTCAAAAGCAATAAGTAATACTAAATCTTTACAAAACACTGGTTAGGTCCCAGCTGGAATATGGTGGCCAATTCTGGGTCCCACACTCTAAGAAGGATGTTAAGGCCTTAGACAGGGTGCAGAGGGATGTAGTAAAATGGTACCAGGGATGTGGGACTTCAGTTATGTGGAGAGACTAGAACAGCTGTGATTGTTTTCTTTAGAGAAGAGGAGATTTGATAGAGGCGATCAATATTATGAAAGGTTTTGATAGAGTAAATAAGGAGGAACTGGTTCTAATAGCAGAAGGGTCATTAACCGGAGGACACAGACTTAAAGTAATTGGCAAAAGAACCTGTGGTGACATGAGCTAAATATTTTTTACGCAACGAGTTGTTATGCTCTAGGATCCACTGTCTGAAAGGTGGAAGCAGATTCAATATTAACTTTCAAAAGGAAATCAGATAAATACCTGAAGGGGAAAATTTTGCAGGACGATGGGAAAAGAGCAAGGGAGTGGGACTAATTGCACAGCTCTTTTAAAGAGCCCGCACAGGCATAATGGGTTGAATTGCTTCCTTCTGTCCTGTATCATTTTATAATTCCATGAGCCTATCTTGTATATATTGAACAAAATATCATTGAATTCACTATAAAACTTCAAAAGAAGATAGGAAAGTCCAAAATTTTGTTTTTTGGATATTTGAAGGACTAAGGGGGAATTGGTTAGAGTAGAATGGGTAAAATTTTTAGTTGATAAATGTACAGACCAATAGCGAAAGAAGGTAATTGACAGATTACAAATCAAGCATATACCCCAGAAAGACAATTTTGGGGTAATGCAACTGTAGCCTACAAGAGTGGTTAAGACCAGTATTAAGCAAAAGGAGAAAACTTGTATCAGTGCAAAAAATCGTGCACAAATTCAATAAATTCATGAAGGAATTCAGGAGAAACTTCCTTACCAGACAGTGGTTAGAATGTGGAACTTGTTACCATATGGAACAGGTGAGGCAAATAGCATAGATGCATTTAAGGAGCTAGATAAACTCATGAGGAAGAAATGTTTGGAAGTTATGCTGCTAGAGATTGATGAAATAGGGAGAGAGGAGACTCGTATGGGTTCTGTGCTGTAAAATCTTTGTAATTCTATGTAAGAATGAGATCTGGGAAGATTATACAAAGCAACAAAGAGAAGGCAAGAAAATAAAGGGGTAAGGGAAAGAATGGAAAATAAAAACTTCACAATATCAAAAGTAAAGTATATCAAGGAAAGGAAAGTGGTAAAGAAGAAAATGGGTCCATTGAAACAGATTTAGATGCTGCAGTAGTGAATAATGATATGGTGGAATTTCTAAATACATATTTAGCTTCTATCATTACAGTGACATCCTGTGACATTGATCACAAGTCATGGGAGTCAGTTGCCAGCGTTCGCCAGAGCTGGCGGGCAGCCATAAAGACGGGGCTAAAATGTGGCGAGTCGAAGAGACTTAGTAATTGGCAGGAAAAAAGACAGAGGCGCAAGGGGAGAGCCAACTGTGCAACAGCCCCGACAAACAAATTTTTCTGCAGCACCTGTGGAAGAGCCTGTCACTCTAGAATTGGCCTTTATAGCCACTCCAGGCGCTGCTTCACAAACCACTGACCACCTCCAGGCACGTATCCATTGTCTCTCGAGATAAGGAGGCCAAAGAAGAGTAGTGAATAATGATATGGTGGAATTTCTAAATACATATTTAGCTTCTATCATTACAGTGACAGAGGACAATGTAATACCAGAGGTTGAAATTAGACTAGACATCAGTGAAGGAAAGAGATAGCTTTTAGTGTGAGCATATAATCTGCAACAGATTAGATATTGGGACTGAAGCTCAGATGCTTTTACCTGAGGGTATTAAAAGAAAAAAGATAAGACTAAAAATTAAGCCATGATTGTAACAGTGACAAATGTAGTTTAAATTAAAAAGGGTTTGCTATAGTACAATTTGGAATGGTAGATAGGAGGATGATTTAAATGGGGAAGCATTGGTGTATAGAAAAGTGATTTGGGGCTAATTTGTTACATTACAGATGCAAACAGCAATTAAAAGGCTAATGGGATACTGAGCTTCATCACAAGTTTGATGGATTATAAACAGAACACGGGTGCGAATTTATTTAAATTATTGTGTTTGGCTTTGAGCACCCCAACTTAGATTTGAACACAATGATATTACTCAAATGAAGTGTAACAATCTGATTGCCAGAATAGGCTAAAATAAATAGCAAAATTGTACATAATAGCACAAAATCTGCTGTCAAAGTAGTGGTGAGGCTCATAGCACTCATCATTATTTAAGTGCAAATGACGCAGCAGGTTTAGGCAAGAGTAGATGTGTGATTGAACAGAAATCCAAAAGTTGCTGTCAGAGATACACTGCTACACTGTTAGCTTTGTGAAAAGTACATCTCCCAGTCTTGCTCTCCATTCAAATGCATTGAGTGGTGTGAAGTTCCTATACTTGCACGGTAGATATAAAGTAAACTCGCCACAGAAAGATAAGTCAAGTCCTTTCAAGTCTAAAGATATGATAAGTTAATTACTGCCAATCAACCTCTCTGGCACAGAAAATTATATATTATAAGAGTGGAGTCTTTTTCCTTCAGGTTTTATTTGTTGTTGGAGAAGTTAAAAAAAAATCTTTTTTAATTGTCTTTTTTTTCTCTCTTAATCCAATCTTTCTTTCCCTTTCCTTATTTCTCTTTCTGGAACAGATTTGACAAGGAATTCACCCACTATAATTTACACTTCATTCTCAGTTCTTGCTCAGTTAATTACAGAATCTTTCATTCTGATTGATCAAGGAGATTGTTATGTCCGAGGCGGGAGGAGTGCATTGTTTTTCTACTTCCACTTCTCCACAGCTCACAACATATATTTAAATGTTTATCCAGTTGCTGATACAGTCAATCATATACCCTATTTTTATGCCAGATAAAATACACCAACCAGGTTTCTTTAATAAACAGCAACATTGTCAGTTTATTATAAAACAAGACAACCAGTAACAAAGCAAAGCATTAACACAGATTGAAATATATAAGTTTCCTTTTACCTTAGCCCCTCACACACACACAGGGCTGAATTTTACAGCCCTCCCACCATGTTAGGGGTCATGGTGGGGTTGGGGAGGGGATGGAAAATGCCTTCAGGAGAGGCCCGCCACGGGTCCGGCCCAATGTTGCCAGCGGTGGCGAGGCCTTATGGCAGCACCCCCACTACTGCCGCTCAGCGACGGGATCAAAATTTAAATTGGTTAATTTATTACAATAAATGAAATGATCATTACCCACTCCCGCCATTGGTCCCAGTGCGATATTCGTGTCAGTGGCTGGCACTCCCGCGCCTTCAGATCTGGGTATCCAAGGCGGAATGCTGGTGGGGATCAGGGAGTAGGTAGGTTTTTCAGTGCGGAGTGGTGGGTGGGTAGCAGAGTCAGAGTAATTTCATTGGTCCAGGGGATGGCAGGAAGGGGTAAAGTTTAAAGTTTATGAACGTTGGGGGGCGGGTGGGGGGGGGGTGGTGGTGGTGGTGGTGGCTGGGGAAGGTCGGGACCACAAGGTCAGTGTTTTGTGGGGGTAGAGGGCAAGTAATGAATTTTATGGTCATGGGAGTGGTGGTGGGATCACTTTATTTATTTAATTTTTTAAAGTATCTATTTCTTTACATATTTAAATTGCAATGTAGGGCTTGAAGCCCTTTAAAAATGGCATCTGCGCCTGTGCAGTGGTGTCTGACGCTATTGCTGGAGATGGACTGCCCGCCTCCTCCATGTCATTGGGGGGCAGTCTGCCCCAGTGATTTAAATGAGCTGCCGCATTTAATATCGTGATAGATCCGTGACATACGGCTCACGCTTGCGGACTGCCACAGTTTACGTCTGCCACCGATTTTGGCAGCGACAATGTAAAATCCAGCCCACACCGAAAAATAAAGAGATTTTCTTTTTAGAGCTCTGTTACAAAAAAAATAGTCAAAAAAGAATACTTTGGCCAAAAACTTGCTTATGCTTGAAGAAAAAAGAGAAGATATGGAAAGATGTCAATTGTCCCTTTTTGGTTTGGCATCCTAGGTGCCTTGAGGCACTGCATTGTTTCCACCTCATACTTTCTTCGGTCCTGGCACAAACTCCATTTCCTAACCACTGACTCTATCCTTCTCCTTGGCAAATGTCCATGACTGAAGCAGATTGTTCACAAGCTTGTTGTCATAACTGACTTTGAGCTGAGCTTTCAACCATACATTCAGACCATCACTAACCATCTATTTCCACCTCCATAGCATAGGCCGACTCCACTCCTGGCTCAACTCATCTGCTGTTGAAGCCCTCATCCGTGCCCTTGTTACCTCTAGACTTGACTATTCCAACAAAGTCCTGGCTGCCTCCCACATTTTACCCTCTGTAAACATGAGGTCCTACAAAACTTTGCTGCCACATCCTAACTTGCATCAAGTCCCTTTCACCCTTCACCCCTGTGCTTGTTGGTCTACATTGGTTCCTGGTTAAGAAACACCTGGATTTTATCATTCTCACCTTGTTTTCAAACCCCTCCATGGCCTCACCCTTCTCTATCTCTGTAATCTCCTCCAGCCATACAATGCTCTGAAATATCTGCCCTCCTTGAATTTTGACCTCCTGAGCATCCCCAATTATAATCACTCCGCCATTGGTGGCAGTGCTTCAGCTGCCAAGGCGTTAAGTCACAAGGGTCTAGTGAGAATGAGGACCTTAAAGAACTTAGTATCAGTAAAGAAATAGCCTTGGAGAAATTAATGGGCCTAAAAGCTGACAAATCCCCTCAACCTGATGGCCTACATCCTATGGTTTTAAAAGAGGTGACTGCAGAGGTGGAATCTTACCGCCTATGTTTTTAAATGCGAGCTGGGACCATTTCCAGTCCCGACCACAGTGGCTTCTGAGATCCGCATGGCTGTGCGATCTTCCTGGAGGTGGCCAATTAATAGTCTGCCATCGAGCCCCATCCAATTAAGGACGGTGGGCAGGCTGCAGAGGCGGAAGGTAGATATCTTTTTGAATAATAAAGGAATTAAGGGATACGGTGAGAACGCGGGTAAGTGGATCTGACTCCACGAAACGATCAGCCATGATCTTATTGAATGGCGGAGCAGGCTCGAGGGGCCGGACGGCCTACTCCCGCTCCTACTTCTTATGATCTTATGATATTATGATCAATGGAAGTACCCGAGGCTCTGGGCGGCCGGCAGTGCACTGAGAAAGGTGGACGCTGCCACTGTAGGTGAGGAACCATGGAGGCACCTCAAGACTGAGGCGCCCTCTGAAGACTTTTGGATACTTAAAAATAAACTGTGGCTGCAGCTGCCAGGCCATCAGTGTGGAGGGGAAAACCTGTCCATAGGATGGCCTAGGGCTGCCGTTGTGGTCCTCCGGTACCCACGACACCAGAGCGGGTGGAATTAAAAGAGGCCTCACTGGCCACTCAGCCCACTGCCGGGAGGCTGCCTCCAGCCATATACTGGGCTTCGGCCGCAGTGTGGGGGGTGGGGGGGGAGGTGGGTGCGGTGGCCGGCCACCACCAATAAGATCGCAGTGACGTAACCAATTTGCTCCTAATATACAATTAGCTACCTACAGCTGCTGGGTGGGTAGCGGGTGCCAGTATGATCCTGCCTCCAGCAAGATCGCTTGGAGGCAGGATCATGTCAAATAGATGACCTGACATGCACCTTTCTAAAATTGCCCCCGCCTTCAAAGCCACCTCAATGCGGCTGATAAGATTCCGCCTAGTGGATGCATTGGTTTTGATCTTCCGGAATTCCCTAGATTTTAGAATGGTCCTTGCAGATTGGATGGTAGCAAATGTAACTCCGTTATTTAAGAAAGGACGGAGAGAGAAAACAGGGAACTATAGGCCAGTTAAGCGCACAGCAGTGGTAGGAAAAATGCTAGAATCTATTATTAGGGTCGTGGTATCAGGGCACTTAAAAGTTATAATGTGATTGGACAGCATCAACACAGATTTATGAAATGTAAATCATGTTTGAAAAATCTGTTAAGAGTTTTTTGAAATTGTACCTAGCAAGGCAGATAAGGGGAAACCAGTAGATTTAGTGTATTTAAATTTTCAAAAAGCATAATATGCCACATAAGAGGTTATTACACAAAATTAGGGCTCATGGGATTAAGGGTAATACATTACCATGAATTGAGGATTGGTTGACAGACAGGAAACAGAGAGTAAGACTAAATGGAGCATTTTTGTGTTGGCAGGTTGTAACTAGTGGGGTACTGCAGAGATCAGTGCTTGAGCCCCTACGATTTACAGTCTATATCAATGACTCAGATGTGGGACCAAGTGTAATGCATGCAGATTTGCTGACAACACAAAGCAATGGGAGAAAGTAAGCTGTAAGGATGATGCAAAGAGACTGCAAAGGGATAGAGACAAGTTAAATGAGTGGACAAGAATGTGACAAATGGAATGTAATGCGGAGAAATGTGAGGTTAACCACATTGGTAGGAATAATTTTTGAAAGGTGAGAGACTGGGAAATGTTGCTATTCAGGTGGACCTGGGTGTCCTTGTACACAAATCACAGAATGTTAAAGTTCAGGTACAGCAAGCAATTAAGAAAGCAAATGAATGTTATGTTAGTATTTATTACAAAGGGATTGGTATATAAGAGTAAAGAAGTCTGATTGCCACACCTGGGGGTCTGTGTGCAGTTTTGGTCTCCTTATCTAAGGAAGGATATAGTTGCCTTAGAGAGAATGCAACTAGACTGATTCCTGGGATGAGGGGATTGTTCTACCAGGAGAAGTTGAGTAGACTAGGCCTATATTCCCTAAGGTTTAGAAGAATGAAAGATAATCGCATGGAAAAATATAAAATTCCTAAGTGGCATGACAGGGTAGATGCTGGGAAGATTTTCCCCCTGGCTGAGGGGTCTAGAACAAGGGGTGACACTCTGAGAATAAGGAGTCATCTATTTAGGGCTGAAATGAGAAGAAATTTCTTCACTCAAAGGCTTTTGAATCCTAGGAATCCTATACCCCAGATGGCTGTTGACGCTGCATTGTTGAGTATATTTAGAATCATAGAAAGTTTATGGCACAGAAAGAGGCCACTTGGCCCATCGTGTCTGTGTCAGCCGAAAAATGTTCCACCCATTCTAATCCCATCTTCCAACATTTGGTCCGTAGCCCTGCAGATTACGGCTCTTGAGGTGCATATCCAGACTTCTTTTGAATGAGTTGAGGGTTTCTGCCCCAACTACCCTTTCAGGCTGTGAGTTCCAGACTCCCACCACCCTCTGGGTGAAACAACTTTTCCTCATCTCCCCTCTAATCTTTTTACCAATCACTTTAAATCTATGCCCCCTAGTCACTGACCTCTCTGCTAAGGTAAATAGGCCCGTCACCTCCACTCTATCCAGGCCCCTCAAAATGTTGTACATTTCAATCAGATCTCCCCTCAGCCTTCTCTGTTCCTAGGAGAACAACCCCAGCCTATCCAATCTTTCCTCATAGCTGCATTTTCCCAGTTCCGGTAACATCTTCGTAAATCTCCTCTGTACCCTCTCTAGTGCAATTACATCCTTTCTTTAATGAGGTGACCAGAACTGCACACAGTACTCAAGTTGTGGCCTAACCAATGATTTATACAGTTCCAGCATAACCTCCCTGCTCTTATATTCTTTACTTCAGCTAATAAAGGAAGGATTCCATATGCCTTTTTAACCACTTTAAGACAGAGATGATAGATTTTTGGATACAAGGGATATGAAGATAAAGCAGGAAAGCGGAGTTGAGGTAGAAGATCATCCATGATCTTGTTGGATGACAGATCAGGCTTGAAGGGCTGAATGGCCTACTCCTGCTCCTATCTCTTATGTTCTTATGTTATAAGTAATTGAGTGTAAAATGCTAACATTCAGAGGACTGGATAAGCCACTAAAGAAATAGAAGTTTTTTTTTTCCTTTTTGTCCATTGATTCCAATCACACTACATTGAGATCAGTGTTAGTCTTGGCTGGACCAATACTTTACTGACTTGTAAAGGCCTTACATTTCCGTTTCTACTATTATTGTGTTTTCAGTATTTTGCAATGAAGGAAATCGTGAAGCACTCAAAAAACAAGTGAGTAAAGATGCAATCAAAGCACGGAATGACCTGGAAAATATGGAAGAAGCAGTAGACGAATACATTGACAATCTTGAGGTAAAGCTTTAGCTTCTACTGAAAAAATTTCCATGCAGATTATTAAAAGATGCCATTATTTGTGAACTCTTCTCAAATCTTTGATTATTTTAGAAATCGAACAAAGACGCAACTTCAAAACCAAACTTTCTGGAACAATTGAAGAAAAAATTAGCACAAGGTAAAATATCAGAATGATTCTATGTCTTACAGTTCAGGGAATACTTTTAAAGTCAGTATCTTACTGCTGATGCATTTGCAAAATGCCATCAGACTGGATTGCTTATGCCACTTTTTCTTAGGTGCAACTTAAGCATGACTTTGCCATACTTAATATATTGGAGTATTCTAATACAGTATTATAATTTTGCTTCTGTATGCAGCATTATGACATCATTAATGTGCATCATTATTACGTTGTGCTATCATTGTTTCCTTGAGCAGAATTTTACGAGCACAATAAAGGAAATGCTATTTTGTAGTAGACCAGTAGTAAAGATAGAAAGCAGTAAAGGACTGGAGTTTACATTCAAGACAAAATTCTTCTCACCAAAACAAATCAACCACCAGGAAATATCACAAGGGCATATAATTCAGATTTTATTACAATTCTAAAAGGAGAATCTCAACCCACCTCACAGCAATATTTCTATTTCTGCCAGCCACCATTTTAATCACATACCTTTTAAAGATGCCCTGGTGCCTGCCAAAAGTAGGTGGGAACCTCAAAAGTACATGTAAATTGGGGCCCTAGGATGTTGTTAGGGCCCTGATGGTAAAACTTGGCAGGGAGAAAGAGAGGTCCCTCTAAGGTGAAGCAAAAACATTCTTTTGTAGAGCCAGGAGGAGTGCGTGTGACCCTCTGAGCTCCACAAGTAAAGTCCAGGTTTTGCTAGCCCAAGTTATCCTCCTTCCAACCCACAAGACAGCCTGATCCCCCCTTAATGAATCTTGGTGTCAGTGGGTGGCCTTCATGCCTCCCTACCACCTTCTGCCCATCTTAGGTAGACAGTTGGCTAACTGGAGACAAATGAGTTTCAACCCGAGACTTGTTATCATTGGAAAGAGGGATGTGATCCAGATCTTTAAAATTCTGGGATGCTTCCCCTCTGAGGCTCAACAGGTATGTGGCTTTTTCTCATTCCAAGTTGCCAGAGAATTAGAATAACCAAGCTTAAAATGAACATGCCTCAAGTGAGATTAAAAATTGGAAGAAAAGCAAAATACTGCAGATGCTGGATATCTTAAATAGAAACAGAAAGTGCTGGAAATACTCAGCAAGTCAGGCAGCAACCATGGAGAGAGAAACAGAGTTAACGGGATGAATGTTATGAGCCCTCTAGGAACGGGCAGGGTGGGGCTGGGGAAGAGGGTGATAAAGTTGTGAGGCAAGGTGGAAGGTGGATTGCCTGTTGCCCTCCTGATGCTATTTAGTATTTTCCGGGGCGGGGAAGGCCAAGGACAGCTTTCCCGCCCAGAGGCCAATTGACTCGCTTAAGCAGCCAATTAATGGCCACTTAAAGCCCTCTTCCCACCGCCACAGCATTTTACTAGCAGTGGATGGAAGCCCACCCAGTAACTCCAGGTGGCCTCCGTATGGGCTGGGTGGGGGAGCCATCTTCTGAGGGCAATCTGTGGCCCAGGGAGAGCTCCTGGCAGCAATGGGCAACATTGTGCCACCACCACATCCCTGTCCTCAGCTACCCACACCCCCACCCCTCACTGGGGCCTGCCTGAGTAGCACCAGTGAGCCCTACCCCCCCACTTACCTGCAGTCCGAGTCTCTATGACTGCTGCTGGTCCAGTGACTGCTGGCCGTCATCACTTGGATGTGGGATCCCTGATCCTTGGCCCTTTAAAAATGGGGACCCTGGCACCGGGCAGTTAATTGCTGACTGCCATAAGATGCAGCAGGAGTCCCCCAAATGGCTGTGCTGTGGCTGTTGGGGGGGGGGGAGGCTCATCTTTTTGGCCTGGTGTCGGACCCCCTACGGCTGCATAAAATCCAGCCCATTTCAAGTCAGTGACCTTGTGTCTGACCTGGGAAAAGTTCCAGTTTTAACTGATTTTAAACAAATATAGAGTCAGAGAAATGGGGAGAGGAAAGGAAAGAACAACAGGGAAAGTAGGTGCTTGGGTGGAAACAAGGGATGATGGTGCAAGGCATGAGGAAATGGTAATGGAACAAGTAAAGAAACAAAATATGGGTCGAGAAGAGGTGTAATTGGCACAGCAGGATCATTAGCGGCACCTGCTGTCTAAAATAAAAGTGAGCAGTGATTATGATCTAAAATTGTTCAACTCAGTGTTGAGTCCGGAATACTGTAAATTGCCTACTAGAAAGATGAGGTGCTGTTCCTCAAGCTTTATTGAGCTTCATTGGAACAATGTAGGAAGTTGAAGACAGAGGGGTCAGAGTGGAATGAAGAATTAAAATGGCAAGCGATCGACAGCTCAAGATCATGCCTGCAGATGAATGGTGGTGTTCGGCAAAGCAATTACCCAATCTGCTTTTACACTCCCCAGTCTAGAGGAGACCACATTGTGAGCAGCAAATACAGTATAGTAAATTGAAAGAAGTACAAGTAAATTTCTGTTTCACCTGGAAGGAGTGCTTAGGGCTCTGGACAGTAGGAAGGGAGGAAGCAAAGGGCAGGTGTTGCATCTCCTGCGCTTGCATGGGAAGGTGCCACAGGAAAAGATATTTCTGATGGTGGCATTTCATTGGAGGTGGCGGAAATCATGGTGGATGATCAGTTGAATGTGGAGGTTCATGGGATGGAAGGTGAGGGACAAGGGATATCCTATTGTGGAGGAGGGCAATAATGCAGTAAATGGAACAGACACAATCAAGGGTCCTGCCATACACAGTGGGGGAATCCTCGGTTGAGGATAAAGTAAGACTCTTGGAAGCACTAGTGCGGAAGGTGACATCGTCAGAAGAAATGCAACACAAACAGAGAAACTGGGAATGTGTAATAGAAATGGAATGGAAGCAGGATGGGAGGAAGTGTAGTCAAGGTAGCTATGGGAGTCAGTGGGCTTATAGTACACATTGGTTTATGGACTATCCCCAGAAATAGAGGTAGAGAAGTCGAGGAAGAGAAGGGAAGAGTCAGAGATGGACTATGTGAAGCCAAGGGAGGAGTGGAAATTTAAAGCAAAATTGATTACATTTTCCAGTTTAGGACGTGAGCAGAGAGTGGCACTGATGCATTCATTATTGTACTGGAAAAAGACGTGAGGGAGGGGACCTGAGTAGAATTGGAACGAAGAATATTTCACAAACCCCACAAGAACCATTTGTGGAACATTCTTTGTTGAGGTAGTTCTTGTGCTTGTAATATGTTGAAGGTAGGAGGGTAGGTTGAGAAGGTGGTTAATAAGGCATACTGGATCCTGGGCTCTATAAATAGAGGCTTAGACTACAAAGACAAGGAAATTATGGTGAACCTTTATAAAACAATAGTTCGGCCTCAACTAGAATATTGTGTCCAATTCTGAGCACTACACTTTAGGAAGGATGTAAAGGCATTGGAGAGGATGCCAAAAAGATTCATGAGAATGTTTATGGGGGTGAGGGGCATCAGTTACAAAAATAGATTGGAGAAGCCGTGGTTGTTCTCCTTAGAGAAAAGCAAGTTGAGGGAAGATTTGATAGAGGTCAAAATCATTAGGGGTCTGGACAGAGTAGATTGGGAGAAACTGTTCCCATTGGTGGAAAGGTTGAGAATCAGAGGACACAAATTTAAAGTGATTGGCAGAAGAACCAGAGGTTAAATGAGGAAAACCTTTTTATGCAGTGACTGGAATGCACTGCCTGAGAGTGACGCCCTAAAAAAACGTTTGGGAAAACATTCCTTTCCGGCTGCTTTCATGGCGCAGATGGGTTCTTTAGCTGTGACACCGAAGGTGGAGGATACAATGCTAGCAGCATTTCGAGGCCGTTCAAGTATGGGGCCCAAGCATCAGTACGAAAGGAGAAACACACACAAAATGAATGAAGGTAGAGACCCTTTTGGCAGCTATAACTGACGGCAGGAATTGGGTAATTATGGCAGAAGGATGTACCCCAGGAATAACCAAGGGTGGTCAACAGGTGTTTCCGATGTGACTCAAAGTATCATTATGCATTGTATTGTCCAAAAAGGAATAACAGGGTTTTTGAGATGACACATGTCGTGGAAGGTTTGGAAGGCAAGGATGACACTACTGATCAATCAGAAGGAATTGTACTGGTCACGAGAAGCATCAGTCCGGTAATGAGTGTCCTAGTCGCAGATTCATTCAATTGCACAGTACTAGACATTGTGTGTCCAACCGCAGTATGTGGAGTGGACTGGCTAAGGTGTTGCATGGATTCTTTAAGTAAGAACAACTAAAATAAGGTCAAAGAATATGACAGTTCTACCTGTTTCAGGTTTGGGGATGACAACACGTTGAAATTACTAAAAAGAGTGGTAATTCTGTGTAAAATAGCAGTGGTAAACCATTTTATTAGTATGGATGCAGTATCCAGTGATATACCTTTGCTGTTAAGTAAACCGTCTATGAAAACAGCTCAAATAAAATTGGATATGGAACATGATAAGGCAATTGTCTTTGGGAAATCTGTAGCTTTGCGGTTTACACAGTCGGGGCATTATTGTATTCCTTTAGCGAGACCTAACATTGCTAAGCAGGATGTTCAAAAGGTATTAATGGCATCTGGGGGTAGGGATTTAAAGGAGAAAAGGCAAATTATTTCAAAATTACATCGACAGTATACACTTCCATCTTGTCATAGGTTGAAGACTCTGTTAAAAGATGTAGGGGTAATAGATGATGACTGCACTAAACTTATCGAAGATATCGGTGAAAAATGTGATATCTGTAAAAAAATACAGGAGGACGCCATCACGACCCATAGTGAGTCTCCCATTAGCAAGGGACTTTAATGAAACCGTAGCGATGGACTTGAAGGTATGGGATAAAGAAAAAAATGTTTTATTCTACACTTTATAGACGTGATGACTAGATTCAGTCTGTCACCGATAATTTATAGTAAAGACGAAAAAGTAATAGTGGACAAGACAATGGAAAGGTGGATAGGAACAGGACTGGGAGCACTGTCTAGATTTCTAACTGACAATGGAGGAGAATTTGCCAGTGATGAGTTCAGGAGTACGTGTGAAAATATGAATATTGTAGCAATGCACACGGCAGCACAAAGTCCTTTTAGTAATGGGATTTGTGAGAGAAATCATGCCGTGATTGATGAAATGCTCCGAAAAATTTTAGCAGACCAGCCAAATTGTAAATTGACGACTGCTCTGGTGTGGGCAGTACATGCGAAAAACACGCTTCAAATGGTTGGGGGCTGCAGCCCATATCAATTAGTTTATGACAGGAATCCGAAAATACCTTTGGTAATGTGGGATCATACCCTGGCTTTAGAGGGGACTACAATTAGTTCAATTTTTGCGGAACATTTGAATGCCACGCATGCAGGGAGAAGAGCATTTGTTAAGGCGGAGGTTTCAGAAAAAATCAAGAGAGCTTTGGGGTATCAGATCAGGACATCAGAAAATAATTTTGATACCGGGGATATGGTATTACAAAAGAGAGGGCAGGAAGAATGGAAAGGCCCAGGAAAAGTTATAGGCATTGATGGCAAAACAGTGATTTTGCAACATGGCAACCAAACTGTTAGAGTACATTCCTTGTGGCTTATTGACACTGATTATACTGATAGAATCTGAACAAATGATGAACACTGATGATGCACCATGTACTTTGCATGCACATATGTCAGACCTTTGCGAGCAACAGATTGTGGCAGATAATGGGCTAACTGAGAATGAACCAAGTGATAGTGAAGATCCAGATAAGGCCATTTATCCCAAAGGTCAACCACCAGAAGTTGGGACCAGAGTGACATATATGTCAGAAGAGACTAGTGAATGGAGGGAAGCCACCATTATAAGGGCAGGAAAAGCCTCAGGGAAATACAAATATTGGCTGAATGTGCAAAACAAGGCACGGGATATCAGATCTATAGATTGGCAGAAGGAAGTGAAAATGTGGAAGGCCAGAAAACGTAGTATAAATTCAGACAGTGGGCCTGAAGATGATCATCGTCCAAGGAAAAGGTCACAAACTTGTGAAAGGAAGTCTGGCTGTAGGAGGGACAGGTCAAGTAGTAGTAAAACAGAAAGGGATGGGAACTCTAGTAGGGGACGAGAGCAAGGACCAGAGAGCAGGTGAGTGGCGTGACAAGAAGTAGGAGCCCTTACGATAGAGAAGCTCTAGTGGCTACTAACAAGTTAGATGGTAAATTGATAAAGGGTGCCAAGCAAAAGGAGCTTGACAGTTGGAGAGAGTTTGGCATATACACGGAGGTGTCAGATAGAGGACAAGCAGCATTGTCGCATAGATGTATCTGCACAGAGAAAGTACTTCTCAATGGCACATAAAAAGCGAAGGCCAGACTTGTAGCTCAGGGATTTGAGGAATGACTAGATGACCAGGAAGTTAGAGTGGACTCCCCAACTGCAGGAAAAGCATGTTTGAGGATTTTCCTAGCTCTTTTAGCAACACATTCGTGGGAATGTATGTCCATTGATATCAAAGCAGCATTTTTGCAAGGGAAAAATTTCAAAGGCAAGTATTTTTAAAGCACCAAAAGAAGCTGGAGATATAGAAGGGAAATTATGGAAGCTAAACAAGTGTGTTTATGGGCTAAATGATGCATCCAGAGTGTGATATTTTCCAGTTAGGTTCGTCCTACTAAATGCTGATTGTATTCAACTAAAGGTGGATCCGGCAATATTTTATCGGTCCTATGACGAAAAACTAGCAGGCATTTTCTTGATGCACATGGATGATTTTCTGTGGGGAGGATCTGAGGGATTTGAGAAATTTGTGGCAGAGAAAGTTCTGCAGGAACTTAAAACTGGAAATCAGGCTTCTGAAGCTTTTAAATATATAGGGTTGAATATTCGGCAGACTAAGTTTGAAGTAACCCTAAATCAACAGTCTGACCTAGAGAATGTTAATAGGATCCCAGTAAATCGGGCCAGATCCTCACAAAAGGAAGTCTTTGCAACCAAGGAAGAAGTAGGCCAGTTAAGGAGCTTAATCGGGCAGTTGAACTGGTTGTGCACACAAACTAGGCCGGATGCTTGCTATGATGTATTAGAATTGAGCACCATGCTGAAACATGCTACTGTTGGGGAAGTCCTGAAAGCAAATAAGACATTGAAGAAACTGAGTTTTGATAAATGTACACTCAAGTTTCCAGCACTGGGTGACCCAGAAGAGATGAAATTGGTCATTTTTAGTGACGCCTCACACACTAATCTTCCTGAGGGTTATTCGAGTGCAGCAGGGTTCATTATATTTTTGGTGGGAAGAAATGATAAATGTTGTCTATTAGCCTGGGAATCGAAGAAAATAAAGAGGATAGTTAAAAATACCTTAGCTGCTGAGACACTTGCACTGATAGAAGCGATAGATATGGGTATGTATTTATCAAGTATTTTAAAGGAACTCTTGTATAAGCAACAATCGGAGAAGAGTTTTCCTATAGAATGTTACATAGATAACCATTCTCTCTGGGACAATGTTCATTCAACAAAAAGTGACGCAGAAAAGAGGTTGAGGATTGATCTCGCGAGTATAAAAAAAACATTGGAAAGAAAAGAAATTTCCAAAATGAAATGTGTTGACGCAAGTCATCAGTTGCCAGATTGTTTTACTAAGAGTGGTGCTTGTTTGAAAAAATTGTTGGTCTCGTCGAAGAGGCCCGCCTTCTGTTATGATAAGTTAGGAAAACGTGGAAATTCTTTTTTACGATGAGATCACTTTTTCTTTAAACAAGTTTTTTTTTAAAGGGGGGAATATACAGAAGGTTAATGGCTGGTGCTGTTGAAAGTTAATGATAAATAATGTAAAGAAAAATGTGTCATTATTTGTTTTTTATTTCTTTTTCTTATATATATTTATTTAACTTAAAGAAAAAAGGAAGTTCAGTTCATGGATGATATAGAAGTGAAATTATGGAAACTAAATAAGTGTGTTTATGGGCGAACTGATGCATTCAGAGTTGATATTTTTCAGTTAGGTTGGTCCTACTAAATGTTCAAGATAATAGGGTGAACCCGTGTTGGGTGTTAATTAGTTAATTGCATTCAAGTGTGTATATATAAAAGAGAATCATTCAGCACTGGTGGGCGGTGTTGTTTGGAGAGTAGAAGTAAGCTTTGTGGCAAGCAAAAAACAATCTCCACCAAAGCATCCTAGTCTCAGTGTCTTCTTCACAAAGAGGCTTGGAGATTTCTTTAAGACCAAAGAGTGGATGAAGTGAAGTGGATGGATTTAGTTGGTTAACTATAAAGATAAGATGGTAGAGATGGTTTTTAATAAGCCGAATAATAAGTCTAATATCTGGGTAGCATAGTTAGGTTTTTCTTTTGTCTTCCTACATTACAAAAACTAATGAGTTTATGAAATTAGTCATGCAAGTTATATAGAAATTGTGTCCAGAATCATCATTTTCATTTTGCTCCTGTACAAATTTTTTTTGTCTGAGTACATGGTTAGAATCATAGAATGGCTACAGCTCAAGAGGAGGCCATTCAGCCCATCGTGTTCCCACCAGTTCTCTGTAAGAGCAACTCAGCTACTCTCATTATCTATGACTCTATGACTGTGCTGCCCTTTCCCTCTAGCTCTGCAATTCTTTTCTCTTCAGGTGCTTATCCAATTCCCTTTTGAAAGCCACAATTGAATCTGCCTCCACCACTCTCTCAGGCAATGCATTCCGGTTGCTAACCACTCACTGGGCAAAAAAGATATTCCTTATGTCGCTGTTGCTTGTTTTGCCAATCACTTAAAATCAAAGTCCTCTGGTTCTCCATCCTTCTGCCAATGCAATAGTTTCTCTCTATCTACTCTGTCTAGATGCCTCATGATTTTCAATACCTCCATCAAATCTCCTCTTCTCTAAATATCCCCAGCTTCTCCAATTTATCTACGTAAATGAAGTGCTTCATCCCTGGAACCAATCTTGTAATCTATTTATGCATCCTTTCTAAAGCCTTGCATCCTTCCTAAAGTGTGGTACTCAGAATTGGTTGCAGTAATTTTATTTATATTAGCATGAATAACGATAAATCTGAAGCAAGCAGCAGAGGTAACAGTAGGCAAGGTCTCAATGTAATGAAGAGGAAAAAACAGAGTTATATGGAAAAGACGTATCTAGTCTATCAAAGGGCTTCTCTAAATTCATTACTGCAGGATTTCTTAGATGCCCAAGATCTTTATACAGATGAATAATGTTTGGTAACATATTAAGAGAGACAGAATCAATTTTACCAAGCTAAAGAAAAGTTCAAGTTGTAAACTAGTGGTACCTTTTTAAGTTAGTTTCTTCTTCTTCTTTGGCCTCCTTATCTCGAGAGACAATGGGTAAGTGCCTGGAGGTGGTCAGTGGTTTGTGAAGCAGTACCTGGAGTAGCTATAAAGGCCAGTTCTAGAGTGACAGACTCTTCCACAGCAGATAAAATTGGTTATCGGGGCTGTTACACAGTTGGCTCTCCCCTTGTGCTTCTGTCTTTTTTCCTGCCAACTGCTAAGTCTCTTCGACTCGCCACACTTTAGCCCCGCCTTTATGGCTGCACGCCAGCCTGGCAATCACTGGTAACTGACTCTCACGACTTGTGATCAATGTCACAGGACTTCATGTCACGTTTGCAGACATCTTTAAAGCGGAGGCATGGACGGCAGGTGGGTCTGATACCAGTGACGAGCTCGCTGTACAATGTGTCCTAGGGGATCCTGCCATTTTCCATGCGGCTCACATGGTCAAGCCATCTCAAGCGCCGCTGGGTCAGTAGGGTGTATATGCTGGGGATATTGGCTGCCTCGAAGACTTCTGTGTTGGAGATACGGTCCTGCCACCTGATGCCAAGGATTCTCTGGAGGCAGCGAAGATGCAATGAATTGAGATGTCGCTCTTGGCTGACATACGTTGTCCAGACCTTGCTGCCATAGAACAAGATACTGAGGACACAGGCTTAATACACATGGACTTTTGTGTTCTGTGTCAGTGCGCCATTTTCCCACACCCTCTTGGCCCGTCTGGACATGGCAGTGGAAGTCTTTCCTGTGCGCTTGTTGATTTCTGCATCGAGAGACAGGTTACTGGTGATAGGTGGGCCTAGATAGGTGAACACTTGAACCACTTCCAGAGCGTGGTCACCGATATTGATGGATGGAGAATTTCTGACATCCTGTCCCATGATGTTCGTTTTCTTGAGGCTGATGGTTAGGCCAAATTCATTGCAGGCAGCCGCAATCCTGTCGATGAGTCTCTGCAGACACTCTTCAGTGTGAGATGTTAATGCAGCATCGTCAGCAAAGAGGAGTTCCCTGATGAGGACTTTCCGTACTTTGGTCTTCGCTCTTAGATGGGTAACGTTGAACAACCTGCCCCCTGTTCTTGTGTGGAGGAAAATTCCTTCTTCTGAATACTTGAAAGCATGTGAGAGCAGCAGGAAGAAGAAGATACCAAACAGTGTAGGTGCCAGAACACAGCCCTGTTTCACGCCACTCAGGATAGGAAAGGGTTCTGATGAGGCGCCGCTATGCTGAATTGTGCCTTTCATATTGTCATGGAATGAGGTGATGATACTCAGTAGCTTTGGTGGGCATCCAATCTTTTCTAGTAGTCTGAAGAGACCACGTCTGCTAACGAGGTCAAAGGCTTTGGTGAGATCAATGAAAGCAACGTAAAGGGGCATCTGTTGTTCGCAGCATTTCTCCTATAGCTGGCGAGGGAGAACAGCTTGTCAATGGTGGATCTCTCTGCTCGAAAGCCACACTGTGCCTCAGGGTAGACACGGTCAGCCAGCTTCTGGAGCCTGTTTAAAGTGACTCGAGCGCAGACTTTACCCACTATGCTGAGCAGGGAGATTCCACAGTAGTTGTTGTAGTCACCGCGGTCACCCTTGTTTTATAGAGGGTGATGAGATTGGCATCGCGCATGTCCTGTGGTACTGCTCCCTTGTCCCAGCACAGGCAAAGCAGTTCGTAGAGTGCTGAAAGTACCTTTTTAAGTTAGTTTAGATCACATTAAAGGTCTAATGGCAATAGCTCCTATGCTGAAGTGGGCCAACCGTGATCTAATAGTGAATGAGAACATTCTATTGTACTTCCACCACTTGCAGTTCCTGGAAAGAATCTGGAGCTACATGGAGCATTTTACTATCTTGCATTTTAGAACATTCAACAAGGAGCTTTCCAGCAGCAGATGGGAATGTTCAGCGATAGTTGGCTCAGTACTTCAAATTTCAAACAACCAATCCAACTGATATTTAACAACTTAAAGAAGAGGTTAGAGAAGAATTTTCAAACTCAATCTGACCAAACTGACACTCTGAAAGAGGTTGTTTATAAAAGGAGTTAGGCTGCATGATCTGCTAAAATGAACAATTGGATAAGTTCATCGGGAACGCTCTGCCCTAGTGTAAAGCTTCCCATCATGTTCATAAACATTCAATTTTGAGAGAAATAAATAAATTTAAGTTTTGAGATTGACAAAAATTAAAATGGATACTTTCTATTAATTAGAATATTTTGATCAAATAGGCAGGTAGAAGCTATGTCTTTTCTCAAACTTTTTAATCTCCATTTCAGTGGTGATCAATTTTGTTTAAGTTTTAGAGATACAGCACTGAAACAGGCCCTTCGGCCCACCGAGTCTGTGCCGACCATCAACTGCCCACTTATACTAATCCTACACTAATCCCATATTCCTACCACATCCCCACCTGTCCCTATATTTCCCTACCACGTACCTATACTAGGGACAATTTTTAATGGCCAATTTACCTACCAACCTGCAAGGCTTTTGATTTGTGGGAGGAAACCAGAGCACCCGGCGGAAACCCACGCAGACACAGGGAGAACTTGCAAACTCCACACAGGCAGTACCCAGAATTGAACCCGGGTCGCTGGAGCTGTGAGGCTGTAGTGCTAACCACTGCGCCACTGCGTTTCTCCTTTTAGCCTGCAGCAAAAAATCCTTTTCCGTCAAATATACAACTGCCCCACACAGAAATATTGCTTGGAAAGATTTGATTTGTTCAATGAAGGAATCAATCTCATCAACATTGTTAGCGAATAAAGTAACTTTTGAAGGAGGAGCCAGACTCCAGTTCACAATTTAGCATATAGTCCCCATAGCATGACAAGATCTTCAGCTTGCTTTGATGGCTGAATGATTTTTTTATGTCTGCTTGTGTTTAAAATAATTTAATTAGGGTCTGAAGAATAGAAATAACTTCGTTTGGCAGTAATTGTTATTTATGGGGAAAAGAAAGAATAATCCCACTCTTTTGGTGGAACAGTATCCATGGATTGATCAGTCCTGTATCATTCCATCTCTTCTGAAGAATTTTCAATGATCTAAGCATTTTAATCATGAGTGCAGATAATTAGTTAAGTGACCCAAGAATATATTGTAATCTCTTGTCTGAAGATGGTAAAATTACTGCCCAGCATGTTCAAGCAATTGAGATCTCGCCTTGAAAAAATCTAGGTGTAGAAGTATTATCAGTAAAGAAACATAATAAATCATGCATTTTGGAGTAAAATATCAGCAGCCCTATGCTTTAATGCACTTCACTGCCCTAGTTTTTCTTCAACCACACTGCCCCCCCCCCCCATATATAAGGGCTATTTCCTTAAGAGTCCAAGCTCACATTCAACTTGTTTACACTGAGAAAGATTCTCATTCCCTCATTTAACTACACTAATTGTGATTAAGAGCCAAAACGTCTAAAGCAGTGAAGAACTTAAAACTCACTATCGAGCCTACTTAATCAGGGAAGCTAAAGGATAATGAGAAATCATTCAACATTCCTTCATTGAGGATCACCAGCTCCCAATTATGTAATAAGAAGCAAAGTATTAGTTAATCGGTACAAATGGAAGTCCTTTTTATTACCAATTTGTCCAGTTCGATTGATCTGCAGAAATAGCTTAACGCTGCTTGGAGGGTGCTTTGAGAAGCACCAAAGGCATTTGCAAACTTGCCAGGTTCTCCCTCCCTCTCCTGCTGTCCTTTATGCTGTGCTCATACTCACAACAATGCTACAGTTATAATGTGAGGGTTGTCGAAATCCAGATTTGGGGCCAATCCCAGCAGGATAGAATCTACTTTGCTCAGATCTGTTTGGGTTTCAACACTTGGTTCATCGTGCACAATTCTAGTGTTGGAGCGGAAACAAATCACTTTGCCCTGCCACTAAACTTGCAGTGTAAATGTGCCCTAAGAGGGATTGATCATATCATAGCTTGCTCCTCTCTGCCAGGGGATTTTTTTAAAAAATCATCTTCTAAAGACATTTATAGCTTTGATAATTCTACATTTACAAAGAGTATTGAATCTCAGGTACCTGCAAACGATTTAATGTTTTGTTTTCTGTACAATTACACCTCTGGTGCACTTTACGATCTGAGATCTCCCTCTACAGGTGGTTATTTTGAAAATAAATGCAATGTGGCCTTTTGAATACTTAAGCCCTGAATATAGCCGAAACTGTCCAACGGGAATGGGGCAAATTTGGATTTTTTTTATTCATTCACAGGATGCAGGCATCGCTGGCAAGGCCAGCATTTTATGTCCATCTCTAATTGCCCTACAGAAGGTGGGAAGAATGGACACCTGTTCTACACTGCACCCAATTTTGTGTTCCATTAAGAGTCAGCAGTTGCTCTGTAATTATAACCAAATTGGAAGTATAACAGGAACAGCAAGTAAGCATGTACCCAAAGTGAAACTCTTAAGAATCATAAGATCATAAGAAATAGGAGCATGAGTAGGCCATTCAGCCCTTCGAGCCAGTTCCGTCATTCAGTAAGATCATGGCTGATCTTATTCTGGCCTTAGCTCCACTTTCCTGCCTGCCCTCCATCACTCTTGACTTATTTTAAAGAAGGGAGTGTGGTAAGAAAATGTCAAGGGTTTGACTAGTCATGTATATTGACATAAATTTTGTTGGAATGCTTGTGCTTGGGGACAGCACTAGCAGTAAGACTCATGGGGCAAGATTTTAACTCACTCAAAACCATTCACTCACACAGAGTTGAATTTGGCTCTTGGGGGTGTGGGGTGCGGTTACCTATGCCTTCAACTATACCATAATTTAGCTTTGCTTCCATTTTCATTTGGGAAGAAATGGTATCTTGTGAGGTCTATGGAGTTTGGCTTGGATGTTATTCAACTTACCTATACCATTGATTTCACTTCAAGTAGCATCTTCCAGTATTAGTATATGGATACACAGTTGTCATGCTTGTATTGTATGTAGAGAACATAGACAAGCAGACTTCTCTTTCACAATGAGCATTTGCTGGTGTCGGCATGAGTGAACGGCATCTGCAGATTCATTCTTGTGTTGTTCATCTTTTTGAAATATGATTGGTTGATACGTTTTGCTTGTGGATAAAATTGGGCTTTCTTCATCTTATAACTTGTACCATTTCTAGTCATATATCATGATTCAAGCTTTTCTTGGAAAAGTTTGTTCCATGATGCAAAGTTATTTTTCATGTATCAGTGCTATTAAAAACCCATCAGGTTACCTGTTTCTGCCATCTTAAAGTAGGTTTAATAACAATAAAGGCAATCCTGAGGCCATAGTAGAACAGTATTGCTACTTAGATATAGATGCAAAGGGCACACTGAATCTATGGCTGTTGACTAATTACAGTCATTCATGGGCCTACAGCTCAGTGAAACCTGTAGAATGTCCAAGTTAATTAATCATAGTCATTCCTCCTGAACTCATCCTTAATTCCTTTGAAATTATCCATGAACCTCTCCTTAATATTCTTGAATAATCCTCATTAGCAAAATGTCTCAGTTGTCTCTCGAAGCACTGATTATTTATATACAGGAATAATCTTCCATTCTGACAAGTTACACAATGCCATCATTGTCACTGCTCAGCAACCAAAACTCTCAATTCCTTTTCTACTAATTGGATGAATATACTCCAGCCAAGAAACTAGTATTTAGGAAATTTGAATGCTTTTTAAGATACCATATTTCAAATGCAACCATATATTAAACCCCTTTTGGTATTTTCTTCACAGTATTATGTAACAGTTTACACCTAAATTGCATAGAGCTTTTCATACAATTTGGAGCTTGCAATTAATTCCAGGCTTTTCTCTTCACAGAAATTGAAAAATGTGACTGTGGATATTTAGCCAGACAAGAAAACTTGAAAGTTGTCATTACAGTTATGTCTATTATCTTCATCCTTTTAATAATAGCAAATGCCATCATCCTCTTCATTCTGTTTTCAAAAGCAAAGAAAACATGGTAAGTAATGTCATGGGTCTATTCTGTTTACAAATGCAAACACCTTCAAAAAGAACAGAGGGTGGGGGCAATTTTTAAGTTAACCCACCGGCAGGACTGCTGACAAGATCTGGTGCAATATTGGTTTTACACCTCACCCGATTTTGTGCTCCATTGAAGTCAGTGCAAAGTAAGAGTGGGTGGGCTGGAAAACTGATGTGCTATGCAATCCAGTGGATTTCCCACCAAGTGAGTAGGGTAAAAAGAACCCTGATGTTTTAATTATAGTTAACTCCACTTGAGTGAAAACTTCATAATTGTGTATTTCTGTTGGGTGATTTGAAATTGAGCTGCACTGTTGCTCATAGAGGGTAAACGCACTGCATATTGTGGTACAGAATCCCGCATGATCCCTCGTCTGTGAGGAACACTTTTGCTTCTCCTGGCTGACAAATATGTAACAAAACTTACAACAGGTTCCCTTTGGGTAAACCATCAGCTGCATGCCACAGGCTCTGCCCAGTCTTAAAATGGCAAACAGAGTTCGATGTAGGTCTTGGTCCCCAATTTGTGCATTAAAAGGGCCTACCATTGATTCAGTCAGGTGCCCCCAGCTGCCCAGTGCTAGACCCGGGGTAGGGTTACTGCAGCCAAAGCTTTAACATGAGTGGAGCAGTAAGTCTTAACAATTTTCGGGGTGGCATACTTTATTTCTGCCAGACGAAAGGCCTCAAAATCTCCCCCAACCTTCTCCCACAACCAGGATATTGAATCTGGAATCTTCACAGTCCATATGGCTCAATTACTTACTTAACTAGCTTCGTCATCAGGTAGGCTAAACACTGGCACTCCTTTGAACTGAAAACCAGTGATCAAAGATTAGCTTTGTTTGATTTTTGCACAACAGTTCTCCCTTCTGTCACCTGAGCTAACAAATGCACATACTGGTGAAAGCATGTTGATTAGCAGAAGGAGAAATATGGTCCATTCACTATAAGTATCCAACCAAGATCAATTTTTTTATCACAGCAGTAGTCAAGTCTCTTTAGTGCATTTGAATAGAAATCAAATAAACAAAAATTTTGAGCACCCCATCTTCCAAAGAACATCGACATGTTCTAAGAGAGTGATAAGGATAATTCATGGACTTTAAGGACTTTAGGTTTAAAAAATAACTCTTAGGTCTTGATTTTCATTCCGGATTCAGGAAGCCAATACATAGATTGTTTCTGGGATCTGACCTCAAACCGCATTTGCATCGCTGCCATGATGCAATCTTCAAATGCCAATCATCTCATTGGGCTGGAGGCAAGCTAAGGGCCTAATTAGTGGCGCCGAGTGCAGCCAGGAGGTGGGAACTGACAGCTGAGCACAATCCTCAAAGGCAGATGACAGTCATGACTGTGCTTGCTGCTGCCTTGCAAACTAGAGGAGGCAGGAGATCAGAGGGCCAGCAGCCTCATGGTGCAGACCAGTGGCCAATTGGCCAATGAAGAGGTACTACACCCACTCTGATACAATGAAATTTTTAGCCTAAACATTTTCTTCACCATTAACATGACTTGATGGCTCCCTGCGTTGCACCCGACAGCCCAGACTGCTCAGGTTTGCTGATCTGTAATTTCAGAGTTGCCTTCTGGCCCTCCCCAGCCTGTTAACAAGCTCTGCAATGAGCTTAACAGGCAGTTATTTGGAGGCGAGCAGGTTCCCGGCTCTCTCCCATCCTGCCCTTGATTTGAAAATTGCAGCGCATCCCAGAGGCATCGAGAAACTCAGGCATTATCTGGAGCACCATCTATTTTCAAAGCATGCCTGCATTGACCTGACCCCCATGGGCAATTGAAAATCCTGGCCATAGATTTGAACTCATCTTTACATGACAGAAGAAAACTAAGGGACATAATCCGGATTTAGGTAATACCAGAAAAAATAGATCTTGTAGATGTGCATAAATAGTTTAAGTTTTGAATGCTGCAATAAACGGCACAAATACAAAGCTAACAAGGAACAGATTGCCAGCAAAAGCAGTTACTGTCGTGACTATTAATGTTATTTTCAAAAGAGTTGGTTAATTATATGGTTTGGAATGGAATTCCAAATTGTAGGGATATGTGCGAGAGAAATGATCAAATGCTGTACAGTATCTAATGGTTTCTGAGAAATTGAAACCATTAACATGCCAATGTAGGAAAGCCAACTAATCTGTGGACTTCGCCACTTGGTTTACACTTGAAGGTGAATGAAAAATTTTATACAAAATTTTGCAGATGATAAAATGGATGAGGTAGAGGCGATAATAGTGTTTGGAAGGACTGGGATTGTTCATAAAATGACCTTTGCTCCTTACATGGTCTGTGTACCCAGTACCATCATTGCTCATCATGGCAACATACTTAAAATCTAACCCAAAATGGTTTCCATAGCATGGTTTTATCCTGCCACTTTTAGTCAAAAATACAATGGTTTAGCAGCTTCTATAGAGACAAGTGTTACTTGTGTACAGCAGAAACGGACAAAGGCCTAAATCATTATTGAAGTAAATGGAAGGAAATAATGGGTCTTTAAAAGTTTAAGGATTAGCAATGTTAACATATTGCATGAAGGTGAATGCTATTGTATTTCAGACTGTATTCTTCTTGTCTGTAATTAAATCAATCAATAAAGAATGAAATAAAAAAACTCTTGAGTACAAATCTAAACTAGGGTATTTAATTAACGATAATTTTAGGTCACAAGTGAAAGAGTCAGCAATCTCAGTACAGTCAATAATCAACAAGGAACCACCATTCAAAATTGCGCTGCAGCAGTTTCAGCTTCAAGAAGCCTCAGATGGAGCATTTAGAGAGAATTTGCATCTTTAGGTGAAGTTGCCACTCTGGAAGCTGAGACTTTGAATATTTTTAAGGCAGAGGTAGATAAGATTCTTGATAAGCAAGGGGGTGAAAGGTTATCGGGTGTAGGTAGAAATGTGGAGTGGAGGTTGCAATCAGATCAGCCATGATCTTATTGAATGGTGGAGCAGGCTTGAGGGGTCGAGTGACTTACTCCTGCTCTTAATACATATGTTCATAAGTTAGTAATACTTCTCGATGAGGAAGGAGTGCTGTTCTGAAGTAAGCTTATTTCAGGTTGACAACAAAAAACGAAACTGGAGCACTTAACAGCACATAAATCAAGTCCATAGGAAGTTTGTTCAGCATGATTTTTTAAATTCATTTGTGAAAGAGACCTATAGATCTTTGTTCATTCATTTGGCATCTCTCTTTTTCCTATCACTCATTGCTGCCTCTTATTCTCTCATTTGTCCTGTCTGTAGAATTATTTTCAATGTGTCAGTTTGGTTCAATTTCTAGTGCCTTTGAGTCAGACAATCATGGCTTCAAGCCCCATTGTGGATTTTTGAGAGTATGACCTAAGTTTGACACTATGGCCAGAATTTTACAGGGACAGCTGAAGTCCCGCTGCCAGGGCTGTAAGCGGGAGGCGACCCCGCTTCGACTGGCTGTGGGCCCGGGAAGGCATATTGCCGCTAGCGGTCAATTAAGAGTCTGCTGCCAGGGCCACCATCCCAATTAAGGATGCAGCCCGTGCCCTAGAGCTACCGGCCCAATCAGAGGCGGGAGTGAGCTCTTTATTGGCCACTTAAGTGGCTTAATTGGGCTCACGGTGGACAGCTGATCTGCCATCTTTCCCATTGCTGGCAAAATTGCATGGTGGCAGGAAGACATCAGGCACCCCCCACAATGACTCCCATTTTGCCAGCCTTCCTGACTCCCAGCCCATTGCTAAAGGCCTGGTTGTCAAGCATTTGAGAAATCTTGTGAATGTGATAAGGCATTAAGAGCTACCGGCCCAATTAGAGGGCCGGCCCACAGATAGCGGTGGCCAGTGCTGAGACTACAGCTACAAGGAGAGGGTGCCTTAATGGCTGAGGCGCCCTCGAAGAGAGAGTAAGTGGGGATAGGGGTAGCCGGGGCCTAGCAGGCATGCGCCGGTGATCGGGGGTAGGTGTGCCGCTGAGGGCAGGTGGAGATGTTCCCCTAGAGGAGGCCATTGCTGCTGGGGCTGGGGGCCACTCCTTGGGCCAAGGAGTGCCCCAAAAGGAGGAATCCCTCCTCCACTGGAGTCTGCTATGAGGTCAACAGTTTTCATTGGGTGGTTTCCCCATATGTTGGTGGGTCCTCCGACCCAGGTAAAATGCCCATGGAGGCAGGATGCAGTCCTTTATTGGCCACTTAAATGGCTTAGTTGGGCTCCCGGTGGGTGGCTGATCTGCCACCTTTTCCACTTCTGGCAAAATTGCATGGTGGCAGGAAGACATCGGGCACCCCCCCCACAATGCATCCCATTTTGCCAGCCTTCCTGACTCCCAGCCCATTGCTAAAGGCCTGGTTGTCAAGCATTTGAGAAATCTTGTGGATGTGATAAGGCATTAAATATCAAATCAAGTTCTTTTGTTTCATGCTTCACTGTCTCATGATTTTTGCACTCCTCATAGCTAACCTCATCATATATTATGCAGTGTCAGTATTTTTGGTTTTATAGATATGAAAGCATATAGCACTCGTTCAATCATCATTCATCATCGGCATGTAGGCTGTATTCATTCACTGTAGGATGTAACTCTCCTCATGCCTTTTCCATTTATCTCTATCTCTTGCTGTTCTTGCCCATGTGGTTCCCAGGTATGATATTATGTCATCTCTCCATCTTCTTCTTGGTCTCCTACTTCTTCTTCTTCCTGTTCTTGGCTGCCATTCCATTCACCATTGGCATTGTTCGATATACTAATCTAAATTTATTTTAGTTTTATGTTCAGAACATAGACTCAGGAGATCAATTCTATTTCCTTTGAGGACAAGTATTGTAATCAAAATAATTCATATTCAAGGTCACTGATTTACAGGGAGTATAATTGGTTGAATGGGAAAGAGAATCGAGCGTGGTATTGAAAAATATAAAATTCTTAAGGTACTTGATAGGGTAAATGCTGGGAGGATGTTTCCCCTGACTGAGGAGTCTAGATAAGAATCAAAATTAGGAGTTGTTCATTTAGGACTGAGATGAGGAGAAGTTTCTTCACTCAAAAGGTTGAGAATTTTTGGAACTCTGTACTGAGGGAGCTGTGAATGCTCAGTCATTGAGTATATTCAAAACAGAGATCGATAGATTTTTGAATACTAAGGGAATTAAGAGATATGGGGATAATGTGGACTGGTGGAGTTGAGGTAGAAGATCAGGCATGATTGTACTGAATGGTGGAACAGGCTCGAAGGGCTGAATGGCCTACTCCTGCTCCTATTTCTTATGTTCTTACGACATTGACTAATTTCGCTCCCATATGTATCAAAGAGAATGAGTGAATTCCAAAGGTTATTTCCCAAAATATTTCTAAAAATCATGGGATCCCAATGTAATAAAAGTGGAATTAGACTTATTCCATCATTATGAACTGACTTTTTGTTCCCGGGACCTGATCCCATCGTCAGGAGGAATTGCAGGTTGGGAACTCACAGATGCTAGTGTCGGACCCTGAGGGCAATTTTGGAGGAACAGCCAATTAAGTGGCCACCTTCGGCAGCCAATTAACGACAGAGGGCAGACTCCAGAGGCTGGAGGGCCAATAGGAGACCCTCCAGCATTGAAAGATCAGCAGCCCTACTGTCAGAGGTAGGAGATTTAAGATGGAATTCAGTGAGGCATCGATGCCCGCAGCACCTCCTGACCAATCCCTAGTCTGCCGCTGGGAGGCCACCTCAATTCATGAGCTGGGCTTCAGCCTCAGCGGGGGTCCTGCCTGCTGTCTGGAAAATTCCTGACGGCTTCTGACAATTGCCCCCTGGGATATTTAATTGGCCTAATTGCCTAGCTGTCGCTGGTGGATGAATTGCCATAAACCCCCCACCTCCCTGCCCCATTTCCAGCCTCTATGAAAATTGTCCGGAAGCAGCACCGTGGAGGCAGATCAGCATGCCTGCCTGCAGCAGGAAATTGCTGGATGTCCTGTCTCTGGTCCCATCTCCACAGCTGAATGAAAATTCAGCTCAGTAAATCAGTAGCCCCATTAGTATGTCCTTTGCATTTAGCATGTCCAGTTAAATTATGCTATTCATACATCACTCATAATCAAGTTGGCATCATAAAGATAAATGTTGAGGCCTGGAGCTTCTGCTTTGGGCACAATCGGCAATCCGGGTACAAATTGTGAAATTGAGTAGCGCTTTAGAACTTAATTCTTTCAAAAAAAATGTGCTTTTATATTGCTATATTTGAGAGTACTAACAAGATGCAGTTTGATTAACACAGCTGAAAATGTGTTTATCACCATCAAAACCTTTTGATGAGTGTCTAGTCCAGTGCCTGTGAGTAACCCAATTTTAAATAACTGAAACTGACTTAAAAAAAACTAAACAAAACTATTTACTAGTTATATTGTTATACAGTAGCAGGTTTCTCAGTAAATTAAAAATATATATTCTGTTAGTGTCCAATTTCCTAAAAAAATTGCCTAATTTTAACAGCCTCCTCGAAGGCCCACAGGTAAGTACAAGTAGTGGAAATTCGCAGTGTTGATTAATTCAATTGGGGATGTGGTCAGTTTTGTGGCTAGGGCCAGTTTCTAGCATAATGCTTTTTAAACTAGCATAAAAGATTGTGGAAACTTGATTTGTACTGGATGTAATTTGTGCTTGAAATTGCAAAATATTTTTGAGCTGGGTTGGCTGATGTTGGGCGAAATGCACTGAGAAAAACAGTGCAACCTAACAAAAACTGTCGGCCCACAGACTGACTATTTTACTTTGTTGGACAACACTGCTCAAACTAATTATTTTGAAGAAGTGAATCTTATGACATTGACTAATTTCACTCCCATATATATCAAAGAGAATGAATGAATTCCAGAGGGTTTTTCCCAAAACATTTCTAAAAATTAGATTGCTGAGGTGATGTCCACCTACTTTGGTTGAGTGTGTTCTCGCACCTACACTGTTTGGGATCTTCTTCTCCCTGCTGCTCTCACATGCGTTCAAGTCTTCAGAAGAAGGAATTTTCTTCCACACAAGATCAGATGGCAGGTTGTTCAACCTTGCCCGTATCAGAGTGAAGACCAAAGTACGGAAAGTCCTCATCAGGGAACTCCTCTTTGCTGATGATGTTGCATTAACATCCCACACAGAAGAGTGTCTGCAGAGACTCATCGACAGGATTGCGGCTGCCTGCAACGAATTTAGCCTAACCATCAGCCTCAAGAAAATGAACATCATGGGACAGGACGTCAGAAATGCTCCATCCATCAATATCGGCGACCACGCTCTGGAAGTGGTTCAAGGGTTCACCTACCTAGGCTCAACTATCACCAGTAACCTGTCTCTCGATGTAGAGATCAACAAGCGCATGGGAAAGGCGTCCGCTGCTATGTCCAGACTGGCCAAGAGTGTGTAGGAAAATGGCGCACTGACATGGAACACAAAAGTCCCAGCGTATCAAGCCTGTGTCCTCAGTACCTTGCTCTATGGCAGCAAGGCCTGGACAACGCATGTCAGCCAAGAGCGACGTCTCAACTCATTCCACCTTCGCTGCCTCCGGAGAATACGTGGCATCAGGTGGCAGGACCGTATCTCCAACGCAGAAGTCCTCGAGACGGCCAACATCTCCAGCATATACACCCTACTGAGCCAACGGCGGTTGAAATGGCTTGGCCATGTGAGCCACATGGAAGATGGCAGGATCCCCAAGGCCACATTGTACAGCGAGCTCGTCACTGGTATCAGACCCACCGGCCGCCAATGTCTCCACTTTAAAGACGTCTGCAAATGCGACATGAAGTCCTGTGACATTGATCACAAGTCGTGGGAGTCAGTTGCCAGCGATCGCCAGGGCTGGCGGGCAGCCATAAAGGCGGGGCTAAAGAGTGGTGAGTCGAAGAGACTCAGCAGTTGGCAGGAAAAAAGACAGAAGTGCAAGGAGAGAGCCAACTGTGTAACAGCCCCGACAACCAATTTTATCTGCAGCGCCTGTGGAAGAGTCTGTCACTCTAGAATTAGCCTTTATAGCTACTCCAGGTGCTGCTCCACAAACCACTGACCATCTCTAGGTGCTTACCCATTGTCGCGAGACGAGGAGGCCAAAGAAGACTCTACTCGACAAAAGAACATGTGAGCTTTGGTTTCCAACCTTAAAGATACAACACAGTTGCTTTATGTTTGTAGCCTAGCTCCTGGCAACTCATTGAAGTCCAAGAATGCCTTCTTTTCCAATAAATTATGCATCTATGCCCTATTGGTCCATCTTGCAGCTTCACACTTGTTTTGTCTTGAGTGAACAGTGAAGAGACGGCCTGCACAATCGTTGCCGACATTTGGGATCCTGACGTCATATCAGCTGGTTAAGCTGTGTGATATCAGGATAGTGCTGCATCAACGTATTCTGGCGCACGCAGTTGAGTGCACCTTTATCTTCACAAAATGCTGTGTAGGCATGGACAATGAAAATGAAAACATTTATTTGCTCAAGGAGAAAAAAGTACAGGCGGAAGAAAGGATGATCCTAATATTCTACCTTCTGGAAACAGAAACCCATATTTCTTCTGAGTGCATTTTGAGAGAACTGCATTATTCTCCAAGATAATTTACATTTTCATTAGATCAACAGTACTGTTTGATATTCAGATTTTTTGCTGTGATATCAATTTTAATTTTGATTAGAGTAGTATAAACTGAGTTAAATCTTATGCCCACTTTCCAATCATTCTTCCGGATCTATAGAATCCAAACAGAATATCATTGTAATGGAAAACATGTCAGTTCAGCACAAAGCAGCTGTTATAAATGAAGAGAATAATAGAAACTCAAGAACAGTGATGAGCTTATGCAACCCTTGTATGTACTGCATGTACTCAGTTGGTATGACAGAACCTCATCAGGGCTAAGAAGGATAAGAGGAACATTTACCTGATTTTACAGGTGCTGTCCATTCATTACACCCTGCCCACAATCCCAGTGATCTCAGAAGGGATGACAGAGCCCCTAATGTCAGAGGGTGGATGCATTTATGGACTATAGCTTCAATCTATATGCATATTTGAGTACTTGAGTGCTTTTCAAAATGTTTTACATTGTGGTACATTATTGTTGTTTCAACAAATTGTTGTGCATAACTTATGAGAGTCTAATAATTGTATTATGCTGTGACATCACATTCTAATTTCCATAGGATCAGCGAAGTCCTTTTAAGTGCAGTATCTTGAGTCCATTACTTGGCAGGTTGACTGATTGATATGCCATTACAATATATCATGAAGATGGTCTTGTATAGGAACATAGCAACAGGAGTAGGCCATTGAGCCCCTCAAGCCTGTTAGCTCATGGCTGGTCTGTACCTAAACTCCATTTAATCACATGATTCCATACCCCCTAACACCCTTAACCTAACAAAAATACAGAATGCCTCCATTGATTTCATTACAAAATTTCACCCAAAGTTAATTCTAAATGGTAGAACCCATTATCCATACAAATTTTCCAGGGAGTCAGGGCTTAATTTTGCATAAACCAGCTAAAATGCAATTGAGTATTTAGAATTCATTTCTCACGGATTCTTGTCTTCTCATCCAGCTGAATAAGTAGTTGTTTGCAGGATGATTCCATATGTGGTAGAATTTGCTATCCATACAGTTCTGGGTCAGAAGACAAGTAAGCTTCAGGTCTGGAAGACTAGTCAAACTGCCAGGAGCTTCTCAAAAATACCTCATTCTTAAAGTAGAAAAGCATTCGGCCTTGGTTGAACATGCTGGGAACCTGTATTGGGAATTCAGCAGATTTTTAAGGGAACATAATATATTCGAGATTCCCACAAACTCTGGACCTAAGGGAAATGGACTCAAGTTTAAAAGCTGGAACTTGCACAAGGTAAATTGAACTACTTTTTAAAGAGGGCGTCGAATGCATGAAATGGAAACCCACAGAGTTACAAGATAGGTGCAACATTTTAAAGGAGAATTGGACAGATATTTCTGGGAGTAAGCAATTGGTTTTGGAACCATTCAGATGAACTGCATGGTCATTTTTTTAGTTCTGTACTTTTCACTGCTCCAATACAGATCAATCAGAAGCTAAAACAAAACTCATTAGGCTGAATTTTCACCATGACAGAAGGAAACAGGAGCCGGGCCTGGAAGCCATGAGGGAGAGCAGGTGACATTGGTTGTATAGCCTTAATGCATCTGTTTGGGGCTGCCACAGAGGGGTCAGTATCTATTTCTTCAAAGGATTTCCCTTGTCCCCTAGAATCCATCCTTTTGGGGGTTGAAGTGGAGTGAAGATCTGAGGCAGCCTGGATTGGTAGAGCATGACGGATTCATGGCAGTTGCCAAGAAAGTGAGCACACACATGGAGGAAGCTCTTGTTGCAGACCAGTTGGACATTGAAGGAGTGGAAGCCCTTCCTGTTGATGGATCTCACTGGCCAGTGACTGGGTGTCTTGTTGGCCACATGGGTGCAATTGATGATGCCTGCACTTGGGGAATCCAGCGATGGAGCTGAACCCTAATGCCCTCTATCCCTGTGTCTGTTTTTAAATGTATGTGTCGTCCAGCTCTGGCAAAGAAAGCACCAGTGACCTGCGAGATGCAATGGTGTGTGGCAGTTTTTGAGATGCCACTAAGGTCCAAAGCTGATCCTTGAAAGGAACCAGAAGCGAATAAGCTCAAGACCACAGTGCCTTTGACAGCCACTGCCAGGGTACGGTGACCAGTGCTGCGAGGTGTGAGGTCTTCAGCAACAAGGGCACATATGTTTGTGGCCGTCTGCCTGGAAAGTCGCATTCTCCTGCGGCACTGATGCTCAGGTAGCTCCGTCTTTGGCATTTGATCCTGTCTTGAGGGTTTGACCTCCATTGCCTTCCTGCCCTTCTTTCCTCCCCAATGCCCTCCTGATGCCCGGGGCTGTGCCTTTCCTCTGAAGAGTGTTGCCCCTCATTCCCACTGGGCCCAAAATCTAACAATCATGCCCCCAATGCCTGCTGAAGCCTTCCTTCTGGAAAGGTGGCCGCCCAATTGTCCTTGACAGCCGTGACCCCCTGCTCTTCTGCTCTGCAATGCCAGTGGTGTGCCAACATCATTCAAAGCCCAGGGTGCTGTGCCCACTCTCCCTGCCAACTGTGCAGCAGCAAGGGCACCCTCCTACCAAGTGCCCAGTCTCCCTTTTCCCCACAGATCCTCTTATGTGGCTGGGGTGATTCCCTGGGGGAGCCATGGCTGACCCCCACTCTGTACCCGCCTGCCATCAGATAAACAGTTTCTGAAGGTGTGGGTAATTTGTCCGGCCCTTTAGAAATTTGAACTTGAACCCTGAGAAACTCTTAATGATTTTTTCAATCGTGTTAATTGGCCTCAATTGGGAGGAGGGTGGGATTCCTATCCTGCCCTCCCCTGGGGATTATTGCTGACACCACCCGACACTGGTATTTTCGGAACGCCCACCCCCCCCAAACCACATCCCCTCACCTCTGTTCCTGACTTCAGACTAAGTATTGCTAGCAAACGGAAGTAATAAGCAGAGAAAGACCAACTGGTCTAGCAAGACCATGCAGTCATGTTGCATTGAGCATCAGTGTTTCCTCTAAGTTGCATGTGGGCGTGGCCACGCAGCAACCCGGAAGAAACTGAGCAGGTTGCTCACAAGTTGTATCCCTCAAAATACTATGGGTGCATGACCGCTTTAAATGAACCATGCATTAAAATGAAGAGGCTGGGCACAACAAGAGAAATTTAGTGAGGACGTTGTTGAGCGTTAAGATCCCAAATACTCCTCATCTACCAGTAGTAATGTAATCACAGAATCGTTAAAGTGTAGAAGGAGGCCATTCGGCCCATCGTGCCTGCACTGGCTCTCTGAAAGAGCAATTCGCTCAGTTCCATTCCCTTGCCTTCTCCCCATAATCCTGCACATGCTTCCTTTTCATATAACTGTCTAATTCCATTTTGAATGTTTTAATTGAACTTGTCTCCACCACGTTCTCAGGCAACGCATTCCAGACCTTAACCACTCGCTGCTTAAAAATGTTTTTCCTCATGTCGCTTTTGCTTCTTCTACCAAATACTTTAGATCTGTGTCCTCTTGTTCTTGATCCTTTCACGAATGAGAAAAGTTTCTCTCTATCTACTCTGTCCAGATCCCTCATGATTTTGAAGACCTCTATCAAATCATCTCTCAGCCTTCTCTTCTCCAAGGAAAACAGCCCTAACTTCTCCAATCTATCTTCATAACTGAAATTCCTCATCCCTGGAACCATTCTTGTGAATCTTTTCTCTACTCTCTCCAATGTCTTTCCTAAAGTGCAGCGCCCAAAAGTGGGCGCAATACTCCAGCTGAGGCCAAACTAGTGTCTTATACAAGTTCAACATACCTCGCTTGCTCTTGTACTCTATGCCCCTATTAATAATGCCCAGGATACTGTATGCTTTATTAACCACGCTGTCAACTAGTCCTGCCACCTTCAATGACTTATGCACATATACACTTAGGTCCCCGTGTTCCTGCACTCCCTTTAGAATTGTAGCCTTTATTTTATATTGTCTCTCCATGTTCTTCCTACCAAAATGAATCACCTCACATTTCTCTGCATTTCTTCATCTGCCACCTGTCTGACCATTCCATCAACTTGTCTATGTCCTTTTGAAGTTCTGCACTATCCCCCACACAGTTCACAATGCTTCCAAGTTTTGTATCATCTGCAAACATTGAAATTGTGCCCTGTACACCAAGGTCTAGGTCATTAAATCTCCTGGGAAAGATGGTAAAACAGGTTCAAATAAACAGAGAGAGGAAACATTCTAGAAAATTCCTCTTCAAACCCTGAGGTGATCAAAACAAGTTCCAGGTGACCATGAGACATATCTTCCAGTAACATATCGACCTTTTGTAAGGAGTAATATCTGCCACAACCAGAGCTCGTCCAACCTTCTTTTGAAAGTTTGCAATGAATCTATATTCACTGCATGAGCTAGTAACATATTCCAAAGGTTCCTGTTCCTCTGTGAAAAGAAAGCCTCCTGCCACCTAACCTTGTTTTTTGCATATATAACTTTTATGTGTTATCCCTAATCTATCTAATTCAAAATGTCTACCACATAGATACAGTCTGGACACTTCATTACTTTAAATACCTCATTCAAAACTCCCAAAGGTTCATGTTCTTCTTGTGTAAAACAACTCAACTCTAAGCCAATCATGGCAAATAAGGGCTTTTTGGACAATGTACCAATCTAGTGACCCTTCTCTGAATCTTTTGCAAAGATTCTATATCACTCACAATGTATGGGGACTAAAACTAGACATAATAGTCTAGATTAGACCTAAGCAAGGTCTTGCTCTATACAGCCAGTAAGTTCTAACTTTGATAGAGACCCTCATTATACACCCTATCCAATTTTTTTTTCCTTTGAAGTCAATGAAAAGATAATCAACAGGTTGTGCGACAGGTGACTAATCTGCTACTGTCCGTCAACCAGTCTGCAGTTTAATTTTACCCTAGTCCTTGTTATTTTATATTGTATCATCCTAGCAATATAATCCTAATACTCTCTCTGCTTTTGCTACCCTTGTGACACTTGTCATGAACCTTTAGAGAATTATGTACGATAACACCTAGGTCTCTTAGCTGCTTAACAGACTTTTGTCTGGAACCCTGCTTCGTACAAATATGCTTGTTAACCTCATGAACAACACTACAGTAAATATCCTCTGTCAGATGCAGGCCCATTTCCTCATCATTTCTAAATCTGGTTGCCATTGTTTTTTTGCAACCAAGGCTCGAACCAAGGCACAATGCTTTGTGTTATCAGTCAATCTGAGGACAACTGCCCTAACACCTTCCTCCAGATCATTAATATAAGTGTGAAGAGCAATGGGAGACTCTCAATGGGAAAGATGACATGTTTCACACTACAATATTTCCTGTAATAATTACAAGGCATACACCAAGTCTTACTGCAGGTGTTAAGAGGATTACCCATCATGGTTTGATTGGACACATGAAACAAATTCCCATTATCTGCAAGGGGATGTGAGGCCTATCCATTATGGTAGACCATCAAGATTCTTCTGTAAACTGGGCATTCATTGTAGCGTTTCTGGAATTATCTGATATATGTGGTTTTATTTTATCCTATGTGTCGCACCTTCATTGTATAAAATATCTAGCATGTGGCTTGAAGTAACATAAATATATAAGCTAATATAATTTTACTGGCAATATGTATAACATGAAACTTAATCACTATACTAAAGCAAATCCTTCATTTATCACTATATAAGTTTTAAAATTAAAGCTGTAAAATCCATTCTGTATTATAAATCCAGCCTTGAGATTTTAAAGAAAAAACATTTTATTTTTCCCATGTGTTTTGATGAATGTTTGGACCTGGTCCGAGTGGTTACAGATCTAAATGTTGCATATGGCGGATCATTGTTCTGAATGCAACGCTCATAAGCATGCAAATTTAGTCAGGATTTATTCGATTCGAACTCTGCATTAAATTTTCCCAATAAAGTAAAAGCACCAAAAGGCTGTTTAATGTCTGGGGGAGCTGAACAGGAGTCAGGGAATGGATGTAGTCAAAGAAACGGCTCTTGGGTAACAAACACTGAGTCTTATAAATTATTTTGTCTGCTATTTTAACCGATGTGATAAAACCTGAGAGAAGCAACTTCCCTGTGTTCATTATCCCCATTAGATATTTAGTGCTTGTAGTGATGTGGTAGAGGATGCTGAGGTTAGATGTCAATTCTAAATGTATACTTTCTTTTTTGAAAGGAAAGGATATTGTTGGATGTTATAATTGATACTTGAATTTGTACCATTATCCCTCATTCATCCCTCGCCCTGTTTTATACTTTTAAACATCTCATTATGGAGATGTAACCTGTGAATAGAAATTTTATGTGGAACTTATGATTGTAATACCTACTTATGATGCAGATGAGATGGCAATGTTCCTCAAAGCCACTTGCATTGCACTCATGATGTCATGAGAGCAGAACTTCATGTACAGGCCTGGCACATTTTCAGATTACTCCCAATTAGTCATTTTTTTTAGTTAAAAACACAAAGGGATACTGAAATAGCCAGAAACTGAACAACTATGCCTCTCTATAAAATTTAGGATGAAATGTCATAACAGAGATGGATAGACTTTGCCTTTAACATCTGGTTTCTGTAACTTCTGTTGAGGATTACCAGTCTTTTCGGAGGATGGGCAGGGTTAGGGTTAGGCAGAAAATCATTTGGGGAGGCAGTCTGCCTGCCATTATCTGGAGCCGGGTCCCACAGCAGAGCAGGGTATATCTGTCTCCGCTGTGTTTCCTGCAGTTGTCCATTTGATTACTGGATGAAAGTGGCTACATGTCAGGTCCTGGCATCCATTGTTCAAATGCCAGAGAAGATGGCTTCAAGGGAAGAAAGGAGCTGTGTAAATGATCTGTACACATGGTCAATGCCACAGGTCCCATCATCAAAAACAAAAGACATTCAGGCAGCAGCTACCTATTTCTCCAGCTGCCCCCGAGGCCTGTCGCAGAAAGTTTCCACCTCCAGTCTACTACAGCTACCCACACAGGCTGGGCAGCCAGATCCCTCATGTGAATGATCCTTGGGCTGGAAACATGGCCAGTGTCAGTTTGGGGAGAGGGGAATCTCTGGGGCAGACAGAAGTCTCACCCGGCCAAAGGTCAGCCCCCTCCATCCTGTCCCAAAAACAGAAAGTTTAGCCAATCATGTCCAGGTATCTTGCTACAAATAGGATTTAATTGGTAACCATTTTTAATGTTTTTGATGAAGGTAAATAAGAACGGTACAATTAATGGAAACATTGTGCAGTGATTGCCTTTGAATCACTATTTCAAAAGAAGCATAACATACAATAGCTTTTAAATAACACTTAATTCTGAACTTAAGTTCTTTACTTTCATTTTCAGGTAAAGCACATGTACAAGACATTATCCTGGAGCCACATTTGATCAAAGAAAACATGCAGAAATCTGTATTTTTCAAAATAAACTTAACTTTACATAGGCACTTATGTATGAGTTCCAGGTTCATATTATCCAGCTTCAGCACTCTCATAACCAAGGAATGAAATGGACCAACACCATTTTGATTCTCCTGTTTCCTTCAGGTGAAGAAATCTCATTCTGCTCCATTTTGGGTTCAGTTTGGGCTTTCATTCCCGATTCACACTCCAAGCTTAGCATCAATGGAAAGTGGTTTTGGTTTTGCATTGACCTGCGATGCACCATAAAGTTTTTGTACCTAACCTGTTGTTTTACTTTTGCAGTTTTGATTGAAAAATATTTAAAAATAAAACTAGATTTGACTGTAGTTCAGTTTATCAAAAATTCAGGTACCAGAGTCACAGTTAAAAATTAGAAAGGAGTAAAAGGGGAGTAAGATGATTCCTTTCCCGTCCACTGTTAGTGGAGTTCTGGACTAAATTACCAGGGAAGCAGGCGCTATAAATCATTTCAAGAGAAACCAACTGCATTTCTGGAGAGAGAAGGATTGAGGGGTATAGTTACAGGTTGGATAGGTGTAATTGATTCCTGAAGGTTTATTGGGCCTAATGCAATTTTTTTTGTTTCAACGATCTGAAGACAACTTTTGATAAAATAAACAAGATGGTCTTGAAAGATGACTGAATTTGCATAAAGTTACAGTAAATCTCAACTTTATATTTTCTACAATGTTTGCACTAAAATTACCAAACAGAAAGAAGATTTATCTGCAAGCATTGGATATTTGCATTTCAACATACATGAGCATCAAAAGAAGGATTAGATAAAGATAGGAAAACACCAATTATTAATTTTTCATCTTCAGGGATAAAAATATGTTAGCCTTCTTAGCACACCTTAATTTTAATACTTTTATGAAATAAGCTTTATTGGAATGGAAGGGGGAACTTTATTTCACCCTCTCAGGATGGGAGCTTTGTGATCTACATGGAAGATACAAATGTGGGGAAACTGTCATATGGTTCTTCAACAATGGTTAAATGAAATGCACTGTAGTAACTGCCAAGTGGACATGAACACAATAAGATTCCGACAGCTCAAATTGGATCAGTCAAAAGGGAATGTTGCTTCAAGGAAATTCCAAAATCAACATTGTCAATTCATTTCATTATTTAGGAGTCATCTACAACCCTACCCTGTCTTTCAGCTCACTTAATGATATAAAAATGAACTGTGGTTGTTTGTTTTTTTTGAGGCAATATGGAATAAGGCCATTAGTCCCTTTCTTCAAAGCATCTCAATCAAAAGTAGAAGCACAAGTTTTATACATGGATGACAAAATCCAGAACATTTTTCTTTGAAACTTACTGCTTCTCCCTTGCTCACATGTTAAAGCTGAAACCAACATGACCTCACACAACACGAAAGTTCAGACCCATCTTCTGAATTATTGCCTAAGGGTGTCTAGACTTGAAACTGACAGACTGCCAAGGAGATGTCTAATGGAGGCAACATAATACAGAAGGTAGCATTTTTCCGTGGTTCAACTTTGCTTAAAAAAAAATCCTTAGTAAGAGGGGAGATTGGGAATATATGGAAAAATCTTCCATTCTGCAAAAACTTCCATATTACAAAAATAAAAAGGTTAAATAAATGAAGACTGGAAGATATCTGTCATTGAGATAGAATTAAAGTCCAAAGTTTTTATTCCAATTTAACAATATGAAATTTACATTAAAAATATCAAACACTAGGAATGGTCTTCACCAGATTCTATCAGGAGTTAATTTAGAAGGTGGCTGTTAGTTTAGGCAGGAGCTAAAGAATAGAATAGGGTCTAGAAAACAGGGTTTTAGAATTAGAACAGTGCATACCGGAAACATTAAGAAACTAAGGAAACATAGCTTGATTATATTCTTGCATAAATGTAGGTTTCAATCAACTGCACTTGTTGCAATTTGTAAATTAAAGAAGTACTGGCAACTTCTGAATCTAAGTTTATGCATGCTAACAAAACACAAGTGTGAAGAACCAATCCGAAATGGAGATTAGTAGTAATAAGGAAATAAAGAGATTTGCTCATCAGTTTCTCTTGTACGCTTAGCGTTTGACAATGAAAAAGAAAGTTTGGGGAAAATGATATTTAACTATGGGACACAATAAAATATTACTAATATACTAGAACTATTGATTCTAGATTTTCACTGAGCTGTAAATTAGAGAGAAGAATTGGAACCCACTCCTGTAAGATATTCCTTTATTTGGACAGCCAAACCCGATTTTAGGGGCTTTCATTCCTTCCGTGTACTATTTTCAGCAAATTAGTTAATGTGTCAGCATTCATTTCTCATCTCTTGTTATTTTAACACAACTGTTAATCATTTCTTTTAAATGTCAGCAGTAAAGTGGACAAGGCCAATATACAAATGAGTTCATATATTCATCAGACCCAGGAACTTGATACCTGGCACTTCTTAAATTAAATAATTAACATTTGTACTTAGAATACACCGCTTTGCAGAGGAAAATGATTGTTCTTGCCATGAACTATTATCCACTGCTTCGACTGCTTTTCTGCAAAGTTACACATTGTTACAAAATTCACCATGGTATTACAAGATAAATTAAGATAAGGGCTAGCCAGGTCAAGATGAATTCTTTTCTCATGAGTCTAATAGTCAAAAAAAATTAAGTGCTGGAACTATTGTGACACAATTTAACAGCAACACAGATTAGTCAATTATCGCAATATTTGCTCAGCGCCACAAAATAATGGGCCAGATTTTGCTCTCAAAATAGTGGTGAGGCTAATGGTGCTCACTCTTATTTAAGCGGAAAGTTACAGCAGCTTCAGGCAAGGTGCAGATGTGCGTTTAAATGCTAATATACAGTCTGTGTTGCACTGCTCCACCAGCAGCTTTGCAAAAGCAGCATTTCAACCTCTGCCTCAAGATTAAAATGCATTGAATGGCATTAAGTTGCTGTATTTGCATGGAAAATACAAACTAAACTCCCCACAGAAAGTTATGTCTTGTCGTCAAGTGTAAATACCATATTAACAATGTACTGTTAATTACTGCCAAATAATCTCTCTGGCACAGAAAAACTATTACAAGTTTGGACTCTCATTCCTTCTGGTACTAATTGTTATCAACTTCAAAAATGGCATTTTAAAAACATTTTTCCTTTCTTTTCTCTTTCTCTTAATTCGGTCTTTCTTTCCCTCTCTTTCTTTCCCTTTTTGTACCTGATTTGACATTGAATTCACCTATTCTAATTTGCATTTCCTTCTCCGTCCTTGTACTGTTAATTTCTCAATAGTTTAATATGATTGGTTAAGGAGATACACAGTTGCTTGTTCTTTTCACGCAGGTCTCAGATACCCTGTATCCATCCCTGTGACATTATCAGCTGGCATTTTCAGGAACTTGCATAAATTGGCTGCAGCATTTCTTACATTACACCAGCGACTGTACTTTAAAAATGCTTCATTGGTTGTAAAGTGTAAAGTGTAAAGCAAGGAAAGCATGTTCTATCAGCAAAAGTTGATATAGGGGCAAGTGCGAATATACTCCCTCAGCGGATTCTCAAAAACATGTACCAAAAGATCTGGGAAGCCATGATAACGCCTACAAGCACCCAGCTTACAGCAATTCCATGTTTGGGTTCCAGAAGGATAGTTGTCAGTACAACCAATCAGTGTGGACATTCCAACTCTTTTATATTGTTCAGTCTACCAGACCAGCAATTCCAAGCCTACAGGTGTGTAGGGAGCTAACCCTAGTTACAATGCATGGGATTAACCATCAAGAGGGAATCAGACCAAATGTGGAAAACAGACCGATCCGTTCCATTGGTAATCTCACCTCACAGTGTCCCGACTGCTTCGACAGAATTGACAGCTTTAAAGAGGACAAACCAATTCACTTTATTAAGGATATCACTCAAAAAATAGAAAAGCTGAAGGAAGGTTTGACACTGTTTGAGATGGTGGAGGTGTACCTGAAGAAAATAGAAGCAAAACACAATGGGCTGGATTTTATAAGCTCGCCGCCGGGTACCCCCCTATGTAGGCCGCACGTCAAACAGCTACCGCAATTCCAAGTGTGGCAGCTCATTTAAATATCTGGGGCGGGCCACCCCCCGATCATGTGGAGGGGGTGGGCTGTCCATCCCTGGCAATGGCGCAGCTGCCTGTGTGCAGATGCTGACGCCATTTTTAAAGGGCTGTTAGCCCCACTGGCATATTTAAATATTCAAACATAGATTTAATTACATTAAGAAAAATACATTTATTTTGCCCCTCTCCCCCACCCCCCCACCACAAATAACAATTAAATTAATTATTTTCCCTTCCCCCACCAAAAAACCTACCTTTACCATCTGACATTCCCCCCCACTCCCTCCCAAACTACACAAACTTTAAACTACGACCCTTTCCACACATGACATTAATTTGACCCCTTCCCCCTCCCACACTGATAAACTTACCTCCCCTCACCTCCCCACCAGAGTTGTGCCTCTGTTCCCCAGATGGGGACCTGAAGGTACGTGAGTGCAGGCCGCCGAGCTGAAGATCACAATGGGACATCAGGAGGTGACACTGGTTTATTTAAAGTAATTATTTAAATTGATTTAGACATTCAAATTGTGATCCCATCGCCCAGCGGCAGGAAGGCCACCACGGTGCCTCACTGTTGCCGGGAGGATAGGGCCAGGCCTTGCCAGTGTCAAGGTCCGTGGCAGGTCTCATCTGGTGCCATCTTCAGGCCCCTGCTTGCCACGATCCCGACATCGAGAGCTCCTTAAGAACCAGCCCAATGAGTTACAAGGAAAGTTTTTGAATGAGCAAAACAAGGCCAAAATGCTGGCTGATCAGATAGAGGGGATGAAACTACAAATGGCAAAGAACAAAGCCTTAGAAAGTGGTGAGACTGCACACCAGGAGATTTGTATTAACTCACGACAGGACAAAGCAAAATACAAGAGTGTGGCAACAAAACCACAGGTCCTGAAAGAGAAGATTCATGAGGTTTCATCTCAACCAAGGCCACAGAGGGAGAAACTGAGATGAAACAGAGCTCAGATCAGAGATGTTCTTGACTGTGGATCACTGCATGATTCCATCTCGAACAGGACGAGATCCAAAACCAAGTCTCAAGCAAAGTCTACGCACACAACTTCCAAGGAAATGAATCCGTGTGAAACTTCTCAGCAATCCAAGAGCAGATATACAGTTACCAAGTCAGGGCGTTTGGATAGACCATCACCACGTTATCGAGACTTATGAGTCAATGAATCTTATGCTATAGTCTTGTACGATATATATTTGTAATTTACCACTGTTTGCTGACTTGTATATAGTTATGATTAATTTGTTTAGGGGAAATAATTTTTATTTGGAAAAAAGAGGGGGTGTTGTGGTACACCTTTAAGAAGTTGTGGTTCTGTTTTCGATGTAATGTACCATGTGACTTCTACTCAATGGGAGTCTGTCAAGGTAGGCATCCAGACCAGATCTGTGTAAGATAGCTCTGAGTTGCACACCTGCAGTACAGTTATAAACAAAGAACCTGCATTTTGGGTAAACCGATTCCTTATGCGTGGTTGGTTTTTGTGTATAGTCAACATGAACACAAAGAGAAGCAAACACAGCTAAAGTACTTTTGGTGACTTGAAGTCGTCAAAAAACAATGGGTAAAAATTAGGGCTTATTAACATCCATTTTTTAGAAGCTATGAGTGCCCTTAGAGCTCTAAAATGGTGTCCACAGCGGGTACGGATGCACACACTTGTGTGATGAATCAGGCCAGGCACCATATTGTTGACAACGTCAATGTGTGTGCGCAGTGAACATCCACTGGAAGTATGCAGAACAGACAGATTATGACATCAATCAGTATGCAACATCGATTTCACGCCAGCGGTGCAATTTCTGAGCTCAATGCTCCAGCTATGCTCTCTCGTGGTGCTGGATTTTTACTGTGGGGTGGCAAAAGGAAGTCAGGACCTTATTTGGGTCCCAGATCTGCCCCCTAGTGGAAACAGAAACGGGCCCCGAGTTTCACTGGGCGACCATTTAATAGAAATGAAAGCAAGAAATGCTGGAAATACTCAGCAGGTCTGGCAGCATCTGTGGAGAGAAACAGAGTCAACGTTTCAGGTCAGTGACCCATCATCAGAAGTTTTGATGAAGGGTCACTGACCTGAAACGTTGATTCTGTTTCTCTCTCCCCAAATGCTGCCAGACCTGCTGAGTATTTCCAGCATTTCTTGTTCTTATTTGAGATTTCCTGCATCTGCAGTATTTTGCTTTTATTTTAGGACCATTTAATTGACATGGGTTGGTGGTCAATGAACGGCTACAGGGGCAGGAATGGAAGCGGGCCAGCTCAAGTGTAGGCCCAATTTAAACTCACAATGGAAGCCATTACTGTGACCACCATTTCACTGCTGTGACTGCACAGCGAAGGATCAGAGAGAATTGCATTTTTAAAATGTCTCAGAAGAGACAGAGACGGGAACCTGGGGCAGGGCAGCCCCTCAATTTTCAGACACAGACCTGAAGGTGATGTTGGACGTCGTGAGCGAGAGTAGGGTGGTCCTCTTCCCCGAATGTGGCAGGAGGAGGTCTCCCACACACACCAAGCTGATGTGGATGGATATTACTGCCACTGTCAGTGGCAGAAGCATAGTCAGAAGAACTTCCAGTGCAGTAAACGGTTCAATGATCTGATATGCTCTGGCAAGGTGAGAGCTACCCACTCAGGACAGGCTTCTGGGTATTCATTCTCCAGCAGACACACCAGCTGAGGTGCCTGAGGCTAAATGCTGTTCCTGTGCATGGGGGGGGGTGTTTGCTTAGGGAAATTACTGACCCCTTAGAATGGCTCAGAGCCATAGTGTTGCTGAGGACCTGCCAGCATTGAAAGACCACAATGACTGAGACCCTTGCAGGAGTAAATTGCAGGCCACCTCCCAACCAGTGAAGGCAGTGGAAACACTTCTCGAGAAGCCTGATAGCCTGCTCAATGGTGGTCCTGGCGAACAGGTGGCTTTGGTTGTATTGCCTTAGTATCTCAGTCTGTGGCTGTCGTAGAGGTGTGAATAGCCATCTCTTCAAGGGATATCCCTTGTCCATTAGGATCTGTCCACGGACTTCAGAGGTTGTAGTGAAGAAAGCTGCAGCAGCCTGGACTGGCAGAGGATGAAGGAGCCACGGCAGCTGCCAGGAAACTGAGCGCACACACGGAGGAAGCTCTTGTTGTGGTCGCTGATCAGTTGGACATTTAGCCCTTCCTGTTGATGGATCTCACCGGCCGGTCACTGGGTGCCTTGATGGCCACATGGGTGCAATCGATGATGCACTCGGGGAATCCAGCAATGGAGGTGAAATTAATGTACTGTTCAGCTCTGGCAAAGAGGGCATCACTGACCAATGAGATGCAGTAGTGTGCAGCTGTCCTCGAGATGACATTAAGGTCTGCAGCTGATCCTTAGAAGGAGCCAGAAGTGAAGAAGTTCAAGGCCATGTGGACTTTGACGGCCACTGACAGGCATAGTGACCAGTGCAGTGAGGTGCGAGGTGTTCAGCAATGAGGGCACAAGTCTCTGTGACCATCTGCCTGGAGAACTGCAGTCCCCTGCACCACTAGGTCTCAGTCATCCCCAGGTAGCTCCGTCTTTGGCAGTGGATCATGTGTGGAGGGTATGGCCTCCATTGCCTTCCTGTCCCTTTCCACTCCAGTGCCCTCCTGCTGCCTGGGTTTTTGCTCTTCCTGTGGAGGGTGTTGCCCCTCATCACCACTGGCCCAAAATCTGAGAGTTGTGACCCCATTGTGAGCTGCAGCCTTCCTTTTGGACAGGTGGCCACACAATTGTCCTTGGCAGCCTTGCACCCTGTTCTTCTGCCTCCGCAATGCCGGGGGATGAGGACCTTGTTCAATGCCCGAGGACATTGTTTTTTTCTGAATGGAGGGATGTGACTAGTGGTGTTCCGCAGGGATCAGTGCTGGGACCTTTGCTGTTTGTAGTATATATAAATGATTTGGAGGAAAATGTAGCTGGTCTGATTAGTAAGTTTGCGGATGACACAAAGGTTGGTGGAGTTGCGGATAATGATGAGGATTGTCAGAGGATACAGCAGGATATAGATCGGTTGGAGACTTGGGTGGAGAAATGGCAGATGGAGTTTATTCCGGACAAATGTGAGGTAATGCATTTTGGAAGGTCTAATGCAGGTGGGAGGTATATAGTAAATGGCAGAACCCTTAGGAGTATTGACAGGCAGAGAGATCTGGGCGTACAGGTCCACAGGTCACTAAAAGTGGCAACGCAGGTGGATAAGGTAGTCAAGAAGGCATACGGCATGCTTTCCTTCATCGGTCGGGGCATAGAGTATAAGAATTGGCAAGTCATGTTGCAGCTGTACAGAACCTTAGTTAGGCCACACTTAGAATATTGCGTGCAATTCTTGTCGCCGCACTACCAGAAGGACGTGGAGGCTTTGGAGAGGATACAGAGGAGGTTTACCAGGATGTTGCCTGGTCTGGAGGGCATTAGATATGAGGAGAGATTGGAAAAACTCGGATTGTTTTCACTGGAACGACGGAGGTGGAGGGGCGACATGATAGAGGTTTACAAAGTTATGAGTGGCATGGACAGAGTGGATAGTCAGAAGCTTTTTCCCAGGGTGGAAGAGTCAGTTACTAGGGGACATAGGTTTAAGGTGCGAGGGGCAAAGTTTAGAGAGGATGTGCGAGGCAAGCTTTTTTACACAGAGGGTGGTGAGCAACTGGAACTTGCTGCTAGGGGAGGTGGTGGAAGCAGATATGATAGCGACGTTTAAGAGACATCTTGACAAATATATGAATAGGAAGGGAATAGAGGGATATGGGCCCCGGAAGTGCAGAAAATGTTAGTTTAGGCAGGCATCAAGATCGGCGCAGGCTTGGAGGGCCGAATGGCCTGTTCCTGTGCTGTACTGTTCTTGTGCTTTGTTCTTTGACAGAGGTCCAGTCTCCCTGTCACCTGCACAGCACCAAGGGCACCTCCTTGCCAAATTCCCCCTTTGCCCCACTGACACTCTTATAAATCAGGGGTGATGCCCTTGAGCAGCCTTGATTGGCTCCCCACTCTGTACCTGACTCCGTTCAGCTGATCAGAAACTGACAGTTCTTGAAACCCATGAGCCCCTTTAAATATTCCATCCTCCCACTCCAAAAAGATCTTCATGTGTTTTTTGACTAATTTAATTGACCTCAATAGGGAGGAGAGTGGGATTCCTGTCCCACCCTCCCCCACCCCACCCCCGCCCTGGTTAACATTGCCAGCACTGGGAAAGGCACCTGTAACTGAAATGCCAGCCTGTGCAGCATTTTTGGGGCTCCCCGGCCTCCATTCCTGCCTTCGACAGCCCCAAAAGTTCAGCCTGTGGCGTCTCACAGACTCAGTGTGAAGGATAGGTGTAAAAGGTGGGTGTTAGAAAAGATACTTCAGAATTCGATATGGCAGGCTGCGTCAGCTTTTGTTTGAATAATATAGTCACAGAAAGATTTCCTGTTTCTTAAAGGCTAATTGACGAAAACCAAAATGTTTTTATTCTGTGTGTATAATTGGCCATTTCCCATGAATCCCAAATGCCAATTCGTCATTGTCGAATAATGCTGAACCATTGACACAGCAACACACAGGTTCCAGAAATTCATTCAAAGCTAATCCGAACATAATATCTGTTGCTTACATAAAGGGAACAGTCACATTCAGACTGGAGAGATGTTGATGGCAGGACAGTTGATAGTTGGAAAATAACTGGGTAACATTTCTTGAGGAAAATTCATAGAATATTAAAATTATTCTTGTAATGGTTGTTATTAAAAGAAAGCAAAATGACCCTGATAACATTCAGAAAAAGGAAATCAGGATACTCTTGGGGGAATGATCAAGTTCAACACTGTGGAATAAAGAGGGCCAGGAGCCCAGTCTACAACTTTAATAAGGCTAAATTCAAGAAAATGACAAAACAGCTGAAACAAATTGAAAACCCCCCAAAATCATTCATGACATAGTCGGATGCCATGATGGGATATCTGTAGGATGTTTCTAGATGCAGGAACTAAAATAGTCTGAATAGCCTCCAATAATCTATATTTAATTTGTAAATGTTTGTTCTTCTGAGCCTGTTTATCGCGTTACGTCAAACTCATTGAAGTCTGTATTATGATGTTTGGAATGATCAGGCTGGAAGGAAAAAAGCAATGCTCCATCAATGGAATGATGAACGAAAGGTTCTGAGCCAAAGCCTACTTAAGTGTAATAAGGATCACATTATAACCTTCCTGAAAATGAATTCTCATACTTTCAGAAGGAGTCTATCAATTCAATGCGTTCAAGTTTTCAGACGAAGGAATTTTCCCCCACACAAGATCAGATAGCAGGTTGTTCAACCTTGCCCGTCTTAGAGCGATGACCAAAGTATGGAAGGTCCTCATCAGGGAACTCCTCATGGCTGACGATGCTGCATTAACATCCCACGCAGAAGAGTGTCTGCAGAGACTCATCAACAGGTTTGCAGCTGCCTGCAACAAATTTGGCCTCACCATCAGCCTCAAGAAAATGAACATCATGGGACAGGACATCAGAAATGCTCCATCCATCAATATCGGTGACCACGCCCTGGAAATGGTTCAAGAGTTCACTTACCTGGGCTCAACTATCACCTGCAACCTGTCTCTCAATGCAAAAATCAACAAGTGCATGGGAAAGGGCTATGTCCAGACGGGCCAAGAGGATGTGGGAAAATGGCGCACTGCCACGGAACACAGAAGTCCGTGTCCTCAGTACCTTGCTCTATGGTAGCGAGGCCTGAACAATGTATGTCAGCCAAGAGTGACGTCTCAACTCATTCCATCTTCGCTGCCTCCAGAGAATCCTTGGCATCAGGTGGCAGGACCATATCTCCAGCGCAGAAGTCCTCGAGGCGGCCAACATCCCCAGCATATACACCCTACTGAGTCAGCGGTGCTTGAGATGGCTTGGCCATGTGAGCCATATGAAAGATGGCAGGATCCCCAATGGCGCATTGTACAGCGAGCTCGTCACTGGTATCAGACCCACCGGCCGTCCATGTCTGCTCTTTAAAGACGTCTGCAAACGCGACATGAAGTCCTGTGACATTGACCACAAGTCGTGGGAGTCAGTTGCCAGTGATCGCCAGAGCTGGCGGACAGCCATAAAGGTGGGGCTAAAGAGTGGCGAGTTGAAGAGATTTAGCAGTTGGCAGGAAAAAAGGCTGAAGCGCAAGGGGAGAACCAACTGTGTAACAGCCCCGACAACCAATTTTATCTGCAGCGCCTGTGGAAGAGTCTGTCACTCTAGAATTGGCCTTTATAGCCACTCCAGGCACTGCTTCACAAACCACTGACCACCTCTAGACACTTACCCATTGTCTCTTGAGACAAGGAGGCCAAAGAAGGAAAGATAACCTTCTTGAAAATGAATTATAATACCTTCAGAAGGAGTCTATCAATTCAATCAAAATTAATCCCGTGTTTTTCTTCTCATGCTCAACATAATGATTCACTTCCACAGGCAAGCTCTCTAGAAACCAAAAAATTGACCAAATGCATTAAGCAATGTGGGATAGCAGATAACATGGTGAAGAATAAGCTCTTTTACTATTGAGATATACACTGGAAATAAGATAATTACCACAGTAAGCTCTAACTTTCTCTAAACAACCGATAAGCAACATCTGCCAGACTTTGGAAGTGGAGGGATTCCTATGGGATTCTCCTGCTTATCCACAAGAACTTTGGTGGAAGAACAATGGAAACCCCAGAAACACAGTGTAAATATTATTTGTGTTGTTTTTACGGGGTTTCTGTGCCTCTTCTGTCTAAGTTATGTGGATGAGCAAGAGAACCTGCAAGAAAATTCACTTACCTTTTTATTCAGGAAGGAAGTCAAGGCCTTGGAGAGGATGCACAGAAGGTATACCAGCAATGAGGAATTATAGTTATGTGGGAGAGCTTAGAGAAGCTGAAATTGTTCTCTTAGAGCAGTGCAAGTTGAGGGGAGATTTGGTAGAGTTGTTCAAAACTGTGAAGGATTTTGATAGAGCAGACACAGATTTAAGATAATTGTCAAAAAAATCCAAAAGGGAAATGAGGAGAATTTCCTTTATGCAATCAGTTATGATTGTGAATGCACTTCCTAAAAGTTAGAGGAAGCAGATTCAATAGTAATTTTCAAAAGGGAAGTGGATATATACGTGAAAAAGAGAAATTTGCAAGGCTTTTTAAGAGAGTTTGGGAGTGGGACTAATTGATTAGTTCTTTCAAAGAGCCAGCACAGACATGATGGACAGAATGGCCTCCTTCTGTGCTGTATGATTCTATGGTTCTGAGTGCAAACTTTGAATAAAATTTATTCTAACGTAAAATGAAATTGTAACAAGAGCAAGCACAGCAAATTTTGCTGGATTATAAAATTTAACTTCACCTATCGTCTGTGTTTCAAGGTAATATAAGATCCAAGTTCTGACTACTCCCTGTAGTGTTACACTTTCATTTTGGACCAATGTCCACGTTGCAAAGTTTTACATAAAGCCTTCATTAATTCATTAATTTATTTATTTAGAGATACAGCACTGAAACAGGCCCTTCGGCCCACGAAGTCTGTGCCGACCAAGAACCACCCATTTAACTTCCCCAGTATAACAAAACAGCAAGAGGAGAAGTTTTTAAATAGGAAAAGGCCTTTAATATTTATTTATTTGTCAGGCTGGCTTTAGGGCATGTCTATTATTGGACAACATCACTATCAGACAGATGAAGTACCTGCCACAGCAGATTCACACCCCCTGGTGGATGAGTAATCCCAAACACTGTCACCTTCTCACAGTCCACAAACAAGCTTTTAAGCAGTTACATCTTTCTGGGCAGATAAGTAACCATCTATCCTTTAACTGATTAATTGCCAGATCAAACAGCCTGGCTTACGTTTCGCAGACTGCCTTGTCTCTGACATTCTCTTGTAAACAAGGAGACAAGAGAAATTCCACCTCCCAGAGTTTGACTCTGGTCATGCATATTTCCCTTAAATATAATTAAAGACAACAGTAAAGAAAAAGAATTCAAAGTCATACAATTTACATAACTATGAGTCACAGATGGTGGGAATCCTTGTCCAAGTAATGTGTGTTCCATCTGGACTGGCTGCTCCCAGCCATACAATACCAATTTAAAGTGATCACAACACAGGTTAGGTACAATCTTACATAAAGCACTATTAAAAAATATAAGAGGAAATTAGTGGATGAAAAATCACAGGTTGGGGGTGAGCTACTTTCCAATACATCGGGTGTGCTGAGGCACACGACAGAGTTATTTTATGCCCCAAAACCAGACATCTGATCAATTACTTCATTTTCTATATACCAGGATGCTTCAATGCAATTATTTATATTAAGGTTGTGCAATAATAAAGGGCTGATTTTCATTTTCCTACTGCTCCCTTTTTCAGCCTGAGTGGGGCATTTGCAAGAGGAAAATTAAAAACAAAAGAAAATTGCTTACACTCTGCCTGTTCAGTTTTTTTTCAAAGACCTCAAATTAGATGACGAGCACTCATGCCAGGAATGGGGCCTGGAGAATATATTCAACTGAAGTTCCTATGATATTGTAAGGATCCAAGCTCCACTTCCATGTCAGTGAACATTGCCACTGCTAGATCTCCAATATACTCACAAATCATGGGTCATACAGTTCGGGAAGCAGCCACTTGCAACACTACTTAATGGGATCATAATCTGACCAGGAAATGTAATGGCAGCATGTTCCTGAGACCCAGGAGTTAAATTTGGTCTCAAATTTTCTCCAACCAATGCGCTTTGCATTCTTCCGATCTCTTCCAATCCTTCCTTAGCTTACACCCTCACTCCTCACCACTAGGCTGTGAAATGTCTGGTGATTCCTCCTGTCCCTCCACATTTACAGGATTCTAGTAAATAAACCATGAGTACTCATGACTGGGTATTTGTATTGTGTTGCTTTAATATTGGCTCAGCCTGATCGCTTCTCACACCATCTTTTGTTAAAAAAAACAGCACTAGATATATTTACAAGTTCATTGGTGCAGGTTTCCAATTCATCATTATCTTTGATAAGCAGTGACATAGAAATCTAGTTTTCTATGAACATTGAGTCATTCACCTCAAATGATCTGCAAACAAAGTAGGATGAATTTGGAACATATCAATTGGTGCACATTTTCCCCTAAATCAAGAGGAGCATTTCCATTGGCTGTATACTGATGTAAGTCAATATCTTTTGTTCGAAGATTAAATTGTGTTGTTGCCTCTGCTATCACACAAGTCGTGTTTTTCTTAAATATGTTTATTTCAAACGAAAAGCATTTTCACTCTATTTCTGCATCAGTCTCCCAAAAATATCTAGCAACTGCTTGAGTAAACATTCCAATGTCAATCACATGGCTGACTCAATCTCTTAAAATGGAAATAGCATCTAATATTTGACTGAGCCCAACACCTGTTGTACATTATCTTTTTTCTGTGATAATAGAAAATAGATATAGCAAGATTAATGCAATGATGCTTTTGAATTTGTGTGCTGTCATGGCATGCATAATGTAAATGTGATGAGATCCTTGTTTAAAATTTAATAGAATTATGATCTGTCAGTCGAGGACTAAGTGTAGCTTCCAGGTTACATTTAACTCCACTGTAAGCCTGTCCACAACTTAGGCATTGGAATGGATTCTATGCATCAGCTCCAAATATAAGAACATAAGCAGTAGGAGCTGGAGTAGGCCATTTGGCCCTTTAAGCTTGCCCTGTCATTCAACAAGATCTTCGGCTGATCTTTTAACTCAACTCCACCTTACTGCACTATCCACATATCCCTTAATAACCACAAATCTATCAATCTTGGCTTGAATATACTCAAGGAGTGAGCATCCACAGCTCTCTGGGACAGAGTATTCCAAAGATTCACACTCCTTTGAGTGAAGAACTTTCTCCTCATCTCAGTCCTAAATGGCCAACTCCTTATTCTGAGACTGTGACCCTTGTTCTAGATTCCCCAGCCATGGAAAATATTTTCTCAGCATCTATTCTGTCAAGCCCCTTAAGAAGTTTCTATGTTTCAATTAGATCACCACTCATTCTTCGAAACTCAAGGGAATATATGCCTTCTCTACTCAATCTCTCCTCTGAGGGCTATTCCCTCATCCCAGGAACTAGTCTATTGAATCTTCATTGCACTCCCTCTAGGGCAAATATGTCCTTCCATAGGTAAGGAGACCAAAACTGTACACAGTATCTTGTTCATTGATTGTTCACTTCTTAGAAATGTATGAGTAAAGAAATAGAAAGATACCCTATGATCCTTTGTCTTTATCTGGTCATGTGAACAGATTTATAATGGTAGACTTTCTTCTTGCATGCTCCCAAATGGCACCTACGAGCATACAAACATACAAATTAGGAGCAGGAATAGGCCACTCGGCCCTTCGAGCCTGCTCTGCCATTCAATAAGTTCATGGCTGAACTGATGCCTCCACATTTCCACCTATCCCCGATAACCTCCCCCCCACCCCGCCACACCTTGCACCTGAACAATAGGTGTAATGCAAATGAAAAATGGACACAAACCCATCTCCACTGTTCTTCTCCTAAATAGTGCTGCATCCAAACTTTCTCTTTGGCTAATTGAATGTCTGCTGACTGCAGATAGATTCTCTAATAACACTGGGGGCAGATAGTTCTCATTAAAAAAAAGTGATGCTTTTGCTTCTTGACCTGCCATCCAGATGATATTTGTCTTAAGGACAGGCTAATATGGCTAAGAAATGCCTGTGCTTTTGAGCTTTGGAATTGATGAAAAGAGGTTTGGCTGATTCAGCACTTGTTGCAGAATGCAGTAGTCTTTTATATTTAAATACTGGAAGCATTCTTTAGTACGATGCCAAGTTCCCCTCTCCGTTTGCAACTTTTACAACATAAGTTACTTGGAGACAGACAAAAGGAAGCAATTTCAAGCACCCCCCCACCCCACCGCCCACAATGTTTATGTATCTCATGAGGCACCAGTAACTATATCTGTACCACAAGGCAAGAATACTGCTTTCCATCTGGTGTAAAAACAGAAGTCTCATGGTCAAACCACCATCCTTCTCCTACTCTTGTCCCACTCAAACTGCATACACTTAGTTGTTTTCTGTGGGAAGTTTGAGCACTGAACCTTTGGCATTGGTAGTTGTGCTTCCAGTGCATTCTGCCCAATTACTCCTGACAGCACTGGGAGAGGAAAATTAGGGTTAGAATTTAGCTTTCCTTCCATGTGGAGAAGGGAGGAATTAATTAACTTCAATAGGGGTTCAAATTAAGGTAGCACAAATGATGGAATCTGCATTGCAATATTCAGCAAAAAAACCAGAAAAAGTGTAAATACTTAGCAGGTCTGGAAGCATCTGTGGAGAGAGAAACAGTTAATGTTTCAGGTCAATCAACTTTCATAAAAACCTATGCCTCTTGTGAACCCAAAAAACTATTTCTCTACCACAAAGCAAGAATACTCTCTCCCACCTGGAGTAAAATGATTGACAACAAAAGGTCATTGGCCTCAAATATTAACTCTGTTTCTCTCTCTGCAGATGCTAAGTATTTCCAGCATTTCTATTTTTATTCAGATTTCCCGCATCTGCAGTATTTTTGTTTTTGTAACATTCAGTATCCATCCTTTGACATTGTATCTATCCACTTGAAATGTTTTGAAAAACAAACATTTATAAAATCACCATGATTTTTCTTATACCTTCACCCTATTCAAGATATGCCCCTGTGGAAAATATAGGAGTTGAATCATCACAGCTTATACCATCATCAGCCCTTCAGAACCCACCATGAAGCCTGGTCTTAGTCTATGCAATATGTGTTGAGGACAGCAGTTGATGGAGAAAGCAATGGTTGAACTGGAAGGAATGACGACTTCTTTAGGTCTATAATTTCTGCAGGAAGTTTACCAAAATAAGCAATTTATGGATGCGGACATTTAAAATAGCAGTTTGCAAGCTTGAAGACCCAAGTGGCAGACGATATCAGGTTTCTGTTGTGCAGTCAGGAACTGACCTTCATCGTACCCCAATCAGATTCACAAATGCCATTTTAAATAGTGAACCAAAAGGATCCAGCTAACAATTGATAAAATGTAATGTTCGCAGTTGTGAGAGTTGACTAAGCATGATGTATCAATGCATTCTCTTTGAAGGAGCTGCACAATTGTTATTATCTTGGTGCTGTACAGTACCCACTTTTCTATTCCATCAGAAATAGCTAATGCTTCAGACACTAAGGTCTCCAGGATAACATTTATTCTTTAACCAACACCACGAAAATAGTTTAAGCAATCATTTAGTTCATTGCTGTTTGTAGACCTTGCTGTCCATAAATTGGCTGCTACATTTTCCAGGACTAAAAGTTGAAAAAGTTCGAATTGGCTGTGAAGCACTTTAGGATGGGCTTGACAATGTGAAACGTAGTCATATAAATGCAAGTTCTTTCTTCCTTTAAGTAATCAATGAATAATAGAATGACAAATTTCCTCTGATAATACTATTGTTACTTGTGGCATGACATTTCATCTTTCAGAAAAGGAAGAGGAAGTAGCCAGCGTAGTGCAGGAAGGATAGGACTGACTATTTAATTCCATCCCCCTAAGGAGGATTGCTCCACTGCCAATCATCTTACTGGATGTTTGGAAGTTCTGTTGGCAATTAAACCTCCTAAACAAAGTGTGCTTTGGAGCTAAAACTGCTAGATTGATTTCATCTGCAATGGGCCAAGTGCTGTACCAGCTAAGGGAAATGCAGTGTTTAGCTATGCAGAAGACAAAAGAATCTTTGAGGTCAGTCACACTGTTTGGATTAATGTAATTCTTAAATTACTGTTCAGGCTATTGGTCCACTCCCACTCTTCATAAGCCTTGAGGAGTTGTGTTGTGCTTATTAGATATGTATCCAATTACTTTTCGTTGGGTTGGGTGATTGGCAACTTGTGGAAGGCAACATGATTCCTGTCAAAGTAATAGAACTTAAAAGGAAAATAAAATCACTAGTGTGCCATACATTGCCCTGTCCCCCCAAACCATCTTAGAATTGGAACCAGATTCTGATTCAGACTTCCATCCAGGAGTTATTCAATATAAAGTTACTTTACAATTTCTTTCCCTTGCTCACTCCCTTAGGCATTTTGTATGGTGCACTGAGGGAACAGAAAAATGAAAAAGAAATGTTGTTCTGATTCATTACATTAACTAATGAGAAGTTGAACCAGCAGCAATTGCAACTGTTATAAGGAGCATTCACAATCCACAGACTTTGGATCAGTGTGAAGTTGAAACTTCTACACCAATGCTCTACTTGAAATGTAAATTGGGTATGAAGCATTGAACAGACTGTGGAGTAGCAGATGGAATCTCACTCTGTTTTGCTCCAGTTGCGCTGAGGCTACCATTGTAGTGTAAATGATCCATTAATTGACTGCCAAATGCTTTAAAGGCATTCTGATAGCAGTGTTATGGGCACAATTCAGTGTGATGGATCACATTCTTTCCAATGCAATAGACCAAGTGGATTTAGATTCAGTCAAGTAACAAAGCCTGTATAACAAATGGATCTTACAGGGATTGGCAAAAGCTCACCAGGGCGAAGAGTTGTGGCTAACTTATCAACAACTTGTAATTGTATACAACAACAACTTGTATTTATATAGCACCTTTAACATAATAAAACGCTTTAGAGGTGGAAATGGGCGGTCTTAGTGACAGCACGAATATGTGGTTGAAAGCTTATTTCAGGGTCAAATATGACACCAAGCTGGCAAACAGTTTGGTTCAGCCTCGGATAGTTACCAGAGAGAGGGATGGAATTGGTGATGAGGGAGCAGAGTTTGTGGGGGAGTAACTACAATGTCGATAAATAATCCAAATTGCATCACAGAGGTGTAAACAAAATAGAATCACAGAATTACAGAATTGTCACAGTGCAGAAGGAGGCCATTCGGCCCATCGTGTCCGCACTGGCTCTTTGAAAGAGCAATTCCCTCAGTTCCATTCCCCCGCCTTCTCCCTGTAACCCTGCACATTCTTCCTTTTCATATAACAGTCTAATTCCCTTTTGAATGTTTCAATTGAATCTGCCTCCACCACACTCTCAGGCACTGCATTCCAGACCTTAACCACTTGCTGCGTGAAAAAGTTTTTCCTCATGTCACTTTTGCTTCTCTTACCAAATGCTTTAAATCTGTGCCCTCTCATTCTCAATCCTTTCACGAGTGGGAACAGTTTCTCTCTATCCACTCTGTCAAGACCCCTCATGATTTCTCAATTCTCAGCCTTCTCTTCTCCAAGAAAAACAGTCCTAAGTTCTCCAATTTATCTTCATAACTGAAGTTCCTCATCCCTGGAACCATTCTTATGAATCTTTTCTGAACTCTCTCCAATGCCCTCATGTTTTTTCCAAAGTGCAGCACCCAGAACTGGACGCATACTCCAGCTGAGGCCGAACTAGTACCTTGTACAAGTTCAACATAACTTCCTTGCTCTTGTACTCTATGCCTCTATTAATAAACCCCAGGATATAGTATGCTTTATTAACTGCTCTCTCAACCTGTCCTGCCACCTTCAGTGACTTATGCACGTAAACACCCAAGTGCTTCTACTCCTGCACCCTATTTAGAATTGTACCCTTTGTTTTATATTGTCTCTCCATGTTCTCTCCAATAGAAGCTGAATGAAAGAAGGAGGCATGACCAAATGCTTGGTCAAAGAGATGGGTTTCGAGGAGAGGAAGATGAAGAAGTGCAAAGATTTAGGCTGGGATTTTACTGAGCTCCCAAAGTCGGGTTCTGTGCGGGGAGGGCCAGAAGATCGCAGCGGCAGCGGCCCGCCACGGAGCTGGGATTGCTGGGCCCGATCTTCCCAGCAGTGACAAGGCTCTGTGGCAGCTCCTCCACGCTGCTCAGTGACAGCACCAACTTTAAATATTTAAATAAAGGCAATGAATCAATTTAGATACCATCCTCCGCGATCTTACCGGCTGGCCGGGATCTTCAATACGAAGGGCGGTACTCACGCGCCTTCACTTTCCCATCCAGAAAAGCTGGTGCCACTGAGGTGGGGAAGGTGTTATTTTAGGATTCTTAGTGCAGTGATGGGGCGGAAGGGGAGGACAGGGTCAACTCTGCATTTCTAGTGTGGGGGTGGGGAAGGTGTGCAGTTGTGGGGAGAGAGGTCAACTCAGCAGTTTAAGTGTTTTGTTGGGGGGAGAGGGCAACTATGCAATGTAAGTGTTTTGCGGGGGGGAACGGGGTGATAATTTATTTGTTGTGTAGTGGAGTGGGGTATGGGGTTCAACTCTGCACTTCTTGTGGCAGGTCTGGGAGCTCTTTAAAAATAGCACCAGCGCCTGTGAAGAGGCAGCTGACACTGTTCACAGCGTCGCTGAGGCTGCATCCACTATGGGATTGTTGGGGGGGGGGGGGGGGGGGGGGGGGAGAGGGGGGGCCGGCCTGCTCTGCATATTTAAATGAGCCTCTTTGTGCTAGATCGCAGCACGAGCGTGCGGCATGTAGCCCGAGCGTGCCTGCTGCCGGGATAAAATTCCGCCCTTAGAGTTGGACTTATAGAGAGTGGGACCTAAGTGGCTGAAGATATGTATGGTAATGGTGAGGCAAAGGTTAAGGGGATTGCACAAGAGGCTTGAGTCAGACGAATGAAGTATATTGTGGGGAGTCTGGACTTGAGGTTACAGAGATAGGGAGGAGCATGACCATGTATGGGATTTAAAAACAAGGATTAGAATGTTACTTATTTAAGAAAGGATATAATTGCATTGGAAGCAGTTCAGAGAAGGTTCACTTGACTGATTCCTGGGATGAAGGGGTTATTTTATGAGGAAAGGCTGAGCAGGTTCACAGAATCACAGAATTGTTACAGCACAGGAGGAGGCCATTTAGCCATTGCTAAAGGCATTGCCTTTCCTAATGAGCATTTCACCTAGTGCCACTCCTCCGCCTTCTCCCTGTAACCCTGCACATTTTTCCTTTTCATATAAAAGTCTAATTCCCTTTGGAATGCTTCAGTTGAACCTACCTCCACCACATTCTCAGTCAGTTCATTCCAGACCTTAACCACTCACTGAGTGAAAATGTTTTTCCTCATGTCGCTTTTGCTTCTTTTACCAATTACTTTAAATCTGTGCCGTCTCGTTCTCAATCCTTTCATGAATGGGAACAGTTTCTCCCTAACTACTTTGTCCAGATCCCTCATGATTTTGAATACCTCTTTCAATTCTCCTCCCAGCCTTCTCGTCTCCAAGGAAAACAGTCCCAACTTCTCCAATCTATCTCCAATGAAGTTCCTCATCCCTGGAACCATACTTGCAAATCTTTTCTGCACTGTCTCTAACACCTTCACATCCTTCCTAAAGCACGGCGCTCAGAACTGGCCTATACCCGTGGGAGTTTAGAAGAATGAGGGATGATCTGATTGATACATATAACATCTTGAGGGGACTTGACAGGATGGATGCTAAGAGGATGTTTCCCCTTGTGGGGGAGTCTAGAACTAGGAGACACGGTTTAAAAATTAGGCATCTCTCATTTAAGACTGAGATGAGGAGAATTTTTTTTCTCTCAGAAGGTTGTTTGTATGTGGATTTCCTTTCCCCAAAGAGTACTGGAGGTGGAGTCATTGAATATATTCAAGGCTGTTAGATTTTTGGTCGACAAGGGAGTCAAGGGTTATATGGGGCAGACAGGAAAGCAGAGTTGAGGCCACAATCAGATCAGCCTTGATCTTATTGAATCACAGAGCAGGCTGAATGACCTACTCCTGCTCCTTTTTTGGGGGCCTTGTATTCTTGTGTTAAGTTTGAGGCACTTGGGGATCAGGAACCAATGAGACAGGGTGATGGTTGAGTGGGACTTATTCTGGGACATGATATAGGACAGTGGAATTTTAGATGAATTAAGGTTCATGCAGGGTGGAGGATTGGAGACTGACCAGAAGAATATTGGAGTCTCGAGCCTTAGGGCTGGTAATTTCACAAGAGCTTCTTATTTAATTCAGAAAACTGGATATGGCTCAGCTTCCTGTATTGGTTATACTGAAGATAAACTGTACAGTTGGCAACATACTGTACTCTTGGTCCTTTTTTTTAATGTGAATACAGAAACTGTTCATATAAGTAAAATGTGGCATGCAACAAGTAAGATGGCCAAAAATAACTCTGTCAAATATCATGTAGTCCTGTTGTCCTGATTATAAGCAAAAATTCCTGAAAAACTATACTGTAGCAGATTGCAAGATCGAATAGTGAAGAGGACTTGGTGCTCTTCAGCTGCATTATACAAGCTCTGTTCTAAGTATTTATGTGTTACAAGAAATAGTCTGAAAGCACATAACATGAAGAAAAGCAGATTGTTAAACTGGGCCGTTAGAATAGAACAGAATCCATTCAAAGTAAAGTGAACTTAAATTAATCTCTAAGTACCATGTTACGACTAGGTGCGAAATGTGTCTAGGGGTCTTTTGCTGTTTTTACCTGGTCTTATTGTAGCAGGGTTTAATTTTGAAACACACCATTTTTTTTATCTCCCCCTTTGATGAATCTTTGTTCACAGCTTTCGAATTATAAGGCAATGAAACCAACACACCAGATTTTCTCCAGTTTAAAGGAGAGAAGTGAAATTTATTAAAACTTAGACTTATAGCCTAATACAGTTGATAACTATGGATATATGACACACCTACGCTAGCATGCACATGTGATATACAATTCCTGAGTTGCATTCTTACTGCGGTTAAAGCCACAGCTTGTTCTGTGTTTTGCATCAGGCCCCCGTCTTCAATGAGCGGATGTGCCCTGATTAACCCTACCGTTTCTCCTTTAGTTTCCAGCAGTCAGTTTTTAAATGCCCTGCCTATTACAGTGGAAGCACACAGGTCTCCGGGTCTCACTCTTGCTCACAGCACCTTCCTTTTTGGCTGGAGGGGGGCCTCCTGTGTTTCCTGCTTTCCTTTCTTTTCCAGGACTGCTTGGGCAGTATCCCCTTCCCACCCTTTGTCCTTTTCAGATTTGTGGGAGTGATTAGGAAAGGTTCTCCCCTGGGAAACCGACTTATAAATTAAGGAAAACTCATTGGCCAGAAGGGCCACTTGCCAGGCTCCCTGAACCCACTGCTCCTCTACATGGGTCTTTATTGGGAATGGGAGAGAGTTTTTAAATTTGTCTAACAGGATTACTTCTCTGAGAGTCTCATAGCTGAGTTGTATTTTTAAAGCCCTCAGCCACTGGTCAAAAGCCAGCTGCTTACTTTTTTCAAACTCCAGATAAGTTTGATTGGCTTGCTTTTTAAGGGTTCTAAACTTTTGGCGATAGGCTTCAGATACTAATTCATATGCCCCGAGGATAGCATTTTTGGTCAGTTCATAATTTGATGAACTCTCATCTGGCAACAAGGAATAAAGCTCATGGGCTTCTTTGGTTAGTTTTCTTTGCAATAAGAGAGACCAGGTCTCAGCTGGCCATTTTAGCTGCCTAGCCAGTTTCTCAAAAGACACAAAAAATGCTTCCATATCTTTCTTATTGAATTTTGGAATTAATTGAGCGAGTTTTAGCAATCTTGTACCCAGCCCTGAATTGTGCTCTTCTATATTGACCATGCTTTCACTAGGGTTAATCTGTCGCCCTCTAGCTAACTCAAGCCACTTCAGTTCTCTCTCTTCGGATTCTTTCCAGAATATTCTTTCTCTCGCTCTCTCTCTCCTGCCTTTCATTTTCTTCACTTTCCCTTTGGAAGGCTCTCTCTTTCTCCCTCTGCTGCCTCTTTCTCTCTTTTTCCTCTAATTGAAGTTTCCTTTGTTCCAATTGTAACTTTGTTAGCATTACCCTCTCTGATTCTGCTTCTGACCGTGCCTCTGCTTCTTCAGATTCCAGGGAAAAATGGTTGGCCACTAGCCTTAGGAGTTCAGACCTCCTCGCCTTGCCACGTACAGTGATCCCACACTGCTCAGTCCATTTTTCTCAACTCCTCCATAGACAGTGCTTTTAACTTATCCCTAGTTACTTAATCCTGGCTTGGAGAGCTACTTGCTTCTGTTGCAGACATCTTAGTTTTCAGTCACACACAACCACAAGAAAACCTGTATTGATTTTTTGCTCTTTTTGATTGGGAACAATTTGGCTTCCCACTTCCAATTTCATTTGTTCATCTGTAAGTAAAATTCTGGATGCTAGCGCCCACGTTTCTGTTACGACCAGGTGAGAAAGATGTCAAGGGATCTTTTGCTGTTTTCACCTGATCTTATTGTAATAGGGTTTAATTATTAAACACACCATTTTTTTAGCTCCACCTTTGGCGAATCTTTGTTCACAGCTTTCCAATTATAAGGCAAAGAAACCAACACACCAGGTTTTCTCAGGTTATAGAGTCATAGAGAGATACAGCACTGAAACAGGCCCTTCGGCCCACCCAGTCTGTGCCGATCAACAACCACCCAATTATACTAATCCTACATTAATCCCATATTCCCTACCACATCCCCACCTTCCCTCAATTCTCCTACCACCTACCTACACTAGGGGCAATTTACCTTGGCTAATTTACCTATCAACCTGCAAGTCTTTGGCTGTGGGAGGAAACCAGAGCACCCGGCGGAAACCCACGCGGTCACAGGGAGAACTTGCAAACTCCACACAGGCAGTATCCAGAACTGAACCCGGGTCGCTGGAGCTGTGAGGCTGCGGTGCTAACCACAGGTTTAAAGGAGAAAAGTGAAATTTATTAAAACTTAGACTTAAACTCTAATACGGTTGACGCCTACGGATATACGACGTGCCCACGCTAGCATGCACATGCGATACACACATGCAGATGGGGGCAGAAAAGAGAAGAAGAAATTATAAGGTGAAAGGTTTGAGGCAGTCTCTAACGGGAGTTTTTTTTACTGTGCTTTGAGCTCACTTGATTGTAGGTAGTCTTGCCATTCGTTGGGGCCCAGTGTTCTTCTTAAACCTTGTTCACATAGGAAACTTTTCTCTCTTTGAGGTTCACGTGTTTTCACAAGATTCAGTCTCGTGGGAAAGAGATGGAGGCAGGCAGGACTGGAGCTTCAGCTTCAGTTCCAGGAACACACAGCTTTCTGTGTTCAAATCCCTTGTTGGAAGTTCAAATCTCAACAGCCAGCTAGTCATGTGACTAAAACTGGTATTGACCTCTTCTTCGGTGTTTGTGGATTCTGCTATCTTAGCAGTCAACCTGGAATGCTAGCTCCCCCCACCTTCAATGTCTGGTAATCAAAAGTTCATTGTTGGTTGAATGGGTCAGGGCATGATCCTTAGTCCCTTGTTCCAACTCTGCTAATTACTATGCAAATGTATTTCTAGTCAGGGACTTGCAATTTTAAGCTTTAATGTTCATATGGCGAAATCATTTGTGCCTCAGTCTTGGCAGGTGGGGGGCTTGCCTGACAACCATAATAAATAATTTCTCTTTCGAGGACTGTAACTCCTGTTAGGCGTGACACCCAAAGTGGACTGAGTTCTTCCAAATTCATTAGCTGGGCAGTCCTGCTAAATCTATGGTACAAGTGGACAGTGACTTTGATGAACTGACGCCACTTAGTATTTCAGCAAGTAAAGTGGTAGTCACAGGCATTCCTTTGACTTTTTACTTGTTGCAGTATAAAAGAATGAGCTTGAATTGATACAGTGCATTGTCACATCCTCAGAATATTCCAAAGCACTTCATATCCAATCATTTGCAACCCTTTTTGGAATGTAAGCAAATTCAAAGTTCACATCACAGAGAGCAAATGGGCCAAATGACTATTTAAATAATTTTGGTTAATGTTAGTTGAGGGAAGAATCTTCTGTTTGTCTTGTACTACCATCAGATATTTTACATTAACCTTAGCAGGTAGAAAAGGGCAGGATTTAATAACTCATCTGAAAGGCAAAAGAGTAACTTTCATGTCCCTACTAGGCAGTAGATAACCCAAAAGAGCACAACTGATTGAAATCAACTTATTGTTTAATTCCCGCCTCTTCTGATTTTGGGGCAGATCTTCACATAGGTTGCCAGAGCTCTGCCAAAACAGACAAGAGGCTCATGTATATGTCAATTGAAACCAGGTGCTGTAGTTATGATGGCCAATGCTATTTTCAACTCTATCTGTGGTTTATCAGCAGTTTGGGTCAGGAGTGGGACTTGAACCCACAACCCTCCGACTCAAGGCAAAAGTGCTATCAATTGAACTAAGCTAATGCAATAGTACAGCTGGAATTACTTTCATTTGCAGTCATATTCTGGCATGTCAAGCTATATGCCTCAGTGCCAATAAATGTGGGTCCTGGGGTGTTAATAGTTGTGGATGAAATGCCTCAGGCAATGTTACACTTGTACTTTTTGGCCCCCAATGAACATTATTGTCCTCATTAAAATTGTACAGCAGTATTGAGAATATTGTTACCTCTAGACTATTGTAAACCACTCGTGGCCAGCCTCCCACATTCTAGTCTCAGTAAACTTGAGGTCATCCAAAACCCATCTGCCCTTGTTCTTACTCGCACCAAGTCTTGTTTACCTGCTACCCCTGTGCTCGCTGACTTACAGTGGCTGTGTTAAGTAACGCCTCGATTTTAAAATTCTTATCCTTGTTTCAAATCCCTCTCGAAGGCCTGGCCTCTCCCTGTCTCTGTAATCTCCTCCAGCACCACAGCCCTCTGAGACATCTGCATTCATTTAATTCTAGCCTCTTGAGCATCCCAAATTTTAATTACCCTGTCATTGGTGGCCGTGCCTTCAGCTGCCTAGGCCCTAATCTCTGGAATTCCCTCCCTAAACCTCTCGATCTCTAACCCGCTTTCCTCTTTTAAGATGCTCCTTAAAACCTATCCCCTTGACCAAGCTTTTGGTCATCTACCCTAACATCGCCTTCTGTGGCTCAGTGTTGAATCTTGCTTTATAATGCCCCTGTGAAGTGCCTTGGGATGTTTTATTATGTTAAAGGCACTATATAACTACAAGTTGTTTTTTTGTTGTTGTTACCCATCCTCACCTTGTATGGTGCAATTTAACTGGTCGTAGCAATCAGAAATGATGGAGGAAAATACAGGCATGAAGCAAAAATTTTCCAAAATGCAAAAATTTTAGATTATATAAAAAGTAAAAAGAACAAATACAAGTGTCGGTAGGGGAACATTTAGGGAATATTGATCATAGTAGCATAGGTTTAGCTTAGCTATTGAAAAGGACAAGGAGCAATCTAGAGTAAAAATAATTAATTGGAGGAGGCCCAATTTCAGTGGGATGAGAACAGATCTATCCCAGGTGAATTGGAATCAAAGAGTGGCAGGCAAAACTGTAAAATAACAATGGGCTGCCTTTAAAGAGGAGATGGTTCAGGTACAGTTGTGGTACATTCCCAAAAGATAGGGAAACAAAAGCCAGAGCTCCCTGAATGAAGAAAAGGATAGCGAGTAAGATGAAGCTGTAAAAGGGGCCATATGACAGATGTCAGGTTGATAAATCAAATAAGAACCAGGCTAAATATAGAAAGTTCAGGGGAGAAATGGAAAAGGAAATAAGAGAGGCAGAGAGAGAGTATGAGAACAGACTGGCAGCTAACATAAAAGAGAATCCAACAGTCTTCTATAGACATATAAATAGCAAAAGATGGGGGGAGAAGAGCACTCAGAGTGGGGGAGAGAGGACCCGGAGACAGACAGCAGCACCTAAAAGAGCAGGAGAGGAGAGGATCCAGACAGATACAGATAGCAGTGCATAAAAGAGCTATCTAAACCAATCCAGTCTGTAGCTCCAGAGCGGACCAACTGTGTTCTGAGAAAAATCAAAGTGTGGCATCACAGTACAACAGGTAGTTGATTGCTTGGTGAGTATTTTTCTCATCTATCTTTCAAAACGTGAGTATTTTTTGTCATTGCAAGACTTTACTAATAGTAGGACAGTTTACTAATAGTAGAAAAGCTTATTAGATTGGCTGGTGAGTATTTCCTATTTATCTTAACTGGGGAATTTTAATTGGGGTAAGTAAAACATTTATTGAAATATTAAGAATTTAGACAGGCAGGACTGGAGGCATTAATTAAAATTTAATTAGTAAAATAATTAATTAATTAAACACTAAAGATGGCAGGGCAGGTGATGTGTGGCAGCTGCAGAATGTGGGAGCTCGTGGACACCTATGTGATCCTAGGCAAACACATCTGTAGTAACTGTGGTCTACGTAGATACCAATGACATAGGTAGGACGAGGAAAGAGGTTCTGCTCAGAGAGTATGAGTAGCTAGGGGCTAAATTAAAAAGCAGAACCTCAAAGGTAATAATCTCTTCAAATTCCACACAGCCCAAAACTTATTTACCTCCTCAAATGCGACAAGGCTTCATCCCCAGCCTGTAGCCCAATGTTACAAATGGTTCAGACCACTAGTGAGGCTCCACATTGTGTCATTTGCTGTTATAAGCTTAGCATTGGTAGCTCCACATGATCTTCAGCAGGTGCCGTTCTAAAAGCAGCACCTCCAGCATTGCTGAGTTACATTTGCTTTATGACCGTGACGACTAAACTGTTGGGACAGAAAGAAAATAAAAGGTTAAGAACTCCTTTCTGACTTGTTGTGCATGAATTTCATGGTCCCCAAACTGAAACAATTAATTTCAATTGTGGATGTCTTGGAAAACTAAAAGACAACTGTCAAAATTATTTGCAATTTTAAAATAGAGCCAAATCTAGCTTTGAATCGAAACATTTAGAACCAACACACAGCAATAACCTTACAAATGCATAATTTAGGTCATGTAATAAAGTTTAAAATATATTTACCTAGTTTCTCCTCTCTTGTCCAATCTGAACTTTGCTACACCGGTAATGGCAAAGAAAATGAGAGTTTGGATCTAGTTTCCTGCCCAAAATAAATCACTGGATTAATATTTTGTCAAATGCTGCAACACGTTTGCAAATTTGCTGCTCTTTCTGCAGAGATTTATTTATTTGTATTATAAATTGACTTTCTTTTATCCTTGAAAATATGACCTTTTCCTAAGTCCAGTTCAACTATGGCACCAACAGGGAAAGGTTCATCACTGAAAATAGTTTGGCTCAAGGGACACAACAATATCAGTTGAAATATGCAGCCCACAACTTACACTGCAAACACATTTTGCATTCTCCCCAATATCTGCAAAAATTGCAGATATCAGTTCAAAATAGTGTAAGTTTCGACAGATTACATCACAGCCCTGCAATGTTTGACTTCCATTTGATTTTATTTAGAGATACAGCACTGAAACAGGCTCTTCAGCCCACCGAGTCTGTGCCGACCATTAACCACCCATTTATACTAATCCTACACTAATCCATATTCCTACCACATCCTCACCTATCCCTATATTCCCCTACCACCTACCTATACTAGGGGCAATTTATAATGGCCAATTTACCTATCAACCTGCAAGTCTTTTGGCTGTGGGAGGAAACCAGAGCACCCGGAGGAAACCCACACAGATACAGGGAGAACTTGCAAACTCCACACAGGCAGTACCCAGAACTGAACCCGGGTCGCTGGAGCTGTGAAGCTGCGGTGCTAACCACTGCGCCACTGAGTTTAGGAAACAGAATGACAGAACACCAACAAATTATTGGAGCCTCAACGTGATAAGTTAGTCAATATAAGGTTAGTTCATAAAATAATAAGGAATTGCCATATCTATTAAATCAAGCTCTAATAGATCATTCAATTTCAGCTTTTTCTGTAACTTGGCTGAAAATTCCATGAATCGTATCAACCAGCTGCAATCCTTACGTATACCGACAAGGGGGTTGAATATTTTTGTTGGCAGAATTTTATGCAAATAAATAATTTCTCACCCTAATAAAGCTTTCTATTTAAATAGCTATCATTCTAAAAGGCTTTCTGTAAGATAATGGTACAACACAAAGGTTTCTGTAATTATACAGTGCCATCCAGTCAAACGGCTGCTGTTAAAAGCATTTAGTTCTTAAGTTTATTTAAATTGGACACCTTTTATCATATCTAGTAATTACTGCATGGAAAGCATTACTCCTGGGGGAGAGGGTGCCAAGTAGAATTGTTATTAAATTCAATAAGATTTTTTTCCAAGAAAAATAAAACAAAAATCCCCACTTTAAAATAGGTGGAGACACAGAATTTTAATTGGTGCTACATGGGAACATAGCAACAGAAATAGGCCATTTAGCCCCTCAAGTTTTTTATATCAGTCATGGCTGTTGTGTGACTTAAGTCCCTAAACTCACCTTTGCCCAAAATTCCTTAAACCGTAGGCTAACAAAAGCCTATCAATCTCAGTTTTAAAATTTACAATTGATCTAATTCAATTGTCATTTGCGGAAGAGAGTTCCAAACTTCTACCACCCTTGAAGAAATGATTCCTAATATCACTCCTGAAAGGTCTGGCTCTAACTTTTTGACCATGGCTCTAGTTCTCGGCTTCTCAATTAGCGAAAATATTTTCCTTCAATTGACCCTTAAGTTTTACCCTTAATAGCTTGAAAACTTTGACCAAACCACCCCTTAAACTTTTACATTCCAGGGAATAGAACCCTAGTTTGTTTAATTTCTCCTCATAGCTTAACCCTTGCAGCTCAAGTATAATTCTAGTAAATCTATGCTGCACTCCCTCCAAGGCTAATATATACTTCCTAAGGTGTGGTGCCCAGAACTGCTCACAATACTCCAGCTGTGGTACACCAGAGCTGAAACATGACTTCTACCCCCTTATATTCTATTTCTCTACAGATGAAAATCAGCATTGTGTTCGCCGTTTTGATTATTTTCTGCACCTTTTCATGACATTTTAACGATCTATGTACCTGGACCACCAAGCCTCTTTGGACCTCCACTGTTTCTAGCTCTTCACCATTTAGAAAGTATCCTGTTCTATCCTTTTTAGATCCAAAGTGGATTACCTCATATTTGTCTACTTTGAAATCCATTTGCAATAGGCTTGCCCACTTACTCAATCTATCAATATTTCTTTGTGCTTCACCATGGCTCAATAGAAGTACTTAAGAAATTGTTGGTGGAATTTTAATTAAACACTATATATTTATGAAAGTCTGGATTAAAGACCATCCAATTATATTGATCAGTTAACATTAGTCCTAACCATACTTTAATGAATCAGAACTGGACCTACGTCTGGAAACCATAGCTATTAAAAGTATTTAATGTGGGTTATTATCATAGAATAAAATCATAGAATGATACAGCACAGAAGGAGGCCATTTAGCCCATCGTGCTTGTGCCGGCTCTTTGAAGCAGTTTAATTAGTCCCACTCCCCCACTCTTTCCCCTGTAATTATTTTCCTTTCAGTTATTTATTCAATTCCCTTTTGAATGTTACTATTGAATCTTCTTCCAGTACCCTTTCAGGTCGTGCATTCCAGATCACAACAAATCACTGCCAGAAAAAATATTTTCTCATGTCACTTCTGTTACTTACAGTTCTTCTGTAGGTTAAAGATGTTATTGTTGCATACTGTGCCAATGTTCTTTATTTATTCATAGGATATGGGAGTCACTGACAAGGACAGCGTGTATTCCCATCCCTAATTACTATTGAGAAGGTGGTGGTGAGGTGATTTCTTGAACCATTGCTATCTGTGTGGTGTAAGTACACTCACAGTACTGTTGGGTAGGGAGTTCTAGGATTTTGACCTAGTGACAATGAAGGAACGGCGATATATTCCCAAGTCAGAATGTTGTGAGACTTGAAGGAGAACTTCCAGGTGGTAGTGTTCCCTTGTCCCTGCAGCCATTATTCTTTTAGATAGTAGAGGTTGTAGGTTTGGAAGGTGCTGTCAAAGAAGCCTTGGCAAGTTGCTGCAGTGCATTTTGTCAATGGTACAAACTGCAGCTTGCATACTCCACTGATGGTGGAGGGAATGAATGTTTAAGGTGACGAATGGAGTGACAATCAAGTTGGGTGCTGTGTCCTGGATAGTGTCAAGCATCTTGAGCATTGTTGGAGTTGCACTGATCCAGTCAAGTGGAGAGAATTCCGTCACACACCCGACTTCTGCCTTTTAGATGCTGGAAAGTATTTGGGGAGTCAGGAGGTGAGTTGGTCATCACAGAATTTCGAGAGGGTGCAGAGGAGATTCACCAGGATGTTGCCTGGGCTGGAGCATTTCAGCTATGAAGAGAGACTGGCTCGGCTAGGGTTATTTTCCTTAGAGCAGAGAAGGCTGTGGGTAGACCTGATTGAGGTGTGCAAAATTATGAGGGGCATAGATAGTGTAGATAGGAAGAAGCTTTTTCCCTTAGCGGAAGTGTCAATAACCGGGGGAATAGATTTAAGGTAAGGGGCAGGAGGTTTAGAGGGATTTGAGGAAAAATGTTTTCACCCAGAGGGTGGTTGGAATCTGGAACACACTGCCTGAAGGGGTGATAGGGGCAGGAACCCTCACAACATTAAAGAAGTATCTAGATGAGGACTTGAAACGCCATAGCATACAAGGCTACGGGCCAAGTGCTAGAAAATGGGATTAGAATAGATAGGTGCTTGATGGCCAGCATGGACACGATGGACCAAAGGACCTGTTTCTGTGCTGTATAACTCTATGACTCTATGAGAATTTGCAGCCTCTGACCTGCTTTTGTAGCCACAGTATTTATATGGCTGGTCCAGTTAAGATTCTGGTCAATGGTGACCCCAGGATGTTGATTGTGGGGGCTTCAGCAATGGTAATGCTGTTAAATATTGGGAGGAGCTGGTTAGAATTTCTCTTGTTGGAGATGGCGTTTGCCTGACACATGTGTGGCACAAATTTTACTTGGCACTTATCAGCTCAAGCCTAAGTGTTGTCCAGGTCTTGCTGCACACAGGCATGGACTGCTTCAGTATCTGAGGATTTGCAAATGGAACTGAATTTTGTGCAATAATCAGCAAACATCCTACTTCTGACTTTTTGATGGAGGAAAGGTCATTGACGAAGCAGTTGAAGATGGCTGGGCCAAGGACACTGTGTTGAGGAAGTCCTGCAGCTGAGATGATTGACGCCCAACAACCACAACCATTTTCCTTTGTATTAGATATGAGTCCAGCCAGTGGAAAGTTTTCTCCCTGATCCCCATTGACTTCAATTTTACTAGGGCTTCTTGATGCCACAATCGGTCAAATGCTGCATTGAAGTCAAAGGCAGTCACTCTCACCTCAACTCTGGAATTCAGCTGTTTTGCCCATGTTTGGACCAAGGCTATAATGAGGTCTGGAGCCAAGTGATCCTGGCAGAACACAAACCGAGCATTCATGAACAGTTTATTGGCGAGTAAGTGCTGCTTGATAGCACTGTTGCCAATATCTTCCATCACCTTGCTGATGATTGAGAGCAGACTGATGGGGTAGTAACAGGTCGGATTGTATATGCCTTGCTTTTGTTGGACAGGAGATATCTGGGCAATTTTCCACTTTGTTGGGTAGTGGCGCAGATAGTTCTGGAGTACAATTCTTCAACACTACAACCAGGATGTTGTTAGGTCCCATTGCCTTAAATGTATCTAGTATGCTCAGCCATTGCTTAATACCATGTGGAATGAATTGAATTAGCTGAAGACTCTCATCTGTGATAGTTGGGATCTCAGGAGGAGGCCAAAATGGATCATCCACTCATGACTTCTGCCTAAAGATGGTTGCAAATGCTTCAGTCTTGTCTTTTGCACTCATGTACCGAGCTCCCCCATCATTGAGGATGGGATGTTCAGGATTCTCCTCCTCCCATTAGTTGTCTAATTGTTCACCACCATTCATGACTGGATGCGGCAGGGCTGCAGAACTTTGATCTGATCCATTAGTTATGGGACCGTTTAGCTCTATGTATAATATGCTGTTTCTGATGTTTAGTGTACATGTAGTCCTGTGTTGTAGCTTCATCAGGTTGGCAGGTCATTTTTAGGTATGCCTGGTGCCGCTCCTGGCATGTTCTTCTATACTCCTCATTAAACCAGAGTTGATCCCCTGGTTTGATGGTAATGGTAGACAGAGAAATATGCCTGGCCATGAGATTATGTGGCACAGTACAATTCTGCTGCTGCTAATGGCCCACAGAGCTTCATGGGTGCCCAGTTTTGAGCCACTATCCATCTATTCCATTTCGCATGCTAGTAGTCCCACACAGCAAGATGGAGGGTGTCTTCATTGTGAAGGCAGAACTGCATCTCTGCAAATTATATATAATTATACATTTTTAAAATGCTTCATTATCTATGCTCTCATTTCAGAAATTGTCCAGTTATATAACTGAATTGGGTAGGAAAATTATTATGCATAAAATATATCTTAACTCATTATGAATGATAAACTATTATCAACTTAATACTTTAACTCCATTTCTCGCTCCACAGATGCTGCCTGATTAATAACCATTTTCAGCATTTTCCATTTCTATTTCAGATTTCCAGCATCTGCAGTATTATTTTGTTAACTCATTTTGATTTGAAATCCTGCCTGCAGGGGGCCATTTTGAAAAAAAAGTCATGTTTAAATTGATCATCGCTGAAGAATGCTATGACAAATTTCTAAGAAACTTGTATCAGTTAATGCACATCATTACTGTATATATTTCAGCACTGCTCAACACTCACTCAGTTCATCCAGTTCCAAAAAGCAATAGTATTTGTACAAAGGGTCAAGTGGGTGCAATGAGTTCCAAGATCTTTTATAGTAAACACACTTAGATTTGTAACAAAGAAAATAAACAGCTGATTAGAACATGTGAGATGCTTGTGCGAATTCTGTGTTTAGAATTAATACAAATCGCTGCTAATATTTTCTTCTTCTTTGGCCTCCTTATCTCGAGAGACAATGGATAAGCGCCTGGAGGTGGTCAGTGGTTTGTGAAGCAGCGCCTGGAGTGGCTATAAAGGCCAATTCTAGAGTGACAGGCTCTTCCACAGGTGCTGCAGAAAAATGTGTTTGTCGGGGCTGTTACACAGTTGGCTCTCCCCTTGCGCTTTTGTCTTTTTTCCTGCCAACTGCTAAGTCTCTTCGACTCGCCATACTTTAGCCCCGCCTTTATGGCTGCCCGCCAGCTCTGGCGAACGCTGGCAACTGACTCCCACGACTTGTGATCAATGTCACAGGACTTCAGGTCGCGTTTGCAGACGTCTTTAAAGCGGAGACGTGGACGGCCGGTGGGTCTGATACCAATGGCGAGCTCTTTGTACAATGTGTCTTTGGGGATCCTGCCATCTTCCATGCGGCTCACATGGCCAAACCATCTCAAGCGCTGCTGACTCAGTAGTGTGTATCAGCTGGGGATGTTGGCCACCTCGAGGACTTCTGTGTTGGAGATACTGCCACCTGATGCCAAGTATTCTCCGGAGGCAGCAAAGATGGAATGAATTGAGACATCGCTCTTGGCTGACATACGTTGGCCAGGCCTCGCTGCCATAGAGCAAGGTACTGAGGACACAGGCTTGATACACTCGGACTTTTATGTTCCATGTCAGTGCGCCATTTTCCCACACTTTCTTGCCCAGTCTGGACATAGCAGTGGAAGCCTTTCCCGTGCGCTTGTTGATTTCTGCATCTAGAGACAGGTTACTGGTGATAGTTGAGCCTAGGTAGAATTAGAATTAGAATTAGAATTAGAACATTACAGCGCAGTACAGGCCCTTCGGCCCTCGATGTTGCGCCGACCATCTGACCTACACTATTCCATTTTCATCCATATGTCTATCCAATGACCACTTAAATGCCCTTAAAGTTGGCGAGTCTACTACTGTTGCAGGCAGGGCGTTCCACGCCCCTACTACTCTCTGCGTAAAGAAACTACCTCTGACATCTGTCCGATATCTTTCACCCCTCAACTTAAAGCTATGTCCCCTCGTGTTTGCCATCATCATCCGAGGAAAAAGACTCTCACTATCCACCCTATCTAACCCTCTGATTATCTTGTATGTCTCTATTAAGTCACCTCTCCTCCTCCTTCTCTCTAACGAAAACAACCCCAAGTCCCTCAGCCTTTCCTCGTAAGACCTTCCCTCCATACCAGGCGACATCCTAGTAAATCTCCTCTGCACCCTTTCCAAAGCTTCCACATTCTTCCTATAATGCGGTGACCAGAACTGCATGCAATACTCAAGGTGCGGCCTCACCAGAGTTTTGTACAGCTGCATCATGACCTCGTGGCTCTGAAACTCGATCCCCCTACTAATAAAAGCTAACACACCATATGCCTTCTTAACAGCCCTATTAACCTGGGTAGCAACTTTCAGGGATTTATGTACCTGGACACCAAGATCTCTCTGTTCATCTACACTACCAAGAATCTTCCCATTAGCCCAGTACTCTGCATTGCTGTTATTCCTTCCAAAGTGAATCACCTCACACTTCTCCGCATTAAACTCCATTTGCCATCTCTCAGCCCAGCTCTGCAGCCTATCTATGTCCCTCTGTAACCTACAACACCCTTCGACACTATCCACAACTCCACCGACCTTCGTGTCATCCGCAAATTTACTAACCCACCCTTCTACACCCTCATCCAGGTCATTTATAAAAATGACAAACAGCAGTGGCCCCAAAACAGAACCTTGCGGTACACCACTAGTAACTAAACTCCAGGATGAACATTTGCCATCAACCACCATCCAAAGCTCTAAATCACCTTCAACCCCATACTTCCGTATTTTCTGCAATAGCCTACCGTGGGGAACCTTATCAAATGCCTTACTGAAATCCATATACACCACATCCACGGCTTTACCCTCATCCACCTGTTTGGTCACCTTCTCGAAAAACTCAATAAGGTTTGTGAGGCACGACCTACCTTTCACAAAACCGTGCTGACTATCGCAAATGAACTTATTCTTTTCAAGATGATTATAAATCCTATCTCTTATAACCTTTTCCAACATTTTACCCACAACCGAAGTAAGGCTCACAGGTCTATAATTACCAGGGCTGTCTCTACTCCCCTTCTTGAACAAGGGGACAACATTTGCTATCCTCCAGTCTTCTGGCACTACTCCTGTCGACAATGACGACATAAAGATCAACAACAACGGCTCTGCAATCTCCTCCCTGGCTTCCCAGAGAATCCTAGGATTAATCCCATCTGGCCCAGGGGACTTATCTATTTTCACTCTTTCCAAAATTGCTAACACCTCCTCCTTGTGAATCTCAATCCCATCTAGCCTAGTAGGCTGTATCTCAGTAATCTCCTCGGCAACATTTTCTTTCTCTACTGTAAATACTGACGAAAAATATTCATTTAACGCTTCCCCTATCTCCTCTGATTCCGCACACAACTTCCCACTACTATCCTTGATTGGCCCTGTTCTAACTCTTATCATTCTTTTATTCCTGATATACCTATAGAAAGCCTTAGGGTTTTCTTTGATCCTATCCGCCAATGACTTCTCGTGTCCTCTCCTTGCTTTTCTTAGCCCTCCCTTTAGATCCTTCCTGGCTAGCTTGTAACTCTCAAGCGCCCTAACTGAGCCTTCACGTCTCATCCTCACATAAGCCGCCCTCTTCCTCTTGACAAGCGCTTCAACTTCTTGAGTAAACCACGGCTCCCTCGCTCGACAACTTCCTCCCTGCCTGACAGGTACATACTTATCAAGGACACGCATTAGCTGCTCCTTGAATAAGCTCCACATTTCGTTTGTGCCCATCCCCTGCAGTTTCCTTCCCCATCCTACACATCCTAAATCTTGCCTAATCGCGTCATAATTTCCTTTCCCCCTGCTATAATTCTTGCCCTGCGGTATATACCTGTCCCTGCCCATTGCTGAGGTAAACCTAACCGAATTGTGATCACTATCGCCAAAGTGCTCACCTACATCTAAATCGAACACCTGGCCGGGTTCATTACCCAGTACCAAATCCAATGTGGCATCGCCCCTGGTTGGCTTGTCCACATCCTGTGTCAGAAAACCCTCCTGCACACACTGGACAAAAACAGACCCATCTAAAGTACTTGAACTATAGTATTTCCAGTCAATATTTGGAAAGTTAAAGTCCCCCATAACCACTACCCTGTTACTCTCGCTCCTGTCGAGAATCATCTTCGCTATCCTTTCCTCTTCATCTCTAGAACTATTCGGAGGTCTATAGAAAACTCCCAACAGGGTGACCTCTCCTCTCCTGTTTCTAACCTCGGCCCATACTACCTCAGTAGACGAGTCCTCAAACGTCCTTTCTGCCGCTGTAATACTTTCCTTGATTAACAATGCCACACCCCCCCCTCTTTTACCCTCTTCTCTGTTCTTACTGAAACATCTAAATCCCGGAACCTGCAACATCCATTCCTGCCCCTGCTCTACCCATATCTCTGAAATGGCCACAACATCAGGATCCCAGGTACCAACCCATGCTGCAAGCTCACCCACCTTATTCCGGATGCTCCTGGCGTTGAAGTAGACACACTTTAAACCAAGTTCTTGCTTGCCAGTGCCCTCTTGCGTCCCTGTAACCTTATCCCCTACCTCACTACTCTCAACAGCCTGTACACTGGAACTACAATTTAGGTTCCCATTCCCCTGCTGATTTAGTTTAAACTCCCCCGAAGAGCACGAACTCTTGAACCACTTCCAGAGCGTGGTCGCCAATATTGATGGAGGGAGCATTTCTGATGTCTTGCCCCATGATGTTCATTTTCTTGAGGCTGATGGTTCGGCCAAATTCATTGCAAGCAGCCGCAAACCTGTCGATGAGAATCTGCAGGCACTCTTCAGTGTGAGATGTTAAAGCAGCATCGTCAGCAAAGAGGAGTTCCCTGATGAGGACTTTCCGTACTTTGGACTTCGCTCTTAGACGGGCAAGGTTGAACAACCTGCCCCCTGATCTTGTGTGGAGGAAAATTCCTTCTTCAGATAATATTGCTGCTAATATTACTCTTTTAATAGTGGCCTGTAGTGCGGGACAGCAAAGTTAAAATTCTTGATACAACTACAATTCTAGTGTCATGGAGGCCCCCGCCTGCCAAGAATAAGGCATATTAATTTTGTCATATGAACATTGATTTTAAACTTTGGGAAGAAGAGAAGGCCTGTTACAAGGGCTGCCAGACACTTAGCTGAAAAAAAAATTGCATACTAACAGACAGTGCTTGTGGAGACAAAGGACCATTCCCTGACACAATCAACCCACACTGGATTTTGATCGCCAGGCATTGAAGGTGTAAGGAAGAACATTCCAGAGACTGCTAAGGTGATATAATCCACAAAAGCCAGGACTAGTTAAACCAGCTGGTCACATGACTAACTGGCTGGTCCAGGGTTTTTTGAACTAGCCACAGAGTTTTTGAACTCAAAGACTGTTTGCTCCTGGAGTGAGAAGACCTTTCCTGTCTTCTCCCATCTCTTTCTCACAAGCCTCTGGACCCATTGAGGACACATGAACTTCATGAGAGAAAAGTCTCCTACATCGAACAAGGTTCAAGAAGAATACTGGGCCCCAACGAAAAGCAATACCTACTGACAATCAAGGACTTTACAGCGAGCTCGAAGAACAGTAACCAAAACCATCTTCAGATAGTGCCTCAAACTTTTCCACTTTATTTCTTCTGCTCTTTTCTGTCTCTATCTGCATGTGTGCATTACATATGCATGCCAGCATGAGCGTGGACGCGTCGCGTATCCGTAGGTATTAACTAAATTAGAGTGTAAGTTTAATAAAGTTCAACCTTTTTTCTTTAAACCTACGAAAACCTGTTTGGCTAGTTTCTTTGCCTTATAATTGGAAGTTAGTCAACAAGGATTCACTAAGGGGGAGCTAAAAAAAGTGTGTTTAAAATTAAACCAGGTTACGGTAAGACCAGGTGAAGGCTGAAAGGGAACCCTAAAACCCTTTCTCACCTGGTCGCAACACTAGTTTTCTTGCTGAAAGAGAAAATAATTCTTTGCAAGTTATGTCCATTAGTTGCATTTTTTAGAAATACAAACTTGATAACTCTACTTCTGTGCAGCAAGGTTGGGCCAGTGTAAATCCTAAACTGGTTAAACAACCTAAACTGATCATATTATTGTGACAATAAAAACTGAATTTTTCAACTGCTGATTTATTTGATCGCTTTAGCTTGCCTTAGGAACATATTCCTTTACTTACAGGATCATGTTATACCAGTATTTTATGTTTTCATTGCTGTGCATACCCAGTACTCTTTCCAGCAGTCATTGAAATGGTAATAGGGAAAGTAGATGCTATCAACTACACTAAAGTGAGTCTTTGTCACAAAATGACAAAATCACATAAATCTACATTGAACTGGGGGGGTCAGTTAGCTCATTTGGCTAGACGGCTAGAATATGATGCAGAAAGACACCAATGGCGCGGGTTTAATCCCTGTACCAACTGTGGTAGTTCATGGAGGCCTACCTCCTCACCTTGCCCCTGTGCGTGTGGACTGGTGCCCTTCAAGCAAAGCATTACCAACTGTCTCTCTCTAATATGCCTAAGGTCCTTTGGGACTATAGCAACAACAACACTGAACTATTCGTACACAAGTTGTTTCTAATTTGAAACCTCTGCTGGAATAACATTTAGCTGTATAACCCTTTTAAGAGTATTTTACTGTTTAGCTCCTAACAACTCGATGGAATGGGCCTTGTAGATTTAATACAAACTGCCTACAGTCATTTATAATCATTCACTCACTGTCATTTATGAAAATATCCAAGTTTTAAAATCTTAGTCTTCAGTCACTCTTTAAATTGAAAAGAGTGATCTTAACTTAAACCCCCTCCACTGCCCCACTTATCCTGTTGTCACTCCTGGCACGCATACAATTCTCAGGCATCTGATGGGTAGTTTGCTATATTCAATATAGCCCATTTAAGAAATTAATTTCATAACATTCTTTGTCACATTACCCAAACAAATGAAAACAAGGATTTTTTTTTCAGAAACCAAAAACAGTGGAAACATTCAGCAGATCAGGCAGAATCTATGGAAAGAGAAACAAAGTTAACCTATCATAAGAACTGGAAGATGTCAGAGATTAATATCTTTTCAGCAAGTCTAAAGCCAGGGTAAAGATGGGGGCGGGAAGGGGTAGTGGGTGCAGGCAGATTTCGGGCGAGGTTTGTGATAGGGTGGAGGGCAGCAGTGATAAAATTACAGAAGTGACGATGGTGCAAGACAGAATGAGGTGATCATGAGATAAGAATCAAAACAAAAAAGGATCCAGAATGTTCCAGCATCCTCAGTATGTTGCTTTTGTTTTAGGTTTTGATTTAGCTCTTTAAAAAATTAAAATACACATGTTTAGTGGACAAAATTCTAGTAATTTATTTCCCATAGATATCTCCAGCTGGATCACTAATATTAATAAAAAGGTAGCAAGCCTAAAAAGACATTGTTGAGCTTTTTATGGGGAGACGGTTTGTATGTAGCCTGCAACAGGAATAGCCTTGATAGGTCAAATAAACCTTTTTTTCTTTCATGTCTTCATAGATCTTTACTACGTTCAGATAACTTCCTGAAAAGCCAGAAACAGACTGCTGTGAGTTCTTAGCTTCAGAACTTTTAACATTGGTTGTGTTGTGCCAATGTGTTTTGTTGAATGATAATTTTCTTTAATCCACTGACTGGAGATCTGAATTTATAGTTTTTTTAAAAGACCTTTTTAAAAAGACAAGCTACAAGCAAAGTCATCTTTCAGCTTAAAATGATCACCTAGTTTGCTAGTTCGGTTTAGATACAGTAAAGTTAACCTCTTTCTTTGTTAACTCACGAAAACCTACCCGATTGGTCCTTGTTATGATCATAGCAAGTAAGTAATCAAACACCTATTAAATTGGCCAGTATACCCACATTAAGAAAGAATTAAACCTGTTGTGGTTAAACAAGGAGAGGGAAAAGAGGGAAGCCCTTCGACCCCTCCTCACTTGACTGTAACAGTTGTCATGGGACTTTTGCACTGGAGCTGGTGTACTGTATCTACACGAAGAATTATTGTAATGCAATTTTTGGTATTTTATGTCTTTTTTGTGTGTTTTAACAACACACACAAAAAGTTTAACTGACAATCATGATTAATGATATCATCATCTCCTGTCAGGTGATTGTGTAAATTTACAAGCCCTGAAGGGTTAACTTTGTTGCAACAATTTGAGATTAAAATGACGACACGCTTGAAGTGACTTGCTTGCTGTTTTACATCACGTTTTCAGTCTGCAGCAGTAATATTTTGATTTAAATGATATTTCAGCCTCAATGGGTTTGAAATTATGCTCAGTTAGAAAGAGTATCTTCATATTTTCCATTTTGCTAAAATTTTCAACATGTATCCAACCAACTATTAATGGAATAAAGCTGCTCATTAGTACATTAAGTATATAGCTTGATTGATGTATGTATAGGTATTTATTTAAATAACATCCATACAAATACCACACAAGAGCAAGAGTTAACAGGTCAGGAAAGTGTAAATGATTTAAGATAGGTGCTCAATAGGAGGTCTACATCATTCCAGATGAAAGTCACGTTAAAAGGGCTAAATTGGATAGCCCTTGAAAATGGGCATGGGAGACTATGATGCATGATTAACCTTCACCTTGAAATGCAAGGAGCAGGCCAACTGCATGCTGCCCGCTAATTAAGATGAGTGCTCTGTGTAGTCAGCACTAACAATGCTGTACATTGACTGCACACATAATCGGGGGGCTCAATATCATAACTTGCTAGCACAGTTAAAGCTAGCTTGTGCCTCCAAAAAGGAGTGGGGTGGGTGGGTGCTTTGTGGCTGGACCAGGTTTTGGCAATCGTGCAGGAACTGAATCTGACCTGGGAAGCAGTGAAAAATGTCACAACATGTGAAAGAATGGACTGTAACATTTTCAGATGCTGCACTGGACACCTTGGTGGAAGAGGTGGGAATGAGGAGAAATGTTCTGCATCCAAACGCATGTTCAGAAGGCAGTGGGAGCAGAGGTCAATGTGGAGGTCAATGCCAGCAGTCAATCTCTGACGACCTGGATGCACTGCAGCAAGAAGTTCAAAGACCCCACATGATTGGTCAAGGTCAGTGAATGCATCTTCAAATGCCATATGCTATTAACTGCACCACGAGTCTCAGACACTATTCAATTCACCATATTCTCAGCACTCACTTATCAACAGTCACTATTGATCAGGATTCTAACCTAATGTCTAGAGTTGCAACTCACTCTCACACTTGTAGCACTGCTGCTAGTTTCACATTCAGATCTCGCACCTTGCACACACTGCAAGCTGTTCAGCAATCACTGAAACACATTGCACCACACTCAATGACACACTGCCCCCTCTCTTGCAGGACAAGATGATGCATAACTGCAGGCAGCAGCAGCTAACCGGTTAAAGACGGGCACGGCTGGATGTCCTGACCACCATGGAAGAGATGGTGCTCGCCGTTGTTGGAATGGCCATTGCTGAGCCTGTGGCCAGTGGCGGGATTGAATCAATTTAAGATGATGCTATCCCCATAACTAATCCTCCTTCTCACATCCCACTTTCCCCTTATCCCAAATTCTCTTCTGATGTACAAGCTGCAGATAGTGTAAGCATTTACCCTGTACCTTTTTCCCTTCCCTCACCACAACTCTACCCTTATGCCTTTCTCCTTTTAGATTCCCAAGAAGTGCAACCTGGGGGAGAGCAAGAAGACAGTGATGATGAAGATGCACCTTCACTTAATTTTGCTTTCACAGCTACCAGCTCAGAAACTGACACTGCACGCAATTCAGAGGACTGAGTAGAGGTGGGATCTGCACGTGAGCAACACTGGGCATGAGGGGCTTGCAGCCAAGGCAGGGGGTAAGGACAGTGCAGGTGGCAACTCGGTGGAATTCTGTCGCAGAGGTCTCAAATTAAAACTTTGATGGGCGGGCTGCAGAAGAACGCTGATGGGTATGCACAATGAAATGCTTGGTGCATTGGGAAGCCTACCAGACAGGCTGCGTGCAAAGTGAAGGAGCACGGAGGAATCCGGCATCAATTTGGCACAGGCCTTTGTGCAGCACTTGGATCCCATTCTTTCCAATGTGGAAGTGGTGGCCAACTCCATTAGCACACTCATGGATCCAACCATGATGAAGCATCTGATAGCCGATGTCTCAGCTTCCATTGCAGCACAAGTAACTTTCATCAGAAGTCTGTGTGCTGCAATGGAAGCTCCAATGGAAGTCATGCAAGCTCAGATTGCTGCCATCATGGCTGTAGGTTACAATGTTCAAACAGGCTTGTAGGGTGTCACAGCAGTCCCACAATCTGTGCTCCAGCAGATTACCAGAATTGCTGAGGCTGAGGTGCCGTGGGAGTGACAGTGACTCCATGGAGCAAGAATTGCTGTTCTCTTTCAGGGTGGCAACATTTGTCCTCCCACCACTGCCACTCCACCATTGTCCTTGCTGTTGTCTGTCAGCCAGGCAGGCTAGACTGCTGCCGCCCATGCCGAGATAATGCAGTCTACAGCTGGGTCTTCTAGGCCCAGAGCTACTTTGAGGTCATCCTCCAAGGCCTCCACTGAGGGTCAGCAACCTTCCACCAATCATGCTGCTGTCACTGGAGTAACACTGCTCAGGACTATTAGGGATAAGCAAAGGAACCCACAAGACAGACACGAAGGGAATGCACAAGGGTGATTAGTTTACATTTGTATGCAATATGGCAAGATAGAATTTATAAATTTGTTTTTGAATGTTCATTATTTTTGCATTGTGGTGAAGATGATGATGTGATGGTCAGTGACAGAGGAGAGGTAAAAAGTGTGGGACTGTTGATGAATGGGGAATTGGAGTCATTGTTACTGGCATCCCACTCAAAGCCATTCTTCATATACAGCCCGGGCAGGAATGGGCTTTCTAGGTTGTCACCTCTCCTCTTCTTCCTCTAGCGCCTCCTCCTCCACCCTCTTCCAGCAGCTTATCCTGCTCTGTGTTACCTCTGCTCATTCTAACATGCTCTATTCCAACTGGAAAGCCTTCTAGTGTTCCCATTTTTGGCAGCAACTGGTTTGTGCAGAAGCCTTGAAGTCAGGATAAAGTCCTTCAAGCAATTGCCACACCACTCCCTGTAAACGTTTGCAACTTGAAACAACTATGGAAAACACCAAACATTTGTACAATCGTACCAACAGCCAGAAGAAATAAACCTGCAGCTAACTTCTTAGTAATTGATGATCCCTTTAAATAGGGCTGGTGAGGGGATTCTTCCGACTGTTTAATGTGTGTTCAGCTGTCTGAAGTTATGTGAGGGTGTTGGCTGGAGTTTTGAGCTCCAAATTGACACCACTGGCATCAACATTGCACGCTGATTGATGTAATGATCTGCCTGTTCTGCACAATTCCGAAGGATGTTAGTTGCATATGTACTCACACCTTCATCAAATATAGCATCCTTTCTGATTTACGACAGTAGTCCCCAAACATAGTGCCCAAAGAACAATGCTACTGCTCAATTTGAGCTCAATTTAGTTCCCTAAGCCTTTAATAAGCACCTTCAGGGAGGTTTCATCCAGTCTCTGCTATTTAAGCATAACTAGTCCTTGTCCTTTAATCTCTATGCAATATATTATAAGATTTAAATAAGCAAACTTTCAAATCAGTCCTAATGCACAGAACAGTTCTTTCAACAATATGCAAATTCACCAGCACCAAGTGAGTGAATGAATAGAGAATAAAAATACTGTCCTTGGAGATGCCCCTGACAATTACCATCTGAACGATGAATCCCAGTCGTAGATTCTGCACAAAGCAAATTTATTTTTCCATGGGAGTTTAATGTCTGATCCATCTTCAACTTTTGAAGAACTACACCCTTCAAGTGAAGCCCCCATTTTGCAGTCAGTGGCAAAGCAACGGCACTCACCACTGACCTCGAAGAAAGCTGCTCACAAAGATCTAGTGATCTCTCGGACAAGATTTCCCCTTTCTCAATGGCAGTTAAATCTGGTGCTAAGTCAAGGGGGTTCTTGGTGTGCTGTAACAGTGATGTCAGCAAGCAGGTAAGCAACCAATCATATTAAAGAATTTACACACATACAGCAAACCAGGAAATTAAAAGCACTTCATATCCTTCACTTTGCACCAGAAACAACAACGATCATCTGGGGACTGGTGCCAAAATTTGGGTAGCTGTCGCACAGACTAGCCAATCAACAGCCTGACATAGCCATACTCACGGAATCATATCTTTCAGCCAATTTGCCAGACATCTCCATCACCAACCCTGAATATATCCTGTCCCACCAGCAGGACAGACCCACCAGAGGTGATGGCACAGTGGTGTACAGTCGGGAGGGAATTGCCTTGGGAGTCCTCATTGTTGACTCCAGACCCCATGACATCTCATGGCATCAGGTCAAACATGGGCAAGGAAACCTCCTGTTGATTACCACCTACCATCCTCCCTCAACTGATGAATCGGTACTCCTCCATGTTGAACACCACTTGGAAGGATCACCGAGGGTAGCAAGGACACAGAATGTACTCTGCGTGGGGACTTCAATGCCCATCACCACGAGTGGTTCGGACACTTCACTACTGACTGAGTTGGCCGAGTCCTGAAGGACATAGCTGCCAGACCAGGCCTGCGGCAGGTGGTAAGGGAACCAACAAGACCTGCTTGATCTCACCCTCACCAATCTACCTATTGCAGATGTAGCTGTCCATGGCAGTATTGGTAGGAGTGACCACTGGACGGTCCTTGTCAAGACGAAAACCCAACTTCACATTGAGGATACTATCCATCGTGTTGTGTGGCACTACCGCCATGTTAAGTGGGATAGATTCAGAACAGATCTATCAGCTCAAAACTGGGCATCCATGAGGCGCTGTGGGTCATCAGCAGCAGCAAAATTGTATTCAGCAACAATCTGTAACCTTGTGGCCCAGCAGATCCCTCACTCTAGCATTACCATCAAATCAGGGGATAAAACCTGGTTCAATGAAGAGTGCAGGAGAGCATGCCAGGAACAGCACCAGGCATACATAAAAATGAAGTGCCAACCTGGTGAAACTACAACACAGGACTGCATGCATGCTAAACAGTAGACGAGGCATGTGATAGAGCAAAGCGATTCCACAACCAATGGATCAGATCTAAGCTCTGCAGTCCCGCCACATCCAGTCGTGAATGGTGGTGGACAATTAAACAACTAAATGGAGGAGGAGGCTCCACAAACATCCCCATCCTCAATGATGGGGAGCCCAGCACGTCAATGCAGAAGGCAAGGCTGAAGCATTTGCACTCATCTTCAGCCAGAAGTGACGAGTGGATGATCCACCTCAGTCTCCTCCTGAGGTCCCCAGCATCACGGATGCCAGTCTTCAGCTGATCCAATTCACTCCATGTGATATGAAGAAACAGCTGAAGGTGCTTGTTGTGGAAAAATCTAATGACTAAAGCAAATAAAGACTTTATTGCAAGCATATACAAGGGAGAAGAATTCAGTTCCCCCCCTCCACCCCCCACCAAGAGCCTTCTCAATGATACAGAGTTTACCGCACACATTTATAGGATACAATAGTCACTACTCATTGATCATACTACCCCTGACGCATACCAGGTTTATGACTTGACCAATGAACTGGATTGTATGGCCCAAACAAATGTTTCCTGTTATCTCAGCCCCCAACCTTGATTCTACTAGTTCCCATGGTTTATTGTTGCCTGTCTGATCTCTAATTTCCCTTTATCTCTTTTACTGGTGAAGCAAGGACAGCATGTTTACATAGGCTGTTTGAGTCAATTAATTACTGAGTTGTAGAATCCCAGAATAGTGGTCAAGTATGCCATCATTCAAAGGGTCCCTCACAACTACAGTAATTCTTCTAAGATTATTAATGCATTCTAATGCAAAATCTATGAATGTTGACACTTTGGTCCCACTTCACGCTGGATACAGCAAAGGTTAGGGGCCCTGACAACATCCCAGCAGTAGTACTGAAGACTTGTGCTCCAGAACTAGCCCCACCCCTAGCCAAGCTGTTCCATTACAGCTACAATGCTGGCATCTTGCAGACAATGTGGAAAATGCACAGGTATGTATGTCCACAAAAAGCAGGACAAATCCAATCTAGCCAATTATTGCCCCAGTCGACTCTCGATCATCAGCAAAGTGATGAAAGGTGTCATCGACAATGCTATCAAACTTCACTTACACACAAATAACCTGCTCATCGATGCTAAGTTTGGGTTCTGCCAGGGGCACTCGGCTCCTGACCTCATTACAGCCTTGGTCCAAACATGGACATAAAGCTAAATTCAAGATGTGAGGTGAGAGTAACTCTCTTTGACATAAAGGCAGCATTTGACCAAGCATGGCATCAAGGAGCCCTAGCAAAATTGAAGTCAATGAGAATCAGGGGGAAAACTTTCCACTGGTTGGAGTCATACCTAGTGCAAAGGAAGATGGTTGTAGTTGTTGGAGGTCAATCATCTGAGCTCCAGGACATCACTGCAGGAGTTCCTCAGGGTAGTGTCCTAGGCCCAACCATCTTCAGCTGCTTCATCAATGACCTTCCCTTATCATAAGGTCAGAAGTGGGAATGTTTGCTCATGATTACACATTGTTCAGTACCATTCGTGACTCCTCAGATACTGAAGCAGTCCGTGTCCACATACAGCAAGACCTGGACAACGTTCAGGCTTGGACTGATAATTGGCAAGTAACATTCAGGCCACACAAGTGCCTGGCAATAACCATCTCCAACAAGAGAGAATCTAACCATCTCCCCTTGACATTCAACAGCATTACCATCGCTGAATACCCCACTATCAACATCCTGGGGGTTATCATTGACCAGAAACTGAACTGGACCAGCCATATAAATACTGTGGCTACAAGAGCAGATCAGAGGCTGGAAATTCTGCAGCGAGTAACTCACCTCCTGACTCCCCAAAGTCTGTCCACCATCTACAAGGCACAGGTCAGGTGTGTGATGGAATACTCTCCAATTGCCTGGATGAGTTCAGCTCCAACAACCCTCAAGAAGTTTGTCACCATCCAGGACAAAGCAGCCCACTTGATCAGCACCCCACCTACCACCTTAAACATTTGCTCCTTCCACGACTGATGCACAGTGGCAGCAGTTTGTATCATCTACACGATGCACTGCAGAAACTTACCAAGCCTCCTTCGACAGCACCTTCCAAACCCGCAGCTTCTACCACCTAGAAGGACAAGGGCAACAGACGCATGGGAACACCACCATCTGCAAGTTCCTCTCCATGTCACACATCATCCTGACTCGGACCTCTATTGCCATTCCTTCACTGTTCTGGGTCACAAACCTGGAACTCCCTTCCTAACAGCACTGTGGGTATACCTACACCAGATGGACTGCAGCGGTTCAAGGAGGCGGCTCACCATCACCTTCTCGAGGACAATTAGGGATGAGCAACAAGTGCTGGCCTTGCCAGCAACACTCACATCCCATAAAAGAATAGAAACTAAAATTAAGATAAACAAGCTTTCTAAAAAACAGAAAAGAACATTTTTTTTAAAAATATGTGAAATTTTATCATTATGGAGGGATTTGGCATGCCGCAAATATAAACTTATCTTCTCAGGGCCAGTGAGGGTGTTTAGCAGTAATTATGAAGTTAGTACAACATTTAAAAAACCCAGTTACACATCATTCAACAAGGTGTAACCTTTTCAAGGGTGCCTCAACAGCGCATCCTCTGGAGAAGCGTAGAATCACTGACAGCAACTTCTGGAATTCCACGTTTAGCTGCACATGTGTGGTCCCCAAAGTTGCTGTCAGTTTCAGAGGAGTAATAACAGCGATGCTGACAGTTTCACCGTCATTACTTCTGCAAAATCCCAGCCATTATATCTCATTGCTTCTACTAGCTCTTTACTATCATGATTTACAGGACCTATTGAATCAATTATGTACAGAAACAGCATCATCTATGCATTCTGGCTGTGGTGCAACTTTTCAAATCTAATGACACTTCTTTCGTCCATAACATTTCAAGTATCCATTCAATCTTCCAAGCGTCTTTTGGAAAAAAAAACATTGCATTTGCCAGACAAAACGAGGACAATCTATATTTTTCAAAGGAAATGTTTTGAATTTGTATCCCAAGGAGGTGGAAGGGTTTGACCTCCATAATTTCTGTTGAACTGAATGCATTTGTAAATAACAAAATAAATTTCACTGAGGGTGGTCATGAATGACCTCAGTAGTTGAAGGAACAAAAAGTACTGTACCATCCCCAAGAACCTTTATCCTCCCATGCTTTAAAACATGAGGGTCACTTCCTGCTCGAGTGCCTGGATTATTCCATATTGGTAGACAGAGAGATTAGATCCTGAGATGTTAAAATAAACTGTGAGAATCTTTCATGATATGTTCCCAACTTTGAACTAAGGGAGAACACTGCAGCTCGGAACAGGGTTCTAAAGGTCCCTATAAGCAAACAATTGAAAAACAATAGTTCAGGTCATCAAGTTGGTCAGTGTATTAAATATTTTTTAACTGCACAGAAAATGAATCAGACAAAGACCAATGATTATAATATTCTGTTTTATTATCTTTTTATAATAAACAAAACTATATCATGTAAATTAGAACTATCAATTCGATAAGCTAAACAAGTTATATTTATAAGGCAGAATAAATCAAAGCCAGATTTGGATAAGTATGGTTGTAGAAACATAATGTTTTTAACTATTGCAGTACAGATTTAAGGTGAAGGGTCCTCTCTGAGCTCATCTTCTCAATAAGCCCCATTTCCTGCTCCCTTGACCCTGTTCCTGCTAACCTGCTGACCCCCCAACATCCCCTCCTGGCCCCCATGTTAGCCGATATTGTTAACAGTTTTCTCCCTTCTGGTACTGTCCCCTCGCCTTTAAATCTGCTGTCATCACCTCTTTCCTCAAAAGACCAACCTTTTACCCCACCATCCTTGCAAACCACTGTCTGATCTCAAACCTCGCTTTCCTCTCCAACGTCCTTGAACAGGTTGCCTCCTCCCATATCCGTGCCCATCTGTCCCGGAACTCCATGTTTAAATCCTTCCTATCACGTTTCTCCCCATGCCACAGTACCAAATGGCTCATATCAAATTCACAGTTGACATCCCATGTGACTGACAAAAGTAAACTATTCCTCCTCATCCTTCTCAACCTGTTTGCAGCCTTTGGCCAGCAATAAATTGTTGGAAAAATCTCCCAAGAACTCGTGAAGGTTTTTTACGCCACGTCAGAAAAAAGCATGAAAACTAGAATCCCTAAGAGTCTCATGATGCAAGCAACCAATTCAAAGCAAAGGTCTTAAAAGATGGACAGTATTAAGTATTTATTCATTAAAAATTGCTAACTCCACATTATGTTGAAACTGGGAACTTTCACCCACCTCCTATCCAAACTGGTGCAGTACTCAAAGATGTCAAATTGCATCTGCAAGCTGAAAGTTGATGATTTATGGATTAGGTGTAAATTAATTGAGGCTGGGTGTTCTGTGGTGAGTGGCTTACCTCCTGAGTTGCCAAAGCCTTCCTACCACCTACAACAACAACAACTTGCATTTATATAGTGCCTTTAACCTAATAAAACATCCCAAAGTGCTTTACAGGAGCATTATCAAACAAAATTTGACACCAAGCCAGATATTAGGTTGGATGACCAAAAGCTTGTTCAAACAGGTAGGTTTTAAGGTGTGTGGGCAGAGAATAGGATGGGGAAATTGGGGTTGCTGCATGTTAGGAGGCAGTGATGAATGCCTCGGTAGGCCCTTTGGAAGATTCCAAGAGAGGCACAGTGGGAAGCTGTGGGATAATTTAAGAGGGAGTCACGCTGGGAATGGCGGCAGGAGAGTGGGAAAGATGATGAGTACTGGAAGATAGAGGTTTGTGAAGGTAGAGTATCAGAAGATGGAGAAAAGAAAAGAGGCATGATTTCAGGAAGGATAAAGAGGAAAGGGGATATAGAAGTGATATGTTTGGATCTGGAGCAGCAGCCAAAACATGCACACAAATGGACACTGGGAAACTTAGCATACTATGACATGATTCCATGTTAGTTCCATGTGGGTTGTTAAGATCTGGAATGCACTGCCTGAAAAGGTGGTGGAAACAGATTTCAAAAGGAATTGGGTAAATACTTGAAGGGGAAAAAACTATAGGTCTGTGGGGAAAGGGCAGGGGTGTGGAACTAATTGAAAAACTCTTTCAAAGAGTGGGCTTGAACACAGTGGGCTGAATGGTGTCCTTCTGCACTGGATCAATCTATGATGTTAAATGATAAAATACTCAACAGCAAGACAATCTCAGAATCTGAAAAGACGTCATATCATGGGGAAAATAATAAGAATTGATTTTTAAAAAGAATTGAATTGAAGTTATGTGACTTTCTGCGTCTGCATTCCTGGAGTTCTTTCTTTCTTTTGGGCCTCCTTATCTCGAGAGACAATGGATACGCGCCTGGAGGTGGTCAGTGGTTTGTGAAGCAGCGCCTGGAGTGGCGATAAAGGCCAATTCTAGAGTGACAGGCTCTTCCACAGGTGCTGCAGAGAAATTTGTTTGTCGGGGCTGTTGCACAGTTGGCTCACCCCTTGCGCTTCTGTCTTTTGTCCTGCCAACTACTAAGTCTCTTCGACTCGCCACATTTTAGCCCTGTCTTACGTATTTGTTAGGAAATTGTGAACTCTCAGCCCATGATATTTCCCCATTCCTTTTATTTGAACTGGGACATGCAGTTCCCTACTATGTACTGTCAGTGTGCAAAAGGAAATATTTGCTACAACGCACAATACAATTAGCAAGATGTACAATGGTTTAATTATAGATTAAAAGAACATTTTTAAACAAAGGGCAAAAAGAATAAAGATTAAGATAAATGGTGTTTGAAATGTTAGGAAAACCACTTCAGAAAAACAAATTAAAGAAGTAACATGATTTATTTTTGATGGTGCTTTAAAATGTACTGGAAAGCAGATTATCAGACAAACAAATGTCAAGAAAACTCAGCCCCACTTGTCATATTTGGCAACCTCAGTCATTAATGGGGCCCATTTCCACCCAGTGATTGTGTTGTAGTCCTGCTTGGCAGATTGCAAATAAAAACTCTTCTTGCTCCTGGATTGAGTCCAGTGCAATACTACTAAACCATTGGACGGGATAGGGTTGACCTAGTTTTGTGCCAGAGTCCACCATCTACAACTTTGCAGAGACATGGCAGAGCAATCAGTCTTCTGTAAGGTTACGGCTTGAACAGCACCATAAGTATTGCTTGCACTTCAGCCAGAGCTCCAAACCTGTGCCAAGAGCTGCCACAGCTGTTCCTCGACATTTTGCATTGGTCCAACGAAATCCAAATATGATGCTGCTTCTCCCACTTGTTGAAATCCTCGGAACTGGTAGCAGCATCTAAAAATTTGCATGGAAAGTTGAAGTGTGGTTTTAACAATCAGCTGTCATGAAGGGTTGCTAAATGTGAGAAGGCTCTGGACATCCACCTTTGCTGCCTATCCTCCAGATCTTTTTTATTCACCGCAACTACCAATATCAATGTGAAAACATCAGTCTTCATTACAGTTACCTTTGGCTGCATTCTGTCCTGCCACTCAATATGTAAAATAAATTAAAAATGATATGAGCTATATTAAAAGACAAAAGAAACATCTGAGCAATGGCAGTGCATATCCTTTCAGGAAATGGCCGTGCATATTTCCAAAGGCACAGGAACAATACAGCTCTCCGCACGTATGTGCTATGACTTTGTGTATTCTGTCATACGTTGACATTCATGGAGGTAGATTGTGACCATGTCGGTCTGTGATTTGCACCATTGCAAAAAGTAGAGTGAAAAATTACATTTTTTGTAAAAATAACATAATTGACAGTCCAGGAGGATGGGGAAGAAACCAATTTCTAGACATCCAACTCCTGTTATTGGAATAGGGTAATAATACAAATTATACTTGGTGATGGCCTTGTCATAGCAGTTCAAATATATGCCAACCTAAATAGCACGCAAAAGCTTGCCGACAACTTCATAAAAGGAAACAGACTGAAAGTGCAGTGGGACATGGGCTTGTCAGAACTTGAGATGCAGGTAATATTCAAATATTGTAGGAGAAAAAAGGCCAAAGTATACAAAAGAACATTTTTCAGCAGTGTGATTTAGAAATTACTGGAGGAAGATATGTTGGAGGGGGGCAATGGGAGGTGGAGGAATGAGTTTTATTTTTTAAAGGGCTTGACACTTACCATCCAAAAAAAGCTTTTTTTTATTTCGAACACTTTATTTGGCATATTTTCAAAGATTGTTGAGCCTATGGTAACTATAGCTTTCAAGCCAAAAATAATTTCTTCTGGAAGGGGTGCAGATATTTCAAATTTGAAAATATAAGTTGTCGTGGGGTTTCCCAAGATAATTTTGCAGGTCCCAGTTCCCTGGATTGGGAATCAATCCCAAAATACATTTTTTTATTTTAGAGATACAGCACTGAAACAGGCCCTTCGGCCCACCGAGTCTGTGCCGACCATCAAGCACATATAGGGACAGGTGAGGATGTGGTAGGAATATGGGATTAGTGTAGGATTAGTATAAATGGGTGGTTAATGGTCGGCACAGACTCGGTGGGCCGAAGGGCCTGTTTCAGTGCTGTATCTCTAAATCTAAAAATTTAAAATCACCCATTTATACTAATCCTACATTAATCCCATATTCCTACCACATCCCCACAATTCCCCTACCACCTACCTATACTAGGGGCAATTTACAATGGCTAATTTACCTATCAACCTGCAAGTCTTTGGCTGTGGGAGGAAACCGGAGCACCCAGCAAAAACCCACATAGTCACAAGGAGGACTTGCAAACTCCTCACAGGCAGTACCCAGAATTGAACCCGGGTTGCTGGAGCTGTGAGGCTGCGGTGCTAACCACTGCGCCCACTGTGCTGCCCCTTTTCATGTTATTTTATCCTCAGTGATGTTACAAAGTTGCCCTCTCTCCCAGCTTCACTACCCTCCTGTCCTCAGTCAATCCACATCAACTCTCTTACCCCAAACCACTACCACCCATTGACCTTGCCATTACACATGGCCTCAGGAACTCTGAGACCATTGTCACTGACAGCATTTTGAACAGTTCCTCATTTCCCTGCTAAATTTATCCCGCTGTATGTTTACCACATTCTCTCACAACCCTTGATTCCAGAATTATCATCTTAGAATTACACAAATAAAAAAAAGTGCTGTCACAGTGGAACTAACAGGAACAAACTCATCTAATCCCACTTTCATTCCCTTTCTTTGTATTTTTTTAACTAATTTTCTTTGTGAAACCCATATCCAATTCTCCTTTAAAAGATGTTATTGGCTTCATCTCAGTAAGCCAGTGTGGTAAAGCATTTCACATTCTAAAGCACCATGTGCCGCTTACCCACACCCATCCCATGCGAAAAATATCTATGTGAAAACATTTACTCTAACTTCCTCTTTGGTAGTTCGTATGATAAATCTGATTCTATGCCTATGCCTGATATCGGGTTGTGGAGAAGGTAGAATTTCTTCCAGAATTGTCAAAACTATGCTATTCTTGTTCAGTCTGTCATAAACTCCAGCCCTAGCTTCAGATCCTAACCCTCTTCCTAGATGCCAACCCAAGCTCACCATGATGGTATAAAAAGGTCCTGCTTTATCCTGAGCTGAGTTTCAAACCCTGCTATCTCATGTCCATTTCTAAAAGATCTGCAGTCTCCACATCACCATCACTGAAACTCTCAGCCATGCTTTTATTATTTCTAGACTAAAGTTTTCCATCACCTTACTTGTTGGCCTAGCAAACTCCACACATTAACTTCAAAACATCAAAACCCCACTGATCATATTGTTTTCCTCATACTATTCCGATTACCCATCACCCTAATCATTGTCACTCTTCATTGGCTTCCTGTTCCTCAGTGCATTGATTTTAAAATCCTTGGCATGGTTTTCAACTCTCTCCATAGCCTCACACCTTTCTACCTCTCAACCTCCTTCAGTTCCTGCCCAAATGCTGCTCTTCCAATACTGGCCCACTTCACAGCATCCCCTCTCTTTGCTCTACCACTGGATTCTGACTCTTCAGGCATCTTGTCTAGCCCTCCGGGAATCCCTCCTTAAGACATTTTATTATGTCTTTCCCCAACTTCACAAGCCTCCTTAAACCTAGCCTTTTGCATTTTCCACCACCTTCCCAAATTCCCCCCCCCCCCCCCCCCCCACCCCACTCTTGCTTGGATTTGGCGGTTAACTGTGACTTGTTTTGAAATGTTCCAATATGTTAAAGGTGCTATATAAATGCAAGTTGCTGTTATTGTTATCCATATTGAATTGAAACATCCCCTATAATGATCCAAATCGGCAGTGCATTCTATATTTGCAAAGCAAAATGGCTCCCTGTTTCATCCATGGAAAAGAAAATCATGTGAACTGTAAAACTGGGTGTTGATTCACTGTCGGCCGTATTATACTACCACTCCAGATAAATGTCACTCCATCACTCCCTTAATGTCTCCCTTTGGGTTAATCATTTAAAACAACATGGTGTCAGGCATGCCCCCCCCCCACCACCGACCAAGACTGAGGCACACATTATTTCGCCACATGAACATTAAAACTTAAAATTACAAGCCCCTGACTGGAAAGACATTTGCATAGTACCAGACAGTGTTGAAACAAAGGAACCAGTCCCTGCCCCAATACACAGAAGCGACCTGGTCAAACCAGTTGGTTACGTGACCACCTGCTGGCCAACTAGGGGAGTTTTGAATTGGAAAAACAGATTTTGAACTGAGAACACTGTGTGCTCCCGGTTGGAACAGAACCTCTCCAGTCTGCCTGCCTCCATCGCTTTCCCATGGAACTGAATCTTGTGAAAACACGTGAACCTCAAAGAGAGAAAAGTCTCCTACGTGAACAAGGTTTAAAAGGAACACTGGTACCTGATGAACAGCAAGACTATGTACAATCAAATGAGCTCGAAGCACAGTAAAGAGACTCTTCTAATATTGCCTTATATCCCTCCCTACTATATTTTCCACTTCTCTTTTCTGTCCCTATATGCATGTGTATATCGCATGTGCATGCTAGAGTGTGCGCGTCGTATATCCGTAGGCGTGAACCACAGTAGAGTTTAAGTTTAAGCTTAAGGCTTAATAAATTTCATCTTTCTCCTTTAAACCTGGGAAAACATGGTGTGTTGGTTTCTTTGCCTTATAATTGGAAAGAGGTGAGCAAGGATTCACAAAAGGGGGGAGCTCAAAACACAGGCCGGAATTTTACAGCGGGCGGACCGGAGCCAGACTCCGACATAAATGTCGGTGACGACCCCGCTTCCGCCCAACCTGGGGATCCGTCCCGTATTTTATGGATCCCCAGGCATTAATTGGCCCGAGGCGGGACTTCCACCCACTTGAGGGAGGAGGTCCCGCCTCAGTGAGCTGCCGGCCAATTAGTGACCCAGCAGCTCTTTGTCTCAGCAGTGCCACCGGGAGCAGTGGCCACTGCTGGGACAGCAGCCCAGCCAACTTGATGGAGCCGAGAGAGTGGGTAAGTTTGGGTTGCCTCACCAGGTGAGGCTAGGGTGGTTGTTTGGGGGGAGGGGTGCGTCATGGATCCCGGGGGTGGGTTGGGAGGTGGGGGCGACCCTCAATCGGGCACCCTGTGCCCGACTGCCAGGCCCCTCCCCCCGGGGTGGGGAAAGGCCGGCAGCTATCGCTGGGCGGCCTTTCACGATCCCGGCACACCCACTTGCCACGGGTAAAATACCCGTGGAGGTGGGCGAGGGCCCTTAAGTGGCTGTTAAGTGGCCACTTAAGAGTCTTGCTTGGCCTCAGGCAGGCGGGCGGTTTCCCACCCCCTGCAACCCCCCCCCCCCCCCACCCCCACCGCCGTCGGACCTCCATAAACTTGTTCGGAGGCAGAATCGGGGCGGGTAGGCCTCCCGGAGCCTGCCGCTCAATTTCATGCCGCCCCCACGCCGCCATCCGACCCACTGGCGTGGCGTAAAATTCCAGCCACAGTGTGTTTAAAAAATAAAACCCTGTTACAATAAGACCCTTAGACACATTTCTCACCTGGTCGTAACAATTGTATGGGATGATGTACAATGCTATCTTAAATGTCTCGCCCAGTTTAGCTGAACCAGTGATCTTTGACAGAGCAAGACAACACTTTCCATTCTTTAGACTGACTCCATTCTGGTGAAACCAGCAGTTTCTGAAGTACACATTCTTCTTAGAGGTGCATATTTGCTGTTCGATGAGTACACTGGATGGCATTTTGGCAATGTCTCGCCTTCAGGCAAGAGAAAAATATGCCAAGACTTGTCAGGCCAGTGTTTAACTGCTGCAGCTATACAACAATATAGGGTGATTACAGGCAGGTATATCAGTAATTGCACACCCAGCAGAACACCCAGGTAGGCTGAAGAGCAACCAGTCAGATGTGTTTGTTTGTATGTTTTCATTTGATTTCTTCTACAATAAAGAGATGATCTGTTTATCTTGTCCTTCTGTCAGTATTTTCATGGCGTGGCATCTGGAGGTAAATAGATGTGAGTTGCTCGATAGATTACTCTTGTTGTTATTATCAGGTTTGGTCGTGAACTAAATTTTATTTTCAGTCGAAGACGGGGCATGCGAGACAATTGTGATTGATTACCTGGGATTGTTTACATTCTTTCTCTTGATGAACTGAAAAGGTGGAAGCTACTTGACTCCAGTTAACTTGGCCCATTGAAGCTGCACTTCAGCTATCACAGATCAACATTATAGCATGCCTCTCAAAAATGTTCCACCTTGCCAAATACATCTATGTGGTTTTCTGAAATGTCAGTTTCATTGCTATAAAGTGCAGATTTGCGATTAAGGCTAATGACCAGTTTGGGTGTCATTACTGTGTTCATTTGAATACTTTAGCCATATGATACAGTTGAGAAAAGTAAAAACAATTGATGTGTATTCAATAAGATTTTAACTTTCTACTGTTGTAGCTGTTCGCTAGAATAATATTGATCTCTCATTCCAAAAGTATTGGGTAAACATCTAGAACAAATTCATTACCAAAATTAGTTCCAACTATATTTTTGGACACAACTTTTACGTAGTCATAATATGGAGCAATGCCATTTGTGGGGTCATGGAAAGTGATATCAGTTGGTACAGTTCAAATATGCCACTGCTCTGGGGGTGAAATTCAAATTCCTCAAAGTCAGTTGAAAGAAAGATTGGGTGGGGTGTACAATGGGCGGCTGATCCACTACTGTCGATCTCATGCCCCCCTGTCCACTTAATCTCAAAAACGCACCCATTACTGCACCAGGATGACAATTTCTGTTCTTAGATTACAGTGACAACACTTCAAAAATTACTGCATTCATTGTAAATTGTCCTGAAATCATGAAAGGCACCTATAAATGCAAGTTTACTTTCTTTCAGCATTCCGCATAGCATTTTATATATCCCTGAGTCTGAGTACCCGATTAGTGACAATTCGGAGATAGTTTTCTACTGTGAGGACATATCCTGCAGGAACTGTAAGGAGCCAGCACATTTTATGCAGCCAAGTCCAAGAGGCTAAAAGACCCACAGTAGCAGCAAGTCCTTCTGATTCTACTTATTTTCTTTTCCCAATGTTCATTACACTCAGAGAATGCATATCTCTGCACTTTGTCCAATACGGATCCTGCCTGATTTACAGTATTCCACTTCCTATATGGGATTGCAAATCGTTGACTGACATCATCAGTTTTTGGGTCCAAAGGACAGAAATAATTGTTCTAACCTGCTTAGATGCAGAGAGGAAATTAGGTTCAGCTTTGCTATCATTTAAGCAATGACTAACCAAACTAATCAGGTTTCAAGATGACATACTCGAGTTTATTATATACACCACTCCTTAGCAATTATTGTATTATGCAGAATAAATAGGATGTTCATTTTCATTTATTTTCCTACTAGTATGAACAGGGGGCTGAAAAGAAACAAGGCTAGAGTCAGGAGGGGATTGGGGCAACTTCCTCCTATGGTGAGCAGGTGCTAGCTTTTCCAGCTCAATGGGATGGATATGGAAGTTTCCCACCTGTCACTTGCAAATTAGTTGTCCTTCTGCTGATTCTACAAATTCCTGTGGGGTTAGGACTGGAGGGTAACAAGGACCATGACTTGAGGATTCCCAGGGAGTAAAATATTTAACATGGGCAAGAATATTTGACTTGCATTTCTTCCGTGTGATCCATCGCAATGTCCAAACAAATTTTTAAAAATTCATTTTCGTGATGTGGGATTTGCTAACAAGGCCAATATTTATTACTCATCCCTAATTGCCCTCGGGGAGGTGTGGTGGACCTTCTTCTCGAATCACTTCAGTCCATGTGATGAAGGTACTCCCACAATGCTATTAGGTCGTGGGTTTGGGATTTTGACTTACCGATGATGAAGGAATGGCGATAGATGCCCAAGTGTGCAAGCTAAAGGGGAACATGGCGGTGTTGGTGTTTCCACGTGCATCATGAGTTTGGAAGGTGGCTGCCAAAGAAGCCTCAGCAAGTTGTTGCACTGCATCCTGCAGCCAGGAAACACCGAAGACTCGGTAGGCTGGTGGTGGAGGCAATCATTTCTACAAATTCCAGAACAGGATTGAACAGCGAAGCATGTTCGGCTACACATCCAGGAAATTCCTTAGAGTTGCTCCCACTCCACCTGCCTTACTTCACAGATGTGTAGCAGAAATTCCACACTCGAGCAAAGTAATGCCAGCAGAAAGGGAACGGGTGCAAGGAAGGTTCTGGCTGCAGTTCTTGATTAGATTTTGAAAATGCAACAATTGTACTGAGGTAAGATTCTACAACCTGTAGAAGGCTCCGAGATTTGTGCTGCACAATTGAGAACAGCTTGAGAAATATTGATATATCTGTCATGGGGTTAATGGTAACAAAATCATTGACAGTAAGACTATGGGTAAGCATCCTTAGTAGATAGCACATGGCATCTGTATAGATTTTTAATCACTTCTTTCAACTTCCTCTCCTGAGTGTCTTCATCACTGATGTGTGTTATAAAACGTCCATATGAATTTTCTTTTTACTTTGCCCCAAGGGAGTAGCCTGTACACAGCGAATGGTTGAAACTACCCTCAGAGTTGTTCTATGGTTTTTGGCTACCATGAATATGGGAAACCTCCTGAACAAGTTACACACCTCCAATTTGGTCTCAGGGCAAATTTTACCTTCTCCAAGTTAGTAAATATCCTCTTACTGCTCAAACCACATTATTATTTTCATCCCTGGCATCAAGATAGGTAGCTGCTCTAAATTGTAGGGTTTCACACTATACGCAATGTCAAATAAAACAGCAATTCATCTCATGTGCAATGTAAACAACAACTAGAATCATCCTCACTCTCACTGGGATCCATGAAAAAAGACACAGCTCTCTGCACAAATCCAAGGCAAACAACATCAAATACCAGTAAGAATTGTCATCATGCCCTCTTAACTAACCACAAAATTAATGGTAAATATGTGTGGAAGAGATAGCTCCATGTTTTGCTTTACTTTTTAAAACCTGTGTGCTTGCCCTGAAAGTTCATTTTGGTATGCACTGGGTGAGATGTCCATTGTATTTACAAAGTCCTGCCTACACCACTGTTGGAAAAAGATGGAGGTTCAGATTAGACCTTCATGATGGTGATCAGGAGATTTGAATTGTACTCATGATAGTCGTGAAGTCAGTCTTGATTATATTTTAAAAGCTGTTTCACTGACTGTATTGAAGATTTTTACAGATCCAATAATCCAGTTCAAAATTCTTTTTTTTTTTCAATTCTTTCATGGGATGTGGGCATCACTGGCAAGGCCAAATTGGTGAAAAATCCAGTAAAATCTATTTCCAAGGAGATGAGATTTCCATTCCCCTGCCGTAAGAGCAGAAATGTTACAACAGGAATAAACCTGTTTCTATATAGAACCATTGGACTTAGGAGCAGGGATAGGCCACTTAGCCCTTCGAGCCTGCTCTGCCATTCATTAAGATCATCGCTGATCTGGTTGTGGTCTCAACTCCACTTACCTGTCTGCCACCATAACCGTTGACTCCTTTGTCTATCAAAAATCTATCTAACTCAGCCTTGAATAAATTCAATGACCCAGCTTCCACTGCTTTCTGGGGAAGAGAATTCCACAGACAAATGACCCTCTGAGAGAAAAAAAAATTCTCCTCATCTTTGACTTAAAAGGGAGACATCTTATTCTTAAACTGTGTCCCCTGGTTCTAGTCTCCCCCACAAAAGGAAACATCCTCCTGGTATTCACTCTTTCAAGTCCCTTCGGGATCTTGTATTTTTTAATAATATCACCTCTCATTCTCAATAATACCATGAGGAATAGAAAGAAGGGATGGTTCCATGATTTCTGGAAAATGCACTGGAATTGTTGCACTTGTGGTCAGTAGCATGTGTGGAGAATGGAGAGTTAACCCCATCAGATTCAGTAAGGTTAGCTCATTTTAATAATTACCACATGCACCTTGCATGTGTTTTCCACTGATGCAAGAAAAGCAATTGATAAGAGAAAAGGGGGAATGAGATAAGTAGAAGTGCTTAAAATGAAGTACAATTGTCTGTTCCCAGGCAGATTCTGGCCATTGAGAAACTGTGGTATGGCAAGAGCATACCTGAATGAGGTGTCTCCCTCAGGAGACTGAGGAGGAGGTAGGTCCCAGATGTAAACAGCCAGCCGGCACAGGGGGCCAAAGTACAACCAGTAGTTGCAGGGTCATCTCATAACCTACCAAGAAGAGGTACAGTACAACAGCTGTGACAACAGTCAACCATTCAAAAGAAGCAAGTTGCCATCTCATTGGGCTGGATTTTGCAGTCAACTGTGAAGCAATGGCACTCTTCACTAATCTCAAAGGAAGCTGCCCACAAATATATTGCGATCTCTGTGGCGTAGATTTCACCTTTCCTGACATTATTTTGAATCTGGCTCCAAATTTGAGGCATCTCCAGACGTCCAGCAGCAGTGATGTCAGCAAACAGGGTAAGCAGCCAATCACATTTAAGTATTCCCACAGACAACAAACCAGCAAGTTAAAAACACTAATGATCAACACTTTTAGCAAAATAAATGATTATGGTTAGATTAAGATAGAAGCTGAAATAGGAACAAACTTTAAAAAATATCATAATAGAGAAATTTGACATTCCACAAATATAACATTAGCTTTTCAGGGCCAGTGAGGTTGGTTAGCAGTAATTTTGAAGTTAGTATCCCATTAAAAACCCATTTATACCTCATTCAACAAGGTGTAACTTTTTCAAGGGTTTTTACGGTGAGGCTAACAGCATAAAAGTGGAAGTTTTTGTCAATTCACTGATTCCTCACCTGCAATCTGGGTTGACGTCAACAGGCCACCCTCTGGCGAAGCATAGAATCACTTACCAGAACTTCTGGATTTCCGCATTATTTTGCGCATTGGCAGATGCCCAAAATTGCTATCATTTTCATTGTAGTAATGGTGGTGAACACACCATCATTACCACTGCAAAGTTTGGGCAAATAACACCACCACTGAGGTAGCACTTAGAAAGAGCTTAAGAATTGGTAGATCACTCACACCATATACTCATACCAAGGGCAAACACTAGTGAAGTAAACAGGAAGAGACAGATTTTCAACTTGCTTCTTAGGCATTTAACTAGGGTGGTGAATTGGCCACCTCTTAGAGAATGAAAATGAAAATCAGATGGTTTCTAAAATGGATAACTGGTCTGCAAAGCCAATTTTATGCTCGGATTAAGTTGAAAATCTACCCCAAAGAATGTAGAACTTGTTGCATACACTTATTCTCAGATGAGATACATTAATCCAGAAGGCAGTAGAATATAGGTATGTATGGCATTAGGGACAGTGATGATTAGGCAGAACATCTTGTATTATGATGAACACCATAGGACTGTTCATGCAGAAACACTTTTACAGATTTAAGTGAAGTCCTGTCAATCAATGATTTGATGTAGCAACCCTCTGGATGAACATCGTCACTCATTTCTTCCTCTGATCCTCCTCCTCTGCCAAGGCTTCAGGCTGTTCCTCCTTGTCCTTTTGTTGAAGGTATTCTTTCTCCGGATACAAGATTCTGCAATAATCTTTGAAACTTTGTCAGGCCAGTGGCTGTCCAGGATGACAATTTATATTGAACTAGAAGCTGGGTGTAGCCACTAGCTTCACTGTATTTCCATTCAGCTTCTTTCCTGCAGTTCCCCAATGGTGCCATTACCCAGCCTCTAGGGGGTAACCAGTCTGCTACTCCTTCAAATACTGGTGGTACAGTGGACTATGAAGACATTGTAGTTTCTGCCAGGGTAATGTGCATTGACTTGCATTATTCTGCTCCTGTGGTCTGCTGTTATCTGCACATTGATGCAATGATAGTCTTTTCTATTCATATGTACCATGGAATTTTTGTTAGACACAACTGTTCCAAAGCTCTCCTAGTTGGCCTCCCACTTTGCATCCTTCATAAACTTCCGAGTTCATCCAAAAATGATTTTAAAATCCTCATCCTTGTTTTCAAATCCCTCCACGGGCCTCGCCCCTTCCTATCTTTGTAATCTCCTGCAGCCCTACAACCCTCCGAGATCTCTTGTTCCTCCAAATCCGGCCTCTTATGTATTCCTGTTTTACTTCATTCCACCACTGATGGCCATGCCTTCAGCTGCCCAGGCCCTAAGCTCTAGAATTCTTAAATCTCTCCACCTCTCTCTCCTCTATTAAGATGCTCCTTCAAGCCTACCTTTTTGACAAAGTTTTTGGTTACCTGTCCTAATACCTCCCGATGTGGTTCAGTGTCAAATTTTATTTGATTATAGCTCCAGTGAAGCACCTTGGGAAGTTTTACTGTGTTAGAGGTGCTATCTAAATGCAAGTTGTTGTTGATGGAGCCTTGATGGCTACTCATATGGCCATAAGATCCCACCTTTTGGAAAAACTGACTGAAGCAATAACTGTCGCAGTGACCCTTGGAAGAATCCAATTGTACACATACTCAATGCTGTGATTCCCTTCACAGCATTGATTAGGGCTATTCTTGTGTCTTAAGGCCATAACATCATAACACTGAAGTGTAGATGGTGAAGAAAGGGCTCTCAGTCATCTCCAAGTAGATGTGCCTTGGTCTGAACTCATGGCTGCTGGGATAAATCCAGGTAGGCAGCAGACATCTGCCTGAGTTCCTTTCCCCCATCCACCCTCGATCCCCACCCCCCCCAAAAACCGATCACTGCCTTTGGAAGGCCCAAAAATATTTTCATGCTAAGCACATTATGTGAACACAAGCGGGTCCCCAGCTGTGACCTTGTGCTACTACTTACTGCTTTCACTTGCCAGACAGGCAGTCAGTTTGACCAACTGTCTGACAGGAATCGGTCCAAAATTATTCAAACGAGTTCATTAAGATCAGCAGGGCTTTCACATCTGGCTTCTTAACCCAGGCTGCCAGTACCCTCCCCGGCTTCTTGTTAATATCAGTTGTGCCAACTTCATACATTTGGCAACTGTTTTGGTTATGAACACTTCTTACCTGCTTCTCTAGAAGCTGCTGTTCGCTATTAATTTTTTATTGTGCAGGACTTGAAGGTGGATTCGCTTTCATGGGCTGTTATGAATTTGCCCAGTTCAACTGGATAATGACTTACTTATCAACCTATTCCAAAAATTATTTTAAAAGCGTTTATGAGTAACTAAGGCAGTTTTTACCATTTACTTGGCTCAATCAATTCTAGCTTGATGAACAGTTACTGGTCTGGGCATACTTGCCTTTGTTTTACCTCTTTGTTTATTCTTCCAAAGGGAAAATATTACCCGACCCAACTTTAACTCAAGAAAAGGGCAAAATTGCTGCATTGAGGGGTCCCAATACTGACCCCCAGTGGACATTCCCCTACTTTGAAAAACATTGATTTACCACATCTCGCTGTTTCCTGTCTTTTAATTAACTGCCAATCCATTCTGATACAGCCCCTTTAATGCACTGGGGCCAACAATCTGTGATAGTTTCAGCAGGAATTTGTGGAACCCCCCCACCCCCTCCAAACCCCACCCTCTAGAAAACGGCTTACATCTAATTACACAGGCTCTCTGCCATTTCTGTCTGATTACACAGGCTCTTTGACATGTCTTCTAAGGGATGAAATCTCTGCCCATTAGACAACTATCATGGGGGAGTGAGGCAGGAGCTACCTATGCCAGGACTTCCCACTAGTTTGGCTTATTCGAGGCCAAACCTGTGTCTATATGCCAGTACACCAAGTGACTTGAGGTCTATGTTCCAATGGGCAATATTGGGCCCCACAAACTTAGTGGCCTCTAGGGAAGTGGTTGTGACCCCCAAAGCCTTTATTTCATCAACAATCTTAAATGACACCTCTTCAAAATCCATATCCAAAACAATAGTGCATTTCCTTTATCAATATATATTTTATTATTTCCTCCATGGATGTTCAGCTAACTTGTCCGTAGTCACTTGATTTATCTCCTTCTTGGGAATTCAATGGAAGTGTTGCTTTGGCAAACCTTTAGTTCACTGACATAAGGAGGTTGAAAGATTCTGGTCAAGAGTCGCTGCACATTTTTCTCTGGCTTCCCTCAGTATTCCAAGGCACATGCCATGAGGTGTCTTTCACATTTTGAGTTCTACTGATAGGAGCAGTGATAGGAAAAGTAAGTCTGTTCTATCCAACTGGTTTCTGAGTAGAGCAAAATATAATTTGTGGCTCCGGTTAGAGTTAAAAACTTTATATTAAGTCAAAGCAGAATGGCAATTTAAAAAATGCGTTAATAAGCAGTATTTTTTTTTTAATGGTGTGAGTATTAGCTCCATTGTGTCTGCCAATGAGTTGGAGGTGGGTCAGGACTTACAACAAAGTTTATTTTACAGCAAACAGCGATATAGTTCCAAGTCAGGATGGTGTTTGACTTGGGAGGGGAACTTGTACGCCTAGTGCCCTTGTCCTTCTAGGCGGTAGAGGTCATGGATTTGGGTGGTGCTGACAAAGGAGGCTTGGCAAGTTGCAATTTGCAGATGGCACATACTGCAGCCACGTTATGCTGGTGGTGGAGGGAGTGAATATTTAATATGTTGGATGGGGTGCTGATCTAATGGGCTGCTTTGTCCTGGATGGTGTTGAACATCTTGAATGTGTTGGAGCAGCCCTCACCCAGGCAAGTCCTGACTTATGCTTTGGAGGTGGTGGAAAGGCTTTGGGGAGTCAGGAAGTGAGCCGCTCACTGCAGCCTCTGACCTGCTTTTTTAGTCACAGCATTTATATGACTGGACCAGTTAATTTTCTGATCAATGGTAACTCCCAGGATGTTGATGGTTGGGGATTTGACAATGTTAATAACATTTGACTTGGCGGGAGTGTGGGAACCAGGAGATAATACAAGCAAAGAACACCAAAGTGCACAGAGGTTTGGAAATAGTAAGTTATTAGGTGGGGTCAGAGTAAGAGGAAAAGTATTAAAATCTAAATTAGGGTTACTGTGCATGTACATGAATGCGCGGAGTGTGGTAAATAAGGTTGGTGAGCTGCAGGCACAGATAGCCAGGTGGAAGTATGATATTGTGGCGATAACGGAAACATGGCTCAAAGAAGGGCAGGACTGGGTACTAGACATTCCTGGATACAGGCTGTTCAGGAAAGATGGAAAGGAAGGAAAGGGGCAGGAAAGATGTAGAGGAACAAATTTGCAAGGAAATTACAGAGAGGTGCAAGAATTATAGATTGGTTATAATGGGGGACTTTAATTATCTGAATATAGACTGGGATAATAGTCGTGTAAAGGGCAGAGAGGGACAAGAGTTCCTAGAGTGTGCTCAAGAGAATTTTCTAGAGCAGTATGTTTCCAGTCCAATGAGAAAGGAGGCACTGCTAAACATGGTTCTTGGGAATGAGGTGGGCCAAGTGGATCAAGTGCCAGTAGGGCAACATTTAGGGGACAGTGATGGATGCATCAAAAGATTTAGGTTAGCTATAGAAAAGGACAAAGAACAATCCAGACTAAGAATAATGAACTCAGAGAAAGCCAACTTTAATGGGGTAAAAATGGATCTGATCCAGATAAATTGGAATCAAAGATTAATGGCAAAATGGTAAATGAACAATGGGCTACCTTTAAAGTAGAGAAAGTTTGGGCACAGTCAAGGTATATTCCCACAATGGGGAAAGGTAGGGCAAACAAATCCAGAGCTCCCCGGGTGACAAAAGAGATAGAGATTAAGATGAAGAAGAAAAAGTGTTCTAATGACAGATGTCTTGTGGATAATACAACTGAGAACCAGGTGGAATGTTCAGAGGGGAAGTGAAAAAGCAAATAAGAGAAGCAAAGATAGAGTATGAAAAGAGACTGGCAGCTAATATAAAATGGAATCCAAAAGTCTTCTATGGGAATATTAATAGTAAAAGGGTGGTGAAAGGAGGAGAGGGGCCGATTAAGGATCAAAAAGAGGATTTACACATGGAGGCGGGGGCATGGCTGAGGTATTTGCATCTGTCTTTACCAAGGAAGAAGATACTGCACAGGTCATGGTGAAAGATGAGGCAATTCAGACACTTGAAGGATTTGAAATTGATAAGGAGGAGGTATTGGTTAGGCTAGCTGTACTTAAAGTTGATTAGACACCAGGACCGGATGAGATGTATCCAGGATACTGAGGGAAGTGAGAGTGTAAATTGCAGAGGCACTGGCCATAATTTTCTATACTTCTTAGATTCAGGGATGGTACCAGAGCCCTGGAGAATTGCAAATGTTACACCCTTATTCAAAAAAGGGTGTAAAAATAAGCTCAGCAATTACAGGTTAGTCAGTTTAACCTCGATGGTGGGGAAACTTCCCAGAAACGATAATTTGGGACATAATCAATAGTCACTTGGGAAAATGTGGTTTAATTAGAGAAAGCCAAGACAGATTTGTGAAGGGCAAATTGTGTTTAACCAACTTGCTGGAGTTTTTTGATGAGGTAACAGAGAAGGATGATCAGGGCAATGCTGTTAATGTGGTGTGCATGGACTCCTAAAAGCATTTGATAAAGTGCCACACAACAGACTTGTGAGCAAGGTTTTAGCTCATGGAATCAAAGGAACAGTAGCAACATGGATACAAAATTGGCTGAGTGACAGAAAACAGAGAGTCGTGGTTAATAGATGTTTTTCAGACTGGAAGAGGCTTGGAGTGGAGTTCCCAAGAGTCCATGTTAGCACCTTTGCTGTTCTGAATATGCATTAATGACCTATACCTTGGGGTACAGGGAACAATTTAAAAATTTGCGGATGATACAAAACTTGGAAGTGTTGTGAACAGTGAGGAGGATAGTGTAGAACTTCAAAAGGACATAGAAAGGTTGGTGGAATGGGCAGACAAGTGGCAGATAAAATTAAATGCAGAGAAGTGTGAAGTGATTCATTTTGGTAGGAAGAATGCGGAGAGACAATATAAAATAAAGGGTGCAATTCTAAAGGGGATGCGGGGGCAGAGGGACCTGGGTCGATATGTGCATAAATCATTGAAGGTGGCAGGACAGGTTGAGAGAGTGGTTATAAAGCATACAGTATCCTAGACTTTATTAATAGGGGCATAGTGTACAAAAACAAAGAAGTTATGTTAAACTTGTATCGAACACTGGTCTGGCCTCAGAAAGGAGATTTGATAGAGGTATTCAAAATCATGAAGGGTCTGGACAGCGTAGACATGGAAAAACTGTTCCCATTGGTGGAGGGATTTAGAACCAGAGGTCACAGATTTAAGGTAATTGGCAAAAGAAGCAATGGAGTCATGAGGAAAAACTTTTTCAAGCACTGAGTCGTTAGGATCTGGAATGCACTGCCTGAGTGTGGTGGAGGCAGGTTCAATCAAGGCATTCAAGGGGGAATTGGATTGTTATCTGAAATAGAAGAATGTGCAGGGCTACGGGGGAAGGTCGGGGAGTGGCACCAGGTAAACTGCACTTTCGGAGAGCCAGTGCAGACATGACAGGCTGAAAAGCCTCCTTCTGTGATTTAGCAACTCTGTAATTCTGTAAATGTCAAAGGGAGGTGGTTAGACTCTTTCTTGGTGGAAATTGTCATTGCCCTGGTATTTCTGTGGCACAATTGTCACTTAACACTTATCAGTCCAAGTCTGAATGTTGTCCAGGGCCTTGCACATACAGACACAGACTGCTTCATTATCTGAGGAGTTGCGAATTATACTGAACACTGTGCAATCATCAGTAAGCATTACCATTTCTGACATTATGATGAAGGGAAGGTCATTGATGAAGCAGCTGAAGATTGTTGCGCCAAGGAACTGGTCTTGAGGAACTCATGTAGTGATGTCTTAGGGCTGAAATGATTGGTCTCCCACAACCACAACTATCTTCCTTTGTGCTAGCTTTAACTCCAGCCAGTGGAGAGTTTTCCCCCTGATTCACATTGACTTCAATTTTACCAGGATTCCTTGATGTCACACCCGGTAAAATGCTGCCTTGATGTCAACGGCAGGCACTCACACCTCACCTCTGGAATTCAGCCCCTTTATTCATGTTTGGACCAAGGCTGTAATGAAGACTAGAGCGAGGTAGTTCTGGTGGAACCCAAACTGAGCATCGGCGAGCAGGTTATTGCTGAGTAAATGCCACTTGATAGCACTGTCGATGACACCTTCCACCATTTTTTTGATGACAGAGAGTAGGCTGATTGGATGGTAAATGGATGGATTGTATTTGCCCTGCTTTTTGTGGACAGGGCATACCTGGGCAACTTCCCACTTTGCCAGTTAGATTGCAGAGTTGTCAAGTACTGGAACAGATTCACCAGAGGCAATTCATGTTATAGAATCCAAAAAAAAATCATTTAGAAAAAAATGACTTGCCTGTAGCATTACCCGCATTCTATGGATGGATATAATTTCTTTTGATACATAAGATGGTGTCGGCATTGGGCAAAGGACATCAGAAACTCTTTTCACAGTACCACCTAGCAGTTAAAGCTTGCAACAACACCATTACAGGAAACTGTTTGCATACAAAATACTATTCTAAATTTTACATAGGCACTTTCAATGTGAAAACTTGACATAAAAAGGTGACAAAAAATCATGACAACAGAAAGTTGTCCAGGAAATACATGCATGTACAATTTTTTAATAGTTTATATAGACAAGTGGCCACAATTTGTCAATATGTTAAAAATGTGACTTTTACAATCAACATTATTTTGTAATAAATGGCATTAAAATTACAGCAGTCAGGAAATGCAGGTTTAATTGTTATCTTGGAATAAAGCTTCTGCTGCACTGGGGCTTGCCAGCAGATCAAATCACAAAACAGCCCACAATCTTGTTTATTTTCTTTTATTTAGAGATACAGCACTGAAACAGGCCCTTCGGCCCACCAAGTCTGTGCCAACCATCAACCACCCATTTATACTAATCCTACATTAATCCCATATTCCCACAATTCTCCTACCACCAACCTATACTAGGAGCAATTTACCTATCAACCTGCAAGTCTTTGGCTGTGGGAGGAAACCAGAGCACCCGGCAGAAACCCAAACGTTCACAGGGATAACTTGCAAACTCCGCACAGGCAGTACCCAGAATCAAACCCAGGTTGCTGGAGCTGTGAGGCTGCGGTGCTAACCATTGTGCCACTATGCCTATCCATTAAAGCTAAAAATCGTAAGCTGGGAGTATAAATTTGTGGATATGTTCTCATGGTGCAGGAATTACTTTACCCCATTGTTGTATGTTTCAACAAAGCACATTTTAATTCACATTTTACAATCTAAAAAATGGTAACTCTTCAATTTTCAATTCTTCCAAATGAAAACATTTCTGAAAAGTCCTATGAAAAGCAATTTGTATTTTCGGGGTATCATCTGGTTTTACTGTGCTGTTTCTTTTAAGGACACAAGAAGGCAGAATCCCTCTGCTCCCTGTGGGCTGAATTGATTGAGCCTGTCGCAAGTCCCGACGGCGGGCACCGGAGTGGGTGCCATCGCCACCTGTGACATGTGTGACTGGCCAAATATGATCACACGGCGGCCGGACACTTTTTATAATGGAGGTGCGGGGTCTGTCCAATCACGTGACGGGGTTGGCTTCAAGGTGGTGATTGCAGCGTCAGATAACTGCAATGCAGGTGCTGGTGCCATGTTTAAAGTGCTGCCAGGCCAACTTGTAATGCTGCCTTGCACTGAATCAATGATTCTGGATTGCTGCTAAACCAGGTGAACAGCTGTTGGAACTCCTGGACACCACCGCCCCCCCCACCTACCCCCCCACCATACCCAAAGACCGCAGGGAGATCGCCTCGTATTACTGAGTGTCCTCCTCATGTGATGGAGGCAACCCCCGCCACAGGTTAAATGGCAGAGGGGAAGAGGCCCTTAAGTGGCTGTTAATAGGCCACTTAACGGCCTCAATTGGCCTCTGGGTGGGAAGGCCGTCATTGGCCTATCCTACCCCCGGCAAAATCACAAGGCGACGGGGCGGCAATGGGCCCTTCGCCCTCTGTCGTGATTCTATGGGCTCCCCCCTGCCTCCAACGCCACCTCAGGGGGGCCAGAAAATCCAGCCCACAGTGTGACGCATATAGTGAGCATATATAAAGAACAAAAGAACAAGGGTACAGGGTGAGTCAAATGTAGCAAAGTCAGATGCTTTGGCAGTGACTTGGAAAGAAAGTGTGAAGTTGTGAGGTGGGTACAATGGGACAAGTCACATATTTTCCTGTACAGGAGGTAACATTAAAGAAAGAAAGAAGAAACTTGCATTTCCTTATTGTCAGGACGTTCCAAAGCACTTTAGAGTCAATAATATACTTTTGAAGTGCATTCACCGTTTCAATGTAGGAAATCTGGGAGCTAATTTATGCATAGCAAGCTCCCACAAGCAGCATAACAGTGATAATCTATTTTAGGTGTTGGCTGAGGGATAAATGTTGGTTAGGACATTGGGAGATCTCCCTTTCTTCTTCGAAATAGTGCTGTGGGATCTGTTGTATCCACCTGAGAGGGCAAACAATGCCTGGTTCAATGTACTACCTGAAGGGATGATGGAAAGCAATATCTGAAAGGGTGTTGGAACCAGATTCCATAACTTGTTTCAAAGGGCAATTGAACATTTACTTAAGAGGACTAAGTTATAGGGTTATGGGGTAAAAACTAGTGAGTGGGAGGAATTAGATAGCTCTTTCAAAGGTTCTAACATCTCATCCAAAAAACGGCACCTCTAACATAGCAGCACACCCCTAGTACTGCTCGTGAGTGCCATGTAAAGCAAAAAGGGAAGTGAAGAGATCGACCTTGACTCTGCTTTCCCAACACCCTAGCACCAATATAAAAATCTCTTTAAAGAAAAGGGAGCAGATGCATGCCTCCCATCTCTCCCACAGACTGAAGAGGAGGTAATTTTAACCCAATGGGAAGCCCGCAGGATTGGGTGGAACGCCAGTTTTACACTTCAACCAATATCACAATGGGAGAGTAAAATTGGGTGTAAAACTACCATCAGCTTTCTGATGGACGAGTTCAGTTAAAATTGCCCCAAGATTTTGGTGCAAAGCCAAGCATCCAAGGAGCACGGATCAAGTCAAAGCAGAGCAGAAGGAAATGATGAACAGATAAAGTTGAATCTAAAAGGCATGTAAATTCTATTTGTGCACTCACATGCCTCAACACTAGTTGGAGATTGACATTGTGTGTTCTTAGCAATTGAAAAACAATTCCAGAGAAAGTGAAAGAAAGAACTCAGGAATTGACGGTTATCTGCCCAGTGGTATCCAGAAAAAACTGAATAAAGACCAACCAGCTCTAAATATCAGGTGAAAGCAAAATAAAATGTAAAAAAGCAAAATACATATTGAAATAAGCAGGCGGCTGAAGCAGGAGAGGTGGTTGAGCTTCCAAGCTCTTTGCCAAAGTAAATGAGTCATCTTGTTACTTCAGGCCCCTTTCTGTGGTAGCCCCTTTGGCATGTTACTAGAAAATTATAACCTTTCTGTGACAAATGAATAGGCAATAGATATTTTTTAGATTGATCGTTTTGCTGTGCTAACATCAGCAAACTCTCTGAATCTAATATCAACCTTCAGTGTGCCCCTTGATTCCAGAGGCAGAAAACATGCTCGGTGTGTTTATAATATAGGTCAGCTTGTAGGATTAAATAAAATGTTTGCAAATTGATTTCCTTTCTTTAAAAAAAAAAGAAACACAGCATAGATAAACTGTATCGCAATGCGATTTGTGGCATAAGATCAAAATTACATTCTGAGCTGTTCCATATTAATCAGGTATCTGGTTTAAATTTCTAGAACAATTTTTTTAAACACTGGCAGAAAACTTCCCTGATGGTCTACTAGGGAAAGATAGTGCCTGGTATAATACTGAACTTGAAAGACCAAAGCGCCACATCTTATGTTGTTGAGTCATGCTGCGTTTCCAAAATGTCAAACTAGGAAAGGAATTGGCAAATGCCAGCCAGGGTTCCTATGCCTGATTGTTATCCAGTGATTCTCCCTGGAAACAGTGTGTGTATGAACACTAGGTTCCTCTGCAATGCCCACCAGAGTCTGCCAACATTCACCATCAAGGCTCACACGTGAGGGATGGCAACTAGGCAAGGTACCAAGGCTGCAGATGTCTATGGAATTGCACCCTGTCCAGAATGAAAACCACAGAAAACATTTAAAAAGCGTCAATAAATGAAATACATATTTCTATATGAGAGGAGTTAGCATTACCGGTGTTTGGAGAGGGTTGTGCATAACTATCAGCGATGTGGAACATTAGCAATTATTACTGGTAACATCTCCTGGGAAATACTTAGTAAGGTTGAATTGCATCTTGGGCTGTTGCTCTAAAGGGGTGATATCACATCGGCTGTCTGCTTTATGCCCGATTAATATTCAGTTCGATTGCAGTCAACAGAACAGAATATCAGGCGGGGTCAATCCGATATCATCCGTTTTACACCAAGAGAAGCTTCTATCCCTCTATGTTCCTATGCTATTCTCTTGCCTGTTACTGCACTGGATGCATTAACCAGCTTAAAATGAAAGGGGTTCACATGGGCATTAGAAGAGCAGACAAAGTAATGTCATACAGATGTGTTGTCTGTGGAAATCGTCACCTGTAATTTCCAGCCAATCCTGTAAAAATAACATTGACACAATTTAAGTCTAAAGTTCGTACTTTAATGATATGCAACTGTCATGAAGAAAAAATCTGCCACTTAAGCCTACCCAAAATTTATTCCCGAAGTATTCCAAGAACTCCAAAGCTGACAAGAATGGAACCACACACCATGTAGTTAGCTCTATGTGCTGTTAGTAATCATGGTTATTATTCCCAGTTACCCTACATTTTAAGGTCGAAGAGATTCCAACGGTACAGTACATTGAATCCCGACTTCAGGCACCAGGGTTGTGAAATGTTACAGTTCAAGAGATTCCAGAGCTATGTCGGTATACTATATCAGACCCCTGGGATGACAAATTTTCAACCATTGTATCTTTGTTTCCCTTCTACAATTGTTCATCTTATTTCAGTGCTCTCTGAATTTATGATATACCCTATAAAAATAATCATTTTCTTAACCACCATCACAATGAGCTGTAGTTTTTGGAAAGCTTGAAAAGGGCAGAGCCAGGGAATGAATTACAGTGCAGTGAAAACGTTTTACCATTGCAATCCAGTTTTTCCCTTAATGATTGGTACACAAGATTTAATCTTTGTGCTTGAATTTTTGCTTTGGGCAGAAATCTGGAGCAAGGTATATACAGTCAGAGTTGAGATTCTATTAAACATGGTAATGGTGGCCTCAGCAGACTTCCTCACTGGCAATAGGGAGCTAATGAATACAAGGGAGGTTTGTGGAATTACTGGAACTGCACAGAATTATATGAAACAGAAAGCACAAAAACAGGCCATTCTGTCCAACTATTTGTACTGGAGTTAATACACCTCAGAAATCTCCTCACATTCCATCTGCTTCATCTCAGCCTTTCAACATATCTTTCTATTCCCTTTTCTCTTGGGTACTCATCTAGTTAGCTCTTGAAAGCATCTAAGCTATTTGCCTCAACCACCTCTTATGGTAGTGAATTCCACATTCTAACCACTCTCTGACAAAATAAATTTCCCCTTATTTCTCTATTGGATGAGTTAGTAATTATCTTGTACTTAGGGCCCCTAGTTTTGGATTCTCCCACAAAGTGGAAAAATTCTCCCCACATCTACCTCGTTCAACTCATGCATCAATTTGAAGACCTCTATCAGGTCACCTATAAGTCTTCTAAAGAAAAAAGCCCCGGCCTGTTCAATATTTCCCATTAGCTGTAATCTCTCAGTTCTGGTATCATCCATTTAAATCCTTTACCATTTTCTCTAGCGTTTCTATGTTCTTTTTATAGCATGGAGACCAGAACTGTGCACAGTACTTGCGTGTGGCTTGACCCACGTACAATAGAAGTTTAACATAACTTCACTACTTTTGAATTCTCTACCCCTAGAAATAAATTCCATTGTTTTGGTAGCATATTTAATTGCTTTGCTGATGTGTGCTGTTGCTTTTAATGATTTGTTCACCTGTATCTCTAGATCACTTTGCTTTTCTACCCTATTCAGTTTTTTTTTATTTTCTAAGGTGTAGGTAATGTTACTATTTTTCCTACCAAAGTGCATCATCTTGCTTTTATCTGTATCATAATGCATTTGCCACTTACCAGCCCAGTCTACAAGTTTTCTAATGGCTTCTTGTATTATGTGGCATTCCTCCTCAATGTTTGCAATAGACCCCAGTTTGGTATCATTTGCAAATTTTGATATTGAGTTACTTATTCTTAACGTCAAATCATTGACGTAAATTATGAATGACAGTGTCCTTCTTGTGGTCACCATTTTCCTCCAATCTGAATTCCTACTCTCTGCTCTCTATTTTTTTTAGCCAATTTGCTATCCATTCAGCTATTTGTTTCCTGATGCCACATACTATAACCTTTTTCATGAGTCTACCTTATGAAAGGACTTGTTAACTTACTCCTTCTTGCAGTCACCATGATGTTCATAGTTGATTTGCAATTTTTTCTTGCTGACAAGAGTGACGTATTTAATAATTTGAAACTTTGTAAAGAACGAAAAATTAGCATTTATATAGCGCCTTCCACAAACTCAGGATGGCCCAAACTGCTGGAGTCCACAGGATTATTCCATGGCAACTTGCCTTCTCAGGTCAAGGCTGAAACGTAATCGAGGCCCTATTGACGAAACAGGACCCCAATTTGCATAAATTCATCAACTGCCCCCACCCTCGACTTTATGCACACACCTCAGATGGCTGCAGGTTAAGATTGCAGGCAGCAGGAAATGGACAAGTTATCTGCTTGATTTTAAATGCCTGACAGGTGGGTAGGATTAAATTCAACCCCCATTATCTCACGCAAGTGGCTTTTGCCAAATGCGAGACAGTGAGTGTCCACAGACTATTTGACCATCACAGTTGAGTGTGTTTTTTTTTATTTGCAAGATATACTTTATTCATAAAAATCTGTAAAAAATACATTACCAAACAGTTTCAAACAGGACCAAGTCAAAAAATACAAACAGTGCAAAGTAGATCAGTTTCCTTCAATACAGGAGTGAGTTGCCTCACAACCCTTCCATTTCATTTTTCATGCCATATACATTTTTACATTTCACAGCACAGGAAATTTTCCTGATACAGTTCGAGGGGTTTCCCATGGGTCCAGCCCCTCAGTTCAGCTTGGTGGGGGGACCTTACACTGTGGTCTTTCCCCATTGAGCCTTTGCTGCGGCTGCTCCAAGCTTTAGTGCATCCCTCAGCACGTAGTCCTGGACCTTGGAATTGAGTGTGTGATCTTCAGCAGTCTGGAGTCAGATTCCTGTCTGACTGAGACCTGCTAACTCTGTGCATACAACACATTGAACCGAGCAGCCCTCCTGGTCAGTATGGCTCAGTATTACATTGTCATAGGCACTTCTTAATGAGCCCTCTGGGGAGCTCCTTCTGGATTTCTAACCTAAAATATTTCAATCTGTAAATGCCTGTGAATTTTAAATGTTATTTACAATTCAAAGCTCCCTGCTGCTCAGTAATAAAGTGGATACACATGCGCAGCCTCAGTGGTTTGGAGAGATTTATGGTGTGCCTGTGCCAGGAAGGAGGCAACCAAATAAGATTGTCACCCATCCAGTTTGGAGTGGAAGCCTGTAAATTTCAAAAAATATATTTCAAAAGGGAATTAGATAAATACTTAAGAGGGAAACATTTGCAGGGCTTTGGGGAAAGAGCAGGAGAAATTGGACTAATTGGTTAGCACTGTCAAAGTGCCAGCACAGGCACAATGGGCCAAATGGCCTCCTTCTGAGCTGTTTGATTCTATCTGTGATTCTACATAAACTCTGAAAACACAGCTTTCCAAAAAAGTTTCACCAGTGAGGAGCTTCCCCCATTGGTGCTAAATATCAAGGAATCATGGGTTTGCACTCCCATCTGTATACTCTAGGAATGGGAAAGGCTCTCCACTAATACTACACGTTCAAAAAAACTGGTCTTCAAAAGTCTAACTAATAAAAAACGTCCATCCTCACCCATGTCTAGTGATTCAGAAGCATTAGTTATGAAGTTTGTTAAGGTTCTCAATTAATTTTCATCAGCAACAAATAACAGTGCACTTAACGCCATGATTCCACCTTCTACTGTGCCCTTATTCTGTTCCTTGGTGGTTTTGCATTTGTCAGAAGGTATTAATACTACCAGCTGTTGATATTTTGTATCTGGTAGGTGCTGGCTGTGGTTCATTGGTAGTATTCTTTCCTGAGACCTTAAGGTTGTGGCTTCAAGTCCCATTCACAAACATGAGTACATGATCCAGGCTTACACTCCAGTGCAGTACCGAGGGAGTGCTGTGCAGTTGGGGGTGCCACCTTTTGAGTGAGACTTTAATGGAGGCCCTGGCTGCCCTCTCAGGTGGATGCACAACATCTCATGCAACTATTTGAAGAGAAGGGGAGCACCACTGGTATACTGATCGATATTTATCCCTCAACGAACATCTACATTACAACAATGACTGCAGTTCCAAAGTACATTATTGCTTTTGTGGCACTTTGGCACCTCCGGAGGTTGTGTAAGGCTCTGTATAAATGCAAGTCTTTTTTTGGCACTATGTAAATTTGTCATTTACTAAGGCATCTGGAAAGACCTGACTTAAAGATGTTTTTGAATTTTTACATTGCTTTCATGTTGGGGTAAATGTGAGCCAGTGATGCCAGCAGAATGAGACCTGCCTGGCAGAAGCAAGGAGCACAAATCCAGCTCCTAACCCAATATAGGAGCAGCTTAAGAATTCAAATACACTGAGCCAGCAGTTAGTGTGAGGAGCATTTTGCTCAGTAAGTCCTTATGTTTACCATTTACTTATTAAACTACTTTATTGGCAGTCTAATGTAGTGAAAGTGTTATGTACATGCAACCATGAGTTGAAAACAGTTAGCCTGAGGAAATACATGTTTATAACAAACTATTCATATGAAATCTTCTAAATTTACTGCAATATGCATTTTCAAGTACATTTTACTGAAAGTTTAATTTGTAATTGAAGGAATTTCATTCTCCCTGGTCATTCACCAGTCAATGCAGTTTTGGAAAGTTTCTCTGTGCACTATTATAATAAAGGTTAAGTGCCCAGGAGCACATGTTGCAAAACTGTAAAACCCAAGTCCATGATTTTTCATCCACTAAGGTAGACAATTTCAGGAATACACTTCTGACAAGCTCCTGGCAGAATTTCTCTCCCAAAGTCACCACGAGACCCAAGAATGTTATTCTGGGAATGCAACTCAAGTGATACATGCAAACATACCTTGCCTTTCACAACCTCAGAATGTCCCAAAGTGCTTTATGGCCATTGAGGTGCTTTTGAAGTAGGAAATGCAGCAGCCAATTTGCACACAAGGTCCCATAAAGAGCAGTGATAATGACAAAATAATCTCTTCTTACTGATACAGTTTAATGCAGAGAAGTGTAGAAAGAATGAGAAGAGACAATGGGAATTTCATGCAGCCAGCGGGGGTACTGACACCAGGCCAGAAAGGTGAAGGGAACCTCATCTCGACCTTTGGGGAACCCCCTGGCTGCATTTTACAGCCTATAGGCAATTAACTCCCCGGCACCGGGATTCCTGACCCTTTAAGGACAGGGACCCCGCTTCCAAGAACTGCCAGCCAATTGCCCACCGGGAGCGGTGGCCACTGCTGGTACTGCAGGAGGCCCAGGACCAAGAGCGGTTCTGGAGCCCCAGAGAGGAAGTAAGTAGGGCGGGCTTGTCAGGGCCAGTCAGGCAGGCCCCGGAGAGCGGTGGGGGTGAGTGGGTTGTTGAGAGCAGGGGGTAGGTGTTAGCACAGGGGCAACCTTTGTCACTGAGGGCCCTCCATGGGCCACAGATTGCCCAAGCAGGAGGCCCCCACCAGCCCACACGGAGGCCGCCTGGTTTTACTGGGTGGCCTCTGCACGTGGCAGAGGGCCCTCCCAGCCCTAGTAAAATGCCAGTGAGAACAGGATAAAGCCCTTAAGTGGCTTTAATTTGTCTTTGGGTGGGAGGGTCGTCCTCGGCCTTCCCTACCCCCAACTAAATTGAATGGCACCGGGAAGGTGACGGGCACTCCACCCCCGACTTGCCTCACAATTCTATGGGCCCCCATGCCAACTTGCCCATCCCTAGAGGACTGATAAAATTCAGCCCAATATAAATTAAAGGGTACAATTCTCAAGGGGTTGCAGGAACAGAGAGATCTGGGGATTTATGTGCACAAATCATTGAAGATGGCAGGGTACGTTGAGAAAGTGGTTAAAAAGCTATACCAGATACAAGAGTATAAAGCAAGGAAGTTATGGTGAACCTTTATAAAACACAGGTTAGGCCTCAATTGGAGTATTGTGTCCAATTCTGGGCACTGCACTTTAGGAAGGATGTGAAAGCTTTAGTGGGGTGCAGAATAGATTTACAAGAATGGTTCCAGGAAATGATAGACTTCAGTTATGTGGATAGATTGGAGAAGCTAGGGTGGTTCTTCTTAGAGAAGGTTGAGAGGAGATTTGATAGAAGTGTTCAAAATCATGAGGGGTCTAGACAGAGTAGATAAATTGGCAGAAGGGCCGAGAACCAAAGGACACCGATTTAATGTGAATAGCAAAAGGAACAAAGGTGACATGAGAAAAACTTTTTTACGCAATGAGAGGTTAGAATCTAGAATGCACTGCCTGTGAGAGCGATGAAGGCAGATTCAATCGTGACTTTCAAAAGGGAATTGGATAAACCCCTGAGGAGAAAATATTTCTGGTTCTACGGGGAAAGGGTGGGGGAGTGGGACTAGTTAAATTGCTCTGGCAGAGAGTCAGCATGGACTTGATGGGTTAAATGGCCTCCTTCTGTGCTATAACCATTGTATGATTCCATGAAAAGCAAAATACTGCAGATGCTGGAAACCTGATCTAAAAACATAAAATGCTGGAAATGCTCAGCATGTCAGGCAGCATCTGTGGAGAGAGAAACAGGTTGGTGACTTTTTGGTCAGAACTGGAAAAAATTAGAGATGTAACAGAATTTAAGCAAGTACAAACGCAAGGAAAGGGTAGAGAAACAAAAGCGAATGTCTGTGATAGGGTGGAAGGCAGGAGAGATGCTCAGTCATTGAGTATATTCAAGGCTATGATTGATACATTTTTGGACTCTAATGGAATCGAGGGATATGAGGATCATGTGGAAAAGTGGAGTTGAAGTTGAAGATTAGCCATGATCTTATTAAATGGTGGAGCAGGCTCGAGGGGCCATATGGCCTACTCCTGCTCCTATTTCTTATATTCATATGTTCTTAGTGTAGGAGACTGAAGACTTAGAGATCAGAGGGAGAGTGAGGGGAGAAATAAAATGGCAAGAGATCGGAAGCTCATGGACACGATCTTGGACTGAATGGAGGTGTGCCGTCAAGCAGTCACCGAATCTGCATTTGGTCTCCCTTGTGTACAGGAGGCCCCATAGTGATCAGCGAATACAGTATACTAAATTGAAAGGTACAAAAGTAAAACACTGTTTGACCAGGAAGGAGTGTTTGGGGCCCTGGACGGTGCAAAGGGAGCAGGTAAAATGGCACTGTGGCATCTCCTGCACTTTCATGGAAAGCTGCTGTGGGAAGGGGAGGAGAAGTTGGAGGTGATTGAGGAGTGGACCAGGGAGTCGTGGAAGGAATGGTCCACTCTTTCCAGCAATTTCAGACCATTACCTCTGCCCCCATTTTGTTCAGATGGCAGCTGTTGGTGATGATTCTGCTTTACCTGTTTACACCTCCTCTCGCTCCATCTTTTGTTTAGTTGTCATATCACAATCTCCTTTTGCCTTGCACCATCATCACTATTGTCATTTAATCTCTGCTGCTTTCCACAATATCACAGACATTCCCTTTTATTTCCCTGACTCCCTTTTCCTACTTCTGTACTCGATTAAAACATATTCTCTAACTTTTTCCAGTTCCAATAAAAGGTAATTGACCTAAAATGTTAACTCTGTTTTTCTCTCCACACTTGCTGCCTGAGTATTTCCAGCATTTTCTGTTTTTATTTCTCATTTTAGTAATGTTGGTTGATGGATAAATATTGGCCAGAACATCAGCAAGAACTCCACTGCTGTTCTCTGAAATAGTGCCATGGGAATTTTTACCTGAGAGGGCAGTCTTAACACTCATCAGAAAGACATTACCTCTGACAGTGCAGCACTCCCTCACTGCAACACTGGAATATCAGACTAGATTTTGATCTTAAGACTTTGAGCAATAGTTTAAAATGACAGACATTGGATCAGCTGCCCGATATACACCTCTTCTGATTTACAATTCTATTAAAGTCAATGGAATAAACAATTGAAAGAGATGCATAATGGAGGGTTGATCAGATCTTCTCAGTTTTACCCGATCTCCCAAAGTCAAAATAACCCCACTGTCTTCAGCAGCCTTGTGAAGCAGTCTTGTATTTGCAGCAACACTGAATGGGTGTGGTATAATTTGTGCCCATGCACAGAGTGGTAACTGAATGGGTATATCTTGTACATTAAGCAATGTTCCTAGCCAGAAAATCACTTGTCTGTGCTGAGTTCACTCCTAAACTGAGATTGATCACCTGACGGTGTAGTAGCTGGAGGGCTCGGGGGATGGAGGTGACAACCTGGAGGTGGGAAGCAGCAGTCTGGAGCTGCTCCCTTCGCACACCACAAGGACAAAATCACACCTAAATTTGTGGCGATCTGGGCCCTGCCAGTCACTGCCTTCAACATTAACAATAACATAATCATCAAGAACTAATTGCTAAGGGAGTAAACCTGACAAAATCTGGAGTGGAGTCCCAGTAATGGCTGGTGTTTCCCTCAAGTTAGCACCTTCCACCAACTGCTGCAGCCAAACAGGCTTTTGTCTTTCCTCTGGACACCAGCCTCCGAGGTCAAGAGTGGGGTGTAGATGTTAGGCAAGTCTGCACCTCCTAAAAACACGTCGAGGTTGCGCAGCAAACAAAGAAAGGTAACCTATCGGCTTGGAATCTGGAATGTGAGGACTATGTGTTTTGGAATGAACAACGACCCATATTCCAGAGCAAGTGTACGCATGACATCCCTGATTGACCATGAGCTACTGAAGGTTAGTATCAACATTGCTGTTCTACAAGAAACCAGATTAGCCGACACAGGGTCTATTCAAGATGCTAATTACACCTTCTGGCATGGAAAGAGTGCCGAAGATCAGTGGGCATGGTGTAGGCTTCACAGTGAACAACCACCTGACATAGTCAATTGACCTACCAGTAGCAACCTCGGAGCGCCTCATCTCCCTTCACAGTCAACATCATAAGCGTCTGTGCACCAACTCTGAATGCCAGCATCTCAGATAAAGAGCATTTCTATGACTCCCTAGGTCACTTTCTAAGGAACATCCCAAATGGCAAGAGGCTACTCATCCTGGATGACTTCAATGCACATGTTGGGACAGACAATGATTCATGGGCAACATGTCTCGGTTGTCATGGGGTGGGCAAGATCAACGGACAACGCCTTCTTGAGCTTTGTGCCCTGAATGAACTCTGCATCACCAACATCTTCGACAAGGTATCATGGCATTACCCAAAGTCTGGACAATGGCACCAACTAGACCTAGTCATCACAAAGAGGCACAATTTGTCCAGTGTTTTCCACACCCGCACCTACCATCGTGCAGATTGCAACATCGACTACTCTCTTAGCAGCAGCAGAGTGAAGGTGCACCCCCGAAAGTTCCACAGCTCCATAAGGGAAAGCCTGCCATGCATCAACATCCCTTGCATAAGCAATGATGCCAAAATACCAGCACTTTGCACTGTCACTAAAATGTTTGCTATCCACCAAAGCCTTAACAGGAAGCATTGCTGCTGGCATTGATAAAGCTTGGAAGTCACTAAGCTCAATCATCTATGAAGCAGCAGAAACATCATTTGGTAAAGGCAGAACCCACAACAAGGGCTGGTTTGAAACCTAGTCAACTGAGATGATATGTCACTGATGCAAAAAACAAAGCCTACATGATGCAAAACATAAACTCAACAGCTAAGACATTGCACGACGTGAAAGTATCCAAGACAGCTGTGCAAAGGAGAGAGAGATACTGCGCAAACAAGCACTGGATCAGCTTATGTCAAGAAATCCAAACTGTAACAAAGGAAATCTGCGAGCTATGTACGAGGGATCAAGAGAACACTTGGCCCTGCCAACACCAAAGTTGTTCCCCTGAAGTTGGCAGATGGTGAAGTATTCAGCGACAGATGTAAACAGATGTCCCGCTGGGCTGAACACTACTGTGAGCTGTACTCCTATGAGTCAGACGTTCCCAGTCTGTGCTTGACGTGTTTCTGTAACTTCCTGTCATGGATGAATTGGATGAAGAACCCTCATCATTGGAGCTCAAGAAGGACATAGACCACCTAGCGAACAGAAGGGTACTGGGCAAGGACAGAATCCCAGCTGAACTGCTCAAGCATGGAAAGTCCCATCTATTGCCATACCTTTATGACCTTCTCCTTCTTTGCTGGAAAGTAGGCTCTGTTCCACAGGAGATGCGTGACGCCAAAATCATCACATTATCCAAAAACAAAAGTGACAGAGGAGAATGCAACAACTACAGGGGCATCTCACTCCTGAGCATCACTGAGAAGGCCTTTGCGAGGGTCAAACTTAAAAGACTCCATTTACTTGCAGATCGAGGGTACACTGAAGCAGGGTGCAGTTTCCATGCCGACAGACCTACCGTGGACATGATCTTCTCCATACGCCAGCTACAAGAGAAGTGCAGGGAACAGAGTATACCCCTTTATTTTACTTTCGTAGATCTCACTAAGGCATTTGACATCATCAGCAGAGCAGGGCTGTACAAGATTTTGGGAAAAATTGGTTGTCCACCAAAGTTCCTCAGCCTCATCCACTCCTTCCATGACAACATGCACTGAACTGTACAATTTGATGGCTCCACTTCCAACAGTTTTGAAGTGAAGAATGGACTGAAACAGGGTTCTGTCCCAGCCCCCATTCTGCTTGGTATTTTCTTCTCCATGCTCCTGACCTTTGTCTTTCCTGCTGATATGGAAGGAGTCTACTTGCACACTAGGTAAGACGGCAAGCTCTACAATCTATCAAGGCTGAAAGTGAAAACAAAAACACATTGTGTTCTGATCAGAGAACTCCCCTACGCTGATGATACTGTGCTAATCGCTTACAGAGAAACCCAGCTACAAAAACTCATGGACTATCTCTGTCATGCCTGTAACTTGTTCTCCTTGACTATAAGCATCAAGAAAACTGTGGTCATGGGATAACGGCACTAAATAACACTCCATTGGAAGTGGTTAGCACATTCTGCTACTTTGGGTCCATGGTGACAGACAATCTGTCCCTTGATGCAGAGCTCAATACACACATAGGGAAAGCAGCTATCACCTTTGGCTGCTTCACAAAACGTGCATGCAATAACACCAAGCTGACCCTTAGGACCAAGCTGATGTCTTGTAAGGCCTTTATTCTTAGCACTTTGCTGTATGGCTGTGAAACATGGGCGACATACAGCTACCAGGGAATAAAAGCTCAATAATTTCCATCTTTGCTGTCTGCGGCACATTATGGTGAGACAAAATCACAAATGAGGCAGTTCTCTCAAAGGCAGAGCTCCCAAGTGAGTTGGAACTAATCAACGAGGCAGCTTTGGTGGATCAGACACATCCGCAGGATGGAGGACAGTCACATACCCAAGGACCTTCTGTATGGTGAGGAAGCCGGGGCCAGTGGGGTGCCCAAAGCTCCAGTTCAAGGATGCTTGCAAGCTTGACATGAAGGCCCTAAATGTCGACTATGGCACCTGGGAGTCACTAGCTGGTGAAAGAGGGAAATGGCTACCTATTCTGTATACTGGTGTGTACTATTATGACGATCAGTTGCTGCAGCAACAATAGGCGCCAATGTCAAAAACAACAACTCATAGCATTGGCAGCTTCACATGCAGCACTTGTGGCAGAACCTGCCTCTCAAGGATTGGCCTTCACAACCATCAGCAAAGGTGCACCAACTGAAGACACTGCACCTAAATGGATTGTTTGCTGCATGTCCATCTTCTTTCATAGATGGAAGGATGGAACCATGTAAACACAATTTTAAAAGCACTTTTCCGGACCTTGGTTTGAATGTAAGTTCAGGTTCTGGACTATGCACAGTCTCATGGTCTTGCATTAATGCTTGATGGGGGCATCAGGGTTTTTCTGTACACATTGGAATCCCTGAGATATCTGGCAACTCTGTGAGAGTCCCTAAATGTTCTGTTAAAGTACACAACACTTAATTAAGAGCTGTAGACAGTCAGGCTGAGAGAAATTTTGGCTGTGGAATTTTTAGGAGTCTTTGTGCTTGAGTTGAATGATAGCACAGCATGTCATAAAAGGAAAATCTTTCAGTTTCTTCACCCCTCTGTCTCCCCCAATCTCAGGCACTTTGACTTGAATTACTACTGTAAGAAGGTCCCTGATTTTTCTTCAATAAATGTGAGCAAATAATGTTTATCAATATGTAAATAGTGTAGTAACAGTTTCAACTATTATATTTCTGTTCCTAATTTAACAAAAAATGTTGGCACACTCACTTAAATGGTTGGGAACCAAATTCCTGTTCCGCAGGCTTAGATTCAAGACCAAGGCTGCCAACCTTGGCACATTGCTGGGAATTAGATTTTATGAGCACATGGAGTGAGATAGATTACAACCCTATTTAACTGTCTAAAGATGTGTTTATTTTCAAAAGATTGAGAAGTACGGGGAAAATGTACTATATGCCAGCCTTATTCAAGCCTACAATTTATAGCTCTGATTGCCATTCAAATGGAGCTTCACTCTGTGGCCCTTTTCATTGGGTAGGTCATGTTGTGTTTTGTAGCATAGATCGAGTGTTGTTTAAAGATGTCTCGGGTTCTTTGTAGGGCGAAAGAATAACTCATTTATTATATACAGAAATAACTATTTACACTCTCCACATGCCTGTCTAGCCAACGCACATTGTGCTGCTTCTAACTTCTTCCCAGCCTCATACCCATATGACTATTGCATCATCATCATCACTACAGTGGGAGGAGTTTACTCCCACTGTCTCAAACATTAATCCTTTCAGGTCCTTATACTACATCTCCCCAAAAATCTTTGTCCCTATCTATTTTTAATATATATACATTCATTCATTTTGACTTTGCATTCTACCCCATCTCCCCCCCCACCCCCAAGTCTCTGCCCCTCACAAATTCAGCCTATCAGTAAGCTTCACAGCTCTCCCTGATTGTGTTCTTACCAGGTTCGGAAGATTTGTAGTCTTGCCTGAAATTCTTTTTGGACAACTTGGATGGCCACATCAAAGTTCACTAAATGAAATAGCCCATGGTTTAGGGGTAACATATTAGCATGGATAGAGGATTGGTTAGCTAACAGGAAACAGGGAATAGGCTTAAATGGGTCATTTTCGGGTTGGCAAGCTGTAACTAGTGGAGTGCCACAGAGATTAGTGCTGGGGCCTCAACATTTTTACAATCTATATCAATGACTTTGATGAAGGGACATGAAGAGAGAGATTGCAGAACGCTGAGATGCAGAGGGATCTAGGTGTCCTAGCACACGAAACACAAAGTTAGTATGCAGGTACAGCAAGTGATTAAGAAGGCAAACGCAATGTTGTTGTTTATTGCAAGTGGAATGGAATATAAAAGTAGAGATATTTTGTTACAGTTGTACAGGGCATTGGTGAGACCACAACTAGAGTATTGTGCACAGATTTGGTCTCTTTACTTAAGAAAGGATATAATTGCATTAGAAGCAGTTCAGAGAATGTTCATTTGACTGATTCCTGGGATTAGAGGAAGGGGTTATCTTATGAGGAAAGGTTGGACAGGTTGGGTCTGTATTCAATGGAGTGTAGAAAGATGAGAGGTGATCTTGTTGAAACATATAAGATCCAGTGGGGGCTTGACAGGGTGAATGTTGAAAGGATGTTTCCCCTTCTGGGAGAGACTAAAACTAGGGGGCACAATTTAAATTAAGGGGTCTCCCAGTTAAGACATAGATGAGGAGAATTTTTTTCTCTCAGAGGGTCATGAGTCTATGGAACTCTCTTCTCCAGAGGGCGATGGAGGCAGGAATGTTTTTAAGGCAGAAGTAGACAGATTCTTGACAAACAAGGGAGTCAAAAGGTATTGGGAATAGGCAGAAAAGTGGAGTTGAGGCCACAAACAGATCAGCCACGATCTTATAGAATGGCGGCGCAGGCTCATGGGGCCAAATAGCCTACTCCTGCTCCCAGTTTGTATATTCGTATGTCTTGACCAATGTTTGTAGTATCCTGTTGACTCTGGGGTTCTTGATCATCTGGTTCATCCAGATAAATGATTGATTGTTGCCTCTGTGGAATAGGGATAATGTTTCTCCTATTTTGTCGTATAGTACTCTCTGCTGTGCATACTACATATGAGCTCTGATAATTTTCAGCTTTTTGGATGACAACACCTTCCCACTCTAGGTCTCGTACCCATACCTTCTCACCTTCCTTTAGCTGAGGTAAGTTTCAGGTACAAATTTTTGTTGTTGTAATTGTGAGCTTGTTGGTTCCTGTAGTACTTCTATCTATCTTGGACTTTTCAGTAGTCTTTGATGCCTAGCCCGGAAGTAGTTTTCTCGGCAAAATGGGAAGTTGAGTTTTTATCTTGCTCCGCATCAACAGCTCAGAAAGTGATAGTCCACACATCAACTGAGTAGATCGATAGTTAATCAATGCGGTTGGAAGATCTTTGTTTATGGTTCTTACTCCTCCTTCAGCCTCACCGCTCAACTGAGGATAGTGTGGTGAACTCATCCCCATTTTCTTGCAAATTGTGTGAAGTATTCATTTGTGAACTGTGGTCCATTGTCTGACACAGCTTTGTCAGGGATACCATGCATCCCAAAAGTCTCCTGCGACATTCGGATAACAGCTTCTGTTGTTGTTGATTACAACCTTTTCACTCCAATCCATTGTGAGAAATAATCGATCACGATTATATAGGATTTTCCATTGTGCATAAATAAATCCATCCCGAGCTGTTCCCAGGATCTGGTTGGAGATTTTGTTGAAATCAGAGGTTCTCTCTGTACCGGTCTATGTATTACACATACTTGGCAGTTCATGATCATGTTTTCAATATCTTTGAATATTCCTTGCCACACTGATGACTGAGCCCGTGCTCTGCACTCTTTTATGCCTATGTGGTCCTGATGTAGACATTCCAAGGTATCCGATCTGAGTGAACTCGGAATGACTAGTCTGTTATTATACACCAGCAAATCGTCAATAATTGTGAAGTGTTTTCTGAATTCTAGAAAATTTTTCATGATCTTACCACTAGGACGTTCTTGAGGCCAACCCTATGTGCAGTATTGACGTATGTGAGTACATTCTTCGTCCTGCTTTTGGACGTGACAAATTTCTTGCAGTTTCTGTGTACTTGTAGGCTACTGTTTGCAGTATATTGTGAATATGACTCTATCTCCTCCACAAAGTTCACATCTTGTTGTGTTGGATAGTCTACCATTGCTCTTGATAGCGCATCAACGGAAGTTTGCATCTTTCCCTGAACATATACGGTCTCGTACGTATAGTCTGCTTGAAGGCAACTGTTTTGTCTTTGGCTGTTTGACTTTATTCACCTTTTTGAGCAGATCTAGGTCTTAGCGCGCTTTTCTGCTAAACAGGGAAAATTCTTGGTTTTTCAAAATGTATCGGGTTTCCATAATCTGTCTTCCTCTATAATGGAGAGTTACATGAAGCTTACTCTTCACCTTCAGTTGGATCCCACCTGGACCATGCAACTGTGTGGCTGCTGGTTATAAGCAATGTCTCGTGGCTCTTGGTCTGCCAGAACTGTGACCTTTGCACCTGTGTCCAATTAGAAATTAGTAATATGCCTATTGACATAGATGTCTGCAATCAAAAATCCTTGATTGATGTTGTTAATTTTCACTAGGAAGTCTCCTTGTTTATCTTACACTGGAAATTGTTCCACTTCATTCACCGCTCTGTGCGTGAAGGCTTTTTGTTTTGTAAATTTGAGAGAAGAGGTCTTGCTCTGGCACATCTTTCCGGAGTAGCTCGACATTTTGCAATTAAAGCATTCTGCTTTATTAGCAGGATACTGTTCACATCTATGGGTCTTTCTGGTTCCAGAGCGCTGGCACGGTTTCCCGGTGTCTTGCACATTCTCACCTGTGTGTACATTCTTATCCAGAGATAGGCTTTTCCATCCTAGGCTTCAGGATCTGAACCATCATTGGATTTTTTCTGACCCAAGGTCTCTCTTCAGGCCTCAGAGTAGCTTTGTTTTGTCTTCAGACTTCTGCCTGTTGCACCATCTGAATCGCTTTCTTGAGGTCATCTATGGACTGCACGAGGTTTGACAAGGACGCGTCAGCTATTCCCATTACTATTTAGTCCCTGATCAACTCAGACTTCAGTTCTCCGTACTCACATCCTTCAGGCAATCTGTACGAATCATTAATCATTTGCCTATCTTCTGGACTCTCATTCAATTTTGTTCATTCCAGGATCTTATTACTTCTCAAATTAAAATACTGTCAAATGCTTGTAACACGTCTTCAAATTTGGCAGAGGTTTCATTTATGCCTTGCCTTACGATCACATCATTAGCAATGACATCCATGGAGTATAAAAGTGTATTAACCTGATCAGCCTTTGAGTTAGTGTGTAGCTGAGAAGCTATTCTAAATCTTAGGAATCTTTTTCTCCACATTGACCAATTCTGTATCTGATTAGGTCCTTCCCAATTTTGGAAGCTTTCAGGCATCATGTGTTTCAAATCTATTCTTTACTAGACTTTTTTTTTGGGTGTTCCCCTTTCTTTAAGAAATTTGGTTTATTCTTTTAGGTTTGCTTGCTTTAATGTCCCCGCTCTTCTCGGGAGTTCCCACGCTTTTCAGGGATTTCCTACTCTTCGCCCTCACGTTCAGCCTGAGTACAGGATTTGTTCTTTTACCCCTTTTTTTTCTTTCTGTGCACAATGCCTATACAAAATTACTTCAACATTTTCAAAAGGCTTCTTACCTGATACCCAACCGTCGGTACCATGATTCGCCTGATCACTGGATTCATCTTGTAGGTCACCACGCTTCTGTGTTGCAGCTTGTATTTTTGTGCACTGACTCCCTGACTGTCCATGTCAGAGCAGCTCTGGAGCACTTCACAGCCTCTTCTGCAGGTGAGCAGTTTTCTTCAGTATTCAGGCTCTACTGTCCAAGCAAGTATTTTTCTTTAAGTTCTTTGATTGTTTACCAATCCCGCCACTGCCATTATGTTGTGTATTGTTGTAGTGTAGATCGAGTGCTATTTAAAGAAGTCTCAGGTTCTTTGTAGGGTTAAAAAATAACTCATTTATTATATACAAATATTACTGTTTACATTCTCCACAAGCCTGTCTAGCCAGCACACCTCGTGATGCTTCTAGCTTCTTCCCAGCCTAATACTCATGTGACTACTACATCATCATCACTTCAGTGGGAGGGGTTTACTCTCACTGTCTCAAACATTAACACTTTCAGCCCTTATACTACAGGTCAGTAGATGAAGCACCTCATGATATTGAGAATTCAATCTTAGGAGAAGGAAATATTGCCAGAGAACCTATCCAATCCTGCAATACATGCTTTGTTTCAATGATACAAAGTGACGCAGGCAATAATCATATGTCAAGGACTATTTTGTGGCTTTGGCTTGGCATTTCTTCCAGCCAAAACTCTATATGGCAGTAGAACGCTCCCAATTGGGCAAATACTTTGAGGAAAATGACAATGTATCAGTTGACAGTTTGCATTACATGGAACCACAATAGAATTTCTGTGTTTTTGTGAATGTACTTTCAACAGTGGCTTTAAACATAACTTTACAGGAGAAAATTGTTCTTATTTTGAATGGCGGAGCAGGCCCGAAGGGCCGAATGGCCTACTCCTGCTCCTATTTTCAATGTTTCTATGTTTTTGGTAGATGAGAGAATGGAAGTTGTGCAATGGTCAGGATTTGTGATAATTTAATTGGACTTGGACATATTCCCTGGGGGAGCAGGAACAGAACAAACTTGCCAGTTGCCAATTATTTGCCATAGACAAACAAAGATTAAGCAATTTTTTCTTGATGGCTGGCACTGACACGATGGGCTGAAGGGCCTGTTTCTGTGCTGTATAACTCTATGACTCTCTTGACAGCTGAGGAGGAGGCACTAGAATTAGTAGGGTCCCAGGGCAGCTGCTCCATATCTGATGGAGAGACTGGAGTCTCTGCACAAAAGAGTGAAGATTATCTTCCATTGACATACAGTTCACTTCTGCAGACCCACATAACTCATGGTTGGCATGACAAGATCTGCACAGCCAAACCCACATGTTTGTGTTCTTTCATGCAGGTCGGCCTCTGCAGCAGACTCAAGCAAAAGGGGGACAACCGTCAACCTCTGAGGAGAAACCAGTCAGAGGAAGCACCCATGACTCTCCTGCATCTTTCACCAGTGCAGATACTTTCACCTCGGTGGGTTTCCACTCGGTTGTAGAATCGGGGTCACAGGCTGGTGAGAGAACTGCACACATGCCTGAGCAGTTGGCTGAGGCTGAGGCCTCAGTTGGAGGACTGTGGGTGGCTAGGCCCATGCTGAGGATGGCAGTGGTAAGACACAGGATGGTCCAGGCTGATGAAGAGCCTCTGGCGTTGACAGCACAGGGCATGTTGAAGTTGCAGAGCGAGGCAATGCAACATCTGGTGGAGATGCCAGAGGCAATGCATAGCCATAAGCGGATGATGGAGGAGTCCAGCCATGCCATGAGTGCTGCCATGCCTCAGGCATGTGAGTGCATGGCTTCCTCCATCGGGAGGTTGGCAATCTTCATGGAGAGCCAGATCGCACAAACGCATGCAGACCTGAACACCATTGCTTTGGCCATGACCTCAACGCAGCAGTAGCAAGGTGAGAGAAGGACAAGGGGTCTGGAGCCTCCTCCCATTTCTCGACCTTCTCTGGTTGGAAGGGAGGTTCAAGTGAGCCTCGAAGGGGAGGATGAGAGGCTGACCTCCACATCTGGGGGCTCCCCTCAGAGCACTCCGAGTGTGGACACCGGCTCCTCAGCGCCTCTGCCTAGCTCCAACAGGCACAATGACTGAGAAGAGTCCTGCATCTGTGCAGAAACCCTCAGGCAGCCGGGGCCCTCCAGACCTCAGACAGCTGGAGGATAGCCGAAGTCATCACAGGCCAAGGGGTAGCCTGATCAGCAGCCTAACTCCAGCTAACACTGGGTTCAGACCTCTTAGAAGCACTCGTAAGTGTATAAAGAAAACTACCTAGAGATACTTGGGGTTTCACAGATGTTTGAAATTTGACATCTGCTTCATCATATAAAGTTCTTTTGCTCTTGTAATTAACCTTCATTGTATAAAAGTGGTTATTCCATCATGCCTGAATTGTGAGCTGCTGACTTCCTCCTTCCCCCTTAGTGGATGCCAATGTAGGCACAGCCCTCACTTGAATATGATCATCCATGGGCCATAGTGTGTGGTTCAGTTGGGTGCTAGGCACAGAACACAAATAGATAGGAGGCGACAGACTTCATGCATTGAGGTGAGTCTTTATTGTTTTTACTCTGGGTGGCCAACATGGTGGCTGAAAGCAGGTAATTATGAGATTGTCCCTTGCCTCCTTGGCCTGTCGCTCAATGTGCCTGGCCTCCAGTACTAGGGCTTCAACATCCAGTGCTGTTTGCTCATCTCGCTCCTCCTCATCTGCCTCACTGGTGGAGGAGTGTTGTTCAATCATGTCCCATCATGCAAGGCCTCTCCACTTTGCAGTGCTAGAAGGTGCAGAGCACAGCAGAGCACAACAATGCAGAAGACCCTCACTGGGGCATACTGTAGGGCTCCAACGGATTGATCTAGGCAACAGAATCTCATCTTCAGCAGCACATTGGCTTGCTGGATGGTCATTTGGGTGGAGCCATGGCAAGTGTTGTACCTCTCCTCCGCTGCAGTGCCAGGGCTCCGCCAAAGGCGTGAGTAGCTCTGTCTTCAATTGGTAACCCTTATCCCCAAGAATCCATCCCTGAAAAGCTGTGGCACCTGGGACGGTCAACATATGCAGGCATCATGGCACACACCTGCAGGAAATTCTTTCAGTGGTCGCAGACCAGTTGCATGTTGATGGAATGGAAGGCCTTCCTGTTGATGAAGGTGGCTGGCTGATCTGTTGGAGCCTTGATGGCCACATGCATGCAATCTATCACACCTTGCATCTGTAGGAATCCAGCGATGACCCCGAATCCGATGGCCCTCTTGGCTTGACTGTCACGGTCGGTCCAGTAGGCATATAGTCGCCGGCCCTCGTGAATGGAGCATTGGCCATCTCCTTGATGCAGTGGTGAGCTGCTGCCTGGGAAACCCTACACCTGCCCCCAATGGATCCCTGGAAAGAGCCAGACATGTAAAAGTTTAGTGCCACTGTGATCTTCAGGGCCACTGGCATAGGGTGACCACCGAATCCCATCAGTTGAAACTCGTCCTGCAGCAGAGTGCTGAAGTCATTGACGACCTCCCTGGCAAGGAGTAGTCTTCACTGACAATGGCACTCGGACGTTTGGAGTTAGCTGATTCGAGTCCGGTACAGTCTCTGGCACACTCTCTGGGCCCTTCTTGGCATGGTTGGCTGCAGCTGCTTTCATCATGCAGCTTCACGGGCAGGCGCAACTGCCTCCTGGCCCTCCTTCCATCCGAGGCACTGCATCATGCCACAGGATTCCAGAAAGACAAGGTGTATAAGACCCATGCGAGGTGAGCATTATGCCTACAGAGTTCTGTCGATGCAGAGACGATGCTGCCTTGGCAGCTGTGCCTTTCCTACTTCTCCCGGCAGACCCCCTGATGTCCCTAAGTGCCCACCCTTGCTGATAGCCGACCCTCTCATCCAGCAGTATGTGCACCCATCCCTCTCGCCCAACAGTTTGGACACCTGATATAACCCCCTATACCAAGCTCTCCCTCCCCCTCCACTTACAGATCACCTGAGACCCTACATAGTCCATCACTGCAAACCAAGACCCTGCTCAGCCAGCACCTCAACCTGAGAGCCTGCTGAGCCAGCACTCCTAAGACCACAACTCCCCCTTTGCAGAGCTCCCAAGCCCACAACCATCCTTGCAGAGCTCCCAATACCTCAACCTCGCTTGCAGAGCACACAGCACTGCAGGCCGACTATAGCCTCCGTTCCCCCCTCTACCCCTATGCAGCGCTGGTCATGCTGCTTTCAATGTCTGGGAATCCAAAGGCATGTGAGGGCTGCCCATTGTCCACTTATTTCCAAGCCCACCATTGAATTGCGATGAATTAGATGCTAATGTATTAAAAGTAAGTGTTCAACAATTTAAATAGCATTCCCATCGTGTCAGGCAATGCCATCTTGGTGCTGTCTCACTGCTGACTAAATCGGGAACTGATTTCACAATGCGATTCTCCAGCCTCCCACGCCACCATTCCTACTCCAAATAGCCACACTAAATTCAACCCCTGAGATGTGCAATCTCCCTCTCCCGAGAACAGTCTGAACAACAAAGGATTCCCACTGATATCCCAATAAAGTTTAGTTTCTAGTGTATTTGCATTGCACTCCAGAAGCCACAATTGTGACCAATGCAAAACAATCTTACAAAAAAGTAAGAAAACCAATCATTGACCTAGTTCCTGGAATTTACATCAATTACAACTGCTATGTCAAATGCCAAACAATCGATTCTGTCATTAGGAATTCACAATTAACCTACAATTTGAAACTCACTCTGAGGTATCTTTTACTATTTATTGCAAGATCTTGAGACCATATGCACATAAACCTCCTTCCATATCAAGTGCAAAATACGTCATTCATATGAAATTTGACTGTTGTCATTGACTCTAATTTTCAATTTTTTTTCTTGTCTGGATGAGTTGAAATTTGCTCATTTTCCACATTCGCACTATTATGACCAGATGAGAAAGAGGTCTAGGGGTACCTCTCAGCCTTCACTTGGTCTTACCATAACAGGGTTTAATTTTTAGCTCCCGCTTGGTGAATCCTTGTTCACCGCTTTCCAATTATAAGGCAAAGAAACCAGCACAAACAGGTTTTCTTAGGTTTAAAGAAGAAAAGTTGAAATTTATTAAACCTAAACTTAAACTCTAATTCAGTTGATGCATATGGATACACGACGTGCCAACGCTAGCATGCATATGCGATGCACACATGAAACTAGAGACAGAAATGAGCAGAAGAAAAAAATAAAGTGGAAAAGTTTGAGGCAATATCTGAAGAGGTTTTGTTACAGTTCTTTGAGCTCACTGTAGAGTCCTTGATTGTAGATAGATCTTGCTTTTCGTTGGAGCTCAGTATTCTTCTTAAACCTTGTTTGCTGTAGGAGACTTTTCTCTCTTGGGGTTCATGTGTCTTCAGTGGATTCAGAGGCTTGTGAGAAAGAGATGGTAGCAGACAAGAGAGATCTTCTCAGTCCAGGAGTAAACAGTCTTCTCAGTTCAAACTGTTTGTACAATTCAGAAAAGCCAGGTTGCCAAGCAGGCCAGACACATGACCAGCTGGTCAGACCACGCCTGTTTGTGGATTCGGCTATCCCAGTAATCATCCTGAAATCTGAGCTCCCTCAACTTCAATGTCTGGTGCTCAAAGTCCATTTTGGGTTAAATTGGATAAGGGAAGTAACCTCTCTTGTCCCTATTGGTATTCAAATGTCCTCCGTCCAAGTCTGGCAGCCCTTGTAACAGGCCTTCTCTTCTTCCCAGCAACAATTTGAAATTTAATGTCCATATTAATATGCCTCATTCTTGGCAGATGGGGCCCAGCATGACAGCATGTAAAATGACTTTGTTTAGGCTTTCAATTTTCTTCAATATTTCTATGTTTTACTCAATGAGTGAACTAATTCCTCTCTAAAGCAAACTGCAACCATGGAGACAAGATGATTGATACAACCCAGGAGCCCAAGTCTCCCCATGTGGATGTAAATACTCAGTTACAACTTTGCATATTGGATGAATACATATTTATTGTGACTACTATGAGATGGAATATAACTTGGGCAGGGATGCAAAGTGGCAGAATTGCATCTGCCGTCAGTTATATGGCATTCAGTTGGAATCTTAATCTTTTGTGTACCATTAAAAATAGTTAACTAAGAAAAATCCATGTTACATTATTATGTGACAGACATGAGAAATAGATGGCATAGATTTGTGTTCATAAAATCACAGAATCATACAGCAGAGAAGGAGACCATTTAGCTGATCATGTCTGTGTTGGCTCGTTGAAAGACCGATCCATTGGTCCCATTTACCCACTCTTACCCCACAACCTTGCAAATCTTTCCTTTTTGATTATATATCCAAATCCCTTTTGAAAGTTACTATTGTATCTACTTCCCTTTCATGCAGTGCATTCCAGCTCATAACAACTCACGACATAAAAAAAAAATTCACCTCTCTGGATCTTTTGCCAATTATCTTAAATCAGTGTCCCCCATTTACTGACCCTCCTGCCAGCGGAAACAGTGTTATTCATTCATTACTGCGAATCTCAGCTTAGGTTGACCAAATTGTATCTTGCCCTCTAATATCTAATCACTTGTGAGGCATGAACAATTACATTTGGTAGTCAGCAGTATCGAAGTACAATAAAATCTTGAAGAGAATGCACTTCAGGAAATAGAATGCCTCTGCATACCTAGAATATTTCCTCTCAGACTGTCGCTTCATAATTTAGAAGACAGGGTAGGGTTATGTTACTAGCCTTGTAATCCAGGAGCCTGGACTAATGAGCCGGAGACAGAAGTTCAATTCCCTTCATGGCAACTGGGGTAATTTAAATTCAGTTAATTAAATAAAATCAGGAATTAATAAACTAGTATCAGTAATTGTGACCGCGAAACTGCCAGATTATCATAAAATCTCATCTGATTCATTAATGTCTTTCAGGGGAGGAAATCTGACATCCTTATCCAGTCTGGCCTGAATGTGACTCCATACTTACAGCAATGGAGTTGACTCTTAACTGCCTTCTGAAATGGCCTGGCAAGCCACTCAGTTATAGTAAACTGCTATGAAAATCTAAAACAAGAATAAAATCAGTCAGGCCACCCTCAGTAGCAGATGGTAAAGGTACACCTGGCCTGCTCAACCATGCAAAGTCCTCCTCACTAACATCTGGAGACTTGTGCCAAAATTTGGAGAACTGTTTCACAGACTAGTCAAGCAACAACCTGACGTAGTCATACTCACCGTATCATACAATGTCCCATACTCCCCCATTACCATCCCTGGGTATGTCTTGTCCCACCAGCACGATGGACCCACCAGAGATCACGGCACAGTGGTATAGTCAGGAGGGAGAAACCCAGGGAATCCTCAACATTAACTCTAGACCCCATGAAGTCTCATGACATCATGTCAAACATGGGTAACAAAACCTTCTGCTGATTACCAGCTGCTGCGCTCCCTCAACTGATGAATCAGTGCTCCTCCATGCTGAAGATCACTTGGAAAAAGCACAGAGGGTGGCAAGGGCCCAGAATGTACTCTGGGTGGGGGATTTCAACTTCTATCACCAAATGTAACTTGGTAGCACTACTACTGACCAAGCTGGCCAAGTGTGACATAGCTACTAGCTGAGCATGCAGCAAATGGTGAGAGAACCAACACGAGGGAAAAACCTACTTGACCTTGCCCATACCAATCTACCTGTTCTATACATATCTATCCATGACAGGATTGATACGAATGACCAGCACACAGTCCTTTTGGAGACAAAGTCCATCTTCACACTGAAGACACCCTCCATCATGTTGTGTCATAAATAGGATAGATTCAGAACAGATCTAGCAGTTCAAAACAGGGCATCCATGAAGCACTGTGGACTATCAGCAGCAGCTGAATTGTATTCCACCACAATCTGTAACCTCATGACTTTGTTGTCTGTTGGCTTTCTGGGTTCAATCAAAAGACATATTTGTTGTTTACCTGTTGCTTTGTCCATGACCCCTATAAAATAAAGATAAGACAAGAGAGTTTTGTTTCTCAGAGATCCTCGGAAGTGGAAGTATCTCTTTAATTCTATTAGAATCTAATGGGGAAATTAAACTATTAGATTCTGTTTAAAACAGGTGCATTGAGGTTTTTCCATATTGTAGCCATGTTCTGATCCAGTAGGTCTGTTTTCTGTCTCATCACCGGCCCATACAAAAAAATTGCTAAAAAAAAAAAGACACTGAAGTACACCTGCTCCAAGTTTTGGGCAAACCTCAATTTAGGCAACCAACGCACTAACCAGAAACAAACAGGGGCCTAAATAAAAACTGAAACAGGGATCAGATGAAGCAGTTAAGACCACAATGTGATTTTGAGGGCAATCAGCACTACGCACAAATTATGAGCAGTACAGGTCGGGACAGCTATTTTAAGCGCTACTGAAAGGAATCCATGCCTGCTCTCATTTAAAATGTTGCCGCTGTTTGGTAGACATTTTGCTGGTCGTTTGTAGTTGTTTTTTGGCAAACTGCTCAATTTTAAAGTGATTATAGTGGCTGGACAATCTCCTGAGATCTTAAGGGGTGGACACGGGGTCAACACACTTTTTTGCTACAAGAGGGTCCTTCTGGCAATTTCACTCTGCCCAGAGGAACAGCAACACCAACAATAGATGGAAAGAGAATACACATTTGCAGGTGCAGCAATACCATCTAGAATGAGAAGATGTTGTAGGAATCTTTGCCCTCCCAGCAAAGTCTGCAGGACCAGGATAACACACCTGCTCTTCACTGACATGTGGTGCATAAGGACACTGCACTTCTCTAGACAGGTTGTCAGTGAGTTGTGATGCCTCATGCAACATGTAGAAGTGTCGCTTTCAGTCTGTCTGTATCCATGTTGAACAGGGAAATTGAACCGATAAATTCTGTACAGAACAGTGTGTATTGCAAACTGCAGCTGCTTTTTTGAATCCTGTGGGGCTGACTTATGGCTTGCACCCACTACCAGAGCTGGCACTGTATTGCCTGGTGCAGTTAAGCATATAGCAGCCCTAAACGTCTTTCCCTGCTTCAGGTTCCTTCCAGGCTGCCACTGGGGAATCAGTAACAACAGTCAGTCTGCAGATCATGCTTGTGCTAAGCAGATGGCTGATGTCATGCTTACGAAAGCAAACACTTTCATCACTTACCCCCATAGACAAAAGCAAACAGCAGATCATGGCTGCGAGGGTTTCCAGATTACAGACTTCCAACAAGTCTCGGACCTTATTTATTACACCCACATGCCTCAGGAATTCCTTCTCTAAAATTCACAAAAGCAGTGGAATCATAAGATTTCCACTCCATTAATGTGCAATTGGTGTGTAATCCCAAGCAGCACATCATGTTCCTCCCTCCTGGCAACTGCCTTTACACTTTTATATCCCTGTGATACAGCCCTCTTAGCACTACCACCCAAGATGAACTTCGATTGCAAAAGCAAAAGAACCTTTCACAACACCAGCCTCTACATTCAATGGCTCATTCTCTGCCATTTCTGCCACCTCCAGTGTGAAGGCACCACCAAATACAGCTTCCCCTCAACTCCCTTTTCAGCATTCTGAAGGGACCGTTCCTGTCACAACACCCTGGTCCACTCTTCACTCACCCCACCTCCCCCTCCCCTTCCCACGCACCTTCCCATGCAAGCACAGGAAATGCAACTGCTGCTCTTTTACCTCCTCTCTTCTCACCATCTCGGGCCACACTCTTTCCAGGTGAAACAGCAGATGTACTTTTAAAAAAAGTTAGTATACTGTGTTCGATGCTCACGATGCGGTTTTCTCTACACTGGGGAGACCAAACGCAAATTGGGTGACATCTTTGTGGAACACCTCTGTTCAGTCCGCAAGCATGCCCCTGAACTTCCCGTCTCCTATCATTTTAATTCTGCGCATAACCCTCACCATGATCTCTCTGTCCTCAGCCTCCTACACCGTTCCAATGAAGCTCAACATAAGCTTGAGGAGCAGCACCTCATCTTTCTAGCAAGCATTTTACAGCCTTCTGGAGTCAATATTGAGTTCAACTACTTCAGATCATAACCTTTGCCCCCATTTTTTCTGACAGAAATTGGTGGCGATCATTCTGTTATTCCCATTTTTTGCCCATCCTTTGCTTCTTTGCTTGTCCCATTACCATCTCCTTTTACCTTGCACCATCATCCCTATTGTCATTTAATCTCACCTGTCTTCACCCTATCAGAGACCTACCCTTTTGTTCTCTGTGCCACCCCCCTCCATCCCTCCTTTCCCCTGACTCTGTACTTGCTTAAAACCTGTTTCTTTTCTAACTATTTCCGGTTTTGATGAAAGGTCACAGACCTGAAACATTAACTTGGTTTCTCTCTCCACAGATGCTGGCTGACTTGCTGAGTATTTCCAGCATTTTCTGTTTTTATTTCAAATTTCTACTACTATGTGTTTTGGAATACGGCATTGAAAGTGGAAATGATTAAATGTTGAGTGAGGACAACACTGGCTCAGCTGTGATACCCATCTCAGTCAAGCAACCAGTTTACATTCACAATCTAGACTGAAAGGCAAAGAATGGCTGGTTGAAGAAGGTACTGCAGAGAGATCCAGGCACCTACACCCCAACATGAGAAACAGCACCGCGAGGAAAGGAAAGGTGAAAAAGTGAGACCATTGGGTGGAAAGGGTCACTTTGGGATCATTAATCAGGACATACTAATAAAGCATGAAGAGCTTTTATAGTGGAACATATGGTGGGGAGTATTACTGTGATAACTGTCCATGTCTACACTAACTCTTAATACGTCTTATAATGAAGACCCACTGATTTTTTCTTGAGTCTGTGGAAGGATGACAAGGATGACACATTTCTCATGTGTCCATTAAATTAAAAAAAAGCTTTGAACCAAAATTAACCATATAAGAAGTATTAGCAGTCTTGGAAGAGAGATTTAAGAAATAATTCTCACCAAACTACAGAGTGACAGATGATTTACTTTCCTCCATTGCAGAATAGTTGTTGCAAATTGTCAAAATACATTTTTGCTTTTAAGTTGATAAAATGGGCTCGCTATGAAAGCATGCTCTTCAACAAGGATGTCCATTACGTTCGTCAGACAAGACTGTTACGACCAGATGAGTAATGTGTTTAGGGGGTCTCTTGCTGTCTTCACCTGGTCTTATTGTAACAGTTTAATTTTAAACACACCGTGTTTTGAATTCCCCTTTTTGTAAATCTGTGTTCTCAGTTTCCAATTATCAGGCAAATAACTGAGCACAAACAGGTTTTCTTTGGTTTAAAACAGAAAGATGAAATTTATTAAACCTTAAACTTAACTCTAATACAGTTCATGCCTTTGGATGTACGATGCACTCATGATAGCAAGCATATGTGATATAAACATGCAAGATAGGGACAGATAAGAGGAGAAAAAGAGACAAGTAGAACAGTTGGAGACAAGATCTTGTTACTGTTTCTTGAGCTCACTGTAGTCCTTGATTGAAGTTGTATTCTTGCATTTCGTTGGGGCCCAGTAATCTTCTTAAAACTTTGTTCATATGGCAAACGTGTCTTCAATGGCTTCAGTTCCCTGAGAGATAGGCAGGCAGGCAGACAGGAGGTGTTTTTAGTTCCAGGAGAGCACACGACGTTCTAACTAGCAAATCCTTTGTTTGGGAATTCAAATTCAAAAACCTCCCACGGTGCTCAGCAGGTTAGTAATGTGACTAGCCTTATATGGAACAGTCTCTTCAACATCCCGTACAACTGGTTCGACCAAATCTGTGTATTGTAAAACAGGGACCGGCTCCCCTTTGTGTCCACATTGTCTTGTACTTATGAAAATGTTTTTCCAGTCAGAGATTGCAATTTTTAAAGTTTTAATACTCATGTGGCAATATTAATGTGTGCCTCCGTCTTGGCAGGTGGGGTTTTGCTTGACAAGACAAGAAAGATAACACAACAGCCTGTGACCCTCAATAAATAATGGCATAGAAGTAAACCAGGGTATTTGGCTTGCAAGTAAGAGAAGACCTGGAGTGCACTGGCATTAATATGCCTTAAGCAAGACTGGAAATTAGGGAAAACATTCCTTCTACCCCTTGCCAAAGTCTAGTGGGTATATTTGAAAAAGACTCCCAGCAGGAGCAACTGATATTATTTAGATTAACCCCATCAGCAAAGAGCTAGATAAATTTTTGGATGAAAAAAGAGCTGAAGTTTACACAAATGGGCAGAGACTGAGATGATCGAACTGTACAATGGTTCCTGCATCAAAACATAGGATGAGGGTAGCCATTTTATATTTCAAAACGTAGCGACCAGACATTTGCGAATTCTTAATAAATAGGTGAATGAGAATTCCGCAGTGTTCAGGAAATTACCAAACAGACATTGCACGGTTGCTACCAGTTACAAATTTAACAAATCTACTTACCTTGTTTTGCTGGATCACACTATACACCATATTGAAATTAAGGTGCGACAATCATTCGGTACCCCCAAGGTCTTTTGGTCCTACCATTGTTGAGAATTAACCAAGATTTTAATAGCTTGTCCCTGCACTGACAGGTGCAATAAGGCTATAGACTCATAGGGGCTAATCTTACCTCTCATGACCAGGTGAAAAGTAAGTGATAGCATAGCGCAAGCCTATTTTACACCTCACCTAATTTTCTTGTAAAAGAGGCTGCCAATTTGCTGTCAACCATTTTTTTTGCTAGGCAACAAGCGTTAAAATTAGCCCCATAACACTTTACAGCAAAGAAAGAAGCCATTTAGCTCATCACAGCTGTGCTGACTGTCTCAAGGAGCTATTTAGTCAATCTAATTTCCCAATCCATTCTAAATACCCATTATGGATTCTGCTTCCACTGTTGTTTCTGGTAGGATATTCCATCTTCTAACAATTCTCCTTCCAACAAGAGAGAATCTAACCATTCCCCTTGACATTCGATGACATTACCATCACTGAATCCCCCAATATCAACATCCTGGGGGTTGCCATTGACCAGAAACTGAACTGGAGCAGCCACATAAATACTGTGGCTACAAGACCAGGTTAGAGGCTGGGAAGTCTGCAGTGAGTAACCCTGCTCCTGACTCCCCAAAATCTGTCCACCATCTATAAGGCACAAGTAAGGAGTGTGATGTAATACCCTCCACTTGCCTGGATGAGTGTGAGTCCAACAACACTCAGGAAGCTCAACACCATTCAGGACAAAGCAGCTCATCCACTACCTTAAACACTCACTCCCTCCACCACTGAAACACAGTGGCAGCAATATGTACCATATGCAAGATGCACTGTAGCAACTCACCTCGCCTCCTTCGACAGGACCTTCCAAACCCACAACCTCTTCCACCTCTTCCACCTAGAAGGACAATGGCAACAGATGCGTGGAAACACTGCCATCTGCTAGTTCCCCTCCGAGTCACACACCATCCTGACTTGAAACTGTATCGCTGTTCTTTCACTGTCGCTGGATCAAAATCCTGGAACTCCCTCCCTAACAGCACTTTAGGAGTACCTACACCAGATGGACTGCAGCGGTTCAAGAATGCAGCTCACCACCACCTTCTCAAGAGCAATTAGGGATGACCTACAAATGCTGGCCTTGCCAGTGACACCTACATCCCATGTGTTCTAAACTCTCCCTTTAGCCTTTTAGTGATGGTTTTAAATTTATGCCCCCTATTTAGGGATTCAGTGACCAGGGGAATTAGTATTTACCTATTTACTTATCAAAATCCTTCATTGTTTTGATCACCTCTATCAGATATGCGATTAATCTACTTTGTTTTAAAAGACAGATGACAATTATCTACTTCAGATGGGGAGGCTGTGGTTAAAGAGACACTCAAGCATGTGAACATGTATGCCTATTCTTGAATAAATGATTCTATGTGAAAATTAGAGGACTGTAGAAGGATCCTAATTATTGCTGATTGGTATTAATCAGTTCTCTCTCATACTTACTTGAATTGAAAAAACATCTTTATTTGTACAGTGTAGCATGCATAAGCATTTTATGCTTTTGTCATCCCTTTCTAGATCACCATGGATTCTTGGACTATGATATAGCTGGAGATTAGAACATTACATACAATATTTTCTGCAATTTAAATGTTCAGCCCTCTAGGAAATTTGGAACCCCGTCCTGTAAGAGTGCGATGAGTTTATGTTGACACCACCAAGGCCCAATCCCAAATAAAGGACGAGCATGATCAAAAAGAGCACGGAACCTGGGAGGGTGCCAGTTCTCTTGTTTTGAATAGGCTTTCCCTGAGGGTGTTATGTTCTAACAATGGCTGGTGTGCCGTGACAGCGTCACTGCCCTGCTGCTTCACTAGGTGCCTCATTCATTGGCTGCACTGTTCAGGAGGAGGGAAGCATTAAACATCAAAGTTTATAGATTAATATACAGGGAGAGAAAATAGAGGGGATCCATCAATCACCAGCATCGACCATGTATGGAACTCTTCAAAACTTATGAGTTACCATTTGGAGGATAGTACATTCTTGCTTTGAAAATGTAACTCATATCTATGTGCCCGAATGATTTTTAAAGAACATTGTATTGTCGTAACAGTTTTTGGTTCTGCTAACTGGCGTTCTCAATTTTATTCTTGTTCTGAAATAAAGAAAACACGTCCCTAAAGAGAAAAAACATGGAAAGTTATATTTGTAAACAGTTCAAAATAATATTATTGACCATTACTGATGTTATCAATTGCAATGTCTATTTTTTTTACAAGTATGATGCTCCATGAAAATCCTTTACAATAAGAAAACCCTTTCATAATATCTTCATGTTGCTGATGGTTCAGCAAGTTTATCCAGTGAGTAGCCAAATTATATCGATTGGAAATGTCCAAGGTTTGATCTCCACTTTGTGCTGTTAGTTGCTCTCAGCCAGAGCTCAGCACCTTGACAAAGGTTCCCATTCCTGCTCATTATTCTGCTGAGTGCGTGAATGCCAAGAGGACAGAACCAGACTCAGCTGTGGTATCCCCACATGGTCATGTAAACTGCTGACCCTCACTGTAAAGACTCACAGGAACTGCAGAGAAACTATAGCCTGTACAACCATACTTTAGTTACACCTCCAGCAAGGAGCAAAGAAAAAAAAGAATTAAAAAAAAAATATGCTTCATACCACATCTAAATAAATCAGCATTGGGCAGTTTAAGAGAATCATTTCCTCATATAAGCAGCAGGAATTTCAATCTTTGCTTTCAATAAGAATTTGAATTCATAGTGCTGGGGCCCCAAAATGGGGCTAAACTTTGCCAGTAGTATTACAAAACAACAGATTTAGTTGTGTGGGATTTTTTTGTGCATTTTGCATATGTTGTACCACGTCAGATAATTTTTCCAGTCTGACTGAATCATTTTTAATATGAGCTTGTGAGAACGGCCAACATTCTATCACTTGTTTCATATTAAAACATGTTCAGGCATGTTTCAGACACTTCACACTTGAATAGGCTTACAGTTCTGATTTTATTTTGTTGTTAACCATTTTATTGCTCTGTGTCATTTCAAATATTTACTGGGGTGAGGGAGAGTTGTGGAAATCATTTAAGGTTATAAAATATAGTGGACCCTGATTTTTTTTAAATTATGAAAGTTTAACATTGTGACAATATATTTATACCTGAACCTCACCATCCTTGTAATTGCCTATGCAATGGTTTATTTTCAGTAACCATGCACTATTACTAGAAAATACATGAGCGGGTTTCTTGACTTCTTTACAAACTATAGCATCATACAATGCAAAAGGAGGCCACTTGGCCCATCATGCCTGTGCCAGCTCTCTGGAAGAGCTACCAATTAGTCCCACTCCCCTGCTCTTTCTCTGTACCCCTGCAAAATTTTCCTCTTCGAGTACTTATCCCATTCTCTTTTGAAAGTTATAATTGAATCTGCTTCCACCACCCTTTCAGGCAGTACATTCCAGATCATCATGACTCTATGCATACAAGATGTTTTCCTCATGTCGCCGCTGGTTCTTCTGCCAATTATTTTAAATTTGTGTTCTCTGGTTACCGACCCCCTTGTAGTGGAAACATTTTCTCCCTAACAGGCTCGTGTGACACATTAACACTGGAATGGATCTGTTAGGCCGAAAGGCCTGTTTCTGCATTGGAAATCACCTTCTCTGTTCTGGGACAATCTCAGCTTCTACTGTCTCTCCACGTAACTGAAACCTCTCATCCTTGGTACCATTCTACTAAATCTCCTCGGCACCCTCTCCAAGGCCTTCACATCCTTTCTAAAGTGGTGGTGCCTGGGATTGGGCACAATACTCCAACTGGGATCTAAATGACAGAATAATTCCACAAATGGCCCCTGGGTAAGCCCTTCATATAATCTGCTTTAATCATTGTTCCCCTTCTAAACTCTGCAAGCCACAGGTAGGCAATGTGGAAAAAAGAAGTTAAAATTGTAAACACTTTAACTGAGGACAAGATTATATATTTCAGTGTAAAATTTGTTTTTTCTTTCCCACTGATGTGTCAATTCCTATGGCAAGTCAATACAGACATAGAAGAAAAACATTGGCACAATGCAGTCTGTTACTTTTAAAACATAATGTTAGTTCAGGCTATTGCTTATTATGTCCCCTGCTTGGCAGTGATCCCATGCTGGTAACCAATGGAGGTTCGGGCAGATCCAATTCCGCAGCAGCCCACAAGTGAACAATCATGGGGCTAGGTGGGGTCAGTGGGTGATTAGTAGACTTGGAGGGAGCAATTGATAGCCTTGGGATGAGTGGATATGAGGGGACGGGGGTGAGAGGGTGGAAAGTGTATGGAGTATTGGCTGGGACGGGGACAAGATCGGGAAACCTGAAGATCGGGAAACCTGAAGGTCGGGGTTTCTCGAGAAAGTGAGAGCAGGGAAGGAAGTTGGAGGTCAGAGCCAGTGCTCAAAGGCTAGTGATCTCTGGAGAGGAAAGAGTTTCTACAGTCAGGGAATTCAGGACCTGGGGAGGGAGGCCATGAACAGGAATGCTCAGGATGATGTTTAACAGATTAGTTTCTTTTTGCAGGCAATCTTTAGGGTTTATTTCTCAGACTGCCTCAGGACAAGAGGCTTGATGCTTGAGGTGCAGGTAAAGAATGCCTCTTGTGTACACTTGCTTCCTGATCACCATTTTGAGGACTTAGAAGACAGCATAGTGCATGAGAACAGGCGCTATGTGAAGCAATATCCAATACCTGGTTCCTAAAGTTCTCCTCCACTGGGTTTTCATCATTCCATGTCTCAGTTTGTTGTAAATTGATTGATGGCTATGATTAGCTGATAACTCCATTATCATTGGATCATGTGAGTACTAGGATCATAGGAGGTCACCCTAGATGGACTTTAGTGATTTTTTTTTTGGTTTTTAACTTTAGTTTCTAACTTTAGGTGGGTTGGGCAGTTGGCACATTATAACTGGTCTCAGTACCACTAAGCTACTGGGAGTTGAGGAGATGCAACTACAGCATAGAAACAGACCATTCGGCCCAACAGATCTGCACCAGTGTTTAGGTTCCACATGAGCCTCTTCCAATCTTACTTCATTTCAATCAAGATATCCTCCCGTTCATTTCTCCCACATGCACTTATACATATCCCTTAAATGCATCTCTGATGTTCACTTCAAGCATTCCATGTAGTAGCGAGTTCCACATTCTCACCACTTTCTGGGTAAAAAAGTGTCCCCTAAATTCCATATTGGACTTATTAATGCCTATTTTATATGTATGGACCTTAGTTTTGGACTCCTAGAAGTGGAAAATCTCTACGTCTACCCCAATAAATGCCTTCATAATTTTGATAGACCTCTATCAGGTCATCTCAGTCTTCTCTTTTCTAGAGAAAAGAACCCTAGTTTGTTCAGTCTCTCCTGATAGTTGTACTATCTTAATTTTAGCATCACCCTTGTAAATCTTTTTTGTACCTTTTCCAGTGCTTCTATAACGTTTTTGGAATAAGGAGACCAGAACTGTGCATAACACTAAGCGGAATTCGATATAATTCTAACACAACTCTTCTGCTGATGAATTCTATTGCTCTGGAAAACAATCCCAGTGCTTTGTTTTCATTTTTGGCCTTCTTAACCGACATTGCTACTTTGAATGATTTCTCAGTCTGTACCACTAGCTCCCTTTGTGCCCCTACTCCATTTAGACTCTTATTTTCCAATCAGTAGATGGCTTACTTATTCCTCCTACCAAAATGCACCACCTCTCACTTCTCTATATTGAAATTAATTTGATATTTGCACATAAATTCACAAGAGTTCCTGCTTCCTGTTTTCTGCCCAGTGAGGGCAGGATCGGACTCACCCTGTGATATTGCAGACCCCCAGAGTCGATTATGCCTGCTGGTACTCTCCAGGCTCGTACACAAAGAATGGGCACTTGGACCAGGTGTCAGAGGGCACCCAGCTCTTGTGGAGTCATGCCCCTTGATCCCTTAAGGACAGGAGGGAAGAAAATTGCAGGGTCAAAAAAATGGAATGTTTATTCCTGTGAGCTTAAGCAATGAAGAAAATGTTTAACATTGATTTGAACAAACTGGTGACCATTTTTCCGAAGATGAACTCAAGTGCCAAAATACATAAAATCTAGATTGCCAACGCTGCTTCTCTTATCTTATGTATGTATACATTAGAGACTCTGTGTGTATGTCAAAACAACCTTACAATACTCGAGCTGTGATATATTTTGGACTCCTATGACTTAAAATTCTTCAACGGTGTCAGATCATTGAAATACACTAAGTTCCTATTACAGACACTTTCATGAGTGCAAAAAAAATGAAATTGCACAGAGTAAGAAAATATGGTTCAAAAAAGTTCAATATTATTTACAATTTGATATCACTCCCTACATTTAAGACAGTAACCCAATCCCAAAGCTGGTGAAAATTGACTGTGTAAACTTTGCTCTTTGGTTTTATGACATCACCTGAATTGCTATACTAAATTAGAACATAGAACATAGAACATAGAACATACAGCACAGAACAGGCCCTTCGGCCCACAATGTTGTGCCGATCCTTTGTCCTCTGTCAAGGACAATTTAATCTATACCCCATCATTCTCCTTTATCCATATACCTATCCAAAAGCCTTTTGATAGATTACTGGCAGTTAAATCAATAGTCAGGTAGCCGGTATCATAGGCCCAGGGTATCCTCAGGGCCTAGTGTCCTAGGCTTAGCCATCTTCAGCTGCTTCATCAATGACATTCCCTCCATCATAAGATCAAGAATCAGGATGTTTGCTGATGATTGCACAGTGTCTAATTCCATTCACAACCCCTCAGATAATGAAGCAGTCTGTGTCTGCATGCAGCAAGACCTGGACAACATTCAGGCTTGAACTGATAAGTGGCAAGTAAAATACACGCCACACAAGTGCCAGGCAATGACCATCCCAAACAAAAGAAAATATAATCACTTCCCCTTGACATTCAACGCTATTACTATCGTCGAATCCCACCCCCACCCCCCGCCCCTCCGCCCCATCAACATCCTCAGGATCACTATTAACCAGAAACTTAACTGAACCAGCCAGATAAATACAATGGCTTCAAGGGCAGGTCAGAGGCTGGGTATTCTGTGGCGAGTTACACACCTCCTGACTCTCCAAACCCTGTCCACCATCTACAAGGCACAAGTCAGGAGTGTGATGGAATACTCTCCACTTGCCTGGATGAGTGCAGCTCCAAAAAAACTCAAGAAATGCAACAGAATCAAAGCAACTCACTTGATTGACAGCACCTTAAACATTCACTCCCTCCAGCACTGGCCACTGGCGCACAGTGCAGTAGCATGTACCATCTACAAGATACACTGCAGCAACTCACCAAGGCTTCTTCAACAGCACTTTCCAAATCCGCAACCTCTACCACCTTTAAGGACAAGGGCAGCAAGCACCTGGGAACACCATCACCTGCAAGTTTCCCACCAAGTCACTCATTATCCTGACTTGGAAATAAATCACCTTTCCTTCATTGCCACTGGATCAAAATCCTGCAACTCCCTACCTAAAAGTATTATGGAATACCTACACCACATGGACTGTAGCAGTTTAAGAAGGCAGCTCACCACCACCTTCTCAAGGGCAATTAGGAATGGGCAATAAATGTTGGCCCTGGCTGTGAACCCCACATCCCATGAATTGAATTAATAAGGAAAATTATTTTATTGGTTTCAGTTATGGGTCCTTGTCAGGCTTTTCTTGCAATATGTTCTCTTTTTCATGGTGCATATATATTGCAAATACCCCTCATGTCTCTTGTTTTAATTTTCACTTCCTGGCTTTAAATGGTGCTGCAGCAAAAGGCAGCTGCGGAATCTAAAAATCTCAGTCTGGGGCTGGCAAGATTTGGCCAATTGTACAGAAAACTGTGCTCTTCCCTCAGTGCTGAGCTGCATAAAATCCATTCAACACGTTGCAAGTTGGCAGATTCAACATCTGGATTTTGATACAAAGCAAAAACAAGTGCTAAAACAAACAAGGCTCACATGATAATATCCTTGACATATTGCTTCTTTAACACTTCCATTAAATTCTGTTCTATAAATGCATTTAATGATTCCTATAAATATGATATTTTTAGTTGCATAAACATATGACTATTTTACAGGGTAGTCAGTTTGGAATCATGTAGAACGAGTGGGTAAACTGCAGCACCATTGGCTGCATATTTAAACAGAGGAGGATAGTTAACAGTTTGTAATATAAACCGAGGTTTTTGGAATGCTCTAACAAATATTATTCATATTGATCTCCCCATACTATAAATTTAATTAGCAAAAAAACTCTCAACAGTGACCTCTGATCACCTGTCTGCGTAATTTGTTTTTACTTTGTCTCGGATTATTTTCAATGGGGGCGGAATTGGTTCCCATCGCACCTGAATTCAGGGCAAAAATAGGTGTTGGGGGAAACCAGTATCCAGCTGTGATCCGCTGTGCACAATCCCAGCCGCAACCCCCCGAAAATGACTTTAGAGTGCCCAAAGCATCTGCCTAAATCAAGCGTTACTTCTCTTGAATATGCTAATTTGTGGCCAAACACGAATTTCAGGACCTGAACCCAACTTTGGCGAGAACTAACAGTGCTTTGCTTCATTTTCTTGGCTCTACAGTGTCCTAACCAACAGTCCTTAAAGGCACTGCTGGAGGCTGCCAGAACACAGGTAAGTTTTCACTTTTACCTTAAAAATGAAGTGTGCCGACTGGCTCCACAACCATCTTGCTGGCCCCTGCTGCCCAGCAGTTGCCCCCATCTTCTGTTCACATTCCCCCATCCAGGATTTAACTGCAGACCAACTTGCCATCTGAGCCAAACGATTTTGATGAGACTGTGAGAATAAGAAATACTGAAATGTTGTTTCTACAGCTTGTGGAAAATTACCGAGAAGTCATTTCTACACAACATAATGAAATCACTGAAAAAGAGAACTGATAAGGGTATATAAGTAAAGACCTTGAGACAGTACAGCAGTTAAAAATTGTGCTTAGGCAGAGAAAAGAGAAACAGCAAGAGTTAGAACAAAGGATGTAGTGAATAAGAAACTGCCCCACTAAGATAAAGGCTGACAGCTGCAAGTTAAAACACACAATGGAGAGCCAAATAAGATAAAACAACAACAAGAGTTAGGGGCTAGAAAGTTAGAGTAGGGGGAGAAGTAAACAGAGGAGGAGACTGTAGCAACTATAGGATAGGTTAGTGTCATAATATGTTATAACCAATAATGTAAACTAAAGGCGTGGAAAAATGGATTTGTATTGTATAAACATGAACTGAATATGTTGATCGGTGTGCCTGCTTGTAGGACACCCGATCTTGCAAGAACGTTAAATAAACTTACTTCTTCAGAGTTTAACTTGGTGTAAATTATTATTAAGTGGGCTACGTTTCCCACAAGACCCCAACCAAAGAGCTTCATTGGGACATCCAATTATTATCCACAGCGTGCCAGCATTGTATAGATGAAGCCCGAGGCCTAATTTCCAGTGGGCCTTCATCATCCGACATGCTGCACACATTGCATATCAGACCAATTTCCTGGCTTAAGAATCAAAATGTGGGTAAAAATATTTACTAAATATATTGTTCCATTTTATGTTACTTATCATCAAATCAGCTGAAGCAGTTAGATGCTGAGTGAAGTTCTTTCAATTCTGTTACAGCAATGTACATGGCGCACTACCTCAGATGCGCACCATCTATTGCACAGTGTGATATTTTGTATATTCCATACCAGTCATCCAACTGACCCCTCTGAGTGAGATTACCAATACTAATGCTGAATTACATACAAACAAAACATACTAACATATGGAATTGACAGGCAGGAAAATATGAGCTGGTCTATCAAGTTCGCCCCATACCATGATGTTCTTTTAAAATCAGAAGAACAGTATTAATATTGCAATTAAATGAATTGTTATGTTCCGATCAGATGAGGAGGGGTTCAAAGGGTTCCCTTCTTTTCCCTCTCCTTTGTTTGACCACAACTGGTTTACTTCTTTTTGAAGTGGATACACTTGCCAATTCAGTTAGTGTTTAACTGTTTACGTGTCCTGATCATAAAAAGAACCAATCGGACAGGTTTTTTTGAGTTTAACAGAGAAAGAGGTTAACTTTATTGTTCTTAAACTGATCTAAGTAAAATAATAAAATATGCTCCAATTTTCACACACATGCGAGCGGTGCGTGCGCGCGCACACACACACACACACACATAGGTGACAGAGTGGGGAAGGATAGATTGATCAAATTAGAGTCCAGAGAAATAAAACGGTATACAGTTTGTGGAGGCTGTTGACTCAGCTGGCTTCAGGCTGAATTTAGTGTTCGTCCGGTTTGAAGATATGGACAGTTGATTTGGTAGTTCTCCTGGAAACAGCAATGTGGCTGATTTCTTTCAAGGAGTCACTGTCTGCAGCAAGGATATGCCTAGGTGTTCACAGTCAGCAGGCAGGATTCAAAACTTGCAAGGTGGATTGGGAAGAGAGAAAGGGAAGAGGGACTCCACTTGGATCTTCTCTTATCAGAGTCTAGCTGCTTGTCTGGTTGCTGCAGAGAAAACATCAGCTTAAGCACACAGATGGTGGGCCTGCCACATGACTGTCTCCCAGTGATTCAAGCATGATGTTTACCAGTGTGTATTCCCTCTTGCAACTTAATCAGTCCACAACCAGAGTTCCTTTATTCAAGTGACAACGTTTGAGTGGTTCATCTCCACCAGTTTAATATTCAGGTGATGGCCTCGATGCCTTACTAATGGAAAAAGGATAGGTAGCTCACTCAGATTCCTAGGTTTTTGTTCTTGATGGGTCTGTACAGACAATCCGTCTCCCCCTCAATGCATTGGAATGTGGAGTACAGTGATGCAAATTGGGGTGGCCATCTTTAGCTGCCAGCATAGTGTCACCTTTTATCTGTTTCATTTAAAAAAAATTTAATTCAGGTTTCTAGCCTGTGGATTAAAAATCATCATTTGACATAGCATGTTTTCATGACAACTAGTTTCAGACTCAAGGGCCAGGATTTTCCAAGCCCATTGAAAACAGGCTGGGATATGGAAGGGGAGGGAAAATGGTGGTGAAAGGTGTTGGGAGGGATGCCCAACATGTGTATGCTGCTGAGGGATATTTCCAGAGGCGACTGGGCTGGGGGCAGAAGGCCTCACTTGAAGGGGGCGGGAAGGTAATTAAGCTGGCAATTAATTGTGATTTTGCCAGCATTTTTGCATTTTGCGAGTGGTGAAATAGAACAACGGAGCTTCAGAGCCTCGCCAGCCAAAAGGAGACGGAAGATCAGCTGCAGTCAGCAGCCATTGCAAGACGTGGAGTGGCTTGATTTAGAGGGTGATACTGAGCAGTCAGCATGAGTAGCAATCTGAAGACAAGCTAAACTTGGATAATACAGTGGAGGTATTTTGGTTGAGTGTCTTCTCTGACTTGGCACTTGTGTATACAAAGTAAGTGGGATGGGAGGCTCTGAAAAGTGATTACATCAATTTGCTATGGGCCTCATTCATTCAGCTCTTGAAACCTCCAGTGAGGAGGCGCATCAGGGAGAGGGAGAGCTGCAACCATCAGGAGCGGGGCAGCAGTCCCCAGTGGGGCACCAGGATCATGAGGCTGGAAAGGGACAGGGAGGGAGGAAGCAGAGAGGCATGCAACCAGCCTCTTGCGTGCAGCGGATGGTACCCACCAGAGTGGGTCTACCGTTGGAGGTTCTGCTTCCTGACAATGTCTGAGCAGCAGCGTCGCCGAAGACAGTGCCTCTCCAGGGAGGCGGTCACCGCACTGTGTGCCATGATCGAGGGGGAGCTGAGCTCAATGGGAAGTGGTGGGTACCCATTACCTATTGCATTGAAGGTCACCATGGCACTAAATTTCCATGCCTTAAGATCATCCAAGTGATCTTCTGGAGATATCTGTGGGATCTCCCAGCCTGCAGCTTATTGCTGTATCAAGATGGTCACCAATGCCATCTTCAAGAGGGCCAGCCAATACCTGCGGTTCCACACCAATCTAGACAGGCAGACTGAGAGGGTTAGAGGACTTGGGCCATCGTAGGGTGTCATCGACTGCACGCATGTAGCCATCAAGGCTCACAGAGACCAGACAGCAACAGAAGGGCTTCCACTCACTCAATGTACAACCGGTCTGTGACTATCGCAAATAGATCCTTCTGCTCTATGCAAAGTTCATGGGAAGCACCTATATACAAGGCAATTCCAGGTGCCCAACCTTTTCAGGCCCCCCGCAACCTTCAAGGTGTCTGGACGACAAAGGCGACCCACTGAAGAGCTGGCTACTCGCACCTGTGTGGAACCCGAGGACAGGTGCAGGGGAGGGATACAGCATCTACCATGGTACAACTTGAGTGGCAATTAAGCAGACCATAGGAATTCTGAAGATGCAGTTCAGCTGCCCTCATATGTCTGTGGGAGCCCTGCAATATTCCCAAGGTTCTTGGATATCATTGTAGTGTGCTGTGCATTCCACAACCTAGTGCTACAGAGAGTGAAGCTTTGAACAATGAGGACATCCTGAGCCCAATGCCTCCTCCAAGGGTGACAATATAGAAAGGACGGTAACCAGGCACAATATGATGAAAACACCAAGGGACAGCAGGCAAGGCACAATGAGATATGCACTAGGGAGTCTCGCGATTCACTAATACAGATGCATTTCTCATTGGCCTTCCAACTTCTATAGCCCTGTTGACCTTTCTTTGAATGCCCTTACCTTATCCCTGGACCCGTCATCATGAGGCCACAGCATGGGAAATGTATTAACTTCATCTGGTATGCTCCTTCCCATCACACTCTTTGCAGGAGCCATCCATCTGTTAACAGCCCAGTGGCTTTTAAATAATTGAAGGAATTTTTCTGTCATGAAGCATATCATAGTTCATTTCAGACAAATAAACAGCAAGGTAACATCTATATATATAATCTAACCATATGAAACCCAAGTGCAGCTGGTGGACATTCTTACATGCTTGTGGGTGCTCCTACGTGGTGCTCTCCCAGCACTGTCTGCTGAGGTAGAGGCAGGCTGCTGACTTTTCTGCTCCTTGGCTATCGATGGCCGTGGCCGTCATCCTCTGGTTGCCTGAGGCCTTGTGGGCCCAGGCATATTGGGGGCTTCCTGCACAAGTACAGGAGTCACCTCTGTCATCACAGCTTCCTGAGGCTTTGGTGTCACCATCAGAGGGACAAAGGGCTCACCATCCATGCTAGGAGCGTGCTGAGAAGAGTTTCAGATAGCCACTCCTTTACCCTCTCAGGGGCCACTTGTCCCTCCCTGCTTACCTGAGCTCTAGGACCTAGCGATGACACCAGGCATCTCATCCTCCTCTCGCCCAGCCATTGCTCCACAGAGCTGATGGAGAAGGCAATGGCATGTAGGTCCATTTGCATTTCCAGCATCCATTAGGTGGCTTGCTGCATGAGCCTCTCATAAAGGGTCACCACTCTCTCAATGGAGGACACCCTACATGCTTATGCCAGTCATGGCTGCACTTATGGCCTGGATTGACTCCTCCATCATCCACGCATGGGTTCACATAGCCTCTGGAAGCTCTGCCAGATGTTCACGCACCTCACACTGCAGCTTAGGAACATAGGAGCAGGAGTAGGCCGTTCATCCCATTGAGCCTGCTCCGCCATTCAATACAATCATGGCCTATCATCCACTTCACTGCCTTTTCCCCACACTATCCCCATATCCCTTTATGTCATTGGCATTTAGAAATCTGTCAATACCTACTTTAAACATACTCAATGACTGAGCTTCAGCATCTGCCACCTTGCTGATGACTCCAGAGGCATGTCATCAGCCTACAGCTCAGCATTGCCATGCCCTCCCACAGTGAATGTTAGTGGTCTCAACTGTCACTGCCTCTGTCAGATGCTCAGGCACATCTGTGCTGTGCTCACCAGATTGTGACCCCATTACTACTTGCATGTGACTACCCATCCACATGAGAGTCTCTGTGCTGGTGTAGGGTGCAGGGGAATGAGGTCTCCTCCTCCTCCTCAGAGGTGGAGGGCTGTTGTGTAAGCTCAGTAGCTGGCTGCTCTTGTTCATGACCTGCATGAGAGAGAAGAGTAATGAGAGGGCAATGTGCTTTCCAACATAGTCTTCTGACTACTCATCATCTGGAGCTCTATGTGACCAGTGATGCACACATGAGCACTATGCTTTGTGCTCGCCTGAGGGTCTCTTGGGCCCATCCATTAGGCCACTTACTCTCTTGGGATTCCACACCCATCTCACCATCAGCGATTGCCTGTCCTGCCTTCATGCCTCCAAGCTCCAAAGCCTCTTCCTCTGTAGGCATGAGGATCACCATGTACAGCATGCCACGTTCCTGTTCATTCCCTTACATTGTGAGCTCTCTTCTCCTGCAAGCACATACATTCCCATTGTTACTCACCCAAAGACATTACAATGCCTATGTTGGTGGCAGCCTAACTGTCCATCATTATGCCAGAGGCATACCTCCTGCTTGTGACCAATCAACTGGCCGTGCAAGAGTTACCTCTGCCCGACCAGTGTCCTGCACAGTGAGGCTAACATGCTTCAGGCAGGCAATGCTGATGCCTGGCCATTTCCACTAATTGGGTAGGAAACCCCTTCTCGAGTCTCATATTCATCTTTAGTCACACTTAAGGCTGTCAACTTAATATTATGTGCTACTCACCTTTCCAGAACTCATCAGGCCATTGATCCTCTTTCGGCATGGTAGCCAGGTATGGTGGGACAACCTCGTCTGCTATCTCCATCCATGCCTGCTTGGTTTGGCAAGCCAGTTTCCTTCTGCAGACCTGAGGGAACAGGATGTCCATCCGAGCCCTTACAGCCTGGAGGAGCACATCCAGGGAGGCATCAGTGAACTTAGGCGCGACCCTTCCTCTGCCCTTTGCCATGTCACTAATGTCACTTTCTCTGCCATTGCCAGTGCTCCATCACTGTTCCCTCTGGGGCTGCTGCCTTTGAAAATAATGCTGGCTGGTCTTTAAATATGGCGGTAGGCATGTCTGCACCAGTACTTCCTCCCGCCCACGCTTCCTAACTGGCTGGCTCCCACACCTGCCAGCTGTAAATTGGATGGCCTTGAGAAGATCCTGCGCCCCCCGCCAGTGCAGCCACGCCACCTGCTTTAGGTCCTGACATCGTGACTTTGTGGCTGCCGATAAAAACTGAGCCAAGAAGTGAGTCAGCCCGAAAGGAGGTTAGTAAATTTTTGTAAGCTAGCAGTGAGATCCTGAATTCTGTTCTATATGAAGGTATAAATCTTTTTCTTTATAGCTCAGTGCCGGATTATTGGCAACCCTAATGACAAGAAGCATACAAACAGCACCTGGTGTCTGAAGTGCTAAATGAGAATAAGAAACTGAATGTTAAACTAAAGAATGATAATATGTAACTGTAAAAGGCACATGCAATCACATACAGTAAATGGTATTCGAAGATATATTACAACTTGCACCAACCTTCAAGTAACTGGAAATCTTGCAGAAACTTGAATACATTTTAAACATTGATTGGAAGTGTATTCAGTAACTATAAGAGCAAACGTAAAAAGCATGACAAACATCCATTTTCTGACATACTACTGTGGAAGAAGCTCTACTTACAATCATACCAAGTGAGATAACAAAGGAAATTTGGTACTGCATGTAACAATGAATTAACTTGAGAAATATTGTAACCTTAAATAAAATGTGACCTATGAATCCATTATTATGGATTCAGAAAATGGGAAGAAAGTTTAACAGTTGGTAAATAGGAAAATAGAAACAGGAGCAGGTCATTTGGCCCCGGGACCTTGCTCTACCATTCAGTTAGATCATGGCTGATCTGTACCTCAATCCCATTTACTCAGCTTAGCTCCATATGGCTTGTCCTTACCTAACAAAAATCTATTGATCTCAATTGTTCAAACCTCCACAGCCTTTTGAGGGAGAGATATAAATCAAGACCTCATAGTCAAACCTGTAGAGCTGCTGCTTTGAAGGAACAACTAATAAAAGCTGGAGTGATTTGTGCAATACCAGATAACCATTCCAGAGAAAAGCTGCTGGGAAGAGAGCTTGGACTTAGACTTAGCAGTATGTAGAAGTGAAAAGACAGAAGCAATAAAAGACTGAACTATAGAGTTGCACACTTAGCAAACTGGAAACAGTCAAGCATAGTTAAGAATAGAATGAAGAAATAATCAAATGATAAATCTGAAAATCATTCAAAGCTGAAGGGAGTGCAATATATGTTTAAAAAGTGCAGACAGTGTAGACTCAATACTTTCCATTTGTTTCTGAAAGTATGCATGAAATAGCAGAAATTACCACTTCACAGAGCAATACAAATCACAGAACAGGCAAAATCAAATGTGTATCCTGGGGAAAAAAATTACTTTCAAGGAATTTTATATGGCAATTTTATGTGGATGACATAACTACAAGTTAAGCAAATTACAGAGATCGGATCCTGCCATTAGTTGAGGACAAACAGCCTGTCAAGAAAACATGCTATACCAAAAGTGGATTTATAATTTATCAGTTGGAAACCCACATTAAACTTTTTTAAAAAGGAGCTGGGGTCCTACAGTTAATGCTTAAAAAAGCTGGCAGCCAAGATGGCCACCACAATTGGCATCTGAAATACCTCACATTCCAGGACATCAAATTGGATACACATGTCTAACAAAAATCCCATCCAAGACAATGCTTTGGCTAATTGAGTAGATTATCCATATCATCCTCGTAAGTGAGATGTTCAAAGCCATCTTGAGGTATTCATGAGTGGTGACATCCCTCCAGGGGATAAACCTGAGAGAGGATAAACCAGAGAGAGCTGTACACCCACAGCATTGTGGGTGTACCTACCCCACATGGACTGCAGTGGTTCAAGAAGGCAGCTCACCACCACCTTCTCAAGGGCAATTAGGGATGGGCAATAAATGCTGGCCTGGCCAGCGACGCCCACATCCCATGAATGAATTTTAAAAAAGGTTTGGGTTTTAGACTTTGGACCTCAATAAAAACAAAGGGGATTGAGAGACCATGTGACAGTCTCCCCAGGCTGTGTAAAAACTGAGAGTTTTGTTACACACAGCAGAAAAGCTCCTGAGACTTTGAAACAGACAAGCTTCAAGTTCTAACCAGGCCCAGTGGGGCGCTGTGTGTGTGTGTGTGTGTGTGTCTCTCCAGATAACATCACAAGTTTGAAAACCAGCCAAGTCTACAGATTGCTACAGACAGAGACCCCACGGGTAGAAAGCCACCTACAATTCTGTCTCCAAGAAAACCCTGAGCCAGGTGAGAAAGCCACAAAGTTCATTACTACCAGCCAAAGACTTCAAGATTACAACTTCAGCCAGAAAACAATGGAATTAGCTGACCACAGAGACCATATATTATTTTTACTTGTTCTGGACTCTAATCAACCTAACTATCCCTCATCACTCTGTAACCTGTTTGTGTGCTTGAGTCTTGTGTGTGTGTGTGAGTGAAAATGCAACATAGTTTTATTATTTTTCTAGATCAGGTTTAGATTTATTTAAGTACTATAAACTAACCTCTTTCTTGTTTAAACTCAGGAAAACCTGTCCGATCGGTTATTCATGATCACAGCAAAAGTAAAAGGTAAAATGCTCACTGAAATGGTAAGCACATCCACTGTTTTTTAAAAAAGAATAAAACCTGTTGCAGTCAACAAGAGGAAGGGCAAGAGGGGAGCCTTGCAGCCCCTCCTCAACTGATCGTAACACAGCCATATTATATACAAAGTAAATACAGGGGCATAATTGAGTGTTATCAATGAGAAAGAGTACAAGAAATCACAAAGGAGAAGTAAATGCAGAAGTCTAAAGTAAAAGTGATAGCACATTCTCAAACAAACACCCAGTGAAAGAAAGGTGTGCTATCAGCATCTGATGAGAAAATTGAAGTTAGTCAGAACTGAGTAATAAATACTGATTGGTGGATGGTCACAAGAAAAAAAAGAGCTCTCCCTGCATTCAAATTTATTGCAACCCTATAAAAGGGTTAAAGAGCAACAGTGTACAAATAGAATAAGATGATAATACCAAAAAGCTTACATAAGGAGATGCTGCAGAAGATTCACTAAGGCCATGTGGGAATGTGGGAATGTACAGGACCAAAACAGCATTGCAGTCCATCTGGCTAGTCTCCGATGGCTGATCTTAAGGGATTTACGGGCATCAAGAAATGTAAAAAACAGACGTTGTCCAAAACAAATCAGGATATTGTACATTTGGTAGCAAATTGCTCTTCTGTCTTAAAAAATAGAGCAAAGCACAGCGGGGCCACTGATTCCTCACTGAGACCACCATGCCAGAAGATAGGTATGGACATTTCACAGGCCAGCAAAGCACTTTAAACCTTTTAAAATATTACAGAGTATGGGGAAACAAGATTTGTTTGTGTTTTTTTTGTTGCAGCAGGATGAATATAACAGTACTAAAAGGGGACATAGATTGAAAGTTTTGGGCTAAAGGTGCAGGGGGAATATGAGCAAGCACATTTTTTGCACAGCAGGTGCTAATGACCTGGAACTCGATGTCCACAAGTGTAGTGGAAGCAGAGACGATCAATGACTTCAAGAGGAAAGTTGAGAGAAATAGACTTGCAGGGCTACAGAATCGAGCTGGGGAGTGGGACTGACTGCACTGCTCCATGGAGAGCCAGCATGGACTCAATGGGCCGAATGGCTTCCTTCTGTACTCTAAATGACTCTATGTCTCTACTCATGACAATTGAATACTGGTATTTTTATTTAGTCATTTGATAGTACAGAACTTGAGTATTGCTGAAAATCGAGACATGTTGTCGAAGCTTTTCATCTTACACTCATCAGGACAATCTGAAAGAATACCAACGTAAGGGAAAAGAGCAACTTTATACTGTTTGAGAAGAAAGCGCTGATTGGTTGGCAAGTGAACTCTGATTGGTAGAGGCATTGCCATGGAGAATGCACCAGTTTACGGTGACTTACATTGGTATTCTTGTAGATTGTCCCCATGAGTGCAAGACAAAAAGCTTCAACAACATATCTCTAGTATAAAAGCTTCAAACTTTGCCAGGCTAAAGTGATTAGAAGTTCTCAGGATATGCAAGATGTTTAAGGGTTAAAATTAATATTAGAGGAGACACATCTAGGTATTACAAGACAGCTGTTTAGCAGTTAGCCCTTGTGCACCCTGTTTAGCCTTATTTATATACATTCTACATTTTGCTAAATATCCCAGACACATTTCTACATATTCCAAATATAGTACAACTGCATCCACATACCCAGCTTTGCAGTCATATAAACAGCAACTACAGTGAGAAATACATTTTAGAAAAGGTTGTTCATAAACATGGAAGCTTTAAACAATGAATATTTTGTCAAAATATGATAATGTTACAATGAAGAACTACGATGCCACCTTATCTTTATTATATATAATACTTTGTGAGAATGCACACAGTTTGAACACTTTTGGGTTAAATTGGTCTCTGCCAATCGTGCAAAATCATAATGGATTGGCAGCCAATGGGGTAGAGAGAGGGGCAGAGTGTAAAATGGGCTGGTGATTCGTTTTGAGACAGTTTCCTGCTACAGGAAGAGATCAATTTGATCCCCATAGATCAAGCTATTATTTAATAATTGCAGAGACCCGCAAAACATTTGTGGTCAAATTCCCACGCCAACCTTCCCACGCCAACCTTCCAATGCCATCCCTTCCCTCCCATGACATTTCCATTCCATGCTATTCCATCCTTCCTATGCTGCCCTGCCCCCTCCATCCCCAATCCCTCCAGCCAAGGTGTCTTTGTTGTTGGGCTTTCCTTCCATGTTCTTTTCCTCAACATCCCCCTCAACCCTGCCACTGCTGCAGCCTCCACTGCCACCAACAATTGGCAGCTGCGCATGCAGTACGTGCTCCAGTCATCTGCTCGCCCCATGTACCTCTGCATGCGGTAGTCTCCGCCCACCAATTCAACCCAACAACCATTGACAAAAACTGTGTGTTATTATTGTAGCAAGTAAAACAGCACACAAACAAAGTCATTCACTTAAATGCCAATTGTCTGGAGCTTTAAAATTATTTCTTTTGTGCATTGGATCACGGTTCGAAAAGAGTTAATGCTTGATGACTTATATTTCAATCTTGCTGTTTAATGTTTATTTTAACTTCTGAAACAGGCATGAACAGCTTGTACTGTGGAAGAGTGAGATTTGAGATTTCTTGGACCAGAGATGGGGTTACTTTGAAATAAGGGGCCTCACAATTGATGCACTAAGGATAGAGATTTGCCAAAAATTGAAGTAGCATATGGTGCAGCAAATGGCCAGTGGTGAGCATAAGTTTGGACAGATGTGAGTTAGAGGAGGAGATGCCTCAACTTTGTAAGGCTGTTTGCTCCTAATGACCAATCAGCACATTCGGACCCTTACAGCACCCCCAACCCTTGGGGAAGAACCCCTGAGGCACTTTGGCTGTTTGTGTACAATCCTGTGCTTTATCTGACAGCACACAAATCCCAACTTGCACTGTGCTTGATCCTGGCGGATTTCTCCTGCCAACAATGGGTGCATCTTTCATTGCTCCTCTGTTATTTTAACTAGCTAGGCCACCAATTGTAAAACTGCACCAGCTTGCTGCTTACTGCTACTATTCCCACTTTACAAACCTTCCAGTTCACTTGGCAGAAGTATGCTGGAATTTCTGTAAAGCTCTCCATGGGGCTGCTAATTACAGAAGATGCACACGGGACACTCTACCTCAGAGCTCCAACTTGCATCATATCAATGAGAAATGACTGTAATTTATAAGTTAGAAGATATGCTTTTCAAGATGCTACAACGATGCTGCAAAAAATTCATTGCATTTTCTTATTGCAAAACATTTACCACTTAGTGAGGTAAATTAACCCCTTTTCTTCACTAGGAAAGCAACGCTTCCATTAAATGATTCTTTTCAAATTACATAAACCTTAACTTCTGAATATAAGAACTGGTGTCATTTTAGGCAGTAGCAGGTGTCAGTTGCATCTGACTACAAATGGCAGATTATAATCTCATCTAAAAGGATACGATGTCCAAGTCTGATTGGCACCATAAATACGTGGAAAAATATAAGACCTTTTATGGCCGATTGACACCAGACCCTAAATATATAGTCTAATAAGCCATGATCTCTGACAGAAAGGGTCTTATAACTATGCTTCCTGCAATGCTGCATTTCTGCAAAACTCCAGGACTTCAACAATAACTGTCGTGAGCAAATGGACCAAAGATTGCACCAACTGTTAAAACATGGTGGCCAAAAATGTCTGAGTTTGGAAAACTGTAGCAATCACCAAACATCGCAGGGGAGTTGAAGGAAGGATTAAAAACACCTTACTAGTAGAAAATGATGCAGAGAGCAAAAAATATATTGTCTTAACCTCTGGGTTTAAATTACAAATATATTGCACCTTTAATGTAGTACAAGATTCTAATTTGACACCAAGTTACATAAAGAAAAATTAGGACAGGTATCCATAAAGCTTGGTCAAAGAGGTAGGTTCTAAGGTGCATCTTAAAGGATAAGAGAGGTGAAGGGGAAAAGATTTATGGAATGAATTCCAGAGCTTTCCAGAATGCAAATGAGGGATACTTTACAAAATGTTGCACAAAGAATTATTTTTGGTTGTTATATACAGCAATATCATAAATGCCCTTAGAAAGATTCTCTCTGGTTGGTATATTTACTTATCATAAATATAATCTTGGTATTGATTTAAGAACAATGGAATTAAAAAACAGATACTGAGAAATAGTTACAAGTTTCATAATATCACAGTACGCCCCGAGAATGGTAAAAGGGTGATATTGGTTGACCCACAAGAATCATTTTAAATGAAACAATATAAAAGAACCAGAGGAAACTGGTCCTCACTGATGGATATTTCTGGATATTTTAAAAACTGAAGTTTAAAATTCTCAAACTTCCATGGTGGGACTTGAACTTACGTTCTCTGGGTTATTAATCCATGATGACATCACCAGTGATTTGTAACCATTGGGCATTATCCCTCCTTGGTCTCCTCAATCTTTCCACAGCATTAGATGTGACTCATCCATTACTTCTCTAAAGGTCAAGAGAGAAAAAGATCTTGGTGTTATTGTGCACTGATCACTGAAGATTCATGGCCAATGTAGAAATACTGCAGTTGGATTGTATGAATAGAACTATTCAGTATAAATCAAAGGACCCCATCTTGACACTGGTCATTTTGGAACCCCACATGCTCAGTGATATAGTGGCCTTGGAACAGGTCTAAAAGAGAGCTACAAAAATGATTTCTAGCTTAAAGAAACTCAGCTACTCAGTTTGGCTCAAAAACCGTGGCTTATTGACTTTAGATCAGCATAAATTTAGAGGTGACCTGATAGAGGTCTAGAAGATAATTAAAGATTTGGATAGCATCTCTATTGAGAGATTATTTCAGTTTAACAGTTTGGGAAGGACCAGGGAACACGAGACTAAACAATTTTAGAGTAGAAATAGACCAGATGTAAGTCGAAACTTCTTTTTTCGGAGTAGTAAGCCTTGGGAATAGGTTGCCAGCCGGTGTGGTGGGTCTCTTGACGCTTTCTATAGGAAACTGGACTTTTTGCTGACTGGGGCAGGGACTGCATCATAAAGCAGGTAAGTGCCTTGATACATAACATTTGGTCCATGCGATCTCCTGGAATGGCCTGAGGGGGTCAGAGAGGAGTTTTACAGAAATTTTTTTCCCTTATTGGCCCTGATTTTTTTTTTTCTTTTTCCTGCCTCTCCCAGATTCCATGAATGTTGGGCTGGGTGTGAGGAAGTGGTCAGTGCTGCTGGGGTGGTGGGGGGGGGGTGCGGAATTTGTCAGGACGTGGTGGCAAAGGGGAAGGAGTGTTTAGCCATGATGGCCAAGCTATCGTGGTGTGAGGTAGGCTTGATGGACCCGCTGGTCGTTTCCTTCCAGTCATTTTCATATATTTGTAAGCTCCATCGGACTGCCCTTGCATGTCTCCACTCCTGCCAATCCAGTGTATGCGAATACATCTCCAAAAATTTCTTCCCCAGCATTATACTTTCAACTTCCCCCATGACCCATCTTTGGCTTCCTATTCTTCCTTTCCTATATTTTGCTCCTCAACAAAATCATTTACAGGCATGGAGCAGGCTTTGAAATGAAAACACTTAAGCTCTAGCTAGCCATGACTTCTCTTGACCCATAATCATCTTGGATGAATCACAACTTCCTTCTGTTGAGCATCAGATAGATCCAAGCCATTTTTTCGACACTTGCCATAACCTTTGTTCACTTGCTGCTGATGCTGTCTGCCTTCTTAGCTACTCACTCAAATTGAACAAAACAGTGTGCAAACTTGGCATTGTGTTTGACCTGAGCTCAGCATCATGCGGCACTTCTTCTCTATCACCAAGACTGCCAGGCTGCTTCTGTCTACCTCAGGAAGATTGCCTGCCTCTCCTTTCACTTAGGTCCTTCTAACCACTGCAATCTGTTTCCAATTTTCATTACTCCAATGCTCTCCTTGCTGATCTTCCATTGCTCACCTTCCATAGGGTCCAACATGTCCAAATTCCCACATTATGGGGGGAGGTTTATCCTCTTCCACACAGCGAGTTTGGAGGCAGGGAGAAAAATTTAATCCAGCTGGATGGTGGTACGGAGGGGAGGGGGGAGAATCCCACCATCTTCCTGCTTCCCCTCCAATTAAATCCATGGTGGGAAGGCATTGGATGGCCTTCCCGCCCTGCCGCCACTTGAGGCCCTTAAGTGGGTAATTGATGCCCAATTAAGGGCCTCACCCCACCGTCACCAGTACAAGCCCAGTGGCGGGTGGGCCTGTTGCCACACGGAGAGCATGCCAAGCAAACCTGTGCTGGTTGCTTGCCGGCTCCGGGACTGGGGGGTGTGGGAGGGGCGGTTGGGGGGGGGTTGGGGGGGTGGTGGTGTCCCTCGTTCAAAGGCACTTAGTGTTTGATGGAGGGACCTGGCATCGGGAAGGTGGGGGGGGGGGGGCTGCTGAGTGCCACCCCCTTGCCCTTGCTGCTGACCTCCCCACAATGCCCTCCCCCACAACCCCGATCCCATGAAACCCTTCCCGTGACTCTCCTGGGTCTCCAGTAGGTGCATTACTGGCAGCAGCCACCGTCTCCACAGTAGCACCGCAGTGAGTGCTGCTGGCGTCTGATTGGCTGACACCTTTCAGAGGGTGGGACTTGCATTGCCGGGGTCCTTCCCCAGAGGAGGCAATGCGGGGCTCTCACCAGCTCTTCAGTCAGTGGCCGAGAGCCCCATTACCTACATAAAATCCCCCCCTGTCTCAAACCAAGTCTCACTTTCCCAGCATCTCCATCTCCACTGACCTACTGGCTTCCAACACATTCAATTCAAACCTTCATCTTCAAATCCCTCCATGATTTCCCCCTTCTCCCTAATTCTGAAACTTCTCCAGTCTTACATTTCTATCTGTGCCCTTTCGTGCTCTGTCTTTGACCTCTGGTGCACCTCCTCTCTCTTCACCCCACCATCATTGGCACAGACTTCAATTACCCTCGCACTATTCCCTGGAACTCTCTCCCTAACCCCATCTCCTTTCTGATTCTCTTTCCTCCTTTAAAAACCTCCTTCATACCAGTTCCTTCAATCTAACCTCTGCTAGCATCCTCTAATGGCTGTGTGTTGATTTATCTTAATATTTCTCTATAAAGCACCTTGAGAAATTTTGTACTTTAAAAGTATATAAACTACATAAATAATTCTGCTCGAAAGAAAAATCAAAGAAGGAAATCACCCATCTTGGGAGGAGAGAAAAGAGGGAGGAGAAAAATGATTGCAGATTTTCAGCTGCAATTTTCAATTTTTCAACTTTGACCTGTCCATCACGCTCCTTCCATCCTGCGGTCTGGCAAGCTCCGTGGCCTCCTCCTCCATCAGTGGGCAAAGAGACAGTGTCTGTCAGCAGCCTGTCACGGCAGCTCTGAAAGCAGGCCCCCTGTCATATTTGAATCTTGCGAGATCCCTGGGAAGGGAACACATGCAGGAGGCGTCTGTGTGCCCCCATCAGTGGCAACTGCACTGCCAGCAACTTATGTGTTTGGATTGATGTCGCTAGGGGTACAACATCTCTCTTCCCTCTGTCTGCAGGACAAAATAGCACATAATCATAGGGCACGGCCAAAGACTGGAGGTGGCTGTCATTGCCGCATGCCCTTATACTGATGGAGGAGGAGGCCATGGAGCTTGCCAGACCACAGGATGGAAGGAGCGGTGTGAGCAGATATACACGGGCACCCTACCAGGATAGTAAATAGTGTCTACATGGGGCACAATGCTGTATCTACAACAATGGAGCCATGTTGTTTATTAGGCATCCGGTGCACACAGGGGTCTGCATTGTAGGGGTGTCTGCAATGGAGGGATGGCAGGCCCTTGACCCTTCAATGTCTTTCTTCTGTCATGCAGGTCATGCTGTGCTAAATTGGACACCAGTTGAATATACTGCAGATCCTGCCACCTCTGAGCGGAAGGAAAGAGCCTCAGAGGGTCCATCGGCAAGTCATACTCCTTTACCCTCCACCTGCACCTTGGTGGGTTTGTGTGAGTTTAGATCTGAGCACAGAATCTGGTGAGCACAGCATACATGGGCCCAAGCAGCTGACAGAGGCAGTGACAGCCCATGCCTCTGACAATCAGAGGACTGTGGGAGGCTAGACCCATGCTCAGCCCTAAGCTCATGACATGCCTCTGGTTTCGGCAATAACAAGGGAAATGCTGGAGCTGCAGCGAGATGTGCGGCAACATCTGGCAGAGATGCCAGAGTCTATGTGTGCCCAAGCACAGTCGATGGAGGAGTCCATCCAGGCCTTCACCTCGACATTGTCTCTGACAGGTGCACGAGTGGCCTCCTCCATTGAGAGATTGGCAGATCTGACGAAGAGCCACATCCAGCAGAGCACTCAGTGTTTGCTGGATATTCCATATCCTCTTCCTGACCATGGGTGCAAGGCAGCAGTGGCAAGGCGTGAGGGGGACAGGAGACCTTGAGTCACCACCAGATCCGCTGTCCTCTCAGGACAGCAGGGAGGAAGACATCTGCCTTGTTAGGGAGGAGGAGTGTATGCCTCCTGCAGCTGGCGGCTCCTCTCAGGGTGCTCCTGGTGCAGGCAGCTACTCCTCTGCCCCTCACCAGTGTCGCTAATTCATCCAACATCCCAGCCGAAAGAGGGCAGTACTGTTTCTGTGCAGGAGACCCACAGCATTCCAGAGCTCTCCAGGCCCATGGCATCCTGACGACAGCTGCCAAGCTCATCTATAGCCACTTGACACCAAGGTCAGCTTACAGCGCATGGACAGCTTCACATAAGAGTTCAAGTAAGCAAATTAAGAAGTGCACTTAGAATCACTGGTTATTCATGGGTGAACGTTTGTCAATCATTACACTGTCTGCCTCTTTTTTATTATTATTTCATAGGATGTGGGCGTCACTGGCAAGGCCAGCATTTGTTGCCCATCCCTAATTGCCCTTGAACTGAGTGGCTTGTTCGGCCATTTCAGAGGGCAGTTAAGAGTCAAACATATTGCTGTGGGTCTGACGTCACATGTCGGCCAGGCCAGGTAAGGACGGCAAATTTCCTTTTCTAAAGGACATTGGTGAACTAGGTGAGTTTTTACGACAATTAATGAGAGTTTCATGGAACCATAACCATGACTAGCTTTCAATTCCTGATTTTTTTTATTAATTTAGTTTAAGTATTGATGAAGATAGACATGTTGTTGAAGCTTTCCATCTTGCACTCATCAGGACAATCTGCAAGAATAACTAATGTAAGGGAAAACAACAACTTAAACTGCATGAGAAGAGAGTGCTGATTGGTTGGCAAGTGAACTCCGATTGGTCAAAACATTGCCCTGAGGAATGAACCAGCGAATGGCAGTCACTTATTTTGTTCAGCTGAAACAGGCGCAATGTTTGTACATATTCTTTCTATCTGCAAAGAATTCGTTAATAGTCAAGCTGTCGAGTTTAAATTTCAAACAAAGCTTGACAGTTAACTGTCATTCACCGTAAACTGGTGCATTCTCCATGGCAATGCCTCTACCAATCAGAGTTCACTTGCCAACTAAACAGCGCTCTCTTCTCATGCAGCATAAGTTGTTGTTTTCCCTTAGATTGGTTATTCTTGCGGATTGCCCTGATGAGTGCAAGATGAAAAGCTTCGATAACATGTCTCTATTTTCAACAATACTCAAGTTCTGTACTACTAAACAACTAATTTAATTTAATTTATTAATTAATTGAATTTAAATTCCACCAGCTGCCGTAGTGGGATTTGAACACAAATCCCCAGGGCATTAGCCTGGCCCTCTGGATTACTAGTTCAGTGATATTACCACTATACCACCATCTCCCCAAGATTATGACTGTAAATAAACCTTTACTGTTAGGCATGGATTCCCTCCCTTTTTCCTCCATCAAGGGCTTGACCCTTCACTGCATCCCAGCCTCTAGTAAGAAGCTCGAGATGCTCACTGATGCTGCGAGGGCCCAATTCTAGAGCCTCACCAAATTAGTTCTGTGAGAATGTTCAGTAAAACAATGCAGCATTAAGGAAGGAAAGGTGAAAGATGACTGTATGAAGGAAGATCTTTATTGGATAAGATACAAGGACTATAAAGGATCAAATGAAATGTGAATGTATAAGGGCATTGCGAGCCTCCCTCGCACATTTCACATGTCCAATGTCATGTTGCTAGTGGGGTTCTTCATCTGGCCTAGCTTTCACATCTTCCCGCTCCATATCCTCAATATCTGAGGAGGCAGTCCGCTTCTCACTTTCCTCATTGCTCATCAGCTCCTCCCTCTGCAGGGCAAGATAGTGCAGCATACAGCAAACCACAATGATACTGGAGACCCTCTCCGGGGGCTCCCCTGGACCAAGTAGGCACCTGAATCTCATATTCAGGAGACCAATGGCCTTCTCTATGGTTGCTTGCATTGTCCTGTGGCAGGCGTTGTACCTCTCCTCTGCATCCATGCGTGGGTTCCTCACAGGCATCAGCAGCCATGTCCTCTGTGGGTGGACCTTGTCTCCAAGGATCCATCTTTGAAAGCTGGTGGGAGGACAGAAAAGTTCAGGCTCCTGTGACTACCTCAAAATGTAGGCATTATGGCAACTTCCCGGGAAGCATGCGTAGACCTGCAGGATCCATTTTTGTTGGTCGCACACTAGTTGTATATTGAGGGATGGAAGCCCTTCCTGTTGATGAAGACCATTGGCTGTTCTGGAGTCTTAATAGTCACATTCGTGCAGTCAATGACCTCCTGCACCTGGAGGGAATCCAGCGTTGGTCCCTAAACCAATGGCCCTCACTGCTTGTGAGTTGGGATCTGTGCAGAAGTACACATAATCTCCAGCCTTCCTGAATAGTGCAATGGGGACCTCCTTGATACACCAATGAGCCGCGGATTGCAAGATTCCACAAATGTCTCCTGTGGATCGCAGGAATGATCCGGTGGCTAGAAGCTCAGTGCTATGGTAACCTTCAGGCTACTGGAATTGGAATGCCACCCAATCCTCTGGGGCACAGAATCACTGCACACGGGTCAGTGATGGCCTCCCTGGAGAGGCACAGTCTTCATTGGCACTGCCTCAGACATCTTCAGGTGGTTGAGCCTCGACCTGTACACTTTTTCTGAAGGATACCTCCTTCTGCGCTGGCCGCCTCCCTCACTCTCTCATCTTCGCCCTTCTGCCACTTCTGGAGGTCACTGAGGTCCCTTCTATGGGCTCATGGTCTGTTGTAGGGCTGCTGAAGGTGCCTGGCCCTCCCTCCCACTCAGGTGTACTTCATCTTCGATGGCATCTCTAAAGCCCAAGTTAATCAGGCCCATGATAAATGGCCTCTCCCTTAAAGGCAGTATTCCACTGCTGGTGTCCCCCTTTTGATGCCCACATTTGCCCACTGCCCTCTTGTATTGACCCCCTGCAGTGCAGCCAACCTTCCCCTCACTCCTGACATGCTTAGCTCAGGCCTCCCTTCGTGGTCCCTCCAGAACCTCAATGTTTTCCCTTCCGATCGCCTCCATTCCAGCCAGCCACGATCTGCCATCTCGATGCCACCTCCTTCAAAGAGGATCAGACTCTGAAATTCTGTCAGACCCTTGCGCCGTTTCTAAAATTGCATCCAACACATATAATCGCTTTCAACTGGCCGCTTAACTAGCTTAATTTCCTGCCTGTTGTGTTGCTGTTGGACCTCTGCCCTCTATGTTTGCTGACATGGACAAAATCGGGATGGGACATCACAACGTTGAACATCCTGTCTGACATGCCCGATCCTGATTTTATGTCCCCCGCCCACCTGTCCATATCATGTCCTTAAATTTCTACACGTAGTTTCAGTCTTAGCCGACTTTCCATCCATGTTTAGTGCTGATTTCTATCCCTCCAAAAATGGATTAACAAATACTTGTGAAAAGTGAGTAAGAAAGTTTTCTCTGCTTGCTGGACAGTCAAATCAAAACGTATTTTATTCCAGATCAGTAGAGAAAGAAACTAATAGCTAAGCATCTGTAAGAATTATATTTTAGTACTTCGATAGCAGCTGATGAATTAATGACATTTGAGAAAAACCTTCTGTACTGACCGGACCTACAGCAGAGATTAACACGAGGCACCAATCAGATTCTTCTGTTTTCTTAAATGCTGAGATTATTCTTGCAGTATGTCAGAACATCTTCCACTAACTCTAACTCGCTATTCTGGATTTAAAGGGTTTTAATAAGTGTTGAAACTAATCGAAATGCATGCTTAAATGCCAGTAAACTCAGGATTGTAAATTTCTGAATGGAACACATTTCCAGGGAAAGGGTTTTGAAGCAACATTGCTAACTAAAAGAATTTATAGGCATTCAAAGAAGTGGCAATGAGAAAATCCACAGGGTATGATGGTCTAACATAAAAAGTTAATGGCTTCATCTAAGTCCAGAACTCTTACTTCTCCTTGAGGTGTTCAGTGAGAACTGGCAAACTGCTTGAAATGATAACATCTATATAAAAAACTATCGGCCCATCTCAGTTATATTGAGACTGCAAATGTTTGTCAGGTGAAAAGAGCAAGAAGATATACAGCACAGAAGAAGGCGACTTGACCCATTGTGCCTGTGTCAACTTTGAAAATGCTAGCAAATTAACCCCACTCCCCTGCACTTCCTCAATACCCTACAAATTTCTCCTTGACGATATGAATGAAAGGACAAGAGCAAACAGTCACGAAGGAGAAGGTGGATCACCGCAAGATTCATAAATTTAAAACATGGACTCAGTGCAATGACATTTAGAAAGAGAATGATCCAAAAGGTATATGATATGGTCTCCAGTCCTCTCTCCAGGAGAGAGCAATAGCAATGACAGTCATAGTAGATCCAAGGATTGTGTCCTGACCAGTACTCTTTCCCGCCCCATTTTCCAATTCAGAACAAAAGGTAGAGCTGCTCCAAATCTCCACTCCTTTATCTTTTGGTACTGACTAAATCCATCATCCTCCTTCTATAGCTTAGTGATGTAAAATATTTGGTTGTTTATTGATCAATGCCATCCTTTCCTCCTCTCACATCTAGCGAGAAATACTAAGTGAAGCTACCCCTTATCCCGATCCCCATACTCACTTTGGAATAAATCACCTTCATTGACAATGAAAAGGGAGAACTGCATTACAAAATGAATGCCTGTTGAAAAACACTTGAATTTGTTGACTATTTCAAATAGTGACATAGGACAAACCTAACTTGCAGACAGTGGATACCCAAACAGAATGATTTGGAATGGTGTCTGCAACAACCAGCTGCCTTATACAATGATAACACTATAATTGGGTTATCTCCAGATCCCTGGGGCCATTGAATCATATTTTTTAAACAATGTGACAGAAATGATGCACATTGATACTGCAACCTAAAATTATACAAACGCTTGATACAGTCATAACAAATTTCTCTTTTCACTATTTAACACCATTACCATTTCTTGCAATGCCCATAATAATTCCCAAGCTTACATATACCTGGAGTTTCAGGCTTTTTTATCTGTATTTTAAATGATCTACAATATTTCAGAGTTTTACAGATGTACAATCTCCAATTAAACGTGCATTGTTTATGATGCTTATAAAATATTCTTCTTATAGTATAACTATTGCTGTAATATATAAGTAAAAACTGCTTCCAAAGACAGTTGTATGGAGGCTGCCCACTGTGTGTGAAACTCATTATTATTAATTCATGGAGACTACAAAAGTCATTAAATTCATCATCAGAAAGTTTAAATTCCTCAGCAAATGATAATGGATTTTTTGACCAGGGCGGAGGAAAAACTAATGGACTGATTTTAATCAAAACTTATCCTAAGGTTCTATTCTAAGTTCATGCACAAATAAAATAGTAACCCTATATCTGAGAAAATATTCTAACTACTGTCCACTGAATGCTATTGGCAAGCAATTGCCTTTCATATGTGACAACAGGACTTAATAGATTGGAGTCTATTAGCCACCAACTTCACAAATAGAATTATAGGCTTCCTACATAGACAATAATTAATTTTGATGCTAATACGTAAGATTTTAAAATAAATTTTGACTGCAGTTTTTTTCATGTTACCTTATTCTCATCAACTGCAATATTTCAGTGCACAAAGACAGAAATGTGTGTGTCATATTTTATTCTCACATTTGTCATTTTATGAAAAGAATTGTGTGTTTCTATTTATTGGTATTGCTCATAGAATAGAAAATATTCACTTTTAGTGAATTGAAGAGGAAGGCTCAAATTATACTAGCTATGCGAATAGGTATTTGCAAGGTCATAATATAAACATGTACATAATGTATAATGCTTGTGCTGTGTTTTTTTTTCTTTTGTTCATATTTTCTCTCTCATCTTCTCCTAAACAGATGAACATTTGCTAAGGTATGGATGCACCTCATTCAAAAAGTCAGTTTTCATCCGTGTATGTCTAGACAGTGAACACTCAGAGGTGGCACAACAAACTTGAGCCTACCATTAATATATCCACACACATTATCTTTTCCCCAGTGGTCATCATACAGCAAACACATTAGAAACCTTGGTTAATTGGCTAACAAACTAGGGTTGCATTCCTCAAAATTTAGAAAGTTAAGGGGCGATTTGATCGAAGTTTTCATGAGAATAAGTGGAAAGGATAGGGTAGATAGAGAGAAATCATTTCCGCCGGTTGGGAAGTCTAGAATTAGAGGACATAGTCTAAAAATTAGAGTCAAACCTTTCAAGAGTGAAATCAGGAAACATTTATACACACAATGGGCTGGAGTTAGTCGCACTGGCGAGGCTCTTGGAGCCAGGCTGAGAAGGTGAGGGAACCCCTTCCTCGGCCTTTCAGAGACCCCCTGGCGTGATTCAATGACGCTCAAGCACTTAAGTGCCTGGCACCAGGATTCCAGTCCCTTTAAAGACGGGGATTCCACCTCCAAGAGCTGCTGGCCAATCGGAGGGCCAGCAGCACCACCAGGAGCAGTAGCCACTGCCGGTACTACAGGAGGACTGGGAGCAGGCCCAGTGCTAGAGACCAGGACCAAAGATAAGTAAGGCGGGGTTGTTGGGGCCAGTTCGGCAGACCCCAGCGATGGGGAGGGTAGGCAATGAGCGCAAGAGGGAGGTGTAATGGGAGGTGGGATGTTTGCCAGCGGGGCTCCTCCATGAGCCACAGATTGCCCACAGAAGTGGCCCTCTACCTGCCACTGGCTTAATAGTGGTTACTGATTGGCCATTTAAGGGTGTCAGTTGGCCTCTGGGCAGGAAGGCTATCTTCGGCCCCTCCCCTGCCGCTATTCTGTGGGCTCCCCCTTCCCTCCACCTCCTAGCCCATCTCTGGGGGGCCCATTAAATCTAACCCAAAAGGTAGTAGAAATTTGGAACTCTCTTCAACAAAGGCAATAGATGCTCCATCAACTGTTAATTTTAAAGCTGAAATTAATAAATTTTTGTTAACCCAAGGTGTTAAGGGATATGGGGCAAAGGTGGGAATATGGATAGGTTGAAAATCAGCCATGATCTCATTGAATGGTACAGCAGGCTAAAGGGGCTAATGCACCACTCTTTAACCGAGCAGCACTGAGGCCAACTGTAATATCCCAAATGCTGCCATTCCTAAGGCCAATTAAATTGCTTTCCTATACTCCTCATCTTAGTTCCCCAAACTATCTGAATCAAGCCACTGAAAATTGTAAGTTTGAATAATTTTTTACAAAGTCGTTCAAAATAAATAGCTCTGTGACTAATTGGGCCTTTATTCAAAAATTATAAATCCTCAAAAATAATATCCTGAAATGGTACATCTATGTTACTAGCATTTCACAGAAAAGACAAGTACTAGTGCTGTTGATATTTCTGTAATACTTATAGTGCCATTAATTTGCAGAACTGGAAATGCATTAGTTGTTTGATAAGTTACTAAAATATACTGTTACTGGAGCTGTAACTGCTGATAGTTATTCAAACTTCAATTTCTGTTAATGGACTTTTCAAGTGGTGGATAAAATCCTCGAGAGAATTGAAAATGCTTCACATAAAAAGATAGCAGGTGTTAAAGTGCCCTCTGTGCTTATTATAGTACAGGTTATATCACAATGTTACATGAAGATGAAATCCTATTCAAGTTTACAATAACATTAAAATCAATCACAGTAGAACACTCAATGATAAAAGGGAATTGTTAGCGGGACCAACGCAACTTATTCATGACTATGTCACTCACGTGTTATTCATTGGTAAGATGAATCTCATCGTCAGCAGCTTGCCAGTCCTTTTTTAAATACAACTAATTTTACATACCTGCCCATTGTACAGTCAGTACACTAAAGCTCATTACAGCAGATTTTAATTGCCCATTATGTTCAAATGAATCTTAGGTAATGATTTTGTAGCTCATTTTAAACAGCTATTTTTTTGACTTGCAATCGCGACTCAATATTGGCCTGTTTTTGTTCATGCTCCTTGAATACAAGCCCAAAAGCAATGTCACTTCACCTCTCTGCTGCCTGATTCTGGTTTTGGGGTTTGGCGGATGTGCTGCTTATCTGGTTAGAGCTAAACCACCAAACTGTACCTCATTCAGCCCACAACCCCCTTCAATAAAAATATACAAACATCAAGATGGTAGTCATCATTGGTCTTACTTGATTTTCCCTCCTTAAAATACTGGATGTTGGTCGTAATTTCTTAATTTCTGTTAAAATGAAAAGCCAATCTAAAAGATGCAATCTATTCCAACAGATAAACTGAAAAATTCTCACTATCACATTAATGCATAACTTAAGTATTAGTAAAGGGGAAGGCCCTGCCTGACAAACCTCATTGTCTTAGGTGGAGAAATTACTCTTTTCTTTAATGGAGCTTATTTGGACTTACAAAATGATTTTGTGAAATACTCCATGAGGAAGACTTCTAATCAGAAGAAAAGCTGCAGGAATCCTAAGCCAGAACATGGGAATGGATCAGAAATTGGTTAAAAAAGTACATAAATTGATAGTAGTCATTGGAGGTATAATGTCAATACTGGAGGCAACTGTTGTGATGAGAGACCTGAAGGATCAGTGCTTGTGCCCCTTCAGTTTTTAATCTCTACAAATTGCCTGGCTACTACTACACTGCTAATAATGACTGCAAATTTGTCAAATTTACTCCCAATATGAAACTGGTGGAGCAATAGAGCTTGAAGATATAGCTAAAGATTTGGAAAATAATTTATATCAGTTGCACATAAGTTTAAAAATGCAGGTCATAAGTACACAATGAATTGAATACAATTAGCAGAGGGTAACTTAGAAAGATATCTGGGATTAATAGCTTTGTAATATTCAATGTCCAGACAATGTAGTAAAGCCATTTAAAAAAAAAGTTAACATGCTAAGATGTAGGCCAGAATTTTGCCAGAAAGCCGGAAAACCCACCGCCGGGACCGAAAGTGGGTCCTAAGCCCACGTGGATGGACGGCAGTACTCTGTAGAGGATTTTACCGGCTGTGGTCATTTAAGAGGCCACTGTCAGGACCACTGTCCAATTGAGGATGACCGCCCACCTTTCAGAGCTGCCGGTCCAATCAGAGGGCCAGCAGCTCGGCAGCCTCGGCAGCAGCACCAATAGAGGAGGCCGCTGCTGAGGCTGCAGGGAGAAGAAGAGGGCAACTCCATGTTGAGGCACCCTCAAAGGCCAGGTAAGGTTTTTATTTTTTACTGTGCCATGGCCATGCAGGCAGGCTCCGGTGATCAAAGGGGTCAACCCTCTAGCAGCAGCATCAGAGCTGCAGGGGTGGCCATTGCCACCAGTGAGCCCCTCTCTGGGCCATCCAGCAGCAATAAAAGAAGGCCCCCCACAGGACCCAGTTGGGAAGCCACAACAGTTTACCTGGCAGACTCCCCAGGTGACAGGGGCCCATCCTGACACAGGTAAAATGCTGGCGGGCGCAGGAAGTGGCCTTTAATTGGCCAATTAATTGGTTTAATTGGCCGTCCACCTCTGGTCGGTGGGTGACTGTGCCACAGCGGTTCCTGCTTCTGGGAATATGCCATTGTGGTATCACGACATCAGGTTTCCCTCCCAATGCCTTCCATCACCATTTTACCAGCTCTCCTGCCTCACAGCCGAGCTTCAGAGAGCTGGTAAAATTCAGCCCAAATAGGCAGAAGAATGACTGCACCACAAAATAGATGTGCATGCACTGGGAAGAGTACATAACACAGTCACAAATATAAAAGAACAGAAACTTTATAAAAGATGGTCATTAAGGAAAACCTCATTAAAGCATACAATGTATTAAATACAATAGATAATATAAACCCATATCATTGTAGTTTAGTGTAAAATATATTTGCAACAGATATCAGAAAGAATGTCTTTACTCAAAGAATTATAAACATTTACAATAATCTATCAGATAAAGTAGAAAAGTCAGGAATATTGAGGTGCTCAAAATACAGTTGGATGGTACAGTGAAAGAATTAGGATAGTACACCTTTGGTGGTGCAAATGACCAATGCTTTCCTGCGCCCCCCTCTTCCCCCGCAATCTGTCACTGTTAATGATTCACTCAATGGAGAATGCTCATGAAGGATCTTACCCCAAAACAGTAACTGTAACTCACAGGTTCTAATTTTATTCCATCGTAGAATTGATACCTACCAATACGAAGGCAAATGTGTCCTTAAGGGTCTGTTTGTTTCTGCTTAGAAAGACTTTTAGGCTTTCAAGTTAAATAGGTATCCCTCCTTTATATTTCTATTCCAGCAATTCACTCTTTAAATCAATTTTTTAAACTCTGTTCTCTTAGTTAGAGATGTAAAAGATTTATTTTTTTAACTAGTGTTCACAGCATACAATAAATGTATGTGACAAGTAGTAAATTTTCACCTTGTTTCTTTATACACAGCAGCAGTAAGGAACAGTTAATATTCCTGTTGCTCATTATAGTCCTGGTGAATAGCTGCCTGAAATTATTGTATACCCTAGATAGCTGAAAACCACAGCTGTCCCAAGAAACACAGCAAATGATATATGTTCTGTCATAGCCATACTCCTCATAAGGAAGGGTAAGTCTTCCCATAAGTAGCACATAAATAACATCACCACATTCATTACAATAAAACATACTAATGGAGTCTTGGACAAGAAGTGCATTATTAGTGAATAATGAACACTGAAGATTTATGCACGAGGTCAATGCACATGCCTTCATTTAATCCTGATGAGACTATCACGTGGAGTTTGAAATACATCAATAATTGTTCAAGATTGATTTATAATAAATGCATTTTTAAAAAATCATCATTAATATAACAATTTATAAATGTCCACTAGGTGGTGATAGGGTATTCTTTGATAAATGCTATAAACCATACAAGCTCCTCAATCATTTCAATTATAGAACTTTCACAATGGCAGAACATAATTAGCATTGTATAAGCGTGTCTGCTAAGTACAAAAAATGAAAACAAAGTTAAGCATAAAGTGTTCTACATATGCATTGACTTTATATAAAGTGAACCTATTTTGTTGTTTCAAGGCATATTTTATATATAACTGATTTTACATTAATTGTAGGTTGAATTAAAATTACTTCTCTATTATTCAAGTTATTATATGACAGTGCAAATACCAACACATGACCCAAGTATTAGTTACTTCTTTCTTCCTGAGGGCAGTGTTAAATGATCTTTGGCATCAAATTTCATGTAGGTTCAGGACATTAGTGACCTCCTATAAGGATAGAAGTAGGTAATGAAATAGCTATTAACTTCGATCAATATTTTCCATCTTTAGGCTGTTATGTTTTATGCATCCATTCATTATTTAACATATTACCGATAAGACATGCACAAAAATGATTTTGGAGATTATAACTTAACCATGCTTTATTGTAATTTAGTTCATAGCTGTTGAAGATTATGTAGTAAAAGTAAGTGGGTTAATACGTCTTAAAATTAATTTCATATAAATGTGTTAAGCATCTTTGCACACAGCATAATTTCAAAACCTCTTAATATCGTTAAAAACCAAGTGCCTAGCATGTGTTCACTGTGTCATCACTCTAAGTGCCACACCTTAGGACATCATATTTTCAAAGCGATACATGGCCATAAGGTCAAAACAGTCACTGGCTCAAATAATCATTTATCTGTTGTGATCAAATATCAATTTGACTGTATGTGAACAAAAAACAGCAGAAGTATCATTGAGGAATGAATGATAGGTAAAGAAAAAAAAGCACTACTTCTAATGTTTTAAAGCTATTGTTTATGAACCAGCACGTACCACAAAACTCAGCAGCTAAATTAATCACATAATGCCTTCACAATGTTTTTGACTGCTGCTTTTCTTTGCCATTTAGGTCAGTGACTCAGGTATGTATCAAGTAAAAGGTGGGGAGATATTGAGGCCTCCTACCTGACAGAAATAAGGTGTTAACACCCCAAAAATGGTGAGATATGACCCACTGCCCCGTTCCAGCCATTGTTGTTGACCTGAGGACTCTCCACCTGAGCTCAGCACCGCGTAACCAGAGTGCCTCTTTGATTCAGGCAATAGGTCCCCTCACATGCAAATTAGGGTCCTATGACATACATGAGACCCAATTTGCCATTTTAGGGCAATATTGGTTGATGTGTGTTCCATGCAGGCTCTGCCCAGTATAGGTCCGCAGTTCATGCAGAGAAGTCCAAAGTTTAGCTTTGCTGCATTTTTGTGGGGGTGAGAGGGGTTAGAGTGCTTCCCTGGGCCTCACAAATCCAGGCAGGGCCACTGTTGCTCCTGGTTCCCAGCCTGCAAAGATGAGACTCCATTTTCTGCCGCATCCCGTCCCGGTATGGAACACGGGCTGCCCAATATTGCTCTGACTCACGGTTTGTGGGCTGCCCTCGCTACATTAATTTCTGCCTGCAGTCTGATGCCCAAAAGCCAATGGGGCCCAGAACTCAAAATGGATTGGGCCTTCCCACCTGGACTGTCAGGTGACAGATGGGTGCGCTCTGCCGGCTGGTCACCCTAAGTCTAAACCGGGGCAAAATCTACCCCAAGATTTCTAATTTAACGAAATGATTGGTTAGGTTACATATGGAATTATTTGTGAAGTATTAGACACAATATAGGGGAGCTATAGTAGCCCTGGAGAAAGTGCAATGCAGATATACCAGGTTGATAAAATGAAGAGCTGAAATTGAAGACAGACAACAGTAACTAGAGCTGCATTTCCCTATAATGTAAAGATTGGGAGGAGGGGGAGGTGTGGCATGAAGGAAGACATGATAAAATTATTAAATCTAATAAAAGGAATGGACAGGATAAAAACAGACAATTGCCATTGCTAAGTAATTCAAAAACAAGAGATCATGATCTCAAAACATGCATTAGATATATAATGGAAGAAATTAGATGTTATTGTCACACAGAGTTATTGAAAGATGTCATGCTTTGTCACACATGTATGAGAAGGAAACAGAATATAAGAATCAGTTTTGGAGCAAGCAGAAAAATAACTGTGCAAAACCAATCTCTCAGGCCATGCCTAAATTCAGAACAGGTTTGAAAGGGTAAAGCTGTCTTTCTGTGCTGTAATACTTATTTTTCTATTTCAAACAAGCAGACTACAATTCCAAAATGATCACTAGACTTACAGATAAAATTCTTTTTTTTTTAATTTTGAAAAGAAAAGATGATTCTCCTCCATATGCCTACCTTTCCACCTGGCTCCTAAACCTGAAATTAAAAAGTTCACCTGTGTCTGGATACTCCTGCAAACCACTTAGTGCCAGGTGCGCCAAGGGACTTATAGTTTTTACAGTGCAGCTTTGGAACTAGAATACCAGGATATATTGTGGCAATTGAGCATAAACATTACAAACTAACCTCCGTGATGCATGAGTGGCAAAAATAAACATCAAAAATAAAAAAGATTTTATTTTGTCATCATTTTTACTATTCAAGACAATAACATTGCTAAGCCAAAATATTGGATGAGTTTAATAATAAAAGCAAAATACTACGGATGCTGGAAATCTGAAATAAAAACAAGAAATGCTGGAAATACTCAGTAGGTCTGGCAGTATCTGTGGAGAGAGAAGCAGAGTTAACGTTTCAGGTCAGTGACCCTTCTTCAGAACTAATAGATATTAGAAATGTAAAAGGTTATAAGCAAGTAAAGCAGGGGTGGGGCAAGAGATAACAAAGGAGAAGGTGTAGATAGGACAAGGTCACAGAATAGCTGACCAGAAGGTCGTGGAGCAAAGGCAAACAATATGTTAATGGTGTGTTGAAAGACAAAGCATTAGTACAGATAGGGTGTTAACAGACTGAAAATTGAGCAACCGCAAGTACAAACATGAAAAAAAAACAGTGGGTAGGCAAACTGTACAAACTAGTCAGAGAGAAGAGCAGAACATCTTCAAGGTAGGCATTCCTGGAAGAGAATGAGAATTGGATGAGTTTACTTTTCAGAAACAAGAAGAAAATATAAACCCAAGCAATGATTCGAAACTCTGATTGCTTCCAATCTGGATCTTCAAAAAAATGGGAACACTGGATGAGATGTTAATTGTCACTAACTTAATCAATATTAAACAAATTAATTTTAATACAATATTAAATGCCAGTCGTGCCTGACCCAGTTCAGACTTTCTCTCAACTCTTCTGTCTTATGTCCATGATGTACTGATGGTTTCCATAAGCAGACCAAGGGTGGAATCGTCTCATCTTAGTCCTTGCTGGAATGGTGGGACCATTTTCAGGTCTGGTACCTGACCCTCTGAATGGTGCAAATCAATTGTCATCCTGCCTCCGGACTCCCCAACCAATTAGAGTGGAATGATGCATCAATTCTGTCAAAAGAAGAATTTCTAATTAGCGGGACCACGACATGGTTTACAAGGCTCACCCTCACTTGGATTTTTCAGGCTGCAGCAACTACAAGAATGGAGAGGAGACCTGGAAAGGCTGCATGCTGGGTCTTTCACTCTTTCCTGGAGGTCCTGCTGAGGGATCTAAAGGACTGCAGTGAGGTGATCTCCCCCAAGGGCAAGAGGAAAAGGACGACCTCTCCAAACAAACAGATGTGGATGGAAGTGGCCGAGGAATTCTGCAGCAGGTGTGTATTCCGTCCAACCTGGAGACAGTGCACCAAGAGGATTTAGGATTTTGTGTGGGGAGTGGGGGGAGAGTGGGGGAAGTGCAGGGGTGTGAATGGGGGGTGGGGAGGGGGGAAGCTGAGTGGCATAACACTTTCAGGTGCCAAGCCCCACAGTCTGACTTTCTCAGCATTCTCCTGCTCAGCACTCCTCAGGCCAACACACCTTGCAACTCCACTCATTCCTCTCTATGCAGCACCTCACATCCTCATCTGAGCAGTCAACACTCACACTCACCTTCAGCCTATTGCCCTCTCGCACAGATGCCACACAATCTTCCACAAATGGTGTCCTTCCCTCCCTTCACACAAGCCATTACAAACACTCACACCTCTCTGCTTTCTCTCCTTGCAGGAGAAAAGAACACACAACTTAGCGAGAAGTAAGGACACACAACTTAGCGAGAGGTAAGTGGGGTGCTGACCTTCCAGTGACAGGCACCTTGTCGACCATTGGCAATGTGCGTTTATCTGCTCCACGGGGAAGGAGATTTTGTTCCAGGAGGTTGCAGATGTCAGCAGTGACCTGCCATGAGAACCTGAGCCTCCTGAGGCACTGGTGCTCACACATATAGAGAGAGCTGATCCTCTGACTGTAGATCCTGTGTTGGGGGCCTCGCCTCCTTCCAGCTGGATCCTAGTGTCAATCCCCTCTGCACTTTGGAGGGGCATTTGGCTGAGGAAAAGGCAGCTGGTACTGCAGCTGGTGCTACTCCTGCTGCTGCTGAAGCAGTTGGCGATGATGTGACCTCTACTCTTGACCCTCAGTAGAGGTGGAAGATGGAGCTGCTCCCATGCTGTGGTGAAAACTGGCAGCAAGGAAGTGTAGCTGAAATTGAGTGAAGTGCTAGACAAGTTAAGTGCCTTCTAAGATGTTGGCAATCACCTGTCAAGCAGTGAAAGCACTTGTTGAGAGAAGAAATGCTTTGAAAAGCAATCTCACAATGGCCATGGCTGGTGCTCATCAGTTTCATTGATCAAAGCCTTACCAGCTTCTCAGTTTCACTGAAGAAGCTCTTTCTGCTGTGTACTTGCCTTGGTGAACCTGGTAAGTTACTGATAAGTCAGGAAACAGGTTCCATGGCTGGGAAATCCAGGATTCAGGGCTAAAGCTACTCATAATTGGCTTCTTAACAAGTTCAACAACTTTTTAATTCCTTACCCGATAGATTGAAGGGGGTTCCCCACTCGCCTTCAATGACGCCCTGGGGAAAGCCAGAAAAGGGCGGGATCACATCAGGATCCTGACCAAATGCCAATTTCTGGGACTTTCCTACCCGGCTCACCCTGAACAAGCCTCCAATGGGCTTGGAAAATTCTACTCCAAGTCTCCCATAATCAGAAATGTGCATTCTAATATATGTCAAATGTGGAGTCCTGTGCTCAGAATTAACAAATTCTTCCAGAATTACCATGTATAGTAGTACGATAATAAGCATCTCATAGGATCCTCAGCACATCCTCTTGCCTCTTTGAAAGGCAGAAAAATAACATCTCAAGAGAATAATAGTATCGGATAAAAATAGTGAGATTTAAAATATATTGAATAATACACAGAAACAACGAGACATGGATACTGGGCTTACAATACTTATAAACAATAAAAATAGAATCAATCCACAGGGGTTTCAAATATCCTTCTTACAATCTATTTCTTACACACATGATAAGTTTAGGTGAAACAGTCTCTCAAAGATCTTCAAAATTCAATGTTGCATGTGAATGATGACATTTCCCAGTACACCATGGAGTTCAGATATCCAGTTGGATCTAAAGACATGAACAACCCACACTGAGATTTATGCTATGGGAGTTCTTTCATGTATAGTCAACAGACAAGGCCAGAGTACAACAGTGTGTGAGATGGGTATCAATGCTTAGATTTTCCTGCAATATTTCCCTTGATGGTATAGCAATCAGAGTAATTAAATTTGCCACAATCTGTCAATACACAAGAACAGATTACTTGAAATGTTGCCTGACACTACTTGAAACCACAACTCCAACTCAGTGCCAACCGGAGTTAACTAATAAAATAACTATTGGCCTTCAAAAGACCAATAATTTAATTAGAGTGGCTTGAAAAGCTAGTAGGATTTTGGCACACACACTCCATATTATCTTTTTTGTAAAAGGATGACAACTTCCACTTCAAATCGAATTATTTTTTTAAAAACTGTTTGAAATAAAGACAAAAATTTCTTAGCATGTTACACAATGAACATTCTGCTTTCATCGGTGACTACAATGCCCTTCTCCTAAAGTCACGACAGAAGCTGATCCTGTTCAAAAAGCAATTAGGGCTTTGACTAGTATTTAAGCCAAGGCATAAAGGAGAAAAATAATAGTTCAGAACATAAAAAAGTAAAAATGTTTATTCAACTCATCAAGCTTGCTCAATCCATAGGCCATGTACAAATTTTCCTATATTGGAATCATGAACACATTAATCCTTCATGAGACGGTGATAAGTCTTTTGATTTGTGTTTGACAAACTTTGATGAAATAGCAGAGAGGATTGATTAAGGTCATGTTATTGATGTGTCTATGGATGTTTAAAAGGTGTTTGATAGAGTATATGGAAAATCAAGTTTCATATGAACATAGGAACAGCAGTACGCCCTTCATCCCCTTGAACCTGTTCCGCTGCCATTTAATGAGATGATTGGGCGGCACAGCACCGCAGCCTCACAGCTCCAGGGACCCGGGTTCGATTCTGGGTACTGCCTGTGTGGAGTTTGCAAGTTCTCCCTGTGACCGCGTGGGTTTTTGCCGGGTGCTCCGGTTTCCTTCCACAACCAAAGACTTGCAGGTGATAGGTAAATTGGCCATTGTAAATTGCCCCTAGTGTAGGTAGGTGGTAGGGAATATGGGATGACTGTAGGGTTAGTATAAATGGGTGGTTGTTGGTCGGCACAGACTCGGTGGGCCAAAGGGCCTGTTTCAGTGCTGTATCTATAAATAAAATGATGGCAGATCTTTGTCTTAACTCCATCTGTCTGCCTTAGCTCCGTATCCTTTTATATCCATGGCTAACAAAAATCCATTGATCTCAATGTCAAATTATTAATTGAGCTAGCATCTACTGCTTTGTGTGGGAAAAAGTTCCACACTTCTCCCACCCTTTGCATGAAGAAATGTTTCCTAAATTCTCTCCTGAAGGGACTTGCTCCGATGTTAAGTTACATCCCTTTGTCCCAGACACCCCCATCTCTCTGTCTACCCTATCAATTCCTTTTAAAATCCTAAAAACCTTCTATATTTCAGGGAGTACAAGCCTAGTTTATATAATCTCTCTTCGTAATCTAACCCTTGGAGCCTTGATAAAATTCTGGTGAAGCTGCATTGCACTGCCTCCAAGGTCAACATATCCTTTCAAAGGTGTGTTGCCCATGACTGTATACAGTATTCCAGATATGGTCTAAACAGACTTTGTATATCTGGAGCCAAACTTCCTTTCCTTTATATTCTAGTCCTCTAGTTATAAAGGCTAACATTCCATTAGCCTTTTTGATTTTTCTTTTGCACCTGGCTGCTGCATTTCAATGATCGGTATCGTTAGGACCTCAGTGAGATCATTAATGTTTAAAATAAGAGATATGAACCCCTGATCAATTCAAAGAATTAAACAAGATTTCATGTATTAAGACTTTTATTTTAACAGCTAAACTAAAAGAAATCCCTATTAATTAAGCAGTATTTTCTAAGTAGCTGATACCCAAAATACAAAGAAAGGTATTTTCTTTACTTTTTAAAATACTTGATAACCCTTACACCACACTTATATGTTACAGAGTACTCTATTATGGCAATATCTGTGCAGTTAAAAATCCCCAACTCCTCCCATTTGCAATGGGTTGGATCTCCCAGACCTTTACAAAACCAGTGTCCTCTTCACTCACTTCTCTGAGCACTTCCAACTTGGATCTCTGTGAATAAGATGATCCATTGGTGATCTTGTTGGTCCTTTCCTTCTCCACAGACCTCAACTTTAAAAAAAAAACAAGTTCAAGTCTTCACAGCCATTCGCTGTATTAGTCGTCTCTGAGAGCAGGACTTCCCTCTCTCTCCCTTGAGGCTGTCACTGCTGGTTGTCTCCCTTTCCTATGCAAGGGAGACATATGCAAAGTCCAGAAGTCTGGTTTCAGTAGAGCCATCTGGCCCTCCCATTGTTTCCAGCTGTTAGCAGCTGCCATGCATATTTGCATTCTCAGAATCACTGACTCCTTGTTTATGATCTGAAAGTCTGGGAGGGTGAAACCCATTGTTCTTCAGGTGTTATACCTCTGTAGTCTCTGTTTCTTCAAAAAAGTCTTTGATCTGCGTTCTGTTGTCCTGGTAACCAGGATTTCTGTCTTGTCTTTAAGCAAATTTGATGTAAGGTCACCTGACTTTTCTGACTCCACCTTAAACATCTAAAAATCAGTTTTTAAAATACGATCATGTTGCAAAGTCCAGCATTCATAACAGTATGTGCATTGCCCTGCTTACCATCATATGAGTCATGTAATTCTATATAATATAGTATTTGTGAAATTATGAAATTGTCCAATAGTGGACCCCTAAATCTCTTTGGACCTCCACTGTTCCTAGATTTTTGCCATTTAAAAAAATACTTGGATCTCCCTTATTTCGTGGTAAAAGGACCAAAGTTTCAGGTGCATGTTACCCTATTGATGGCTGTGGTGCCTTGGGATGCATTAGAATTGTAAATATCTATGTCTGTAACTCAACTTGATAAAACGAATGGCTTCTAGACATAGGTAGCAATTAACCTTAACTGACTTTCTAGAGATTACTGAGCAAGTATCACAGGGGCCAATTGAATATGGAAGTATGCACCAGTAAACTTCCAGTCATTAAGGAATGCAAATAAAGTGTTCTTATGGATTATTCACCAAATAGTTTTTTTTTAAATTGTACATCTTAGAGTCATTGGATAATAAAACTTTGTATGATGAGGATTAAACAGAGACTAGAGTAACATTTAGAGCATAACAATGTTAGTGACAATTCGTAAGTGTTCAAGATCAATTTGTCAGAAAGACTTTACTAAAGTGAAAATGATGCCATTAAGCTTGGGAGAGGTTTCTTATCCTGCCAAATGTCATTGAAATGCAGATCAGTAAGGGATGGAAGGGTTGAATTCACAATCTAATTGACCATGGTGAATGAGGAGAATAGCTCTCTGTAAATAGTCTTTAAGAAACTTTGCTGTTGTTACCTTGACTATTGGAAAGCATTAGAATAGATGTTATTTCTTACATAAAACAATCACGAGCATTATTTTTTTTAAAAGATACTCATTTCCAATCACAAACCACTTTTCTACCATAGCCTGCTCCTCAGAATATCGGCTATTTCCAGGTGAGAGATTTTGTTTCATTTTGACCAAAAGGGGAGATCTCTGATGATGGTTATTTAGTTTTAGTGATACAGCACTGAAACAGACCCTTCGGCCCACTGAATCTGTGTCGACCATCAACCACCCAAACATCTGCTCTACACAAACATCAGTAGCGCAGTCTCAATCAACGGGTGGGAATCTGAAAGTTTCCCGATCAAATCTGGAGTCAGACAGGGCTGTCCTCTGTCCCCGGTCTTGTTTGTTTGCTGTATTGAACCCTTTGCTGAGTCTATTAGGGAGGATGCGAGCATAAGAGGGGTGACAATCCCAGGCAGCGGAGGCACTCAGGTCAAAACCTCCCTGTACATGGATGACGTCGCCGTTTTCTGCTCGGATCCGCTGTCCGTGCGCAGACTGATGAGCATCTGCGACCAGTTCGAACTGGCCTCGGGAGCCAAAGTTAACCACGGCAAGAGCGAGGCCATGTTCTTTGGCAACTGGGCTGACCGATCCTTTGTCCCCTTCACCATCAGGTCATATTACCTGAAGGTGCTGGGGATATGGTTCGGAAGGGCCGGGGCGTGCACCAAAACATGGGAGGAGCGAGTAGCCAAGGTACGACAAAAGTTGGGCATGTGGGGGCAGCGATCTCTCTCCATTGTGGGTAAGAACCTGGTCATCAGGTGCGAGGCGCTCACGTTGTTGCTCTACGTGGCGCAGGTCTGGCCCATACCCCACTCCTGCGCCGTGGCAGTCACCCGAGCCATTTTCCGCTTCGTCTGGGGATCTAAAATGGACCGGGTCCGGAGGGACACGATGTTCAAATCTCTGGACAAGGGCGGGAAAAATGTACCCAACGTGGCCCTCATCCTGATGACTACCTTCGTGTGCGGCTGCATCTAGCTGTGTGTAGATCCCCAGTACGCAAACTCCAAGTGTCACTACGTGCTGAGGTTCTATCTGTCCCCGGTGTTGCGAAGGATGGGCCTGGTCACATTGCCGCGGAACGCTCCATGCAGTTGGACGGTGCCGTACCACCTATCCTTCGTGGAGCAGTTTCTGCGGGAAAACACCTTTGACCACCGGTCCATCAGGCAGTGGTCTGCACGGAATGTCCTCAAGGCCCTACGGGAAAAGGAAACGGTGGATCCTGTCGGATGGTTCCCTGAGCAGACCGTCAAAGTCATTTGGCGGAATGCCTCATCACCAGAACTTTCAAACAAGCACCAAGACGTAGCTTGGCTGGTGGTGAGAAGGGCCCTCCCCGTCAGATCCTTCATGCACACCCGAAGTCTCGCCCCCTCCGCACAGTGCCCCCGCGTTGGCTGTGGTGGGGAAGAGACGGTCGCCCACCTCCTCCTGGAATGTGCCTTTGCAAAGCAGGTGTGGAAAGAGATGCAGTGGTTTTTGTCAAGGTTCGTCCCAAGCAGCTCTGTAACACAGGATTCTGTGCTCTACAGGCTGTTCCCAGGGACGCACACCGAGACAAACATCAACTGCTGCTGGAGGACTATCAATTCGGTGAAAGACGCCCTTTGGTCTGCCCGAAACCTGCTGGTCTTCCAGCGCAAAGAGTTGTCCACCACCGAATGTTGCAGACTGGCACATTCCAAGGTCCAGGACTACGTGCTGAGGGACGCACTAAAGCTTGGGGCAGCCGCAGCAAAGGCTCAATGGGGAAAGACCACAGTGTAACGTTCCCCCACCAAGCTGGACTGAGGGGCTGGATCCATGGGAAACCCCTGTATCGTTAATATTCTCAATTGCTGTAAATGTAAAACTGTAATTGACATGACAATTGTGAAACGGAAGGGTTGGGAAGAAACTCATGACAGTATAGAAGGAAACTGATCTCCCTTGCAATGTTTCTATTTTTTGGTGCTGTTTGAAACTGTTTGGCAATGTAATTTTTGCAGATTTTTATGAATAAAGTATATTTTGAAAAAAAAAATCAACCACCCACTTAAACTAATCCTACACTAATTCCATATTCCTGCACATCCCCACCTGTCCCTATATTCCCCTACCACCTACCTATACTAGGAGCAATTTATAATGGCCAATTTACCTATCAACCTGCAAGTCTTTGGCATGTGGGAGGAAACCAGAGCACCCGGAGGAAACCCACGCAGACACAGGGAGAACTTGCAAACTCCACACAGGCAGTACCCAGAATTGAACCCGGGTTGCTGGAGCTGTGAGGCTGCGGTGCTAACCATTGCATCACTGTGCCGCCAGTTGCTGGTCACTGTTGCTAGCAACATCATGAGTATTGCAGAAAAAACTTTCCATGTTCTCTCTTAATAGCAAAAACACACAACATAATGTTTGCATTTACATGTTCCATGTATGTATTACTGTCTAAAAGAGTTTTCTCTGCACGCACTGCTACCATTCATATAGTTCGTAAGTTTGTGCATTGCCCTGCTTACCATCATGTGAGTCATGTACTTCTATATGATATAGTATTTGTGGTCTTAACCTATGAAATTGTCCAACTGAGTGCTGTATTAAATCTTTGAATAATTCACTGATATTTCCCTGTTTTCAGAGTCGCCCCTAGATGGCATGAGTGCAGGGCATGGTACTGGCATAAAGCTTCCACTGACATCAACTCAGTCGACTGCTGCTTTGCCTTCGGAAGTCGACTCCTCAGGACCCACCTCTGATGTTTCCTGTAGTCTTTCTTTAATGGACTTAATTCCTACATTACCATGATATCCATTGCAGCTGCAATTGTGAGTGGAGCCAGTTCCTCAAAAACGGCAAACATCTCTTCATCCACTCTTTGATAGAGTTAAGCTGCTTCCTCATGCAATTTTGTGAGGAAGTCCCCTTTCTCCTCCATTTATATAACACAACAAAGTATCTCATGGTGCTTTACATAGGAAAGAAAATAAGTATAATATAAGAAAATAAAAGGAACAGATACCAAGCAATGGCACCAGGAAATACGGCATTGAAAGCATGATTCAAAAGATAGGTTTTGAGAAGGGGAAAAATGTGAAGTGGTGTATAGGTACAGCAAGTGATTAGGAAGGCAAATGGAATATTGGTGTTTATTGTAAGTGGAATAGAGTATAAAAGCAGGGAAGTTTTACTGCAGCTGTTTAGGGCCTTGGGAAGAGCACATCTGGAGTACTGTGTATAGTTTTGGTCTCCTTATTTGAAAAAGAATATAATTGCATTCGAAGCAATTCACTTGACTCATTCCAGGGATGAAGGGCTTATCTTATGATGAAAGGTTGAACAGGTTGGGTCTAAACCCGTTGGAGTTTTGAAGAATGAGAGGTGATTTTATTGAAACATATAAGATCCTGAGGGGACTTTAATAGAATGGATACCGGGAGAATGTTTCCTCTTGTAGGGGAGACTAGAACGAGGGGACACAGTTTAAGAATAAGAGGTCTCCCTTTTCAGACAAAGATGAGGAGAAATTTTTCTCTCAGAGGGTTGTTCGTCTGTGGCATTCTCTTCCCAGAAAGCAGTGGAGACTCAGCCATTGAATTTATTCAAGGCTGAGTTAGATAGATTTTTGATAGACAAGGGAGTCAAGGGTAATGGGGCACAGACAGGAAAGTGGAGTTGAGACCATAACCAAATCAGTCGTGATCTTATCGAATGGCGGAGCAGGCTCAAAGAACCAAATAGCCTACTCCTGCTCCTAAGTCTTATGTTCCTATGTTCCTATGTTTAAGGAAGGAGCTCCAGAGAGTAACATTAAGGCAACCAAAACCTCTACCACCAATACTCGGTTAAAGGATAGGTGGGATGATCAAAAGACCAGAATCAGAGCACCAAGGGGTATAGAAGGGGATGCATGGCAGGAGTTGGAAGAAGTTGGGTTACCAGGGTCATGGAGGAGTCTGAAAATGAAGAAAAGGACTTTAATTTCAATGAACCAAAGTAGCCATTGTAGCTCAGCAAGCATGTGTGATGATGTGTCAGCAAGGAGGACACCAGGGCTAGTGGTAGAAAATGCATGGAAAAGGGTTTCAGCAATAATGAGCCTAAGGTAAGGACAGAGGTGAGCAAGAATGTTGCCATAACCTGGCTTGAAGTATCAGATGTGCGATTTTAAGGTCAACCTAATTTGAACAGAATATCAAGACTTTGTATGGCTGAGGATCAGCTGTTTGACTAGTTGGGAAAGGGGATAGAATTAATGGCAAGAAAGCAAAGTTGATGTTGGAGAAGTAACATGACATCAAAGAGGTGATCAGGGAGTTGAAGGAAATGGTGAAAAGGTAGAGCTGATTCTATGATCCTTCAAATGGAAGCCAACCTTGTACCTGAAGATGTCACTGAAGGGCAGCATGTACATGAGGAGCTGCCTTCACTATGTCCATGTTAAAGAGCAACATCCTTGCTCTGGTAGGGTCTGCTGAATAAAGTGATCCCATCCATTGGTAGTCTGTTTTATACTCCAGAAAGCTTGTTGTTGAAGGATTATGCTGGAGCCAATCTTTACTCAGTTTAGCATTTATTTTGCAAAGTAAAAAGATTACAAGCATGCAGCTCCTCAGTCATGCCTTCACCCAGTTTCAGTAAGTGTCTCCTTATATATACTCAAGTAAGACCTAAATTAATACCCTCCACCTACATATGATTAAACACAATTAACAAACCAGCCCCTCAAATTGTAATTTTTCTGGAAAAATGACAAATTGCGTCAACACAATGTGAGATGTGAAAACGTAATGCCGTATTAACTTCTCTGCAGTTTGCGAGCAGTTACCCTCCTTCCTGCTACAGTTCACAGCAACATGCTTCAAATAATCATGAGACTTGATAGTGTATGGAACAGACTTTATTGACCTAGGATGAGGGATCAACTCAACCTGTATCAGAGAGTGACATTTTGTCTTCAAGTTCTGTCTGTCAAGCTTCTCAAGAACTACTGAAAGCCATGTTCCCTAATACAACATATTTTGCCTACATCATAGGTACATGTCACAGATAAGACCTCATGATGTATCTATTCTCAAATCCTTTCAAGACAATCTATTAATGTACAGTTGTAACTATTTAGTCCAAAGCTACTTCCCTCAAACAAGACCTCTTTTAAAAACATGCTTGATTACTGTTATCTTTCTATACTGCAGCTAACAGATACCTCTGCCTATGTTTATTACCTTAACCCCTAAGGATATGCTTTAATTACTCCTGGCTGACGTCATTACTGTCACTTATTTCCTTATGCCAGCACTTTTCATATCAGAGGTCTGTTGCTCCAAGATACTAAGAATTTCTACTGTTAATCCTTAACTCCTACAAGTCTCCAGGATGTCCAACATACTGTTTTAGTATGCTCAGTGTAAGTATCATGCATCGTCCAGAGAATATCTTTACTCTGTTACATCTCTGTGAGGACAGCACTAAAATTGTTCATCATTTAAACTGCTTTAGCTTTTCAAACATATGTCCTTGCAGTCTAAATTAAGGCAGACAGGACATGCCCTTCCATATTTAAACTCAAGTCATGGAACTTTTTCACAAAGGTCCACTGAGACCTTAGCTTTTCATGATCAGAGATGACATGCTGGAAAATTGACATTGAGGCAGTGGCTGTCATCATACTTTTCAGTGGATCAACTTCTTGCCTCAAAAGCAATCATTCTGTTCCCAACAACACCCATTAAAGACCAGGCTCAGATCATGGTCTGAAAGCTGGGTATGCGGCCAATGGACAGAGCTATTGCTTAAGCTTTCCAATTTTTCCAATTTCCTAACAGGAGACCTATATTTACAACCACTTTTCAATAAACACTCCATAAGCAGCTCATTAGTTATTTGGGAAGAGTGAAGCTCACCATTGCACAGGTATATATTTTCTCACATGAGAGATGAGAAAAGCTGAAAACCACCAGCGGGACGCCAGGTAGAGATTTGAGTGGTGGACGCTAAATACAAACAGAAATGTGAGGACTTTTCCGACTTCATACAGAAAGAAGAAAATACACCCATGACCATGTGTATGTGGATCCCTAAAACCTTCAGTTCTGTCCTTAGTTAAATATTTATCCGATTCCTTTTTAGAAATGCGGTGAAGTCAACACCAAATTAAATTCCTATGATAGCAAGCTATTCCAGATAACTAATGTACTTCAGGGAATGAATTCATGTTCTAGTCCGTCCCGATGTAGATGCCAGTTGCATAGCATATACCCATCCCCACCACCCACCACCACCACCAGCCCCCCTCACCCCCGGCCTGGGATTCATTCATGGGATGTGGGTGTCATGGGAAAGTCAACATTTATTGTCCATCATTAATTATCCTTGAGAGCTGCGATAGTTGTGGGTGGTATAGCTCATCTCACTGCTGTGCAAGTTGCTGGCTTAGCTGGACTGTAGTGGTATGATCCCATCTGGCCAAAAGGAAGAAAGTTGCTGCTTTTGTTTCATTGCCAATTATTGCTTTGTTGTTCTTATGGTGACTGATTTCCATTTAAGATGCTTTCGCCACTTCTTTTTTGGAGTTCTATTCACACTGTTTGATAGCACCACTTGTCAACAATACCACCCACCACACCTCCCACTGCTACCACCTCTTACTTTTGCAGAGGAGTTGTGAGGCATTGGGGGGTGATTGTTAAAGCATTCTATACCCCGTTAGCACCATCTCTCTTCTATTCTCTCCTCATAAATATGCTTGTGCGATACCAGAGTTCTGTAAGGTATGGTTACCTCTAATTCTTGCATTATCTAAAAGTATTGAAGCTTAACCTGAATAACGTATCATCACTTCTTAAAACTTCTATTATATTTACATTGCTCTCTTTACTTTGAACATTATTTTACCTACAAATTGGTCAACATGGAACCATTTTCTCATCTATGTTTACCAACAGAATCTTTCCTCTACAAATCTAGGTTCCGAGTAGTCCTCAAGGACCAGTTAAACTATGTGTTTAATTTCCCTATATTTTGAAATTTTGTTTCCATTCAGACTGTCAGTTATGAATATTTTCTGAAGAAACTGAAATACAGTAACCCTGTCACAGGCATTGAAATTTGCTAAAAATACATTTTGGCAGACAGTTAATAAATAACTCTGAAAAAGAGATCCTTCAGTTAACAGATTATTAGTCATATTATATACTCTATTATTGCTTTCCAAAGAGGGTCATCTGACAAATTCCCCAAACTATTCCAAAACATGCAATGCTTACCACAGTTGTTAAACACCCACCCTGTCAATTGTTAGTTAAAGAATGCTGATAGGGTAGCACGACTGTGGAATTGAATGAGGGAACGCACGAGTGAGAAAAAATAGTAATTTCCTCCTATCAGCCGAGGCTCAGTTGGTAGCACTCTTGCTTCTGAGTCAGAAGGCTGTGTGTTCATATTCCCACTTCAGGGCTTGAGTTCAAAAATCAAGGCTGACACTCCAGTGCAGCACTGAGGGAGTGCGACACTATTGGAGGTGCTGTCTTTTGGATGAGACATTAAACTGAGGCCCCGTCTGCCCTCTCAGGTGGATGTAAAAGATCCCTTGGCAGGATTTTGAAGAAGAGCAGGGGAGTTCTCCCTGATGACATGGACAATATTTATCCCTCAATCAACAACACAAAAACAGATCATCTGGTCATTATCACATTGCTGTTTGTGGGAGTTTGCGGTGCACAAATTGGCTGCTGTGTTTCCTACATTCAAAAGTACTTTATAGTCTGTAATGCACTTCGGGAAGTCCTGTGTTCATGAAAGATGTTATATCGATGAAAGTCTTATTTCTATGAAAAAGGAAGTTGAACAATTTGACAATTGTCATATATCAATATTTGATTGATACTGTGACTTAAAGTGTTTGCTGTAGCAGTTGAAATTAAGTTCCTGCTTTTCATCCTAACTCCAGATGTAATGGTTTAATATAAATCTTGTGCACATCATGGATGTACACTACAAGTTTGCATTACATAGAGCATGCATTGTGATCTAAAATTAAGAAGTGCCATAAACTCACCCATCAAATGTAGCAGTAAACCTTTGACAGAAACTTAAGAAAATGATTTTTTAAAAAAGGATTATCATGATTCCCTTTCTAGGAAAAAAATCAGGAAAAGAATGAAACAGTACATTAAATATCACTCACTAGATGTATCTCAATATTTATTGGAAAGCAAACAATACAACATCGTGCAAATTCCTTTAAGCACCATGTGATCGCAACTGCTTTCTTCTGTAATTTTTTTTAAGTTAACTGATATACTTGGCATCCCCAGTGTTTTCTTTAATAACAATGTGTAGGAATCTCACTGCAATGTTACAAAGGATAGGGTTTAGATTAATTAGCAGTAGATAAGATGTTGATTTTAAAAATCCAATTCATTCCATATAAACACAATTGCAGATGGGATAATCCATTACAAAGACACAGTACCCCACAGCCAAAAGTGCTGAGCAGTCAGAAGTGCTGCAACAATAAATAAACATTATAAATAAAGAACATAATGTGTGAAACACATTGAAGCCTTGTTAAAACAAAAATCTTTCTTGCAGTCTCATTTAGTGGGAATCTCATCACATTTAGCCAGATTCTAATAACTTACAGGTTTTATTCCACACTGCCTTATCTTTACCCGTATCACTTTAAAAACTCATCACGTTAAATACAAAAAGTACATTAGGAAAGTATAGGAGCAGGAGTAAATATTGCCGGCCCCAACTTTTATTACTTAATTTGTTTTAAACGTAATTTACTGCTTCAACTTGTGGCCCATAATTAAGAAAAAATAGCTCCTTATAACAAGATCATATCATCTTCTGAAAATTCCTCAAGGGCAGGTTGGGTTTCTAATATCCAAGTCATCCATTGCTTAAGGAAAAGCACATCCTACTCAAGGTTCAGCACAGCCAACAGCCATAATATTTACTGCACAAATTTCCAATATTATGCAAATGAAATCTATTCATTAAAATGGTCCAGGCCTCTCACTGGCGACATTGAGTGGACATTCCAATTGCTCCACTATCCACCTACTTGAATAACACTGAAGGTGAAAATTGACCTTGAGTCTGGACCATATGGAATATTTTCTAACATAACTAATTTATAACAGCCTTCAAATATATGTATTTTTCACATTTCATAAAGGGTTTATCACTCTTTATGGATATTTTGCAACAGATGGGCACTTGAGAGAAATAAACTTGCAGGGCTACGGGGATAGAGCAGGGGAATAGGACTGACTGGATTGATCTGCAGATCTGCATGATGCAATCTCAACTCCAGGATTTAAAGGGGTGATCCAAATTTGGAAGAGTTAGGGGTTCTGACAAAGAGAGAGAAAAGTTTCAGCATGGATTCAGGATGGCCAAGGGGTGCACATCAATTTAACGATGCATCACTCAATGTATTCCTGGGTGCAATGAGGAAAGACACATTTCCCCAGCAACGGGAGGAACAAACCTGCAGCTACAACAAAGAAGGAGTGGCTGGAGGTGGTTGGGGAGGGCAGCAGCACGGGTATTGAGCCACGCTGCTGGATTCAATGTAGGAAGTACTTTAGTGACCTAAATGCAATGGCAAAGGTGAGTTCAGTTGCACATCCTGTTCTGCATATCACCACCTCCTTTCAGTGTGCCTTGTCAGCCTATTGCATCACATAACTCCACACACCCCTTACCTTGCAAGCACACTCATCCTTCCCTTTCTATGCACTTCCATCTATCCATTCACCACTGTCAATCTCCCAGAGAGTCACCCTTGACATATGCATTGCATGCACTAGATGAACACATACAACTACTGTCACTCTTAGGTCTATTGTTTCCTCCATTGCAGGAGAAGACAGCGCAAAACACTAGGGAGCAGGAGAGAACCAGAAATAGACCTCCACAGATTTCCCCTTTGACATTTGCAAAGGAGGAATTGCTGGAGATCAGTGACATTTCAGCATCCCTGAGAACTAGGGATGGGGAGATTAGGACTTGTCAGCTTCCTGGTGGCACAATTAAATATCAGCGACCCCACACTCAGTCACATTCGCTTGATTTAGCAGTGAATGAAATATGATCATTTTTATAATGCTAAGTTGCAACATTCTGACCTTGCTTGTACTAATCATACTTTTTCTCTCTGCCAGGACTTCAAGCATACAGAAGCAGTCACCAGAGCTCCCGGACAATGAATCCCTTCTCCATGGTGTACTATCACAGAACACATACTTACCATGCACCCGTGCATTTACTCTCTTTGGTGGGTCCAGCTAGGCAATTAGTTGGGATCTCACCTGGTGGCTCACAGTTCACAAGTAAGCACGAACAGACAGCGGTGGCAGGAACAGCTGTGGAGCGTCCATGTCAGAGGCCCCAGTCTTCTCCAAGCTCTGTTCAGTTGGACATAGATGCTGAACCCCGGGGAATGTTAATAAAAGGATAATCATTGAGGGGCAGCAAAAAAAAATTGTGATGTACTGGCATGCCTTTCATGATTGCTGAAAGAATGGAGAAGTCTGGCACAAGCATGAAGCTTGAGTGGGTTGATATAGCAGGGTATTGTGTTATGAACAAGGCTGGAGTAATGCACTGTTAATTCAGTCATACTACTCCACAGGTCACAGCATATCAAAAAAGTTTTCCACCTACCAAAGAGTAGCCAAATTAGACACTCTATTTGTCCCCCAGAATAAAGCACACCAAACCAGGTTTCTCTAAACAACAACAACATTAACTATTTATTAGAAAAAAAACTGTCTTAAACAAATAATGAGATAAATCTATACGTAAAAAGATTTTTTTTAACTCCTTATTCTTCCTAGCCCTCATGCACACACGCATACATTCAAAAGCTAGTTAACTGGGGGAAAGGATTTTTTGGTTTACAGCTGTTCCTTAGGAATAAAAAGGGAAAAATAAAATGACTGAGTTTATCACATTCTGGAAGGATATTTTTGGTATGGTGAGGTGTCCCAAACCTAAATAGTTGGATGCCATTCGAAGTCTCTCCAGGCGAGGTTGATGAACAGTTTCTGTTGGGTAGGCATTCAAGGCAGTTTGCCTGCAGCAGGCATCACAAAGGTCTTTCAGCAGGGTAGCAGCAACCAGTCTGCTCAGGAATCAAAGCAACAACACAGCAGGAGAAGCTTTCTGCAGGTTCCAGGGTTCCATAAAACACAGGAGGCAACAGTAACCACACTGGATGCAAGGATTCTTCAGAGACAGGAGGCATTAGAAATCTGCCACTTTCAAATGCAGGATTTCTTTTCAAGAGATGCAGGCTTCCTTTAAGAGAGAGGTCTTTTCTCTGTTTTCCAGGCAGGTCACAGCCAGATTTCAACTGCCTGCTCTTTGTCCAGCTCACTGGTCTTTTCACAATCCAAAAGTGAAACTAAACTTCAACAATCAAGTCAAACGACAATTGTCATGGTCCTGTGGTTTTTTTGGGGGGAATATGCAGTTTGCCTTTAAGGCTTTCAAGGGATCAGTATTGCTTTAAGAACCAGCAAGCCTCAGGTGCTATAGGAAGGTGCATTTTCGTTGCCTTAGAAACAGCCATTTGGAGATTGTGATTCAAAGGGTGCATTCTCGTTACTATAGATACAGCCACTGGGAGTGAGTCTCATGCGATACATTTGTTACAATTCAGTTTTTGAACTGGCTTTGAGTTGAAGACAGTCTGTTCTAACAGAACACATACACAGTGACATATAGACACAGCTGGTGTTGGCACCTGAAGAAAGAGCTCCCAACCGTTTAAACTGAAGGAATAAGATTTTTAGTCTGTTTAATTATTATCTCTCAAAATTCTAAAAAAAAGTCAAGCCAAAACAGAGATCTCTGGTAATTTAAATTGAAGAAAGGGAAGTTAGACTATGACAATCTTTTATCCCTCAAAAACTCTAAAGACAGCTTGATTCTATTGAAAGAGTTTGCAAGTTGTTAATTGTTGAAATTCACAGGAGAAGGAAAGCAACATTCCATGAGGACTTCAAACAACATTGGACTGTAAATTTGCAAGGATTCTAACTTTTCTATTTTAAATGTTGTTTATATCTTCATAGTGTTTAAGAATTTAGTTGTTTTAATTATAGAGTTAATTTATTGATTTAAAGATACCTGGATTGGTTAGACTCATTCAGGAGGGTCAATAGATGGTACAATTTGGCTGGGTCTTTCTTTAATTTGGAAAGTTTTAAATGATATGTTGGCCGATTTGTGGAGCAACGAGATTGAATTAACAGTGCATTGATCCCAACACAATCAGAATCATGTATTTTGATTGGGGGCTTTGACAGGAGCAGTTGGTCGTAACACAATCATAAATCTTGACCTGTTATTCCCCTGCTGATTTGTTTGGAAACAGGTGCCTTGCAGTCTGTGTATTTCACTCAGTTCAAACCCACCAAGTTTCAGCACTCAATTTCCAGAGAAAAATCCTATCCTCAGTTTTTAAAAACATACAGAATTCTAAGTTTTCAATACGAAAACAAAACTCTTGTAACAATTGCAAAGATGTCTTCTTCCATCGATAGATATACCAATTCCATGAAGCATCACTTATGGCAATCAAATAGATCCATGCAGGCCTTGCAGACTCTAGATGAGGTGTATAAAATGATGAGAGAGCCTAGATAGAATGGATAGGAAGGACCTATTTCCATTTGCAGACAGGTCAATAACCAGGGGGCATAGCTTTAAAGTAATTGGTGGAAGGATTAGAGGGGAGTTGAGGAGAGCTTTTTTCACCCAGAGGGTGGTGGGGTCTGGAACTAACTGCTTGCAAGGGTGTTAGAGGCAGAAACCCACAATGCATTTTTTAAAAAAACACTCGGATATGCTCTTGAAGTGCCATAACCTACAGGGCTACCGACCTAGAGCTGGAAGGTGGGATTTAGACTGGATATCTATTTCTCAGTCAGAGTGGACATGACAGGATGAATGGCCTCCTTCTGTGCCTTGAATCTTGTTATGTTTCTTCTTCTTTGTCTGCTGCATTACATAGGATGGCAGACGCTTTAGCCGTGGCCTTCCCACACCAAGTTGGTCTCCAGCAGAGTGGTAAGAGTGAAGTGCAACTGGCTCATGAGAGAGTTAATGGCAATCGGCAACATGGAAGTGGAAATTTCACTCAAAGCACTCCCACTTCTCGCCCATTCCCCACCACCACCACCACCTCCTCAGACAGTACCCAATATGCTGCCTCCTCTCCTGAAGGCCAAGTCTGCTCCTGCACAGTTGCAGCTGGAGTAGGCTTTGGTGGGGCCTTCGCAGGCTCCATCGCCAAGAGGTCATTGGTCAAGTTCATCCTAACAGCCAGAGCAGGGATCTGAGCAGCCTGCCACAGGGGCTGCACTGTGTAGGAGTGGCAGGAAAAGGAAGAAAAAAGCTTTGTAGTTCACCAAGAGTATGCATATGGCTGAGAAAAAGTTATGCTGTTAAGTTTCCATTCTTTAATACAATCACATAAAATCTATTACTTTGCCTCATTTTCCAATGTTGCCCCATTCTTGATTGCTGGGTGGAAACTCATCTTTTCAGTTGCTTATTGATGAATAGGAAGAGATGAATTGACAGGGAGCTATGGAGAGGATGGGCAATGGATGTATGGTTGGTTATAGGGCTGCTTTGTGTCAGAAGGATTGGGAGCGTTGGGGAGGGGCGTGATGAGATTTGTCATTGGATGTGGTTGTAACATGAGTACAGTGGTGGTAATGAACTGAACCTTACAGCTGTGAGTGAATCCCTGGTATCCTGGGCAACAACATGAGTGACTGGTGCTCCACTGTAGTCTTCATCTTCCTCCTCCTGCTCTTCCTCTTTTCATCCAGAGATGTTGTCGACTCTTTATTCCTTCTGGAGCTCCAGTCCACTCTGCTGTATAATGTTGTGCAGAGCGCAGCAAGCCACAATCATTCTGGAGATCCCAACTGGCGAATACTGAAGGGCACCTCCCGATCTGTCCAGGCACCTGAAGCGCATCCTTAACAGGTCGATCACTTGTTCAATGACACATGTGTTTGTCATATGGCTATCATTGTACCGCACATGGGTTTCATTGGTGGGGTTTCTTATGGATGTTGTCAGCCTTTGTCTCCTGGCAACCACCACTTAAAGTCTGCCTTCAGGTCTAAAGCTTGGACACTCACCTGCATAAACCTTTTCTTGTAGATGCACACCAGCTGAACATTGATGGAATGTGATTCCTTGGGGTTTATCAATACTCCTGGATGAGATGAGGGTCTGTGGAGTGCCACGAGTGCAGTCCAGTAACTGGGGGAAACCAGCCAGAGACAAAATCCTTAGTGCCCGTTCATTCTGACTGGTGTTATCACAGGTGAAGTTAATATATTTGCTGGCCCTGGGAAACATCCCATCTGCCTTATGTACTTATATTGGGGCTGTACTACAGGCCTCCCAACAGCGAGCGTGAGATAGAGGTACAAATATGTAAACAGATTATGGAAAGATGTAGGAGCAACAGGGTGGTGGTGATAGGAGATTTTAATTTTCCCAACATTGACTGGGATTCACTTAGTGTTAGAGGTCTAGATGGAGCAGAATTTGTAAGGAGCATCCAGGAGGGTTTTCTAGAGCAGTATGTAAATAGTCCAACTCGGGAAGGGGCCATACTGGACCTGTTGTTGGGGAATGAGCCGGGCCAGGTGGTTGATGTTTCAGTAGGGAAAATGCAGAAGTTAACCTCTCACTACTTTGGGAATAGTGATCACAATTCCGTAAGTTTTAGAATACTCATGGAAAAAGACGAGAGTGGTCCTAAAGGAAGAGTGCTAAATTGGGGGAAGGCCAACTATACCAAAATTCGGCAGGAGCTGGGGAATGTAGATTGGGAGCAGCTGTTTGAAGGTAAATCCACATTTGATATGTGGGAGGCTATTAAAGAGAGGTTGATTAGCGTGCAGGAGAGACATGTTCCTGTGAAAATGAGGGGTAGAAATGGCAAGATTAGGGAACCATGGATGACAGGTGAAATTGTGAGACTAGCTAAGAGGAGAAAGGAAGCATACATAAAGTCTAGGCGGCTGAAGAAAGACGAAGCTTTGAAAGAATATCGGGATTGTAGGCGCAATCTGAAACGAGGAATTAAGAGGGCTAAAAGGGGTCATGAAATATCTTTAGCAAACAGGGTTAAGGAAAAGGCCTTTTATTCATATATAAGGAGCAAGAGGGTAACTAGAGAAAGGATTGGCCCACTCAAGGACAAAGGAGGAAAGTTATGCGTGGAGTCAGAGAAAATGGGTGAGATTCTAAACGAGTACTTTGCTTCGGTATTCACCGAGGAGAGGGACATGACGGATGTTGAGGTTAGGGACAGATGTTTGATTACTCTAGGTCAAGTCGGCATAAGGAGGGAGGAAGTGTTGGGTATTCTAAAAGGCATTAAGGTGGACAAGTCCCCAGGTCCGGATGGGATCTATCCCAGGTTACTGTGGGAAGCGAGAGAGGAAATAGTTGGGGCCTTAACAGATATCTTTGCAACATCCTTAAACACGGGTGAGGTCCCGGAGGACTGGAGAATTGCTAATGTTGTCCCCTTGTTTAAGAAGGGTAGCAGGGATAATCCAGGTAATTATAGACTGGTGAGCCTGACGTCAGTGGTAGGGAAGCTGCTGGAGAAGATACTGAGGGATAGGATCTATTCCCATCTGGAAGAAAATGGGCTTATCAGTGATAGGCAACATGGTTTTGTGCAGGGAAGGTCATGTCTTACCAACTTAATAGAATTCTTTGAGGAAGTGACAAAGTTGATTGATGAGGGAAGGGCTGTAGATGTCGTATACATGGACTTCAGTAAGGCGTTTGATAAGGTTCCCCATAGTAGGCTGATGGAGAAAGTGAAGGCACATGGGGTCCAAGGTGTACTAGCTAGATGGATAAAGAACTGGCTGGGCAACAGGAGACAGAGAGTAGCAGTGGAAGGGAGTTTCTCAAAATGGAGACATGTGACCAGTGGTGTTCCACAGGGATCCGTGCTGGGACCACTGTTGTTTGTGATATACATAAATGATTTGGAGGAAAGTATAGGTGGTTTGATTAGCAAGTTTGCAGATGACACTAAGATTGGTGGAGTAGCAGATAGTGAAGGGGACTGTCAGAGAATACAGCAGAATATAGATAGACTGGAGAGTTGGGCAGAGAAATGGCAGATGGAGTTCAATCAGGGCAAATGCGAGGTGATGCATTTTGGAAGATCCAATTCAAGAGTGAACTATACAGTAAATGGAAAAGTCCTGGGGAAAATTGATGTGCAGAGAAATTTGGGTGTTCAGGTCCATTGTTCCCTGAAGGTGGCAACGCAGGTCAATAGAGTGGTCAAGAAGGCATACGGCATGCTCTCCTTCATTGGACGGGGTATTGAGTACAAGAGTTGGCAGGTCATGTTACAGTTGTATAGGACTTTGGTTCGGCCACATTTGGAATACTGCGTGCAGTTCTGGTCGCCACATTACCAAAAGGATGTGGATGCTTTGGAGAGGGTGCAGAGGAGTTTCACCAGGATGTTGCCTGGTATGGAGGGCGCTAGCTATGAAGAGAGGTTGAGTAGATTAGGATTATTTTCATTAGAAAGACGGAGGTTGAGGGGGGACCTGATTGAGGTGTACAAAATCATGAGAGGTATAGACAGGGTGGATAGCAAGAAGCTTTTTCCCAGAGTGGGGGATTCAATTACAAGGGGACACGAGTTCAAAGTGAAAGGGGAAAAGTTTAGGGGGGATATGCGTGGAAAGTTCTTTACGCAGAGGGTGGTGGGTGCATGGAACGCATTGCCAGCGGAGGTGGTAGACGCGGGCACGATAGCGTCTTTTAAGATGTATCTAGACAGATACATGAATGGGCAGGAAGTAAAGAGATACAGACCCTTAGAAAATAGGCGACAGGTTTAGATAGAGGATTTGGATCGGTGTAGGCTTGGAGGGCCGAAGGGCCTGTTCATGTGCTGTAATTTTCTTTGTTCTTTGTTCTTTGTTCTTTATGAGCAGTCGCCTGGGACATCCCAGATATGGCTCTGGCAGTGTCTTGGAAGTATACAGAGGCAAAAAAGTTAAGGGTGGTGGTTACTTTCACAGCCACTGGTGATGCCTAGCCATCAGTTCCAGCAGGGTGCAAGTCTTCTTCTAGGAGGCTGCAGATATCTGCCACCACCTGAGCCTCCAGATGTACTGCTCCTCCAAGAGGTCAAGGAAACTGAGCCTCTGTCTGTACGCTCTGATGTGTGAGTAGTGCCTTCTGCGGGCTCAAACCCCCTTCTGTTTCCCACTTTGCTGCACTCTTCTCTGCTGCTCCCCTCTCTGCTGAGCACCTGTAGGTCTCTCCATAGAATGCTGTTGCTGCTGATGGTCACCTTGCCCCTCATCCGAGGGCCAATCTAAGGCAGCCATGGCATCATCCATACTGATCATGAATCTCAATACCCTCAAAATGCAGAAGTTAACCTCTCACCACAAGTACTCCCAAAAAACCTTGGGAGGTAGGAAAGCAGCTGTTAGCACCGAGTATTTATTGCTGATATATACCTAACTTTTAATGCATCCCGAAGAATTGCCTTTCAATTTTCCTATCTTGGTTTCAATATTGAGTATCTGAAAGCTCAGGGAAACTGTGCATACGGTTAAAATGCCAGTTAACATATTGTTGGAATGTACAGATATTACTATTCAAATCACTAACCCATCTGTCCAGAGGGGGTTACATGCATGCAGCCGACATTCACAAGATAAACCCGTAGGTTGGTGCACTGGAGCTGGCTGCCAGACACGCTAACATTTTTGGTGAGGTTAACCCCCATCACACGCACACCTAAACATACGCACACTTCAATGTTAAAATGTCCCACTTTGTGTCCGCCCTGCCTCAGTGGTAGCATTCTCACCTGTGAACCTTTAGGCCATGGGTTCAAGCTCCATGGGTTCAGAAACAAAGCTGATAGTTTAGTGCAGTACTAAGGGAGTGGCACATTGTTGGAGGTTCTGCCTTCTGGATGATATGTTAAACTAAGGCCTCGCCCACCCTCTCAGATGGATGTGTAAAAGATCCCATGGGGTACTATTTAAAGAAGAGGGAAGCTCTTCTGTCATGTTGGTCAATATTTATCCCTCAACTAACATCACTGAACCACTTCATCTGGTCATTTATCTCATTGCTGTTTGTGGAACTTGGCTGTCACATTTCTCTACATGACAACAGTGACTACACTTCAATAGTACTTCATTGGCTGGAAAGTTGTTTGGGATGTCCTAAGATATGAAAGGTGCTACAATAATTCAAGTTATTTCTTTGCTGAATTGAAGCCTAGTGATGGTATCCAGAGCAATTCAAGGTTTAATAGCGCAGAATTTTTGACCCCTTTTAAAAACTAAGTCTAAGGCACCAATATTAATGCAAAGATTCCAAGTTGTAAGTGTGGTGGGGGGGTGGGGGGGGGGTCTGGGGTGGTGAGTGGAATTGCGTGCGCAGACCCCGTGAGTAAAAATAGTGAGTTGGATTCACCAATTTTGTCTTGATGAATCATTACATTTTTGCCTGCCACCCTGTCACTCTGTCTTCCTCCATTACATATTTTCTCACACCCACTTAAGTTTCAGCATCATACATCCTTCAATTTCTATGCATTCAGTAAAGTGAGTACATTTGCACATTCACCCACATCCTGCTGTATGCACCAGCCCACCCCCTCACCTTGCCTTGTCAAACATGCTCCATCACATAACTCTGCACACCCATCATTCTCCTTCTATGCACTTCTTCACCTGCCTATGTGTCCATCCACTGCTGCGACTCACCCCACTTCCTTATGCAAGGTGATACTTCTGTCTGATAGTTACCCTCACAACATCCATTGGGTGAATATGTGGACTTCAGTCCCTCATAGTTCAGAAGAAGGTTCTTTGACCTGAACCATTAATTCTGTTTTTCTCTCCACAGATGCTGCCAGACCTTGTGAATATATCCAGTATTTTCTGTTTTTATTTCAGATGTCCAGCATCTGCAGTATTTTGCTATTGCACTCATATGTCAGTTTTGAACCCCTGTCCCCCCATCCCCCCTGCAAGAGAACAGAACACAAAATGCAAGGGAGTGGAAGAGAATTGGAGGTAGCCCACTTGTGCAGTTTACAGATACAGGGGAGGAGGACATGGAGACATGTGGCACATCTGCATCTCTTTCAATCGGAGATGGAGAGACTGGGAACACATAGTTGCCTGGTGACAGAATTAAAAATACCTCTGACACACATGCTGACTTTATTTCATCAATGACTGAACTATGAGAAGCCTGTGAATGGTGATTGTCAAGATTGTTACTTTGCCAGGTCTAATCATATCCATTTCTTTTCTCTTCCAGGGCCTTCACATGTAAAGCAAGAGTCTGTGGAAATTCAGGAATGTCGGAACATAGGAGCAGGAGTAGGCAATTCAGCCCATCGAGCCTGCCCTGCCATTCAATATGATCATGCCTGATTATCCACTTCAATGCCTTTTTACCACACTATCCTCATATCCCTTTATGTCATTGGTATTTAGAAATCTGTCAATCTCGGCTTTAAACATACTGAATGACTGAGCTTCCACAGCCCTCTGGGGTAGAGAATTCCAAAGATTCACAACACTCCGAGTAAAGAAATTTCTCCTCATTTCTGTCCTAAGTGGCTTCCCCCTTATTTTGAAATTGTGTCCCTGGTTCTAGACTCCCCAGCCAGGGGAAACATCTTAGCTGCATCTATCGTGCCTATCCCTTTAAGTATTTTGCAGGTTTCAATAAGATCACCTCTCATTCTTCGAAACTCTAGAGAATACAAGCTCAGTTTCCCCAATCTCTCTTCATAGGACTGTTCCCACCATCTCGGGAACAAGTCTGGTGAATTTTCGTTGCACTCTCTCTATGGCAATAATATCCGTCCGAAGGTAAGGGGACCAAAACTGCACACAGTACTCCAAGTGTGGTCTAACCAAGGTTCTATACAATTGAAACAAGACTTCACTACTCCTGTACTCAAATCCTCTTGTGATCAAGACTAACATACCACTGCCCTTCCTAATTGCTTGCTGCACCTGCATGTTAGCTTTCAGTGACTTATTGACAATGACACCCAGGATATAGATCGGTTGGAGACTTGGGCGGAGAAATGGCAGATGGAGTTTAATCCGGACAAATGTGAGGTAATGCATTTTGGAAGGCCTAATGCAGGTGGGAAGTATACAGTAAATGGCAGAACCCTTAGGAGTATTGACAGGCAGAGAGATCTGGGCGTACAGGTCCACTGGTCACTGAAAGTGGCAACGCAGGTGGATAAGGTAGTCAAGAAGCCATACGGCATGCTTGCCTTCATCGGTCGGGGCATAGAGTATAAAAATTGGCAAGTCATGTTGCAGCTGTACAGAACCTTAGTTAGGCCACACTTAGAATATTGCGTGCAATTCTGGTCGCCACACTACCAGAAGGACGTGGAGGCTTTGGAGAGGGTACAGAGGAGGTTTACCAGGATGTTGCCTGGTCTGGAGGGCATTAGATATGAGAAGAGGTTGGAAAAACTCGGATTGTTTTCACTGGAACGACGGAGGTGGAGGGGCGACATGATAGAGGTTTACAAAGTTATGAGCGGCATGGACAGAGTGGATAGTCAGAAGCTTTTTCCCAGGATGGAAGAGTCAGTTACTAGGGGACATAGGTTTAAGGTGCGAGGGGCAAAGTTTAGAGGGGATGTGCGAGGCAAGTTTTTTACACAGAGGGTGGTGAGTGCCTGGAACTTGCTGCCAGGGGAGGTGGTGGAAGCAGATACGATAGCGACGTTTAAGAGACATCTTGACAAATATACGAATAGGAAGGGAATAGAGGGATATGGGCCCCGGATGTGCAGAAGGTGTTAGTTTAGGCAGGCATCAAGATCGGCGCAGGCTTGGAGGGCCGAATGGCCTGTTCCTGTGCTGTACTGTTCTTTGTTCTTTTGTTCTTTGTTCTTACTTCCTATCCCATGTGCTTTAATTTTGCTAACCAATCTCATGTGGGGGACTTTATCAAAAGCCTTCTGAAAATCTAAGTATACCACATCCACCAACTCCCCTTTATCAATTCTGTTAGTAACATCCTCAAAAAACTCCAACAGGTTCACCTGACATGATTTCCCATTCATAAATCCATGCTGACTATACCCAATCAGATCATTATTATCCAAGTGTCCATTTATCACATCCTTCTGAATTGATTCTAGCATTTTCCCAATGACTGATGTAAGGGCTAACAGGTCTGTAGTTCCCTGTTTTCTTTCTCCCTCCTTTCTTAAATAGTGCAGTGACCTTTGCGACCTTCCAATCTGCAGGAACTTGCCAGAAGTTATAGAATTTTGCAGGAGAATGATTCCTCAGAGGACCTCATTCCTTCTGCGTGTGCACCAGCACAGGACATACAGCCACACAGCAGCACAAATACTCACATTTCAGAGAGTCCAGTTAAAGAGCTATTTAGGATTTCACCTGGCGATTCACAATTCACAAGCGAGCACGAGCAGACATCGGTGGCAGGGACAGCTGTGGAGAGTCCACCTTGGGGGTATAATTCTCTCCAAGCTCTGCTCATCTGCATACAGATGCTGAATCTCAGGGGCTATCGTTGAGAAGGAGAATGATAGCAGCAATTTTGCAAGGTACGTTGAGACGTGGCACATATGCTGTCTACAATAGCAGTGTTTGGCAGGAGCCTCAGGGACTCCAAAACCCAGAGAGCATAGGTCAAGAGTATCTCAGCTGTCAGGGAAGGGATCTGAGCAGCCTGCCTTTACTTCTGCTGAAGCCACTGGGGAGGTACCACATAGAAGCGGACAGAAGAATTAAGTTAAAGCAATTGTAATTCACCAAAACTATGCACATTGGTGTTTAACAAAATGATATATTGTTAAGTTTCCTTTATTTACAATGGCACATAAAGTTTATTGGTTAGCTCCACTTCCACGTCTAGTGCATTATTGCATCCTGAGTGCCAACTCACCCTCTCACTTGCTTCATGATGAATGTCAATACATAACAAGACCCATTGGGCAGATGTGCAATGGTCTTATGTGTGATTATAGAAATGTGTTGTGCAAAGGGAGCATGAGGGGTGGTGGCGGGGGGAGCAGTTCTGCTGGTGGTAGTAGAAGCGGGCCAGAGGATTTCATTTTATATGTTTTCCTTTGTGAGTCACCACTAGCTGAACCTTTGAGCTATTAGAGCATCCCTGGCATCCTGGGCTGCAAAGTACACCATTGGTCTGGCGATTGGTGCCCCATCTTCAGAATGCTAGCTCTCTTCATCCTCTTCCTCCTCTTCTTCAATGTTCTCGTCAGAGGATGCTTGATGAGCGTCTTGGTCATCCTCCACTTGGAAACGTCTCTGCTGTGCAATGTTGTGCAGGATGCAGAACATCATTATTATTCTAGAAACCCTTGTTAGCGAGGACTGAAGGGCCCCTCCAGACTTGTCTAGGTACTTGTAGCATATCCTGCCAATGGCCTGCTCGATGACACACCTGGTGGTCATGTGGCTCTTGTTCTGGCGCTCTTGTGTCTTACCAGTGAAATGGAAGCAAGATTGAGTGCCATCTCAAGGGGATGTTTCAAGCTCGGATTGTCCAATGTCATGAAAGGTCAATGTTTACTGCTGCTTTGTCAGTCCCCTCTGGCAAATGGTTTGCAGTGAGTTGTTTTGAATAAAGAAGTTTTTGGGAAGTTTGGAGGCTTTCAAATGGCCATCGGATGAGGAATATAATCATAATCACCCACCAAGCCAGCAACATTGAGCTGTTGTGGGATCTGCAGGTGCGCAAGAGAGAGGTGCACAGTACAGATCTGGGAGAACAATAGAGAGGGGATCAGCAGAGAGCAGAATAAAGTGGACAACAGAAGGAAGTAAAACAAAGAGAACTGCAGGGAAAAAGAAAGAGTTGAGAACAGCAGAGAGGGGAGCAACTGAGGGGCCAAAGTCACAGGAGACACCATCCATGTGAGAGAATCTACAGAGAAAGACTTAGCGAGCAGTGACCTGACCTCAATTTTCCCTGAACTGTCCAATTAGTGGCGAGAGGGCGAGCTCACCATCCAATCAAGGACGGCAGGTGGGCACTCAAAGCTAGAGAGCCAATAGGAAGTTCTCCAGCACAGAAGAAACTGCAGCCTGCCATTGCAGGTAAGGGGGAGAACGGGCACCTCCATCTTGAGGCGCCTCTCAGCACTTTTAAAACCTGCAGTAAAAAATGGCCACAGCTGCCAGGCCACCATTGTAGAGAGGAACCCACTCCACAGGACGGCCTGTGACTGCAGCTGTGCTTAGGTAGGCCGGGGGCCCTCAAAGTCAGGCATAGAGTGTTGGCCCCACCCACCTCGGGTCTGTCACAGGGAGCCCACCTCCAGGCAGCTTCTGTGCTGCCACACCGTAGAATTTTCAAGCCGGCCTCTGATCCATAGCCTTAATTGGCCTTTTAATTAACTTAATAAGGTACACGCTACTTGCAGCCCCCGATCCGGTCTCCAGCTAAATATTTTGGAGGCGGAATGGTGCTGGCAAACCATCACACCAGTGTGAAATTACATACCGCCCGCCTCCATTCACATCCCCATATCCAGGCAAAAATCCTGCCCGTGCTTAAGTTTAGCATGCTTGAGAGGAACAAGTAACTTTGTACCTATGGTCCCCAAAATGTTCTGCCACGATGGTTTTCCTTGCCTCATGATAGAGATTGGTTGTCATGATTGCTCTCAAGAACTCCATTGTAATTGTATCATGCGACTACCAGAATGGCAAGCTAGATAGATCTTGGTCTTTTATTGTTTAGAAATTAGAAAGTTCAAACCCCTAAATCTGCCAATTCCATTTTGCATTGCCATTAAAGAAATAAGAATTATGACAATCACTCAAAATATCTGACTGATGAGATTTTGTTCTCTGGCGGCAATGAAGGACACAAGATTGACAATTAAAATTTTGACCAGGGAATCAAGATGGAACCCCAAAGGTGCATGATGTATGATACAAAATTATTTCAACTGCTCAAACTGAATTGTAAACTGACTGCAGCTCCAACAACATTCAATAAGTTCAACAATGTCCAGGAAAAAGCAATCCACTCGATCAGCATTCTATCCACTAACTTAAACTTCACTCCCTCCACCACTGGTGCACCATGACTACAGCGTGCATCATCTACAAGATGCACAGCACCAACTCACTGAGGTTTCTTTGAGAGTGCCTCTTAAATACGCGACCTCTACCATCTTAAAGGACGAGGGCAGTAGGCACATGTGAACACCACCATCTGCAAGGTCCCCTCCAAGTCACACACCAACCCGACTTGGAAATATACCACCATTTCTTCATCATTGCTGTATCAAAATCCTGGAACTCCTTCCCTAACTGCACTGTGGGTGTACCTTCAGCACACGCACTGCAGCAATTCAAAAGGTGGCAGTGCGAGCAATGAGGGATGGACAATAAATGCTGGCCTTGCCAGCAGCACTCACATCCCATCAATGAACAATATACAAATATACATTGACGATCTGGTGCCCCTCCAATAAAATCTCTGACTATTGACTAGGAGAGAATAGAATTTCAGGTATGACCAAAGGAAACAAAAGTTCAGGTTCCTGCATGCTGATAAGTAAAATCCTATATATAGTTTATGGTTTGGGTGATATGGAAACTACATTTTATTTTATCATGAGAGGAATTTGTGTGATTCAACTGAAATTTGTGTTGTGTTTAGCAATTCTGTTCTTAGAACAGCAGATTATTTGTAAATCTTGGAGTGCAATCGGATAGAATTTTGCTTTCCAGTTTTTTCCAAACTTCCAGAATAAAGTACAAACAAGGAACTTGTATATATTTATGCTGCATTTGGTTGCTGACATCTGTCAACTGAAATGTATGAAGTCATCAGCTTACTTTACTATTTCATTACTAAGTGTCAAGCCTTTGATGCATGAGGCATATGTTTAACTTTCTCTAGGTTTAATGCCAGCCGAATCTTGATGGTGGTGTCAGAGAGTTTTATGAGTTGTTCTTCTGCTCCATCTGGACTAGTTTTAAGGAAAGCAACATCATCAAAGATGAGGCCATTCAAAATGTTTGCAAGATACCTCCTCAACTTTCTTGGCTGGGATGCTAATCTTAGTCAAATAACTTTCCATGATATACAGTTGATGCAGGAATACAGTCAAAACATCTCTGAAGAATAGTATTTCACCTTTGGAAACTTCTGTTTAAAATTTATTTTTAAGGTTCAGCCATATCCTTTAATGAGCTACTTTTCATAAATATAGTTTGTACTGGTTGACAATTGATAAAACTGGATATTCAAACATTATAAATAAAAGAAATATTAGAAAAGAAGAGAATAATGTAAAACTGTCATTGTTTTTGTAGGATGCATAGGAGTTAAATTTAACAATTATTAATCCTGCAGCAAGTGCTTTGGGATATCAAGAGAGTGTGAAAGGCCGTATGTAAATGTCTTCCTTTCTTTGCAAGATTCAATTTAGTCAAAAAAATGTACAAAAAACCAGCAAGGAAGTCTCAATAGGAATGCAACTGAAATGTATAAATACATTGCATCGTTTGAAAAATAACAATGAAAATGTTTGACTGCAATTGTGCTTTTGCTTGAAAATTTGTTTTAACGTGGTAGTGATTACAATTATGCTTATTAGAGCATAAACTAAATAAAAATTTCCAAATCACAATTACAAATAAATATATTTCTGGTGAAGCACACATTGGTACAGACAATATTTCAATATTTGCTTTTTCCTTTAAATTGGTTGATACTTAGATTATTAATTTCTTTCTTCCATCTGCCATACCTTTACCCCTTGTTCCTCCTCTTCTCAAAGGCATTGGCTTCTTACTTAAATATGGCTTCTTGAGCACTGCCTGCATACTGATACTTTATCCAAACAGCCATTATTCATGTGTGATTCTAGACAGTGAGCATTGTTAAATTATTTGATCGCTGGAGCAACCTGGCCAAGCCTGATCCTGTTGTGCACTTCCAGTGGAGCTGTGATCGGGAGCAGGAATCCTCCCTTTATCCAATTACTGCAGCCCACTGTGACAACTTCTTCACTAAAAATTCCACTTATGCTTGTTCTCCAGGTGTTTGATAACCTTGCCCCCTGCCCCTCCACACCACCTGTGTATTTTTAGATAAAAAGAGCTTGTGTCTGGCATACTTTGAGTCAAAAACATAAAGAGAGAAAAAAAGAGAAATGAAGGCAGCCAGTTACAACTTGTTCTCTAATTTTGAGAACGTGGTCACGCCCCAAGATTAGAAACTGGACGTTTACAAGCTACTACAATTAACCGCTAATTGACCTCAGCAGTTTACAAGCAACTAAAATTACCTGGATTTGCCTACATAGGCCACTTCTCCACAGGAGTACTTGACCTTAAAAAGCCAGGCAAGGTTAAACACAACTCCTAGCCACTAAATATCATCACTGTGCTCCAGACATCAGATCACCTATGATTAACACCACAGGAGATCTGCAAATATTGATAAGGAATATTACATTTCAGGTATTCAAAGATTTAATGAGTTACACACTGGTGACTGTAACATTCCTACAAATACAGTAACAAAAATATTTTGTACACCCTTGCTCATTAAGGTGGAAGTTGATAGAATGGACACAGTGCACAGCATTGGGCATTCCCAGATGAGCTACATGAACCAAGTATTGTGCAGAATGGAACCAAATTTATTTAAGAGCTCAAACTGATCTGAATCGAGAAATTTCAACACAATTCATTACTGCTCAGGTTTTACTCAATATGTACAGCGTGTTGGTGAGGTTTCGCCTGTTCTTGCTAAAAGAGTCAACATTTCACCATTAGTTCTCTGATATCACATTGGCTGGCATTGATGGCTGAAACAAAACAAGATGGGGTTGAGTTTCTGCAGGGGATCTCTCGATTGTCCACCTTACCTCCGCCAGAAGATCCCTCTGTTTTTTATTTCTCTATGTTTTTGACTCAAAGTATGCCAGACACAAGCTCTTTTTATCTAAAAATACACAGGTGGAGTGGAGGGGCAGGAGGCAAGGTTATCAAACACCTGAAGAACAAGCATAAGTGGCATTTTTAGTGAAGAGTTGTCGCAGTGGGCTGCAGTAATTGGATAAAAGGAGGATCCCTGGAGAAACAATATAAAATGCTGTTAATGCAATGTTTCCAGTGTTTCTGTGAATCCTCCCCTGAAGGTACTCCAGATGTTCAGGACAACCAGCCCCTTCCCCAACAACCCCCTTCAACTTGTGCTTTTTTTGTTAATCAAAGCATGAAATTACATGGCAGAGGGAATTTTAAGACATCATTGAGACACAGAGAACATAAATGTTTTTAATTTCTCAATTTGCCTCCTGTTATCACATATTAATACTACTTCAGCCATTTAACGATCTCCTATCTTCCATTTAAGCAGTTTACAAGTCATTCCATTTCTTCTCATTTATGTGTATCTGTATGTGTATGAGTGTGCCTGTTTCTGTGTGTATGTCTGTGTGTATATGTCTGTGTATGTGTCTGTGTGTGTGGCAGTGAGGATAGGGGATGTGGTTTGTGTTTGTTTCTTCTTTTTGTCTTCCCCCTTCCTTTGTTCTTTTGTTTTTTAATATGCTGTTCATCTATAATCTGGTCCCGTTCCAATAAATGTCCAACACCTGAAATATTAACTTGTCTGTTCTCTCCATGAATGATTGCTAAGTGTTTCCAAAAATTTCTGGTTTTGTTTCTGCTTTCCAGAAACTGCAGTGCTTTTTTTTTTACTATATTATGTTTTGTTCTACATGTTTTTCAGAAGAAAAACGAGCAGCGGTGTGTTATGATGGCTTCCTAATGCTGGGCTAAAATAAAGATGCCAAAAGTAATCTTGGTTTTCAAATTGCAATGTCCACTTTCAAACAGCAGACAACTTCATACCTGCAGTTCTGAGAGAATGAATATCTGGTAGGCAGTTTGGTGGACATTGTGAAACGATAAAGCAGATAGATGTTAAGATTCTCACAATGCAATTGTGTATTTTCTCCTGGAGTAGTCTTTTGAGAATTGATACTATTACAAATTAGTCTGTGTGATAAGTTGAAAATGTTAAGTAGTATACATTAGAAACAGACAAAATTGATGGAGAGGAAAAGACCAGCTGGTCTATCTAGCCTAACCCACACACGTTTTGGCTGCAGTATCATGACTAGACATTTCCTAACCCCCTCGCAGCCATTATAGAATAAAACCAATCGATGTAAATCTTTTGTGAACTGTTCCCATGTACTGAACTTAATGCTAATTAAGTTATGCAGAAAAATCAGTTTCAGTGCTGAACATTCCATTGCCAATAAAAAAAAGTCCGAAGATGATGGAGTGTGGAACTTGCTTTATTATAATAGATGTAGCAATGCAAAATCCACTGCTGACAAAGCATTACAATAGCAATCAAATTATGAATTGTCAGTAGAATTAACTATGAACTGCAACAAAACTGTACATTCAGATTTAGGAGTCAGGCAAGATTAGTTATTGGTGGGAGCTTTTCCCTTCTGTAGTCTTGAGCTGTCTGAGGTCACTGGAATGTGAAAGGGCACAACATTATGGGGTTTAGCCTCAGCATCTACCTTGTCAAGCCCCCTCAGAACCTTATATTTTTCAATAAGATTGTGTGTGGAAAAATATAATGTGGGGGAAAAAAACTTCGGGGAAGGGAGGGAGCGCAATCGAGACGTTGTGGTTCATGATGGAACCATGACATAGATAAAAGAATGTTAGAGGTCTTGCAGAGTGAGTTAAAGAGTCATCCACTAGATTGAGAAACCAGAGCTCATGGGTGGAAATCCTTTGATTGATACCTGGGCGCTGGAGAGGAACTTTAGGATGGCCACACATGGCTGCATGAGGAAAATGTTCACATTCTTGGGACATTTATGTGAATTCTGTACCAGGGGCAGATCTAATGCTGAAGGGACAGCCATCACCTAAACCAAAATGGCACAAACCCTTATGAAGAGCTACGGCCCCTCCCAGAATGAGCAATCACTGAAATCAGTGGGCTGGATTTATAGAGGCCTCACGGTGGGATGCATGGCAGGGCGGGGGCATGAAAATTGCCCCAGATGAGGCTCGCCACGGGCCTCAATGTCAGCAGGGCTTGTTCCGATATTGCCAGCGGCGATGAGGTCTCGTGGCGGCCCCCCACCCCCTCGCCACTCAGCGACGGGACCGTAATTTAAATATTCAACTAAATTTGCTTACCTGCATTAATGACTTTCCTATCGCCCCCTGAAGTACCGCCACTGTCTTCATCCTAGTGGCCAGCACTGCTGTGCCTTCAGATCCCCGCCCGGGGAAACAAGTCACAACACCCGTGGGGATGGGGGAAGAGGTAATCTTATCAGTGCGGGGGTTGGGGGGGAACAGGGTCAAATGAACATCATGGGTGTAAGGGATGGGGGGAAGGGTTATAGTTGAAAGTTTGTGCAGTTTGTGGGGGGAAGGTCAGATTGTTTTTCTTTATTCATTCATGGGATGTGGGCGATGCTGGCTAGGCCAGCATTTATTGCCCATCCCTAATTGCACTTGAGAAGGTGGTGGTGAGCTGCCTTCTTGAACCGCTGCAGTCCATTTGGGGCAGGTACACCCACAGTGCTGTTAGGAAGGGAGTTCCAGGATTTTGACCCAGCGACAGCGAAGGAACAGCAATATAGTTCCAAGTCAGGATGGTGAGTGACTTGGAGGGGAAATTGCAGGTGGTGGTGTTCCCATCTATTTGCTGCCCTTGTCCTTCTCGCTGGTAGAGGTCGCGGGTTTGGAAGGTGCTGACTAAGGAGCCTCGGTGCATTGCTGCAGTGCATCTTGTAGATGGTACACACTGCTGCCACTGTGCGTCGGTGGTGGAGGGAGTGAATGTTTGTAGATGGGGTGCCAATCAAGTGGGCAGCTTTGTCCTGGATGTTGTCGAGCTTCTTGAGTGTTGTTGGAGCTGCACCCATCCAGGCAAGTGGAGAGTATTCCATCACACTCCTGACTTGTGCCTTGTAGATGGTGGACAGGCTTTGGGGAGTCAGGAGGTGAGTTACTCGCCTTAGGATTCCTAGCCTCTGACCTGCTCCTGTAGCCACGGTATTTATATGGCTAGTCCAGTTCAGTTTCTGGTCAATGGTCGTCCCTAGGATGTTGATAGTGGGGGATTCAGCGATGGTAATGCTGTTGAATGTCAAGGGAGATGGTTAGATTCTCTCTTGTTTGAGATGGTCATTGCCTGGCACTTGTGTGGCGCGAATGTTACTTGCCACTTATCAGCCCAAGCCTGGATATTGTCCAGGTCTTGCTGCATTTCTACACAGACTGCTTCAGTATCTGAGGAGTCGCGAATGGTGCTGAACATTGTGCAATCATCCACGAACATTCCCACTTCTGACCTTATGATTGAGGGAAGCTCATTGATGAAGCAGCTGAAGATGGTTGGGCTTGGGACACTACCCTGAGGAACTCCTGCAGTGATGCCCTGGAGCTCAGATGATTGACCTCCAACAACCACAACCATCTTCCTTTGCGCTAGGTCTGACTCCAGCCAGCGGAGAGTTTGCCCCCTGATTCCCATTGACCTCAGTTTTGCTAGGGCTCCTTGATGCCATACTGAGTCAAATGCTGCCTTGATGTCAAGGGCAGTCACTCTCACCTCACCTCTTGAGTTCAACCCTTTTGTCCATGTTTGAACCAAGGCTGTAATGAGGTCAGGATCTGAGTGGCCCTGGCGGAACCCAAACTGAGCACCACTGAGCAGGTTATTGCTAAGCAAGTGCCGCTTGATGGCACTGTTGATGAGACCTTTCATCACTTTACTGATGATAGAGAGCAGGCTGATGGGGCGGTAATTGGCCGGGTTGGATTTGTCCTGCTTTTTGTGTACAGGACATACCTGGGCAATTTTCCACATTGCAGGGTAGATGCCAGTGTTGTAGCTGTACTGGAACAGCTTGGCTAGAGGCGCGGCAAGTTCTGGAGCACAGGTCTTCAGTACTATTGCTGGAATATTGTCAGAATATTGTGAAGGTAGGTTTTCTTTGGGGGGAAAGAGCAAATAACTAATTTATTTGATATTGGTGGGGTGGGAGAGGGGCAAAAGAAATGTTCGTATTTTCTTTTATTCAATGTTTCTTTAAGCATTTAAATTTACCGGTAGGTCTAACAGCATTTTTAAAATGCTGTCAGCACCTTGCACAGGCAGCTGACACCATTGCCGGGATGGACAGCCCACGCCCTCCACACAATTGGGGTGGGAGGGGCAGCCCACTGATATTGGCGGCGGGCTTATAAAATTCAGTCCAGTGAGAATTTCACCTTTCTTGCTCCCACATCACTGTTAGAAACCCCAGAAAAAGTTGCACCTTGTTCAATCAGGTGTAACTGGGTTTTTAACTGAGATGTGGGCCGGAATTTTACCCTTGGTGGAGGGGAGCCGTCCACCAACTGAAAAGTCGGTGGCGAACCCACCTCCACCGGGCCTGGGGATCCGATCTGCATTTTGCAATCCACAGGCCTTTAATTGGTCTGAGGCAGGACTTCCACCTCATTGAGACAGGAAGTCCCACCTAATGGAGCTGCTGGCCAATCAGAGGGTCGGCATCTGTCTGTCCCAGTAGCACCACTGGGAGCGGTGGCCACTGCTGGGACTGTAACCCAGCCATTACAAAGAACCAGTGACCGGTCGGGCCCCGGCGAGGCAAGGGTGGTCGATTGGGGGAACGGGGAGCGTACTGGGTGCTGGGGGTGGTTGGGGCAGCAGGGGCTGCCCTCCGTTGGGCACAGGGTGCCTGATCATGAGGGCCCGCACCCCACCAAGGGCCCCCCAAGCCTCCCGCTCCATTTTACGTTGCCCCCACTCCCTCGCCAATTTCCCGCTCTTTGCGGAGGCATAAAATTCTGGTCGTGATTATTAAAATTTGATGAACAACAGAACTGGCCCTGAAAAAACTAATGCCATTATCATGGATTGTTATTGAATGATTGTTTTTTTAAATAATTTTTTTAAACTTTTTTTCACATTATTTTAGCTTCTACATTCACTCCATGTGTATGTCCCAATCTTTAAATTGCTCTATGCAAAAACATTTTATGCGATTTTATTTTACTGCTTTGCTTCCTGATTAGGCGTCTGTGAAAATCCTTTAATCTGATTGGCTGCTTGGACAGCCTGATGCCAACACTCCAGCTCCACACTGGGAATGTCGAGTATAGAACACTGCAATTAGTTGCAGTGTCACTGAATGGCAATAAAGGTGAAATTCTTGCCAGAGGGATAGCTCGATCTCTCAGCAAGGATTACTTCAAAGTCAATGGTGAGAGTCTTTGCTTCACCACTGACTGCAAAATCTGGGACAATATGTTTGGATGGTGTTGTTAGCCAGGACACCAGAAGATCTCTCCTGTTCTTCCTTGTCTCATCAAAAAGATGACATCTCTGATACTGCAGAATTTCCTCAGTACAAGTGTCAGCTTGGATTCTGCTGAAGTCTCAGGAGTGGGACTTAAACCCTAATTTTCTGACTCAGTGGTGAGACTACCACCAGTGAGACAGTTTCACACACAGGTGTTCAAATATATAATGAGCAGAAAGTCATAAACGAGCAATGTAATGAGGAGCTTTTTATTGTTGTCTGGTGCAACATAAATGAGATACATGGAGTTCCATTGATTGAAGATTCCAAACAGGTTTATTAACAGCGAAATATTATGTACAGTACAGAGCTCACTATTTACAGGACTTGCCTCGTGGTATTCCAGTTACAGAGTGAGACTGACATGTAGTCACATGACTGCATCCTGGTACTCAGCTCATTAGCATACCAAGATCTTAAAGGGACATCACTCTTAAAGACAATCACAGAACATCCCCTTTCTTTCCAAAGATAAGTCTCGTATTTTTTTTATTCATTAATGGGATGTGGGCGTCGCTGGCCAGGCCAGCATTTATTGCCCATCCCTAATTGCACTTGTGAAGGTGGTCATGAGCTGCCTTCTTGAACCGCTGCAGTCCATTTGGGGTAGGTACACCCATAGTGCTGTTCGGAAGGGAGTTCCAGGATTTTGACCCAGCGACAGTGAAGGAACAGCGATATAGTTCCAAGTCAGGATGGTGTGTAACTTGGAGGGGAACTTGCAGGTGGCAGTGTTCCCAGGCATTCGCTGCCCTTGTCCTTCTAGTTGATAGAGGTCACGGGTTTGGAAGGTGCTGTGTAAGGAACCTTGGTGCGTTGCTGCAATGCATCTTGTAGATGGTACACACTGCTGCCACTGTGCGTCGGTAGTGTAGGGAGTGACTGTTTGTAGATGGGGTGCCAATCAAGCGGGCTGCTTTATCTTGGATGGTGTCGAGCTTCTTGAGTGTTGTTGGAGCTGCACCCATCCAGGCAAGTGGAGAGTATTCCATCACACTCCTGACTTGTGCCTTGTAGATGGTGGACAGGCTTTGGGAAGTCAGGAGGTGAGTTACTCGCCTTAGGATTCCTAGCCTCTGACCTGCTCTTGTAGCCGCGGTATTTATCTGGCTACTCCAGTTCAGTTTCTGGTCAATGGTAGCCCATAGGATGTTGATAGAGGGGGATTCAGCGATGGTAATGCCATTGAATGTAATTGGGAGATTGTTAGGCTCTCTCTTGTTGGAGATGGTCATTGCCAGGCACTTGTGTGGCGCGAATGTTACTTGCCACTTATCAGCCTAAGCCTGAAATCTGTCCAAGTCTTGTTGCATTTCTACACGGACTGCTTCAGTATCTGAGGAGTCACGAATGGTGCTGAACATTGTGCAATCATCAGCAAACATCCCCACTACTGACCTTATGATTGAAGGAAGGTCGTTGATGAAGCAGCTGAAGATCGTTGGGCCTAGGACACTACCCTGAGGAACTCCTGCAGTGCTGTCCTGGAGCTCAGATGATTGACCTCCAACAACCACAACCATCTTCCTTTGTGCTAGGTATGACTCCAGCCAGCGGAGGGTTTTCGCCCTAATTCCCATTGACCTCAGTTTTGCTTGGGCTCCTTGATACCATACTGAGTCAAATGCTGCCTTGATGTCAAGGGCAGTCACTCTCACCTCACCTCTTGAGTTCAGCTCTTTTGTCCATGTTTGAACCAAGGCTGTAATGAGGTCAGGAGCTGAGTGGCCCTTGCGGAACCCAAACTGAGTGTCACTGAGCAGGTTATTACTAAGCAAGTGCCGCTCGATGGCACTGTTGATGACACCTTCCATCACTTGACTGATGATAGAGAGCAGGCTGATGGGGTGGTAATTGGTCGGGTTGTACATGTCCTGCTTTTTGTGTACAGGACATACCTGGGCAATTTTCCACATTGCAGGGTAGATGCCAGTGTTGTAGCTGTACTGGAACAGCTTGGCTAGGGGTGCGGCCACCTCCGCCAGTTAGTTGTTTAATTGTCTTCCACCATTCAAGGCTGGATGTGGCAGGACTGCAGAGCTTAGATCTGATCCATTGGTTATGGGATTGCTTAGCTCTGTCTATCGCATGCTGCTTATGCAGTTTGGCACGCAGATAGTCCTGTGCTGTGGCTTCACCAAGTTGACACCTCATTTTGAGGTATGCCTGGTGCTGCTCCTGGCATGTCCTCCTGCACTCTTCGTTGAACCAGGGTTGGTCTCCTGGCTTGATGGTAATGGTAGAGTGGGTGATATGCCGGGCCATGAGGTTACAGATTGTGGTTGAGTACAATTCTGCTGCTGTTATTGGCCCACAGCGCCTCGTGGATTCCCAGTTTTGCATTGCTGGATCTATCACATTTAGCACGGTGGTAGTGCCACACAACACGAAGGAGGGTATCCTCAATGTGAAGGCGGGACGTCATCTCCACAACGACTGTGCGGTGGTCACTCCTACCAATACTGTCATGGACAGATGCATCTGCGGCAGGCAGATTGGTGAGGATGAGGTCAAGTATGTTTTCCCCTCTTGTTGGTTCCCTCACCACCTGCCGCATACCCAGTCTAGCAGATATGTCCTTTAGGACTCGGCCAGCTCAGTCAGTAGTGGTGCTACCGAGCCACTCTTGGTGATGGACATTGAAGTCCCCCACCCAGAGTACATTCTGTGCCCTTGCCACCCTCAGTGCTTCCTCCAACATGGAGGAGTACTGACTCATCAGCTGAGGGAGGGCGTAGGTGGTAATCAGCAGGAGGATTCCTTGCCCATGTTTGACCTGATACCATGAGACTTCATGGGGTCCAGAGTCGATGTTGAGGACTCCCAGGCCAACTCCCTCCCTACTGTATACCACTGTGCCACCACCTCTGGTGGCTCTGTCCTGCCGGTTGGACAGGACATACCCGGGGATGGTGATGGCAGTGTCTGGGAAATTGTCAGTCGGGTCTGATTCCGTGAGTATGACTATGTCAGGCTGTTGCTTGACTAGTCCGTGGGACAGCTCTCCTAACTTTGGCACAAGCCCCCAGATGTTGGTAAGGAGGAATTTGCAGGGTCAACAGGGCTGGGTTTGCTGTTGTCGTATGCTGAAAGCAAAAACATAAAATTAGGTAACATCAAAATTATTTTTTGGATAAAGATTATGAACTTTACAAGTATAGAGGCTCAAAAGTCCATATATTGTCCTGGTGGTTTGACAACTCTTGCTCAGGGAGTTTGTGACTCATCTGTTGCTATTCTTTCTGAAGTTTCTCCCTCTCTGCATTCAGTCTCTGTTGCTGTGCCTTCAGCTTCCTAACTTACTTTGTTGCTTTTCTCAAGATGACCGCTTTTGGGGCCTTGTCATTCTTGGAAAGTTCCGACAACTATCTCCAACAGCCAACAGACAATGCTTTAACTTATTCCTCCTCTGCCTCTTCAAGGCATTGTGTGTCCTTCACCTCTCCTCATCCTCCACTTCTGAAGGTTGGGGCTCAGAGTCAAGAACTTGTTGGGGGAAGAGTACTTGGCCCCATGGTGGTACCTGTCTGTTCTGGCCGGTTATGGTGCTGGTGGTTCTCTAGAGAGCAGAAGTGAAAGTGCAGGATAGTTGTACTGTTGCTGTGTTTCCAAACTGCACCGTTTGATGCTGGTCAGATTCTGCGAGCAGATTTCTGTCTTTGTAAATTTCTCCTTGGCAACGCTCTCATGGATAGTTATGATGTTGAGTTCCTTACGTGCTGGTAGTCCTGCCACTGCTGGTCCGCTCGTGTCTACTAGGTAGAACATTTGTGATTTCCATGCCGACTTGCCATATCTGCATTGCATTGTTAATGTGCCACTGCAAGGGATGGGTGACCCGTTGTATGCAGATAACTTGCAGTTGTCGGTTGTATCATTGATTTCCAACGTCTCTGGTATATCTTTGAGGATTCGGACTTGTAGGATATCTGCACTGGTGCCGGTGTCAATCTTGATCTTGAGTGTATGTTTCCCAGCTTTCTTTGGGCACATGATATTAATAGTGGTGAAAGCTTCCATTTGTTTGATTTCATCAACATGATGTGTCAATCTGACAATGTGGAATGACTGTTCATCTTCTTGCTGAGAATTACCTCTTTCTGATTCTTGTCTCAGGTCGGTTTTGCTGTGGACTTTGTGTATCAGCATGCATTTACGCAGGGCTGTGCATTTTCCTTGCTGCTGTTGCCTTGTTGCTGCACCTGTCTTCTGTTGGTTTGTGACCTACTGTGGCTTCTGGTTGCGTTTTTCGAGCCAGAATTCCTGCATAGGAGGGCCCAGTGTCCTTTTACACCACAAGCCTTGCACAGGTCTCGAAATGCGGGCAGTTTTGCTGTGAGTGGGACAAACCACACTTACCACACAGCTTGATTGATCTTTTTGCCCAGGTTATTGTGCCGATACTGTTGGCTGCATCTAGTGCTTGTAGGTGCTGTTGTCCAACTACAATGCCTTCATATTTTTTTTTTAAATTTATTTTCAGAGATACAGCACTGAAACAGGCCCTTCGGCCCACCGAGTCTGTGCTGACCATCAACCACCCATTTATACTAATCCTACACTAATTTCATATTCCTACCACATCCCCACCTGTCCCTATATTTCCTTACCACCTACCTATACTAGGATAATTTTATAATGGCCAATTAACCTATCAACCAGCAAATCTTTGGCATGTGGGAGGAAACCGGAGCACCCGGAGGAAACCCATGCAGACACAGGGAGAACTTGCAAACTCCACACAGGCAGTACCCAGAATTGAACCCGGGTCACTGGAGCTGTGAGACTGCGGTGCTAACCACTGCGCCACTGTGCCGTCGTCCAGAAGTGTGTCAATGCTGTGACTTTTCTTGTTCCCCAAGAGGTCTTTCTGAAAGGCTTCAATGGATGTTGATACAATCACCAGCTCCGTTATTCAGTCTGACAGCCCAAATTCTGAAAAATCGCACTTGTTGCCCTTGCTATAGCACCTAATGAAAAACTAGTCAATTGATTCTTGGGGCTGTTGCTTGTAGGACATCAATTCTATGCAGTGAATTCTGAAATTCACTTGTAACTGGAGCTGATCTTCCAGTGCTTTCCATATCTTTGCAGGATCTTTCAGGTCCTGTTCAGATAATCCAGAGGTATTGATTTGTGCAATTCCTCATTTCCAATTGCTATCATTATTTTATTATGTCATTATGTTATTCTGTTTCTGCAATTACTTGGTCTGTAAAGCATAACCGTTGGAACAGTTTGAATTCAGATAGGATATCCAAGGCTTTCTGGTTCATGCTAGGAAAATTGATATCCATCTTTCTGCTGTTATTTTGCTTTAAAACGTGCTTTAAGAACTTGCTTTAAGACTTGCTTCTGTGACTCTGTACTGTCTTCCCTTTGAAAAAAAAGTTGTATTCTGTAGACTGGCTGCTTTGACTGACAAGAGCAGGTGTTTAAGAGTGTTTGTCTATGTATATAGCTTCCAGCAATCCAGCCTGTTTGTTTATACAGCTGCACAATAGGTATTTCAAATGGTTTTTTAGGATTTGTTTATTCAGCCGTTCTAGAGGCAATTCTTCACGCTTGAGTGGTTTTATGAGTTTTTTAAACTTAGGCTGACTGAATGAAAGCTCTTCAGGCTGGAGTGATTTAATGGATTTATTTTTAGAGCTTCAACTGTGAGCTGTGTGATTGGAGGATTCCATGCTTTTTGCTGGGCGCCTCCTGTAATGGCGTGGACCTTGATCAGCCTGGGGGAGCCTTCGAAAACAATCGATCAGCCTGAGATAAGGATTGGGTTTTCTCTGTTTTTTTCTTTTACTGAGTCTTTTAAAAAAATCAACTTTGCAAGCACCTCAAAGCTTTTATCTTTAACTGGGGTTCCTGTGTCAATGGCACACTGACTCATTCGCTCACAGTGATTGATTTGTAGCCTGTCATTCAGCTCTGTCTTCTACAGCTAGAGGTAAGTGTTTTTTCTTTACACTGTTTGGGTTTGTGTTTCTTTTAACTTTTTCTCTTTTAGCTGTAGATAGTTTTTATAACTGTTTTCCTGTGGTCTTCAATCTTTCATTTTGTCTTCTCACCACAGCTGCCACCATGTAATGAGAAGCTTTTTGTGTTATCTGGTGCAAAATAAATGAGATGTGTGGATTAACTGAAGATCCCAAAACAGGTTTATTAACAGCTAACTATTAAGTACAGTACAGAGCTCACTATTTACGGGTCTTGCCTTTTGGTGTTCCAGTTACTGTGAGACTGGCATGTAGTCACATGACTGCATCCTGTTACTCAGCTCATTAGCATACCAAGTTCTTAAAATGTCATCACTCTTAAAGGCAATCACACAAATGTTCAACAGTATTTTGGTTTTATAAACAGAAGCATAGAGTACAAGAGTAAAGGAGTAATGATAAATTTATACAAATTGAGGTACTGTCTGCAGTTCGTCAAATGTGTACTTAAACTGAGGGTGTAGAGGATAGATTCACCAGGATGATGCCAGGTAACTGTATTTACTCAGGAAGGACTTGTAATACTTGGACCATTTGCAATGAAGCAGAAAATAGCTAAGAGGAGATTAAATAGAGGCTTTTAAATTTATGAAGGATTTTGGTTAGATGGAATAGAGGAAAAACCTATGCAGAGTCAGTCACGAGGATTTATCAGTGTAAACTTATCATTGAGTGAGGAGAAAGGTTGAAGAAACATTCTTTGTGTGGAATTCCACTGGACAATTGTATCTGAGAGCCCATTGGATAACTATTTGAAGTAGATTATAATTTAAGGACGTAGGGAGAATGTGGAGTTTGAAGTGCTCTAGCAAAGAGCTGGCTCACACACAATGGGGTTAACTTTGACTTTGGCTGATAAAATAGGCAACACTAATTCAAATGCCCATTATCTATCTCTCCTGATTTTCATTTCTATTAACCTCCAGTTGTTTGTACAAGACTGCTGGAAAGATTGATAGCTACCTGATCTGGGTTGTTCTTTGAGCCTCAGGTGTTGACATTGGTCTGGGCCTGTTTTGGGGCCTGACTTGACACTGCATGATGCCGAACAAGAAGTTTAAAAAACGGTGTGCATAAATTTAGCAGTGGGAACAACACCTGTGCAGATAGGGGGCAGGCTATCTCCTTGCTAAATTGTTACACTTTGCAGCTGTTTTAAACTGAAAAATGGGTGAAGTGCATAATTTCGACCCCTACATTTGTTTTGATAGGCAGGACAATGCAACATGTAAATTAGGGCAACATTGAAGATTTCAAACTAGATCTCAAGGAAGCATCTTAAAGTTTTAATGTGGACAGTATCAGAGAAGGAATGCAATAGTGCAAATTTAAATGAACTGCACCCAAAATATCAACCTACCTCTTCCCTTTACAGATGTTGATGAGTCTGCCACATATTTCCAGAATGTCCTGCTTCCCTTTTTTTTACAAATTAAACACTGACAAAAAAAAGACATCTCATAAATTAAACATTATCAAAGAGGTCTGCATGATAACCAAAATGGATTTTGATTTTGCAGTGTAATGGTATAATCAGCCGAGTTATACCATATAAACAGAAAAGCTTTCCAGTTTTGAGAGACCCACTGTTTAAAGCAATCACTCCTAGATCAACTACAGCACAACAAGTACAGAGTAAAGTGCATCCTACTCTGTTCCAGTAACTGTTCATAACCCTAAACTCCACAGGCTGAGACACAATTCACAAGTGTGATTTTTTTTCCTAACAGTGCCATAGGTTCCTAAAGTGAAACTCTCAACTTGGGCCACTTATTCAGTGAAACATTTGGGTTTTTACAACAATCCGTTAATTTCATGTTTACCATTACAGATAGTAGATTTTTTTTAAATTTGGAATAAAAAGTTAGTATCAGTAATGGCAACCATGAAGCTATTGGATTGTCATAAAACCCCATCTGGATCAATAATGACTTTTAGGGAAGGAACTCTACTGTCCTCACCTGGTCTGGCCTATTTGTGACTCTGGACCCACAGCAATGTGGTTAACTCTTAATTGTTCTCTGAATAGCCAAGGAAGTCACTCAGTTATATCAAATAGCTACAAAAAGGTATAATAATAATAAAACGTGATGAAGCATCCAGCATCTGATTCAGACGTGACAAAGGCACACCCAGTCAACTGTGCAAAGCCCTCCTCACTAACTTCTGAGCATTTAACATAAGAAAATAAAAAAATACGAGCAGGAGTAGGCCTTTCGGCCCCTCAAGCCTGCTCTATCATTCAATAAGATCATGGCTGATCTGATTGTGGTCTTAACTCCACTTTCCTGCTGGCCCCATAACCCTTGTCACTCTTGTAGATCAAAAATGTAACTCAGCCTTCAATGACCCAGCTATACCTACCGATTAGGCACACTACAGCCTGCCGGACTGAACATTGAGTTCAATCATTTCAAAGCATGACAGCCCCCCATTTTACTTTCATTTTTAGTTATTTTTTCTTCCTTTTTTTTACATTCCTTTTTACATTTTTTACAATCTTTTTTTGCATTTATTTCATTTCATCTTAGTTTGTTCAGTTTGCTTACCCACTGTTTTTTTCAGGTTGTTTTTCTTCAGGTTTGCACTTGCTGCTGTTCAATATTCAGTGTATTCACACCTAATCTGTACTAATGCTTTGTCTTTCAACACACCATTAACATATTGTTTGCGTTTTCTCCGTGACCTTTTGGTCAGCTATGTGGCCTGGTCCAATCTGCACCTTCTCCTTTGTTATCTCTTGCCCCACCCCCACCTCACTTGTTTATAATCTGTGACTTTTCTAATATTTGTCAGTTCCGAAGAAGGGTCACTGACCCGAAACGTTAACTCTGCTTCTCTTTCCACAGATGCTGCCAGACCTGCTGAGTGATTCCAGCATTTCTTGTTTTTGTTTCAATGACCCAGCCTCCACTACCCACTGTGGAAGAGAATTCCAAACACTTACAACCCTCTGAGAGAAGAAATTGTTCCTCATCTCTGTTTTAAATGGGAGGCCCCTTAATTTGGAACTGTGCCCGCTAGTTCTAGATTCCCCCAGGGGGGCAAACATCCTCTCAGCATCTACCCTGTCAAGCCCCCCTCAGAATCTTATATGTTTCAATAAGATCAGCTTTCAATCTTCTAAACTCCAATGACTTTGGCCAAACCTGCTTAACCTTTCCTCATAAGACAAACCCCTCATCCCAGGGAGCAGTCTAGTGAACCTTCTCTGAACTGCTTTCAATGCAAGTATGTCCCTCCTTAAATAAGGTGACCAAAACTGCACACAGTACTCTAAGTGTGGTCTCACCAATGCCTTGTACAGTTGTAGCAAGATTTCCCTACTTTTATACACCATTCATCTTGCAATAAATGCCAACATTCATGTGCCTTCCTAATTACGTGCTGTACCTGCATGCTGACTTTTTGTGCCAAAATTGGGAGGGCTGTCCCACAGACTAGTCAAGCTACAACCTGACATAGTAACACTCACAGAATCATACCAAGAAACCGAATACCCGACTCCTCCATTACCATCCCCAAGTATGTCTTGTCCCACTAGCAGACGGCATCCATGTGGTGCTGTGAGCCATCAGCAGCTGCAAAATTCTATTCTACTACCATCTGTAACCTCATGGCTCAGCATAGCCCTCACTGTAAAATCACCATCAAGCGAGGAGACCAAACTTCATTCAATGAGGACTTTAAATGAGAATGCTAGGAGCAGCATCAGACGTACCTAAAAATGAGGTGCCTACCTGAAGACTACATTGGACTACACACATGTGAAACAGCAGAAGCAGGATGTTATAGACAGATCCAAGTGATCCCACCAAATCAGATCAAAGCTCTGCAGTCCTATCACATCCAACCATGAATGGTGGTGGAGAATGAAACAACTGACTGGAGGAGGAGGTTCCATGAACATCCCCATCCTTAAATGATGGTGGAGCCCAGCACATGAGTGTAAAAGAGGAGATAGAAGCAGAACTGCCAACTGGATGATCCACCTTGGCCTCCTCCTGAGGTCTCCATATCACAGATGCCAGACTTCAGCCAATTCAATTCACTTCATTTGATATCAAGGAATGACTGAGTGCACTGGATACAGCAAAGGCTATGGTGCTAAAGACTTCTCCTCAAGAACTGGTCACACCTCTAGCCAAGCTTTTCTGGTACAGCTACAACACTGGTATCTACATGACAAAGTGGAAAGTTGCCCAGGTATATCTTGTCCACAAAAATCAGATCAAATCCAATCCAGCTAATCACTGCTTAATCAGTCTCCTCTCAATCAACAATGAAGTGATGGAAGGTGTCATTGACAATGCTATCAAATGGCACTTACTCACCAATGAACTGCTCACCAATGCTCAGTTTGTATTTCACCAGGACCACTCACCTCTAGACTTCATTGCAGCCTTGGTCCCAACATGGACCAAAGAGATAAATTTTGAGGTGAGAATGACTTCATTTGATATCAAGACAGCATATGACCGAGGGTGGCACAAAGGAGCCAATTAAAATTGGTTAATGTAGATCAGAGGAAAACTCTCCACTGGATGAGTCATTCCTTGCACAAAGGAAGATGGTTATGGTTGTTGAAGGCCAGTTATTTTCAGTCCCAGGACATCACTGCAGGAGTTCATCAGGGCAGTGTCCTGGGTCCAATCATCTTCAGATGCTTCATCAACGGCCTTCCCTCCATCACAAGATCAAAAGTGAGGATGTTTGCTAATACATGAACAGTATTCAGATCCATTTATAATTCTTCATACTTAAGCTGTCCATGCCAAAAGCAGCAAGACCTGGACAATATCGAGGTTTGGGCTCATATGTGGCAAGTAACATTCATGCCACATTAGTGGCAGAAAATGGCCATCTCCAACCAGAGAAAATTCAGTCAAGTCTAACCACCTCTGCTTGACATTCAATAGGAACATAAGAACAGAAAGAGGTCATTTTGCCCCTAGAGATAGTTCCGCCATTCAATGAGATCATAGCTGATCTGCGACCCAACTCCATATACCCACTTTTGTCCCATATCCTAATAGGAGGGTTTGAAAGTGGATGATTATCTCAGCTATCAGTGAATTAGTAACAAAGCAAGAGTTCAACACTTAGGATTATCATTAAAAATGGAAAGGGAGTGGTTAGAAGGATCTTTTAGGCAAATGGCCAACGGGATATTGAACCCTTTACCATAAGTGACAATTACAGAATTGTAAGTGACAGAATTCTGAAAAATGGTAAAGGCACGGAGGAAAGAGCAGGGAAATTGGATTAGATGTAGCTAGAGAGGGAGCTAGCACCAGTGCAGGCATGATAGGCCAAATGGCCTCATTCTTGCACCAAAATGTCTATGACATTTATGATCAGAATTTAAATTCTAGCTATTTTGTTTTTGTGCCTGTACCACATTGACATTAGAGCAAAAAGTATACAGTGGGTTAAGGCATTACCTAGTCCAGTGTGTTTAGCATTGTATGCAACAGAATATTGTCTGCTATCAATTATTTTCTATCCTAATGCAGAAAGCACAAAAGGAATGCCTTTTAGCGAGTGAATTATTTATATGTTGCTGGGAATTTTGGCAAGTGAACAATTCCACTTTCACTATTACTGTAAGTGCCACACCAATATTTTATAAAAATCAACCTGTTTTCAGTGCCAACAAACATCATAATTAACTATGTGCCATTTACTGCATTTGGGAAAATATAGCTGTTCTGGTAAAAATGGTTAGTTGTTTCCTTCAGTTACAGAATGTTCTAATTAATTATAGCTCTGAGTTCTGATATTTCAAGTAGATAATTAAAGTCTTTCTGAACAGCTTCCTGAACGTACAGAAGGGCTTCCTGAGTATAATTGCTTATGTTGATACTTGTCTTTGTCTTTATCCTGGGACACACACCCACATATCATGAAACCCGTTGTTTGCAACGGATGATGATGATGAACAAAAAGGTTGCATATAAGCATTTCCATTAGTTACAGAACTTTTTACATTATTATTGACTGTATAACAAGCAAACTTCATAACAATACATCTATGTCAGATCATTGCTTAGATCGGTTTAAGTACATTCCATTTGTTGACAAGTTCTGAAATCAATGCAAGCTGAATACTGCAGATATGTAGAAGCTGAGACAAGCTTGCTGCTATTTACAAATTGTTATTTGTATCAGAGTTAAAACTTTTGATATTAGATCATCAAGGTATTTGCAGAAAGACTCTGGACGTCAATGCTCCGAGATATGAAAGTAACAGCTTATTGTATGACAATTTTGCTTTGTAAGAATGCTATAGTTTCTCCTCCACATCAAAAGTACTTCTTTGGCTGTAAAATGCTTTCAGACGTCTAGAGGACTTCTTTTCACAACCCACAGACCAAAGCACGATATAAATGCAAGTCTTTCCTTTTCTTTCATTTGCACTTGACTTCAATTTTTATGACAATAGGTTGACTTTTTAAAGCACCATGACATGGCAAGATGTGAGTTTGCCTTCACTGTACCTAATATAAGAAAAAAACCTTGCATTTACAAAGCGCCTTTCAACAACTCAGGACATTCCAAAGCACTTTACAGTCTATGAAGTACTTTGCACTGTGGTCATTGATATCACATATTGAAGGAGCTTCCCAGAGAAAGGGAAGGAAAATTGGAAGGTCCCGTTATGAGCAACATGCCAAAAAACCTAACATACTTATCCCTCAAGCATATGCAAATAGAATATATTATGTCTTCACAAAATATGTATCTAGATGCAAACCCAGTAAAATAAATAATGCAAAAGTAGGCTGGTATTATTGGGTAGCTATATTACCAAGCATTGCAAAACTTTTTATATCTATTTGCACACACAAACACAGCCTCAACCTTAAATGCACAGATCCATAATTGATAAAAGTTTGAGGCCTGATTGACTAACTCTTAAAATGCAGATGCTTTCTGAACATCATGAAGGACATTTATCACAATCTAAGGTTTTAACAAAATTGCAACATTAGAATATATCATAATAATAAGCTTTAAACATTAATTTATGTTATGAGTGGCACTTCCTTCCAGAACACTTGAAAAAGTTTAAGGGGTGCTTCAATATCAGTGGTGTGCTTTTCAGCTGAGAATTAGATTGAGGCACAGGCTGCCTGTTCAGGTGTTACATATCATGTTAAAGGGCCCCAGCACTATCTGAAGAACAGCAAGGAGTTCTTCTTGTGCCCTGGCCAACATTTCTCCCTCAGCTCAAATCACCACAGGGTAACCGATCATTTACCTCATGGCTGTTTGTGGGATCTTAGACTCAGTGAAATGATAGTTGAGTTTGCCTACATAACAATAGTCTATGCACCTTCTCATCTGAGATGTTTCTGAGAGACGGTACTATGTAAATGTTTCCTTCATTCCCAGTAAGAACACAATCATTGTACAAAGGGTCCCAAAATCTTGCAAGCACATCACTTTGCAACTTTGAAAATGGACTCAATCTGACATAAACTTGTTTTGGTAAGATTTCAGCAGCTGCTGCAACATCCTTGGGGTCAGTTCCCTGCTCTGTATACATTTTGGTTACTGACTGTAATGTTCTTGCTGTCAGAAAGATGCATTCAAGGCTGGGTTTTTTTTGATTGCACAGTTAGTACATACTGCATCTTACTAAAAAGTAATCCTCCTTGTTTTCCAAAGCTGAGACACAAATAGTTGTGTCATTGGTTTTAAGGAACTTACTTGAAACATAGAACAGACCAAGAATTGGATCTTTCATCGGTCATTATTTTTCTGCACACAGAGAGTTTATGCCATACTGTTTACTACAGTCAGACAATAGTCAAATGTGTTTGGAACTTATACAACTTCATCCATACTTTGGGTACGTTGTTCAAAATATTGGAAATTGGCTTTATTGCATTAATACATCTGTCATTTCCAATATTTTAAATAATGTGCCCCTGTTATGGATCTGAATTCCAAGATAGAATCATAGAATTTTACAGTATAGAAGGACATGATCCAACCCATTGTACCTGTGCTGACTCTTTTGAAGAGCTATCCACATTAAACCGGCCCTTTCCCATACACTTTTTACATTTTTATTTTTCAAATACTTAAATGTGTTCCTATTCAAAGCATCCAAAATTCTGCTTCCACATTGTTTCTGGTGGGACGTTCCTGTCTGAAGAAGCCTCAAAGATCCAAGAAAATCTCCAAAACTCTCCGTCTGTTTCTTTGGTCATGATCTTAAGTTTATGCCTCTAACTACGGATTCATTGACCAATAGCCTGTTTCCATTTATCTTATAAAAAGCCTTCATAGTTTTGAACACCTCTATCAAATCTAATAATCTTAGTAATCTCTGTTCTAATGAAATGAGCCCCAGTTTCTTTGGTTTTTCCTTTCAAAAGCAAAGCTTCTCATCCTTGGCATCACCTGCTGCAACCTTTTCATGGTTTTGATAGCCTTCTTATAGAAAGGTTCCCAAAATTGGACACAATATTCTAGTTGTGGCCTGATTAATGATTTGTATAGATTTAGAATTGCTTTTATATTTTATGCCTTTTTATAGAAGATCTACAATACCATATGCTTTCTTATTTGCTCATCCTCCCAGTTTTGAACATTTGAGTCCTTTGGTATCAGCTGCAAATTTTGATATTGTGTCCTTTACACAGAAGTACAAATTATTTATATGTACTGCACAGAACCATAGTGCCAACAATAATCCCTAGAGGATACCACTGTTCAAAGTCTGAAAAAGATTCATTAACTACCACTCTGTTTTTTGTCCTTTAACCAACTCCCAATCCATGCTGAAAAATTCTCTTGAACACTGTGTGCCTCAATTTTATTGTACGCAGAACCTTATCCAAAGCTATTGATTTATTTAACAGCAATTAAATTTCCTTTGCCAGTACAGTCCATTATTTCTTCAAAAACTATCACATTTGTCACAATTGCAATTCTTTGCTGACTATTCTTAATAAACCCATGTCTTTCTGAGTAAGTATTAACTTTTTTCTATATTATGGCCTCTAGAAACCTATCCACAATGGACAGTATAGAAAGAAAGAAAGAACTTGCATTTATATAGCTCCTTTCATGGCATCAGAACCTCCCAAAGCGCTTCACAAACAATGAATTATTGTGAAGTGTAATTACTGTTGTAATGTAGGAAACACAGCAGCCAACTGGCATACAAGCCTCAATGTGAAAATTACCAGATAATCTATCTTTTTTTAGTGTCTTTGCTAGAGGGATATATATTGGCCAGGGAGAACTCCATGCTCTTCTTTGAAATAGAGCCATGGGATCTTTTACATCCACCCAAGAGGGCAATGGGGCCTCCTTTAACATCTAATCCTAAAGACAGCATCTCTGAGAGTGCAACACTCTCTCAGTACTGCACTGGGGTGCTAGTCAAACCACAATCTTCTGTTTCACAAGTGACATTATTACCATTGAGCCACTAGCTAACACATGAGGCTGAAACAAAGACAGAAAATGCTGAAAGCATTCAGCCGGTCAGTCAACACCTGTGGAGAAAATAGAATAGTTAACATTTTGGGTGCAGATCTTTCTGCTGCGGCCAAAACATTGATTTGTTTTATCTGTAGTTGCTGACCTACTGTGTGTTTCCAGCATTTTGTGTTTTTTTTTCAGCATCTGCACTTTCACTTTTCATTTATGGGTTTTAGGCTGGTTGGAATATGGTTACCTGTTTATTCTAGTCTTCCTTCTTAATCAGAGGTGCTACATTTGCACAGATTCCACATTCACGGAATTTTTGAAAGATTGTAGTCTGAGCCTCTGCTAGTTCCTCTCTGATTTCTCTCAGTATGGCCCAGTGCCTTTTCCACTTTGAATTCCACCAATCATCTTTCAGTACTATTTGTTTATCTATCACTAGCCTTCTAATTGCTATACTTCTTTTTCTTGTGACCTTTCATTCTTGCTACCAGAGTCCTGCGAAAACTGAGGCAAAGTACTTATTTAGTATCTCCAACATTCCTTGATCCTCTGTAAGAATGTCTCCTTTTCATTTCTCATCAGTCCTGTCATTTCGTAAACTGTACCAAGTTATGATCTTGTCGTTTTTTTTCCGGGAAGAATGAGGTGTGCCTTTCAGGCTGAAAAGGGAGCAGTACTGCTTTAAGGCAGCAAGCTCCAAAGACTGAGTCAAAGAATGCATTCTCCTTGGCCGGGATACAGCCATTTGGAGACTGTGTTTCAAACAGTGCATTCTCATTGCCAGCGATACAGCCATTCAGGACCAGACATCGAGAGATACCTTGTAACAATTTGATTTTGAACTGGCTTATAGTGGAAACAGACTATTCTAACTGAGAAACAGACAGACCACTATGTGTTAGCACCTAAAAGGAGAAACAGACCATTTAAACTAAAGGAAGAGAATTTAGTCTGTTTATTTATTATTCTCTCTCAAAATTCTAAAACGACAAGCCAAAACAGAGATCTCTGATAATTTAAACTGAAGGAAGGGAAGTTAGACTGTGACAATCTTTTATCCCTCAAAAATTCTAGAATCAAATTGATTCATTAAAAAGTGTTTACAAGTTGTTAGTTTTGAAATTCATCGCTGGAGAAGGAAAGCATCAATTTCAACTTCTGAATTAGACTATGGACTGTTCTACTGTTGAAGAACCTTTTTTTCCCCATCGGACTGCTGTGAGGACTTTAAGCAACATTGGGCAGGGGCGTAAATCTGCAAGGACACTTTTTTTTCTATTTTAAATGTTTTTTATATCTTAGTAGTATTTAAGAATTTAGTTTTTCTAATTTAGAGATAATTTGTTTATCTAAAGACACCTGGTTTGGTTAGCCTCATTCGGGGGTTAATAGATGGTACAATCTGGCTGGGTCTTTCTTTAATTTAGAAAGTTTAAAATGAAATGTTAGGCGATCTGTGGAGGGACGGGATTGAATTAACAGTGTGTTTCTCCCACCACAATCAGAATTGTATATTTTGATTGGGGGCCTTGACTGGAGTGCTTGGTGGTAACAACTATGTATATATTTTTTAAATCCTGAACTCCATTGTGTCCATGTTTGTATTGCTTTATTTATTCTCTCAACCTTTCTAATCGTTTTTGCTTTCCCTCTATATTTTCTGTACTCTGCTTGATTTTATTGTGTTATTAGCCTCAGATTTGACATAATCAATAGTCTTAGGCAATATCTTATTTCAGTTGATGTTGTAATTCAATAAAGCAATGTAGTGCTTTGTTTTGACTAGGAGCAGCAATGGAAGCAGCAGGCTGAAACACAATAAATATTTATGTGCACATGTATCCCAGTTTATAGGTGCTAGTTAAAATTTGTAGGGATTTGAGAATAACATTAATATTGTTCTACTCTTGAAATTGTAGCAGAGTGCTAGTATAATGTCTAGTCAACCTCATTTCAGTACTCCTATGTTCTGACAGTGTGGCTGAACTTTTGTAGAAAGGAAATGGTCTGTAATTTGCTGTCGGACTGAATCTAACAATGTCTGCCATTAGTTAGACTTGTCCTTGTATGTTTTGATCCCTAAACTTTTGTGTGGCAAGTTGCTGGAAGTGCAAGCTGGTAACATCACAGCAAGGGGAAACTGGGCATTTGGAACCTGAGTCATCAGGGCAAGGAACTGTATTTCTCCTTAACCAATCAGATTGAAGGATTGTGAAATTTACAGCACAAAGACTGAGAAGAAGGCTGACTACAATATCAAATCAAGTATAGAAAGAGAAATAAAGAAAACAAATGAAAAAATAGGTTAAAAGAGAGTGACAGCATAGACACAAGGAAAAGTAAAAGAAGTTTAAATTTTAAATATGACATTTTTAAGATCTCCAACAGCAATTAAAACCTGAAAAAATAAGATTATACACATTTAATAGTTCATTTTCAGTTCCAGAGAAGTTGATTGGCAGTAATTAACACTTATCACCTTGTTCAATGTGTACTTAAAATGAAATGGACGTGATTTAAATTTCCTTGGCGAGTTTAGTTCGCATCTACCACGCAAATGCAACAACTTCATGCCATTCAATGTATTTCAATGGGAAGCCAGACATCAAGAAGCCGTTTTCATGGACTTAACGGTGCATCTGCTCTCACCTGAAGTTCTGAATCATTTACATATAAACAACGGCAAATGGCATTTGCCTCACCAATCTTTTGACAGAAATTTTTGGACTATAATGTTCTCTTCTATTTTGATATGCAAGAATTTTAGCAGATTTTTTTTTTGATAATCTAAAAATGCCTCCGTTGATTTCCTGTATTCCATCAAAGCAGCCATACAAAGCATGTGTCAAAATATTTCCTGGCACCAGACTCCTTGTTTACCACCCTTAACATATCTTTGATCAGCTGCAGAAGTTAATCTCTGGATTTATTTAGTCTTTGTACCTTGGCAGACCAGTGTCTGAAAATCCCCTCCCATTCCCTGAGTTCCAGTCTTCTTTGGCAATTCCTTGAGTTGCCCAACAGAAAAACAAAGCAGTCCCAACAATTTCTGAACTTCTCAATGTGGTATGAAGAGACTCAAACTTGAGCTGACCACACGCAACGGCAACAGTAACAATTTGCACTTCTGATGTATTAAAACTTCCCATGGTGCTTCACAGCAGAGAAAATTCCTAAGTAGCACGACCACAATTGATCAACTAATACTTAGACAAACAAGTTTTACAGGAGATACATCAAAAAAAATGAACACCATGCCACACAATTAGATATTAGGACAGGTGACCAAAAGCTTGGTCAAAGAGGTAGTTTTTAAGGATCGTCGAAAAGGAGGAGACAGATATAGAAACAGAGAGGTTTAGGGAGGAAATTCCAGTACTTAAAGCCTTGGTTAGCTGCTAAAAGTGCAGCATACACAGTTAAGACTCTTTACTTTGATGCACATGTGATATTCTGTACTCTTCCAGGAAAATATGTAATAATTTCTCAGGTTTTCTGGCTACTTATGGTTAGAACGCTAAGTTCATTATGGTAATCAATCGTCTTCAATTTTCATGTACTCTGGACAAAACTTTGACCAAGAAGTAGAACATAGCACTAACATATCTCTCAGGAAACTGGAGGCTGAGGTATAGTAAATCATACAAACTGATCCAAGATAGTCCAATATACAACATGCATATTCCAATCTGAATTGTCCCTGGGAGACTTTAAACTGCAACTGAACTTCTCTGTGTTCTGTAGCAGGAAAGGGGGAAAGGTAATGTATCAGCACTGCAGTACAAATTTCAAATTCCACAATGTGCTGCGGGATCATTGCCCTGGAACACTGAAGATTGGTTAGCTGCTAAAAGTGTAGCATACACAATTAAGACCCTTGGTTTCTTGGAGCAGCTGTGCAATTAGCTGGGGTTCTCTTGGGTCTGTACTTTCTGTGGTTGTCAGTCTGTACCTATTAAAAACTGATACATATCGTGTTATGCAGTTATAATGGGACTGGCAGTCACTACCTTCTGAAGTATATGTTTCTTGAGTTAAGCACAATATTCCCAGATTTTTCACCTGCTCCAAAGCTATTTGTTAAAAGTTTCCAAGTTATTAGTCGACTAATCCTCCAACGTCAAATTCAGTTTTCATCATGCAGACAAGTTGGACTGAATTTTACCAGTCCTCCAACATCGGTGATCATGGCAGGCGGACCCGAAAACTTTATCCAAGGGAGGCCCGCCATGACCCCCGACGCCGGGAAGGCCCCACCACATTGGGAACTCAATTTAAATATTAAGATGAATTAAAATAAATGCTAACTGACTTACCCTGATCCAACGGCCGTCCCCCGCGATATTCTGGCCAGAGGCCGGAACTCCTGCACCGTTGGATCTCCGTTCGGAGATCTGAGGCGTGACACTAGTGGGGAGGGGGAAAGGAGTGAAATTTTCAGGGTGGGGGGAGGAGCAGTGAAAACAGTTTCAATTGACTGAGGGGATGGTGGGAATGGGTTGAAGGGCAAAGATCTGTACGTTGAGGGGTGAAAGGTCGGGACCAGCAAAACATTGTTTTTGGGGGGAGAGGGAAATTGAAACCTGTCTATGTCATTGGGGGGGGGGGGGGGGGGAAGAGGGGCATTGCTAATTTTTTTCATGTGACAATTCACATTGTCACTTTAAAAATTCAAATGTCATCTAAGAGCTTGAAGCCCTTTAAAAATGGTGCCAGCGCCTGCGCGGTAACGCCGGATGCCGTTGCTGGTGACAGAGTGGGGCTGTCCCTTCTACGTCATCGGGGGCAGCCGTTCCACCTCTCCCTTTACATGAGCCCCCGCATGAAATATCACGGGGGCTCAGCAGCGGACAAGTCGCACATGCGCCCCGCCTTCTTTCAAGCTCGGCGAGCTTATAAAATTCAGGCAGCTATGTCCTAATGCTTGGTACATCTGGTGTGGTTGTCACCATCTTAGAAGTTCCAATGGAACATCCCCAAGGAAGCTTTCTGTTCTCTTCTTTTTGGGTTGCGATTTCAGAGGATTTGCAGAGGAAACTCAGTGTGATGACATTTTCTTCCAGACAGTCATGCAACACAACAGTTGGAAGTAGGCTTAACAATGGCATTTAATTGGTTACTATAGAGGGTGGCATTGGAAGAAGGACCAATGATTGATGACCACAAACACTATTGATGCCTATCAACCCAATCGAAAGGACAATGTAACCTAACATGCTGTTGACATGTGACAATCTGTACAGAATAGATTTACTAGAACTTCAACCTATTCCAGCATGAAAATCTCTGGACTTTCCCTCTAGGATGTAGAAAAACTCACCAGGTATTCTACTTCAAAATAACATGATTGATTTTTGAAGCACCTCAATGTAAATTGCTTCATTGCAAAAATAAAATGATAATCTTTTTTAAATAAGTAATTTTTGAAATTCTCTCTGTGTAATACGACTGACCACAGTTGTTGTCAAGTGCAACAATTTTGCTTCGTGTATTACCTGTAAAACTAGTTTGCCTAAGTATCAGTGCCCATGCTACTTTGCTATTTTGTTTGCATTTTGATATAAATTTTTATTTCAAAACATGTTCTCAGCAAAGCCAAATAAACAAGTTGCAGTATCAATGGTGCTTATAGACATTGGGCTGAATTTTCCTGGCCCACTGTTGATGAGTGGGGAGGCAGGAGGGCTGGCAAAATGGCTAGGGAAGTATCGGGAGGGGAGCCCAATGTCTTCTCACTGCTGTGCCATATTCCCAGCGGCGGGAAAGTTGACGGCTTGGCCACCACCAAGTGGTTAACTGAACCACTTAAGTGGCTAATTAAGGGCCACTTCCTACCTTTGAGGGCATTTTCCTGCATCAGGTGGGCCCACTGAAACATGGTGGCCTCCCAGCAGCCTCCCAGCGGCCTCCATTGTGGGGGGCTTCCCTCCTTTATGGGCACTCCATGGCTCATGGAGGGGTCCCCCATTGGCAAAAGCAACCCTCATGGCAACGGCGCTGCTGGTACTCAATGACCAGCTACCCCCCACCCCCGATCAGGGCCTGCCTGCTTGGACCTGGCTGCCCCCAACCACAATTACCCTCCTTTGGGGGTGCCCCACCATTAAGACACCCTCTCCCTGCTGTTGCATCCTCAGTACTGGCCACCACTGGCGGTGGTGCTGCTAAGGCTGCTGAGCTGCCAGCCTCTTAATTGGTCGCCACCGCAATATACCACTCTAGGTCCCACTGCTGGCCAAAGGGAGTCGCCTTGTCCCCCCGCTGGCTTAATTCCAGCAGCGGGAGTAGGGGGCCTAAAGTGGCTAATAATAGGCCACTTAAGGGCTTCAGTTGGCCTCTGGGTGGGAAGGCCGTCGTCAGCCTTTCTCACCTCCCGGCTTAATCGCATTGTGACAGGAAGATGACGAGCCCTTTGCCCCCCACCCCCACCTCTCCTCGCAATTCTTACCCCCCCCTCTCCTCCCCCCCCCTCCTCCCACCGCCTACTAGCCCATCTCAGAGGTCCCGTTAAGTCCAGCCCAATGTGTGCCGGCTCTGCATGAGTAATGAGGAGATGTCAAAGGAGCTGATTGTACACCACCTACAGCTCGGGAAGGGTGGAAATGGTTGACATTATGATTTGCTGCGGGACAATCTCAAGCCCTGTTCCAGTTGTGAATCATGATTATGTTACATGATTGAACTGAGTTGGGGGAGATTTCTCATTTGGACTTATGTTGGTGAGTTTTCACGGAAATTTGGGCATAATTCAATCTTGGCCAAACACAAGCACTGTTGAGTCGATTTTGGCCACAATTTGCTGATTGCAGTCCTGGAGGAAGGCCTTGATGTCAAGAGAAGTGCACTCTGGGTCTTGGCTGATGCTTCTACTCACACTATGAAGATGTCCATTATAAAGCACTTAGATCATCAATGTTATTTCTACAAAAAAAGGAAGAGCAAGCCGTATCTGTTATGCTCCTGGGTGACTGAAGGAAAGACCAACTACTATCTGCTTTCATTGAATAGACACTTCAATAACTGTAGGAATGATAGTGGATGTATAGAAGCATATTGATTTTAGAAGATTGAGGGGTGATTTAATCGAGGTGTTTAAATTGGTCAGAGGTTCAATGCAACACATATGGAGAAACTACTTCCTCTGTTAGGGGAATCCAGAACAGGGAGGCATAATCCTAACGTTCGAGCATGGCCATACAGGAATGTAATCAGGAAGCACTTCATCACAAATAGGATGATGGATAAGACTGTGGATGCTGTGTCAATTGAAACTTTCAAGACTGAGATTGACAGCTTTTTGTTCAGTAAGGGTATCAAGGGAAATGGAGTAAAGGTGGGTAAATGGGATAGAGGTACAAAACAGCAATAATCGAATTTAATGGCAGGACAAGCTCGAGGGGCTGAATGTCCCTTTCCTGTTCCTATGTTTGGCTGTGAATAACCAGAACTGTTGGTAGTATCAGGCACTTGAGCAACTATGGAAGTATCACTGATAATAAATAGCAGATTCAATGTTAGGCAGTGACGATGTTGAGTTGATTATCAGAGACATGGGTGGAAGCTGCAGAATACCTTAATTTGATGATCATTCAAATGACTTATTATCAAAGCAATAAATTTCTGAATCAAAAATTTTTGCATTTCACTAACATCTTCACAATAGAAAATTAGTGGAAATGAGTATGTTGCCTGTAGTGCTATGGTATAAATCACGAAACTTTGAATGCAGACTGAAATTTTGAAATCTTAACAATGTGCCCTAAGCAGGTCGCCTTCAGACAATGATAATGTTAATGCATCTCAATGATTTCTGCTTCTGCCTATAATTAATATAATTTGTCTATAATTCCAACAAAGAGTAAGAGAACAACAACACTGTCAACTACAGTCATGGCTATAACATCATGGTATACACAATCACATTTATAATATACTTAATTAAAGGTATTTGCACGCAATTGGTTTTAAAAGAAAAAATTTTTGACAAATGAGGAGGAAATGTCAGTTTCTGCTCTATGGATACATTTTTCACTAAAGAAAGCCAATACTTAAACATATTTCCCTCCTTGTGTCTGCGCTGCATAAAATCTCTTCAAACCTAGAATATTAAGTCTAATAAAATAAACCAGCAGCTGTGAAGCAAATAATGCTAATACTGTTTTTATACTTTGGCAAAGAAGTTGTAATTTATTTTTACACGTCTTTGCATTTTCTGAAGACAACTAAAGAGATATTTGGGCCACCAAGGCTAACTTTAGAATTAGCTTTTTCTCTGGGTCACATATCAAATGGCCAGTGTAAATACATCCTGGGCTTGGTTTTCAAAAAAAAAACATTGATTTATGGTAAATGCCAGGAAAACTGACATTTATAAAACCCTAATGCAAACGGCAAATTCAACCCAGCTGATCAAACTAATTCTGACTCACTTGTGTTTCGGAATTGGATTCAGCAATCATAGCTGGCTCATAATTTATCTAACTAAATGAGTTAGTTCTAATACAGGAATATAAAAATGGGAGCAGAAGTAGACCAATGCTGGTATTTTACCTGTTCAAAACAGACGACGATGGAGGTGGGGAGGACGTAAGATAGCAGGAGATGACATCAGGTTGGGCCCTGGTTCGTAATGTCGGAACACGATTTTACCGACGGCGGACAGCGAGCTGAGTCGGCATCTGCTCGCCATCTGCAAACAAGCAATTAAAGGTCAATTAAGATAGCTGAGGAGGCAATTGAGACCGATTTAATGTGCATCTCAGAATTTTACAAGCCGTGGATAGGCCACCAGGGGGTTCCGATACTCAGCAGCATTTAAAGGGCAGCATTGGGGTGGCAGCTGTAGGAGGTCTGCTGCACTCAGCAAACTTCACTGAGGCACAAAAGGAGAAGGGCATACATTTGTATTGGCTTGAGGCCCCCTTGAGCAGTTAGTCTGCCTGGCAGTGGTCTCATTGGAGAGGGGCCTAATGAGGGGAAGGACTGGGTGGACTTCCTGCAATGACAGGAAAGATCACCTGTTGTGTTTGATTGATCTGTGCTTTGCTTGTAAGACTACTCACTATGCTGTCAGTCAACCCTGAGGGGGCATGGTTCCAAAAGTGAAACAAAGACAGATCCAAGCCTACACACACAGAAATTGTGAGTTTACTTTCTTCATATTTTGGGTATGAAACATAGCATCTGGCACTGCAGATGACAAGTAATTTAAATTTACCAACCACAGCACCTTTCCGTGGAACAGATCGATTTCTGGGTTTAAAACCTACTTGCTCGCTATGGATATGGACAGTACGGATGAAGCAGCAACCTGCAAGAAGATGATACTTGTTCATTGCCTCGAGCATAGGGCCAGCATATATTCGAGCAGCCAGCAGATGATATGTCTATGTTCAATAAGGCGGTAAGTGCTCTTGAGAAATACTTTGGCCCAAAGAAAAGTGTGATGATTGAACAACACATGTTCTGCCAGAGATGGCAGGGAAATGGCGAGCCTATAAAACAATTTGTGGTAGTGGTGCGTCAGTTGGCTTCTACGTGCACATTTGGCACACTAACGAATGAACTAATCCGTGACCAACTAATTGAAAAAACTTCAATCCCATGCCTATTCATGGAGGATGATGACTTTGGAAAAGGCCACAACCTTGGCCGTCTAAATTGAATCTGCCATGTTAGATTCAAAGATGTTACACAAAAGTACACCCACATGCTCAGGGTCAAAGACACAGCTTGCCCAATCAGCTCAAGTGTAAAGGATACGGACAAAGAGACCTCAGCAGGCTCATCAACACCTGCCCTATCATGGTCAGGCTCCCTCACCAATGTGCCCATGGATTCAAATACCATGTCCGGCATGAGGGAAAAAGTGAAACTCATGCTCAAAGATAAATCATTTCACAAAGGTATGCAGGTTGTCGAAGAAGAAGACTTCATCAGTTCGGCACATGGAGGTACCTAACCTTGAGAGCAAAATATGGTACATGTATACTATTGGAGACAGCCCAGGGGCATGCGGGGGTCACTTCAAGGTTTGCACAGTCGCAATTGCGGGCAGTTCAGTGTCACTCCTCAGTGGCGTGGGCACAAAGGTATCCATATTGAGCGAAGACCTCTACTCTCATTATTTTTTGCAACTTTCTCCTCTTCCGACAGACACTTTCGAGCTTACAATGACTCGATTATCCCAGTCTTTGGAATGATCACAGTTCAGTGTGCTACAAAAATATCAATTATTCTAGTTCATATTTTATATGGCCAAAGACAGCAGCCTGATGTGGGTAAACCTGTTCGATAAGCTTGGCTTCAAACTTGCAGATCCCACCGGAGCACATATTAATGTCATCGATTATACAGACAATGCACAACAATATCCTTCCTTGTTTGCCGGATTTGAGGCAATTAAGGGGTACTGTCATGCTCCTTGCATGACACATCAATGCCGCCTGTTTTGCAAAACTTGAGACAGTTGCCATTTACAATCCACCCCGAAATGTCACAGGAGCTGAAGTGACTGGAAGCAGATGGTATTATTGAGCAAATCAACTCATCCCCATGGATATCGAACCTAGTCATTACACAACACGAAAATGGAGAACTTAGATCATGCGTTGACCTAAATTCAGTCAACAAAGCAATTACTCCTGACAAGTACCCACTCCCTATGGTCCAAGAAATATTGTCATCATTTCATGACTCCACAGGCTTCATTAAGCTCGACATGCGACAGAGCTATCTTCAGATACCATTAGTGGAGTGAAGTCAACATCTTAGTCTTTGTTACGCATGACGCCATGTTTCAATACCACAGAATGCTCTGTGGACTAAGTTCAGCATCTATTGTGTTGCAGAAGATTGTCTCTTCAGTCTTGTCAGACATCAAGGGGCTGTTCAACCTTCTCAATTACATTGTCGTCCATGGAAGGGACAAATCAAAACATGATTAGGGGTTATCTGCAGTGCTCGTAATTTGACACTTAGCAAGGAAAAATGCACATTCGCGGTAATCGAAATTGACTTGCTTGGGTCAAAAGTGACAGCAGGTGGAGTAAAGCATACATATGACAACATCAAAGCCATTCATGCACTTTGTCTAACATGAAAGAGTTGGCATCATTCCTCAGCACTACCAACTGTTATCACAAATTCGTGCCCTAGTACGCGGAGATCCAGAACCTCTTCGAAAGCTACTGCACAAGGATACACCATGGCAATGGACAATTGCACAGCAAACAGCATTTGACATGTTAAAGGCGAAGATACCATCTCTGCTAGTCCTCACGCATTTCAATCCATATTTAGAAATGTACATCACAACAGACTCATCAAGAGATGCAATAGAAGCTGTACTCTCATAGTACATTGCAGGGAGTGAACGACCAATTGCGGATACATCACACCCATTGTCGGAAACTGAACGCAAATACTCCACTGGAGAGCAGGAAGCACTAGCCTGCATCTACGCTTGTAATTATTGACACATGTATCTCTATGGTAGGAAGTTCACTCTCCGCACCAATCACCAAGTGCTGACGACATTGTTAGCCACGTCAGGATCGGGTCATTGGCCTCTCCACATCTACCGATGGTCAGATTGGCTTCATCAGTACAACTTTGAAGTCAAGTATCTTTCAGGTTCACCCAACTGAATAGCGAACATGCTTAATCACATGGCTATCGCAGACGGCACTAGCGATAGCGAAGCGACTTGCGACATCGAAGACTATGTAGTCACGGTGATTTTGCTCGCAACTGTTAATCTTGTGATGCAAGTGGTGTTGAAGGCAGAGTCGGCAGCAGACAGTATACTGCAGAAAGTAAACCAGTACCTAAAAATTGACTGGCGTCACGAAATAGAGGAAGAACTGGTCCCGTACTACAACAAGCTCGCATTGTTTGATGACAACTGTATCGTATGTGGAACTCGAGCGGTTATCCCGAAAGCGCTACAGTAATGGCTGTTTCATCTTGCCCATGAAGGACATCTGGATGTTATTAAGATGAAACAACGATCCCATGAAACACTCTGATGGCCAGCAATAGATCGTCACATAGACGAATTCATCAGAAACTGCGTAGCATGTACAGTCAGTGAAAAATCTGTTAAACAGTGTCCCATACCTCCACAACAAACTCCATGGCCAACAAAACCATGGCAACAACTCCAAGTAGATATTTTTGGAGAAGTCCATGCAGCCCCTGGCAAACAATGTTTTTTCTTGTTGTTCATGATCTACAGAGCAAGTGGCCAGAAATCGCCACAACAAATTCCATAACCATTACTTCAGTCATTGACATTCTAGACAAGTTGTTTGCAAAGTGGGGTTTGCTGGAGACTATCACTATGGACAACGGACTGCAGTTTGTTTCCAGTCAGTTCAAGGAATTCCTAACAAGCTTCGGAATTTACCACCATCTGATATCGCAATACAACCTGCAATCAAATGGTAGCATCAAAAGTTTCAACAGGGTGATCAAGGACAGCTTGAGAGCTAGCATGTCAGAGGGGAAACGTTTGAACAATCCATTCATATTCTGCCTCGCATATGTCAATCCACTCCACAGTCTCTGACCAGAAAGACACTGGCCGAGCTTATGATTGGTCACAACATTCAAACGCTGCTGATTATTCTTCAGCTAATTTCTGAGTGAAAGCAGAAGTAATCGCAAAGCTACAGGGCAAAGTAAATGCATTATCTGAGAAGCAAAAATGTGCAAGGAAACCATGAATTGCAGTCAGATTTTGGGTTTGCATCGAATGTCCAAATTGCAACCACAGGCACACATCATCTCTATTGCAACGTAAGCAGACTTAAGCAGATCAAGTGGATGCTTGGTACCAATGCTTATCTCTTGGATGACAACACCAAGTGGAATGCGAGAAGCTTGATTGCGAGCAGACCTGGAGATTTCTACGATCATGACTATGAGGATACATTTCCTTTTCTGATTAGCGATCATGATGTTGATCATCCACCTCATCAAGATGATCACACTGAACCACAACCACATCTTCATTGATCTCAGTGCCATTATAGGTGACCTCCATATCTCGCAGATTATTTGTGTCCTAAGAAGAATAAATGGACTCTATGAAATGACTTAACACATATATCTGGTTGATGCTTATGAAGGTTAAATTCAAAATAAGCTCCTTAGTCTACACGGGGGAAAATTATGTTGTGTTTGATTGCTCAGTGATTGATTGCTCTGTGCTGTGTTTGTAAAACTGCTTACTATGCTGTCAGTCAACCCTAAGGGGCGCGGTTCCAAACGTGGAACTAAGACAGATCCGGGCAGACATCTGAATAAAGCCTAAACACACACAGAAATCGTGGAGTCTAGTTTCTTCCTGCTTGGGCTAGGAAACATAACATCACCCCCTTAAAGAACACTGTCTAGGTGGCATGGGGATCATGCATTCCAAAGGAGGTTCCTCCAGTGAGGAGGAGAACCTCAGAGGGAGGGAGGGGCGGGCAAATGGAAACGGACATCAGCGACTTGCTGGCTACCTGCAGGGGCAGCTTTATGATGGGGAAGCAACAGAAGGCTGCAAAGGGGACAGGGCACAGAGATTGGTGCAGAGACAAGGGTACCCAGTAGCCAGGGTGTACAGACAGCAGATGAGCTACCTCCACATGTCAAAGTGACAGTGTCCCCGAAGACCGCGCCTACCCTGAGAAGCTGTGACCGATCTGTTCATCATGGTAGCGGAGGAGGTGAGCACCAATTGCATTGGCAGGCATCCAATGCTGGAGGCTCTCAAGGTCACTGTGGCCCTGAATTTCTACGCCTCAGGCTCATTCCAGGGTACCACTAGAGACATATGTGGCTCTCCAAATCAGATGCACACCACTGTATCAAGGTTCTGACAGATGCCCTCTTCAAGAGGGCCAACCATTACATCAAGTTCAGAACGAATGCCAACAGTCAGGCTTAGACCTGGATTCCACCAGGTCCAATGTCTCATTGACTGCATGCATGTGGCCATCAAGTCTGCCGCAGGCCAGCCAGGGGCCCTCATCAGCAGGAAGGGATTTCACTCCCTCAATGTCCAACTTGTCTATGACCACCGCCAGCGGATCTTGCGGGTGTGTGCTTGTTATCCTGGGAACAATCACATTCTCCAGCTTTTCATCACCCCTCCCCCCACCCCCTGCAAGGATGGATACTTTGTGACAAGTATTACCAGTTGAAGAGATGGCTGATACCAGTAGATTGAGGACTGAGCCACACTACAACCAGAGCGAGCAGCAAGCAGACCATCGCTCTTCTGAAGATGCGATTAAGGTGCCTGGACGAAATTGGGTGGTGCTCTTCAGTATACGCCAGCAAGGGTTTCTTGGATAGTGGTGATTCGCTGCACTTTGCACAACCTGGCACTGCAGAGGGACGAGGACCTGGCGGCCGGAGACATAGTCCAGCACGAGGCATCTTCAGATGAGAAGGAGGATGAGGAAGCCGAAGAGGAGCCACAGCATGGTGTCAGGCATGAAGGGCCACTTGGGAGGAGCCAATGGCTAAGTGTAAGGGAAGCTCAGGAAGCACTTACCCTCACTCGTTTCTCCTGATCCTTACCACTTCAGCAATCCAAATAAATAAAGATCCAAATTCCAAGCAGACAAAAGCCACTCACCTCTGCAGGAAGCCCAGACCCCCTTGTCCACTGTTGCTTCTGCAATGTACAGATGATGAGCACACACCCATGGCCATTGCCAGCCAGCCCCGGGTTGAAACTTGTCACTCTTGCACTTCTGGATGGCCACCATCACTGCATTGAGATGGTCATAAGCAACATTAAACATTTATTACACTGACATTTGCACACTGGTGATTAATCACCACTTTAACTACCACCCGTGAAGCCCAAGTGCATCTAAAGTGTTTTCTTAAATCTCTTACGCCTGCTCCTACATAGTGCTCGCCTCTTCGCTGCCAGCTGAGGTGGAGGCAGGCTGCTGGTCTTGCTGCCCCGTGGCCTGGGATGACCTTGACGGCTGTCCTCTGGCTGCCTGAGGCAGGTGCCAGAGACTCCTTTGTTGCCATGGCTTCTTGAGGTGCTGGTGTCACTGGCAGAGGGGTGAGGAGGTAATGCCCAAGTAAGCCCTGAGAGGAGCCCCCACATTCATAAGGCATCCGCTCCTCCTCCCTCATGAGGCACACTTGTACCTCCCTGCTGACCTGAGAAGGACAAGGACTTGGAGGTGACTCCAGACGCCTAGACCCCCTCTTGCCATTGCTCCTTTGCACTAAGGGACGAGGTGACGGCATGCAGGTCTGCACACATCTCCAGCAGCCACTGACTGGTCTGCTGGATGTGCGGCTCCAGGAGAGTCGCCAATCTCTCGATGGAGGTGGCTACGTGCTCGGACGAGAGGGAGATCGCAGCACTCATGGCCCGGATGGACTCCTCCACTGTCCGAGTCAGGATGAGCATACCCTCTGGAAACTGCACCAGATCTTCACACGCCTCACACTGAACGTCCAGCATCTGCCACCTTACAGATGACTCCAGAGGTACATCATCAACTTGGGTCTCAGCATGGCCTGGCCTCTCACGGTCCTCCAAGACTCAGAGACCTCAGCTGTCACAGCCTCTGATAGCTTACACAGCGTTTGTGTGGTGCTCTTTCCAGCTTGTGATCCCGGATCTATTAGCACACATACCCACCGAGGTGGCAGTAACTGAGCTGGTGGATGGTGTGGCGCAAGGCTGTGACTGCTGCACCCTCTGAGTTCCCCTCCTTCTCCTCAGAGATGGACGGATGTCGCCGGAGATGTCACCTGTCTGGTGCTGCAACTGACCTGCATGAGAAAACAGAATGACAAGAGCCCCCATAATCGGCTGCAGCTCAAATACATATCTGTAACTTGGAAAGTACTACCTCAGACTCACATGATACTTCCCCCGTGCCCATTTCCAAGGTGAGTTGGCCTCACCGTCAGCAATGGAGCGGTCACCTGGTATCATTCCAGCTCTAGTGCCTTCGCCTCCATTGGGATCATTTTCATGAGGAGTGGGATGCTGCCACTTATCCGTGCCCTCTCCCTTGTATTCTGTGCCCTCTTCTCCTGTGGGGACACGTGAGAATGGTGTCAGTGGCTGGACTACAGCAAACACAACACCTAAGCGCTTTCCACTCGTGCTGCAGCTTCTGTAACCAGTGGTTTGCATATGTTACTCAGCTGCTCAGGAGCGACCTTGCATGGGTCAGCAGTGCAAGGCTTGTGCCTCCTGATAGAGCACAGTCATTCCTTCCATATGGTGGGCTCTACCTCCCCAGTACCACACCACCACACTTACCCACTTGCTGGTCCCCCAAAGGAGAATGAAGTTTGGCACTTACCCTGACAGAGTGAAGAAGGTTTTTGACCCACTTATGGCACTGGATCCAGGTTGTTTGGCAACCACAAGACTGCTGACCTCTTCTGCACCCTCCATCGGTGGGGTGGTCTCCTCCTCCAGTCCCTAAGAAAAAGGACCTCCCATCTTGCCTGAATAGCCTGAAGGAGGACATGCAGGGAGTCATCACTAAACCATGGGGCCACCCAGGTTCTTGCTTACGCCATGCCCTCAAGTGGGTTGCATAGGCTTTTTGGTTGGCTTGATTGGTTTCAGGCAGAAAGGTTTCCTTGTGGTGAGGCAAAGTTGCCAGCAGGCAGATGACAGGGTGGTCACAGGCAGCTGAAGGGGTGGTCACAGTTAGATGATGGGGTGGTCAAAGGCAGATGATGGGGTGGTCACAGTTAGATGATGGGGTGGTCACAGGCAGATGATGAGGTGGTCACAGGCAGATGATGGGGTGGTCACAGGCAGATGATGGGGTGGTCACAGGCAGATGATGGGGTGGTCACAGGCAGATGACAGGGTGGTCACAGGCAGCTGAAGGGGTGGTCACAGTTAGATGATGGAGTGGTCACAGGCAGATGATGGGGTGGTCACAGGCAGATGAGGGCATGATCACAGGCAGATGAGGGGTGTTTAGTGAATGCTGAGAGTTTAATGCAGATGAGGGCTTCTATAAGATTCAGTCTTCCTCCTTGAGACATCTGCATTCAGGCATCAGCCCTTTAAACATGCCGCCAGCACTTCTTCCAGATCACGGGATGCGCAGCTGTTGCTTTACCTCCCATCCCTAGTTGTGAATTTGTCAGCGACCCTGCCTGCTAGCCGTTAATTAGCGGAGCAGAGGTTGGAGCGGGAGGGCCTTCGCCTGCTTCACTGTCCAATAAGATCATCGCTAATCTTCAACCTCAATTCTCCCTCGCCCAATTTCCATATCCCTTGATTCCTTGAATGCCCCAAAATCTAATGATCACAGTCCTGACTATTATCAATGACTGAGTATCCAAAGCCCTGTGTTTTGGAGAATTATTGAAAAGTCATTATCATGTCTAAAGTTAACCTTATTATGACTTGAGTTGGGGGAAGATGGTTGTGGATCCATTTATGAATAGTTTCCAGAGTTCGCTGCAAAATAGCAAGTGTAATTTTTACATTTAAAAAGGGAGGTGGAGTAGGGAATAGCCATTCTTTGTAAATTTCACATTGCTAAAGGGAAAATTGTTTAAAACTATGCTGAAGGAGAATAAGGGACTGCCATGAGTGGCATAAATTAATGAGAGGCATTAAGAGCAGGAGGTTGTGTCTGACAAGTGTATTTGATGGCCTTTTGGATCATTTATCTGGATTTTCTTTAAAAAGTGTTTGCCATTTTCTCAAATAAAAGATATACTATACAATAGAAAGAAATGGAATTGTATATAAGAATGGCTAGCTTAAATAAATCAACAAGTAATGAAACAAGAAAAGACATCCAGCTAGAATTACTTAGTAACTCACTAACATCTGGGGGTTTGTGCCAAAATTGAGAGAGCTATCCCACTGTCTAGTCAAGGAATAGCTTGACATAGTCATACTCACGGAATCATACCTTACAAACAATGTCCTTGACACCACCATCACCATCCCTGGGTATGTCTTGTCCCACCAGCAGGACAGAACTACCAGAGGAGGCAGCACAATGGTATACTGGGATGGAGTTGCCCTGGGAGTCCGCACCATTGACTCTGGACCCCTTGAAGTCTCATGGTATCAGGTCAAACAGGGGCAAGAAAACCTCCTGCTGATTACCACCTACCGTTCCCCCTCAGTTGATGAATCAGTGCTTCTCCATGTTGAATACCAACTGGAAGAAGGGTGGTCAGGGCACAGAATGCACTCTGGGTGCAGGACTTCAACATCCATCACCAAGAGTGGCTCGGTAGCACCACTACTGACCAAGCTGGCCGAGTCCTAAAGGACATAACTGCTAGACTGGGTCTGCAGCAGATAGTAAGGGAACCAACAAGAGGGAAAAACCTACTTGACCACATCCTCAACAAACTGCCTGTCACAGATGCATCTGTGTGTGACAGTATTGGTAGGAGTGACCACCACACAATCATTGTGAAAACGAAATCCCGTCTTCACAATGTAGATACCCACCACTGTGCTAAATGGCATAGATTTCAAACAGATCTAGCAACTTAAAACTGGGGATCCCTGAGATGCTGTGAGCCATCAGTAGCAGCAGAAGAATTGTATTCAACCACAATCTGTAACATCAAGGCCCGGCATATCCCCCATCAAGCCGGGGGACTGACCCTGGTTCAACCAAGAGTGCAGGAAGACATGCCAGGAGCAGCACCCAGGCATAGCTCAAAATGAGGTGTCAGTCTGGTGAAGCTACAACACAGGGTTACTTGCATGCCAAACAGCGGAAGCAGCATGCAATAGACAGAGCTAAGCAATGTTATATCCAACGGATCAGATCTAAGCTCTGCAGTCCTGCCACACCCAGTCATGAATGGTGATGGACATTAAACAACTAATAGGAAGAGGAGGCTCCACAAATATCCCCAACCTCAACGATGGGGGAGCCCATCACATCAGTGCAAAAGATAAGGCTGAAGTGCATCGATCTTCAGCTAGAAGTGCCGAGTGGATGGTCCATCTCGGCCTCCTCCTCAGGTCCCCAGCATCACAGATTTCAATCTTCAGCCAAATTGATTTGCTCCATGTGATATCAAGAAATGGCTGAAGCACTGGATACTGCAAAGGCTATAGCCCCTGACAACATTCTGACAATAGTACTGAAGACTTGTGTTCCAGAATTAGCCACACCCCTAGCCAAGCTGTTCCAGGACAGCTACAACACTGGCATCTATTCGGCAATGTGGAAAATTGCCCAAGTATGTCCTGTACACATAAAGCAGGACAAATCCAAGTGATGGGAGCCGTTGTCGACAGTGCTATCAAGTGGCACTTGCTTAGCAATAACCTGCTCACTGAAACTCAGTTTGGGTTCCGCCAGACCCACTCAGCTCCTAACCGCATTGCAGCCTTTGTCCAAACATGGACAATAGAGCTGAACTCCAGAGGTGAGGTGAGAGTGACTGTCCTTGATATCAAGGCAGCATTTGACTGAGTATGGCATCAAGGAGCCCTGGCAAAACTGAAGTCAATGGGAATCGGTGGATAACTTTCCACTGATTGGAATCATACCCAAAATAAAGGAAGATGGTTGTGGTTTCTGGAAGTCAATAATCTCAGTTCCAGGATATCACTGCAGGAGTTCCTCAGGGTAATGTCCTAGGCCCAACCATCTTCAGCTGCTTCATCAATGACCTTCCCTCCATCATAAGGTCAGAAGTGGGGATGTTCACTGATGATTTGAGCAATGTTCAGCACAATTCGTGACGCTTCAGATACTGAAGCAACCTATCTCCAGATGCAGCAAGACCTGGACAACAACCAGGCTTGGCCCGATAAGTGGCAGTAACATTAGTGCCACACAAGTGCCAGGCAATCACCATCACAAACAAGAGAGAATCTAACCATTTCCCCTTGATGTTCAATGGCATTATCATCACTGAATCCGCCACTATCAACATCCTGGGGGTTACCAAAAACTGAACTGGACCAGCCACATAAATGCTGTGGCTACAAGAGCAGGTCAGATGCTAGGAATTGTGCAGCGAGTAACTCACCTCCTGACTCCCCAGTACCTGTCCACCATCTATAAGGCACAAGTCAGGAGTGTGATGGAATACTGTCCACTTGTCTGGATGGGTGCAGCTCCAACAACACTTAAGAAGTTTGACACCATCCAGGACAAAGCAGTCTGTTTGATTGGCATCCCATCCACCACCTTCAGCATTCACACCCTTCACCACCGACACACAGTGGCAGCAGTGTGTACCATCTACAAGATGCATTGCAAGGCTCCTTGGACAGCACCTTCCAAGCCCATGATCTCTACCACCTAGAAGGACAAGGGCAGCAGATGCATGGGAACACCATCACCTGCAAGTTCCCCTCCCAGCCACACACCATCCTGACTTGGAACTATATCGCCGCTCCTTCACTGTCGCTGGGTCAAAATCCTGGATCTCCAATCCGAGCAGCACTGTGGGTGTACCTACATCCCAAGGACTGCAGTGGTTTAAGAAAGCAGCTCATCACCACCTTCTCAGGGGCAATAAGGGATGGGCAATAAATGCTGGTCTAGCCAGAAATACCCATATCCCTTGAATGAATTTTTTAAAAATCAGCTGTTAATGGTATGAACCACAGTGTTCAGTATTGGAATGACTGCTGCTTATCATTTTTTTTTAATGACTTACTGTCTATAGTCAATTCTAAAGTTTCTAAGTTTGCAGCGGACACCAAAATGGGAGCAGTAGAAAATGGCAAAAAAAAATGGGGTTGAGATTCTGCTATCAGCCCAATTCAGGTGGAATCAGCCGCAAAAGATTTCAGAATTCAAAATGCAAATGAGTTATGGCCAAAACCACTTTTCCACAATTTTTTTTCCGTTAGTTTAAAACTCACTTTGCCTGAGTCAGACCACTCCCTCAAAAGTGGCCACACCCCCAAGGTCAAAACATTGGGGGTGGCAAATTTCCACTCATTGTACCCATTCAGGAGGGGTCACCAAATTGTGCTACTATTACAAACTTATGCATTAATAATTTTTAAATCAATCAGATCAATGCTCTTAAAGCAGGAACGTTTTGTTCATTACATGGTTGGATTAGTGACTTTTTCTTATCTTTTATGATGGCTAAACAGCTTATTCGATACTCAAGTGAGGACCATTGTGATTGACTATTTTTCTGCCATTCCCAGTTTTAAATTTGTGTTGCACTAAATCTGCCAAAATAAAATTGAGAGTTCCCAGCACATTGAACACATTACCAGAAAAAAATAATGAATTCTTCATCAGGAAAAAGACACACTATGCCTTTTTTAATCAGAAGTCAAAATATTCACATTTCTTCAATAAGGGATGCACTTATGAGATAAAAGGACTAAGATTCCTCAGAATCTTTAGGTTAGCTGCCTGGTTACCTTCTCTATGCTGCTAGTAATGTTTTCTGCTCCTGCAGTGCAGACAGTCCAGTCTAAGCATATGGTACAAATGCTTTGGAAGGTGATCCATTCACAGGTGATTGCATACTCCCTTGGATTAAATCAGGCAAAGTTCCCAGAAACTTGGTCTTCCTCTTTGGAATATTGGACCCTAATACCCACTTGTCAGGAGCTCGCAGCATGCCAAATCTCTGCTCAATACGAACTCCCAAAACTCCTCCTTCTGTTTTACTTTTGCATATGCATTTTCATATTCTGCAACAAAAAAGTCTCATCCTGCGGTCTGGATCATTTTATGTGCAGCTGATAGGACTTACTGTTGGGAAGGGATTAACAGGGGATGGCCTCCCATCCTATGGCTTTCTACTGCTCAACATAAAAAACTTGCTAACAGAATGTAGTCACTATTCTACCTGAATTGTGGAACACCAGTAGCATTCATGGAAGTCAGAGATAGTTGGCCCAACTGTATTTCTGTTAAACGTGTCAGCTATGGCTCAGTTGGTAGCACTCTTACCTCTGAGTTACAAGTGTGTGGGTTCAAATCTCACTCTAAAGACCTGAGCACCAATTCTGGGCTGACACTCCACTGCACTACTGAAGGAGTGCTGCACTGTCAGAGGTGCCGTCTTTCAGATGAGATTTTAAATGGAAAACACGTCTGCCTTCTCAGGTAGACATACAAGGTCCCACGGCACTATTTAAAGAAGAGTGGGGAAGAGTTATCCCTGGTGTACTGGTCAATCTTTACCTCTCAACCAACACCGCTAAAGCAGATTACCTGGTTGTCAGATTGCTGTGCACAAATTGGCAGCCACATTTCCTACATTACAAGAGTGACTACACTTTTAATCGTACTTCAGTTGGTTGTCCTGTGTCCCACTATGGTTCTATGTGCCAGAGAGCACTGAAATACTATCTCTCCTCTCTTAGCAGCTAACATAATTGGCAGATGCTTGAAACCATTCTCTTGCTACTAAAGGCATTTGGCCTTATTTAGGGAGAAGAGCGTAGGGAACAAAGATTTAAAGTCACATGACTGGAGTTCTATTCCACTGTGGACACAAGTGTAGTTGCTTCAAGTAAGAGAACAACAAGAGGAAAAAGATCTAGGGTTCCCTTTCGACCTTCACCTGGTCTTACTGTAACAGGGTTTAATTTTAAACACACCATGTTTTTAGCTCCCCCTTGGTGAATCCTTGTTCACCACTTTCCAATTATAAGGCAAAGAAACCAACACAAACTGGCTTTCTTAGGTTTAAAGATGAAAAGTTGAAATTTATTAAACTTAAACATAACTCTAATATGGTTAACGCCTACGGATACACGATGAGCCCACACTAGCATGCATGCGCGACACACACATGCAAATAGAGACAGAAAAGAGCAGAAGAAAAATAAAGTAGAAAGGTTTGAGGCAATATCTGAAGAGTTGTTGTTACGATTCTTCGAGCTCACTATAAAGTCCTTAATTGTAGATAGATCTTTTCGTTGGGGCCCAGTATTCTTCTTAAACCTTGTTCGCTGTAGGAGACTTTTCTTTCTTGGGGTTCATCTGTCTTCAGTGGATTCAAAGGCTTGTGAGAAAGAGATGGAAGCAGACAGGAGAGAGATCTTCTCAGTCCAGGGGCAAACAGACACTCTGCTTCAAACTCTCTGTGGCCAGTTCAAAAGAAAACCCTGGAACAGCCAGGTAGTCATGTGACCAGCTGGACTAACCAGTCTTGGCCCTTGTGGATTGTATCCTCCTTAGCAGGCCCTGGAATGCGCTTCCTCACCTTCGATGTCTGTTAGTATGTAAATGGTTTTTTTTCAGCTACAGCTGATCTGTTTAATAAGTAATTTCCTCGCTCCAACAACAGTTAAAAATCAATGTTCATGACAAAATTGATGTGCCTCATTCTTGGCAGGTGGGGGCCTAGCATGACACTATTATTTTCAGCCTTTAACATTCCAGCTAAAACTGGATGGAGTGGCTTGTTCCACAACCCCATCTGTATCAATGCAATCCATCTATATGAGCAGCAAGTCATTCCAGCAATGTCAGAACTGGGGGGAAATGGTTTAACTGAGCAGAGGCCAGGTGAACCCATTGACAATTCTGCTGTGCCAATGTTGTTCAGAGAACAAACTTGGCCCTGTGTGTCTTTGTTGCAATACGCTCTAACTTTGCATCATTAATTGTTTCAGTCCCTGTTTCTGCTGATGACAGAAAAGAGAAAGTTTTTAAGCAAAGAAAGTAACACTAGCATTGGTACACATAGTCAGTAATATTTGCTGACCAAAAAGCAAAATAGCCCCACCCTGTTAAGTAGTCCCTCGTTATGGTGCATTAGGATTCAATTTCCTTGAAATCAATACAATATTTTTTGGACTTGAGTTATCTCCTGGGATGATTTTACTACATTGAAGGTGCTATATAAATCCAAGGTGCTGTGTTGTTGTTACTTGTAAAGCACTTTGCAACGTTCTGAGGACATGATAAGTCACCATCATGAAATTAATGAAACTTCACTTTTTCTTGCCTCTGTAGAACTCACTTGCATTGTGACAAATTTACTAAATCAATGATATATTTGTGCTGGAGTGACTGTGGATTACATTGGTTCAGCACGAACTATTCAAAGCTGAGAAACCTTTGAATTAAAGAGAAGGTAAAATTCAATCCCACCAAAAGAAAAATTCATTGCACAAAATAAAATTGTCTTTGAGCCCATGATATATATCAATCTGAACAGCAAGCAGCTGTTTCGAAATGAGTAGAGATTTTGAAATGAGTAGGGTTTCTGCAGTGAACATTGTATTACAAATAAGTCATAAATTCTTTTACACGTCATTAAAAGCTTTTAGCAAAAGGCCAGAGGAGATGTTTACTCCACTAAGGTTGACCTGAGAATGAGGTTTTCCACTGACAATTCAATGACTCAGATGTATTTACATAAAGGTAAATTCAAATGTAGATGGCTTGAATTATGGAACACAAAATCAATAATGGGAATGACAGAAAAGCAGTCAATCAAAATACTCATTTCTTAAGTGTCCAATTCAGAATTGTTCTAACAGTAAGATACGAAAGGTTACCTTGTTAGTCATAGCTAATTTGCTTCTGTGAGGTTATCGAAATTCATTTCTTACCACCCTTAGGTTTACCAAGTAAAGAGTTTCATTCTGTTAAAACAATTGTCTTCAGAAAATGGACAGAAAATTGTCTTCATTCCTCATATAAGCCCCCCAAAACTATAAATGCTTCAGCTCTTTGGAACTGCAAATTGGTCTTTACATAGAATATGCAGCACAGAAACAGGTCACTTGGCCCAATATTTGTGCTGGTGTTTATACTCCATAAGGGTCTGACATATATGAGGGATAGGATAAACTGCCACTTAGAAAGGCACAGATTAATCAGGGATAGTCAGCATGGATTTGTTAGGGAAAGGTCATGTCTTACTAACTTAGTTGAGTTTTTTGAGGAAGTAACAAGGAGGACTGATGAGGGTAGTGCGTTGGATGTGGTTTACACTGATTTTAGTAAGGTATTTGACAAGGTCCCGCATGGCAGACTGGTCAGTAAAATGAAAGCCCATGGGATACAGGGGAAGGTGGCAGGTTGGATCCAGAATTGGCTCAGGGACAGGAAACAAAGGGTAGTAGTTGATGGATGTTTTTGCAAATGGAAAGCTGTTTCCAGTGGCATTCGACAGGGCTCAGTGTTGAGTCCCTTGCTTTTTATGGTATATATTAATGATTTTGACTTAAATGTTGGGAATTGGGAAATTTGCTGATGACACAAAAATTGGCCGTGTAGTTAATAGTGAGAAAAGCCGTGGACTCCAAAATTATATCAATGGTTTGGTTGAGTGGGTGGAAAAGTGGCAAATGGAATTCAATCCAGAGAAGCGTGAGGTATTGCATTTGGGGAGGGCAAATAAAGCGAGGGAATACACAATAAATGGGAGGATATTGAGAGGGGTAGAAGAAGTGAGAGACCTTGGATTGCATGCCCACAGGTCCCTGAAGGTGGCAGGACAGGTGGATAGAGTGATGAAGAAGGCATATGGATTGCTTTCCTTTATTGGCCGAGGTATAGAGTATGAAAGCAGGGATGTGCAGCTGGAACTGTATAAAATATTTGTTAGGCCACAGCTGGAGTATTGCATACAGTTCCGGTCACCACATTACAGAAAGGACATAATTGCTCTGGAGATGGCACAGAGGAGATTTACAAGACTGTTACCAGGGCTTGGAAGTTGCAGCCATGAGGAAAGATTGGATAGTCTAGGGTTGTTTTCCCTGGAACTAAGGAGGCTGAGGGGTGACTTAATTGAGTGGTACAAAATTCTGATGGGCCTAGATAGAGTAGACAGGAAGGATCTTTTTCCCCTGGCAGGGAGGTAAATTACCAGGGGACACAGATTTAAGGTGATTGGTAGAAGGAGTAGAGGGGACATGAGGGGAAACTTTTTCACCCAGAGGGTGGTGGGTGTCTGGAATTCGCTACCAGGAATGGTGCTGGAGGCAGAGACCCTCAATTATTTTGAAAGGTACCTGGACATGTACCTGAAGTGCTGTAACCTGCAAGGCTATGGACCAGGTGCTGGAAGGTGGGATTAGTTTGGGTGGCTAGTTTATTAGGTTGGCGCAGACATGATGGGCTGAATGGCCTCCTTCTGTGCTGTACTTTTTCTATGGTTCTATAGCATAAATGCAATTTATTAAGAATCACTATGTATAACTGATCCCTTCAAATGGATTATATTGACTGAGCATGTGCCTCTCAGTCAAATTCGGAACAAATAAATGTGGTGGCTTCTAGATCCTTACATAGTTCATGCTTATGAAATTTCACTGTTAGACCATCAGAGGTTTATCAAAAGTGATGCTGGTATTGTTTATGTACTTGAGAACTCTAACCTAGATGACAATTGTGTGCAGCTTCTTGCATCTGTTTTATCTCAAGATGAACCAGATTCCAATCTCAGCAACACAGAATTAACCCTGTGAACTGTCTTTCAAATAGTGAGTTAGACTCTTCCATTGATTTACAGCAATCCTTGTTGCAAAACCAGTTTTAGACACATGTATGTTACCCTCATATCTGGCTTAATTGACGGAAAATCATAAGAAGTTTCTCCCAGTTTGTCTGGGGTAGAGAAGAACATTGACATGACAGTTCAATAATTTGACTAATAAAAAAATTCCTAATAAACAGGGAAGAATTCTGTACAAGCAAGAAGGGAGTTGTCTTCCTTCTTCCTACCAAAAGTACTTCATGCAAGACAATCGTCAATATTGTCTCCCTGATAGTCTCTAGGGCCTCCATATCCTTCAGTACTATTCACAAAGTAACAATGGCATCTCATTTTTAGATTTCTCTACAATTTTCCTCATATAGTTCACAAATATATAACTAGCAGTTCCTTTCAATCAGGGCCCTTCTTTCAATCGTCAAGACCTGATTTCACCTCTACTATTCACAGTTAGCTAATATAGCCCTGCAAATCTCTGGCGAGGGTGGCAGCGTGGGTGCTTCCTGGATTAAGTGCCAGGATGTAGCAATCCATGGCCATTGTACAGCTAGTGGGATCAAGGGATGCGGGTGTTCAGCACCATAGGATTGTATTTGTGGGTTCTCCCCCCCAGCCTAACTGATCCGGGTTTGATCCAAACTCCAAAGGACAATCTGCCTCCCCCATGTAGCCTCGTTGCAATGGGTGCCACATCAAACCCTTCCCCAAAATATATTCTGCATCTTTCATCTTCATGGGTGCAGCCCTGAACCCAGTCTGGACCACCAGTTCGGTTCCACTTCCATTTCAGCTCCTTTCGGGCTATGCACTTGTTGATATAAGGTGTACCAGTGCTGATTGTACACGGGATTTCAACTGATGGCCATGAAATCAGAATTAGAGAGTACTTGCACCCCATACAATGATGACCTTGTAGACACAGGCTCTGACTTAACAAGGTCATCCTGGAAACATTGGTGACATAGAAGGATCCTTGTTAAGTTTGCAGCCACTCAGGTAATTGGAATAATTGAGGTAACAGTTTACCAAAGGGGCCATGGATTTTCAGGACATATTCCTCAGTCCCTATCAATAACAGATCTTCTTAAAGTCTGCAAGACTTACTAACTTGGAAAACCTTAAAAGATGTTTATCATTTTCCTGGCAATGCTGGCAGATGTAGAAGGAAGGCAAATTGATGCAGGGGCACACCGAGAGTGGCGCAAACAGTTTCGATCTTCTTACTTAAGTAGGGATACACTTACACTGGAGGCAGTACAGAGAAGGTTCATTAGGTTGATTCTGGGGATGAAAGGGTTGCCTTATGAGGAAAGATTGAGCAGGTTGGGCCTATACTCATTGGAGTTTAGAAGAAAGAGAGGTGATCTAATTGAAACGTATAAGATTCTGAGGGGATTGATAGGATAGATGCTGAGAGAATGTTTCCCCTCATGGGGGAATCTAGAACTAGGGGCCACTGTTTCAAAGTAAGGGATCTCCCATTTAAGATAGAAATAAGAAGGAATTTTTTCTCTCGGAGGGTCATTAATCCTTGGAATTCTCTACCCCAGAAACAGTGGAGGCTGAGTCGTTGAATATATTCAAGTCTGAGTTAGACAGATTTTTGACTGACAAAGGAGTCAAGGATTATGGGGGCTGGCAGGAAAGTGGAGTTAAGACCACAATCAGATCAGCCATGATTTTATTGAATGGCAAAGTAGGCTCAAGAGACTGAATGGCCTGCCCCTGCTCCTATCTCTTATGACCTTATTCACGGTAAAAGATTAAGAAACAAGTCTGGAGCTAACTGTTGACCAGTCAATAAAAGATGCACATGGAATGTGAGGTGTTCACTTTGTATAAATATGACAATAGTAGAAAACAAGGAGTACTAAATAAGATATTAGTACATCTGCCCTCAGAGTACTGTGCCCAGTTTTGATCCTACAACATAGTGTTTGACATCAAATTTCTGCAGAAGGTGTAATGGAGGAAAACAAGAATGAAACCTATATAATAAGGGTTCTTATAGTTAAGATTATAAGCTGTGAAAGTTAGGGCTATTTATTTTAGAGAATCAAAGGTTTGGTAGTTTTTAAAATGACAAAGGGTTTGGTCTCACTCAGGTTGGATGGATTATATGATATGGATAGGGAATGACAGCAACAGACTGCATGCATATAAAATATGAAGCATAAAGTTTGGTTGGATGCCAAGAAATATTTACTTCCACAGAGAATCAATGCCTTCTGGAACAGACTATTTGAACATGTGGTGGGTGTGGATTCTCTGCAGTCCTTTAATAGAGAACTTGAAAGGGGACATTCCCAGTTTTAAAGGGAAACCTGCTATTTAGCTTTAATTGTGAGTTATGGGCTTTCTCAAGGTTTTCTTGATTGTCTTAAGGAATCAGAGAGGAATTTCCAATATTTTTTCCTGAATTGGATGCAGTATTTTGTTTAGATTACTTGACTGCACTGGGAAGATTGGTGGGGGATTGGATGTGGTCAATATTGTACATTGTGGCATCATGTCTGGTGAGGTAACTTTGATTGTCTTTTCCCATCTTTTTTTGCATGTTTATATAACATGTGTGGGCAATACATACAGCATGTCACAGAGACATTAGCTTACAACAGAAAAACTTGCATTAGACCCAGTCCAAAGATTGTAGCTTCTTCACATTCTTAATAGGTTGGTTGAAATTGTCTGTGGCATAGAAAAGTTTATGGCATGCTGAGTGCTTAATACAAAGAACTTCAAACACATCATGCTCTGGGGCTAACGTCAGTGTTGCAGAAGTTCTTTGGAATGGTCAGCCATAACAACAATGAGTAGCAATGTTCAGATTCTGTTTTTACCCTTTATATGTGCTATTTTGACCTTTGGTGGGCACATTTCATTGGCCGGGACTAATTTCTTACTTAGTTGCATGGCATCATCTTGGCAGTAGATTTTATTTTTAGTAGTATTTATTATTTATTTCCACAAGATCCTTCTTTTATTTGCTCTAAGTTCTGCATGTATTCTACAATAGAGCATGGCTACCCAACCTGAACCCGACCAGACCCGACGACATGTGTCGGGTTTGGGTCAGGTCGGGTCTCTCTTCCGGGTCCGGCATTCGGGCACGGGTCAGGTCAGGCCAGGTCAGACACAGTGCTGCTTTTTGCTCAGGGAGGGAAAGGGAAGTAAGCTTCAAAATTTGAACAGCCGGGTCGTCAAGGCAGGAAACGTGTATCCGGACTCCGCACTAGTCTCACTCCATCTGCACGATTCTGCAGGAATAGCCTGCTGCCGGAACGGAGGATCACAACATTTGGATAAGGTAGAGCAAAACCTCATTGATATAATTAACTTAATTCCGGTAGTCGGGTCAGGTCGGGTCGGGTCAGGTTTGGTTGGGTCGGGCATGGGAAAAAACCAAAGGACTAGGGCCCAGGTCAGGTTCGGGTTGGATGTGGTTGGGTCGGGCCTGGGTCAGGTTTCAATTGCATACCCAAGCAGGCCTTTATTCTACAACATGTCTCTCTGTAGTTCATCCTGTATAATTGCTAAAGAAACTGGAAATGCCTTCAAAGAGCATCCTAGTCAAGAAGAGCCATGGGTCTGTTTTCTCCCTATCAAAATATTTTGCACTCCACTTAGGGCTTTGGGCCCTGATGGAAAAAAGTTTGCAAGTCAATCTTTCAAATTCCTTAGAATGTGAGTGTTCTTCTTAATTTTCCCCCTACTTGCATATTGCATTCAACTTTAGATATAATTCAACATCAATTCAGCCAGACTGATTGAACTTGAATTGCGTAGTCTGAATTTTAAAATGGAAAAAGTCTCAGTTGCATTCCACAATCCAGACAGACAGAAATCAGTCATAGCTGCTCTACTAAAGAAAATCTGGAATTAAATATCTATTTCCCTCAGTATTCCAAGGATTGGGATTTCCGTGAAGAGTCCAAACTGGAACTTCTTTGCAAGAGCACTAAAAACAATCACAATTTTGCTTAAACTCCCAATGGAAGAACTTCACACTGAGTTAAGATAAGAATTTCCTGTATCTGCAGCTTCCCTTCCTAATTTTTCAACTGGATTTAGCCAAAATCTACAAAAACGCTTCCAACTAAGTGACCGTGATAATCCCCAAGCATCCAGTCCAATCCAAGTTAGGATTGCTGTTGCCACTTTTACTTGAAGTTAAACAAATGTTTGATACAGTTGGGGGAGTGTATCCTTTAGAAATGCAAGTTGTTGTTTATAAATCAATTATATTTGATGTATGACATTCCCAGTGAGAAACTAAATTCAATTAATAACCTCAGAGACTTCTTTCGGAACAATATTGTTACTTTAATACAATATCTAAGGGATATGATACTCTCAACTCCCATTGATCATTTTTTTTATCTAATTCACAATTATACAAGGCCCACATTACAACAGAAACTGCATTTCAAAAGTACTTTGGGATGTTCTGAAGCTGTGAAAGGCATTATGTAAATGTAAGTCATAATTTTTACTGTTGCCTCTTTGGTGAAAATCCTGTGCTTCAATGTTCTACATACCTAGCAGTTCTGATTTCTGACTCTGAGACACGGAATATGCCTGACCCTATGAGTAACTTTGGGTGAGAAATTAGTCTAGAGGCTGAAATCAGTGTGAAGTGGACAGCTGAATGCGGGCCCAAAGACTAACTGAATCAAATTCAAGGCTCGTTGAAAACAGCTGGGGCCTTTGCAAAATTGGTCAGCTCAGACGTCAAACTGGCTTGCATATAGTTCCTGGGAGGAGGGGGAGAAGAGAATGAGAGGGATGGGTGGGGGGCAGGTGGGCAGGGTGGTTGTTAGGGTATCATGTTGGCATCAGCCTGCCATACTGTTGTGGACCAGGAGAACTGCTCTTGCTGCTCTTCACTCCACATTTAAGTAAGTATATGTGTAAAAAAAGACTTACCTTTCCATATGTGGCCTCCAGCAGTTCCTTTGAAAACTGTAAGTTAGGCCACAGCGAACCCAGAAAAAATGGCAAATTTGGCAGTAAAGTGCTAAAATAGGTGTTAGGATTCAGGTTAGAATATTCATGGGGCCTAATGTCTGTTGCGAGAGGGTGCCATGGACACTCAGAAGTCATTGACTGCCAAATTCATCCCCAAGCACACTCACTTAGAACTCAGAAATTGGATGCCATACAGGCAAATTTCTTCACCTTTATGTCATTTTCTTTGTGCATTAACTTGAAGATTGCTGTTCTATATGAAATCCTCATCAAGATGAACTAGTAGATAAATGTGTATCCTGAAATACTGAACTCTATTGAGGCTTTAATTCGAACGATGATTGCTCATGCAAAAATCATTAATTTAAGTCTGACCAGAATCAGAAGTGCATTAATCACTTAGTGAAAGCAATGAGATTATCATTGGAGGTACTTACCTTGCAAACTAGTTCTATTTTGGCACCTAAACGATGCAGTGATTCTACTACAAGGGCACTATTTTACAAAAGTGGTCAGTGTTCATGTTAGAGTGTTTCTTTGTCAGATAAACTGAATTTGCCAATTTTTACAAATTAATTCCTTTACCAACTTTATTGTGACTAATTCTGCTTTCTACACCTAATAACTTTTATTTCCTCCCTTATTTTCAGGAAGGAAACACTCCAAAGCTGAAGAGTTTAGTTTGATTCCTTACTAAATATTGACAGCAATTTTTTCTAGAACTTTGATCCAGAAATTATGGATTTTGTTTCTAAAATTCTTACGTTCACAACTCACAGTTGTTTAAAATGTTATACCTTGTTGCTGTTCAACTTTAGTTAGCTACTGGTTAAGTAGTTATTTAACCTCTCATACCTCATCAACATACGTCTTCAAATACCTTTTGCATCCGGTGCTTGGTTAAGTATTGAAGGCAATTCTAAATGGAAAATCTTCTCATTTGTCTTGATGTCACCATTCCATACAGGGGTAAGATTCAGATTGGAATCTATCATTAATTAACTGGTGATTTATTATGTCACTGTAATTGAAAACAGTTTACTCATTCATAAATTTGTGGAAACTTACAATTTTTTGGTTGCAACTTGTACATTTGTCTCAAATTGCCTGATATGTCCAAGAACAGATTTTGCATGATTGATTTTTTGAGTGCTTGCTTGCCATTTTTGGTCGAAACATCACTTTCTCCACAGGAAGCAGTGGGAGAGAGGGGGAATTCAGCAATTTAAGAAATATGCTGTAAATCATCAAAAGCTCATGTTTAAGTTACTTCATTTTTGTTGTTTCAACTCAGGTAATCTCAGGTTTCAAAAACTTATTCCATTCTTATCCCATTTTGTGAGTACAACGTCAATATATTTCAGGAAATAATTGCCTGCTTCTGGCAGGTTTTGAATGATTGGAACATTGTTTACGGTTAATCTCATTGATAGCTCGCAGTCCTTTGGACCACAGAATTGTTTCGATGGAATAACTTTTCAAAGCATGAAAATTTCATTATATGACTTTCTGTTATGTTCTCAAACAATGGAATTCTACACAGTGCAGTACATTACATAAGCATTTTCCCTCTTAACAGTCAAATTGACATTAAAATGCATGCAAGATGTTGGAATAAAATATAGGCTGATGCAAATATGAATGAATCATGTGGAAAGAGTTTGGGCAATCTTGATGTGTTTTCTAGTCGGTAGAACCCCACAATGGAAACATATCCCTAATTCAGCACTAAATTGACAACTCACTCAAAGCCATGGATGGTGCAGAATGTAACAATTGCACATTGGTACAGTTACAGTGGTACAGTGTTCATGATAGATTTGGCATCAGGCACATTGTTGGGGGGCTATATGGATGGAAAGGAGTTTACACTCCAAAGCATTTCTGAAATATTTAATTTGGGAATGCTCAATGTTGGCATTGGGTGCCCAAAGTGAGAAAAAAAATACTTTCCTGTCCCTGGCAACAACATGTCTTACATTGATGACCATGAAATACACCATTTTTTAAAGAACCTGCTGAATAAGATTATCAAATAGAAATAACTTGAACCTGCTGCAGAAGGCAATAATGCATGGTGAAGTAACAAGTGTTGTCTAAAAGTTACAGCACGTGTGGTGAGTATAGATTCATTGTAAACATTCAAAAGGGAGGAGAACAAGTGTAAAATATCATGGGCTGAACTTCATTCGGGCGGCTGCTAAGGAGCCCCCACCCCCGATGATGTGTGGGAGCGGCCGCTGGCAAAATGTCCCCGGCAATGGCGTCCTGCGTCACTGTACAGGCGCCGGCGACATTTTTAAAGGGCATTAAGCCCTTACAAATAATTAAAATTTTTAAAAGGAAAATATAATTGATTTTTATTACATATCAAAATAAGTGATGGAGGCCCTTCCCCAACCCCCCACCCCACTCCCACCATGGTCATTTCATTGCCTGAAATGACCATCAATTGATTTTTCAAATACCCAAACTTTCCCCCTCAACCTTCAATCTTTTGCCCTTCAACCCTTTCCCACCATCTCCACATCCAATAAAAATTGATTTCCCCACTTTTCCACCCCTCCCGCCCTGAAAGTTTTATTCCTTCCCCCCATCCCCCACCAGGGTGTCGCCTCAGAACTCCATGTGGAGTTTCGAAGGCGTGCGAAGGCCAAACGGAGGCCGTAAAATCGGCGTGGGACGGCAGGTAAGTTATTCTGCGTACGTTTATTGGCAATCTGCATATGGAGATGGAGGGCCCGATGCCAGACGGAGGGCAGGTGGGGCTGCACCGAGGTCTCCCCGCTGCCAGTAATAAGCAGCCGGCCCTTCGTGACATCGTGGGTTGAGGCGGGCCTCTCACCGCAGAATTTACCGGCCCCCACACCGTGACCCGTGGTGTCGAGGGGCCGGTAAATTTCAGCCCCATGACTTTATCGAGATCAGGGAGAAAATTCTCCGGTGGCTAGCACAAAGGGAAATAGTTGTGGTCATTGGCAGCCTATCATCTCAGCCCCAGGACATTGCTGCAGGAAGTCCTCAGGACAGCATCCTGAACCCAACTAAATTCAGACGCTGCATCAATGACCTCCCCTCCTGTCAATGTCAGAAGTGGGGCTGTTTGCATATGATTTGCACAGTATTCAGCTCCATGCTCAATTCTTCTGATAATGAAACAGTCCATGCCCACATGCAGCATGACCTGGATAACAGCTATGGACTCTATCCATCTGCTAATACAATCTGGTACATTATTTGCCTTTTTTACTATAACAAATCACTGAGATGAGTTCCATAACCCTTTGCTCTTTCCTGCTGAGTGTGTTAGACAAAAGTGCATTTGATGAATAATCCCCTTTTGGTTTATTGCTTCCATGCTGATTTTTTCATTTAGTTTCACAAGGTAAAATAGATGAGGAAACTCCTTTGGTCCACCATAGTTCATCTGTCCAGTCAAAAATCCTTCTGCCCTCTGATCCCGGCATCCAATTAGCTCTTGATTTGATTCCAAGGTTTTTCCATTCACCACCCCATACAGAAATCTCTTACAAATGTTGATTACTCATTGTCTGAATAAATTCTTCATGCAATCAGTCCTAAATTGGTTTTACATCAAGTTTTTCTGCTGTCAAGGCTTACTTTGAACAAGGTCTCCAGAATTAGCTCTTCAGGTAAATGTTGAGGTGAGGTGAGGTTCCTGGCATGAGGTTTTGCTCGACAGGAGCACAATTCAAAGAACCTGGCATGGAGGCCAATGTGATCTATTTGCGGTGCTCCTGATTTTCCAGTCATAAGTTTAACCACCAGAAAATTGCGAGAACTTAACTTTGGGTGCACTAACCTCCATGCCTGAGCCTCCTCTCCCAGCATTACTTTTTAAAATCTTGTATATTTCCATAAGACCCAGACTCCAGTTGCTTTTCCTTGGGGCTAATGAGCCTCAGTTTCTCCAAATTTCTCCAATAGCTCAGCGTCATGGTGCTGATGATTAATTTTGCAACTCCTTTCTGCACTGTATCCAGCATCTGACCTTGTGTCTTGGTCACTCTAACAAGACATAATGAGGGCCATTTTCACTGTTGGCAGTGGCAAAAAAAAATAGAGGTAGCAGGTTAGCTGCATATTATATATCCCGCCTAATTTTCCTTTCCATCGAGGTCAACATCAAGAATGAAAATTGTTCTTAATATTCATCCTGCAGTCTACACAGGGCATAGTACAATTTGAACATCCTACTATTTATATTCTAACCATTTAGCAATAAAGCAACAAATGATTTAGCCACGTTCTGTTCACTTTATTTCTGAATGCTACATAGTGACTTGGCATGTCAGTGCCCAGTATACTAATTACTCCACATAGCTTTTAATCTCACCTTTAGCTATTTCCATCCCTCTCATAGAGGATGCACATTACCTATTTTTCTTCCAGTGTTTAGTTGCTCAGATATATTGTTATTAAATTCCATCTGCTATTGTTCTGGCCATTGCAAAGCTTTTATTGTAGCTTCCTGTTTTATTCCTCCAAACTCAACATTTTCCCCCAGGTCTGCAACCACTTATTTGTCTGAAAATCTAAATCTTCTTTCTTTATCCTTGCCTCCTATTTGAATCTTACCTAAAAACTTGGAAATGTTGCCTACAATACACCAATCCAACTTGCTGATATTTATCAACAATATTAAGGGTCCTGACATGGACCACTGGGGTCTTCCCTGCTCACAACCTTTTTCCAGATTAAATGTTCCCATTTCTATTTGGCACCATAGTATAGCAGGACCTCAGCCTTTAATCAATGATAGACAACCTTATCAAATGTTAAATGAAAATCTGAGTGCACAATATCAATTACTTTTCCCCCATCCACCATATCAACAATAAGTTTGTTAAATATACATTCCCTTTGGTGAATCATGCTAACTGTAAACATTTATGCTGGTCTAAATGTTCACTCATTAGATCCTTCAAAATCAATTCAAAAACTTTGCATGGAAGCGTTTTCATAAGTATATAGGTTCCAAGCATGTCTCTCAATCTTCCCCAAAATTTTTATGACATTTTCCAACTCAAATATTTCCCAAATTTACAAAGACATGAATTAACACTTCAGTAATTTCTGAAATTAATGCAATATTGTTTACTTTCTTCTGATGAAAGGTCACAGACCTGAAATGTTAACTCTGTTTCTCTCGCCACAATTGCTGCCAGACCTGCTGAGTATTTCCTGCACTTTGTTTTTATTTCAGATTTCCAGCATCTGCAGTATTTTGCTTTTGTTTACTTTCTTGCCTGCTGTCTGATCATCTACTATTATTTACAGCAACACATGGACAGTATCAGTTAGATATCAACAACAACAACTTGCATTTATATGGCACCTATAATGTAGTAAAATGCCCAAGGTGCTTTTCAGGAGCACATTTAGCAAGAATATCACTGAGCCAAAGAAGGAGATGTTAGCATAGACGACCAAAAGCTTGGTCAAAGAAGTAGGTTTTATGGGGGGGTCTTAAAGAAAGAAAGAGAGGTAGAGAGGCAAAGAGATTTAGCCAGGGAATTCTAGAGCTTCAGGCCTTTACAGCTGACGGAACAGCCACTCGCTGTGGAGCAAAGGAAGTGGGGGATGCACAACAGTCAGAGTCAAAGGACTCTTGGCCGAATTCTTGAAAAGTTGTAGGGCTGTACAAGGTTACAGAGATAGGAAGGAGCAAGGCCATAGAGAGATTTGAACATGAGGATATGAGTGTTAAAATTGAGTTGTTTGGAGAACAGGAGTCAACAACAGGGATAGGAGCACAGGGGTAATGGATGAATGGGACTTGGTGTGAGTTAAGGTATGGGCAGAAGAGATTTGGATGAGCTCAACTTTATGGAGGGTGAAGATGGAAGGCTGGCCTAGAGAGTGGCCTAGAGAGTATTAGAATAATCAAGTCTGTCAGTAACTAGAGCTTGGATGAAGGTTTCAGCAACAGATGGATTGGTGCAGCAGTGGCAACAGGCCATATAACAGATTGAAGTAAGCGGTCTTGGTGGTGGAGAGGATATGGGGTTGGATGCTCAGCTCAGGGCCAAATAAGAGTAATGATAATCATGATAGTAAAAGTAATCTAATCTGTGTGAAAGGAAAATACCAGTTATTAATATGACAGTCATTTATAGATATATATATTATACATGCAATGCCAACTTTCCTAATACATTGTTAAAAAAATCTAAGTTCATATATTTTTGCTATCACCCCTCTTGCTATTGATACAGGATTTTTACCAGGGTACTGTTGTAAGGAGGCAAAGTAAGGAAGAAATATGTACTGATTCAGCACTGATGGTGTATGATGCTGACACCAGCAGCATACATAAGAAAGACCCCTTTGAAGAAGACATATTTCTGGCAGTGATCTCCCACTGACATCTACAGCTGACAAAAAAACTGAGCATCCCTGCCCTGATAAAATAGACAATATGACTGATCTTCATGCTATTTTCTTCAAGGATTTTCATTCTTGGAATGAAATAGTCTTTTTTGACTATTGGTGTTCTTTGCAACTACCTCTTAACCTCCTTCATCCAAAAATAATCCAAAGGTAAAAGAAACTGTGTGAAATGTAAATATTAATTTTCTGGTGTCTGTCTGATATTCATTGCACCATTATAAGGAAAAAACAATGTTAGTATAATAGTAAACATGATTTCTTATAGTAGGGATAGTAACAACACTTAGCGAGTAAAGTATTTGACACAATACCATTCCATCGAAACATTGCATGAAACACACAATTGATACCTTACGTAAGCTCAGTTTTTAAGCATTTTTCTACCACAGCCACTGGCTATTCTTCATCCATTAGCCTAGACAAGGTACTACTGCTCAGTCTAAATCTGTCCTCACCCAACATTCAAGCATACATACTCTCCAGCAAGGGTCGTAGGGTCGGAAACTCTGGTTGTCTTTTTCTTTCCTAATCCAGATTGTCATGCTGGTACTGAAATCAGCTAATTCAAGCACACACTGGGAGATCAAGCTTCTGGCCTCTATGGTTCAAATGCCATTAGGGATCCTTCGTCAAATGTAAGCATGTCTTTGTGTTTTGCCAGTGCTCAAGGGAAATATAATGCTTGTGCCCTGGACATTATTTATCCCATCACCCACATCACTAAAGTAGATTATCTGGTCACTTATTTCATTGCTATTTGTGGGGCCTTCCTGTTGTTTTTCCTACATTACAACAGTGACGACACTTCAAAAGCACTTCATTGACTGTAAAGCGCTTTGGGATCACCTGAGGTCATGAAAGGTGCTATATAAATGCAACTTCTTCTTTTCTTCCTTTAGTACCCTAATTTTACTAATTTTAATAAATTCATCAAATTGCCAAACTATTTAGTAGGGGATAAGTCTGATTGACTCAGTCAATCAGTTAAAAAGAATGAGGCATCATTTTCTCCATGTAACAGATGTTCACTCAGTACAAAATGTAACATTGCCCCATAAAATAATATGCCATCACAAATATTTAAATATTGTAACACTGAGCAGCTGTTTTTAAGCAACTTTGATGCAGTTGCAATTCTGTCACTAACCCGTCATTAAATCTTTTACACGTCATTACATTTTTTAACCAGAGAGCCAAAGGAGATGTTTACTTCACCAAGGCTGATCTCAGAGTAAAGCCGCACTGCAAAAACGGAAAGGGAATTACCACCTAAAGAAAAGAACTATTCAAACATAGATCATATGGTCAATTTATGCCAGGCTTACAGGAGAGACCAATTAAAATTGCTCCTGGAGTGTGATGTAGTGGGTGAAGTTGACAGTGATCATTATTTGTTTCCTGATGTCATTGCACCTTTAATTGTGTGCTCATGTACTTTGTTTCGTTTTTATTAGGTTTACCTTAGGGTTTATTTTGTCAGACAATTTGTCCACAATTACAGCAGGGGTTTTTAAAGGAGCTGGAAAATTGTGGTGCTTATGCTGTGACTTTCTCATAGTCTACGAGAGTGTTGAGTTCCACACAGTAATACATCCTGATTGTATAATTCTAATCCTGAGATGAAACAATGAGCTCTGTAAAGAACTTGAGGAACTACATGCATCGGTAGTAACTTCCACCATACCTTGTCAGAGTAGGCCTCTACACTTCGACACTTTCTTTTAAAATATAAATTTTTTCAATTTCAGTTGATGTTGCTGTCACATTCTGATTCATCTCGACCTTTACCTCTCCTACATTGAAAAATGTCCTTTTCCTGCTGGTTGTTTTCTTATAAACTGCCATTTCCTACATGGTTGCAGAGGCTTACAGGTCAGACTAGGGATGTACTCCACTCCACCAACAAATATAACATTTATTCACATTGCAGGGACACTCTCTGATTCCATCTTTACCAAACCTTCGAGATTACATAACCCTTCACCGCGAGTTCTGATATTGTTCCACAACTCAAGTTTAACAAACAGACCGTTAATTATTTCACTCAATTCCTTCTCCTGATATCTGAATTCAAAAAGATCTGGCCAATTGTTAACATTAATATCAACAACATACATTGTTAGAGATCCTATATATAATAACATGACTCAAAGTGCTTCACAAAGGCAGGTCTGGAGTAAGAACACGTGTGATGTGCAGGGCAGAAGGCTTTTGTAAACGTTAGCTTTGCACCAAACAGGTAGAGGATTGTAGTGGAGGCGGAGATATTTGCCCCTGTATGCTGCTTCGGGCCAAGTGTAACACATCGGGGACCATTCAAGGTCTCGAGCTGCTTTTAAGAGAAATTCCTGTCAATAATTTCTCACCAATATGGCAACCTAGGTATAAGTGGTCAAGTTGTTCAACAAACAGTTTACCAGTCGTCCAGTGGTAGAGTAAAGAAAAAATTATATTGCACCTTTCATAACCTTCACGTTCCAAAGCTTTTTAAAAAAACAAAGAAGTATTTTTGAAGTGTCCTCATGGTTATAATGTAGGAAACATGACACCCAATTTGCACACAGCAAGGTCCTACAAACAGCAGTGAAGATAAATGTCCTGTTCCTATGTTTTTGGTTGTGGGATAAATGTCAGCCAGAAAAATGTCCCTGCTCTTTTCAAATAGTGGGATCATTTACATCTCCCTGAATGGGTCACTGGGGTCTCAGTTTAATGTCTTATTCACCCCCAACAGTGCAGCGTTCCTTCAGTACGGCACTGGAGTGTCAGCCTAGATTATTTGCTGTACACCTCTGGAGTGGAACTTGAACCTACAACCTTCTGATTTAGAGGCAACAGTGCTACCATTGAGTCAAGGCTGACTCCTCAGTGAAGCCAGAACTGTGCCACAAAACAACAATGGGCATTCATTGTGGGAGCATTTTCCATTAATTTATATCATTTTGAAAGGGTAATGAGGCCACCACATGAGCAAAGTGCTGCCTCAAAAAGTTAAAAACCTGTAGAATCGGAAGTTCAGCTGTGATTGCAGTGAGGAATTCCAACCCAATTCCGGGGTCATGCACACTGGTGGCAAGAAGTCCCTCACCATACACACCAATGCAGAATCAATTCTCAGATTTCTATGGGAGGAAATGACTAGCCTAATCATTGTTATTAAGACAGGATGTTAATCTATGTACCCTATCCCTTGCTTGTGAACATTATGGATTGGGACAATCACCATCGCATGAACAACTTCACTCTGAACCCAAAGTATGGTTTCTCAAAATTTTTGTTAAGAAATTCAGGTCGACCTGAAATGTTAGCTCTATTTCTCTCTCCACAGATGCTGCCTGGCCTGCTGAGTATTTCCATTGTTTTCTGTTTTTATTTCAGATTTCCAGCATCCACAGTATTTTGCTTTGGTATTACTCTTTGAAGTGTGGTCATTGTTATGTAGTCAAACAAGGCAGACAATTTGCATACTGCAAGGTCCCACAAACAACAAGCAGCGTATCTGATTTGGCATTACAGGTTGAGGGATAAATGTTGTCCAGGACATTGCGAGTACATGCACCTGAACAGACAGGCACTGCTGCAGCTTAAAATGTCATTAGAAGGACAATTCCTTTGATGTGCAATGTTCCCTCAGTAGTACACTCAAGTGTTAGCCTGAAATATGCTCTGAATTCTTGCAAAGGGCTTAAATCCATGATTTGTGACTGAGAGGAGAGTGTGCTACCAGCTTGGAGACTTTATTCAAATAATTTAAAACACTTAGAGTTCATTCTCCTCTGCATGAATAAACTACTTTGTGGAGCTTCAACATGCTCCTGCATTCTATTATTCTCATGTAAGATGTGGACATGACTGTATTCAGTATGCGTTCATGACTATTTCTGAGATACTTCTTGGTGAACTGAAACACATGGGTATCATACAGGCAATGTTACACCTAAATTAAATAACATAGCTTCATGCACCAGGCTCTTGCTATAGTCTTAGAGGTCACTTGAAATGAAAATATGTGTTCACCTTTCTGGAGAGAAACACTGCCAAAAGTGCTAATTTACTATTCCCCCTCTCCGAAATTTTCACCTTCATCTTTTAAAAGTGGTGGCTGCTGGGTTACAACGGTCCCTTATCCCATTCAGGTATGAACTTAGATAGTGAGTGTTTGAGGACGATTTAAAACATTGGAGAAGCATCACAACTAAGCTCAATTTCTTTCCTCATCTTACAGCCATACAGATTCCAGCAAGAGTTTCGTATTAGCAACCAGAAACAGGAAACCGATCTTATTCCTTTTGTTTCCCTCTTTATATCAGGAAAACTGAGGTTAAATGTACCACTGCCACCCCGGCTAAAATATGAACACCGATTTTAACTCTGGACGAGAATCAAGCAGGTCGGGGTGGAGATCCAAGACATGCAACAAAACCATCATGACCTTGGTAGCTTGAGGTGAGAGTTTGCTCTTGGGCCTTATTTGGGGTGCCTCTGGTCAGCTGATCATCTCAAACCTGTGAGGTGGATGGCAGCAGAAACTTGGGCAGCAGCAAGCCACTGGTGGCAACCAAAGTTACAGTTCCTCACCCTCAGCTAAATTGCAGGGAGTTAGTGTTGGGGGGGTTGGGGTGGGCTTTCACAATTGAGAAGACAGAGCGCCAGAGTAAACGGGGTCTAGAAATTTCCTCCTGCTCCTCCTGGCCCCACAAGGAAAGTCAAAAATTTAAAAATTACCACTTTGGCTTCTTGTGACCCCAGTTCTTCTTCCCACTAAGTTGACCTGACAGGAAAGATCACTCAGGTTGATGGTTAAAATAGCAGTCGTATCCCAATGACATAATCGGAGACCAATCTATATATTTAGAGAAGGACCCCAACAGTTGCCCATGAGTGTCCTTCTTAACTGCTCAGAAGATCACATTAAAATCAGCAGGAAAAGAGCAGGACATTGGCAGGTGAGTCCCACTGGTGATTTTAGCTCCCTGCCCACCCAGTTTCCAAAGATCAGGATTAAAATCATCCCTATAATTTCACTTATTTACATTTAAGAAAATGAAATTAATAAAGTCAGTAAAATATCCAGTGCTGAGAGAGCCCTATTTATTCATTGAAGCAGTCAAGACTGTTTTGGGACGACAGTAATTGGGCTTCACCTCCTCCAAAAACAAATCATGGCAACATACACTCGCACATGCATGCAGACACTCTCATGTACAAAGAAGGTTCCCCATAAAACACGATCACGCCCTCCCATAGCGCACCATATCTCATGTTTTTAAAATCTAGCAGCTGTTTTGAAAGAAGTACTATTGCAGTTGCTGTTCTATCGCAAAACACGTCATTACATTTTTTACACGTCATTAAATCTTTTTCGGAATGAGCCAAAGGAGCTGTTTACTTCGCTTAGGCTAACCACAGAAGGAGGCTTTTCTCTGGCTCATATGGGGGTACACATCTAAAGTGACTTGGCAAACTGGAGTGCTGACTCCATGTTGAAATGAATGGAATGGACAGTCAGAACAGGTATCGAATGAGCAGCCCATCCAATATCACCTATTTTACATCAATGCCAGAAATTGAAACTACCACCCACAAGTGACCAAATGGTCTGTAATGATCAGTAGAACATTATGCAGGTCTGTGCCCATTACTCGAGCAGCTGGCAAGATGCTTCCATACGAAGCTAGTCTTCCATCACTCCAATTTTTGACCTGATGTCAAGTGAGAGGTTGGCTGCTTTGCAGAAGGGCTGTCCCTTGAACATGTGTATCGGTTGTAGAAAAACTTCCAAGCCAGTTTCTAAAGAAGACACTGAGACGAGGATGCTTTGGTGGAGATTGTTTATATATATAAAAATAAAAGAATAAAATACAAAACAAAATAATGACATTTTTCTGTATCTTACATTATTTATCATTAACTTTCAACAGCACCAGCCATTAACATGCTGTATATTCCCCCTTTTAAAAAAATTGTTTAGAGGAAAAGCAACTTATCAAAAAAAATGTCCACGTTTTCCTAACTTATAACACTGCCCTCTTTGAGGACATCCAACAATTTTTTTCGAACAAGCACCTCTCTTCGTAAAACAATCGGACGACTGATGACTTGCGTCAACCCATTTTATTTTGGAAATTTCTTTTCTTTCTAACATTTCTTGTACACTTGCAAGATCAATTCTTAACCTGTTTTCCATGACACTTTTTGTCAAATGCACATTGTCCCAGAGAGAATGGTTATCTATGTAGCATTCTATTGGAAAACTTTTCTCTGCCCCGATATAAGAGTTCCTTTAAAATACTCGATAAGTACATACTCATATCTATCGCTTCTATCAGACGAAGTGTCTCAGCAGCCAAGGTGCTTTTAACTATCCTCTTTATTTTTTTTGGACAACATTTATCATTTCTTCCCACCAAAAATATAATGAACCCTGCTGTACTCAAATAACCATCGGGAAGATTAGTGTGTGAGGCGTCATTTCATTTCCTCCGAGTCACCCAATGCTGGAAACTTAAGTGTACATTTGTCAAAACTCAATCTCTTCAATGTCTTATTTGCTTTCAGCACTTCCCCAACAGTAGCATGTTTCAGCATGGTGCTCAATTCAAACACATCATAGCAAGCATCTGGCCTAGTTTGTGTGCACAACCAATTTAACTGCCCAATTAAGTTCCTTAACTAGCCTACTTCTTCCTTGGTTGCAGAGTCTTCCTTTTGTGAGGATCTGGCCTGATTTATTGGGATCCTATTAACATTCTGCAGGTAAGGATTTAGCGTTACTCCCAACTTTGTCTAATATTCAACCCTATATATTTAAAAGCTCCGGAAGTCAGACTTTCAATTTTAAATTTCTGCAGAACTTTATCTACCACAAATTTCTCAATAGCCTCAGATCCTCCTCACAGAAAATCATCCATGTGCATCAAGAAAATGTCTGCTAGTTTTTCTTCATAATACCAATAAAATATTGCCAGATCTACTTTTAGTTGAATACAATCAGCTTTTAGTAGGACAAACCTAACTGAAAAATATCACACTCTGGATGCATAGCCCATAAACACACCTGTTCAGCTTCCATAATTTCCCTTCTATATCTCCAGCTTCTTTTGGTGGCTTTAAAAATACTTGCCTTTGAAATTTCTCCCCTTGCAAAAATGCTGCTTTGATGTCAATGGACTTACATTCCCATGAGTGTCTTGCTAAAAGAGCTAGGAAAATCCTCAAACATGCTTTTCCTGCTGTTGGGGAGTCCACTCTAACTTCCTGGTTGCCTAGTCGTTCCTCAAATCCCCAAGCTACAAGCCTAGCCTGCTCTTTATACATACCATTGGGAAGTACTTTCTCTGTACAGATACATCAATGGGACCATGCTGCTTGTCCTCTATCTGGCACTTCCATGTATATGTCAAACTCTCTCCAACTATTGAGCTCTTTTTGCTTGGCATCCTTTCACAATTTACCATCTAACTTGTTAGTGGCCACCAGAGCTTCTCTATCGTAAGGGCTCCTGCTTCTTGTGGTGCCCCTCACCTGCTCTCTGGTCCTTGTACTAGTGAAACCATGTCCCCTACTAGAGTTCCTATCCCTTTCTGGACTACTACAACCAAACTCCCTTTGGTGAAGATTGTTTACCACAGAGCTTGCTTCTGCTCTCCTAACAACACTCACAACCAGTACTGGCTGGCTCTTTTTTATATATACGCACTTGAATACAATTAAATAATTAACACCCAACACCTGTTCACCCTATTATCTTAAACTACCAAATATTTATCATCCATTAACAGAACTTCAGACCCTAACATCGGTGACTCCTCTGAGGTGCCTATGCTTACTGGCCAAACTACAGTACCACTAGATCCATGCCTCCACTAGAACCTTCATCAAATAGACCACTGAAAAGATTGCAGTAATGGGAAATAAAACGTAACAAACATAACTGAAACATGGCTACATAAGGAATGGGCCTGGCAGATAAATATAGCAGGTTATAACATACTTAGAAAGGATAGGGAAGGAAGAATGAATTGGGATAGCTGTACTAATCAGAGATAACATCAGTAGCTTTTTAACTGCGTACATTGCTCCTGAACTCTTTATCATCTTTTTAAATATTTGTCACTGCTGTTACTATCTCTTTGTCAATATTTTTTCCAGTTTATCTTTCCCAATTTCATCCTCATCCCCTCAAAAGTAGATCTTTTTCTAATCTCTTACTTTTGTCTTTGTCTTACCTGTACCTTTCTCAATCATTATCTTAAACCTTATAATACTGTGATTGCTACTGCCTAGATGCTCTTATACTAACTTCTCTAGTCTGTTCATTTCCCATTACTAGATCCAGCATGATTCCTCTCTTGCGGGCTTCTTACATACTGTATAAGAAAACTGAGAGTAGGGTTTAAGGTATATACTCAGACTGACGGAAGATGGGAAGTGATGCTGGGACCACTGCTGTTCACCATTTTCATAAGCTATTTGAATTCGGGAATTGGAAGCACAATTTCAAAATTTAAAAATGACTCGTAATTGGGAGGTATAGTTAATACTGAGGAAGACTGTGACAGAATACAAAAAGATGGTAACACATTTGCAGAATTGGTGTGTAAATGGCAAATTAATTTGAATATAGATAAGTGTAAGGTGATGCATTTTGATAGGAAGAAAAAGAAGGCCACATACTCCATGGAAAATAAGAGACTAAATGAGGTAGAAGAGCAAATGGATCTAGGAGTACAGATTCACAAATCATTGAAAGTAACAGCACATTTAAGAAGGCTATAAATATATATTTTTAAATGCATTGAAGTCCATTTCTAAAGGAATAGAACTGAAAAACAAAGGAGTTCGGTTAAACTTGTATATTAGACCACATTTAGACTACTCTGCACAGTTCTGTTCTTTTTTTTATTCCTTCATAGGATGTGGGCGTCGCTGGCCAGGCCAGCATTTATTGCCCATCCCTAATTGCCCTTGAGAAGGTGGTGGTGAGCTGCCTTCTTGAACCGCTGCAGTCCATTTGGGGTAGGTAGACCCACAGTGCTGTTAGGAAGGGAGTTCCAGAATTTTGACCCAGTGACAATGAAGGAACGGCGATATAGTTCCAAGTCAGGATGGTGTGTGACTTGGAGGGGAACTTGCAGGTGGTGGTGTTCCTATGCATTTGCTGCCCTTGTCCTTCTAGTTGGTAGAGGTCGCGGGTTTGGAATGTGCTGTCTAAGGAGCCTTGCTGCGTTGCTGCAGTGCATCGTGTAGATGGTACACACTGCTGCCACTGTGCGTCGGTGGTGGAGGGAGTGAATGTTTGTAGATGGGGTGCCAATCAAGCGGGCTGCTTTGTCCTGGATGGTGTCAAGCTTCTTGAGTGTTGTTGGAGCTGCACCCATCCAGGCAAGTGGAGAGTATTCCATCACACTCCTGACTTGTGCCTTGTAGATGGTGGATAGGCTTTGGGGAGTCAGGAGGTGAGTTACTCACATTACAAAAAGGATATAGCGACATTAGAGAAGGTACAAAAAAAATTACAGGGCGAATATAACTGAGAGATTTTAACTTTGAGGAAAAAGAACAGGTTGAGGCTGATTTCTCTGGAAAAGAGAAGGCTGAGGATGAGGATGATAAATATAGGACTTGAAAATTATGAAGAAGTTTGATAGGGTTGGCATGAGAGAAGATGTTATCACTTGTGGGGAAAGTCCAAATTTAGGGGTCATTAAAACATTCAATAAGGGATTCAGGAGAAACCTCTTTAACCAGAGAATGTTTCAATGTGGAACTTTATTTTCATTTTTTCATTCACGGGATGTGGGGCATCACTAGCAAGGACAGCATTTAATGTCCATCTCTAAATGCCCTTGAGAAGGTAGTGGTGAGTCGCCTCCTTGAATCATTGTAGTTCATGTAGGTGAAGATACTCCCACAGTGCTGTTAGGTAGGAAGTTCCAGGATTTTGACCTAGCAACAATGAAGGACAGTGATGTATTTCCAAGTCAGAGTGGTTTAGAGGAGAATTTGGAGGTGGTACTGCTGTTCATGTGCTCCTGCTGCCCTTATGGAGATGCCGGATTTGCGAGGTATAGTCAAAGATGCCTTGATGAGTTGTTACAGTGTGTCTTGTAGATGGTACACACTGCAGCAACTTTGAGCTGGTGGTGGAGAGAGTGAATGTTTATGGTGGTGGATGGGGTGCCAATCAGGCTGGCTGCTTTGTCCTGGATAGTGTTGAGTTCTTGTATATTATTGGAGTTGAACTCATCCAGGCAAGTGGAGAGTAACATTGAGTAAGACAATTTTATGGTTTTACACCATGTGAATTTGCTCTGAAAAGAGCAATTGTTTCCTTGAAAAAAGGACTTCTAAGAAGAACTGGTAGGTCTCGATGATTTGGGCAGCATGCACTGCCCACTGTCTGGAGAAATAACAGGAAACAGTGGGTTTATATATGGTGAAGAATGGAAATGTAGATGGTAAAACCATAAAATCATCTTATTCAACATTAACACAGTCACCATGAAAACCTTCAAACAACTTTTAAGTGGAGAGTATTGCATCACACTCCTGACTTATAGTCTTATAGGTGGTGGGAAGACTTTCAAGAGTTGAGAGGTGAGTCACTCACCACAGAGTACCCAGCTTCTGACCAGCTCTTGTAGCCACAGTATTTATATGTGGTTGGTCCAGTTAAGTTTCTGGTCAATGGTGATCCCAAGATGTTGATGGTGGGGGATTCAACATTAAAATGCCATTGAATGTAAAGAGAAGCTGGTCAGAATCTCTCTTGCTGGAGATGGTCATTGTCTGATACTTGTGTGACATGAATATTTCTTGTCAATTATCAGCCCAAACCTTGATATTCTTCAAGTCATGCTGAAAGTGGACATGAACTGCTTCATTGTCTGAGGAATTGAGAATTGTCATGATCCTGTTTCTTTTTTTCTCTCCGGGAAATATGTGGTGTGACTTTAAGACAGTAAAGGATCAGTACTGCTTTAAGAACAAGCAGGCCTCAGGAGTTACTGAGAAGGTACATTCTCGTTGCCTTGGATACAGCCATTTGGAGACTGTGATTCAAAGGGTGCATTCTCATCACCTTGGATACAACCACTTGGACTGAGCATCAAGAGATACAGTTGTTACAATTTAATTTTGAACTGGCTTAGAGTGCAAACAGTCTGTTCCAACAGAGAACACAGACAGACAGCTGTGTGAAAGAAGAAACCTGAAAGAAGAAACAGATCATTTCAACTGAAGGAAGAGAATTTCACCTGTTTATTTATTATCTCTCAAAATTCTAAAAAGGTCAAGCCAAAACAGAGATTTCTGATCATTTAAACTGAAGGAAGGGAGGTTAGACTCTGACGATCTTTTATCCCTCAAAAACTCTAAAGTCAGATTGATTCTATTGAAAGTGCAAGTTGTTAACTGTTGAAATTCATCACTGGAGAAGGAAAGCATCACTGACTGCTGGAATTAGACTACAGACTGTTCTACTGTTGAAGAACCTTTTTCTCCCCATCGGACGGCTGTGAGGATTTCAAGCAACATTGGACTTTTTCACCTCCAGCAGGAGTGTACATTTGCAAGGACTCTAATTTGTTACTATTTTAAATGTTGTTTATATCTTCATAGTGTTTAAGAATTTAGTTTTTCTAATTAAACAGTTAATTTGTTATTTTAAAACACCTGGTTTGGTTAGCCTTATTCGGGGGATAGATGGTACAATTTGGCTGGGTCTTTCTTTAATTTGGAAAGTTTAAAATGATATGTTAGGCGATCTGTACAGGGATGGGATTGAATTAACAGTTCGATTCTCCCACCATAATCAGAATCGCAGATTCTGGGGGCTTTGACTGGAACAGAATGGAAGTGAACACTGTGCAATCATTAGCAAACACCTCCACTTCTGACCTTATGATGGAGGGAAGGTCATTGATGTACCAGCTGAAGATTGTTGAACAGAGGACACTATCCTAAGGAACTCCAGCAGCAATGTCCTGGGACTGAGCAAATTGGCCTTCAACCACAACCATCTTTCTTTGGGTGAGATTTGACTCCAGCTAGTGGAATGTTTTACCCCGATTCTCATTGACTTCAATTATACTAGGGCTCCCCAGTCCCACACTTGGTCAAACGCTGCCTTCATGTCAAGGGCAGTCAGTCTCACCTCACCTCCAGAATTCAACTCTTTTGCCCATGTTTGGACCAATGCTGTAATGAGGTCTGGAGACGAGTGGTCCTGGCAGAGCCCAAATTAAACATTGATAAGCAGGCTATTGGTGAATCAGTGACACTTGATAACACTGTTGATTATATTTTCCATAACTTCACTGATGATTGAGAGTCGGCTGAAGGGCAATAAGTGGCTGGATTGGATTTGGCCTCTTTTTTCTGAACAGGACATATCTGGGCAATTTTCCATTTGGTTGGCTAGATGCCAGTGCGGTAACTGTACTGGAACAGCTTGACTAGAGGCCCTGCTTCCTTGTATCTTGGAACAACAGACTTTCCAATAGAAACAAGATAGATTTGGGGTACCATGAGAACAAAGCATAGCTTGTCTTCTGCTTTTAATATCTGAGTGTTAAGTACGAGAAGTGATTGTGCACAGAAATAAGGGGCAGTAACAGCATCAGCGATGAATGGGTATAACTTTGGTAGCTAGTGTAATAAACATAGGTAGAGGGATCATTAAATACAGTATGGAAAAATAACTGTTAATAAAGCTGAGTCTTAATAGAATTCAAGAACAGTTGAGGAAGGAAGACTTGTTCGAGTTAAGTATCTTTAGAGTAAATAACTAGGACAGTTTACATGAATAGAATGTCTTCTAAGTATTCAGGAACAGCTATGTCATGGGGTCTTATATATGACATGTTCCTTTGATGTAGGAAAAATATGGCCCCAATTTTACCTGGGTGACGAGGGTCTCGACTGCCAGCAAAAGCATTGGAGGGAGCTCCGCGTCGCCTCCTCTGGGGAAGGCCCAATGGATCAAATGCCAATTAGGTACTTAAGTGCACAGCAGCGGGCCTTCCACAGAATCAAGGACCCCGGCGGCGGAAGTACCGCCTGCTGAGAGCTGCCGGCCAATCAGAGGCCGGCAGCTCTGTAACTTTTTTTTCCAAAAATGTACTTTATTCATAAAAATCTGTAAAAAATACATTACAAAACAGTTCAAACAGCACCAAGTTGACATTCCAAAACGTGCAAAGAAAATCAGTTTTCTTCAATGCAGGAGTGTGTTGCCTCACAACCTTTCCATTCCATTTTTCATGCCATGTACATTTTACAGCAAACCCATATTTGGTGTATACAGCCCGAGGGGTTTCCCATGGATCCAGCCCCTCCATTTACTTTGGTGGGAGGACCTTACACAGTGGTCTTTCCCCATTGAGCCTTTGCAGTGGCTGCCCCAAGCTTTAGTGCGTCCCTCAGCATGTCGTCCTGGACCTTGGAATGTGCCAGTCTGCAACACTCGGTCGTGGACAACTCTTTGCGCTGGAAAACCAGCAAGTTTCAGGCAGACCAAACAGCGTCTTTCACTGAATTGATCATCCTCCAGCAACAGTTGATGTTTATCTCGGTGTGCATCCCTGGGAAGAGCCCGTAGAGCACAGACCGTAGAGTTACAGAGCTGCTTGGGATGAACCTCGACAAAAACCACTGCATCTCTTTCCACACCTTCTTTGCAAAGACACATTCCAGAAGGAGGTGGGCAACAGTCTCTTCCCCACCACAGCCACCTCGAGGGCAGCATGCAGAGGGGGTGAGACTCCGGACGTGCAGGAAGGATCTGACGGGAAGGGCCCTTCTCACCACCAGCCAAGCTACGTCTTGGTGCTTGTTTGAAAGTTCTGGTGATGATGCATTCTGCCAAATGACTTTGGCAGTCTACTCAGGGAACCATCCAACAGGATCAACCATTTCCTTTACCCGTAGGACCTTGAGGACATTCCGTGCAGACCACTGCCTGATGGATTGCTGGTCAAACGTGTTTTCCTGCAGAAACTTTCCCACGAAGGATAGGTGGTATGGCACAGTCCAACTGGATGGAGCGTTCCACGGCAATGTGACCAGACCAATCCTTTGCAACACCGGGGGCAGATAGAACCTCAGCTCGTGGTGACACTTGGTGTTTGCATAGTGGGGCTCTACACACAGCTTGATGCAACTGCACACGAAGGTGGTCATCAGGATGAGGGTGATCTTGGGTACATTTTTCCTGCTCTTATCCAGAGGTTTGCACATCGTGTCCCTCCAGATCCAGTCCATTTTGGATCTCCAGATAAAGTGGAAAATGGCCCAGTTGACTGCAACAGTGCATGAGTGGGGTATGGGCCAGACCTGCGCCACATACAGCAACAATGTGAGCACCTCGCACCTGATGGCAAGGTTCTTACCCACAGTGGAGAGAGATTGCTGCTCCCACATGCTCAGTTTATGGTGTACCCTGGCTACTCGTTCCTTTCAGGTTTTGGCACACGCCCCGATCCTTCCGAACCATGTCCCCAGCACCTTCAGGTACTCTGACCTGACGGTGAAGGGGATAAAGGATCAGTCAGCCCAGTTCCCAAAGAACGTGGCCTCAATCTTGCCATGGTTAACTTTGGCTCCCGAGGCCAGTTCGAACTGGTCGCAGATGCTCATCAGTCTGCGAACGGACAGCCGATCCGAACAGAAGACGCGACGTCGTCCATGTACAGGAAGGTTTTTACCTGAGTGCCTCCACTGCCTGGGATTGTCACCCCTCTTATGCCCGCATCCTTCTTAATGGACTCAGCAAAAGGTTCAATGCAGCAAACAAGACAGGGGAGAGAGGACAGCCCTGACTGACTCCAGATTGGATCGGGAAACTTTCTGATTCCCACCCATTGATTGAGACTGCGCTACTGATGTTTGTGCAGCTCTCTAACTGAGCAGCACCTCCAAGGAAGCAGTGGCTGCTACCAGTAATGGACTCACTGTTAACCGTCGATTGCTAAGGATCCCATGCCACAGGTAAGTCAGGGCAGGAGGGATTTTGCGGCGTGGGGTTCATGGGGGATGGGGGTGTGGGGGGGATCAGCAGCAAGGGCAGTGGGGTGGCTGTCAGCGGGCAACCCCTTCCAGATGCCAGGTCCCTCATTCAGGCACTAATTACCTTTGAATGAGGAGTTCCCCATCCCCCGCCCCGGAGCCGGCTAGCAACCTGCCTACTGCTGGGCTAATTCTGGTGGTGGCGTGATGAGGCCCTTAATACGGCATTAATTGCCCACATAAAGGGCCTCCATTGACAGCAGGGTGGGAAGGCCATTCTCAGGCCTTCCTGCCCTGGACTTAACTTGGGTGGAGGTGGCAGGGTATGCCCCCCCACCACCATCCCGCCCCATTAAATGCTCTCCTCATCTCCAAAGCCGATGTGGGGGAGAGCATAAAGCTCCCCCATGGTCTTAAAGGCCTGTAAAGATAGAACTAGCAACCAAAAGCCAGTCTCTGTGTACAGTATAGATTGATCTTCGATGCTGCATATCAATAAAGCCTGTTTTGTATACTTCACCTTCAAGTGTTTCATGCTTACACAATGCATGTCATTGTGAACCAGAGAAGGAAGGAGGCTGATTAATAGTTGAATGTTAACAGTGGCACCTGACGTAGAGTCCACAAGGAGTGGGAGTTTCCTGTACATACGAACATACGAATTATGGGCAGGATTAGGCCATTTGGCCCCTCGAGCCTGCTCCATCAATTGATAAGATCATGGCTGACCTGAATGTGGCCTCAACTCCACTTTCCTCTCTGCCCCATAACACTTGACTCCCTGTATGCTGCATAACATTGAGCTGCAATGGAGAAGAACCTTCAGCACAATGAGAAAGATAAGACTGAGGACATTGAGGATTGTGAGGAAGCAGCAGGATTTCAAGACTTGCTTGCAGTAGCTTTTTGAAGAGCAGTTCACCTGTTAAATCCCTGCTCCCTTTCACTAACAATCATCTCTCCCAGTCCTTCCAAACTTCAATGGACTGCATCCACCCAAAGATCAACATTGCAATTACTGCTATCATTCTGAAAGAAAGCAGTCTGTGCCATTCCCTTTGCACCACCGCTATGGGGCTGCAGCACAAGCACTCCCACTAATCTGAAGAAGATATGACTATAAGGAGTCCTTGACATGATTGCAGCCACTATTCACTCAGTTTCCCAGCCTGTCCAAAGTGAAGGAGATGATGGGGCACAGGGCCTGCATGCTGCTATGACTGGTGCCAGCAAGTCCTGTATGGAGGGCAAGATATCGAGGGAGATATCAAGAGGCCAACACTTGAGTGCAACCTGGAACCTGGCGAGAGTTCCAGATTCCTATTGGTTTGTGTGTGAAGAAGTCCTTCCTGACATCACCCCTGAAGACTGCAAGGAACCAGCCTTTAAAAACAAGAATGATTCATGTACATCACCATTGCTCGATGCATTAAACTGCCTGAGCACCACTGCAGCATTCATTGAAGTGACCCTATGTTCCATGGGAGACTACAGTGTTTCAGTATTATGCAACAGAACCTCATGCAAGTTGATATTGGACTTCTCCACAATGTGAAACACACTGCACAAATTCTCCAACAGGCAGTTTAATGCATCGAGCAATGGTGATGCACATGAATCATTCTTGTTTTTAAAGGCAGTCTTCAGGGGTGATGTCAGGAAGGATTTCTTCACACAAAGGCCAATAGGAATCTGGAACTCTCTCCAGGTTCCAGGTTGCACTCAAGTGTTGGCCTCCTGATTGCTTGATATCTCCCTCAATAACTTGTCCTGCAAGAGGAGTGGGAATGGATTAATGTGTACCTTGTTGCAGGCCTCAGGATATGTATGAGGCAGTTTAGGTGTGCTTGCTGAGAGGGAGAAGTGGCGGGTGTAGTGAAGAAAGGTATGTATTTGTCAGGGCCATAGCAGATCCTGAGTGTGCAAGTGGAAGCTGAAGAAAGTGCAGTGAAGTGTCCTGTTGTGATTGGAGGAGAGGCATGGGAACCAGGGGAGGGAATGATTACTACTACTACTACAGTAGGGTGGTGCAGGGCTATGAAGAGATCCACCTTCACAACTGTGATGAGGTCATTAAATATTTTCTACCATTTCTGCCAGGTCTGGAGAACAATGCTTGTAACAGTGATATGTTCAGCCATCTCTCTGCACTGCTGCTACGCTACTTTCCTGGACTCCCAATGCCTTTCATTTGGGAAGAGAACCTCCTTCCTGCTGTTGACTTGCTCCACGAGCACCTCCACGGCACCATCTGCTAACCTAGGGTCAGAGGCTACAGTCATCTTCTCCACACAGTTTGAAATACCACCATAGAAAAGGTGCACCAACCCTTTAAGAAGTGCAGGCTGCCTTTAAATAGCAGAAACTCCTCCAGATTTCCCACCCTCCCAATAGCATGCTGTCTGTAGCTCGCCTTGAATATTAAAATGAAGCCTGCTCACAAAAGTGGTTTGGACCTCTCACAAAGTCATTGGTGGGGATAGGGGTGCTGGAGTTGCATTACAGGGGTGTAGTGGGCGCTCAGCTCCCTCATTACCCAACTTGCATGAAACCCAAAAATTTATGCCCCCTTCCCCACCAAAAAGCAACCTCCCTTGATTTGTTTTTGACAGTTTTGCCCACCTACTGTAAATCCATTCGCAAAAGTCAGGTCCAAGTAGGAAGGAACAAACCTGGCAAAAGCTTGGATTTAGTTCACACTGTATGAACTGTCAGCACTCTGTGTGATCTGGACCTGTACGTTGTGAAACCTATTTGAGACACATTGCCAGACATGAAGTAATTGGGCAAACTGGCATCTTCTGAAGAGTTACTGGAACACTGAGAGAATGTCTACACTTAATAACTATTATCAGGAGTTGTGCTGACCAAAGCCCTTTTAACACAAAATTCTCACCATAAAACAACTACAGAAGGCAGACAACCTGATAGTGTGAAAAATCAATTATGTTTTCAACCCATTTGAAATGCGTTGAAATGCTTAGCTTGACATTCAGGCACAGTTTAGGTGGCTATTTCAACTGAAACATGTTCAATTTATTTTTGAATATAACACAAATGAATCCAAATTTATTTAGGTGTTTCATTATTTTTAAATTATCATTCTTCATAATTCACACTCTTACAATAATATTTTATGTAACACATTCTTAACACAGGCAAAAACCTTGAATCACACAGAGAGTCATAGTGTTATACAGCACAGAAACAGGCCCTTCGGCCCACCGTGTCCGCACCGGCCATCAAGCCTATTCTAATCCCATTTTCCAGCACTTGGCCCATAGCCTTGTATGCTATGGTGTTTCAAGCGCTCATCTAAATCCTTCTTAAATGTTGTGAGGGTTCCTGCCTCTACCAGCCCTTCAGGTAGTGTGTTCCAGATTCCAACCACCCTCTGGGTGAAAATTTTTTTCCTCAAACCCCCACTAAACCTCCTGACCCTTAGATAAAATCTATGCCCCCTTGTTATTGACACTTCCGTTAAGGGAAAAAGTTTCTTCCTATCTACCCATCAATGCCCCTCATAATTTTGTACACCTCAATCAGATCCCCCTCAGCCTTCCTTGCTTGAAGGAAAACAACCCTAGCCTATCCAGTCTCTCTTTATAGCTGAAATGCTCCAGCCCAGGCAACAGCCTGGTGAATCTCCTCTGCACTATCTCCAGTGCAATCACATCCTTCCTAAGGTGTGGCGACCAGAACTGTACACAATACTCCAGCTGTGGCCGAACTAGCATTTTTTACAGCTCCATTATAACCTCCCTGCTCTTATATTCTATGCCTCAGCTAATAAAGGCAATTATCCCACCTTATCTACCTGTGCTGCTGCCTTCAGTGATCTATGGACAAGTCCACCAAGGTCCCTCTGACCCTCTGTACTTCCTAGGGTCCTCCCATCCATTGTATATTCCCTTGCCTTGTTAGTCCTCCCAAAATGCATCACCTCACACTTCTCAGGATTAAATTCCATTTGCCACTGCTCCGCCCATCTTACCAACCCATCTATATCGTCCTGTAATCTGAGGCTTTCCTCCTCACTATTTATGATATCACCAATTTTCATGTCATCTGTGACCTTACTGATCATATCTCCTATATTCGCATCTAAATCATTAATGTACACTCCAAACAGCAAGTGTCCCAGCACCGATCCCTGTGGTACACCACTGGTCACAGGCTTCCAATCGCAAAAACAACCCTCGACCATCACCCTCTGCCTCCTGCCACTAAGCCAATTTTGGATCCAATTTGCCAAATTGCCCTGGATCCCATGGGCTCTTACCTTTTTGACCAATCTCCCATGCAGGACCTTATCAAAAGCCTTACTGAAGTCCATGTAGACTGCATCAACTGCTTTACCCTCATCTACACACATAGTCACCTCCTCGAAAAATTCAATCAAATTTGTGAGACATGATCTCCCCTGACAAAGCCATGCTGACTATTCTTGATTAATCCGTGCCTCTCCAAGTGGAGATTAATCCTGTCCCTCAGAATTTTTTCCAATAGTTTCCCTATCACTGATATTAGACTCACTGGCCTGTAATTACCTGGTTTATCCCTAACATCCTTCTTGAATAATGGTACCACATTCGCTGTCCTCCAGTCCTCTGGCACCTCTCCTGTGGCAGGAGAGGATTTGAAAATTTGTGTCAGAGCCTCTGCAATCTCCTCCCTCACTTCACATAGTAGCCTGGGATACATCTCATCTGGGTCTGGGGATTTATCCACTTGTAAGCCCTCTAAACCGCTAATACCTCCTCCCTTTCAATGCTAATGTGTTCAGGTATGTCACAAACCCCCTCCCTGATCTCTACACCTACATGGTCCTTCTCCATAGTGAACACAGATGAAAAGCAATCATTTAAACCCTCACCTATGTCCTCCGGCTCCACGCACAGTTTGCCACTTTGGTCCTTAACGGGCCCTACTCTTTCCCTGGTTATCCTCTTGCCCTTAACATACTTATAAAATGCCTTGGGATTTTCCTTTATCTTGCCCGCCAATGTTTTTTCAAGCCCCCTCTTTGCTCTCCTAGTTACTTTTTAAGTATCCCCCTGCACTTTCTATTTTCCTCTCGGGTCTCCACTGTTTTCAGCGCTCTGAGTCTGCCATAAGCCTCCTTTTTTTTCCTTATCCAATATTCTATATCCCTTGACATCCAAGGTTCCCTGGACTTATTGGTCTTACCCTTCACCTTTATGGGAACATGTTGGCCCTGAACTCTCACAATCTCCTTTTTGAATGACTCCCACTGGTCTGATGTAGACTTTCCTACAAGTAGCTGCTCCCAGTCCACTTTGGCCAGATCCTGTTTTATCATATTGAAATTGGCCTTCCCCCAATTCAGTACCTTTATTTCCGGTCCACCTTTGTCCTTTTCCATAACTACCTTAAATCTTACAGAGTGATGGTCACTATCCCCAAAATGCTCCCCCACTGACACTTCTACCACAGCTTCAATCCCTAGGATTAGGTCCAGTACCGTCCCTTCTCTTGTGGACGTTCTATGTGCTGGCTCAAAAAGCTCTCCTGGATGCATTTTAAGAATTCTGCCCCCTTTAAGCCTTTTGCACTAAGACTATCCCAGTTAATATTGGGGAAGTTTAAATCCCCTACTATTATTACCCTATTATTTTTACACCTCTCTGAGATTTGCCTACATATCTGCTCCTCTATCTCTCCCTGACTGTTTGGAGGCCTGTAGTACACTCCCAGCCAAGTGATTGCCCCCTTTTGGTTTTTAAGTTCTATCCATATGGCCTCATTTGAGGAACATTCTAAGATATCATCCCTCCTTACTGCAGTAATTGACTCCTTGATCAACAGTGCAATGCCACCTCCTCTTTTACACCCACCCCCCACCCCCACCCCACCGTCACGCCTGAAGATTCTATACCCTGGAATATTGAGCTGCCAGTCCTGCCCTTCCCGCAACCATGTCTGTAATAGCAATAATATCATATTCCCATGTGTTAATCAACGCTTTCAATACATAACATGAAACTAAGCTATGAAGGATTTTTTGGAGGTAAATAAATGAACATTTGATATCAAGGTAAAAGAATGTAATTTTCCCACCAACCACTTCGTAACTTACTGCCAATGGTAACATAATCCTTCCAATAGAACCTTATATAATATATAGATTTAGTCCCATAACAGACAGAAATTACCCATTTAGGGTCCTTGAAAATCACTCATTTAGTTCACCTGATGACTGGACATCTAAATTGAAGTTTAGAAATTTCACTGAATATAAAAGATTAAGGGGTGATCTAACTGAAGCGTTTAAGATGATTTGATAGGGTAGAGAGAAACTATTTATTCTCGTCGCATAACCTGAAAATTAGAGCTAGGCCGTTTAAGGATAATGTCAGAAAGCACTTCTTCACACAAAGGGTGCTGGAAATCTGAACACTTAGCCTCAAAAATCTGTTGAGGTTAGGTTAATTGAAAACTTCAAAACTGAGATTGCTAGATTTTTGTTAGCTAAGGCTATTAAGGGATACAGAACCAAGGATGGAGTTAAGATACGGATCAGCCATGATCTAAGTGAATGGCAGAAATGGATCAAGGGCTGAATGGCTTACTCCTATTCCTAAATGCACCACATTGTGCAAAGTTCAGTAACACAAATCAGAAGCTCCAAGCTTGACCACTGGTCTTTGTGCAGTTAATTGTTCTCAATTAGTTGTGGTGTTACAAATGGACGTGTGCACATCAAAGGTTATTGCGAAAAATAAAAGCCCATGATGTAGCGGGTAACATGGTGGCATGGATAGAAGATTGGCTAGCTAACAGGAAACAGAAAGGAAGTATAAATGGTTCATTTTCTGGTTGGCAAGATGTAATCAGTGGTGTGCCACAGGGATCAGTGCGCTGGGGCTTCAACTTTTTACAATTTATATAAATGACTTGGATGAAGGGGCCAAAGGTATGGTTGCTAATTTTTCTGATGACACATAGATAGGTAGGAAAGTAAGCTATGAAGAGGACATAAGGAGGCTACAAAGGGATATAGATAGGTTAAGTGAGTGGGCAAAGATCTGGCAAATGGAGTATATTGTGGAAAAATTTGAAATTGTCCATTTTGGCAGGAAGAATAAAAAGAAGCACATTATCTAAATGGTGAGAGATTGCAGAGCTCTGAGATGCAGAGGGATCTGGGTGTCTTAGTGCATGAATCACAAAAGGTTAGTATGCAGGTTCAGCAAGTAATTAGGAAAGCTAGTAGAATGTTATTGTTTATTGCGAGGGGAATTGAATACAAGAGTAGGAAGGTTATGCTTTAGTTATACAGGGCATAGGTGAGACCACCTCTGGAGTGCTGCGTACAGTATTGGTCTCCTTATTTAAGGAAGGATGTAAATACATTGGAAGCAGTTCAGAGAAGGTTTACTAGACTAATACCTGGAATGGGCAGATTGTCTTATGAGGAAAGGTTGGACAGGCTAGGCTTGTATCCGCTGGAGTTTAGAAGAATAAGAAGCAACTTGATTGAAACATACAAGATCCTGAGGGGTCTTGACAGGGTGGACGTGTAAAGGATCTAGAACTAGGGGTCACTACTTAAAAATAAGGGGTCACCCATTTAAAACAAAGATGAGGAAAAAAAATTCTGTCAGAGGGTTGTGAGTCTTTGGAACTCTCTTCCTCAAAAGGTAGTGGAAGCAGAGCCTTTGAATAGTTTTAAGGCAGAGGTAGATAAATTCTTGATAAGCAAGGGGGTGAAAGGTTATTGGGGATCAACAGGAATGTGGAATTGCGGTTACAGTCAGATCAACCATGATCTTGTTGAATGGCGGAGCAGGCTTGAGGGGCCGAGTAACCTACTCATGCTCCTAATTCGTATGTTGGTATGTTCGCATGCACATCAGGTGCAGACAAGACCAGGCTCAGTAGTGATGTTCTCCATAGTCAACACTCACTGACTAGACTTAAAGCTTTGGGGAGGGGACAGAAAATCTAAGTTAAATGTTACCCTTAGAAGCAAACTAAGAGAATGCAATTTTCCAATTAGCCGCAGAATAACATATTCCAAGGTATAAAGAGCCTGCTAAAAATAATCTTGATAATAGTATCTAGATATAGTTGCATAATAACTAAAAAGGAGACCAATCCCCAATGGTTCAGTCAAGGTAGTGAATACTTGAACAATATGGGAAAGCAAGGTCTTAGGTTTGATCCACAGTCAATGCTGAGCTAGCTGATCAGGGTGTGACAAATGGCCTCATTACGATTGGTTTGTCAAAGGAGAGGGGGATAATCAGCCATGGTTCCAACTCTTGTATGAGGTGTGCTTGGTGGGCATTCGGTGAATACGGGATTGTGAGCGCACAAAAATTGGCTATCAAAATACGGCCCGCAAAAATAGTTAAGGTCCACAAATGTTCCTCAAAAAGTGATCAAAGTAAAGGTGGCTCACAAGGTGATCTCTGCTGTCTAAAAAATTGTAAATTTATTATTCTACCTCAAGTGAGGAAGACTGCAATTTGAGTTTTATATTGTTCAGTATTATTCAGTAGTTCATATCATTAAAAAATAAAACCAATATGTGTACAGGTCTCATTATCTGTAGGGCCAATGAGAGGGTACCTCATTTGCATGGCACCCACACCATTGCAAAGGTACCTTTGGGGCCAGCTTGCCCCATTCAATGGAAAATCTGGCCTTACTCTCTGACCTTACAGACTCCCTTCTTTCATTTCCTCATTTAAATGTGTCAATCAATTTTTTTTCATCCTCTGCCTTCCACCCCAAGGTGGACCCTCTTACGCCCTACAGGAGTCTGGGACCCACCATCTCTGCCTTCAGGATCATCTCTGCCTTTAGGGTTCCTCCTGAGATGGAGAAATAGAACCTCCCAGTAGAGGAAGTGGCCACCCCTGACTCTGCCTCCTTGGCATCATTGGTCTTAAGAAGGAGTGGGTGAAGGTGCGAAGGAACTCCCAGACCAAATGGAACTAGATCCCTACCTTTCTCTGATAGGTTCCACGGGACTCTCATCAGAGTTATGGCAGATGTCCAACTGAACCCTCAAGGAAATTCAGGGCCAATATATCTGAGGAGACACATGCCAACAATCAAAGTAAAAATGGCTACATAATGCTTTATGGTTCAATGGTGGTTTGTAAGGAACATCAAGATTGAGGTTGTATGCTACATTATTGAGTTAAAACAAAACTTCTTCAAGTTTTCACAAGTGGGGTAAGACGACAAAGAAGATGATGCTTTGGAGCGGTCAGACATCATTAATTCATTATATTACAATGTGTTAAATGATTACCTGTGGCAAGAAAATCCCAGTTACAATGGTCTGACATATCCAATATCAAAGGCAAAGCCGAGTATATATTTAAAGGAATATATGTCCAACCCACATGACTATGATAATTTTAACATAATGAAACAGCAATTACAAAAAATAACTATCCTTCCTCCTTCTACTAAATAAGACATTATTGGAATTTACATTACTGTAGAACTCAACAGAATTGGTATTACATGGACTACATGACAGCTTGGACACCAGAATGTCCAAAGAACATTATTATATGAGAGGCATTTGGGCAGGTCTCACTATTGATCTGACAGCCTGTAATACATGAAAGGACACATTAGCTGCTGTTTTTAAGAGCTGTCCCTTCAACATTGTTGTCCAATACCTTGTGCCTATCCAAGGCCTGAGAATGCTGAGAACTTTCTCGATGCTGCAAAATGAGATTTGCATTAGAAGTGCAATGGCACGATTGCCTTGATGTAAATATATTTAGTGCAGCTTGACAAGCTCTTTAGCTTGATAGTTAATCAGCTGATGGCATTGATCTGGAATAAGAAAGTCTCTTTCACATAGCTCATGAATATTGGCACTCAAAATTCAGAACAAAACCATCTAAAGGGCCACCGGCTTAGACTATTGGGCAGTCTCCTGGGCTGTTAGGGAATCATGTGTAATTTGATTCAGAAACTAATACTGTGGAGGATCTGTTTGGAGGCTTATTCTTTCAATGTTCTTTGCAGGGAGTACCTATGAATTTTGGCTGCCACAATTTCAAACTCATAGATAGCTTTCTGCTCAGCCTCTACTACAAAGATTGTACATTCTCAATAACACCATCTAAATGGCCCAGTTGAAAGTATTTGAGCTAGTGTCATTTTTGTATTCGTCCTCCTGTGCTCTCAAACACCTCTGCACTCCCTCCCCCACCCCCACCCCTACCCCTCCAATGCTGTGAAGGATCTGCAGGGAAAGAGGCTGAAAGCTAAAAATGGGTGAGTTTGGAATTTTGTAGACAGAGAAGGGAATGGAAGGTTGAATGAAATACCAGGCTGACAGTGTAGGTGTTCAGTCACCAATTACCTGGCACTGACAATATGTCATTGAACTTGTCACCTTCGATAGCAAGCACAGCACTCCATGACCCATTCTCATAGAGAATAAAGGAGTTCAAAGGTGGGGATTTCTCCTCTGGTGGTATACCCCAGGTAGGCATAGTCAATCAATTTCCAGCGACCTGGGTTCAATTCTGGGTACTGCCTGTGTGGAGTTTGCAAGTTCTCCCTGTGACTGCATGGGTTTTCGCCGGGTGCTCCGGTTTCCTCCCACCACCAAAAGACTTGCAGGTTGATAGGTAAATTGGCCATTATGAATTGCCCCTAGTATAGGTAGGTGGTAGGGGGATAGAGGGACAGGTGGGGATGTGGTAGGAATATGGGATTAGTGTAGGATTAGTATAAATGGGTGCTTGATGGTCGGCACAGACTCGGTGGGCCGAAGGGCCTGTTTCAGTGCTGTTTCTCTAAATAACAAATAAAAAAAATATTTCCAATTCATTGGCATAACACAAAATCTGCCATGAACCAGTGCAATCAGGCAGCTATTTAAAACAGCATTTTAAAAACAATTTGATTTTAAAATATTCTGTGATTATATTTAAGAGTGGTAACTTGGTTAATATAGCTTAAAATGGGTTTATCACAAAAATAAGCAATTTTAATCACAGTGTCAATCCAATACCTGTGGGTAATCCAATTTTAAATTACTGAAAATACCATTTAAAAATAAATAAAACCATTTGCTAGTTATATTGGAATAGAATAGACAGTTTCTTAGTAAATTAAAAATAAAATTACACTTAAAATGTGCCTATTAGTGTCTTTGCGACCAAAAGAGCCAATTAAAATTTTGGAGCCTCCATGAAGGCCTGTAAACGAGCACAATTAGTGGAAACACACAATGGTAACAAATACAAACTGGGGGCGTGGCCATTTCGTGGCAGTATAAGGTCGGTACATAATTATAGGTAGCCTGTATAAACACACTGGCTGGGATTTTATCCGGGCGATGGGGCCTCGACGTCTGGCAAAAGCGACGTCGGGAACCCTGTGTCACCTCTTCTGTGGGAGGCCTGCCGAATCAAGTGCTAATTAGGCACTTAACTGGACATCGGCGGGCCTTCCACAGTATCAGGAACCCCAATGATGGAAGTCCCGTCCTCTGAGAGTTGCTGGCCAATTGGAGGCCAGCAGCTCTTTAACTGAGAAGCACTACCATGAGGACCAGTGGAGCACCCAGCCGAGGCCCAGGAGTGGTGCTGGACCCAGGCCACAGGTAGGCCAGGGTGGGAGAGGTCTCGTGGGGTATAGGTCGAGGGGGAAGGGCGTGTAATGGAGTCGGTAGGAAGGGCAGGGAGTGGCTCTCAGCAAGGGCCCCTGCACCTTCCCAATTCGTGCAATGTTTTTAAACTAGTACAAAAGATTGCAGAAACTCCATTTGCCCTGGATGTAATCTGCGCTTAAAATTCTGCAATCTTTTCGGCTGGTTATGCCAATTTTGGATAAATTGCACTGACAAAAAAATAGCATAACTGGGCAGAAACTCTACGCCAGTATTTTTATCTTTCTACTAAGATTAAAAATGGGGACTATATTAATAGTCTGACTTACAAATGTATTTGTCGAAAATGACTAAAATCAATGAAATATTTGATGATGAAGCCTCCATGGTAGCCAGTCAATGCTGTTCTTGGAACAAACAGACCATTCCAAAAACAAGTCCCAGCACCCAATGAAAAAAAACACAATTTGTCCCCCATAAAACAAATCCCCCTCCATAACAACCCATAATATTCAACAGCAAGCAGCTGTTTAAAACAAACAGTATTGCTAAAGTTGCTATTCCACCACAAACACATTGTTACATTTTTTACACGTCATTAATTTTATTTTAGCAGATAGCCAACGGAGCTGTTTACTGCACAAAGGCTGATAGCAGAGTGTGTCTTTTCTATACATCTATAAATGAAGTCAGAAATATTCTTGCCTCCTCTTTAGTGGTGTCTCCTGCAGATCCCCTTCCCCCACTATGTCATGGAACTGTCAAACATTGGCCAAGCAATTTTATTGTGGACAGTGAGGGCTTACACTAAAAATAAAACACATCCTTCCAACCATATTTCACCAAATACTTTGTATTCCACAGGACATTTTGGAGACCCAAACGGCCTATATGTCAGTATATCCAAGGCTGAAATCAATAGATTTTTGGATTTGTAGGTAATCAAGGAAAATGGAGTTTATGTCAAAAATTAACCATGATTTTATTGAATGGCCAAACAGGCTTGAGGGGCCATATGGCCTACTCTTGTCCTATTTCTTATGTTCTTATAGCCTATGACTTACTATAAAAGGATCATTTCAATATTCATCACAACATATTGCCACCAGCATTACTGAACTACATCTGTGTTGGAGCTGGTATATGGAATCATTCTAATTTTGAACACACAATCTCTTACACAACTGAGTCTTTTATGTTGCCATGTCACAAATGTTAATGCGACTCCTGATTGAATCAGAACATTGTTCCTGTTCATTGATTCTCCTGCTGGAAGTACAAAAGAAAGACCATTGCTCAACTAAAAAACACTTTCATTTCAGTTACTTCATTTCAATTGGGTAGGCTAAGAGTTTGGAACTAGTTTGACATTTTCCATATTTGTGAGCACTTCCCAACTTTATTTTCCATCAGGTCATCAAGCTGATTCTGACATGCCTTATAGTTATTACATTGAAATCTAATTTCATTGGATTAGCTGGGCCCACCCAGTTTCATTAGAAAAATCTTTCAATTGAAGAAATACAAAGGTAGAGGGCTCTGTCAAGTAGAAAGTCTGTTCTTTCCTCAATTATTATGCAGTATTTGTTGATTTGACTATCCTTGATGTTAAAATACATTTGACACATAGCACATGCATTCCTAATGTTCATCTTTTATACACATGTTAAGGTGCACTCAAAATATATTTGAATAAAATGTGCTCTGATGTGTACATGCGTGAGATACCAGGAAAAAAAACTGAAAGCAGCTGCATTTTGACCTATGATTCATATCCAAACTATTCATATGGCCCTCTCCCCAGTATCTTTCTTTGTAAAATATTACACTAAAACCATACCTATGCTTTAATGTCTGACTACAAAGCAGCAGAAAAATACATACCCCAGTTAGTCTTCCAAAAGCACTCAAGAATGAGGTGATGGCTTCCTTGCTGTATCATTTGTGGGAAAAAAAAATTTGAGAGGCACTGGAAACACTCAATCAATTCCAAATGACCTTGTATCTCTCAACTGCAAGCTCCATGGACAGCTCTGTCAACATCAGTCATCTGACACCTTTCTCTTTAGGGTGACTTTGAATTCATTTAGACGTGGTAGAAAAAAAGGACTAGATCTGCAGAGCACTGCGCATTGATGCAGTATGTAACATTAACTCATTCAGTGCTTGAATGAGTGCCCCAATGTAACTATGATTTTGAGCATATTTCCTGTGACCATATGAAAATGGCTCAAATAATAACAAAGGTTCAATTCAGCTGGTTAATTTGCAACTTGCAGAAAAGGAAGCACTGATCTCAGAAAACATTCAGCAAGTGCCAGTGCTTCTTGACCTAGTCTGACTATTTCTTCATAAAGAGCTTCTCTAAAATTTTAGGAGATGAGGGCTAATGGGCAGCATGTGTTAGTGACAACAAAAGCCAGAAGAATAGCAACCATTACCCACATGACAAATAAAACTTTACATTTAAAAGGACTCTAATACAAACACGTTGCTTATAAAGTTGCCATTCTGATGAATTTTACAGCAAAAAATATATATATTTTTACAAAGTGAACACAGTATAGAAAATAAACAGAACAAACATTTCCAGTGTGCATGAATTTAGCCACTTATCCAACACAAAGCTAACCCTAACTTGCCTGACAGCCAAGTACATAAGTCTAAAGAATGGGGAAGTAAAAAGCAAAGAAGAAGATTTCATTCAGAGGATTATCAAGCTTTCAATATTTGTGAAAAAAATGTTTCCTGCTTTGGTCTGCTTGAACAGTTTTCCAGAAAGTCTGCTGCCAAATTGAATGTGAAGGTAATTCATTTCCATGCCAGTGTATAGGTATCCATTAATAAATGCATACAATAAGCAGCATATGTAAATAGGCCATCTGCACTTGGATGTGCAGAGATCTTCATCAGAAGACCTAACAGATAACAAAAGTTATTTGAACTCAACATTGATTCAATGATATTTAAAAAGGAAAAACATTTGGAAATTCTCAGAAGATGTCGGATAAGTTACTAAAAAATATCAACTAAACCAGTATCTGTTTGGGACAGAGGTGAAGTAATAGATTTGATTATTGATCTTATTTACTTTGCTATCCTTCAACCAGGAACAAAGGTAAAAGGGTTGAATGTGTGGCTTCCCATTATCTTTAATGCTGTCTATATTAAGATCACATGCCTATACCTTTTTAAATTAGTTAAGGCTCACTAGGCTCACAGAAAAATAATGAATTATTAAAGGGAGGCTGACATTTCCTGTAAGAAATGAAAGCAAAAAGATTTCTCCAATATCACCAGTGGCTTCATTAATTTGGCCAAACTAAGAAATAATAAGCAATGCCTTTGGAGATAGGAGAAAAGGGTAATAATGATTTGACAGTTTTGCAGATGAATTTATAGCTTCTGTAACCAATATTTGGGATAAATCCAGTAGCATTTTACTCACCAAATTTTTTTAAAAACTCGTCTCATGGCTGTGAAATAAATGCAAGGAGTAAGTCATTGTGATGTTGGCAGATAGGTTGAATGAAATATGAAAGACAAATCATTTATCTGTTCATGGCCAAATAGTGCCCCAGATCAAATTGGAATATTTACTGGGACAGGAAGGGGATATTGATAAACACAGGAATTTCACCAGTGCTAAATCCAAGCCACCTGGTTTAAATCCAGCCCAACCTAAGGCTCCGTAAGGATTCCATATGAATTGAGTTTGGCCATATCAGCCCAGTTCCTTATGGATATGGGCCATTATATAATTGGAACACAGATTGATAATAATACTCGAGAGAGACTGGTGAGAAGAATGGAAAACTGGTACGCTGTTACAGTCAGTACTGTTCTACTCAGATTGCGGCTAAAGCAAATTCTAAGGGCAGAGTCGAGGAGTACTACAATGCATCTAACCTATACTATAACTGATCAACAAATGCTTGATTGCAGTGGTTGGTGTTGAAATAGAATATGTTCCATCCCCAATTTATCACTTTGATGAGTGCAAAAAAAGTTTGAAACAGGTACATTCTCAGATGATAAGGGGAGATCTCTTCGTCCAGAATGCAAATTTCAGCAACCTAGAAATAAATCCTTCAGAATAGAGAATCCCTGAATAAAAATATTCACTTCTTCCATCTGAAGCTGTAACCTGTTTAAAAAGAAAATGATCACTAGGGGAAGTAGGGTTTAGCGCCATAATCTCCGTTTTGACCGCCATAAATCCAAAGAGTCTTAGGGGTCCAGGTACAGAGATTATTAAAATATCATGGACAGGTACAAAACTAATCAAGAGAGCAAATGGAATGCTGGTCTTTATATATAGAGGACAAGACTACAAGGGGTAGAAGTTATGCTACAGCTGTACCAATACCAATTTAGACTACACCTGGAGTATAGTGTTCAGTTCTGGGCACCACACCTTAGGAAAGGAAATTGGCCTTGGAGGGAATGCAGCATAGATTTACCAGAATGCTACCTGGACTCGAAGGGTTAAATTATTTTATTACTTGTTTATTTAGAGATACAGCACTGAAACAGGCCCTTCGGCCCACCAAGTCTGTGCTGACCATCAACCACCCATTTATACTAATCCTATATTCCTACCACATCCCCACCTTCCCTATACTCGGGGCAATTTATAATGGCCAATTTACCTATCAACCTGCAAGTCTTTGACTGTGGGAGGAAACCGGAGCACCCGACGAAAACCCACACAGACACAGGGAGAACTTGCAAACTCTGCACAGGCAGTACCCAGAATTGAACCCGGGTCACTGGAGCTGTGAGGCTGCGGTGCTAACTACTGCACCACTGTGCCACTGAGGACAGACTACACAAATTTGGGTTGTATTCCCTGGGATTTAGAAGGTTAAAGGGTAATTTGTTTGAAGGTTAAGGGGAAATAATAGGATAAAAAGAGAGAAACTATTTCTGATGGTTGGGGAATCTAGGACTAGGGGACATCGACTAAAAGTTAAAGCCAGGCCTTTCAGAAGTGAAGTTAGGAAAGACTTCTATACACAAAGGGTGGTAGAATTTTGGAACTCTCTTCTGCAATAGCAGGTGATGCTAGGTCAATTGTAAATTTTAAATCTGAGATTGGTAGATTTTTAGTAACCAAAGGTATTATGGGATATGGGACAAAGGTGGGTATATGGAGTTAAGTCGCAGATTAGACATAATCTCATTGAATGGCAGAACAGGCTTACTCTTGTTCCTATAGCAAACAGAAGCGAGACCTGCAGGTTGAGATAAATCATCATGTCTCATCAGCATAATGGGATAATTTCTGTTCTCTATCTGTGCTTTCAACCCAAGAATGTCAGTTTATGTATATTGTTGCAGTTTTTTTTTAAAGCAAATGAAGGTGAGGACAAAGAAACACCTTTGTTGCACATGCCTTTATAGGTTGCATGGAATTACACAGAATTTACAACACAAAATAGGTCATTCAGTCCAATTAGTCTATGCCGGTGTTTATGCTCCGCATGAGCCTCCTCCCATTATATTTTATCTAACCCTAACAGCATACCTTTCTTTCCTTTCTCCCTCATGTACTACTACAGGTGGTAGCAGGCTTCACATTCTAACAACGGTCGGGTGAAGAGGTGATAATAAAATGGACCATCTCATTTCTAATTAACAAAGGGAAAACCCATTTGATGAGAATAGTGCAAATAGAAATGACCAGTCCACTCAAATGATCCAAATAAGAGAAGCACAGACAGAGTATAAGAAGAGACTGGAAGCTAACATAGAAGGGAATCCAAAATTCTTCTATCGGCATATAAATAGTCAAAGGACAATAAAAGGAGGAGTAGGGATGATTAAAAACCAATAAGGAGATTTACGCATGGAGGCAGAGGGCATGCCTGAGGTACTAAATGAACATTTGTGTTTACCAAGGAAGATAATGCAGTCAAAATCATAGTGAAAGAGGAGGTAGTTGAGACACTGGATGGGCTAAAAATTAATGAAGAGGAAGTGTTAGAAAGTCTGGCTGTACTTAAAGTTGATAAGTAACCAGGACTGGACGAGATGATTGGATGATACTGAAGGAAGCAAGGGTGGAAATTGCAGAGGCACTGGCCATAATCTTCTAATCCTTCTTAGATACAGGAGAGGTGTTCAAAAAAGGGTATAAGGATAAACCCAGCAACTACAGTCCAGTCAGTTTAATTTCAATGGTGGGAAAGCTTTTAGAAACAATAATCCGGGACAAAATTAACAGTCACTTCGATTAAGGAAATCCAGATTGGATTTGTTTAGAGAAAATTGTGCTTAACTAATTTGATTGAGTTTTTCGATGGGGTAACAGAAAGGGTTGATAAGGGTAATCTGGTTGATGTGGTGTGCATAGACTTGCAAAAGGCATCTGATAAAGTGCCACAAACAAGGCTTGCCAGCAAAGTTAAAGCCCATGGAATAAAAGGGATAGTGGCAGCATGGATATGAAGGTGGCTGAGTGACAGGAAACAGAGTAGTGGTGAACAGTTGTTTTTCAGACTAGAGGAGGCACATAATGGGGTTGGTATTAGGACCACTGCTCTTCTTGATCGAAATTAATGACCTAGACTTGGGTGTACAGGGCACAATTTCAAAATTTTTAGATGGCACAACACTTGGAAGTATTGTGAACTGTGAGGAGGATAGTGATAGACTTCAAGAGGACATAGACAGGCTGGTGGAATGAGTGGACATGTGGCAGATGAAATTTAATGCAGCATAGAGATACATTTTGGTAGGAAGAATGAGGAAAAGCAATATAAAATAAAGGATACAATTCTAAATGGGGTGCAGAAGCAGAGGGACAGGGGTATATGTGTACAAATCATTGAAGGGCAGGTTGAAAAGTGGTTAATGAGGCGTATGGAAACCTGGGCTTTATAAATAGAGGCATTAAATACAAAAGCAAGGAAGTTTTGGAGAACCTTTATAAAGCACTGGTTCAGCCTCAACTGGACTATTGTGTTCAATTCTGGGCACCACACTTTAGGTAGGATGTGAAGGCATTGGAGAGTGTGCAGAAAGGATTCATGAGAATGTTTCTGGGGATGGGAGAGTTCAGTTATGTGGATAGATAGGCAAACCTGGAGTTGTTCTCCTTTGATGTCATGCAGGCCCCCACCTGCCAAGAATGAGACAAATTAATTTCGCAATGTGGACATTAATTTTTAAACTGTTACTGGAGTAAAGAAAGAACTTGCCTTAAAAAAACACCAGACCTTTGACTGGAAATACATTTGCATATTTACAGACAGCACTTAAAAGGGACAAAAGACCATGCCCTGACACATTCAATCCATAATGGACTTTTGATTACCAGACATTGAGGGTGGAGATGCTCGCATTCCAGGTTGACTGCTAAAATGGCCAAATACACAAACAGGCATGGTCAGACCAGTTTAGTCACATGACTAACTGGCTGTTGGAGTTTTTTTAAAACTTGCCACAGATAATTTGAAGTCAGAAAACTGTTCGCTCCTGGACTGAAAAGATCGCTCGTGGCTGGCTCAGTGCAACCTTTCCTGTCCGCTTCCATCTCTTACTCACAGAACTGAAGACCCATTGAAGACACATGAACCCCAAGAGAGAAAAGTCTCCTACAGTGAACAAGGTTTAAGAAGAATACTGGGCCGCAACGAAAAGCAAGACTACCTACAATCAAGGACTCTACAGCAAGCTCGAAGCACTGTAACAAACCCCCTTCAGAGACTTCCTCAAACTTTTTCACTTTATTTTTCTTCTGCTCTTTTCTGTTCCTATTTGCATGTGTGTATCGTGTGTGCATGCTAGCGTGGGCGCGTCATGTAGCTATAGGTGTTAACCGAATTAGAGTTGAAGTCTTAATAAATGTCACTTTTCTTCTTTAAGAAAGCCTGTTTGTGCTGGTTTCTTTGCTTTATAATTGGAAAGCAGTGAACAAGGATTCACCAAAGGGGCAACTCAAAACACAGTGTGTTTAAAAATTAAATTCTGTTACAGTCAGACCATGTGAAGGCTGAAAGAGACCCCAAGACACCTCTCTCACCTGGTTGTAACATAGAGAAGAGAAGGCTGAGAGGAGATTTGATTGAGATGTTCAAAATCATGAGGATTCTGGATAGAGGAGATGGGGGGAAACTGTTCCCATTGTGGAAGGGTTGAGAACCAGAGGACACCAATTTAAGATGATTAGCAAAAGAGCCAATGGCAACACGAGGAAAAACTATTTTACGCAGTGAGTGGCTCGGATATGGAATGCACTGCCTAAGAGTGTGGTGGTGGCAGATTCAATTGTGGCTTTCAAAAAGGAATTGGATAATTATCTGAAGAGAAAAAATTGCAGGGCTACAGGGAAAAGGAGGGGAATGGGACTAGCCGAGTTGCTCTTACAGATAGCCGGCACGGATACAATGGGCTGAATGGCCTCCTGCGCTGCATTCTATGATTCTAGATCACTGTGGACAACTTTCTTCGAGGTCAGTGGTGAATGCTTTGCTTCGCCACTCACTGCAAAATCTAGCCTAATAACTAATATTTCTGTTCATAAGGAAATCAATTGGGGGAAGTTGCTCAACAACAACAGTAGAGAACAAGTGTCCTGAACTATCAGGGTAAATACGTTTTGAGAACCAATAAGTTCAGACTAAACAATCATGACCTTAAATGGATTAATAAATAAATCTAAAATAAAACAAAGAGGAAAAATAACCTGTGTGAATTCTACAGGGAGAAAAAGTAAGTTTTCATTGGCATGAGTATAGAAACATGCAGAAATATGTTAACATGTTGATCAGAAGGGACAGGGGACCTGGAAAAATGCATAGCTGCAGATATAAATCTCAAGAGTAAGAAATTCTTGCAGTGTGCCAACAGTAAAATGGCAGTCAGAGGTGAGATGCATAAAGGATGAAAATAAAGATGAGCACAAGATAGTAAACTTTCTGCATTATTATTTCATCCATATTCACAAGGTAAGATGTGAACAGCCTGCTAATCCCAGAAAAACAAGGCAAAGTTAATGACTTTGATATACATAAGATAGAAGTCCAAGGCAAGCTAAATTGATTCAAAACTAATTGCCCTCACAGATAGATGCTATTTATCTCAGAGTGCAAAAAGTGACTGGAGAAACAATTTATGAAACCCTGAAATCATTATGAAGGAGTCAATAGATACTATGGAAGCAACAGTGGAAACAAACATTCTTAAGCAGATCCCATATTCAAAAAGGATGATAAATTAGATACAGACAATTACAAAACCATTAATCTTACTTTAATCCCATGTAAAATAATGGATTCAACTATAAGGAGCAAACTTTGAGTATTACTTGTGGGATAATAACCATATAAAATATAGTCAACATGGATTAAGGTGCTGAAGATCCAGCCTCACAAACCTCCTCGACTTCTTTGAGGAATAACATTCAAAATGGACTCTGGTAAACACCATGATGTAATGTACCTAGAATTCCGAAAGGCATTTGGCAAAGTTCCATACGAAATACTAATCATTAAGGTCAAAGCTGTGCAAATTCAGGGTAAGTCTTGGATTTGGATAACATATTGGCTGAAGGGTCGAAAACACGGGTACATGTTAACAGAGTTAACTTATGTTGGGGAAGGTACAGAGTATGGTTTCCATCATCTGTTGTTGATACCATTACTATTTCCAATTGGCATAAATGACATGGACTCAGAGGGCTGGACTTAATGCGGCAGTTGAGGGTGGGATTGTTGGCGGGGTGGGGAAGGGCCAGAGAATCGCAACGCATCCACCCGCCCGGAAAGCCGTCATTGTGACGTCTGGATTTCGTCAGTGATGAGAAAGCACAATGGCGGCATCCTCACCGCAACGCGACGGGAACCTTTTTTAAATTGCTGAGATACTGGTTTAAATGCATTTTAATATCATTAAAAGCAATTTTATGTCTGAAGGTCGATTCTGTGAACGGTGGATGACACTGACGTGCCTCCAGCTTCATGACCAGTGAAACCTGGCAGCACAAAAGTGAGAGGGCACATTGAAGTGAAGGGTAGGCAGCCTTGAGCACTGCAGCCGAGGGGAAGAGGGGGGATTGGAGGCCATTGTGGGAGCACATTGCTGGAGGATGCTGAAAAGGGAACCGGGTTGCTTGAGGGCTTTGCAAAGGGGTCCGAGATAGCGGTGGCTCTGAGAAGGGGTCTGGGGCACCGGGGGCTCTGCAAAGTGGTCTGGGGTAGTGGGGGCTCTGCGAAGGGGTGAAATCTGCATTTGGGGGTGTGGCTGTGGAGGGTCAGTATGGGGTAGGCAAACAACTGTGTGATGGGTCTGTGTGATTACACAGCTGGAACAGAGGATGGGCCTTCATTTAGGCAGGGATCCGAGGTCCATGAGCAACCACGCCGACATAATTTGCACATTCTCATGCACCAAAACAGGAGGCCATATGGGTTGAGGAACACTCAAAGAAGGCAACAGAGAACCTCACAACAAATCATTTTCAGCCCTCCTGGTGTCCATTCACAGAAAGTGAACTAAAGGCTCACCTTAATGCCTGAGCTCTGTTATGTCTTTTCAATTTGTGGTCCCTGTCTTATTTGCAGATGGGAAATGTGTGTTAGTGTCCTTGGGAGAACATTTGTTAACAGAGGCTCTCATCACATTGACATGTTAATGAAGGCTGCGTTCACATTGGCATAGCCCTAAGGGGGAAGGGTGAGGTCTACACCTCACAATTAAGGAATAATGGCACATGGCTTTCAAATAATGAAGCCTAAAGATTTCAACAAAGCATCTTTTAATTATTTAACACAAAAGGTATAATCTAAACCTGTGAAACCCAAAATGTGGCTATGTGCTCTTTTTAATCTGTATCTGGGTGCTCCTACGCGGTGTAATCCTGGTGGCAGCAGCTGGGCTGGAGGCAGGCTGCCAATCAGGATGTCCCTTGGCCTGTGATGACTTTGATTAGATTAGATTAGAGATACAGCACTGAAACAGGCCCTTCGGCCCACCGAGTCTGTGCCGAACATCAACCACCCATTTATACCAACCCTACACTAATCCCATATTCCTACCAAACATCCCCACCTGTCCCTATATTTCCTTACCACCTACCTATACTAGTGACAATTTTTATAATGGCCAATTTACCTATCAACCTGCAAGTCTTTTGGCTTGTGGGAGGAAACCGGAGCACCCGGAGAAAACCCACGCAGACACAGGGAGAACTTGCAAACTCCACACAGGCAGTACCCGGAATCGAACCCAGGTTCCTGGAGCTGTGAGGCTGCGGTGCTAACCACTGCGCCACTGCACCGCCCTTTGGCAGGCATCCTCTGGCTGCCTGAGGCCTGCAAGGCCCCAGATGCCTGGGGTTGTCCTGGACTGGTGTAGGATGACCCTGGATGCTTGGGGGTGTCCTGGACTGGCGTAGGACGGCCCCGGATGCCTGGGAGTGTCCTGGACTGGTGGAGGACTCTCCTCAGGCATTACCTGCTGCTGGAGCTGGGCTCACTAGCGGAGGGGCTCAGGAGCTTGGTATCACACTTGGAGCACCCTGAGGGGAGCCCCAGATGTCAGCCTCTTTTCCGCCCTTTCACCCTTTGAAGGCTCTCTTGAGCCACCCAGCTCATCAGAGAAGGGCCAGGAACAGCAGAATCATCTGGGCTCCTGTTCCTTCTCTCACTTTACCACTGCTGCGTCGAGCTCATGGACAAGGCAATGGTGGACAGGTCTACACAGATCTGTAGGATCTGGCTATCCATGAGGTTTGCCAACCTCTCAATGGAGGAAGCCATGCGCTCACACGCCTGAGACATGGCAGCTGTCAAGCCATGGATGGATTCCTCCATCGTCCGCTCAAGGCTGCACATGGCCTCTGTCACCTCTGCCAGATTTCACCCTATCCCTCTTTGTAATTCCAGCATGCCCTGTGATGTCAACACCAGAGGCTCATCACCATCCTGGGGCTAAGCGTGGACCTGGCCAGCCACATTCTCCGACTGTGGAAGGCCTCGGCTGTCTCAGCCTCTGCCAACTGCTTGCATGCATGCACCGTGCTTTTACCAGATTGTGACTCAGATTCTAAAGCTGAGCGTGTACCCACCAAAGTGAAAGTACCTGCGATGGTGGTGGGTGCAAGAGAGTCATGGGGTGGTGCATCCTCTGTGTTTTCTTGCTCCACAGAGGTGAACGTCTGTCCCCCAGTGGTTGTTGGCCCCTGTGAGTGGCTACCTGCATGAGAGAACACGAATATATGAGGCTTCAAATATGCAGTTCTCCTGATGCCTACTAAGTGTTATGTGAGTTTCAAACATTGATGCATATGCCAAGAGACAAACCTCACTTTCATGCACAGGGACTCCAATTTCCCCGTCGTCTACTGATTGGTTGCCCTGAGTGCCCGCCAGCTTCAAGGCCTCTTCCTCGGCGTAGGTCAGTGGATGTACATCTGGGATTCCTCTGTCTGTCTGGGACATCTCCCTCCTATTATGGGCCCTCTTGTCCTGCAAGAGGAAGAATGAAGATGGTTGAGAATGGCACACAGATCAACATGAGAGTTCAGCTCTTTTCAGCCCCTCAACTCCTTCTGGGGAATCTGATATCTCTCATGCCGACACTGACTGTCATGGGAGTTAAGGGGGGCTGAGCTATGAAGGAAGGTGGTCTGTGGTCAAGAGACATCCATGTATCTATCAGGAAGAGACAGACACCTAGGCACTCAGGTAACACCACATTGCTGCCACCCTCCCCATGCAACCTCCCGCGTAGGGAGCACTCACATTGGCTGAACACAGTACGTCATTGACCCTCTTCCTGCACTGGATCTAATTGACCTGGGTAAACCCACGGCTGCTAACCTTGTCTGCGATCTCCACCCAGGCTTGCTTGGTCAGATGGGAGGACCTCTTTTTGCCATCATGGGGAAAGAGCACTTCCCACCTTTCCCTTGCAACCTGGAGGAGAATCTGCAGGGCGGCATCACTGAACCATGGGGCCACTCTATGTCTTTACTCTGCCATCATCTTCTGCCTTCCTCAGAGGGTGGGGGATACAGGACATAGGAGTACAGAGTTGTACGCTGCACCGTTTCCAGGATAGTAGTGAATGCAGAGCTGGCAGGCCTGTAAATATGGTGCCAGCACTTGCTTCAGAGTCATTTGAGGCTGTAATCAATGAATCACATCCCGCCCCCACCATGTGATCGCGGGAACCAGAGCCTCCAATATGCAAAATGGGCACCCGCCGCATAATCGCAGCTGGGCGGATGCCTATGTGACGATGGAAAGGGGGCCATTTACGAGGCCAGCCCTGAAACTCAATGCAAACTGGCCAGATTTGCAGATGCGGCCAAACTAGAAGGGTCAGTGGAATCAAAAGAGGCAGCTACAAAATTACAAAATGAGTTGGACAAAATCTACCAGGGCAGAATGATGGCAGGTGAAATTTAATATAAACAAATTTACTCCACATAGGAAGGAAAAACCTGTGACACAAGTTACTGTGAATGTTGCTGAAACAGCAAAGGATGAAATCGTAAAAGATCAACAAACCTAGTAGACTTCAGAGTCAAATTGTCCAACCAAAGCAAAACAACAATCATTAAGCCAATAGAATATTGAAATATATAATCAAAACAATAGAATATAAGTCAGGGGAAGTCATGCTTAAACTGTGCATTGCTGAGGCCACACCACACCTGAAATACTGCTTCTCCTTCTGCTCACCAAGACACAAGAGAGATATTAAATCATTGGAGGTGTTACAATGATTGCTCTAGTCAAAGCCCCCAATCAAAATATACGATTCTGATTATGGTGGGAGAGATGTCCTGTTAATTCAATCTCGTCCCTCCACAGATCGCCTAACATATCATTTTTAAACTTTCCAAAGAAAGACACTGCCAAATTGTACCATCTACCCTGAATGAGGCTAACCAAACCAGGTTTGTTTAAATTAACCAATTAACTATTTAATTAGAAAAAGTCAATTCTTAAACAGTACTAAGATATAAACAACATTTAAAATAGAAAAAATTAGAGTTCTTGCATATTTATGTTCCTGCCGCATGTGGAACATTCCAAGGTTGCTTGAAGTCCTCACAGCTGTCCAACGGGGGAAAAAAAGGTTCTTCAACAGTAGAACAGTCCGTAGTCTAATTCAACAATAAGTGATGCTTTCCTTCACCAGTGATGAATTTCAACAATTAACAACTTGTAAACACTTTTTAATGAATCAATTTGGCTTTAGAAATTTTGAGGGATAAAAGATTGTCACAGTCTCATTTCCCTCCCTTCAGTTTAAATTATCAGAGATCTGTGTTTTGGCTTGACTTTTTAGAATTTTGAGAGAATAATAAATAAACAGACTAAATTCTCTTCCTTCAGTTTAAATGATCTGAGAGCCCGCCTTTCAAGTGCTAAAACACAGCTGTCTGTCTATTTCTCTGAGTTAGAACCATCTGTTTCCACTATAAACCAGTCCAAAATTAAATTGTAACAATGTATCTCTCGATCTCTGGTCCTGATTAGCTGTATTGTGGGCAACGAGAATGCATTCTTTGACAGTTTTTGGAGCTTGCTGTCTTAAAGCAGTATGGCTCCTTTTCCAGTGTTAAAGGCACACCGCAGCCTTCCCAAAAAAAAACTACGGGATCATAACAGAGGTAATGTGGAGAAATGTCATTAGGCTTATGCCTAGTGTTAGATGTCTGCGCTCTGGGAAAAGACTGGAAGAACTTGGACTTTGCACTTTGAAAAGAATCACCTGAGAAGTGATTGTAGAAAGTTATTTCAGTTGGAAAAGGTTAATCTGGGGCATTACACTAAATTAATTTGCAAGAATAAGACAATTAGACCCAGGATCAACCTAGTAAAATGAAAATTTTGCATAGATATCAGAAAGTTCTTCTTCATAAGAGGTGATCAATACATGGAATGGACTCCTAAGATAAAGTAGTGGAGGTGTAAACCTTGGAATCATTTAAGGACTGATTGAATGCTGCAGTTGGCTGATTTTAGAATGGATGAACAAAGATGTGTCCAATGGTCTTCCTCATCCATAATTATAATGTAATCTTGTGATAATTTATACATTTAATCTCAATTTACAATATTCTGTTTTTACTTTGTCTTTTTCCTGTATATGTATATTTTTTACATTAGTTAAGTGAGACTCTGAAATTTTAGACCTTTTAGACAGCCTTTACTTAACTAATTGGTTTGGCTGATAGATTGGTCCTCCTTCAATCTTTTCTCCTTTCTCAACTAATAGACATAGACCAAACTACTTATAGCCCATCTAACTCAAGTCTACTCTTTAGGTTACAACTATATGACTACGTCTTGCTTTTAGCAAACCTACACTGTGATATGCCATTGGATTTGTCAATGCACCAAAATCGCAGTTTTAAGGCATCAACTAGTCCTGTTACAAGTTAACTGAGTAAGTGTGTGTCACTATACATTTTTTTCTGCAGGTAGTGAGGACAGCCAATGGTGTTGAAGAATAGCATTAAAAACCACATCCAATGCACAATTAAAAGAACAAACTTGATCTGTTCTCACTCCCATATTCATCTTTAAAAAAGGCAACAAAAAAAATATGTTTTGCATGGTTAGTCTAGATTAAGTTCGCAAAATTATAAGTTATATCAAGATCTGGGAAACACAACAATCACATTAATAATAAAAACAGAAAATACTGGAAATGCTCAGCAGGCCTGTCAGCATCTGTGGCGTGAGAAACGGAGTTAATCTTTCAAGTCAATGACCTTTCATCAGAACTAGGAAAAGATAGAGATGTAATAGATTTTAAGCAACATGAAAGGGGGGGAAGGTGGGAAAAAGAACAAAGGGAAGGTCTATGATATAGTGGGAGGCAGGAGAGATTAAATGATAGATGGTTGGCACTGCAAGGCCAAAGGGAATAGTAATGGGACAAGTAAATAAACAAAAGGTGTGTCTACAGGAGGTGTGAATGGCAGAATCATGAACAGTTGCTGTCCGAAAGTTAAAAAAAAAGAAGAGGAAAACCAAACCTGCAAAGAAAAAGGGAACAAAATGGCAGAAGAGGCTTATAATCTGAAATTGGTGAATTCAATGTTGAGTCCAGAAAGCTGGAAAGTGCCTAATCAAAAGATGAGGTGCTGTTCCTCAAGCTTCTGTTGAGCTTCATTGGAACACTGCAGGAAAATAAGGACAGAAAGAACAGAATGAGAGCAAGGTGGAGAATTAAAATGACAAGCAACCAGAAGCTCGAGGTCATGATTATAGACTAAGTGGAGGTGTTCCGCAAAGTGGTCACTCCATCTGCATTTGGTCTCTCCAGTGTGGAGGACACTGCATTGTGAGCAGCAAATACAGTGTACTAAGTTGAAATAAATACAAGTAACTTGCTGTTTCACCTGGAAGGAGTATTTGGAGCCCTGGACAGTGATAAGGGATGAGGTAAAAGGACAGGTGTTACATCTCCTGCGCATGCATGGAAACGTGCCGTGGGAAAAGGGTAATTCAGGAGTGGACCAGGGTGTTGAGGAGAAAATGGTACCTTTGTATTGCAGAAAGATGAGGGGAGGGAAAGATGGTAGCATCACGCTGGAGTTGGCGGAAATGGCGGAGGATGATCTGTTGAATCCAGAGGCGAGTGGGGTGGAAGGTGAAGACAAAGGGAACCCTATCATGGTTCTACGAGGGAGGGGAAGAGGTGGAAGCAGAAGTGTGCAAAATAGAATGGACATAGTCGAGGGCCCTGCCAACAACAGTGGGAAGAATCTTCGGTTGACAATAGAGTAAGACATATCAGAAGCGTTAATATGGAAGATTGCATAATTGAAACAGATGTGACAGAGACGAAGAAACTGGGAGAATGGAATAGAATCCTTTCAGGAAGCAGGGTGTGAGGAAGTGTAGTCAAGGCAGCTGTGGGATTCAGTGGGCTTCTAGTGAATATTGGTTGATAGCCTATCCCCAGAGATGGAGACAGAGATGCCGAGGAAGGGAGGGGAAGAGATAGAGATGGACCATGTCCAGAAATCTTTCCAAAAATTAAATCTTTGGGAATCTAAAGTGTTTCCATTCCATAAGCATTTATGTGACATCAAGTACTAAAATTATAAAATTTAAATTTAATATTTAATGCCACCTAAATGTTTATGGAATGGAAACATTTTGGATTCCCGAAGGTTCAATTTGTCAAAATATTTCTATAATTTTGTTGAACTATTTCTTTAATTTTGTGGGCTAAGTGCCACATGTATAGAATTGAATACTCCCTACCATATTTGAACCTTGCTGAAAAATTTGATTTTATCTTCTTACTGTAGAATCCTCAGAAAAAGATAATATTATGCAACTTTGAACCAAACTTGCTGTTAATTCTGCCAGCACTATGCATAATTTTCCATCTACTAATGGTCGGAAAGTTATGCATAGTGTGCACCTGAATTTCCAATATATTCCACTGGCGGACTAAGCTCCCTGCCAGTGGTGAGGAGTCATTAAGTTACCTATTATATTTCCACATGAGGTTTGGAGGGTGCCAGAGAAATTAAATGACTGTGCAGCAATGATCCAGACATATTGGGATATTCTGTAGATTGTCTTATTTGCCTAGTTTGCCACCAATGCCTGCTTTGAGTAATGAGCTTGCCCAGGATGATAATCCATTTACTGAAGGATTTGTCTGCTCCGTGTTTAAGTCCTGCAATTCCCATTCCGACAGCATAATATCCAGAAATAGGTTTGCATGGGAAGTATTTTGGGCCTTAAATTATTTGATGAACATAATAACAGATGTAGGCCATTCAGCCATTCAATTCGATCATGACTAATCTTGGGATGAGAAATGAAGCTTTCTGTATCACCTACAGCAAATTTGCAGAGCAGCAAAATTTTGTGAACAGCATAGTCTCGGTAATTTACTGGATCCGTTTACATGAATAAGACAAGCAAATAGCAATATTTACCCGTACATTTCTCCTCTTAGTGTTTAAATGTCATATTCAGTAAAATCGCAGGAATAGAATGTTGTTGCCACAATATATTGAATGAACAAGATAAATCTACAAACATTCACGGAGATACTTCTTGCAGAAATGCAGGTTCTCACAGTGAAAACTGATCAATCAACTGATTTGCCATTGATGATATAGCAAACCAATATTTGCAATCAGTGTTCACTATAAATGCAACACTTTAGTTCTCTTGCTCACCCTTCCAGTTAAATGAACTAACTTGAAGGACGATTCTGAAATTTGTAATGCTAAGCTGAATCCAAATTGAATCAGAGGTCTGATTTGGCCAAAAATTGGCTGTGCCATTGAGGGTTACTGCAGTATTTTTAATGACAATCAAGAAATAACACTTTTGTTTTTTAAAAGTAATCAAAAATAAAAATAAAATGTATTTTATGGCTACTATACAAAATAAAAGATAAGTTTTGGATTTAGAAAGGTTTCCAAAGTGATCAAAAGGTTGAATTCAGAAAAAAATTGATGGGTCAAAATTCGCTGATAAACGAACAGTTTGTGAATGGCACGCACAGTTGTTGGCCAGCAATTTGTGACAAGGAATAGATACCCTGCGAATTGTAAATCACCACAAGCCTGGATGATTTGCTGAACCTATTGGTCCAGTCATTCACCAAGGTCCCAGGCACCCTGTTGCCCTCACCATGCCATCATCAGCTCGCACTTCCAACAACTTTGTGGGCAAAATATATTTTGAGCTGAAGGGTGCAGAAACAAGTCTAATGGCAAGCCTAGAGACATCCCGCACCAGCAAATTCTGGGCCGAGATTTTTTGTTGTGCATAGTGTAAAGAATGACAAACAGGACACTGAGGAGGTTTCTAATGGACTCAATTGGTGTAAGCAGATTGAACATTTCCATGGATAATCTGATTCAGAGGTTGGGCAGTTTATGCTATTTATTATTATGGCCAAAAAGATTTTTGATTAAGTCTGAGAGATAAAGACAGGTATTTATATTTATTGTTTTAAACAAAAATACGGAACTGATTTATTGACTTTCAAATCTGTTATCAAAGGTATTTTCTGTCAGGATTTTAAAAAAAATTAAGTTCCTGTCTGCAAAAATATACATGATGTAAGTTCACTACAGTGCTTTTGATATTGCTAAATTTGAAAACTTAGTCCTCAAATACTTCAAAATCATATTTTCATAGTATTTACAACCCAGAATATTAAAATTAGTGACGGATCTGTGAGTAAATGCATTGTGTGTTGTGGTCAATCAGAGCAGAAGAGGCTCAGGTTTGAGTCCCCAATGAAATTAAATTTTAAAAATGGCCAATTTGGCCAAACATCTCTGAACTATGAAGTGGAAAAAAATTAGCAGAGGTCTTTCTCGTGCTGGAAAATGCAAGCATCAAATGAAGACAAGATCAGGATGAGATGTGATACCCTCCTTTGTCAAATAGCCTGCCAACGCACACTGCCAACATGTGTAGAATAACCCATTGGGTAAGGTATCAAAGGACTGCTGGCAGCCTTAAAATCATAACACAGTATGAATCAGCACCTTAACATGTTGATAAAATTGAGGGAAAAGGCAATCGAATTTCAAGTGCAATGATATAAAAATTACAGTTGTGGCATAATTTACCAGCGTATTGATTACTGAAGCTGATCCCTTGTTTTACAGTCAGGTTTTATGTTTGTCTGAACAGAAACCCTGATGTCATCTTTACATTTTTTGTAAAGTAAAAACTAACCATTGCTCTTTGAACCTAACTCGAAACACTTCAGAAAATAACACACATTATTAAATTGTTTACATGCAACCATGCAATATGCCGCAGTTTACAATTCAGTCAGTTAAAATGATTTCAAAGTCCCTGGTACTGCCTCGTGATGTGATCTTTTATCTGATAATATAAATAAAAAGAGTAATCATATGAAACATTGATTAAGCTGCAATGCTGCTCTCTCTACCCATGCCGGTTAGCTCTCCATTAATCTCCAATACAAGATAAGTGAACACTGTGGTGCTCTCGGGACTGAAGCAAGGTTCAGCCATGTTTAGTAAAAGATATGAGACCGCATCTTGTTGAAAACAATGGATTCCTTTTTATTCTTTCATTTTCACTTTCCAGCCCCTCTGTTAACATGTGTGTGTACGGTAGCCTCAAGTGAACAAAACGTACAATTCAATGTTCAAAGCACTACGTCCCTCCCGTCTTAGTAAATGGGAAACATAGGGCTGGATTTTACCTTAGGTGGACGGGAATTTGCCACTGACGTAGAAGTCGGTGGCGAATCCGCTTCCGCCTAGCCTGGGGATCCGTCCCGCATTTTACGGGTCTCCTGGCTGTAATTGTCCCGGGGTGGGACTTCCACCCACTTGGGGGAGGAAGTCCCGCCTCAGTGAGCTGCCGGCCAATCAGCGGGCCCGCAGCTCTTAGTCCCAGCAGCGCCACCGGGAGCGGTGGCCACTACTGGGACTGCAGCCCAGCCGACGCCAGGAATCCAGGAGTGCAGGTGTTGGCATGCCTCACCAGGAAGATCGGTTCTTCCCTGATGAGGCTGGAGTGATCGTTTGGGGGGAGGGGTGTCTTGGGTCCCGGGGGTGGGTTGGAAGACGGGGGCGGCCCTTAATTGAGCAACCTGTGCCCGACTGCCATGGCCTCACCCCGGGGGGCAGAAAGGCTTACAGCTATTGTTGGGCGGCCTTTCATGTCCTCAGCACACCCGCTTGCCATGGGTAAAGTACCCGTGGAGGCGGATGCGGGCCCTTAAGTGGCCGTTAAGTAGCCAACTCTCCAGACTATCTATATTCTGCTGTATTCTCTGACAGTCCCCTTCACTATCTGCTACTCCACCAATCTTAGTGTCATCTGCAAACTTGCTAATCAGACCACCTATACTTTCCTCCAAATCATTCATGTATATCACAAACAACAGTGGTCCCAGCACGGATCCCTGTGGAACACCACTGGTCACACGTCTCCATTTTGAGAAACTCCCTTCCACTGCTACTCTCTGTCTCCTGTTGCCCAGCCAGTTTTTTATCCATCTAGCTAGTACACCCTGGATCCCATGCGCCTTCACTTTCTCCATCAGCCTACCATGGGGAACCTTATCAAACGCCTTACTGAAGTCCATGTATATGACATCTACAGCCCTTCCCTCATCAATCAACTTTGTCACTTCCTCAAAGAATTCTATTAAGTTGGTAAGACATGACCTTCCCTGCACAAAACCATGTTGCCTATCACTGATAAGCCCATTTTCTTCCAAATGGGAATAAATCCTATCCCTCAGTATCTTCTCCAGCAGCTTCCCTACCACTGACATCAGGCTCTATAATTACCTGGATTATCCCTGCTACCCTTCTTAAACAAGGGGACAACATTAGCAATTCTCCAGTCCTCCGGGACCTCACCCGTGTTTAAGGATGTTGCAAAGATATCTGTTAAGGCCCCAGCTATTTCCTCTCTCGCTTCCCACAGTAACCTGGGATAGATCCCACCCGGACCTGGGGACTTGTCCACCTTAATGCCTTTTAGAATACCCAACACTTCCTCCCTCCTTATGCCGACTTGACCTAGAGTAATCAAACATCTGTCCCTAACCTTAACATCCGTCATGTCCCTCTCCTCGGTGAATACCGATGCAAAGTACTCGTTTAGAATCTCACCCATTTTCTCTGATTCCACGCATAACTTTCCTCCTTTGTCCTTGAGTGGGCCAATCCTTTCTCTAGTTACCCTCTTGCTCCTTATATATGAATAAAAGGCTTTGGGATTTTCCTTAACCCTGTTTGCTAAAGATATTTCATGACCCCTTTTAGCGCTCTTAATTCCTCGTTTCAGATTGCGACTACAATCCCGATATTCTTTCAAAGCTTCGTCTTTCTTCAGCCGCCTCAACCTTATGTATGCTTCCTTTTTCCTCTTAGCTAGTCTCACAATTTCACCTGTCATCCATGGTTCCCTAATCTTGCCATTTCTACCCCTCATTTTCACAGGAACAAGTCTCTCCTGCACGCTAATCAACCTCTCTTTAAAAGCCTCCCACATATCAAATGTGGATTTACCTTCAAACAGCTGCTCCCAATCTACATTCCCCAGCTCCTGCCAAATTTTGGTATAGTTGGCCTTCCCCTAATTTAGCACTCTTTCTTTAGGACCACTCTCGTCTTTGTCCATGAGTATTCTAAAACTTACGGAACTGTGATCACTATTCCCAAAGTAGTCCCCTACTGAAACTTCAACCACCTGGCCGGGCTCATTCCCCAACACCAGGTCCAGTATGGCCCCTTCCCGAGTTGGACTATTTACATACTGCTCTAGAAAACCCTCCTGGATGCTCCTTACAAATTCTGCTCCATCTAGACCTCTAACACTAAGTGAATCCCAGTCAATGTTGGGAAAATTAAAATCTCCTATCACCACCACCCTGTTGCTCCTACATCTTTCCATAATCTGTTTACATATTTGTACCTCTATCTCATGCTCGCTGTTGGGAGGCCTGTAGTACAGCCCCAACACTGTTACCGCACCCTTCCTATTTCTGAGTTCTGCCCATATTGCCTCACAGCTCGAGTCCTCCATAGTGCCTTCCTTCAGCACAGCTGTGATATCCTCTTTGACCAGCAATGCTACTCCTCCACCCCTTTTACCTCCCTCTCTGTCCCGCCTGAAGCATCGGTATCCTGGGATATTTAGTTGCCAATCATGCCCTTCCCTTAACCAAGTCTCAGTAATAGCAATAACTATTATTGTATGGCTTGGTTTGGTGATTGCACATCAACGCAGATTCTAATCTGGTTCTCGCTCTTGGGTTTCTTGATGACTTGTTAGGGACCCAAGGGGTAGGCTCATCCCCAACTTTCTAAATGATGTCAAGGTCAAGTAGACATTGAAGTTTCTCCTCTGTCTTCTTCCTAACATGAAATGGTATTCGTCGCCATTGATCCGTGACTGGGGGCACATTAGGGTCTACATGCAGCTTGAATGTAACACCTTTCAGTTTGCCGATACCAGTAAAGCGGACAGCATACAGTTCGAGAATGTTGTTGTTATGTGTAGGAATTGTGTATGTGACTGCAATCATGTGCAGATCTGTTGTTGTGTGGAAACTGATAAGCTTGTCACATTCTCTAGATATGACATAGCATTGAGCATTTATTCTAGTATCTTTGAATGAGACTGGCATTTCAAAAATCCTGAGAATTTTCAATGGTTTGTCACTGTTGTAAGGGAAAATTTTTGTAGTCCCTGGTTTGCAGAGAATGGGGCAATCCTGAAGTTTGTTGAATATTTTGTCTCCCATGACATTGACAGATGCTCCTGTATCTATGAGAGTATCTACATCCGAGCTGTTTACTGTGTCTGAGAGAGAGCTCTAAAGTATGTTCAGGGTCATCCACCCCTACATTAACTCCATTCTCTCACATTTTTGCTGTGGTATACCTACGTGGCATCCTTCTGTTGGTATTGGTCTTAGTAGTTGATTTTGCTAATGAGCAACAAACACGAGTAAAACAGGCTTTACACTGTTTACCAGCAGGACGCTCTGTTCAGTGTGGGTAAGCACCGCCACAGTGGAATCATTCTTTGAACAAGTCACAACTCTGTTTATGAGATGGCTGTTGTTATTTTATACATGGTTTCCTGACATGTGAGCAATGAACAGTGTTCACAGGAGTTGAAATTGGAGTGTGGTAGTTACAGTTGGCAGCCTCAACTTCAGTAGATCTGGACTCTGAAAACGATAGCGATCTTGCTAACTCCAACAGCTCTGGCAGCTTTCTGTCTTTCTCAAGTGCTTTTCAGTGTAGTTGACTGGAGAGACAGCCTTTGATTATTTGTGTTTTGATTTCGCATTCGACATGTTCAACATCAACAAAGTCACATTTGGTTGCTAATGCCTCAATCGCCTGCATTATTGGTCAATTGTCTCATTTGTTTCTTGCTTAATGTGTCAGAAGACAATAGTTTCATATATGGTATTTCTGTTGGGTGCAAAGTAGGTTGTCAGTGCATTTTTTGCTGAGTCGTAATCATTTTGCTCGAGCGTAAGTGTCTCAAAAACATCTTTTAATTCTTCACCTCTTTACTGGAGAAGTAAAGCCTTCAAAACATTGCAGCCACTTTTGCCAAGGTAGGGATACAGATGATGGTTCCAAATCCACATCAAAAGATGGTAGATTGGGCATAGATAATACCATACTGATCAGTAATGCAGTGATAATGCGTGATCAAGGATCCAGAATCGTATTCCTTTCAGAGATCCGAGATTACAAATTTTTTGATTGGGTAGTTAATTTGGCGAGATCAGTGTGTGTGTATACACTGTATAAGCTTCCTGTGTGTGTCTAACACAATCTCCAACTTAAAATGCTGTCTTCAGAAAGCAAACAAAAGCCTTCCAAAAGTTTCATCCCTGAAAGCAATGTTTCCTGTTTATCACCATCCATTTTCTATTTAGTTTTTTTTTTAGTTTTTAGAGATACAGCACTGAAACAGGCCCTTCGGCCCACCGAGTCTGTGCCGACCATCAACCACCCATTTATATACTAATCCTACACTAATTCCATATTCCTACCACATCCCCACCTATCCCTATCACCTACCTATACTAGGGGCAATTTATAATGGCCAATTTACCTATCAACCCGCAAGTCTTTGGCATGTGGGAGGAAACCGGAGCACCCGGAGGAAACCCACGCAGACACAGGGAGAACTTGCAAACTCCACACAGGCAGTACCCAGAATTGAACCCGGGTCGCTGGAGCTGTGAGGCTGCGGTGCTAACCACTGCGCCACTGTGCCGCCCTAAACATCATTGTGGTGCTCTCAGGACTGAAATAAGATTCAGCCAAGTTTAGTAAAATATATGAGACAGCATGCTGTTGAAAACAATGGCTTCCTCTTTATTCTTTTACTTCACTTTCCAGACCGTCTGCTAGCATCCTTGGTATATGGTAACCTCAAGTGAACAAAATGCACAATGCAATTTTCAAAACACTATGAACACATGCAGTTTGTCCTAGCTTGGTGCAATTAGCTGGGACAGTTTTTTATATTTTGCATATGGCTGCAGCAAGCTCCCAGCGCACATGTTTATCTCTGAAAGCTTGGATGTGATAGTAGTATAACAGGGTAATACAATCAGAATAAAACACCTTGGCAAGATTCAGTGTTTTAAAAAAAAACTATCTTACACTCATCCAATGCTCTTGTTGCCACTGAATATCAGGGAATCATGCTAACATCTCAACACATTGCTACCATGTGTAAAGTGAGGCAAGAATCACGTTTAACGTTTTGAACTACCAAGTGTGCCGATGATGAACGCTTGGTGCAGATTCTGCCCTCTTCTGCTCACTGGAACTGAGAGCATTCGACAGGTGGAAGCCAGACAGTGTCTCACCCTGTGATGTGATCAGCAAACTCGCTAATGATAGCGCTCCCTCTCACCAGCCTTATGTAGTCTTGTGGTTCATCCTTGGCTTGCATATTTGTTTTAATACTACTGGGTTGCAGCCAGATAAATGGCTCGAGCCTAGCTTGAACTATTTTTGGCTATCCCAGATGTTTTGGAGATAAAAGCCCTTGTGAAAAGATATTAAGGTTGGGGAGGGGGAATTGTAAATTTCAATTATCACAATAAGCTTGAAAATTTGGATTAAAGACGTTCGAAATTGCTGCGAACTGCTTGGACTAGAATGGACGAATTCCAGAATTTTCACATTAAGGATGCATTAATCCAACATTTATTCTGGAATTTCTCAAAACATTCCAAGCATAGCAGGGACAGAGCCTTTAACATTAAGTGTCTGACTTACTGGAAAATATATCTGAAGTTCCAGTAGTTTAACAACTGGAGTTTAAGCCTGAGGTAGTTAGTAATCATAGGAAAAATTATATTGAGCGCAAAGCAATTTACTTCTGACTAGGAGACACAGATTCAAAAACCATTCACAACTGACACTGATACTCAAGCTTCCTCCAGATGGTGATTTTGCAGTCTAAGCCAAGGATATCTGTCGGTAGACAGAAGAAGTGCTATGAAATAAATACCTTCTTGCAATGTTTAAGTATGTTTCTTGGTGGGCTCATCACAAAGTGGTCTTGAAAGATATTAAGATGCAGAAACTCTCAGAGTGAACCAAGGACAGTGTAAATGTTTAGAAGAAAAGGAGAGAATAAAGGGAAAACAACCAAAGCAAAAATGAAAAATTGGTAGGCAGTCACAACATTGGGGTGAACTCTGACAAGCAATAAAAGGTGGCTGAAATGCACAAGCAATTTTACCCAGCGACGCAGAGATATATTGTATATTGGGTGATATTAATTCCTGCATCATATTTGTTCAGTTTTATACCAAAGAAAATAGTGATGTCATCGGCCTTTTTTCAATCATGATTTAGATGGGTACAAAATATGCAAGTGAAATTTGCACCAGAGGACTGGAGGGTTACCAATGTAATATCTCTGCTTAAGAAGAGAGAAACAGATAAACCAGTCTAACAGTAGACAAGTTGGCTTAAAGTAAATTAAGGACCACCAGTGTGGATTTATAAATGCAAGTGGTGTCAGATAAATCTAATTGATCTCTGTGAAGAAATATTGAAGTATTTTGATTTTAAAAATGGTGAGAACTGTGTACATGAATTTTCCAAAGGCATTTGATAAAATGTTGGCTGAAATGCTTAAGTTATGGTACACAACATTGAAGGAATTGTGACACCATGGATAGGAAATTGGTGAAAGAACAGAAAACAGAGAGTTGTAGTTAATGCATGTTTTCTGGACTGGAGAGATGTAAACAATAGTGTTCCCCAGTGGTTGGTTTTAGGACTATCACTCATATCAATATACATTTGGGCTCAGGTATAGCGGTTGCTATATTAGGCTAGAGAAAAAAGTCAAACACAGGCAGTTAGCAAATCTTACTAGACTATCTGGTGTAAATCTGAAAGACCCAGGTTCAATCCCAATGCTCCTCGGTGAAGGAGGTGAAAAATCAGCTACATTTGATGCTTTTGATCACTACCTAATGACCTCTGATGGAAAATGTATAGTTCTGGATGTCAGGTAAGGACATGATCAAACTTATCCATCAATCCAACCATTATGCATCACGCATCAATCAGAATTCAAGAGTGAAGGCTTTGCTACCAACAGTGGAGTAGAGAGGAGGAAGAGACACATAGGAGATCATATTTAGAAAAAGTGTCCAAATGGTTGAAAAGGTAGGTTGTATTAAGGTGAAGGAGGGATTTGAAATTGAAAGTAATATTAAAGTCATTATATTGGGGAATGGAGTATCAATAGACCTCAGTGAAAACAGTAATGCTAGGTGTACAAGAATTGGAGAATGTTATGCTCTCCCCCACGTCGGGTTTGGAGGTAGGGAGAGCATATAATCGGGCAGGATGGTTCCAGGGGGGACCCGCCACCTTCCCGCCTCCACCCAAATTAAGTTCGGGGTAGAAAGGCCTCAGAGCGGCCTTCCCGCCCTCTCCACCAATTGAAGTCCTTAAGTGGACAATTAAAGCCCATTTAAGGGCCTCATCCCACTGCTGCCAGAATGAACCCAGCAGCGGGTGGGCCTGTCACCACATAGGGAGCACGTCAAGCAAGCTCGTGCGAGTTGCTCGCTGGCTCTGGGGTCGGGGGAATGAGGGAGGTCCCTTGTCAAAAGGCACTTAGTGCCTGAATCAGGGATCCGGCATCTGCAAGGGGGGCAGGAGGGGCCCGCTGTGTGCCATCCCCTGCCCTTGCTACCAATCCCCCTACACCTCTCTCCCCTGCAACCTCCACCCCACGAAACCCCTCCTGCCCTGACTTACCTGTGACCTGTTCCAGGGCCTCGGGTGAGTGCTCTACAAGCAGCAGCCATTGCCTCCACACTGGTGCTGCTCAGTTAAAGAGCTGCCAGCCTCTGATTGGCTGGCAGCTCTCAGCAGGCAGGACTTCCGCTGCTGGGGTCCTTGATCCTGGGAAAGGTCCACCACTGTCCACTTAAGTGCCTAATTGACACTTGATCCAGCTGGCCCTCCACAGAGGAGGTGACGTGGGGCTCTCACCGGCGCTTTTGCCTGTGGTAGAGCCACCTGTCGCCAGGGTAATTTTAACCTAACTTGTCCTGTGGGAAGTGGATGCATTCAGAATAGCTACCTATTTTACTTTTATCGGAAGTAAACTCAGCGGCTGGTAAAATGGTCAGTCTGATTGCACCTGTTTCCCACCAAGTGAGTTAGGCTAAAATGACCCACTTAGCATGGTAATGGTTAGAAAACAACCAGCAGACATGTGAATGAGCAGGAGTCTATATACAAGCCCAGCAGGTTGGCAAAAAAAGCATTATAGAAACTAAACCTTGAGGTGATGAAGGTGTAGATAAGACTTAGTGGAACGAGGCAGTTTCAGTGTCAGACTGGAAGTGAGATTTGAAGCCCAGCATTGAACAGGACGCTGAGGTACAGCCTATAGCTTTCATTCCATTTTCAGGATCCATGCCGGTTATTTTCATTTCTGTTCCATTTCTTGTCCCTGCTGAGTCACAAATCTCTCTGTTTTCTTTTGAAGGCTTCAACTGCATTCACTGCTAGTTTTGCTGTTTTGCATAAATTAATGGCTCCAAATACAGCTGCTCAAGTTATGTTTAGTTTCTTATGCTTTACGATCAGGTCCATTTGTTTCTATCTCCTGGTTAAGCTCAAACAACGTCCTCACATCCGCCTCGCCAATTCCCTTCAGCATTTGAAAAAAGCTTGGATTGCTTACAATTGGCCTCGGAACCTCTGGGCAAGGGAATGGAAAAGTCAGCCAGGGATCCCCCTCCACTGTTATCCTGCACGAGAAAATGTATTTGTGTGGGTGTCGGATATGGATATCATTCAGTCGAGACACGGTATTCTTTTCATTATATCCAAGATCACACTTAAAGAATAGTCACTTGGTGAGGTACTGGATGATAGCTGGAGTCCTTGAAATCATATCCCACCGCAAGTCAGCATGTTGAGGAATGGAGGGGAGAATATTATTGGGAGAAACAAAAATTGAGCAGTGAAAGCTTCTACTTTCCCAATCTCCTCTCAAGCAGTATTTTTTTTCTTTCCAACAAAAACATATTTAATTCCATTAGCTTCTTGTCATAGGTCCACTGATTTTAAACATGATAACATTCTTGCTACCCTGTGTGAAAAATTTTCCAGTGTCCCAAGAGTTATATGTGTGCACTAAATCTAGCAAAAGAATTGACGTAAGTATGCAGCAGGGATCACTGTGTTAAACTCACCATTACCTTTCCTCCAAAAGTAGAGAATGAAAGAATATATACCCCTAGATTTAGGCTTCATACAATGTGTTATCAGTCCAGAGTGATATCAGATGCAGATGCCCAGTGGTTTAACATTTTTGTACCACAGGTGAATCAGAACGTTGAATATTCAGCAAAAATCAATGACAGTGTGCATTCCAAAGTTACACCCATTTTTGGAGAATGGTAGTTCATTGTCAACAAATGATAGTGAATTCTTCTTTAAAAATCCCTTCACTGGTTTTAGAAAGTGTGTAAGAAGTGCTTGATGACAACAAACCAAAAAGTTTATGTACCATTGCCCATCTATCAATCAATGTAAAATGATGACATTCTTTACTGACATCTAATGATACGTTTTGAGTCCAGCACAATTAGCATTTCAGACCAAGAGTAAAATGACTGCTCTTTAAGTTTAAGTCATTTATTCAGTCAGTAACATGATTATCAGGCCAACAATAATTATCATTCTGCTCAGGATGGTGTGCCATGCTTAGTATAGCATTAATACACTGATAAAATAGAGTTTCCCATGTCACAAACAGGGATAGAGGAACATTGTAACAGGAGTAGGCCATTCAGCTACTCGAGCCTGTTACACCATGCAGTTAGGTCATTTCTGATCTGTACCTCAACTCCATTTACTCTCTTTGGTTCTATATCCCTTGGCCTAACAAATAGCTAGCAATGTCAGGTTTGAAATTTTCAATTGACCTAACTTCGACAGCTTTTTGGGAGAGAAAATTCGAGATTTCCACTATCCTTTGTGTGAAGAAGTGCTTTCTGACATTATGCCTGAATGTCTGAGCTCTAATTTTAATGTTATGCCCCTTTGATCAGCACCAGAGGAAATAGTTTATCTCTATCTACCTTATCAAATACTTTAAGAACCTCAATTAGATCACCCCTTAATCTTTTACACTCAAGGGACTACAAGCCTAGTCTATTCAACCTGTCCTCATAATATAATCCTTTAGTTCTGGTGAATCTGCACTGCACTCCGACCAAGACTAATACATCCTTCCTGAGAATACGGTGAGCAGAAATGAATGCGGTGCTCCAGATGCAGTCTTATAATTCAAGCAGAAATTGTTACTTTTTGCCACTTCTCCTGAAGCTTCTGAGTCTTCCAGGAATGTAATTCCATGGGCAGCCCTTCAAAAAAATCATCAAAGTGGTCACTCTTCTTCTGTCAGCCTAGATAATGAGTTCCAGCAACTATTTTACCAAGAGGGAATCATAAGCAAATACTATTCTTGTCAAACATCTACACACACGCACAAATAAACTTTCAAAGGGATACTGGATAATAATTAGCAGAAGAAATGGCAGCAGAATTTTTCTTTCTCCAGCATAGAGATGCTGATCTCAACTGAAGCACCCCAACTGCTACCCCAGCTGAGGTCAGTTTACTCAACACAGGAAGCTTTATTGTTCTGTGGTATTCCATTCTCCAGATGGCTAAAGGAGGCTTCCATGTGTAAATTAGAAATTAATAGGAAAGACCTCCACATAGCATTGCTTAACGTAATTCCCTGCATTTTTCGTATGTTTAACCGTGAATCGATTCATCTGATGAATGTTTCCTTGATGACTGCCCAGAGGTGCTGTATAATCAAACAATAAAGCTCATTGTGAGAAGATTATTAAAACAATAAAAGTCAGCCATGATGGATGACTGCCATAAACTGAGTGATTACTACAGATGTTGGAGGCTGTCAAGCTCAGGAACCCATATTGGGCTTTATAAATATATTTTTGATATTGTTAAATAAATATAGAAACCGGTCTCATTACAATGTGAGTGCAGGCATGTTTTAAATTTTTCTAATAAATGCCAACATATTTCACCTGTATGGGTGAGATTCAGCCATGTGAAATAATAGGTGCTTGATGAGCTTACTTTTTACTGAAGAAGCCAAGGTGATGGGTCAAGCTCATAGTTAAAAGCAACACCAAGGCTGAAAAGAGGAACAGCGAAAGTACGGTAAAGCAGGAAATAGTCCTGCAATAATCAAGTACTTAGATTTTTAAAATTCTACAAATTATAGAAGCAACGCAAGACTGGAACAGTATAGGAGTTCCAAACCTTTGAAGCCCTGGATAAAAGTTAGCTAGAGTCACAGAAGGGCCATGAAGCATAGAAACGCTGTGTGGGATGTACATTTACATCCACTACTCTTCATAAAATGCATTTCATTTGGCCCACCATTAGAGGGGCCTTTTTCAGGTTATGATTTCCCATGCCTGATCCCTTTGCAAGTGTGCTGGTTAACAAGCCTAATCCTTATCTCATGCAACATCCACACATGTTCTTTCCAGCAATAATCACTCAGTAGCAATTAGGATCAAGAACCATGGATGCTGTCTTTTCTTCCACAGCCCAGAGATGCTGAGACCAATAGTACTGCACCTGAAAGCAGCTAGGTCAACAAAGACTAGGGATTGAACCTGGATCTCCATGTTTTATATGTCTCAGCACCACACCTGGTGGTACAGTTATCTCCTAGCCATTATGGGAGTTTGTGAAAACGTTCTTTTGAGCAGCATCAAAGGAGAATAAGGAGGCAAGATTTTAAGCTAGGAAGATCACACACAGAAAATTATTAACGTATTATGAATGTGTAACCAAGTAAAATAAATGTGAACATTTCCAATATTCAAACAATATATGAGACATTCCTAACTGAGCTATAAAAGAATACAGCTTATATTAGCAAAAATGGAAATAAGATGAAATTGGCATGTGCTGCTCTTGTGTGTATTAAGTGTCTAAGTGAGCTATATGGCCTTTATTTGTTCTTCACCCTATGTTCTATGCTTTGCAAATCTGACATTGTATTGAGGGGATTGTAAGTTACTTTGGAATTTTTCATGCAAAGACGAAAACCTTGCTTTAGCAGACAATTATATCAAATTTTAAGTGTATTGGTCCACAAACAGCTGTGACAGGCTAACAGATAGCAGCCACTCTTGGTTAGACTTGTGCCTGTCCGCTTAATGGCGACAATATTTTGTCCTGCAGGTTGCTGAAAGTGAGAGATGGAAATGGTGCGGCTCTCTGTACAGGGCATTTGGAATTTTACGTGAACAGGGCAAAGAAGTGTGTATCTCTTTAACCAATCATTAAGAACTGAATTTTATGGGCCCCCTGGAGATGGGTTCAGAGGCAGGGAGGCCCTTAGAATTGCAACGGGAGGCAGGAGGTGGAGGGCCCATCACCTCCCCATCACAATGCAAATTTGTCGGGGGCGGGATAGGCCAAAGATGGCCTTCCCACCCAGAGGCCACTTGAGGCCCTAAAGTGGCCTATTACCAGCCATTTAAGGGCCTCTTTCTGCCACTGCTAGAATTTAACCAGCGGCAGGACGGCCTCTGCCATGCGGGGAGGTCACCCAGTAAAACAAGTTGACCGTCCTGTGGGCTTGGGGTGGGGGTGGGGGGGACCCTCCTCCATGGGCGATCTGTGACCCAGTGAGGGCCCCCACTGGGAAAGACTCCACCTCTCTGAACTTCCTCCCCCTGCACTCAACGTTCCCCCCCTCCCTTCACTGGGGCCTGCCGGTCTAGCCCCAGCGACCCTGCCTCACTCACCTTGGGTGGGGGCTCCAGCACTGGACCTGGGTCCAGGGCCTCTTTGTAGTACCGGCAGTGGTGGCACTCCCGGTGGCACTGTCAATACTACTGAGCTGCCAACCCTCTGATTGACCAGCAGCTCTTGGAGGCAGGATCCCCGTCTTTGAAGGGATGGGGATCCCGGCACCGGGCCCTTAATTACCTGAGCACTGGTAGATCGCACCAAGGAAGTCCAAAAGGTCAAGGTAGGGTTTCCCTTGCCTTTACAGCCTGGGGCAGGGAGCCCCACTGGCGCAACAAAACCCAGCCCTAAAAGTGCAAAGATTGAAAAGGAATATAAGTTAGAGTGAGTGAACTCAATGTCAAGTCAGATACAGAAATAGAAAGGGAATGAAAGAGTGGATTACGAGATAGAGAAAAAAAAAGGCAAAAAGAAAAAGGTTTAAAAACTATCTCCAACAAGAATTAAAATCTGAAGGAATGAGACTCTACACCTGTATAGTTAATTTTCAGTGCCATGGAGGCTTACTGGCAGCAATTACCTTATTGTATTGTTAAAAGGGTACTTAGTCTTGAAATTACTTGACTTAACTTTCTGTGGCAAGTTTGCTTCATATCCACAGTGTAAGTACAGCAACTTCATGCAGCTCCATGCATTTGAATGGGGAGCCAGATAGAGAGATGACATTTTTGCGAAGAACGGAGCAATGCATCTCCGGCAGCATCATAAGAACAGGGAATATATGTAATAGGAGAAGGAGTAAACCATATGGCCCCTCGAGCCTGCTCTGCCATTCATTACAATCGTGGCTGATCTTCTGCCTCAACTCCAATTTCCTGCCCGCTCCTTATAATCCCTTAATTCCCTGAGAGACCAAAAATCTGTCTATCTCAGCCTTATACTCAACGATGGAGCACCCACAACCCCCTAGGGTAGACAATTCAAAAGATTCACAACTCTTTGAGTAAAGAAATTTCTCCTCATCTCAGTTCTAAATAAACAACCTTTTATTCTGAGGCTGTGCCCCCGTGTTCTAGATTTCCCCATCTGGGGGAAACAAGCTCTCAGTGTCTACCCTGTCAAGCCCCTTCAGAATCTTCTATGTATCAATGAGATTAATGCTCATTCATTTAAGCATCAGGGAGTCTAGGCCCAATTTACTCTGCCTGTCATCATAGGACAACCCTCTCATCCTGAGAACCAATCTAGTGTACCATTGCTGTGCTGCCTTCAAGGCAAGCATATGCTTCATTAGCTATGGAAACCATAACTGTGTACAGTACTCCAGATGTGGTCTCATCAAAGCCCTGTACAATTGTAGCAAGACTTCCTTATTTTTGTACTCCAATTCCTTTGCAATAAAGGCCAGCATGACATTTGCCTTCCTAATGTACCTGTACCTGTATGCTAATTTTCTGTGTTCCTTGTACAAGTACACCCAAGTCCCTCTGAACATCAATATTTCGAAGTTTCACATCTTTTTAAAAATATTCTTCTTTTCTACTGTCACACCAACATACTTTGTTGAATGATCATTTTCTTTAATCCACTGACTGGAGATCTGAATTTATAATTTTTTCAAAGAAATTTTAAAAAGGAACAGATAAAAGAAGACTTTGCTAGTAGCGTAAGATGGCCACCTAATTTGCAACACTATATCTTACATTGCAAGGTGTAGGTGTGAGGTGGAGACAAAATGTCTGCTCATCCCAGCAAGAGCCAAGACCCAGGAAGTTTAAGGCAACTGCCTGTTCCTTTTAGCAAGAATGCTAACTACCATGCTTGAATCACTGGGTGACTGTCATGTGACAAGCCCCCTGCCCCAACCCCTGTGGTTTTAAGCTGGTGTTTCTCTGCAGTAGCAAGGAGAAGCATCTGGACTCTGACACGTGCAGACCCAAGTGTGGGTCCCTTCTCTCTCTCTCTCTCCATTCCAGCTTGCAAACTTTGAAACCTGCCTGTTGACTGACCACCTTTACAGACTCTGGCTACAATCAGAAATCCCTTTGGAGGAAATCATCCGCATTGCTGTCTCTAAGAGACCCACAGAATCAGTCATCTACCTTTTCAAACTGAAAGCATCTGGACCATCAAATTCGGCTAGAAGCTAGCCGAATCACTGAACTCCACAGACTGTATACCCCTTTTTCTGTGGGCTCTATCTCAACCAATCTACATTTCCCCACTCTGTAACCTATTTGTATGTATGTAAACCTCTAGTGTGTGTGTGCATGTGAGAGTTGGCACATAGTTTATTATTTTAATTAATTCTGTTAATTAAGTACAATAAAATTAACCTCATTCTTTGTTAAAATCAAGAAAACCTATCCAATTGGTTCTTGTTATGATCATAGCAAGTAAGTAATCAAACATCTATTGAATTGGCCAGTACATCCACTTTAAAGAGAATTAAACCTGTTGTGGTCAAACAAGGAGAGGGAAAAGAGGGAAGCCCTTCAACCCCTCCTCACCTGACCGTAACACTATTCTTACTATTAAAGTGAATAACCTCACATTTCCCAAAATTATACTCTATCTGCCACCTTGTTGCCCATTCATTTAACCTGTCTATTTCTCCTTGCAGCCTCTTTGTGTCCTCCTCACAACTTACATTCCGACCTAGCTTTGTATCGGCAGCAGGATTAGATACATTGCCCTTGGTCTCTTCATCTCAGTTGATTGTAAATAGCTGAGGCCCCAGCACTGATTCTTGTGGCACTCTACTAGTTACAGCTGGCCAATTTCAAAACACCCTGTTTATTCCTACACACTGTTTCCTGTCTGTTAACCAATCCTCCATTCATGGTAACACAGTACCCACAACTCCATGAGCCCTTATCTTGTGTATTAATTGTTTGTGTGGCACTTTATCAAATGCCTTTTGAAAATCCAAGTATACTACATCTACTGGTTCCCCTTTATCAACCCTACTAGTTACATCCTCAAAAAATTCTAATAAATTTGTCAAATACGATTTCCCTTTCATAAAACCATGTTGACTCGGTATGATCATACCACGATTTTCCAAGTGCATTATTAAGACTTCTTTCATAACAGATTCCAGCATTTTTCGATGACTGATGTCAGGCTAACTGGCCTGTAGTTCCCTGTTTCCTCTCTCCCTCTTTTGTTGAACAGCAGTGTTAGATTTGCTAACTTCCAATCCCCTGGCACCATTCTGGGATCTAGGGAATGTACTACATTGAAAGAAGTACAAGTAAATTGGGGAGACCAAGCGCAGACTGGGTGACCGCTTTGCCGAACATCTCCGCTCAGTCCGCAAGCAGGACCCTGAGCTTCCGGTTGCTTGCCATTTCAACACTCCCCCCTGCTCTCATGCTCACATCTCTGTCCTGGGATTGCTGCAGTGTTCCAGTGAACATCAACGCAAGCTCGAGGAACAGCATCTCATCTACCGATTAGGCACACTACAGCCTGCCGGACTGAACATTGAGTTCAATAATTTCAGAGCATGACAGCCCCCCACTTTACTTTCATTTTTAGTCATTTTTAGTTATTTTTTCTTCCTTTTTTTTTTTGCATTCCTTTTTACATTTTTTACAATCTTTTTTTGCATTTATTTCATTTCATCTTAGTTTGTTCAGTTTGCTTACCCACTGTTTTTTTCAGGTTGTTTTTCTTCAGGTTTGCACTTGCTGATGTTCATTATTCAGTATATTCACACCTAATCTGTACTAATGCTTTGTCTTTCAACACACCATTAACATATTGTTTGCCTTTGCTCCGTGACCTTTTGGTCAGCTATGTGGCCTGGTCCAATCTGCACCTTCTCCTTTGTTATCTCTTGCCCAACCCCCACCTCACTTGTTTATAATCTGTGACTTTTCTAATATTTGTCAGTTCCGAAGAAGGGTCACTGACCCGAAACGTTAACTCTGCTTCTCTTTCCACAGATGCTGCCAGACCTGCTGAGTGAATCCAGCATTTCTTGTTTTTGTTTTAGTTTCCAACAATCATTGCTTCTTTCATGGTGATTCTCATCACTTCACAAATTGCATCCTTTATTATTTCTATCACACAGGGACATTTTGCTGTATTCTTCTTCAACGAATACTTCAGGGAAGCATTTATTTAATATATTAACTATTCTCTGCTCACCTTCAGTTTCTTTGAGATACTCACCTCTTCTCTAACATCCCTCTTGCTGTTCAGTCACTGGACAATGTTCTTCCAGGTGTGTTTAGCATTTGCAGCAAAACTCACTTACAGTATTCCTTTCATTTCCTGACCATTTTGTTTTTACATGTTGGTCACGTTTTCTGTAATGTTGTCTATGGATTCCCTCCTTCTTCTGTCAGGAAGTCTCTTTACCCCAGCTCTGCACTTGTGTAAAAGCTGTTCATCTCTGATGAAAGTTAATTGACCTGAAATGTTGACGGTCTTTTTTTTCTCCAGAGATGCTGTCTGACCTGCTGAGCGTTTCCCAGGATTTTCTGTTTTTATTTCAGATTCCTATTTTATATATATATATAAAATTCAGGCTTTTGCTGCTTTCCTTTTTTCAAAAATTGAGTTTGACTATTTATTCAATGTAAGGTAGTAGTGTTGTTTATTTATTATGCACAATACAGTTATTAAAATACAATTAATGTCGATTTATTACATTGATAAATACTTATTTACTAACATCCCTCCCAAAATAATAACTAGAGGCAATTAGGAATTTTGATTCATTGAACAGATTAATAATGATTTACTTATAGGAGATGAATGTGTTTTGTTACTACTGTGATAGCTGCAGTTCTCTGATTTTGATCATACTGCAATGCATTAAATATATTAGGAAACTTTTATACTTTTCACAGTTATGTTTTTCACTCTATTTGATCATTGCATGAGTCAAGTGTCCACAATACTGTCATACCCTAATATTTCCATTATTTCCATACTATACTCATATTTTCCATGCTGCCTGTAAATTACAGCATCAAAGCAAATGAGACACTGGAAATAACTTTTTTTCAAAGCACCAGATATCTCAAAGTATCTTCAAGTCACTTGTTCCAACACATTTCGTTCTTGTAAAACCTGGTCTTCATTTTAAACTGCCAAAAAAACAGATGTCAAGCTGCTGTACTAAAGAAACAAGCCACAAAATTCGGTTGCCTAGTCCCCGTACTTTCAGCAATACAGGTGCCATTTCAGGTCCAAAATGGTGTCCACATCATACACGCACACTTCTGGTGTGGGCCACACCAGATGCAATTTTGGGTAGGTCATTAATGTGGGTGCTGGGAGCATGTGTCGGAAGTATGTTGAGTAGCCAGATCTTGATGTCAGTCAGTGTGTAGTGCTGATTTGACTCTAGTAGTGCCATTTTCGATCTCAACACTCCAGCTAATGCTTTCGCTTAATTCTGAACAGCTGGACATGCATTCAACAGCAGGAAGGACCACCCCAGCATCACTATTTAAATGGATCAGCAACCACTTTCAGGTTAGTTGCTGATGGATTTCTACAGCTGTTGTTGAGCTAGTAGCAGTACTTGGAGGTTTGTTCTGCTATTTAAAGTGGTTGCTGTCTACAGGGAGTGGGGTGGCATGTGGTGAAAGCCTTAGCTCTCACTTCAAGATTTTTGCTCAGACCACCTGCTTCCAGTCATGTCTTCTGTAGTTCCTATCCCCCTTGGCCTGGAGCATGACAGGGAGAATGAGTAGAGACAACACAGAGGAGGACAAGTTGCTTGAAGAGAGAGGTGGGAGAGTGGAAGAGAAGGGCTCTCAGGAGATGAGGGATTATTGGACTGCTGTGTAAACCTAAAAGCCACTTTGAGCATTAGTATCCACAGCCATGATGGCAACAGTCTGAGTGTAAATGGCTGCAAGCTGGGCTTTCATGGCAAATAGCTGAGCTTGCATGTCTTCAATCTGAGCTTCCACTGCAGCACTCAGGCATTGCGTGGCTTCTGTTTGTGCTGCAATGGAAGCTGAGACATCGGTAATCAGGCGATCGATAATCATCATGGTTGGGTCCGCAAATGTTCACATGGATTTGGCCACCACTTCCACACAGGAAAGAATGGGCTCTGCGCAAAGCCCTGTGCAAGATTAGTGCCAGACTCCTCCATCCTCTTTGACTGCGACAGCAGCCCAATGCACTAAGCATTTCATCGTGTATACCCATCAGCCTTTTTATGCAGATTGCACCGAAGTCCCAACCTGAGTCCTCTGCAGTGGAACTTGTGTGTGACCTTGCCCTCCAGAGAACTGGCACCTGTGCTCCCCTTTCCCCCTACCCTGACTGCCAGCCACTTCTATCCGATGTTGGACCACATGCAGGTCCTGCCTCTAATCTACATTCTGAAGTATGCGCAGTATCAGTATCTGAGCTGATGGCTGTGAGTTTCAGAGCAAATGACGGTGTTTCTTCTTCCTCGCTGTCTTCCTGCACTTCCACCCATTACTCTTCCACTACTGCCTGGCCAGGATGTAGTTTTTGGGTATCTTAGTCATGGAGACATTAATGGTACAGAAGGAGGCCATTCAGCCCATCAAGTCCATGCCAGCTTTCCACAGAGGAATCCAGTCAGTCCCACTCCTCCACTCGATCCCCATAGTCCTGTGTGTGAATAATAGCGTTATATTCTAATTTTGTACTTTTCAAACAACATTACTAAAAAAAATTCAGAAATGTGCCAAGTAATCACTTGGCAGAGCTCTTTTCATGACTTTTAGTGGCTATGGTGTTGAACCATACAAGAAGGTCGAGATTTGATCCTTGGACTTTGCTAAATTAGCTAATTTCAGCAAGGACGGGGTGAAGATTTTACAGTTGGTTTCAGCGACCCTGAACTAGAGTCTGGAAAAAGAACCTCCAATCCTCATTGCTATCTAATAGTCACTGCTGGAAAGTGCATGAATGTAGATAATGGGTTAAGACAGAATCAAGCTTGGCTGTGATGCCCAGTGGTCCAACATCCTCCCAACACTTACATAAGTGCAAAATACTGTAATGCAAGAAATCTGATATAAAAACAAAAAAATGCTCAAAATACTCAGCAGCGCTGGCAACATCTGTGGAGAGAGAAACAGAGTTAATGTTTCAGATCGGTGACCCTTCATTGGAACTGGGAATGTTTAGAGATGTAACAGTTTTGAAGCTAGGCAGGGAATGGGGGGGAGGAGAGGAAAGAACAAACGGGAAGGTCTGTGAGAGGGTGGAAGGCAGGAAAAGATGTGACAAAAAGTATGATATTGTAAAGCAAAAAGAGATGGCATTTGGGACAAGTAAAGAAACAAAAGGTGTTATTAGAGGAGGTGTAAATGGAAAAACGCAAAATCACCACAAACAGTTGCCATCTAAGAAAAGGGGCAGGAGTTATGATCTGAAATTGTGGCACTCAATTTTGAGTCCAGAAGGCTGTAAGTGCCTAGTCCAAAGATTAGGTGCTGTTCCTCGGGCTTATGCTGAGCTTCATTAGAATAATGTAGGAGACCGAGGACAGAAAGATGAAAGTGGGAGTGAAGCGGAGAATGAGGAAGATTAGGTATGTGAATCTTCAATGGTTTCATGGCCACTCCAATGATGGTGAGCACCATCTCCTCCATCGGCCTGAGGACAGGCAGCAGTGCCTGTCTCCCACCTGTTTGCTGCTGCTGCCTCCAGTTGTGCACAAGCTTGTCCTGCAAGAGAAAGGGAAGTGTGTAAGTGAGTGAGGTGCAATGTGTTTAGGTGATGTGGCTGGCATGGTTGAATAGCTGGCAGTGTATACAAGCTGTCAGATGTAGGTGTGAGGCTTACAGCAGTGCTGTGTGTGAGGGTGAGGTCAAGCTATAACTATAAAGTATGGCTTGTGGTTGATACAGAAGGCTGGAAAGTGAGTGAAGGTGGGGCTGGTGAATCATATATAGAATCATAGAAAATTACAATACAGAAGGATGCCATTCATCCCATCATGTCTGTGTCAGCCGAAAAAGAGCTATCCAGCCTAATTCCACTTTCCAGAAGTTCCTTGGGTATGTGACCATCTTCCATCCTGTGGACACGTTCGATCCACCAAAGCCACCTCTGCTTGATTAGTGTCAACACACATGGGAGCTCTGCCTTTGAAAGGACCTCTGCATTTGTGATTTTGTCCTGCCAGGATATACCCATAATGTGCCACAGACAGCAAACATAGAAACTATTGAGCTTCTTTTCCTGTTAGTTGTAATGCGTCCATGTTTCACAGCCATACAGCAAGGTGCTGAGAACACAGGCCTTATAAACCATCAGCTTGGTCCTAAGGATCAGCTTGGTGTTATCCCATGCACAGTTTCATGAGTCAGCCAAAGGTGATAGTTGCTTTGCCTATGCATGTATCGAGCTCTGCATCAAGGGACAGATTGTTTGTAACTGTGAACCCAAGATAGCAGAATTTGCTAACCACTTCCAGTGGGGTGTTATTCAGTGTGATCAGGGGCTCATACAGTCATACAGTCATACAGTTATACAGTACAGAAACAGGCCCTTTGGCCCATAGTGTCTGTGCCGACCATCAAGCACCTAACTATTCTAGTCCCATTTTCCAGCACTTGGCCCATAGCCTCGTATGCTATGGCGTTTCACGTGCTCATCTAAATACTTCTTAAATGTTGTGAGGGTTCCTGCTTCTACCACCACTTCAGGCAGCATATTCCAGATTCCAAACACCCTCTGAATGAAAAGCTTTTTCATCAAATCCCCTCTAAACCTCCTGCCCCTTACCTTAAATCTATGCCCCCTGATTATTGACCCCTCTGCTAAGGGAAAAGGTCTCTCCCCCTCATAATTTTGTATACCTTAATCATGTCCCTCCTCATCCTTCTCTACTCTAAGGAAAACAACTCTAGTCTTTTCAATCTCTCTTCATAACTGAAATGCTCCAGCCCAGGCAACGTCCTGGTGAATCTCCTCTGCACCCTCTCCAGTGCAACCACATCCTTCCTAAAGTGTGGTGACCAGAACTGTACACAGTACTCCAGCTGTGGCCTAACTAGCGTTTTATACAGCTCCATCAGAACCTCCCTGCTCTTATATTCTATGACTCAGTTAATAAAGGCAAGTATCCCATATGCCTTCCTAACCACCTTATCTACCTGTGCTGCTGCCTTCATAATCTATGGACAAGTACACCAAGGTCCCTCCGACCTTCTGTACTTCCTAGGGTCCTGCCATCCATTGTATATTCCTTTGCCTTGTTAGTCCTCCCAAAATGCATCACCTCACAATTCTCAGGATTGAATTCCATTTGACACAGCTCCGCCCATCTGACCAGCCCATCTATATCGTCCTGTAATTTACGGCTTTCCTCCTCACTATTTACGACACCACCAATTTTCGTGTCATCTGCGAACTTACTTAACATACCTATATATTCACGTCTAAATCATTAATGTACACTCCAAACAGCAAGGGTCCCAGCACCGATCCCTGTGGTACACCACTGGTCACAGGCTTCCAATCGCAAAAACAACCCTTGACCATTACCCTCTGTTTCCTGCCACTAAGCCAATTTTGGATCCAATTTGCCAAATTGCCCAGATCCCACGGGCTCTTACCTTCTTAACCAATCTCCCATGCGAGCCCTTATCAAAAACCTTACTGAAGTCCATGTAGACTACATCAACTGCTTTACCCTCATCTACACATCTAGTCACCTCCTCGAAAAATTCAATCAAGTTAGTTAGACACGATCTCCCCCTGACAAAGCCATGCTGACTATCCCTGATTAATTCCTGCCTCTCCAAGTGGAGATTAATCCTGTCCCTCAGTACTTTTTCCAATAGTTTCCCAACCACTGATGTTAGACTCACTCGCCTGTAATTACCTGGTCTATCCCGGCTAGCCTTCTTGAATAATCGTGCCACATTCGCTGTCCTCCAGTCCTCTGACACCTCTCCCTGTGGCCAGAGAGGATTTGAAAATTTGTGTCAGAGCCCCTGCTATCTCCTCCCTTGCCTCACATAATAGCCTGGGATGCATCTCATTTGAGCCTGGGAATTTATCTACTTTTAAGCCCACTAAGACAGCTAATACTTCCTCCCATTCAACATTAATATATTCAAGTATATCGCAACCCCCCTCCCTGATCTCTACATCTACATCATCCTTTTCCATAGTGAACATAGATGAAAAGCAATCATATAAAACCTCACCTACGTCTTCTGGCTCCACACACAGATTGCCACTTTTGTCCCGAATGGCCCCTAGTCTTTCCCTGGTTATCCGCTTGCCCTTAATATACTTATAAAATGCCTTATGATTTTCCTTTATCTTGCCCGCCAATGTTTTATCATGTCCCCTCTTCGCTCTTCTAATTACCTTTTTAAATACCCCCCAACACTTTCCATACTCCTCTAATGCACTCCGCTGTTTTCAACGCTCCGAATCTGCAAGAAGCCTCCTTATTTTTCCTGATCCAATACTCTATATCCCTTGACATCCAGGGTTCCCTGGACTTGATGGTCCTACCCTTCACCTTAACGGGTACATTTTGACTCTGAACTCTCACTATTTCCTCTTTGAATGACTCCCACTGGTCTGATGTAGACTTTCCTACAAGTAGCTGCTTCCAGTCCACTTTGGCCAGATCCTGTTTTATCAAATTGAAATCAGCCATCCCCCAATTCAGTACCTTTATTTTTGGCCCGTCTTTGTCCTTTTCCATAACTACCTTAAATCTTACAGGGTTATGGTCACTATCGCCGAAATGCTCCCCCACTGATACTTCTACCACTTGTCCAGCTTCATTCCCTAGGATTAGGTCCAGTACTGCCCCTTCTCTTGTAGGACTTTCTATGCCCTGGATCAAAAAGTTCTCCTACATGCATTTTAAGAATTCCTCCCCCTTTAAGCCTTTTGCACTAAGACTATCCCAGTTGATATTAAGTATGTTGAAATCCCCTACTATTATTACCCTATAATTTTTACATCTCTCTGAGATTTCCCTACATATCTGTTCCTCTATCTCTCCCTGACTGCTTGGAGGCCAGTAGTACACGGCCAGCCAAGTGATTGCCCCCCTTTTGTTCTTAAGTTCTACCCATATGGCCTAATTTGAGGAAACTTCTAAGATATCATCCCTCTTTATTGCAGTACTTGACTCCTTGATCAACAGTGCAATGCCACCTCCTCTTTTATCCCCGCCCCAATCACGCCTGAAGATTCTATACCCTGGAATATTGAGTTGCCAGTCCTGCCCCTCCCTCAGCCATGTCTCTGTGATAGCAATAATAGCATAATCCTATGAGCTAATCAATGCTCTCAATTCATCTGCCTTATTCCTAAAACTCCTTGTATTAAAGTTAGTGCAATCCAGCCTTGCATTTGTCACTTGTGCATTAACAGGTCTATATTTGCTCTGCCTTCCAGGCTGACTCAGTTTCTCTTCTATATTTGGCTATGACTCACCCCCCTACTGTACCTCCACTCTATATCCCATCCCCCTGCCAAATTAGTTTAAACCCCCCCCCCCCCCCCCCCCCCAAAACAGCACCAGCAAACTTCCCAGCAAGAATGTTGGTCCCATTCCGGTTCAGGTGCAACCTGTCCAACTTGTACAGGTCCCACCTAGCCAGAAATAGACCCAGTGATCCAGGAAACTAAAGCCCTCCCTCCTGCACCATATCCTCAGCCACGCATTCATCTGCTCTATCCTCCTATTCCTATACTCACTAGCATGCGGCACAGGGAGTAATCCATAGATTACAACCTTTGAGGTCCTGCAATTTAATCTGCTACCTCGCTCCCTAAATTCTTGTTGCAGGACCTCATCCCTCTTTCTACCTATGTCGTTGGTACCAATGTGTATTACAACCTCTGACTGCTCACCCTTCCCCTTCAGAATGTTCTGCAGCTGCTCCATGACATCCTTGACCCTAGCACCAGGGAGGCAACATACCATCCTGGAGTCTCGTTTGCGGCCACAGAAACGCCTATCTGCACCCCTTATGATAGAATCCCCTATCACTATAGCTCTTCCACCCCTTTTCCTCCCCTGCTGTGGAGCAGAGCCTTCCGTGGTGCCATGAACTTGGCTGTTGCTGCTTTCCCCTGGGAGGTCAACCCCCCCCCAACAGTATCCAGAGCAGTATGTCTGTTTGAGAGGGGGATGGCCACAGGGGACTCCTGCACTATCTGCCTACACCTACTACTCTGCCTGATGGTCACCCATCCCTTTTCTGCCTATGCAGCCATTACCTGCAGTGTGACCACCTCGCTAAACATGCTATCCATGATGTTCTCAGCATCACAGATGCTCCACAGTGAATCCACCCGCCGCTCCAGCTCTGTAATGCGGGTAGCCAGTAGCTGCAGATAGATACACTTCCTGCACACATGGTCGTCAGGGACACTGGAAGCGTCCCTGATTTCCCACATAGTGCAGGAGGCCAATTGTGATAAGTTTGACAATTTCTAGCATGCAGGTAGAACAAGTGATTTGTAATCATTCAGCATTTTTATTGCCTCTGGGAATTTTTATGCAGAAAACGGGATACCCAGGCATCAAATTGCACTTTAAGTGGAGACATTTATGCCAAATCACTTCCCCTGCCGATTGGAATCTGTTTTACGACAACCAAAGTCCCAATATGAATTCATATGCTGTTTTCTTGACGGCTGGTGTGGAGTAGAAAAAAGCTCATGATGCAGTTTCTGTGTACTTAAGTCAGGTGTGGTAACAATTTATGCACATCTCTATTTAATTAGTGCATTCCTACCATCTTCACCACTTATTAAACTCAACCTTTTATTAATTATGATAAATTTAAACTTTTACAAGTGTTCTCATGGTGTGTCCAACAACAGCAAGGCCTTATTTTTATTGCCCATCGTTATTTGCCCTGAGAAATTGGTATTGGCTGCATTCTCCTTGAACCACTGCAGGCCTTGTGGCTCACAAAATGGTATTAGGAAGGGAATTCCATGATATTGGCCCAATGACAATGAAGGAACAGCAGAACTTGTCCAAATTGAGATGCTGTGCGACAAATGAGGGAAATCAAAGGTAATGGTGTTCCCAAGACTTTGCCATTCTTGGTGCTAGAGGTTATAGAACATAGAACATAGAACATTACAGCGCAGTACAGGCCCTTCGGCCCTCGATGGCGCGCCGACCTGTGAAACCATCTGACCTACACTATTCCATTTTCATCCATATGTCTATCCAATGACCACTTAAATGCCCTTAAAGTTGGCACGTCTACTACTGTTGCAGGCAGGGCGTTCCATGCCCCTACTACTCTCTGAGTAAAGAAACTACCTCTGACATCTGTCCTATATCTATCACCCCTCAACTTAAAGCTATGTCCCCTCGTGTTTGCCATCACCATACGAGGAAAAAGACTCTCACTATCCACCCTATCTAACCCTCTGATTATCTTATATGTCTCTATTAAGTCACCTCTCCTCCTCCTTCTCTCTAACGAAAACAACCTCAAGTCCCTCAGCCTTTCCTCGTAAGACCTTCCCTCCATACCAGGCAACATCCTAGTAAATCTCCTCTGCACCCTTTCCAAAGCTTCCACATCCTTCCTATAATGCGGTGACCAGAACTGCACGCAATACTCCAGGTGCGGCCGCACCAGAGTTTTGTACAGCTGCAGCATGACCTCGTGGCTCCAAAACTCGATCCCCCTACTAATAAAAGCTAACACACCATATGCCTTCTTAACAGCCCTATTAACCTGGGTGGCAACTTTCAGGGATTTATGTACCTGGACACCAAGATCTCTCTGCTCATCTACACTACCATTAGCCCGGTACTCTGCATTCCTGTTACTCCTTCCAAAGTGAATCACCTCACACTTTTCCGCATTAAACTCCATTTGGCATCTCTCAGCCCAGCCCTGCAGCCTATCTATGTCCCTCTGTAACCTACAACATCCTTCGGCACTATCCACAACTCCACCGACCTTCGTGTCATCCGCAAATTTACTAACCCACCCTTCTACACCCTCATCCAGGTCATTTATAAAAATGACAAACAGCAGTGGCCCCAAAACAGATCCTTGCGGTACACCACTAGTAACTAAACTCCAGGATGAACATTTGCCATCAACCACCACCCTCTGTCTTCTTTCAGCTAGCCAATTTCTGATCCAAAGCACTAAATCACCTTCAATCCCATACTTCCATATTTTCTGCAATAGCCTACCGTGGGGAACCTTATCAAACGCCTTACTGAAATCCATATACACCACATCCACGGCTTTACCCTCATCCACCTGTTTGGTCACCTTCTCGAAAAACTCAATAAGGTTTGTGAGGCACGACCTACCCTTCACAAAACCGTGCTGACTATCGCTAATGAACTTATTCTTTTCAAGATGATTATAAATCCTATCTCTTATAACCTTTTCCAACATTTTACCCACAACCGAAGTAAGGCTCACAGGTCTATAATTACCAGGGCTGTCTCTACTTGCAGGTGTTGTTGAAATTACTTTGGCAAGTTGCTGGAACACATCCTACAAATTGCATATACTGCAGCCACAGTGAGCCAGTGATGGAGGGGTGAATATCAAGTCCAGTGATAGGAGCATCAATGAAGTGGGGGTATTGATTTCTCCTAATCATACGATAGAGTTTTTATGGAGAGTACAGATTACCTCACTGGGAGAACTGACTGGCAGAGATTTCTGTCCCTGTAGGAGAATAAAACAAGCACACATACACTGTCAAGATGACATATCACTGAAATCCTCTGAATTAATGTAAGTTTCCAGTGATGGTAATCAATTCCATCAGTCTTCAAGATTTAATAACTTATTCCGTTCAGTGCTTCCAATAAAAAAGATTAATGCTATCAAGAATTATTTTACATGCTTAAATTTTCAAAAGAATACTCTCTTTTTAATCAAATAGTGTGCTGTTTTGTGATTATAGAATCATACAGCACAGAGGGAGGCCATTCAGCCCATTGTGACTTGGTCGTCCCTTTGAAGGAGGTATCCAATTAGTTCCACTGTAGTACTCTTTCCCCATTTCCCAGCATAATGCTCCTTTTCAAGTATTTATCAAATTCCCTTTTGAAAATTATTATTGAATCTGTTTCCACCACCCTATTAGGCAGTGCATTCCAGATCACAACATCTCACTGCCTAAAAAAATGTTTCTGCATGTCTCCTCTGGTTCTTTTTCAAATCATCTTAAATCTTTAGTACTCTCTGCATCTATTTAAAGAGCCAAGGATCCTGTATGTTTTTTAAACAGCCTTCTCAATTTGTCCTGCCACCATCCAAGATTTGAGTACTTTAGTGAAGACAGGTGCAAAGTATTCATTTAGTACCTTAGCCATTCCTTCTGGCTCCACAAGAAGATCTCCTTTTTGGTCCCTAATTGGCACCAACCTTTCCTTGAGTATGCTTTTACTATTTATTTGTGTATAAAAGACTCTTAGGTTCCCTTTTATGTTGTCTGCTAATCTGTGCTGATACGTACTCTTTGCCCTCTTTTTTCCTTTTTCAGTTATTCCCTGTATTTTTTGTGTTCAGCATTATGAATCTGACATTTATCATAAGCTTCCTTTTTCTATTTTATTTTAACCTCTATATCATTTGCCATCCAGGGATCTCTAACATTGGATGCAGATCCTTTCCCCCCTCATGGAATGTGCCTAGATTGTACCCAAACTATTTCCATTTGAAGGCCTCCCATTACTCATTTACCATTTTATCTGCCAATCATTGATTGCAATCTGCCTAGGCAAGATATCTTTTCAACTCACTTAGCTCACCTCCAGGTGATTTTTCCTTGTTCTTTTCCATAACTACTGTAAACCTGATGCTATTGTGGTCACTGTTTCCCAAATGCTCTCCCACTGAAACATGCTCCAATTACCCACTTCAGTTACCAGAACTAGATCCAGCGCTGCTTCCTTCCTCATTGGGCTGGAAACACACTGACCAAGAAAGTTCTCTTGTACACATTTCAAGAATTCCTCCCCCGTTTTGCCCTATATACTCATACTTTCCCAGTCTATATTAGGACAATAGGAGTCTTCCATTATCGCAATGTTAAAGTTCTTCAGCAGTTCTGCATACTTCTGTAGTTTGTCCGCAAATTTGCTCCTCCATCTCCTTCCCACAATTTAGTGACACATAGTATACACCCAGCAGCATAATAGTTCCTCTATTGATTATGCATTTAGACCCTCAAGTATATCATCCCTTTCTAGTGCTGTAACAGTATATTTCATCAATACTGTCATCCCCTCCCTTCTTCCCTTCCCTATCATTACTGACTATATTTTATCTAAGAATATTAGGTGTTCAGTCTTCCCTTGTTTGAGCCAAGTCTTTATTATTGCTGCTATATCATAATCCCATGTGGTGGCGTGTGACTGCAGCTCACCAACCTTGTTTACCATGTTCCAGGCATTTACACATAAGCAATGCAAGCCCATCTTAGTGTGCCTTGCATTTCTCCCCCTGTTTGATCCCTCCTATTTCTTTTGATTCTGATACTGTTCATCTCACCCAGTCCTTTATGCACTCCTCTTTAATACTTCATCTTGGTACCTGACCCCTTTCAAATTAATTTATACCCTCCCCAAGACTACTACTAGAGTGGGACCCACCATCCGTGGTTAACTAAAACAGTTAAAGTTAGTATCAAACTTAAAGAAAAAGCACAAAGATGGGAGGCAGGTCAGAAGATTGGACAGAATATAAAAAACAGCAAAGAATACTAAAAGATTGATAAGGAAAGTAAAATTAGAGCACGAGAGAAAGCTAGCTAGAAATATAAAGACAGACAGTGAGAGTTTCGAAAGATATTCAAAAAAGAAAAGAGTTAACAAAGTGAGCGTTGGTCCTATAGAAATATAAAAAACAGCAAAGAATACTAAAAGATTGATAAGGAAGGTAAGATTAGAGCACGAGAGAAAGCTAGCTGGAAATATAAAGACAGATAGTAAGAGTTTCTATAGATATTTTAAAAAGAAAAGAGTAAACAAAATGAGCATTGGTCCTATAGAAAATGAGTCTGGGGAATGGATAATAAGGAGATGACAGATGAATTGAACAGACATTTTGCATCGGTCTTCACTATTGAGGATACAAGTAACAGCCCAGTATTAGCTGTAAGTCAGGAAATGGAAGGGAGGAACTCAATAAAATTACAATCACCAGGGAAGTGGTACTGAACAAATTGTTGGAGCTATGGGCTGGCAAGTCCCCAGGTCCTGATTGACCTCATACTGGGGTGTTAAAATAAGTGGCTAGTGAGATAGCTGATGCGTTAGTTTTAATTTTCCAAAATTCCCTAGATTCGGGGAAGGCTCCGGTAGATTGGAAAATAGCAAATGTAACTCCTTCGTTCAAAAAGGGAGGGAGTCAGAAAGCAAGAAACTACAAGCTTAACTTAATGTTAGAAGCTATTATTAAAGACGAAAAATTCAAGGTAATCAGGCAGAGTCAACATGGTTTTGTGAAAGGGAATTTATGTTTCACCAGTTTATTGGAGTTCTTTGAGGGAGTTGCATGTGCTGTGGACAAAGGGGAACCATTGGATGTACTGTACTTAGGTTTCCAGAAGGCATTTGATAAGGTGGCACATCAAAGGTTATTGCGGAAAATAAAAGCTTATGGTGTAGGGGGTAACATATTGGCATGGATAGCTAACAGGAAACAGAGAGTAGGCATAAATGGGTCATTTTCTGGTTGGCAAAATGTAACCAGTGGTGTGCCACAGGGATCTGTGCTGGGGCTTCAACTTTTTACAATTTATATAAATGATTTGGATGAAGGGACCGAAGGTATGGTTGCTAAATTTGCTGATGACACAAAGATAGATAGGAAAGTAACTTGTGAAAAGGACATGAGGGGGCTACAAAGGGATATAGATAGTTTAAGTGAGTGGGCAAAGACCTGGCAAATGGACTATAATGTGGGAAATTGTCCACTTTAGCAGGAAGAATAAAAAAGAAGCATATTATCTAAATGGTGAGAAATTGCAGAGCTCCGAGATGCAGAGGGATCTGGGTATCCTAGTGCATGAATCGCAAAAGGTTAGTATGCAGGCACAGCACGTAATTAGGAAAGCTAATAGAATGTTATCATTTATCACGAGGGGAATTGAATACAAAAATACAGAGGTTATGTTTCAGCTATACAGGGCATTGGTAAGACCACATCTGGAGTGCTGTGTACAGTACTGGTCTCCTTATTTAAGGAAGGACGTAAATACGTTGGAAGCAGTACAGAGAAGGTTTACTAGACGAATACCTGGAATGGTTGAGCTGTCTTACGAGAAAAGATTGAACAGGCTAGGCTTGTATTCGCTGGAGTTTAGAAGAGTAAGAGGTGACTTGATTGAAACATGTAAGATCCTGAGGGGTCTTGACACGGTGGATGTGGAAAGAATATTTCCCCAAGTGGGAGAATTTAGAACTGGTGATCACTGTTTAAAAATAAGGGGTCGCCCATTTGAGACAGAGATGAGAAGACATTTTTTTTCTCTCAAAGGGTCATGAGTCTTTGGAATTCTGTTCCTCAAAAGGTGTTGGAAGCAGAGTCTTTGAATATTTTTAAGGTAGAGGTAGAGAGATTCTTGATAAGCAAGGGGGTGGAAGGTTATCGGGGTAGGTGGAAATGTGGAGTAATCTGTTCAGCCATGAACGTATCGAAGGGCTGAGTGGCCTGCTCCTGCACCTAATTCGTATGTTCGTATGGTAACCTCCCTACAAGGATATTGGTCCCAGCCCTGTTGAGGTGCAACAACCTTGTACAGGTCCCTGCTGCCTCTGAATTGGTTCCAATGCCCCATGAGTCTGAAGCCCTCCCTCCTGAACCACTTTTCCAGCCACGCATTTACCTGTTTTATTTTACTGTTCCAATACTCAATGGCACATGGCACCGGGAGTCATCCAGAGATTGCCACCTTAGAGGTCATGTTCTTTAACTTATTCCTTAGTTCCTGAAACTCCGTCTGTAGGACCTCAACCCTTTTAATACCTATGTCAATTGGTTCCAACATAAACCTTGACTTCTGGCTGTTCTCTACCCCTGCAAAATGTTCTGCACCTCTTTTAGTGAAGTCCTTTACCTTGGCACCAAGGAAGCAACACATCATGCAAGATCACATCAGTGGTTGCAGAAATGCCTGCTGTCCCATCCTCCCCCGATTACTATATCCCCTATGACCACTGCATTTCTATACCTACAAATGCATGTTTGTTTTTTTTCCATTTTCCATGGCTCCCTGTGCTGTTATTTGCCCCATGGTGCTGTAAATGTGCTCTAGACTGTACTCTCGCGAGGTATCATCACCATCACCAGTATTCAGCACTGAAAACCGATTTGTGAGTGGCACACTCCTCTGGATTTCTGTATTGTTTGCCTCTTCCTACCCTGCTGGATGGCCATCCACTTACTATTCTCCTGACTTTCTTTAGTTGAGGGGTGAGGCTCTCAAGGGACGCACGCTCCAGGAAATTCTCAGCCTCCTGTATGCCTTGCAGTAACTCCAGCCACTCCTCAAGCAGAGAAATCCTGAGCTTAAGTTCAAATAACTGGAGGCTCTACCCACACACATGGGTATCCAGGACACATAAACCATCGTAGAGTTCCCACAAGGCACAGGCTGTCCTATCATTTTGCTTAAAATTCTATCTACTCAAGTTTTTTTTTTAGTTTAGTAAACCCTTTGACTTATTATTTAATTGTTTCTCAATACTTGATTTTTTACTTAATGCAATTGGATCCCATTTAATTTTGGTATCCTCTACTTCATTAATTTTAGTTGTATCCCCTTAAATCTATTTAATTACTTTGATTATCCTTACCCTTGCCTCTTGGTTTAAAATACTTAGCACCTACTTCCCCCTCTGCATCAAATGTCCACCCTCACCAAATTCCTGTTGCCACTCTGTTTAGCAAATCACTCATTCAGAATATCTGCATCGGTAGATATTCCTCTGATATATACCTTCTAGAAAGACATTAGTTACAACTGGCCAGCGAAAATAATTAACACCTCATCAGGAACCCAGCTGATTGACTGTTAACTGCCACTGACTTGCAGTTTTAAAGTAAGAAAACTAGGTTAAATTTCATTTTGATAACAATACACTCTCTCTACTACTCACTTGTTATTTGCCAGTGAATTCTCACTCTCATCAAATACCTGTTGCCACACTGTTTAGCAAGCTATTCTATTTAGCAGCTTCAGCCAGCTCTGTGCACTTTACACACAAAAATATAGCAATTGTGACTGGTTCAGCTGACATACTCCAAAACAGCAGTCTCTTATTAGCTAATGAAAATCTACTGCTAAATGTGAGATAAAGGGGGTATTGCTACCAATTGAAAATATTTGGCAAACTATTTTTCAGCACATGATACAATGACCTGAATTGGGCTGAAAAGCATTATTTAAATGCAGACAAGCAATTGCTCGCTTGAATACATTGTCACAATATATTCTCCCTCCCAAAATGATGATATTTTGTATTTAAAGGTAGACTTACCAGACTGATATATCTGATTTACTGACATCACTGATCAGCATTCTACCATCCAGTATAGTACTTCTGAAAAAGGTTAATAATATGCATTATTTTATTTAAGTTCATTTAATTTACCAGTACAGCTAATGATATGAATGAAATGGCTTTCCATTTTAATTCTAAATGCTGGGTTTTATTTAAAGCAGAATTGTGCATACAGTGTAGAAAGGGAGGACCGATAACTGATATCAGCATGAAAGAAGTGATAGGCTAATTACTTGTAAAATTAGGTTTCTATCCATTCATGTTTGATGAGTAAAGTTGTTTCTGAGTGCGCTGTGTGAAAAAACTCTACAATGGAAACAGACATCATTATTCTGTTTTTATTTAATAGAAATCTATTTTCCACTCTTGGGTTTGTAGTGATCAATTTTTAAGCTTTTCAATTAATTTTCATCAGCAGCAAAACTCAAGCAATGATCCCACCCCTCTGTCCTGTTTTGAGTTTCTCAAACTGTGACACCGTACACAAAGTATTGAATCCATTTTGTATTTGAAATACTGATACGCTTTTGATTTAAGATGACTTAAACTTGTTCTGATGAAGGGTTCACCTCTGAAACATTAACTTGACTGTGCACTTCAAAAATATTGACTGGCCTGCTGAGTGTTTCCGTCATTTTCTGTTTTAGTTTAAGCTTTAGAAATATGTTTTTGGTTTCTTGTCTAAGGAGTCCTTTGAAGGGCGCTTGTCATTTGCCTCCAACAAGGCCTATTACACTAGTCAGTACAAATACTTCTTTGATACGGTTTGCTTAACAAGAGTGATTTGGTAGAAGGAATGCTTTGGTCAACACAGGGTGTTTCCACTGAGGCTTCTTATTTTACAAAGAGTAAGGTGAGAAATTTGTAAAAGATGCAGTGTCCCATGGGCAGTTTGGTCGCAGAGTGAATGGGTGGAATTTATGCATCATTCAAAGTCAATGAGTGGAATTTTCCTTTCCATGTAAAATCAATAGACGGAATTTCCCGCTATTCATAGTCAATGGATGGAATCTACTCTTCCATTCATAGTCAATAAATAGAATATGCCTTGAAGTAGTAAGTTAGTGGAGCCTGAGCCCAAACCCATCCCTCTTTTAATGTTTACTTCCCGCCACAATGTATCTTATCTACCTCTACTATGATTCATCCTTCTATTCCCAAGGAGGGGTTATCAGGTGCATAACTATCTCTGTAGCTGACAAGAAGTTCACTTTGCTTGGATAGAACTAGTCTTGCCAGTTTTATGTTCATCCTTCCCCTTTCATGAAACACTTTTACCTCATGGTCTGACCCAATGTTGCCTAAACTGATCCAATGAGGGAAATCTGACCTCAATGCAAATTGAGATCAAGACCTGATGAGGATCATCAGAATGGGCATTTAATGTACTGCCACTATTGGAACAAGAGCACATTTCCCCAGCAACCCATTCTTCAATGTCCCCACCTTGTAAATTCACCATTTTACCTCACAGGCAGCAAGTAAATGAACCTGAAGTTGTTACGACCAGGTGAGAAATAGGTCGAGGGTTTTCATTCAGCCTTCGGCTGGTCTTACCTTAATAGGGTTTAATTTTAAACACATTGTGTTTTTAGCTCCTCCTTGGTGAACCTTGTTCACTGCTTTCCAATTATAACGCAAAGAAATCAGCACAAACAGACTTTCTTAGGTTTAAAGAAGTAAAGTTGAAAGTTACTAAACTTAAACTGAAATTCTAATTCGGTTGACACCTACAGATACATGACACCTACAGGCTAACATGCCTATGTGATACATACATGGAAATAGAGACAGAAAAGAGCAAAAGAAAAATAAAGTGGAAAGGTTTGAGGCAATATCTGAAGAGTTGTTGTTACAGTTCTTCAAGCTCACTGTAGAATCCTTGATTGTAGGTAGATCTTGCTTTTCATTGGGGCCCAGTATTCTTCTTAAACCTTGTTCACCGTAGGAGATTTTTCTCTCTTGCAGTTCATCTGTCTTCAGTGGATTCAGAGGCTTGTGAGAAAGAGGTGGGAGCAGACAGGAGAGATCTTCTCAGTCCAGGGGCAAACAGACACTCTGTTCAAACTCTCTGTGACCAGTTCAAAGGAAAACCCTGGAACAGCCAGGTAGTCATGTGACCAGCTGGTCTAACCAGTCCTGGCCCTTGTGGATTGTATCCTCCTTAGCAGGCCCTGGAATGCACTTCCTCATCTTCAATGTCTGTTAGTATGTAAATATTTTTTTCCAACCACAGCTGATCTGTTTAACAAGTCATTTCCTCGCTCCAACAACAGTTAAAAATCAATGTTCATGACAAAATTGATGTGCCTCATTCTTGGCAGGTGGGGGCCTAACATGAAAAAGTGCAGTTACCAGACAATAGCTATGTCATGTAGGCCCCCACCTGCCAAGAATGAGGCACATTAATTTTGCCACATGAACATTAAATTTCAATTTTTTGCTGGAAAGAAGAGAAGGCCTGTGACAAGGGGTTGCCAGGCCCCTGGCTGAAAAGACATTTTTGCATATTAACAGACAGTGCTTGGAAGAAAGGAGCTAGCCCCTGCTCCAATACAATCCACAAACAGACGTGGTCAAACCCGTTAGTCACATGACTAACCTGCCTGGCAGTCTGGATTTGTTTCTGAATTGTACAGTTTGAACTGAGAGTCAGCAGAAAGCAGAATGCTCCTGGACTGAAGAAGACCTCCTGTCTCCTGTTTGCCTGCTCCCATCTCTTTCTCACAAGCCTCTAAATCCACTGAAGACACATGAACCTCAAGACAGAAAAGTCTCCTACAGCAAACACAGTTTAGGAAGAATACTGGGCCCCAATGAGAAGCAAGAACTACCTACAATCAAGGACTCTACAGTGAGCTCAAAGAACTGTAACAACAACTCTTGAGATATTGCCTCAAACCTTTCCACTTTATTTTTCTTCTGTTTTTTCTGTCTCTATTTGCACGTGTGTATCGCGTCTGCATGCTAATGTGGGCGTGGCATGTATCCGTAGGCATTAACCGAATTAGAGTTTAAGTTTAATAATTTTCAACTTTTTTTCTTTAAACCTAAGAAAGCCTGTTTGTCCTGGTTTCTTAGCCTTATAATTGGAATGCGGTGAACAAGGATTCACCAAGGGGGAGCTAAAAACACAGTGTGCTTAAAATTAAACCCTGTTACAGCAAAATCAGGTGAAGGCTGAAAGGGAACTCTCGATCTCTTTCTCACCTGGTCGTAATATGCTAACACGATTAAAGCAATTGTAACTTTTAAAGCATATTTCCAATATTCAATGAAAATCAACAATGAAGCAAAAGTAACACATTCTATTTAAGGAAGGTCCAAGGAAGGGAAAGTCATTGCAGCAAAATTATAAATGGATTGACAAAGATTTTTTCTGGTCAACAGTTTTAATTAAATTATAAATGTATCATAAATGTTTTATATTTTTAATTTATAATTTTACCAAAAAAGCTAACCAGAATAAATCAGTGTGGTTACATTTATAATTTTTTCTATGACCTTTTTAATATAAGAATCATAGAAAAGAAACATTCAACATTGTTCCTCTCCTGAAGGCAATGACTCTAGTTGGATTATCACTCAAGCGGCAATGGCAGTCTGTCCCAAACATCCATTTTCACTTCATTTTACAGTTTCAGGTTTTTTTCCACAGACACTTTGTTCAATATCCAAGCTCTAGTTTCCATTAATATATCTTACAATCTGAAAACTGTATCTTTGCATCCATCCCTACAGAGTGCATGGTCATGTAGATTAGAAATTGCCCCAATTGCATGACTTGTATTCTGGAATCTATGTATGATTCCCACAATGTCTGCAGTCTAATTGGTTAAAAGCAAGTACACACAGACCAGAGACTTGACAGACTAAAAATATAATTATATAATCAATTGTATTTATGTTGGTAGACAAATTGAAGGTGGGTAAGGTTAAGGAAAAAAGATGAGAAGATGTATGTGCAGAATTGAATAGTGGGGTTCTGGGTCGAACACAGGAGACCAGCGCAGAAGGCATTGGAAAATTTAAAGTGACAAAAATAGGTGGGGTCTTGGCAGCATTTAGCAACGAGTTAAAGATGGTTGATATTTCAGTGGTAAAAGTAGACATGTTTGATGATGAACGAGATGTCAGACACGAAGCTTAGTTCAGAGACAAGTAGGACACCAAGGTTGTGTGTTATTGGGCTGATTGTTAGCAGGCATCCAGCATGGAGGATGGGATTGAGACCAAACAGATGGTTTTGATCTTACCAGTGCTGAGCTGCAAGAGATTCGGCCTCATACATGCCTTGAAAGCACACAGAAAATACAATATATTAGGCAAATATTTGAATACAAGACAACCAGGATATATAACATGCAGTTCATTTAAGGTCTCACCAACCCTTCTTAAGCAGTTAAACTAGTTTCTTAGCATTACTTTAGAAAATGTCCAGAGGACTAGCACAGTGAATATTAAGTCTATTCCGCTCATGTTTTTTGGGATATTCTGCGATCATGAAAGGTGTCACATAAATGCAATTTTTTTCCCTTCCATCCCTTCAACAAAGATCAACAAAGAACAGTACAGCACAGGAACAGGCCATTCGGCCCTCCAAGCCTGCGCCGATCTTGATGCCTGCCTAAATTAAAATCTTCTGCACTTCCAGGGACCGATCCCTCTATTCCCATCCTATTCATGTATTTGTCAAGATGCCTCTTAAACGTCGCTATCGTACCTGCTTCCACCACCTCCCCCGGCAGCAAGTTCCAGGCACTCACCACCCTCTGTGTAAAGAACTTGCCTCCCACCTCCCCTCTAAACTTTGCCCCTCTCACCTTAAACCTATGTCCCCTAGTAACTGACTCTTCCAACCTGGGAAAAAGCTTCTGACTATCCACTCTGTCCACGCCGCTCATAACTTTGTAAATCTCTTTCATGTCGCCCCTCCACCTCCGTCGTTCCAGTGAAAACAATCCGAATTTATCCAACCTCTCCTCATAGCTAATGCCCTCCAGACCAGGCAACATCCTGGTAAATCTCTTCTGTACCCTCTCCAAAGCCTCCACGTCCTTCTGGTAGTGTGGCGACCAGAATTGCACGCAATATTCTAAGTGTGGCCTAACTAAGGTTCTGTACAGCTGCAGCATGATTTGCCAATTTTTATACTCTATGCCCCAACCGATGAAGGCAAGCATGCCATATGCCTTCTTGACTACCTTATCCACCTGCGTTGCCACTTTCAGTGACCTGTGGACCTGTATGCCCAGATCTCTCTGCCTGTCAATACTCCTAAGGGTTCTGCCATTTATTGTATACTTCCCACCTGCATTAGACCTCCCAAAATGCATTACCTCACATTTGTCCGGATTAAACTCCATATGCCATTTCTCCGCCCAAGTCTCCAACCGATCTAAATCCTGCTGTATCCTCTGACAATCCTCATCACTATCCGCAACTCCACCAACCTTTGTGTCATCCGCAAACTTACTAATCATCCCAGCTACATTTTCCTCCAAATCATTTATATATACTACAAACAGCAAAGGTCCCAGCACAGATCCCTGCGGAACACCACTAGTCACATCCCTCTATTCAGAAAAGCACCCTTCCACTGCTACCCTCTGTCTTCTATGACTGAGCCAGTTCTGTATCCATCTTGCCAGCTCACCTCTGATCCCGTGTGACTTCACCTTTTGTACCAGTCTGCCATGAGGGACCTTGTCAAAGGCTTTATTGAAGTCCTTATAGATAACATCCACTGCCCTTCCTTCATCAATCATCTTTGTCACTTCCTCAAAAAACTCAGTCAAATTAGTGAGACACGACCTCCCCTTCACAAAATCATGTTGCCTCTCGCTAATAAGTTTGTTTGTTTCCAAGTGGAAGTAAATCCTGTCCCGAAGAATCCTCTCTAATAATTTCCCTACCACTGACGTAAGGCTCACTGGCCTATAATTTCCTGGATTATCCTTGCTACCCTTCTTAAACAAAGGAACAACATTGGCTATTCTCCAGTCCTCTGGGACCTCACCTGTAGCCAATGAGGATGCAAAGATTTCTGTCAAGGCCCCAGCAATTTCTTCCCTTGCCTCCCTCAGTATTCTGGTGTAGATTCATCAGGCCCTGCGGAGTTATCTACCTTAACGCTTTGCAAGACACCCAACACCTCCTCCTTTTTGATAATGAGATGACTGAGACTATCTACACTCCCTTCCCTAGGGTCATCATCCACCAAGTCCTTCTCTTTGGTGAATACTGATGCAAAGTATTCATTTAGTACCTCGCCCATTTCCTCTGGCTCCACACATAGATTCCCTCCTCTGTCCTTGAGTGGGCCAACCCTTTCTCTGGTTACCCTCTTGCTCTTTATATATGTATAAAAAGCCTTGGGGTTCTCCTTAATCCTGTTTGCCAATGACTTTTCATGACCCCTTTTCGCCCTCCTTACTCCTTGCTTAAGTTCCTTCCTACTGTCTTTATATTCCTCAAGGGCTTCGTCTGTTCCTAGCCTTCCAGCCCTTACGAATGCTTCCTTTTCCTTTTTGACTAGGCTCACAATGTCCCTCGTTATCCAAGGTTCCCGAAAATTGCCAAACTTATCCTTCTTCCTCACAGGAACATGCTGGTCCTGAATTCTAATCAACTGACGTTTGAAAGACTCCCACATGTCAGATGTTGATTTACCCTCAAACAGCCGCCCCCAATCTAAATTCTTCAGTTCCTGCCTAATATTGTTATAATTAACCTTCCCCCAATTTAGCACCTTCACCCGAGGACTACTCTTATCCTATCCACAAGTACCTTAAAACTTATGGAATTATGGTCACTGTTCCCGAAATGCTCCCCTACTGAAACTTTGACCACCTCGCCGGGCTCATTCTCCAATACCAGGTCCAGTACGGCCCCATCCCTAGTTGGACTATCTACATATTGTTTCAAGAAGCCCTCCTGGATGCTCCTTACAAATTCTGCCCCATCCAAGCCCCAGCATGAAGTGAGTCCCAGTCAATATAGGGGAAGTTACTTTGATTAACATTCTATCAGCTAATGTTTCATTGGGATACATACACAAAACATTCTTGAAGCTCTTTACCCTGGACATCATTTAGAAAACAGCAGATAGCTCCTTGAAGAAGGAAAGTATGCTTTCCAAATGAAAATGCAATAGAATAACATTTTATAACTTTAGGAAAAATCCATGTTAGAGCATAAGAACATGAAAAATAGGAACAGGAGTAGACCATGTGGCCCCTCCAGCCTGCTTCGCCATTCAATAAATCATGGCTGATCTTCTACCTCAACTCCATTTTCCCACCCACTCCCTATATCCCTTGGTTCCCTGAGAGACTAAAAATCTGTCTATTTCAGCCTTGATGATGCAGCATCCACAACCATCTGGGGTAGAGAATTCCAAATATTCACAACCCTTTGTGTGAAGACATTTCTCCTCATCTCAGTCCTAAATGATTGGCCCCTTATCTAAAGACTGTGCCCCCATGTTCTAGATTCCCCAGCCAGGAGGAACAACCTCTCAGTGTCTACCCTGTCAAGGCCCTTCAGAATCTTGCATGTTTCAATGAGATCACTGCTCATTCTTCTAAACTCCAAACAGTACAGGCCCAATTTACTTTGTCTCTCATCTTAGGACAACCCTCTAATCCCAGGAACTAATCGACTGAACCTTTGCTGTACCACCTCCAAGGCAAGTTCATCCTTCCTTAGATATGGAGACCAAAACTGCATAGAGTACTCCAGGTGTGGTCTCACCAAAGCCCTTTACAATTGTAGCATGACTTCCTTATTCTTGTACTCCAATCCCCTTGCAATAAAGGCCAGCATGCCATTTGACTTCCTAATTCCTTTCTGTACCTGCATGCTAACTTGTGTTCCTCGTACAAGCACACCCAAGTCATTCTGAACATAACAATTTAGAAGTTACTTGCCTTTTTTTTAAAATCCTCTTTTCTATTCTTACTAACAAGTTGAATAACCTCACACTTCCCCACATTATACTCCATATTCCATCCTGTTGCCCACTCACTTATCCTGCCTATATCTCTCTGCAGCCTCTTTGTGTCTTCCTCACAGGTTACATTCCTACCTAGCTTTGTATCGTCAGCAAGATTAGATACATTGCTCTTGGTCTCTTCATCTAAGTTATTAATATAAATAGCTGAGGCCCCAGCACTAATCCTTGCGGCACTCCACAAATTACAGCCTGCCAACTTTAATTGCCCCATTTATCCCTACTCTGTGCTTCCAGTCCATTAACCAATCCTTTAATACATTACCCCCAACTCCAGTAGCCCTTATCTTGTGTATTAGCTTTTTGTGCAACACCTTATCGAAACCCTTTTGGAAATCCTATACTACATCTACTGGTTCCCCTTTATTTACCTGACTTGTTACATCCTTCAAAAACGCTAATAAATTGGTCAAACACGATTTCCCTTTTGTCGAACCATGTTGACTTTGTCTGATCATACTATGATTTTCTAAGTGCATTGTTAAGAGTTCCTTAATAATAGATTCCAGCATTTTCCCAAAGACTGATGTCAGGCTAACTGGCCTGTAGTTCCCTGTTTTCTCTCTCCCTCCTTTGTTGAATAACAGTGTTACATTTGCTAACCTCTAATATGCTGGGACCATTCTAGAATCTAGGAAATTTTGGAAAATAATAACCAGCACATCTACTATCTCTGCAGCTACCTCTTTTAGAAACCTAAGATGTAGGTGATCAGGTCCTGGGGATTTGTCTGCTTTTAGTGCCTTAACTTTCTCCAATACTTTTTCTCTGATGATGTTAATTACCTTAAGTTCTTCACTCTTATTAGTACGTTGGTTGCCCTTTATTTCTGGTATGTAATTTGTATCTTCTACTGTGAAGACAGACACAAAATATTTGTGTTCAATGTCTCTGCCATTTCCTCAGTCCCATGATAATTTCTCCTGTCTCTGTCTCTAAGGGACCAACATTTACTTTCGCTACTTTCCTCCATTTTATATATACTTGTAAAAGTTCTTACAATCTGTTCTTATATTCCTGGCTAGTTTAATCTCATATTCTATTTTTCCCTTTTTAATCATTTTTTTGGTTCCCCTTTGTTGGTTTCTAAAACAATTCCAATCCTCAGACTTACTATTATTTTTGCCATATTATAAGCCTCTTCTTTCCTTATCCTTAACTTCCCTAGTAAGCCAAGGGTGGATTTTCCTTGTTGATTTTTTGTTTTACAATGGAATGTATTTTTGTTGAACATTTTGCATTGTTTCTTTAAATGTTTCCCATTGTTTATTTACTGCTATACCTTTCAGTCTATTTGCCCAATCAACCTCAGCCAGCTCTCTCCTCATACCTATGTCATTAATTTTGTTTAATTTTAAGATTCTTGTTTGGGACTGGAGTATGTCGCTTTCAAACTTAATATGGAGTTCAATTGTATTATGTTAAGAATTGTTAATTGTATCAAAGTTAGCTCATTTTAATACAAAAGCACAACAAAACCAGATCTGTGCCTAATTTTACACAGTGATGAAATTCATACAAGCACCTCCTGATTGTGAATTGAATGGTTGAGACCAAAGTACTGAGACCCAGTCCTCAAAATACAGCACCTAACTAATCCAAAGCACAGGAAAAATAGTCAACGTGACTCCTTTGAAACAAATCTTTATTTTTAAAGTCACTTCGGAAGAAAGCTACTATATACCATGCAGCATAAAGTTTACATTTGTGAGCCTACTTGTGGCGGTCAATTGGCTTTTCAATCATGGAGAGCTTCATATCTGATGGCAATTCCATTCTCACTCAACATTCACACATGCACACTTTTCAGCAAGACAGCCAAGAGTCAGAAACATGCCTGATTTCATCCTCCACAGCTCAGGATTGCTGAGGCACAATGTCGCATCCCAGTGCCACTCCAGCTGTGGTTACTTAACTCACATCTGGGGCCTTCCTAGTCTGTGTGGCTCAGTCACTTTGAGGAGCCTAATATTTAGCATGTGTAAACACAATCAAAACAATGCAGCTTTAATGTTTCACTCTGCTGCAAACACTGCCTGTATTTATTTTGATTATTTCCTCAAGTCAGCATTACCATTGTGTTCATCATATTTGAGTGCTATTCCAATGCTTGATAAATTACTACATGTAACACACAAGAATTAAAAGTTGTTTTCTATACCTGATATTTCAGTTTCAATCTTAAGATTGCTTATTTAATTGGACTGAAATAATATCAGTGGCATTTTTTTTTCCATGGGCTCTGGTCTGGATACTCCATTATAATTTAAACTATTACTGATCCAATGCGAAATTTCGTGCATGCTATCCAAGTTACAATTCAAAGTTTAAATCGTGCGTTTAAGGGGAACACATGCAAACCTTACATGATTCAATCATAGTTTAAAAAAAGAATTTTGAAGAGTCAACAGTGTACTATTTAGAAGTGCAATGCAAGGCAATAAAATGCTGATTTATTGGTCTTCAATTGGAGTAAATCATTACAATTACAACTTTAAAAATAATTAAATTACAATAAAATGGACATAGCATATTTTTGATTCAGGCCAGACTCCAAACACTTTCATCAGAGATACGTTGTTTACACACTTGTCGCGTGCAGCCGAACAAATACATTATTTTAATTCAGCCAAATTGACAACTTCCAGGTCAAGCCCATACTGAAACGATTTGTTTTGTAAAACGCACTCTGTATTTGTCAAGTCACCTACTTAATTTGTGCCACCTCATATAGAAAACAAGAACTGTGCACATGCTCTTAAATGCGAGAGAAAACTGAAATGAAGAAACATTCAGTTGGGCTATCATTCAGGTTGCATTTTAAAGAGAATTCCATGATAACATTGTTCCAGTTTTCTTCTAAATATAGGAATATATTTACTGCTATTTTATTTGGTCTGACAACAAACTTCAAGCAGGCCCCTCTATTCTATTAGTCCACGTTACTGAATTTATAACCTAATTTGTCTGCCACGCAGCTTCATACTGCTTTTGCCAAAGGGACAAGGGGACCTCTTCATTTATATATAGTCCAGATGTTTTATCTACAAACGAAGCAGCTTTCAGGGACAAACAAGACAACAAGGGGGTGGAAGGTTATCGGGGGTAGGTGGAAATGTGGAGCAATCAGTTCAGCCATGAACTTATTGAATGGCGGAGCAGACTCGAAGGGCTGAGTGACCTCCTCCCGCCCCTAATTCGTATGTTCGTAACTTTGCTGTTCCGAAGTCATTCCCTGTCAGTGGGCGAACCGTCAGACCTCTTTAAAAGCAAATCGTTCCGCATTTGGCTTACTCCAATTTTTTAACAGATGTTAAACTTATTAATGCAGTTTGGAATTCTGGGGTCTTTGCAAGTTTCGCTCTAAGTCCCAGTCTCCTGGGAGGTCTGTCAAATAACTAACTTGGTAAAGCTACTATTTGTATGTTTTTATTAGGGGCTGAATATATTCTCAGTACTGTAATCTTTTATCGCGGACTTTTAAACAGTTACACAACTAAGTTTATTTAAGCCCATTATTACTGTAATAGGAAAGTGACATTTTGCACTTCAGATGATGAATCACCGTCTTATCAAATTTAGCCAAATCAATCAATTGTTCAATTTTGCATTGAAACACAATGAGAAATGAACGACTCAGCACCAACCAAACACTAAAACTTTCAGTTTCGGTCATTTATGTTGATAATATATTAGCCTATTCATTTTATTTTGCTATAATAACCCAGTAAAATCCAGTGTGCCCATTGATCTGCAGACATCGTAAATGCTTTAAAGCCTCTTCCAGGTAATGTACAAGACTATTAATTTCTATGCGTCACTGTTTCAAAAAGAGGAATAAGAAGTTCTAGAACTTACGTGAAAATGGTGGGAAATCATGTGAGCAAAACCACTTACACACTGGCATTAGGAGTGTTTATTCCAGACTGATCGATAAGACATTGAACATCCCAGAACAAAATGAAGCTGTCTTCATAAACCTTGTTTTCAAACACTCAGTGACGTACCGTGTGGTCAAAATCTAAGTCAAACAAAATATAGGGATATCCTAGTCCTAGCCCAGTGAGAATCATATTAAAACAAACAATGCCTGCTGTCCCCATATATGTTGACTTTTCTCTTACAAATGATTCTTTTAGTTATCCCAATCTATTCATTAAAGCTATTGCATTCCGGTCTAATTCTCACGCCTAAAATAAATTATTGGCAACATTTGTGTTGATCAACTTTTGAGGAGCGTGAGGGATTAAACCGGTGAATATTTATTTCCTATTCGACCAAACTTTTCACGTGAAAAGTGAGCTGGCTGAGACCGTATACGTTACCAATACACTTTCAATCTCGTTTTAAGGAGTCTGTGAGGTCCACTTTCTCTCATTACTGCAGACTTCGCACTGTGTTTTGAGTTCTGCATTGAGATCATGTTCAAATGGCGCTGAGTAAGGAGGTGACTCATTGCAGAGGTGGGAAATGAAATTAAGAGGGGATGCATTCGGTGTTTTGCCGTTTAAAAATGTGCGTGGGAGAGCTCAGAATCCGGCCACTTTCAAATCAATGATCAACTCAGTGAGCAGTCAAGGCCTACTCATCACTGAGATAGCTCAATGAGCTCAGCCTATGCGGAGCGTAATATCATTACATCCCCAGCGCAGCACTGTATCCATCAGCAGCAACTTGCTACCGCCAGAAAAAGCGCGGGGACTGCACCAAGCGGACACAATGAGGGGGCACGGGGAGTTTAATTCGGTTAGTTCGTTAGATAGCTCAGTGGGAGATCTGGAGCCGTACTTCTCTTATTGATAGTAATATAGATGGAAACATTGATGAAAATAAGTTGTGGCGTTTAGAAACAGAGCGATGTAGCTGTTTAAACACATTTTACGAATTGCTGGAGCATTGCTTGATAATAAAGTAGCGAGCTTGTGGAGTATATACTATAGAGATTGCTCAATTATTGAGCCTTGTCCATTATTAACTATTTCTTTCTCAATCGGACTTTGGCAATGATAAGGTGCTGTTGAGAACTTCGTGCTGAAGATCCCCATTAGCACCAGCTGATCGTTTACTCACGAGCAAGTGTAACTTTGACTGAGCGTATGCAGTCATCTCCGTTATACTGGAGAGAAATACATCTAAACAAAACATGACCCACTGAGTTGAGAATTCTTTGTAAACCATTTCATTTATAAAAGGGCACCGAAGTGAAATTAATCACAATCTTGTTGCTAATCCTATGCAACAACATGAGCTTCATACTGAGTATAAGATGTCACCACGGGAAACGATTCGATTTTGCTCTAATCATATCACGAACGCTCTTTTAAATGTTAGACTGGGAAATAAATGTTATTGTTGCATCTGTGATACCACAATAGCCAATGTAAAAGTAACATTGAAACAAGTTCTAAAGTCAGAATGTAAAGTGCCAGTTTGAAATGCGGATGATTCGAACGTTTGATTGCATCCCTGTATGGGCAAGATGTGAAGAGTTAAGAGGGAAGGAAATCAAATTGCTCCTTCTTGTTTATGTCAGGAGATATAAATTATTGAAGCACTCATGCGTGCGACTTGACAATCGGTTCCATAAGTCGTGAATAAAACCCGCACTGATAAACTTTATTTGTTGCGGTAATTAAGTTAAGCTAGTCTGAGGATTGAAAAGAATAGCTCCCCTCGCAGTACACCTTCTGCGCATAGGTTTTGCACAAACTTTGGCAACTAACCGTTATTTAGAAAATCATTCTAGAATGTGTCCAGTACAAATCCTTTCTGCAGCAGAGTTCAACAGAAAAAATGACAGCCTAGTTAAGAAGGAAGCACCTTCGTTCTTAGATACATTCGAATTACTGGTGTGCAACGAAATTAGTTCAATGTAATGATCAGACCGATTGACTGAGGCGGGAGCCGTTACTTTCTCACACGGGCGATTGGACATCAGGAAAAAATACGTGTAGTACACAAGTCTGTGTATAACTCTCAAAACGAGCCATTATTAAATATCCCCAATATCTGTCCTCCCTCCATCCGCGGCTAAATCTCAGCACTTTTCGTCCCTTCAGCCTGGTCTAGGTAGCAGGGAGAAACACTGTAACATGACGCAAGCCTCATTGGCTATCGTTAATTTTCGTTTCATTTCTCCGTGTACATTGGAGGCTGGCAGTGTGGGAGGAACACACGTCTGACCAATGCAATGCAGGAGGACCCGGAGAAGGGTCCAACACCACAGCGCCTTCAAACCTTACAAGTGCTCTTAACTCACAACCTCAGTGGCAGGTCTCATCCAGCCGCAGCTCTGGAAGTCATTACAAAGTCCCGCACTTAACACAGTGGGGAGAATCCAATGCTCCCAGTGCAATCTCATTGTAACTGCGGTGTTTAGGTCGACCTTTAGGGAAGGAGGTTGGAGTTGGTTCTAAAAAAAGGCGCCGCTTTAGAACACCAGAGAGCTCAAACTAATACAGAACCCAGCTTTTTTTTTTGCTATTCAGGTTTAAGATAAACCCTGAACGATTTATTCCTTGTTTACTTCCCCCTCACGTCACCTCTACTCGCTCACCAGTAATCGGATTATGTGGGACACTTCACAAATCTAAAGCTCCGGCTAACCTCACAATCGAGTTCCCTGAAAACTGCATTTTCTCCCTTTTCTATCTCTCTCGCTAGTTTATATTAAAGATATAAATCTTATTTGAATGCAATAGGTGGAAAAAATACGGATAATATCCCACTGGCCGCCTGCTTTCTCTTTCAGCATTTCAGAGCATCTTGAGGTCAAACCAAGCGAGGCATGGTTTCAGTGAAAAGCGTCTTTCACCTGAAAAAAAGAAACCCAAGCATTTCCGATCAAGGTCTCCCTTTCCTTTCAGTCCCAAAACTTGCTCCCGATCGGATGAAAGCGCTCTCAGACGGAGCTCCGATCGGCGTGTTTGAAGTGAAATTTCCAGGCAATAACATCTGGAGGAGCTCGTGTGCACCTAAAGCCCAGAGCACCGTCCCGAATCACACATTCATCTCTATATACACACACACACATACATAACAGGCAGCAGCTTCCCCGGTCACCTGTGGCTAAAAATCAGCCAAAAACCACGCACCGTCCCGGACGACGAAAATTGTAAACGCGCGAATGCAAAAAAAAAATTAACAAGAAGCTTTTTTTTTCAAACAGAAGACATCACGTAAAGGGAAAACGTCACCTTAGGATTAGCAAGTCTCACAAAATCACTGGGTGCGACCTCACGTTAAATTCAATTTTTTAATAACTTATTTTTATTTTTTTTTAAATAAAAGTTTTTCTCCCCTTCTGGAATTGTGACTGAATCTTGCATTTAGTGAAAGTCACAAGTCTGAAATAAACCCAACGCTGTCTCGCTGTGTGTATCTTGGTCAGGGCACCTAAAGCTGTTTGTGGAGGGATCCAAGTGGGAAATTTGGTGTTTTCAAACTGATTGATTAGTCAGCCTTACGATTAGTAGAATCCTTTGAATGGGAACATTAGGAAGGTGGTGCTTTAGCTGGTGCAGGCTGATAAATTAGCATATTCTTGTTTATCCATCTCTGTTTCAAGTGCGTATTTGAGAGAGGGGGAGAGGCAAGGAAAGGGGTCGTGTCTTATTAAGAAAACAGGTTCTGTGTAGCGGATCATTGTGATTGAGGCGGCAGAAGAGGAAACTCGTAAGCGAGAGGGAGAGAGAGAGAGAGTCTAAAGAGAGAGGGAGTGAGTGAAAGAGACAGAGAGACTTGAAAGGGAAGCGAGAGACTTGACTGGAAAGAAGATGCAAGTTTGGAGTGTGCTGCCCGCTCTTTGCGTCTTAGCTCTGGCTGTGGGGTCGGAGTGTGACGGGCAGATGGCAGGTCGCCTCCGGCGATCCAAACGTGCCCTCCTGCTGGCCCTGGGTCACCGGGATGGCCCCGGGGCGGACTCTCCGGGATCGTGTGGCACGAGGCTGCCCCGTGGCAAGCGGGCAGTGCCCCAACCCCCCTCGGACCACCCTCTCCGGTTGCTGCCGCCGTCCCCGCCGCCGCCGGCGGCAGCACAGAACGATCACCGCCGGGGCAGATTGCTCTATTTCACCGGGAAGGGGAACCAGCTGCGCCTCCGAACGAGCAGTGAGCTGCCCAGGCAGAGGTTCACTGTGGAAGTGAGGGTCAGACCTGAAGGGGGACAGCGATCTCCAGCTGTCATCGTAGGTAAGTGTCAGCTACCTAGCCAGACGTTTCTTACTGCAATCCGCAAAAAATCCCTAAAATGTCAAAGTAACTCTGCACATGTAAATAGTTCTAACACGCGGGTTTATTTTTGTGCACAAGTTTGTTTGCTCTGTCTGTTTTAATCATTTTAATAATCTTGCATTTATTATTGTGTGTGTAGTTCATTTGCTCACAGAGCAATAGAAAAACGTTATCTTCAACTAAATTTCAACATGAATATTACAGTTAACTTAAATATATTTATATTTATCCAACGCTCAACCCTAATCGCTAACATCGTGAACCAAAACGATAGACCCCCACCTTGTGAATGAGTTGCTGTCCCTTCTATAACCATGAAATGATTGTCTTTTTTTTAAATACACCTCTTGCTTAATGTGACTTTCTCCCTTCCCACCCCCTCCTCGTCTTCTCTCTCACTCGCACACACACACACACACACACACTGCGTAACGGTGCCACTTTAAGACTCCTGATTCTATGAATGGTTTAAGATATAAATTTGAGTGAGGCGTGTCGTTCTGCCCGCGGTAACAGTGAAAGTGTTCGGCGCTTTTGATCCCGATCCCAGCCAACAGAGAGCGGTAATCCCCAGCTAACAGAATCCCACAGGCAGGCGCACACACACACACACACACACACACACCGGGCATAATGTTTTGCCTTGAACTAGTGAAAGAAAAACAAACCGTACTACGAGAACCGCGGCGAAGGCTTGTTCTCCTCGATCTAAATAAGCATGGAATTGGAGATTTTCTCTCTCTCTTTCTTTCCAAGACTCGACTTTCACACTCGATGCATTCATTTAAGGTCAATTTAGCAAAGGTTGAGCAGAGAGAATTTTTTTTTCGAAATTGCTGTCTTTGCCTGTTGGTTACTATGGGCTTGCAGTAACTATTTTACTTTTCGCGCCCCTCAAAAAACGGCGTGTAAAAGTTATCTTGCAATAAATGCCAAATAGAGGTTTGACGTATCAGTGAAATTTTAGTTTAATTTTAGAGAAAAAAAGTCCCATTTGTAACATAATTTTCGGTCGGCGCTTTGGACTGATTTGTTAATCAGGCGTATTCACGGAATCATTTGGGAGGTAGATAGATGATCTGTTATGTTATCTCATCGCATGTGTAATCCTGTTTCCAATGTGACATTATTGTTTACGTCTGCGCTTGTGTGATACTATCTCTGAAAATAAGTGTCCTGGCTCTTTCCCCCTGTTTCTCTCCTCTGCATTCTTGCTGTCCCTCGCGTTCTGTTTCCTTTTTTCTAAAATTTCCATCGCCCCCGTTGTGTGGCAGAGATCAGCTCAGACCATACAAACAGCGGCATTCCACAGGTCCAAACTCCTTTCACACGCAGAGCTGTGGCATTTTTCTCATGTTTCAGCCGTTCATTCCAAAGCGTGTGTTGGAGCAGTTGGCGCGAATGCAGTTCGTGCTGGACAAGCGTTAAAATCCACCTTAAAGCCAGTCTGCAACCCCCGCCCCCCCCCCCCCCCCCTCCCGACACTGACCAGTCGCTTCATTTTAAAACAAGTGTGTGAAAAATAGACATGATATTCATCACTTTCCACAATGATGTCATGTCCCAATTAAGAGTCTGGTACTTTCCAGGTCCTGTTCTGGTCTTACGTTAGATCTATTTAGATTCGGGAGATAAATTGCACATCAGTGTGAGAACCGTTTTTTTTTTAGTTGTGCAACTGAAATTATCTATTTGCTATCTGCAGGATCCGACAGGGTAACATCTGCTCCAATGGAGCGGTTGGTTTTAAAATAGCGCTTTTAATAGTTAATAAATGAAACGCTGGAATCTTTAGCAGCAGAATGCAACACATTTTATTTGCAGAAGGGATTCAGAGCCACTGGTAAAATAAAGGAGACGCGATGATATTTAGGGATCTCGCGTTTTAGGAATGAATTGCCAGCTAGAGGCTGCACCATTCAGTTTTCGCGCTTGGTGTCATGTATTTGTTTATTTTGAACGGCTTGCTGGAAAAGCTTTTGACCTGTGCGCGAGAAAAGCCAAACTGATTATATATGCTGTCGGGGATTTGTTGACAAACAGGCGCTCGCTCAAAGCGAGGGAACTAGTTTTCCCGTTTGAGGAGAAGCTGCTAACAAAAACAGAAACGCGTGTTCGCCTCCCGGCTCCTTCTAGTCGGCTCTAATCGGGTCGCAGTGTAAAAATATGCCCCCATTCTTCGGTGCAGTGGGCCCCATTGGTGGCTGCTCAGTCTAATTTGATGGCTTCGGAGTTCCACATTTCAGCAACATTTTGTGAATTTTGGCGCCTGGGCGGCGAGGAAATGTTTAAGCGGATGGTCTTGAATGTGCGTGAACATTTCCAAAGCAACAGTTTGTGGCTGCGGCCCTGGCACTTTTCACTGGGGAAGCTTTAAGTGGGCGTGATGTAACCGAGGCGTAACCATCACAAACACTGAATCACATTCACAAGGCTTGGGGGTGGGAAACCCGGTAAAAAGAAGGAGCTCTTTTAAACACCCAACACTAGGAATTGTCAAATGCATCTCCTTCACAGCACATGATAGCTCCGACTGCAATAACCACACAAGATTGAGTATATACTCAATAATGTGGGGTGGAGGTGGAAGGAAAAGGCTTGTGAGAAATACCCTCTCTGAACCTTAGGCGAACAGGGCTCGTCTTTGCACCCTCTGTCACCGAGGGACAAGTCTGTCTGGTCCAGAGAGCGAGAACAGTGCTGAAACCGTGGCTATACACAGAACGTGCCAGGACAATCCAACTGTCCATAAGAAAAGGACATGTTGTGGATGAATAACAGCAACAAAAAATTATTTGGTTACATGGGTCGTGACAACAGTCACATGGCACAATTTGGGGCCATCGGCGCAAACATACATCGGGTTCTCTACCCTCACTTGTGCCCGCACCCTCTCCCCACCTCCTCCTTCTCTACCCTCATTACCTCCTGCAGACCCGAGCGCAACTGAAAGGCACAGCCTCTCGAACTAACGGGGCAAACCGAACGATTCCCTCAGAGCCCCAGCCTCCCGAAACAAAGGAGGAGTCGGCTCAGGATATAAATATAGATCCGGCGACGCGCTGAGATGGGCTTTCCCTGTCAGCCGCTGGCACAGCCACATTGTAGATAAGACTCAGGGCACCCAGGGGGAGAAGACCGAGAGAACAAGTCAGCCTCGCTTTTTAAACAATAGACCTGATGGAACCCAGAGAAAAGGCAAACGCTCCCCCTTTAACAGCAAGATTCCGACACCCTCTCGGTTTGTATTAACGAGCTCGGTGGCGCTGACACCGGCTGAGCAGGAGGGGAGGGATTTTCCTTAAATTCCCCCTTTAGAAGAGGACTTCAGAGTGGTTTCATCTGTCTCAACGCGGGAAATTCAAACACTCGGACAGAAATAAAATGCTGCGGATGCTGGAAATCTGAAATAGAAACAGAAAATGCTGGAAATACTCAGCAGATCTGGCAGCATCAGTGGAGAGAGACAAGGTTAATATTTCAGGTCGGCGGCGCAGTGGCGCGCACCGCAGCCTCACAGCTCCAGGGACCCGGGTTCAATTCTGGGTACTGCCTGTGTGGAGTTTGCAAGTTCTCCCTGGTGGGTTTTCTCCGGGTGCTCCGGTTTCCTCCCACAAGCCAAAAGACTTGCAGGTTGATAAGTAAATTGGCCATTATAAATTGTCACTAGTATAGGTAGGTGGTAGGGAACTATAGGGACAGGTGGGGATGTTTAGTGTAGGATTAGTATAAATGGGTGGTTGATGTTCGGCACAGACTCGGTGGGCCGAAGGGCCTGTTTCAGTGCTGTATCTCTAATCTAAAAAAAACATTAACTCTGTTTCTCTCTCCACAGGTACTGCCCGATCTGTTGAGTATTTCCAGCATTTTCTGCTTTTAAATCTGAATAATGTGTGTTATTAGGGATGTATTTAAACCCAATAATGCCAGTTTTTTCCCTTATCCCCACCATTAAGTAGGTTTATGGAAATAAAATAACCAGAACAAAAACTAAACTGACCTACAGAACTAGTGTCTGGTATTCCACCAAGAGTAATGGAAGCACAATGATTTCCATTCAAGTCTTGGCGATTCGTCAGCTGAAAGTGCAGAAGAGATGGGAGACTGAGAAATTCAGAAATGTCACTCTAATTTTAAGTGAAGAAACCCCTGGTTATATTCAGCAGCTATCCAGACCGCATGAGTGGCCTCAGTGTCCCTCAACTGGAAGGGTGGGAGGTGGCTGGTATTTTTTGTATTAGCTAATATTCCAGCTCTCTCTCAGTGTCCAGTCATCTCCACTAGTAGAGATAATCATCTCCACAATTTTGAACTAGACAAAGCAGTTTTTCCAGGCGATCCATCTGTTAATTTGCATAATTGAAAACCAAACAATCTGGTTTGCAGTTGCCTTTAAAAAACTACAAAAAAATGTATTCATGGATGTATGAAATCCATCCTGCATTCGCACAAGTACACAGCGGTTTATTTTAGTGCAATTACTATCCCATCCGATTCTGTTCTTCCGTATGTGCGGATGTCAAACCGGGCTGTGAAGGTCTCTGGGACTGATTAGCTGAACGAGATTCACAGCTGAAGGGCGGGGACGGAGGAGACGAGGGGAAACGGATAGATGCTTTTTTAAAAAACTGGCGTTAAAGAACAGTGAAATAGAGGGATTACGGTGCCCGGAAGTTTAGGCAGGCATCAAGATCGGCGCAGGCTTGGAGGACCGAATGGCCTGTTCCTGTGCTGTACTGTTCTTTGCACCATCAGTGTAATATTTTCCATTTCCCACACCAGCAATTCTGCAGCTTTTCTGGGTAAAGTTGCCAATTGGTGCCAAATTAGGGACAGTTTTATGCTACAGGCCCACACCCACTCATCGCATGCAAGAACATTACAGCTAACAGACCAAGATGAGGTTCACCTTATCAGTCGACAATCTGAACACGGGCCCTATAGGTGTCTAATCCTGTGTACCAACCAATACCCGTACCCCGCATTTATAAAGGTAATAGATCAGTGGTGAGATAGGTAACATTAACCTTTCCTTCACAAGAGCATGGATGAGATTCAACATTTCCTAATTAGACAGAGGAACAACCAGACCATGAATTAGTGCAGGGAAGAGCCATGCAGCTAATCCCTAGTGTCAGAGGACTGAGGTAGAAGGAAATGTTAGTAAAACTTAGACTTCAACCTTGAAAGGAGACAAGTGAGAGGAAATCTCATATAAAGTGGAAAAGAAAAGGTTAATCTTGTACACTGCTTCAAGTTAAAGTGCAACTGTAGGACAAAGGAGCACAGGTATGAAGGAGTAAGAGGCAAATTCAAGTCTGATGTGAGAGCCATGTTCTTTTCACAAAAGAATGATTAATTCCTGGAATGGTTTTCAGGGTAGGTAATAAAGGACCACATTCTGGAATTCGTCAAGAGACAATAGATGGAAGGTAGGACCCATAAGTTTCTAAAGGAGGAGGAATTAGATGGGCCAATCGGCCTCCTTCATCTGTATTCGTCCTTGTGAAAACAGAATAACAACGTTTGAAAAAATGTTTGAAAAAGTCCCATAAACTCTCATTGAACTTAGTGAAAAATCTCCAAAAATGTCACATTAAATCTTTTGGGATTTAGTTGGGTCATATTTAAAGTTGGAAAAATATGACATTTTTCTCCTGAGCATTTGAGACATTTTTGTTAGTCTAATACCAAAATAGTGATAAAATACTTCTGTGACAAAAATGAACTGGAGTGGATAATTGATAGATTCAACTGAGAGATAAGGTGAGGGAGCTGGCTGTGACTCACCATATTTACATAACAGTGGCACTTAATTGAAAATGTCAGTGATATGGGTGTAGCTTTGCAAAATGTCTCTTCAGCCCCAGAGAGCGAAGATTCACATGTGCTTTTATCTAGTCAGCTGTTTTCTACTTTATAAACCTGAAAATAATTCAGGCCGTCAGTTGAACAACTGCTTTCAGCATCGAAATTTCAAGAGTTGCACAGATGCTGCCAGACCTGCTCAGTATTTCCAGAACTTTTTGTTTTTGTTTCAGATTTCCAGCACCTGCAGTATTTTGCTTTTATTTCAAAATTTGGCTTTGTATTAGTTCTGATTCAAACTGCAAACAAAGCAAAACCAAAGTGGTGTGGGACTATCTCCTTCAGGAAGTCTCTCACTACTGGAAAAATATTGAATGCTCATTAGTTTGCCACAGCAGGCTGCGGTTATCTTGCATCATTACATCAAAAATCCCATTGCAAAAACTGATTGGCATCAATACAACATGGTTATCCAAAGCTGCTGTATTTTGCTTCCTCTCTATCTTGAAAGAAAAAAATGAAAGACTTACATTTATATACTGTTTTTCACAACCACAAGATGTTCCAAAGCACTTTACAGCCAAAGAAGTACTTTTGAAATATTGTCACTGTTGTAGAAAATGTGGAAATTTGTGCACAACAAGCTCCCACCATCAGTAATGTGATAATGACCAGATTATATTTTAGTGATGTTGTTTGAGGGACAAACATTTCCCCAGGATATACCCCTGGTTTTCTTCAAAATAACAACATGGGAGCATTTATGCCCATCTCTCATTTAAAAGACAACCCCTCTGACAATGCAGAACTTCTTCAGTACTGCACTGTAGTGTTATCCAAAATATTTATGCTCAAGACCAGGCGTGAGACTTGAGCCCACAACCTTTTGCACCTGATACAAGTGTGCTACCAACTGTTAGAACTATATATTGTGCCATTAGGATTGATTTCAGTCATTTTTGTTGTGGAGGAGGATAATATATTTTCTTTTTTCCAGTGCATTTCAAAAAGTTTTACACTCAAATAAATAACATTCATTATCACTTGCACTTATTACATTACTTTGCAATTCAACTATTCTCTCTGGATTCTAAATTATCTCCCAAAGATTCCAAAACATGGCTGAAGCAATTTTTAAGATTAAAATTCAATCACAGTTGGAGTTTACAATATTAACACTATCAGTTTGTTTATTTTTATTTCATTAATAGGTTAGGTTTAAAGGGTGACATAAGACAGCAGTTCTAATGGAACATTTTTATGAGAGGGACAAAAGGTTAATGAGAGGTTTTGATGTGTGGGTGTATCCTTGTAAAGCATCCACTATTTAATGCTAAGATGTTTTTAACTTCCCCATTATATGCCTATTTAGAATCTTTGTGTGGCAGCTGAAAAGTTTAATGTTTATAAAAAGCTAACAATTTATATTTTAAAGTGCCAGGGTTGCCATGGTAACATTTATTGCAAATATGCTCTACCATGTTTTCGCATGGAGTGGTTGAGTCAATTAGCATAGATGCATTTAAAGTGAAGCTAGATAAGTACATGAGGGAGAAAGGAATAGGAGGCTATGTTAATAGGATGAGATGAAGAAGGGTGGGAGGATGTTCATGTGGAGCATAAATACCGACATAGACCTATTGGACTGAATGGTCTGTTTCTGTGTGTAAAATTCTATGTAATCTTAAGATGCAAGGAAGGAATGCCTCATTTGGGATGGAATTACATCATTGCACCATCAATCATGACTAATGTTACAAATTTGTTTTTATCTTATGTTTTCATAAAAAGACAAGATAAAAGTCCAAATCCACATTGCAGAAGCTTGCTCTCTGAACAATTACAACACTTGTTGGTGTGTAAACTTCCTTAATTCTCAGTATAATGGCAGTACAGTGTTTCAAAAGCAGGTTCTTATGGGCTGCTGCAGGCACTGAATCCACCAAAACCTTTTCCACCATGGCAGTATCTTGCCTTTGTTTCCAGCATTCAACACTGCAGTTTAGCAGCAATTTGGTTTAAAGACACATTATTGCTTTGCCTTGTGGAGTTTTGACTGTACCTAGTTTTAAAATGGAAACAGAGTACGGGAGAATGAATATCCTAATGGATTCAAAATGGTATCCATTCATATATATTTAAGACTGAGGTTTAGAGCCCAGCTCAGAAGGACAGGATGCAAATCACATTTCTCTGTTGACTATAAGAAACATAATTAAAGTTAGTGTGGAAAATTTCTATATAGGTCTTAATGACCACATATCTATGACACAAAATGTACTATAATTCAGTACTAAATGGCACCAAATTGCCAATCAATAAGTCCAGGGATACAAAGTGTGAAAAATTAACATTTCACACTTGTGCACTCCTCTTAGGTTGGTCTATTGTTGGACAGTTTATCAAAAAACTTTCATCCAATCCATATATGACTTGGGAAACCTTAACACCAATACTGAATATAAATGTTGTCCTCAATATTCCCTCTCTCACCACTGACATACCTATTAGTTCTCTGTTCTGATAGGTATCTTGATCAGAATGGCATCTCCATACCAAAGCAAAAGACTGCAGATGCTGGAAATCTGAAATAAAAACAGAAAATGCTGGAAATACTCAACAGGTCAGGCAGCATCTGTGGTAAGCAAAACAGAGTTAATGTTTCAGGTTGATGACCTTTTGTTAGAAGGTTCTGTTCTGATGAAAGCCAGTGACCTGAAAACGGTCACTCTGTTTCTCACTCCACAGTTGCTGCGTGACCTGCCGGGTTATTTCCAGCATTTTCAGTTTTTTGACATCTGCATAGATGACATCAAATGACAATATCTCTTCTGGACAATGATGATCATCCAAGAGTGGAAAATTGCCTTCCTCCCCCATGATTATAATGTTAGTAATGATGTGACTATGCTCCAACATTCTAGTTGCAAATCCATTGCACAGTACAACACACTCTGCTTTTGTTGTGCTATTATATGTTAAAATGTATCAAAGTGAATAAAGCTTTAAGAGGCACTTAAAAAGGACAGTATTTTTTCAATCCAACTGTGGAAGAAAATTATTCAATTAAAATGAAAAGTAGAATACCCAGATGAATTGACAAATCTTTACATTAATATGTATAACACTCATTAGATATATAAACTATCACTTTAGATTATTGAGCAAACATCTCCAATGTTAGTCAGCACAAAATATTCATCCAGCGTTTAGTATTTCACTTGTCATTTCAACTTAGTACTTTATAGAAAAATAATAGAGCCACTGTTACACATAGAAAGGTTCACCTCATTGACATGATTACAGGTTGACGGTACCATACAGCTGGGGATATGGTTTCCACTTTGGCTGTAATCAGAGAAAATGGGTGAAAACTGTGCTTGAAATTGCATTGTTTTTCCATAGTGAAGTTATGGTTCAAATTTCCAGCCAAACCTATTGCATAATCACAAACGTAAAATCTTCCATGAACCAGTGTAATCGGTCAGCATAATAGAATGTAATAATATTTTCCCTTTACATTAAAAGATATTCATTGATGTATTTAAGAGTGCTGAGCTGGTGCAGTTTTATTAACACAGCATGAAAAAATGGACATTACACATAAGGAGGATTTTTGGTAAGAATGTCTGATCCTCCACCTATGATTAATCTGATTTTAAATCACTGAACGTGACATAAAAATATACTGGACCATTTAATAGTTTCATTGGTGTACACTAGTCAGTTCCTTAGTAAATTCAGTATTTGTTAATATGTAGAATCTTTTAAACCGTGCCTACTAGCGCCTGTCTGCCAAAAAAAAAAGAGTTCGGTTTGAAGAACTGGCAGGTTCAATTGAAGCTTTCAAAAGGGAATTGGACTGTAATATGCAAAGGAAGAATGTGCAGTGTTACGACCAGGCGAGAAAGGTGTCACGGGGTCCCTCTCAGCCTTCACCTGGCCTTATCGTAACAAGGTTTAATTTTTAAAACACCGTGTGTTTTTAGCTCCCCCTTGGTGAATCCTTGTTCACTGCTTTCCAATTATAAGGAAAAGAAACCAGCACAAACAGGCTTTCTTAAATTTAAAGAAGAAAGGTGAAATGTCATTAGACTTAAACTTGAATTCGGTTGACGCCTATGGATACACGATGCGCCCATGCTAGCATGCATATGCGATACACACATGCAAATAGAGACAGAAGAGAGCAGAAGAAATAAAGTGGAAAGGTTTGAGGCAATATCTGAAGAGTTGTTACGGTCCTTCGAGCTCACTGTAGAGTCCTTGATTGTAGGTAGACCTTGCTTTTTGTTGGGGCCCAGTATTCTTTTTAAACCTTGTTCGCTGGAGGAGACTTTTCTCTCTTGGGGTTTATGTGTCTTCAGTGGATTCAGAGGCTTGTGAGAATGAGATGGGAGCAGACAGGAGGCTGTGGCAAGCCAGCCAGGAGAGATCTTCTTAGTCCAGGAGCAAACAGATTTTCTGCCCAAACTGTTTGTACAAATTCAAAAAACTCAGGTTGCCCAGCAAGTTAGTCATGTGACTAGCTATTTTGACCATGTCCATTTGTGTATTTGGCCATATTAGCAGTCAACCTGGAATGCAAGCTCCCCCCCTTCAATGTCTGGTGATCAAAAGTCCATTGTGGGTTGAATGTGTCAGGGAATGGCTGTTTTGTCCTTCCAAACACTGTCTGTTAATATGCAAATGTCTTTCCAGCCATGGCTGATCTGTTTAACAAGTCCTTTCTTCACTCCAGTAACAGTTTAAAATCAATGTTCATGACAAAATTAATGTGCCTCATTCTTGGCAGCCGGGGGCCTAGCATGACAGCAGGGTTACGGGGAGAAGGCGGGGGCAATGGAACGGAGTGAATTGCTCTTTTGGAGATCCAGTGCGGACACAATGGGCCAAATGGCATCCTTCTGTGCTGTAACAATTCTGTGATTCTGAAGAACTTCCTTGAGCATATGCAATTGGCGAAAAGCTGCCAACCTCTTCATTTCCATCTGGGGAGAAGGGTGGGGGCGGGGTTGCGGTGGTGGGCAGGTGGTGTCATGGCCAGTTTTGTGGGCAGGGCTGGCATCCATTGCAAAGTTGTTTAAAATAGTGCTTAAGGTCGGGGGAACCCCAATTTACAGTTAATATAACTTTGTAACTTGCATTTAAAACTCTGCAATCTTTTGCACCGGTTTGGCCAATGCTAGCTGGATTGTGCTATTAAAACCAAAAAAAAATGATGGAAACTCAAAGCTAGGATGTGCAGGGCTGTAACCCTTTAGTATTCTACAAGCAAAATCAATCGTAATGCCTGACAGCTTTGTTTCAATATCTGTGAAAACTAAGCATGTGACATTCCCAGCATATCCACAAGAAAATCCTGACCCAAAATCTTATATAATTCCTATGAGCACTTATAACATAGAAACATAGAAAATAGGAGCAGGAGTAGGCCATTCGGCCCTTCGAGCCTGCTCCGCCATTCATTATGATCATGGCTGATCATCCAACTCAGTAACCTGTTCCCGCTTTCCCCACATTTCCTTTGATCCCTTTCACCCCAACAGCTATATCTAACTCCTTCTTGAAAACATACAATGTTTTGGCCTCAACTGCTTTCTGTGGTACTGTGGTAGTGAATTCCACAGGCTCACCACTGTCTGGGTGAAGAAATTTTTCCTCATCTCAGTCCTGAAAGGTTTATCCCGTATCCTTAGACTATGACCCCACCATTCCACCATTCTGGACTCCCCCACCATCAGGAACATCCTTCCTGCATCTATCCTGTCAAGTCCAGTTGGAATTTTATAGGTTTCTATGAGATCCCCCCTCACTCTTCTGAACTCCAGCGAATATAATCCTAACCGACTCAATCTTTCCTCATATGTCAGTCCCACCATAACACATCATGGAAGATCCTGAGGCGTGTTTGCTGGGAGTTAATAGGGCTCTGGTTGGAAATTCCTAAAGCTCACAGCCTGTTTTGTCAGACCAGTACCTTGACCTTTGGCTTATGCATTCTAAAGAAAATATTTTTGAGTCTCCCCCTTACTTTAAGAAGGGTGATATTAGGGTTATATCAAGGTAGGCCAAGTCAATTTTGGGAATTCTTCCTTTTTTCCCATTTTTAAGAGCAAGCACTTCCAGATCAGGTATGGCATGGATCAAATGAAGGCTGAAATAATCTGCACTAAGCCCAATTTCCAGCCCACAGCCAGCACAGTGCAACATTTCTACTCACCACACCAGTCATCTTTGTGGTTTCCCTGAATGAGGCAAGTAATGTCATCCAGTGCCAGAGTTATCCTTAGTTTTGTGTTGCTAACCCATGATTCAATATTATGCAAACCCAGTTTTACATAGAACTGTTAAAAACTAGCAGAGAAGAGGCTTTTTCCCATCTATCTGGGCCAGATTTGAATCTATACACTCGATGCTGCCCCCTCTCAACTGGTGATTCATAAGTGGAATCATGCAATTAAACTGCAAAATTAATAGATTGATTCAAGAATCAGCATTTTGTATAGAACGGCTACTAGTAGGAATGATTTTTTTTTTATTTCCAAAATATACTTTATTCATAAAAATCTGTAAAAATTACATTCCCAAACAGTTTAAAACAGCATCAAGTCAAAAAATACAAACAGTGCAAAGGTGATCAGTTTCCTTCTATACAATTATGAGTTGCCTCACAACCCTTCCATTTCATTGTCATGCCATATACATTTTTACATTTACAGCACACAAAATTTTCCCGATACAGTTCGAGGGGTTTCCCATGAATCCAACCCCTCAGTTCAGCTTGGTGGGAGGGACCTTACACTGTGGTCTTTCCCCATTGAGCCTTTGCTGTGGCTGCCCCAAGCTTTAGTGCGTCCCTCAGCATGTAGTCCTGGACCTTGGAATGTGCCAGTCTGCAACATTTGGCGGTGCAGTGGTTAGCACCGCAGCCTCACAGCTCCAGGGACCCGGGTTCGATTCCAGGTACTGCCTGTGTGGAGTTTGCAAGTTCTCCCTGTGTCTGCGTGGGTTTTCTCCGGGTGCTCCGGTTTCCTCCCACAAGCCAAAAGACTTGCAGGTTGATAGGTAAATTGGCCATTATAAATTGTCACTAGTGTAGGTAGGTGGTAGGTGGTAGGGAAATATAGGGACAGGTGGGGATGTTTGGTAGGAATATGGGATTAGTGTAGGATTAGTATAAATGGGTGGTTGATGTTCGGCACAGACTCGGTGGGCCGAAGGGCCTGTTTCAGTGCTGTGTCTCTAATCTAAAATTTGGTCGTGGACAACTCTTTGCGCTGGAAGACCAGCAAGTTTCGAGCAGACCAAAGGGCGTCTTTCACCGAATTGATAGTCCTCCAGCAGCAGTTGATGTTTGTCTCGGTGTGCGTCCCTGGGAACAGCCCATAGAGCACAGACTCCTGTGTTACAGAGCTGCTTGGGATGAACCTCGACAAAAACCACTGCATCTCTTTCCACACCTGCTTTGCGAAGACACATTCCAGGAGGAGGTGGGCAACCATCTCTTCCCCACCACAGCCACCGCGGGGGCATTGTGCAGAGGGGGCGAGGTTTCGGGCGTGCATGAAGGATCTGACGGGGAGGGCCCTTCTCACCACCAGCCAAGCTACATCTTGGTGCTTGTTTGAAAGTTCTGGTGAAGAGGCATTCCGCCAAATGACTTTGGCGGTCTGCTTGCGGAACCATCCGACAGGATCCCCCGTCTCCTTTTCCCGTAGGGCCTTGAGGACATTCCTTGCAGACCACTGCCTGATGGACCGGTGGTCTTTCTGTAATGTACCTGTGTTACTAAAAATGAATCTGAGTTTGTACTGTTTTGTTAGACCCAGCTGCATGTTTCACACAGGTTAGTGATGTGAGTTTGAATCTGGAAATTACACTGTACAACATCTTTAGACAACACTCTGCCTATCAATTTCCTATTGTTGCTATTTTATGGAATTGTTGACCTGTTTATTTTAAATACCTCTGTGAAAGTGACAGGCAGAGGAATCTGATACGATATCAAAGTGTAATCTTCAGGCTTTGGATCTTTTTCCTCTTCTCACTCCTCTGCATATTTGGAGCAGGAAATCTTATTTCTCAGGTGTTTTGGCTAGTTCCCTTGGGTGCTTTCTCCAGCCTTTGAAAACAATGTGTGAGTGTGCTTGCATGCACGCATACTCACACTTCCTCAGGCAGTTACCTGCGCTCTTGTCCATAGGAGCTTGTGTCAGAATGCATTATCGAAGCACACTTGTGGACAACTGACTAATGAAAAACAAATTGTGTTACTAATGAGCAAGATGATCAGTGGCAATACTGTACCTTTAACAGTTGTGAATGGTATGAAGAAATCTTTGCCAAATATCAGCCAATATGACTGCAGTGCGTTGGCACTGAACCATATGTGAGAATAAGCATACACTCATTTGTAAGCATCTAAAGTAATTTGTTTGAGAGATTGCCACTATGCCTATTATGAATTCAAATATTCATATTATCTAGGTCAAGTGAGTTACAATGATATCACGACTGGAGAAAACAGGTTATTTATAGCAATGACATATTTATTAAGCACAGGAGGTGACACTTACGTGTGTGTTACTACGTGCTTTTATTTTGGGACATGTGATATCAGACTCAGATGCTTCATTACACATTAACATATTAATGTTTACTATAGATGGCTGGCAAATGTTACTTTTAGATTCAGATATCATTGCTCATTATTTCTCACTCCTCTGCATAGTTGGAGCAGGAAATCTTATTTCTCAGGTGTTTTGGCCAGTTCCCTTGGGTGCTTTTATGAAATGAATTAAAATGAGCACCAAGCCCTTTGACTGAGGTGGAAGGAAAGAAAATCAGTGAGCATCCCTGCTCCCGATCACTGTTCAGTGATTTCTGCCAGAAAGTGAAAATGTGTGAACATTAAATTAGGACAGCATTGAGCAAATCAGTGCCTCTCCCAACAACTAAATAGCCGACTAAATATACTACCTTACTCATACATGAAGTATTGCAGTGTATTGGAAGGTTGCTGGCACCTTTAGTCCCGTAGCTCAGCGGCAGTCAATCCCTTCAAATCAAGAGGATGAGAAAATTGGACAGTGGAGGAAAAATACCAGTTTACATGTTACATGATTAAATCTTGAATATGGAAATTAGTAGTACTGTGACATAACTGGTAATCATCAAAAAATTAAAGAGGAATCAAAACTCTTTTTTTAAATTTGGTGCCAGCTGTTACAGAAGCCCAAAACTCAAAAAATGTCGTCCAGAATGCTCCAGCATAGCGAGCCCTGACTATAAGGGTGCTCATGCAGACGTGCTGTGCATACACCAGAAGCATGTACGGGGGCTGGATCGTGATGTCAAACAGCCTATCACCTTGATTTGGTGCACAATCTGCCATTTTGGACTGTCAGGTCCAGTTAACAACCTCTCAATCACTTTCAGCTGAATATGCTCATATGACTGGTGGAAGGCTGCTGACTTTCACTGGGGGAGGCTACAGATGGCTTTGAAGGATGACCTCAAGCTGCTCTGGGCCTTGTAGGGCTTCACCTCAGCAGTCTGGGCTGACTGGCTGAAAGGCAACAGTAAGGGCACTGGCAGAGTGACAATGGTCGGAGTGTGAATGCTGTCATCTTAAGAGGGGACAACAGGTTTGTACTCCATGGAGCCACTGCCAGTCTCCTGGCTGGTGCCTCAGCAATCTTAATAATCTGTTAGAGGACACATTTCTGGATGGCTGGGAGACTCTGTGTGCCCCTTTGAACACTGGTATCTACAATCATGATGACAGCAATCTAAGCCTGTAGGGCACCAAACTGGGCTTGCATGGCAACAAGCATGGATCTCATGACCTCAGTCTGAGCTTCCACTGCAGCCACTCAGACTTTGGGTGGCTTCTGCCTGTGCTTTAATGGAAGCTGAGACATTGGCCACCAGATGCACATCACCTCTAGGTCCACCAGTGCTCTCACGGAGTTGGCTACAACTTCCACGTTCTACATGAAGCCCAGTGCCAAGTTGGAGTTGGACTCCTCCATGCTCCTTAACAATGACAAGCATCTCGGTGTTCATGCCCATCAGCATTTATGTACACCCACTGAAGTCCTCATCTGAGTCATCTGCTGCGGAACTGGTCAGTGACCTTGCCCTCCCTTGAACTGGCACACACACTATCCTTTCCCCCTGGCCTGGCTGCAATCCACTTGTTTTTGGTGACTCACCACATGCTGATCGTGACTTTATACTACTCTCTCAGGTACGTGCTGTGCTAGTTTCTGAACTGATGGTGGCGATTAGCAGATCAAGTGACGATGCTCTTTCATCAGAGGTCGGCTGCTGCTCTCACCCTTCATGATGAGGCTGCACTGGCAAATCTTGGGTATCTGAAAACAGAAATGCAGATGGGGGTGGGTTGGGATGAGGGAAGGGGATTGGGTGGAAAGCAAGAGCTCCATGGTCACATCGACTGCAACTTGTATTTCATGCCAGATAGCAGGATAAGGGGGAGATAGGATTTGAGAAGGGGCATAAGGCAGGAACATACCATCATCCTAAAAGTTCTCAGTGATACTAGAGGGAACAGCCTCAGTCACAGCCTTTCCCCCAATGCAGAGCACTGTCTCCTCCAAAGGGCACAGGAGATGCAGGCGTGCTTGTCCCCCACAGGTTCTCTGCTGCTCCCTGCGCTTATGTGCAACATTATCCTGAAACAGTGAGGGAAGAATTTCAGTGGGTATGTTTGTTTTGGAGCTGTGCCTGCCATAGCTGAGTAGCTGGAGGTATGTGGAAGCTGCGAGAGGTGGGTGTGACAGCATCTGAAGCAGTAAGAAGTCTGCTGAGGGTGAGGTGGAGCATCTGAATGTTAGGCGTAAGTCTTGATTGCTGATAGGTGAGTGATGGGGTATGGTGCATTGAGCAGCGTGAGAGGTTGTTGGTGCGATAGTAGGAGTTATCCTTTGAAGATGCATTCACTGACCTTGACCACCCATGAGGTTATTAAACCTCTTGCAGCACTGCTGCTAGGTCCTTTGGGCCAGACTCCAGGAATTGACCTCCCTGGCACCTGCTCCCATTTCCTTCTCACAGTGTGCCTGAGGGCCTCCTGGCCCTCTGTGGAAACATGGTACCTCTTCTCTTTTTGACCTCTTTTACTAAAGCCTCCAGCGCCACATCCAAAAACCTGGAAGCCCTCTCTCTGGCATGTTGCTTTAACCGCTGTCCTGAGACTGTTCAAGCAGCTCCTGTAGCACAAGTGCAGCTCCACTTTAAGAAGGGCAGGCTGCCTTTAAGAGGTGCAGGCTAGCCGTGCAATGTGCTAGCTATGCATGGACCTGGGTTCTCTGCTGAAAGGGCAGCTAGTCAGCAGCACATTTTGTGTTGGGTTACATGCTGGCATCATGCAGTTGAGCAGGCAGCATGACGTTTGCCTGCTGCCTGCCTTGACAGGAATGGGGTGGGGTAACCGTGTGCATTGTGATCCCTGTGCCAATATCAGGCCTAATCCAATTTTTCCCCTAAACATTTTATGGTGCAATGGTTTTTCCCACTTAAGAGTTGAGAAAAAAAGACGTTAATTTCTCAGAAGCAGCAATAATTCAGCTGCTTAGTATCAGATTTTTCTGTGGTAAAAGTCTCTCACGTGTTTCGCAGCATGTCCATTGAAAACAGCAAAACATGCCCAGTACAAGTTGTACTGAATCAAATGGCAGTGGTGATGCATCATTGCATCTCTGTGTGGAAGGAAGAATTTTTAATTTTCTCGCAAAATCCGTGACATTATGAGGAAGTTCCATCTCCTTGTGAACGGTACCTTCTAAGTGTAAACACTTTGTTTAAACTTCCAGAAATAGCGCTACGGTTATTATCACTGGTGCGTTTATGTGAACTGTGAAGTTGTTGGAAACATTTTACACTGTGCAAAGTTACGGGGTGGTACTGCTTTACAACCTCCAGAGCATTTGTTTAAACAGATTTTTTATTTGTAATGGTCAGCCCAGGTCAGTTTTCGCGTTAATTTGCAATGTTTGACAAACATTTCTGAAGCCCATTGATAATGGACTTTTACTGTGCCTTGAGCTCACACACAATCCAACACAGGTCTGAAGCCAAAGAAAGCATTTTGTACCTGTACTGCATGAGGTCACCCTTAGTAATTTGCCAAAAACAGTTAGTAAAAAGCTGAACAAGTTTTATTTGCAGTGGAAACTATAAACGCAACAGGGTGCAATTAATAGAACATACTGTACCCGTTAGATAATAGTTATGTATTGTGGCTGTAATATTCATTAGCTATGGTACATAATATCCTTACTGTACCCTGATGACCAGATGCAATCGAATAATGTACTTACCTTTTTTATTAACTGATTGATATAATTTTCTGGGACTGTTAATTCTTAAGAGGGATAAGTGACTTATTTTCTCCATTTACTTTTAGGTCTCCCCATGCCCCAAAGCATAAAACAGGTCACCAGATTCCATGAGGTGCCTTCTCTTTGAGCCCCTCTGTAGCTGTCTGCTGGGAGATGCAGGAGAGCAGTTTAGGCTGATCCTAACTGAAAAGGGGATGAACTATGGGGAAAGATTAGAGAAACGAGCTTTTTAATCTGGCAAGAATTTGAAGAAGGAGCCTCATCAAAGTGTACCAAAAACATTAACTGGCAAAGATAGATAATGGTAAATTGAATATTACTTCAAAGTAGAATAGTATCAAAGGACATGAATAGAAATGTGTGAAAAGTACATTAACAAAATAGAGAACAACTTTAGCTAAAGAATGGTGAGTATTTGGAATAACCTGCCAGGCAGAGTAGTGAGAGGCAATCATACTTTCGCTATTCAAAATGCATTTCAGTGGTGTGTTGGGAGGATAATAGCGGATGAATTCTGATGGGCTGAATGGCCTTTTCTAATCCCTGACTTTTCTTAGAATTTGGGATTTCCCTTTTCCATTGAGAAATGCCCATTCTCAACTTGTACAGCTCGCTGACAGAACTGGAGAGCTCAGAAACTTACTCTGCACATAACTTTGAAGATTTCTAAAGAATTCCAGACTGTTGAGCTGTATCTATATTGCAGCTTTCACCTCAGACCAGTATGTTACATTGATTGCACTGAATGACTAGAACAGTAATGCATTTATCAGATAAGAATTCTAAGCATGGTGGCTACATGAATCAGCAAAGCCCCTTTTTCATTTAAAACTTAAATGTTTAAAGAGTACAGGCAGCAGTGTTACCATCATCTAAACATTCAACAGAACCCTGAAAGGTTTGAAAAGTTCCAATGGTCCAAGGAATCCCTCAAGTGCTCTTTGTACTCAGTTTGACACTGCACTGAAGTTATACTCTGTATGGTGTCAAACCTAAATGCTTGCACAACTGCCTCTTCCAGCAAGTCTCAAGTATTTCTTTCCAATGAGAAATGCTTTGCAGTGATACTAAAGTTGCAACACAGATGGACTCCTGCAACAAAAGGTAGACTGATGTCCTTGAGTTTTACATGAAAAGTCATACTATAAGTAAAAGTCAGAGGTGTTTGATTTTAACCAAATCCATCTGGCAGGAAGCTGACGGGATGTAAAAATGGACAACTGACCCCAATGCTGTCAATTTGCCACAGGGCTGGGTTAGGTTAAAAGGACCCCCAGAGAATTGTGTTTCCCCCTCAGGTTGTCTCTGTTGTAGTGTCTCAACAACTGGCAGACTAAAAATGAGTAAAATATTAAGTATTAATAATAAGGAACAAGTGAGGAGCTGGTGAGTATTTTTTTTGAGTAAAGTTTCTTTTAACTAGTGAACTGAATTTATCATTAGTAGAATTTTTCAGTACTAGTAAGGTTGTATTAATAATTTTAAGGTGTTGTAGTATTGGTAAGGTTTCTTTTTTTTTAGCAGTAGCAAAGGGTCAATTAATAAATAAAGGAATAGCAGGGATACTTCAACCTCGAGAGTGCACCTCTTGTGCCATGTGGGAGATCCAGGATGCTTCCTGTATCCTGGAGAACCATTTGTGCAGGAAGTGTTGTCAATTGCAGCAGCTTGAGCTCCGGATTTTGGAACTTGAGCAGCAGCTGGCAACAGTACGATGGATTCATTAGGATGAGAGCTACGTGGATAACACGTTTATAGATGTGGTCACCCCACAGCTTAAGAGTATGCAGGAAGAGAGGGAATGGGTAACTGCCAGGCAGTCAAAAAGAATCAGGCAGGTAGTGCAGGAGACCCGAGTGCATCTTACTCTCCAACAGATATTCAGTTTTGAATACTGAGGAAAGTGATGCTTCACCTGGAGAGTGCAGCCAGAGCCAAGTCCATGGCACCACGGGTGGCTCAGCTGCCTGGGGGGGGTACAGGGAAGACTGGAAGAGCCATAGTGAGAGGTGATTCAATAGTCAGGGGAACAGCCAGGCATTTCTGTGGCCGCAGACTTGAATCCAGGATGGTGTGTTGCCTCCCTGGTGCCAAGGTCAAGAATGTCACTGAGCGGCTGCAGAGCATCCTGAAGGGGCAGGGTGAACAGCCAGCACTTGTGGTCACATCAGAACCAACAACATAGGTTAAAAGAGGGATGTGGTACTGCAGTCAGAATTTAGGGAGCTAAGTAAGAAATTAGCAAGCAGGACCTCAAAAGTAGGCATCTCCGGATAACTCCCAGTGCCACGCGCAAGTGAGGATAGAAAAAGAAGGATAAGACAGATGAATGCGTGGCTGGAAAGATGGTGCAGGAGGGAGGGCTTCAGATTCCTGGGACATACGGACTAACTCTGGGGGAGATGGGACCTGTACAGGCCAGACAGGTTGCATCTGAACAGAGCCGGGACGGAGTTCCTTGCGGAACGTTTTGCTAGTGCTGTTGTGGGAGGGGGTTTAAACTAGTTTGGCAGGGCGATGGGGACTTGAGGGTAGACTCAGTTGGGACAAAATCAGAAATGAAAATGGAAGGCAGAAAATTAATGGATGAGTCTGGAAGAAAGAGGAAACAAAGGTTTGTAAATAAATAAAAAGTTGGCAGTGCTCAAGGGAATCTATTTAGAGTCATAGAGTTGTACAGCATAGAAACATGCCCTTCGGCCCACCGTGTCCATGCAGACCATAATGCCTATCTATACTAATCCCACCAGCCTGCAATAATTCCATATCCCTCTATGCCTTGCTCATTCAAGTACCTGTCCAGATGCCTCTTAAATGTCGCTACTGTTCCTGCCTCCACCACCTCCTCTGGCAACTCATTCCAGATACCCACTATTCTTTGTGAAAAATTTACCCCTTTGATCCCCTTTAAACTTCCTCCCTCTCACCTTAAATCTATGCCCTCTAGTTTTAGTCACCCCTACCATGGGAAACAGACTCTGGCTATCTACCCCATCTATGCCTCTCATAATTTTATATACCTCTATCATGTCGCCTCTCTGCCTCCTTCGCTCCAGGGAAAACAGACTCAGCCTATCCAATCTCTCTTTATAACTCAGGTCCTCCAAACCAGGCAACATCCTTGTGAATCTTTTCTGCACCCTCTCGAGCTTAATCACATCTTTCCTGTAGTGCGGCGACCAGAACTGCACACATTACTCCAAATGCGGCCTAACCAACGTTATGTACAACTGTAACATGACGTCCCAACTCTTGTACTCAATGCCTCAGCCGATGAAGGCAAGCATGCCATACTCCTTCTTCATCACCCTGTCTACCTGTGTTGCCACTTTCAGGGAACTATGTACTTGCACCCCAAGTTCTCTCTGTTCCACAACACTCCCCAGGGCCCTGCCACTCACTGTATATGTCCTGCCCTGGTTTAACTTCCCAAAATGCATCACTTCGCACTTGTCTCCGTTAAATTCCATTTGCCAATCCTTTGCCCACTCTCCCAGTTGATCTATATCCTGTTGTAACTTTGGACAACCTTCTTCACTGTCCACTATACCACCAATTTTGGTGTCATCTGCAAACTTACTAATCATGCCCCCTACTTAATATCCAAGTCATTAATATATATGACAAACAACAGAGGGCCCAGCTCCAATCCCTGCGGCACACTACTGGTCACCAGTCTCCAATCTGAAAAACAACCTTCCACTACCACCCTCTGCCTCCCATCACCAAGCCAATTTTGTATCCAATTGGCTAGTTCACCCTAAATCCCATGTGTTCGAACCTTCTGGACCAGCCTACCATGCGGGACCCTGTCAAAGGCCTTGCTAAAGTCCATGTAGAAAACGTCCATCATCCTGCCCTCGTGAATCCTCTTGGTCACCTCCTCAAAAAACTCAACCAAATTTGTGAGACATGATTTCCCACGTACAAAGCTATGCTGACTATCCCTAATCAGACCTTGCCTTTCCAATTGCATATAAATCTGGTCTCTCAGAATCTCTTCCAATAACTTTCCCACCACTGATGTAAGGCTCACCGGCCTGTAGTTCCCTGGCTTATCCCTGCTACCCTTCTTAAATAAAGGCACAACATTAGCTATCCTCCAGCCTTCCGGTACCTCACCCGTGGCTAACGGTGATACAAAAATCTCTGCCAGGGGCCCAGCAATCTCCTCCCTTGCTTCCCATAGCATCCTAGGATACACCTGGTCAGGCCCTGGGGATTTATCCGCCTTAATGCACTTCAAAACCTCCAACACCTCCTCCTTTGTAATGTTGATGTGCTCCAGGATATCGCTGTTCCCTCCCTTGAACTCATTAGCTTCCATGACCTTCTCCACGGTAAATACAGACGAGAAGTATTCATTTAAGACCTTGCCCATTTCCCATGGCTCCACACATCGATTACCACACTGATCCTTAAGGGGACCTACTCTCTCCCTAGCTACCCTTTTACTTTTAATATACTTATAGAATCTTTTAGGATTTCAAAGCAAGGAGTAGAGCAAATAACGCAGATGAGCTGAGGGCACAGATAGACATGTGGCAGTATGATATCACAGCTATTACAGAAACATGACTTCAGGAGGGACAGGAATGGCAGCTCAACGTTTCTGGTTACAGGGTTTTCAGACGCGATAGGGAGGGGATAAGAAAGGAAGAGGAGTGGCAATTTTGCTCAAAGAAACTATTACAGCTGTGAGGAGGGATGATATGGTGGAAGATTCATGAAATGAGGCCATATGGATTGAGCTAAGGAACAAAAAAGAGGCAATCATACTGCTGGGAGTGTACTATCAACCCCCAACCAGTCAGAGGGAGATAGAAGAGGAGATATGCAGGCAAATCTCTGAGAAGTGCAAGAACAATAGGACAGTAACGGTAGGGGATTTTAACTTCCCCAATATTAACTGGGATAGTTTTAGTGAGGAAGGAACTGAGGGAGCAGAATTCTTGAGGTGCATTCAGGAAAGCTTTTTGGCCAGTATGTAGCAAGTCCAACAAGAGAGGCTGCAGTTTTAGACTTGGTTTTAGGAAATGAATCTGGGCAGGTGGAAGGAATGGCATTTGGGAGAGCATTTTGGTGGTTGTGATCATAATTCAGTCAGTTTTAACATAATTATGGAAAAGGACAGAGATAGAACAGGAATGCGAGTTCTCAATTGGGGCAAGGCCAATATTACTAAGCTGAGGAGTGATTTAGCGAAAGTGGACTGGAAATATCTACTTGAAGGTAAATCCGTGTCAGAGCAGTGGGAGGCATTCAAAGGCAAGATTCAAGAGGTTCACAGTAAACATGTTCCCACAAAGATAAAGGGTGAGACAGTAAAATCTAGAGCCCCATGGATGTCAAGGAGCTCACAGGGTAAGATAAAGCAGAAAAGGAAAGCTTATGTCCGACACCGAGAACTCAATACTACAGAAAGCCGAGAGGAGTATACAAAGTGGAGGGGTGAAATCAAAAAGGAAATTAGGAAAGCAAAGAGAGGGCATGAAAGAATATTGGCAAGCAAAATCAAGGTGAACCCAAAGATGTTTTATCACTATATTAAGAGTAAGAGAATAACTAAGGAGTTAGTAGGGCCCATAAAAGACCAAAAAAATAACCTTTGTGTAAGCGCAGAAGATGTTGGTATTGTTCTTAATCAATACTTTGTGTCTGTCTTCACAAAAGAGGGGGACGATGCAGATATTGTAGTTAAGGAAGAGGGGTGTGAAGTATTGGATGTGATAAACGTAGGGAGCGAGGAAGTATTAATGGGAGTAGCATCCTTGAAAGTTGATAAATCACCAAGGCTGAATGAAATGTATCCTAGGCTGTTAAAAGAAGCAAGAGAGAAAATAGTGGATGGTCTGAAAATCATTTTTCAGTCCTCACTGGATACAGGTGTGGTGCTGGAGGATTGGCGAACAGCTAACTTTGAACCTCTGTTTAAAAAGGGAGCAAGGGATAAACCAAACAATTACAGGCCAGTCAATCTAATCTCAGTAGTGGGCAAGTTATTGGAATCTATTCTGAGAGACAGGATAAACTGTCACTTAGAAAGGCACAGATTTATCAAGGATAGTCAGCATGGGATTTGTTAAGGGAAGATCCTATTTGACCAACGTGATCGAATCTTTTGAAGTAGTAACAAGGCAGATTGATGAGGGTAATGCAGTTAATGTGGTCTACATGGATTTTAGCAAGGCTTTTGACAAGGTCCCACATGGAAGACTGGTTCAAAAAATAAAATCCCATGGGATCCAGGGAATTGCAGCAAGGTGGATACAAAATTGGCTCAGTGGCAGGAAACAAAAGGTAATTGTTGACTGTGATTTTGTGACTGGAAGGCTGTTTCCAGTGGTGTTCCACAGGGCTCCGTACTGGGTCCCCTGCTTTTTGTGGTATACATTAACGATTTGGACGTAAATGTAGGAGGCATGATCAAGAAGTTTGCAGATGTCACAAAGATTGGCTGTGTGGTAGATAGCGAGGAGAATAGCTGTAGGCTGCAGAAAGATATTGATGGTTTGGTCAGATGGGCAGAAAAGTGGCAAATGGAATTCTCCTGGAGAAGTGTGAGGTGATGCATTTGGGGAGGTCAAACAAGGCAAAGGAATACTACACGATTAATGGGAAATACTGAGAAGTGTAGAGGAAGTGAGGGACCTTGGAGCGAATGTCCACAGATCCCTGAAGGTATCAGGACAGGTTGATAAGATGGTTAACAAGGCATATGGAACCCTTTTCTTTATTAGCTAAGGTATAGAATATAAGAGCAGGGAGATTATGATGGAACTGTATAACTCATTGGTTAGGCCACAACTTGAGTACTGTGTGCAGTTCTGGTCACCTCATTACAGAAAGGATGTAATTGCACGAGAGAGGGTACAGAGCAGATTTACGAGGATGTTGCCAGGGCTGGAAAAATGCAGTTATGAGGAAAGATTGGATAGGCTGGGGTTGTTCTCCTTGGAACAGAGAAGGCTGAGGGAAGATCTGATTGAAATGTACAAAATTTTGAGGGGCCTGGATAGAGTGGAGGTGAAGGGCCTATTCACCTTAGCAGAGAGGTCAGTGACGAGGGGGCATAGATTTAAAGTGACTGGTAGAAAAATTAGAGGGGAAATGAGGAAAAGAAAAGAAATTTCACACACAGAGGATGGTGGGGGTCTGGAACTAACTGCCTGAAAGGATAGTTGAAGCAGAAACCCTCAACTCATTCAAAAGGAGTCTGGGTATACAGCTCAAGTGCCGTAATCTACAGGGCTACTGACCAAATGCTGGAAGGTGGGATTAGAATGGCTGGATCATTTTTAGGCCAGCAGAGACACGATGGGCCAAGTGGCCTCTTTCTGTGCCTTAAACTTTCTATGATTCTATGAAATGGCCTCCTTCTGTGCCATAAAAGATTCCATGATTCTATGACTGTTTACTACATTTCTGAGTTTCATGCCATCTGCAAACTTAGAAATGATGCCCTGAATATGCATGTCCAGGTCATCAATATATATCAAAAAGAGCAGTGGTCCCAACACCAACCGCTGGAGGACACTACTGCACACATCCCTCTAATCTGAAAGAACAGCTGTTCACCACTACTCTCTGCTTTCTATCTCTTAGCCAATTTCATATCCAAGCAGCCACTGTCTCTTTTAATCCCAAGAGCTTCAATTGTGTTAACAAGTCTATTACATGATGCATTATCAAATCTGTTAGTTGATACCCAGAGTTGTGCTGTCATGATTACCACTCCCTGCAAGGAGCTTTAGAGCATGAAATCAACCTCAGCATTAAATAGAAATATGGAAGCTAAACACAAGTAATAATGAAAGTTCCATTATATATTCTTAACTTCATTAACAAAAGTATCCGCTAACTTTGCATATTACGAAAAACCCAGTAATACATCAGTCACTATGCTAAATAGTGAAGAGAACTTCCACTTAAGATGTTAAATGTCCATTATCTTGATACTGATACCACTACCTGCTAGCTCCAGAAAATTCACAGCATTCTCATGAAGATTATGGCAACTGTTTAAAGATATTAAGATGGATTTTTTTTGAATGGAGTATCCTAAGTTGTTAGTTCAGTCTGCCACCAAGTTTGAAAAGAATAAGATTAGATAAATTGGTTAGGATATAGCTCGACTAATCTTGGTTGTTGAAACTCTGAAAGCTACATAAGGAAAGGGAGAATCAGGAAGGCAAACGTTCGAGGTCCTGGGAAAGAAGCAAGTAAAGTTGGGGACAGTGCACTGATCCCTGATTTCAACACTGAGGGTAAAAGATTCATCTATTCGCATTTGCATTGGTCCCTTCTAGGTACTATATTCCAAAAGGGCTAACATTAGGTTGCCACCAAAGAGGTTTGCCAGTGAGCAAGCACTAGACATTTACTGTAGTGGTTACTTGTTCATAAATATTTGAATCAGATACTCACACTCATTTCCTTTTATGAATCATCAGATTAAATATTCATTTTTCTTAACGTTCAGAGCCAGGATCCTCACAGTTCAATTGGCTTGATGTAGAGGCAGGCAGCCATTTCCCTTAAACTCCAAACTACTGGAAAGTAGATTTAATTTGCTTATCTGTGTTGAGCACTTATGATTGTTGCAAAGATCGACTCCCATCGTATGTGCTACGCCCCCTGGTTCTCGAATCTTGATTCTAAGCAGATACTCAAAAATGCGACAACTGTTTGCAGTTAGATCTAACTGTTGGAATTGCAGCAGTCTTTGATTTCCAAAGGATACAGTTTGCATTAAATAAGGATGTGTCAACTGTTCCCTTATATCAGTGAATCCTGAGTATACTGTAGCAGTACAGTTACAGTATTGAAATGACAAATAGTCAGAGCAGATCATAAAAGGAAGACCAGAGTAGATGAGATGCTATTAAAAATGCTCTTGTTTGCTAATATTGGGAGTTCTGTATTGTCTGAGCATATGATACAGAGACTTAGTCACATGCTTTCAGACATTCTCTTGAGTGGTTGTTTACTGTTTGAGAATTCAGTCTCTCAGCTAAATTCCCAATAAATTGATGTTTTAATGGGGAATGTCCTTTCTGCACAAGCCAATGATTTTAGGTTATTTGATACGTCAATAATCCTAAGCTGCCTGAGGGGCCTCTAAGATTTATAATATCAAATTTAGCTCAATAAATGCATTGCTTTTCAGAATTTTTTTGTATTTGTAATACATTAAACAGGCTAAAAATAATAATTGTAAAAGGAGGCATTACAGAAGCCATAACAAAAGACCAGCCTGTCATGTCAAATTTCACAGTACTGGGAGTAAGGGGTCACTATTGCTTGTGCACTGCATAGCGAGGAAGCAAATCAATGTCAAGAGCAAGAGAGACCAAGGCTGCTGACACATTAGAAGAAAGTGGGATTACAATTTTCTTCTGTTGCTTTTCTTCTGAAAAACCTCATGAAATTATTTGATGAAGTAATTGTGTTGAAGGAGGCTTACATCCTTTCACTTGTGCTTTAGGTACGTATACTGACTAACAGAATTGAATTGTCTTTAACTTATTTACTTGGACGTTTATAATTTGGCATTTACTTGATTGAATTTACTCAGTGCCGAAAATTACACAAGAGTATTTTTAAAGTTATTTTTAAATCTGAGACATCTGAGAGTTTGCTACACTGGGTATTTTAGCACTGCCGTGTCTAAACGGATCAAAGACTTTGACATGAGTATGCAAGGACTATATTTAAAATGACCTAGACAAGCATTACAGTACTTGTAGTCAATACTCCATGATTTTTTTTTTAACTAGTATACTCAAGCTTTTTTTTTTGATTATCCATATGAAGGAAAATTTTCGTACAAACACATTACCTTCCTGAACTTGACATCTGCTTCCAAAGGAAACAGGAAAAGGGGATCTTAGAGCCCCTAGGAAAATAACATTTTGCAGAAAAGTACCATTTTGCTTTTCACTTTCCCATCAGTGAGGTAAAATTTCAAGAAAATATAACGAAATGCTCACGTAACCTTTACTCTGTTGACATTAGACCATACTACTAATGACTGATTGTTAGCAGATGGCCTGTTTTTAAGTTAAAAAAATGACTTTAAAAAAAAAAGTTTACAAAATGAATTTAATTTTTTATGAATCCAGTTCACTTTTTGGCCTACCCAAACTCTTTTTACTTAAGCTTCCCATCGTTCTGTATAACAGTCATTCAGATGTTGAGAGTATACTGCACCTCACAGGATAACAATGCACAACAGACATTTTTTTTTTGTGGGGTGGGGGGGGCGGGGGAAGCGTTTGGATAGTGGTTGGTAGCATAGGGTTATTTGGAATTTTAAATTTAGACAGCCCATTAAATGTTTCTGTTTGACAATAATATACTGTATAAGCCTACAACAGCAGTTTATATAAATTGCTGAATTTCCAGTTCATTAAATGTTATGTGAAAGTATATCCACCAATTTTACTTCTCCAGTTGTCCTATGAATCATAATAATGTATGAAAATCTTTCTTTCAAAACATCTTACAGCCTTTTATGTTTCTTGGATGTAGGACTTTATGACAAATGTTCTTCGTCATCCCGGGACAGAGGATGGGCTCTTGGGATTCAGTCCGTGAGTGATTTGGGTAACAGAGATCCACGATTCTTCTTCTCTCTAAAAACAGATAGAGCTCGCAAAATGACCACCATCACAGCCCACCAGAAATACCACGCTAACCAGTGGGCACATTTGGCAGTAACGTATGATGGACATAAAATGAAGCTGTATGTTAATGGAGCACAAGTGGCCGTGAGCAATGAACAAGTAGGTGATATCTTTAGCCCTTTGAGCAAAAAGTGCAAAGCACTAATGCTTGGTGGAAATTTCCAGAATCAGAACTACCGCGGCTACATTGCTGACTTTAGCTTGTGGAGTGAAGGAAGAATTCAGGGGAAAATAATCCAAGATATGAAACACCATGTTCAGAAAAGCAATGAGCTAGTCCTTCATGACCACTTTGAGCATGTGGAGAGTCACTGGCTAACTGTAAAGGATAGCAAATACCCCCAAATGGAACCAAAGCATCATAACAGTTGGTTATCAAGTACTAATCTGGAACCCCCTCCTTGTGGCCAAACTGTCTGCGACAACGTTGAAGTTATAACAAGCTACAATAAACTTTTCAACTTTCGCAAGCTAAAGACTGTCCGCTACAGGGTTGTCAACGTCTATGATGACAATCATCAAAAACCCACTGTTACAAGAGAACAAATAGAACTTCAGCACCAGCACTTAAACAATGCCTTTCATAGGTATAACATCACCTGGGATCTTACAGTTTTGGATGTCAAAAATTCCTCTCTGAGAAATCGTCTTATTTTGGCCAATTGTGATATAAGTAAAATAGGGAATGGGGACTGTGACTTGGAATGTGACCACATACTGACAGGAAATGATGGTGGAGATTGCAAACCACTGAGGCGTTCATCTTTGCTAAAGAAACAAGGAGATGGGGTGTGTGATATGGAATGCAATGATGAACTGTACAATTTTGATGATGGTGATTGCTGCAATCCAAAGGTGACTGATGTAACAAAGACATGTTTTGACCCCAATTCACCCTACAGGTAGTATTAGTAATCATATTCAATCATCACTAAATAATTACTATGAAATGTATATATCTTGAGATTCAGTTCAAATAAATGTCTCTGGAAGTAAACATTTTAAAAATAAGAATTTTGAAACTAAGGAAATGGTTCAATTCTCTTTTCATGCACTTGCTATTGCTTTCTCACTCTGAAGTAAATGTTCTAAATGGCTGCACATCGCCTTTTTGGTAGGTAGAGTAGCACTTTTTTTCCCATGTGCTCTATAGTTCTTTACCTTGAATGTCTGCATGGAAGATCCCATTGCTAGTAGAAAGCAATATTTGTGTGCTCCCATCAGTGCTGTTTCATGCTTAGTAACCAACAACAATTAATTGCAACTTTGTTTTTCAATGGACAACATCAATTCACTCACTTGCAGATGGAAAAAGGGTTTTTTCAAGCCTTTTAACATAAATTATTCTGGGAGAATGTTGTAAAACTTTAATTGGCCTTTCATGGACATATAGGGGGTGAAATTGATCTACGTCAGCAGTGCCAAATGGTGTCTCAGCGAATCGGTAGCCAATTTATCACCAGGCCCGATCTTCTTTCCATTGAAATTCACAGAACAATAGTTCAAACACTTTTTGGAGACCCATCTCCTAGTCTCACTTGCTCTTTCTTCCAGGTCAATGGAAAGTAAAAACTGGCATGGTGAAAAATTGGCTACCATTTTGCTACAAGCCCCTTTCACATTGCTGGCATAGCCCGATTTTACCCCTATAATTCCATCCCAAAATTGATTTTAAAAACATATCATTTTGAGGAAAGATACTGTCTTAATACATTAATGGTAAAGAATGTAGTTTTGAAATTGAGATCACAGGATATTAAATGTGTTCCAACGTAATGCTATTAAGATCTTTGAAACCATTACAGTCACATCTAGTGAACAGGGAATTTGTAAAGCTTGGCAAAGTGGTTTGTGTTAAGATCTCAGCTCCTTTACTATCATGGAACTTTTACTTGGATTAAGAAAAAATATTTTGGCAAAAAGATGTTGATGTACATTTGCTGATGGTAGACAAGGCTGGGGTTTTGTTTATTACTTCATTCTTTACAAATGGTATGCCGAGGAAGTACTGGACTAATCAAGAATTTTAAGGATTCTTTCTGTGTGTCGGTTAAAAAGAATTTGTACATATAAGTATCTTGCACATTAATTAACTAGACTCAGTTGGTAGAACTGCTACCCCTGAGTTGGAAGGTTTGGAATTCAAACTGCACTCCAGGACCTGAGCTCATCATCTAGATTGACATTTCAGTGCAGGACTGAGGGAGTGCTACATTGTCAGAGATGGTATCTTCTGGATAAGGCAACAACCAAGGCACTGTATGCCAGTTCTGGTGAGTGTTAAATATCCTGTTGCACTATTGAAGAAGAGAGAAGGTTCTCTTGGTGTCCTGGCCAGTATTCCCCACACTGCCCCAATCAACAGCATCAAGAACAGATCAACTGGTCATTCATTACATTGCTGTTGGTGGGATCTTGCTGTGTTCCAAATTACTGCTGTATTTACGTACAGATCAACTGTGACTGGAATTTTTTTTTTAAACGTTTGAAATGTTTGAGATGTGTGATAAGGGGTAATGTAAATGTAAGTCATTTTTTATTTTGAATTAAGAGGAAATTCAAAAAATTACATTGACTTGGTTTTATTTGAATCTGGCAAGCAAAGAATTTTGCTGCCTGCTCTTAAGGTTGTTTCTGAATCTGAAGTTGGCTCATTCAGGCCATGCAGATTTTCTGATGAGTTTGAGCTCTTTTGATTTTAGATGCCGTTTCGGTCCTGTTAGCAAGGTCCAGCCAGAGATACTGTGATGGACAACAATGTCTTTGAAAGTGTCTGCATCATTAGCAAGGCTAAATCCAAACTCTGGAAGGAGGAGAAAAACATTGAATTAAGATTCTTCAATGTGCTCAAACCTCCGACAATCCCAGAGTATCTTTGAATTCAGGCTGTATAGGATTCAAGTCCCATATATTTCAGCACCAGTCTGGCACACTCTGTCTTGCTTAATGTCTTGTTTTTCCTGTTTCTTTCTCAGCTCCAAAAATAACAGATCATTTCCTCCAATTGTGGTATTTTAAAATGGAATATTTTGAAAATATGTAGCTACACTTTTATCATCACATTCTTTGGTCCCCTTGTGACTCAACAATCATATCATGGGTTAAAATCTCAGCATTGAGTGCTCTTTGTCCATTGATGGAAGACAAACAGGCAGCAATAGATTTGGACATTAAGGTGAGATATCAGTTTAGGATTTTTAACTTTTCAGCTTTGGCCTTTAATAAGAAATTCATTTTCTATTAAAATGTAAAAAAAAGTGCCCTTAGATTTAGGTTGTAGTCAGTTGTACTTCCTTATTTGAAACTTTTTCTGTTAGACAATGGGAAGCAAGTTTATGTAGAAAAAAGATGTCAGGAAGGCAGTCTCATTATAGTGCTGAAGGAATCTTTTACTTTGCCTTGCTTTGTATACTATCAAAGGCAGGATGCATTCAAATGATCAATAGGCCTATCTTAGTATCAATCTACATGCTACAGAGGTTTAGAACGATACATTCTACTTTTACTTGAGTTGTGTTTTCATAGAATTGTTATCAGTTTACCCTAGTGATAATAGTGATATCAAAGAGCTATTCACAATCGTGGAATACACTGGGGCCCACTTAAAATAATCAGTGATAAAATCACTTCAGCAGAGAGCTGACTGTTAACAAAGTACCATTGCACAGTAGCTGTGCAATCATAGCCTTAACCCCTACAGAGTGATGATCTAGTAACAGGACAAAGTTTCCACATCAGCCTCTAGGTAACACTTGTATTGTGAATGTTAGGAGTAGATTGCGGTTCCTTCGCCTTTTGTCTGACATGTTAGCGGCAACAATTCCACAATCTCAGTAACAGTTTATTTATTTTGCACTGTTGGTGTAATGCATGGAATTCTCAGGTTAGAAGAGGAAGAGAGCAAAAATTGATTTCTTCCCCACATTGAATGCATTAAAATAATAATTTTTTTTATCTCTTCATGGGATGTGGGCATCACTGGCTAGGCCAGCATTTATTGCCCCATCCCGAATTGCCCTTGAGGTGGTGGTGATGAGCTGCCTTCTTGAACCGCTACAGTCCTTGGGGTGTAGGTACACCCACAGTGCTGCTAGGAAGGGAGTTCCAGGATTTTGACCCAGCGACAGTGAAGGAATGGCGATATAGTCCAAGTCAGGATGGTGTGTGGCTTGGAGGGGAATTTGCAGGTGGTGGTGTTCCCATGTATCTGCTGCTCTTGTCCTTCTAGGTGGTAGAGGTCATGGGTTTGCTGTCGATGGAGCCTTGGTGAGTTGCTGCAGTGAATCTTGTAGCTGGTACACACTGCTGCCAGTGTGAATTTAGGAGAAACCTCTCTATCCAGAATGTGGTTATAATGTGGAACATGTTACCACAAGGAATAGTTGAGGTGAATAGCATAGATGCATTTAAGGGGAAGCTAGATAAACACATGAGGGAGAAAGGAATAGAAGGTTACGCTGAAAGGGTTAGATGAAAGGGGTGAGAGGAGGCTCGAGTGGACCAGTTGGGCCAAATGGCCCATTTCTGTGCTGTACGTTTTATGCATTTCTATATAATAGGCAGTTAGTAGTTATTTGTATGTGTTCAAAATATTTGGAAGTTCCAAGATGGCTTCATCCACATTACATAATGGAGTGCTGCCACTTGGAATTCAAGAAACAGTAATCTTATGTATTACACACTAAACAGTGAACTGAGGAAAACTTTTTTCATCCATTTATGAAAATTTGCTTTCAGACATTCAGACTCATTTCAAGTAAGATCTGAGTGAGAAAGTGAGAGGGGGATAGAGGTTAGATTAATAAACTGTCTTCTGAATGATTCTTGGAAGAATGTGAAGAAGCCCTTTGCCTGACCCTAGCAATTTTCAGCTAGTTATTTAAGAATCTCACAACGATTATTGCCTTATGTACAATTTTAATTACAGTGCATTGGTATCAACACTCTAACTAAATCTATTTGGGAGGAGACACTATCCCAAAACATATGTTTGGGAAGATGGAACAAAAACTACACGAAAACTAAACTTTGCACTGATCCACAGAATATTCATTCAATCAACACACACAATTTCATTTCTGAATATGGAACTATTTTCAGATTTTACTTTAACCTTTCAAATGTCTGGACACAGCACATAACAGATAAATTTATGGTATTGCCTTTTGGGATTGATTCATCCATATTACTCGCTTTTATAGCACATGTGTTACCTAGTCTGGAGACAGATGCTTACGTGAAATGCTTTTTTTTTTAAAAAACTAAATCACCACATTCCCTCCGTGGGGTAAGACTATAAGAGCCCTGAGGCAGTGGACCCCTGAAAACTGAATAAGATTAAGCATCGAGTAACTGAGCCAAACCAGCCAGGAAGGCCCCAAGTTTGATTCTAGCTTTGTGCTAAGTTGCTGTGGCAGCAGTTGGGGACCAGAGTTGTACTCAGTGCTAATTGTAGACTGAGGAGGGACCATCCAATGCCTTTGCTGGGCATGTGTGGATGTGGGACTGGATTAAACTCACTATGATATTTTCCATACTTGCATGGCCTGCAAACATTCACTGTCATCAGCTCACACATGAGGAATGGCAAGAATGCCAGAAACTGGAGGATATTACCTCAACAGCCTCAGGAGATAACAAAAGTGCAGTGTAGTTTTTGCTTTGTGAGTAAGAAATAAGGCTTTCAGAGCTATGTTTGGGAAAAACAAAATCCGTCAGTTCTTGTTCAGGTTGTTTTACATAACAGAATTACATCAACTCTAAAGCACAGAAACAGGCCATTCAGCACAACTGCTATATGCCAGCATTTATGCTTCACATAAATCTCCTCTGCTCTCTTCATCTAATCCTATCAGCATATCCACTATTCCTTTTTTTCTCATGTGTATGTCAAGCTTCCCTTAAATGAATCTATGCTAATTCGTCTCAACTATTCCTTGTGCTAGTGTTGGCAGGAGCAATGCACTGTCAATTCAGTCCCATCATTCTATGGGTCGCAGCATATTATTAAAGTTTTCCCACCCAACTGGAAAACAGCCAAATTAAACACTCTAGTAACCCCCGGAATAAAACATCCCAAACCAGGTATCTTTAGACAACAACAAATTAACTATTAATTAAAAACTAAATCTTAAACACTATTAAGATGAACATATGTCTAAAGACCTTATAACTTCTTATTTTAACCCAACTCCCCCATTCACACACATACACTCAAATCTACGGTGAACATTTAAAAAAAAATTATGTTTTAAAAATTAGCTGTTCCTTAAAAATAAATAACTGGGTTGTAAGTCTTTGTGGGTTACGATTCTGATAGATGAGGTATCCTAGTGTAAAAATAATCAAATGCCACTCGAAGTCTCCACATGGATTTGATGAAATAGTCCTTCAATAGATAGGCATTTAAAACACTTCAGCAGGCATCAAACAGACAAGGAATATAGCAATGTATCCACTCAGATTTTAAAACTGACAGTCTCTCAGTCGAAACTTTACTGCAAATTCCAGAAAACACAATCGGTCAAGAGAAAGTCAATCTTGAAGCAACTAAAGAAAAGGAATTTTGCTACTTCCAGCAATACCAATGGTCTCTTCAAAGGGTTTTTTCCTCCTTAGGCAATTAACACAGCCTGTAGCTCATTGTAGAATTTCTGCTGAGAGAAATAGACAGTTCCTTCCGCCAATAATGCCAAAGGCTTAATATCAAAGGGATCAAGGGATATGGGGAGAAAGCGGGAACAGGGTACTGAATTAGATGATCAACCATGATCTTTTGTGAATGTCGGAGCAGGCCTGAAAGGCCAAATGGCCTACTCCTGCTCCTATTTTCTATGTTTCTATAAGCATGCTTTGCTGGTCTCTCAAAAAACTGGTTTTAGCTGGTTTTTCCACACAGTTAAATTGAAATATTACACCATGTGACCTCTTCACTCTCCTGCTGTTACCTAGGTAACAAGTGCAGCTGTGTTCTCAGAAATCTAAACCTTCTCTCTCTGTCTTAAAGGTACACTGTTTCAAACAGAGGGGAAAAAAAGTACAGTTCTGTGACACTAGCGAGTTCCACATTTTAACTACTCTTTGAGTAAAGAGGTTTCTCCTGAATTCCCCATTGGATTTATTGGGCATAATGGCTGCAAGATTTAAAATAGATAATTAAATGATTTATTTAGCATTTCAACACCAAACAAAAATCTATGGACATACAGTCAAAGTCTGTCAGCTGCTGAGCATTGCTCAGTTCTTCCACTTCATCTTAAGCTAGGGTGGAGCTGTCCAAAATAAACAGAGATCTGAAATGAGGCTGCAGGGAGTATCAGCTTTCTTCTTGTTCTGAATAGACAATTGTGTAAAGTTCCAGTATACTCAGCAGTTTAAAGGTTAATGCGATGAATTTCCACTTTCCTCACCAGCCCCATTCCCACCCACAGACAAATCACATTATTTAATGATATGAGAGAGGCACTTAGCTTTAAGGTAAGTGGAGCCTGTCAACTAGGCGCATGGTGAGGATGATCAGAGGTCCCAGATTGTGGTTGGGGTCAAAATGAAGTATTATTTCTGTTCACTGTTATCGGAACTATTTATAATCCTTGGAGTATTTATTTGTGACCAGAAAGGGTAAGTTTAAAGATTACTGTAATTTATGCGAATACTTGCAGTAGGAAAGGTGCTGAATCTTGCTTGGTTAACATTCCATGGCTGTCCACCACTATCTTGCCCGAGCAGCCATTCTTCTTTTGTCAGCCAGGACAGTTAGTGTTTATGAGCTATTCTTCCATGAGTGCCATTGCAATTGGGTCTAAGCATCAGCCAATGTTCAGGCACACGCATACAGTTTTCAGCAGAAGTTACTAGGTAGTGACCAGTAGCTGAACTGTTGTTTGACTTTATTCCGCTCACCTGTCTAGGGATATGGAACCCAATTACAGCACATCCACAGCCACTTCAGCTGGGGTTAACTAAGAATGGAAGCTCAGACATTTTTTTTTTCCTGATCTGTTTCACATCAGGCAGCACACTTATCAAATAAGCAATAAGGCTAGCTGGCCACTGTTTGTTTTCAAGACTTTGAAGTAATTGGACTTATATGCATGTAAAATGAAGACCATAGTTTTGGTATTGCGGGAAGATAGTGGTTAGTACATGGCTTGCTGTCTCCCAGTGAACCTTGACATGAGTTGTCTGAAGTGAGAACACCAGATCTCATTAGCTGAAGCTCACCATTTATCTTTCTTTAGATGGTGGTGGGTGTACACACTCCGAGTCCTTCTTATCAGCTTGAAGCTACACATGCCACCAGTTGTGATTGTGTTGTATGTGTTGCCATTTTAAATATGTGCACTTTGGTCACATTTAACAAAATGAGGAACACTTGAGTGGGGAGAGAAGTAAATGAAGTTCATTTCTTTCTATTTCAATGATTTATGGCTCCACTGTACAATAATTGCTTTATCCAACAATATATTCTGGCCTACCGTCCCCTGAAATCATCAATTTCCAAAGGACCCCGCTTTCTCCCCGCTCTCGTACATCATCCAAGATTCAATATCGGCCTTAATTGGCAGGAAATTACTCTTTACAATGAACCAATCCAGTGTCAGGAACTGAGATTATGTGAAGAGAATGTTTGGAGACTTTGTATCAATAGGGAGCGCAACATTTCCCTTCCCTCCCTTCCCCCAGTTTTTAATGAAATGAAGGTGTGAATGACATATTAATAGGGTATCCATCTTTCTGGTAAAATGTTCTATAATCCTTTTGTTTACAAGCATGATCCATGTCATTCATGTCAAGGTACAGGACACACTTGCATGTGATGCTATTTCAACAAAAACAAAACACTCTTCTCCCTTTTACAAAACAAAAGAAAAAAATGTTTGCCAAACATCAGAAGACAGTGCCCCTCTAAATGTTATTTATTCTATGGCGTCACACCCACGTCTGCTGATCAGTCTTCAGGGCTGCTGCTAGTTCCCAGCTGCTGCCCCACTATTGGTGATTTCTCTTACTTAGAACATAGAACAGTACAGCACAGTACAGGCCCTTCGGCCCACGATGTTGTGCCGAACCTTTAACCTACTCTTAAATCAAACTAACTACCTACCCTTCATTCTGCTATCATCCATGTACCTATCCAAGAGTCGCTTAAATGCCCCTAATGTACCTGCTTCTACTACCACCGCTGGCAGCGCATTCCACGCACCCACCACTCTCTGTGTAAAGAACCTACCTCTAACATCTCCCCGAAACCTTCCTCCAATCACCTTAAAATTATGCCCCTTGGTGATAGCCCTTTCCACCCTGGGAAAAAGTCTCTGGCTATCCACTCTATCTATGCCTCTCATCATCTTGTACCCCTCTATCAAGTCACCTCTCATCCTTCTTCGCTCCTATGAGAAAAGCCCTAGCTCCCTCAATCGTTCTTCATAGGACATGCCTTCCAGTCCAGGCAGCATCCTGGTAAATCTCCTCTGCACCCTCGCTAAAGCTTCCACATCCTTCCTATAATGAGGTGACCAGAAATGAACACAATATTCCAAGTGTGGTCGAACCAGGGCCTTATAGAGCTGCAGCATAACCTCGCGGCTCTTAAACTCAATCCCCCTGTTAATGAAAGCCAACACACCATACGCCTTCTTAACAACCCTATCAACTTGGGTGGCAACTTTGAGCGATCTATGGACATGGACCCCAAGATCCCTCTGTTCCTCCACACTACAAAGAATCCTGTCTTTAAGCCTGTATTCTGCATTCAAATTCGACCTTCCAAAATGAATCACTTCACACTTTTTCAGGTTGAACTCCATCTGCCACTTCTCAGCCCAGCTCTGCATCCTGTCAATGTCCCGTTGCAACCTACAACAGCCTTCCACACTATCCACAACTCCAGCAACCTTCGTGTCATCGGCGAACTTGCTAACCCAGCCTTCCACTTACTCATCCAAGTCATTTATAAAAATCACAAAGAGCAGAGGTCCCAGAACAGATCCTTGTGGAACACCACTGGTCACCGAGCTCCATGCTGAATACTTTCCATCTACTACCACCCTCTGACTTCTATGGGCCAGCTAATTTTGTATCCAGACAGCCAACTTTCCCTGAATCCCATGCCTCCTTACTTTCTGAATGAGCCTACCATGGGGAACCTTATCAAACGCCTTGCTAAAATCCATATACACCACATCCACTGCTCTTCCTTCATCAGTGTGTTTTGTCACATCTTCAAAGAATTCAATAAGGCTTGTGAGGCTTGACCTGCCCCTTACAAAGCCATGCTGACTGTCTCTAATCAAACCATGCTTTTCCTGTCCTTTACAAGTCCTTCCCTATATTTTGCCATCTTGTCTCCTTCCCTGGCTTCAAAAGCTACCACAAAATTCTTAAGTCATGTCTTTACACTTTCCCAAATGTTTCTACTCTCTTCCCCAGTTTTGTTCAGCTTGACATCTGCTATTTTGTGTCTCCACCTTGTAAAGCAGTTTGCGATGACTCTGTGAGAAGTGCTGTAGAAATGAAAGTTGTGACCCACTTGTTGTTTAAACCATTATGAGGGAGGCAGAATTTCAAGAGTCGTGATATCAGCTGCTCTTAATGATATCACTTCTCTAAAGTATGGCATTGCAGATCGTGGGTAAAGGAGCTGTTTGTCCTACACTTTTGTCCAAAGAGAAAAAAAAAACCAGAACTGGACTTCAGAAATTATCTGGGGTCAGGTTCAGGGCCAAATATGGTAGTAAACTGGTCACTTTCTACTGATTATGTCCCGGCATGGGTTCAAAATAATGAATTTGGCATAAATACTTTTTGAAATTAATTTCTCTTAGTCTTTTATGGGACAATAGCTATAGAATTAGATTTGCTTCATTGGCACTTTCTATTGCTGACATGAAGTAATCCCTTAATACAAGTTTAAGGATTAGACATTTCATGTTGCTCACTTCTGTGTAATAGTTTAATATCAGTGAGCTTATCCACAGAATTTTCATTGCAACCTTTGGCCTGTTGCTTTAAATCTTTTGCTTGCCTTTGATGTATGCTCAAATTTTGTCTATTGCAAACCCTGTTAGCCATTATAATGCACTTAGTGAATTATGAGGCCAACAAACTATGTTAAGGTGATGATCTCTTAATCAGTGTTATCTTTGTTTTTCCTGGCATTGAAGTGCTTTAGTGATTTGTAATACCCCGCTCCTTTAAAAATACCTTTGGTTAGGCCTCACTCTCTCCCTCAATGTCACTTTTGTTTTTCATGTCCATTTCTTTCCTATAAGTCCCTTTCATTTTTGGATCTGACATCTCTTTTCTTGTTACAAACTGCTGTCCACTGTCACTCTGCACAGACAATCCATGTAGGCACTTTCCCCTCTCCATTTTAGCCACTCTGATCAAGAGTAAGTGTTGAGCGGTCCCACTAATTTGACAAGGTGGACAAAGCAATTCAAATCACCAGAAAGTGGCAGTAACAATCACTCGAAAGAGTGACAGATTTGTAATAAAATGTTTCATTTTGGCAGAAAAGATGTAGGAATTGATGATGGCAAGGTTTCAGCTTTGATGCAATGTTTTATTTCTAGTGGGTCAATTTAAAGTGACAACGAAGCCTCACAGAAGTTCAAGTCTTTCAGCAAATTTTGTTTCCCAAGCTACTAACAGGTGGTTTTGTACTGGAGCTATCAGTGAGACACTAGCTCCTGCCTTAGGTGGTTTTGAGCAGCAGCATCAAATTCCACTACTGTTCTTAACCACATTGTAATTAAACAAAAGTGGACCTCTGCACATGCATGTTTAAATATATACAGATAGCTCTGCTCATCTTCATTCAGGAAGCTTAGTAACGGTTTTAACATTAGGAAAGAGTTTACTGTCCCAACAACATTCACTCATAATTACCATCACAAGAGTATCATATGAAACCCATAATTATACCCACGTGAGTTACTTAACACATCACAAGCAAAACCATCTGTCATATTAGCAATTAGACTTGAATTACTTTACATATCGTACAAAGAACATTTAAGATAATCTTCAGAATTGAAGTAAATATCCAGTTTTTAACGAGCACAATTAATATTTCCCACAACTGCTGTGAATCACAGAATTATTACATTAAGTGTTATTAATATTGCTATCATGTCATATCTCATAATTAGGTAAATAACATTTGAATTAGACAGTTTAAAACTGAGAAGATTTGAATCCAGATTGTGAAATTAGGCATCATTAGTGCCAGACTGATGAAGTGTTGAGCCCTATTGAAACTAGAGGAGAAATAGATGGATTTAATAGCCAGGCTATCTGGAGTGGCAGAGAAACAGAATATGGGAATAAATAACTTCCCTAACCTTTAAGGGGGAAGGGGCATCATGGATGGACAGTCTCCTGAGAATGCCAGGTATGTAGATAGCACAGTTGACAACTTGCATCTATATAGTGCCTTTATTATAGAAAAACCATCCTAAGGTGCTTCATAAAAGTAATTTACAAAAAGTCACCAAGCCATGGAGGACATATTAAGAAGAGTGACCAAGACTGTGGTCAAAGAAGCGGGCTTAAGGAGGATTTTAAAGGAGAGAGGTGTGAGACGATGCAAAGAAGTTTAGGGAAGGAACTCTAGAGAATGGGGTTCAGGTAACTGATGGCAGGGCTGCCAATGATGGGGTGATTCCAAGAGGCCAGATTCAGGGGGACAAAGTGTTTGGGTTGTGGTGTTGGGTTCTAGAGCAGGAGAAGGTTATAGGAGATAAGGAGGGGGAACGCCTGTGAAGGTATTTAAACATAAAAGGTGAGAATTTTAAGTTTGAAGTATTGGCGGATGAGAAGCCAATGTAGATCATTGAGGACAAGTGTGATAAATATATGGGCCTTGGTGTGGAATAAGATATAGGCAGCAGAGGTTTAGCTAAGCTGAAGTTTACAGGGCTGGGGGTGGGGGGAAGATGGGAGACCAACCAGGAGAGTATTGGAATAGAGGAGTCCGGAGGTAACATAGGCATGAATGAGAGCTTCAGCAGTAGATGGGCTGCAGTAAGGCTTCTGTTTAGTGAAGATTGATGCAAAGGAGCTATTAAGTACCTCTGCCATTTTTGCACCATCATCTACAAATTGACAATCCTCTTTTCGCAGGCATCCTACCTCAGTTTTAGCAGGCTATATTTTACTGATATACTTGTAAAATATTTTATTGCTCCTTTGATGTTTCTTTGAAATGTTTTCCTCATGCTCCTTCTTGCCTTTCTTAATGTTACTCTTAACTTTTCTTATTTTCTCATAATTTCCTTCAATGTTTTCATGATTATTGTTCAAGTGATCGTCGGCCTTCTAGTTCAATTTTTCATGAATTCTAACTCCTTTATTTATCCATAGTATCCTAAATCTCTTAGCAATTTCCTTTTCCTTAATGAAGTGTACCTATCTGTTACCTTTAAGATCATCACACTGTTGCTCTACAGTCCTAAGAGAATTTCTCTTCCCCTCTTAACTTAGACAGCTCACTCTTCACATTTCTAAAACCTGCCCTGTTGAACTCAGTCTTTCTAAATGTGGCCAACTCAATTCTTGCCAAAACATATCCAGTTCAGTTCTTAGTGAAGCTTTTTTTTCCTCTGGTTCATCTGCCTTGCCTGCCTACATGGTTCTTGCCCTAGATTGTAACTTTGGTTGGGGGCATTGTGGGTGGAAATGGAGTACACAATTTGGTAGTCCTTAAATAGATGGCAATTCAGAGTCCTTCCCTGTCTACAATGTTCTTTAAACCTATACAAGAAGTAGTGTACTACGTTACATACCTCTGTGAATGATTAGAGTTTGAGAGAAAGTCATTTAAGCTAATTACCCTCAGGTAATTGGTCAGGTGAACATATCTAGCCCATAAAGCATAACATAAATCTCTACCCTTGGGTCAACAAATTATTATAGAACAGCTTATATGTATAGTACCTTTAAAAATAGTAAAACATTCCAGGGCATGTCACAGGGGCATTATCAGACAAAAATTAACACTGAGCCCCTTACAGAGTTATCAGGGCAGGTGAATAAAAGCTTTGTCAAAGAGGTTGAAGTATCTTTAAAATAGGATAGACATAAGTATAATATTAGTACCACCTCACTGGCAAATTATAGTATTCGATAATTAGCACAAATACATGCATGAAAGTTGTTGAAAATACCATTGTAAGAATTGGCTGGGCAAATGCTATGCAAGAAAGATTGCTTCTGCAATGCCAACCTTTGATAATTGGCCCACAAACTTTGGAATCATGTAGAAAATGCTTTTTGGCACAAAACGGATACTCAGATTTGTGGTTTTCAGTACTTCCATAATATATTTTTAATATACTCTATTTAAAGATGAAAGGTTAGGGATATTTTATAAGTATAAAATTTTATTATGGCTTGTCTGGCCGACATTGCCTGAGGCTAAATGACAAGTGATATTTTACACTCTTTATCGATTGCAGATCCCTGTGAAAGTATTATAATGTGCAGCTGTTCTTTAAAGAGGGCTTTTATGAACATGTTGACATTCCCTGCAACAGACATGTTTAGTTCTTGAGAGCTGGTCAGTTTTCTATCACACCTATCATGTTTGGCAGGTTAGTGCAAAGAATAATGGAATACCTTCTGTGATCTGAAACTTTCCCATCTAGTGTTGAAATGTCTAGTCTTCCCGTCAGTGTCAGTTGCTATAAGTTACTTTCTTGGACCAATTATGATCAATATCGTAGCAGCAGGTAAAAAAAGCCATCTCTTAGCACCGCTTAAGGATAACGACCTATAAAGATAAAGACAGAGATATTTAGAAACTCTTCCTGAAAAGCTATTGGATCTTATTACTTGTTAAATTGTATTTGGAAGCTCAATAAGTATACTTTACTTTCCTTAAGCATCAGACAAAAAGCATTTGTACTATTGAAACCTGTAGCCACCTTCACATACATGCATTTCTGGACAAAAAGTAGGATTTAATAATCGATCCTTTTGTAAACATTATATAGAACTTATATTTTGGTTAATGCTGTAATCAAGCCGGTTTCTAAATGTAGCAAAATCTTAAACCTGATTTTCATAAATGTACTGAAGATTTTGCTACATTTACGCCCAGCCTACAAAGGACATTTTTGCTTTATTTGATTTTTAATCTGTTGACTTTTTAAAAAATTCATTCATGGGATGTGGGCATCACAGGCCAGGCCAGCATTTATTGCCCATCCGTAATTGCCCTTGAGAAGGTGGTGGTGAGCTGCCTTCTTGAACCGCTGCAGTCCATGTGGGGTAGCTATACCCACAGTGCTGTTAGGAAGGGAGTTCCAGGATTTTGACCCAGCGACAGTGAAGGAACGGAAATATAGTTCCAAGTCAGGCAGGAGTGTGACTTGGAGGGGAACTTGCAGGTGGTGGTGTTCCCATGCATTTGCTGCCCTTGTCATTCTAGTTGGTAGAGGTCGCGGGTTTGGAAGGTGCTGTCTAAGGAGCCTTTGTGCGTTGCTGCAGTGCATCTTGTAGATGGTACACACTGCTGCCACTGTGCGTCTGTGGTGGAGGGAGTGAATATTTGAGGATGAGGTGCCAATTAAGTGGGCTGTTTTGTCTTGGATGGTGTCGAGCTTCTTGAGTGTTGCTGGAGCTGCACCCATCCAGGCAAATGGTGAATATTCCATCACATTCCTGACTTATGCCTTGTAGATGGTGGACAGGCTTTGGGAAGTCAGGAGGTGAGTTACTTGCTGCAGGATTCCTAGCCTCTGACCTGCTCTTGTAGTCATGGTATTTATATGGCTACTCCAGTTCAGTTTCTGGTCAATGGTAGTCCCTAGGATGTTGATAGTGGGGGACTCAGTGATGGTAATGCCATTGAATGTCAAGGGGAGATGGTTAGATTCTCTCTTGTTGGAGATGGTCATTGCCTGGCACTTACGTGGCAAGTAACATTCGCCCCACACATCAGCCCAAGCCTGGATATTGTCCAGGTCTTGCTGCATTTCTACACAGACTGAGGGGTCGTGAATGGTGCTGAACATTGTGCAATCATCAGAGAACGTCATCACTTCTGACCTTATGATTGAAGGAAGGTCATTGATGAAGCAGCTGAAGACGGTTGGGCCAAGGACACTACCTTGAGGAACTCCTGTAGTGATGTCCTGGAGCTCAGATGATCGACCTCCAACAACCACAACCATCTTTCTTTGTGCTAGGTATGACTCCAACCAGCGGAGAGTTTTCCCCCTGATTCCCATTGACTCCAGTTTTGCTAGAGCTCCTTGATGCCATACTGGATCAAATGCTGCATTGATGTCAAGGGCAGTCACTCTCACCTCACCTTGAGTTCAGCTCTTTTGTCCATGTTTCAACCAAGGCTGTGATGAGGTTAGGAGCTGAGTGGCCCTGGCGGAATCCAAACTGAGCATCAGTGAGCAGGTTATTGCTAAGCAAGTGCTGCTTGATGGCATTGTTGATGACACCTTCCATCACTTCACTGATGATTGAGAGTAGACTGATGGAGCGGTAATTGGCCAGGTTGGACTTATCCTGCTTTTTGTGTACAAGACATACCTGGGCTATTTTCCACATTGCCGGGTAGATGCCAGTGTTGTAGCTGTACTGGAACAGCTTGGCTAGGGGTGTGGCAAGTTCTGGAGCACAGGTTTTCAGTACTATTGCCGGAATATTGTTAGGGCCCATAGTCTTTGCAGTATCCAGTGCCTTCAGTCGTTTCTTGATATCATGCGGGGTGAATCGAATTGGCTGAAGTCTGGCATCTGTGATGCTGGGGACTTCGGGAGGAGGCCGAGATGGATCATCAACTCGGCACTTCTGGCTGAAGATTGTTGCAAATGCTTCAGCCTTATCTTTCACACTAATGTGCTGGGCTCCCCCATCATTGTGGATAGGGATATTTGTGGAACCAGCTTCTCCAGTTAGTTGTTTAATTATCCACCACCATTCATGGCTGGATGTGGCAGGACTGCAGAGCTTAGATCTGATCCGTTGGTTATGGGATTGCTTAGCTCTGTCTATTGCATGCTGCTTATGCAGTTTTGCATGCAAATAGTTCTCTGTTGTAGCTTCACCAGGTTGACACCTCATTTTGAGGTATGCCTGGTGCTGCTTACTATTATTTGCTGGACTTCACAAGTGCAACAAGGAGTTGCATCTTTTAAATGTTTCTTATTTCTCAGTTTAGAGAGCTGAGTTTGAATATGATATGGAAGCTGTAGGATGGTCTGACTGCCAGCAATGGAAGGAATCATGGACAAACAATGGTTCAATTGGTACAATACACCCAATATTGGTAGCTACTCAGACTGTTAATAGTTTCACTGTGCAGTAGATTTAATTTTGAATTTTATTTTTGGAACTTAATGCAAATATTTCAAGCAAGAATCTCAAACCCTTTGAGCGGAAATTTACTGGTATGGTACCAGGTTTGAGGCACTTCAGTTTTGTAGAGAGACTAGAGAAGCTGGAATTGTTCTCCTTAAAAGCAGAGAAGGTTAACCTGAAATTTAATAGAATTGTTCAAAATTATGAAGGGTTTAATAGAGTAGATCGGGAGAAACTCCAGGTGTGTCAGTTACCAGAGGACACACTGGCAGGTGATTGGTAACGAACCAGATGCAAGATGAGAAGAACTTTTATTGCACAGTGAATTGTTATATCTGGAATGCACTGCCAGAAAGGGTGGAAGCAGATTCAATCATAACTTCCAAAAGGGAAATAGATATATACTTGAAAAGGAAACATTAAAAGGGCTATGGGGAAAGAGCAGAGGAGTATTATTGGATAGCTGTTTCAAAGAGCCAGCACAGGCACTATAGGCTGAATGGCTTCCCTCTGTGCTGTACAACTACGACTGAACACTAATAACTTGGAGGTAACTTAAAAATGAGAAACAATTGCAAAAATCCTATGTGCAACTGAAGTGTAGCATCAATGTTCCCGGGAATTTAGGGTCTCTGTATCTCAACCATGTGTCCTTTCTTTATGTATGACATCATTTTAATGCTGGTTGCAACCTACCTTTTTCATTGCTCTTGCTTTGAAAACCGGCTGCATCCAATCAGAAAATCTAGACTGAACTGTCTGCAGGTTATTCACAACTGAGCATCATAACTGTGACTGATCCTGCCATCGATCAAAAGTCACACCTTTGCACTTTCCAGCAGCAGTCATTGAATGTGCAGGAGTGCAAGCCCTGGCTGATATTTGCACTTGCTAGTCCAGGAGTGCAGAGACTGATTGTGGCAATCCTGCTGCCTGGGATCTGCTAGCTCAGCAATAGGCCAGAATAAAACAGATCTTCCTGGTCTACATGACTCAGTTACACATAAGGCAGTGAACTTGGAGATTGACGACTTGGGACATATTCATATATGTTTGATTCCCAAAGGGTGGGGAAGAAAGTTTAGAAACGTTGGGTGTGGAGGTGATCATGCAGTGTCTCTGGAAGGACTGGTTTGATGGGGCCAAATAGCCTTTTCTCATTCCATGCTTTCTCATGCTTTAGTTTAAAGATGACTTGCATTGCACACCCAGGAAAAAAAAAGCCACATACCTCAAACTTATCAGCTATCTATCCCTACCTTTTGAAAGAATTTGAAAGTAGAAATTTTCCAGAGATTATTTGGAGGAAAAAAAGGTTCTGAAGTGACCTTTTAGAGTCACTAATGATGAGGAAATGATGGTCCAGAAAACACTAAAAACACGTGTGCAGTCTGTCATAATTGTTCCAATACTTGCCTGTTATAGGCACCAATGTAGTATTAAACCAAGAAAATAAATGATAAGATTAAAAGATTACTCTGTTTAATGTCTAACCAAAATAATTATATATATTAAAGTTTTTCTTATAACTATAGGATGTCATCCTGTCAGAAGAAAAATAGAATATTTCTGTCTGCATCTTTTTATTTGGCATATTATTCATTTCTTGGGAGAATATGTGACCCATATTTTAAACTTGCAATCCCACTAATGCACTGCTATATTGATCTATATTTCATGGGAAACTAGCTGACAGAAATATGTTGTCAGGACTGAAACATCCAGAACATTTTCCATCCGTGTGGTCCAATTTGGTCTGGTAAAAGGAGCTCTCCCATTCAGTTAAGAATTGCACATTTCAGTTATTTACTCATCAAAATAGTGCTCTTTAGTTATTCGCACACAACATGCTGAGAAATCATTATGGAGAAACTCAGCCTTTTTGTGCTGAATTGCATCACCACAAGAGCAATGACATTCCTTTTTTCTTCAATGCCTGCTGATTCAATAATAGACTGGTTTCTCTGTAAAATAATCCCAGGTGGATTGCATTATCAAGAGTACTGGTTTGCTCACTGCCTCCCTAAGGCAGCTTGGAACAGTATTTTCTAACCAAGCTAATGCAGGAACGTAGGAACAGGATTACTCCATTCAGCCCCTTGAACCTGTTCAATTAAATCATAGCTGATCTGTATCTTAACTCCATCTATGTGCCTTAACAATTAATATCCTTAAAAAGAAAAAAACTGCATTTATATAGCACCTTTCACAACCACCAGACATCTCAACATTGCTTTATACCCAATGAAATACTTTTGAAGTGTAACCACTACTCTAACGTAGGAAATGCAATAGCCAATTTGTGCACAGCATGCTCCCATTAACAGCAATGTGATAATGGCCAGATAATCGATTTTTGTGATGTTAATTGAAGGATAAATATTGTCCAGGACACCAGGGATTATGCACCCCCCCCCCACAACTGTTCTTCGAAAAAGTGCCATGGGATCTTTTGCATCCACCTAAGAAGGCAGACAAAGCCTTGGTTTAACATCTCATCCAAAAGACAGCATCTGCAACAGTAATGCAGTGGAGCATTCAGCTTGATTTTCATGCTTACGTCCTGGAGTAGAACTTGAACCTAAAACCTTCTGACTCAGACACAAGAGTGCTACCAACTGAGCCGTGGCTGACACCTTGTCTAACAATACTCTATTAATCTCAGTTTTGAAATGTTCAATTGATCATAATCCAGTCCCCTCTGCTTGAAAGTAAATATTTATGGACATCAGGTAAGGAGAGGATTGGACTTGGCCTGCTAACAGTGAAAGATGGCAACTTGGGTGAAGCACTGGAAGACTGACAGGGTCTCAGAATTCAGTACTCCACCTCTGAGTATACATTGTAAGTGATCAATCCTTGAAATGCCCCTCCCTCCCCACCCCGCATGTGTGCTTATCCATTTAAGGGTAAGGATTTGTGCTGATACAAATCGAATAGTACATTTTCAGAAACAGAGCACACAGTCCACTCTGGCATCTGCACTTTGGCAGATTCTCCACAGATTGGTGATTTCCCCCTCCCTTTTTTGCTGCCTTCTCCTGCCAGCATATCAACAGCCCCCCACAGTGGAGATGCCTTGCTAAAACATTTTTAGTGAAAGTCTCTCCACTAGAATTCCAACTCTCAACACAGATTGAAGGATGAGCACTTCAGCTAGGGATGACTAGACAGGGATAAGGTGTCCCTGCACCCACATCACACAAGTTGCAAACATACTTGCTCCAAGGGCAATGTGGTTTACCTCTTTCCCCTCCATTTGCAACAGATGGAATTGTCAAGGCACAGAGACCATATACTCGCCCACTGTTGACACCTACAGAGAATAAGCAATCTGGTAGTAATCATTGACAGTAAGTGTGTTATGCTTCATGGGTGTTACGGTCAGATTTTGGAAGGAATGAGTTTAAGTGAAACAGAAAAAAAAAGCAAATTACAACACCATCTGAATCCAATCTACCCAAAAGTGAGAAGTATCTGAATATAAAAATCTTGGGAGTCAACTAAACATGTGGAAATGTCAGGTGTGTTCCAGTCTAGTACAGTAGACGTTCACCAAGACAAAAGTCATGGGGACCTAGCAAGACGGCTCTAAACATGAACTCTTTTCAAGGTTTCAATTCTATTCAGTGGCATGCTGGAGCCTCTGCTGAGATCAATGAACACATTTACATAAACATACAGGTATTGCTACCAGACAAAGCATTTAACCACTACACCTTACTCAGTAATGCAAGCCTGAAGTTCACCATGACCAAACTTTTTACAGATTTACTGGTCAAAATAATTGCAGCATATTTATCACAAATAAAATTGAAATTTATGGCTCTCCTGTGAATAATCACATGTTCGTTTGTAAGATTTTACTCTGGCCAGTAATATGTAGGGGATTGCTTGATAATACAGCAACAACTTATATTTATATAGCACCATCAAATGTAATAAAATGTCACAAGATGCTTCGCTGAGACATTATAAAGCAAAATTTAACACTGAGCCACATAGGAGATGCAAGATCAGATGACCAAAAGCTTGGTCAAAGAGGTAGATTTTAAGGAATGTCTTAAGGAAAGAGAGAGGTAGCGAGGCAGAAAGGTTTAGGGAGGGAATTCTGGAGCTTAGGGCCAAGGCAGCTGAAGGCACAACCACCAATGGTGGAGGGATAAAAATCAGGGACGCTAAAGAGATCGGAATTAGAGGAGGGCAGATGTCTTAGAGGATAGGAGGACTGGACAAGATTCCAGAGATAGGGAGGGGCCAGGCCATGGAGGGATTTGAAAACAAGGATGAGAATTTTAAAATCAAGGTGTTGCTTAACCGGATGTCCGTCTACGTCAGTGAGCACAGAGGTGATGGATAAACGGGATTTGGTGTGACTTAGGTCACAGGTAACAGAGTTTTGGATGAGCTCAAGTTTGCGGAGGGTAGAATGTGCGAGGCTGGCCAGGAGTGCGTTGGAATAGTCAAGCCTCAAGGTAACAAAGGCATGGATGAGGGTTTCAGGAGCAAAGGAATTAAGATAGAAAGACTTGCATTTATATAGCGCCTTTCATGACATCCCAAAGTGCTTCGCAACTAATGAAGTACTTTTTTTAAAAAAGTGTCATCACTGTCATATTATAGGAATCACGGCAGCCAATTTGCACACAGCAAGGTCCTACAAATAGCAATGTGATAATGAGCAGATAAGTTATGTTTTAGTACTGTTGAGTGGGGGATAAATATTAATCAGAACATGGGGAGAACACCCCTGCTCTTCTTCAAAATAGTGCAATGGGATCTTCTATGTCCACCTGAGGGGTCAGACAGGGCCTCAGTTTAATGTTTCATCTGAAAGATGGCACCTCTGACAGTGCAGCACAGGTGTGTCAGCCTATGTTTTGTGCTCATGTCTCTGGACTGAGACATAAACCCACAGCAAGAGTGCTACCCACTGAGCCGTGACCGACTGTTTTGAGGGTTAAGATTAATACAATTTGGTTCTAAGGCAGGAACAGCTCATTTGGTTCCTTGCATGGATTGGTCTGATTGCTAACTTGTATATGATTTCATTAATGATGGTATCAGACTTGATCATATTAATGAATTGCAGTTGCTTATTGACCCCACAAAAGGACTTGTAAAGATTAATACTGCCTGTCAAAACATATTTAGAAATTCTTATTGTGTGTGGCAATTGAACAACTAAGATCTGCTTGGAATGGGGAATAAATCATTTCTGTAAGGAAGTATAGTTATGGGTGAATGAGCAGACCTCTAGAGCAACTGCCTATCAGGTTGTAAGCAGGACACTGAGCTTAAACAAAGGCTATTACAATTGGAGTTTTGTGCATTTTAAAAAAATTATGGTAGGAGACTCTCAACCCCTCGTGAATAAGGCCCACTCAAAAACTATCCTAGATTGCATAGAAGATAATTCAGAGATTATGCCATTGAGAAGGAATTGGGAGGCTCCAACCACACCTACAGGGGGAGATTTTCAAGCTGCTTGCCAGGCAGAAACAGGGCAATAGTGCTCTGAATATGGTGGAGTTTGATTTAATCCCCCTGTTCCCACCAGCAAAGGCCTGCTGCTGAGTGTCCAGAGTGTCTGCCTGAATCAGGCAGTAGGCCATTTTTGTTATGCAAATTGAAGTCCTTTGACATACTTAGGAACCCGATTGCCATTTTAGGACTGTACTGGGAAGAGTGTGCAATGTGCAAACTCCCCTAGTCTCAGTTGGCCGTTGAGGCAAAGATGGCAAGTCTTAGTTTATTTTTGGGGGGCTGGGAGGTGCAGGACTACTCCAAAGGCTCCACAATAACAGTCTGGACCACTGGTGCACAGGAAATAAAGCCCCCACCTCTGGGCCTTCCTTCACTGGCTGTGCTGCTTCATTTTGCAGTAACCGGAGGTTAATGGGTTCCCACAGGGGGTTCATTCTTCCACCCAGAATGAGGCCCAAGGACCGAGCCTTCCACTGGCAGTGTCTGGAAATACAAAAAACACACAATATCTAGCCCAGCTTAACATTTTTTGTAAATCTGCCTGCCTTCCTCACCTGGAAATTCCAGAAATGAGGATATCTGGCAAATTTAATGTCAGGACCTCATTATCCTCTTTTTACTCCATTTCCTGCTCGGCAGTCTGCCATATTGACAGGCTGGCTGGCTGCTGGCAGAAAAACAAATGGTACAAGGCCACAGCCAAGAACTGTTACAGAAAGTACCCAGCAACCGGGAAAGATCGGGTGTTTGGTAGGGGGATGTCAGACTGGCAATTGGGAAGGAGGGGTGTTAGGGAGGGATCACAGGGTAGAAAGTGAAGGGGGTGGGGAAATCGGACCAGAGATAGACTTGGGGGACTGGAAGGCACACTCTTGCTCCTCCTGGCCCATAGCAGTGCTATATAAAGCACTCTGTTGCTTCGTCTGGCTGGTCCCACCTTCCTTTACCTGCCAGGTTTCAGGCATTAATTTCAAATTGCTGCCAAAACATCGCAAAATGAGCCTCATTTAATTATTATAATGGTCCTGTCTCTCCACAGCAGGTTACTCAGGAAATTCAACAGCCCCTGTTCCCCCCAAAGAATCACCCACCTTTTGTGGGAGGGTTAAAATTCACCCCACAGTTTTACCTTAGCAGCAGAATCATACATTCAGTATCACATGATATAATACTCCTGTCATTGTGAAATGCATCATCTGACTGAACATCACAGGACAGCCTCTAATATTACAATTCAAATTTAAAAATCTAGTGTAATCGAAGAGATGATAACACTTTTAAAAGATGTTTCTCCTTTTCTTTGTTGTATTGCATTACCAACACATTAAATGAATGAAAGAAAATGGTTGTGACAAAAAAATGTTTGTCAAAATCTTTGAAAGAAAAACAATTTGCCTCTTTTAATGAGATGATATTATGTGCTTACTGTTCTGAAGATCAGATGGACTTTTTGCCCATTCCAATTTTTCAGCAATCATTTCCCTTCCTTATCTTCCCTGATGGTTGAATCCTTGCTGAAGTATAATTCCACAGGAAATGATACCTCCTTTACCTTGCCCAAGTGGCCCTTATTCAGTCATTATTAAGGTGTCAGCCATTTACCTGATTGGAAGGAACACAGCAGCCTATCCAATATCCACACACAAGCATTACTTCCCCACTGGGAACTCAGGAATAGCAAATTTACTCACTAATGCCCACTCATGTACACTTTTCCATCGGGGTCATTGGATTGTCATCAGTAGGAGGCATTTTTTCTTGTTCCCTCGGTCTGAGGTACTATTTTTAACCCAGCTAGTACTACTCCATCCATGTTGTCTCCATGTCACCTGGAATTACAGGTACAAGTATGAGGATCTTGTTAGTCTCAGTATTAAACAATGCCCAGTAAAATTAATTAGTGGCAAGCTTATTGAACTTCAACCAAATGAATTAATACAAGCCTTTACTTTTTTCAGCTTTTATGTGATGTTGTAACAGTCCAGATAGGGACGTTCTACTGGTTTTCACTTCCTTCAGGATTTAATTGTTCTGAATTAGGTGATTAGCTAAAGAATAATGAATACCTGAGAGTGAAAACAAGGCAGTAATTCATCCTCTGGGGTCAAATGGAATTCAGACCTTAAGAGCAAAACTAAAGTGGTTCATAATTTTCATGCAAACTCAGATTGGATCAATCCTTCAAAAACATTCCAGGTTTCTGCTTTTTTAAAAAAAAGTCTATTGTTAGTTTTGTTAGGTAACTTTCATCTAATTTTGCATCAATGTTTTACTTGCAATAGCTATCACAGAATTCCTCAGTGAACCTCACCTTTAGACGAATACCTGGAATGGGTGGGTTGTCTTGTGAGGAAAGGTTGGACAGGCTAGGTTTTATCTGCTGGAGTTTAGAAGCATAAGAGGTGACTTGATTGAAACATCCAAGATCCTGAGGGGTCTTGGCAGGGTGATTGTGGAAAGGATATTTCCTCTTGTGGGAGAATCTAGAAATACTGGTCACTGTTTAAAAATAAAGGGTCGCCCATTTAAGACAGAGATGAGGAGAAATTTTTTCTCTGAGGGTTGTGAGTCTTTGGAACTCCCTTCCTCAAAAGACGGTGGAAACAGAGTCTTTGAATATTTTTGAGGCAGAGGTCGATAGATTGCTGATAAGCAAGTGGGTGAAAGGTTATCGGGGGTAGGCAGGAATGTGGATTGAGGTTACGATCAGATCAGCCATGATCTTGTTGAATGACGGAGCAGGCTCAAGGGGCCGAGTGGCCTACTCCTGCTTCCAATTCGCATGTTCGAATGTTCATATATATTGATGTTGGATGGTATTCACCCTTGAGGGCAAATTGATTACAAATTGTTCCTGCAAGCTCACCAGCAGATTTTTTTTAAATGCCCATCCAGTTGCTTTGGAAAGCAGTGGTGGTGGACCTTCTCCTTGAACTACTGGATTCCTTATGGTGATACCACAATGGTGTTAGATCAGGAATGTCCAAAAACAAAGAACCCACATAAATGGGATACAATATGAAGACTAATGGCATTAAGACATAATTTGCTGTGGCAGGGCATCTAATGGTAATTACCATTAGTTAGACTTGGCCTAGTATATTTAGGTTTTTAAATATTTTACGTGACAAGTTGCTGTCAGTGTGAGTAAATAACATCATAGTGAGGGAAGCATGGCATCTGGCACCTGAGTGAACAGGGCAAGCATGTGTGTATCTCCTTTACCAATCAGATAAAGAGAAAAAAAGACAGAAAGGCGAAGCAAGAAAGAAGTTTAAAATCTCCAACAGCTTGTAATGGTTAATTTTCAGCACCTTGGACATTGTTTGGAAGTAATTAACACTCATCTTGTTGTTAAAAGGGTACTTAGACTGAAATGGACAAGACTTAAAGTTTTGTATTAACCGTGCAAGTACAGCAACTTCACACTGTTCAATGCATTTGAGTAGTGAGGTTTACCGCGAAGCTAATGGCATCTCGGAGAGCAAATTCTGGATTTCCGCATTTAACCTTGCATCTCCCTTGCTTGAAGTTGCTGTTGCATTTGCGCATAAATAACAGCGACTGCCATTAGCTTCATGATTATTTTGGCAGAAAATTGTGGCCCAATATTTTTAGTTTACTGGAAATGGATCCAGCATCCAACATCATATATTAATTAGAGGAGATTATGAGGCATGAAAGAACTTTTTCATAGGACCTATGTTTGGTTTACAGGGCATATTTGGATGTGAAAGATCTGAAGAACATTCTGAAACTGGACGGTGCAACACATCTTAATATATTCTTTGCCAATTCATCTGATGAAGAACTGGCTGGAGTTGCCACATGGCCATGGGACAAAGAAGCCCTCACACATTTAGGTAGCCAATGCATGATTTATATATAAAAAATTACATACTTTCCTCATTCATCGTGATGTTATATTTAGTGTTGACAACCAATTTGCCAAATCACCTTTTCCTTCAATTTTCTGCATGAAATTACTTTCAGATTGTTCTGCCCCAACAGTCCCACCATCTCTCTCTGTCTCCAGTCTTCTGCTGACCACTAACCTCCCAAGTGAGTTCCACACTCAACAGCACTTTTCCTAACATGCATTTGTGTGATACAATGTAACAATCCCAATCTCCATTTGGAAAATCTCACAAAGGCACATTCATGCAATAAAAAAAATGGATTTAAAAAAAAATGTTACAATACATTTCAAGGAAAACATAAAAAGGCAATCTCAGTCCCACAGCTCTTTCTCTGCAAAACAGTATGGTATTTTCATCAGATGGCATTTAAGTTATCAGAGGAGTAAGAACCAGTCAATGCAAACTCACCTAGCACTTTCACTATTGAGCAGCCAGAAGACTAGCTAAGAAAGTAACATTCAAGACAAGTCCCGATCAAAATTTATCACAATTTGTTTTAATGTGGTATAATGTTATATGGTCCAGATTCCCTGAAGTGTCATATGAAGCTGAGCTGAATTGCTGGTTAGGCTGTTGGAAAGGGCTACTGTAGCTTTAAATAGATTTATATTGTTTTATGAAGACAGTGGAATTTCTGTGAACTGTTTCATGAAAAATTGAAACAAAGCTGAATGCTTTTAGGATAGATGTAGTTACGAACACAGATGACAATTTACAACAAGATTCATAAGGCCATTTGATAAAGTGATAAGCATTCGCCGAACACCTCAGTTGTCCCCCGATACTATTTGTTCAAGTCAGCAAATGGCCACCACTGATATCCAACTGCTCTGCCTATGTATTCAAAAGTGCTACAGTTCTTTATACTTCCTCACTTACAGGGGCAAGAAAGTCTAAAAGTAGAAAAAAAGGAAAGTCTTGTGGGGGGATTGGGGGGCTGGTGGGGAGGCTTACAAATCAGAAGCTGTCAACAGTTAAGAACAGAAACTAATAACTGAAGTAATGTGTCAGTTGTCCAGAAATAAGACGCTGAATTTTAATTGAAGATTAATCTGAAAGTGAACCTTTTGTTTAGTGTCAATGAGCATAATTGTGAAGTAGTTGGGGGCAGTTTTGTGTGAATATTTCTATTTATGATGATTTCCTGTTTTCAGTCATGGTGAACTGGTTTCCATTCAACACATAGTGGTATATATTTGAAATATAGGATTATAAACAAATATGTTCCATGAAGTAAAAGGTGGTTTAACTCAAACTGGTTTACTACATTGTGTGCTTTGACAATAGTTCAAAGGAGGTAGGTGCAATAATTCATAGGATGCATACAGCCTGTTTTAGGATTTACTGCACTATTCATGCTTGTACCTGCTCAGATCCCAACTGGTCAAGTTGCACCTTTTTATCATCTAACCCCAACCACCCATTTCTTCTGCACATAACATGACTCTGTTTGTGCACATAGGTGGCATAGTGCTGAACCCTTCATTCTACGGAATCACTGGCCATACTCACACCATGATCCACGAGATAGGCCACAGTCTTGGACTGTACCATGTGTTCAAGGGGATTTCTGAAATTGAATCCTGTACTGACCCATGCATGGAGACTGAGGCTTCAATGGAAACTGGCGACTTGTGTGCTGATACGAATCCAACGCCAAAAAATAAACAGTGCAAAGATCCTGACCCTGGAAATGACACATGTGGTTTTGGCTATTTTGTCAACACTCCTTTCTTCAATTACATGAGCTATGCAGGTAAAATGGACATTAAATTGACTATGTGCATGAAAGGAGCACGTCTCTTATAAAGAATTGCTTGTTTTAATTACTGTTCTTTTCACATTTTGTGAAATATGTTACAAACTCTCAATTTGTCACATTTGGAGATGTTGGTTGAAACTTGTATTTGTGGAAGGAGGACGCATTAGTCTGGTGGGCAATGAAACTGACCAAGTGCAACAGAAACCAAGGGGTTCCTTTACTTGGCCACCTTAAAGAAAAGTGGTCAAGTCGTCGTTAAGTCATCCCTGTTTGGTTTATCAAGCAGTCTTGATTTTCTGCTAAACAAACAGATTATCTAATCCCTCCTTAGTTGTTTTTTAGGGCCTATATAGATACTGCAGTTAAACTTTTTGTAAGTTCCATATTTGTGTTGGCTGGCACCTGACTGATGGCAAACACTACGTTAAACAAATATCCAAATATTATTAAAGGACAATTATATTTTTAACAATTTTACATAAACCCTTGTTTGCCTGAAGCAAAACTCTACAGGGAGAGACTGAAAGGTCAAAGGACAACATTTTCCTTTTTCTTGATGGAACAAATCTCTTAGACACTTTATTTGCTTTTTGGTCTTCCTGTAAAATTGTATACAGTAGCCAAAAGTATTTTAGTAGGTAATTTAAGCTATTTACCGCTAATACTACTTGTTTAATGACAATTGCGCATTGAATACAACTTATACTAAACATTTTTAGTCTCCGATTAATCTCTTTGTTAATATAAAATATATAAAGCAAATCAGTGTCAATGATATATTTTGGGGGAAAGGAAGAGGAACTGTGCCAAATTAGTTACTAAACAAGTATCAGCTCTGCCATTATTTAAATTAAGAGGCAGGAGGAGGGGATAAGAGAGAACTGTTGGCACATATTGAATTTAATGTTGTTGTCATACCTTTGTCACAAGTTGTGTGTGTCTCTTTTAAAGATGATGACTGCACAAATTCCTTTAGCCCCAATCAAGTAGCCAGGATGCATTGTTACTTGGATCTGGTATACCAGAGCTGGCAGCCACCCACAAAGCCTCCGCCTGTTCCCGTTGCTCCAGAGATAATACATCAGACCGCAGGATCGGTGATACTCCATTGGCTTCAACCAATCAATGGGCAGTTTTACGAGAGGTGAAAATGACTACTGATAGTATGCTAACCTCAAGGATTTTTTTTGTTTGCATCTGTGGCAAAGTTTTACTAATGTGTGTGCTCATTGCATTTTTCAACACTAATCAGTGTTGAAAATAACACATACAGAAAAGAGGAAAATAAATATTGGCCCAAAATTTGCTGAACGAATAACAGCATGTGAATAATGCATGATGTTATTAATGTGTAAATCAGCAAACAACTTGTGGTGAGGAAGAGATATATGTGAATTGCGAATTGGCAGAATTTGCTGGCTGATTTGCGCTGCTCCATAGTTAGCTTCATGAAAATGGCATCTCAGCCTTAACCACTTCTTGATTTTTCGTGAAATTTATGCATTTCCACATTAAATGCCCGTTAAACTCACCACTGAAAGTTAAATATCGTGATTAATAGTGTAAATACATGATATGATCAATGTTCCCTCTAATTTTCTTTCAATGTGCGCAGCCTTTTTGTTGCACACCATGGTCTCTAAGATTGCCGCGCAGTCACACATGTGCCTATCTTATGCTTGTCCCCTACATGGTAAGTTCTGGACTGCTGCGCGGCTGTGCACCTGTGCAGCTTAGAGCGAATGTTGGACATGATAATTGCTAATGACTTCCAATCAACCTCACTTGCCCAGAAAATGAACAATTAAAAGTGTGGAGTCTCATTCCTTCAGGTTGTGAATTGTTGGTGATTTTAAAAGTGTCATTTTAAATTTTACATTTTTTTTCTTACTATTCCTTTGTCTCTTTTTTTCTCTTTGAATCCAAACTTCCTTTTTGTCTCTTTATTTTTATTTTTGGACTTGATTTGGCATTGAATTCATCCCTGTTAATTTCTCCTCCTTCCCAGTCCTTCCTTTGTTTATTTCTCATTCCTTTTATCTCATTGGTTAAGGACATACACTGTTCGTCCTGTTGTTCACATAGGTCCCAGATGCCCTGTTGCCCTCTCCATGTCATTATCAACTCGCACTTCCAACAGCCTGTGGGTAGACAATATTAAAACACCTAACCATGCAAAAACAAGTCAAACTAACTGAGTATGCCTCAAGATGCCCTGCTCCAGCAACATCTGGGCTAATATCTTCACAGTACTCCCACATCTATGCCTAACAGTACATTTACATGTGTGTTGACTTATCGGGCCTACACGACTAAAAATCCATGTGGACACTCCAAGCCAATTTGTTTCCCAAAATTTTTCTGTGACCCATTGATGGAGAATAGTGAAATAGATCAATATGCTACTGACACTGCACCATGATTGCCTTCTACATGTACATGATAACACCTGCAACCCAGGGTCTGTTACAAACAGGCATACAGCGTGTGTTAACTTTTGTTTGATAACACTCCTGTGATGCGCCTTGAGATGTCTTACTACATTCAAGGCTTTATATAAATGCAAGTTGCTGATGTTGTTGCTGTATCTCTTTGGCCCCATGTAGAGACATCGTGGACTTATCCTGAAGCTGGTGTAACTGCTGCATGTGTAAAGCACTGTAAGGTGATACTGCTTCTTTCTTTCTTTTATTTTGCTTCCTGGATTCCTAGAGAAGTGGGATCAATATGCGACGCCTGCACTGAGCATGGAGCGCTGGTCCAGTATGCCTACAATGCTTCTTCCCCTAGACCATGTGACCCATCTGGCCACTGGAGCCCCAGAGAAGCCGAAGGTTAGTAACACTGGTGACAGGGTGGGGCTGGTGGGGACTGTTGTACCTTTTGTTATGCCAAAGTTTTTAAAGGCAGAAAATTGTACTGGCTGATAAATTTTAATTAGTTGTTCCCCTCCATTTTGTAAACTATTTTCTTTCCTCGCTACCCCTGCCCATTTCACCCATTGCTTATCAATAGACTTCACCACCTACCAAACATGGTAGCAGCCAACCAAACTGTCAGTCTTCAACTAATTATTTATACGCATGCAAGAGTGCCTGGAGCTGAATTACTTTCCTGTTTCTTTGCGCTTTCACTTCCTCTGGGATGTGCTTCAGCTCTTATTGACTCCAAATCCCTGCCAAGCTGATTTTAAGAACTTTCCTAAAATCATAGCAGAGCGCTCTCATTGCTGATGGTCTCGCATGATCATGGCACCAACATGGTATTCCATCAAGTGCCTCTCTACAACTGATGTTAAATGAATTAAGAAATGAATTGTTGACTAAATAGTTAAACAGTATGAAATTCATGGTCTTGCACTTTGGGTAGATGTGTCTTTATTATTTATGTGGCTGAGTGAAACAGAAAGGTGTTCTTAGACCTAAATTTTTGGGTCAGCATATGTCCGGTTGGTTCTACTTCTAATGTTACAACCTTCTTGTCCATGGAAACCTCCAGCTCAAAGGGCTGAACCAACTCTGCTTTTCAACCCTTATTTTCAATAATATGGACATTATTTTATATACATGGTTTCATTCTTCTAAACTATCTGCTTTAGTATAACACTTGTCAAGTTAAATCTTCTGTTTCATTGCATTTTTTTTGTCTCACTCTCGTTCCTTGCTATAGAGTGCGTGGTTCAGGCAGAACACATCAAGAGAGCAATAAATTAAACAAAAATGCATTGCATCGGCCACTTGTAGGTTAGGTGCCCCTCCTGACAGACAAACCCTCCAGCTGCATCACCAAAATCTTAGCACCAGAATGAGCCTGTACTCTTTATATTGTTGTGCCCTTTAAGGGTTCAACGACAGCATTGAGCTGGTGAAATTTTTGTGCCCACTACCCTTCCCGACTGGCAACCTTGATGTGGGGAAGATATTTCAAAGAAACATTACCTTCTCGGTGGAAAACAGATGGGTGGGCAGTTAAATATGAGCAGGCTACTTACCCATTCAGGTCCTGACCATTTGTGATATTAACCTGCAGGGTTTTGTAGGCGGATGAGGCAGTAGCCTCATAAATTTAACAAATCAATGTCCTATCATGCCAATAGGACCCCGATGCAGTTTTATCTGAGGCCTGAGCAAGGAAACCACTGCACCTCAACTCTATTGATCTACCTTTTCTCCATATCCCTTGATACCCTCACCTAACAAGTTTATCTAACTCAGTCTTGTAAGCTTCAATTGTCCTAGCATTTGCAGCTTTTTAGAGAAGAGAGTTCCAGCTTTCTACTACCCCTTTGTGTGAAGAAGTGCTTTCTGACTTCGCTCCTGAATGACCTAGTTCTAATTCTAAGATCGTGTCCCCTAGTTCTTGATTCTCCTACCAGAGGAAGTAGTTTCACTGTATCAAATCCTTTTAACATTTTAAACATCCTGTTCAGATCACCCTTCAATCTTCTATACTCAATTGAATACAAGCTGAGTTTATGCACCATGTCCTCAGAACATAATCCTCTAAACCCCAGCATCATTCCAGTGAATCTGCACTTGCACCCCTTTCAAGGCTAATATATTCTTCCTGAGACGTGGTGCCCAAAACTCAATGCAGTACTTCAGATGGTATCGGGTAGCTCTATACAACTGAAGTTTAACTTCCTCCCCTTTGTACCTCAGCCCCCTTGATATAAAGGTCAGCCTTCCATTAGCCTTTTTGATTGGTTTTTGTACCTGTCTATTAGCTTTCAGTGGTTTGTGTATTTGGGCTTCCAATCCTCTTTGCTCCTCTAAAGTTCCCAGTTTCACACCATTTAGAAAATACTTCAATTTATCTTTCTCATGTTTGATGGATGACATCACACTGGCCCACATTGAACTTGACACATCCCACAGTTTTACCCACACACTGGGCGAGTCCGCAGGTTTATGCTTATGGCTTCGTTTTCAATTTTGTAAAAGGTCCAAGCTCTTCTGATGGTTCAGTTGGCAAGTGCAGTGCCCATCTGATCTTGAAATGGAGATCCCAGGTTTGATCCCTGCTATGTGCTGAGGTGGCTGAGATAGCTATATTTGCTTCATTGCCTCTAGGTGAGGGAGAAGGGGGGAAACAATCAGCCAAGGTTACTGGGGGGACATTTTACTTGCCAATGCACCAGGAGCAGCAGGATAGCGTGCAGGAAATTCAGAAGAAGGGTTTCCCTGCATGCTGTTCAACTTTTGGCCGTGACAGGTTCCACACCCGGAGGTCAGCCTGATTGACAGGCTTGGCTTCCAGTCAGGTGGGAAACACTGCAGAAAAGGCTGTAGGACCAGGTAGGTCCCATCCTATCCTGGCTTGTGGTGGGGGGGTTAGATTCCCAATCGCGAGGGGGGGCCGGGTTCAATCCCAAAGGTAGGCAACGGGGAGAGGGTCCAATCCTGAGGGGGGGGGCCAATTTCTGACCTGGGCCTTCCAATCCCAGGTTGGCGGTGGGCGACGACGTTGGATCCTGGGATGGTGTTTTGATTGGGGGCAGGGGGGTGGTGGGGGAGCTGTTGTCTCTTGGTGGAGGAGCTTGGGGGGTGGCCAGGACAAAGTTCTCCTGCTCCTCCTGGGTCACATGGTGTGCTGTGGAGGTACTTTCCTTCTCACCAAGGCACTGAAGCTGCCTGGTTTCTTGAGGCTCAACCACAATAAAACCTGGAAAGCAGATTAAATCTGAGACTTCCAGCCTTATGAACATATTTAAAATGCCAACTCACCACCTGGGAGCAGGTTGGCTGCCCACCCACCCCACCTCAGTAAAACCCAGAAGTCAATAGGTTGGAGCCAGCTTCCTGACTCGCTCGGAAATTTTACCCATTGAACCCATGTTAAACATCTCCCTACAGTTCCTGATCTCCAATCGCCCGAACTCTAACCCTAGCCCTAATCTATGTTGGAATGTGTGTGTTTGTAAAAGAAAGAAGAAAGAGATTCTTGCATTTATATAGCACATCCACAATCTCAGGACATCCCAATTAAGTGATTTTGAAGCATAGACACTATTGTAATGTAGGGAACACATAGAATCATAGAATGGTTACAGTACAGAAGGAAACCATTTGGCCCTTCTTGCTCATGCCAACTCTCTACAACAGCAATTCAGCTAATCTCACTCCTCTGCCCCTTCCCCAGAGCCCTATAATTTTTTTCTCCAGATAATTATCCAATTTCCTTTTGAAAGCCACAATTGAATCTGCCACCACCACACTTTCAGGCAGTGCAATCCAGATCCTAACCACTCGCTGCGTAAAAAAAGTTTTTTCTCATGTCACCGTTGCTTCTTTTGTCACTCCCTTAACTTGGTGTCTGTTGGTTCTTGACCCTTCCGCCACTGGAAACAGTTTCTGCATATCTACTCTGTCTAGATCCCTTGTGATTTTTAACACCCCTTTTTTGCTCTAAGGAAAACAGTCCCAGCTTCTCCAATCTATCCATGTAACTGAAGTCCCTCATCCCTGGAACCATTCTCGTAAATCTTGTCTGCACTTTCTCCAATGCCTTCACATCCTTCCTAAAGTGTGATGCCCAGAATTGAACACAATAGTCCAGTTGAGGCCGAAGCATTGCTTTATCAAGATTCACCATAACTTCTTTGCTTTGGTACTCTATGCCTCTATTTATAAAGTTCAGAATCCCATATGAATTATTATCCACTTTCTCAAGTTACCCTGCCACCTTCAATGATTTGTGCACATATACCCCCAAGTACTTCTGCTCCATCACACCCTTTAGAATTGTATTCTTTATTTTATTTTGCCTCTCCTCATTCTTCCCACCAAAATGGCTGGAATTTAACACCCCACCCCATCACCAGAAGCGGGCTAGGAGGCAGGTTGTGGGGGCGGGGGGGGGGGGGGTGCGGCGTAAAATCGGGTGGAAGGCAGGGGGTGCTGTGGTCATTGCCTAGCCGCCCCCACTGCAATTAATGGCCACTTAAGGGCCTCTTCCCGCCACCACTGGTATTTTACCCACTCTACACAATCTCACCCCTCCATCTCGCCATGGCCTAGCGGATTTTCCACGGTGAGGCCTCACCCCCACTTACCTATTGGAGGTCTTCTTCTTGCTAGGTGAAGTCCCAGCAGTGGCCACCGCTCCTGATTGGCCAGCAGCTCTTGGAGTTGGGACTTCCTGCCTCAGAGGGGCAGAAGTCTCGACTGAAACCAAATAAGGGCTTGAGCCATACAAAATAGCAGCGTGGCTTCCAGGCCGAGTGGAGGCGGGCTCACGCCCGGCTTTCCAGCCAGTTGACGGTGCCACTGCCTCGCAGTTAAATTCCAGCCAATATATCACTTCACAAGCCTCTGCATTAAATTTCATCTGCCACATGTCCACCCATACCACCAGCCTGTCCATGTCCTCTTAAAGTCTACTACTATCCTCCTCACAGTTCACAATACTTCCAAGATTTGTGCCATATCCAAATTTTGAAATTGTGCCCTGCACATCCAAGTCTAGGTCAAGAAAAGCAGTGGTCCTAGTACCAACCCCTGGGGAACCCCACTGCATACCTTCCTCCAGTTTGAGAAACAACTGTTCACCACTACTCTCTGTTTCCTGTCACTCAGCCAACTTTGTATGGACTGTTCCTTTTATTCCATGGGCTTTATCTTTCTTGACAAGCCTGATAACATGGCAATTTATCAAACGCCTTTTGGAAATCCATGTACATGACATCACCTGCATTACCCTCATCAACCCTCTCTTACCTCATCAAAAATCTCAATCAAGTGAGTTAAACATGGTTTGCCTTTAACAAATCTGTGCTGGCTTTCCTTAATTAATCCACATTTGTCCAAGTGACTGTTAATTTTGTTCCAGATTATTATTTCCAAAAGCTTTCCCACCATTGAGGTTAAACTGACTGGCCTGTAGGTGCTGGCTTATTCTTACACCCTTTTTTGAACAAGGGTGTAATATTTTTAATTCTTCAGTCCTCTGGCACTACCCCTGTATTTCAAGAGGATTGGAGGATTATTGCCAGTGCTTCTGCAGTTTCCACCCCTACTTCCCTCAGCATCCTTGGATGCATCTTATCCAATTCTGATGACTTATTAATTTTCAATATAGCCAGCCTTTCTAATACCTCCTCTTGATCAACTTTTAGCCCATCCAGTGTCTCAACTACCTCCTCTTTCATTATGACTTTGACAACATCTTTTTCTTCAGTAAGGACAGATGCAAGATACACAGCAGCCAATTTGTACACAGTAAGCTCCCACAAACATTAATGTGATAATGAAGAGGTAATCTGTATTAGTAATGTTGATTGAGGGATAAATATTGGCCAGGATAACTCCCCTGGCTCTTTTTTTGAAATAGTGCTATTTGCATCCACCTGAGAGGACAGACAGGTTTAATGTCATCTGAAAGACAACACCTCCAACACTGCAGCATTCCCTCAGTACTGCATTGGAGTATCAGTCTGGAGCAGGACTTGAACTCACAACCTTCTCAGAGGCAAGACTGCTGTCAACTGAGCCACAGCTGATGCTAACATAGTCTTGGTGGCGAGGCCACTACAATTTCATGTTGGAATAGCCTGCTGACAATCACTATCTTGGCTCTCACACTTCGCTGAGGTAGCAAGGGATGGCAGAGTCTGTATCTGTACCTGCAATTAGGTATGCATCAGCATCTTCAGAAGAGGAATGGAAAAGTTCAGAGAGATAAAGACCCTTCATTATAGCTTCTTCCCATAGTTGTTAACGATGTCTCAACAGTGGAATATTAGGAGAAGGAAACTTTAGGAACCAAGCTAGCTTAAACAATACCATTTGAGGTGACAGTGTGTCTTTAGATATTTGCTGTACTAATTCCCAGACCTCTTAAAAATACAAAGAAAATATTCCACTTTGGATTGATTCCCAGCTAGGAAAACTAGAGCCAGAAAGTAAAAACACCAAGTGTTAGCCTTGTTCCAGAATGTCTATCTGCAGATTACAGGACATCACCACAAATAACGATCGTAATAAATGTGTGACTGCTCAGTTTGGAGCCTTATTAGCCTTCTGACCTGGACAGTCTGGAGAGGCCTTCAAGTGCTTCTAGAAATCTGTTGCAGTGCTCTTGCGCTTAGAAAAAGCTCTTTCTAAATACGTTGCAGTACTTTGATAATGTCCCTTATGTAACAATACACACTGGAACACAGAGACATAAATAATGTGTGCTATTCGTGCGAAACAGGGCTAGCATTTATTAAGCTTCAAAAGAGCAATTGCCAGCAATTAAATGCAACAATTTCCCTCTGGCATCTATCTTTTTTGGAATGAAACTCGTCTTTCTCTGCTGGGGTGAGCTCTATGCACATTGTTTTATGCTTCTTCCCTTCTCAAGGCCCCACATTGCCCTTTAGTTAACGTGTAAAAAAAAAGAGAGCAAAAGAAATCAGAAACAAGGAAAAGTAATAGGCAAGTATTTCCTGAAGTGAATCATAGGTGCAGAAATTGTATGCATGCTGCAATAATTTCTATAGGATACAGGCATCAAATATCACCCATTAATCTTTCTGACAGCGCTGTGCATTGATATACTAATCAGAATTTTAGGAAACTTTACCTCCTCAATTTATTGAGTGAACTTTGTTCAGCAGTTTGTAGTTAACAAAGCATTATTAAAATTTTCAATTGGTTGCAAAGTAAAGCCTATGTGTTATGTTTGTCTATCCAACAGTAATTTTAACTCTCAATTTGACAAGCTTTCAGCCTTTTTATGTGCAAAGAATGAATGGCTGGAACACATTTATTTTAATTAATCGCTTTGAGGATTTCTTTTTTAAAAACTTTTCCCTATGCAGGACCCCCTGATGTTGAGCAACCTTGCGAAAACAGTGTCAGAACTTGGAGCCCAGATGCTGGTGTTGATGAGAAAACGGTTCCTCCGGTATGCCCGGAGCCTCAAGGCTGCTACTTGGAATTGGAATTCCGCCACGCTTTAATTCCTGATTCTCTGACTGTTTGGGTCACCTTCACTGAATGGACTGCTCATGGAGCCATCCACAATATCAAACTACTGACTGTGAGTGGGAAAGAAATTTCACTTGGACCACAAAATGTCTTCTGCGATGTCCCCATTACAGTCAAACTCACGGTGACGGAGGAGATTTACGGCATCCAAATCTTCACACTCGACGAGCATTTGGAAATTGATGCTGCCATGCTGACCTCAGGACCACAAAACACTTTCTGCAAAGAATGCACACCAATCCGATACAAAATCACACGGGATCCGCCTTTTAAAGAGGGACCAGTCTTCTTAGTGAAAGATCTGAGCAGAAGATTTGAAGACATGTAAGTACGCTTCGTGTGTAAGAGTACAAAATACATTGAACAATTGATCGGTTCCAATTTCTTATTTGTTTTGAAGGAACTATTGATGCTTTGGGTTTTTTAGGTTATGTGTTGTCTGCCAGCTGCACACAAATGACCAGGTTTTTCTTAACGTGAAAGAGGGACCACGGAGGGAGAAAGCAATGCAGTAAAAATTTATGGATAGATAGAACTTTATCTATCTTCCCAAAAAGTTATATAACACATTACTTATATTTTATAATCCCAAAAGTACAATATTTTTCTGTATTCTAGTTCATGTTAGAATTTTAGATGCCAGTACTAGTGACATAGTTTTTCCATATTATATGAACTGACAGACCTCCAGGTTGTAGATCATCTTATAGTGGAATTTAAAAATTAGGAACACATTTTTTCAAAATGTTAGTGCAGTAAATGGAACTTAATCCAATAAAAAACATTTAAGTAAAATGTCACTGGTCAATATCATTAAACTGCTGAAATTCCAAAGGATCCGACAGATAAAACAGCTCAGTTTTTTAAAAAACTGTTCATGTTTTCATAACGTAATGCAGATGAATTCTTATATAAGTACACTGGGTCATCAACGCAAGTGTGTTGCAAGCTGCTTTACCAGAGGAATGATAATATGATCAGTGACAAAATTACTGCAACTCCTAATGTATTCTTTTCATCCTCACTTTAAAAAAAAAATCACTGGTAGCTGTGCTGCAAATATATAGCATCTGCTGCTATGTGAATTCAATGTAACAGTAAACATAGCAGCGTAGTGGCAGAATGCTTGGTTTCAGGCTCCTCCAGCAACTGAACTTGGTCCAAAACACCACCAATGGGCCTTTGAAAAGGTGCTTTATTCAATCAGATCCAACTCCATATTTTCAGGCAAATTAGTATGAGAAAAATTTACCAAATATAGTAAATAAGAGCTCATTTGATGACTATTGCATCGTCAAGATCTACCACCGAGAACACAAGTCAAAAGTTGTACCTCAAACTTTCTTCCTCTTGTGCTAGATAAGCATATGAGGGAGAAAGAAATAGAAGGATACGTTAATGTGGTGAGAAGAAAAGGGCTCGGTGAACAATGGCATGAACCTGTCGGGCCGAATGGCCTGTTTCTGTATTGTAAATACTTTGTAAACCAGGATAATAATACCCTGGGGAATTTTAAAGTCAGGATGGAACAAATTCAAAACTAAAGGTCTCCAAAACAGACAGGACCAACTAAATTACCTTGCAAGCTCATCAAGCCTGAAGAGATAGGCCCTAACTATTCCAGTAAGGAGGATTCAACATGAGATCAGGTGGATCCGAGGAACCAGAAGAGGCAGTAAAGGAATGGTAGGGGTGGCCAAGGCCCACCAGGAATGGGGAAAAATGGACATGGAAAGTTAAAATGGAATAGGCTGAACATCTAGCTGTACAACCCATAAGCGCATCTTTTGGCAGGAGATGAGAGACCAACATTTGTGGAACAGGAGAGAAAGCTGGAGAAAAGGAGCGAGGGACTCTATTGTTTGGAGTGACTGAGAGGTATTATTGATTGGAGAAGCAGAGTTAACGTTTCGGGTCAGTCACTGACCCGAAACGTTAACTCTGCTTCTCTTTCCACAGATGCTGCCAGACCTGCTGAGTGAATCCAGCATTTCTTGTTTTTGTTTCAGATTTCCAGCATCCGCAGTATTTTGCTTTTATTTTAAGGTATTATTGATTGCTGTGCTTCATCGGCTTATCCTCTGAAGGAGGGTAAATTAGTGTAGTGAATCACTACCTTCTATGCAATGCTTCCTTCATTTTACATGTATTCAATTTTCATTCATCCATGTTTTGCTCAGCACAGAACCAGACTTCCTAAGCTGTTGAGTGATCCCTCTCTTGGCAAGTTGGCAGTGGCCAGTGCCGATGGATTGGATGGTATTTCCCATTTACATGAAGGGACTTTATAAAGTGACTGAGACATGTTAAACATGTACATGAGTCCCAGTGGGCTAAATGTAGAACACACAAGATCAAATGCTGACAGGCAGGAAAAAGAAAGATCCATGTAGATTCCTTTCAGTTTATTTTTGTAGCCAGCGATCAGGTCCGTTCAGCCAAGAATGTAAAATATATGGTACTCTGTAGAATAATGACAGTGCTGGTGAAGGCAACAGTCAGAATAAAGTAACTTCAACACAAACTGAAGCATCACATTTAAAACTTTGACACATATTTGCACGCACTCTATTTGGCCAAAGGCAACAGGAGGACAACTTATTTCAAATTTGCTTCGAATAGAAGAAAATGTTTAGCTTGAGTCTTTTTAAATATTCCCATTCTACCCAACTTTAAAACAAAATGTAAAAATAAAATCCAACAGCAAGAGACAAGAAAAAGCACCCACAAAATTTGAATAGGAACAGAAAATGCTGATCATCCACAATGAGTCAGTCAACAGCTTAAGGAAGAAGACAAGTTAACATTTCAAATGCGTCTTAGTTCTGATGCTAAGCTCACACCCAAAACATTAACTGTCAGATTGGTTTAGGAAGGTCAGTCAGTGGCAGCTGGACCTTGTCTCACCAGATCTTACGTCTACGTTTTCTCTCTCGGTCAATATCTTATTAATATTACATGGTTCTACCTTTTTCAGGATTCTTAGAGAGTGTAATCACTAGATGTATATTTTAATTACAGTTTGGGTTTGAGTGCTGAAAGTATGCTGAGCAACACCAGTAACGAATACACCAAAATAAACAGATTAATGCCTCAGTTAAAGTAGCAGATAAAGGAAGCAACTCATATTACACTGCACAATTTCAACCCACTTTTAGCCTGTTAACATTGGCGAAAATTACATCTTCCTATTAAATTAATAAACATTTTATTCTCAGAACCTGCTTCACGATGTATTATTGTTGTTCTGCTTTATTATTCAGTTATATTCAGTTTAAATGTTTCCACACATCTTGGATTAGTGCAGAAAAAGAAAGAAGAAAGAATTGTATTTATATCGCACTTTTCACAACCACTGGACGTCTCAAAGCACTTTAAAGCCAATGACGTCACTGTTGTAATGTAAGAAAGGGAGCAGCCAATTTGCACACAGCGAGTTCCCACAAACAGCAATGTGATAATGACCAGATAATCTTGGCCAGGGGATAACTCCCCTGCTCTTCTTCGAAATAGTGCCATGGGATTTTTTACACCCACCTGAGGGGGTAGGCAGGGCTTCAGTTTAACGTCTCATCCAAAAGCCGGCAACTGTGGCAATGCAGCACTCCCACAGATCTGCACTGCAGTGTCAGCCTTGATTTTTGTGCTCAAGTTCTGGAGTGGGACCAAATCCGGAACCTTCCAAGGGAAGAAATACGTTTACAATATGAAAAATGCTGTAGTTTCCACTTAGCTTCTAGTGAAGTTATGGCAGTGTAGTGGGAGCTGCTCCGAGGAAATTCCTGGCCAGAGATATAGATGGTTATAAATAGATAGATAGAGTGTAAATAAATATATATATATATATATATATATATATATATATATATTAGATGGTTAGAATGACTACAGATAGATGGTGAAATGGATATTGATGGTTCAAAACAAACCTGCATTATGTAAACAGCAATTCCTTTTTCTAGAAAATAACAGGTGACTGTAAGGGCTGAAGTGGTGGTGGCGGGAGGGGGTGGAGGGCCCGTCGCCTCCCCGTCACCAAGTGGTCTTCCCGGGGGCGACAATGGCCTTCCCGCCCAGAGGCCAATTGAGGCTCTTAATTGGCTTATTAACAGCCTCTTGCCACCACTGCTGGGATCTTAACAGTGGCGGGAATGCCTTGCAACATGAGGCGCCCTCCCTGTGGGCATGGGGGGGGGGCCCTCCTTCGTGGGCAATTTGTGGTCCATGGAGGACCCCCCCACCAGGAACAACTTTACCCACTCAGGAACGCCCCCCTCCCATTGGACTGCACCACCACCCCTCAAATCCAGTCACCGGGGCATTCTGGACTTGCCCCAGCCACCCCACCTCACCTACCTCTTGTCCAGGGTTCCACCACTGGGCCTGGGCCATAGGAACATAGAAAGATAGGAACAGGAGTAGCAGTGCAGATCTGTGTGGCCTCTTGAGCCTGTTCCGCCATTCGATGAGATCATGCTGATCCGCGGCCTAACTCCATATACCTGCCTTTGGCCCATATCCCTTAATATCTTTGATTAACAAAAATCTATCTAACTCAGATTTAAAATTAACAACTGTTCCAACTTCAACTGTTGTTTGTGGGAGAGAGTTCCAAACCTCTACCACCCTTTGCGTGAAGAAGTGCGTGGAACGCCCTGCCTGCAACAGTAGTAGACTCGCCAACTTTAAGGGCATTTAAGTGGTCATTGGATAGACATATGGATGAAAATGGAATAGTGTCGGTCAGATGGTCGGCGCAACATCGAGGGCCGAAGGGCCTGTACTGCGCTGTAATGTTCTAATTCTAATTCTAATTCTAATCTCTCCTGAACGGTCTGGTCCTAATTTTTAGACTATGCCCCCTAGTTTTAGAATCTCCAACCAGTGGAAATAGTTTATCTTTATCAAGCCTGTCTTTTCCTGTTAACATCTTGAAGACTTTGATCAGATCACCCCTTAACCTTCTAAATTCTAGCGAAAACAGGCCTAATCTGTGTAATCTCTCCTCGTAACTTAACCCCTGTAGTCCAGGTATCATTCTTGTAAACCTACATTGCACTCCCTCCAAGGCCAATATATCCTTCCTAAGGTGTGGTGCCCAGAACTGCTCACAGTACTCCAAATGGGGTCTAACCAGGGTTTTGTACAGCTGCAGCATAACCTCTGTGTCTTTATACTCCAATCCTCTAGATATAAAGGCTAGCATTCCATTAGCCTTTTTGATTATTTTCTGCACTTGCTCATGGCATTTTAAAGATCTATGCACCTAAACCCCCAAGTCTCTTTGGACATCCACTGTACTTAACCTCTTCCCATTTAGAAAGTACCCTGCTCTATCCTTTTAAGGTCCAAAATGGATAACGTCCCACATGCTCACATTGAACTCCATCTGCCACATTTTGCTCACTCACCTAGTACTGCAGTACTGGCAGTGGCCACCGCTCCTGGTGGCGCTGCCGATACTGCTGAACTGCCAGCCCTCTGATTGGCTGGCAGCTCATGGAGGCGGGATTCCCATCTTTAAGGGACAGTGATTTGGGCTTGTGATTCTTTGATTTAAAAAGACTGGAGGATTGCTCTGGGGGGTGGGAGGCACGGGAGGGGGGGCTCGTGGGGGGCAGGGGGATGCGAAAAGGCAGAAGCTGGGTTCCCCCAACTTTTTTGGCCCAGCGCCGGGAGTCCTGCCTCCCACACAAAATCCAGCCCTAAGTGTGTGAAGAGGTAGGAAGGTGCTTTAGGGATTTGGGCAATATCGTAAACCATGAGGGAGAAAACTGAATATTTGATAAACAACATGTTTATTGTGTTTCACCCTGAAAAACTCACGAGGCCATGTCTTGGATTGCTGAATTTGCACGTTCACAACTTAACATAGAAGGTTGCATTTTTCATTATCTATTATCCTTATCACCACGATAGTGAACAGTGAATTTTGCTACACACTTTTAAATCTAGGACAAATTTTACATGGAGAAAAATGGTGAATGAGAGCTATTCCCTACAAATTACATCATAAAGGTGTTTATTTGAAGTAATCAAACCGCAATTGACGATTGCTAAAACAATCAATCATGTCCATTACTTATTACAAAATTTGAAACACTTCTTTTATTTACCTGTACTAATTTCCTACCCTTCAAGCCCAAAGATCCTTGATGCAGTATGGGTGCACAAGTGTGCATTATTCATGTGTGTGCTTTGACAGTGGGTGTTGGCATGCCATTTGATCACAGAGGGTACCAGAGGCAAGCATGATCCTAACCCCACCCGACAGTCACATGTGCACCACTTCCAATGGATGATGTTGAACAGCTCTTTGGGATTGGTTCCTCCTCCCTACCTCAAGGGGGAGTAATTGGCTCCTTCAATGGGCAGTGAACTGGCAGAGCGGATTGTCCATCCATGATGGAACCCACACAATTTTCCATTCCTTTGGGAGATGAAAATCAGGCATGCCAGTTAATCGCCCCAAGCATTGACAGAGTCAATGACTCCCAAGCTCGTTGACTGCCAATTGTGTTAACTTGTGTCACTGCTTTGGTTGAAACCAGCTGATGCAACACAGGAATAAAGCCCAGGATCTTCTTGCCCTGACTGGCTCAGCCAATCATTAGATAAACTGGCTGAAGTGTCAGAGGAACTCTCACACTTTTATTCCTAATCATAAAAAATGATCTGTTGTTGTTGTAAGCCACTGTCTGTGGCTCTTCCCAGCAGTAGCTATAGCTGCTGACATCAATAGCAAGGTTGCTCCATTCCACTGATGGATGTTGGCCCCGAGTGACTCAACATAAGATTCACTCTGTGACAAAGTCATTGAAAGATTCTTTGGATTTAATCTTAAACTGATCTTTAGGAAGTAACAGTAAATGTATACAGCGGAGCTAGTCAGAGGAAGGTCTAATTGGTGCTTTGAGATTTCTTGGCTGTTTGAGCATACTTGTTTCATCATACAAGATTAAAATCAGGGATTTTCTTTCTTTCCTGAAAGGTTTTCTAAGGTATATGACAGCAATTTATGTAATACACAAACTTACAACATAAATTACAGTAGAACAGGAAACAATGTGGAGTCCAATGCATACTGTAGGTCAGGCTATTGGCATTCTTCCAAAAAGCAATTTTTGTGTGCAACTATCAGCAGGTTTCAGAACATAAATGGTTGAGCAAAAATGATTTCAAGCCAAAGATACCAAATGCTTAATTTCTTGGCAAATGTTTTTAATGTTTTTAAAAAACATTTGGGGGCAATTTTAACCCTACCTGCCCAGCGGAAACCAGGTAGTTAAAATTTATCAGCTTACTTACCCACCTGAAAGCTGCCAGTAACTCACTGTTCTGAATCTTAACCCGCTCTACTAAACAGGCATCAAGGATACTTGTCCAAAGCCAGAAGGGTCTTTCTTTACACTGTCAGATCTCAATGACATCATCAGAACCTGACTGTAAATTTAACTGTGCAGTGTGAGCGGGAAGCTGCCAGGTAAAAATGTTCCTGCATCAGAAGAGGTCCAAACAGGTGTATGGTTTTTACTCTCCATTTGGGGTCAGGAGAATGAGTGCTCCTTCAGGCCCCAAAAGGAAATCTTAGGCCCCTGCTGCCTTGGAATATTTCCTGAGCGAGACCCTGTGAGATGGCTCCCTAAGTCAAACTTGCCTCCAAGCTGTGCAATTATCTGCTGCTTCTTAGTGGGAGGTCAGCCAGAAGCCTGTTGAATATTTCAAACTTTTTTTTGTCATCTTACAATAGTGGCATCTCTAATTTCTACATGGTGTTCCAATTTTATTAATTAGTTATTTTCAATAGGAACGGAACAACCTCAAATACTTGCAGTATATCAGTCAGAAAACAGATGAAAATATGTAAAACTGGGAAAATAATGCCATGTTTGTAAGTTTTCAAGAAGCAACAGGAGCAAAAACACTAGTGAGTCTGCTTAATGATCACAAGTCAACATAAGATAGCATAGAAGAAAACAGGCTATCTGACCCGTGAAAGTCCAACCCTTCCTCAGTCTGTCCACTGTGGGCACTGTCCAACCTGCTAACATCTTTGGAAAAGTTCCTTCAAAGCTTCTTTCCAGAAGAAAAAAACAATTTTATTGAGGATGTCTAAAACAATGAAGATCAATTTTGTAGGATGGGAAAGGTAAACTCCAGTCAATAGCAATTAGGTTTGACAAAAAATTGGAAGGTCAGTGCTGTTTGTACCCTTCCCAGTGACATTGGGAACCTGAAGGAAATGACCATGTCAAGCCACGTGTGAGGATCATCCACAAAGCAGGATTACTTCAGATATCTGTAGTCATTCCTTAGAGCCTGCATTGCAACTCTTCATGGGTCCTCTGCCCCACAAGAGCTTATAAAGTTAGATCCAATACACACAGATATAGGACAAGTTATCAGAGGCAGATTCAGGAATTGCTGAACCAGAGTACAAGCCAGAACCCTCAGATCTCATCCTGATTACAGGGAGGACTTCAGACCTAGCTTTCTTCATTATGTCAAGCCATCCATTTTCATTTATGTCTTCATGACATAAGGAGACTTGCTCAAGGAACAGTTCCTTCTCCTCTCAGTTAACCTTTAACACATTTTATAATATTTATTTTTGTGCTGTAATCATAAGTGTTTTTCAGACTTAACTAATTCTAAATTAATTCTAAACCAATTTGGTTAATGAATCAAATTCAGTTTTGCTATCCCACTCGGTACTTTTTGGCTCACCTGCCCTCCATGTGTGGTATGCCCATCAACTTAAGTTGAAGACCAAGTTAGACCATTTTCTTTGATGCCACAATGCTATGCCTTTTCAGGTCAACATTCAAAAGCTAAGTTATACCTACAGCCAATGAATAAAACTGGCCAGAGGATACAGAAGAGATGGACAATCAGCTGGAGGAGAAAGCATCTGAGAAATAAAGTATATGAACTGTATCCAATTATGTGCAAGCTTTTATGGCACTTTCGTTTCCTTTGCATTTTTACTTTAAACCCACTACTTGCAGCCAAACATACTTTATGTTATTTTGATGTTTGATACTCCTGGTGTAGACTATATCTGTATCATGAAAGGTCCACAGAACTATTTCAGAATGATGGAAAGCTTGCCAAAATTTAAGATCAGACTGTATTTCATACATAAAAACAAAACATGTCATAATCAAACTGATAGATAGACTACACATATTATGTTGAGGGGGCAGCCTCCTTTATCAGCTACGTGAATAAAGACATATTTAATTGAGGAATATGTTTAATATAACTTTTTCAAAAAAAGCAGAGGTTAATATGAATCACATTGTGGAGTAGGTTGATTGTACATCGAAGAAGGCTGAGTAGGAGTCTGACTGTTATCCAAATTAAGGTTGTAGATATAGGCAACAGGAAGTCTTCAATACTATATATAAGGAGGTTGCCAAGCAAAAATGAAAAGTAATGAAATCTGTACGACCTCAGTCCGGAAACGTAATGCAGGAGAAAGTGAATGAGTGGCTTCAAGTGGTGGTTGGAGAGAAAAGCAGTGGGATAGAGTTCAGTGAAAAATGGGATAGAAGATCTGACCTCTTTGGAAATAATGTGCTGTATCTAAATAGTTAGGAGGCGAGGGAACTGGACCAAATCATTTTCCAGTTGGAACTTTACTGAAACCGGGGAAAAAAATAGAAGTTGTGACATATTTTGGAAATTTTGCTACAATAGTGGGTCATTGCATGCAATGTACCAGTCTGAGTAACAGCTTATACGTTTCTAACAATTATCCACACTCTCTGCAAGTCCATGGATTTTTTTATTCATTCACTGGATGTGACTGTCACTGGCAAGCCCAGCATTTATTGCTCATACCTAATTGCCCTTGAGAAGGTGGCGGTGAGTCACCTTCTTGAACTGCAGCAGTCTATGTGGTAAAGGTACTCCCATTGTGCTGTTAGAGAGGGAGTTCCAGGATTTTGACCCAGTAACAATAAAGGAACGACAATATAGTTCCAAGTCAGGATGGTGTGTAACTTGGAGGGGAGGTTGTAAGTGGTGGTGTTCCCATGGGCCTGCTGCCCTTGACCTTCTTGGTGGTAGAGGTTGTGGGTTTGGGAGATGCCTTAGTGTGTTACTACAGTGTATCTTGTAGATGGTACATATTGCAGCCACTGTGCATCATGTTGGAGGAAGTGAATGTTTAAGGTGATGGACAATGTTCCCTCCATCTTTTATTTGCTATGTGTGGTCAAAGCTTGTTGCACTTTGCGGTCCCTGAAGATTGTCAAGTGGCCACACATGCATGAATCTTAAAGGGAATGTTGCTCGTGTGTGGCCTGTTTGTTCCCTGTGCGACACATTCCCGATGGCTGTGCCGCTTAAAGGGAAAATTGATGGTGGTTGGGGTAACTATAAGCGTGATGTTTTGTCCTGAATTGTGTTGGGATTCTTGAGTGTTGTTGGAGCTGCACTCAACCGTGCAGGTGAAGAATACTCCATCACACTCCTGACTTGTGCCTTGTAGCTGGTGAAAAGACTTCTGAGAGTCAGGAGGTGAGTCACTCGCCACAGGATTCCCAGCCTCTGACCTGCTCTTGTAGCCACAGTATTTATGTGGCTGTTCTAGTTAAGTTTCTGGTCAATGGTAACCCCCAAGATAGTGATGGTGGCAGATTTGATGCTGGTAATGCCATTGAATATCAATGGGAGTTGGTTAGACTTGCTCTTGTTGAAGATGGTCATTGCCTAACACTTGTGTGACACTAATGTTACTTGCCACTTAATAGCCCAAGCCTGAATGTTGTCCAGGTCTTGCAGCATGTAAGCACGACAGTTCCATTATCTGAGGAATTTTGAGTGGAAATGAACACTGTGCAATGATCAGTGAACATCCCCACTTCAACCTTACAATGGAGAGAAGGTCATTGATGAAGTAGCTGAAGATGGTTGGACCCATGACACTGCCTGAGGAACTCCTGCAGCAACATCCTGAGGCTGAGATGACTGGCCTCCAATAACCACAACCATCTTCCTTTGTGCTGCTTTGACTCCAGGAGGGAAGAATTTTCCGCTTGATCCCCATTGGCTTCAATCTTGCTCTGATTCTTTGATGTCACACTCAGTTAAATACTGCCATTATGACAAAGGCAGTCATTCTAACTTCACCTCTGGAATTCAGCTCCTTTCTTCATGTTTGGACCATGGCTGTAATGAGATCTGGAGCTGCGTGGTCCTGGCGGAATTCGATCAGCAGTTTATTGGTGAGTAAGTGCTGCATGATAGCACTATCGACGACACATTCCATCACTTTGCTGATGATTTAAAGTAGGCTAATGAGGCGGTAATTGGCCAGATTCAATTTTTCCTGCTTTTTGTGGACAGGACATTCTTTGTAGGTAAATGCCAGTGCTGTAGCCATACAGGAATAGCTTGGTTAAAGGTGCAGCTAGTTTTGGAGCACAAATCTTCAGCACTACAGCTGGGATATTGTCAGGGCCCATTGTCTTTGCCATTTTCAGTGTGCTTACATGTTTCTTGTATCAAATGGAGTGAATCAAAATGGCTGAAGACTGGCATCTGTGATGTTGGAGCTCTCAGGAGGAGGTTGAGAAGGATCATCTACTTGGCATTTTTAATTGAAGATGGTTGCAAATGCTTCAGCCTTGTCTTTTACACTGGGCTTCCCCATAATTGAGAATGGGGATGTTTGTGGATCCTTCTCCTCCTCCTGTTAGTTGTTTAATTGTTCACGACTGGATGTAGCAGCACTGCAGAGCTTTGATTTGATCCGTTGGTTGTGGGATCGCATATCTCTGTCTGCAGCATGCTGCTTCCACTATTTAGCATGCATGTAGTCCTGTGTTGTAGCTTTACCAGGTTGGCACCTCATTTTTAAGTATGCCTGGTGTTGCTCCTGGCATGCTCTTCTACACTCCTCATTGAACCAAGTTAGGTGCTCTGGTTTGATGGTAATGCTAGCATGAGGGATATACCAGACCATGAATTTACAAATTGTGGTGAGATACAATTCTGCTGCTGCTGATGGCCCACAGCATCTCGTAAATGCCTAGTTTTGAGCTGATAGATCTGTTCTGAATCTATCCTGTTTGGCATGGAGTGAAGATAGGACTTCATCTCCACAAGGACTGTGGGGTTGTCATTTCTATCAATATTGACATGGACAGATGCATCTGCAACAGGGAGATTAGTGGAGATGAGGTCAAGTAGGTTTTTCCCACGTGTTGGTTCTCTCACCACCTGCCGCAGCAGGCCCAGTCTGGCAGATATGTACTGAAGAGTCAGCCAACTCGGTCAGTAGTGGTACTACCAAGCCACTCTTGGTGATGGACATTCAAGTCCCCCACACAGAGTATATTCTATACCCTTGTCTTAACACTTCTTCCAGGTGGTGTTCAATATGAAGCAGTACTGATTCATCAGCTGAAGGAGGGAGTAGGTGGAAATTAACAAGAGGTTTCCTTGTCCATATTTTAACTGATGCCATGAGACTTCATGCAGTCAGTCAATGTTGAAGACTTCCAGGCCACCCCTTCCCAACTATATACCAGCATTCTGTCACCTCTGGTGAGTCTGTCCTGCTGGTGGGATAGGACATACCCAGGGATGGTGGCAGGGGAGCCAGAAGGTTTCTGACTGTCAGGTTTGTGCTTGACTAGTCTGTGAGACTGTCCGATGCCTTGGTCAATGCCAGTGGCCCATCTATTTTTATACTTATTTTACTGCTTTGCTAGATCATTTCAGAGGGCAGTTACGAGTAAACTACTTTGCTGTGGGTCTGGAGTACATTTAGTCTGAACCAGGTAAGGAAGACAGATTTCTTTCCCGAAAGGATGTTAGTGAAACACATGGGTTTTACAACAACTGGGTAGTTTCATGGTCACCATTGCTGATACCACTTTTTAATTCCAGATTTGCTTAATTAACCATATTTAAATTCCCCAGTGAGTGGTGAGATTTGAACTCATGTCTCTGGATAATTAGTCCAGTCTTGCCTTACCAATACAGTGACATACTATGCTACCGTACCTTCACATGGTATACTACATGAGATCAATAAAATGGTCAGCAGCATAAGAACCATGAGAGAAGGGGGAAAAAACAGAAACAAAACTTTGTAAAGTCACAGCTAGAACTTTGATGGAACTTGTTTTTCCAAAATCGGTCAGTTGAGGTCATTTCAGAATTAATGCCACCTTTTCCATCCCAGCTAGGAATGATAGGGATGAGACCTGAAACAGATTAGCATTCTCGCCTCCAAACAGACAGAGTGACTTGACGAGCCACATTTTATGGAGTCACGTTAAGAAGCTGTGGCGGTTTTTCTACTTGCCCATAAGCCTGCTGTGCCTCTTTGTAAATTTTCACCTATATAAACTGAAGGGTGAAACAAAGGTCAGAACTAATAAAAAACACATTCTTTGATGTGTCACCTTATTGCGAGGAAAAGGCACTGTGGATACAAAATACTTATGACCTCTGTCCTGAAGGAAGACGTTTGATTTTCCCCCTTCATAACTGCTATCAAATTTCCTGTAAAACTTCACAAACCTTTTTTAGTTACTGGATAAACAAAAATGTAGGAATTTTAATGATGGAGATTTGTCTCAATTATTATTTACCCCTTAGGAGAATTTCAGAAACTTTCTGGTCTCCTCCAGCTTTGTAGTATTTTTGCATTTGACCCAAGATAAGTTGCAGGTCGCTTGTGAATTTTAGGCAAGTTTTTGTTGTGTTTCGTGAAGAAAATGTCTCCTTTCTGCTTTATGTTAATCTAATAGATGCAGATTATGGAACGATCTGGCAAATCAAGGATGACCCGTATGAAAGTTCTGTTGTTGAGATCACAAAAGTTGAAAATTTTAACCACGCCAGACCAAGGTGCCAGAGCAAAAAGAACAGAGAAAAGAAGCTATAAACATAGATTTTTAAACAACATCTAACATAAGTTTCCTGACCTTTATTTCTAAAAGTCTGTTATCGGGATATCCTGAGAAGGTTGTGGTTGGCCTTCTCCTTAAATCACTGCAGGTGATGATCTCATGATGGCATTGGGTAGGGAAAAGTAGGATATTGATCAACGACAATCAAGAAATGGTAGTATATGACCAAATAAGGTGGTGTATGACTTGAAGCGGAACTTCAACTGTACCAATGATCTTGCTGTCCTTGTCCTTCTTTGTCGTAGAAGCCATGAGGCTGGGAGGTGCTGTTGAGGTAATTCTGGGAGGTGCTGCAGTGTATCATGCACCAAGTTCCCTTCAATTAACAACTCTGTACTTGCTGACCTATATTCACTCCCCATTCGGCAACGCCTTGATTTTAAAATTCTGATCTTTGTTTTCACACCTCTTCATGTGTCGATCTTCCGTATCTTTGTAACCTTCTCCAGCTCTATAACCCTCCAAGAACTCTGCATTCCTCCAGTTCTGGCCTCTTGCCTATCCACTCTACCACTGGTGGCCAATCCTTCAGCTGGCTAAGCTCTAAGATCTGGAATTCTCTTCCTAACCCTCCTCGCCTCTCTTTCCTCCTTTGAGAACTCCTTAAACAGCAACTACAACATCAACTACTTGTATTAGATCGTGCCTTTAACCTTTAACGTAGTAAAACATTCCAAGCTGTTGCACTGGGATGTCATAAAACAAAATTTGATACTAACCCACACAAGGAGATGTTAGTGCAAGCGACAAAGAGATAGCTTTTAAAGAGCATTTTAAGGAGGAAAGAGAGGCGGGGAGGTTTAGGGAGAGAATTCCAAGATTCCAAAGCTTAGGATCTTGGCAGCTGAATGCACAGCCCCCAAAGGTGGAGCAATTTAAATCAGGGATACTCAAGAGGTCAGAATTGGAGGTATTTCAGAGGGTTGTCGGACTGGAGAAAAAGACAGAGATGTGGAGGTCTGAGGCAGTGGAGGGATTTGAAAACAAGGATGAAAACTTTAACATTGAGGCATTGCTTAAACGGGAGCCAGTGTCGGTCAGTGAGCACAGTGGTAATAGGTGAATGGGACTTGGTGTGAGTTAGGACATTGGTAGCAGAGTTTTAGATGACCTCAAGTTTATGGATGATAGAATGTGGGAGCTGGGCAGGAGTGCATGGGAATAATCAAGATTAGAGGTAATAAAGCACGGATGAGAGTTTCCATAGCAGATGTCACGGAGGTGGAAATAGGCGGTCTTAGTGATGGCAAGACTATGTGATCAGAAGCTCATTGTAGGGCCAAATATGGCACCAAGGTTGCAAACAATCTTGCTCTGTGTCAGACAGATGCCAGGGAGAGAGATGAAGTCGGTGGCGAGGGAACAGAGTTTGTAGCAGGAACCAAACTCAATGGTTTTAGCCTTCTCAATCTTTAATGGAGGGAAATTTCTGCTCATCCAAAACTGGATGTTGAACATACAGTCTGAAAATTTAGAGGCAGTGGAGGCACGAGAGAGGTGGTGGTGAGGTAGAGCTGGGTGTAGTCAGTTAACACGTGGAAACTGATGCTGTGTTTTCAGAGGGCCAGCACGTAAATGAGAAATAAGAGGAGGCCAAGGATAGATCCTTGGGAAACAGTACAAGTACAGTGTGGATGCAGGAAGAGAAGTCATTGCAGGTGATTCTCTGACAAAGATTAGATAAATAAGAATGGAACCAGGCTAGTGCAGTCCCACCCAACTGGACGACAGCGGAATGGCGTTGGAGGAGGATGGTGTGGCCAACCATGTCAAAGCATGCAGAAAGGTTGAGCAGGACAAGGAGGGAAAGTTTACCTTTGTCACAGTCACATAGGATGTCATTTGTGACTTTGATGAGAGTCATTTTAGTACTTAGCATGGGCAGAAACCTGATTGGAGGGATTCAAACATGGAGTTCCGGGACAGATGGGAACAGATTTGGGAGACTACAACATGTTCAAGGACTTTGGAAAGAAAAGGGAGATTGGATATGAGCCAGTAGTTTGCAAGGATGGAGGGGCCAACGGTTTTTCTGAGGAGAGTCGTGATAATAGCAAATTTGAAGGAGAGGGGGACATGACCTGAAGAGGGAGAATCATTGATAATATCAGTTAACATGGGAGCCAGGAAGTGAAGTTGAGTCATCCGCAGTTTTGTTGGGAAGAGACTGGAGAGAGCAGGAGGTGGGTTTCATGGACAAGATGAGCTCAGAGAGGCCATGAGGAGAGATAGGAGAAATACAAAAAAATGAGGCAAGTTCAGGGCTAGGGCAGAGGGGGACGTTAGAGGAATTTTAACAGAATGTTTGGCCTGGTGGGCTAGGGAAAGGAGGGAAGTGGCAGAGGCAGCTGATCGAAATCTACCTCCTTGACGAAGCTATTGGTCACCTTTCCTAATATGTTCTTGTGTAGCCCAGTGCCAAACCTTGTTTGATAACATGGCTGTAAAGCTCCTTGGGATGTTTAATTATGTTGAAGGTCCTACATAATTGCAAGTTGTCTTTGTTGTAGATAGTACATATTTCAGCCAGAGTGCAGTGTGGTGGAGGAAGTGGACATTGAGTCCAGTTGTCGGCTGCCCTCAAGCAAACTGCTTTGTCCTAAATGGTACTGAGCCTCCAGCTTGTTAATCCAATACCGTAATGAGAACACTACTGAACTAGGGTGCACCTGAACATTCAGACTAGAAGAATCATAGCTTCAACAACAACAATTTTCATTTATAAGACACCTTTTACATCGAAAAACCCCCCTAAGCTGCTTCACGGAGGTATAATCAAAATAATAGACACTGCGACAAATCTTTTAGGAAGGGTGATCCAAAGCTTGCTAATGAAAGGATGAAAGTATCCTCTCTCTGTTCGGGGACTGGGTGGGATAAGGGTGGGGGGGCAGGCCTTTGATTGTCTGGGACTCGGAGTCAAATCCAGTCCAGCGGGGTGCAAGACTTCCTTCTCTGGGTCAGACACTGTTCTTTCACTCTCCGGCACATGCGGTAAATTGCAACTGCTGGCAGAGGGGATGGACACGGGTTTTGAGATGGGTTTTAAGGAGCATTTTAAAGGAGGACGGGGAGGTCAAGGTTTCAATTTGCAGTCTGCTCTGAAATAGTTGATAGAATTCAGGGAGCGGTAGGGTGTGACAATTGGCCTTCAGTGTGCTGGAGTTAGAGAGGGAAAAATTGTACCAGAACCCCACTGCTGAATGCGATCCAGTGATTGCACTCAGAAAGTGTATGTTTGTGGATGTCAGGATCTGACTCAGCTGTGATGCACTCAATGAGCATATAGGCATCTGACATTACTGTCTGGACTCCTGAATAAAGAATGACTATTGGGGTAAAATTCAGGCTGCTGCTCGCACCTGTGAACTGGATCTCAGCATGAATCATTGTCTTCAGTAGAGATGAGTGGGAGATCAAGAACCATTCAAACTTGGTTGTCATGATTTGTAATCTCATCTGATATCTCACTTATAATACATTTCATTAACCTCTTCCAAGTATTCATTTCTCATTCCAGTACATCATTACCTTATCAATAGGAAAATAAAAACATTCAATCAGTACCTTATGCTCAATTACAGTTCATAAGGAATTCTTACAATGGAAATAATGCACTTTGAAATAGATAACTATTGTAAAGCATTGTTTAATTGTAATATATAATATAGCTATTGACAAAGAGCTCATAACACTGAACTATACTCAATCATTGATGTACTGTCAAAGTGTAGTACAGCTTGTGATCGTGATTCTCCATGCTGTGATTTATGCTGATCCATCACAGGAAACGGTGCATCCAAGAGGGGAAATGAGAGGGAGGAGAAAAAGTTAGCAATGATAACAATTCATAGTTATGTAGCATCATTAAAGTAGAAAAAAAATCCCAAGATGCTTCACAGTGATATAATCTGTGGGTGTAAGAAATGAACACCAAATCAAAGGAGGAGGCTTTAGGAGGGGTGACTGGTCAGAGGTGGGTTTTAAGGAGGGTCTTAAAGCAGGAGAGAGAGGTGGAGAGGCAGAGGTGTTAATGGAGGCATGGCTGCTGATGGGGGGACTGATGGCAGGTCTGCTCAAGGGGCCAGGATAAGAGGAAAGGAGAGTTTGTGGGTGCGGGGTCGTGGGTGGGGGGGCCCAATAAGGGATGTAGAGCCGGGTGGGGGGGCCCAATAAGGGATGTAGAGCAGGAAAAGGTTACTGAGATACACAGATGATCTTGCACAATGAAGGGACTTAAAAACAACAATGAGAATTTAGAGGCAAACCACTCTGCATATTTCCTGGCACGCAGTATCAATAGAGGCTCACCCTCTGTAGGCCAAGGAATGGTACACAACATGGATCAAGATTGCCCAAATTAATTTTCCATTGGACTCTTGCACCCAGCAGAGAGAGAAGACAACCATCCAAATAGCTTGTGTCAGATTCTAACACAGCTTCCAAAAGTGAAGTAACACTATTCCAACATGCTCCACCACCAAGTCTCATGGCACTGTTTATTTTCATCCAGTAAATTCTTCCAATAATATTCTTCTTCCTCACTTTTTGTATGTATCGACTTTAGCTTTAAACTATCTGTTTATTAGAATTTTTTTCAACGGAGAAGAAGAAAATTGAAATGAGCCTGCTGTCAAAATAAACTGGTCAAGGAGTGCATAGTGCCCCTAATCCACACAGAATAGGTTGTACTACAGTGAAAGGCAAATTGCCAAGAGCTGGTAAAGGAAGGCAATGGAAACTTGCCAATATTAGCATCAGAATTCTAAATGCATTTGTACTTGCCTGTTATTTTACTACTTTGGTTAAAATAGTGGACAAATGTGTCAAGTTTTTACTTATTCATTTTGCACACTGTAAAAATCCGTCCACTGGCTCCTCCGTCTTCCAAGTTGAGGTCAGGTGCTCCTCAAGAAACCTGAAGCTCATAGTATTCTGAACCATTCCAAAAAATTCCAGCTACAATTTGGAGAAGTAATTCAGGACATTCCAGTAAATAATCAATAAGCGTTTCCATGGGTATCCCTTGGGAATAGGCACTATGAGAAGAGTGTGTGTGCGCTGGGATTTAGATTAAAGGGGCCCTCCATTAAAATAATGCACTCTGTTCTTGCAGGCTCTCAATCTATTTATGGCAGTAATCAATGGTCATTGGTGACAATACATGTGCCAATCTGGGATTGAAACAGATGCAGAACTAATTTGATTTGAAAACAGGTGCAGATTTAGCACCACTCTCTCCCTCCTTTTGAGGCTGCAGTTATATCATACATACTAATCTGAGATGAGTGCATAGCTGACTGCATATCAGTTGAATAGCTGGTATTACAGACCTAGAAATTGATTGGCACTGCACCCACTTTTTTAAGCCTATAAAAGGTGCCTAAGCATCCAACAAAGCAGATCCTAAGAGCGTGCACATTCTGCGCCAGAAGCGCACCACCAACCATATTGGTAAAGGCAACAAAAGGGGCATCCGTGGCCTTCGCCTGAAACAGAAGTTAAGCCATATACATATGCACACAAGAGGCTTAACAGCTATTTGAAACCCCGTTTGCTAAACTGATCTACCCTAACAGCAGCCACCACTAGGCCAGCAGGGATCAGGGAAATATAAACTACATGCAGCCTAACCAGTGGCCATTAAAGGGACCCCTGGAAGCCCCTTTATGTTTGTTAGAAAATATTGATTTGAATGTGGAGCTGGGAGAAGCAGGAATGCTGCATTGCAGTGCTGAAGACAGTTGCTGGCTCCTGTTTAGCCCTATCCCAATCACGTCCCCTGCTCTCTCCTTATTGCCCCCTGCTCCTGATCGTCACCCACCGTATTACCTTCTCCACTAAGATCTACCTGAAGGCTGCTGCCAGTGGCCTGGAATCCATTGCTGATTTTCTAGCGAGCTAACTTGAGATGCCTGCGGGTCATGAAGGCAAAAGCCCAAATTTGGGTGTTCCTCGAGCATATCACATTTGCCGTGACAGATAATTCCCTGCTGTTGCTGGTTTACTGGACATGACCATATCATTCTCGCCAATATGACCGCACTGACGTGAACATACATTTGCATAGAAAACTACCTGAAAAGTGGATTGCAAAGCAGGGTATAAGTATGGCATCTTTGAAGAAGCTCTTCACCAGTAATGGACATTGCTTACCTGGCTTCTGGTGTCATAATGCATCACAGTCTTCTGCTTTGCTACTCTGCACCTGAATTCAGACAGACTGACGTTATACTACAAGTGGTGCACTGCACAATTACTTTCTGGTGGAAGTGTTGCTCCATTGTCTACACTGTGCTTGGAAGTCCGAATACCATTCTGACTATTGAGTTTTCCTTGTGCTTTTATAGCAATACAAACTGCAAGCTACTTTTCAGTGATGCGCATGTGATTGTATGAAGACAGCCTTACACTTTCACCTACATCTTACCACCTCCACACTTAATTCTCTTGCTTCCTGTCTAAAAATAGTAAAAGACAAACTTAAATAAACTAGGCACAGTATATATTATAAAGAATAACAAGTGTCTGGCAGGGAGTTTTAGACACTAATTCAATCTTTGGGATCTACTGATGTTTATGAAATGGCCGAACTTCACTCTCACACAGTTTATGACGTAGTCAGAACTGCTTGATTGAATTAATGCAATGTAACTCACTGCCAGCCATCTGTTATCTTACATTTATTGCAACTAAACACATTTAAAAAATGATTTAAGCTTGCTGTCCTGCATTTCCCGATACATTTTCACTGTTACAGTGTGTCGTGTTCAATGACGCACTCTCTTTACCGTCTGTCAGATCAAAGAATAGCATGTTCTGCACTAATATGATTTCACAAGATCTTCAAAATACTATTTTGCTGTTTACAGAAACCAATATATCACTCCTGACATTGATGCAGGACACAGCATAAAAAACACAATGCCTGAAAATCATGCCCATGTGTAATATTGTATTCATAGATAGGACATCTCTCATTGAAGGAACTTGCTGTGAACTTCAATCAATGGCAGATTGTTAAACTGAACAGCTTTAAAGACACAGGCACACTGTCTCAGTAGCATGTAATCGGGAACTCTCTGCCTCCAGAAAGATGTTGACGCTTTGAGATTGATGGATTTTAGGCAGGGGTATGAAGAGGTCAGAATCAAGGCAGGTAGATGGAGTTAAGCTAGAGATCAGCCATGATCTAACTGAATGGCTGAACAGGTTCTCTTTTTCCTATGTTTCTAATGTAAAAATGGAATCAAAGAGGTAACTGAAGGAGTGTTATTCGGGCTGACCATTTACATTTTTAAAAGGCAGTAAGTAACTAGCTGGACTGTAGCTTACAAGTAATCTGGAATATTTCTGAAACTCAGAAGACAAACTACTCTGCTGGCTCATGGGTGAATGCATAATGCCACATGATCTGAGGCTTGGTCCATCAATCTGTGCTGATCTCAGCTGAGGCAGCAGTTTGAATGTTGCAACTAAGGTCAGTACCATTGAGTTAGAGAACAGACAAGATTGGGCAGGGTTCTCACTCCTGTCCCTTGTGGGTCTGAGAGACACATGAGTACACCTCTGGGCCCCATAATGAATCACTGAGCCTCCCCCGCCCCAGGATATCCTTTCCCCGCCCCTGTTTGTGATCACTAGAGAACTCCCCCTGACATCACCAAACCCCACCCACTCCCTCTCCTGACCACATGCCAGTGACCAATCTCTCAGGTCTCTAATGCTATCCAAGGGACCCTTGCTGGAAAGTGGACCTTTGTGGCTGTCAGTTCATGCTCTTATGTAATGCCTTCCATAGTCCAGTAGTCTGCAGACATACTATCTAGTGTCACACATGAAGAATACCCACTCAGACAAGCTACTGAAGAGCCGTGAATCTTCAGCTAGAGAAAGTCATCACTTTCAAGCCAGGAGGAAAAAAACTTGGGGGGAAAAGGTACAAACATGGAAGCCCAGTGTAGCTTTCCTGTTCAATGTCCAGAATAATTTTCTTTACTGTGTACTTTGACCAGAGAACCAGGCTGTGATTTGACTGGTGATGGAAAGCATACTTGTTTCTTAACACTATAAAAATCTTTCATGTCTGCAAAAATATTTACTGCTTTCTCCATTTTTATCCATTCCTTTCGATCATACGGTAGTTGTTTATTGTTCCACATACAGCCAGCTATTCAGTGAAAAGGGCAGGTGAGCAGGTCACAGGCTTGTCTGCAATTCTTGGCATCAGCTCCACTCCATTACTTAGCTGACTGGAAGCATCTTTCAGTAGCTGAAAGGGTGGATAAATAATCTGCAGAATTATATTTTACCAAAAGTAGTATTGGGGCCCAAAAGGGAGACTGCATTGTTGGGAATATCTGGTTGGCAAGCAGAAAATTCATCTTTTCAGAAACTCATATGATGCATTCGCAGCCAGTGGCCAGTTTTAATCAATCAAGGATCACAGCAGACGCAAGTCCTGTGATTTGTACATTAAGCTCCACAAAGTTTTTGTGCATCTGACACACTGGGACCATGTGCGTGGGCCAAGGTGGTTGGCAAACCCTACAGCTTCCCCCACATCTGCTCAACCTCCCACCCCATAAGTGTGAGGACTCTGAGATTTTAACTCCTGGGCCTCAGTTAAATTATTGTACTCGGGCTTCTGCCCAAACCCGGCAGGAATTGTTACCTTTCTGGCAAGCAAGAGAAGGATTTCAGGCAGCAGGAGTCCACCATTGAGGACCAGAGGAAATGGTCCCTGGCATGCGTTCCAGGGGGCAGGAGTCCTGAGTGAGCAGAGTCAGGAGAGGGGAAAGGAAGTTCTGGGAAGGAGAGGCCTAGTGTTTCCTTATGGAGTCCAGAAGCTGCAAGCCCATTGCTCCCTAGCCCACAAGGCAAGCTGAAATAAATTTAAAACAATTTTATTTTTGTTTGGTACCTGCTGATCTCACTTCTGTTTGCCTCCAACTTTCACTAATACTTTGACATTGGACGTGACAGCTGTGTGCAGCAGTTGAGATGGTGTTGTGGTCAAAATGATGCCATCATATCCTGAAACTTAAAGATTAATTGTCTGCCTTGGACTGCTGAAAGTATATCATGTTAAAAAGGCGATTGTGGGCATGTGTCAAGGATGCAGTGGGCACTGCCTGACCACCATTTAAACCGTAAGCCTGCCCATTCATGCTGGGCAGGCATGGTTAAAATTCGGCCCTTTGGACTCAAGTTTGCAGTAAATAATGAGATTGAATAGATAGTTTAAGCACAAAATATACAGTGCAATTATTAAGTATGGAAGAAATATGCATGATAAATCATTCACACCTCACAGCCACTATAAAATCTGTTTTATTGCAACTAACACCTGCAAGGAAGGTGCAACTCAGAATTAACCTGAGGCTGTGTCTGAAAGGTAGTTCACAGAGCTTTCGCATGAGTAATTTAAACTTGCAAAATTCTCATTAATATCATGGGCGGAAGCTATCAAGCTACAACCTAATTGGGGGTTCAGATGAAATCATTAGGTGGAAGAGCAAAGTGCCAGGAGTTTACGAATGTTCAGTGAAGATTGCATTACAACCATTAACTCCTTCCAAAGAAATTGAGGATGATTTTAAAATACCATTGTATTGACTTGCTCACAGCAGCTGTGTCATTGCTAACTGCCTGGGATTTTGACCAGTAGATGGGGATTGTATTGATTTTATACTTTTTTCTTCCACGCTTAGCCACATATAATGGTCAGTTTTAACCCACTAATCCCATGCTCAACAAGAATAGGGCTCATGGAGGGTTAAAATAGAGGCAGCATCCTGTTCAACGGCATGGCGCTGCACTCATGCCCACCTTGATTTATTTTACTACAGTGTTTAAGCTTGATGCAATTTTAAAATTGTGCAATGTAAGAATATCATTTCTTTGCATATAATTAAGTTATGAAAATTCAATGTCTTCCAAATTTGGCCACAGTCCTGGAATTGCACCGAATAGACAGCAGTAATTGTACAACAATCACAGAAGCAGATTTCCCATTCATAAGTCACAGAATCATACAGCATAGAAGGAGGCCATTCAATCCATCATGCCTGTGCTGGCTTGGACAGAGCTATCCAATTAGCCTCACTCCCCTGCTTTTCTCCATAGCCCAGCAAATTTATCCTTTTTAAGTGTATATCCAATTCCCTTTGCAAAGTAATTATTGAATTTGCTTTCAACACCCTTACAGGCTGCGAATTCTAGACAATAACAACTCACTGTGTTTTTTTAAAAAAATGCATTATTTCAGTATGTGTGTGGCAGGGAGGAGAAGAATTTTCAGGTCAATCTGAATTCCAGGAACCATCCGACTTCAGGAAACATTGCTACAACACCATATTTAGCTGCTGCAGCAAGTTTGCACTGCAGCAGACTCCGTCAAGTTCAAACTTTTATTATGAGCTTCATTCTGAAAAGCAAGATACTGACAGGACAAAATCATAATTTCACCATATGTGTTACCATGCACTCCATCCATTTACCATCTTGAATCAGGAATGAGCTTGGTACTAAAAAATCAAGAAAAACGGTATCTACAAATGCTGCTGAAAGACTGCAATTGCTTTGAAAATACAACTCAGACAAGAGGAGTTTTTATTTAAACTTCAGTGCAAAAAGTTGGACATCGTACAATCCTGAGTACCAAATTTAGACTAAGAATAGATTACGACTCTAAGTTTCGAAACTTGCATGTCCATTCTGGCTTGAAACAAATATTAATTGTAAAATGATTGTATGTCATGGTAAATGGGTCGATTTGTCGACCACTGCTCTCCAATAATAAACCTATTAAAGCAAAGGGCAGCAGACAAATATTTGGTTTAGCTCGAAACTGTGCCCAGATTCTAGAGGCCAACTGCTGTCTGAAGTTATACTTTGGGAAATTAATTTCAGTTCACGACTTATTTCTTCCATTCAACAAGTGGCCACAATTTCAAAAGATGTGGGTGCCATGTTTTCTGTCATTGGTCACAAATTAGTTGGAAAAAGGTACAGTTTGGTGCCCATAAAGTGCCTGTATATAGAATTCAAGTTTTGATCTTACAAGCATTGTGTTTACAGATTCAAATGAGTATCAGTAGAGAGACAGCATAACGTATTTGTGTTTCTTGCACTCTCACCAACCCTATCTGCCCCCCTATTTTTTCTCTGGAAGGGGATAGTTCATATACGGACTCCTTCAAGACTAAATAGTGTAATCAAAAGGGAAAATGTGTGTGTATATATATGCATAGCAAAAAGGGACAAGTAAATTCTCCTGATTATGTTTGACGATTCCTAACTATTCTGCCAATAGTACTGAAGACACATGCTCCAGAACTTGCCGTGCCCCTAGCCAAGGGTTCCAGTACAGCTACAAAACTGGCATCTACCCGACAATGTTGAAAATTGCCCAGGTATGCCCTGTACACAAAAAGCAGGACAAGTCCAACCCGGCCAATTGCCGCCCAATCAGTTTACTTTCAATCATCAGGGAAGGGATAGAAGGTGTCATCAACAATGCCATCAAGCAGCACTTGCTTAGCAATAACCTGCTCAGTGATGCTCAGTTTGGGTTCCGCCAGGGCCACTCAGCTTCTGACCTCATTACAGCCTTGGTTCAAACATGGATAAAAGAGCTGAACTCCAGAGGTGAGGTGAGAGTGACTGCCCTTGACATTAAGGCAGCATTTGACTGAGTATGGCATCAAGGAGCTCTAGCAAAACTGGAGTCAATGGGAATCAGGGGAAAAACTCTCCGCTGGTTGGAGTCATACCTAGCATAAAGGAAGATGGTTGTGGTTGTTGGAAGTCCATCATCTGAGCTCCAGGACATCACTGCAGGAGTTCCTCATGGTAGTGTCCTAGGCCCAACCATCTTCAGCTGCTTCATCAATGACCTTCCTTCAATCATTAGATCAGAAGTGGGGATGTTTGCTGATGATTGCACAATGTTCAGCACCATTCGCAACTCCTCATATACTGAAGCAGTCTGTGTAGAAATGCAACAAGACCTGGACAATATCCAGGCTTGGGCTGATAAGTGGCAAGTAACATTCGCGCCACACAAGTGCCAGGCAATGACCATCTCCAACAAGAGAGAATCTAACCATCTCCCTTTGACATTCAATGGCATTACCATCACTGAATCCCCCACTATCAACATCCTAGGGGCTACCATTGACCAGAAACTGAATGGGTGTAGCCATATAAATACCGTGGCTAAATGAACAGGTCAGAGGCTAGGAATCCTGTGGCGAGTAACTCATCTCCTGACTCCCCAAAACCTGTCCACCATCTACAAGGCACAAGTCAGGAGTATGATGGAATACTCTCCAATTGCCTGGCTGGATGCAGCTCCAACAACACTCAAGAAGCTCGACACCATCCAGATCAAAGCAGCCCGCTTGATTGGCACCACATCCACAAATATTCACTCCCTCCACCATCGACGCACAGTGGCAGCAGTGTGTACCATCTACAAGATGCACTGCAGCAACACACCAAGGCTCCTTAGACAGCACCTTCCAAACCCGTGACCTCTGCCAACTAGAAGGACAAGGGCAGCAAATGCATGGGAACACCACCACCTGCAAGTTCCCCTCAAAGTCACACACCATCCTTACTTGGAACTATATCGCCATTCCTTCACTGTCGCTGGGTCAAAATCCTGGAACTCCCTTCCTAACAGCACTGTGGGTGTACCTACCTCACATTGACTGCAGTGGTTCAAGAAGGCAGCTCACCACTATCTTCTCAAGGGCAATTAGGGACGTCCACATCCCATGACTGAATGAAAATGCACCACTCATTATAACTGTGTATCCAGTACACTACAACCAGTTTACAGACTAACAATGGAGAGTGTACCTGTGCAAAGTGTGCATGCACATTTCTGTGGCCCATGGACCGAGGTGCTTCTGTAGAATAAAAAGAAACTGAATGTGGGGGTCACAAAGGGCAGTATTGCCCGAAGGCCTATGTCTCTTCGAGAAATAGACCTGCTTAGAACTCGCACCAAAGTAATCAACCTAACATGGGTGTTTAGGAGACCGGACCAGGACAATATTGTGGCTGTTCTCCAAATACATCAGGAAGGTTTCATTGAAAGGCAGGGAAGCCAGCAATAGCACTGAAAAAAGACAATGTATGTTTATCGTGCTTTTTTCTTGTATCCTCAGGGATGTAAAACCTGGCATTTTGTACACATATCAGGTGGCAGTTATCATGAGCTCTGATGAAAGTGAACCTTCCCCAGTACTGAAACATGTACATGGAGCTGCTTACTGTGGAGACGGATTGATTCAAAGGTAAGTTTACTTAAAGTAAGCCAAATTCTGGGTTGTCTCATTTTAAATGTTTCAACTGCTTAATCAATGGCAGTTCGGTTTTATTTTCCAAATGTAAAAATTTAAATGGGCTCCCTTGATGGACTGGTTGGATCAATGAGGTAGTGAGCCAGAACGTCCCAGATTTAATACTTGGACTATGCAGAGAAATCACAGGCAGGACAATGATAGAGATAATACAATTGGCATTTGCCCATTTCATACCCAGCCTCCTAAGTTCACTTAGACTTGTGGACTGTAAGCTCCAACTAGTCTTTATGGGTCTCGAGCTACCTCAGCATCAATCCATAAAGGGACCGCTGCTGAAAAAACAAGACCCCAAAACATTGCTCAACTTTGTTTTTTGTAAAGTTTCGAAGTTGAAGTTCTGGCTTCACAGAACAACTGCGGGCTACTGCCAGCCCACCTTCTCACACCCACCCCTCCCTCCGCAATTGCTTTTCCCATCCAAGATTTACCTGCTGGCTTGGTGCCAGCCAAAGTTTATTGGGCCTCAACAGGTGTGCTGCCTTCGGGTACCTGGTTTGCACCCGCAGCTCACTGAAATATGACAGCAATGCCCGAGCATGAATTCAGTTCAGTCCTTGGGCCTCTCTGCTCTGGTGCGCCATTGTTGCCCACCTCTGGAATCGTACCCAAGTTGGGGGCACTAAAAATTTAGTTCCTGTGGTTTCCGCTCCTCTGGTAGTAGTGCAGATGTGTCCTTATTGTAACAGTCCTTAGTATCTACTTGATTTCTGTCATGTAGTGCTGTTTCTACTGCTCTGGTCAGGCAACAGTGCTCTGCACAAATCAAGTGCCCCTAACAATTTAATTTCCACAGGCTGCTTTTCTCTCAGCATTTTATATTGATTGAACAGGTGAGACAGCACTAGAGAGTAGCATAACAGCACATTTGAAAATGACATAAATGGGCACTGTGAAGTGGGGTAGCATGAAGATTAATGAATATCAGACCGCCTCATCCAAAAGACAAACGTGGACTGGCAGCAGCACTAACTGACATTTTTAGGGAAGACCTAAGAATTTTTTTGGCATAAGTACACTTTAAATAGGAAATATTAATTAATTAACTGTGTAGATCAGCCTTCAATATATTCATTTGATGAGTCAGCTGATGCCTGACGCCATAGCTTCCAACATCCAGAGGCAGAAATAGTTTACTAATCCTACCCTGACAAAGTTTATCTTAAGATAGTGTTGAAGTGATGGAACACAGAATATCTTGGAAATGAAAAGACTCCTGGATTTGAACACTTATGGTGATTAACTGTCTGCTGGTTACAGTCCCTGGATATTTATCCCATTTCCAGTTATCTATGCCCATAGTTACTACCTCTCCTCCACCATAAATAAAAAAAATACATAGGGTCAGCATAACAAATGCATTGCAACAATTCCCTCATTTGTAAATTGTCACTCAAACTAACAATGACAAATACTCAGCAGATTACTCCTTCAAAGTTGATAACTCCGCTTCAAATTATTCCTCAAAATTGGCTTCCACTTGATTTTGCTGTTTCTTTCTGTGCAATTCCTCTGATATCGGCATAACCGGTGCAAAGGATCATGGAATTTTAAGCTTATCATGTGTTCAGCGTGCATTGAGTTTCTGTGATCTTTTGCAGTAGTTTTAAAGACATTCATAAAACTGGCCACGTCCCCCTGGATAAATTAGTCACCATTGGGAGTTTCCATCAATAGTGCTTGTTGGCAAGCCTTCACTGAGGCTCTAAAAATTAAACTGGAAATTTTGGTCACGAGGGCATAAAGATATTTTCAGTAATTTAAAACTGGGTTACTCACAGGTGGTGCATTAACACTGGGATGTAAAATGCTTATTTTTTTGTGATAAATCCATTTTCAGGTGCATGACTCAATCTGAAATATATTTAAGAAATATTTTTAAAGCAAATTTTTTCAAAATGCTTTAAAACGTGTCCAATTGAGCTGATTCATGACAAATTTTTGCATTTGGCAATATGCAAATAAATTTCAGCAGAAACCTGGGGGACAAAAACACTTCTCAAAATAAGTGCAATTTAACCTGGGGAACATAGGAATTTAACACAGGAAACAAAGAAAGAAACAACAATAGGCCATTTAGCCCCCTTGAGCCTGTTGTGCCATTGTATGAAATCATGTCTGATTGTGTCCAAAGTGGAAATTCTACCATGTCTTTGGACTGGATCTTGCTGGAAAGATAATGCTATTTTAACTATGCACACTAATGTGCAAATCAACTCCCAAATTCAGAGGATTAGGAGATATGCTGTGAGTTGTGAATCTCCACATCTTGCAGGTCGCTCCATTGTTTGCTTTGCACAAACAGCCTCTTGCTCTCAGCCTCCCACTATTGTTGAGAATTTGCTGCATTTACATATGAATTGCCAAATAAGTTGCCACAGTGTTAAGTCTGGTAATTAATAGTGTTCGGACTCTTGGAACAATGTGATAATGGTTAATGCAGCGCCAGTCAACCTCTCTAACCCCAAAATTAAACAATTTAATCTATGACATTTCATTCCTCTGGACAATAAATTGTTCCTAGAGATATAAAAAAGTCATTTTTAAAAAGTTTTTCCATACTTTTCCTTGCTGTCTATTTTTTTCTCCCCTTTAATCCAATCTTTCTTTTGCTTGCTTTATTTCTCTTTTTGAGCCTGATTTGACTCAAATTCACCCTCCTTCTCAATCATTCCTGTTTCTTTCTCAATCCTTCAGAGATACACTGTTGGTCCCATCATTCACTGAGGTCTCAGATGCCCCAGTGCACTTGCTGCACTGCTATCAGCATTCAATTCTAGCAAGTTTAGGTGGAAAAACATTTTGAACTGAAAGGTGCAGAAAAAAGTCTAACAGCAAGCTTGAGCCCATTAATCCAGTCAAAGTGTTTAGAACTACAAGAAGATAACTCAACTGGTTTGTTCATTAACTGAATCCCTGTATTTATGTAATGCCATATACATAAACACACACACAACATGTATATGTATACAAGATTTTTTTAATAGATATAGATAGGTAGATAGAGAGAGAGAGATAAACCTGCATATAACAACAAAAGGGGCATTGGTTTACACTGTGATCCATAGTTTGTGACTTGTGTCCATGATTACACTGCGTGTTGCTTCTTATCGTCCAGAGCTGTACGAAATGACTGTATCTGCCATGTGATGTTCTGAAATGGTTCAATATGTATCATTGTTTGTGGGGTAGGTTGAAGCCTGGGAGCATCTTTTGTGGGGTCAGCAATTAGGTGCTTGTTTGGGATATTAACATTATCTTCGAACTCTTTCTAGTGTGCCTTAGGTTTAAATGAGGACATTTTAAGAGCATTAGCCCAATCTCAAGAGGCTTGTGAGATTCCAAGTCTGTCTTTGGAAGATTCTGGAGGTCCTCATGAATTGGTAAATTCAGGTTGTTCATGGTATGATTGTAATGATGAGGTGTAGGTGAGTTTTTCCAAATTTTAGAAGCATTTATATGTGCTGGAGGTTGCAACCCATTGAATGGGTGTTGATTTTAGTGATCTACTTCAGATTCATAGCGTGACATTCACCTGTGCATCCAAAGGTTTTGCACATGAGGTGTCTGCCCAGACTGGTCCCCAATATTCAGTAGCTGAGTGTACCAGTGTTAGAGTTGCTTTTGAAGTATGCATGGATCAGCACCCCCAGTTCAGATAGGGCTCATTTCAGATCTGTGACATAAATTGGTTCTTTGGCCTCTCTGTTGTTTAGGTGAAAGGCTGTTAATATGGTATTGGAGGCATTGGGGTGGAACTGCCAGTGTTGAAAGTACTCTGCTATAACTTTAAGTCGATAAAGAGGGTCTGGCCTAAGGTGGCCAGGCTGTCACCTTGTGATTTACGGGCGATGTTGTCACCATAAATTACCATGCAGATTTGAGTCAGGTATGTCTGTAACATAGCTGCTGAATAATGAAGGAGCTAATACAGATTCCTGAGTCAAAGCATCATTGAGGGTGATTCGGAAGGACAAGATGTTTCACTGATGACAATCTACTGTTGCCCATTAAATGTAGACTAGTGAAACTCGGATAATTATTGGCAAATTGCATTGTATTCAGTGGGCCGCTAAGGCCATCCACAGTGAAATAGAAGCCTTCATCCTCTGAGCCAATTTTGCCACCAATTAAAGATGTCTTTGCCTTCAGGAGCCAAACAGAGCATTGTTGAAGTTATATATTGTTACATCATTCATAAACAGCGAGGAACTAATTAGCTAGGAACTAATTGTTATGTGTAAGTGTGTTCCAGTGTGCCACATTCACTGCTGCACTGGAGTCATGTAATGCATAACACTGCATTGGTCTAATCCAGTTTTACCAAACAGTATGAAGAGCTGTATGAAAATACGCAAAGAGCTCCAGCATTTCTAAGTCTAAAGTGTGATTATTTCTAACTTATGGGGACCAGTAGACATAACAAAAATATAATTGGTTATGGAAAACTCCAGTTCAGTCGACACCACTCAAAAGCCTCAAGCTAATTTCCCTGTCTTACTTGCCAGGAAAACAAACAATGGTAGGAGTGTTTTGACTGACAGTTCAAATAGCCATTCACATGTAGGGTTGTTACAGCAATCACTAAGACACTTTCTGTAAACTGTGAGTTAATCAGAGGTAAATATATTGGCACCAAATAGCAAATGAGTTAGCTCCACAGTAGCCGGATATATGGCACCAAAGCTGGTATCCACTTAGCCTTAGGCATGGTTGACTTTGTACACCACCACTTGTCAAGTGCATTGGTAGGGTTTATAGACAGTAGAAACCTTGTAGAAAATGCTCAGAGGATCATTCTGCAAAAAAAAGCAATATGTCAAAAGAGCATCATGCAATAATTAAATTCACAGAGAACTTCAGAGGAATTGTGGACACCAGCAGCTTTTGCTATCATTCATATTCAATAATGCTCATATTCATCCTGTGGTCTGATTCCAGGGATCTGGGAGAAGAATGTGACGATAAGAACAAAATGAATGGCGATGGCTGCTCTAGTTTATGTCACCAAGAACCATCTTTCAACTGTGTGGGTAGGTACCTTGTCACATAAACTGTTACTGGCATAATGAGAACACACTCCTTTTATTCACTGGCAAAGCTCAAATTGTATGATGGCTCAAGTCATTCAATTAAGTTCTTAATGTATAGGAATGTGTTCCAGTGCAAATGTTCAATATTGGCACTTATTAAAGAGTCAGATCTGCTGAGAACCAACTATGACTGTGATAATATTTTGACTTAACGTGGATTGATAGCAGCATAGTGCTATTTTCCACAGTATCTATCCATCACCTCCCAGCAAAAAGTCTGTATAACCGTTAAGAAATCCTATAGCACAAGCAGATTTGGTATAAAAACCCACAGTGCTTGCGTTGAATATGGGGAACGAGAACCATCCACCGATTGAAAAGTCAGTGGCGAATGCACCTCCACCTGGCCTGGGGATCCAATCCACATTTTGCGGTCCCCAAGCCTTCAGTTGGTCTGAGGCGGGACTTCCACCTCATTGAGGCAGGAAGTCCCGCCTAATTGAGCTGCAGGCCAAGCAATGGGCCAGCAGCTCTCTGTCCCAGCAGCACCACCGGGAGCGGTGGCCACTGCTGGGACTGCAACCCAGCCTGCACAAAGAAGTTGTCGGGGAGCCCCAGAACCAAGGTAGGTTTTTTGTGCCTCGCCGGGGGTGATCAGTTGGGCCCTGGCAAGGCAAGGGTGGTTATTTGGGGGACCGGGGCATGTTGGGCGCTGGGGTGGTTGGGGTTGCTGTTCTTCATGAGGGCTCCCCCCCACCAGGCCATCAGAGAGACGCCTGCTTTTATCAGGCAGCTTCTCTTGGGCCTGGGTTACTGACCAGCCACAGGCAAAATGCAGCAGTTAAGTGGCCACTTGAGGGCCTTGATTGGCCTGGGATGGACGGGCTGTTTTTTGTCGCTGCTGCCCTGTGTAAAATGACGGCGGAGGTGGGAACGGATCAGGAAAGGACCCCAAGCCTCCCGCTCCATTTTACGCACCCCACCCCACCACCCCCAACCCCACCACACCTTCCGGCTCTTTGGAGAGGGCGTAAAATTCCGGCCAATATTTTTACAGAAGGAAGAAAAGTGGTAGAAAAAAAACAAGCTCTTTAAAAGTGTAACGATTTAATTGGTTGTTAATGTGTGTTCAGAACTCTGGTATTATGCAATGTAATTATCAATAAAATTAAATTTATCCATGATTTTGTGCTTAAGCTTAGTCGGGATCCTATGGGTCCTGTACAAAGGATTACAATGTGGAAAGTTAAAGCTTTCATTTCTACTCATAGCTCTTTTCTCCCTTTACATTTCCTGATGGAGTCGGTTTCCTATGAACCAGCAGTGCGACCATGATTCAAAGGCAGATATTGCTGTAATCCAACTGCCTTTTGTTTTTTCATCTCCCTCTAATCAAATCACATTTAATCAATATATTCTGGCAAGCTTTGCATTGAAAAGTTGGTCTCAGTTGAGCAGCTTGGCCTGGCATTCCCATAATATGAGCCTTGTAAATTCTCTTTTGGTAATTTTTGACTAAACCTCATTAAGGACTCGATTCCACTTATTTCTATAAGTAGCTGCATCTCCTGTGTTTGTGCATCATAATCCATTCCTAGACCAAACATTTCTCAAGTTTCTCCAAAATAATGCTAAGTCCAAATCCAAAACTGATTCAAAAGACTGTTTTACATCAACGCAATATGATGTTATTTAATCACCAGCTACTTAGTCAGCCATCTTGACCTAAATAGGTAGATTAACCTGTAGCACACTAATCATTTACTGTGCTATTCTGTTTTTGGCAGCCATGTATGATTTTTTTGACCAACAGAATTAAAGATGTTTAATCAGTGTTTGCTTTTACACATTAATTAACACCTTCATTTTTATTTTTTACAAAATTTAAATACTTCACTCCCGAGGTTAGTAAGACATCCAGTCAATTCACAAAAACCCATTTCAACTTTCTGTACTTAGATATCACACTTGTTTTCCTGTGTGGGAAAGACCTTCAAGTCATGAGTGCTGTGGGATATTTTCTTCTTCTTAGGTTTGAAGGGTCTTTTACATGAAAGAATGAACTCCTGTTTGTCCTGTCAATTAGTAATTTTCTACTTAATCCACAAATCTTTTATGTGGTTAGGACTGAGTGCCAAGGGTACATTCATCAGTGATTTAAAAATACAACTGGAATTCTCGTATTATCTCTGCCAATTTTCTTCCCTCTTCTCCTGATAAGTTCCAAAGGCTAGAGCTGCCTCTGCAACCTCACTAAAGTCACCATTCTTCACACACAAGCCTAGATAGTGAGTTTCAAAAGAGTATTCAACATCACGACTATACCCAATCCGGTCTCATACATGCCCAATTTGCCAGAGGAGGTCACTGGATAGCAATCAGGACCAATCCTTGGTTGATATTTCCCTTTGACTAATTCAGGGGCACTAAGACCAATTATAGTGAGCTTCCCACTCTCCAGAAGATATCACCTAACTCAGGACAGATTGAGGATTAAAGCTCAAGCCTACCAGGTCTGCGTGGCCCAGCTCTATATTTGGGAGGGCTCCCATCACTTGAGCCATCAGGACAATTTAGTGCTTATTTTTACATTACAGTTGATGTTGAAAATATCAGCAATACCCATCTATTTTATTGTTAGAACATGCAATATATCAACTGTCCTCTCACACTCTTAGTAAGAGCCATGATATTATAACCCCATGATACAAGTGTTCTTACTGATGGATTACTTAAATGCTGTTTCAAATTTTCTATATATATTAACCACTGACACCACAGAATGATAATAGCTATTTTTATTTAATTCATTCATGGGATGTGGCATCACTGGTAAAGCCAGCATTTATTGCCCATCCCTAATTGTCCTTGAGAAGGTGGTGGTGAGTTGCTTTCTTGAACCGCTGCAGTCCACATGGTGAAGGTATACCCACAGTGCTGTTAGGCAGGAAGTTCTAGGACTTTGACCTGGTGACAGTGTAGGAACAACAATATATTTCCAAATCACGATGGTGTGTGACTTGGAGGGGAACTTGCTGCTCGTCCTTCTAGGTGGTAGAAGTCACAAGTTTGGGAGGTGCTATCGAAGGAGGTTTGGCAAGTTGCTGCAGTGCATCTTGTAGATGATACACACTGCAGCCAAGGTGCTCCAGTGGTGCAGCGAGTGAATATTTAAGGTGGCGAATGGGATCCCAATCAATCTTGGGTCTCTTCATATTGTCCAGTATAGAAATTGAGCTTGCTTAGTGGTAGTAATAAGAGCACAGCATGCAACAAAGTAAAAAAAAAAATTGACCTTGAAAGACAAAAATGTACACAAAACTTGGGTATCATGTAGAAAGCACAAGAAATATCCACTGAATTGCAGACAACAAAATTATATTTTTGGACTTTCAAATAGCCCTTTCAGACCTGACTGGTTCAGCATTTATTGCTCTCAGTTTATGCATTCTCATATAGCACTACCAGTGAGGGCAATAATATGGGAAAATGATACAAGTCTGCAATAAAACAGCCACTTAAAAAAAACGCTTGTCCACATTGTCAATTACTGTACTCAACATTATTTTTATTCAACTCGCATCAATGTTGGCACAAAATTTGAAGCACAAATGAGCAGGGGAAGCAATTTAAGTACAAGGCTTGCATGACATTTATGTGAAAATCAACTTCAAGTTTGGTTTGAAAACAGGAAGAGAGAATGAGGGACTTTCATCAGTGCTGTAGACTTTTTGAACTTTTCAGTGCTCCTCTGATTCAAAACAGATTGTATAAATAGGAGTTATTACTGATACAAATAGGTAAATGAGAGTATTTAACACAAGGATGACTGGTTGCATAGATAAGTCTGTATCCTGCAAATCTGTTTCCTGTCATGCAGTTGACTTTAATAGTTTATATTTAGCACATGGGCGCCTTCTCACAGCAGGTTACTAAATTTCAATTCACTTTCATGAGTGGAAAAATCTCTTGGTACCATCCAACACTGTATCAAGCAGGTCAGTGATGGGATCTACCCGTTTCCATTTTAAGAGGAAAATATGAGAGTGTAAAACAGATATACACACTAATACTCACACCAACATTCACAAATCTAGTTCCTCATGGGTTTGCTGCTTTACTCAATGTGCATAAAAATTGACTAAAAGTTGGAGAGAGGGGAGAAGATCTGAATTGGGGCAGGTTGATTTTGCTGTTAAATTTCAAATGCTTTCACTCTGTTATTACCTCAGATTAGGTTTCATGAATTTTAAATCGGACTACAATGCTAAAGCTGTCAGTCCAAAGATTTTTTATGAGTCGAGGACACCAATTTTCAGGTTTTACAGAAAATAGACCTAATCATTGAATACAATCCCCTAAATACCAATAAAAGTCCTGTAAGCCTTTGTAACAAAAATCTAATTTCACACATTCCTTTGCCATAAAAATGGGCCCCGGGGATCAGGCAAATCTGAAATGTTTATTTCTCGCAACATTCAATCATTCGGTTTAACATTTTATTGTATTTTGTTGGTACATAGTTTAAAGATTAAATTATTTCAACATAACTCAATGACCTGCTAGTTCTTCGGACTGAGAAGTGTGGAAAAAAAAGCTTACTATGTGGAAGGAGACTTTAAATTTGCATTTAATAAGTAATATTAGTGTTATTTGAATATTCATGGTGATGTACACAGTAAAATAACTTCCCCCTGATATTAGTTATTTGTCCCTGACTTTTGGGCCTGTCACCTTGATTCCCCTAGTTTGTAGATTGAGAGATATGACCAGGAGGAACAACTGAAAATGAGTGGGAAGGCAATTTGTTTTCGTTGGATTTCTGGAATTAAATTATTTCTGGCAGCCCGTTTGCATTATAAAAAGGTTTTTTTCTAATTTTAATTGTGACTTTTGCTTTCCAGTAGTACTTTCACAACCTCCTTTCCCAGGTTTTTTTTGAAAGGCAGATTTATAGCTTTTTGCAAAAAGAAAACAAGTCCTTGCTGGTCTGGAGCGAAAGCTCTGAATAAAAGGAGTATGTAAAACAGCAGGGACTGAAAAAAAGAAATTCATAGAATTCTTTATTTTGTTGACCTGTGTTTTATGTATCTTTTTCCCTGCAGATGAACCAAGCAGGTGTTATTTTCACGATGGTGATGGTGTGTGTGAAGACTTTGAGAAAATGACAAGCGTACGGGACTGTGGTCTCTACACACCCAATGGTTTTATGGATCAGTGGGCCAATAACGTCACTGTCTCGCACCATGATGATCAATATTGCCCTGGGTGGGTGATAATTGGTCACCCAGCTGCAACAAAGGTAAGGAAAATTTCAAAATCGTACTTTTGTATTTAATGAATGTAGCCTAGAACTGGCGGCTGGTGATTGCAGCAGACGGAATGCCTAAGGCATTCATTAGGACATCCCTCTGTCTGCTTTTTTTGACACAGGCACTAACCAGGTTTGTTTTAAATGGCTTCATGCTTCTGCTAAAATAGCTGGGAAATAGTTGTCATACAAACATGCAAAACACATGCACCCCCATTGTGGGACCAACTGAAACAAAGGCAAAGGTCACAGGTCAAATATTAGTTGATTATTACTACAAAGAAGCAGCAATTTTAATTTCCAAATTCCAATATTAGAATCTTTTTTCACTTTAGAACAACTATTCATGATATTGAATTCTGAACAAAATGAGATATTACCAATTTCATGAAATCATATTGCTGTATTATCCATAATTCTTTTCTTTGGCATTTAATGTTTCTGCGTGTAACACTGAATAATGGAACAAGGTAGTTGTCAGTCATTTTCTCTCCATACTTTACACAGTGAGTGCATGATATTTCTTTGTAAAATCAAGGGGTTCAATTTTGACTTTGTGCAATAGTTTTAAAAGAAGTGATTGGCAGCGGTTTTGCATCTCTCCTGATTTTTATTTCCTTTACTTCTATAAGAACATCACAAGGGGACTAATGGCTAGCTCTTTCAATGAGCCACCACATACACAATGGGCCAAATGGCCTCTTTTTGTGCTGTAAGAATGTATAATTCTATGAAATCAATGGAAATAAAAATTGGGGGAGATATCAAATGTGCTGCTGATTTGCAATCACCCATTTTATACTAGAAACGTCAAAATTACCTTGATTCCAATACGCAGCTATAAGCCTTGGTTCAGAGTTTGGGTTGATATTGACCACTTTTATCAATCTCCAAAATCAGAGGTGGACGTTCAAAATATGTATTAGTAACAAGATAAAACACACAAAGAATTTTGCCACTTTCTTTCCAAATAATTTCCACTGTCAGACGATCCTGGGCCAATAACGGATACTGCTATTTTTACTAACTTTATTACACTAAGCTTCTGTACTTTGCAACAGTTTTCCCTCCAGTGTTAATTTCCTTTGTTAAGAATTGTTTTCCTGTTTGGTTATTCTAATTATCTCTGCTACTCTCCTCCTGCTGAAAGAAGACTGACATTTTTTTAATGTGAATCAAATGCTATCCTTCCTGGTTGTCCCTCCTTTCTGGTGCTCACTGGGGGACCTTTGCATCCAGCAGAAATGCAATGATTATGAAGATACTGATGATATCAGGGCTCAGACTTCAGGCACAAACCCTTGAATGGATAGTTTAACTTCAAGCAGTTATTTAAGTAATGAGGGAAACTAATAGCACCCAACAAAAGCAGCACCTTTCAGACAGCACTGTGCTCCCCGCGCATTTTGCAATGAATCAACTGCATCATCTTTGACTGCACTGGTAGTCGAAGGGGTATCAACCTAGTGGACCTACTTTTACCTCCTAAAGTAGCACATGATATCCATTACATGTGGCTTTTAAATTTGAGTTCACTTGCTCCAGATATTACCATTGTGATCACTTATTACAGTGGTAATATTGTCACATTGTAATGCTTCTGTTGATATTGAACTTGGGCCTCAGAAGTGAAGAAGATGGTCCTGCCTCAAAAGCCACACTTGAGAGATCTTTTATATATTGACTGTCCAGGACTAAGTCATAGTGAAATATTTCAGTTCTGCCCTTGGGTAAAGTGGAAGATTTGCGTTAAGGGTATTTATATTCCATCATGAAAGACAGCCACTGATATCACCTACTCAGAAAGTGTTTGACAGAGTAATTAATTCAGGAAATTTGGTGAGTGAGGGCATTTTAAGGGTTGATCTCTTTAAAATCTAGTTAAGTTTTTTAGCATTTAACTTAACTTCAACTTTTAGTTTCTTACACAGTCTTAGACAGTGTTTAAAAAGCTGCCTGCTAGTGGCAGCTGCACAGTTAATTAATTATGTGGCTAGTTAGATCTGGTGACCTGGTCAGCAGGGGCTGATTTGGGTCTTTGGAATTTTTGCTTGTGTAAATACAGGAGGCTTGTGCTTATGCATGAATTAAGTAGAATGAATTCCTTCTTGATATAGTATTGCTTTGGCAGAGTACTTAACTCAGGGAATTTGGTGAGTGAGAGAATTTGGTGCAGTGAGGAAGAAGGTGCTGTTCTGGTCTTTTACAAGGAGTGGTCTGAGTGAGGGAGCAGGAGACAACAAGACCTAGTGAGTATCTGGTAAGTGTTTCGAGATAATAGTCTAGAAAGTAAAGGCATGGCAGGGAATCTTAGCCCTGTGGAATTCACATCCTGTGCTATGTGGGAAATCCTGGATGCTTCTCATGGCCTGGATGATCACATGTGGAGAAAGTGTCACCAGCTAGAGCTCTGGGTTTTGGAATTTGACTTGTGGCTGGAGTCACTATGGGGCATTCGTGAGGCTGAGGGCTTTATGAATGGCACATTCCTGGAGCTGGTCACCCCGCAGCCTAAAGATGTACAGGCAGAGAGTGAACTGGTGACCACCAGAAGGACGAGGAGGACCAGATAGGGAAGGGAACCCATGATTGCATTTTGCTTTCCAACCAGTATTCAGTTCTGAATACTGGTGAGAGTGATGGTTCCTCTGGGGAGCGCAGGCACAGCCAAGTCCATGGCACCATGGGTGGCTCAGCTGCACAGTGTGGGAGGACAAAGAGTGGAAGAGCATTAGTGGTAGGGGATTCGATAGTGAGGGGAACAGAAAGACGCTTCTGTGACCACAGCCATAACTCTAGAATAGTATGTTTTCTCCCTGGTGCCAGGGTGAAGGATGTCGCTGAGCGGCTGCAGAACATTCTGAGAGGAGCGGATGAACAGCCAGAGGTTGTGGTCCATATCGGCACCAATGACATAGGCAGAAAGAGGGATGAGGTCCTGCAGGCAGAGTTTAGGGAGCTAGGAGAGTGCCTGAAAATCTCCAGAATACTCCCAGTGCCACATGCGAGTGAGTACAGAAATAGGAAAATAGAACTGATGAAAACGTGGCTGGAGAGATGGTGCAGGAGGGAGGGCTTTAGATTCCTGAGGCATTGGGACTGCTTCTGGGGGCAGATGGGACCTGTACAAGCTGGACGGGTTGCACCTCAACAGGACCGGGACCCAATATCTTTGCAGGGGGTTTTGCTAGTGCTGTTGAGGAGGGTTTAAACTAGCTTGACAGGGGATTGGGAACCTGAGAGTAGATTCAGAAGGGAGAGAAGAAAAGTTGGAAGTGGAAGACAGAAAATTAGTAAGTGTGTTTGGAAGGCAGAGGAAACAAAGGCTGGAGAATAGACAACAAGGGTAAGGACAACAATTTGGTAGCGCTCATGCAAGAAGTCTAGGGGAAAGGGCAGTTGAGCTGAGAGCATAAACTGACACTTGTGAGTATGATATTATAGCTATTACTGTGACATTGATCACAAGTCGTGGGAGTCAGTTGCCAGCATTCGCCAGAGCTGGCGGGCAGCCATAAAGACAGGGCTAAATTGTGGCGAGTCGAAGAGACTTAGTAGTTGGCAGGAAAAAAGACAGAGGCGCAAGGGGAGAGCCAACTGTGCAACAGCCCCAACAAACAAATTTCTCTGCAGCACCTGTGGAAGAGCCTGTCACTCCAGAATTGGCCTTTATAGCCACTTCAGGCGCTGCTTCACAAACCACTGACCACCTCCAGGCGCGTATCCATTGTCTCTCGAGATAAGGAGGCCCAAAAGAACTGAGACATGGCTGTGGGGAAGAGGTACATTTATCAGTGCGGGAGTGGGGGAGTGGGGTCAAATTCTTCAGATTGGGGGGGTGATGGGAAGGGGTAAAGGACAAACCTTCTGAACTTTGGCGGGAGTGAGGGGAAGATCATATATTAACGGTAGGTATTCCGGTGGGAGGAATGGGCAGGAATGATGTGTAATGCCATTGAGGGGGTTGCGAGAGGGCATGGAAAAACTTTTCTGTTCATTTTTATTAACAGTAAAATAACTGGCCCTTTAAAAATATAAATGGTCATTTAGGGCTCTAAGCCCTTTGAAAATGGCACTGACGCCTGCGCATTTGTGCCAGATGCCGTTGCCAGGGACGGATCGCCTGTCCCCTCCACATCATCGGGGTGTGGTGGGGGGGGGATGCTGCCCCGGACATGCTAATGAGCCGTCACATTTGGAATCACGGCGGCTCTGCGGTGTGCGCAACAATGTGTGTAGGGCGCCATGTTTTTCGCCCGCGGCCTATTTTGGCGGCAAGCTTTCAAAATGCAGCCCATAAAGAGCAGGAGGGTAACTAAAGAAAGAGAAGGGCCAATTAGGGACCTAAAGGGTAACCTGTGTGTGGAGATGGAGGACATGGTTGCGGTTCTTATGAATAGTTTGCAACTGTTTTCATGAAAGAAATGATGATACAGACATGGCAATCAGGGAGGAGGAGTGTGAAATATATGATGAAATTAACGTAGTGAAAGAGAAAGTATTAAGGGGTTTGACATCTTTGAAAGTCGAAAAATCTCCAGGCCCAGAAGAAATGTATCCTAGGCTGTTAAGGGAAGTAAGGAGAAGAAATGGCGAAGGCTCTGACCATCATTTTACAATTTTCTCTAGCTACTGGAGTGGTGCCAGAAGACTGGAAGACAGCTAATGTTGTACCAGTGTATTAAAAAGGGAGAAAAGGATAACCCAAGTAATTACAGGCCAGTCAGCCTAACCGCGGTGATGGGAAAATTATTGGAAAAATTCTGAGGGACAGGATAAATCTTCATTTAGAAAGACAAATTTTGGTCAAAGACAATCAGCACGGATTTGTTAAGGGAAGGTTATGTCTGACTAACATGATTGTTTTTTTTGGAGGAGGTCACAAGGAGTGTCGATGAGGGCAGTGCATTTTATGTAGTCCACATGGATTTTGGCAAAGATTTTGATGAGGTCCCACATGGCAGACTGGTTCTGAAAGTAAAGTCACATGGGATCCAAGGCAAAGTGGCAAGCAAAAGGCAATGGTCAATGGGTGTTTTTGTGACTGGAAGGCTGTTTCCATTGGGTTTTAGCAGGGCTCAGTACTAGGTCTCTTGCTTTTTGTGGTATATATCAGTGATTTGGACTTCGATGTAGGGGGTAATAATTAAGAAGTTTACAGATGATACAAAAATTGGTCGTGTGGTTGATAATGAAGAAGAAAGCTGTAGGCTGAAGGAAGATATCAATCGACTAGTCAGGTGGGCAGAACAGTGCCAAATGGGAGTTCAGTCTGGCAAATTGTGAGGTAATGCATTTGGGGAAGACTGACAAGGCAAGGGAATACACAATAACTGGTAGGATACTCAGAAGTGTAGAGGAACTAAGAGACTTTGGAGTGCATGTCCACGGATCCCTGAAGGTAGCTGGACAGGTACAGAAGATGGTCAAGAAGGCATACGGGATACTTACTTTTATTAGATGAAGCATAAAATGTAAGAACTGGGAGGTTATGCTGAAACTGTATAAAACACTGGTTGGGCCACAGCTGGAGTGCTGTGCGCAGTTCTGGTCACCGCACAATGGGATTGCACTAGAGAGGGTACAGAGGAGATTTACGAGGATGTTGCCTAGACTGGAGAATATTAGTTATTAGGAAAGATTTGATAGGCTAGGGTTATTTTCTTTGGAACAGAGGAGGCTGAGGGGAGACCTAATTGAAGTGTATAAAATTATGAGGGGTCTAGATAGAGTAAATAGGAAGACTCTATGACCCTTGGTTGAGGGGTCCTTAATCACGGGGCATAGATTTAGGTTAAGAGGTAAGAGATTTAAAGGGGATTCAAGGGGAATTTTTTTTCCATCCAGTGGGTGGTTGGGATCTGGAATTCACTGCCTGAAAGGGTAGTAGAGGCAGAAAAAGTACTTGGATATGCGCTTGAAGTGCCGTAATCTACAAGGCTACAGACCAAGAGCTGGAAAGTGGGATTAGGCTGGATGGCTACTTGTCAGCTGGAATGAACACGATGGGCCAAATGGCTTTCCATTTTGTAAATTTCTATGATTCTATTTCTCTGAGTATTTCAAACCTTCAAGTATTTAGACCTGTTTCTTTCTGAGAACATAGTGCACTGAAATGCATGCATTAATTCATTGGTACATTTAGAAAGTTCATGGCCATAGTTTTTTTTTTATTTGTTCATTCGTGGGATGTGGCGAGGCCAGCATTTATTGCCCATCCCTAATTGCCCTCGAGAAGGTGGTGGTGAGCTGCCTTCTTGAACCACTGCAGTTCTTGGAGTGTCGGTATACCAACAGCACTGTTAGGAAGGGAGTTCAATGAAAATAAGTCAGTTTCAAAAAAGTTCAAGTTTTATGGCTATAGGAGAATGGCATCCTTGCTGCTCGCAATAAACAAAAGTTTGAAAAATATGCAAACCCATCCTATTGTTACATTTTTATTAACGCGTGTGGTACTTTCTATTCTTTCTGAAATATTATCATCTGTTTCTTGGTTGCGATACACAATGAAAATGCCTCTGCATGTTTTAGGCCACTGATAATCTAGTTCTCAAGGTTATGGGGCAAAATAATGACCAAAATTATGGACACCAGTAGGACTCTTTCCATAGTACACTACGTGTATGACATTGCAATTCCAATTGAAACATCACTAGGTTGGCATATTTAGGACTCAGCATTAGTTGTGTAGAATATAATGGAATGTAACTTGAAGGAGACTTGGTGAATAGTCAAGAATAGCTAAGCATTGAGTGAACAGTAAATTCAAATTTCTATGATAATATACTTGTTAGCCCTCACCACAACAATAAACATGAAATTATCTTGGTAATAAAATAAAAGCAAAATACTGCGGATGCTGGAAATCTGAAATAAAAACAAGAAATGCTGGAAATACTCAGCAGGTCTGGCAGCATCTGTGGAGAGAGAAGCAGAGTTAACGTTTCGGGTCAGTGACCCTTCTTCGGAACTGGCAAATATTAGAAATGTCAAAGGTTATAAGCAAGTAAAGCGGGGTGGGGCAAGAGATAACAAAGGAGAATGTGTAGGTTGGACAAGGCCACAGAATAGCTGACCAGAAGGTCATGGAGCAAAGGCAAACAATATGTTAATAGTGTGTTGAAAGACAAAGCATTAGTACAGATAGGGTGTTAACGGACTGAAGATTGAACAGCAGCAAGTACAAACATGAAAAGAAAAACAGTGGGTAAGCAAACTGAACAAACTAAGATGAAATAAAATAAACATACAAAAAAAAAATGTAAAAAAGAAAAAATAACTAAAAATGAAAGTAAAATGGGGGGCCCGTCAAGCTCTGAAATTATTGAACTCAATGTTCAGTCCGGCAGGCTGTAGTGTGCCTAATCAGTAAATGAGGTGCTGTTCCTCGAGCTTGCGTTGATGTTCACTGGAACACTGCAGCAAGCCCAGGATAGAGATATGAGCATGAGAGCAGGGGGGGAGTGTTGAAATGGCAAGCAACCGGAAGCTCAGGGTCCTGCTTGCGGACTGAGCAGAGGTGTTCCACAAAGCGGTCACCCAGTCTGCGTTTAGTCTCCCCAATGTAGAGGAGACCACATTGTGAGCAGCAAATACAATATACTACATTGAAAGAAGTACAAGTAAATCGCTGCTTCACCAAAAAGGAGTGTTTGGGGCCTGGGATAGTGAGGAGAGAGGAGGTAAATGGGCAGGTATTACACCTCCTGCGATTGCAGGGGAAGGTGCCATGGGAAGGGGACGAGGTGGTGGGGGTAATGGAGCAGTAGACCAGGGTGTCGCGGAGGGAATGATCCCTTCGGAATGCTGACAGGGAAAGGGAGGGGAAGATGTGTTTGGTAGTGGCATCACGCTGGAGGTGGCGGAAATGGTGGAGGATGATCCTTTGGATATGGAGGCTGGTGGGGTGGAAAGTGAGCACAAGGGGAACCCTGTCACTGTTCTGGGAGGGAGGGGAAGGGGTGAGGGTAGAGGTGCGGGAAAAGGGCCAGACACGGTTGAGGGCTCTGTCAACAACAGTCGGGGGGAATCCATGGTTGAGGAAAAAGGAAGACATATCAGAAGCGCTGTCATGGAAGATAACATCATCAGAGCAGATGCGTTGGAGATGAAGAAACTGGGAGAATGGAATGGAGTCCTTACAGGAGGCAGGGTGTGAAGAAGTGTAGTCGAGGTAGCTATGGGAGTCGGTGGGCTTATAATGAATATTAGTAGACAACCTATCCCCAGAGATGGAGACAGAGAAGTCAAGGGAGGGAAGGGAAGTGTCAGAGATGGACCATGAGAAGGACCATATGAGAGAAGGGTGGAAATTGGAAGCAAAGTTGACAAAGTTTTCCAGTTCGGGGCGGGAGCAGGAAACGGCACCGATACAGTCATCAATGTAGCGGAAAAAGAGTTGGGGGAGGGGGCCTGAGTAGGACTGGAACAAAGAATGCTCGACATCTCCCGCAGAAAGACAGGCATAACTAGGACCCATGCGGGTACCCAGAGGAACACCTTTTACTTGAAGGAAGTGAGTGGAGTTGAAGGAGAAGTTGTTCAATGTGAGAACAAGTTCAGCTAGGCGGAGGAGGGTGGTGGTGGATGGGGACTGGTTGGGCCTCTGTTCAAGGAAGAAGTGGAGAGCCCTCAAACCATCCTGGTGGGGGATGGAGGTGTAGAGAGATTGGACGTCCATAGTGAAGAGGAGGCGGTTGGGGCCAGGAAACTGGAAATTGTCAAAATGACGTAGAGCATCAGAAGAGTCACGGATGTCGGTGGGAAGAGACTGGAGCAGCGGAGAAAAGGTAGAGTCAAGACAGGAAGAAATAAGTTCAGTGGGGCAGGAGCAGGCTGAAACAATGGGTCTGCCGGGACAGTCCTGTTTGTGGAAATTATCTTGGTACTTTGTTCTTTTCAATGAGCTTTGATACTTTGAATATTATCTATGCCAACTGAACTCAAAGAGCAAATCTAGATTACATGGCTATGCCTCTTCCTCCTCCTGATTCAGTATCCCCAATGCTGGATCCATTAATTGGCACAATGTGTTTAACCACCAGTATGAGTCTTTCCTCAGTTCTCATTTTCCTGATCTCACCTGCCTGCCTGATCTTTTGCTCTTGCTTGATTGAAACATGACAAGCAAATTAAAATCTGGCGTTCTGCAGATAAGAGGAAGAATAGAGCAATGATTAAATAAGTGGTATTAAAAGAGGATGGAGGATTTGCTATTTGTATGATTATTAGTGCTATTGGTGCTGGTGAGCAGACAACATAATGGGGATTTCATGAGTCTGAGAAGTTACTGCAACATCTGTAGCATGAGAAAAATATCCAGCTTGACACACTGACACATTCTACGGCACAACAGTGTCAGAGGAATCAAGTTACATGATAAAAAAAGAGGACTTGGACTACTCAACCTAGAAAGGTTAGTCATCGAGTAATCACAGCTCAGAAGGAGGCCAATAGACCTTTTGAGTCCATGCCACTATCTATAGAGCAATCCAGTCAGTCTCATTCCCCCGCTCAATCTCCGTAGCCCTGCACGTTTATTTCCCTCAAATTCCCATCCAATTTCCTTTTGAAATAATTGATTGTTTCCACTTCCACCACCCTCATAGGCAGCAAGTTCCAGGTCATTAACACTCGCTGAATAGAAAAGTTCTTCCTCACATCCCCCCTGTATCTCGTCCCCAAAATCTTCAATCTGTATCCCCTAGTCTGTGTATCATCAACTAATGGGAACAGCTTTTCTTTGTCTGCCTTATCTAAGCCTGACCTAATCTTGTACACCTTTATCAAATCTCCCCTCAATCTCCATTATTCCAAGGAGAATAACTCCAGCTTCTGCAACCTAACTTGGTAGCTAAATTTCCTTGTCCCTGGAACCATTCTGATAAATCTACTCTGCACCCTCTTGAGGACCTTCACATCATTCCCAGAACTGGATGCAATACTCTAGTTGTGGCTTAATTAGTGCTTTATAAAGGTTCAGCATAACTACCCTACTTTTGTACTCTATACCTCTACTTATGGAGCTCAATTTCCCATATGCTTAGTTAACTACTCTCTCAATATGTCCGGCCACCTTCCAAGATCTATGCACTATGGGGAGATGTCAAAGATATGTTTGTGTGTATTTATGTGTGTTTATGCATGCATATGTATCAACATTTGGAATGTATTGGGAGGGTCGTGTAGGTAAAAACTTTGGAATCAAAGAATCATTGAAATTGCAGCACAAAAGAGGGCCATTTGGTTCATCGGGTTTATGCCTGTGTTGGAATTATTAAAGATACAGGTGGATACAGTGATGGGGGACTGTAGATCTTTTTGGATGGATGATCTAGGATTGTCTGAATGGATTTACATCATCTAATTCTGCTTTTCACAAGAAGCCAGTTTAGCAGGGATAGTTTAAAATGTTCATCTCCGTTGCTATATTCACTAAAAAAGAAAAATAATTTAAATCCCTTTGTTTCCATTTAGAACATGATCTTTGAAACCAATTACAATTAAGAAAATGCCATAGAGTCTATGAGGAATGGAACACTTGTGAATTCCTTGCTAAATTTCCCTATTGTTGCAGACCCAGACAGTGAAAATGGCTGAGGAAGTAACAGAACAAGGTGTCATCTAATGCAAACTCCATCATTATTCTTGTTTAGTGGTGGAGTTTTGACAGCTCTTGACTGGCTTATTAGTTGGAACGTTTTCTAGAAACCATACCTTAAGGGTGTAGATGTGATATGTTAGGGTCTTGGAGTTCTTCAAGCATACCTCCCTATTGTGCAGCCTTGTCCGCAGCTTTATTTTAGTCTCCAAGGCAAGTTATTTCCAAGACATGTTATACTTGCTCTTCACTTCTGACACTTGTGGATGGGCTTAGTGGGGAAGATTAGACGTTTAGAAGAAACACAATTCAAGGTGTGCATGACAAAGACATAATGCTGAGATGTTTCACGAGAGGTAGACCGATATAATGCAGGCTTGCTATTTTGAATGTTTATCTCTACTTTGTTGATTGTACAGCTCTGTCTCTGTAGGCAGTAAATAGTAAGTGGTGAAGCAAAAAGAGCATTTGTTCAGCTGGTGACTATTGTGATGTTTCCATAAACTTAATTTCTTGCCAATGCAAATCTGCCTTCAGCTTGGAGAGCAGACGGGTTCCTGTCTATCCAACGTTAACGTGGTGACCTTCTTCAGATCTTATCAGCAGCTATCTGATCGATTTTGTGAAAACATATCGAGCTCATTAAACTGAATAAAAGTCTAGCCAGACAGTGCAGCTAACTAAATTGTTTACACTAGTTCCCACATTCACCAAAAGGAATAAAAAGCATATTTAAAGACTCTTTTTAAAATGCTAATGGGTACATGCCATAGTGAGCAAAATGTTCCCTGTATCCAGTTGTTCCCATTAAGCAAACACTCTAAGGTCTCCGGGAAATTAATTGTGCTTGAGCAAAATTCCTTTTGAAGTAAATGTTCCCATTAAAAAGGTGCATTTTAACTGGTATGTACTCTATATGCCATTGCCTGCCCCACAGGGAGCATTTTTGATGGTATAAGTGGGTACAGATTATTTTGATTTCCCTCATTTTTTTGGCATTGAGTTGCAGTACTGAATCAGAAATTAATGATTATACTGTGCATAGGTGTCTCCACTGATCAAATAGGTTTGAGACATATTGTAGTCCCATAGACTTTTTGGAATGGCCACTTTTCAATGTCACATGCTATATACAACAAAGACGTTTTCATGTCTTGGAATGACAAACTATATACAATGTCATTGATGGTGGGAGGGGAGGCTGCAGGGGGAAGGGGGAGGGGTGGGGTGGTGGCAGGTGATGCTGCTGCCAATCAGAATATTGTCATTCCTGCTCTATTACCTCGTATTGAATCCAGCACTCACTGATAGCATGAAATTCTCTTCTCCACTGATTGTAAGGTTCCTGATTGAAATAGGATAGTACAGAACAACAATGACTGCAGTTCAAAAAATAAAATCCACTCTTTGTAAAGAATGTTGGAATTTTCTCAAGACATGATAAGTGTGCTATGTAAATGGAGATATTTTTCTGTCAGTCTGTCTTAGTTGGTGAGATTCTTGCCTCTCAGTTAAAAGCTACCTTTAGGTTCAAGCTCCACTCCAGAGCCTGAGCTCCTAATCAAGGTTGGTATTACCCGTTCCTCCTTCAAACAAGAACACACCCCCAAAGATCAACTCACCATTCATCACAAAAGCCATTCGTCAGATTTTGGTGCATGCAAAATTGGGAGTCAAGGTTATATAATTAATAGAAGTTTCTCCACTTTATTAGTTGTGAAATATTTGGAACATTTCTGAGAGATGTCAATTCAAGTTTTTCTTTTGTTCTGGTTAGAGTGCCACACTTTTATATTTCATCTACTAGATGGATCTTGAATAAAAGATTCAGTGTGAATGGATCCATTTTACATTTGCCTGAAACCCCAGCATTTTCTTTAGGTTTTCACTTGAAGGATTTAAAAAAAAAACATTTGAAGCACTAGAATGAGCTACATTTTTAAAAAAAATGTACTGGGTGACTTGTTAGAATTGAAAACTGAAGTAGCTGCAGAAATAATTATGTTCCAACAGCAGTGAGCACAGTACCACTGCATTTCTTATTGTTTCAATTGATGCAATTGCCAAAAGAGGAATAAGAAGACAATCCTACTTCTGTGTCCGGTGAAATATTCCTTGTTGGAAGCAGCAACAGTGTTTTTTGCCTTGCTTGTTGGAACTGGTTAGTTAGAGTGTCCTGCATGACGCAATAGTTTTTGGTGTTCTAAATTACTGGAGACTCTGGCAATTCAGACTGATAATACAAAATGTGTGTCATTCACTTGTTGACCTTGATGGGACATTTCTTCACTTAGTAAGTAAAAGCATCACCTTACTTCTGTTGTCCTTATGATGAGGACATGCAGGTTTACATCATATGATGGTGACTCAATGGAAAACTAACGAACAATAGATTCCCATTCGCTTCATAATTATGATAATGTTATGCCTCTGTCATGGGTTGTGAAGTAAAAGGATCAAAGTGTACTTCTGCAGTTCGATGAGTGATGAAATTTGGAAGAGGAACGCTTTAGGCAAGTGAACAGCATTTGGAAATGTCTCAATATTCTACACTAAAGAGAGATTATCGGCAGTTTAATAAGTTACATTCACCACAGGCTTTCCTATATACATCAGTTATGCTACGAAGTTCAAGACAACAGCAGAAATTGACCATTTTTAAACCGGTCATGTAAAAAAAATTAATAAGCCATAAATTTTTTAAAAAACAATGACAATGGAATTCGTTAAGGTACCTACATTAAACGATTAAGGTACTACTTAATTAAAGCCAAATCCATTTGAAAGCGTGGTATACATCAGTTTCCTTTGGTCACAGACAATCCGTACCCTGACACAGATTTTAAGAGTCTTACTGTAAAGAACAAAATAGAAAGTGAATCCATCTAAAACTCTCACTGTTATTACATTTGTGTCCTTGTTAATTATACTATCCTGTTGCTTGTAACTGATCTGTAGTGCAGAGCAAAACATGAAGAGAGAGTGTTATATACTGGCCGTTAGTCAAAAGGGAAAGAAAAGCCCTCTCCTAATTTGTTATCCTTTCAGTACAATTCCCTCATGTCTAAAATGATCATCTGCCAGGTAGTCTGCTGTTTACCAAGAACCCAATTGGAGAGGCTTACACCTATAGTTGAGGGCTGGAATCAGTCCCACGCACGTTTCAGGAAACCAGAGAATGACACATTGGTGTAAGAATCACTGCTCAACTTTAACATCCTGGTTTTAAAAAAACATTCCGTGTTGGCCACCTCAAATGCCCTTATGTGATTCTTGCGTGAGGGCCACTTCTATAATGGCAAGATGACAGCAAATCTGACCTTTGTTTTGCTGAAATTCTTTTGCAGGAGCAGCAGGCAGTGCTTTAACCCCTAACCCTGTTGTTTATTAAATCTTGTTCCAGTCCAGTTATAATAACGTTGCAAGCAAAGAGCCAAAAAAAAAATCACTAGACACCACTAATTCTATTGATGGACTTTATGGGGTGGATCTTGACTGGATGATAGTGACTTCAATGGAAATATAAATCGGGAGAGGTGTAAACCAGCTGCTGATTTGCTATCACCAATATTACACTATTGCACAAAGTCAAGATCTATCAGTTTATTGCATAAAACCCTTTTTATATGCAGGAGTTTTTATTTGCTTCTAAATTGTGTTTTATTCTCTCCTTCTCTTATTACATCTCCACCCACTCACCCCAGTTAGTTATCTGTGTTGTCTCAATAGGAAACCAGATTGCTCACAGTTTGGCCAGTGTTATGGTTGATCTGTCTTGAGGGAGATATAAGAATGACCTCAGTGGGACTTGCCATCCGGTTGTTTCATATTACTACTTCCTTTGGTTGTCAAAACTGAGAATTTGTTCCCAATTCACCCAACTCAGCACGGGTCAAAGGTCAAACCTGAGACCTTCCTGATGCCATCAAGCACCCTTTCCCACCAAGCCATTGGAAGAACAATGGCCGAGATCTTAACCGGCTGGAGGATGGTTGGCACAAGGCTGTACATTGCCATTCCATGGCCCAGTTGGTTTGGAATGTTGACAGGGACACAAACTGGCTTTGGATATTATACACCTGGCCGTTATATTCTGAAAATTCATTCACCATTCTAAATTACAGCAATTAATTTTGATTTTTCTCATGTTAACACCTCAATGATTGGCCTCAAATTTTCATGTCTCATTCGTGGGAAAATGACTGGAGATTACTTGTTGCAACACGACTTGAATCTCAATTCGGTTTAACCTCAGTAATCTCATTTGCCTGCATAACGACATTCACTGTACAGCCAAAAGAAAACAAATCACTATGTGCACTTCTTTTGAGGTGGTTTTGACAGTGTGATTAGTGCACTGTATGAATGAAGAAAAAATATCTTCCATACATAGCAGTACTATTGTCCACTCAAGCTAAAGTCCATGGGGCATTATGCTCAGTTCAAGAAGGAACAGTTGTATTTGTTTCTCTAATCCTACATGGCTAAATTCTGAAATAAAGCAAATTGAATCATAACAATAATTTTTTCATACTTCTGCAGTGCCTCAGGACAGAGAGAGAAAAATAACTGGCAAGCTACGTAAATTAATGGAGCCTGGGTTATTCAAGTACAGGGAAAGAGAAATACGCTCACGGCGGAGATTGTCTTAATTGGGGCAAACACTTATGCCCGACAACTTAGCATATTATCTCTCCCCACACTTTATTTCTGAAATTGATTTTAAAAGCTGTTTGTGATGTTATGACAGCTTTAGCCTCCCAACTGCAGCAAATAAATACTGTATATAGGATAATAAATGGCTGGCAGCAAGTTACAGGGCAATAATTCAATTGAGCAGTACTGATGATGCAATAAACCTCGCAAGTGAAGCTCGAGCGATTTACAAATGTCACCAGAACTGCAAGATTGAATTATTGCCTCGAATCTGCTGCCAGCTCTTTGTTATTCTTTGTAATATGTAGTATCTTGTGTATTTTTAAAAATTGTCTATTGTCTTTTGTAAATCTTAAAAGACACTTTTATTTAACTGTTTATACAGAGAGCACCATAGTTAAGGGAGTAAAGATGATAAAACATAGGAGTTGGAGATATAAATTATAGGGGGAAGGGAAAATTCTAGTTGATTCCCACCTCCCCACTCTTTTCAATTCTCTCCCCCTTTTTCCTGAAGGTACCTGCCAAGGGAAGGAAGCCATCTTGTCCAAGTAGCTATTCCATATGACAATCTAGTTAGTGAATGTTTTCAGCCTATCCGCCATGGAAGGCATCACAGGCAAAGCTGATCTGAAAATTCATACAGGCACACTTTTCAGCAGGGCTCACTGGACTGCGAGACCAGGCACGGACACCCCAGTTGATTGCTCCTCTCCTAGCCAATGGTTGCTCAGGCCAACTGTAGCAAACCAATCTGGTCTGTTTGGCATACTATTGCACCATATGGTTCGTTTACCAATTAACCCATCAGAGTAGCTTTTAAAATAAATAGAACACAGCAAAGTACATAATACACTTCACATTATAAATGAGTCTCGGACAAGTGCCCTCCTTCACAGGTTAATAAACACTGAAGTGTTCAATCTTGGGCAATCATTTTTAATAACACATTAGTAAAACCAAATTGATTTTGCACAATATTAAAGTTTATCATGTACAGAATGAACAGTAAACTGTCAAAGCATTTAGTTGTACAATTTAAGTGCTGCACTCAAGATGAATCTTAGGACAGAGTAGCTACACTTTAAAACTATGCATTTGTTAAGAAGTGTGCAATGGTTCTTACTTGTATTTGTCTGCAGTCACAGAGCAATTTATGCAGTTATGACTGTGCTAGCCAACCAAATTAATAATGCTCTAATGGGCATGTTTATGTCGTGGAACTGCTTATACTCACAAAGCATTGAAGTTGCTGCCACTCTATAATTGCCTCACTTACATTCTGTTATGGAACTAAGAGAACCAATAACTACTTTAATTCAGGCACAGAGTGGTGAATTTATGGAAGAGTTTGTGGAGGTGATTAGCATTGATAAATTCAAGAGAAAACAGGATAGATATTTGTCAGTGAAAGCGATTGAGGAAAAGAAAGGACAGAATAGTTTATGGTATTCTTAGAACTTTGAGATTCAATAGTTTCTTCTTTTCCTGCACATTCTCATGTATCCACATAAAGGCAGTTGCTTCATTTTGGCAATCACGATCACGATATAAAGCACTGTATGGCACGTCAGCCGTATTCTTGATTTTTACATTTCTGGCTACAAACCTTCCACAATGAGGCTTTCCAGATGAGAGCTCAGCAACCAGCACAAAATGGATGTTTGGGGCATTCAATTTCATCCCCGGTCCATGTTCATGTTTGCCACCCTCGCCAGTGGGATCCACGTGCCTGGAGGCAATAATATTGCCTCATTTATATTATAGAACTGCGCCAGCTCCTTCACCACCAATAAACAAATGCAGGATTCATAGAACATCTTATTTCATTTCTGCCCATTCCCACCATCCAATCGCCACCTCCCCAAAATGGGTTGGGGTGTTATATGTTTTAAGTGAATAGCTAAAATTACTGTTCCTGTTATGACTATGAAGCACACAACTAGTGTTTTTCTCAGCACACCAGTGGATTTCTCTTCTTATATTGCAAATTGTAGTGCTGATAATTCCTTCGACGACCAAGTGTATTAGATACATGTGCTGAATGGCAACCATTGCAGGCCGATCATGATACATTTATGACAAAACGTACTAATACAGAAGGGAGGAGCTCCAAAGAGCAACTAAACAATGAACGGGAGTTGGATTCAGGGAGAGGCTGGAAGAGACCTCATTTATTTGCTTCTCGCAGCAGTCTGTAAACAGTGAAGCCACAAGTGACCGTCAGTACACTTTGGTTTTAATCATCTCCTGCAGATGTGTGCAATCACAAAGGGTAAAAGCTGTCCTGCTATGCTCTTGAAGCAGGGGTCCTGCTTACCAAGGTGTTTGAGAGAGAATATCAATGTAAACGAGCAATTATCAGACAGCAGTTAACTGCAAGTGGCCTCTGAAAAAAAATTACTATTGGATAGAAAAATGTGGGTTTGCAGCATTGGAGTCCTTAAGTATCTCCCTTTATGTCATAAACGACTTTGAAGTCATTTGTGGTTTCCAAGGCATTAACAACTAACAAAACCTGATTACCCAATTTTTATGTCTCTTGTGATTTGAATTTTCATTTATTGTCAGCCTCGGAAAACAATAAATCTTTAAAGATGGCCCAGCAGCACAACAGCAGTAGTTAGCAAGATATTTGTGTATTTTTACAGCTTGCTTTCCCATGCTACTCAGCTGTCATTAACTAATGCATAACAAAGTAGTCTGCCATCACAAGTGAAGGGTTCCCAATCTGAGCTGTTTTGATCAAATAATTTTTCACATGAAAGAGTTAGGACCTGAATAGTGTCTAATTGTAATCAGTTTACTTTGGTCTCTGACAACCCTGGGTGGCCATTAATGGAGCACACTGGCAAATTTACATTAGAATATAGGGTTTTAGGATTGAGACACATTGCTCCATATAGTGGCTTGAATGGGCTGTGCCAACAGTGTGACAACAGTCCCTCTGCATAAAGCTTCACCAGGGAGAATGTGGGTTCCTGAAAAAAAAACCTCATTGCTGACTTTGGAGATAAATAAAACATTGTGATAATTTGCTTCTGTTGGAAGAATCGACAAGATTTTCAATTCAAAGAAAACAAACATTTTCCTTCAAAATACCACTGCAACATGTGGTGTACAGTTCTTTTTAACTGTATGGCTTGAATAGGAGTTTCATTATCTCTGGTAGTGGGTGAAGTAATTTTATGTGAATATGTTAACTATTGGAGGAAATTAAGGAAAGAAAGCACTTGCATTTATATAGGGCCTTTCACAACTTAAGGACATCCCATAGCACTTCACAGCCAATTAAGTACTTTTGAAATGTAGTCACTGTTGTAATGTAGGGGAAATGTAGTAGCCAATTTGTGGCCTATCAGGTCCCACGCACAGCATGACATAAATGACCAGATAATTTGTTTTAGTGATGTTGGTTGAGAGATAAATATTAGCCAGGACACCGAGAGAACTCTCCTGCTCTTCTCTGTCGTGCATAATGTTTCAGTGGAGGTTCAGTCTCTGTCTGCAGTGAGTTAGCTGATCTCTGCTGCCAATGGAAAGAAATAACTTGCATTATATGGTATTTATGTGCACATAGGAAGTGCCAACAAACATCTCTAAAACAAATGAGCAGAATAACAATTTCAGTGATGTTGGTTGAGGAATATATGCTGGCCTGGACGACAGAAGAACTCATTGTTCTTCTTCGAATGGTACAGTGGAATCTTTTACGTCCACCCAAGAAAATAGATGGGCCTTTGGTGTAACATCTCATCCTAAGACACGACCCCCAACAATCAGTACTCCTTCACTACTGCACTTAAATGTCAGCCTAGGTTGTGTGGTCAGGTCAGACACCCAAAACAAGATTAAGTCAGTGATTTTCAAACACATCTGTGAGGGAGACCTTCTGCAAATATTGACAGATTCCTGAGGCTCTCAATGCAAACTTCAGACAGCATCATCTATTCAAATGAAAACTGTGCTAACATTGCAACAAATGTGTTTTACTCATATAAAGCAACAGAAATAACAAATTAATCAATCAATAAATACAGAAATCTGTCAACAAACAGAATTCAGATTACCCCACAAACTCTCTGGGATCCTTTCAAGTATTCCAGAATCCAGGTATCCCAGTTTGAAAACCAATGGATTTAGTAAATCTACAGAGATATTGAAACATTGCATAAATTAAAACACAAAACACTTGATTGCGCTCATCATTTGGCAGAATTCCTCCTGAAATCAACATCGCAGTAAAGATTGTACAATTTTAGTTGCAAATTATGTTCGGTGCAAATCGAGTTTCTGCCATCTTTTGTGTTGGTTTAAAAAACATTGCACTGGAAGCAGGCCTGAGCTACAACACCAGCCTTGCTCTCAGGATGAATTATTCACCATTGCGGGTTTCTACTAAATTAAGCTGGTTGTTTTGGCCGCAAGGACTCTAATAGAGATGTTTTAAAAGCTTTTGAATGTTGTTTTTACTTAATTCATTAAAACACTGATTCCTGTATCCGAATGTAATTGTATATTTTTTAAAAGTCATTTTCAGCGATTTAAAATTAAATTATTCACAGGTGGAGAATTAAAACTGTGATTAAAAACCCATTTTCGGCTGTTACCACTCTTAAATATACGAAAAACTTTTAAAAGCAAAATTAAGAGAAAATTCTGTAATGCTGCCCAATTGTGTTACTTCATGAAATTGTAAAATATGCAAATAAATTTGTATGGAAAGTTGAGGGGGGAAAAAACACTTCTCAAAACATGCCCAAATCACCGATTGCACACAAAGCTGAAATTTTGCCCCTTTATTTTAAATAACAAACACCTGGAGATGATTTAAAGACAGTAATCTGTCTTGGAAATCAGTTAATGGCTCCAAATCACTCAGTCTTTGCTTTTGTAATTTATGATAACATTTGGACCTGTTGATCAGATTCTGCTTCTCAACACCTAATGAGTATTTCTCATGTGCCACACATTAAGGTTTCTTTTGCACATTTTTAAACAACCAAACTTGGCCTTCAAAGTTTTTCAGCAAATTCTCAAAATAATAATCAGTGGAATTAAATTCCTCTTTTGTAAGGAAAAACGGGAGAATGTCTGTTCCTCTGCATAATTAATGATCTGCTGGTGAAATTTTGGGAACATGCGACTTTTAACATATGATTTCTGGGAATCTGATTTCATTAGTGGGTCATTAATTCTGAAGAAAAACAGGCATTCTCCCATTTTTTTTTCAAAAGAAGAAAAAGGACCCCCATGGTTTAAAATCCAATTATTGACCCCATTCACCCCCACCTTCGGTACAAGGCTGCGATTATGTTTCGCTGCAGACTGTCTTGTGTTCTATTTGGCACTGGCTTATGGAACTCTCGTTAAGGCGCACACCTTGTTACGAGATACAAATCATCTAACTCCCAGGGACCATATTCTGAGTGCTGGCAAAGTGTCCATAATGTAATTTAAAACCCCGAAACCAAAATAAAATGCTTTGGAGCAATAAAAGGCACAGGACTGAACAAAAGGTTTGGATTTGACAGTCCGCTTTAAGAGGAATTTATTAGTTCCCGCTGGGTCTCCACATACCCAGAAAGTGTGCAAGTTTGGTAATAAAAGAAAGCACTGCTTCTGGGTGGCTGAATACCAGTGGGGAAATATAAAATTGTACCAAGAAAAAAATAAATTTCAAGGGGTATTAATGCCCCTTTAGGGTATTGGTCGAACCCCAAATCTTTTTGCTTGAACAAAATGATATACTTGGAAATCAAAACCTCTCAACTATTCACTTGGAGCAACACAGGACTAAACTGTTACCCATCAAGTTCAACTGTTATTTACTATATGTACATTCGCTCCCACCCTGCCTTTTCTGTTACTGTTGCTAGTAGATGCGAAGGTTAATGCTCACAACTGGGCTGATTGGATACTGTTGCGCTCAAACTCGTCCGACCTTTTGCACTTACTATTCATGTTTTATAACCAGCTTTAAAAAAAACTTGTTTTATTGCAAGTCCGACCGAGGAAAGGGGGCTTTTTTCCTCAATATTTGACAATTTTGACCAGTGTTTTTTTCTCTCCTTTTCTCAAAGAATGGCTAAACTAGACAAAACATTTTCCTCTTAGAGTTAGGGCATGGGAAAAGCATCTTACTTTAGTCACATCAATGTATCTTTGATTAGACCCAAATATATCGTAAATTGTGGGAGACTTCATTTGGAGGTTCTGTCTGTTGTGGCGAGTAGTGAGAATGCGGGACTTAAAGGGACAGAATCACCCCCTAGTTCTTTCTCCCTGGGTGGTACTTGCCTTTAATCATTGTCTGGAAATGAACAGGAAAGGACAGGTCATCTTCTGTGTTTGAATTGCATTGCGTTATAGCATAATGTGATCTGTCAACGTGAGTTGTTTTCTTAAGACCAAGCTGCTCGAGGTATTTGAAAAATACAAAGAACTCTGGGGTTTTTTAAAAAGCCAAAATAAGTTGTGATTTGCATGACAAGCCTCATTACCACCCTCCCCCTCCACCCTGACGCACCCACACCCCAAACAAGAGCAACACTGTCCATAATGGGAGGCTCAGAGATAACTTTAAGCTCTAAATAGGCCACATCTGTTTTGTTGGGCTGCAGATCCACTTTTCATACATAGCCTTGCTTAACAACAGATACATACACAAACCGTTATCTTACATTGAGGTGCAAATAGTTTAAACTGTAATATCAATTTCTGCTCTCACTAAAATTTGAGCCTTATCACTCTGTGAGCAAAACTGTCTCATTTCCATAGTGTGAACTTAGCTAATATGAGTTTGGTTTTCCCAACATTCAAATGAGAACTCATCACAAATTGAGGATGTTACTAACAGAATTGATAAAGGTGTCGGTGGACATGAATTTTCAGAAGGCTTTTGATAAAGTCCCCCACAGGAGGTTGATTCACAAAATTAAAGCACAATATACAAACTGGGTGGTTTTATTTTAATAAAAAAAAGTCAACAGATGAAACTCTCCGCCGAACAAATCCACTGGCATGGATTAAGGATTAGTTAACAGGCAGAAAGCAGAGAGTAGGAATAAACAGGTCATTCTCGCGTTGGCAGGCTGTGACTAGTGGGGTACCGCAGGGATCAGCGCTTGGGCCTTAGCTGTTCACAACATATATCAATGATCTGGATATGGGGACCAAATGTAGTATTTCCAAGTTTGCGGATGACACAAAACTAGGTGGGAATTCGTGTTGTGAGGAAGATGCAAAGCAGCTTCAAAGGGATTTGGACAGACTTAGTGAGTGGGCAAGAACATGGCAGATGGAATATAATGTGGAAAAATGTGAGGTTATCCACTTTGGTAGGAGGAACAGATGTTCAGAGTATTTATTAAATGGTAAGAGATTAGAAATTGTAGATGTATAAAGGGACCTGGGTGTCCTGGTCAATAAGTCACTGAAAGCTAACATGCAGGTGCAGCAAGCAATTAGGAAAGCTAGGGTATGTTAGCTTTTATTGCAAGAGGATTTGAGTACAGGAGTCGTGAAGTCTTACTTCAATTGTATAGAACCTTGGTTAGATTGCACTTGGAGTACTGTGTGCAGTTTTGGTCCCCTTACCTTAGGAAGGATATTTTTGCCATAGAGGGAGTGCAATGGCGGTTCACCAGACTTGTTCCCGGGATGGTGGGACTGTCCGATGAAGAGAGATTGGGCAAACTGGGCCTGTATTCTTTAGAGTTTCGAAGAATGAGCGGTGATCTCATTGAAACCTACAAAATACTTAAAGGTAGATGCAGTCAAGATGTTCTCCTGGTTGGGGAGTCTAGAACCAGGGGACACAATTTCAAAATAAGGGTGAAGCCACTTAGGACAGAGATGAGGAGAAATTTCTTTACTCAGAGGGTTGTGAATCTTTGGAATTGTCTACCCCAGAGGGCTGTGGAAGCTCAGTCATTGAGCATGTTTAAAGCAGAAATTGACAGCTTTCTAAATACAAATGACAGAGGGGATATGAGGATAGTGTGGGCAAAAAGGCATTGAAATGAATGATCAGCCATGATCATATTGAATGGCGGGATAGGCCTGATGGGCTGAATGGCCTACTCCTTCTCCTATGTTCAGGCTCAACTTGCAAACCGCATGGATTAGAGTCCTGATCAATGGATCTTGGGCCCCTACAATGCAAGAAAAGATTTCACTGCTGGTCGTTGCAGTGCTGCTTAGAGCATTTACTGCCAACTAAAATGGCAGCTCAAGGCATCCTGGCTGCCAATGTTGGTGTTATGTCTCCAGAGCTTAGGGCCTTAGCAGTTGAAGGCACAGTCACACTTGGAGCCATTAAAATCAGGAATGTTCAAGAGGCCAGAATTGGAGGAATGCAGATATCTCAGAGTTGTAAGGCTGGAGTAGATTACTGAGATAGAGAGGGGCAAGGCCATGGAGGGATTTGAAAACAAGGATGAAAATTTTAAAATCGAGGTGTTGCTTAACCAGGAGCCAATGTAGGTCAGCAAGCATAGGGACAAGCCACATCTTGAGCTACAGGTTTTGGACCTGCCAAGTTTATAAAGTGCTGGAGTCCGAGTCCGACCTATGCTGTACTATATTACACCAGGAAACAGTTCAGATACTAATTTGAGTTAAGGACTATCATACTTTATTAGCATCAGGAACTCATCAAAATATAGCAGCCCGCATGGTTATTTTGACTGGGAGAAGCAATTTAATGTCCCTAAGTAGGGGATCAACAGGCAATGTGAGAGGGATGGATGTCCTTGAAAGAACAGTCATATATTTAAGTTGCATTATTGGGCTAAATTGCCTTCTTCCCACTCTGGATTTTCTTATGTTATTTCTTAACCACTCCTAAAGTTAATCTGAAGAGTAGGAAGACAAACAAAACTTGACCAGTAACAACAGGACTCCCATTGACAATATTGGGGATACATTTAATAATCTAATGTTACAGAAGTTCTGCTATGATGTCCCACCCAAAATAAACTTTTACAAAGAGTCTCTTCTGTTTCTCCATTCTTTAGCAGTATGATGTGACATATATTTTGTTTTATTCTTTTCTTGGATGTGAGCATTGCTGGCTTGGCCAGCATTTGCTGCCCATACATAATTTCCCTCGAGGAGGTGGTGGTGAGCTACCTTCTTGAATTGCTACAGTCCATTTGGTGTACATACACCCACAGTGCTTTTAGGAAGGGAGTTCCAGATTGTGACCCAGCGATAGTGAAGGAAGAGTGATATAGTTCAAAGTCAGGATGGTGTGTGACTTAGAGAGGAACTTGCAGGTGGTGGTGTTCCCATGCGTCTGCTGCCCTTGTCCTTCTAAGTGGTAGAGGTGGGTTTAGAAGGTGCTGTCGAAGGAGGCTTGCTGAGTTGCCACAGTGCAACTGCATATGGTATACACTGATGTTTAAGGTGGTGTATGGGGGTGCCGATCAAGCAGGCTGCTTTGTTCTGAATGGTGTTGAGCTTCTTGAGTGTTCAGCTGCACTTATCCAGTCAAATGGCGAGTATTCCATCACACTCTTGACTTGTGCCTTCAGGATGGTGGATGGACTTTGGGGAGTCAGGAGGTGAGTTGCTCGCTGCAGAATTCCTAGCCTCTGACCTACTCTTGTAACCACAATATCTATATGGCTGGTCCACTTAAGTTTCTGGTCAATGGTAACCCCCAGGATGTTGATCGTGGGGGATTCAGTGATGGTAGTGCCATTGAATGTCAAGGGGAAATGGTTTGATTCTCTCTTATTGGAGATGCTCATTGCTTGGCACATGTGTGACGTGAATGTAACTTGCCACTTATCAGCCCAAGCCTGAATGGTGTCCAGTTCTTGCTGCATATGGACACGGACTGCTTCTGTATCCCAGGAGTTGCAAATGGTACTAAACACTGTGCAATCTTCAGCAAACATCCCCACTTCTGACCTTATGATGGACGGAAGATTATTGAGGCAGTAGCTGAAGATTGATGGGCTTAGGACACTACCCTGAGGAATCCTTTCAGCTATGTGTTGAGGTTTAGATGTTTGGCCTCCAACAACCACAATCATCTTCCTTTGTGCTAGGTATGACTTCAATCAGTGGAGAGTTTTTCCCGATTCTCATTGACTTCAATTTTGCTAGGGCTCCTTGATGCCACACTCGGTCAAATGCTGCCTTGATGTCAAGGGCAGTAACTCTCACTTCACCTCTTGAGTTCAGCTCTTTTGCCCATGTTTGGACCAAGGCTGTAATGAGGTCAGGAGCAGAGTGGCCCTGGCGAAATATAAACTGAGCATCGGTGAGCAGATTATTGTTGTATAAGTGCTGCTTGACAGCACTGTTGATGACACCTTTCATCACTTTGATGATTAAGAGTAGACTGATGGTGCAGTAATTGGCCAGATTGGATTTGTCCTGCTTTTTGTGTACAGGACATAACTGGGCAACATTTCACATTTTTGGGTAGATGCTAGTGTTGTAGCTGTACTGGAACAGCTTGACGAGGGGCACGGCTAATTCTGGAGCACCAGTCTTCAGTACTGTGTGTGCCAGGATGTTGTCAGGGCCCACAGCCTTTGCTGTATTCAATGCCTTCAGCCGTTTATTAATAGCAAACAGAGTGAATCAAGTTGGCTGAAGACTGCCATCTGTGTCACTGGGAACCTCAGAGGGAGGCCAAGATGGATCATCCACTTGGCACTTCTAGCTGAAGATGGTTGCAAATGCTTCAGCCTTGTCCTTTGTACTGACGTGATGGGCTCCCCTATCATTGGGGATGGGGATATTTGTGGAGCCTCCTCCTCCGGTTAGTTTAATTGTCCACCACCATTTACGATTGGATGTTGCAGGACTGCAGAGCTTTGATCTGACCAATTGCTTGTGGGATCGTTTATCTCTGTCTATCGTTCTATCTTCCAATATCAGAAATACTTCCGCCTGCCCCCATTTTCTTTCCTGCTCTCCAGAACGGGTTGGGTTGGGACATGGTTTCAAAGACGTTCAGAGCCACCACCCTTGCCCCCCGTCACCCGCACCACCCCACCCCCTGACAAAATATAACCTCTTCCTAAGTGTCCATTTTTTTTGCATAAGTCTTGACGATTAATGTCAGCAGGATGTTCAATCAGGGAGTGCATCACAGACAAGCCCCATTCTCTCCTCACCTGACCCTCACACAGGCATTTTAACAGCAGGGGTCACTGCATAGTGGTTAGGAGGGAAAACCCTGCCTTATTTTATTTCCCCATGCCCATACAATTGCCTCAGCTGAGATCAACTAATTCACCTTAGACCAGTGATCTGGAGCATATAAGCTAGGCTGACATTTCAGTACTGTACAGCATTGCCGGACATGCTGTCTTTCAGATGAAAACATTAAACTGCGGCAGTTCAAATGGACATAAAAACATCTCATGGCACAATTCAAAGAGAAGGAGTGTTGTCCCAATGTCCTGGACAACATTTATCCCGCAAACAAAACCACCAAAAAAAAACATTTATAACATTTGCTGTTTGTAGCATCTTCTTGTGTGCAAATAGACTGCTGCACTTTCCTGGAAAAAAAGCCACTACCCTTCAAAAGATTAATTCATTGGCTGTAAAGTGGACTGAAATATCTGTGGACGCAAAAAGCACACGATAACTCCAAGTCTTTCTTTCATCGATCTTCTGGTCTCGAAGGTTCTAAATATTCAGAAATAGCTTCAGTAAATCATTTAATTGCACCTGGAAAGCAGAATTATGATGTTACTTCAAATGGACTAAGTAGGCTGAGACACACTTATGTTCTCTTGTCTGTTCAATTCTGCATATTTCTAGACTGCTAAGCCAGACCTAAAAAGGGAGCTGCCACTTGGTTGATTTTGGATGTAGAAAGACCTACAGATTGTTCTTTTGCAGTTTAGGAAAGTACAATGCTAACCTATTAATGCTCATTTGAAGCACTTTGGAACTTTTTGTTACATTAAAGGTGATATATAAATACAAGTTCTTGTGGTTGTATTATTAAAATTAATTTTAGCTCAGCCGACGTTGCAGTCAAGGACAGAATTTCCAGATTCTCAGTGCCAGAAATGTGCAAATTTCATGATATGCTTTTTAAAATATGGTTTGTAAAGCATCAGAAGGAAAGAACACGTAGAAACCACTCACACTCCAGAAATGCCACAGGAAACTCCAAGATGATGTCGCCGTCTCTTCAGAAACACCAGTTGATAGTTTGTAACCATTCTATCATGTGCTTTTGCTTTCACCATTGTCGCTGGTGTTTCCATTACTGTGTTGGCAAGAGGTTTGGCTCAACAAAGGGCAGTCTGAGCCAGCATAATTTGGCATTGCACAGGTATTTTCTGTAATCTGTACTGACTCTAGTGAAATACACTCAGCTTCTTTGACTAGATTTGCAGGTGCTTTCCTTATCGTATTATTGGCATGTAAATTAATGCAAGTGTAATGTCCTTCAGGTGTGCAAGACTAGGGTCATTGACTTATCAGATGGAGTGGCTCAGTATGCCTGGTTCCCATGTCTGGAAGCATTTCACAGCATTCCGTTCTTCAGAGCAAAGTACTGGCTAAAGGTAGGTAGATTACATTGGAGGGCTTGAAATAGATCCTAAAACAGAGATAACACATTGTACTCCAAGTGAACCATTTTAAATAATTATATTTCATTCTTCGCCACCAGTCCCCCCAACTCTCTCAGCTCATATTTTGATGGCGCTGCCTCGTGCAGTGGGATAATTTCACCATTCTCTACGATCTCACGCCATTGGCCATTCTTTGCTTTTGAGCCCACCTTTAACAGGTTATTTGACGAGGAGGAGCATTGGAATGGAACTAGGCCCTCTCCTGAAACAACATCCGCACTTTCCAGCAGGAATCATTGTAGTCATTTTCTCATTGCAGGACCTTGCCGTATGCAAATTGGCTTCTGCATTTCCTACAGTATTACAGTGATTACACCTCAAAAGTACTTCATTAGTTGTAAAGCACTTTGGGACACCCTGTGGTCATGAAAGTCGCTATATAAATGCAAGTCTTTTTTTAAGCAACCATAAGCAAAAAACCTGGACCATTTTTGCCTTCCTCTCTCACCTGGAAAGCTGAAGCCCATAGAACACCCCTGGCACCACTGAACTGAAATTGGCTAACAGCACAGGCCACAGATCGAACTTGGGATCTCCCTCACCAGCATGTCTCAGTTCTGTATGAGGTAGTGAACTTCCCTTTCAGTCATTGGAAGAACACATGATAATTAACTTAAATGTGTACAACATATTTTAAATCGGCCCATAATCTTTTTTAAACTTTAAAAACAGCTTTGATGACTGTAGTACTGTGACTTTCAAACTTTTCTGTGTGATGCCCCTACAGATACAGACACAGTGACAGGGATACACTACAAATACTGACACAGTGACAGGGACCCGCTGCAAATACTGACACAGTAACAGGAGATCCTGCAAATACTGACACAGTGACAGGGACCCCCTGCAATTACTGACACAGAGATAGGGATACACTACAAATACTGACACAGTGACAGGGATACACTATAAATACTGACACAGTGACAGGGGCCCCCTGCAAATACTGACACAGTGGGCTGAATTTTACGCCTCCCCAGTGGGTCGGATGGTGGCATGGGGGAGAATGGGGTCGGCGCAAAATTGAGCGGGAAGCTCCGGGATGCCTACCCGCCCCGCTTCCGCCTCCGTTCAGCTTTACGGTGGTCGGGCAGTGGGGGAGAGGGGGGGTGGAGAAACAGCCCGCCTGCCTGAGGCCAATCAAGGTCCTTAAGGGGCCACTTAAGGGCCCTCGCCCGCCTCCACGGGTATTTTACCTGTGGCAAGCGGGAGTGCTGGGGCGTGAAAGGCCACCCAGTGATAGCTGCCAGCCTTTTCACATGCCCCGGGGTGGGGGGCAAGGCAGTCGGGCACAGGGTGCCCGATTGAGGGCCGCCCCCGCCTCCCAACCCACCCCCAGGACCCAAGATGCCCAACCCCTCCCCCCAAACGACCACTCTAGCCTCACCAGTGTACGACCGATCCCACTGGTGAGGCATGCCCAACTTACCTTCCCTCCTGGCTCCATGGCGTCAGCTGGGCTGCAATCCCAGCAGTAGCCACCACTCCCAGTGGCGCTGCTGGGACTAAGAGCTGCCGGCCTGCTGATTGGCTGGCAGCTCACTGAGGCAAGATTTCCTCCCTCAGGCGGGTGGAAGTCCCGCCTCAGGACAATTAAAGCCTGGGGACCCGCAAAATGTGGGATAGATCCCCGGGCTAGGTGAAAGCGGGTTCACCACCGACTTTTATGTCGGTGGCGAATTCCCGTCTGCCTAAGGTAAAATCCAGCCCAGTGGCAGAGATACACTACAAATACTGACACAGTGACAAGGACCCCTGCAAATACTGACACAGTGATAGGGACACACTACAAGTACTGACAGGGGCCCTCTACAAATACTGAAACATTCACAGGGATACACTACAAATACTGACACACTCATAGGGGCCTCCTGCAAGTACTGACATACTCACAGGAACACATTACAATCACTGGCATGCTCATTAGGATACATTACAAATACTGACACACTGACAGGGGCATATTACAAAAATGGACACACACGCAGAGACATGGTACAAATACAAACACTCTTAATGATCTCTACTAAAATTGATGCACTCCTGGAGATGCGCTACGGATACTGACACATTCCCGGTGACACACTATGAATACGGACACACTCCTGGACATACACTACCAATACTGACACACTCCGGCTGACACGTTATGAATACAAACGCACTCCTGATGACACAAGAATAGGCCTCTGAAAGACAGCGTCAACAATCCCAAAGGAATCATGTCCATCATTGTAAAAAATGTGTTTTTCTAAACCAGTATGTCACTACAGAAGTCAACAAATAAAGTAATTGGATGACCACATGACCTCTCTGGGATATTCTCAAAGACCCGCTACAGTCCAGAAACTTCATTGTAAAAACCTATGATTTATTGCACCAATAATCACAGCAATACCTGGCAGCATTTCATAATGGGTGAAGGCAGTGGCCAAGAGCATGATTTTTCAATCAGTGCCCCTTTTCTAAGATGGGAAGCAGTAATCTGTCATCCTAGTAGCATCAAATCATAGCTTTTATCAAGAGATCTTAAATGTATTTAGCCATTTTAGGCAGACTGCAGGAAAGGAAGAAGGAAAGTTCCCCCCCTCCCCCAGCCAACATAGAAACATAGAAATAGGAGCAAGCGTAGGCCATTCGGCCCATCAGGCCTGCTCCAGCATTCCATAAAGATCATGGATGATCATCTAATTCAGTACCCTGTTCCCACTTTCTCCCCATATCCCTTGATCCCTTTGGCATTAAGAAATATATTTGTCTCCTTCTTGAATATATTTAATGACTTGGCCTGCACTGCCTTCTGTGGTAGAGAAATCCACAGGTTCACCACCCTCTGCGTGAAGAAATTTCTCCTCATCTCGGTTCTAAATGGCATACCCCGTATCCTGAGACTCCTGGTTCTGGACTCCCCAGCCATACTCCTCATACGTCAATCCTGCCATCCCAGGAATCAGCCTAGTAAATCCTCTTTGCACTCCCTCCATGGCAAGAACATCCTTCCTCAGATAAGGAGACCAAAACTGCACACAATACTCCAGATGTGGTGTCATCAAGGCCCTGTATAACTACAGTAAAACATCCTTGCTGCTCTACTCAAATCCTCTTGCAATGAAAGCCAACATACCATTCGCTTTCCTAACTGCTTGCTGCACCTGCTTTCAGCGACTGGTGTACAAGGACACCTAGGTCTTTTTGCACCTCTCCCTTTCACAATCTATCACCATTCAGATAATATACCTTTCTGTTTTTACAACAGTGGTGGCCTGGCTGCAAAAACCATTTTTTTTTTAAATGTTGGAGAGAGGGCACCTCCATTTTGAAGCTCCCCTTCCCTCCCTTACTTGCCATTACAGTCTGCTGCTCTTTTCAAGCTGGCAGGCCTCTGATTGGCCCTCCAGCTTCAAGTGCCCGCCCACCTTTTTAATTGGACAGTGAGCCCAACCTCTGGCCATTAATTGGCCACTCAGGGGAAAATCACATTGCGTGCCTGTTGCCCACACAGTGTGGTCTTATGACCCACATTTCAGCCTGATGGCGGGGTTCAGAAGCCTGCAGGGAAAATCCAGCCCATGGCAGCCAATTTGTCAAATACAAGGTCCCACAAAGAGAAAATGGCCAAATAATCTGTTTTTAGTTGTGTTAGTCAAGGGAATATGGCCAGGAAACCTGTTTTTCTTCAAATAGTAACATAGGACCTTTTACATCCACAATCTCTGTTTAATATTTCACTTGAAAGACAGCACCTCTGACAATACAGCATTTCCTGAGCACAGTACTGACATATCAGTCTAGATTATTTGCTCAAGTCTGTAGCGAGTTTGAACCCACAGTTCACAGTTTGTGAGTTGAGCGGGTAACTCTCCATTGTTTTGCGTGCTGATACCAGTCAGTGGGTGAGAATGGATATTATTTTTAACATGAAAACTCATCACTCGATGACATTTCAACATTTTTGTCAATGGTCAATTTTATACAAACATAGACACTTGACCCTATGTAGACCAGGAGGTTTCAGGTTCAGTGACTGGTTCATGCTGACCTAATTCATTTCAGCCAGAATACCTCAATTGGCCTCAACTCCTCTACACTACCCTAAGGAGTGGAGAAATCAGCCAGGATTCTGTTCTTGATCATTACCCTGTACCTTTTGTTAGTCAGCGCATGTGTGGACAGATAACAGGCTTGACTGTGATGTCCTCTGCATTTGAAAAGCTTGGCAACATTCACCACTTAAGTTTGCACATAAAAACTGGCCTCTTGGCTGAGGTACCAGAGCTGGAGAATGAGGAATCTTCAGCAAAGGGTGAGGGTTTGGTGGTGGTGGGGCACGGGGGCGGGGTTGCAGGGATGGAAGATTGACAAAAAAATTTTTTTAATTGGTAAGGTTCTAAAAAAAATGTTTGGAAGAAGATTAATCTTCCTAAAGATATTCAAAGCTATGATGTTACCTTTTCACAGCCGTGTCTAAACAGGCCTATTTCTTAAAAAACTCAAACAAACCTATAAATATATTATTGTTATGTCAAATAAAGTCACATGGTATTTGACATATTATGTCGCTGGAGCAGGGAACCAAAACCAGAAAAATCTGTTGACAGAGTGTTTTTTCCCCACCTCTGCCACCCATCCATCCCACCCCCCTCCGCTTCCTTAACCAAATACTAATCTTTATCTTTTTCTCTCTAATGAGGCCTACTTTGCTCAACCCATGGTTGCTGCCGCTGTCATTGTCCACCTGGCGACTGATGGAAGTAGTCTCATGGATCAAAGGCAAGAATCAATCGCAGTTCAGTTGGTTGACACAAAGGATCAGAATCACGACCTGGGTAAGTCTTTTTCTTTTTGAAACACAAAGGATCATATTTAGAAAGGATGTAGTTATCTCCGAGCCTGAAGGAAGTTCAAACGGCTCAATTAGTAGAGTGGCCCGTGTACTGCGGGTCAGCACCGCGAGGATACACTTCGGGAATAACTCAAACAAAGAGCAGCAAATGAAAAGAGTGAAAGGAAAACCAAGTGAGGCAATCTCACACACACATATCTTTGCTTCCTTCAAAAGATAATCTCACACTGTGTCTTTAAAATGTGCAAAGCTCTTTCTCAGTAAAAGCACACATCCACATTCAGTTCTTTCCCTGCTTGCCTTTGAGTTCTACTTATTGCCCTTTCTTCCTTCTGAGTTTTAAATTTTTTGGTGCTCTTACATTCTCGATAGTTCACTGCACTCCACCTGGTGCCGTACTTTGGCCATGCACGAGACTCCCTGGTCTCTACTGCTGCTGAAACAAGATAAATTTAGCCTTATTATAATTTCAAGTGTAGCTGACAGTGTGAGAGCTGCGCACTTGCTGTTGGCTGTACTTTTAACACATAACGCACCATTTTTTATGCTCCCACTTATGCAGTAGCTTTTGCACCTATGCAAGTTTTCACATTGTATGGACATAAAACCTACACTATTACTGGAGCAAATTCTGACAAGTAGAGTGAAGATTTCTTGAACCTTATAGCAGCTGCCATCCCTGCATTCCCTGACCAGACCTGGCAGTATAATTCTGTGCTTCCGACTCACAACACTCTTAAGGATGTAAACACACCAACTGTGACTTTGCGGCAAACCAGTCCGTGCTCGACTGTGATGCTAATACTGGTGTGCAAACAACAATTTATTCATGCCAAATCACAACAGATTCATCGCAGCAGGACTGAAACCTCCAGCAGCCTTGGGTCTCACACCCAAAATTCAGAACTCAAGTCCTTAAAAGTTTAAAAGCACAAAGTTATAGATATTCATCCCTCGATGTCCAAGATGTCAGAATGTCTAACAGCTTCACACCGATTTCAAAATCAGGAACTCATATCTGGACCGCTCTTCTCCAAAAAGCTGTTGAGACCAGGGGTCAATTAAAACTTTCAAAACTGAGATTGATAAGATTTTTGTTAATTAAGGATATTAGGGATTACTGAACCAAGCTGGGTAGGTGGAGTTTAGATGCAGATCAGCCATGATCTAATTGGACAGCTAAACAGGATCACGGGGCTGAATGGCCTACTCCTGTTCATATGTCCTGTGTTTGGAGTAGCCAGTGTAAATTGGCACTCCAAACCCATGGGTAACTCAACAGCGATTAACTCTTAATTGTGACACATAAATGTTCCCTTAAACTAGTGTAAAACCAGTATTTGCAGCACAACAGGACTGTAAATCTCAACCTCCTTTCTTCTCCGTTAAGTGCAGTTAATTCTGCATTGCACCAAGAGCAGCAATGTGAGTAAGGAAAATAAACCATTCTTAATTTGTAGGTTACATATGTGAATGGGGAGAGATGACACACATCTTTGGAAAGGGTAGTTTTAGTAGAATACCTGCCTGCTGTAAAACAAATTGTAAAACCATTCAGTTTTCTAACATGTTTTCCATGCTCTAGGTCTGTGGTTTAGAAACCTTTCTGTGTAGGGAACTCCTTGCAAACATTGACCCAATTGCAGGAGCCATCTGTTCTAACTTCTGAATGCTACCCAAAGGAAAAGAGTGTTATCACTATGGGGAAAGTTTTGTTTAATTAGCACACATCGAAAATAGTGCACTGGTACGTTCAGTCCAACAATCTAATGACAGATGGGTAGATCTGCTTATTTTGTGGAATAGCAGTACGAAAACCCATGTTGCATATTTCTCAATCACTGGTCAGGAGAAGATAAGAGGTTATAATTTTGTAAACACACTAACTGAAAAAAATGTGGTATAAACAGTCCATCTTCCAAAACACTTCAATAAAAATATTTTGTCTTTGTTATTATTGCTGTCTAAATGTATTTTTTAAACAAAAATTTGCAGTTACAAAGATTGGAATTCCTTGCTGATCTTTAACGACCAGTGTTTGTCTCTCGCCTTTGTTTTCTGCAGGAATGCATCTTCTGAACTGCAGGAACAACCCCCTCGTTATCCCTGTCATTCACGACCTCAGTCAGCCATTCTACAGGACCACAGCCATCCTAATTACCTTCCATTCACTGTACGTTGCCATCTCTGGGGTGGCCCTGCGCTCTTTCCACAACTTTGACCCCATTACAATTAGCAGCTGCCAAAGCAGTGAGATGTACAGCCCCACAGAGCAGAGGTGAGCCTTGATACCACCTTTCAACCTTTATTAAATGGCAGTTCACAGATAAAATAATGATGCTGACAGAGTCAACGGCTCGTAATCAACCCTTGTGGCTCTTCTTAAAAGCTAACAGAATTGAAAAAGCTTTATCGTTTTCAAGAACAAAACAAGCAACAAAATTTACCATATGGAACAGAGGGATACAAACCAAAAAGGCTCCAGGTTCAATTTGAAATCTGTGCTGAGTTAGCTGATCTTAGCTAAAGGTAGTGTCTTGGGTGTTACAATTGATCTTAATGCCCTGAGCTGGGCGAGAGGTTGGGAAAAATAAAATCTTGAAGTCTCGGGCCCAGTTCCCGATAGCTGTCCAGCAAGTCTTGTTGGAAAATATACTTCAGTGGATGCAGTTGAGGATGGAATGAGGTGTGCTGTCCTATGTGAACAACCAACCAATGAACACCCACTGTTCATTCAACCTCACACATGAAAAATGGCTGCTCAGGAGGGATCCTGGTATCCCTGGTACACATTCTTCATATGAGTAGGTAAGAGGAGGGGAGATAAGGAAGAAAAGTATCAGGGAGGGGGAAAGCAAATTAATGAAAAGTAAATGCAAGTTCCCTGTACAGAATCTTCTAGAAAGGAATTTGAAATGTTTGTCTTGATCTGAGGAAACATTTGGCCCGAATTATCTATTAGATATCAGATGATAAGGAAAAATGCGCATGTATTTAGAAGGTATGTGCACCTCAGTGGAGTTAGTTAGCCAACAAGAACTGCAGAAAGGGCAGATTGTGGTCTCCAAGATTTATTGATAACACAGATGGTTGAACTGAAGGCATGAAAGCGTTGGAATGTGAAAAGGTTACCTTTTATGAGCTGTGATCTGCTTCTATTTCCATCTCATTAGTTAGAGTGGTGTTACCTTCTACACTTGTAGTCATTAAGTGTAAAAAAATCCATAACCTTTGATTTCAGTTTGGCAGATATCACATGAAAATGGGCCTCTAAGAAAATGAATGTCTTGCAGCTTATAGTATTCAGCTTTTGAAAATAACATCTTTGTGTAAGAATTTGAATTTGAAAGAGAGGGAGCATGCAGGAAAGTGCTGATTTACATAAAATCCATAATACTAGCTGACTGCATTCGATTAAACAGGAATGTTTCCATACTGGCTTAGTGGGTAAAACTACATGGTTTGGTACTGAATTGCCCAGACCAGTAAGGTCTCAGGTGAGCTCAACTGTGGCATTTGTTGGGGTGTTCGAACTGACTTTGATACTACTGGACAAGGAACAGTAAAAATAAGACAGATTTCCCCCTGGGTTCACTATCTATATACAGGATACAGTGGATCAGTCTCAATTGGGATGCCCTCATCAGTTGAATACTCTTGTTACCCTTCACTGCTCACTGTCTAGACTCATTTATGGAGAATATCCATTTGACAAGGTACAGATGGGCAGCTGGTTCCCTTTGAACAGATCATTGGCTACGGCATTGGGTAGAGGAGTTTGGAAGTATCTTGCTTTAATGCTCTGGCCATCATGAATGTGGGGCAGGCTTGATGGACCAGCTGGTCTTTTCCTGCCCATCACTTTTGCATGTATGTTCATATGGCTTAGCATTTTCAGGAGCGCAGAGGAGAAAAAGGTGCACTAAAGAAACGTAATTATTATACTCTGACCTATTTCAATGGAACCGATGGTTTGTTAACAGGTATCGACAACTTTCTGACTATTGACCAATTGTGGAACTTTTGGCATGTTCAGGAATCCAGACAACTAATGACTGTTGTTTTCTACAATGAAAATCTGATGATTAATCCAGGATTTGTCAACACTGTGTAAACAGACATATTTTCAGTGTTCATGTCTGACTTTAATGACAGTTAAATTCTTTGATCTCAAAAAGACCGACCCACTGAACCAGTAACAGCTTACCATGTCAAAAGATAACACAATGAATATTCAGTATGACAGCATTCCTACTAATCAGTCCTTTCTATTAAATTGCACAAGTCATATTTTCCTCAATGCCCCAGGGCTAGGGAGGGGGAAGTAATCAGCATGGGCTGACACTCCTGATCATTTAAAAATTACTCCTGCTAGTGTGTGTGCATATATATCACATGTAGACATGATTGGACCAGACTGCAATTCCCCATGTTTGAAAAGGCTGCTGACTGAGACTCCCTTTCTAAGGTCACAAGTTAAGAATGGTAATTTGGCTGAGATGCCAGAATGTGTGAACTATGCCAACCACAGGCAAACGAAGCATGAGATAAAGACCAGCTCCAGGAGAGGATAGAAGTAAAAAGAGCGGGGACAGTTTCCTGAGGGTATGGCAGTCAGTACTGAAATGACCTTTGAATGAGGCAGCTATTAAAGATTGTACAATAATGTAAGGCTCCTGGTATAATGTTGTTGAGTGACAGCGTTCGTTGTGATCAATACATAATGAGTGAGGTAACTGATACTACTGTAGGTGAAAATGCAAAGCTACCATGATGGAAATCCAACCAGACTCAAGTTCCCAGATAGCGTTTTATATTTGAACTAATGAATACACATTTTTGTAAATGTGCGAAGAAACTATTAGATTAAATTTCTATTTTTGTAATGTAGGCCCGGAAATTAATATTTGCAAGATTAGTGTTTGCATGCTTATCTCCAAAATACAAACAGGTTAATACCTCAGTTAAAATAGCAAACATTTTAACTCATTGAGCATTCATGGATTAATACTGCAATATTAATTTCCATGCTAATGTTTCAGAGACCAGGAATGCAGTGGTAGCAAAAGCTTGCTCATCCAATCTCTGTAACCTCCTCCAGCCCTACAAGCCTTCAAGATCTCTGTGCTTCTCCAATTTTGGTATCTTGTGCATCCCTGATTTTCATCGCTTCGCAATTGGCGACCATGCTTTCAGCTGCTTAGGCCCTAAACTCTGGAATTCTTTTCTTAAAACTCTCCACCTTTCTTTTTCTCCTTCTTTGATCAAGGTTTTGGTCACCTGTCCTGATTTCTCCTTCTCCAGCTCACTGTCAATTTTTGATTGGTAACAGGTGTAAAGCACCTTGGGGTATTTTGCTACATTATGATGCTATATAAATGCAAGTAGCTGTTATTGAATGCATTACCTGACACCCAGTCCTGAACTTACGTTACTGCATCTCTTCTACATGTACCCAACATATATTTTATTTGAGTGGCAAGTGCTGTCATCAATCCTGTAGCTGTTACTAATTATTCTCCCAAGACCACTGGTAGGAATTCCCTCTCGAATATTCCACCCCTCCCTCACTGTGTTCTTCCCAAGGCCAGTATTTTCCCTCCACTGATACTTTTCTGCAGGCTGTCAAAATGCCTTTAGGTACAAAGGAACATAGGAAACAGGAGCAGGAGTAGGCCATTTGGCCCATCGAGCCAGCTCCGCCATTCAAACAGATCATGGCTGATCATCTATCTCTATGCCACTTTCCCATGCTATCTCCATATCCCTTGTTGTCATTAGTATCCAGAAATCTATCAATTTCTGATGTGAACATGCTCAATGATGGAGCTTCCACAGCCCTCTGGGGTAGAGAATTCCACAGATTCACCACCCTCTGAGTGAAGAAATTCCTCCTCATCTCAGTCCTAAATAGCCTACCCCTTATTCTGAGACTGTGCCTCTTGTTCTAGACTCACCAGTCAGAGGAAACATCCGATCTACATCCACCCTGTCAAACTCTGTAAGAATTTTGTAGGTTTCAATGAAATCACCTCTCATTCTTTGAAACTCTAGAGAAAACAGGCCCAGTTTCTGCAGTCTCCTCTCATAAAACAATCCCGCCATCCCAGGGATTGGTCTGGTGAACCTCTGTTGCACTTCCTCTATGGCAAGTATATCCTTCCTTAGATAAGGAGACAAAAACTATACATAATACTCCAGGTGCTGTCTCACCAAGGCTCTATACAGTTGCAGCAAGACATCTTTACTCCTGTACTCAAAACCCCTTACAATGAAGGCTAACATAACATTTGCCTTCCTAATTGCTTGCTGCATCTGCATACTAGATTTGGACATCAACACTTCCCAAGCTCTCACCCTTTAAGAAATACTCTGCCTTTCTATTTTTTTCTACCAAAGTGGATAACTTCATGCTTATTCACATTATATTCCATCTGCCATGTTCTTGTCCATTCACTTAGCCTGTCCAAATGCCCTTGAAGCCTCCTTGCACCCTCCTCATAACTTGCATTCCCACCTAATTTTGTGTCATCAGCAAATTTGGAAATATTACATTTGGTCCCCGCATCCAAATCATTGATATAGGTTGTGAACAGCTGTGGCCCCAGCATTGATCTTTGCAGTATCCCATTGGTAACAGCCTGCCAACCTGAGAATGACTCGTTTATTTCTACTCTCTGCTTTCTGTCTGTTAACCAATTTTCAATCCATTGAAGTATATTACCCCCAATCCCATGTGCTCTAATTTTATTTATTAACCTCTTGTGTGCCTTTGTGTTGAGCAGTGTAATTTGCTCACGCAAGTACAACAGCAACAACATTTATATTGTGTCTTTAATGCAGAAAAACATCCCAAGGTGATTCACAGAGCAACAATCAGACAGATAAAAATGGGCACTTGGACAGTGAAATAAATATTAGGATGGAGGGGGGAATAATCAAAAGCATGGTCAAAGAGGTAGATTTTATAATGATCTCAAAGAAGGGGAGGGAGGCGGAAATGCATGATGTCAGATTCAGAGGAATAGAGCATTCTGAGGTTGGGTTGTACAGCTGGAGGAGGTTAGAGAGATAGGGAAAGGCACGAATTGTAAATTGATGGCAGTGGGGTATCAGGAGCCAATGTAGGTCAGCAAGGAGAGGAGTAATGGATGCAAGTAACAAACGAACTGGATACACATGTTACTTTGACATGGTAGGATGTGGTTCTAAAACTTGGGTAGTTTGCCATCGCAGATAAAGTGAAAAAAGTTGACCTGGGCTGCTCCATTGCAGCCACCCGATTAATTATACGAAAGCCATGAGTGAAGAATCTTTTTCTCCTATATATTTAGCATGAACAGAGACCTGACAAAATTCAAAGGATGTCAGTCAAATGGTAAAATTATGATTACAGTTGTTGTTGTTGCCATAGTCCCAAAGGACCATAGGCATCTCTCCCATTTGAGAGACAGTTGGTGATGTATAGCTTGAGGGTCACCACACCACAAGGCGAGGAGGCAGGCCTCCATGAACTACCATTGCCAGTATGGGATTGAACCTGCGCTGTTGGCATTTTTTTGCATCACACACTAGCAATCTAGCTAACTGAGCTAACCAGCCCCTGTTAGTGATTACAGTAGCTGCAAAGAAATTCTAAACCATTTGAATTCAATTAATAAATCTGGAATTAAAACAAGTCTGATGATGGCCGTGAAACCATTGTCGGTTATCGTAAAAACCCATCTGGTTCACTAATGTCCTTTAGGGAAGGAAAATTGTTGTTCTTACCTGGTCTGGCCTACATGACTCCAGACCCACAGCAATGTGGTTGACTCTTAAATGCCCTCTGAAATGGCCTAGCAAGCCACTCAGTTGTATCAAACCGCTACAAAGTCATTAAGGAATGAAAGCAGACGGACCACCGGCATCGACCTTGGCACCAGAAACAACAACAGCAAATCCAGCCCTGTCGACCCTGCAAATTCCTCCTTGCGAACATCTGGGGGCTTGTGCCAAAGTTCGGGAGAGCTATCCCACAGACTAGTCAAGCAACAGCCTGACATAGTCATACACATGGAATCATACCTTACAATGTCCCAGACACCACAATCACCATCCCCAGGTATGTCATGTCCCACTGGCAGGACAGACCCAGCAGAGGTGGCGGCACTGTACTGTACAGTTGGGAGGGAGTTGCCGTGGGAGTTCTCAACATCGACTCCAGACCCCATGAAGTCTCATGGAATCAGGTCAAACATGGGCAAGGAAACCTTCTGCTGATTACCACCTACCACTCCTCCCTCAGCTGATGAATCAGTACTCTTCCATGTTGAACTCTTCCATTGGAGGAAGCGCTGAGGGTGGCAATAGCACAGAATGTACTCTGGGTGGGGGACTTCAATGTCCATCACCAAGAGTGGCTCAGTAGCACCACTACTGATCGAGCCCGAAAGGACATAGCTGCTAGACTGGGTCTGCGGCAGGTGGTGAGTGAACCAACAAGAGGGAAAACATACTTGACCTCATCCTCAACAGTCTGCCTGCCACAGATGCATCTGTCCATGACGGTATTGGTAGGAGTGAACACCGCACAGACCTTGTGGAGACAAAGTCCCGTCTTCATGTTGAGGATACCCTCCATCGTGTTATGTGGCACTTCCACCGTGCTAAATGGAATATATTTCGAACAGATCTAGCAATGCAAAACTGGGCATCCATGAGGCGCTGTGGGCTATCAACAGCAGCAGAATTGTACTCAACCACAATCAGTTACCTCATGGCCCGGCATATACCCCACTCTACCATTACCAACAAGCCGGGGGATCAACCCTGGTTCAATGAAGAGTGCAAGAGGGAATGCCAGGAGCAGCACCAGGCATACCTCAAAATGAGTTGTCAACCTGGTGAAGTTACAACCCAGGACTATCTGCATGCCAAACAGCGTAAGCAGCATGCGATAGACAGAGCTAAGCGATCCCACAACCAACGGATTAGATCTAAACTCTACAGTCCTGCCACGTCCAGTCGTGAATGGTGGTGGACAATTAAACAACTAACTGGAGGAGGTGGCTCCACAAGTATCCCCATCCTCAACGATGGGGGAGCCCAGCATATCAGTGCAAAAGATCAGGCTGATGCATTTGCATCCATCTTCAGCCAGAAGTGCTGAGTGGATGATGCATCTCAACCTCCTCCTGAAGTCCCCAGCATTACAGATGCCAGTCTTCGGCCAATTCGATTCACTTCGCGTGATATCAAGAAATGACTGAAGGCACTGGAGACTGCAAAGGCTATGAGCCCTGACAACATTCCGGCAATAGTGCTGAAGACCTGTGCTCCAGAACTAGTCATGCCCCTAGCCAAGCTGTTCCAGTACAGCAACAGCACTAACATTGATACAGCAATGTGGAAAATTGCCCAGGTATGTCCTGTACACAAAAAGCAGGACAATCCAACCCAGCCAATTACCACCCCATCAGTCTACTCTCGATCATCATTAAAGTGATGGAAGGTGTCGTCGACAGTGCTATCAAGCGGCACTTGCTTAGCAATAACCTGCTCAGTGACGCTCAGTTTGGGTTCTGCAAGGGCCACTCAGCTCCTGACCTCATTACAGCCTTGGTTCAAACATGGGCAAAAGAGCTGAACTCAAGAGGTGAGGTGACAGTGACTGCCCTTGACATCAAGGCAGCATTTGACTGAGTATGGCATCAAGGAGCCCTAGCAAAACTGAGGTCAATGGGAATCGGGGGAAAACTCTCCGCTGGTTGGAGTCATACCTAACGCAAAGAAAGATGGTTGTGATTGTTGGAGGTCAATCATCTGAGCTTCAGGACATCACTGCAGGAATTCCTCAGGTTATTGTCCTAGGCCCAACCATCTTCAGCTGCTTCATCAATGACCTTCCTTCAATCATAAGGTCAGAACTGGGGATGTTCGCTGATGATTGCACAATAATCAGCACCATTCACGACCCCTCAGATACTGAAGCAATCCATGTAGAAATGCAGCAAGACTTGGACAATATCCAGGCTTAGGCTGATAAGTGGCAAGTAACATTCACGCCACACAAATGCCAGGCAATGACCATCTCCAACAAGAGAGAATCTAACCATATCCCCTTGACATTCAATGGCATTACCATCGCTGAATCCCCCACTATCAACATCCTAGGGGCCACCATTGACCAGAAACTGAACTGGAGTAGCCATATAAATACCGTGGCTACAAGAGCAGGTCAGAGGCTAGGAATCCTGCGGCGAGTAACTCATCTCCTGACTCCCCAAAGCCTGTCCACCATGATGGAAACTCTCCACTTGCCTGGATGGGTGCAACTCCAACAACACTCAAGAAGCTCGAAACCATCCAGGATAAAGCAGCCCACTTGATTGGCACCTCATCCACAAACATACAGTCCCTCCACTACCGTCACACAGTGGCACACAGCGTGTAACCATCTATTAGATTCACTGCAGCAACGCACCAAGGCTCCTTAGACAGCACCTTCCAAACCCGCGACCTCTACCACCTAGAAGGACAAGAGTAGCAGATGCATGGAGACACTACCACCTGCAAGTTCTCCTCCAAGCCACACACTATCCTGACTTGGAACTATATCACCGTTCCTTCACTGTCGCTCGGCCAAATTCCTAGAACTCCCTTCCTTAGAGCACTGTGGGTGTACCTACCCCACACGGACTGCAGCGGTTCAAGAAGGCAGCTCACTACCAACTTTTCAAGGGAAATTAGGGATGGGCAATAAATGCTGGCCTAGCCAGCGATGTCCACATCCCTTGAACGAAGAAAAAAAAATACTTGCTGCATAGTTGCCTGGTGGATACATTAGGAAAGGTGATGACAGTGTGAATCAGCAAAGATGCATGTGCATGCATCCTTTGGTTCCTATATATGTAAAACACAAGAACATTAGTTGTAGTAGTATGGAAATGTGGCTGAGTTGTGCCTCTCACATTGGTGATAATGAAAGAATCAGGCTCCATCCTGGTCTTTGCCAAGTTAGCTGATCTCAGTCAGAAAAGCCAATATTAAAAAGAAGAAAATTGGCCAATGTTCTCACTCTTGATTGCTATCACAGAAATTCCTCCTTTGAAACATTTGTACGTGAGTTTTGGGTGAGGACAGCATTCGACTTTGCAATGTGCTGATACTCCCCGGAATGGCTCTTTTTTTGCCAATTTTTCTCCTAAAGGCTCTGACATATGCTGGGGTGCCATTTCACAGCCACTGATGAGCATTAGGTACTTTATCCAAGAGGTCATTCTTCATCTGGACAGTGAGTGTTAAGAAGCTATTTGACCAAGGGTGGTATCCCATCAGTTCCAATTCTGCCCTCAGCTAATGTCAGGAAGCATAACTTTCAGCGGAGATTGTCGGAAAGCGAAAAGGTGTGTGAACCCTGGCTGATTTACCTTCTTGCTAGCCCAGGAGAATTCAGACCAATAGCAACTTCTCAACTGTTACCCTGGGCGAGATTCATGATTCTTGGTCTATATATCTTACTTCCATAATCCATGGGGCTCCAATTATTCCCCATAGAAGAACAGAGTATTGAGATCTAAACAAGAAACAAACTGGACTGATCCCAGAGCTTTCACAATATTAATAAATTTAGCCAAACCAAAACTGGACCGAAATGTTGCCCATGAATATGCCACCATGTGCAGTGTGAACACCTTCCTGACTGAATTAGAGATTCTGGACCTCAGAACAATTGATGTTGAACATTGCAGATGTCTCTGTCTCAAAACTGCATCTCTTTTAATAAACTGCTATTATGGTGCATTTTGTTGTAATATCTTCAATAGCACTCAAGAAAATGCAGACCATTTGGTGCGAAAGCTGTGCTTTTGTTTCCAAGGGGAACCTAATGCAGCACTTAGTGAATTTTTAACCTCCGAACAGCAGCAAATTAATTCACACCATTAAGGTGCAGACCACTGTGAGAGGTTGAAACCTTTTCTTAAACTCCACATTTTTTTCTCCATGATTGCCAATTGCGACAGCACAAATACCTCACTAAAATGGGTCCCTTTACAGTATTACAATTGCACTGGGGCTGATTGAAAGCTCAGCCTTTACCACTTTGTATTGCTCGGCAGGAGAGCCCAAGCTTCAATCAGGGAGGTGTGATTGGGTTTCCCCAAGGTCTTAGTGTCTGTTTATCCAAACATATTGGGCCCCATTTAGTGTGCTGCAGTGCAGGTAAGTGTTCCCAGTTTCAAAAGGTGCAGCAATTTGAATCGTGCATCTTTGCCAGCATGTTTACAGACATGCTGCATTTCAGAGTGTCCTTCAGGGAAGGAAACCTGCCATTCTTATCTGAATTAGCCAATATGCAACTCCAGTGTCATACCAACATGGTTGACTCTTAAATACCCTCTGAAATGGCCTAGCAAGCCATTTGGTTGTAACAACCCCTGAATAGTGGTTCAAGAAGAGCCACCACCACTTTTTCAGGGCAACTAGGGATGGGCAATAAATGCTGGCCTTGCTCGTGATGCCTACATCCTGAGAATGAATAATTTTTCATTCCTTGTTTGACTATATGCATCAGTCACAGAGCACTTCATGTTATGCAGGGAGACAAGACACAAATGCAGGAGAATTCAAGTACTAAGTCCCTACTTTGCCTCAGGCAAGTGTCATTGACTGTGCAGTTATCCCCATCAGTGGCAGCCTTCAGAAACAATTTCCATGGACTTAATATCTTTGCTTTCCAAGGTTTTTGTAGGTTTTGTGTCATCTGCCTCCTCCTGTCACCTACTAAACACATTAGCTTAGATTTTGACTTCATGTGATAACGTAAAAAGGGTGTTAGGGAGTTGGCAGCCTGTTTTACAACTTTACCAATTTTTGTTTCCCATTGAGCATTTTCAATGAATCAGCGTATTTGTGCTGTGACACAAAATCATGTGATGATTCAACCACATATATGTATGGGACTGGCTCAGCATCAAGTTCCCAGTGTTGATATCTTTTTACCTGAAGGGAAATTATCTGCTTCTAAAGTGCATTGCTCTCTGTTGCCAGCAACGATGCACCATGCTAGTGCATGATGCAAAGTCATGCTGTTGGGATGCTTTGTGCTTGCATGGAATTGGTTTCTGATTGTGTAACTGGTCTCCAATGGGCCTACACAGAGACTGGAACCAGATGGCAGTGTAACTTGGGGAGAATGGCCCGCATAAGTAGGTACTGCATTGCTCTTATTGGATTTAGCCTGAAGATAAAACCACTTCCATTGAAAAATATAAAATAACGCCCTTTTATAGCTAATGTTTTACCCCACCCAAGTAAGGTAATTCATAACAATGGTAGCCAAAATCATCAAGAAACTGACTCAGCATGGCATTACCTCATGGTTCACCATTCATTACACGGGTTGTCTTGAAGCTTGCATGTAACACTTAAGGCCATAGATCATAAGAAATAGGAACAGGAGTAGACTGTTTGGCCCTTCGAGCCTGCTCTACCATTCAATAAGATCATAGTTGATCTGATTAAGGCCTTAACTCCACTTTCCTGCTTGCCCTCAGCCCCCCCTACAAAACCATTGACTCTTTTATTGATCAAAATTCTGTCTAACTCAACCTTCAATATATTCAATGACCCAGTCTCCACTGCTCTCTGGGGAAGAGAATTGCAAAGATTAACAACCCTCAGAAAGAAGAAATTCTTCCTCGTCTCCATTTTAAAAGTGAGACCCCTTATTTTGAAACTGTGCCCTCTAGATCTAGATTCCCCCACATGGGGAAACAGCCTCTCTATCACAATGCAGTATGTACACTCTAATGCGAATTATGTACAATATAATGTAACCAAAAAACCACCACAATAAAAACAGGGAAAAACAATGGAATGTGAGCAAATCTATGCAGAAAGTAAAGTTCTGATACATTTGCTTCATGGCACATAGTCCCTGTTGAAATTAAATTGTACTTCCCACGATATTTGCAGGCATTCATAATTTGTAGATTGCTTACGGCACAATGGCGTGAATTGCTTCTGTATCATAACCATAACCAGTTTGTGGCAAAACAAAGGATCTGACTGAATGCCCTTTGGGAAGTTGTGTTTTGCACTACTCAGATCCTCCTTCTCACTGAGCTAGTCACTGCTTGTTTATATCCAACCCAGCGCAACCAGTGCTTGGAGCTGGACTGCTTCTCAAGAATATGATAACACATGAGCAGTTTGGAATAATCAAACTCTGGTAAGATAATCCATTGGATCCCAAATCATCTAATTCTCAGACATAGGGATAAAATTAGCCTTAAAAAATTATAAACTAATTTATATTACAGTTGTTAATTCTGGCTAATGTGGCACTGTTCTCATTCTGAGATTACACTCAGCAATGGGGAGTTCCTAAGGTTACTCTGAGTAACAAAATATTCACATTCTGTTTACTGTAAGTAAAAGAATGTTGTTCTCATTTGGATATTCCTCAGAGTAATTGGGAGCTTTCTCGGTCCAAGGTTACTCTCAGTAACTGGATGCCATTGTCACTGAGTAACAGTGAATTGGTTTCATTTTACAATGACTCAGACTAACAACAATAACTTGAATTTGTTTAGTGCCTTTAACATAGCAAAATATCCCAAGGTGCTCTCCACATGAGCATTCACACAAAAAATTGACACCAAAAAAGGAGACATAATAGAGCAACGTGACCAGCCTTTTCTTCAGCATTGTAAATGAGAACCTTTCTGTCATTTTTTGTAAATCCTTGAACAGTACTGATCTAGGAGTAATAAGACAATCTCCATAAGATCACAAGCTTTAAAGGACCAATTTCACTATTTTTTGCTGGGGTGTGGTGGGGAATAAGGGGCAGAGAAGAGTTCAGCAAACTTTGTACCTAGACAACAGCAAGCAGCTCACTTCAAGACGAAGCCATGAGGTCACTAGAACCACTCTGGCATAAATACTCAAGCTGCAATCTCCTGATAGTCTTAAAATGATAATAATGATCTTAAATTTCCTGATAGTCTTAAATGATATAAAAGTAATTGTGACAGCAAAGCCCATTTGGTGCCATGGTGGTATAATTAAAGGCAGTGCTGTTGTACAATGAGTTGTACCACAAATAGGGTAAAGTATCGAGCAGGATTTCACTACATTGTAAGCACCTGTACAATGATTGCAAATCCACCTAGTCCCAGTGACACAATTAGATTTCAGTTTCGACTGTGATATACTCACGCTTCATGTCGATACGCATTAGCAGTGAGCTGAACAAATGGCATGTGTGAAAATAAGTTATGTATTATTATTTCAATGTGTGTGGATAGCCATACCACTGATTGCACATAATTACTTAATTGACAACCACCTATTGTGATTGGTCCAACAAACCATGGGGGGTGGTTGTGTCTAGAGTCACACGTTACAAAAATTGAAAACAATATCTTGTTATCTTTGGCAGCTCAACTAAAAATTGTACTGTTTTCTTGTTTGCTAACAGCATGGGCCTAAGCATTGGATCACGGATTGACAGGGAACGGATTTTACTCATGCCTCTCTATGTCTGGGAAGGGCTATCCTCAGTAGCACCATTGGGTATGGCACCAAGAATTGGACAGGCAATTGTAACATTGGCTAGTGGGCACCAAAAGTGCCTTCGTACTCTTCCTTGAGGCCTAACTCAACAACTGACTAGAGAGAGGCCTGGGAGCAAATTGTTTTCCTGTCACTATCCCCTCCCCTCTTTACCATGAAGTGGTGCCTTAGAGCATAAAAGGAAGCAAGATGATTAAGAAACTTAAATGGGAGAATGGAGAATATTTTCCTTGACTGATGCGCAATCCCAAAGGGTCCATCATTACATCCTTAAAATCTGAGCCTCGACAGTAAGTGTTGGCAGGCTATTTGACTAGGGTAGGCAAGAGAAATAATCTTAAGCCTGTTCACACATCCACTTTTTCCAGCAGGGGTCACTGGATGATGATTTGGAGCAAGAATGCCGGCAAGAGTCCATATCCTGATTAGTTGAGCCAAGTGTAACATGCAAAGCGCTGATATAAGCTAACACAGGACAGACATGGGTTGACATAAATACATCTTAATGTAACACCATAAATCGCTCTTAGCCATCACGCCAACAATATCCCTACCAACTTACAAAGAAAGAAGTGCAGAAGCAGCAATGTTTACTTTTTAATTTTCGTTTTTGGCTTTAATCAGCTGCTTGTTTCATGAAAAGCAGTTATTTCTCGCACTTAATGTTACAAAAATACTTTGATATTTAGGAAAAACAAGTTGGCTATGCCAAACATTGCCAGACACTTTAGCCAAGTAACTTCCTATTTGGCAGTGCTTATGTGATTGTAGTCTAGGGTGACTGGATAAATGAATTCAAATATTGCTGCATTAATGTGCGATTGTGATTTGCAGTGCAGGGTGAAAATGCCAGTGCTGTGGGATAGAGCCTCAGAAATAGTATTGTTTAAAAGCAAATGCTGGTGGATGCATTTTACATTATGTTGCATCTTTTCAGCGGTTCTGCAATACTGCAGGATTTTTCTATTTTTGTTTTCTCTCTGGTAAATCTCTGTTTTAATCAAAGCGTATTCTACATGGGCGGTCAAAATAAACTGGACTGACGGCTTAATTACATAGTATGGAAGTGAGCCATGCAGACCAAAGATAATCCAAGTATGATTCCAGATCTGTCCTATGTCTCTCCGAAGGTGGCAGCAAGCGGTGCTTAAATTGACCTCCTTGCCGCTGTGCCAGTCAGCCAGGGGTTTCCCATACCCACTTGCTATTCAGCAACCCCTGCAGAGAAGTTGCTCATGCATAGCCTGGTGAGTGGTGCCCTTCCAGTGAAAGGCCGGCCAATATTCACGGTGGATGAAGACCACTTGCATACAAGTATTGGAGAACCATTGCCACCTTTGAAATTGTATGCCCAGCATGACAGAGGACCGAAGAAAAAATGGGGAGAAAAATATTTTTACATAGAATAACATGGAATTGCACAGAACATACAATGTGGAAACAGGCCATTTGGCCCAACTGATCTATGCTCTATATGAGTCTCCTCCCATTTCTTTTTGTCTAATCTTATCAGCAGACTCTTCTATTCCTTTCGCCCTCATGTGCCTATCAAACTTACTCTTCTATGCATTTATGCTATTCACCTCAGCTACTCATTGTGGCAGTGAGTTCCCCATGTTAACTACTTTCTGGATAAAGAACCTCCTCCTGAATTCTCCATTGGATTTATTGGTGGCTAGCTATCATTTATTGAGCCCTAGTTTTGGACTTTCCCAGAAGTGGAAACATCTTCTCTATGTCTACCCTATCAAATGCTTTCATAGTCTTAAAGACCTCTATCAGGTCACCCCCTCAGCCTTCTCTTTTCCAGAGAAAAGAGTCCCAGCCTATTCTGTCTTCACAAAGGAGGACACAAATATCATACCAGAAATGTTGGGGAACACAGGGCTTAGTGAGAGAGAGAAACTGAAGGAAATCAGTATTAGCAGAGAAATGGTGTTGGGTAAATTGATGGGATTGAAGGCCGATAAATCCCCAGGGCCTGATGGTATGCATCCCAGAGTACTTAAGGAAGTGGCCCTAGAAATAGTGGATTCATTGGTGGTCATTTTCCAAGATTCTATAGACTCTGGAACAGTTCCTACAGATTGGAGGGTAGCTAATGTACCCCACTATTTAAAAAGGGAGGTAGGGAGAAAGCAGGGAATTACAGACAGGTTAGCCTGATGTCGGTAGTGGGGAAAATTCTAGAGTCCACTATCAAAGACTTTATAGCAGAGCACTTAGAGAACAGTGGTAGAATCGGGCAGAGTTAGCATGGATTTACAAAAGGGAAATCATGCTTGACAAATCTTCTAGAATTCTTCGAGGATGTAACTAGTAGAGTGGATGTGGTTTATTTGGACTTTCAGAAGGCTTTCGACAAAGTCCCACATAAGAGATTAGCATGTAAAATTAAAGCGCATGGGATTGGAGGTAGTGTATTGCGATGGTTAGAAAATTGGTGGGCACACAGGAAACAAAGAGTAGGGATAAATGGGTCTTTTTCCGAATGGCAGGCAGTGACTAGTGGGGTACCGCAGGGATCGGTGCGAGGACCCCAGCTATTCACAATATATATTAATGATTTAGATGAGGGAACTAAATGTAATATTTCCAAATTTGCAGATGACACAAAACTGGGTGCGAGGGTGAGTTGTGAGGAGGATGCAGAGAGGCTTCAGGGTGATTTGGACAAGTTGAGTGAGTGGGCTAATGCATGGCAGATGCAGTATAATGTGGATAAGTGTGAGGTTATCCACTTTGGTAGCAAAAACAGGAAGGCAGATTATTATCTGAAAGGATATAAACTGAGAGAGGGGAATATGCAGCGAGACCTGGGTGTTCTCCTACACCAGTCGCTGAAGGTAAGCATGCAGATGCAACAGGCGGTAAAAAAGGCAAATGGTATGTTGGCCTTCATAGCGAGAGGATTCGAGTACAGGAGCAGGGATGTCTTACTGCAATTATACAGGGCCTTGGTGAGGCCATACCTGGAATATTGTGTTCAGTTTTGGTCTCCTTATCTGAGGAAGGATGTTCTTGCTATAGAGGGAGTGCAGCGAAAGTTTTCCAGACTGATTCCTGGGATGGCGGGACTGACGTATGAGGAGAGATTGAGTCGATTAGGATTATATTCGCTGGAGTTCAGAAGAGTGAGGGGGGATCTCATAGAAACCTATAAAATTCCAACTGGACTTGACAGGATAGATACAGGAAGGATGTTCCCGATGGTGGGGGAGTCCAGAACCAGGGGTCATAGTCTAAGGATATGGGGTAAACATTTCAGCACTGAGATGAGGAGAAATTTCTTTACTCAGAGAGTGGTGAGCCTGTGGAATTTGCTACCACAGAAAGCAGTTGAGGCCAAAACATTGTATGTTTTCAAGAAGGAGTTAGATATAGCTCTTGGTCTAAAGGGATCAAAGGGTATGGGGAGAAAGCGGGAACAGGTTACTGAATTGGATGATCAGCCATGATCATAATGAATGGCGGAGCAGGCTCGAAGGGCCGAATGGCCTACTCCTGCTCCTATTTTCTATGTTTCAATGTTTCTATTCATTCTTTCCTGATAGGTATAACTCTCAGTTCTGGTATCCTCTGATTTTTAAGAAAGTGAGTGACAGAAGTTGGTGGAGGCAGGGGGAGGGTGCGGTGGTTGGTTGCGGGGAGGTGGGGGAAACAAGACTGGAGCTGTGGTACATTTACCAATCTAGCTAATTTCCTCTGGTTGCCTTGGGTATTGTGAATAATTTCCTGAAATTAGTATTCCTAGAGAAATCATGTGTGTTTTTTGAATTAGATAACAATTTTTCCAGAGATACATCTCAGAGGAATCCCTTCTGAATTTATTTCAATTGCACAAAGTAACTGTAAAAGCTCATTGCCACTTGTTAGAAAGCAAAATCTTTCATTGCACCATTACTTGCACCTCATGGTGAAACTATTTGGCAAAATGTCACTTAAAAACTGGCACTTTTATTATGCCTATAGCTCACATGGTGGCATTATATTGGAGCTTGTTTTGAACGGGCTGCCCCTGACTTTGTTGATACAATTGAGATAATTGTACCCTTTTTTTGCAGCAAAGTAGACAAAGCATGGTCTGAAGAGGAGCCCAGTGGTAAAAAAAAGAGAAAATTTGTCTTTAAAATTTCAGAAGCAATACAAGTATTCTAAAAAAAAACCAAATAATAAATGCCAGAGAGGCAGCATAAGATGAAAATGATCAAATGAGTGTCAGAACTTTGCCATAGTCTGCATCTTGTTGGAATGCTCCACATGTCTCCCAAGAAGGACGCTATAGCCAAGGTCAATTCAACTTGGTCATCTCGAAGTTTACATGAATTCAGGGTACAACATCTGTCAATTTAATTTAAACACATTTTACTTTGCACTAAAACGGATATTTAGACTTTTATGGTCTATTGGCAATGTAATATGGAACAAATGAAGATTGCCAGATCAACAACAGTGAAAGGGCCATACATTCACTTAACTGTTCCAATAATTCAAATACATATTAAACATGTGGAGGAGTAGAATACAGAAGAAACAGTCCACTGGTATGTCAGGAAAAGACAATGACTACGCCAGAAAGGGTTCTCAGTATATGACGTCGGGGTACGGTCCTGTTTTTCAGTCATATCCAAATCTGTAGATTGAATTATGAAACCTACTCATTTGGTTTATTAACAAAAATAAACACTGGTAGAGATTTGGAGAGGAACAATTTTAAAATGACAAAGGCACTTCCCAGATTGCAATTGACCATTCACTCCAACAAGGCCACTGGGGGAATTTTATGTTCTCCCCTGCGACAGATTTGGAGGCTGGGAAAGCATATAATCAGGTGGCATGGTTGTTGTGGGGGGTGGGGGGGGGGAGCCCTGCCACGTTCCCGCCTCCACCTAAATTATATCCAGGGCAGGAAGGCCTGTGAATGCCGCACTGGAAAGACGGCAAAAAAAACTGTGTGAGTTGTTGCCAGCTCTTGGGGGTCCCTCGTTAAAAGGCACAGTGCCTGAATGAGGAACCTAGCATTGGGAAAGGGGGAGGGGCCCGCTGAGAGCCAGACCCCTGCCCCTTGCTACCAACCCCCCTACACCCCCGCCCCCTGACCTCCACCCCACGAGACCCCTCCCGTTCTGACCTACCTGTGGCCTGGGTCCAGTGACGCTCCTAGGCCTCAGTTGGGTGCTCCACCAGCAGCAGCCACTACCTCTGCGGTGGCACTGTTCAGTTAAAGAGTTTCTGGCCTCTGATTGGTCAGCAGCTCTCAGAAGGCCAGACTTTTGTCACCGGAGTCCTTGATCCTGTGGAAGGCCCGCTGCTCTCCAGTTAAGTACCCAATTAGCACATGATTCGGCGGGTCTTAGAAGGGCGATGCAGGGTTCTCGGTGGCACTTTTGCCGGAGGCCGAGGCCCCAGTTGCCCAGATAAAATCCCAATCCTTGTGTAAGCTGAGTTAGCTGAGCTCAGGCAGGGACAAGTATGTATATATGGGTTTTGGGCACATCTATGAAGTCTCCGATCACCGAATAACTTGCCAATACTTGCTATATTAGGTCAGCTATCAAGAATGGGCAATTGGGTCAAGTACAACACTTCAGCATCAGTCTGGACCTTCATGAAAGGGAAAGATAGGAGACTTTTAAAAAATGTTGATCATGAAGGTTGCTCGACGGCAAGTGGAAATTTGACTTAACTATCCATAAAATGGATTGAAAGCTTTCTTCTTTGCATTTTATGAGTGTAATTCAAAGATTTGGTGCTCTCAATACTTACTAAAATTTTGAAGAATTCAAATATCTTCATGTTGCTGTGCCAACATGCAATGAGGCACTTCTTTATAGCATTGCTATCATTCTTAACCCTCCCAGGGCACTCCATAGAAACATGTCTCTATGAGGATGCTGTTCTGGTTGTCAACTTAGCCCAGACTGATAATTGAATCTAAGATCTTCAGGGCTGTGTGATTTGACACCCATCAACAGTGTTCTTACCCAGTAAACCAGTCAGAAGTTCACTTGCTTTCTTTCTGCTGTAATGATTTCAGTCATCCCTTTCTGGAGCAGTGTGCCTTGTGTAGTAGTTTGTTAGTCAGTTGCTTATCACTCATTTCGTTTAGTTTTTGGTTCATTCTTGTTATTTATGAACAGCTTTTTGTCAACAGCGTTATATCATGGATAGACATTTATAGACATGGATGCATTGCATAATTTTGCTGGGTGTTGCATTCCTGGGAACGCCAATGTGCAGTCTTCTGAGTTTACTGGCATGGAGGATTTTGTCGACCTCTATTATGCAGGCATGTTGTATTATTTGTTTTATATGATTCCCACAGTGATATGAAAGACAATATTTAGAAAAAATTAGGATCTTGAGAAATCTATGGCTTTCTTGTTACCCATATTTCATGACTAATAATTGAATTGCTTTATTTAGATCAGCCAATAAAAATTTCTTGCATTTATATACTACCTTTCATGACCACCGAATGTCCTAAAGCACTTTATAGGCAATGAAATACTTCTGAAGTGTACTCACTGTTGTAATATTGAAAATGTGGCGGCCAATTTGTGCTCAGCATGCTCCAACAAGCAGCAATGTGAGAATGATCAGATAATCTATTCTTTTGTCATGTTGATTGTGGGATAAATATTGGTCAGGTCAGTGGGGAAAACTCCCCTGCTCTTCTTCAAAATGCCATGGGATCTTTTACACCTGAGAGCAAACGGGGCTTCAGTTTAACATCTCATCCAAAAGATGGCATCTCTGACAGTGCAGCACTGCCTCTGCACTGCACCAGAGTGTCAGCCTTGATTTTTGTACTCAGGTTCTGGAGTGGGACTAGAACCCACAACCTTCTAACGCAAAGGTAAGAATGGTACCAACTGAACTAAGACAAACACTGCCAGTTTAGCTCCACTATCGAACCCTAGTGTTCACACCAAAAGAATTCCGGTCATTATGGTTGGTATTCAATTTTATTGATATCATCATGGTCAACGCTCCTCTTAATTTTCCTCTTTTGTTCCTCCTAAGCTCACACTTTTTTACGCTTCCTTTCTCCTCCATGCCCCTGGTGTTAAATAAAGGCTGGAATTTTACACCCCCCAAATGAGCTGGCTGTGAGGCGGGGTGTGCTGTTTGCAACCACACCACCGCACCACCTCCCCCCCGCTCCCCCCTGCTGTTTGCACCTTCCTGAATGGGGAGGGTGATGAGGCAGAGGTCATGGTACATGTTGGTACCAATGACATAGGTAGAAAGAGGGATGAGGTCTTGCATCAAGAATTCAGGTAGTTAGGCAATAGACTAAAAAGCAGAACCTCGCGGGTTGTAATCTCTGGATTACTCCCAGTGCCACATGCTAGCGAGTATAGAAATAGGAGAATAGCACAGATGAACCCATGGCTTAAGAGTTGATGCAGGAGGGAGGGTTTTAGATTCCTGGACCACTGGGACCGTTTCTGGGGAAGGTGGGACCTGTACAAGCGGGACGGTCCACATCTGAACCAGAGGGGGACTAACATCCTTGCTGGCGGGTTTGCTAGTGCTGTTTGGAAGAGTTTAAACTAATTTGGCAGGGGGAGGGGACGCAGACTCCTTGCAGAATAGGGACACAGCTAAACACAGGAAAGCGAACAAGTCAGATGGAATACAGCGGAAGTAAGTTTCAAGGGAGTAAGACCAGGATGGAAGGCCTCTACTGTAATGCCAGGAGTATTGCAAGTAAAATGGATGAGTTAAGGGCAAGGATTGACACGTGGAATTGTGATATAGTAGCCATCACGGAGACATGGTTGAGGGAGGGGCAGGACTGGCAGCTCAATATCCCGGGATATAGAACCTTCAGGCGAGACAGAGGAAGGGGTAAAAGAGGAGGGGGCATTGCAATATTAGTTAAGGAGTCAGTTACAGCAGTAAGGATAGATGATATCTTGGAGGGGGCATCAAATGAAGCTTTATGGGTCGAGTTTAGGAATAAAAAAGGGACAGCCACATTGCTAGGTGTTTATTATAGACCCCCAGATAGTCAGCGGGAAATTGAGGAGCAAATATGTGCGCAAATCGCAGAGGTGTGTAAAAATAATAGGGTAATTATATTAGGTGATTTCAATTTTCCCAACATTAATTGGGATAGTCATCGTGTTAAGGGCTTAGATGGAGTGGAGTTCTTAAAATGTATACAGGAGAACCTTTTAGCTCAATATGTGGAGGATCCAACAAGGGAGGCTGGACCTAATTCTGGGGAATGAAGCCGGACAGGTGGTTGATGTGTTGGTGGGGGTGCATTTCGGTGATAGTGACCACAACGTGGTACAATTTAAGCTTGTTATGAAGAAAGAAATAGACAAGTTGTAAAAGAAGGTTTTGGATTGGGGGAGAGCAAATTTTAGTAAAATAAGGCAGGATCTGGCCAAGGTAGACTGGAAAGAGTTACTTGTCGAGAAATCTACAGAAGAGCAGTGGGGGGCATTCAAAAAGGAAATGGGGAGGGTACAGGCCCAACATGTTCCCTCTAGGGTAATAGGTAGGAGCAACAAGCCCAGAGAACCATGGATGACCAGAAACATTCAGGGTACAATGAGAAGGAAAAGAGAGGCTTTTAGCAAATACAAGGAGAGCAAATCAATGGAAACATTAGTGGAGTACAGAAAGTGTAGGGTGGAGCTTAAGAAAGCACATTAGAAGAACAAAGAGGGGATATGAGATAGTGCTGGCCGGTAAAAGTAGGGAAAATCCCAAGATATTCTATAAGTATATCAATGGGAAGAGGATAACCAGGGAAAGAGTCGGACCCATTAGGGACCAAGGGGGAAATTTATGGGTGGAGCCAGAGGACATTTTTAGGGTGTTGAACGAATACTTCACATTTGTCTTCACCCAAGAGAATGAGGATGTAGATATGGAACTTAGAGAGAGAGACTGTGAGGTTCTTGAGCAAATTGTCATAGGGAGTGACAAGGTATTGGAGGTTTTGGAAGGCTTAAAAGTGGACAAATCTCCAGGTCCGGACGATTTGTGTCCCAGGATGCTGTGGGAGGCGAGGGTGGAGATTGCAGGGGCTCTGACCCTAATTTTTAATGCCTCTCTGGCCACGGGGGAGGTGCCAGAGGACTGGAGAACAGCTAATGTGGTCCCACTATTTAAGAAAGGTTGTAGAGATAAGTCAGGGAACTACAGATCAGTGAGTCCCACGTCAGTGGTAGGAAAACTATTGGAGAAAATTCTGAAGGAGAGAATCTATCTCCAATTGGAGAGGCAAAATTTGATTAGGAATAGTCAGCATGGCTTTGTCAGAGGGAGGTCATGCCTAACAAATTTGATTGAATTTTTTGAGTATGTGACCAGGTGTGTAGATGAGGGTAGTGCAGTTGATGTAGTTTACATGGATTTCAGCAAAGCCTTTGACAAGGTCCCACATGGGAGACTTATCAAGAAAGCAAATGCACATGGGATACAAGGTAACTTGATAAGGTGGATTCAAAATTGGCTTAGCTGTAGGAGACAGAGAGTGATGACAGACGGCTGTCTTAGTGACTGGAAGCCAGTGTCCAGTGGCGTACCACAGGGATCTGTGCTGAGTCCCCTATTGTTTGTCATTTATATAAATGACATAGATGACTATGTGGGGGGTAGGATCAGTAAGTTTGCGGATAACACAAAGATTGGCTGAGTGGTTAACGGTGAGGTGGAGTGTCTTAGGTTACAGGAAGATATAGACGGGATGGTCAAATGGGCAGAAAAGTGGCAGATGGAATTTAACACTGAGGTGATACACTTTGGAAGGAGTAATGTGACACGGAAGTATCCAAGGAATGGCTTGACATTGGGAAGTTATGAGGAACAAAGGGACCTTGGCGTGTTTGTCCATAGATCTCTGAAGGCAGAAGGGCAGGTTAATAGGGTGGTGAAAAAGGCATATGGGACACTTGCCTTTATCAATCGAGGCATAGATTACAAAGGCAGGGAGGTCAGGTTGGAGTTGTACAGAACTTTGGTAAGGCCACAGCTGGAGTACTGCGTGCAATTCTGGTTACCACATTATAAGAAGGATGTGATTGCATTGGAGGGGGTGCAGAGGCAATTCCCCAGGATGTTGCCTGGGATGGAACATTTAAGCTATGAAGAGAGGTTGGATAGGCTTGGGTTGTTTTCGCTGGAGCAGAGAAGACTGAGGGGTGACCTGATCGAGGTGTACAAGATTATGAGGGGCATGGACAGGGTGGATAGGGAGCAGCTGTTCCCCTTAGTTGAAGGGTCAGTTACGAGGGGTCACAAGTTTAAGGTGAGGGGTGGGAGGTTTAAGGGGGATTTGAGGAAGAACTTTTTTACCCAGAGGGTGGTGATGGTCTGGAATGCCCTGCCTGGGAGGGTGGTAGAGGCAGGTTGCCTCACATCCTTTAAAAAGTACCTGGATGAGCCCTTGGCACGTCATAGCATTCAAGGCTATGGGCCAAGTGCTGGCAAATGGGATTAGGTAGACCGGCCAGGTATCTTTAATGCATCGGTGCAGACTCGATGGGCCGAAGGGCCTCTTCTGCACTGTATTATTCTGTGATTCTGTGAATTTTACGCATGGCAGCCGGCCCACCCATCCCAGGCCAATCAAAGCCCTTAAGAGCCCAATTAACTGGCACTTAAGGGCCCCCGCCTGCCGCCGTGGATATTTTACCCTTGGTGGCCAGACGGCAGAAGCTTCAAAAACCCCTCCTGGTGAAGGCAGTGGGCTGGTGGGGGGCCCTCCTGATCGGGCATCCTGTGCCCCGTGGAGGGCAACCCCCGAAGCCCCAACCGCCCCCAACCCACAACACTCCACTGCCCCCCTACCTGATCCCCCTTGCCTCGCCGGGGCCGTCCCTGGCGAGGCCTTAAAACCTTACCTTAGTTGCGGGGCCATCCTTCATTTTGCTTGCGATGGTTGGGTGTAGTCCCAGCTATGACCACCGCTCCCGGCGACACTGCTGGGACTAAGAGCTGCCGGCCCGCTGATTGGCCGGCACCTCCATTAGGCAGGACTTCCTGCCTCAGGGAGGTGGAAATCCCACCCAAGACCAATTAAAGTCCTGGAGAGCAAAAAATCCCAGTCTGGCTCCCCAGGCTCAGTGGAGGCTGGCTTGCCACCGACTTTGCGGCCGGTGGACAGGGCCTCCTGCCCAACAAAAAATTCTGACCAAAGACTCTTTGCATCCCGTCCCTTCCTAATTTATTTCTCCCTAGGGCCTCAAATCTGTGGAACACCTTAATCTCTTTCAGTCTTTCTTGTGCAATCTATAGAATTTTAAAGGGCCATCTTAATATTTCTCAATATCTACTCCATGATTTACCTCATCTCTTTCTTTTGCAAATGTGACAGCACCCCAAACTATGGACCTTGGCCATCACCTAGTTCAAGCTAAAATTGAACTTCCAAAATTTTATGAGTTAATGGAGAAATTTAAATATTATTTTTTAATAAGAGGAGTTTCAGGAAGATGGGAATAAGATTAGAGGTTATAAAGATAGGTATAGATGATGAAATGTACCATGGTACACAGAAGTCCCTGTGCTTGTAGAGGGATATGGAGGTATTATCTGTGTAGCGGAGCAGTTCAGAGGTGAATAGCACAGATGTGAGAATGGATAAATAATTTTGCTTAATTACCTCTGGCAATCAAAAAGTGTTTATACAGATCTTTCCCTCGGGCAGTTAGATGTTTACATCGAACAATCCAGGATAAGATTTTATCTCGTCCTTGGAATAACTGGGCTGATTGGCCAAATGACCTTTTCTTGAGTCATGTTCTCTCAGCTCTCATGTTATAAAGTTGATATTTTGAAAATGCATTGGCAATAAGAAAGCATAACCGACAAGGCACCGATTCTAATGATCAGCACAAGATATATAGATAAAGCCCTATCTTTTTAAAAAGAAACTGAAGGAGCAATTAAAATTGTGAAAGAGATAAAATGGTTGTGCAAAGTGAAAATCAGCAAACACTGTCCTAACCGGAGAGCGAATGGCCAGGCAACTGTTTTGAGTTCTTGTAAGCTGAGCAGTGTGCAGAAGGCCAGATGTTCTGGTAATTCTCTTCAGTTGTTCCATACAGTTTATTCAAAGTCGCTAGTGGCGTGGCCTATTGCATTACCCAGTACAATTGACCAAAATTCTGAAACCTCAACACATTAATTCACTGCACAATATTTATATTGGCAGGAAATAATAGTAAGATATCAGAGGGAGCAGCCACTTTTTTTGTCTGCTCAATCTGTATTCTTCAATCCGTCAGCTTTCTCGCAGATACACTCACTGGTCTGGTATCATGGTAGATTTGGTGGATATCCATTTGTATCAGAAATTTGGAACGAATAAAAATGCTATGCATCTGGGACATTGGGAGCACAATAAAACTGTTCAGGATTGGTGACTGGGTCAAATGTAGAAAGAGCTCAATGAAGCCCAGAGGACTATTAAATAAACATCCATTTTACACATGCCATGGTTAGAAAGTTAAAATAACAATAAACAAAAAGTGAAGAAAATAGAAGACCATTAAAGAGAAAAACTCATAAGGCAACCGACTGCATAATCCTCTGGGATCTGATGGATTAATTTCAGAGATCCTGTAGGAATGCAAACCTGTTGGAATACTTGGCAAGTTTTTAGGCTCTTGAAGGATTCAATGGTGAAAAACGGATAAATCCTTTGGGATTTGTTATCAGAAATTATTTGCAGCCTTTGTCAGAAAATGACTATTAATGTTCAGTAAAATTTACAATATCCAGATCTGTTCAATTAGTGCACTCAGGTGATTTGGATTTTTTAAAATGGGATGTTTACAGTCTTATAATTGAAACAGATTAAAAAGGGAGTCTCTCGGACCTATTATAAAAAGACTACTTATGGACTAACATTTGATCTCTAGGTTCCTCTGAGTTACATAGGAACACAGTGGGCTGGATTTTACCAAACCCCCGACGTCATGCTCCGTGGCTTGCGGGGGGGGTGCCATAAGATTGGTCTGGCAGTGGCCTGCCACGGAGGTCGATGCAGGGAGGGCCTGCCGCTGGCCGATGGGAACACCATTTCAATATGTAAATTAATGATATGAATAAATTTAAATTAACTCACCTGCAATCTTCCAGGCCCGCCGCAATCCATAGTGTGCCGGCCGGCTCTCCTGCGGCTTCAATTCCCCGTCTGGGGAAAGCCGGCGTGACACTGGTGGGGAAGGGGGAGGAGTTACGATTTTCAGTGCGGGTTGCGGGGGGGTAAGGAGTCAAATAAACGCGATGAGCGTAAGGCATGGCAGGAAGGGGTGAACTTTCAACTTTGTAAATACTAGTCGTGGGGGGAAGGTCAGAATTAAAAAGTAAGTGATTTTGGGGGAAAGGACAAACATCTAATGTATTTTTTATTGAGGAGGGGTTGTAAAGAGGTGCTATAACTTTATTTTGTAAATTTTGAGTGGGTTCACTTTATAAATGCAAATTTGCCAGCAGGGCTGGTTACCCTATAAAAATGACGGCAGCACCTGCGCACAGGCAGCTGAAGCAATTGGCAGCTATGGACAACCCACCCCCTCCACATGATTGGCGGGTGGCGGGCCATTCCAGCTATTTAAATGAGCTGCCATGCAGGAGATCGCGGCGACTCTTTGGCACGCGCGGGCTGCCGGTTTTTTTGAGCTCGCTGCGGACTCTTAAAATCCAGTCCAGTGATTGACTTGAGTGCCCCAGGTTTGGGAAAAATATTCAGCCAGAGTTCCTGCTCCCTCAAGAGACTTGCTGTAATTTGTGTCTATTTAGTTTAGAGATACAGCACTGAAACAGGCCCTTCGGCCCACCGAGTCTGTGCCGACCAACAACCACCCATTTATAGTAATCCTACATTAATCCCATATTGTCTACCACACCCCCAAAATTCTCCTACCACCTACCTACACTGGGGGCAATTTACAATGGCCAATTTACCTATCAACCTGCAAGTCTTTGTCTGTGGGAGGAAACCGGAGCACCCGGCAGAAACCCACGCAGACACAGGGAGAACTTTCAAACTCCACACAGGCAGTGCCCAGAACTGAACCCGGGTCGCTGGAGCTGTGAGGCTGCGGTGCTAACCACTGCGCCGCTGTGCCGCCCGAATTAGTGCAATGCGGCATCAGTGATTCAAAGTCACAATCAATGGTGTTGATTTTAACTGTTCCTGCCAGGCGGGCAAAAAAATTAAAGAGATAATGGGAAGGAAAATCAGGCCGACCCACTGCCACTTGTTTCACGCTGGGTGTGGGCAGTTAAAGTCAACTCCAATATTTATTTAATGGTTTCGATCTGTGTCTAGCTGTAGAACGAAAAGCTCACCTCTCTCCAGTCGAGACACATGCTCAAATGGAGTGCAGCTCAGTGATTCCACATCATAGTGTGCTGCCCTATTTCTAAATCACAGTTCCTCTGAGCAAGGCTCCACACCAGGACAGCAAGGTTGTGGAATTTACCTTCGAGTTTTCCGCTGTGCTATATTATTTTTATGCCAGTAATTTTCTGACCAAGAAACTTGCAACCTGGTAGTGTGGTGAGATTCTTCTGCAGTGTCATGGTTGTACAGTGCAGCCCACAGTCCATTGTATCCCAAGGCCACGAATTGGCTTTGGATTCCAATGACTATATACATGTTTAGAATTCATTCCATAAGCACATTATTCTGTTTAACTTATATTCATCAGGTACTTGTGCTCCACTGCATCCAGAACCCCTTGTCCCTCACACCCCCGCCCCATCCCAACACACACACACAGTTATCATTCCTGGAACTTCACAGTATCATGCTTAGATGAGATGGTTGTGAGATCAGAACGTGTTAAAGTAACTGTAAGAAGCTGGACAGGTCATTGTGATGATATGGTCACAGCTGGGCAAGGTGACTGAGGGGTGGTCAGGCTTGGGCAAGGTGTCTGTGAGGGATTGGTCAAGTTAAGACCAGGTGACTGAGGAGGCAGTCCAGTTCACACAAGATGACTACTGGAACAGATTTTGGTTACTTGGTTGAGGAGGCTAGATTCATTCAGGTTACTCTGAGGGGCAAGTCAAATTCATCACTGAAGATTAATGGTTGGTTTACTTTACAGAAATCGTAGCGCATTAAGTCTAGGATGCAGGTGTAGATCTGTGCTTTCTGATTTATAAATGTGCAATTGACTGGCAGATGGATTTTGTTGTTGAAAATACAGAGAACAAAAGGACCTCATGACCTTTACCTCCTGTTACGACTGAGGTGGGAGGAGTGCACTGTCTTTTATAGTTCCACTTCTCAACAGGTCACAACATATATTTAAATGTTTACCCGGTTACCGATACAGCCAATCATATACTCTATTTTTTTATCCCGGAACAAAATACACCAACCAGGTTTCTTTCATAAACAACAAAATTATCAGTTTATTTTGAAACAAGACTTAACCAGTAACGAAGCAAAGCATACTGATTGAAATATGAAAGTTCCCTTTTTAAATCCCCTAATTACACTCACACACACTGGAAGAAGATACAGAGATTCGCTCTGCAGAGGCCTATTACAAACAAAAAGACAAAAAAGAGTACTTTGGCCAACAGTTGCTAATTCTTGATGAAAAAAAGAGAGATGAGGAAGGATGTCAGTTGTCCCTTTTTTTGGTCTGGCATTTGGATATACGGAGACAGGTCACTGGGATCATTTCAGAAGCAGTCCGTTCTGGAGATGTCGAGAATTATTCCAGTAGGCTTTCTAGGAGAAATGTGACATCAGGGTTTTCCACCAGCACACACTTGAATCACAGATTTTTTTCTAGCTTCTCAGGAGCTATGCAGTACCAGGGATTTTAGCACTCCCACACTGATGCTTTGCAGGATTTCGAGAAAGAGGTGAGCTGGGTGGTTTCTTTTTCCTTGGCAGAAAAACACCAACTGTCTTCAAACAATTCACACTCAACTAAACTGAAAACTATGTCCAAACCCCAAACAGAGAGTTGACCTCCTGACCTCCATAAACCTTGACATGTGGCTTCTCTGTAACCATTTTTCCCCAGGTCACCAAGGGTTTTGTTGATTACTGAGCCCAAAGCACATGACTTCCAGCACAGGTGGCTTTCAAACAATGGGCTGAATTTTACAGACCCCGCCCCCCCCCCCCGATGTCAGAGTGTCGTGACGGGGGGAGGAAAGAAAGTGCCTCCAGGAGAGGGCTGCCATGTACACTGATGCCGGGAAGGCATAGCCCGATATTGCTGGTGGCAGCGAGGCCTTGTGGCGGCCCCTCCACTGCTCGGTAATGGGAGCCCCATTTAAATATTCAAATTGATTAAAATAAATGAATTAATTACCCTTACGCTCCCACTGTCTGTCGTGGTGCGATTTTCGTGCCACGGCCGGCACTCCCATGCCTTTGGATCCCCATACAGGGAACCAAGGTGGAACACTGGTGGTAGGGAGAGAGGAGAAGGTAAGTTTCTCAATGCGGGGTGGGGGGAAGCAGGGTCAAAGTCATTTCATAGGTGTAGGGGATGGTGGAAAGGGTTATAGTGTAAAGTTTATGCAGAGGGCAAGTAATTCATTCTATGGTTATTGGGGGGGGGGGAGGGTTGGGAGAAGGGCAGGATAAATTTATTTCATTTTTTAAAATCAATATATCTTTAAATATTTAAATGTATTTGTGGGGCTCAAATATGGCATCAGCACCTGTGTACAGGGAGCTGACGCCATTGCCGGGGATGGACAGCCCACCCCCTCCACGTCATCAGGGAGGGCGGTCCGTCTTGGCTATTTAAATCAGCCACCGCGCTTAATATCACGGCGGCTCCGCAACGTGCGGCCAACGCGGGCGGACCACCATTGTTTTCGCCCACCGTCGATTTCGGCAGTGGAAGTATAAATTTCAGCCCAACACCTCAAGTGTCTTTTCGGTGAACTTGGTTAAAAAAAAATACATCCATAGAATCTTTTCAGTTTTAGCACAACTCCTCAAAAAAAAATATTCAAAAAGGAAGCACTTTCATAACACTACCAACAATCAACTTTGAAGCTCATCATTGAAACATTTTGAACAAACATTCTGTGCACATTGGATCTCAATAGCACAATTGTACTATAGTGAAATTGTTAAAAAATCAATGATTGGGTCAAACTAGAAAGAGGCTCTTGGCTGGTTGCTGGCGTATGATTTAATTTGACGTATAAAAAAACGATGTTCCTTTCTTTTGTTGAACTTCATGTGTGAAATATCTAGGACCACAGCTGGCAGCTGCTATCCTCAATAACTGAATTCTGGGCCCTTGACATCCATCTCTGTACACCATGTAACAGATATCTTGTTTTATCCTATGTTTAACTATAACAAAAAGATGTTTTTATTTAAGTGATTTGGAAGATTTTTGACTATCAAGGCCACTCCTGCAATTTTGTCTTAAAACTGCTGAGGCTCTTTAAAGTGTACCTATCACTGGCCCAGCCAACTCAATACAGACTGGGGGGATCAAACCACTTTGCCTCTGAGCAAGTGTACTTGTCAACTGAACCATCAGCAAGGTGCCTATTCTAAGTTTCTTAACAAAAATTGAGGGTAGGCAGTAAGATGAAAAGCAAGGCCATTTTTCCAGATGAATATTACAATTCCAATGTTTACATCATTTATTTCTTCCCTTCCTCAGTTGTGTCCACTACTCTTGTGAAGCCACTGACTGTCAGGAACTCAACCTCAAAAATGCAGTGCTGAACTGTACTGGAACTGGGCGCTACAATGGGGACCAATGCACCGTGTTCTGCCAGCAAGGTTACGTGCTTCACTTGCGAAGAGACGATGACACCTCTAAACGTCAGGTCAGTTTACGCTCTTAACTTCTCTGAGTCGGCCAGCAACAAAGCATTTCAATATTCCAGTCAGCTATTTCTCAAAAGGGTTTCACAAACCTGTTAGCACTTGGCACTAGCTATGCTTTATCTTGTATCTTTTTAGAATATATTCAACATAGCAGAGGAATAACATTGGCAGTAGCAGCACTGGCATAGAGCAGTAAAGCTGGCATTAATATTCCCAGAGACGTTACTGTTTATGACTGCTGGAAATTGAGTAGAAGATTATTTTGAATGACGGAGAAGGGCCGAATGGCCTACTCCTTCTATTTTCTAGGTTTCCATTATAGCTCCAGGGTGCAATAAAACACTGTAAATTCTTTGATGTTATGTGAAAGTTGTCTGTTGGATTAGAGTATATATTTCAAACTTCACTGTTTGGTTTTGAGATGAAAAAGTGGAGATGGACTGGGGTGAGTCCAGCCATTACACCAACCAATGAGCACTGTCTCTTTAACTCTGCTGCTTCTTCAGTGATGTGATTCCAGTCCAGTCACATGTCCAGCACTCAGACCCAAAGAGTTTTTCCAAGACAGTTTCCACCAGTGTTGTCTTCAGTGCTCAATGTTTTCACAAAAATACTTCAGGTAGAAAATTAGTTTTGGCATCACTGTTTCTGAGAAATAGTGTACAATGCCATAGATACACATTACACTAAGATGTCTGTTTGGGATCCTGGGAAGAATCAACTTGGGAGCGTTTTCTTTTAAAAATAAGGCAGGATACTGCTATAAAATTACATTTCCTAACATCCCTTGCACATGTTCACATTGGTAGCAATGATATCAAATCGACTGCAAATACCAAGTTACAAAGCTCCCAAATTCACACAGTGATTGGATTTACAAAGTACCAGTTTGGTGGAACTCCAAAAGAGTATTTTATTTCTACCAGGTCTAATCAATGGGCCAGTTGATCACTTTTCATCCACAGATATGAGACTACTCAACTTGCCCCATAGAGAAAATTCAGTCTTGTACAATCACAGGAGAAAATGAGTACCAGTACTTAAAGTTACTACTTTTAAGATCTAATGGTCTCATGGAACAGTTTGGGTCACCTGAAGGGGTCAGAGGGGAATTTTACAGGGTATTTATTTTCCTTTATTGGCTCTAGGTTTTTCCCTTCTTTTTTGGCTCTCCCAGGTGATTATATGGCTGCAGGGATGGGTGCAAGGTATTTGGGGGCTTGGGGTATGTAGGTAAGAAGTGATTATTCATGATAATTCAGCCGTCATGATGTGAGGCAGGCTGGATGGGCCAGCTCGTCTTTTCCTGCTCATTAACTTTTTATGTTCATATGTAAGAGTTTCTTACGTGAGACAACTTGTTTCTAAAATATAACTTAAATACATACTGACCTAGAATATTAGTTTTTAAAAAAATATATTTTACTCTTGGGTCCCCGTTCAAGTCAGCACACAGCTGTTTTAAGTTGGCATATTCCAGAAAACTGAATGTGAACTGCCAACTGAAGGCAGCTGCAAGCTGACTAAACAAAACAAAACAGGTTCTTGTTTTCAGTTCCTTTGCATTGTTCTTTGGGTCTATATGGTTTACTGAAGTGCTACCCCTGTCTATTTGCTGTAACATTCGCAATATATCAAAAAGCCGGCAAATTGTTCCCAAATCATCCATCCAAAATAGCATGTTTCCATATTCTAGAAAAAACAGTTCATAAATGTTAGAATATCACAAAACTGAGACGTTCAATAGCTGGTTAAAAATTTGCAAGGTGTTTTGTTTTAATAAAACATAGGCCTCAAGCAAGTCCTCCCTAAATTTGGTGCTGTTTTGTAATACGTTTAAAATCATAGACTAGTAGGATAGCACAGCACAAGAGGAGATCATTTAGCCCTTTGAGTCTGCTGTATATTTGAAAGAAAAGAAATAAGAAGGTGTTTTTCAGTAGAACAGTATTATGGTTTAAAGAGAAAACACGCTGGGCGTGACAGTTCTGGTACATTTCATGAATCTGCCATACTTCATCACCTGCCCAGCTAGTTTACTGGCAGAAAAAATGGATTCTGTTTACAATTCATTGTTGCTCCAATACTGCCATCAAAAGCTTTACAAGGTTTACTCCAGATTCTGGAAACTCTGGTAATGTTGGAGTGCATTTCCCAGATGTTAATGTGGACACAAGCAGAGGCGTTTGAACCTGGCCTCTGCTGTATTAGCTGATCATAGCCACAGCAGTGTGCTATAACTGGCCTCAGTACTGCAGACTGGTTGAAAAAAAAGAAAAACAGGCGACCAGGTTTTCTGCTCCTGATCAGTCTCCAGTGATCTCTGTCACAAAGTGTTGTGCATTCTTGTCAGGTGTCAGCTGACATGTTCTCCATGGCAGCCTCCCATGGTGCACTGTCTGAACTCACACATGAACAATAATAATTTAGGTGAGGTGCAGGAGTGTTGCCAACACCCATGGAACTGGCCATCAAGGGAGAGGAATGTATGGAAGAAAATTGAAATCTTGTAAGGTAACAAAGCCCAGAACCAGAGCTGAATGCTGAGGCAGTGGATTTTCTGTTGGGATGCTATTTCAGGAACGATGACTACAAGTAACCATGACTAGAAGATGTCCCCTCTGTAGCATTACAGAGAAAACAATCTTGGTTACTATCAATTAAAGTTAATATATTCAAAGGCTTTAAAACCCAGGGGAAGGGAAAATATGAATTGGTGATTTCCAGAAGACATTAACATTCAGGGTCAACCAGTCATCGAGTCCAACTGCAGCTAATTAAGACAAATGTTTTGGTGCAGGCCTCAATTTCCCCACAGGGGGCTTTTGTGGAGTCTGAACTGAGCATGTGCAGGTTACATGTGTGTGAATGTTGCCTTCACAATCCACTGGGCTTCTTTATTACAAAAACAGATTGAGTAAGGCAAAGCATTTAAAGGAAAGTTTGCTGACTGATAACAGATCTGCTGCATAATAACTTTCATAACGTGGTTCTTGTATTTTGCAAACTTCATTTTTCTGAAAGAAAATTTAAAAGAATGATAAATTCTAGAGACAGCCATAAACCAAGCTGGAATACACTTACTTGTGGTCAAACTGATGTCGCAGAAAGATCATTTAGATTCAGAGCAGGCCAAGATTTTATTTTAAAATGAAGAAATTCATCTGAGTGAAATGCCTTATTCATAGCACCAATTCTCATTTACAAAGGAAAATAGGTACAAGAAGGTACTCAGAACTGGATTTTGTTCTCCCACAGGCATTGGGTTCCGTGGCGGGGGCGGGAAGGGGGGGTCTAAAGGTGCCTCCGTGAGAGGGCCACCATACACCCCAACGTCGGGAGGGCCCAGCCCGATATTACCGGTGGTCGCAAGGCCTTGTGGTGGCAACCACTGCCGCTCGGCAATGGGACCCCAATTTGAATATTTAAATAAATAAAAATTAATTAATTAATGAAGCTCACATCACCGCCTGATGTCCTGCTGTGATCTTTGAGGTAAGTTTATCAATTGCGGGGGGGGTGGGGTGGCAAATGGGCTCAAATTAATGGCATGGGTGTAGGGAATGGTGGGAAGGGTTGTAGTTGAAAGTTTGTGAGTTTGTGCAGTTTGTGAGCGGAGGGAGGACGTCAGATGGTAAAGGTAAGTGTTTTGGAAGGGGGAAGGGCAAATAATTAATTTAGTTGTTATGGGGTGGGAGAGGGGCAAAAGAAATGTATTTATTTATTATAATCACTTTGCCTTTAAATATTTAAATTAGCTGGTAGGGCTAACAGTCCTTTAAAAATGGCGTCAGCGCCTGCGCACAGGCAGCTAATGCCGTTGCCGGGGACGGACAAACTGCCCCCCCACACATGATTGGGGGGGTGGGTGGGGGGCGGCATGCCCTGGCTATTTAAATGAGTCGCCGCGCTTAGAATCGTGGGCAGTTCTGCGACATATAGCCCGTCGTTCTTTTAACCCGCTGCCGATTCAGCCCTCAGTGTGCAAATGAGGGCTGTCTGGGAGTACTGGTGCCACAGGGTTTGATACTCAAACCCATTGTGGTCCAGAGTACATGGGGCTTTGGCCATGATAGGTTTGGGAGGGGGATAAAGTGTTAAAAATCAGATTCTCAACCCAAATCCGCCTCCATTCCCGCTTCAACTATGGCCGAAAGGTGGGTGGCCAGCCAACCCGATCCAAGGAGGCGGGTTGGTACTGTAAATATGATAGTGAGGCTGTGAGCCTCATTGCTATTCAAGTTTTCAACTTTAACGCTGGTCGGCAAGGATTCCCAAGCCTCAGGGAACCTGGCAGCTTCATTTGAGGTGAGGACTTTGCAAGTGTAGGAGTTGAGGGCCTTTACACCTACCTCCTAGATCCAACGTGCCTGCCTGAGGAATCCCTGGGATCAGGCATCCACTGCACACCCCACTCAGTCTCCGATCCCAACCACCTCCCTCCTCAGACCTCTGATCTGATCCAACACACGCCCCCCCCCCACTGCCCTGCCCACCAACACCCACCCCCTCACCCCCGCAGGCATCCAGCCTTCCCCTTCCACAAGGCCTTTGACCACCCATCCCACACCAGCTCACTCGATTGAACCCTCTCCCCACCCCGATTGACCCAGCCCCCAGTGAGGACTAGAAGACTTCACTGATCCTCTAGCTTTCACCAACAGGCTCCCCGCCTGACTGGAAGCCAGCCTATCAATTGTGGGTCCAATCAGTGACGTCACACATACTCTGTCGAGGTAAAATTCCACAACCTTGCAGGAAACCTCAACTTCTGAGTTTCTCCTGCCTTTTGGACCATCCCCGCTCCCGGCAGATCAAGTAAAGTAAAAATTCAACCTGTTATCTCACTAGTTGGTGCATTCGGTTGCTTCATCAAAGGGAAGAGCCTCCCTCCTGGTACTTATGTGCCTTAAGCTTAATAATGTACAAAAGCATCTTCAGTCAGGTAGATGTGCCATTCATTTGTTGATGTGATTGCCAAAGTGACAACTCTCTATTTCTAAAAATAAAACCATTTCAAAACAGAGAGCCTTCGATTTGGAAAATATATATGCTTATCATTTATAATACTGTTCTGACACACTAGTGATAACTGTCAGAAAGGACATCTTTAAATCATTAACTCTAAGGTTGCTTTTGTTGGTTGTTGCAGTGTGTTTTTTTTTTAATCTGTAATTTTTTTTCACAATTTAAACTTTTTTAAAAACCAAAAAAGCCTTAATTTAGTCTGAGTAATTTAGCTTCTAGGTCGCTCTTTACACACTGTCAAGCTCTTAAGTAGGTTATTTGTTCTTAAAGGGGTACTATATTTATAGAAACAGCTGACAGACATTATTATTAGTAACAATACAATAGCATAATTGCATAAAACATTTAATCACATCACTTTCACTTAATATCCTATAAACAAGACTGCCTCCTTAAAGCGCAGCAAACAGTGCACTGTCTCTTTAAAGTTCCGGCTAGGTTAATTATGGAGATTATGATTTATTCAACGTAAAAATGACAAGAAAATCTCACCTTCATATTTTAGAATAATTTTAATAGGTGAAGATTAGAAAATAATGTGAACAAAATGTATGTCCGGGATGCACGGAGTGCATTTAATCGTCACCTCTCTGATATAAACTTGAACTGAATCCAGGTCAATGAAATGAAACTCTCTCTCTCTCTCTCTTTCTCCACTGGCTTTCGGGGTTTTAATTTAAATGAGTTTGGGCACTCTTAATCAGTTCTCCATGGATGCAGATTCACAACATAAGACTGCTGTTATCCTGACACATATTGTTAGTCTCAGTCAGAGACAGCAGATGGACAAATGGTGAATATGGAAAAGTATTGTCTCAGTGCCCTTGAGTATGCAAAACATTGGGGAAAGCATAGAGACAAAGCGTGATACCGTTGTGCAAAGTCCCATTTATCTGTTCCCCCTGTGCTCACTGACCTGCGCTGCCTCTAGGGTTGCCCACCCTCCAAGGTTGTCCTGGAGCCTCCAGGAATTAAAGATTAATCTCCAGAGCATTGCTGTAAGCAACTCTGGAGAAAAATAATTGAGGCATTAAAAACATTATGTGCTTTTTTGCATTTTCTTTGAACATTTTCATTTATCAGTAAAAAAATTTGGAGGTGGCAAAAGAAGGCTATTTAACTGACAGTCAAGAATCATCAAGTCAGGTAACAAAGAGTTTCTTTTCTTTCCAATGGTGGGTACTTGCGGTGCTTGGAGGCTGGAAATCATCTGATGAAACCTCCAGGAATATATCCAAGCAGAGTTAGCAACCCTTACAGGCTCCTGCACCAGCAACACCTTGAATTTAAAACTCTCATTCCCCTGTTCAAATCCCTTCATGGCCTTGCCTCTCCTTTTCTCTATAAAGTTTTCCATCCTACAACCCTCCAGGAAATCTGAGTTCCTCCATTTCTGATGTTTTGTGCATCACCAATTTCCATCACCCCACCTTTGGCAGCCACGCCTTCAGTTGTCTAGTCCCCATTCTCTGAAATTCCCTCCCAAAACCTCTTTGCCTTTTTACCTCTCTCTCCTACTTTAAAATGCTCCTTAAAACCTACCTCATCACTTGTCCGAATATCCCTTCATGGGGATCATCAAATTTTGCCTGATTATGCTCCTGTGCAATACTTTGGTATATTTGACTACATCTAAGGTGATTTCTAAATGCAAAGTTGTTGTTGTAGGAACTGATATGTGATTGTTCCATGCCATCACCGGGGTTCCAAAGTAAAAAAAAGTTCATTTCTCAGCACTGATGTCCTTTAAGTTACAAAAGAATCCAGGAATAAACCTTGTTAACATAAGGTTGTGTATATTGTGTTGAGAAAAGATTTATATTTGTGGCTTTAATTTTCAGGTCTGGCTGGCATAATGTGTTTGAACTTTGATTATTCTATTGCAGCTCACTCTCCCTTGAGAGTTAATTTGTGGGATAGATATAATCACTGCTATCAAATTTCTTCTGTCATTAAGAAAACCACAGTCTGCCATCGTGGCAAATCTGTTTCCAGAATAAATAACCAAAAACTAGGTAAATACCAGCAACTGAGAAAGAAACACTTTTATGTAACCTTCCTAATATCCAAATAATTGCTAAGGTCTGGCAGTTCCAAGGAATGTTCTCCACAACAATAAACAGGGAGTTTTGGACAACTGAACATGACCAAACACTCAAAAAAGCAACTTATTATCAAGCACTGCAATAGTGATAGGAGAAAAAAAGGAAATCTCTCAGCCTTGTTCACAAATTAAACCGATCTTGATAAGGAAGGCAAACAATTTAGCTACTGAAGCGCATTTCCAAAAACGTCAGCGACATCATTGCAACACCAGCCTTCTGGGAAATGTACATTGCTTCAGTTTGTGCTTAACACTTTGAGGGTTTGCATTTTATGACTTATATGGGTTAACTCTAAGAATGGTCTATACTCTGAATGTAGTTTACCATTTGCACAATGGGGAATAAGCACAAGATGCTGAGCTAACTAAGGGGATTCTGCATTACAGAGATAGGAAGCATGAAAAGATCATACCTATTCTGTGCGCTTTGAATTCACCACTTTCTATCTATAAATGTGTGTAATGTACACTGAAAACGTTTGTTTTAAGGCTGAGATAGACAGATTTTTGGTCTCTCAGGGAATCAAGGGATATGGGGAGCGGGCAGGAAAGTGGAGTTCAGGCCGAGGATCAGCCATGATCGTACTGAATGGCGGAGTAGGCTTGAGTAGCCATATGGCCTACTTCTGTTCCTGTTTCTTATGTTCAAATCACTGGGGGCAATTTTGACTTTGAATGATAGTGTAAAACAGATGCTGATGAATTGGCAAAACCATTTTACATCCCTCTTAATTTTAAGTTGGGCAAGGTGTAAACCTGGTTGCCAATTCACTATTGCCTCTGCTACACTATCGAACAAAGTCAACATTACCCACACTGAGTTTGAAGCATTGAGTAGGCATGTTTTACAACAGCAGTGGTCCTAAATCAATGCTTCCTATCTAGCATTAGAGATTAAGGACGCAACTATGTAACATACTCCGTTTGCTATGCATACCTGCTCACCGTGATACTCCAGATTCAAGTTATACTGCCAAATCCATGTCGCTGTAGGAAAGTGTCAAGTGCTGTTTAAATTTTAAACATACTTCAATAGAGAGATGAAGTACAGTTGGATTTCTACTAACATGAAAAAGATTAAATATAAGTTGAAAATGTTGCAACATATTGCCTGGGGACTTTTTAAACTTCACTTTACATTGGTTGCATTCATAAAGTTGCAGCCAGTGCAAAGCCAAAGTGATCTCATTATTTTCTGCACTATGAAACACCAAACACCATTGGTGCAGTAACCCTACATTCAAGTTATACCACACAGTTTGAGTCAACATGAAACTAATACTGTTTTGTGCTACTGTAGATTTGTAGTTTAACAGCCATAGCAACAACCTATGAAGAGATTTATAAATTGCTGCTAGACCCATTTCACACCAGTGGCCTCCATTTCACAATATCCTGATGTCATGCTAATGAGCTTTAGCATAACTATCAGCTTCTGGGAATATAAAATTGTTTATGCTTTGCTTTCTTTTCATATAATTTTAATAGTTTTTCTGCCTTGCCCACCTCTTTTTTAGTTCTAATATTGATAAGCAACCATTCCAGAGAACTGGGCAGTGCACAGGGTTATACAATGACCTCTGGTGCTTGGGTTCAAATCCACCCAAGACTGATGCGATGAAAGTCTCTTTTGTCTGTTGGCAGTAGGGTCTTGCGTGAAATGAATGTGTACAGTCTCAGTCGATTTCCTAGCGGGCTTGGGTCTACAGCACAAAATACTTTCATCGCCAATTGGCAGTTTTACTCAGAGGAGCTGTGGGATAGCTAGTGCAAGAAATTCACACTGGTGCAGTAGAGGTACTTTTCTCAAGTTGGTACAGAGTCAAGGGAACTTTACACTGTGTCTGAATATAAAAATGAAACAAAACAGGTAATTCTCCGAGCGCATAACCAACAAGTATCTTACTCTATATTCATTGCCGGTATCACTTTGCGGGCACATTGTGGTATTGGCATGTGATGAGAAAAGGTAATTTAGCCTATCAAGCCCACGCTTTCCATTACCAACATGCAATCCACACTGTTGTGGACCCACCCTTATCCATTTAATCTCCTGAAGCTGATAGAATCATACAGCAACGTAATATTTGGGTGGGGGTGGAGATGTCAAAGCTAGACTGTAATCTCAGGTTTTAGATGAACCCCACTTCATGCTGCAACGCTGTAAGGCTAATCGAGTATATTGCATATTGTGTTCCTATTATTTGAGTGTTTGCAAGTGAGTTCTCTAGGATCGGTAGAAGTATCTCATAAATACAATGCCATCGTGCCTGTGCCGACTCTTTGAAAGAGATCAGCAATTAGTAACACTCCCCTGCTTTTTCATCATATCATTGCAATTTTTTTTTACTGCTTTTGCAAGTTACTATTAACCTGCTTCCACCACCCTTTCAGGCAATGCATTCCAGATTATAACAAATTGCTGTGTTAAAAAAACTCCTCATCTCTCCTCTTTTGCCATATTCTCGATTGATTTTACCTGATCTCCAGAAAACAACTGTGGGGAAAAATCCAGTACTTTAAAGAGGAAACCTTCTGTCTTCAGTTACGCCAATCTCCTTTAAGACACTGAGCTCAAGAAAAACAAAAACCTAGACTGAGAAGGTTTCCTGACAGTTCAGTTGGTACATGCACTGCTTAGCATGCAGCTAAGCACCAGACAGGATTGACTGCTGCTCTATGCTGAGATAGCTATTTTCAGCCAAGGTGATGGATAGTGTTAGTAGTCACAACATTTCTGGGCTGGACAGCAGGGTGGGGAGGGCAATAGGTCAAGGTTTACTCTGCTGATCACAATCCAGTGATTTTTGCTGGATCATTTGGATATGGGGTGAGAAGATGGTTTGGACTCGGCAACAATGGCCAGAATTTTACGCCGCCCCAGTGGGTCAGATGGTGGCGTGGGGGCGGCGTAAAATTGAGCAGCGGGCTCCGGGAGGCCCAACCGCCCCGATTTTGCCTCCGAACAAATTTACGGAGGTCTGGCGGGGGCGGCAGGGGTGGTGGGGGGGAGAAGCGGCCTGCCCGCCCGAGGCCAATCAAGACCCTTAAGTGGCCACTTTAACGGTCACTTAAGGGCCCTCGCCCGCTTCCACGGATATTTTACCCATGGCAAGCGGGTTTGTCAGGGACGAGAAAGGCCGCCCAGCTATAGCTGCCAGCCTTTCCGCACCCCGGGGGGGCCTGGCAATCAGGCACAGGGTGCCCGATTGAGGGCCATCCCTGCCTCCCAACCCAACCCTGGGATCCAAGACGTCCCCCTCCCCCCAAACGACCACCCTAGCCTCACCACAGCACGACCAATTCCCCTGGTGGGGCAACCCAAACTTACCTTCAGTCCTGGTTCCTTGATATCCTCCTCGGCCGGCTGGGCTGCAGTCCCAGCAGTGGCCACCACTCCCCGGTGGCGCTGCTGAGACTGCCGGCCCGCTGATTGGCTGGCAGCTCACTGAGGCGGGACCTCCTCCCTCAAGCGGGTGGAAGTGCTGCCTCGGGCCAATTAAAGCCTGGGGATCCGTAAAATATGGGACAGATCCCCAGGCTGGGCGGAAGCGGGTTCGGCACCGACATTTACGTCAGAGTCTGGCTTCCGTCCACCCACTGTAAAATTCCGGCCAATAGATCTCCATGGTCAAACAAGCTTATGAGCACTCATTATCTAGACTTACAGAGGAGGAAATGTCCTATTTTGGTTTGGTATTAAGGGCTGTTGGTGTCTGTGAAATAATATCCCCAAAGGCATCAATACCTTCAGGTGAGAAAAAGCAGGAAAAACAGATAAAGAAAGATATCTTTTTGACCAAAATTGAATTATTTTGGTTCATACCCAATGAGGTGCTTAGCACATCTATTAACAGGCATTTAGGAATCTGCCAGATTATTTAAAATACAAAAAAAGTAACAGGAGCAAGAAAGTTAACACAGTCCCCTGCAGTTTTTGTATATAATGGTAATCCTTGACTGTTTTTCCAATGCTTCATTTAAACTGTCCACGTTCTTGCTCCTGTAACTTATCAGCAGTAATTACAGCCAACCTCTTTTCGGCATGAAATAGGTCTCAATTTACAATAGTCTCTGTGCTCCCACAACATGGTTCGGAAATATTCTTGGAAGTGTTGTTTATGTAGCACGCATAGAAATTATGGAATGAATTAGAAAGGAAAATAACTTACATTTGTATGCAATTAGTTATTTAATTAAAACAAAACATTTTGTCATGGTCTGCGTTGCACAGAAGGGTAATTGCATTCGTTTTAGATTGAAAACATGATTGTTCTATCTCGAGAGCAATGGTTCGGTTAGCGTGCATTACAGCTTTGCAGCATAAAGCGGGGTTCATCTAAATCCTGAGACTACAGTCTAGCTTGGACCCCCCCCCCCCTCCAAGTATTACATTATATTGCATATTGTGTTCCTATTATTTGAGTGTTTGCAAGCGAGTTCTCTGGGATCGATAGAAGTATCTCATTAATAGTGTATTGTAAAGTGGAAAAACAGACTTTGCGAAACAGGTTATGGGTACAAATCATTAGAACATATTAAAATTTTGTTAGGTAAGAAATAGGCCCTTAATCTCTCCCCCCCACACCGCCCCCCCCCCCCCCCACCCCCCACCCCCTCCGATCACCTCCCCACTATGACAAAAGAGCTTTATCTTACAAGTTGTTACAGTACTTTAACCAATGCCACAGTTTTGGGGATCTGTTCTTGGTTGATTTTTGAGATGGGACTGGAGACATCACCACTGCCAGCCGACAACATTTTTAAAAGGGCAGGGACGATAGCAGCTAAGACTGCACGCAGTCTTTGGGCGTGCGGTATCAAATGACAGGAAATGACATTTTTTTTCTGGCTTTGGCATTGGGAAATGACATGGCTCCTGTGTGTAACTCAAACTGAAAAATGTAATTTGAACCATTCAATGCATGATGTGGTTCAGAAAGTTGTATACAGTAGGCAGTGTAGTGGTGCTCCACAATTCCATGTGTCACAGAGTACTGGGACATGGACTTGCAGCAACAATAATAACAACTTTTGCAGTGGTTAGCACCGCAGCCTCACAACTCCAGCGACCCGGGTTCGATTCTGAGTACTGCCTGTGCGGAGTTTGCAAGTTCTCCCTGTGACCGCGTGGGTTTTCACCGGGTGCTCCGGTTTCCTCCCACAGCCAAAGACTTGCAGGTTGATAGGTAAATTGGCCGTTATAAATTGCCCCTAGTATAGGTAGGTGGTAGGGGAATTGAGGGAAGGTGGGGATGTGGTAGGAATACGGGATTAATGTAGGATTATTATAAATGGGCGATTGATGGTCAGCACAGACTCTGTGGGCCGAAGGGCCTGTTTCAGTGCTGTATCTCTAAATAAAAAATAAATAAATAAATATAGCACCTTCAATCCAGTAAAATGTCCCAAGATGCTTCAGAGAAGCATTATCAGACAATATTTGAAATTAAGGTAAATGGCCAAAAGCTTTATCAGGTGTAGATTTTAAGGAGCAACTTAAAGGAAGAGACAGAGGTGGAAAGGTTTAAGAAGCAAATTCCAGAGCTTAGCAATTTTCCTTGTTGTGGCTTCCCAATCTTAGTTTCTCTATATCTCATGAAATTATCCAGAAAAATCTCCATTTACGTGTGCCAGCTCCTAAGTGCATTGTTATAGTGCCTTATCTGAAACAGTTCAGCTGGGACATTTATTTGCAATGCCAGGGATCAGAGTGGGCACAGGCAATCTGCGGGGCCACTTGTTTATGTTGTTATTATATGGGATTCTGAGATATTTCGTGCTGATACAGAACAACGTCCTTGATTCTGTCCATTAGTTCACAGTGAGACTTGGTCAAATTCAATTTTTTTAAAACATGGAATTGCAGGATTTTCATGAATGATTTGGTGTACTCTGCAATTCCATCCACCTTCCTGTGGAAAGCACAGATCGGTGGCTGTGTCCATCTTGAATCCTCCTGACTAGCTTCGGAGACTGGTAATGTGCAGTCAGTGGAGAAGGGAGTGGGAAGAATGAGATTTAGTCTTGGATCAGTCTCCATTCACAAACCTTTCCAAAAGCTTGCGCCACGAGCAGTGTTGACAGGTGGAAGGGAGCAAAGCTTTTGTGGCAAGACATCCGAATAGCTTAAGGCAAGGAGAAAATACAAAATTGTTGGCAAGTTTATATATGGCTGGCATTTGATGATTGGTTTCGAAAAATAGATTCCAATGGCATCTACAATGGTCCAATGTGGGCCAGCAGGCACAAAGAGAGCAGAAGCTAACAAACTAAAATGCTTGCCAATATGGAAAACCCAGACTGAACAACATAAACAGGCACATATAAAACAAGTTGAATCAGTGCCTGGCTCTGTAAATGGAAGTACCAATGGATGCCAACCACATTGCAATCAAGAGTTTTATCAATTTTGTTATTGAGTGTCTTAACTTTTTTTTGTTTGCTCCTGAGATACAGGCAAGACAGTATTTTTTGTGACTCCTTTCTAGCTCGAGACCCTTACAAGTTGACTGCATGGCAAATGATGGGATATCATGTATGCCAGGCCATGCAGGGACTGACAGCCTTCCTTCCCTGAAGGACATGAATGAAACCAGTTCCGTTTTCACTACAATTCATGGTTACTTTCCTGGTGCAGATTTATTGCATTATCGTAACGTGTTAAGTGCGATTTGAATTCACCACCTCTGAGTTGCTACTCCAGTCCTGTACTACCAGGTCACAATATCCTACATTCTGTATCCTTGACATTTCTATGTCATGAAGGGGAAAGAAAGAGCTTTTGGTAAATTACTGCCTTCAATTCACTAAGCGGTACCAGAGATTATTTTAACATAGAGTTTTTTTCTTGTAACAGTAGATTTTTCTTAATGTTGCACCATTATTCTCTATGGCCACAATGCCATTGTCAGTGGGTATCATATAAAATGTTGGATTGGTGGTATGTGAGTTGGAGTATTACTGTGATATTCTTGATCACAATTAATAAGGGAGATCCTTCTAAAGCTAGAAGAACAAAGGGAAAAGTAAGAATTTATTTCACACACAGAGCCATAGAGGGTTGTTAGAACATGGAATGTTTTCGCAAAAGTGGCTATTTTGGCAGAGACAGTAACATCATTTGAAAAGGAATTGAACAAATAGTTGAAAAGGAAGAAGGTAAAAGAATATGGGAAAAGGGCAGGGAAAGGGAATTAGAGGAGATAGCTCCACTTGAAAAGCTAACACTGGCACAGACCCTTCCTCCTGTGTGTAATATCTATCATTATATGCATAGACTATATTACTGTCATATAGGTTTAGACATCAGGGACACAAATTGTAAGTGCAGCAATTAAATCAACAGTTTTCAGGTTTCTTGTGCTGAATGCTGTCAGGTTGACAAACCAGTTGGCTTATCATTAGAGCAGAAGTTATTCTTCCTACCCCCATGTTGTTTTAGCAGTAGAATCTCTCAGCGTGGGTACATGGCATTCTGCACTCTACAGAAGGAACTGGCCAAACCCTTATTAAAAAAACAGATTCATAGTTAAAAATGCACTGCATCATTTAACTGCTATGGTAAACGTTCAAATTTATGATAAGTGTCATTATTTTCAATATTGATACTAATTTGTTAGAGGGAAAACAAAGATTGTGTGACGCAATGTGTTTTAATGTTGTGTCAATTCATTTCTGGTATGCTTATTTATCACCTTAAACTGTTCCACATATAAACCACCCAGAAAAACCTGTAACTACCAGCACTGTGCACTAGCATATGTGGCTCAAAATGTTCTCCGCAGATATAGCCCAAGATCGGAAGAATGAAATCTATAATTGTATTGTCAAGTCTTTCTCCCTTACCATTATGTTTTACTGAAATGCTAGTGAAAAATATCACCTATAGTTGGCCACAGTGGAAAAGCTGACTTGCCTTCTTCTAAGTTCTGCTTGCTTCCACCATCATCCATAACTCACATTTGCCCAAAACTTTGTTCCACACTAAGTCCTACCTCTCACCCCTGTCCTTGACAACTGACATTATCTCATCTTGCACAGTATGTTTGAAATCATTGTCCTCTTATTTAAATTGCTGCATGGCCTCAACTCCCTTACCCATATATAGCTCCTCCGATCTCCAGTTCTCTTCTAGGCCTAAGCTTTCTTTGAACACTCCATTTTTTCCTGGCAAATTGTTGTTGCATAAAAATTTCACAAACCCATCATTATACTTGTTGGTGAAATGAAACACCAGTTATCATATGCACTAAACAAAACACTGTGGCCTGGAATTACTGCTAGGTTGCATTGTGCCTTAAGAGCAATTCGGTCACCCAAGATCAGTGACATCAATGGAAAGGATCACAGAAATGCAAGAGCAAAGTATGTCAAGTGCAAATCAAGTTTTCACGATCTTCTGCCCTAGTTTAAAAAATATTGTTTCAGAAGATGGCTCCAACCACAAAACTCGCCACACCCCCAGATGGAATTAATTAACATTGGAAGTTTCCACTAATTTACAGAATTACAAGAACGCTCTAAAATTAAGCTGTTATTTTTATTTTTAGGTGCAAAAGCACCAATAGGCATGTTTTAAAAGCTTTTTAGCTTTTAAAAAAAATTTATTAAGGAACTGCATGCACCAATATAAAAAGCAAAGGTTCTCTATAGTTTTTTAAAGTCATTTTCATTTATTTAAAATTGGTTTACTCACAGGTGGTGGATTAAACACTCAGGATAAGAATACTTATATTTTTTGTGATAAATTCAATTCCAGCTGCATTAATCAATTCGCACCATGATTCCACTCTTAAATATATCAAGGAATATTTTCTAAAACAAAACATGTTTTTAAAATTACGTTCCAAAACACTGCAAAATTGTGCTAGCTCATGGCAGATTTTACATTGTGATATGCAAATGAGTTTGAGCAGCAACTCGAGAAGAAAAAAATGCGTCTCAGAACTGGCACAATTTGCACCTGGATTGCTGATTGTGCCCAAACCTGAAATTCCAGGCCTATGTATTATACTTTGCTCATATATTTAATTGATTGTAATGCTAGATTCTGCAAATCAGAAGTTACATGACATGTTGTTTTGTCGAAATAATGGGGAAAAAGGAAGAGGGAGGTGAGTCATGGAATCAGAGAGTAAAGTGCATTTTAAATTTACATTTAACCGTTTCCACTGGCTCTTCACCAACAAGTTCTTATGCTACAAATGTTCAACACTCTCATAAGAAATCCCTGATAGATAATGGGCTGAATTTTACGCTTTTAAAAGCGGTGTGCATCCCGCACGGATGCGCCATCCCTGATCCCCCGTGATATTACGCATGGGGGCTCATTTAAATAGAGAGGGCGGAGCGGCTGCCCCTGATGACACAAGGGGGCAGCCACTGCAACCCCAGTGCCAGCACAATTTTAAAGGGCTTTAAGTCCTTTGGTTGCATTTTAAAATTTAAAGGTCCTAATCTCCAAGATATATCAATAACATGTCATTTCAAATATAAATCACTTCTCCCACCCACCCCCCCACCCCCCCCACCATGGGTAAATTATACATTAATCGCTCTCTTCCCCCATAATAAACTTTAATAGTATTTCAAACTCTCCCCCCCCAAAATATGTTCCCTTTGACCCTCAACCCCTTCCCACCATCCCATTAGCCAGTAAAGATTGTTTACCTCACTCCTCCACTCCTCCGCCCTGAAAATTTTATTCCTCTCCCTCCGCACCAGGTTCTTGCCTCGGAACTCCTGATGGAGTTCCGAAGGCGTGCGGAGTACGCATGGCGGCCCTAAAATCTGCGTGGAATGGCCGCAGGCTGCGGGTAAGTTTATTTACATGTCTTTATTGTTAATTTGAAAATCAAGATGAAGGGCCCGCCACCAGGCGGCGGGGTAGGCCGCACCGAGGTCCCCTCGCTGCCGGTAATATGCGGCGGGCCCTTCTTGACATCGCGGGTCGAGGCAGGCTTCTCCCTGCTTCATTTTACCGGCCCCGACCCGCGGCATCAAGGGGCCGGTTAAATTCTGCCCATTTACTTTTAAGTACATCCAGCACAGCCTTTCCTGCCAAACAGATTGCAGTTAAAAATAGTCCACTGTTAAAGAAAGCAAGAACTTGCAATTATATAGCACCATTAACAAGATCAGGATGTCTCAAAGCACTTTACAGTCATGAAGTATTTTTTGAAGTGTAGTCATTGTTGTAATGTAGGAAATCTGGCAGTCAATTTGGGCACAACAAACACAAACAAACAGAAAGGTGATAATGACCAGATAATTTGTTATTGTAATGTTAATTGGGGGATAAATATTGGCCAGGACATCAGGGATAACTCCCCTGCTCTTCTCCGAAATAGTGCCATAGGATTGTTTATGTCCACCTGAGAGGGCAGACAGGGTTTAACGTCTCATCCGAAAGACGGTTAAGAAAAGAAAAATGACTTTATTTCAAGGTCAAGATTTCAAGACTACCCCAGAGGGCTGTGGAAGCTCAGTCATTGAGTATGTTTAAAGCAGAGATTGACATATTTCTAAATACCAATGGCATAAAGGGATATGAGGATAGTGAGGGAAAAAGACATTGAAGTGGATGCTCAAAAGGCTGAATGGCCTACTCCTGTTCCTATGTTCCTAAGATATTCAATCCCTCAATTAACAAGTTCGTCTGTCAGAACAAAAATCTAAACCTTTTTAATTCTGTTACTTTATGAAATACGGTTGCAGGGGTGAGCAGAATTTTTGTTTGAAAAGGAAAATAAAAAAATCTGAGTACTGGAAATATACACAGAAAATACTGGAAATGTGAGAGAGAAAAATCATATTACTATTGAGGTGAAACTTCACATCAGCTATCAGAATGAAAGACCTTATATTGTGTACTTTGACATGATAAAACTGGTTCTATTTTTGATGCAACCAAATGCTACAGTGTCCTTAAAAGGTCAATAGCCCTGTGGTTACTGAAGGAACGCGGCTTTTTTAAAAAAGAAATCTTTCTATTAAAAAAGGATAATGAATATCCTCAATCTTGGACTGAGAAGCACCACATCTCTCTTACACCAGTGATCTTATGCAATTGAAACAATATAATTTATGGTAGTCAGGAAGGTATCATATCAAAATATTGATCCTAATAAAGATTTTTACCATGATTTTGGAATGATTCATTAGTGATTTCTATATATCTTGGATAGACCCACAGAAAAATTCTGTTGAACTCAAGTTGTAAATTGCCAATGAAAATTAAGAAAAAGGTCTAAATAAAATATTTAAGTCGATACTAGGAAGGGCTTTACAGGTAGAGAAGTATTTGAAGAGCTACAATGATGTCAGCTCATATCTTCCATCTGATATTCGATTACAGCCTTGACAATACTTCCTGTTGCTTGTTTTTATGATATATTCTGCTTTACTGTGGGGGAGGGGGTGTATGTGTGTTCCGTTTCTGTGCCGGCAATGGTGTCAGCGTCACCTTCACCTATGTGTGGTTTTGATGGGCAATGACATTAATCAGATGATTTAAATTGTGGATTTTTATCACTGCCCGTTTTATTGAAGTACAATATGGAGCTGATTATAAAGAAGTACTTTGTCAAGTTTCCCTTTTAACCTTTGCTGTGTAACTCACGCATTTCCTACATTACAAGAGCGACTCCACTTCAAAAGTACTTCTTTGGCTCTAAAGCACCTTGGGACATCCTGAAGTTGTGAAAGGTGCTATATAAATGCAGGTCCGTCTTTGTTTCTTACGCATCAGGGCATGACTTTGCTGCTTGAGCTGCTGGCAAATGGTAGGGCTTCTCTATAAGGTGTGAGCATATCAGTCTTCAGATTGTTTGACCTTAAATAGCTGGAGGGAAAACAGGGTTTCTGTCATTGACACTCAGCCAAAATCCAATTTTCTAAGATGCACCAGTGGTGTCCTCCAGATCCAACACAATTCCAGATGGTAATTTAGACATTGCAGTTTGGGAGGTGAAGGCAGTTCAGTCCAGCTGGTCTTGCAATCACTGGTCAATATGGCCCCAGCCAATGGAGAAGGTAGGATAGCCAAAAACAAAGTTAGGAACTATGGCTTAAAAACTATTCAAGCATAGTCTTTTCTCTGTCATTCTGCCTGCTATAGAATCAAATATAAGTGGCACAGTTTCCACAGCACTGGGACTTTAGGGCACTGCTCCTTCAACATTGGACTTTGTATTCCAACACTCGTTGGAAACATTCTCATTGATCATTGTAAATCTATTAACACATCACCTCACAAACAACACCTCCTTTTCTGTCACGGATCAACAAAGAGATTAGGCTCAACAAATAATCAGTTTAGACCAGTCGCAAACACATTGGGCCTGACTTTAGCCCATTCAAAACCCACTCACATGCGCAGTTAAAATTAGGCCTAATATTGTTCCCATAATCGGTTAAAAGTTCACTTCAAAGGTGATACATTAATGTCTCTTTCTGTAGCTGAGTGTCTCAGAGCATGTGTTTTTACCGTCAGTCTTGACTATGATCTAGTACATTTGATCAATTCTGCATAAAAAAAGGCAAGATATATCCAGTGTCCTGAAGTGACTTGATCTGGAATGCAGAAATACAGCAGCTGGAGGAGGGGAGCGAGGTGAATGTAAGACAACTGGGTAGCCAGTCCAGCTCTCGTCACTGACGCAAGCACATGTCAGATTTATAACAGGAGCATTTTCTAAGGCACAGTACCTATATATTTATCATGTATTTCTTTCTAAATAATCTTCCTGTGTAAAACATGCATTATGCTCATTTTCTCTGTCCTCTCCCTCTACTGAGAGTTAAGTACACCCTCTCTAATTTTGTAGCCTCTCATTACTTCAGCATTCTAAAATTAAGCTGTTTTTGCTCAAATAATTTGAATGAATTCCGAGAAAGTACATCTTTGTTAACTGTGTTCTGTAATTGTGTTTGGCTTTGCTTGAGGCACAACTTGCCCATGTAAACACAGCTACTGGGCTACTGTGCCATCCTGTGCACTCCTTTGAACAGCGAGACTGTCTCTTGGCTGCTCCTTGTACGGCTGCCAAGCCGCAAGTCAGCACTCCGAGTCTGTGGAAAACAACCCTTGGAACACTTATATATTATAGCGTACTTACAAAGGAAAATTACTCAGTTCGTCCAAAAAAAAAGCCCCAATGTTCCGAATGAATTTTACTACAAGTGTGACAATATTTATTGGTCATTTTTATGTCTTTTTCTCCCCCACTTGAGTGCAAATAATGTGGTGCAGTAAAAAATTGAAATGGTGTACAAACAAGACCACAGAAAAGGAAAGTATTTGTGTGTGCAGCAGTATGGTGGAGCAGCCACTGGTGCAGCTATGTGCGTTGTCACAGTCTGCTTGTGAGTGGGTCCAACACATGCTATGCTCTTAAGCAGTCAAAATTCACCTTGGGTGCAATCGCACGGGCTGCCTCTCGTACTTTCTTCTCGGAATGGAGTATTGGGTCAGGCTGTATAACAGGCGGCCAACATAGCACTGCCCCTTCTTGCGTGACTGTTCAAGGCGGATTTCTATCCCTCCACTACCTTGGGGTGTTTCCAGCCTCATCTGCACGGCAGCGGGCAGAGGAAAGAAATGGTGTGGGTTAAGGGCAGGGTGGTGAGGATTGCCCATGAGCTGATTTAGTATGCACCTTCTCAAGAGAAACTTCTCAGAGGAGTCGGAGTGCCTTTCTTGTTCACTCTCCTAGATACATTTGAGAGCTGCTGGGGGCGGGGGAGGGGAGGTGGCAGGGGAGTGCGGGTGGGCGCTGGGAATAGGAAACTGAAAACAAGCCTGCATTTTAAAAAAGGGGTTCATAACCTCACAATAGAGAAAAAGTAGCATCTGTGTTTAATTAGAGGCACAGAAGCTAGTGGTAGTTAAATAGTGCTTGAAGTGGAACACAGCTGTAAATTTTTTAAGGAAGGAAACTCCTTGCACGCAGTGTCTCCGATTTAACCAACAAGCAACCCGGCTGAGGACAGCATGATACGTCCCACCAGCACGACCTGAGACAGACACAGTGCACTGCAAAACGCTGATGACAGTCTACATGCGGTGGTGATTAGCAGGCAGCAAATACACTGCTGAGCAGGAAATATTTGAAAGCGAATTATTAATGTCATCAGACTGGCACTTAATATGATTTCAAGTATGCTTTAAGTCTCACCCTTCCCTATGAAATGTAACAGAAAAGCTTTGGCTTCAGTCTGAGGTGAAACTTATAAGAGAGGGACCACTGGGGCCTCTTTTTGGAAGAGAGCGCCTTGTCATGAAGACAAGTTAACTTTTTTTTCCCGTTCATTTCTGTCTATTGCTATTTTTCTTTTCCTTCTATAAACAGTGTGGGCTGATGACCACAACAGGGGAATGGTCTGCAAGGAGACTGACATGAAAAAAAAACAGAATTAACAACAACAAACTGTATCCCACCCAGTTTCCTTCACAGGTCAGTTAATACAGGAACAACTCAGCTGTACAGATTAGGGAACTCCAACATTTCATCCTCGGTATGTACTGAGTTAACTGGTGTCAGCCAGGTTGGCAGAAGGAGTTTTACAATTGGCACCAGTTCCAGGGGCGGACAAGTTGAGGGGTTGACGAAGAAGAAATTAGATTGAGTTTGCTATCCCTGAATACCATCACCTAAGGGGGTGATTCGATGATTTTGCAATTCCAGCAGAAATTGGAACAATCAGATTGAGGGCACAAGACCGGTGACTTTACATCCAGTAATTGCATTAATTTTAATGGACAGAAGATCACTGAGCAGAATAAGTTTCCACAATGTGCTTGCTGTGAGTGCCACTCGTGCTGGCAACGCTACATCATGGAAAATCTTCTCAGGAGCTAAATTGTGAAAAGTGGCTCAATAAATGAAATCATAGCCCCATCTGACAAAAAAAAGGCCTGATTCTATAGATACAACAGCTTAACAATGTTCCTATGGCTTTCCAGTATCTCAAACAAATCTATCAGATGCTCGCTTCAAACAATGTTGCCATTAATTTTTTTTTGGAGAGCGCGGATGATTTGTTTAAATGCACAGCACCTTTAAATTTTTTTTGTGCGGCCTCGCAAGTGTAGTAATTTAAAGGGACCAACTTGTGCGCAGCGCAGCCTGCTCTGGGACTTACAGTTTGCAGTGTGGGCATTAACCTTAGAAGGAACATTTTCTATAGAGGAGTACTATGACTTTAAGTGCATCTGATCTTGGCTCTCTTGGCCTCTATCTAATGACTCCAGAATAAATCAGTGCCACCCAAGGAGCATCCCCCCCATACCAGCTCATCCATGTGATATGGCTCACTAAATCATTCCAGATAGTTCTTTCACTAATATCATGAACAAAAATAAAGTCAACACCAAAATAAGGATCTACAACAACACAGAGAAAAACTGAAAGGATATTAAGAGTACATTTTAAATTCTTTGTAAATCTTTTCAAGAAAGGTCAATAATTGTGACACTCCCTCTTTAAACAAATTAGCATATAAATCTGATAGAAGGATCTTCCCAATACTGGCAGGTCTGAATTTGCTAATAACTGGCAATGGTATAGTTATTATAGTTTAGTGGGTTGACAGGTCAGAAGTTGCTTTTTGTCTCACCTGGATGTAGTGAACATGATTCTATGCTCAATCCTTCTGAGAGTCACTTTTCTTATTGTCATTTTAAAGTTAAAATATGAAATTGTTTCTTTGATTTCTCTATTTTTGATTAAGGCTGCAGTAAATAGGTTTCCATTAACATTTGGTGAAACACTGCAATTTACAGAACACGTATTTTGTATTCAGTAATGCTGACTAACCCTTTGAGTAATTCTTTGCCTACATGAGACTCATTGAAATGTATAACATTCTTAAGGGGCTTGACAGGGTAGTTGCTGGGAGGTTGGTTCCCCTAGTTGGCAAGCCTAGAACTAAGGATCACAGTCTAGGTATAAGGCATGGGACAGTTAGCACTGAGATGAGGAGAAATTTGTTCACTCAAAAGGTTGGAAACCTTGGGAATTCTCTCTCCCAGATAGTAATGGATGCTCAGTCATTGAGTAACTTCAAGACCGAGATCAATAGATTTTTGGATACTAAAGGAACCAAAGGATGTGGGGATGATGTGGGAAGGTATAGCTGAGGAAGAAGGTCAGCCCTAATCTTATTGAATAGCAGAGCAGGTTCTAAAGGTCAAATGGTCTATTTCTATTTCTTATGTTCCTGTTTTCCTATGTTTTTATGTTCTAACTAGAGGCCAAGGTTGTGACCCATCAGATATGATAGTGTTTGTTATCTTTGCTGCTTGCATCTTCTAATCACTGTGACATTGGTGCAGTGCCATCCAGACAATTGAGAAAGGTTAGAATTTACCTAAAACTGGCAATTTCCAGGTTGTGTCTTTTTTGAGGTGGCGCACTAAGATTTGACACAACACAGTTGCTGGGCAGATATAATGACTTTCCTCCTGATTTGGATCCTATAGTCTGGAAGGGGTAGCAAAGAGAAGAACAAGAAGGGGTTAAGGGAAGAGACAGCAGCTAACAGGACAGTGGATGAGGAGGGCAAGATAGAGGGAAACAAGAAATTAGAAATGTAAAAATATGACAGTCTGGTCTGATTGCGATCAATTGTTTTATTAGCTTTGTCCAGTGTTCAAAGCATAGGGTAACAATACAGAGGAACCGAACTTAAAATAAAAATAAGCTCAGATAAAAAGGTGAAAGGTCACAGACCTGAAACATTAACTCCGTTTCTCACTCCACAGATGTACTTTCAGCATTTTCTGTTTTTATTTCAGGTTTCCAACACCCACAGTATTTTGCTTCTATAAAAATAAGCTCAGGTCAGAACCGCAATCAAAAAAATCAGTCCATATTGATCAATTCACCAATAGCTTGACTGAGTGTTCCCTAAATCTATATCAGTTAAGATCCTTAACTGTCATCAGGGAGAGGATGAATGGATTGGATTTAAACTCAAGTTCAGAATTGAAAAGATAATGTTCGTAGATTCAAAAAAAGCTTTCCTCTTGCATGTGCACTTTTTCTATGAATGACATTTTTGAGAAATGGACACAGTTCACTAATCTGTCAACTCAATCTCTTGTTCTTACTATGTTCCTCATCAGTCACATTGACTAGTATCAACTATTGTGAAGCAGCATTGTTCTCAGTGTAGCTTGAAGCTTGATGTTCCATTGTGTTGCCCCACATTGTTCCACAGAGTGGATAGATGCACACCGGCATCTACAATTCTCTTTGTGACAAATTAATGGTCTTTCTCATGTCTTGGGGAGAGAGGAAGGGTGCAGGAAGAGCATTGACTGCTTTCACCAGCCGAGTGGTGACTTTGGCACAAACTGATAGCAGGTTGCTTACTTTGCCTTGCTTAGCATGGCAACAGTTTCTTATCTGGATAGACCTTAAATAAAGGGGATTGAAATTAAGTGTTGTGTGCTAACATCAAGCAGCTGATTTTATATTGCTACATTTACCAGCAAAATGTGTACCTTTTCCATATATTAAACTTCATGCGAATGATATGCTTGGAGTTATCACAGCACTGTTGCAAACTTGAACTTTAGATTTTAGATTTTTTTTAGATTTAGATTTAGATATACAGCACTGAAACAGGCCCTTCGGCCCACCGAGTCTGTGCCGACCATTAACCACCCATTTATACTAATCCTACACTAATCCCATATTCCTACCACATCCTCACCTGTCCCTATATTCCCCTACCACCTACCTATACTAGGGGCAATTTATAATGGCCAATTTACCTATCAACCTGCAAGTCTTTTGGCTGTGGGAGGAAACCGGAGCACCCGGAGGAAACCCACGCAGACACAGGGAGAACTTGCAAACTCCACACAGGCAGTACCCAGAATTGAACCCGGGTCGCTGGAGCTGTGAGGCGGCGGTGCTAACCACTGCGCCACTGTGCCGCCTTTCAAACCTGCCCGCCAAAGAAATTAGTGAGCTCGAACTCTGCTGCACAGAAACACCTGAGCTAATTTTTCCCCTCTCTCGCCTGAGGGTGCTGATACCAGTTATAGTGCCAGAGTGCCATCCTGGCCAAGATAAGCACTCTTCACACAAACTGGGCATCAAATTTGGGACTTTCCTGGGCTATGTGGCTCTGCCACATATCAATGCCCCAAAAGGGAACTTTGGCATTTGTTAAGTTCTAAGCAGAGGAAGGGAGGGTAAACAAACTGAGACCAGACAGCAGATAAATAAGAATTTTTCCCATTTATATTACTGTTTACACATACGCTCAATGCTGGTAATGTATTGAAATGCCATAAAAAGTTGCAAATTGCAATATATATTACAATAGAATTTATTGCTTGTTTTGATAAATAGTCAAAATGAGTACCATATCTGATGGAGTACTACAGCTGAAGTCAAGTCTGAGGACTTTTTTAAAGAATTGATTTAGGATCCCCAAGTTAGTCCGATGTTTGGTAGCAGAAACTCATTATTACATCACATTAAAAAGTTGCAGGGTTACAATAAGTACAACTACACCATTTAAAGCCATGTTCTCCATAATTCTCCACCACTGAGTCTGTATTATTCTAGTTTAGTGAAGACTCCAGTGCAGCTCCTCATTATTACAGTATTGAATGCTGAAAGGATATAAAATGCAAGCCCTTCGTGACCTTCTGCCACTGAGACTGTCTGTGGAGGTTCCCATTGTCCCAGATATATAACCCTTCCAGTCTCGCATACTCTCTCTCACTACAGCTGCTGCACCCATGTTCACAAAGGCTTCTGTTGCCATAGACACATGACTTTTCCAGCCAGCTCATAACAATTACAAGAAGGAAAGCTGCAACCTAAGCCAAACCTAAGCTATCCAACTAACTTGAGGCAAGGTGCAAAATACCATATTCAACACAATAGGGTTTTAATATTTTGAAAGTAAGTGCTACAAACAGAATCTCCTGTGCTTTGATAATAAGAATGTCCATAACACAAATAGTCTCAGACAAGGACCTCAACATACTATTAGTTTAACCATATTTACAGCTTATCAAGAGATGCCTGTAAAAATTCTTCAAAGAAACAACACACAGAAAAAAAATTGTCTGGTAAATGAATTCAAAATGGATTGTAATAGATTTTGTTTATCTAATGCTGAACATAATCAATAAGTTCAGACCATCGTGTAACATGTGCAAAAGGTATTATTAAATTTGAAGTTGAGCAGGAGCAATTTTTTTTTTGAAGTTCTGAAAGAAAAGCACTGTTGCTTTTGGAGTCCCTGAACACCAATTGGCATGGGAATTCTCAAGTGGCTGTGCTACTGAGAAATCCAATTCTTTCTGGTGGTTAAACAGCTTTTGGAGCTCTTGATATCTGAGCAGTTGTTGCACTAGGTCTTCTATAGGTCATCTTACCTCACAGGAACTGAATTCCTTTGTCAACACTCCTTTGTAAATTGAATGTTCTCTTTATGCTGTGACTCTGGTGCCTCTGTTGTGTTGTGATTTTCACCGTACTGGTGGTAAAAATTCTGTATCCACACTAGCGTGGCCTGGTACTGGTGAAAGTGACCTTACTGGCAACATGTATTCACATTGTTGGAATTGTAAATGGTACCATTCCAAAGTGCACCTTTAATTTGCTTTTATTTTGAACTAAAGTGGTGTCCTATGTGGCCATCTTATTTTTACAGGTGAAATAAACTGACTCCTTACAATCACTTGTAATCAGTAACATTTTCGCTCACGTGCAGAGGTGACCAAATAATATTCTAGGCCCATGTTTGAGCAGGCCTCCATTATGGGGGGTGGGTGTAGAGGGGGACAGATATGTTTTCATCTTCTGCTCCACAATGATGTGACCGCGCAACAGGACCATGGCACCCGGCTCAAACGCTCTTGACATTGTACATATGGGTGAGCTGTGTCGGCAGCGAATAATGAAATATGGCACTCGTTACAGGACTGTGATCAAAATTAAGCAGGGGGAAGGGAATCAGGTGACCCCGGTAAAGCAGAACAGAGATCACCTGGTTTATAATCATCCGAAACTCCGAGGCTAATTTACACCAAACCTATCCGCAGGACGCTGACGACATTGGGTAGCCCAACCATTTTATGCTCTCACCTCATGTTCCTTTCTATTCATTTCAATATTGACTGACGCAATCCTGTTGGTTTCTTGCCCACTGGTTAGGTTAAAATGACCCCCTCAGTGTTAAATTACAATCCTTGTTTTACACCGTACTAGTCATTCGGCTTCTGAGGGGTTTGACATTTTGAGCCATGTTTTTGCCACTGAGGGTTGACATCATGTCATATCCTTGAAGTGTGAGAGCATTAATGATCTGCCACCTCCAAGAAAGGGTTATCAGTGATTTATGACACCTCCACAGAAAGGTTTCAATGGTTTTGGAAACTGCTGTTAATTGGCTCCATTCACCAGAGGAAGTGGATGTTTGATGAGCAGGAATATCAAAATATGTTCTACTGAATGATATAAAGGAATAACATCGTTTGTAAAAATAATTTCTTTATCCACATCAAATTGAAATTATTAAATTATTTATTTAGAGCAAAACTGCAAATTCTGCTAATCTGAGAGAAAATACTGGAAATAAAATGTCAATCGGTTCATGAAAGAGAAAAGATAGGCTAACATTTTGGAAGGGCTATGAGCAAAGAGCAGGGAAGTGGGACTAATTCGATCACTCTTTCAAATGGCCTTCCTCTGTGCAGTATGATTCTATGTTTTTTGATGAATTCATTAATCAGATAGCCATGGGAATGAACTCTCATGTTTCCAATCGTACAGCTCACTTGTTTAATAATACACGGCAAAATACCTCAGGTAAATTATGTGGCTGTAACAATAGGGCGGCACAGTGGCGCAGTGGTTAGCACCGCAGCCTCACAGCTCCAGCAACCCGGGTTCAATTCTGGGTACTGCCTGTGTGGAGTTTGCAAGTTCTCCCTGTGTCTGCGTGGGTTTTCTCCGGGTGCTCCAGTTTCCTCCCACAAGCCAAAAGACTTGCAGGTTGGTAGGTAAATTGGCCATTATAAATTGCCCCTAGTATAGGTAGGTGGTAGGGAAATATAGGGACAGGTGGGGATGTGGTAGGAATATGGGATTAGTGTAGGATTAGTATAAATGGGTTGTTGAAGGTCGGCACAGACTCGGTGGGCCGAAGGGCCTGTTTCAGTGCTGTATCTCTAAAACTAAAACAATTCCAAAACACAAAGATCCTTCTGTGAATCACTCATGTCTCTGAACTCCAATGACTGAATAAGCAATATAACGGCTACAATTTAAAAAAAAATAATAAATTGAGTTTCAGATCCACTTATTAGGTGAATGTTATAAATTTAAGATGTTAGTAGTATGACTGCAGCATTAAGTTAGTGAAGGAGGAGACGTGTGCAGGTAGGAGGCTTATAATGCAAGTCACTGTTTCAGTATGCAGGGGAAGGTTTTCTTGCTACATGAGCATGATAAGAATCAAGCTATCCCTGTAACTTTATGTTCATTTGTTCTGATTTATATGTAAAAGTCAATTACTGTTTAAAGTAATTTTTTTTATATGTTTCTATACCTTCAACTGCAGCAAACAATTGGATTAAACTTGAGACATTTTTTCTACTTTTTCTTTCACACCGGACTGTGTTGGCTGCTTACTGTATGTGGTTCCGTGGTGCTGGTGCCAGTATCCCACACATGTTCATGCTGAGATTCCAAATATTAGTCCATTCAGCCATCAAGAGTATCACACCAGAGGCCATTCCTATCCTCATCTAAGCTGCACAAACCTGAACTTTCCAGCAATATCAAACAGGAGCTGGACTTGTGGACAGTTGCTCACCTTTGTGCCCAGGGCCACTGTGTTCAATTGTGGTGCTGTTCCCCTACAGAGATTAGTGATTTTAGCACAGGCCAAGATTTAAGTCTGCGATATGGCTGGTCTGTATACCCCTGCGGGATACTGGCATTGCATTTTCCCACCAAACCATCAGGGAAACCAAACCGCTGGCTTCCAATGGTAACTCGAAGATAGTTCATCAGCCCACTTCAGTGGTCAGGAAAATATTTATTGTCGAAAAGCATATAGAAAACAACTGAGTATATCAGATCCATAAAACAAAGTGATATCTTATTACAATCATCAAATTGATAGACAGCACTATGAGCAATATAACTTTGAAAGCTGATGATATTTTAAAGTACAGAGATCACACAGCTTGAGCAGTTGAATCCTTCAATGGAGGTGGTGAGGAAATCATTCTTTTGAATTGGGCTAAACTGAAGCATTAAAGGGGAGGTATACTGCACAGGATTACAAACAATGCTTAGCCACATGAAAGCATGCTAGTGCTCTACATACAGTCATGCCACCCTGCTGAGTTTCATGCATTGAAACTGCTCGTCAGAGAGTGATTTTTGGGTCAGGTTTCCCTGTGGGAAAATCACGAAGTGCTGCTCTGGTGGCAACACAAATGGGAAAGCTTCTTAACGAAAGACCACCGTTTCCATTTGCAATGTTACTGGAGTGCAGCACCAGTGCAGGGCAAGTTTAACCAAAATGTATGTTTGTTTGCTACCTCAGAAAAATTCAGTTTGAAAATGTAAATAAAGCAACAAGGAGAGCCTGACAGATGTCACGCACAATCCACTCATTTACAGGACTGTCAGTAATGGGGTCTATGCCATTGCACGCACTACAATTCTTCACTGGATGTACTGCCTGGAATGCCTCAATCTGCTGGATGTCAATAGTTGCAAAAATGAACAGTTCCCAATGGTATATGGGTTGGCCCACCACATTGGCTCTGGTATGCCTTTCAGCGTCGCTAGTCTGGACAAAACTTTCCTCAACCATCAAACATCTCAACTATTTAATGAGGACGATCCTAGGGTCCCTTCAGTGCAGAATCCAATTGGTCATTAATTGATTGCAGCATTTTTAACTTCCACAAATTAAAGTGAGTCCATTCTACGCATGTGAAGAAAAACATTCTGACGTCAGTCCTAAATCTGCCCCTTACTCATTTCAACCACCCCTATTCCTACAGTTTGAAGGACGTATTTTGGACATCCCTTTTACATGCATTTACAATCTTGTATTCCTCTTTCAGATTGTCTTTCTGATGCCTCCTTTCAAGGGTGAAAAGCCCCAAGTTTCTCCTTGTTTGTGGTCTTCTGGGATTAAATGATTGTAACTTTACAATTTAAATGGAGTCATATCTCCCTTAAGAGATCATTGCCCAGTTATAGCATTTACAATGACTGGGAAATTGGTGTGTCATTATCATATTAATATACACTGAGGTCTCTATTGTTCTAATAATCTGCCTGCCCATATTAAATAGTAGGCAGAATGAGCACTTGCCTTTCACCAGAGAGAAGACAAAAGATAGAAACTAAGCAACACACATGTGGAATTCAAGTAATATATTATTCTCAGTATAAATCCATTTGGAGAATCCAGATTAAGATGTGTAAAGTTTACTTGCTGATCAAAACAATCTCTTATGCTGTCCAACCCCCCACTGTGCTTTTCCCCCTCAGATTATCAAATGGAGCCATTTACTGTGCTTAACAAACTCGAAAGTGGAATGTGAAATGAGTTATTAAATCAAAATATATTATTACAGGGTAACAGACAGCTGCCAGTATGTTACAGGACAGCAAGCAAGTCAAGCAGAAAGGATAATTCCATAAAACGTTAGGCTGAGGTTTGAGTGATTTCTATATCTCAGCTGAAACCCAAGATAGAATTTTTGCTTCATAGCTCAATCACAAAAATTTGTTATTCACGATATGTCATTTCCCCCAAAGTTCATTGCCTGTCCACCTCTCTCCCCTCCAAGACTCAATTTAAAACCTACCTCTTTTACCAAGCATTTGAACACCTAATGTCTCCTTCTTTGGCTCAGTTTTGTCTGAAAACGTTCCTGTGAAGCACCTTGGGACATTTTACTACTTTAAAAGGTGCTATATAAATGCAACTTGCTGTTGTTATTTTTTTCAAGATGTTCATTTACGCAGTGAATTTAGTTGGAGGCAATGTGACCAAGCAGAAAGGGTGATTTGGGTAAAAATCTAAAAACAGCTAAAAGTGTAGCACAAAACTTTATCCAACAATACAAGAAACTGCTGCACCTTATATTGCATGAAAACCTTCGATGGCTCAGGGCTAAATACACTGTCTGGGGTGGGCTGAGCTACACAGATCAGAAAAGGTTGGTACAGTGTTGATCTCATTCAAGGCAGCAACTGGGGGTGTTGTAACTGGCTTCAACACCCCATCCTATGGAGTGGGAAATTCAGTTTGGATTCCTGCTCCTGATCCTTACAAAATGAGCCCTGTTGGAAAGTTTTGCATGTAAGGACAGGAATAAGATTGACTATGGTGCCTCCATAGTCTGATGGCAGGGGTTTGCTGTTGACTTAAACGCTAGCATGAAACAATCTTAAAATCTCCCCTCAACTGCACCAATTCCGGGTCTCCAGACCAACGAAAAAGAAATATCTTCAACTTTTGTGACTTGGAAGGTAAAGCTTGAAAAAAATGTGAATTATTTGGCTTGGCTTCACATCAGCATGTAAAATTTAGAAGGAGTAATCTTTCCATGATTGCCATTTATAGATTCCGTGTTGAACATTTCTATCCCGTGAATTAAAGATAGTGTGAATTCTGTTTCCAGTCTGAATCAATGATGACAGTCACTTGCACAGATGGAAAATGGAGCCAACAAGTGCTTTGCGAGCCTGTAGACTGCGGGATCCCTGACCAGTACCATGTCTACCCTGCCACCTTCTCCTGCCCTGAAGGGACCACATTTGGAAAGCACTGCACCTTTCAGTGTAGACCCCCTGCCCAGCTACGAGGTAAGAAAAGACATGCATTGAAATCCATCGGGCACATCTACTTGCTTGCTCATGAAATAAATGTAATGTCACAACTGTTACCATGCTCTCACCCCCTCTCTGAACCATCAGCTCAACAATCTGAATCTCTAGAGTCACTAGTCAGACAATCTTTTCAGATGCCTGAGGCAGTGGTCCAACTCTTCATCGCTGTCACCATACCCCTTAGTAATAAAAGTGTCAGAGCAAAACGTGAACCTGGAAGCACTATGCTAGTACTGATTGATGCACTGTGCAGGATGTGTGCTTATTTAATGTGGGTGAGTGACAAGGTCTTACCTCCCCACTAAAATAAAAACATTACTATCTGCAGATTTTGCTCACTCTATAAAACTGTACAGCAAACTAGCATACAGTTTTGGATTCAGACAACTGCATCCTCTGGGTGTCACGTTCCAGGGGTGGGAAGGGAGGAGAGGGGTTGTATAGATAAATTATTTTGGTGTCACACACACATTAGTCACTGACATGGTACAATATTACAGCCTATTATCGCTGCATTTTCTGCTCACACCTTCAACAGCCAGTGCCATGCAGTCAAGTCCAGAAATCTTTCACTGTTGTTTGAAGGTTTTATACACATCGTTAAATTTTATTATTTTTAATCTTGTTGCTCCCATCAGGATTGAACCAAGAGAAGAAACTGAAAACATGGTATATGCCAGATTTTGAATTAAGCAAAGACTATTTCCTTTTATTAGGCACTGACAAGGCTGCACATCTGTAGTGGTTACACACAGATGTGGAACTACTAAAATAAGCAGCTGAGGGGAGGGAAGATGCACATCTTGATCATCTTGACTGCTCTCTTACCCTTTTCAACATTGCGGATGTCCTAAATTATGGGCCTTGGTCCCACACTGAGGCTTTGAGTTAAAATAAGACAACACTGACATGAAAGCTCAATATAAGGCTAATTTGCCATTTAAGCTATGATTAAAAAGTTGCATATGTTCCCAAAATATAAATTATCTTGTGGCTTTATGGTTCTGTTGACAAACCCTAAATGCAACCGAGGTTGTAAAATTTCAAAATAAACATCAAACTCAGGAGATTGTAAATGAGGTGGCATGCAAGGAGACATAACTGGGAAGACTTGTCTTTGAGGAGTTAATTGCTGATGCATACTTATGTGTGCAGGAAACAGGAGGGTAATCCAAATCTTTCTAAATGCACGTGACTTCATTGAAGAAGTGGGAGATTGCTAAATGGCTATTTGATTGAAATCAACAGTTAATGAAGCAACAACACAAGGCATGAAATGGAAGTCATCAGGGTGTGCCACTGAGAGAATGATATGAACAGAAACTAGCATATCATATGTACAACAATCAGCTTAACAAATTTAACAGCTATCGACAGAATAGCCAAAATCAAGATCAGTTATTCAGGAGATTTTGGAATTGATTGATACCTAGATTTGAGGTAGAGTAGATCCCCAGTAATTGACTAAGAAAAATAGGAACAGGAGAAGTTCATTCAGTCCCTCACACCTGCTCCCCATTCAGTTAGATTGTGGCTGACCTGTAACTAGCCTCATTTACCTGCCTTGTTCCATATCCCTTGATAGCCCTACTGAACCAAAATCTATCAATCTCAGTCTCAAAAGTCCCAACATCCACAGTCTTTTCTGGGAGAGAATTGCAGATTTCTACCACCCTTTAAATCAAAACGTTTTATGTGCACTGTTGAGTGAGGAAATGAGCTATACAAATCACCACCGGCCTGTATTGAGTTGGCTGATCTCAGACAGGCCATGGTAGGAGTGCATCCTTGGGCTAGGGAAGTGAAAAATCAGGCAATGCTCCAGTTCCAGGTTGCGAGCCATGTCTCCTGCTGGAGAAAGTTCAGGTGAGGACAAGATCAGGTTCACTTACAGTGCCTCCCATGCCGACACTCACCAGGAACTGCTGTGCTCTGTGGAACCTTACTTCAGGATATGACAGGAGAGCAGGGGGCTACAGTGGGGGAATGGGAAAGTGCAATGAAGTATGGAGAGTCAGACATCCTCCCATCAGTGACATGAATATTTCTTGCCTCAAGCGGGCAGAACATTAAGCTTGTTCCTTGGAACTTGCACAATCAAGTTCAGACTGCATATATGCAAGATCTCTCTTCTTCCAGTAAAAGTACATTTAACTGAAAGCTTTCTTTCCCCCACCCATCCCCCCAATTATTTTTTCAGTAAATGTTCAAATGCGTCAAACCAACAAGTTACTTATTGAAATCCGTCAGCCTAAAACAACAATACCAGTTTTTTTTTTTAAATTGTGAGTAACTTTAAGAAAGTTGTAGGGAAGTGCTGCCAATAAAAACAAACAGCTCAAGGTTCAAGGGTAGAAAATGGGATAGAGTTTGTGTGAGTGAATGCCTTTAGATATATTTTGTGCTGTAAAACAGTGCTTAGCTGTGGTTTGTAACAGTGTGTACAGGATATGCGTTTCTGGGGAACTGTGAACAATTTGCTTTCCAGATTCATATGCCAGCAATTCCAACAAGGTTGCTTTAGTTTCTCGTCAATGAGGTTTCTGACTGTGCCAAAAATGAGTCTTCTATTTGAACTAATGCAATACACTGTTCTGCAGGGACCAATAATACTCTAACCTGCCTAGACGATGGACTGTGGTCTTTCCCTGAGTCCCTTTGTGAACTGATGTGTTTAGCGCCTCCTCCTGTGCCCAATGCCATCCTTCATAGCTCACGTTGTCAACATGACGGGCACAAGGTTGGTTCAACATGTAAATACAAGTGCAAGCCGGGATACCATGTCCCCAACATCTCAAGAAAGATAAGGAAGTAAGTATTTCATGCACTGATAGATTGTTGCCGGGGTGGGGATGGGGGAGTTTGCAATAAATGAAGCATCATGAGGTAAATGTTTCTGTTGGTTCTGGATTTGAAAAGATCAGCTGAGGCAAACTGCAACAGAACCACCACGAGGTATACAATTCGTCTGGGGCAGTTGCGTTTGACTTCAATGGGACAAAAAATAAAAATCGGCCCGGAGTGCCAAAATGGACTGCTGACTCACTATTGCTAGTTTTGTGTGGTAGTGCAAGACCAACTTTATACCCTCGTGGGATTGAGGCCAATTGCATGATTCTATTATTTTCTTTATACCTACAAAGCAGATCCCCATGATACTATTTACATCAGAAAGCAAGCTTAGAAATTGGTTAAAGGTGTCAGAGTTATGAACTAACAAATAATTAGGGTTTTCTTTTAAAGTTTCTCCACAAGAATGTAGAAAAACATTTGCTTGCATGCTAACGTAATGCCCAGTGCCGTAATGTTAAAAACATGTACAGAGAAATCGCACTGTTTTTGGCAGCTAGATACCAGACTCCAATGATGTTACCTTATTTGGCATGTGCTATCAGCAATAACTTCTTTGATGCTAAATTGTGTTTTAATTAATATCAGCCACTAGACTGAGAAGCACTGCTAGCTTGTTGCATATGTCAAGCTACAATAAGCAGCAATGAACAACATGTTTCACAATTCACAACCAGTAACTGAGCACAGATTCTTTCTCTGTCAACGTTGAAGAAAAACTCTTGTTTCCCTTCTTCAAATATCAAAATTAATTCTGTTTGCTAATAGTTTTGCTGCATAATGGAGAGAAATGAATCCTTAGGGAGCTGACCAACTGATGTCAGCTGGTTAGCGCTGACTGACTTTTAGGCACAGTGAGCATTTCTGAAACCTCATGCATATTTAATTAAATGCATGCAAGTAAAATAAACTGATAGATTGTCTTAAATTTTAAAAAAACAAGGTGAGGAATTCCTTTTCTTTCCCCATTGGCTTGAAAGGCTCTTTCTCCATCCCCTTAGTCTGTGGCTATGGCATTCGATATTATCTAAAATTAATACCAATTGTCTTTTGCGCTCATTATGAAGTATTATTTTCTCGACATCTGTTGTGTGTGTGGAAAGGAATTGATCAGAAAGGTCACACTCAAACCCAATATAAATTTCCCCTTCAGCTGAGGTGTTCCAACCAAGGGCCTAACCTGACAATTCCATTTAGGTGGACTTTAGCATGATAACTGGGTAATTCCATGATGCAAGTGGGAGCCACAGTCAAAGGGAAAAGCAGTCTACAATGTTGCAGCCTTATCCAAGCCCTAAAAGTACAGGATTGTGGAATTACTCCGACCATTTGAAGAACAGAGAGATCCCTTTACGCGCTGGCCAACATTCCTCCCTCGGTCAGTAACATCACAATAAAACCCTTTTTCAGTATGAAATATAAATCAGGTTTTTTTGAACAAATTTGCTCTCTGTCTGCAGTAAAGGATTTTACCCCTCTTTATTTCCCTACGGCATGTACCTTCTCCAGTTAGGAAGGCATAGAAATACATAGAACTTACAAAACAGAAATTAGAGAGATACAGCACTGAAACAGGCCCTTCGACCCACCGAGTCTGTGCCGACCATTAATGACCCATTTATACTAATCCTATATTCCTACCACATCCTCACCTGTCCCTATATTCCCCTATCTATACTAAGGGCAATTTATAATGGCCAATTTACCTATCAACCTGCAAGTCTTTTGGCTTGTGGGAGGAAACCGGAGCACCCGGAGGAAACCCACGCAGACACAGGGAGAACTTGCAAACTCCACACAGGCAGTACCCAGAATTGAACCCGGGTCGCTGGAGCTGTGAGGCTGCGGTGCTAACCACTGCGCCACTGTGCCGCCCCTAATTCTTCTGGAAATAATGCAGTGGATAGGAAAGAACTATTTTTAAATATAAGTTACTTCAATCTGAATACTTGTTAAAGTGTAAAATAAAAAGTGGGAGAGTGGGAGGGAAAGCACAGGACAAAGCAGCCCGCTTAATTGGCACACCATCCACAAACATTCACTCCCTCCATCACCGACACGCAGTGGCAGCAGTGTGTACCATCTACAAGATCACTGCAGCAAAGAACCAAGGTTCCTTGGACAGCACCTTCCAAACCTACGAGTTCTACCACCTGGAAGGACAAGGGCAGCCGATGCATGGGAACACCAACACCTGCAAGTTCCCCTCCGAGCTACATACCATCCTGACTTGGAACTATATCGCTGTTCCTTCACTGTCGCTGGGTCAAAATCCTGGAACTCCCTTCCTAACAGCACTGTGGGTGTATCTACCCGACATGGACTGCAGCAGTTTAAGAAGGCAGCTCACCACCACCTTCTGAAGGGAAATTAGGGATGGGCAATAAATGCTGGCCTAGCCAGCGATGCCCACATCCCATGCATGAATAAAAAAAATATACTTCTAATACATTTGTGCAGGCAGCTTTGGTGAAAAATAATGCTTGGACTTGGAGAAAACCATCATGAACTTTTCTTCGAGTCCAGGCAGACCCTCTGCTGCAGAGTCAACATGGTTTTGTGAAAGGGAAATCATGTTTGACAAATTTTCTTTGAGGATATAACAAGCAGAGTTGATAAAGGGGAACCGGTAAATGTAGTGTATTTAGATTTCCAGAAGGCATTTGATAAGGTGCCACATAAAAGATTATTACACAATATAGGAGTTCACGGTATTGGGGGTAATGTATGAGCATGGATCGAGGATTGGTTAATTCATAGAAGATGGCGAGTTGGGATTAATGGGTTTGTTTCAGGTTGGAAAGACGTAACTAGTGAAGTGCCACAAGGATCAGTCCTAGGGCTTAAATTATTTACTATCTATATTAATGACTTGGAGGAGGGGGCAGAGTGTAATTTATCCAAATTTGCTGATGATACAAAAATAGGTGGGAGGGCATATTGTGATGAGGACATAAGGAATCTGCAAGGGGATATAGATAGGTTGAGTGAGTGGGCAAAAACTTGGCAGATGGAGTTTAATGTAGGAAAGTGTGAGGTCATGCACTTTGGTAGGAAGAATCAAAAGGCAGACTATTATTTAAATGGAGAGAGACTTCAAAAAAGTGCAGCACAGAGGGATCTGGGTGTTCTTGTGCATTAAACACAAAAAGTTAGCATGCAGAAGCAGCAAGTAATTAAGAAGGCAAATGGAATTTTGGCCTTTATTACTAAGGGGCTAGAGTTTAAAATAGGGGAGTCTTGTTACAACTGTACAGGGTGTTGATGAGGCTGCACCTGGAGTACTGTGTACAGTTTTGGTCCCCATATTTAAGAAAGGATATACTGGAATTGGAGACAGTTCAAAAGAGATTCACTAGGCTGATTCCGGGGATGAAGGGGTTGATTTATAAACAACGGTTAAACAGGTTAGGCCTTTATTCATTAGAGTTTAGAAGAATGAGGGGTGATCTTATTGAAACATACAAGATTCTGAGGGGACTTGACAGGGTAGATGTTGAGCATATGTTTCCACTGGTGGGGGAATCTCGAACTAGGGGACATAGTTACAGAATAAGGGGACACTCATTTAAAACTGAGATGCGAAGGAATTTCTTCTCTCAGGAGGCTAGTGAATGTCTGGAATTCTCTACCCCAGTGAGTTGTGGAGGCTGGATCACTAAGTATTTAAAGAGGAGGTAGATAGATTTTTGAAATATCGGGGAGTTGAGGGCTATGAGAAGCTGACACGAAAGAGGAGTTGAGGTCTGGGGTAGATCAGCCATGATCTTATTGAATGGTGGGGCAGGCTTGAGGGGCCGAATGGCCTACTCCTGCTCCTAATTCTTATGTTCTTGTGAAACACATCTCGGAAGAATTAAACTTACATTTATTTCCCCATTTCTGCTAAGATTGAAATTCTAAGTATTTTTTTACATTTGTAACTATCGTTATCCTGGTTGCAAGTATGTGAACATGCTGCTTCACTGGGTTTAGATTTGCATGGCTCCATAATTCCGATGTAGAAATACGTGAGCCAGTTATATCAGTAGAAATGTAAGGAGCTGTTGAGTGGACATTGCTTTCCCAAGGGCTCCCCCCACTTACCTTACACTTGCGTTTCGGCAGTTCAAGGATCTTGCCAATTGCAGCAATGTCACCCCGTGGGACCTGTGGATGGATATTGCTCTCCCACAAGGCAAAATACAGAAAATATAAATGTAAAAGCACCTATAGGTGACAGAGTTACCCATTGTATTGGAGGTCTCATTTTCTGTCCAATGGGGTGGAGTTAATAGGATGTGGATTTTCCCCACAGTGCAAGTTTCTAAACTCAGCCATTCTGGCACAGAAGATAATGTTTCTCCACAGCGAGGAAAATACTTTTACTTATGAACTCAGACAGAATCATTCCATCAGCACCTCCTTGTAGCGAACTATTAGTGGTAGAGGCAAGGCAGTTGGGTCCTTCGCCCACTCTCATAGCCAGACATAGGAAAAATGACAGAAAGCGAGTTAAAATATCAAGCAGCTAACTCAACAGGATTTAAAAGAAATGGGCTGAATGTAATTTTAACTACCTTTGGTACATTGAAATGCATTTTTAACAAAATCAATAATGCTCATTATCCAACAACTGCCCTTTGGGAACACACTGTCTGGGATGACCAATCATACACTTGTCAGGCAGGTCCACTTACTGTCAAGATCCATGCTGATTAGATTTGATAAGAAAGGGAACAATCCTGAGCATGTTTGCCAGATTTTAAGGGGGAGCTGGAACCATTGCATAAATGACATAAATACCATTTTAAAATAAAAACAATAAAAACAACTTAAACTGTACCATTAAAGACAAACAAATGAAATGTTAGAACAGTACAACTCAGACTATGTGAAAGTAGTATTATATACTAATAGACAACACTGTAACCTTGACATAATACTTCCATAATATCAACTAACCTCTTAATTCACTAAAGATTCTGCTTTAGGACTGTAATTTGATTCAGTTATTTATATCCTGCTGTGAAATATGTAACTATATTTTTGCTGCAGTTAGGAAACCAGAAGTACAGTATTGAAATATTTTGTCCACAGAAAGCATAAGTGTCAATTTAAATCATTCAATTTGAAACCTTACAATCATTGTGGACATTCCTTCTATTTATGTTCAAACTTTAAAATGCTGGTAATAAATACGAAGGTCCATAGTGCATGTTATTCACAAATGTAAACAGTTTGAAGGGAAAAGGTTGTAATTTAATCTTGGAGACCTGCATCCTCATTATGTGGAAAACCAGACTTGCGGTGGTCTCCTCATTGAATGGATTTTTTTCCAAGAACTTCTTAATCCTTCACTTTTTTTCCAGCCTAGATTTGCAACGTAGGTCTCAGCTCAAACCCAACACCCTCTGACACTGGCCTATTGTTTGCTTCCCCCTTTCCTCTGCATTGGTGGCAGCTCTGTTCTGCACTCTGCAATTCTCTTCCTAAGCTTCTCAGCCTTACTACATCTCTCTACACTGTCAATAACCCTCTTTAAAAGTTCCAATAAAAGGTTTTCAGTCACCTCCCCAAACACTTCCTTTTTTAAAAAAATAATTCTTTCATGGGATGCAAGCATCTCTGGCAAGGCCAGCATTTGTTTCCCATCTCTAATTGCCCTTGACAACTGAGTGGCTTGCTAGGCCATTTCAGAGGGCAGTTAAGAGTCCCATTACTGTGGGTCTGGAGTTACATGTAGGCCAGACCAGGTAAGGACAGATTTCCTTTCCGAAAGGGCATTAGTGAACCAGATGTATTTTTACAACAATCAATGATATCTTCATGGCACCATTGCTGAGCTTAGCTTTCAATTTCAGATTTTAATTAATTAACTGAAACTAATTAATTGAATTTAATTCCACCAGCTGCCGTGGCAGGATTTGAACCTGTGGTGCCAGGGCATTAGTCTGGCTCTCTGGATTACTAGTTCAGTGACATTACCACTATGCTACCATCTCCCTTGCTGGTGTATGATCTCTCCTGCCCCTTCTCTGCTTCCCTGCACCTCCAGCATATGAAGAGCTTCAGGATGTGTTAAAAGTAGGATAAAGGTACTGTTATGTGTTATTCTGTGAGGAAACGCTGAAGCAAGTGCACCAAGATCTCCTTTACAAGTTTCCGAAAACTCCTTAGTTCTGGGTTTTAGCAGAGATTTTGACATAGCTAACTCTTCCAATATATTCCGTTTCTAATTTCAGTTCTTAATTTTAAAGGAGGAACTTCAAAACAAGGTGCACAGAGGATGGAAGCTGGCAGCAGGGAGTGTGCGTTCCAGTTATGTGTGAGGCAGTCCCAGCAAAATTTCATGGGTTTTACCAGTGCACAAATGGCTTCCAGTTCGACAGCGCTTGCTGGATAAACTGCAGTGATGCCAACAATCAGACTGTAAGTAATGAGGATTACAAATGCTTTATGTGTGGAAAGTTCGAAAATTAGCTTTCAAGCAGGAAAACTCTAAAGGAGAAATATTGCCGCCTGTTTAGTACAAGGAAAACTTACTCACTAATTTTGCCTCACAAAAATCTTTACAAGGATTTTTGTTCTGTTTTATGAGGGTTTCTCTCAGCAGACTGACTCACATCACTGTCTGAGACTTTCTAATGTGCAGTGCAAACAGTTTTCTGTACAGACGGACACCAGTTAATGGAGATGTGGTTAATGGGGGTTTTCCTATATTAGGAAATTCCAAGCCTTTTTAGGCTTTCGATGATTTCCAATGTTTTTCTCAATGGCAATGAAGACGGACCAATCAGTGGGATGATTTTATTTCCAGTGGACGGAAGTGACATCTTAGACAACACTATGAGGTAAATTTTACGATTTAGTTCTCCCAGCGCAGAACTCTACCTGGGAGCACATAGCAGAAATTCAGGCACTCAGATTTCGCTGTTTGCTTCATTTTCACAGAGCTTTGCATTAAAAGTGCTGAATCGTAAGATTAAAAAAAACAAGAAAGATCTGCAGTATATTTTAACATTACATCTGTGTGTCTGGATGTCACACTTTGTTAAGATGCAGAACAGTCTTTTAAAAATAAAGAAAGCCAGTCACTTAATGCTCCCAGCCTCATTGAAATCTGGCAGGCAAACTGCAGTCTTGGGATGCTGCAGCCCAGAATATTTTTGTGAGCCCTGGAAGAGTATATCTGCGTTTATAGGTCCGACAAAAAAGCAGGAATTTTACGCCACCCCAACGAGCCAGATAGTGGTAGAGGGGTGGCGTCAAATTGAGCAGGAGGCTCCGGGAGGCCTTCCCGACCCACTCCCACCTCCGCCCCACTTTACGACGGGCGAGGGGGAGCGAAATACAGGCCACCCACCCCAGGCCAATTAAGGCCCTTAAGTGGCCAATTAACGTCCACTTAAAGACCTTCGTCCGCCTCCACAGGGATTTTACTCGTGGCAAGCGTCCTAGAGACGGGAAAGGCTGCCCAGTGAGAGTTGTCAGCCTCTCCGCAACCCGGGGAGGGAGCCCCTGACAGTCGGGCACAAGGTGCCCGATTGAGGCCCTCCCCTGCTTCCCCAACCACCCCCAGGACCCAACACGCCCCTCCCCCCCCAAATGACCACCCTTGCCTCGCCGGGGCCTGATCGATTAACCCAGCGAGGCAATCCCAACTTACCTGCAGTCCTGGCTCCATGTCCTCGGCTGGGCTGCAGTCCCAGCAGTGGCCACCACTCCCGGCGGCATGGTGGGACTATGAGCTGCCGGCCCAATGGTTGGCCGGCAGCTTAGTGAGGCGGGACTTCCTCCCTCAAGCAGGTGGAAGTCCCGCCTTGGAACAATTAAAGCCCAGGGACCCGTAAAATGCGGGACAGATCCCCAGGCTAGGTTGCAGCGGGTTCGCCACCGACATTTACGTCGGTGGCCAGTTCCCAGCTGCCCGACGTAAAATCCAGCCCAAAAAAGTTACCTTTAACAGGACACCTCAGTTCTATCAACCGTGGAACTGGTGCACAGGCTCCAACAAGTTCATGGCAAAGATGGCAATCAGGGTCCTATTTACATCACAGGGCCTCAATTTTCATATTAAAAGGGACTATTGCATGAAACAGGCAAAGCTTTGGGCACCCAGTAGTAGGACCTTTCAAAATGGAGCCTGCAGCAGAGCCGGGCAGGAAGGCCACCAAATCCATTTTGAGGCCATGGCTGCCCTGCTAACGTCAAGTGAAGGCAGTCAGAGTCGATCCTTCTGTGTAATCTGACTCTCTACGAGGAATGCCTTGGGAGATCTGCTTGTAACATTATCTGTCATCACAGTAATATACATGTAGTATATAAGACTAAGAATGGCAAAATGGGTGTTCAGGAAAATATTTGTGCCCATAGATTGAAGTACTGTAAAAACAATTTTCACTCAGAGCTTTTAACGTAGAAAATGCCACAAGGCACTTCAGAGAAGCATAATCAGATAAAATTTATCAAGCCAAAGAGGGAGATATATGGGTGGGAGGGAGGGGGGGGGGGTGACCAAACCCTTGATCAAAGAGATAAGTTTTAAGCAGGGTCTTAAAGGAGGAAAGGGAAGTAGATAGAGAGAGAGTTAGAGGGAGGCTGTTCCAGAGCTTAAGCCATAGATGGCTGAAGGCATAACATCAGTGGTGGGGTAAAGGGAGTGGGAAAAGTAGAAGAGACCAGAGTCGGAGGAATTAGAGTTTGTGGAGAGTTGTGAGGTTGAAGGTGGTTATAGAGATAGGAGCAAGGTCATGAGGGATTTGAACTTGAGAATCAGAATTTTAAATTGGGGGACCACGAACCAATGCAGGTCAGTGATCACAGGGATGACAGGTGAACCAGTCTTTGTATGGGTTAGGATATCGGCAGCAAAGTTGTGGATGAGCTGATGCTTATGGAGGGTAGAGGATGGGAGACCAGCCAGGAGAGCATTGAAATAGCCAACTCTGAAGGTGATACAAAACATGTGTTATGAACATTGGACTTTGTAACATAGTTATGTTTTAAAAACTGTGATTTAAAAAAACTTGAAAACGGAGTCTGAGAAGTCAGGTGACCTTACATCCGAAGCACAAGAATGAAATCTTGGTTACCAGGACAACAGAGAACACAGATCAAAGAGCTTTTTGAAAAACAGAAACTGTAGGGGCATAGCACATGAAGAATAATGGGCTTCACCCTCCCAGACTTTCGGATCATAAACAAAGAATCAGTGATTCTGAAGATCGAAATGTACCAGGCAGCTGTTTACACCTGGGAAGACCCAGGTGACGGTGCTGAAACCAGACTTCTGGACTTTGCATAATGGAAAAGGAAAATCAGCTACTGATGTTTAATTCTAGATAAATTTAACAGATTTTTTGAAGGCAAACAGGCTGCAACAAAGGAAACCAGTGGTGACAGCCTCAAGGGAGAGAGAGGGAACACCTGCTTTCAGATAATACCGATACAGTGAAAGTCTGCGAAGACTTGAACCCATTTTGAAAGTTGAGGTACGCGGAGAAATAAAAGCCCAACAGGATCACTGGAAATTGCCTTATTCATGGATGTCCAGGTTGAAAGTGCTTGGAGAAGTAAGCAAAGGGGACATGGACTTTCAGGAAGGTCTGGGAGATCCACCCCATTGCAACTGGGAGGAGATTTGGACTTTTAACTACAAAGATTTCACCATCAAAGAGGACTGTGCAACATATAAATGTGGTATGAGGGTTTCAACTCTTTTAATAAGTGAAGAAAATACCTTTCTTTGTAATCTGGGGTATCAGCTACTTACAAAGTACTAGTTAGTTAATGGGGGTTTTTCTCAGTTTAGTTGTCAGAATAAAAGTCTTAAAACATGAAATCATGTCGTATAATTCTTTAAATTAGTCTGGGGGCTCATATTTCATATTCTAACTTTAACCATCTCACTGATTGTAACACATGGATGAGGGTTTCAAAAGCAGACAGTCTGAGGCAGGGCAGAAATGAACAGTTATGATCATGGCAGTAGGCGGTCATAGTGATGGAGAGAATATGGTGATCAGAAGTTCAGCTCAGGGTCAAAAAAGATGGTGAGGTTGCAAACACTTGGCTTGAAGCAGATACAGTGGAATCAGTGATGAGGGAGTAGAGTTTGTGATGGGGGCCCTCGACGCTGGCTTAGGTCTTCCTAATGTGGCTCCTGAGACACTACAGCCTCGCCCTTGAAGCCTAGTACAATTCAATTTTTTTTTCCTGTGCTTTGTCATGCTAGACCCCCACCTGCCAAGAATGAGGCACATTAATTTTGTCATGAACATTGATTTTAAACTGTTACTGGAGTGAAGAAAGGACTTGTTGAACAGATCAGCCATGGCTAGAAAAGATATTTGCATATTAACAGACAGTGTTTGGAAGGTCAAAGCAGCCATTCCCTGATACATTCAACCCACAATGGGCTTTTGATCGCCAGACGTTGAAAGTGGGGGAGCTCATATTCCAAGTTGACTGCTAAGATGGCCGAATACACAAACAGACATGGTCAAACCAGCTAGTCACATGACTAACCTGCTCGGCAACCTGAGTTTTTTGAATTTGTACCAACAGTTTGGGCAGAAAGTCTGTTTGATCCTGAGCTGAGAAGATCTCTCTCCTGTCTGCTCCCATCTCTTTCTCACAAGCTTCTGAATCCACTGAAGACACATGAACCCCAAGAGAGAAACGTCTCCAACAGCGAACAAGGTTTAAGAAGAATACTGGGCCCCAACGAAAAGCAAGAGCTATCTACAATCAAGGACTCTACAGTGAGCTTGAATGACCGTAACAACAACTCTTCAGATATTGCCTCAAACGTTTTCACTTTATTTTTCTTCTGCTCTCTTCTGTCTCTATTTGCATGTGTGTATCGCGTATGCATGCTAGCGTGGGTGCGTCATGTATCCGTAGGCGTCAACCGAATTAGAGTTTAAGTTTACTAAATTTCAACTTTTCTTCTTTAGACCTAAGAAAGCCTGTTTGTGCTGGTTTCTTTGCCTTATAATTGGAAAGCGGTGAACAAGGATTCATCAAGGGGGAGCTAAAAACACGGTGCAAGACCACGTGAAGGCTGAAAGGGAACCCTAGACTTCTTTCTCACCTGGTCTTCACAACTTATATTTCTTATTTGCTGCTGTCTCCTGTTTTGAATGTTGTGGAACTGGAGGTTTGGGCAGAATTGTCTTGGCAACTCTATTGTCTTTTGGTGGATCAACCCCAAATCAGAACACTGTGGCCAATCAGTATCAGCAACTTAAGACAGATGGAAATAAACGGGAACAAGCATTTAAATTATAAATCTTCCCACTGGCTCGCTGGTAGACACCTTGAAGTCCTGTAACCTCTGAAGACCAAAGCATGGACGTCCCTGCACGAAGCACAGTAAAATAGTAAAACTCAAACCTGTACCATAATGAAAGCAGCTTGAGTGCAAAACTACATGATTACTATTGGTTTATTGTCAGACATGTACTGCTGGGCCAGGTGCCAATTTAGACATCATAGGATTCATGTCACTGAATATAGATCATTAAGGATGTGCCCATGTAATGTTTTCTAGGAACCCATCAATAACTTGATTCGCTGTAGGAAGGATGGAACATGGAATGGCTCATTACAGGTCTGCAGCTCAATGAAAGGGGATTGCCCTCAGCCTCATCGTCTCAACAGTCAAATTAGACTGACCTGCAAAGATGGCTACAGCATAGGTAACACAATGAAGGAATGGTGTTAAGATGATTTTCAGATTCAGGAGTTAATTACATAGATTTCCATAGAATTAACAGTAGAGAAACAGACCATTCAGCCCAACTAATCCATGCTAATATTTATGCTCCACGCAGGCCTCATCCCACTCCTCTTCATCTAACCTTATCAGCGTAACCTTTTATTATTTTCTCCCTCATATGTTTATCTAGCTTCCCATTAAAAGTATTGCATTTTTTTCATTGCAATATAATTTTTCAAGCTTTGCCCACTGAAAGTATCAAAATTGTAAGCTCTCTCGATGGCTTATTGGGTTAACACAATGCTTAGTGTGGTGCTTCTGTTTACTGTAGAGTTATTCATTTTGAGAAATCTACATGGACGCCTGCCCTAGCTTATTGGCCTAGACATGTCAGTAGTTACTTAGGGTTCACACCAACTGTGAAACTCTGATCGCAGTTTCTGGCCACTGATCCTGTAGGATCAGGGGGCAGAGTCTGCATGAGTGGGCCTTCAGCAGTTTGGGGTGCATCAATGGCAATATCCATTAAAAGACCCTAGAAACATTAGTGGTTGCTGACTGCCTGGGGTGAGAGGGGTGGATTTGAAGAGGGTTTGAGGAGTGCCCCTCCCCTGAAATTGTAATCTGGGTGCACCCACAGCCAACTCCCCCCCCCACCCAACTTAAAAAAGGGACTGCATCAACCTGATCCTAGGGGTTGGACCTTCAACTAACCCTCACTTTTGTTGGATCAGGCAGGCACACCTGCTGACACCAGGCCTCCTCGTGTCAATCATACTCAGGTCCCACCTGAGGACCTAGGAATTTGTGAAATTTATGACCTACCAAATCGCCATTTCATGACCACCCCTTACATCAATGGCATTGTAAGGGTGTCCAAAGACTCTGTTCCCCTCAGGATCATCTCAGAAAGTAGCACGATGCCAGGATATGACCTGCCCGACTTTACAACTGTTCCAGAGGACCTCCAGTGGACTTATCCTGGAAGTCCATCAAAACAGCTGTCCATTTCTGAGTCCACAGTTTAGTTGCACATATAAAATAGTAACAATAGAGGCTGCTTAATGCCCCAGAACCATAGTCCAGTCAGAATCAACACCTTTAAGAGAAGGGTTGCAGGGGTGGGGGAGCGGGGGAGGGTTGGTGAAAGCAACAGTATTCTAAATTCTATTGATACTGGAATTTATTGAGCTCTGAAATGTATTAATTTATTATGCTAAATAAGTTTTATGAAGATCACAACTCATGGTTTTTCAACGTTAAATAACACTGAGGTGGCATAATGGCATAGCATATTGGCATTACCATGCACTGCACCATAGACAGGGTTATAACAGTTTGTGCCTGCAAATCCTCATGTGGCAGATCCCCAACCTCATTAGGTTATCAGGCAGAGACTAGTTGAAAGGGACGAAATACTTTCCATTGAGAAAAGAGGGCATACAAAAGAACAGATCAAGGGCTTGATTTTTAGCCTCCGTGGGGACCAGGATCGGAGGCAGATGGGCACAAAAAATAGTGCCGCCGGCCTGCAAAGCAGTTGCCTGGCTCAATTCCGTCCAATTTCACAGAGGCAGGATCGGAGGAGTGGGGAGGGAAACGCAGCAGGGCTATCTGACCACATGTGGTGAATAATCGATCCAACTCAGTAAGGGCCACATAAGGCCAATTAAAGGAGGCCAACTGGGATTTTGCAGTCAGCCTCCAGGTTCCCACAGGCATCAGAGGCCAGTTTAACTGCCTGGAGATGGCCACCCAGTGACAGATCCAGGTGTGGCTGGAGCCACAGGCAGCCCTGTGGAGGACGTTCCCCCCCCCCCCCCCCCCACAGTGGTGGCCTGGCTGCAAAAGCCAATTTTTTATTTAAATTTTAAAAAGTGAGACAGGGTGCCTACATTTTGAAGCACCCTCTCCCTTACATTACATTCCATTACAGTCTGCTGCACCTTTCAAGCTGGAAGCTCTCTGATTGACCCTCCAGCTTCAAGAGCCTGCCCACTGTCCTCAATTGGATGGTGAGTGCGTCCTCTGGCCATTAATTGGCCACTCCAAGGAAAATCACATTGTGTGACTGTTTTCCACATAGTGTTTCCCAGGTAACATTTTGTGTATCATAGTACCTTGCCCTGCCTCAATCTGGGAAAATAAATATTAACAGTTGCTGAAATTTTATTTCTGATTACATGATACATTCTATTTTATTTCAAAAATTATCTCCAGAAGTATTGCTTAATTACAGAGTGCAGCGAGAACAATGCAAAAAAAATACATTGACCCTTGGTAATTGTAAACGAAAATTTTCTCTCCAGATTTCCTGTACTTTGCCACGTATTAAAGTTGCAGCATTCCTTTCCAAATAAACCTTTGACCTAATTTAAGAAAATTGAAAATCTGTCAACCAGTAATTTTCTGATGAAACATTGCTTTTTAAAAAAAAAATCAGTGAGTACAGAGAGGTCAGGGCTGAGTTTGAAGTTTTTAAAGTACAACAGGAATGGCCAGAAATACCATTGAGTTTAGTGTCAAGTTGCATAAAATTTATTATTTGAAAAAAAATAGTCAAATTGAAACAAGACTTGAGGAATTCCAGTCATCATAAGTAGAGCTAAAAGTCAGTGCCTGCCTCTGCTGTTATAATATTGCTTGAGTGAGAAGAGGTCTGAAGGTGGCAGTGAATTCTAATCTGGTTTATTGGCACTTTATAATCACCTACCTCCACAACATACCTCCCACTATGAGCATACAAGAGCTTGAGTACAAAGTCACTATGCTGACCTTTGACCAGTTCATAACAGGACCTTCCACATCCTGACCTTGGAGCAACCTTTCATTATAGATCAAAACTTCTTTTTTTTAAAAAGTTTTGCTTCAATAACTAAAATCTAATTTCCGAGCTTTTGAATGCAACTATAAATGTGTTCTACTGCTGCAAATGCAGCTGTTGGCCTCTGTAGGCTTTCAGATGGGTGAATCTGTGTTTATTGCCTACTCTTAAGCTCTGTCTGCACTCTGGGTGCGATATATATATTTAAAAAAAGCCTGTTACAGACTCTGGTTTGCTTAAGCAAAAAGCACCATACAAGCTGTAAATTCTGAAATAAATGGCACCCTGCCCTGTTAAACATGCGGCCCCAATGGAGCCGCCTTGATCATTGGATGCTCAAGTCATTGGAGGACATATTCTCTAAAGGTTTGAAATTAATTAGTATAAAATACAGTGGTGAGTTTGAGGGCACCCTGTCTATGCTGTTTATTCAGGCATGACTGATGTCTGATTAGTTAAGCAGAAAGGAGGAGAGAGAGAGATAGAGAGAGACAGACTGACAGATTAGTATCTGAGTTAGGGATTGTGGAGCTATCCATAGTGCTTAAATAGCTTTGCCCCATCAATTATGGAACTGCTGGGCTCCATGGAATGTAGTATGTGCTGTGAGTGCGTGAAGGAATTCCATTGCAACAGTCTGCCTTGCAGAAATTTATTACAGATGTTGCTATAGGAAGAAAATAATGAATGGATCCAAAATGTGTGCTCTTTTAAAATTATTTTTACATTAAAATATGCAGAATAAACCAAAATACATATTGTATGCAACATTGATTGAGGAAGTGTGAATACCATCACTTTGTTTTAAAAGTCAAAGAATTAAGATTCCTTTTTCTCTCATTTTCTTTTCCCCCTTTTTTAATTATTATTTTATTATCGGTATTAAACTTAATGACATCTTTGCAGGACAGGATTCCTTAATGTGACTGAGCCCGGTGATGTGGAAGAATAGAGTTAAACAGATACATTGACAAGCCAAGTTCACTGACACACTCTCTACTAATGTTAGCACAGCTGCTTTGAGCTGGCCCCAGCACCATCACAAACTGACCATGTTTCAGGTTTGGGTTGCAAACCCTACAAGATTGGAACACAAAGCATGGAGTAGCCACTTTATCTGATTAGAGCATCTACTTGGAGCTCTTAAAAGAGACAGAAAGAGCCTCTGACTCTTTCAAAACAAGAAGTTATAAAGAATTAGGATGAATAGTTTTCTATTCACTTTTGCTGAATTTATTTGTTTTCTGAGTGTCAAATACATCATCGGGCACAGGCTAAAAAATTTACTGAGTCGGTCTATGTGAAGGTGATGAATTGACAGGCACAGTTGAAACAGTGTGCTGAGGTTAATAACTGTTTCCCTGTTGCTGCTAATTCAGTTCTCTTACATAATTGAACTCAGTAATTCCTGCAAGGTAGTCATGCTAGATAAGGTGTAGGATTTTAAATAGGGAGCAATTTAATAGGAACCACCTGAGAACGTGCTCTTTTTGAGTCTGTAGTTAGCCTAGTCATAAAGCTACAACCTACTAAGTCAACCATTATTAGCAGTTCCACATAAAGATACATATACTCCTTTTTAGACGACTACCTTGGAAAATATGAAAATATTTTAGAGTTCCCTCTGCAGTTCTTCTTGCTTGTTAAAATCCTTCTGCATGCTCACTCAAAGCAGCTTTTGGGCTAACATTGCAACTTGTGTTGTTTACATACAGGTGCATTGTGTCTGTTAGAGAAACCTCTTGCTAGAATTTTCGCAATTGCTTGAGACTGCTAAAAATACACAGGTTAGCACCTTTGTTAAAATAGCAGTCGGATGTTAACCATTAGTGTGCTAATATAGCAAAGCACAATCTCACACCATTTGATTTTAACCATTCTTCAATACATGCTGCTCCTATCTCCCAGCATCAAAGGAATTACAGACAAAAAAATACAGAAATCAGGATAGCACAGAGATCAGTAGATTCTCACTTTAAAATAATGTTTTGTCTCTTTCAGGTGCAGAATGTACTCCTTCCTGTTTGTCACTTCAAAATGACCCTGTCATTTTACCTAGCAACATGACCTCAGCTGATGTGGAGTACTGGATGAGCCCTCCAAAGGCAAAGGTTGGTTTAAAATAATGTTAATAAAACTGCTTTTTGAGAAATGACTTTGCCTAATTTTCAGGCAGCATAATTCCTGGTCAGCAAGCCCAACATTTTGGGCAATGTTCATACTACAGTAGGTGATGCTTTTACTGCAGTACAATCTTTATCAATGCAGTTTTTATACTCCTTCATAGTAAAAATAAAAACATTTGCAGAAATGTGGGCTATCAGAAGTGCAACAAAGTAACTGCTGACTTCTGTGTACAACAGACGGTAAAAAAAATGTCCTATGAAGAGATGTCACTATGACAACGACATCTTTTAAAACACTGACAAACACTGGGAGAAGGGGTAAAACCAGAAGATAATTTGCCCCCTAGAGGCTGGTACAACAATAGACTTGATCCCTTTCAATGTGTCTCAAGTGATAACATGAGAAATATTACTGAGTGGGCTACATCCAAGACTAAAGGAAAAGCATTGTGATGAACACACCAGCAAGTATCTGGTTATCTGCCCAGTGGTACAGGTACAGCAAAACAGAACTTCACTCTGCATAAGGTCAAATCCCACTCTAGCTTTGACCCTCACATTCAGGCTTCTATTAGAAGTCGCGATTCATCAGGTTTGACTGGGTCATCTGGCGGATAAGGTTGGTCAATGAGCACTTTCTGCAAAAACATCCACTTGAGATGTTGCTTGACTTGAAATACATGCTTTTAAAAAAAAACACAACCAATCCCAATAACGCAAACCTACACCATTGGCAGACGATTGACGTGCTGGGATAAACTGACAGGATTGAAGGTTCAGGGAGGATTCTTAAAAAAATGTGCCTTACATTTTATGATCTTGGATTTGGATTACTAGATTTGTAGAGCTGGTATAGAGAGAGAGAGAAATATATCTGTGTATTTATCTATACATGTAGAGAGATATCTAGCTGTGTATGTGTGTAAATAAAATAAATTTGTGTATATTATATATATTTATATATAAAAATGAACCTGGATATAAATAATCAGTAAGCTGTAACATTGCCTATGGTGTGTTGGAGGACGTGGGGGTAGAAGTTTCTGAAGCAATGGGATAGTGGTGAAGTGTGTTTGTTTGGTTTAGATTTGCCAAGAACCCAATAGCAAAGCTGATTTCTTGTGGTAGAGTCTTTTAAAGTGTAATGTATAGTAAACACAGAACTTTTCATAAATTCTAGATAAGCAAAACACAGGTAATATCATTGGACTTATAATTTATTTTTATTCATTCATGGGATGTGGGCGTCGCTGGCCAGACCAGCATTTATTGCCCATCCCTAATTGCCCTTGTGAAGGTGGTGATGAGCTACCTTAAAGATCTGCAATGCAATGACAGAAGATGCTTCATTCATTCTTGGTAAATCTATTAACAAATTGCATGAGTGAGGTTGATAAAATAGATATCTGCCATAGTCAAAGATAACTTTTTTTCGCTCTGTGTCATCAAACCACAGACACCAATCATTGATGCAATAGTCAGACTTTGGCTGCAACAGATGTCAATTTTTAAGTTTTTGACTTTGTATATCCACTTGGGCAAGTCATTTATTGCAGCAAGTCATTTGCTATCACTCAGAAAGCAACATTTTTGTTCCCTCGTACATTTTATGCAGGATTGTGGTGCTCAGGCAGCATGCACTATAAAGTAGTAATTTACGAGTCGGTGCACTGCACCAAATCACTTGGCCCAGAAATCGAGACATGAGGAATTGCAAAAATGTTCCTTCATTCGACATTTGTCAGTAAATGTTGATAAAGCATCAACAGCCATGAAAGCAGGCTGCAATACAAACTGTTTTTCTTTCTTCCCTATTATGCTGACTTGATTCAGAGAAAGTCATCAAAAACCCCAAAATGAACCGATTCTGTGTAAATATGTCCAGTGTGAATATGTGACAGAACAAGAGTGTCCACCAGCTCAATGACCACACTTTGAAGTGTTTACATGTATCCCTCAAGGAACAAGAAAGTAATTGTGTGTTGCTATAGCCTTTTGGCTATATAATATGAAACTTTTGTACAAACAGGGAACAAAACATACCAAATCCCATTATGGTAGCTAGGAAATTTAAATTCAGTTAAACAAATCTGGAGTAAAAAGCTATTATCAGTAAAGGTGACCATGAAGCTATCAGATTGTTGTAAAAAGCCAACTGGTTCACTTCCCTTTAGGGAAGGAAACCTGCTGTCCTTACCCAGTCTGGCCTGTATGTGACCCCAGACCCAAAGCAATGTTGTTGACTCTTAACCGCCCTCTGAACTGACATAGCAAGCCACTAGATTCAAGAAGGTGGCTCATCACCACCTTCACAAGGGCAATTAGGGATGGGCAATAAATGCTGGCCTTGCCAGCAATGCCCACATCCTGTGTATGTATGAATTAAAAAATAAATTATACCCACAAATTAGTTTAGAAGATTTTACTGTCCACCCGCGTCACCCCGCTTAGTTTTAACGATATAGCAGGTTGGATGTGAAGGAGATTTGAAGCAACTTAAGTGAAAAGTAGCTAATTCTAAGTGGATTTGATGACAGGACCATTCTTGTCAGGTTTGACTACCTGCATTTGCGTCACCAAAATATGCCTAGATTGCTGGCTTTCTGTATTTTCCTACTGCTTAGTACTGCAGTTAATCCCTCTTTTTGAACTGTGAAGCGAAGGCCTGTGGGTTTATAGAATGCAAGCATCCAGCATCCGTTTCATTGGACAGGGCAGTAATTCTACAATACAGATGTTACTGAAAATCCTCTGCTTCATTATACTGTAATGCCCTGTCTCAAGCATGTGCTGCAGGCTTGAAGATAACAAACTTGATTGACAACAAACTCTCCTTCTAGTCCAGGGCTCCCCCTAAGGACCGTTTTGGAACCCGTATCTTTTATTGACCTTAAATGCCTCAGCTATTTACATCAATGATAGAAAATATGTAACTTCTTAAAAAAAATCTCTGATTAGGCCATCCGTTGATGAAATCAGAAGTCATTGAAAAAAAAAGCTGCATTTTAGTTTTTTTAAAAATAAAAACGAGTCCTTGCAATCATTGATAATTGCAACATTGGACGATTTCCAAGTTTGTTATTTCAACACACAAAGCCTTTAAAAATTTGATTAGAGAAGAGCCACAGCAGGGTTCAAATGAGCTCTCTGAAGGCAGTAGCCAGGTAATTTGATCAGTTGTTGAGATCGCATCAAGGAGAAGGTTATTGCAATCAAACTACTCTTCAGTGGAGCAAGATAGTCACCACCAGCTTTTAGTAATTTAAACCTTTTGAATTTTTTCTTAAAATGGAGATCTGAAGGAACTAAATTTCAAATCACAGAACATCATCAGCCAACCTTGTTTTCAGGGTTTCCACACACACATCAGGTCCATTTATTAAGAAAGTCACACATTACACAAACAGAGACAGCTGGAGTCAACTGGGTGATGCACACTGGAAGGAATGAAGGACCAGTCAAATATGCAGAGAGTACAAAAGTTTTAATAAATATCAGGTTACTTTTAAATGGCAACAGTCTGTAAAAAACAAAGGCAGCAGAATTCGGCTCTGTCGCATCTTCATCAAGGAAGCCCAAAACTTGAAAAATGCTGGTCAAAATACTTCTGGTGCAACCCATACAATCCACCATAACTGTAAGAGTGTTAGCACGGGCATGGCATGCATACACTGGAAGCAGGCAGAGTGATTTGGTGCCAGATCGGCCATTTTGGGTCTCGCGGGTCCTGTTAATGCCCTTTCTTTATCACTCCCATAAGAATATAAGAAATAGAAGCAGCAGTAGGCCAAAATCGGCCCCTCAAGCCTGCTCCGCCATTCAATGTGATCATGACTGATCTGATTGTGGCCTTAACTGCACATTCCTGCCGGCCCCCCATATCCCCTGACTCCCCTGTAGATCAAAAATCGGTCTAATGCAGCCTTGAATATATTCAATGACCCAGCCTCCACTGCTCTCTGTAGAAGAGCACTCCAAAGGTGAATGGCCCTCAGAGAGAAGAAATTTCTCCTCATCTCTGTCTTAAATGGGAACCCCCCTTATTTTGAAACTGCACCGCCAAGTTCTAGATTCTCCCGCGAGGGGAAACATCCTCTCAGCATTTACCCTGTCAAGGCCCCTCAGAATCATATGTTTCAATAAGATCACCTCTCATTCTTCTAAACTCCAATGAGTATGGGCCCAACTTGCTCAACCGTTCCTCATAAGATAACTCCCTCACCCCAGGTATCAGCCTTGTGAACCTTCTCTGAACAGCTTCCAATGCAAGTATATCTTTCCTCAAGTAAGGAGACCAAAATTGGATGCAGTACACTAGGTGTGGTCTCACCAATGCCCTGTGCACTTGTAGCAAGACTTCCCTACTTTTATATTCCATCCCCGCTTGCAATAGAGGCCAATATTCCATTTGCCTTCCTAATCACTTGCTGTACCTACATAATAGTTTTTTGTGATTCATGTACGACCGAACCCTAACCCTAACCCAGATCTCTCTGTACTGCAGCATTCTGCAGTTGCTCTCCAGTTAAATAATATTCTGTATTTCTATTCTGCCCCCCAAAACCAACAACCTTGCATTTTCCCACATTATACTCAATCTGCCAAAATCTGATTGTTAGCCAATCCTCTATCAATGCTAATATATTAACCCCAACACCTTGAGCACTTATTTCATGCAGTATCCTTTTATCTGACACCTGATCGGATACCTTTTGGAAATCCAATTACACTAAATCCACTGGTTCCCCTTTATCCACCCTGCTTGTTAAATTCTCAAAGAACTCCAATAAATTTGTCAAACACAACTTCCCTTTCATAAAACCATGACGACTCTGCCCAATTATATTAATATTTTCTAAATGTCTTGCTACGTCTTCTTTAATAATGGATTCTAGCATTTTCCCCAATGACAGATGTTAGGCTAGCTGGCCAATAGGTTCCTGCTTTCTGTCTCCCTCTTTTCTTGAATAGAAGTGTTACATTTGCAGTTTTCCAATCCAGGAACATGTATTCAGCTCCATGAGTTACCCCCAACTATTTAGAGGAATCACCATTCAACTTTCAGGTGGGGTGTTTTTGATTTTCTTTTGCTGCTCCAGAGTGAGTGGAAGTACTGTGTTCTGTGTTGGAGGAGTTGACAGAAGTTTTTGGATTCACAAGAGAGCTGGACTTTGTCAAGGTGGTCAGTGGAGTTAGAAGACCTGTCAGGAGAAAGCCTGCTTTCACTAATGGGGGCTAGAGTTGCAGTCCTTCTTGGGCTGCAACATGACCTGAAAATGGAGCACAGTGAACAAAGAGGAAAAACTGTGCGCAGAGGGAGGAGGAGGGCTCTCAATAGAAGGCCATACCCACCAAGCGTCTTTAGGTCTCACTTCTCCAACCTCCACCTCAGCCAAGAGCAGTATCTGAGGCACCTACGTTTCACAAAGGAGGTACTAACTGAATTGTGCCACCTCCTACAACCAGATCTATAGCCGCATTGTAAGGTGAGGATGGCACTGCCATTGGCCGTGAAGATAACCATGGCCCTCAATTTCTGCACCAGATCCTTCCAGGTCGGAGCAAGTGACAGTTCGAAGGTGACAGAGATCCTGTATAGAATAAGAGGGAACTTCATTGTCTTCTCTCTTACCAAAGAGAAGCAGCAGAAGCGACCATGTGGCTTTGCCAGACTAGCGGGTTTCTCAATGGTTCAGGGTACCGTTGATTGCATGCAGGTGGCTCAGTGGGTCCCACATAGCAACAGGGAGATGTACTGCAACTGCAAGGGCTACCACTTCATTAATGTGCCGTTGGTGTGCGACCATGCCTAGATGATTCTTTCAGTGAACACTCACTATCTTGCTGCAGTCACAATGCTTTCATCCTGTGCCAGTCAGCCAACTCTGCCATCTTTAAGTCACCATGAAGAACCAGAGGCTGGCTGCTAGGTGGCAGGGATACTCAGTCTTCACCTGACTCATTACTCACATCTACCATCTGACCATGTGTAAACAGCACACCTACAATGAGAGCCATGCTGACACCATGAAGGTCGTAGAACAAACAAACAGCATCCTGATGCAATGTTTCTGCTGCCTGGACTTCTCAAGGAGAGCCCTCCAGTACTTGCCAGGTCCATGGTGGTCTGCTGTATCCTCCACAACCTCATTATCATGATGACACAGCCCTTGCATTCAGACGTTCGAAGGGCACATCAGGAGGTGGAGGAGGAGGATACATTCGGGAGCCCTTCAAGGGCTGGTCTGTGAACTGATACTCAGACCACAGTCGCCACGAGATCTCATTATCACATCACCATGGCTCCACAATTCCCCACATTCCCATCCATCAGCATGGCTAGTAGAAGGATGGCAACTTTCACTGGGGGGAAGACAGTAGACGGTCTTGCAGTACACCCCCAAGCAACTCTGGGCCTTGAGGGCCCGGCTTTGCAATTCACCACCTCACCATAGGTGGCAACATTCTGGGCTGGCTGGTTGACAGGCAACAACAATGACACTGGCAGAATTGCAGAATGCTATCTTCCTGAGAGAGGACAGCAGATTCATGGGATTTAAGAATGGGCATAAAACAGGACCATACCGTCATTCTGAATTTTCTCAGTGACAAAAGATGCAACGGCCTCAGTCACAGCCAGCCCCATGATGCGGAGCACCATCTCCTCCAAAGGGCTTAGACAATGCTAGTGTATCTGTTTCCCCGCCGCCCCCCACCCCACCAGTTCTCTGTTGCTGCCTCTTTTGTGCAACCTTGTCCTGCAGAGAGGGAAGAATGACAATGAGTGTGTTGCAGTGTGTTTGGGTGAAACACCTGTCATAGCTGAATAGCTGGAAGTATGTGAAAGCTGAGGGAGGTGAGTGTGAGGCTGGCAACATTAATAAATGTGTGAGTGTGAGGTGAAGCATCTGAATGTTCGGTGTGAGTCCTGTTTGCCGATAGGGAGTGATGGGCATGTGGTGCATTGAGCAGCATGAGGGGTTGGTGGTGCGGTGGGTAGGAGATGCCATTTGACGATGTATTCATTAACCTTGATCGCCCATGTTAGGTCATTGAACTTTTTATAACACAGCAGCCCAGTCCTTGGGGTTAGACTCCAGGAATTTACCTCTCTGGCCACTCACTCTCATTCCTTCCACTGGGTGTGCCTTGAGGGCATCCTGTGGAAGCTGTTGCATTATTGCATTGATGTAGCAATAAGTTGAGTGGTTGTAAAACTGTGGGTTCTTTACTGTAGAATAACACATTTACAAGCGAGCTCTATCAGACGCGGCTGACTCGGTGTCTTACATAACTCCAACTAACAGATCACATGTTGGATGACATCACTACCTGTGATGCTGTCTTAAGTATTTACACCGTTAGTGATATCACAACATCCCCGTTTCCTAAAATGGAAATACACAAAAGATAAATTATGTACATAATGGAACGAAATGAGTTTGAAAAATATTTACACATACATTGACTCTAATGTCCTTTAATCAAGTGTTTCTGAACCATACAGGCAGTCTACTGACTTGACCTGATCTTGTCACACTACAGCATGATGGTGAACTAGACTTATCAACTTTCTTTGCTTGACTTTTGTCTGTATTCTGACAGTCATCCTGCACTCGATCATTACGCTGGTCATTTTCTCTTGCTACGTTCTACAGACAGTGTTCTCGATGCAACAGGATTGTCAGGCACAGTGTTGTTAGCTAGTTCTCTTAGCTGACTTCAATTTCTTTTTAGCACTGCTCCACTGGGGTGGTTACTTTATAAGATCTTGGTTCGTTGCAGAATTTGGACACTCCTGCAGGGAACCACACTTTTTCTTGTGAATGAATTACCCTGACCTTCTGCCTTATCTGTAATGGTGGTAGTTCCACACCTGCATGCTTATCGTGTGTCGTTTTCATCTTTTCTTGTTTTGCTCGGAGCCTTTTTTGTATTGAGGAGGACTTCATGAGATAGTGACTTGGAAGCATTGTCTTACCCTATCTTCCAAACATGCTTTCAGCAGGGGATGGTAGCCCTGTGTCGATTGGTGTTGCCCTCAGATGTAACATGGCTATATATAGATCCTGTTTTGTTTCACAACACTTTACGATCAGCAATTTGACTGTACATACCATTCTTTCTGCTAGGCCATTCGACCTAGGGTAATGCGATGAAGGAGTGATATGGTTTTCAACCCATTTCCTGCACATGTCTTGGAATGGCTTGGCAACATATTGTGGACCATTGTCCAAAACTATCTCCTCCAGGGTAACAAACAAGCTGAAAAATGCACTCGCGGTATTGGCAATTGATGCATTCGGAGTATCCCTTAATTGATGTATTACCGGAAATTTAGAGTAGTAATCGGTGACGAACAAATAATCGTCGCCTTTGATTGTGAAGAGACCGGTAGCTATCCTTGACCAAGGATGTGGTGGGATGTCGTGAGAAAGAAGTGGCTCTTTATTCTAGCATGGTTGGTGCTGATGGCGTGCATCATGTGACCTTACCACTCGCTCAACGTCACTGTTCATACCTGACCAGTAGATGGTATTGCGCACAAGTCTTCTAGACTTCTTCACACCCATATGGTTGATATGTAATTGTGAAAGGATGCCAGGGCAAAGTGTCTGTGGAATTATTACCTTCCTGTATTTGAAGATAACACTGCTAGAAATTCCCAACTCATCCCATCATGGCCAGAAGGTTCACAGCTCTGTCGGAACCTCTTGCATGTTCTCAGGCCATCCCTTTAACAATGTGTTGCCATAGTATCTTCAGGACTAGGTCTTTTGAGGTTTCTTCTCCTAATTCTTTATGTTTCTTCGGCCCAAAATGGATCAAATCGATCTGGTGTACATCTTCCAGCTCGATGTCAACCTCATCAATCTGGACATCTAATGGAATATGCTCATCTGTCCTGGGATTAGGTAATCTGCTTAAAGCATCAGAGGTCACCATGGGATTCCCTGGCTTATACTTGACCTCACAGTCATATCCTTGCACTTTTATCAACAGCTGTTGTAGCTGTGGAGGTGTGCTAGTCAGCAGCTTTTGCCAGATCATCACGAATGGTTTATGATCTGTTTTGACGACAAAGTGTTTCCCGAAAAGATAAATGTGAAATGTTGTAATTCCGAACACTAGTGCTAGTGTTTTCCTTTATATGTTGCAGTAGTTGGCCTATGTGGTGGATAAGCTTTTTGAACTGAAAGCTATTGGATGTCCGTCCTGCAACAAGCATGCTGCAAGGCCTTTTTGCAAAACATCTACTACAAGAGTGGTATCTTATTTGGATCATAGTACTGCAAACATGCATCCATTGATAATGGCTGCTTTAGCAAATTGAGTGCATGCTGGTGATCCTTATGCCACAGAAAAGGTGAGTCCTTTCTGAGGAGTTCCTGCAGAATCAAATACTTCTTGGAGAAATTTGAAATGGAAAGAGTGAAAAAATTAACGAGATCTTTGTCAGTCTTCTTTGTCTTGAGGGCTTGGCATGGACTGAATATCCACTGTCTTGCTGGGAACTGATCTTATGCCTGTTTCTGAATGGAGCCAAAGAAGTTGATGTGTCTTGCGTTCATGGCACATTTCTTACCTTTGAATACAAGGCTTTCTTTCCTGCCTCTTTCCATCATATGTTCCAGTCATGTTCTTCTTTAGTGGTGCCCACAGCTGTGATGTCATCATAAATACATATACACCCTGACACATTCTCTGTAATGTGATTCATGCGTTGCTGAAATAAATCCTGGCTTACTGATGAGCCAAACGGTAGGTGCAAGAAGCACTATCGCCCAAATGGAGTCCTAAAGTCATCGGCTCTTGTGAACTTTCAGAAAGATGGATTGGTCAGTACCCATGCTTTACATCTAGTTTCTAAAAGAACTTGGCCTTTGTGAATTTCAGATTCAACTCTTCGAATCTGGGAATTTTGTGAAGACAGCATTTCAACGGCTTGTTCAGCCTTCTGGGCTCCTAACACAGCTGGATGGTACCATCTTTTTCGACTACAGCCGTTATCGAGCTGCACCAATCTGTGTGCTGTTGAACAAACCTGGTAATTCCTCCATTGTATCCAGCTCGGTTTTCAGTATGTCCTTGAAAAGGACGTTACATTTCCTTGGCAGATCTATAGAAGGAACCAAGTTGCCCCTCACATGTAGGCCAACTTCTCCTTTGCCATTTCCCATTCTGTCAAAATGGTCTGGGTACATTCTTTGTATATCTTGGAAAGACTCGATAGGGTCGAACCTGTTCTGGTCATCTGTCGTTGGCACACTGCTGATCCCATGGATCGTTACGATTTGAAGCTCACTACATGCTGGCAGGCCTGCAACTGCTGGACCACCTGATGTGACCAAACAGAGGTTCCATACTGCACTTCAACCTTTGTGTACCTGAACAGTTGATTGGCGTACCATTGTACGCGGTGAATCTTGTCTTCGTCGGTTGTATCATGGCTTCCCATCTCGTCAGGTACATGTTCTTTACTATTTGCACTGGCAAAATATTTGCAATTGCCCCATTATTGTCCTTGAGCTGCAAGGTGTGTTGACCACCTTTCTCTGGGCACATTATGTCACTGGTTGTAGCCACATCCATTTGGTGTGTAAGGATTACTATGTGGAAGACTTGCTCACCTTCAGTGCCTTTCATGCTGCTCACATCACTGTCAATCACATGGACACGTCTGCATTTGGTTTGACTTTTGGCAGATGTCTGTTTCTGTGGTGTCTGCTTCTTGCCAGGTCATGGTCTGCTGTGACTTCTGGCCAGTTTGCCATTTTTCAAACCTTGTCCAGTGCCCTTTCTTGCCCACACCTTTTAGGTCGGACAATCCCTCGGATGGTGCATCAGGCGGTACTTTCCACACATCTTGCCTGGCTGAGGTGTCCTGGTTACCTCACCCTATGATTGTTGTACGAAGCGCTTGTGGACACTGGCTGCTTGCAACAATGGCCTCAAATTTCCTGCCTTCTCTTAGCAGACTTTCAAAAAATGCCCTTTTCCCTTGTCTCCTAGCTCTTTCTGAAAAGTTTCTATTAGGGTAGTTGCTATCACCACCTCAATAATCCGTTCTGATCACTCCACCTCTGATAAGTCACAGAGTTTGCCTTTCTCACGGCACCTACTCACAAATTGGTCAATAGTCTCTCTTGATTGCTGCCTGTATGTCATCAACTCTAAACAGTGAATTCTGAAATTAATCCTGACCTTGAGCCAGTCCTCTAATGTGGACCATAGTCTTGCTGGATCCTTCTGTTCCACTTCAAAGAGTCCCGAGGCATTAATCTGGTGTAGCCTGTCATTACTGATAGCTATTTTTAATCTTGACTGCCTGCTTTTCCAGTTCTGTGAAGGCAAGATCCAAGAAACACTACTCCTTATGTTATTTAAAAAGTTCAAGCTCATGGAGGAGGCCTTAGGCTTTCCAATTCACGAAAGGATATTTAGTGGACGTGGTGCCAAATCCCCAATGTCACAAATGTAGCTGGAGCTTTCCCCTTTAAATTGCAGTCTCTTTTTTTTTCTGGGCCTTTCCCTGGAGGGGGGAAAAAAACCTTCCAGCTTCGAACAATGCCACTCCCAGAAACTGTGCCTGCAGTGCTGGGCTTTCTGCACTAATGGCGGGAAAACACTTGGTGCGTAATGGTGGCGTTGATCCATAGCCTTGATGCAAACTGACCCTACTCACTGTTTCAGAGCACAATTTCGCCCAATTTCTGCTGTTTCTTTCTTTCCACATTGACCTGAACAACCCTCTTCGTGTACTCAATGTCTTGAGCACCAACTTTATGGAAGGTCGTCAAACTTGCCTGTGCCACGTCACCGCTTTCCCTCAAGAATTGCGCTGCCCCGTCCGTGTTGGACTACGATGGGAGAGATCGCTGGTCTCGATGTCTTGCCTGAGATCACTGGTCCCCATGAGTACTGTTCCTGAGCCTCGCTGCTACAGTTACCTTGAAGCTGTGAACTTCCACTGCGCATCACTATCACCACGTTGCGAATGGTGTGCTGCTTCAGAGACCACACGCTACTGTAATATTGTTGAGCGTGTGATTCTTCAGAGACCACATGCTTCTATCATGTCAAGGATGGTGCGCTTAAAAGTCAAAAAGTTTTCAGAAACCATATACTGTCACCATATTGTTTTATTGCTTTGCTGTAGCAATAAAGTTGTAACACATTTACAAGGGAGCTCTATCATACATGTCTGACTCGGTGTCTCACAAAATTCCAACTAACTGATCAAATGTTGGATGACATCACTTCCTGTGATGCTATGTGGAGCACTTACACCGTTAAAGTGATAACACAACAGAAACATAGCCTCTCTTTCGACTTCCATTACTAAGGCCTCCTACATTGAATCTGAGAACCTAGGAGCTCTGCTCCACTCTGCTGCTCTTCCTTTCACCAAAGCCTTCCTGACATTGTTTCAGCAGCTGCTGTAGTCTGAGTGCACCTCCCCAGTAAGACAATTGTATGGCGTGCGCACCACATACACTGCTCGGCCCCCTGCTGAGCATGCAGCCAGTCAGAAGCAGGCTTTGCACAGGGCTGCACTGCTACAAACACGTCGGTGAGCAGGCAGCATGACGTTTGCATGCTGCCTTCCTCAATGGGACCAGGTGCACGGCATCGCGCATTGCGATCGCTGTGCCCAATATCAGGCCTAATCAAATTGTACCCCAAAATCTCACATCCAAAATAGACAGCATTTTGCTAGCTACTGATGACAATAGGATTTCCAAAGATGAAAATTGCTCTTCATTTCTAAAAATGCAAAGGACATAAAGAACTGATTAAACAGCATATCATTCATGGCTGTTGTAAAAATGCTGAACTTCTCAGCATCAAGAAACACTCGTTGTCATTCAGCTGTTTAGAAGAAGGGTATTCTGAAATAAGCTCTTGGATGAGACTGCAACATTTTGTTCAGAGTTTGGTCAATCATTCTATACACAGCTTTGATAATATACATCTTGTGAACAAACTGCAGTATTTTGGTGTTAATGGAGGAAATTGATACCATCTTGCGTGATTCACAGCATTAGTAAATGAATGATCTCTGAGATTGTGAAGTAGCAGCATATTAAAAGAGGCAACATCTTGTACCAAAGCATGTTTGCCAAACAACTTCTGCTTGTGAAAGGAAAAGAGTTAAAACAGCCAAGCTTTATTACTGTAATAATATCACACACCAATGAAGTGATGGTATGTTGAGGCAGCATGTTTGCAGCTGAAATGGAAAAAGAGATGTGAACAGTGTTCATAGAGCCACTAAAGACCAACCAGATTAGGGTCAGACATATATAAATCATGTGAAATTTTCCAAGCCATTTTATATCAGCAAATTCAAAAGCAAGAGTCAGTTAAGGGCGTTAGATAAGCAGATAAAATGCTCGCATGCCAGTATATATTTAAACATAACATAAATTAATCACAGATTGTCTCCATTAACTGCAGACCCCAAACTGATAAAAAACATACATTATATATCACAAAGCAGGATTAATAAGTCTAATTTCAGGAGTTCAGCTAATGAGTATAAGTACAGCATTGTTTCTGGAACATAGGATGTCACCTGAATCCATTGATTACTGTCTTACAATCATCCCTTGCTATGCTCGCTTATAAACATTGAGTTTACTCTGGCTTCCAATGTTGTCCATGTAAAACCAACTGAAGCCTTTTGTTAGATTGCTGTCTTGTAATCACTCCCAAATAATCACTATTCTCATTTAAATCGAACATTCATCATTTTGCCCTATTGCGATAGAGAATGATAGTACCTCACATATCAAACTATTAAATGCAACTTCAATTATGACTGTCCAAGATGGCTAACAAGGAGATGTATATCATGGAGAAGATATAAGTAAAAGACCTTTAACAAATCATTGCTTAAACCTTGTTTGGCTGGTAGTCACACAGAACATTGAGAAATCCATGTGACCTTGTTTTCCTCTGCAGACTAGTACTGTAAATGATCATGTACAAAGCAGCCAGTAGGTACTCGGATAATCAAGGCTGACGCCACACAGATAGCAAACTCCTTTTGAGTGCAATTATGACAACTCTTGTTTTATTTTCTCTTCACAGAATATGGTTTGTACAGCAGGACTTAACTGGTACCCACACCCTGAAATGATTCACTGCATTAAATCATGTGAGGTAAGATCTTTCACTCCATGACTGCAGGCAGTAATGTCAAGTCTTGCGTTGCTTATTGTATTTTTTTTACTGGAAAAAGACAAATTTACTTTGAGTGGTTACAGTTACACAGGTGGAGTTACATCTGTGTTTTTGAACATCATTCCATAATCTTTCCACAGGAGCTGGAGGCATATTGGCTGAGCTGATGGCTTATGGAAGCCCCTCTTAAATGCACACCTGACAGATCAGCCAATATAAGCAATAACCATAACTGTAAAAACAATCATCCAACATGACCATGGAGAACCAATTGCTTGTTTGAAACATTTAATAATATTTTAGTCACTTCTATTTTCCCAATACGAAAATACCATGACATAATATACAACTATCAAATGCGTACCTGTCCTTGCAATCTGATGCAGGATAATACTCTTAAGATTGTGACATATAAGAACTGAAGGGTTATGGAATATGTCTCTTAAAGCACTATGCCACAAACTCTTAGTATGATGGGTTGAAGAATGGCTGGCAGTGAGAAGAATGTTATAGGTCATTCTCTGGGCTGTGCTGATGCTTGGAATTCAGTTTTTCTGTCTCAGTTATCATCAGATACTTTTTTCACATGGCCACTCTGGTCTGTACTTGGTTATAAGACAAGACGGTTTTACTTTTCTGAAATGTAGAACACCCTTTTTGAAAATGAGATCAAGGCAAGGTTCCTGACAGTTGATAAGATGTCCAAATTACCAATTATCATATTATAATTGTCCTTGAAGAAAAGAGTGGTGTTGCATGAAGCAGTCTGCTTGCTCTCCACTCCATCCACTAGCTCAACCATTCACTGCCTTCACCACCAGCCGATTTTGGCTGCATTGTGTGCAATCTACAGGGCGCACTGCAGCAAGTCGCTAAGGCTTCTTCAGAAAAGCCCATCAATTATTGAAGCCCTAAATTCTTGAGGACAGGGGATGGATGGCTTAAAGATAAGTCTCCAATGGTAGGATGAATAGGAAGAGGAAGAAGCAAAGATCCCAGGTCATAAGGCTGGAGCACGTGACTCGAATAGGGGTTGCCATCTGATGCAGTGTAATGGAAAAAGACCAATTTTGAATGGTCAAACTCACTCCTTCGATAGAACATGTGCAATGATGTCATTATGCCTAATGCATTTAATTTTTCAGAGCATCTCAGAACTTCAGAAGTTGTCAAGTGTAGCTCCAGATTATCCATTTACTTCTACTCCTCCATTCATCAACCTTGGTTTTCACAGATGAGACTTTCATTGTCCTAAGAAGTATCATATTGAGATTTATTTATGATATTTATCATAGCATCAGAAATATCATGGACCTCTGGTCATTACTGGCTATACTCATCTCCACAGTTTTGAATCCCATTCCTAACCAGGCATTTGTCCGGTCCTTTTTTGTAATGCTTTTACTGAGACTTGCTCCACATATCCACTACGTGGAAGTTGAAGTTGAAAGTTGAAAAAAATATTTTCCAGTATTGTTTGAGGTTTCTTAATTTTGTACCTGTTCTACATTCATGGTCAAAATGAAATTACCACTACCATTCTTATTAGCAGTAGCCCTCAGCAGCTCAAAAGTACTGAACAGGTTTTCGTCAATCTTCTTTTCTACAGTGAAAAAAAAGTTCAACTTCGAGTCTCTCCTCATAAATTAGAACAGTAAGTAAGCAGAACCATGCCTGTTGTTCCAATGTGCACCCTTTCTAAAGCATAAATATGCCTTTGACAGTGGGGTATCTACTATTTCTTCTTTTTCCATTTGAGAAAACGTAGCCTTTTCTTGTCCTCTGCTCAAGTTCAGATCTCCACGTGGAACTTTGTTGTGACATATATGAATGACTACACTAATGAATTGTAGGACCACTGTCAGACTCCACCATGACCCAACACTTTGCCCCTATTTTTCACATCCATACATGCCGAGACCGAGAGCACTGTCAGGTGATCTCCAGCAACAGTTCACCCAGCCGCTATGAGGCAAGCTGCAATAGCACAACAATAACTCATCCACTTTTCCCTCTCCTCCCCACAATAAGAGGATTCCTGACTTCCACTGCAGTATCTCCATTGAACAGCATTACTAAGATCAGTTATTCTGTGGAATGCAATGGGGAAGGATGAAAAGGAAGCAGGCACTCTCTGCTCCTAGTGCCTAATTTGCTGTGTCACCATGCTGTCCACAGGCTTATACAGTCCCATTGACGGGAGGAGGAGGAGGAAGATGACCAGCTCTCACTCCAACGACAGACATGGCTATTCTCTCTTCTGATTCTGGGCAGATTTTCATCATATAGATAGAACTTTGTGTGATAGTTTAAAATGGGCAATAGCAAGTCAGCAACCCATCCTACATCACTCATGATTTTTATTTGCTTTGACTTGAAAGGAAATAAAAATTAGTAGGTAAGTAAAATTAGCTGCCAACTTACTATCACCTGTTTTACACTACCGCACAAGGCACGATTTTCTCCCAGGTTTCTTAAACATTATAGCCCGGAAGTTATGGTTTATGACATCATGAATGCTTAATGCATCTGTACCAAATTCCCGTGTCAACTATTTTAACAGAGGATTAACCTATTTATTTTAAACTTATGTAAAGATCATGGACAAGCAAACTTGACTCAAACATGTTAACTGGTGTCCCATTAGTAGGAAATTGAATCCCTCAATACCTTGATTGTTCTTTTACATTCAAAAGCAAATCTATAATAATGGAAAGGTGCCTTTAATTCATTGAGAGGTTGCTCATGAAGATCTGCTCTGCCTCATTTGATTCTCACTCAAATCTGTACCTCTGAAGGATATTTCTCCAGTGATGTTATTTGCTTCTCACGCTTTTCCAGTACATCTTCCTCCAATTACAATATACTGGGTATAAATGAAGTTTGGATCTGAGAGGGTTAATATCACAATTTTTGATCTGAATCCTTATTCATGCTGTACTAAAGGACATAGGTTATTCCAGTGCATAAGTTTATCATTCTGCTTATAGAGAACTCATATAAAGCAGCCACTCTATAGCACTCCTACTTTACTGTAACATTTTTTTGTACAATTGCTAATGAAAGCCTTATGGAAGGGATTTAGGGTAATGTGATGATTTACAATGTAGGGTCATAAATTAAATTCAGCTTTTTTCTCTGCAATATGGATTAGTAAATTTATTTTTGTGATCTTAGTCATACTCTGCTTTTCTTAATTGCTCTGAGACTCAAGTTACCCAGTGCAGTGTGCATAAATTTAATCTAGTCTTTTCAGTTCCTTTGCGATTATCGTAGTGAAGTGACTGGTTACCAATAATAGATATTTTATTGTCAGTATATTTTCTACCTTTCCCTTCTTCTCCTTCCCTCTACAAAAGATGTTGATTTCATGCTGGCGAACAGTTCCAAAGGTATCTGGTGCACTCTGATGCCTTGTCAACATGGCCATTGTACATGTCAGTCTTGTCAGTGAGTGTCAGGAAGTTATTTGGATATGTAGGACATTACACTCGAAGCTGATCCAGCCTTTACCACATGTGTGCACACATACTTCCAGAAGTCTCTTTATACATTTGGGAGTTGTAGGGAGGGTTTCCATCACTAATCTGAGTTGCCAAAATCAATTGCAGCATCCCGACCACTGTCCCGGTGAGATCAGTGATCTTGACACAGACCAGTGATTGAACGTAGGACATTCCTGGCTCAGCTGCTCACTGGGTACACTTGCTATGCCACTGGGGAAACCACACATAAATTTTTATCAGCCTTTTTTCCCCCTTCTCTAATTTGGAAACATGACAAATACCAGGAACATAGAGCATTCAGGAGGTCAAGGGAAGTTTCCAGGGCAGGTCAAAGGTTGGTACATAATTGTGAGACTTGCAGGTGCACTGTGTAGCCCTCTATGTCCTGTCTAAATGGAAACCAGCAGCTATTCCTAGCTTAGAAATTGAATCGACAGGCAAGTTCTCTAGAAATGCAAGACATGTATTCAACACAGGAATGATTCAACATATCCATTGGGAGACCTCACATAGTAATAAAATCCTTCATGAATGTAAGTAATGATTAGATATAAATAGCATGTGAGGCAAGGTTATGTATTCTCAAGTCAATAAGAGGCTAATTTTGCTTTAAATTTTAATGACAAAATAATGAAATCCATTAGCTTTCAGCATTAAATGAATGCATTTATACCCGGCCGGGAAACACGTCAGATCTTATTCGACCTTACTGATGGGATATGCAGAGAATAAGGATCTCTCCATTGATCCTGTTAGGGGATAAAAGGGAGCATTTCTCCAGGGTTTTCTGGTAGGGAATATAGCTGGAAGTATTTCTCCATCCTAGCTCCTAAAGGAATACAGTCCTAAAGATGAGACAGAAAAGTAAATGCACACATGACATTCTTTTCTCCATAGAGGTAGCAATAATAAATTAATATCTTACAAAAACTATTGAGACAACATCATTGACAATGAAGTTATACAACGAGGATCTATGAACCCACTCAACTACAGATTATACACAGACCCTCTAGGTATAAATTAAATGCAAACCTGGCAAATTTACCATGCTCAAGAAAGCCCCTCAAGCCAGTATAGTTAGTTGAGATTTTACGATGATGAATTGGTCTGTCTCAGGTGCCTAGACTCATTATAGGCAAATAAAATTGTATTAATCCTTCCACCAAAAAGATAGCAGATCACCCACAAGAACTACCATTTGATATCATAAACTTTTTATTAAGTTATTCCTTTTATATGTTGATAGAAACTATAGAATGTTTTTGTCTGCAATAAGTATTTTCAGAATGAAACCGAAAAGCTTCTGTTAGAATTGTGCATTTTCCCTCTTATTTTCTGACTGCCACCTACTCCCCGCCTCATCCGAAGATCATAAGTATTTGTGGGGCACAGTTCCACACCACTGGTGTACCTGTACCACGTTATCCAAGTTCTTATTCTTCATGCATAACTCTCTTAAGTGAATGCTGATGGTTTCTTTGACTGGTAGGAGCTAGGTGAAGTCTTTACATGTGAGCTTGATTCCATCTCTCTGCAATATCGACACGTGCAGTTTACTGCAGGGTCCTTGGCTAACAAATAGCAGTAGAAACCATGAATTTCTTCTTCCTCTTCTAGGCCATGGGTACTGAGGCCAATTGTAGTGCTGTGCTAAAATTACTTTTTAATTTAGCTACGTATTGTATTTGGGATCACAAATCTAACTGCAGCTGCCAAGTGTATTAAAATGGACTGAAGTAAATTCTGTCCCACTTCTCTGCTATTCAATGTAAGATTTTTACTAGTAAACTCCTACAATGGCACAATTAATTTATCAAGTAATTAGCTGAGCCATAAGGATCAGGAAGATCTTAGATTCAATCACTGGTCTGATCTCAGCTTAGGCAATGGAGCATGAAAACTGGCCCCAATATAACTCCCTATCCCTGTAGCATCACCCTCAGCCCCAAACCAGACAGGGAAAAATAGAAGCCAGATTCCCATTTCTGAAGAATTCTCTTGTGATTCCTGCTGGGAAGTGCATGTGTATGGCTCTCTGGTGATTAGACTACACTGTAATGCCTTGCCTTGCCACCAATGAAAGAAAGAATTTGCATTTATGTAGCACTTTTCATGACCTCAAGACATCCCAAACCAATACTCTGCCAATGATTTTTGAAGTGTAGCCACTATTATAATGTAGGGAAAAATGGCAGCCAATTTTTCTGCAGCAAAGTCCCACAAACAACTTTGAATTAAATCACAGAATCACAGAATTGTTACAGCACAGAAGCAGGCCATTGGTCCTTCCTGTCTGCACTTACTCTCTGAAGGAGCAATTTACCTAGTGCCACTCCCCCACCATCTCCCCACAATCTCAACATTCTTCCTTTTCAGATAATAAACCAATTCCCTCTTGATTGCCTCAATTGAACCTACCTCCACCACACTCTCTGGCAGTGCATTCCAGATTCTAACCACTCTCTGCGTGAAAAAGGTTTTCCTCATTGTTTCTTTTGCCAATTACCCTGAATCTGTGCCTTCTTGTTCTTGATCCTTCCACCAGTGGGAACAGTTTTCCCTACTCTGTCCAGACCCCTCATGATTTTGAATACTTCTATCAAACCTCCTCTTCTCCAAAGAAAATTGTCCCAACTTCTCCAATCTATCCACATAACTGAAGTTCCTCATCCCTGGAACCATTCTCATGAATCTTTTCTGCATTCTCACTAATACCTGCTCATCTTTCCTAAAGTGTGGCATCCAGAACTGGACATAATACTCTAGTTGAGGCCAAAACAGTATTTTATACAAGTTTAAAATAGCTTCCTTGCTTTTGTAATCTATGTACCTATTAATGTAGCCTAGAATGCTATATGCTTTATTAACTGTGCTCTCAACCTGTCCTGCAACCTTCAATGACTTATGCACATACCCTGGTTTCTCTGCTCCTGCACCCCCTTTGGAATTGTACCCTTTACTTTATATTGTATCTCCACATTCTTCTTACCAAAATGAATCACTTCACACTTCTCTGCATTGAATTTCATCTGCCACTTATTTGCCCATTCCACCAACCTGTCTATGCCCTTTTGAAGTTCTACACTATCCTCCTCACTGTTCACAATGCTTCCAAGTTTCATATCATCTGCAAATTTTGAAATTGTGCCCTGTACACCAAGGTCGAGGTCATTAATATACATCAGGAAGAGCAAGGGACCTAACACTGACCCCTGGGGAACTCCGCTATAAACCTTCCCCCAGTCTGAAAAACATGACTAAATTATCTGTTTTAGTAATGTTGGTCGAGTGGTAAATATTGACCAAGACACCAGGAGAATGCCCCAGCACTTCTTTGAAAAGTGCCATGGGATCTTTTAAATCCTGCAGGTGGGATCTTGGTTTAACATCTCATCTGAAAGAAAGGACTTCTGATAGTGCAGTGCTCCACCAGTACTGCAGTGAATTATCAGCTTAGGTGATGCACTCAAGTCTCTGGAGTAGAGCTTGAACTCCTGACCCTCTGACTCAGAGGCAATAATGGGTGCTTGTACAAGACTAAGAACTCTTATCAAATAGCCTTTTAACTCTTGATGTCTAGATTCATACGTGAAAAGCATTCATCCAAAGCACTGGAGGGTGCGAGCACCTGCTGACCTATACTCCAACATGATCCATTGCCTTTAGAAAAAGAAGGGAGCAAACTGGAAAAACAAATGTTTGAAATGAATATGAAAAATAAGGGCTAGCACTGTCAATAAGAGTAGGTTCTACAGTAAAGTAACAAATGATCCAACCTCAGTTGACAGAGTTGGGTGAAAGAAAATACTCAGAAATCACATTAGAAGAACCAAGGCAAGAGGAAAAAGGTGCACAGAATACCTTGAGAAAATAAGAGAGCCACTGTTTGTCTCCTGTAGCAATCCATTAGGTTCACGCACAACACCATTGTGTGCAGTTTTGGCCATTGTGCTTTTATAAAATATTAATGGGAGTGGAAAGGGTTCATGAAAATGGAAATGGAAATGGAAAGTAGAATGCCATAAATGGCAGCTATAGAAGCAAAATGTCAATCAGGAAAGGAGGATTGGGGATGGGTTGGTAGTGGGGATGTGGGGGGTCGCGGGGAGCAAAGTCCAAAGCAAAAATCTGGGAGGATAGAGAAAAGTTCTGTGAACCAGAGCAGAAAACAAAAGGACATTTCACAGGAAGAGAAAAGCAAGTTTCTCATCACAGCAAGAGAGAGATGAAAATCATCTGACTGGGTCTTGTTCATAGACACATCCAGTAGCATGATCCGGATAAGCTTTTCTCAATCCTGCTTCAAAAAACACTCGATCATCACTCCAAGACTCTCAGTTCAAACATATTTTAACAGTATGGCTTCTGGACCTTAACTCTCAACTTATTTTCCCACACATATCCCACCAACATGCTAAGTGTCAGTCAGAAAAGCTTCTGGACTGTATCTCCCAGATGAATAATTTTCCTTGACAACAGTTATAAATAGGGATGGGACTAACAGTAGAGAAGGTTCAGTGACAAACCAGCAGCATCAAGTACCTCTTGAGCTGTTTATTTTATCTACTGCCTCTGAGAAGATGACAAACTACATTTGCCTCACGTTGAAGAAAATTATATATTCGTCAGAACTGTGTGAACAACTGAGTAACTTTAAAAGCAAACTTTAGATCAGAAAGTAAGTGCAACCCTGAATAAATAATCTACATCAAAATATTGCAAATGAGAATATTAATGCACCTTTCTTTGCTTAAAGCAATTTATTGCGCAGTGTGTTGTGCATACACTCATCTTCAACTGCAGCACGAGGATGAAAAATGAGAAAGGCAGCTAGGTACAGCATGTAAAAAAATAGTTACTCTGTTTTCCACACTGGATTACAGGAGTATGACAAGATATAGGGGACACTTTTAGGAGGCCCTGCTGTCCATTGGCAGCTTCGACCATGATTGCCGGAACACTATTCGATCACAGGTTCTGGTCTCACCTCAACGTCCACGCAAAGATACTTTCTAGCAGAACTCACGAGACAGGGAACCTTGACTGATTTCTCTCTTGTCTGAGTCTGGGGACACTTAAGGGCAGTTCTAATGGATTTACAACCCCAGCTGAGAGCAACTAACTCCACATAGTCTACAAATGAAACCTGGGATCCTCTCATGATCCTATATCTCACTGCTGTGCAGCAGATGAACCAAAAACAATCAACCTCCCTGCTGAGTCAGTGCCATTTTGGCCTTTTTCTTAAAAGAAATTCAGAAATGCAGTTCTAATTAGATATTGAAATAGTTGCATCTGTGGCATTGTCCAACCCTTGCAGATATACATAGATCTTTCCAGGTTGATTCATTTTTCTGGTTTGAGCTATTAGTGGTGTCATAATTATACAACTCCGACTCTGAACATCACAGCGGATTGTGAATTTCCAGACTTATGTCACTCAGCAAACTGAAATACGAAACATAAACAGCAATCAAAAAATGCAAAGCAGCATGTTTGGAGTCAAGTAGTAAAAGGTGCTATTACAGGAGTAGGTTCCACTTTTTGCTGGAAGCTATCTTTGCAATGATCACAAAGTGTGGCTGCCAGATGTGCCAGCGGTCAGCCACTGAGCTAGCAGTTACTTGACCTAAGTCTACGGTAGTATAGCAGCTATGTTGCTGGACTAGTAATCCAGAGGTCTGGACTAATGAACCAGAGAGCCGAGTGCACATTCCCACCACAGCAACTGGGGAATTTAAATTCAGTTCATTATGGAATAAGAAGCTAGTTTCAGTAATGGTGTCCATGAAACTACCAGATTGTCATAAAAACCCATCTGGTTTACTCCTGTCCTTCAGGGAAAGATATCTGCTGTCCTTACCCAGTCTGGCTTATATGCAAGAGCAAAAGAATTGGAGGCAGGAGTAGGCCATATGGCCGCTCAAGCCTGGTCCTCAATTCAGTACAATAGTGGCTGATTTGCTGTCTGATCTCAACTTTCCCACCCACTCCCCATGTCCCTTGATTCCCTTACTGTTTTACATTATTGTCTATAGTCAAAATTAACTGTGTGTGTGTGTGTGCCTGCGCACATGCGCCTTGCATGACTGGCATCACCTTCAAATAAATTTGCTAGATTTACCAAGGTTGGCCCCGGGGAACAATTAGTTCAAGAAACTCACAGTGCATAAGTGTGTCAGGAGCTGGTGGCATTAATACAGCAGGAAACCAGTATAAAACCAGAAAGGACAATACCTGACCATGGGAAAGAAAAAGACAGGATTATACTATAGGCAAGGATAGTGTGTTTAAACCGATCCTTTAAGTTTCTTTATTTAGGCTAAGCAAAATAATTTGAAACTGTCCCTGTCCTCCAACAACATGCAATTGTAAAAAGTATTTAGGATAGTAAAACATCCCAAATCATTTCACAGGAGCATAATCAGGCAAATAAAAATTAACACCAAACAAAATGAGACATTAGATGGCCAAAGGAGCACCTTAAACATGGAGAGAGAGGTGGAGATGTTTCGGGAGGGAATTCTAGAGCATAGGGCCTAGACAGCTGAAGGAATGGCCACCAATGGAGGGGCAAAGGAGGTTGGGATTGCACAGGAGGCCAGAATTGGAAGAGTGGAGAGTTCTCAGTGGATTACAGGGAGGGGGGGGGGAGGTGGTTGGAGGGGTGGGGGTGGGGGCGGGGAGGGCGGTACGGTTACAGAGATAGGGAGGGGCAAAGTCATGGAGGGATTTGAAGACAAGGATGAGAATTTTTATATTTGAGGCGTTGATGGACCCAGAGTTAATATAGGTCAGCAAGCACAGGCATGATGGATGAATGAGACTTGGTGCAAATTAGGATACGTGCCACATAGTTTTGGATGAGTTTAAGTTTATGACGGGTGGAAGATGGGAAGCTGGCCAGGAGAGTATTGAAATAGTCAATCCCAAAATGCAGAAGGCAAACCACTGAACAGGTTACAAATGTTCCACACTGAAACAGTCAATGTTAATTGAGTCCATCAGTTCCAATGTTCAGACCAATTTCCTCATTAAAGTGTCTCCAAAATAAAACCCCTTGCATTTAACTATGGAGGATAATAAACAAGTACATTTTTAGTCACCAATAATTTGAAAAAAACACTTGTTGACAGTTAAATCTTCTACAATAAACAGGCATGTCACTTTCATTAGGAATTATTGGTGGTTGAAATTTTGTCTGGCTAATATAAAAGGCCTAATATGAGGCTTCTGTACGAATACAACGGGCAGAATATTTAGAGATTAATTTAATATGCAGAATGTAAATAATGCTGTCAGTTAAAGCAATCAGAAGCAGGAAGGTACAGCCTACATGTGACTCCAGACCCACAGCAATGTGGTTGACTCTGAACTGCCATCTGAAATGATCTAGCAAGCCATTCAGTTGTCAAGGGCAATTAGGGATGGGCGACAAATACTGGCCTTGCCAGCAATGCCCACATCCCATGAAAGAATAATAAAAACCTCCCCCTCTCAAATGTGAGACTTGGGTTTGAATTCATCCAAGGTGAGTGAGAGGGTCAGTCCCTTAGAGCTAAAGGGGTTATCTTAAGTGAAATAAATTTGGCCAGGCTCACTTCAATCCCACTGGCTGCAACTCCAACTGCCCACAATTTAACACAAAAAAAGGCATGAAATTGCGTCCCACTGGGGAAGCCTAACTCTACATCTTAACACTGCTATCAGATCTAAAAATTGGGCAGAAAAGTGTTATCTGCAAAAGTCGTCCCTCACTTAGATAATTGCAAAATTCTGAAAGACAAGAGCTAGTTTCTTTGCAAACTCTCAGATTTTAATTCCTATTGTTTTTATTGCCATAGCAGCCTTTCGTGGGGGACAACTATTGCGATGGAAATAACAACAGAGCCTACTGCAGTTATGATGGCGGTGACTGCTGTGCTTCAACTGTCATTACTAAAAAGGTTAGAATCCTTCACAACTCCTTCATTAAACTTATTTTCGGCCATGTTTGTACTGCAGTGTACTTATACGTTGTGCCCTATGACTCTTTCTCTCAAGTATTTAAACAAGCAATAAATGAGCCACCATTAACTATATTTCACCACATTGCCAAATATCCTCATTAAATTTTATAGATACAGGTAAGAAATCATAGGACAAACCTAAGTGGTTTTAAAAGAATCTTTAAGCAATTATAAGGATATCCAGCAACTTAGAGAGAGGCAAGAGAGAGTTGACTCCAATGACGTTTTATCTGGCTCCCATGAGTTAAGTGGACCATTAACGTTTATGAATACTATAGAACTGAAATGCCATAATTTTTTTTGTCTCTCACCTACGTTGTGCAAACCTCCACCACCACCCCTCCCACTAAAATTGTTCTTTCAGTTGTTCCACAACAAACTTGAATAATTACAAGAGAATATTTGTGACCGGATCACAACTGGCACCAGCAGAGGCATCCAGTCGCCAAATATTACTGTTCCCTGGGGCACAAAATCTAAAGTGCGCAAAAAAAAAGTTTTGATAGATCAAAAGAAAGTTTTCATCCTGATTTTAATCTACACAGTCTGGCAGGTACGGGGCAAACTTGGGATGGAGTCAATGGAGCGTTACATCATGTAAAATGGGCATCCGACCCACTGCTCGGTGGGTTAGGTTAAAATTGGGTATATAGCACCTTATTATTTTAGTAATATTGCAAATCCCATCAGGTACAATAAATGGCTTTGTAATGCAAGTGCCATTTTGAGCAGAACAAGCTGTTGCAAACATCAGCAAGATAATCATTTTTTGATGGCATTGGTTTCCCAAAACACCAAATGAATTTCCTGCTGTTGTTCAAATAGTGCAAAGGGATCTTTTACGATTACATGATCTGACAAACAGGACTTTGCTTTAATGCTTCATTCAAAAGGGCAGACATCTGTCATTGTATCTCTTCCAATAGTGCTGCATTGGAGAAACAGTCTCAGGTCCTGCATTGAATATTATACTATAACCTTCAGAGTTAGAGCCGAGCCTGCTAATACTGAGTGAAACTAATATTTAGTAATAAGCATTGGGAAATCCAAGAAAACCAAATATGGTTGAGATCAATCTTAGGAGAGTCTAGAGTTCGCTTATAGACTAACATGTATGCAAATGAACCCCTTAAAATATAATTGGATAAGGAATCTGCTTTAAACAAGTTATGCATTTAGCAGCTTAGAAGAAGCTTCAATTAATTTAGCAAGAAAGGTCAGTAAGGATTCTTCCCTGTAGAAAAACAGGAAATAGGAAAAAAATGGAATCAACAGGAATCAGATGTGCACAAATCATTCCCCTTTTTAATCCTTCCTGCTCTCATTGAATGCCCGATCAATTAACAGCTTGCATTCCCTCCCAGCATAGGTCAGTTATGTGGATAGGGAGAGACTCAGCAGAGTTTCTACATCGTCTCAACTTGGCGAACTCTGGGATAGAACTGCATGATCTTCCACTTCGATTAATCTTCCTTGCCACATTTAAATAACAATGATCAGGTGTAATGGTTTCAACCCAGATGGAATTTTGGAATAAACGAGGACTGCCTGGGGCCAATAAATAAGAAAGAAAATAATTCAGCTTCACACTGAAATTAAATTTGCATGATGTAAATCAGGTGGTAACCCCAAACTGATACAAAATGAGGCTGAGTGAGACTGCCCCCTCCGGAGACTCTCGTTTTACGTTGCTACCATATCAGGTCAGGCTGTGACTCAGACGTTAGGCTGCATTTTACACTCTAACTGCAGTGCGCTAGAAAGTGAATCTGTTTTCCGTCAATGCTACACTTACAATATGCGTGCAACCTGACCTTTTGACAAAAAACTCCAAAAAGGAGAGAAATCTTTCTTTTTGTATATTAAGTGTTGTTAAAAATATTTATGATTTACAATGAGCACACAAAGGAAATCTTCCCTAGGTTGGTGAGAAGAGAGTGAAGCACATTAAAATACTTCTAAGTGCACACGTGCCTGTATGTGACTATGGGTGTGACCAACTGATCACAAATACCATTTATGTGATAAGGATAACACTTGTCTGCTTTTGGATTAGCCAGTCAGGTTATCCAGTGGCGCATCTATAAACTTCTAAGCTGTAAATGTCCAAGCTGTAAACCAAAGTGTTAAGTGTCTATATCTTGTACAAAAGTCAATTAAAAAAAAAAATTCACTCCTGATGGAAAAGCATAATTATTGAGGTTATTAAGGTATTCAATGAATCAGCAACAAAGCAAATCTCAGAGCTCGCACCTTAATCCACCCCATTCCTTGATCCTAACCCAGCACCTATTTAGTTCCATCTCAGAAAATGGTAACAGAACCATTTGTAAAAGATAAACATCAAACAAACAAAAGGCAATGAAAAATTTGCAGCTCGAATTAAACAAAAGCCCTGTCTGCATCCAGTGGTTACATAGGTGGATGCTAAAGCTTGCATGGCACAGTTCTAAGAAGAATAGGGACTTCTCCCTGTGTCCTGGTCTATAGTGCTCCATCAATCAGCACCACCAACAAGCTGTGATTCAGCTCTTTGCTCTATGTGGGATCTTGCTGAGCATAAAATTGGTATTGTGCTTAGGGGAGAGAGAGAGAGTGTTACTGTGTTTTGAAGTAATTAATTATGCATAAAAGTGCTTTGGGATGTTTCTTGAAGATCTGATAAGATAATATAACAATGCCAGTCATTCTTTTTGTGACTACAGTGAGATACTTAACTTTAAAATACGAGATATGAACTTCCCAGACTAATTTAAAGAATTACATGACAAGATTTCACATTTTAGGTCATTTATTACAACAACTAAACTAAAAGAAATCCCCATTAACTAAATAGTACTTTGTAAATAGCTGATACCCCAGATTACAAAGAAAGGTATTTTCTTTACTTATTCAAATACTTGAAAATCTCATACCATGCCTTTTGTCACACAGTCCTTTTTATGACGAAATCCTTTGTGGTTAAAAGTACCTAACTCCTCCCAGTAGCAATGGGTCGGATCTCCCAAACCTTTTCAAAAATCAATGTTCTCCTCACTCACTTCTGCAAGCACTTCCGACCCGGATATCCGTGAATAAGGCAATTCCTGGTGATGCTACTGGTTTCCTACTTCTCCGCAAGCTTCAACTTTCAACACAGGTTCAAGTCTTCACAGCCTTTTACTGTATCAGGCTTCTGAGAACAGGTGTCCCCTCTCCCTTGAGGCTGCACCTGTTGGGTTCCCTTGTTACAGCCTGTCTGCCTTCAGAAAATGTTAAATTTATCTGAACTCAAAAGTCAATAGCCTATTGTCCTGTTCCAATATGCAGAGTCCAGAAGTCTGGTTTCACAGAGCCATTTGGGCCATCCACTGTTCCCAGGTGTTAACAGCTGCTTGGTACATTTGCATCGTCAGAATCACTGACTCCCTGTTTTTATGACCCAATAGTCTGGGAGGGCGAAACCCATTGTTCTTCAGGTGTTATCCTTGCAATCTCTTTTTTTCAAAAAAAGTCTTTGATATGTCTTGTCCTTTGGCAGACTGGATGTGAGGTCATCTGACCTTCTGGGCTTCATCTTAAACTTTTAAAAGTCACAATTTGTAACATGATTATGTTTTTAAAACTCCAGCGTTCATAACACTATGCTTGCACAGTCCCCAGCACTTGTTGCAGGCACATTCATGTGAACACGATGGCCAGTATAATGTGGCAGCACAGTATAACAAGATTGCTGTCATCGCTCATCAGCATCCACAGCTCTTTGATTAAACCTCTTTACTGCTAGACCTTAGACCCAACCAAGGGCTGCGAGCTCCACAGAACCAGCCTCACTCTGGCCATGGTCATCAGGACATTGGAGAAGTAGGGAGCAAGACCTGTCCTTCAAAAGCAAGCCATTACCAAGTAGAGGATCTCAGCAATGTTCCAGAGAGGAGTGTTAAAACACACAAATCTTAACTCCTTCACTAACCAACCAGTTAAAGAACCCAGGCACTTAATTTTTTAACTTGTATCAGTTGTTCATGTACACTTAACTCATATAATATCACAGGGATGATTCTGGACAGAGCTCAATAGAACATTAACAAGGTGCCATTTACTTAGGCTTGTTCTTGCTTTCTGTGCACCTTAATGAGGTGTGAGCTAGTGGGGAGGCACAGCTATTTCTGCCCGAAATAAATGGAGCACTTATGACACTGTAACCAGCAACTTTGAGATTGACATTCATGCAATTGACTAATGGTTTCCACTTTTTGTCCGATATAAGCGACTGCCCATTGCAAGTGTGGTGTTTTAAGTGGCGGGGTCTTTATGCACTTTTGGGGAGCAACAGAAATTGAGGGGATCACATGTTCTTCACGCAGCTGTGCCAAATTTGTTTGCCTGCTTATGGATCCGTTTGCTTCGGGGGAGGGGGCGGGGTGTCGGGAGAAAAGGTCAAGTGAGAATTTTGTTAATACTTTTTCAAAACCTGAGTTTAATTGTTGTGAATATTAAAAACAATCTGGCATGGATTGTAGGTTTTCAGATAAAAGAAACGGGTGTTTTTGCTTTAAGCATTTTTCATGAGTAAACACTGTTCGACTGACTTCCCTGAAAGACTCCCTTATGTCTTTCAGAGTGTCAGCTCCGACTGGCTGTTTATAAACGCCCCTTGAATTGCAGGAGTGGAGCACAGCTGTGGCCCATTGGAGCAGTATGCTCTTGAACACATGTTTACGCAGCTATCAGAACTGAATGCAAACTGCATGCATTACGTGCACTGTGGTGCAGTCCAGAAGCATATGAAGGAACAGAACATGAATACTAATGGAGGATTTTTTTTATCACTATAGTAACATGCTAATGTTCTGAGCAGAAGATTATCATTTCATCCAGCCTACCCTTTAAAACCACCATATGTCATTTTTTTGAACTAATATACCTGCACCTTCTTCCAAATCGGAATTAAAACAGACCTTTCTTTTTAAAGAAAGGTTGTCATGATTTCTTATTCACAGTGAGCTGTTTCATAGTTCTATCATTCCAAAAAATTGTTGCTTACATTTCTTACTGCCTTTTGACTCTCTTAACATTAAACTGTGTCCCTTAGTCCTCAAATCCATCACCGGACAGAAGACTTTTCCTGGATTTAAATTCTCCATGCTAATTAAAAGCTTAAAAAGTTCTAGCGAGTCCCCTCATCCTCTTTCTGAAGAGAGTTCAGCTCCAGGGTGGACAATCTTTACTCATAACTCAGCTCTCTCACTTCATCCAGTTAGCCTCATAGTTTTCCTCTGGACTTCCTCCAATAATTTTGCATCTTTCATGTACTAAGAGCAAAAACTGAACACTACTCCAGATGTGGGGTGACTAAGGACAGATACAACTTCAACATCACCTCCTTAAAATTATAAATCACATCCTCAGCTCCACATCTGAACATTTCAGTTGCTTTTTTCACACCTGTGGAGAGCATAAGTCAATGATAAATCATCCACTTCTGGGGGAATCCACTGGCAACTCAGCCACCTCACACGCTGTCATTTTTTGTCATCTACTTTTCAGCCACATATCAAACCAACTTAACATTTGGCATTTGCTCCAAAGAGTCATTTATGGCATAGAAGGTGGCCATTTTTTAAATTCATTCATGGGATGTGGGCGTCGCAGGCCAGGCCAGCATTTATTGCCCATCCCTAATTGCCCTTGAACTGAATGGCTTGTGAGGCCATTTCGAGGGCATGTAAGAGTCAACCACATTGCTGTGGATCTGGAGTCACATGTAGGCCAGACCAGGTAAGGACAGCAGATTTCCTTCCCTAAAGGACATTGGTGAACCAGATGGGTTTTTACAACAATCGACAATGGTTTCATGGCCATCATTAGACTAGCTTTAAATTCCAGATTTTATTAATTGAACTCAAATTCCACCTTCTGCTGTGGTGTGATTCGAACCCATATCTCCAGAGCAATACCTGAGTCTCTGGGTTACTAGTCCAGTGACAATACCAGTACACCACCGCCTTGAATCAGTCCTTCAGCCCATCGAATTCATGCTGGCTCTTCACAGAGCTATGCAGTTAATCCCATTCCCTGGCTCAATCCCCATAGCCCTGCAAGTCTATTTTTCTCAGGTGTCCATCCAACTTCTTCTTGAAGTCATTGATCAGCTCCGCTTCCACCACCCTTGTTGGCAACGAGTTCCAGGTCATTATCACCAGATGTGTAAAACAGTGCTTCCTCATATTCCCTCTGCATCTTTTGCCCAAAACTTTCAATTTATGCCACCTAGACCTTGTACCATTTATTAATGGGAACAGTCGTTCCTTGTCTAACTTATCTAAGCCTGTCATAATCTTGTACACTTCTATAAATCTCTCCTGAATCTCCTGTAAATCATCCTGTGGGATGGTGTTGTTTACCTTCCTGAAATCCAGGTAGATAATATCACTGCCTCACCCTTATTCACCAAAAATGTACAATTCTCAAAGATGTGACCTGCCTCTTTTCAACCCAGTTATCTGTAATCAGCTCCCATCCTTCCAAATATTCCTTTATTCTGTGCTTCATCAAAGGCACAAAACACTTCCGTACAATGAAGGCATGGCTCACAATCTTTATTTTAAAAATAACTTGAGGACAGAAAATCTTTGAAGGAATGATCTCCAGCCTTAAGTCCACCATCCACGCTACTGAGACTAGATTACTACTTGTTCCATGTCCTCTCCACTTTACTAGCTGTGGATGTTCTTTAAGCCATTCTGACTCTCTCCTGAAACCACTTTCTCTTGCTTTCTCTCTCCTTACCTTCACAAGTCCCTTAAAAGCATTTCTCTTCAATCAGTCTCCTGCTTGACATTATCCTTTCATCCTTGGTTCAACTCTCCAGGATGTTGAGCAGGAGCAGTGCTATAAAAATGCAAGTTGTAAAGAAAGCAAGAATTGCATTTATACAGTGCTTTTCATGACCATTAGACATTTCAAAGCTCTTTACAGCTAATGAAGTACTTTTGAAGTGTAATCACTATTGTAATGTAGAAAATGCGGCAGCTAATTTGCACACAGCAAACTCCCACAAACAGAAATGTGATAATGACCAGATAATCTGTTTTTGTAATGTTGATTGAGGGATAAATATTGGTCACGACTCTGGGAATAACTCCACTGCTCTTCTTCAAAATAGTGCCACGGGATCTTTTACATCCACTCGAGCAGATAGATGGGGCCTCGGTTTAATATTTCATCTGAGAGACAGCACTTCTGATAGTGCAGCACTCCCTCAGTACTTCACTGGAGTGATATTTGTGCTCAAGCCCTGGAACTTGAACCTTGTGATTGAGAGGAAAGAGTAGTACTAACTGAGTCATGGCTGACACACGTAATATTGTGTCTTAATATTGTGGGTTTTGTTGCTGTAATAGATCTTTTTATGCCCATCGAAAGATACAAATGGGGCCTTGGTTTAAACATATCATCCAAAAGACAGCACCTCAGAGCACTCCCTCAGTACTGAACCAATGTGTCAGCTAGATTATGTGCTCAAATGCTGGAGATTGAAGCAGAGGCAATTGATTAATTACTAAAGTAATAGTTTTCGCAGTTTCTTAAATGAAAACTGATTTGAAGTAAAAAAAAAAGAGCAGTGTGAATAGGTTTGCCATGTTCTTATTGATTTCAATATCACACAATATGCACACAAAAGCACAGCTAGAGAGAGATACAGCAACTGACGATCAAAATTCATCAGAGAATCACATGTCTGTCAGTGAATACCCCTCACTGTGTACAGAGGGGTCAAAGTCTGCCAAAATAACCATTTTTGTTTTATTTATCAAACATTAAACATATTATTTTAATCTTCTGTGGAAGATTTACGATTGCAGCCACATGACTATTTATGGACTGTGTTAGAAAATGTCCCGAGTTCCAAGCAGTGAGAGAAATTTATAACGTCAAGTGATAAAAAAGTTCAAAAGTCAATTGGGGCGGAAAAGTCGAGGGTCTCTACAGAACATTTGACAATATCAAAGGTTCTAACTTCCATCCAGGCGTACAGGATCTGTCTGCTTTTCACGCTTCAACTGTAGTTCTTATTAATCAAACAGTAGAGACAGTAAAAAGAAAAGACCCCAGCCTCTCCCTCTAAAACCTGCTTCAAGTTTCTTCAAAAGTTTTTTTCACAGTTTAGGGGATGGGGTAAATCTAGTCAAACTGATTCATTTTAATGGCACTATTTAATATCATAATCATCTTCCTATAATTCTGAATACCTAGTCACCTATGTATCAATTAAGTTCAATTTATGTCTTGACGTAGCAAGTTCAACATCACTGGTTTTGCCAGGTTTAAGTCACTCAGCTCATCATAACATACTTAACTCGACATAATAAGCCCAACATATGCTGTTCTTGACATTTTTAGCATTGACATGACCCAGCTTGGCCTTGTTATTAGGCTTATTGCTAGTTCTATTGACACGTGAGCAGCAAGTCGCCCTCAGCTTTGTGCTAATCCACTAATCCCTTCAAATTTATTATGCAGTACTTGCACAAGATTTTTCTTTTTGTCATGTCCTTCCAACACACAGCTTTGGCCTCCTCTTCTACCTGAGAGGGATCCTCTTTTAACCTCCTTATGTTTCTAGAACCCAATGAACCAGCATTTGTGTTCATCTTTGAGCATTGACATGCGCTCTCAATAAATTTATAAAATGCATCACCCCACTTCAGCAAAATTAAGGTGAATTTCTCTCATCCGTTACTGATGTCCTGTCTCCCTTTTGATGAGCACTAATGTGCCAGCTCGTTATCCATAGGACTCTATTACAAAGAAACCTGCTTTATTGTCCCAGGTCACATCAGGAGTTGTGGAGGCCTGATTGGGAATGTGTAGCTACCTCTAAGAATATTCAGTTCTGATGAAGGGTCACTGACCTGAAACGTTTACTCTGCTTCTCTCTCCACAGATGCTGCCAGACCTGCTGAGTATTTCCAGCATTTCTTGTTTTTATTTCAGATTTCCAGCATCTGCAGTATTTTGCTTTTATCTAAGAATTTTCCATTGGATTAAGCGAGTTCACTTCTATGAAGTGGACACTGGAAGCCAGTCTCTGAATTAGAACCATACAACAATTACGGCACAGAAGGAGGCCATTCAGCCCAACATGTCTGCGCCAGCCGAAAAAACTAGCCGCCCAATCTAATCCCACCGACCAGCACCTGGTCCATAGCCTTGCAGGTTACAGAACTTCAGGTGCATGTCCAGATATCTTTTAAATAAGTTGAGGGTTTCTGCCTCCACCACCGTTCCTGGCAGTGAATTATAGATACCTACCACCGTCTGGGTGAAAAATTTTTCCTCACGTCTCTTAAATCTGTGCCCCCTGGTAATTGACCTCTTTGCTATGGGAAACAGGTCCTTCCTGTCTGCTCTATCTAGGCCCCCTCATAATTTTGTACATCTCAATTAAGTCACCTTTCAGCCTCCTCTGTTCTAAGGAAAACAACACCAGCCTATCCAATCTTTCCTCATAGCTGCAATTTTCAAGCCCTGGCAACATTCTTATAAATTTCCTCTGTACTCTCTCCAGAGCAATTATGTCCTTTCTGGAATGTGGTGACACCCCCCAGAACTGTACACAAAACTCCAGCTGTGGCCTAACCAGCATTTTATACAGTTACAGCATTACATCCCTGCTTTGTATTCTATACCTCGGCTAATAAAGGAAAGCAATCCATATGTCTTCTTCACCACTCTATCTACCTGTCCTGCCACCTTCAGGGACCTGTGGACATGCACTTCAAGTCTCTCACTTCTACCCGTCTCAATATCCTCCCGTTTATTGTGTATTCCTCACTTTATTGGCACTCCCCAAATGCATTACCTCACACTTTTCTGGATTGAATTCCATTTGCCACTTTCCCACCCACTCAACCAAACCATTGATATCATTCTGGAGACCACGGTTTTCCTCCTCACTATTAACTACACGGCCAAGTTTTGTGTCATCAGCAAAATTTCCCAATCATGCCTCCCACACTTAAGTCCAAATCATTAATATATACCACAAACAGCAAGGGACCCAACACTGAGCCCTGAGGAACGCCACTGGAAACAACTTTACATTCTTTAAAACATCTGTCAACTACTACCCTTTGTTTCCTGTACCTGAGCCAATTCTGGATCCAACCTGCCACCTTCCCCTGTATCCATGGGCTTTCATTTTACTGACCAGTCTGGCATACGGGACCTTGTCAAATGCCTTACTAAAATCCATGTAGACCACATCCACTGCACTACCCTCATCAAACCTCTCTGTTACTTCCTCAAAAAACTCAATTAAGTTAGTAAGACACGACCTTTCCCTAACAAATCCATGCTGACTATCCCTGATTAATCCATGCCTTTCTAAGTGGCAGTTTATCCTGTCCTTCAGAATTGATTCTAACAATTTACCCACCACCGAGGTCAGGCTGACTGGCCTATAATTATTTGGCCTATCCCTCGCATCCCTTTTTAAACAATGGTACAATATTCGTAGACCTCCAATGATCTGGTACCTCTCCTGTTTCAAGGGAGGATTTGACAATGATCCTCAGCGCATCCACTATTTCCTCCCTGGCTTCCTTTAACAACCTGGGATGCAATCCATCCGGTCCTGGTGATTTATCCACTTTCAAGGATGTCAGATCCTCTAGTACTTCCTCTCTCATTATGCTTATTGTATCTAATATTTCACACTCCCCCTCTAACTTCAATGTCTGCATCAATCCTCTACTTTGTGAAGACAGAGATAAAACACTAATTAAGAACCCTGCTCACATCTTCTGCATCCCCACATAAGTTCCCTTGTACGTCTTTGATTGGCCCTACCCTTTCCTTAGTTATCTCTTGCTCTTAATGTACTGATAAAACATCTTTGGGTTTTCCTTGATTTTACCTGCCAATATTTTTTCATGTCCTCTCTTTGCTTTTCTAATTTCCTTTTTTACTTCACCCCTGCACTTTCTATACTCCTCTAGGCTTTCTAAAGTATTAAGATATTTGTTATAGTCATAAACTTTCCTTGTCTGCTTTAACTTACTCTGTAAGCTTCTAGATAACCGGGGGCTCCAGATTTGGCCGTACCACCCTTTATCTTTGTGGGGACATGCCTACACTGTGCCTTTAGTATCTCACTTTTGAATGCCTCCCACTGGTTTGCCACTGATTTTCCTTCAAGTAGATGTATCTAGTCCACTTTCGCCAAGTCACCTCTCAGTTTCGTAAAATTTGCCTTCCCCCAATTTAGAATCTTTGCTCCTATTTTATCATTGTCCTTTTCCATGATTATGCTAAAACCAACTGTATTATGGTCACTATCTCCAAAATGATCACCCACTGTTACTTCATCTACTTGCCCAGCTTCATTACCGAAGACTAAATCTAGGATTGCGCCCCCTCTCATTGGGCTTGTTATGTGCTGGCTAAAAAGGTTCTTTTGAACGCAGTTCAAGAATTTCGTCCTCTCTCTACACTTCACACTGTTTATATCCCAGTTGATATTGGGGTAGTTGGAATCCCCAACTATTATTGCCTTATAGTTTTTGCACTCAGAAATTTGCCTACATATTTGTTCTTCTATCTCCCTCTCACTATTTGGGGATCTTTAGTACACTCCTAGTAATGTGGCTGCCCCTTTTTTATTACTGAACTCCACCCATATGGCCTCGTTTGATGATTCATTTAGCATATTATCCCTCCTCAAAGCTGTTATTGATTCCTTAACTAATAATGCTACACCCCTCCTTTTTTATCCCCCTCTCTATCCCACCTGAAAACTCTATATCCAGGGATGCTGAGCTGCCATTCTTGCACCACTTTAAGCCAAGTTTCTATTATAGCAACGATATCAGTTACTCTGTGTCAATCTGTGCCCTCAACTCATTGGCTTTATTTACTATACTCCTTGCATTTAAATAAATACTCTTTAACACTGCCAAATTCCTGTGCTGCACATGTTTTAACCTTTGCTTCTTTTGTCATTGAGTCACTCGCTAATTTCCTGCCTCCTGTTCCCTGCCCTGAAATTGTCCTAAGACTGCGCTCAGGTTCCCATCCCCCTGCCAAATTAGTTTAAACCATCCCCAACAGCACTAGCAAACCTTCCTGCAAGGATATTTGTCCCAGACCAGTTCAGGTGCAGACCATCCAGCTGTACAGGTTCCACCTGGTCCCAATGCCCCAGAGATCTGAAGCCCTCCTCCTGCACCATCTCTCCAGCCACGCATTCATCTGGCGTATTTTCCTATTTCTATACTTACTAGCACATGGCCTTGGGAGTAATCTGTAGATTACTACCTTTTGAGGTCCTACTTGCTAATCGCATTCCTAATTCCCTAAACTCAGCCTGCAGGACCTCATCCTCATCATGTATTGTACAGTATAGCAGAGCAGCACTCCCAAAATGCAGCCTACAAGCAGGGACAGCTCACACAGATCATTCTCCCAAAGCAGGGTCTCCAAATAAGCGCAAAAGTGACCGAGAGAAAGAACGCACAAGTAAAAAAAGGACAAGGAGCTGTCAAGATTTTATATACCAAGCTCTGCATATTGTATTTACATAGAAGAAACCATTCAACTGCAACAAAGGCAAGAAGCTTTTGGTTGGCAATAATAAAACTTCCCTGGTCTCACTATACTCCAGAAAGCGAAGGCTACAGGTAGAAGTGCCTCCCCTTCTTGATGGTGGAAATTGCCAGTGCATGTAGAAATCTGGGAATATTGATGAGATGCTGCCTCTATGTACAGGCTTCATTTGAATTACTCTTACGATTCAGTCTTCTTTAATGGCTTACAAACGTGCCTCTTAAAAAGCAGTGATGAATATTGTTTGCATTAAGTGACTATCCTTCAAACTTTTGACAGAGCAAATGCAGATACTTGGGATGGATTGACGATTCAGCATTTCAGACTCCTCATACTTACCCCTGGAAATTCCTGCTCCCATAAAGCAAAATCACTACATTGAGGAAATATTGGCTTGCCTCAATTCTTTAGCAGTCAGTCAGAGTGATCCAAAATCTCTGTCCATTATCCCACCACACTGTCCTATAGGGAAGGGTCTATTTGGGGGGGCAGGGTAGCAGTGGAATTTATATAATATGTTATTGCTTTTGATGTTAGTGACTTTTTTAAAATTGGGAAATCTAGATGTAAAGCCCAGGCCAAATGTGCAGGACACCACCAAGGTTAAGAAGATAAGGTTTAAAAAAAAAGTGGTGATTAGTTGATACCAAATTTGGAATTTGTAAGAGGAAGGAAGGAAAGAAAGATGTGGACCAGTAGCTCCAAGGATAGAAATTTGTTTCAGACATTGAAGCTAAGAGTGATATCAGACATCAGATCTGCTGCCTGTTATAAACAGCGTCTAATATTCAGTTCCATTGCAGTCAGTGCATGGTGTATAATGGGCGGCCAATCCAGTATAATTCATTGGCACCAATGCCAAAGATGCATTTCTACACCTTACAGTTCTTGAGGGCCTTGGAAAGTTAAAATTGGACACCACGTGATGCAGCTTCCCCGCCGCTACCTGCCCACCCCCCCCCCCAAGACTGATGGAAGAGCATGTAAGAAAATATGTTTGCAACTTCAGAAATGCAAGGCAGGAAAATTCAGAAAGCACAAACTAAAAACTGTTGTTCCACTTGACCCCACAAGGAAAGTTTTTTAAAAACCCAAATTAGATAAAGGCCCTCTTTGAGCCCTTTCTGGCCCGGCTCCTCCTGCTGCTAAGTTGCCTCGGTGGAAAAGACACAACGGCTTCCCTGCTCAGGCTCATCGTTAAAATAGCAGTCAGACCCCAATGATATCAAAGCTCAGTCTGCATATTTAAAGAAGGATGTTGCCAGTTTCCAGCCAGTGTCCTTCTCGCCTGCACAGAACAGTAGGTTAGCATCATAGCTTGCAGTAAGAGAGCAGTGTTATGTTTTTGCCAGATTGCTGGATATTTTATATATCTGATTTATCTCAGAGCAATGCAGATATGACGCTAGTTTTAAATCAACAACAGGTTTATTTACTGTTCTTTAAAATAGCTCGGCACTTACAAGATTTCAATACAATGTCATTCTCAGAACACTCTTGTAATTACCAGAACCGTCCAGCCCTGTCTTTTTTAGTTTCAGTTTCATCAACTCTTAAGCTCCACCCATAGGCTTAAGCAATCAAACATTGTGAACTTCAATCAGTGGTCAGACGAATGCAATCAAACCCAGATCAATCAACTCATTGAACACTACTAATTGAATATTAGTAGTCCTCCAATGTTGGGGGTCGTGGTGGCAGGGCCCAGATAATTCTTCCGGGAGAGGCCTGCCACAACCCCTGATACCGAGAAGACTCCGCCACATTTTACCGGTGGCGGTGAGTCCTTGAAGTGGTACCCCCCACACCCCCAGTTGCTCAGTAGCAGGGCCTTCATTTTAAAATTAAAATGAATTGCAATTAATGCAAATCAACTTACCTTGTCCCGACAGATGTCCCACACCGATATTCCGGCTGTTGGCTGGAACTCCCACGCATTCGGAACTCCAGCACCAGCTTTTATTAATTTTTTAAATGGCAAAGCTAAACACTGTGCCTTTAAAAATTCAAATTTCTTCAAAGGGCTTAAAGCCTTTTAAAAGTTGCGCCGAACGCCATTGCCAGGGACAGAGCAGATGCCCCCGATGACGTAGAGGGGGTGTCCACTCCACCCCCTCCATTTAAATGAACCCCCGCGTGAAATATCGCAGGGGCTCAGCGAAGGCCACTCCGTGCAGGTGAACCTCTGAGATCAAAGCGCGGCGCCACAATTTGTGGCGCGCTAGTAAATTTCAGGCCTACATTTTCATCCTTTTGACGAAAGACATTATTTTTGAATTAAAGTATTCTAAACATCAAACATATATAGATCAAGTTATTTCTGAGTGTTCAACTTATCTGTTTTATCTAAGTACAGTCTTTGTGATCTTGATGAGGTGGATGATTAATATCCCTCATAGGAAATGGAAATGTACCCTCATAAGCACTATCCTCAAAATATCCTGGTCTACTCCCTATCAAATGTCTCGCATTCAAGGTATTGTCATTCAACAGCATTGGTACCGAGTAACCGTTTAATCTACTTTGGACCTGATACTGATGAAGCAAGTTTGTAGACGTGATTCGTCCGTTTCATTTGAACCCAATCTCCAACTTTAAATTGTGGTTCCCTTGCACCTGTACATTTGTCAAAGTATGCTTTTCTATCACGAACACTATCTGCAATAGTATTACAGCTAAGCCCATCAGCTACTTGATTGCGTAAACCTGCAAGATACTCAAACGCGACGTTATACTGATGAAAATGATCTGACCATCAATAGATGCACAGCGGTCGATGACCTGAACCTGACGTAGCTAACAATGTAGTTAAAGCTTGGTGATCAGTACAGAGAGTGAACTTTCTACCATAAAGGTACATATGCCAATGTTCACATGCATAGTGTTTCCTGCTCTCCAGTAGAGTATTTATGTTCAGTTTCCGACAACAGGCGTGACGCATAAGCAATTGGTTGTTCGCATCCGTCCATGAACTGTGACAGTACAGCTCCAATTGCAGTTCCCAGCGCATCTGCTGTAACATACGTTTCCGCATGTGGGCTGAAATGCATGAGGACTGGCAGAGATGCTAACTTCGCCTTTAATGTTTCAAACGCTGTTTGCTATGTGACTGTCCATTCTCATTGAGCTTCTTTACAGAGTAGCTTCCAAAGAGGCTCCGCAATCTCTTGTGGTTGTATATAGATCCCCCAAACTGTGGTGGTGATGTTGGGAATGGCATTAATCAAGAAGTTAGAGATGCATGCAATAAAGGAACATCTGTAATTATGGGTGACTTTAATCTGCATTTGGATTGGGCAAATCAAATTAGTCACAATACCGTAGAGGAGGAATTCATGGAGTGTATACGGGATGATTTTCTGGACCAATACATTGAGGAACCAAGTAGAGAACAGGCCATCCTAGACTGGGTATTGTGGAAAGAGAGAGGAATAATTGACAATCTGGTTGTGTGAAACCCCTTGGGGATGAGCGACCATAATATGATAGAATTCTTCATCAAGATGGAAAGTGACGTAGTTGATTCTGAGATTAGGGTCCTGAATCTTAATAAAGGAAACTACGAAGGTATGAGGTACGAGTTGGCTATGATGGATTGGGAAACGTTACTTAATGGGATGATGGTGGATAGGCAATGGCAAACATTCAAAGAGCGCATGGATGAACTGCAACAATTGTTTATTCCTGTCTGGTGCAAAAGTAAAATGCGAAAGGTAGCCAAACCATGGCTTACAAGGGAAATTAGAGATAGCATTAGATCCAATGAAGAGGCATACAAATTCATCAGAAAAAAAACAACAGACCTGAGGATTGGGAGCAATTTAGAATTCAGCAAAGGAGGACCAAGGGTTTGATCAAGAAGGGGAAAATAGAGTACGAGCGTAAGCTTGCAGGGAACATAAAAACTGACTGTAAAAGTTTCTATAGGTATGTGAAGAGAAAAAGATTGGTGAAGACAAATGTAGGTCCCTTACAGTCAGAAACAGGGGAATTTATTATGGAGAATAAAGAAATGGCTGACCAACTAAATGCATACTTTGGTTCTGTCTTCAGAAAGGAGGACACAAATATCATACCAGAAATGTTGGGGAACACAGGGTTTAGTGAGAGGGAGGAACTGAAGGAAATCAGTATTAGTAGAGAAATGGTGTTGGGGAAATTGATGAGATTGAAGGCTGATAAATCCCCAGGGCCTGATAATCTATATCCCAGAGTACTTAAGGAAGTGGCCCTAGAAATAGTGGATGCATTGGTGGTCATTTTCCAAGATTCTATAGACTCTGGAACAGTTCCTACAGATTGGAGGGCAGCTAATGCAACCCCACTATTTAAAAAGGGTGGTAGAGAGAAATCAGGGAATTATAGACCAGTCAACCTGACGTCGGTAGCGGGGAAAATTCCAGAGTCCATTATTAAAGATTTTATAGCGGAGCACTTGGAGAACAGTGGTAGAATCAGATAGAGTCAGCATGGATTTACGAAAGGGAAATCATGCTTGACAAATCTACTAGAATTCTTCGAGGATGTAACTAGTATAGTTGATCAAGGACATCCAGTGGATGTGGTTTATTTGGACTTTCAGAAGACTTTCAACAAAGTCCCACATAAGAGATTAGCGTGTAAAATTAAAGCACGTGGGATTGAGGGTAGTGTATTGCAATGGATAGAAAATTGGTTGGCAGACAGGAAACAAAGAGTCGGAATAAATGGGTCTTTTTCCGAATAGCAGGCAGTGACTAGTGGGGTACCGCAGGGATCGGTGCTAGGACCCCAGCTATTCACAATATATATTAATGATTTAGATGAGGGAACTAAATGTAATATCTCCAAATTTGCAGATGACACAAAACTGGGTGGGAGGGAGGGTGAGTTGTGAGGAGGATGCAGAGAGGCTTCAGGGTGATTTGGACAAGTTGAGTGAGTGGGCAGATGCAGTATAATGTGGATAAATGTGAGGTTATCCACTTTGGTAGCAAAAACAGGAAGGCAGATTATTATCTGAATGGCTGTAAACTGAGAGAGGGGAATATGCAGCGAGACCTGGGCGTTCTCGTACACCAGTCCCTGAAGATAAGCATGCAGGTGCAACAGGCCGTAAAAAAAGGCAAATGGTATGTTGGCCTTCATAGCGTGAGGATTCGAGTACAGGAGCAGGGATGTTTTGCTGCAATTATACAGAGTCTTGGTGAGGCCACACCTGGCATATTGTGTGCAGTTTGGTCTCCTTATCTGAGGAAGGATGTTCTTGCTATGGAGGGAATGCAGCGAAGGTTTACCAGACTGATTCCTGGGATGGCGGGACTGATGTATGAGGAGAGATTGAGTCGATTAGGATTATATTTGCTGGAGTTCAGAAGAGTGAGGGGGGATCTCATAGAAACCTATAAAATTCTAACAGGACTTGACAGGGTAGATGCAGGAAGGATGTTCCTGATGGTGGGGGAGTCCAGAACCAGGGGTCATAGTCTAAGAATACGGGGTAAACCTTTCAGGACTGAGATGAGGAGAAATTTCTTTACTCAGAGAGTGGTGAGCCTGTGGAATTCGCTACCACAGAAAGTAGTTGAGGACAAAACATTGTATGTTCTCAAGAAGGAGTTAGATATAGCTCTTGGGTCTAAAGGTATCAAAGGATATGGGGGAAAAGTGGGAACAGGTTACTGAGTTGGATGATCAGCCATGATCATAATGAATGGCAGAGCAGGCTCAAAGGGCCGAATGGCCTACTCCTGCTCCTATTTTCTATGTTTCTATGTACTTAGAAATGAATTGATGATAAAAGTTGGTAGTACTGAGGAATGATGCCAACTCTTTCACATTAGACGGTGTTAGAAGCGCTTGAACGGATTTGATGTTGTGTGTAGACTTTACACCAGCTGCTGTCACTCTATATCCTAGAAAGTCAATCTTAGATGCCGCAAATGTGCATTTGTCCTTGTTTAGCGTCAAATTATGTTTTGCAAGTCGAGTGAGCACTGCTTATAATCGTTGATCATGTTCAGCCTTGTCCCTTCCGTGGACAACAACATCAAGTAGGTTGAGCGTCCCCTCAACATCTGACAAGAGAGAAGAAACAACCTTCTGGAATGCAGTAGGTGCTGAACTTATTCCATAGGGCATTCTTTGGTACTGAAACACACCTTCATGAGTAACAAAAGCTGTAAGATATTGGTTTTGTTCTTCTAGATGTATCTGAAGATAGCTCCGTCGCATATCAAGTTTTGTGAGGACTGTGGAGTCATGAAATGATGCTGACAGTTCTTTGATTGTAGGAAGTAGATACTTGTCTGGTATGATAGTTTTGTTAACTGTCTTTAGTTCAATGCATAGTTAAATTCTCCATATTTCCATCGTGCAATGACTAGATTTGATATCCATGGTGATGAGTCAATTCGCCCAATGATACCGTCTGCTTCTAGTCATTTCAGCTCCTGGATTGCAAATGACAACTGTCTCAAATATTGTGAAACTGGTTGAACTGATGTGTCAACATGAGGAGCGTAACAGTACCCCTTGATCTCCCCAAATCCAGTAAATAAGAAAGGATACTGACATGTATAATCTGCATCATCAAACCCGTGTGCTCCGGTAGAGTCAGCAAGTTTGAATCCAAGCCTATTGAAAAGATTTACCCCCATAAAGCTTCGGCCTTTAGATACATAGAAAGTGAACCTGTCTAGGGTGACTTTTTTGTAGCATTCTGGAACTGTGGTCCCTGAAACTGGAATGATAGGGTCGTCATAAGCTTGAAGAGTGTCTGTTGCAGGAGTGAGAGAGAATTGCGAAAAATTCCAATGGTTGAGTTTGTCACTCAAAATAGATACTTTCGTGCCAACATTGCTAAGAAGTGACACTGAGATGCCTGCGATCTCGACTGAGCATTCCTTAAAAGACCTGGTGCTTTACTTTTTGTGGTGGTATATTTATGTTGTAGCTCACTCTCAGGAAGAGACTCCCCCACATGTTGAGCCGATAAAGTCTTATTCAATGACCTGCACATCTTTGCAAAATGGTTCCACTGTAAGCATGGGTTGCACTTTTTCTCTTGAGCTAGACATGGCATTGTGATTCGAAGAGCATTTCCACAATTTGGGCACAGTTTTGAAAGTATCTGACCTTGATGGGGCACGTTTTGATGAGGTTGCTGAGGTCGTCTTGTCCGTAACCCTTACACTGAATCTGGTTGGGCAAGCTGTGTTTGCAACCCTGAGTCTAAGGGTGCAGATGTGTGTAACCTCTTTGAATCTAACATGGCAGATTAGATTTGGACTGCTAAATTTATGGCTTTTTCCAAGGTTAAATTATCATCCTCCATGAGGGGACGTTCCCTAATTCGAAGAATTGAAGTCTTTTCAATTAATTGGTCACATATTAGTTTGTTGGTTAGTGTGCCTGTTACGACCAGGTGAGAAAGGGGTCTAGGGTTTCCCTCTCAGCCTTTGCCTGGTAACAGGGTTTAAGTTTTAAAACACAACGTTTTTAGCTCCCCCTCAGTGAATCCTTGTTCACTGCTTTCCAGTTGTAAGGCAAAGAAATTAACCAGACAGGTGATTTAAACAAGAAAGGTGAAAGTTCATTAACCTTAAACTCTAATTCAGTTACCGACTACGAATACGTAACACGACCACGCTAGCATGCATATGCAATAAACACACACTCAGATAGAGACAGAAAAGTAGAAAGAATAAAGGGGAAAAGTTTGAGGCAATAGCTGGATTTATTTACGGTCCTTTGAGTTTGATGTAGAGTCTTTGATTGCAGGTAAGTCTTGCCGTTTCGTTGGGACCCAGTGCACGCTTTAAAACTTGTTTTGATGTAGGAGTCTTTTCTCTTTTGAAGTTTAAGTGACTTCAGTGGATCCAGAGATTCATGAGAGAGAGAGAGAGAGAGAGCTGGCCAGGAGAGAGGCTATCTTCTTTCAAGTTCAGTTGCAATCTCCCAAACTGGTCACTGAGCAGTTCAAAACCAAACCTGGGCCAGCAGTTAGTTATATGACTGTTTTTAAAAAATAAACTGCGTTTGTGGATTCTCCCTCTTAGCAGACACCCTGGAATGCTGGCTTTCTGACACATTCAATGTCTGATGATCAAAATCCATTTGGGTCAATTGGATCAAGTAGCAGTTCTATTATCTGTCTAGGCAACTGTCTCTTAGCATGCATTTTTTTCCAGCCACTGCTGATCTCTTTAAACAATTCATCTCTTCAGTCCAGCAACAGTTTAAAATTAATGTTCATATGACAAAATTAATATTCCTCATTCGTGGCAGGTGGGGGTCTTCATGACAGTTCCAAATTTACATGTAGCCGCCAATTGCTGCTATGCTGTCATGTACTGTTTAATGGCTTACCATGTCCCTCGGATCGCTGGTGGAATGTGTATCACCCTATCATCACACTTTTCTTTGGCCCGAAGTACTTTTCAAGAGCGCTTACCACCATATCAAGCATAGACATATCTTCTGTGAGCTGCTCAAATAATCATTGGCCTTCTGTTCCAAGACAATGTAGAAGTATCACTTTCTTGTGGATCACTGCAACATCTGGGCTGTCCATCCCCGTAGCAAGCAAGTAGGTAGTGAACTCTGAAATCCATCACTCCCAGCACAAGGGAGGATTTCCTGGCTAAGAAAGAAATGGTTTTGCAGCTGATAAAATTAAATTTTGCTGAATCATCCTCATCGCCACTTTTGTTATGTTTTCGCCAGTTTGCTGGATATTTTATATATCTGATTTATCTCAGAGCAATGCAGATATGACACTCATTCTAAATCAACAACAAGTTTATTTACTGTACTTTAAAATATCTCATTACTTACAAGATTTCAATATAATGTCATTCTCAGAACACTCTTGCAGTTACTAGAACCTCCCAGCCCTGTCAACTTTTAGTTTCAGTTTCATCAACTCTTAAGCTCCTCTTATGCTCCACAAACCACTGACCACCTCCAGGCGCTTACCCATTGTCTCCCAAGACGAGGAGGCCAAAGAGAAGAAGAAGCTCCACCCATAGGAGTAAGAAATCAAGCACAGCAAACTCTGATCACTGGGCAGACTCATGCAATCAAACCCAGATCAATCAACTCATTGAATACTATAAGCTGAATCTCCAGAACTACTGGTTTCCACTAATAAATTGCAATTATATGGTGCCTTTAACAGAATAAAACATTCCAAGGCAGGGTTAAAATCACCATTAAAATGTTCACAACAGGTTCCTTTAAAAAATATAGCAGCTGACATGAGAGATGTTGCAAAGACGTCATTGTTGGGCGGCTAGTTTTTTTCAGCCGGCACGGATACGACGGGCTGAATGGCCTCCTTCTGTGCCCTAATTTTTCTATAGTTCTATGGTTCCCTTGTGCATTATTAGGTCTACAACTCTGACAAATTGTCTTAAGGACACTTGGTTAGAAATAATGCCCCTTAATGGATATTACTTAAAATGCTACACAAGCATACAGAGTCTAAATCTGATGCAAATTTGCTGTCAGTCTTCAAACTGGGAAACAGTGAGACAATGTAGACAAAGTCTATTAATGTTATTGTGATTTTTAAAAATTCCGTCATGGGATGTGGGCATCGCTGGCTAGGCCAGCTTTTATTGCCCATCCCTATTTACCCTTGAGAACGTGGTGGTGAGCTGCCTTCTTGAATTGCTTCAGTCCATGTGGGGTAGGTACACCCACAGTGCTGTTAGGAAGGGAGTTCCAGGATTTTGACCCAGCGACAGTGAAGGAACGGCAATATAGTCCCAAGTCAGGATGGTGTGTGACTTGGACGGGAACTTATAGGTGGTGGTGTTCCCATGCATCTGCTGCTCTTGTTCTTTGAGGAGGTAGAGGTCGCAGGTTTGGAAGGTGCTGTCTAAGGAGCCTTGGTGCATTGCTGCAGTGCATCTTGTAGATGGTATACACTGCTGCCACTGTGCATCGGTGGTGGAGGGAGTGAATGTTTGAGGATGAGGTGCCAATCAAGCAGGCTGCTTTGTCCTGGATGGTTTCAAGCTTCTTGAGTGTTGTTGGAGCTGCACCCATCCAGGCAAGTGACACTCCTGACTTGTGCCTTGTAGATGGTGGACAGGCTTTGGGGAATCAGGAGATCAGTTACTCGCCGTAGGATTCCTAGCCTGTGACCTGCTCTTGTAGCCACGGTATTTATATGGCTACTCCAGTTCAGTTTCTGGTCAATGGTAGCCCCGAGGATGTTGACAGTGGGGGATTCAGTGATGGTAATGCCGTTGAATGTCAAGGGGAGATGGCTAGATTCTGTCTTGTTGGAGATGGTCATTGCCTGGCACTTGTGTGGCGCGAATGTTACTGGCCACTTATCAGCCCAAGCCTGGATATTGTCCAGGTCTTGCTGCATTTCTACACGGACTGCTTCAGTATCTGAGGGGTCACGAATGGAGCTGAAGATTGTGCAATCATCAGCAAACTTTCCCACTTCTGACCTTATGATTGAAAGAAGGTCATTGATGAAGCAGCTGAAGATGGTTGGGCCTAGGACACTACCCTGAGGAACTCCTGCAGTGATGTCCTGGAGCTCAGATGATTGACCTCCAACAACCACAACCATCTTCCTTTGCGTTAGGTATGACTCCAACCAGCAGAGAGTTTTCCCCCTGATTCCCATTGACTCCAGTTTTGCTAGGGCTCCTTGATGCCATACTCAGTCAAATGCTGCCTTGATGTCAAGGGCAGTCACTCTCACATCACCTCTTTTGTCCATGTTTGAACCAAGGCTGTGATGAGGTCAGGAGCTGAGTGGCCCTGGCGGAACCCAAACTGAGCTTCACTGAGCAAGGTTATTGCTAAGCAAGTGCTGCTTGATGGCACTGTTGATGACACCTTCCATCACTTCACTGATGATTAAGAGTAGACTGATGGGGCGGTAATTGGTCGCTTGGACTTGTCCTGCTTTTTGTGTACAGGATGTACCTGGGCAATTTTCCACATTGCCGGGTAGATGCCAGTGTTGTAGCTATACTTGAACAGCTTGGCTCGAGGCACGGCAAGTTCTGGAGCACAGGTCTTCAGTACTATTTCCGGAATATTGTCAGGGCCCATAGCCTTTGCAGTATCCAGTGTCTTCAGTCGTTTCTTGCTATCACGTGGGGTGAATCAAATTGGCTGAAGTCTGGCATCTGTGATGCTGGGGACTTCAGGAGGAGGCCGAGATGGATCATCAACTCAGCATTTCTGGCTGAAGATTGTTGGTTATCTACACATTTCTGCAACAAACACACAACTCTCCAAGTACCAGCTCTATATCATACCTTATACATTCCTTATCAATTCCGTATCAACGGATGAAAAAAGGAAGATTTGCATGTAGAAATTGCCTTTCATGATCTCAGGATGTCCCAAAGTGCTTTACAGTCAACTCAGTATTTTTGAAGTGTAGTCACTGTTGCTATATAGGAAATGTGGCAGCCACAATTAGCAATATGATGATCACTAGATAATCAGTTTTTTTAACGATGATGGTTGAAGGATATAGGCTAATACACTGGGGAGAGCTCCCCTGCTCGTCTTCAAAATAGTGCTTTATGATCATTTGCGTCCACCTGAAAGGGCAAACAGGGCCTCGGTTTAATGTTGCATCCGAAAGATAGCGCCTCCAAAAGTGCAGCACTTCCTCAGTACTGCACTGGAGTGTCAACCTAGATTTTGTGCTCAAGTGTCTGGAAGTGGGCATGAACACATAACCTTCTGACTCAGAAGAAAGAGGGCTACCAACTGAGCCACAGCTGACACCAAGATACCAGGTATTGTCTGCTCACTGTCTTTTGTTAAAAAAAAATTAATTTAAGTAACAACCATTCTCAGCTTATTCTGAATAGCATATAGAGAAACCTTTCTGGCAGTACACATTTTTGTAATTCCAAAAGAAATGTTACAGAAAGTCATTTTTCCAGATGTTATACAAGAGTAAACATGTAGCGTTTGAAAGTTGCAAAGAGTATTTAGTGCTTGGCAGCAGCTACATGCTCCCCTAAGATCCGTCAGCTTTCTGAAACATTGCCTATAGAGGATTTGACGACAAAAGATTGCCAAACCACAAATAATTGTGTTTGAATTACTATTCTTTTTACCCAAAATAAATAAGTATAATTGACCTGTAGCTGAGTATTTTAAAAAAATTTTTGGTTGCAACTAGAAAGGGTTTTATGTAATGATAAAAGCAGATAGTTGGCTTAGTGGTAAAATTTGGTTTCTTGTCTTGTGTTTCGGACTTACCCAGGATGACAATTTTCATCTCCTTGGGGGATGTGTAAAGAGTGATTGGACTTAGGAATAGAAATATATATATTGGTTCAACCACTGAACTCTACAATGTGAAGGGGGTCAAGAACCTAAGAGCAAATAGGATTATACACCCATGAAAATGTGGGCCTATGAACCTTCTGTCAGATTAAAGGAGGCATCTGTGCATAGCACTGCAAAGCCAAATGTCATGATCCCAATGATGTCATCAGAGCCCAATCTGCATATTTAAAGAAGGACCCTACAAGTTCATCTAAGTTACTTGCATGAAACAGGATTAATGGACCAAATGAAAAAATAAAAATGTTTTATGTATATGTGTGTGTGTGTGTCTGAGAGAGAGAGAGCGGGGTAGGGGGGGGACATTGCTGATCATGAGACAGGCAGCTTTTGCATTTCACTCAATGCACCTGTTCCCCTCATCTTCAACCTTCCATTATTGCTTTGTGAATCACGTCAGAAATTTCCTGAATCTTATGTCCATGGCTTTGGGATCATAAGGTTCACATTTCTCTGTATAATTCTCAAATTTAATCTTGCATCAGAATCACTTAAGATATAATTTTATGTGGTTGTCTACAGGGAATACAAATAGACCTTCATTTTGAATCTCCATCTGGTTCCTTCACTCATTGGCCCGGATGTTTCGGTCAACGGCGAAGCAACAGCACTCGCTGCTGACCTCAAAGAAAGCTGCCCACAAAGATTTAACGATCTCTATGATGTAGTTTTCCCCTTTTCCGGCAGCACTTTAAATCTGGCACCAAATAGAGGGGATGTCTTTCCATGCAGCAGCAGTGATGTCAGCAAGCAATTAGGCAGCCAATCACATGAAAATATTCACACACAGCAAAGCCGGAAATTAAAAGCACTTAATATCCTTCACTTTTAATTTAAATTTTCAGATACTGAAAGAATAATTAGATTAAGATAGAAGCCAAAACAAAGATACACTTTCAAAAAAGTTTTTTTTTTAATAAAAAAAGTGGAATTTCTATTCTGGAGAAAGTTGACATTCCACAAATATAACATTAGCTTCTCTGGGCAAGTGAGGATGTATAGCAGTAATTAAGAAGTTGGAACACCATTAAAAACCCAGTTACAACTCATTCAACAAGGTGTAACTTTTTCGAGGGTTTTCACAGTGAGGCTAACAGCTGACAAACACTAATAGTTTTGCCGTCATTACCAATGCAAGATTGGACAGTAGAATGGAGACTGAGCATTCCTAAATTGTTTAGATAGCAGCTTGACCCAAGTTGAATGAGTTGAACTGGGAATATCATTTCTCATTGCCATTGAATAATCACTCCTTATAGAAAATGAACCTGCCACTATAAAGTAGGAGGATACCCGAGACCACCTGGAGACTAGCAATGGCAACCTGTATGAGTGTGACTACTTCACTGTACAGTGATAGGTAATACTCTAAAAATTCTTATATAGTGTACTGAAAGCATCCCAAGCTACTTTGGGTGTTATGCCATGTAACGTAGACATTTCAAAAAGGGAAGTGTTAGGAGACAGGGCCTATCAAATCCAGTGAGCTTGTTTAAATCAACATGAAAGATAACATATGCCTTGAGATATACTCCAGCAAGATCATCCTCAGTTGAGAACATGGTCTAGGGCAACACAATGAAACCAAAACATTCAGCACCGTTCAGCAGAGTCTGTCACCCTGACCAAGCAAGTGTCAACTTCAGACTTTAACCAGAAATACAGGTAGAGAGAACTTGGTTTCTCTGCAGTCTGAATTTCAGCAACAATTTCCTTTGTGGGCCCTATGCTAGGCTTTTTAAAAGATGATATTGATATATCTGTCATATGTCAAAAAAAAACTTTCAGACATGTCCATGACACTATATGTAAAATCACAACTGAAACTGTTTTTTTTTTAAAAAAAGCACAATAAATGAAAAAAGAAAGCTAACTATTTTCTGTTGATTTCCTTATCGTGAGATAACCCAGGCAGGGGAGGAACCAGTCTTGCGGAAGTTCCAACAGTGAGAGTAATTAGCCTTTGTTTGGCCTCAGTTTGTGTCTAGGTAATTCACTTCTTCACAGAGCACCTGACCAGTGGCCTTAAAGGGGCAGGCCAGGTTAGCAACCAGGGTCTAAACCTCAGTATCCTCATGAGTTCAGGAAGATCAGCTAGAACTTTGCAAAATTGCTCTAATAGATAATGTGTGATGAGAATGATGGCACATTGAAACATAGAAAACATATTGTGAACCCAGCAATCTGTATTGTTTTTAATACTAATATCACTGAAAAGGCTCCCAGCCACTAAAGCTTTCCTTGCTGATCATCCCTGGTAGATGTAGAGCTTATAAGCAATATTGAGAGCCTGGAGCTTTTTCAGTTTGAAAATTCATTTTGCTGACACTCTCAAAATAGTCCACCTTTTGACTTTAACACCATAAAGTTTTTGAGGGCTGTTAGTGAATGGTGCTCAAAGAACTCTAAAAGGTTAGAAGGAAACGTTTACAAGATCCTGTACATGCAGTCACTGAATGAAGTGTAAAACTATTAAGATGCATCTCTTTCTTTTCTCCCTTCTCAAAGTGGTTTCCAGCAACTGTGGTGAAACCACAGAGTATCAGCGAACCCTTAAACATCATTTCCCAATTCTACCCCCCACAGTAAATTGCATGTTCTGGGCAGATTAACTGATGCTACTTTGCTCTGGCTGACTGCTTGTTAATGTTTTAATTACATACATGCAAATGAATGATATCTGTTTCGGGAATGCATAGGGTGCAAGCTGGAGGTCTGTGGCTTCCTGTAAATATCCCACAAGAGACCTCGAACAGTCAGGCTCACACACAGGCAAAGTACTTTCTCAGTTCAAAGCTCCCCTCCCAATTCTGTTTCCCATTCTATTACTGCCATATGTTTAAAAAAGATATGTTTTGCAAACAGCTATTTTCTATTCTCAATGAAAAAAATACCATTTGTTTTATTTTCAGCTGCTCTTTTTTTTAAGGCCAATCATTCTGCAAGCAAAGATGAGCAGGGTGGGGTGACAGGGCGGTGGTGACATCTGAAGAATAGGTTCAACTTTTTAAGAGGCTGCATTTACTAAGTGAAAAGTGCTGCTGATTTTGTTGCCAATTGCATGAGATCAAGTTGATGACAATGAAAGGAGATATTGGAGTCTTTTTACAGGTGGCTACATCAAGTTTTGTACTGTGAAAAGGTTTGTCAAAAGTTTCTGATGAATCTTGAATTAGGTTCCAATTTGATATCTGCTGTGTACATCGAGTAAAATGTTTTAATGTCTGCTGGTGAGAAATGCTGTTGATTAGCTAAGTAAATCCTCCTTGGATATGGGGGTGATGCCAGAGGACAGACAATGTTGTACCCCTGTTCAAAAAAGGGAGAGGGATAAAATACAGTAACTACAGGGCTGTCAGCCTAACATCGATGGTGGGAAAACTTTAAATGAAAGTAATCCAGGACAAAATGAATTGGCATTTGGAAAAGTGTGGAATGAAAGTCAGTACAGATTTATTAAAGGAAAATTGCTTTTGACTAACTTGGTCAAGTCCTTTCATAAAGTAACAGGGAGGGTTGATGAGGGTAGTGCAGATAATACTTTCAAAAGGCATTTGATGATACACCTGTCAGCAAAATTAAAGGGACAGTGGCAGCATGGATATAAAATTTGCTCAGAAACAGAAAGCAGAGAATAGTGGTGAACACTTGTTTTTCAGACTGGAGGAAAGTGTGCAGTGGTATTCCTGACTTTATTAATAGAGGTATACAGCACAGAAGCAAGGAAGTTATGCTAAACCTTTATAAAACACTGGTTATGTCTCAGCTGGAGTATTGTATTCAATTCTGGGCACCAGCCTTTAGGAAGGAGTCAAGGCCTTCAAGAGGGTGCAGAAGAGATTTACTAGAATCGTACCAGGGAGAAAGGACTTCAGTTATTTGGAGAGACCAGAGATGCTGGGGTTGCTCTCCTTAGAGCAGAGGTGGTTGAGAGTAAATTTGACAAAAGTGTTCAAAATCATGAAGGGATTTGTTAGAATAAATAAGGAGAAACTGTTTCGAGTGGCAGAAAGGTTAGTAGTCATAGGACACAGGTTTAAGGTGATTAGCAGAAGAACCAGAGATGACATGAGGAAAGATTTTATATTTAGTGATTTGTTGTGATCTGGAATGCAATGCATGAAAGGGTGGTGGCAACAGATTCAACAGTAATATTCAAAAGAGAATTGGATAAATCCTTAAATGGAAACATTTAGAGGGCTACGGGGAAAGAGCAGGGTAGAGGGACCAATTTCTTAGCGCTACCAATGAGCTGCAGGCACGATGGGTCGAATGGCCTCCTATGCTGTATCATTCCACGATTCTTTGAAAGGAACTTGCATTTACATAGCACCTTTCAGAAACTCAAGACATCCAAAAGCACATTAGTTTTAATGAACTGCTTTTTTTTTGGAAGTGTAATCATTGTTGTAAGGCAGGCAACCCAGCAGCCAATTTAAAGACAGCAAGATCTCATGGCCAGATATTTTGCTTTTAGTGACGTTGGCTGAGGGATGAATATTAGCCAGAACACCAGGGGAAACTCCCCTACTCTTCTTCAAATAGTGCCATAGGATCTTTTATGACCACGTGAGAGGGTTTTCAGTTTAGCATCTCATCCAAAAGACAAAACTTCCAACATTGTAGTGCTCATTCAGTACTACATTGGAATGTCAATCTTGACTTGTGCTCGTGTCTCTGGAGCAGGACTTGGAACCCACAACCCTCTGTCCCAAATAGTGCTACCAACTGAGCCACAGTTGATACAACTCAGCCTCAAAAAGAGGCATCCAAGAGGGTACCTTGAAGCGAGAGATTTAAAAATAGAAAAAGGGAACCTAAAATAATACTGCAAAGCAGAAAAACAAGAAATTTAGGATGGAAAAGGGCAAATTTAGGGCAAATGTCTTTACATGGAGAGTGATCAGCTGCTAGTATCAAGAAGGGTAGTTGAGGCTGTGACACTTGACTCATTTAAGAAACTGCTAGATGCTGTCATATGTTGAAGAAAGGCTGGGTATTTTGGGAGGATAAGATCAAACAAGCTGGCCCTTTTCATCTAAATCTATCTTATGATCTATTGAGATCAAAAGACTTTTCCTTGTTCCTAAAAAAATACAATTATGATTTTTAACACCATATATAGCACAACCAATTATTCCCAACCAGTAACCAACTTGATTTTGCAAATTGTCGAGAAATTCCTTGCTCTTGCTGACCAAACAGTTCATCCCGTTCTATAAATTTATAGAATTATTCATTAAAGCAAGAAAATTACCAACTCAGTCAGAGCGAGTGAGAGATATGCCTCTAAGTATCAAAACAGCTTGAAGCCCCTTCCTGGAGGCCCATACAAGACCCCTCACAAATTCCAGAAATACTACCCAAGCTTTTCAACTTAAAATCACCACATGTGTATTAAATGCTCGAGCAAATAGTTAGTCTGTTTAACATTTCCCTAAAGAGTTGATGCAGCCCCTTCTTGAGTATTTAAAGCCTTGTTTTAATGTGTATTTTTGTAATTTATAAGTTCAGAGCCACAGCGAACAACATTTATAAATAACGACTTGAACAAATCTTTTATATGTTGCACTTCACACATCTGTGAATGTTAATCAACATGTAAAACTTTTGTTACTACTAATTTAACTCGAAATAATTGACTATAAATCATGACTTTTGTGCACAAATAATTGCAAAATGAAACATTTTGTTTCAAAGTTAGGAAAAACATACAAATCCTTCACAAGGAGTATTTACGTACAAGGTTATGCCTTGGGTACCATGAGTGTAACAGTTCTGAAAGGTCAGACTGTTAATCTCTGCAGACCAGGTTTCTGTGGTACTTAAGGTTGTGATTTAGATGCTGTTCTTAAAGTTTAAGAATTCACATGATCCCTGAAATAGTTGGGGGTCACACTATTGCATGAACCAAGTTTGCGTTGTGAGCAGTGCACCAATCCCGCGACATCACTTGCCATCAGGGGCCGTACATGTCAAAGGCCTGGCATTCCCTCGTCACGCAGTTTAAGCCTGTCTGTTTTTTGTTCTGATACAGTCAGTAACATAAGAGGGCACCACCCATTAAAGTAGCTGACACTTGGAGCGTTTCTTCAGTGTAGATCTTAAGGAACCTATCAGGACGGGTGAGCAAAAGGTTACAATGAATGAGTTGAGCGGAACATAGGAGTCAGTGATGTCAAATTTATAGGCTGCAGCAGGAAAATAAGGAAAAGCTAGAAATGTAATGCTTAGTACAACACAAAAGGGAACTCTTTATTGCCAAATTGCCCTGTCAGTGAAGACCCCACAAGTTTCACAGGAGGTTAAAAATAATAAACAATACTAGATTGAATGAAGGTCTGACCAAACACTAACTATAATTTGTTATTCACATCGACGACTTCTCAGCTTGCTGCTGCAGCTCTTGCATTAGTGCCAGTAGAATCTTTTCCTCTGTATATTACCAGTTTTGCGTTTTATTACTTACCATGCCTGACAGTGGCAGGAATGTTATGCCCCCCCCCCCCCACCTGCCCCCTCCCTACACAAGGGCCTCTTACAACTGCCTCTGGTATTTTACTAGTGGTGTATGGGCACTTCGCCACTTGTGGAGGCCGCCCAGTAAAACTTAATGGCCTCTTTGCGGGCTGGGGGGTCCCCTCCTGATCGGGCACCTGTGCCCCATGAAGGCCCCCCCCTCCCACAGCAGCACGGGCCACCTGCTGCAACACCCTACCCGCCCTCTCAATTGACTCCCCTCCCCGCGTTAGGGCCTGCCTGATTAGCCCGGGTGAGTCTTGACCCCATTTACCAGTTTCCGAGGCCTGCATCCACGGTGGCACTTCTCGCTGAGTGCAGTTCCAGCAGTGACCACCACTCCCAGTGACACTGCTGGAAATGAAGAGCTGTTGGACCGCTGATTGGCTGGCAACTCTTGGAGGTGGGGCATCCTGCCTCAGAGGGGTGGAAGGCCATGACCTCAGGCCTGAGTCACGCAAAATACAGTCGTGGCTTCCAGGGCTGGCGGAGGCCGGTTTGCCCTGACTTTCGAGCCAGTGGGAGGGCCACCCCTTCCTCGTGCAATTCCAGCCATTAAATTGATTTGTCTACACCGAGAGCTGATACATCTCAAATCTTTGTAGAGAGGAGACAGAATTTACAGCAAGTCTACTTTATGTCATTCTACCACCACCATGAAGTGTAAATTTGGAAGAAGTAGGTAATGCTGAGTTAAGCAATGATAATGATCGGGAAGGTGTTTGTCTATCAGAGTGCAGCTATTCTTACCACTGGAGTCACTGTTTTGAGCGGAGGCAAAGCAGAATGCTAAACAATCGTCACCACTGAATGAGAATTGTTAATTGATTTCCTTTTCAAAAGCCTTGAGAGGCATCACAGTCTGTTCTTATCCAACAAGCACATTTCCAAGCTGAAGTCACCAGAGAGCAATGAGGAATGGGTGCCCTCCTAAACCCAATGGCTATCCATTGGTAGCCATCCCTCCCCCTCCCCACCTCTCACAATCCCAACCCCCTTACTTTAGCTAACTGAAGCCAGCTATTTCAACATAGGGATGAAAGCTGGGAACTGTCTGGCTTGTATGGCTCAATGTCACACTGGCCGATGCAATTTTTCCACTAGATTATTACACGAGTCAAACGCGTCCATCTAATTTTGAAAAAATACGAAATACGACATTTTAGAGTAAATTGATCATTTATTTATTGATAAGCAAAATGTTTTGACAGATCAGTACCCATTAACTTGTATGTACACTTTATTTACCCACCAACCCTTATTTTAACTGATTTTTCAGGGAAAGTCAGCTGCTGTTGAAAACAAAATTACAATTTTGAAAACACCAACTGATGCTGACTCAAAGTCTAGTGCTTGGAAGTCAAATGGGATTTCAAGTCTGCAATTACAGGTAGTCTATCCATTAATAGCAGCGGCAGAAGTCTGGTACCCAATGACAGGCAGTCTATTCATCACCAGCCTCAGCTATAGAAGACTGTTTTCTTGACGGCTCAGTTCGTAAAGGTGGGCCAGCCTGAAAGTGAACCATGCAAACTAGAAAGTCCAAGGTTTATTCCTCAGTCTGCGCTGAGTTAGATTATTTTAGCTGAGCAACTGACCTCAGCAAGCTTGGGCCTGGGAGGGACAAAGCCCATTCTGGTTCCTGCTTCTGCTCTCTATTCAGTAACACCTGCTGGAAAATAAGGAGAATGACCTGCCCACATTCCAGGGCCCAATTCTAACTCTGTGTCAGTGAATGGGTTTTGAGTGAAAATCTCACCCTCAGCATCAAGGTCAAGATTCACACAAAAAATTGCCACTTTGATGATATGCTGGTGGGTTCCTATGAAATCATATCCCATGAAGAAAACAAAAAAAAGTACAAGTTTTGTAATTCAAAATTCGGGTTAGATAAGATAGAGTGGGAGGGTGCTGATATGGAGCATAAACACTGGCATAGACTGTTGGGCCAAATGTCCTCTTCTGTAAATTCTATGTAATTCAATGTAAAAATTAGTTTCATTGGATCCTTTTTTAGTCTGTCTCAACATGGACTGCACTTGAACTACCTACTATACTACAGACTGTACAGTAATAAGCATTGGGCACAGATCAGTCATCAGGATATTGGTTTTTCACCATCTTTATTAAATCTCTGTACTTATGCTAAGATTGTGCTAATCATAAAACACATTCCGAGAGGATTGGTATTGTTGGTTGAAGCTGAAGGACTCCATCATCACGTGTGGTGTCACTTTGGAGTACTAAAGTAAATATTTAATTTAGAATCATTCAAAATATTCCAGTAAACCCACTAAAATGCTTTTGGTTTCACTCTGGCTCATTTTCAACAAGTGTTATGCATATAACAACGCCTTTTAAAATAAATAGTTACTCCAAAAACATGTCTGGAGTTACACCAGTAAACGTTATAATAAGACTGGCATATTTTCTCACTCTGCCTGATAAAAATGTTTTGCAGTTTTCCTTCTGCAAATCCACAGTGTTGTACATTTTACGCCTTTCTGTTCAATGCATAATAATAGGTAACTTTTCCCTTGCTAGATAGGCATATGGTGTAAGCCACAAAAACCTATAGGCCAGAAGGCTCAAAGGGCAGTGGTCAGCCTGCGCTGATTTATCTGGTGTAAGCCGAGCCGCAGTAGATCACTGTAATTGGCCTCAACAACTCTTAAGTTTATTTAGAGATACAGCACTGAAACAGGCCCTTCAGCCCACCGGGTCTGTGCCAACCAACAACCACCCATTTATACTAACCCTACAGTAATCCCACATTCCCTACCACCTACCTACACTAGGGGCAATTTACAACGGCCAATTTACCTATCAACCTGCAAGTCTTTGGCTGTGGGAGGAAACCAGAGCACCCGGCGAAAACCCACACGGTCACAGGGAGAACTTGCAAACTCCGCACAGGCAGTACCCAGAATCGAACCGGGGTCCCTGGAGCTGTGAGGCTGCGGTGCTAACCACTGTGCCGCTCAGACAAGATTCCCAGTCCTGACTGCTATCTAGTGACCATTGCTAAAAAGCATGCTGTGAGTACAAGCATTAAGGACGGGGTTAGGTTTAGCTGTGGTATGCATAGTCAAATAACACTGCAATGCCTCACACTTGAAGGATGGTCAGAAGGAAGGGTTGGCAACGCTTATGAAGCTGTACCAGAGCAAAGTCCCAGTCTTTAGGGTAAGATAATGGAAGAACATTGAAAAGGGATAATGGGTGGTGGGGGTGGGGGTTACCATTAAAAAATGTAATCTAAGTGTGCAATTTTGTCACCCCCCCTCACTTAGGAGATTTATGATTTCAGACCTTGAATTTGTAAAAATGCATCTATTAGTTCTTGATATGAATGCATCATTTTGACATCTCATCCAGAAACTGTGCAGCAGAATGTTTGCAAGTTGCTCTGCAGTTGGTGACTACAATACAGATAATTTGCTTCAAAACATGAATTTGGGAAGAAAAAAATTAAGAGACACTGAGCAAGCGAGTGCAAGAGAGAGTGGGACTGGTTGGCAGGTTCATCAAAAGCTTTGGTTCCGTCCTTTGATCTTCCTCTTGGTCATTTACTACCATGAAGGTTGAAAATATATTGCAAAAAAGACAAAGGAAACACCGATGAACTTTGGCACTGTCCTCAGCTGCAGTGGACCCTTAATTACAGCCAGGATGAAGGGATGGATTAGATGGATGAATGCTTGTTTGAGTCAGTACTGAGATAAAAAAAAAAAGACGCTTAACAGAAGTAGCAAGAATTTATTTTGGGTCAGAACATCAGATCTTTTAAACTTGAGGTCCAAGGTTATCTGCTTGGGCATGAGAACAAGAAAAATAGATTAGCACAAGACAACAGATCTTTGGACATGTAATGACCAAGCCTGAAACCATTTATTGTGGGCCAACACATATCATGTATTGCTGATATTTCAAAACATACTCAAATGTGCACGCACCCTCATTACATAAAGTGATGGTCCTGCCTCATACAATACACACCTGTCATATATGTGGATTTGAAAATGCAATTGAGTGGGGCTTCAGGAGATGAGTGCACCTTATGACCTGGCACGGAGACACATAATTGAACAAAATGTCAGATTCAATCTCAGGACTGGATTACGTTAGCTGATCTCAACAATGGCAGCAATTGGAAGTGACCCTATGCTTGGAATAGAGGATATTGAGTGGGTGAGGAGAGAACTGGGATCAGCAATCAAATCACCTTCCAGCACTTAATGCCTAATTTTGGCTTTGAGTGGGAGTTACGTGGGCAGGTGCTAAGGTGGAATACAAACCGTTAAGGGCCTCAGGATTTGAGACCCCTTCAGTCTACCACCCAAACCTGGAGAGAAGTAGCAGCTGGCTGTCAGGTGAAGGTAGGATGTCAGGTAGTAGAAAGTCTGACCTCCTCTTGCTGTGGCTCCTGCAGCTGTAGTTGGCATGGCAGGGAAGCCACCACAACTTATCCAGTGCTGGCCTCTGGTTAAAATTGCAGTTGGGCCCTGATGCTGTCATCAGAGCTCTGTTTGCATATTTAAAGAAGGATCCTGTTACGACCAGGTGAGGAAGGGGTCCAGGGCTCCCCTCTCAGCCTTTTCCTGGTTTGGCCATAACAGGGTTTAACTTTTAAAACACAATATTTGTAGCTTCCCCTCAGTGAGTCCTTGCTTACTGCTCTCTGATTGTAATTGCAAAGAAATCAACCAGACAGATTTTCTCATATTTAAGCAAGAAAGGTATAAGTTTATTATCCTTAAAACTCTAATTCAGTTAAAACTACTAAAAATTACACAACATGACCACGTTAGCATGCATACGCGATAACACACACAAGTAAATAGAGACAGAGGAGGAGAAAGAATTAAAGGGGAAAGGTTTGAAGAAATAGATCGAGTTCAGTTACTGGTTTTGGGTTGGATGTGAAGTCTTTGATTGTAGTTAAGTCTTGCAGTTCTCATTGGGACCCGGTGCACACTTTCAAACTTGTTTCGCTGGTCTTCTGTCTTGAGGCTTAAGTTACATCCGTGGGTCCCTGGAACTTTGCATGAGAGAGACAGTGAGAGGGAGTGCTCGCTTCTTGAAGTTCAATTGCAGTCTCTTTCTTTCTGTGTCAGGCACAATTCAAAAACCCCCAGGTTGGCCAGCAGGTTAGTCAGTGACTAGCTCCCTGTTTGAAACAGCCTCTCCTGCGAGGTTTGTGGATTCCTCCAAGCTTTCTAGACACTCAGTGCGGCAGGGTGGGGGGGGGGGGGGGTGGGTGTGTGGAATGCGGGCTCTTATACAGGCGGCACAGTGGCACAGTTGTTAGCACCGCAGCTTCACAGCTCCAGTGACCCGGGTTTGATTCTGGGTACTGCCTGTGCGGAGTTTGCAAGTTTTCCCTGTGACCGCGTGGGTTTCCGCTGGGTGCTCCGGTTTCCTCCAACAGCCAAAGACTTGCAGGTTGATAGGTAAATTGGCCGTTGTAAATTGCCCCTAGTGTAGGTAGGTGGTAGGGGAATTGAGGGGATGTGGTAGGAATATGGGATTTATGTAGGATTAGTATAAATGAGTGGTTGTTGGTTGGTACAGACTCGGTGGGCTGAAGGGCCTGTTTCAGTGCTGTATCTCTAAATAAGTAAATTACTCTCAATGTCTTTTAGTTTTTAGTTTAGAGATACAGCACTGAAACAGGCCCTTCGGCCCACCGAGTCTGTGCCGACCATCAACCACCCATTTATACTAATCCTACACTAATTCCATATTCCTACCACATCCCCACCTGTCCTTATATTTCCCTACCACCTACCTATACTAGGGGCAATTTATAATGGCCAATTAACCTATCAACCAGCAAGTCTTTGGCATGTGGGAGGAAACCGGAGCACCCGGAGGAAACCCACGCAGACACAGGGAGAACTTGCAAACTCCACACAGGCAGTACCCAGAATTGAACCCGGGTCACTGGAGCTGTGAGACTGCGGTGCTAACCACTGCACCACTGTGCCGCCCTTTTGATCGTCACTATTGACAAAACCCATCTGGCTAATTGGATCAGGGAGTACTTCCATTGTCTTTCCATGCAACTGTCTTTCAGAATGCAAATGTGCAACCATATTTTCAGCCATTGTTCTGTGGTCTCTTAAAAAAGTTGTGTTCAATGTCCAGTAAGCGTTCAAATAATGTTCCATATGATGAAATTAATATTTTCCAATTGGCAGGTGTGGTTTCCATCACAGTCTGGTTAGTTTCTGTCAGGTGTCCCTCTCAATGGCTCAGAAGATCAGGTTAAAATTGCAAGATATTTGAAGACGTCAGTGTGCATAAGTACCACAGGTCATCTTAACTGCCCACCTAGTTTCTGCCAAGTGGACAGGTTGACCCATTGATGTCCAACCTCCTACACCAAGAGTAGCTATACAGAGTGATCGATGCCTGAGGAACAATGCTAGATCATTGGTTTATTCAATTTTTCCAAGTTCATTAGCTTAAGTCATTCAGAGTTTAAACACCTAAGCACCCAGATCCCTGAGCTATCCATCATTAAGAGTTGCTTATTTCACTTGAATGAATTGCAGTAGCTCTGAATTGAGCTACTTAATGAGAACAAGATCATAGATCTGTCTGTAGTTAAATTTTTACTCTCTTACCCGCTTTTATCTTAAGAGTTTACAACAAGCAAAGAATCTACAATGAAGAATGGCTGAAATTTTACATTAAATTAATATGTTATAAGTATGTACATTGGCAGTTTAGTCATGAGGCTCCTGCTTTTATGTGGTTTACAGGGTCATAGAATTATATTGGAGTATAGTTATTAATATCACGGCACTTATGTAATGCATATTAGACAGTTCTGTTTTCGCAGACACATCCCAGCCTTCCATATACAGGGTCTGTAGAGGTTGCGGGGCAAGGGGTGTAAATGGTCAAATGTTGGGGAAGATTGAGAGGGGCTTGGAATGGTTGTCATACAACATTCCTACTTTTGGGTTGGTTCCAGAGAGTAGGGAGGTCGCCCCTTCCCCAGGAGTTAGTAACAATAAAATCCTATGACTAATGTACAGATTTATGTTGCTTTCCAAGGTACAACCTGTGCATTCATCCTTCAGAATGGTAAGTGCATTATTGGAATTTCGTACATTTGACGTAGCATCTTATTGCTGCGAGTTGCAAGAACCATGCAAGCTTACATGGTTTGGGAAGTCCTGTATTCCTTGATAGAAGGTTGAGCAGGTAAGGGGCACTACCAATCCCATTGCTGCTCAAATGGTCTCTTGGACCTGATACAAAAGGCGTGGAAAGGATCGCAGTGTATGTAGTAGTGTGTCCTTAAGACTGCAAACCCTCCAACAGTCAGAGGGAGGGAAGCAATTTGTGCAGCTTGTTTCAAGTTGTACTATCTTCAGTGCATTTTGAGTTGTCAGGAAGGACACATTCCTAACAGATTCCACGTACATCATGAGCACATATCTCAGTACAAAGTAGTTCACTGAAGCTTTGACAATAAACAAACTTGATGATCGCCACATACCTGAATCCTTCAACATCTGGCTTCCAGACAAACATTTCTTCCACACTTCCTTTAGACTGAATCAATCAATATCAGACACTATTGTGCACAGATTTTAGACTGAATCAATCAATCTGAGGCCCTGCTGCTTGCACCTAATAATGGGTGAAGTGGGAGTGTGATTATTGATGGAGATCATCATATAGATGACTGTTAGGGAGCTATAATAACTTATATTTAGAAAGCACCTTTAACATAATAAAATGTACCAAGACACTGCATAGGAGCATTATAAAACAAAATATGAAACCAAGCCACAGAATAAGTTATTAGGTCAGATGACCAAAAGCTTGGTCAAAGAAGTAGGTTTCAAGGAGTGTCTTAAAGAAGGGAAGTAAGGTAGAGAGGCGTAGGGAGGGTATTCCAGAGCTTAGGGTGTAGGCAACTGAATTACATATGAATAAATTACACAATGGTGATTTATTTATATTTATAACCATCTTGATTTTTAATTTTTTTTCATAAAATTAAACCAATAAGTACCACAATGCTTTTATGGTATAAGTCTTATGTCAATTGAAAGATAAGAAATGCATTTTTGAACAAATTTGTATCATGCCAGGATGATACACTACAAAGTTCCCCAAATCTTTTAATGGATATTTCTCCTCATTCTGCCTGCCCTCTGACGAAGGAGAAGCTCCATAACCTCTTTGGTTTAAAATAAAAGCAAACAAAGAAAATCTGCAGATGCTGGAAATCTGAGAGAGAAAGAGTGAAAAAAAGACAGAAAATGCTGGAAACACACTACAGGTCAATCAGCATCTATGGAAAAAATAAGCAACTTATCATTTTGGGTGTGAACAGTCCATACCTAAAATGTTACCTTGTCTGTTCTCTCAACAGATCGGTCTGATCCATAGCGATTTCCAGCATTTTGCATTTTTGTTTCTTCAATCCAATTTTTTTTTTCAAACAGTATTTTCACATTAGCTTTGAGAATGGGTGCAGTTTCTTCAACAGCACACTTCTTTTTTAATTGAGCAACCTAAATGAAGAATCAAGGTCCAAAGAGTATACCGTAAACAGGTTTAAGAGAGAAGACGGGGTGAATTAAGAAGTTGACATTGGATAATACCAAGCTCGAGTACTAAAAGTCTGTGGATTGTAGGAGCAAGGTAAGGTATGGAATTCCACATGTTTGAAGTCCTGGGATAAACTGAGTTAGACTTGGAGGTGGTGCAATCAGTTTTTATGTCAACATCATGAGGATGGAGGGGCAGGGGAAGAAAGAATGTATTTGAAGCAGGGAAGGCCTGAGAGGGGAAAGTTCAGAAGATCATTAATCACTAAAACAGTGAATGGCACAAACTTGTTTTTTTAGTTGAAGTAAATGGGTAAAGATTCATTCGGCTAACTCAAAACTATGAGGTAGACGTTCTTCTCGCCTGGATGGTTAAGAATTTGAAATGTTTGTGGGTATGCCACCAAATCAAACAGAATGGTTTATTCTCATCAGAGGAACAAAAGCACACATTTGATTTACTTTATTTTAAATAAATTAGCAGTATATTTCGGAGTAAAAACTTGCACATTGGTATAGCATAGCATAATTTCAGAATCGTGGTTCCAGTGTGTCCCCCAGTGACAGGCTTCTGATCCTTTGTTAAGGAGGTTCTCCTCTGCACAGCTCAGGATTGTCTCATTTCATCCCAGTAGGGAGGGAGGGAGGGTTGGATGCTGCAGAGCTCGGTGAATCCCCATGGACCGTATCCATTAGCCAATGTGGTGTTTTTACAGCGTGCATGCTGTTGAAAGATAGCAACCTTTTATATTTTAGAATTTGTCCTTACTATTTTACACCGCAATTCTTCACATAGCAATTATAAGCTACATGTAAATAGAAAACCCCATAATTACACATTATACAAGCTATAAATTAAATTGTTTATACCGTTCTCCAGCAAACTAGCAAAACCATAATGATTTTCTCCTCCTCCTTTTCTAAATGTAGAAAGACATCTTCCTAGCAAAATCCCCAAATTCAGAATGTTTGAGGTTTTGATCCAATGCTCCTTTCTTACGAGCAATCTATTTCTATTCAATCAAATCCCTTACTCATCCCTAGATTAGTTTTATGGGCATATGGTGTTCAAGAGCCTTGACTGTGCTTGGACCTTGTTTGTATCTATCTACAGGAAAGCACACAATGAGACTTTATAAACCACTGATTGATATCATGCCCATAAGCATTGTCTCCGAAAAGATAGGTGAGTTACTTTGGCATAAGCCACTCAATTGTTTATTTTTTTCCATAAACTACTGAGCCCCATTCCATACCTTGATCATACCATGCATAGGCTGATCTTTAACCAGTTTACTGTAGCTAGTTTGAAAAGACCAAAGCGGCACACAGCTTTATTCTGTTGATTTAGCATGGCGGAGAACTGCTACATGCCTTGCTTTAGTGTCCCTGTATTGTGACATGGTCATGTTGTGTGTAAAGTTGGGTTGATTCAAACAAGTGTTTTTTTTAAAAAAGAGCTGGGTTGTTTTCATTTTTAATGACTGCATTGCTGATCCACAAGAAACAGACGTGGATATAGAGTTCAAATTATTGTGTAAATAAACGTATTGCTGCCAGTTACTTGTGTGTGACATAATGGATTTTTTGGTGGGTGTCTGGACCCTGACAGCAGGCCTATATGGGGGTCCTGAGCCCGCCCATGTCGTCAGCGCACCCTCTGGGGTAACTTTGTGGGAGGTGGCCTCCTAATTGGCTGCCTCCATGCTTGCCATCTTTCTGAGGACAGTGGGTGGACTCATGATGCTGCCATCCTAATCAGTGGGCCCTCAGCAATGTCAGGCCAGCAGCCCCACTGTGAGAGGTGAGCGCTGCCGAGACAGGAAGGCAAGCGCGAGGGCACCTCAACATGGAGGCACCTCGGCTGCCTGCATTGAAGTTATAAATTAAAAGGCCTGAAGCTGGTACAGTCATCGGCTTAAAGGGCAAACACCTCCGCAAGCCTATTCACAGACAAGACTGTGGCCTTTCATTCCTAAGCCCCGTCATTGGGGCATGGAGCCTTCGGCTCTGTTGGCCTCCTGGCCCATCGTCAGGAGATTGCCTCAATTGAGCTGGCAGCCTCCGCACATAGCAGGTGGCTGCTCCAATGTCAATAAAGTACCCACGCTGATGGAAAAGGTCCCTAAGTGGGGCCTTAGTAGGTCTAATTGGCTGCTCACCTTCATGGTGCAGGCAACGGACCTGGTTCCCAGTCCACCTCAGGGAAAGTCTCCCGGAGGCAGGAATGCACCGGGGCACTGTTTCGAGTAGCTCCCTCCTGTTTTCCTACTCTCCAACCCTGCCTCCATGGGGCTGGGAAAATCCAGCCCATTGAGCACATAATTTCAGGAGTCAAGATACAGCAGGTCTATAAACAATTCACCAAAGCTCAATCAACACATGTGTTGATAGATAACATCTCCTTAAATGTCAATCATTTTGTTTATAGATCTATTTGGACCTACCACTGCCCACATTCTCCACTACTGCATTCTTTTCATTTTGCTTTTGACATTTTGATTGATGTTTAGAAGTTTCCCAGTGCAGTTTAGGTTTTCTCAAGAATCAAGCTTTGATCAACCCCTGCTGAAATGGCTCATGTATTTATATTAATGGAGATGCAAGCTGTTGAAACCCGTTTGATAAATTAGCCCCAAATTGTCCAAGAAGTAACTGCAAGTACCTGAGGTAAAACTAATGTACAACAACAACATTTATGGATTTATGTAGCATTGCTAATGTAGCAAAACATCCCAAGGCAGTTAATGTAGGGTATAAAGTCTGAATCACAGTAAAAACAGCAATATAAATGCCCCATTAAAATCTGTTTTCTCAAAGAGCTTTTGTTCTATTTTATTTATTGCGAAATGTTATTCTCTCCCTTTTGGCAACATACTCCATTCAGTAGTTGAGAGGCCACGCAGGGGATCCATCACAGGCTCAGCCAATGCCACATCAAACTAGTTGCTGGGAAGCACATGCGAAAAGCCCGGGTTGACTTGCAGGATCTTCCTTGCCCTCTTCTTCCCATAATGAAGTGCTTCACCCTGACTCGCTGATTCCCAGATCACTTTCAGGATGTTCCAAAATCCTTTCCAAACAAATAGATGATCCCTTGAAATGCAATCACTATTGTTGCCATGTCAGAAAATGCAACAGCCAATATGCGCACAGGGGAAAACCTTGAAATGAGGACATCATTCTGATAAGCTAATATCGTGAGCAAAACAGAAGATTGTAGTTATGGGGTCACTACTTGTAGTGAGATCATAAATAAATTTTTTCATACAGCTGAATGATGTTGCTAGAATATTAGTCTACAGACGTTATTAACACACAACGACTTCAGGAAATCTTGCTTCTATTTTATTTTGGTAAACTGACAGTCTTGGAATGGTTAATTGAATTTCAGTCACAGGGCTGTTGAAAAAGTTACTTCAAGTCAGTTCCTGCAGCCATCTGAAGAAGAAATGGTTTTGGAACAATGAAAACTGTTACCGCAATAGCAAATGGTTTATTGCCAGCATTAAAATAATAGTAATCGGAAAATCTAGGTTGATAGGCTTAAAAAAAAAAGCCATAAAATGACACTGTGAGATGCTAATGCAAAATTGCTGAATGGATTCATCTGAAATTCTTCACTCTGTCACATTACTGGAGGTATGAACTCATTGATTTTCAAAAGGTCACTACCTCTGCTAAATTAACAAAGAGAGGAATTTCAGATAAATGCATCAAGTGTTCATGTTCCATTGCATAATTTCACGGCCATATTCACACATCTTTGAGCGTGGAAACATGCAAAAAAACACAAGGAGCTTGTTTTTCCCCCCCCCCCCCCCAGCCATAAACTTTTATGATCCAGCTTTAAAACAAAGCACAACGTAAAAAGAAAACTGAATGAAAGCAGGCAGGGTTGGTGAAGCCACAAGTTTGTTTTGATAGGCCTACTGGGGCCATGATGTAATGCCCCTGCTTTTTGTCTTTTCCAGCACTTTGTTTTTGTTTCAACATTTCACGTCTTAATTTGTCATAAGCTGGGGAAGGGGAGGGAGGAGAATGTTTGCGTGACTTGTTAAAATACTGATTTCCATCACCTTAATTACTCATTCAATTTGTGTGAAGTCTGCACACATAACTGACCACACTCCTGGAACTCCCTGCTCTAGCTGCAAGCTAGGCACTCACTTTCTGCCACTGTGCCTTTGTTCCTACAAAATACCACAAACTGTATTTCACACGAGCTCCACTGCTCTCTCCCCAATTAAGACAGGTTCTAAAACTTCCGTTCTCCCTCCTGTTTACAAACAACCATCTACCACCTAACAGGAGCATTTTTGTCATATCCTGGAGCTTGGGCCCATCAATAGATTTTTAATTTTTTTTTCTTTGTACCAGTTTCTTCCCTTCTGTCTCTCAAAAGGCAGTGATGCATGTTGGGGTACTCCCTTTAGCCCACCAAACTCCCTTCCCACTATGGTTCCTCACTCAAATGGTCATGCTTAGGGCTGGATGTTTTGCAGGAGGCGGGGCTCACTGCGCTGACCCGAAAAGCCTGGGGGAACCCCACCTCTGCATTTTTTCTGACTCCCGGAGCAATCCTCTGGACTTTTGGGATCAAAGTTTAAGGAGGTGGGATCCCCATCCCTTTAAACACTTAATAGGAATGGGGGTACCACCCCCAAGAGCTGCCAGCCAATCACAGGGCCGGCAGCTCAGCAGTATCAGCAGCGCCACTGGGAGCAGTGGCCACTGCTTGTACTGCAGAGGCTTCGGACTCAGGCCCAGCATCGGAACTCCAGACAAGAGGTAGCTGAGGCAGGGTTGCCAGGGCCAGTCCAGAAGGCCACAGTGAGGTGTGGGGGGTGGGGGGAGGGAAAGGAGGGGGTAGGCTTTCAGTCCAGGGAGAAGGTGGTCCCTGGGGGTACATTTGTTGCTGGTGGGATCCTCCGTGGGCCACAAATTGCCCACAAAGGAGGAACCTCCCCCTGCCAAGTCCACAGGAAAAGTGCCTTGTTTTCCAAGGCAGCAGCAGGAAGAGGCCCTTATTTGGCCTCTAGTTGGGAAGGCATTCCTCAGCCTATCCCGCCCCCAGGAGAATCGGAACCGGGATTCACGGCATCGGGTTCCATCTCGGGCGATTCTGCCCCGATTCTACAACCCCCGCCACCACGAAACCTGCCATCGGTATGAGCACAAAATCTGGCTCTTAATGTGTGAGCTTAGTTTGTGAGTATTGGTAGAGTAGTTGTCCATGCAAAGTTGGGGGGTGTGGAGGTAGGGAGATCCCCAAGTAGTCCAACCATGTCCTCTCCTGATATCCATCCACATTTATCATACAGCAGGAATTGCTGGATAGCAGCCAGAAGTGAGAATCCCTATTAATTTTTTTATATGGCCTATACCCATTGGAGTTTAGAAGAATGAGAGGTGATCTTATTGAAACATATAAGATCCTCAGGGGCCGTGATAGAATGGATACCAGGAGGATGTTTTCACTTGTGAGGGAGGCTGGAACTATGGGACACAGTATAAGAATAAGTATCATCGAGTCATAGAGTAATTTATGGCACAGAAAGTGGCCATTCGGCCCATAGGGTCATGTTGGCTCTCCACAAAGCTAAGCAGTCAGTCCCACTCCCTGGTTCAATCCCCGTAGCCCTGCAAGTCTATTTCTCTCAGGTGGCCATCCAACTTCTTCTTGAAGTCATTGATCGTCTCTGCTTTCACCACCCTTGTGGGCAGTGAGTTCCAGGTCATTACCACCCGCTGCTTAAAAAAATGCTTCCTCATATTTCCCCCTGCATCTTTTGCCCAAAACTTTCAATCTGTGTCCCCTCGTCCTTGTACTGTACCATTTGTTAATGCGAAATTTTTCTTGTCTAACTTATTTAAGCCTGTAATAATCTTGTACACTTCTATTAAATCTCCCATCAATCTCCTTTGTTCTAAGGGGAACAAACTCAGCTTTTCTAACCTAACCTTGTAACTAAAATCCTTCATCTGTGAGGTCTCCCTTTTAAGACGGAGATGAGGATAATTTTTTTCTCTCACAGGGTCGTTAGTCTGTGGAATTCTCTTCCCCAGAAAGCAATGGAGGCAGGGTCACTGAATTTATTCAAGGGTGAGTTTGATAGACAAGGGAGTCAAGGTTCTTGGGGAAAGAAAAGAATCATAGAATGTTTAAGGCACGGAAAGAGGCCATTTGACCCATTGTGTCTGTGCTGGCTGAAAAATGATCCACCTATTCTAATCCCACCTTCCAGCATTTGGTCCGTGGCCCTGCAGCTTACAGCACTTGAGGTGCAAATCCAGACTCTTTTTCAATGAGTTGAGGGTCTCTGCCTCTACTACCCTTTCAGGCAGTGAGTTCCAGACCATCACCACCCTCTGGGTGAAAAAGCTTTTCCTCATCTCCCCTCTAATTTTCCTCCCAATCACTTTAAACCTATGCCCCCTCATCACTGACCTCTCTGCTAAGGTGAATAGACCCTTCACCTACAAATCTGCTCTTCTATTTCCCTCTGACTGTTTGGGGGTCTATAGTACACTTCCAGCAGTGTGATTGCCCCTTTTTTGTTCCTTAGCTCAATCCATATGGCCCTTTTGATGAAGCTTCCAACATATCATCACTCTTCACAGCTGTAATAGTTTTCTTGACCAAAATTGCCACTCGCCCTCCTTTCTTATCCCCCTCCCTGTTGATTCTGAAAACCCTGTAACCAGGAACGTCAAGCTGCCATTCATGTCCCTCCTTAAGCCATGTTTCTGTAATAGCTGTGATATCACACTGCCACGCGTCTATATGTGCCCTCAGCTCATCTGCTTTATTTGCTATACTCCTTGCGTTGAAATAGATACCCTTGAGCACTGCCAAACTCTTTAAAAAAAAATTTCTAACCCTCGTTTCCTCTGTCTTCCAAGACTCATCCATTAATTTTCCACCTTCCATTTTCATTTCTGATTTTGTCCCAGCTGAGTCTACCCTCAGGTCCCCCATTCCCCTGCCAAACTAGTTTAAATCCTCCCCAACAGCACTAGCAAAACGTTCCGCAAGGAACTCGGTCCTGGCTCTGTTCAGGTGCAACCCATCCGGCCTGTACAGGTCCAATTTCCCCCAGAGCCACTCCCAATGTACCAGGAATCTGCAGCCCTCCCTCCTGCACCATCTTTCCAGCCACGCATTCATCTGTCTTATCCTTCTAGTCCTATACTCACTTGCGCGTGGCACTGGGAGTAATCCAGAGACTATTATCTTTGAGGTCCTGCTTGCCATTTTCTTACCTAGCTCCCTAAATTCTGACTACAAGACCACATCCCTCTCCCTACCTAAGTTGTTGGTTCCGATGTGGACCACGATTACTGGCTGTTCACCCTCCCTTTCAGGATGCTCTGCAACCACTCAGTGACATCCTTGACCCTGGCACCAGGAAGACAACACACCATCCTGGATTCATGTCTGCAGCCACAGAAATGCCTGTCTGTTCCACTGACTATTGAATCACATATCACTATGACTCTTCCAGTCTTCCCTGTACCGCCCTGTGCAGCTGTGCCACCCGTGGTGCCATCGACTTGGCTCTGGCTGCACTCCCCAGGTGAAACATCACTTTCCTCAGTATTCAGAGCTGAATACCTGTAGGAGAGTGAGATGCACTCAGGGGTCTCCTGCACTAACTGCCTGATTCTTTTTGACTGTCTGGTGGTTACCCATTCCCTCTCTCTGCATACTCTTAAGCTGTGGGGTGATCACATCTATAAACATGCTATCCACATAGCTCTCATTCTCATGAATGTACTGCAGTGTCACCAGCTACCGCTCAAGTTCCAAAACCTAGACCTCAAGCCGCTTCATTTGACGACACTTACATCGTAAATGGTTCTCCAGGATATGGGACGCATCCTGGACTTCCCACATAGCACAGGAGGTGCACTTTCGAGGTTGAATCAACCCTGCCATTCCTTTATTTATTAGTTGAACCTTTGCTACTGCTAAAAAAAACTTACCAATACTACAACAGCTTAGAATTATTAATAAAACCTTACTAGTACTGACAAATCCTACTAAAAATCAATATAGTTCACTAGTTAAAATAAACCTTACTCAAAAAAATACCAGCTACTCACTTGTTCCTATTATTAATCTACTTACGCACCCTAACAGTAGTGTACTAACCCAGCTATTTAGAGTTATTCCCTAACAGCAGTTACTCACCAACCAATCACTTTACAGTTTTCCTGTGACATCACTGTTCACTTTATTTTCAAACTCCGGTGTGCCTGGACTGCTCTCCCAGAAGGTAAGTGCTCTAGGCTGCAATCCTCCGGCTCTATTTATCTGCTCCTTGCTCCGTGTTCTTTCTGCAGGTCTGCGCTTCTCCGGGAAGGTAAGTTCTCTAGGCTACGATCCTCGGGCTCTATTTATCTGCTCCTCACTCTGTGTTCGTCCCACAGGTCCGCTGCTCTCCTGGAAAGTGGAGTTGAGACCACAACCAGATCAGCCATGATCTTATCAAATGGCAGAGCAGGCTCACAGGGCTGAATGGCCTTCTCCTGCTCAAAAGTCCTATGTTTTCCTTTCTAACCCAGTGCTGCTAAGGACAGGTTGTCACAAACCCTCCAACACCCTGACTGCGAAGAGCCAACTGTCAAGTCAAGGCATATTTGTCCTTAGCAACCATCTGGCAAATAAAGGGGAAATGTGAAGGGAGGAAAGCTCAGGGTTGGGCCCTTTTAGAAGAAAACCTCTGCAACAGTGCAGATAAATTGAGGCTGTGGATTAAACAAATGTCAACACCAATTTTGCCACAGGCTGCTTTTATTTTTAAATGGATTGATCTTTTACCTCCACTTCCTGATGATGGGTCCCTCATTCAGGCACTAAGTGGTTTGAACCAGGAAGCAGCCCGCACAGTTTTTCATGCCGTGCTTCCTGTGCGGTGACAGGAACACCCGCTGCATGAGTAATTGCGGCTTTGGCGGGAAGAGGCTTTTAATTGGGGATTAATTATCTAGTTAAGTGCCTCAATTGTCTTCCCGCCCTGGTCAAAATTTCGGCAGAGGCGGGATGATGATAGGGACCCCACTCCCGCCACCATCCCGCCCGAGTGATGCTCTCCCTGCCTCCAAACTTGCCGCAGGAGACTACATAAAATTCCACCCACAGTCTCTGACTCTGAATGAGAGAGATATGGGCTGCAAAACTGAGCTCGGAAGTGCCACGCTATGGAAGCCTGAAGAGAAATAATGATGGCTGTAACGCCATTCTCATTAAGTTCAGAATATTACCAGTGTATATGTTACTACTCACATTTTTTGAGGGGTAGTCATGGTCAGGTTTACCTGTTAAAGACTTGCACCTTATCAGATCTGGCAGAAATATTTTAAAGCACTTTGCAGACAATTAGCATTCAAAGTGCAGTGGCTATTGAAGTGGCAGCCATTTTAATCAGCAAGATCCCACAAACTGCAATGAAGTGAATGACCAGTTAATGCATTTTAGTTGTGTTGGGTGAAAGAAGAGTCAGAACACCAGGAGAATACATTGTCCTTTTTATAGTACAATGGGATCTCTAACGTCTTCAACCAGTCAATGTTGTGTGGTTTAACATCACACCTTCAACAATACAGCACTCCCTCAGTACTGCACTGGGGTGTCAGCTGAGATTACTTGCTCAGAGTGGGCTAAGTTACATGAGCCAGATCAGAAAGTGGATATGCCAATAACAGTGGGGTTGAAGCTACTTTCCACAAAGCATTTTCTCAACAACAAAACACCAAGCAGCTCCCATTTAAATCATTCAGGACACCTCACACAAACAGCATCTGCAGTTTGCAGTCTCTGCTGTGAGTGGCACATCAGCAGGCAAAAGAGGAAAACCCCTAAAAGTGCCAGCACTCCATACCCATTGACAATCCAGTAATAAATCTACAATTTTTACTTTTTCAAAGAAAGAAGATAAATAATTGCTTATATTTAATTTTCAGCTTTGCTGAGAGCAAAGCGAAGGCCTGACTTCAAACAGGTTGCGATGCAGCCTCAGGACCAACAGGGGATCCGGTTCATTAACCATGTCTGGGCAGATGGAGAGCCACGAACAGCTATTTTCAATTTGCATTTAATCTATTTAATAAATATATCACAATCTGATATAGCACAAGGCAATAGCACTTTAGCTCCATTTGCAATATAGAGCAATTGAGTGCTGATAAAATCTACTTTCCTGTAACTTTTCTGCCTGCTTTAAACTTTTGATATTTTTGGTAATGAGTATATAATTATAAAAGGTACATGAGTGTGGCAAGTACACACTTGCCAGTCAGTGACGCACTTACTATGCAAGCATTAAACTGCATAACTTTCGAGAGTTTATTTCCATGTCATCATCACATTTAATTTCTGTTAATAACGTGAAACCAGTTTTTAAAAAAAATACGTATTTAAGGGACACCAGGGCATTCAGGGCTTGCAAACCACTTGGTGACATCTATCACTTGTGAGGCTGTTTTCAGCAAAGCTGTTTAAGTGTTTAAAAAGTCAGACTATCATTTTGATGCTTCCACATGAACTTTGTCCTCTTAAAACCTTCAGCAAAAAAAAATTGTTCTGTTGAAATGATCTTGGCAGCCTCACTGTCTGCAACTTTATTGAGTAGTGCCATAGTCACTGGCAGCAGCCAACTTTAATCATTCACCTCCCGAGAAGCATGGTTAAGAGAAATATGCTATTAAGCCTATGGATTGCATGTATAGAGGTGCTGCTTATTGGAGCATCAACAAATAGCCTCTCCCTGCAACCAGTTTCTGAACTGACCTGTGCTCAGCAAGGATATGCTAATATAGCAGCTGACAAAACTCCCAGTTGGGAGGGAAACAGGACAAGGTTCTCTCTCTGGACTACTGGGGGTAGCCTCTCATGCTGTTGGTGGTTGATGTCTTGCTGGCAGAGACCAGTCAGCCAGAAACAAGGAAAGAAAGAAGAAACTGAGGACATTTACATTCCCCCATTAAAAAACAAAAGGATAATTTATGAATGACTGCAATATTACCAGTTCACCTCAAGGAAGCTCCCATTCGTGTCATACAGTTAAAAAGAAAAGAAAGGCTTTTCATGACCTAGGGATGTCCCACAACACTTTACAACCACTGAAGTACTTTTTGACGGGTAGTCGCAGTTGTAATGTAGGAAGCATGGTAGTCAATTTGTGCACAGAAAGAACCCACAACCAGCAAGGAAGTAAATGACTTGCTAACCTGTTTTTAGATGTTGGTTGGGGATAAATGCTGGCTATGACACAGGGGAGAATTTCACTGCTGTTCTTCGAATAATGCTGTGGGATCTTTTAGGTCCACTTGAGAAGGCAGATGGGGCCACCTTGGGTTTAAGGCATGCTTCTCTCTAATTCTAGTACACAGTTGTAGCTCCATACTTTCAGTTCTTTTATGCAAGTGACTGCATGCCTCCCCAACTCACCTCACTCTCATCCTGACATGTCAAAAATGAATCAGCTACTGTATCTCACACCCATGTGCACAAATAGAAGCACATCAGCTTGAACACTGTGCCCTTAAAACAGCTACCTTTACACTGTGACTTTGTACAAAATTAATTCTTTTTACTCTTCATTTTAACAGAGGTACCAAGTGATTGAGAACAAAGAAAATAAATGCCAGACATTTACTTTTGCATTACCCTTGGTGAGGTAAACTTCAGAGCCAATGCTTTATTTAACATGCTTGTTATTCAACAGTATTACACAAACGATACACAGACAGACTGACTGGGGTGGCTTAGTAGCAAGTCCTTTAAGGCCTCACTGAAAAATATTGATTTTATTATAATCTTGGCCTTGGCATGCAAACTGCCATTTTAATGTATATTCAGAAAAGAACTAGCACTTACAGTGCATTTACAACTTGTAGATTACATTGCGCAAAAAAATGTATTAACTGTGCAAGCGTCTTAGCTATGTTACAAAAACATAAAAATAAGGTGGGTAAATTAACTGACCTACAAAACCCATGGGTTTACTTGCACAAGTGCTGTAGGTAAGAAAAGGCAGACTCAGACACCAGCCGCAGCCGATTAGATACCACCTTCATCTTAGTTTAATTCCCTTCCTGCTCCAGCTTTTCACTGACTGTAATCTCCCAGTTGTTTTTTCGTTTTAATGTTAGCCAGAAGTAAAAGCTGAACAATCTGAGACAAGGTCTCCTGTGAGTTGGGGCCACGGTGAAAGGGTAGTGGGGCCTAACAAACATCAGAGCCTTTTGAACTCTTTGGACTGAAGCAGAGCTTATGAGCTCAGAGTATTGGATTCCTCACAGAAGGAAAGCAAAGTCTTTAAGGGGCTGTAGTTTAAAATATGCCAGAAAAATATGGAACATACCAATTCTCAGTGGGGGTCAGACCATGCAGACCAGAGAATGATCAAGAGTACAGTAATGCAATAAAAGCACTTTGCTTATTTTAAAAGAAATCTTTCAGCTATTCTGCAATTTTTAGAAAGTAAATTTCTTTTACAATAATAGGTCTTTTTCTGTCAATAATTTGTTTAACATTCCACATTGTTCTATAGTTCTCATAAACTAAAGTGCTTAACCTGCTCCCACTCCAGAGTCTGGGCAGAGAATGCCAGCTATCAAAATGGAGGCCAAGCAGTTTTTAAAGGCAGACTGCATGCTTTTGGAAAGCTTCGAACAAATGTCTCAAGAAAAGATACTTTGTGAGAACTGGCCTAGAAATAAGATTAGTTTAATTCAGAGTTGCCATCCATGAATTTGTAATCATTCTTGGTAGCATTTGTTCACTACAATAAATAATGAACTGTCACTCAAGAATGCTGTGGTGTCATAGAATCGTAGAAAGTTTACGGCACAGAAAGAGGCCACTTGGCCCATCGTTTCTGCGCCGGCTGAAAAATTAGCCACCCGGTCTAATCCCACCTTCCAGCATTTGGTCCATAGTCCTGCAGGTTACGGCACTTGAGGTGCATTTACAGACACCTTTTAAATGAGTTGGGGGTTTCTGTCTCTACTACCCTTTCAGGTAGTGAGTTCCAGACCCCCACCCCTCCCACCACCTTCTGGGTGGCAACATTTTTCCTCATCTCCCCTCTAATCTTTCTGCCAATCATTTTAAATCAATGACCCCTGGTCACTGACCTCTCTGCTAAAGTAAATAGGCCCTTCACATCCACTCTATTCCAGGCCCCTCACAATTTTGTACATTTCAATCAAATCCTCTCTCAGCCTTCTCTGTTCCAAGGAGAACAACCTCAGCCTATCCAATCTTTCCTCATATCTGCATTTTTCCAGTTCCGGCAATATCCTCGTAAATCTCCTCTGTACCCTCTCTAGTGCAATTACATCGTCCGAGTTACAGATTGTTCCTTTTTTTCTATTCACCGTATAGAAAAGATAGCAGTTAAAATTGATAGCCTTAAAATTCAGTTACAGGGACCCAGTACTAACTTTAATTTAAGATGAATGCACAGGAGTCCCACTGGCTGAGAGAGGAAAGATCAGTTTGCTACTCAAAACATGACTATTGCCTTTTCTATCTCAAATGCTGACTGACCTATTGTGCATTGCCAGCATTTTCTGCTGCTATTTCTGATTTCCAGCATTCTTTTTTTAAAAAGAGGCAATCCCACCACTAGGAGAAGGTGATAAATTTGACTGTCTAAAGCAGGGTTTTCCAAACAATGTCCTGTGTACCATTTCACACTTAAAGAGTCCTGGCAATTGAGCCCTTGAAATCGAGGCAATTCAATTTTATTTGTGCTTATTTTTTTTTTGCTCGCTAGGTTTGAATTTCTTTTGCCTGGAGGTTGAGCAAAGGCTATTCTCGGTGCTGTGACTGCACTGGTGGACAAATCCTAAATCAAAACATCATTCATGGTTGGTTAGGATCGGCATTTGAGATACATGCCAATTAATGTGAACATTGACTCAAACTTTGTATGTGGCCCATGTGAACCTCTGCAGCCGATTAAGATAAAAAGTATGGACAGTCCTGATCTAGGGAAAGTAATGAGGATTCCTTTGGTGAGCCTGTGGAAGGATCAAATTATTGTGATGAACTTTAATACCTTTCAATTTACTTCAGATTGTTTAAGCTAAAAATATTGAATGACAATGAGAAATGATGACTGCATTAGGGGGAAATGGCTCGGACGAGTTACTCAAGCTGGCCCTTTGAGCAAACTAAACTACTATTATGGAACTCCCATTCTACACTTGTACACAAAACAGTTATCACCTGTAGAAAATTCAACCCTTTTATTGTTGACCTGGTGTACTTTAGCGAGTGTGTTGCTTGTACTATTCTTTTTTCACTATCATACTCCATTAGCGCCAGTTAAACAAAAATACCTATATTTAAAAGCACAGGAACACGCACAGTGTTCACATTCTACTTCAGCCTCCTCCCACTCTATTTACTTCGTTACACCCCATCCGCATATCCTTCTATTCCTTTATCCACAATTCATAAATACTTCAAATAAATCAATATAAATTGACAAAAGAGAGGAAGTCAAGCTCTAACTTTCAAAAGGGAATTGGATATATATTTGAAAAGAAAAATAATGGCATAGCTATGGTGAAAGAGTAGGGGATTGAGACACATTGGATAGCTCTTTTCAAACAGTTGGCATAGGCATGATAAACTGAGTGGCTTTCCTTCTGTACTGTATGATTCTATAATCTCTTAAATATTTTTGTTTGAACAGTAGCTGCAAATGACATCATTGGGCACAGTGGCTTTAAGGAGCCTGAGTAAAATGGAATTAAGTGAAATTAACAGATATAGCTGGAACTGAAACACCTGTCTTGTCCGTTAATATATCTAGTGATGTTAACTTGCTTTCCGCACACTAAGGCTACATTTTGTTCGTAATTCTTGAATGCAGAACGTCGTGTGGCAGCGGTTAATAGTAGGAGTGCTTAAGTTGAACATTTACAAATATAAATCTCCAAGCCGATCACATTCCATGATTGCATTCAGTGCACTCAATGCTAAAAAGAGTATAAACAAACCAATAGAAAACTAAAGAAAACAACAAAATATTAATATTAGTGCTGTGTAATACTTAGATGTTTGAAATGTTGTCTGGCCAAGGATACTCTAGAAACCGTAGCAAACTGAGTGTTCAATAGCACTGTTTCTACTGTGTGGATTGATTAAGATTCTTGGTCTTAGAATTTGACATGATCCAGTCTTGCCTGGGAAAGCAAGAGAAAACTGTTCTCCGTGAGAGTCTCATGTTAACTGTATTGCATTTGCAAAGTTACTCCTCCAAACCACTATTAACATCATTGGTTTTCTCAGGCAACATGGATTTCATTTTCACAGTTCCATGGGGTCCTGGCCTACAGGCAAAGTTCACCTGAGCTCACACTTTATAATGTCAACATGTTGTTAATGGCAATTAGCACACAAAAATAAATAAAAAGTCCACAACCAAAACTCTGCAAAAAACTCCTAATTTAAAAACAGTTCTGATTCTGCAATGCCTTTAATTGGCATTGTGTTTAATAACCCTGCAAATGGTAATTGCCCTTCAACAAGCCTGTTGTATGCAAATTTTCTTCAAGACCCTAGTTTATTATGAGAAAACTTGGAATAAAATTGCAAAAGTTCTTTGAGGGTTTGAAATCAATGATTGATTCTAGCTGCGAAAACCCCAGCTACAGCTGTTTCACACAAACTCTCATACACGGAATGAAGCCATCCATTTCAGATCAGTTAAGTGTATTAAAAACACAGTAAAGAACACATACCATCCTGTGCTGCCATTATTAAATGTTGCTTCACAATCCATGCAAATTCTATTTTATCTGACCTAACCAACCTCTTCATGTAGCAGGAAGGAACTGCATCATGGCCCGATGGCATTGATTGTTGCACTGGGACAGAGAGGGACTGGATGATGCAGGCAGTTGGAGTATTTTGATTTCAGCCTCTACCGCCTCTACACCACCCATGCCCCCACTACCCACCTTTCATTGCCGCCAAGATCAGCGTTTCAATCCAGCAATGCTTGAGCCTTCTCCTACTTTTGTAGCTGCCATTGATGTTGGACTGATATTTTTCAGCAATCTAATGTCAGACATAATGAAGGTGGGCTGTTGTAGGAGGAAGTGAGGCCACCTTCAAGACTTGCTGAATCTTGCTTTCATGGTGATGGTGGTGCAGTTGCTGCTTGCATCTTAATTAATCTTTTTATTCAAATGGTATAATTGGCAACTTGGCAGCTTCTACTTATTGCAGACCTGGCAGGAACAGCTAGCTCTTAGTCAGTAGGCACTGGCCTGAGTAAGAGGTCAAGAAATTGGGTTCAGATTAAAAGAATCAACAAAGTTGATCTCGGGACATTGCTCACAGGCATGAAATACCAAAGATACAACTAAAAAATGGAAATTAGGGCCAAGAAGGGAAGTCATGAAGAATCTTTCCATATAGAGGTTTATTGACGTGTTACCAGGAAAGGCAATTGAAGGATGTGGTATTGGTAGGTTTGAGAAGTAATTAGATGTGTTTCTGGAGAGGCAAGGGATATGATGAGAAAGTGGGTAGATGATTTAGATCAGTCATAAAGTAATGGGCATTTTGGGTCTAATAGCCTTTTTGTTTTCCCAAAACATATTATCTGCTTAAGGAATGGTCTGTGCATGCACTCAAGTGGATTTGCATCCACAGCAGTACCTTCGAAAAAGAAAAATTACCCTTTGTTGGCAGCCACACAGGCCATTAACGAATCCTGAGTGGGGTTGGCCCGACATCTAGCCCATCATGAGGTGACCAATTTGTAAAAAAGGTCCTTTAATAGACATATTCAAGGACCCTAACCCATGTTCGATGTCTGCCAAAAATGGGCCCCATAAATTTGGCCATGGAATCAACATGTGCGCAGATTTGAATGCAGGCTATCTCACTAATGCATTGACATGCTGTGCACCCTTTGAGCAGAATCTTGTCGCCTTGAAGATTTTTTTTGAGGTCAGGACCAAAAGCGGGTCTCAACCCTAGGTGATGCCTAGCTGCCCGCCTGTACCTTCTTACTGCAGGCAGCCAATTAAGTGGCTGCCTTTGGGAGTGCCATCTAATTAAGGATGGCGGGCAGAACAGGTACCTGGCTGGCCCAATGGGAGGGCCCGCAGCAATGTCCTGCCAGCAATCCCACCAGAAGAGGTGGCTGCTGGACGTCTGAAGATGGAGGCGCCCTTGGAAGATATATGAAATTAATAATATTATTTGTGGCCATAGCTTCCAGACCATCATTGTGGAGGGGACCCCCTTCACAGGATGGCCTGCAGGCACAACTGTGGCAGAAGTGGCTCCAGGGATGGCGGGGGAGCAGGGTGATAAATAAAGGAGGCCTTGCTAGCCCCCTGGCCTACTGCCAGGAGGCCGCCTCCAGCACGCAGCATGGGGCCCATCCGCCACCGGTAAGTTCCCAGCGGCGTCCCCAATCAGGCCCTCACATGACTAGTTAACTGACACTAATAGACTACTTGTCACTGCCTGCTGGGTAACCGCTTCTGGCAAGATCACCCAGATTTCCCTCCCAGTCCCACCTCCAGCCCCGCAGGTCTCAGAAGATTCCGCCCATCATATGCCCGAAATACGGTTGGAAGGCATTCCAATTTCTACCCCAACATCTTCTCCCACTGACAACCAATGTAATCTATTGGTTGGTGTGCAAATAGGAGATGTCACAGTTATGCAGTCCTCATCTGTAATTGAGACTAAAGCCAATTGTTGAGACAGCTTTAACTTGCATTAAACCTCCAAAAATGCTAATGCAGCACAGGTAGATTGTGTATAATGTGTAGAACAGTGGAAATCAATCTGATGACTGGCAGTGACCAATTGAGGTCTGGAATTAGTATCTTGTACAGGATACAAGATGTTACAGTATTTCTCATATATCATTGCAGGGAGCCAGATTTCACTGTAAACCATGTTTTCTTTGGCAATGGCTCTAAGGATGAATTTTCACTCTTTGGGAATTCAAGCCTATATGAGATGGTGTTGTGGTGGAGGACTCACCTCAGGGCTTTCCTGCACTTGATAGTCTCCTGAATGATACCATCACTTCTGTGTTGACATAAAGCCAAAATCACATCAATGTGGTGCTGATGGTGTAAATGCTGCCTAAGTTGACATTTTTATAAGTGATTATCCTTATACTAACAAGAATAAGAAAAGACCTAACACTGTTTTCAAGACTGCATTTATACAATGCTCGAAGGTAATGGAATCTTGGATTGTTTTGTGCAAAGAATAAACCACACCCTTAGAATTCTGGCCATGTTTTATTGGCATAAAACCACATTTGAAGCAAATAACATACAAAAATATTGCAGCTATGCGCCAACTTTTGAGATGGACTGAGATCGAATGAGTTTTATGCCATCTCATACTGTGAAACTGCTTTGGTTGTGATTAGATGCTTCAAGCCAAACAAGTTAAAGGTCCTTTAACAGACAGTGCTCACCAACTGCATCAGCTATTGAAGAAGGGAGTTTTAAATTCGCTATAGCACTTGTTGAGGTTACTAGTGGCTTGTGTGGTAAGCCAAAAGGCAACATCCATGCTGAGCTGATTGGATTTCTACAGCAATTGTTTTCCACTTCTACCACTGAGAGTAGAACAATAGCTTGTATTGCTGGATCAGTTTCCAAGACATTCAATTCCTTATTTTAAGTTCACATAAGAGATGCTTCTTAAACAGAATGTTCACCTTTCCCTGTGATGAGCAACAAACTGTTTCCCCAAATAGCCAAATGCTCTTTACAAACAAATAACATATTGGTGCCTTTTTAGCTCTGCTTTTTCCCCTTAACTGGATACTCATTGTTCTACTCCAGAAAGCCAGGTGTGAAGGATGGAACTGGAGCCAATCTTTACACACTTTTATAAGCTTTATTGACAGAGATACATATTACAAACATGCACCTCCTAACCTTGCCACCACAGCTTCAGTCTGTTCCTATTTATACAAGCACAAGTGAATTCCCAGTTAATGCCCATCACCTGCATGTTATTAAACACAATTAAGATACAATTAATACTGGAAAATATTACTCTGTCAGCTGGGCCAAGAAATGTGATTGATTGAACTTTGGTTGTACTATTGTATAGAAACGATCTACCTTGTTGACCTCTCAGGATACAGTAATTGCATCAGACTTGTTCATTGACAATTAACATCTAGTTCCAGGCTATTTAAGGGCATTTATTGTGAGCGCTCAACAAAGCTGTTTGAAAAATTAAATCTAGTACAAAGGGTGTCTGAGGTACTGACAGGGAATTGGAAAGAGAATATTGACAGCCAGTGAGCTCTGTGACATTTATGTTACATGTCCTCATCACTATATTTTTTCCACAACTGCACTGATTGCATTGTCACATGTCACTGACTCCTGGAACAGCTCAGGGTGGATCTTATGAAGTACCTTTCATAAGCCCTTCTGACCTTCAATGTGAAATGAGTTTGTGTAGGCCAGAGTAATTAAGATCTGTTGAGTTAAACATAAGTTAGCTGATTATTGCAGGACAGACACTTGTTGAATGTGACTAGTTTCGATGTCCTCTTCCAGTTTTAAAAAAGTGAAATTTATCTTCCACTGGCTCCACTTGTGAAAAAAAATGACACTACCTTCGTTGTTTGAGTGGAAAGGATGGCCCATCAAGCAAGATGACAGCAGTTCCTGAGTTGAAACTAAGCACCAGATTCCTTCACCTTATGAGGATTATGGGTGTCCGGGTTCCAACAGGCCTTCATGATGGAACCATAGGACCAGATTTTAAAAAACATGGCGGAGCACCGTTCTCAGGCTCCTTTCTTAGCGTTGACAACAACAACAACGTGCATTATATACCACCTGTAATTCAGTAAAAAGTCCCAAGGCAAATAGAAATGCATTTCTAAATCCTGCTCTGTATTGAACATATTGAGCAGTGAAAATTTCTACTATTTATAGGGATTGAGGGGAGTGGAAGGTCAGTAAGAAAGAACTGAAACTTTCTCTGTATCAAAAAGATACATTTTAATTTTTTTTTAAAGGAATCATTACTTTTTTATTTTTTCACAGCATGTGGGCATCACTGGCTAGGCCAGCATTATTACTGTCACTAATTGCCCTTGAGAAGGTGGTGGTGTTTCCCCTCCCAGGGCTAGCACAGTTGAGATTGCCACTCGCCCCATCCAGTCTTCTCTGAAATGGGTTAACATCTGTATAAAAATATTGAATACTAAATTGTAGCGTGAGCACATTAAGTGCTCATACATGAACTTCACTGGTTGGAAGTACTGCTGTCTGACGTCTTGTTTTTCCAATCCAAATTGATAAATATGAACAAACCTTCCAAACTAAACAACAGGCAACTGCAAAAGATTTAGTCGGTGTATACATAAGGGGTACATTTCTGGCATTGCATTTCTGGCAGGGAGCCTCACCTACTGGCAGGACATATCAAAATTCAGGCATGCATTTCCTATGGTTTTCCAACCATAAGTTTTAAACAGGAGCAAAGAATTACTCCGAGAACACATTGACACACATAGGAATTTCCAAAAGAAAATTCACATGAAAAGTCCACATGAACAGAAAAAAAGTTATATCCTCGTAAATGGCATTTCCCCACAGCCAGTAAATGCATATAACAATTTTTTTAAATATGCAGGCTGGCTACTGGGCAGACATACTCAAGAGACCTGCTCCACAGAGCCAGCCAATGGCCAGAATCTGCACCATATCATGATAGATGTCTTGGTACAATTGAATGGGAAATATTGACATTCCTATTTATTATAGAAAAAGGTTGACATAGAAATGTTGCCAACATCTGTGGCAACAGGAAATAAGGTACTCCACACAAAACTTGAATGGGCCTCATGGTGGGCCAAGTGGATCAAAATGTCAATAGGGGAACAATTAGGGGACAGTGATCATTGTATCATAAGGTTTAAGTTGGCTATGGAAAAGGGCAAGGAATAATCCAGAGTAAGAATGATTAACTGCGAGAAAGCTCACTTCAATGGGGTAAGAATAGATTTGACCCAGATAAATTGGATTCAAAGGTTGTCAGGCAAAACAGTAACTGAACAATGGGCTGCCTTTAAAGTGCTGGAAATCTGAAACACAAACAAGAAATGCTGGAAATACTCAGCAGGTCATGCAGCATCTGTGGAGAGAGAAGCAGAGTTAATGTTTCAGGTCAGTGACCCTTCATCAGAACTGGCAGATATTAGAAATGTAAAAGGTTTTAAGCAAGTAAAGCATGGGTGGGGCAAGAGATAACAAAAGAGAAGGTGTTGATAGGACAGAGGGTCACAGAGAATAACTGACCAGAAGGTCACGGAGCAAAGGCAAACGGTATGTTAATGGTGGGGTGAAAGACAAAGCATTGGTACAAAGAGGGTGTTAATGGACAGAAAACAAAGCAGCCAAGCACAAACATGAAAATAACAGTGGGTAGACACAGTAGAAACAAACTAAACAAAATAAAATAAAATAAACACATAAAAAATGAAAAAGAAAAGATAAAAAATAACTAAAAGTAAAAATAAAAAGGCGAGCCCGTCATGCTCTGAAATTGTTGAACTCAATGTTCAGTCCAGCAGACTCTCAGTTTCTCCGTCTCTGACGCATTTGCTCTGATGATGCTACCTTCCATGACAGCGCTTCTGATATGTCTTCCTTTTTCCTCAATCGAGGATTCCCCCCCACTGTGGTTGACAGGGCCCTCAACCGTGTCCGGCCCATTTCCCGCACCTCTGTCCTCACCCCTTCCCCTCCCTCCCAGAACCGCGACAGGGTTCCCCTTGTTCTCACTTTTCACCCCACCAGTCTCCACATCCAAAGGATCATCCTCCGCCATTTCCGCCACCTCCAGCGTGATGCCACTACCAAACGCATCTTCCCCTCCCTTCCCCTGTCAGCATTCCGAAGGGATCGTCCCTCTACGACACTCTGGTCCACTCCTCCATTACCCCCACCACCTCGTCCCCTTCCCTCAGCACTTTCCCCTGCAATCGCAGGAGGTGTAATACCTGTCCATTTACCTCCTCTCTCCTGGCTATCCAAGGCCCCAAACACTCCTGTCAGGTGAAGCAGCAATTTACTTGTACTTCTTTCAATGTAGTATACTGTATTCGCTGCTCACAATGTGGCCTCCTCTACATTGGTGAAACCAAACGCAGACTGGGTGATCGCTTTGCAGTACACCTCTGCTCCATCCAAAAGCATGACCCCAAGCTTCAGGTTTCTGGCCATTTCAACACTCCCCTCTGCTCTCATGCTCACATCTCTGTCCTGAGATTGCAGCAGTGTTCCAGTGAACATCAACGCAAGCTCGAGGAACAGCACCGCATTTACCTATTAGGCACGCTACAGCCTGCCGGACTGAACATTGAGTTCAACAATTTCAGAACATGACGGGCCCCCCTTTTTATTTTTACTTTTAGTTATTTTTTATTTTTCATTTTTTATGTGTTTATTTTGTTTTAGTTTGCTTCTACTGTGTCTACCCACTGTTATTTTCATGTTTGTGCTTGGGGCCAGGTTGCTCAGTTTTCTGTCCATTAACACCCACTCTGTATTAATGCTTTGTCTTTCAGCACATCATTAACATACCGTTTGCCTTTGCTCCATGACCTTCTGGTCAGTTATTCTCTCTGACCTTGTCCTATCAACACCTTCTCTTTTGTTATCTCTTGCCCCACCCCCACTTTACTTGCTTAAAACCTTTTACATTTCTAATATCTGCCAGTTCTGATGAAGGGTCACTGACCTGAAACATTAACTCTGCTTCTCTCTCCACAGATGCTGCATGACCTGCTGAGTATTTCCAGCATTTCTTGTTTGTGTTTAAAGAAGAGATAGTTCGGGCACAATCAAGGTATATTCTCATGATGGAAAAGGTTGGGAAAACAAATCCAGAACTCCCTGGATGATGAGATAGAGATTAATATGAAGAAAAAAAGTGTGCTTATGATAGATGTCAGGTGGATAATACAACTGAGAACCAGGCTGAATATAGAAGATTCAGAGGGTAAGTGAAAAAGCAAATAAGAGAAGCAAAGACAGAGTATGAAAAGAAACTGGCAGCTCATATAAAAAGGGAATCCAAAGGTCTTCTATATCCGTATAAATAGTAAAAGGATGGTAAAAAGAAGAGTGGGGCCGATTAGGGACCAAAAGGTGGATTTACGCATGGAGGCAGGGGGCATGGCTGAGGTATTAAATGAACACTTTGCATCTGTCTTTACCAAGGAAGATGAGGTAATTCAGACACTTGAAGGGTTTATAATTGATAAGGAGCTATTGGATAGGCTAGCTGTACTTAAAGTTGATAAGGCACCAGGACCGGATGAGATGCATCCAAGGATACTGAAGGAAGTGTAAGTGGAAATTGCGGAGGCACTGGCCATAATTTTCCACTTTTCCTTAGATTCGGGTGTGGTGCCAGAGGACTGGAGAATTGAAGATGTTACACCCTTGTTCAAAAAAGGGTGTAAAGATAAGCCCAGCAACTACAGACCAGTCAGTTTAACTCTGGTGTTGGGGAGGCTTTCAGAAACAATAATTTGGGACAAAATTACTGGTCACTTGGGCAAATGTGGGTTAATAAGGAAAGCCAGCATGGATTTGTGAAGGGAAAATCATGTTTACCTAACTTGCTGGAGTGTTTTGATGATGTAACAGAGAAGGTTATTCAGGGTAATGCAGTTGATGTGATGTACATGGACCTCTGAAAGGCATTTAATGAAGTGCCCAACAACAGACTTGTGAGCAAAGTTGCAGCTCATGGAATAAAAGGGACAGTCGCAACATGGATATGAAATTGGCTGAGTGACAGGAAACTAAGAGTAGTGGTTAATGGATATTTTTCAGACTGGTAAAAGGTTTGTAGTGGAGTTCCAAGAGTTGGTGTTAGGACCCTTGCTGCTGCAGATATATTAATGACCTAGACCTTGGTGTACAGGGCACAATTTAAAAATTTGCAGATGATACAAAACTTGGAAATATTGTGAACTGTGAGGAGAATAGTGTAGAACTTCAAAAGGACAGACAGGTTGGTGGAGTGGACGGACAAGTGGCAGATGAAATTTAATGCAGAAAACTGTGAAGTGATTCATTTTAGAACAAAGAACAGTACAGCACAGGAACAGGCCATTCGGCCCTCCAAGCATGCGTTGATCTTGATGCCTGCCTAAACTAAAACCTTCTGCACTTCCAGGGACCGTATCCCTCTATTCCCATCCTATTCATGTATTTGTCAAGATGCCTCTTAAACGTCACTATCGTACCCGCTTCCACCAACTCCCCCGGCAGCAAGTTCCAGGCACTCACCACCCTCTGTGTAAAGAACTTGCCTCGCACATCCCCTCTAAACTTTGCCCCTCGCACGTTAAACCTATGCCCCCTAGTAACTGACTCTTCCACCCTGGGAAAAAGCTTCTGACTATCCACTCTGTCCATGCCGCTCATAACTTTGTAAATCTCTATCATGTCGCCCCTCCACCTCCGTCGTTCCAGTGAAAACAATCCGAGTTTATCCAACCTCTCCTCATAGCTAATGCCCTCCAGACTAGGCAACATCCTGGTAAACCTCTTCTGTATCCTCTCCAAAGCCTCCACGTCCTTCTGGTAGTGTGGCGACCAGAATTGCACGCAATATTCTAAGTGTGGCCTAACTAAAGTTCTGTACAGCTGCAGCATGACTTGCCAATTTTTATACTCTATGCCCCGACCGATGAAGGCAAGCATGCTGGATGCCTTCTTGACTACCTTATCCACCTGCGTTGCCACTTTCAGTGACCTGTGGACCTGTACGCCCAGATCTCTCTGCCTGTCAATACTCCTATGGGTTCTGCCATTTACTGTATACTTCCCACCTGCATTAGACCTTCCAAAATGCATTACCTCACATTTGTCCGGATTAAACTCCATCTGCCATTTCTCCGCCCAAGTCTCCAACCGATCTATATCCTGCTGTATCCTCTGACAATCCTCATCACTATGCGCAACTCCACCAACCTTTGTGTCGTCCGCAAACTTACTAATCAGACCAGCTACATTTTCCTGCAAATCATTTATATATACTACAAAGAGCAAAGGTCCCAGCACTGATCCCTAGTAGGAAGAATGTGGACAAACAATATAAAATAAACAGTAGCATTCTAAAGTGGGTGTAGGAGCAGAGGGACCTGGGTCGATATGTGCACAAATCATTGAAGGTGGCAGGTCAGGTTGAGAGAGTGGTTAATAGAGCATACAGCATCCTAGACTTCATTAATAGGGGCATAGAGTACAAAAGCAAGGAAGTTCTGTTAAACATGTGTGGAACACTGATTCGACCTCAACTGGAGTATTGTGTCCCATTCTGGGCACCACACTTTAGGAAAGATGTGAGGGCATTAGAGAGGATGCAGAAAAGCTTCACAAGAATGATTCCAGGGATGAGGAACTTCAGTTATGTGATAGATCGGAGAAATTGGGGCTGTTTTCCTTGGAGAAGAGTAGTTTGAGAGGAGATTTGATAGAGGTGTTCAAAGTCATGAGGGGTCTGGGCACAGTCGATAGGGAAAAACTCTTCCCTTTGGTGGAAGTATCGAGAACAAGAGGGCACAGATTTAAGGTAATTGGCAAAAAAAGCAATGGAGGCATGAGGAAAACCTTTTTCACGCGGCGAATGGTTAGGATTTGGAATGCACTGCTTGAGTGTGTGGTGGAGGCAGGTTTAATTGAGGCATTCAAAAGGGAATTGGATTGTTATCCGAAAAGGAAGAATATGCAGTTACGGGGAGAAGGTGGGGGAGTGACACTAGGTAAATTGCTCTTTCAGACAGCCAGTGCAGGCACAATGGGCCGAATGGCCTTACTCTGTGCTGTCACAATTCTGTGATTCTGTGATATAGAATTAGAAAAAAAATCTCTATTTAATCTCATTAGATTGTACAATAAGTCACTAGGAAGCCAAAATTTCAGTATTTGCTATTTTTTCCTGAATAAGTAGAGATCAGTAGAAAATTCTGAAGTTAACGATTTCAAAAATGTTATTGATGCTTAACAGTGACACCTACATGGAATAAAGGCTGGGCCTTCATTCTCATGCAGGTGCTGTTGAACAATCACTATTTTTTACTTTTTTTTTTGCTAAAAGTATGGTTTTTTTCTTCTAGTTCAATAGATAACTAGATTCCCTCCTAAATATTGTGAATGATCAATTGTAACATGCAGCCAAGAACTCCATATTCTAATAATTCCATGTGACAACCTCCTCCACACACGATCCATGACTATTCTACCTGCCCCTACTATTGCATTCACTGTTTGGAACATTTTGGAAAGGACTCAGCCATATTTTCAATGCTTTTATTTGAAAAAGTCAAGACAATTTTGAAAAGAAACTAACTTGTAGTCAGGCAGATATTTGTTTCACTGACTTAAGCTCCCGCCATGAGTAAGAAAGAAAGAGCGTATATTTCTATAATGCCTTTCATGACCTCAATACATCCCAAAGCACTTTACAGCCAATGAAATATTTTTGAAGTGTAGTCACTATATACAGCATTCTTATGTGCAGTGTAGCAGGCAGGCAATGTGGAATGCATGACACCTGAAAGCAGAGCAAATATACCATTGGGACCCAATCACCACATAATCCATGAGTGACTTCTCCAGTTCTGTTTTTAAATTGATATTCTCTAAGTGAAGGTGGAGTGCTACCTGACAGTACTTGATAATGGAGCAAGATGTGTTGCTGAGCCCAGTGTGCCATCCTATTTACAATTCTCAGGTTCGCTTTCCTGCGGCTGAATAAATGATGAAGCAAAGGACGTGGTGTTGGCAGCTAGATGTGTTATTTTGTTATTTTATGATCTAAACTGTCCCTCATGTGTTGCATGCCATCTCTCGAGAAACCTCTAATGGAATCCAATGCCTTGCAGGTCATACCCTTTCCGATGTCCTGCGAACTTCATGGAGATTGCGCTTGCCGAGACCCCGCAGCTCAGGAGCACGGCAAAGTGAGACAACGCTTCTATCACAGCCACCATTAGCCGCGAGAAACCGGGAACTGAAGGCAGACTGGAAGAGCCACACATTCCTTGCTGCTTATAGGAGAAATCTCTCCGACCAGATAATACTCACAGAAACAATTCTGCTAGTCTGCCTTCTGTCTGAAGACTGGAGCGAGAGAAAAGAATAGACACAAACGACACTTTGAATGAACAAGTCCCAAAATAGCATGTATCATGCCTGCTCAAGTGGCCTTTTCTGGCCACACCCTCCCCCGTACCTGTCACCCCAGCTGATCTGTATTTAAAGAATTTTTTAAAAATAGAGTTTGAAATACAATCCCACCCAATCCAAAAATAGAGATGTTTTAGTCAGAGAAAGCAAAACAAACCTAGCAATCCGGATATAACAGGAAGACGATTGTCCATAGAAGGATTTAACAAAGAAGGAAAAAAAAATAATACAAAGTTCTGAAAGGAAACAGCTGTGTTACCATGGCTGCTGCTGCTGTTACCAGACAATTGACCCACTTAAAATGTAAGAGCAGGTTAACACCAAACCCTAACTTCAGTCTATCTGCCTTAAGCAAACCTTCAGCCTCGTTTTAAAACCCTTTGATTTCATCTCTTAAGATTTTCATTGAGAACAGTGCCAGCCAAAAGAATCTGCCACATTTCAAGGGAAACAAACCTGCATAAAGTAATTTCAATGACCATTTTCCATGGAATGTGATTTCAAATGATCAGAGTTTCAAACCAGTGAAAGGCAAACCTAGGAATGGTGTCAAGAAGTTAATTTCACACAAAAGATGACTGACACATGGAATGGACTTCAGGGGAAGGGTAGGGGAAGGGAGGCGAGAGCCCTCAAAGTAGTCAAAACTGCTTTAATATCAGTGGCAATGTTATGTTTCTGCCACCAGTTTGCTAAGCACAGGCCTCACATGGCCAAGGAACACTGAGTAAACCTTCTGGATTTGCCAAGGATGGCATCCAACAAACATAATTGCTGGACGTTTGCCTTTGCCAATCTGGAAGCTTTACACTGAGTTGCTACCAAATGCATGAGATCTGAGCTTTGGGAATTGGCACGCAAACACCTCAGAACCACCAATGTTAAAATAACTATTAAGAAAATACTCGATGCTGCGATTGGGGATGGAGGTATTGTAGGGAGCTGACTGGCCTTCTTCATCAGTACCCATCTTGTGATCCATGAGAGTGTGTCTCTGTGCATGCTTTTAATTAGATTTATATTAACCTTTATTGTGACAATGTATTCAAAATATATGAGTATATATGGTGGAATTGTAAAGGAGTGCAACTCTAGTGTATTATCTATGTGGATAAAACCTGAGAAGGACAGGTCTAAGCCAATGAAACAAAAGTCAGTTCTTAAAAAATGTTCTGAATAGCAAATTTTGGCAATCATCATAATAGTGTAGATATAGCTACCAATGGAATGAACAGGCTGGAGAGTGATTACACAGACTATTGGTGCAGGACGCACACAGAGAGCCAGGCAGACTGTCAGTCGGGATAGAACACAGGCAGTGACCAGGTTTTCACTGGATCCACAGTACACACTGTCTTTATTTATCTATTGATGTAGACCAATGCAAGACTATATCTTGTTTTATTTGAGGAGGAGAAAGCAGAAGGAGCACAGGATGCATGTAGTAAGGTATTCATTGCTTAGGGTGAAGACTAATTACTGCTATTAATACTGTACTCAGTTCAGGAATGCAACCCAAAGGTAGAAAGAAAGGAGACACTGTTAATTTACTGACGGTACTAAATTCTTTGCCTCTGGCTTACTTCCGTGCTTGAATGCGTAAAACATCCCTGAAATGTGTTTGTCATGCATAATCAGCCTATCTCTTAACCCAAGTGGCATGACTTAGCCTTTCTGCTTCTGCAGCAGTTAATGTTTCTAAATTGTATCAATATTTTTCCACAGAGTATTACATATATGGAATAGGCTCCAACCATTAGGTTGGGATAATCTCCTTTAAAAAAATTCTGCACGTGCATCTGATTCTGAAGGGAACTCAAGGTTGTGTGTATAAAAATAGAGGCAGATGCTCAAATGCTCAATGGAACATGAGGTAAATTCACTGCTTCCACGCTCCAAGTGGGGAGACACATTCAAAGGGAGCAGAGGTTAGTGATTCGATGTTGCAATGTGTAGCCTCATCACCAATCTACACTCCAATGGAAAACAACTCCCCTTGGGGCCATGGGTTTGGTGATTTTATCAAAAATATCCAGATCCGTTGCTAACATCATTGACATCCTAAAGATTTTGCTTATTTGCCTTTGGAGAAATTACACAATTTTTTTTCTCTGTTGTGAAGTTTTATTCAGTTATTTAGCTTCCATTAGGAGATGAAGGAGGATAGTCAAATTGTATGTTGCCCATTAGAAGTAGGGAGCATCATAAGAAGACTTCTTATTCCATACTTCATATTCTCTTATATTGCTATGCAATTACGCCTCTCGTTCCTTTAACCAGCTCCTGTACAATTAAGGCAGGCTAGGAGTTACTGTTAGATGACTACTTAAAACATTCTTATGCAATGCCTTTGCCCATTCTTTTAACAGAGACATTAACTCATCGAAATAAAATAGCAACAGGTCCATCATATGAATATGTTAAATAACTTCCAGTGTCATCAAGGGTAATTTATAGCCTTATATCATGAACAGTTTTCAATATTTCACTCTAAATTAACTCCAGAAAGCTAAATGCAGTTACTGCATTGGTTTTGAAGTCAACGATCTGAGTAATACTAGACTACAGCCTTTGACATTACACACAGGGGACTGTTCATCGCCAACTAACTCATGCCAGTTTCATCCAGTATTGGCTGCCTAACATGAAAATGAACCTACCTGAAGAGCACCATACATAAATCCATACGGTGGCCATAATATCCTTGCAATAATGTAAAAAGTGTAGATTTAGTGCAGTCAGAATACGTGGAGAACGAGTCGTCAGGTAGAGTATAAAGAGCAATATGCCTACAGTATGAATCAAATCATAAGATTAAGGATCTGAAAATACTATGTGAATATTAATGTAAAAATAATTAATGCATTCAGGCAAAATTATTTTGTCCACCTTTTAGCAAAGTTAACACCTTTAAATGGGTTAGTGCCTTGGTTAAAACAGTGAACAGAAATTTAACACAAATGCACTATAACATTCACACATTAATGTTCACACAGTGTAATTTCAAGACCTGACTCATTAAGTGATGATGGTATAATGTAAATTGAGAAATGAGTACATCATTAAACTCTTGCAAGAGAATGCCTCGGGAGAATGAAGCACATTTTGATTTTCATATCTATTATATGCATGCCTTTAAGATTAGACAGGACAAACATCTGCATTGGCTTTATTTTTGTAAGAAAAAGAGCAGAGTGCAAAATTTGTAAAAAAAAAACTAAAACAGTCACACAACAATAACCCGTTTTTACAGATCTGCCGGTTTTAACTAAATTTCCCCAAAACAGTATTTGCTCATAAAGCCCAATGGGCAGGACCTCAATGAGCGGCTTGTACTTTTGGCTGGTTGAGGTATGTAAAAAGATGGAACATGCCAATTTCAAAGGAATTTTAAAAGAGGCTAAGCTACCTCCCTTCTCTCTTCCATTTCGCCTGGTTGTAACTGTCGGTTCTTATAGGGGTTACCTGTGTTGTTTTAAAAAAGATTTCATGCTGCAAACTCCTGACAGACGAGGTTGTGCAAACTGCATGGACCAAAATTGAAAAGAAAAACTACCACAGCATTAGTGCTTAGGCAAAAAAAACAATAGTTTTCCGTAGGATTTCGGTGTACAGTTGCATCGTAATGTCTTGTTGATTTTTGTGCTTAGTATTAGCTCCAGATAGAAAAAAAGAAAAAAACATTTTAACATTTGATTGTTTAAGTGTTTAATGTGTTTACTTGTACTTCTGTTATAAACTTTTACTTAATTGTATTTAATCAGTATTTTTACTGTGCTCAGTAACTGCATTTGAATTTTCTGTACAGTCATTTACAAAAGTCCACATCGGTGTTTTTTTTGTGAAAAGCTGCTAAGGTCAGACAGGTAATTTTTTTGTTTTTGATTCAATTTTTAAAAAAAGATCTTTATGTTTCCTGAAGCTTTCCATATATATCTCATGCTTATAAACTTTTTTTTTAAAAAGGTGATTAGTTAGCTATGATGGCAGCCAATAAAAAAGGGACAGTCAGATGTAGGAAACACAGTTGGAAGAAGTTGCATCAAAGGTTGGCATAAAAAGAATTAAATCTTACACATGCATTCAAGCATTTTATATGACAGTGAGGCTCATTGGGAAGACCCTTGGCTTTCGCTAATTAATCACAATTATTTTGTTTTATATAATCTTCAAAATTGTATTATGATAGTTAATCAATATTTGCTTTTTTGTGTTGTTATTTAACAGCATACAGAAATATTGCTGCTTTTAATGTTGAAATATTTCAGTAATGGGAGGCAGATAAATTCAGTCTAAATACCGAATACTGGTCATTGAAGTACCAAGTCACGTCTGTTGGTGGGAAGATGGCGATTTTTCTCCCAAGTGAACTGGTCACAATAGTATGTTTGAAAACAGTCTCCCTCACAACCAAACAGGGTGAACAGAAACAGACTAATTTGCAAAGTTCCCACATCATCTGTTCAGACATTTCTATCTTCCAGAAGAGTGCATGAAGTCTTGGTATCTGATCGAACATTTACCTGTCTGCATAATGCAAGTCAAGCTGTGATTTCTTTGAGAGGGGAAATATATTCATATGGTAACTGCCATTGTGAACAAACCTGGTATTTATTAATCATGCTAGTTATCTGTTGGGCACCTTATGGAAGCCATGAAAACAATAATCAAATGAAGTGCTGAAAAAAATGTTATAAATGTAACAGTCTACTGTAATATATCTTTTGCTGTACCTCTTGCCTGTAAACTAGCTGCTTTTAATTTAGTTTAATTTAAATTTCCTAGCAATATATAAAGATGTAAATAGTAGAGTTATTTATTAAGAATGTCATCCGTTTTTAATTTATATTTACACTTTATCATCTAAGTTATTTTTACAACTTTACAATTCTGTTGTTACAGCCATTTTATTACCTTAATGGTATGATAGGATATGGAACCTAAATGAGATGTACACTGTGCTCATGTAGCGGTCTCATTTTTAAGTACAGGACATCTAACCACATACAGGTATTGAACTTAGTACAACAAATGCATCTATGAAATGAATACCATTGCCATTGTTGTGACTTTCTTTTATATTAAAGCCTCCCTACTTCTGGACATGCTTCTGGACCAATGACCAGGAAATGATGGAGCTTAATTTACAAGAGTAAAACATAATTCTACTGGTTTAAAAAAAACTGAACAAGCGTTCTGTGGGGAAAACAAACAATCAGGAAGCAAGCCTCAAAATATTGATGCTGAGTAGTCAATATTGATTGAAGTAGATTTTCTGTGCAAATTTTCCTTATGGCAACTATCACACATACCCAGGGCCATGTTTATCTTTGGTATGACAAAGTTTCCACAATTCAGCAATAATCAATATGAAATCAATATGTCACAGCCAAAAATCTGCATATCTACCAGTGTTTGTTGAAACAAATTTTAGCAGTTAAAATGCCCCTATAGGAACAACCATTCAGTAATGTCTGGCTGGACACACTATTGAGTTCCTAGATGAAAAATTATTCTGTGCTATGTCGGTCTTAACTTCATTAAAGAAACACTTATTGTGAGATATTAAAACACTGCAGATCAAATTCCAAACTGCTCTTCTTGCAGGAAAAGTTCAAAGATAAACTGCACTTTGAAAGTATTTTATATTACCTAGTATCTATCTATTGCAGATAATATGATGTCTAATAATAAGCCTGATTTTAAGTTCCATCGTTATAAATCATCTATATTTTATAATATTTCTTTACATCCTGTATCCTGCACGGCAATGGCAAAGTGTATCTAAAGATCCTTGTACTGAATGTTTTGAAAGAAAGTTTTTTTTTTCATCTGTTTTATGCAGTCACTGGTCCTGACAGACCAAAAAATAGCTGCTTTACTCCAGCATCAATTCAGATGCACCAAACCATTGTCAGGACAAGTGAGCAGAAGCTGTCATTGAAAGTCAAGGAGCTGCTCTAGTACAACTGGTGGTTAGAACAAGTGTCATCAGTTTTACAATGGATCAAAGTTGACCATTGACGCTGTACTTTAATACCATTCTGGTGTGCAGAAAGCACTGGTAAATTAGTGGAATCCACTCCACTAACTCATACTCACAATGCACTGTGTTGGGCACTTACCACAGACATTTTTTGTTTTTTTTTTCCGCTGCATATATTATGTTGGTGCTCTGACTTTACACAACAAACATCTGTCTGGTGTACTGTATATTTGTTTCTCTGGAAATAATTATTTCTTATGGATAAATAATGTCTCCTCCCTGTTATGTATTGGTTAGAAATAAACACTGGCTAAATGAAGGAAAGTAAAGGTGTGGTGCACTTCATTCTTAAAACCTCGATATTGCATTTTGCAATCAATGTCTGTCTCGTGGTCACATGTCTGTCATTATTGCTTTAAAGTGGTAGGTTCATTATAAAAAACAAGCTGTTTCCATCAAAGTAGACATGCCAATTTAGGGGTGAGCAAGTTGTATGGTCTCCATTTGGTTTGACAAAACTTGTTACACCCATCAAACCTGGAGCCAATTCAAAAAAAAAAGCAAAGCTGCTCTTCCAAAATACAGTGAAGGGAACAGGAAAACTGTGCAACATATAGTGTACTTATCTATATAATTAGAAGTCGTATGTCTCACACAGGTTTGTTACTTCATGCCTTCAGAGGTCTCACATGGGAGATGTAGCCTCGATGTCACAAATCTGAAGTCATTCACCAAAGTACCACCAAAATACAAAAATCAGAAGCAGTTCAGTTCAACCAATAGATAGCAAGGTGAAAGAAGTAAGCAGCAATAAAAAGAAAGGCATTAAATTTCCTTATTTTTTCCCAAAGCTACCAATCACAAGTACCACAAAAGCAGCAAGTTGTTAAAATAATTTCTTCATGGTATTTTTACTTTTTTTCTTCATCAGGGTGAATGTAGACAGAAGTAATGTTCGGGACATAATATAACCAATGCATAAAACAATGAACAGTTCTGAGGCAAAGAAATCAATAAGCTTACCCTTAAAATAGTTACTTAATGTTGAAAGTGCCTGTCGGAAGTTTCCTCCACAAAGTTTTGCACTTTTGTCTTGAGCCTGGGCCTGGACTGTTTTAATTTTCAACTACTGTGCACAAAGTTTTGCATGAGAGAGGCATCAGGAGAGTTGTAGTTTTTACCCTCTTTTCATGAAACTACAATACCCATAATGCACTGTGACCAAGGTCACATGACAACCAAGTTGTAAGGCTGAGAGCGTATTTCTGTGGCTAAATTGTACATTTAACGATAGTTTGTACTATTCATCTAATCCGTACAGAATGACCAATGTCCACAATATACTTCAACAGCTCAGACTGAAAACATCTGGGTCAGGGAAAATATATTTGAAGTGTTTTGTACAGTTTGATCCATGAGATAATAAGGAGTTGTTTGAATTGAGTTTTTTTCCTATGGTTCATGCTTGTGTTCAGGCAAAATAGATATCTTAAATCAGATGTTGAGCTCTGACACCGTAGCTGAAGTCAGTCAGCCAAGTTCAGACCTTGACCGAATGACCATTTAAGTGCTGGTATTTTAGCAAGAATTACAAGTCCCCATGGAAAGTACTGAACGAAAGAGTATTTATCATAATCATGAAAATGTATCCTGTATTACATCATGTTCCCCCACTCACCCTTGTGTTTGCCACCTTTCACTTTACAAATCTTTGTTCTCATCTGCAAATCTCTCAATGGCTTCTTGTCTCCCTGCTTCTTCAAACTCGTTTAGCCCTCGGCTCCTGTATGTGTCTTCCATCTGCTAATTCGGATATTCTTTGCATTTAGGGTTTCCAACTCTCTGGAATTGTCTTGGAATCTGTCGGAATTGAAGATTAATCTCCAGGACAATGTTGCAAGTAAACCAGGAAATAAAATTTAGGGGCATTGAAAAAAAAATGTGTTTTTTCATTTCCTTTGAATATTATAATTTATGAGTTTGTAAAAATATTGGAGATGGGGGAAAAAGCTGTTTGACTAACATACAATATTAATCCAATCGGGTAAAAGGGCTGAATTTTCTGGCTCTGATGGGAGCGGACATTGAGGCAGCCGGGCACGTAAGTTCACACCGTCAGCAGGCGTGCCGCTTCCCGGCTCCATCCCAGGCCATTTTTCCAGAGGCACGGAGGTGGGGGTAGACGACCCCATTGAAGGTCTATTAAGGCCTATTGTCAGAGGACTTCCTGCTTAGAGGCCCTCGCTGCTTGCTGGGCTTTAGCTACAGTTGTAGGCTGCCTTATTTATTTATTTTATTTAGAGATACAGCACTGAAACAGGTCCATCAACCACCCATTTATACTAATCCTACACTAATCCCATATTCATACCACATCCCCACCTGTCCCTATATTCCCCTACCACCTACCTATACTAGGGGCAATTTATAATTGCCAATTTACCTATCAACCTGCAAGTCTTTGGCTGTGGGAGGAAACCAGAGCACCCAGCGAAAACCCACGCAGACACAGGGAGAACTTGCAAATTCCACACAGGCAGTACCCAGAATTGAACCTGGGTTGCTGGAGCTGTGAGGCTACGGTGCTAACCACTGCGCCACTGTGCCGCCCTATACAGATTGTTCCCCCTCCACAATGTGGCCCAGTTGCTCAGGGCACTTTTTAATTTAAAGTTAATAAAGTTGGAGAGAGGGTGCCACTATCTTGGGTTGTCTATGTTGAAATGTAAGATTATCAGGAGGGGGGAGGAACAAATGGTTTGGATTTTGTGGTCAGCAGCAAAACAAGGCTATGGCAGAGCAGTGAATGACAGACCGTAACTTCAAGACTTCCACGTTAATCTGCTCTTGTGCAAAATCCTGTAGTTACGGTCAGATTCAATCCTGACAGTTCACCACAAAAACCCCGCAAATTCCAGGCCAATAAATAAAATGTCGTGAAACATTGAAAATCTGTCAAATGACGTAAAATAAAAAGATACATGTTTTGTAATATAAGCTGATTCAGGGAGGGAAAAGCAAAGTTGCTTACATCTTAATCATGGCAAGTACATGAGTGTGAAAGGAACATCAGGATCGCTGATAGCATTAGGTAATGCAGGGAGGGAAGAAACATAGAAAATAGGAGCAGGAGTAGGCCATTCGGTCCTTCGAGCCTGCTGCGCCATTCATTATGATCATGGCTGATCATCCAACTCAGTAACCTCTTCCCGCTTTCCCCCCATATCCTTTGATCCCTTTCGCCCCAAGAGCTATATCTAACTCCTTCTTGAAAACATACAATGTTTTGGCCTCAACTGCTTTCTGTGGTAGCAAATTCCACAGGCTTACCACTCTCCGGGTGAAGAAATTTCTCCTCATCTCAGTCCTGAAAGGTTTACCCTGTATCCTTAGACTATGACCCCTCGTTCTGGGCTCCCCCACCATCGGGAACATCCTTCCTGCATCTACCCTGTCAAGTCCTGTTGGAATTTTATAGGTTTCTATGAGATCCCCCCTCACTCTTCTGAACTTCAGCGAATATAATGCTAACCAACTCAATCTCTCATATGTCAGTCCCGCCATCCCAGGAATCAGTCTGGTAAATCTTCATTGCACACCCTCTATAGTTATAGAGGCTTGTGTGAAGCATAACAGTCAGCAAGACCACCTGGACCAAATGGCCCGCTCCGATGCTGAAAACTTGCTGTAAAATTAATCAGTTTTTGTAAAGAGTTTGGAGAATAATATTGCAAATATATATCGGAAAGCCCTTTTTGTTTGAGTATCAGTAAGGTGTGTAATATATTTAACTTGAGTCAGTTGTGTGAAACATTAGTCACAAAATTTGGCACCTCAGCGTCCAGCTTTTCAACACTACAAGTGTTGTTTTGGCTCTAAATGACGTCCGTGCTGTACTTGCATACTTCTGGTGCGAGCTGCGAACGATGCCATTTTGGTGAGGGTGTTAATGTGCACAGGGAACGTCCACCAGAAGTATGCAGAGCAGGCAGATTGTGACACCAATTGTTTTGCACTGGTGCTGCCATTTTAAAGCTCGACACTTCAGCTAATTCCGTCTCTTAAATGCACACAGCTGAACACACAATCAGCAACAGGAATGGCCTTAACCAGCACTATGTAAGGGGATCATCAATTATTTTCAGCTTAGTTGCTGGTTGATATCTACTGGCTCTTTCTGCAATTGTAGCAGTGTTTGGTGGTTTCTAGAGTTCTTTAAAATTGCTGAAATCAACTATGAGTGGTGTGGCAAGTACAGAGGGATTTTGTCCTGATTTCAAGAACCCTGCACAAACCACTAACTACTAGCACTAGACGGCCTTCCCGTTGCACCAGAGCACGGCAGGGAGAATGAACAGAGGTGACACAGGACATGTTGCTGGAAGATCGAGGAGGAGGAGGAGCTGGAGAAGGGCTCTCAGCAGGAGGCCATATCCAGCCAGGGTGTTCAGGGAACAACTCTCCTACCTGAACTTAGTGAGGAACAGTGTGTTTCAGTAAGGTTACCCTCATCTGAAATCTTCCACCTGTTGCAGCCACAATCACAACCTCAGAGCAGGGTGAGGACAGCATTTTCAGTGGCTATGAAGGGACTGAGGCTATGAACTTTAAGGTATCCAGCTCTTTCCAGGCTAAAGAAGGTGATATTCGCAACATCTCCCAGTTTGCCATGCATAATGGAGGCCACTGTGGCTCTGTATTTCAAAAGAGCTGAATATATTTCATTCTCTCTTACCTGAAAGAAGGTGATAGAGGGAGAGCATGGCTTTGTGAGTATTGCAGAAAAATTTCAATGGATGATGACTGAGGTTGGTCAGAGTTTCAAATTGGAGCTTGCATTACAACTAAATCATTTTGGTTGGTACTCCTTTCAGGTCAGTCCTTTTCAGTTTTCAGGAGTGCTTGGCCTGAAGCTAACACAATTCAAAATCTGAGATGAAGCTGTAAATAACAACAACTACTTGTATTCATATAGCACCATTGACATAATAAAAGATCCCAGGAGCTTCACAGGATGACAATTTTAATATCAAGGTGTTGCTAGACCAGGAGCCAATGTTGGTCAGCGAGCACAGGGCTGATGGGTGAACAGGACTTCATGGGAGTTAAGACATGGGCAGCAGACTTTTGGATGTCCTCAAGTTTAGAGGGTAGAATGTAGGACACCAACTCGAAGTGTGTTAAAACAGTCAAGTCTAGAGATGACAAAGTCATGGTGAGGATTTCGGCAGCAGTTGACCTGAGGTGGAGCTGAGTCAGACGGAGTTACGGAGATGGAAATAGGCGGTCTTAGTGATGCTGTGGACATGTGGTCGGAAGCCATCTTGGGGTCAAATATGGCACCAAGATTACAAAAGTTTGGTTCAACCTCAAGACAGTTTCCAGGGAGAGGGCTGGAATCAATAGCTAGGGAACGGAGCTTGTGGCGGGAAATGAAGACAATGGCCGGAATTTTACCTGGGCGATGGGGGTCTCGACCACCGGCAAAAGCGCCGACAAGAACCCCGCGTAGCCTCCTCTGGGGAAGTCCCGCCGGATCAATTAGGAATTAACCACTTAGATGGACAGTGGTAGGCCTTCCTCAGGATCAAGGACCCCAGCAGCGAAAGTCCCACCTGCTGAGAGCTGTCGGCCAATCAGAGGCCACTGTGGGGGTGGTGGCTGCTGCCGGTACTGGACTCACCCGAGGCCCTGGACCCAGGCCGCAGGTAAGGTGGGGCGTGTGGGGTTTCGTAGGGTGGGCATCGCATGGGTGGGGGTGTAGGGGAGTCAGAAGCAAGGGCAGGGGGGTGACTCTCAGATGGCCCTATCCTTCGTGATGTCAGGTCCCTTGTTCAGGATTTAAGTGCCTTTTCATGAAGGACACACCCCCCCAGCGGAGCTGGCAAGCAACCTGCATAGGTTTGCCTGGTGTGCTCCCTGTGCAGTGACAGACCCACCCGCCTCTGGGCTAATTCCAGCGGTGGCGGGAAGAGGCCCTTAATTGGGCATTAATTGGCAGCGAGGTGGTAAGGTCATTCACAGGCCTTCCCACCCAGGATTTAATTTGTGTGAAGGTGGGAAGGTGGAAGTGTACACCCCGCCACCATCCCACCTGCTTATATGCTCTCTCTGCCTCCAAACCCGATGCAGGGGAGAGCATTAAATTCTCCCCAATGGTTTCAGTCCCCAATATTTAATTGTTTGGAATTAAGTTATGCTCATTCAAACATCCTCATAACCATAACTATGATGTGGAGGAATAGAATTCTCTATCATGTATTACATTCCACTATTCAAGAATGTACCTTTTTAGGACAGAATAAGTCAGATTACAATAAACTGAGATTCAGATGATTCTACATCATAATTTATGCATTTTGGATTGTTAAAAAACAAAAAAACATCACGCTATCATTTTATCTTCACTATTAAACTTTTGATAGTCTAAGCACTGAAAGTGGGTAAGGAGACAAACTTAAATTACCTGTGGTCAAACTGAAATGTCATCTTCAAGCAATGCGCTCATCGTGTGGTCAACAAGAGGCACTGGAGTGCATGAGGGGGGAAGGTTTTCCCCTTTTTTCACTTCTCTCTTCACAGCTCTTCTCCCTCTCTGCTGATTCTTCTTAAAGACAGACAGTCAGTTCAGAGTTACAAATGGTCCATATGATGCACAGAGGCAGAAATTACAAAAGTTTTTTTTATTCATTCATGGGATGTGGGCATCGCTGGCTAGGCCAGCATTTAATGCCCATCCCTAATTGCCCTTGAGAAGGTGGTGATGAGCTGCCTTCTTGAACCGCTGCAGTCCATGAGGTAGGTACACCCACAGTGCTGTTAGGAAGGGAGTTCCAGGATTTTGACCAAGTAACAATGAAGGAACGGTGATATAGTTCCAAATCAGTATGATGTGTCGCTTGGAGGGGAACCTGAAGATGATGGTGTTCCCATGCATCTGCTGCCCTTGTCCTCTTGTTGGCAGAGGTCGCGGGTTTGGAAGGTGCTGTCTAAGGAGGCTTGGCGTGTGGCTGCAGTGCATCTTGTAGATGGTACACACTGCTGCCACTGTGCGTCGGTGGTGGAGGGAGTGAATGTTTGTGGATGGGGTGCCAATCAAGCGGGCTGCTTTGTCCTGGATGGTGTTGAGCTTCTTGAATGTTGTTGGAGCTGCACCCACTCCTGACTTGTGCTTTGTAGATGGTAGACAGGCTTTGGGGAGTTAGGAGGTGAGTTACTCGCCGCAGGATTCCTAGCTTCTGACCTGCTCTTGAGGCCATGGCATTTATATGGCTGCTCCAGTTCAGTTTCTGGTCAATGGTAGCCCCTAGGATGTTGATAGTGGGGGATTCAGCGATCGTAATGTCATTGAATATCAGGGGGAGATGGTTAGATTCTCTCTTGTTGGAGATGGTCATTGCCTGGCACTTGTGTGGCGCGAATGTTACTTGCCACTTATCAGCCCAAGCCTGGATGTTGTCCAGGTCTTGCTGCATATGGACACGGGCTGCTTCAGTATTTGAGGAGTGGCGAACGGTGCTGAACATTGTGCAATCATCAGCAACATCCCCACTTCTGACCTTATGATGGAAGGAAGGTGATTGATGAAGCAGCTGAGAATGGTTGGGCCGAGGATAGTACCCTGAGGAACTCCTGCAATGATGTCCTGGAGCTCAGATGATTGACCTCCAACAACCACAGCCATCTTCCTTTGTGCTAGGTATGACTCCAACCAGCAGAGAATTTTCCCCCTGATTCCCATTGACCTCAGTTTTGCTAATGCTCCTTGATGCCATACTCGGTCAAATGCTGCCTTGATGTCAAGGGCAGTCACTCTCACCTCACCTCTTGAGTTCAGCTGTTTTGTCCATGTTTGAACCAAGGCTGTAATGAGGTCGGAGCTGAGTGGCCCTGGCAGGGCCCAAACAGAGCGTCACTGCAAGTGCCACTTGATGGCACTGTTGATGACAGCTTCCATCACCTTACTGATGATTGAGAGTAGACTGATGGGGCAGTAATTGGCTGGATTGGATTTCTACAGGACATACCTGGGTAATTTTCCACGTTGCTGGGTAGAGGCCAGTGTTGTAGCTGTACTGGAACAGCTTGGCTAAGGGTGTGGAAAGGTTTGGAGCGCAGGTCTTCAGTACTATTGCCGGAATATTATCAGGGCCCCTTGCCTTCGCAGTATCCAGTGCCTTCAGTTGTTTCTTGATATCAGGCGAAGTGAATCGAATTGGCTGAAGTCTGGCATCTGTGATGCTGGGAACTTCAGGAGAAGGCCGAGATGGATCATCAACTCGACACTTCTGGCTGAAGATTGTTGCAAATGCTTCAGCCTTATCTTTCGTACTGATGTGCTGGGCTACCACATCATTGAGGATGGGGATATTTGTGGAGCCACCTCCTCCAGTTAGTTGTTTAATTGTCCACCACCATTCACGGCTGGATGTGGCAGGACTACACAGCTTAGATCTGATCCATTGGTTAGGGGATTGCTTAGTTCTGTCTATCACCTGCTGCTTACGCAGTTTGGCACACGAGTAGTCCTGTGTTGTAGCTTCACCCGCTTGATGCCTCGTTTTGAGGTATGCCTAGTGCTGTTCCTAGTATGCCCTCTTGCACTCTTCATTGAACCAGGATTAGTCTCCTGGCTTAAATAAAAGCAAAATACTGCGGATGCTGGAAATCTGAAACAAAAACAAGAAATGCTGGATTCACTCAGCAGGTCTGGCAGCATCTGTGGAAAGAGAAGCAGAGTTAACGTTTCGGGTCAGTGACCCTACTTCGGAGAAGTAGTCTCCTGGCTTGATGGTAATGGTAGAGTGGGGGATATGCTGGGCCATGAGGTTACAGATTGTAGTTGAGTACCATTCTGCTACTGCTGATGGCCCACTGTGCCTCATGGATGTCCAGTTTTGCATTGCTAGATCTGTTTGAAATCTATCCCGTTTAGCACGGTGGTAGTGCCACACATTATGGAGGGTATCCTCAATGTGAAGGCGGGACTTCGTCTCCAGAAGGACTGTGCGGCGGTCGTGGACAGATGCCTCTGTGGCAGGCAGATTGGTGAGGATGAGGTCAAGTATGTTTTTCCCTCTTGTTGGTTCCCTCACCACCTGCAGCATACCAAGTCTAGCAGATATGTCCTTTAGGACTTGGCCAGCTCAGTCAGTAGTGATGCTACTGAGCCATGCTTGGTGATGGACATTGAAGTCCCCCACCCAGAGTACATTCTGCACCCTTGCCATCCTCAGTGCTTCCTCCAAATGGTGTTCAACATGGAAGAGTACTGACTCATCAGCTGAGGGAGAGCAATAGGTGGTAATCAGCAGGAGGTTTCCTTGACCATGTTTGACCTGATGCCAAGAGACTTCATAGGGTCCAGAGTTGATGTTGAGGACTCCCACGGCAATTCCTTCCTGCCTCTAAACTACTGTGCCGCCTCCTCTGCTGGTTCTGTTCTGCCGGTGGGACAGAACATACCTGGGGATGGTGATGGTACTGTCTGGCACATTGTCTGTAAGGTATGATTCTGTGAGTATGACTATGTCAGGCTGTTGCTTGACTATCTGTGGGACAGCTCTCCCAACTTTGGCACAAGCCCCCAGATGTTAGTAAGGAGGACTTTGCAGGGTCGACAGGGTTGGATTTGCCATTGTTGTTTCCGGTGCCTAGGTCGATGCCGGGTGGTCTGTCTGTTTTTCATTGACTTTGTAGCGATTAGATACAACTGAGTGGCTTGCTAGACCATTTCAGAGGGCGTGTAAGAGTCAACCACATTGTTGTGGGTCTGGAGTCACATGTAGGCCAGACCAGGTAAGGACAGCAGATTTCCTTCCCTAAAGGACATTAGTGAACCAGATGGGTTTTTACAACAATCGACAATGGTTTCATGGCCATCATTAGACTAGCTTTTTTTAAAATTCCAAAGTATCTGAATTGGGACTATTTTGAAAGGGCCAATAAGTTAACATTGGGATTTCCCGTGCCTCCAACCAAACCTACATTCTCCAATAGTCCTCACCAACAAGCTAAAATTACATTGTGGTGTTAAATTCGAATCGGATTGTCATCATCAACTAACTTATTTTTGATTCTGATGTTATCTTTGCTGCCTTTTATATGTGGGTTGTGTGGTTACAGGTGGACAGAATGAAAAAGAGATTCAAGTTTAAAATTCTCATCCTCTTGTTCCAATCCCTTCAGGGCCTTGTCCCTCCCTACCTCTGTAACCAGCTTTGAAATATAGAAACATAGAATATGCGCGGCACAGAAGGAGGCCATTCAGTCCATTGTGTCTGTGCTGGCCAAAAAAAAGAGCTTTCCAACCTAATCCCATTTTTCTAGCTCTTGGCCTGTAGCCCTGTAGCTCACAGAACATTAAGTGCATATCCAAGAATTTTTTCAAGTTCTTCTCCTCTACCACCCATTTATGCTGTGCGTTTCAGACTACCTGTGGCCTACAACCGTCCAAGAAAGCTGCATTCCTCCAACTCTGGCCTCTTGTGTATGCCAAAGTTCCTTTACCCACCATTGACAGCCGTACCTTCAGCAGGCCGGGCTGGAAGCACGGGAATTTCATCCCCACAGCTCTTTGTCGCCACCACCTTCTCCTTTAAAACGCCCCTTAAAATCAAACTCCATAAGCAAGCTTTTAGCTTCATTTCTTAGTCATCTCCTTCCTTGGTTCATCATGAATTTTTCTCTGATTGTGCTTCTGTGAAGCACTTTGGGGTGTTTTTCTACATTAAAAGCACTATCTAAATGCAAGTTGTTGTTATTGTGATATATATTTGCCCTACACTGGTTGATATGTGTAATAATAAAGACACAACTCACTTTAGAAGTGGCAGCATGGAGTATTGCAATGGGTGGTGAGGGGGCTTGGAGGGCCCGTCGCCTCCCCATCACCAAGCAATCTTCCTGGGGGTGGGATAGGCCGCTGGCCTTTCCGCCCAAAGGCCAATTGAGGCCCTTAAGCGGCCTATTAAAGGCCAATGAAGGGCCGCTTCCTGCCACTGCTGGGATTTTACCAGCGGGGGGGGGGGGGGGGGGGGGGAAGTGCCTCCGCCCTGCAGGGAGAATGCCTTGCAACACGAGGTGCCCTCCCGGTGGGATTGGGGAGGTGGGGGGAGGGGGCTCCCTCCCCTGTGTGCAATCTGTGGCCCACGGATGACACCCACTGGGAACAACCCCCAGGGGCCCCTCTATCTGGACTGCATGACCACCCCCCCTCACACCACCCCACCCCCCTCGCCGGGGCCTTTTGGACTGGCCCCAGCAACCTTGTCCCACTTCCCTCTGCTCCGGGCTTCCAGAGTTGGGCCTGGGTCCAAGGCCTCTGCAGTACCAGCAGTGGCTAACACTCCTGGTGGCACTGCCGATACTGCAGCTGTCGGCCCTCTGATTGGCCAGCAGCTCTGGGAGGCGGGATCCCCATCTTTAAAGGGATGGCGATTCCGGCTCCTGAAACTTTGATTTACAAAGATCAGAGGATTGCTCCGGAGAGGGCGGCGGGGGGTCACGAAAAGGCAGAGGCAGGGTTACCCCTGCCTTTTTGGCTCAGCGCCGGGAGCCCCGCCTCCAGCACAAAATCCAGCCCTTACTGTGCCACATACAGAATTAAACCCTTCCCACATATAACTACCAATAATGTCACTTACACTGATAGTTACCTTACAAAGGAACTTGAACTAAGATATCTGAAGGAAGTTGAAGTTTGTCAAACTGAATTGATTTACCAAAAAGTAATGAAATGGAATGGAAGAATTCAGTATTGCTTTAATGGGGCTTTTCCCAAATTAATTTTATGTCTCTTTGTTTTTGGTTTGATTTGAAACCTGGCAGTGTTGATGGTTGAATGTTCCCCAATAGCAAGTACCATGATGATTTTTATGATTAGGTTAAAGCCTTAAAATGAACGCTTGATATCAAGTCACAGTATTGTCCTGGCACAATCACGCACGTACAGTGTTTTCTCAAGAACTATTCTTGAAGTCACAGTTTCAGGCCCCCGGATCGATGTGAGAAGCTGAGCCTCTGTGGAAATTTCACACTGCACAAAGAGGAGTATTGTTCAAACATATCAATCATCTTCATAAAAGAAAAAAAGAACTTGCATTTATGTAGGGCTTTTCACAACCTCAGGAGGTCCCAAAGCATTTTACAGCGAATGAAATACTTTCTGAAGTGTAGTCACTGGTGGAATATAGGAAACAACAGCTGCCAATTTGCCCACAGCAAGGTCCCACAGACAGCAATGTGCTAATGACCAGATAATCCGTTTTTTAGGTGTTGTTACCACCAGAAATTCCTGAACATTAAATAATCATTGTCTAAGATTTCTAATCCTGCAGTTACTCTTTTCCTCCAATTTATTTAATAGTACATTCGGGAGAGATGGCAGAGTGTTCCACTTATATTCTCAGTAAAAACAGAAAGACAAAACGATGTTGCATATTTGCCTATCAATTTGCTACAGCCAGGTGAAACAAATATAAAAAGAACAAACATAAGGTTACAAGCATACCATCTATATTAAAAATCCCCCACAACATTGCATCAGTAATGCGGTTTTTGGGAGTATTTAATAAACGTATGAGTGGAAGCAGCAATCTATTAATGAGTTTTCAGTTGAGAATTCCTCCATTTTATGTTAGCGTTTATACATCCTTAAAGCATTGTTTCTTTTAAACCAATTCAGTGTGCTTTGGATTTAAAAATATTTGAAAGGAAACAAACGTGATGAAAATATGTCCAAGAAAGCAATTCCAAAGCTACAATTTACATTAGGGACTGAGATTCACATCCAGCAAGCAGAAGTTTTTTTAAAAATTATGTTTTCTATTGAGGGATTGGGTGCGCAGTGGGTTCTTGCATCTGGGGTAAAATCCTGCTCTGGGTGATTGGATGAAAGCCTTTTCTTTACAGTGGCTTCGATGGTTGTAAGTGACATGAGCCTGTGCTGTGCCAACCCTGTTCCCAGTGGGTGCAGGTCTGCAGCATAAAACTGCCCACAATTCAGTTCCATTTGACACAAAGTTGGCAGACTCACTTAGTAGCTACAAGGATGGCTGGTGTAGAAAATGAAAATGTCACACTGGGGTAATGGGAGCTATTCTGCAGAGGTAGGGGGTTCAGACATGTGTTGTGTGAAAGGGTAAATTGAGCTTTATTTTGCATTGGGCCTCCACTATACTTGAGCTGATGAGTGTTTGATACTGCTGCTGGCTGCCAAAGTGGAAAAGTGTTCCATTCCCAACCATCCTTCACTTTAATGAGCACACATAGAAAGGTTAATGTAATTTGCCCACTGCAGCAAATAACTGTTATAATTTAACATTTCACTTGGCTTTGCAGAGCAGAGAAGCCTCGAACAGAGTCAGAAAGAGAGAAAGTATTCTGGTGATCAGTACTTTTCAGAGATCAAAGTTAAAACACTGTGAACTCCCTGGAGGAGGCCAAGCTTGCATTAATGCTGAGGTGACTGAAGACTTACTGTTTCCATATAATACAGGATCTTTCTTTTCCACGTGGACATTTTACGACATTATCACATTTTCCCCCATTATAGCCCCTTTAAAACCTGTGTTTCAAAAAGTAATCCTTTTCCTTCATATGCTATTTTAGTTCATGTCAGCAATAATCCCTGAGCGAGATTACGGCGTGAATTTTATCGATTGGGCGTTGGCTGGAAATATCAGTCAGCAATACACACAGGCAGGCGGTGGGACGTCCTATGGGGTTTTAACAGCAAGAACCAATTAAGGGCCTGCAGTTGGGGGGAGCCAGCCAATTAACATTGGCGGGTGGTTCCTAGTGTCGGCAGCTCACACACAGCCATCATTTTAAAAGACGCATGTGGAGCAGTCAGGCAGGTTGAAGACAGTAACAAGGAGGGGCCAACAGCAAAGAAAGCAGTGGAGGAACAGCGTCAGAATGAGGAAAGCTCGCTCCATGATTCAACGACGTCTCCCTGGGGGCGCTTTTGCAAGCAGTCAGAGAAAGGAGGCAGGTCCTGTTTCCTTCAGACGGGAGGAGAAGGCCAGCAAGCCTCACCAAAAAGGCATAGCTAGAGGTGGCAGACAAAGTGAACCATTGAGGAGCCATTGCAAGAACCTGGATCCAATGCAGGAAGGGATTTAATGACCTGCTGCAGTTGGAAAGGTGAGTTGAAAACTGGAAGCCCAGCATGAATTAAAAGGTAAATTAAAAGCAAAATACTGCAGATGCTGGAAATCCAAAATAAAAACAAGAAATTCTGGAAATACTCAGCAGGCCTGGCAGCATCTGTGGAGAGAGAAGCAGAGTTAACGTTTCAGGTCAGTGACCCTTCATTAGAACTGGAGTTATGAATGAAAAGGTGTCCATGAAATGTGTGGCCAGGTGGTAGACCCATGCATGTGGCAGCTCCAGGCACCAATGTCTACACTGAGGCGCCTAGGTCACATGCACCCAAGCCCCATGGTCAGCAATGGGTGAATGCTACTTTGAGATGGCTGGATGGCCATGTCACCACACCAACCTTGCGGTGTGGTGCTGCACAGTTACAGTGCCTCAGAGTAACCAGCACAGCTGGGCCATGAGACAGGAGTCTTCTGTCTAATCTTGCAGGAGAAGTGTGCTCAGGATGCCAGGGAGCATCAATGAACCGGTGGAGAGCCTTTCATTGCCATGGTGACAACAATGGAGGAGGAGACAATGGAGATTGGATGGGTCACAGCAGGGCAGATGTTGAAGCTATGGAGAGTGAATAAAACGATGGTGCCATCCAGCATTTCCTAGACCATGGGCTGTAAATTGTGCTGGAGGTGGGGCACCCAGCGCTGGACCGAAAAGGCAGAGGTACCCTGCCTCAGCCTTTTCGCCAATCAGAGGGCCGGCAGCTCAGCAGTATCAGCAGCGCCACTGGGAGTGGTGGCCACTGCCAGTACTGCAGAGGCCTCGGACCCAGCCAGTACTGCAGAGGCCTCGGACCCAGGCCCAGCACTGGAATTTGGACCAGAGGTAGGTGAGGCGGGGTTGCCAGGACTGGTCTGGAAGGCCCCAGTGAGGGGGCGCTGGGGGGTTGGTCGTGGAGTCTAGGGGGAGGGGCGTCCCAGGGGGTAAATTGGTTCCTGGGGGAGTGCTCCGTGGGCCAAAAAATGCCCACAAAGGAGGGATCCCTCCCCCAAGCCTGCAGGGAGGGTACCTCATGTTGCAAGGTATCCTCCCAGTCTGGTGGAGGCACTCCCGCCGCTGGTAATATCCCAGCAGCTGCGGGAAGAGGCCCTTAATTGGCCGTTAATAGGCAATTTAAGGGCTTCAATTGGCCTCTGGGCAGGAAGGCCATCGTCAGCCTATGCCGACCCAGGAAGATCGCTTGGCAACATAATCCCAGCCCATGTGTGGCCTTTGGCATCTGTGTGGGCCTTTAACGCCACTGGAAGCTTCTGACCATTGGAAGGCTCCAGGGCTTGATTGAAGGAGCAGCTGTTTTACTTAAATCATTTCTCTCCAGCAGGTACAGCAGCAGATGAGGAACCAGGGCTCCTGCTACACCGAAAAGCTCACAGGATGCAATGCCACAATGCCATCTTAAGACACTGAAACACTCCACCAGCGCGTAAACACTCACATCGGTGGGCTTGTGCATGTAGAATGGGTGTCACAATCTGGTGAGGATTGCACAGATGTGCAGGAGGAGGTAATGGAGCAGTGACAGCTGTAGCTTCTTTCCCTCAGAGGAGTGAGGACAGGCCCAGCGATGCTCAACTCCATGCAGATGGCGAGCCTCGGGTATCATCAGCAAAGCAGCAGATTCTTCACAGCAGCATCAAATGTGTAAACATCTGTCAGAGTTTCCAGAGGCAGTGAAGTTCCTTGCGTAAATACTGGATTTGTCTATCCATGTCATAAGTAGCTCCATTTCGCTGGCATGTGAACGCTTGGCCTCCTCCATTGAGAGAGTGGTGACCCTCATGGAGAGACACATGGAGCATTAGCAGTGAGTGGATAGAGGTGGTATGCACAGATCTCCATAACATGGCCTCATCCATGAGGTCTATGGAGCAATGGATGGGCGAGATGGACCAGCCATGCATCTCCCCGTTGCCAGGAGCTGAACCACTCCAGGCAACCACAGGAGTGCATGAGGGGCTTGAAAGAGCAGAGGAGGGCCTGGCTGATGGCAATGGGGGTTCCCATTGCCAAGGCGTTTCGATACCTGAAGGCAGATCCTCGGCCCCTTTGACGGTGACACCAATGCTGCGTGCTGGTCTGATGATTGAGGTGGCCCCTGCACAGGTACAGGTGGCCCTGAATGTGGTGGGCCCCAGCAGGGATCAGGCACCTAAAGGATGTAGGCCACTGTGGAAGTGTCTGTAAACAAACACGTAAATGCATGGACTAGCATTTAGGGTTTCACTTGATATAATTTGTTAACTGCAAACACATTTAATGTTTAACGAGAGTTAAAGGTTTTGACATGCAGTGCATAATGACCCGTATTTATTTTTATGCAACGGTTGACAGTGATGAGATGTGGAATCAAATAGATGGATGGTATGTAAAGGTGAGTGCCTATTGTTGACAGAGGCCTTGGCATATAGTGCTGACGGGTACAGGGAGATGGTAATGGTCTCTGATGAAAGGGCAGCAAGGCCGCCTTGGGGAGAGAACTTCTTGGTTCAGTGCCCTTGCACTTGTCCTCATGTGAAGTGTCTGCTGATCAGAGAGTCATGAATCTCCCTGTCACATATGTCACTGTCCTGTGATCTGGACCCCACAGTGCTTTCATCAGCTGATGCCTGTTGAGGCACTTCATGCTCATCCTCCTCCTTTGAGGATGAGGCTCACTCAGTGTCTTCCTTTGGCTCTAGCACTACTCCCTCTGGAATGCCAGGTTGTGCAATGTGCAGCAGATGGCGATGATGTGGGATACCCTTGAAGGTGAGTATTGCAGGGCTCCCGAGATCTATCGAGGCATCTAAACCTTATGTTCAAAAGGCCAATAGCCTGCTCAATGGTGGCATATGGCATTGGTTGTATATGTTCTCTGCCTGCTATAATGGAGAGGCTTCCACTTTTCATCTACCAACTGACCACATATACTGTTTTGTTAGCAATGGTGTGTTAGTCCCTCAGTGTTTTTGTGCTCAAATAAATAGACAAATGACAGGTTTTCTCAGAGGTTAAAATGAAATAACTAATGATTTTTAAACAATTCCTGAAATAGTTGCACCTCACCCACAGATGCCTTCATACACACATGCAGACACAAGAATAGGTAGATAGAGAGAAAGGGTTAGGATGCAATTAAGGTCCAAATTACTGTACTTAAAGAACCTTCAGAGTTTCCTTTGGGAGGAAATGTTATAATGGTGTCGGCCTGAGTGTTCCTTGTCTTGGAGTTGCTGCAGTGTTGTAGTCTTCTGTGGTTAAAACTCATCTCAAAGCTGGTGGTGTGAATCTGGTTCACTTTTACAGATGCAGAGTCTCAAAGTCACCTTGCAATTTCTTGGCAGCAGTGGTTGTTCAAGTTGCTATTCAGCAGGGTTCTTCTGCTTAGTTGGACCATATCTCACAGCCTATGGCTGGAACTGGCTTTTTGTGATCTTTTGTTGATCTCTACTCTCTCTCCAGAGAGCTACCTTTCAAGGTAAAAATCCATCACATATGAGTCTCTGTCAGGTGACATAGGGCCCTCTCCCCTGGTGTGACCACACAATGGTCCAGAATATGAAAACCATTGCTATCTGTTGTTATCTGAACGGGAACTATTCTGTTACAATGGTGCTACTTTACATCTATTCCTCATTGGTTTGGCTGTGGTGTCAGGCTGTCTTCAGAACCTTTGTTAGTTAATTCCTATAGATAGGAGTCATCAATATGTAATGGGCTTCTTTCAATTTCAATAGGTTCTCCCCAGAGATAATTCAGATGAGGTTATTAAGTTACATCCTCAACTGACAGATATGTTTACTGACAGTACATTTTCTCTGTGGTACAGATGTGCCGATTTTCTTGTGGTTCAGTTCAAAAGTTGAATTTTATTTCATAATTCCTCCAGTTCATTGTTTTTTTCATTACGGCTCCTTCTGACCATGACACTGTGTGTTGGGGTTGCATATGGGGACAGAACCCAAGTCTTCAGTGGATCCCCCTTGTCCCTCAGTGTCCAGCAACGAAGACATACCGGTGGCCTGAAGAGCCGAGGCACTTGGGACTGTCTAAGGATGCAGGAGTCATGGCAGCTTCCTGGAAACCTTGTGCATACCTGCACAATCCACTTATGATGGTCACAACTGACTTGAACATTTGAGGGAGTTGGATCCCTTCCTGTTCACAAAGACACCTGGCTACTCTGATGGAGCCTTGATGGCCACAGGAGTACAGTAAATGACCCCCTACACCTGGAGAAATCCAGCCATGGCCCCGAAGTTGACTACCCTCTCAGCCTGACTGACCTGATTGGTTGTGAACTTGATACTTTGGCCAACTGACAGTATATGGAATCGATGACCTCCTTTATGTAGCGATGGGTCATTAACTGAGAGATGCCACATATATTTATAGATGATCCCTGGAATGAACCACAGGTGAAAAGGTTGCAGGCATTGGGTGTCCACCATTTCCTATTGGTATTAACGCCTGCTCCAGCATACTGCACAACTCTTGTCACCATCTCCATGGAGAGACGCGGTCTTCATAGACGTTGGTGCTTGGACATCTCAATGAAGCTGAGACTCTGACAGTACACCCTTTGAGCTGGGTAGTGCCTTCTGTGACAATGAAGCTGCCCTCTTGCCCCCATGTGCCCTCCTCGTCAACTCCAATGGTTTCCTCAAGCTACTGGAGCTTCCCGGCAGCTGCACAACTGATCCATGTGACTGCATCCCCATCTCTGCGCCACCCGCCTCCTCAGTGGAGGAGTCAAAGTCAGAAAGCATTTACCACATAGGCAGATGAAGCTTCTGCTGTAATGAGTCTCTCAAGAATCGTGTCCTGCCTCCAGTGGTTGCTGTGGACCTGGGAGACACTTTCCACTAGCAGCACTTCACTTTGGCCGCAACCTCTGCTGGTCGATAGCTTCAAAGTATCGTTGCCAGTTCCATCCACAACTCACTCACTGCTGAGATCTCACCTCACTTAAGTAGGCGAGGCTCTGAGCCTCAGTGCATCCTGTGCACCATTGGTGAAATCAGCAACAGGTCGGAAAATATCTGTTTCATGACCTTAATCACCTGCCTGCCACTGATCTGTCAGTGACTGATCTGTCCCGCCGCCCGCATCTGGTAAAATTGGATGGTAGTGGGAAGACATCGGGGAGCAGGCCCGAAACGGACCCACGCCATATTACTGCCCCCACCCCCGGCTTGCATTCCCACCTCCACGGGGCTGGTAAAACTCTGCCCTACAATTTATTGACCATCTTGTCCTACCATTTTTTCACACTCACTCTTCTAGGAACCTTTCCTGCTTTTGCAATACATTTATCTGCATTAGTCTGCCAGTCAGCAAAACCTTTCAGATTAAGAGTGGACTGCTCCAAGTTGATTTTTGGCCTTCCTCAGTGATCAGCAAATACCACATTAATTTTTTACTGTAATTTATGACCTGAATCATTAATGAATTATGAAGTCGCATTTGTTGCAAGTCATTCTCTCTGTTAACAATTAAAGCAACATTAGAAATAAAGAGCTTACAATTCTAATAATATGCTGTAACAAGTTCTAAAGCCCTCGTCCTTGTAGAATATGGTGAATAATGCAAATAACAGAATTTATTTCCATGTGAGACTCATGGAAAACTGAGAACAATTATTTCTCACTGGAATGGGATGATCATTTGGCGTCTTAAGCAGTTATGCAATATTTCTATTAAGAATAAGCACCTGTGTGTTTGATGACTTAATAGGACACAGACAGCAGCAATGGTAACAAGGGCAGGCGTCACACAAAATTGATACTGATCAGTATTGACAGTAGAAAAGGGCCAATATAATCCCTAGTTGGTTGCCAAGTAGAAAGCTCAGAGCATTCCCATAGTCTGATGCACATTTCATGAGCCATTGCTCAGCTGGTGATGACTAAATTTGTGTTTAACCTCTGTCCATAAAGGAAAGTTTGACCAAGCTGAGAGTGCAATTTTATACCCAAACATCGTACATTGGCAAACATCTTTAAGGGCAGTCATATTGGAACTTGCGTTTTGTGTTTCTGCCATAAAGGTGGAGGTCTGGCATTAGTGCTCTTAATGCTTCAACTGAAACTTGTGTATTTGGCCTGAACAACACCAAAAACATCTATCTGCATTTACATAGCACCTTTAGTATAGCAGTGCAATCAGACAAAAATGAACACCAAGGAGATATGAGGAGGGTTGACCAAAAATATGGTCAAAAAGGTGGATTTTAATGACAGTATTAAAGGAGGAGAGGGAGGCGGAGAGGTGAGGGAGCAATATCCTCCATGTGCACCTAAACAGTTCAAGGCACAGCTACCAATGGTGAGGAAAAAGGAGGGAGTATTAAAAAGGAGCCCAGAGTTGGAGGAGTAGCGACTTCTCATGTAGTTGTAGGGCTGGAGGAGATTACAGAAATAGAGTGAGTGAAGGGATTTAAACACAAGGATGTGGATTTTAAATTAAAGTAATCGGGGGATTGGGAGCTAATGCAGGTCAGGACATAGGTGATACGCAAGTGGGACTTGTCAGATGGTATAAAGGTAACAGAGTTTTGGATCAGCGGAGATTTAAGTAGACTGGCTAGGAAAACATTGGATGCTTAAGCTTGGACATGAGAAAAGCATAAATGAGATTTTCAACAGTAGTTGGGCTGAGGCTGGGGGCAAAAGCTTACACTGTTACCATGATGAAAATTGGCAGTCTTTGTGATGGAGAGGATATGGGGTCAGAGGCTTAGTTTGAGGACAGTTGAGGAGAGGCATTGGAGGAAGACAGTGTGGTTGATCATGTTGAAGACTGCAGAAAGGCTGCGGAGGACAAGAGGGGATAGCTTACTACCAGTCAGAGAGGATATCATTTGGGACTTTGATAAAGGCAGCAAGAGAAAGATGGTTATTTAATGTTATCATCAAACACACTCAGAAAAGGGGTTTCACGTTTCAAGCAGATTTATGAGAAGGTAAATTTTATGGTTCTGCTGTTATTTGTCTTTTCTATCCCCCATCCTGCTCTGTCTAAATTTCAACGGTTTTACATGACTGAAAAATGTGCATTGCAATTGACTGCCAGAGAAGACAATCATTTAAAACAGATTACATTCCAGACAGGTCATGGCAACTTTTGTGCTTCCATAACTGTCAGATGTCAGTTTAGTATGACGCACGTGTGGTCTTATAAGTCAGTAGCACAATTTGTTCTCAAATATATCCTGTGATTTTGGCCATAGAAAGTACAAACCCTTGTGTGAAGCTAGCCTGACTTGCAGAAGAATCCTTGATCCAAGTGCTTAACTTCTTGGCTCCTGCCAATCGCCTTCCATGATTTGTACACATACTTCCTGCAACATTGTTGGAGCCTCCTCAATCATTCAAGCTCCAAACCTTGTAACTTGAAATGAAGTGCAAATTTATTGTAACCTGTATCTTTATTTTTTTTTAATGGAGGAACAATGAAGTGTCTCATCAGACATAAAATGGAGTCTTGAAGCATCTTGACTACTTGAATACTGGAAGTATTTTCAACACTAGTTTTCCTTCTCTCAATATTATTTTGGAAACTGTAATGTCTTAATTTGCTGTATATATGCCTTGCAAAAAAAATTGTTCTATAAAAGAAATGGAAAATCACGTTTTCATTTATTGCCCTTTTTTGCCGATTAAGGAATCAACTTCTTGCTTTCCAGAAAAAGCTTGTTGTTTCCATGAAATAATATGTCTATAAATCTCTTTCCTTAGATGTTAGTTCAGAAGTAGGAATGCAGTACCTCACCTTTCATGTAGTTTTCCACTGGGAAAACCCTGACCACCATCTGCTAAATTCAAAACATTCAAGTTCTTGGCAACGAGACAACACAATTATATAACATCCCATTAAATAAATGTTTAAATAGTAAAGTGAAGATTAGTTGGGGTAGGAAGACAGAGCTTAACATGACCATGTATTAACAGTTTCACACAAAGCAAATTATACTGTTCAAAAAAATCTGACAGAGAAGCATGACTTCAATTTCCATTCAAATGCTGAGTATTTTCAGCAATTAATGTTTTTATTACTTCAATTTAGTTTCTATTGTTTCTTGAGGGAGGTTGTTGTAGGCAAATTAAATCATTTATGTAATTCACAAAGGTTACAAGGCATTTTTTTTACACCATGCACAATCCTATCAGACTCACTAAGCAACTTGATGATAGTTTAGGTGTTTAGATACAGTGGGTGGGATTTTTATTTAAGTGGAAGGCAGGAACAGGTGCAGGCGGTTGCTTAAACCCACTTCACAGGCCGATGTGCCAGTCTGCTAACACGAAACCAGTATGTTCAAAGTTTAAAAGGCTCCAGTGAGAGCCGGAGAGGCACTCCGCCCAAGATCAATAAATGGCTTCTTGTCAGCTTGTTAGGAGTCAGGTTTGTATTTTCTTTCTGCGGCATGGGATCCACGTAGGGTCACAACCACAAGAGGGAGCAGGTGGTGCAAACAAAGTAGGGAGCCAATCAGAACAGTGGGACAGCAGCAAGAGGCTCCATTTAAGATGGAAGCTCAAAAAAGGCCCTCATTCACAGGCAACCCATTACACAGAGTCAGGAGAATTAAATGGCATATCTCCTCAATCTTGACAATGGCATTTTGTTGGGCTGGGGGGATGGGTGGTGGCTTCTGGAGGGGGAGGGGTGGATGGACATGTTTGTCTGTTGACAGGCACAAGATGTGGCTTCAGGAAGACTGCACATTCCAATAGAAAGGAAGGAAGGATATAACAGGAAATGGGAGTAAGCTACTCCATGATAAGTGTCATGAAAACCCTACAAGCCAAATGGGAAATATTAATGTCATCGGTTGGAACCTTGCCTGAGACTTTTACTGGAAATTGTTACAAATATCTTTTGAAAAGAAAAGCTGGCAGCCAAGATGGCCACTGCAATTTATATATGAAATACCAACATAGTAGACTGGAGACAGCATAACTGATTCAACCTAGCCAGATCAATGGGGTGCTCTCTGATTAAATTACCTGAAATGACTTTATCAGTATGGTCATCAAGGGGCATCGATGCCTATTGACTTTGAAAGAGCCAACCTCCCACCAAGTGTGACTGGACAGTTTGAAGAGTAAAGTCTTGAATATCAGTGAAGATACCAGAAGGACCTCATTAAAAACACAAAGAGGTTTGGGAATGTCATGTGGCTACTTGTTCAGCTCTAGTGAGACTAAGCTTGGACTTAGAAAGCAGAACAGTAACTGAGAAGCCATCCACAGAGTAGCTCTCTCTCTCTCTCTCTCCAGTAAACATCCAAAGAAGGGATAGTGGAGGGAACTTGTGCCTGGAGTCGGAGGAGGTAGGGGAGGTCCTAAATGAATACTTTGCTTCAGTATTCACTAGTGAGAGGGACCTGGTCGTTTGTGAGGACAGCGTGGAACAGGCTAATATGCTCGAACAGGTTGAGGTTAAGAGGGAGGATGTGCTGGAAATTTTGAATGATATGAGGACAGATAAGTCCCTGGGGCCAGATGGGATATACCCAAGGATATTACGGGAAGCGAGGGAAGAGATTGCTGCGCCTTTGGCGATGATCTTTGCGTCTTCACTGTCCACTGGAGTAGTACTGGATGATTGGAGGGTGGCAAATGTTGTTCCTTTGTTCAAGAAAGGGAATAGGGATAACCCTGGGAATTATAGACCAGTCAGTCTTACGTCGGTTGTGGGGAAATTATTGGAGAGGATTCTGAGAGACAGGATTTATGATTATTTGGAAAAGCATGGTTTGATTAGAGACAGTCAGCATGGCTTTGTGAGGGGCAGGTCATGCCTCACAAGCCTTATTGAATCCTTTGAAGGTGTGACAAAACACATTGATGAAGGAAGAGCAGTGGATGTGGTGTATATGGATTTTAGCAAGGCGTTTGATAAGGTTCCCCATGGTAGGCTCATTCAGAAAGGAAGGAGGCATGGGATTCAGGGAAAGTTGGCTGTCTGGATACAAAATTGGCTGGCCCATAGAAGTCAGAGGGTGGTAGTAGATGGAAAGTATTCAGCATGGAGCTCAGTGACCAGTGGTGTTCCACAAGGATCTGTTCTGGGACCTCTGCTCTTTGTGATTTTTATAAATGACTTGGATGACGAAGTGGAAGGCTGGGTTAGCAAGTTCGCCGATGGTTGCTGGAGTTGTGGATAGTGTGGAAGGCTGTTGTAGGTTGCAACGGGACATTGACAGGATGCAGAGCTGGGCTGAGAAGTGGCAGATGGAGTTCAACCTGGAAAAGTGTGAAGTGATTCATTTTGGAAGGTCGAATTTGAATGCAGAATACAGGCTTAAAGACAGGATTCTTGGTAGTGTGGAGGAACAGAGGGATCTTGGGGTCCATGTCCATAGATCGCTCAAAGTTGCCACCCAAGTTGATAGGGTTGTTAAGAAGGTGTATGGTGTGTTGGCTTTCATTAACAGGGGGATTGAGTTTAAGAGCCGCGAGGTTATGCTGCAGCTCTATAAGGCCCTGGTTCGACCACACTTGGAATATTGTGTTCAGTTCTGGTCGCCTCATTATAGGAAGGATGTGGAAGCTTTAGAGAGGGTGCAGAGGAGATTTACCAGGATGCTGCCTGGACTGGAGGGCATGTCTTACGAAGAAAGATTGAGGGAGCTAGGGCTTTTCTCATTGGAGTGAAGAAGGATGAGAGGTGACTTGATAGAGGGGTACAAGATGATGAGAGACATAGATAGAGTGGATAGTCAGAGACTTTTTTCCAGGGTGGAAAGGGCTATCACCAGGGGGCATAATTTTAAGGTGATTGGAGGAAGGTTTCGGGGAGATGTCAGAGGTAGGTTCTTTACACAGAGAGTGGTAGGTGCGTGGAATGCGCTGCCAGCGGTGGTAGTAGAAGCAGATACATTAGGGGCATTTAAGCGACTCTTGGATAGGTACATGGATGATAGTAGAATGAAGGGCAGGTAGTTCGTTTGATCTTCGAGTAGGTTAAAGGTTCGGCACAACATCGTGGGCCGAAGGGTCTGTACTGTGCTGTACTGTTCTATGTTCTATTCTATGTTCTAAGCCTTGGCTGCAACTGATAAGGCCTCAAACCTCAGATCAGCACAGCCAACAACTAGGGGACAAGGATCAAACCCCCTTTTCTGCCTTCCGAAACCTGAGAAGCAAGCCCGCAACTATGCACATGGCCCAGCGAGAACTTCAGGACTACAATTTCAACTGCGGAATCTGGGACTGAGATTGAGTATTTAAATTCCATTTATTCCAAACTCTACTCCAACTACCAAAGCTGTTTTCCTTCTGTAAACTATTTGTGTGTGTGTGACTCTCGTGTGAATGTGTGCGTGGATCCGGAGTGTATTTTAGTAATTTTAACCAGTTTTGAGTGTTTAGGATAATAAACTTATATCTTTCTATTTTAAACTCAAGAAAACCTGTCTGATTGGTTCTTCGGCAATTATATTAGAGGAACAGGAGCAAGCACTCTCTGGGTTGGTAAGTTCAATCACTGTGTTACAAAAGGATAAACCCTGCTGTGGTCAAACCACAGAAGGGGTGATAGGGGAGCCTGAGACCCCCTCCTCACCTGGCCATAACATAAGATTGACCAGCAATGAGGAACAGCATCTGCGGGAGCAGAGGCAGATCCCTAGGGAACAGGGACACAAGGGTGAGGAACAATGGGAAAAAGGCACCAAAGGCGATACTCTCAGCAGAGGGTCTACTGTCAAAGGAGAAACTACTTTGTCACGTCTGGCTGTCGGTGCCACAGAAGGCTGCACCTCTCCAGGCAGATGGTTGATGACTTGTGTACACACGTTGAGGGTCATTCACGTGTTCGCAGGAACTGACACCAGGGCCTTCCCATGGCTGGAAAAGTCACAGTGACCTTGCACTTTTTTATAACCAGGCCTTCCAAGCAGCAGCAGCAGAAGCTGATGGCATTTCGCAGGTAGCAGCACATTATTACATCGCAGAGGCGATGGATGCTCTATGTGAGAGGTGGATAGCGGCTCTCAAGCTCAAAGGTCAGTGGGATTTTCCTCCATCGCCGGATTCCCTCAGGCCAAGGGGATCATCGATTCCACCCATTAAGATACTGCCGGACCCAGCCAGGGAGATTCCTCAATAGGATGGGATTCTATGCCCTAAACGTCCAGCTGGTATGTGACCACAGTAAGTGCTTTCTGCAGGTGTGTGCACACTATCCTGGAAGCTGGCATAATGCCTTCATCCTCTGGCAATCACAGGTGCTGCACTTCTTCATGGAACAATTGGAAACCTGTGGATTGCTGTTGGTGGATAAAGCTTATCCGTGAGGACATGGCTGAAGATTCTGGTGTGTTACCCCACCACAATGGCTGAGAGACACAGCAACTGATGTCATCTAAGCACAAGGGTCATCACTGAGCAGGTCATCGACCTTCTAACAATGAGGTTCAGGTGCCTTGAATGGTCGGGTGGCGTCCTCCATTACACTCCCTCAAGGGTCTCACGCATTGTGGTGGTCTGCTGTGCACTGCATACCATGGCCCTTCAGAGAGGTGTGGACCTGGAAGAGGAAGAAATGCTGGAACAGCTCAGCTCCTCAGGGGAGGGGGCTGAGGAGGAAAATGAGAACGAGGAGGAGGTCGAATGAGAACTGGAGAATGGTCACCACTATTTGCAGGAATGTCGCCATGGTTGACTCAGGAGGCAGAGTGTTTATCAGGATGGCAGGGATGCTAGGGAAACTCTGATTCAGACAAGTTTTAGATTTAGATTTAGAGATACAGCACTGAAACAGGCCCTTCGGCCCACCGAGTCTGTGCCGACCATTAACCACCCATTTATACTAATCCTACACTTATCCCATATTCCTACCACATCCTCACCTGTCCCGTCCCTATATTCCCCTACCACCTACCTATACTAGGGGCAATTTATAATGGCCAATTTACCTATCAACCTGCAAGTCTTTTGGCTGTGGGAGGAAACCGGAGCACCCGGAGGAAACCCACGCAGACACAGGGAGAACTTGCAAACTCCACACAGACTGAGCGAGACTCAGTCTTCAGGACATTTGAAGAGAAGATTCTTCTTCATTTGAGTGAGAGTAAGCATTCATTAACAACTAAAGTCAGCCACATTCCAATGGCACAAGCACTGCAAGACTCCAGAGTCTCCCCCGACACTCTTCCCAACACATTCCTTTGCTTTGCCAATCCTTAATTTCCATTCCCCTGCCTTTTGCCATGATGAAATGAAGACATACAAGTCTGCCTTAGTGTAAGAACATGCCAAGTGCTTTATCAAATTACAGTTTACTATTATTTACAACAGAAACAACCAAGTGACCCACAAAGTGACTTTACTGATCCGATGTCCTGTGCTCACAGACACTCCTACGAGTTGCTCCCCCTGTGGCTGAGGATGAGGTGGAGGCAGACTGCTTGCTAGTGCCTGTCTGGGACTGAGATGCCAGTGGCGGTTGGCCTTGTTGTGGAGGTGCCGGGGGGGTGGTGGGGGCACCTCCAAAGGCTACTGCACTGGCAGCACTGCAGGGGCAGCCTCTGTCACAGGACATAACTCTACAAATATTCCCTCTGTCGGAGGGATCAAGGAGGCTGATGATGATGATGGAGTGCTGCAAGGGGTGGTCCCCTCATCACCATCTGTCGCCACTTCAGCCCTTTCATGCCGCCCTTAATCACTCGAGGAAAACACCAGCTGGGGCGCAGCTGACATCCATTCCATGCTTCTGTGCACCATTTGCACCACTGCCCAGTCAATACTACAGACTGCGGTATGCATTCCATCCATGTCAGTGCACTATTCCTGTATCCAGTCTGAGTAATGCCGCATATGGCTGTTCGTGAAGTTGGCCACTCCCTCAATGGAGGAGTTCATGTGCTCAAAACACTTAAACATTCTGGAGCACATGAGATGAATGGACTCCTCCATTCTCACCCCTTGACTCCACAGAGCATCAGGTAACTCCGGCACACATCTCACACTGATTCTCCAGGTAGAGCCGCTTGTTTCATGACTCCCTATAACTCTGCATCTCCACCCTGCTGAGCAGGACTGTGGCTGTTCTCCATCCTCTGAGGTGGACAGCCGACTCTGCCTCCCCTGAATCCTCCTGCACTTCACTTTGTGCCACTGTCTCTATTAACACTCGAGGACTCACCGAAGTGTGAGTATCTGCGCTGGTGGAGGATGCGCAAGAAAGATGTGACGCTGCAGGCTCCAAAGTGTTCTCCTCCTCTGACTCCTTCTGAACAGGTTGGCAGTGTCGTAACTCCTCTCCCTCTGCAGCTGGCCCTGTGGGACACATAACAGAAAGTGATTATGAGGAATTGGCACAATCAACAAATGTTTCAGCTGCATGAAATAATGAGGTCACAGCTTATGTTGTACGGGCAGGATTGCCTTGCATCACCTGAACATGGGGATGTTGACATCTGCTCACCCTGTCTATGTTGGACTCCAGTTTCTCCGTCTCCAACGTCGTAATGATTTGCCACTCTGGCCAGATCAAGGGCCAGATCCTCGAAATGCATCAGTGATGTGAGCTGAGGAACCCCACTGTCCAAGCATGTCTCACTCTCCCTGGCATTGTTCTCCCGTTTGGCCTGCAAGGTGAAAAAGATGTCATTAGAACAATGCCTCCCTCCCTCCCCACTTGCAGCTTTTTATTCGCATGGGATGTTGCAGATTTCCCCGGGGCCCACTGTCCAATAGTGCTCAGATAATGAATTATGCTTATGGACCATCAATGATGCCATGCATACATCTCTCCCATGGTCAGGAGAACTCTATGCACCCTCAGGATGCCCCTCTTTTTTGCATTCTAGTGACTGCTGACCAGGAGGCATGCCATCTGGGTTTATCTTCAGACTCACCATGCCAGACCTAAGCAGGTCAATGAAACGTTACCTGCACTGGAAACATTTGCTCCTCACTATTCCTATGCTGCTGACCTCATGAGCAACCTCCAGTCATTATTTCTTGATCAGCTTTGTAGGCTTTCTATTGTCGTTGGCAGGGAACAGGAAGCTTTTCCGTATTGTCACCACCTCCAGCAGTATCTCATGAGGCATCAGAAAAATGGGGGGCTGCCTGGCATGGGAGCCTTCCCGACCCACTGCCCTTTCCTCAGCTTTAGCCTCCACCCTTGAGCCGAATGGCAACTACATCAATATCCTTCAAATCGGGCCTACTCCTCTGTGTGTCCTGCTTACTTCCAGTGTCTGTCGCCACCAATTGGGCAGCAAATGTGATTCAGGGCCAATTAACTGCTTTCCCAATTAAAATTGCTACACATGTGCATTGCCAATATGGTGCGGGGTCAGGACCCAGAAATGAATGTGACATTGGGGTCCTGACCCTGGAATAGAAATCCTGCCCATAAGAGCTTCTAGATGCCATCCCTGTTCTGAACAAGCATTTGTGCCATCAAATATTCACAATATTTAGAACAGCTTGAGTTTCTTACACATGCAATACATAATCTACTAAGTGCTTAACTCTACACATTTACAGATATTCATAAATTTGACATTGTCCTCATGTGTAAATCACATATAAATGCTACATCGATTTGTGTAATACAAGCTCAGATGACCACTAATACAGTAGCTATTTCCATGACTTCAAAACAAAGGAGAGAAAAGAATCACAACCCCAAAAGGTGCATCCCTGTTCCTCCTGTAATCTGATAATTCTAAGAAGCAAAATATAATTTTCAGTTTCAATTTTCATCTTGCGCTAATCCTGATTTCCAAAGGTCGTGACACTGAAGGGAAAAGGAAATCCAGCTGAGTTGCGGTCAAGCTCAGTAATCAAGTTTAGGCTGGAAACAGGCAGCAGCTTCATTAATATATTGAAAAAGAGGAGTATAAGGTGTCCTGCACTATGTTCGGCCCCAGCAGCAGGGGAATTGAGTGGACCTGCAGGTGGAAGGATATTTAAATGGCCCACACTCTTTCAAGGTAAATGAATTAGACTGTTCTTGAAGTTTTTCTTTTGTTCCCTGTTGGCACCTGGGCTTTCATGAGCTTTAGTTTCAGGTGCAGTGTAGTTATGAATTTTATTTACCTTTTATTGGAATTAGAGGGTTTGTCATCAGGATTCCTGCAAGATGATGTGTTTGGAAGAAAGAACGACCAGTGTTAGTTAGTTAGTTAGTTATTTAGAGATACAGCACTGAAACAGGCCCTACGGCCCACCGTGTCTGTGCCGACCATCAACCACTCATTTATACTAATCCTACACTAATTCCATATTCCTACCACATCCCCACCTGTCACTATATTTCCCTACCACCTACCTATACTAGGGACAATTTATAATGGCCAATTTACCTATCAACCTGCAAGTCTTTGGCACGTGGGAGGAAACCGGAGCACCCGGAGAAAACCCACGCAGACACAGGGAGAACTTGCAAACTCCACACAGGCAGTACCCAGAATTGAACCGGGTCGCTGGATCTGTGGAGCTGCGGTGCTAACCACTGCGCCACTGTGCCGCCCCAGTGGATGGATGTCAGGCAGGTCAGGCTGGCATAGGCGTGCTCTGCATCCTCCCATTCAAAACAGTACCCGCACCACAACATCTGCAGACATAGGTAGTAAACCTCACCTGGGAAATGGTGTTAGTGGAGGCTCCCCAATGATGGCTGACCTAAAAGACCTCCTCATGGCATCGTAATGAGATGAGGACTTCAGTTATATGTAGAGACTGGAGAAGCTAGGATTGTTCCCCTGAGAAAAGAGAAGGTAATTGGGAGATTTGATGGAGGTGTGCAAAATTACGAGAGATTTTGTTGGAGTAAATAGGGAGAAATTGTTTCCACTGGCATGCAGTGTTGGTAACCAAATGACAGATTTAAAATAGAAGGCAAAAAAGCCAGGGGTGAGATGAGAATTTTTTTACTCAGCGAGTTGTTATGATCAGGAATGAATTGCCTTCAAGGATGTTGCAAGCAGAGTCAATAGAAACTTCCAAAAGGGAATTGGATAAATACTAAAAAGAAAAAAAATCAGGCCAATGGGGAAAGAGTGGAACTAATTGGATAGCTCTTTCAAAGAGCCAGCACTGACACAATGGGTCGAATGGTCTACTTCCATGCTGTAAGATTCTATGATATGAATACCTGCCTAACCTTTATTCTGGCAGGTTCTTCAGAAACCTTGCAATTACGACAGGTGGTATTTTACACAGTAGTGCATTGAAATATGTGTGCTTGGATGATCAGCAGCTAACGTTGCCTGTTTGGCTTTACCTGTCAAGTTGACATGATCACATCTATGTGCCCTGATAAACACAGGAATAGGAGGAGGCGATTTAGCCCCTTCAGCCTGTTCTGCCATTCAATGAAATCATGGCTAATCTGTGACCTAACTCCATATACCCACCTTTAATAACTTTAGTTGACAGGTTTAAAATTAACAATTGACATCGCATCAACTGCTTGCAAAAGAGAGTTCCAAATCTCTCCCACCCTTTGCATGCAGAAGTGTTTCCTAATTTCACTCCTGAAAGGTCTTGCTCTAACTTTTAGGCTATGTCCCCTTGTCTTAGACTCCCCACTCAGCAGAAATTTTCTCTCCCTAACTCCCCTATCAGTTCCCCTTCATATTTTGAGAACGTCGATCAAATTATTGCTTCATTTTCTAAATTTCAGGGATTAGAACACTAGTTTGAGTAACCTCCCCTGCTAATTTAATCCTTGCAGCCCAGGTATCATTCTGGTAAACCTGTGCTGCTATCCCTCCAAGGTCAATCTACCAATGTCTTCTCAGGATCAGCAGCAGATATTGTGCAGAATACATCTTGCACATATGCAGCTATAGTAATAGTTGGCACCTTCTTGCAGTGCTGACTTTTGGGATTGTGCTGTAGAGCAGCAAAAGAAAAGACCCTCCTCACATACCTGATACAGCAACAACTTGACTTCAGCAGCCATCAGAGAAGAGGTCAAGTATTGGGCTGCACTGAAGCTTGTCTGCAGACTCATGTATATACTTATGGACTCCTCCTTCTTCATCCTGGCATGCCACTTCTTAAACTCATTATATTTCAGATTTTAAATTTTTATCCTCTTCTTGTGACACTCCCCTTTAATTGGCCCCATCATTTTAAGTTTGACTTCCATGCAATTTGCATCCCCTATCAGTGTAGAATAAGCAGCATTGTGAATCATTAAACAAAATAAGGTCCAACATGAAAAATGCATGGTTTTAGCACGTGAGATTCTGGTCTTGAAGCAATGCACACTGGAATGGAACTTTTTGTAGACCTGAAGATGAAGTTTGTCCCCATTGTTTCTCTCCTTGGAAAAACTCTCATTTTAAAAAAAATAATGGCACACTGAATATTATTCAACCAATTTATTAGTGAAACTTATCTGCTTATAAATTTCACATGAGAATGCAGCCAGAGGAAAATAGAGAAAGGGACAAGAATGATTTATGGTTGGCCAATGCAACACAACTTCAATAGAAATGTCTCCTGACTCCAGGGGGGAATTTTACGCTAGCGGCAGGGCTCTTGACATCAGGGGAAACCGACATCAAGATCCCCGCATCTCCTCTTCTAAGGAAGGCTCGCCGAATTTAGTGCCAATCAGGCACTTAACTGGACAGTGGCGGGCCTTGCATAGGATTTAGGACCCCATCCCCGGAAGTCCCGGCCTTGCAGAGCTGCCGGCCAATCAGAGGCCGGCAGTTGCAGCGCCACCCCGGAGGCGGTGGCTATTGCTGTAGCTGCAGCGACCAGACACCAAGAGCATCACTGGAAACAGGCTTAAGGTAGGTCAGTGCGGGAAGGGTCTCGAGGGGTGGAGGTCGTGGGGGGGGGGCCTTCAGTGGCCCACCACCACTCCCCCCTCCCCTTTCCGGTGTCGGGTCTCTCGTTCAGGCATTAAGTGCCTTTGAACGAGGGACCCCAACCGCCAGAGCCGGGAAGTAGCCCGCATGTTTTATCGTGCCATGCTTCCCGTGCAGTGGTAGGGCTGTCCGCTGCACAGGTAATTGTGGCTACGGTGGGAAGAGACCCTTAATTGGGGGTTAATTACCCAGTTAAGGCCCTCAATTAGTGGCGGGGCGGGAAGGCCATTCACAGGCCTTCCCATCCCGAACTAAATTTCGGCAGAGTCAGGATGGTGGTGCCCATCGCCTCTCCCTCCCCCCACACCGCCACCATCCCAGCCGATTTTATGCTCTCCCTGCCTCCAAACCCATCATGGGAGAGAGCATACAATTCTATCACAGGTGTTTTCCATGGCGTGCCTGTATTTTTTGAGGGACTAACAATTTTGAGAGAGGTATGAACTAGTTTGGCATTTGCCCGATAAACAAATAGCATCTGAACTCAAATGGACAATGGAAAAGTGGATTTAGAGAATGATATATTGTTATGAAAGAGCACAAATGCGCACCACCTTGCAAAGTGAGGCTGCGTGTACTCTTTTGAATTGATAAGAAGTGTAATTATGTGCATGGGATGCATGAAACTCTTTATTTTATCAAATCAGACAATATATTTAGTACAGTGAAATCCGATCATACTGTTTCATGTCATAATCAATTGTCATTGAGTATCAAAAACTATTTCCTATCCAGCTATCAGTCTTTGATCCCATTTTAAGCCATACTAAATGTTGCTAGGTTAAAGCACCTCACCAAGCCACAATTAACCAGACTTTAATATGCACATTTTTAATCCAGTATCAACAGCTGCAATAAAATATTAGCATGAGAATAGTCCTGACACCCTGTTAGTTTCTTTGAATTCCACCCACCAATTTATTAAGTTTCTATACCACACCCCTTTGTTACTCATTTTACTTCTTTGTAGTAAGTAGATCCTGCGATTTTATTTTGGAACCTGCTACCTGTTCATTTGTTTTTATGAGTCTTACTACTTATCCATTTTCCAAAGCAAATTCTAGTGTCCAGCCAGCATTCTGATCCATTGAAATGGATGGTTCAGGAGTATAAAATATATCTGCTCTAGCACATATGCCCTCTTCAAGAGAAAAATACCTGTTACACTTGCTGTGTCTAAACAAAACATGAAAAGGAAATCAATTATTTTATTGATAAATAGCTTTTTTAGTGAAGTTGATGGCACTGGTTTAACCAGATCAAAACTTCCCTCTAGATCAGCTGATAAGCTTTACAGTGCCTTTTGAAAGATTATGTTTAGTATCCAGGGTTCCGTATTTAATCAAAAAAACAGCCAACATTTATGATAACTACTACTGTGCATTGGAAACCATTTCACTTTTCATGGTCATTTATTCTATTTACTTTCAAAGTCTAGGTTAAAGCAGTGTTATGAAACTTCAAGCCAGAGGCCACCATTTTACAACAGAGAAATTAAGTCAATATGTATTTTAGAATACCCATTGCTTGCCATCATGTACCTACACACAAACCTGGGTTATCAATAGCTTTGATTGGTTATGTTAGAGGAGCAAAGCCTGTTGGTTTCCTGCTGGTATAATTTACTAAAAACTACATCCTCTATAAACAATGAAAACTAACTGATATGCATCTGCATTTTTTTCTCCGTCACGAATCCTCATTGAACCCTAAAAGGTAACATACTGTACATTTTAGTGGTATATTGTGCATTTGATATTTACAACAGTAATTTGTTAATCTGACTTTTGCTAATCATAAATCATTAATCAACTTACCAATGTAGAAATTGGTTTGGTTCAAATTTTATAGAGCAATGATTTAGCATATAATTCTCCACTATTTTGTTAAAAAGGTGTGCATTTTTTCTAGTGTCAATTTATAAAAAGCAAAAAAACGCTACAACATTTTGTGATAATTTTTCTTGGAATTTTTGGTCAGTTCTCTAATTTACATGCTGTCTTAACACCTTGTCTGTTCACTTAACAGTTGATTTGTTACTGTAAAGTATTTATTTCCAATCATGTAGCTCCTGTGTTTTCATTCATAAAACAGTTGGACAAGCACCAAAGACCTGAAGGCTTTTTTTTTTAAACGAGTAATGTCTGATGATGATCCCATTATCATTTGAGGTGACGATTCCTTTTTTTGCCTTGGTTCTTTTAAAATTTCAAAAGTTGAGCACATAATTGAAGTTCAATGTGCGCAGACATCTCACCAGAGTTTAGTGTCTCCATAAATATTGCGTGGGACCGACATTAGTTTTTCATCACAAGTCACTCTTGCATCATGTAAGGTGCTGTACCAGACCATCCCCGTGGGTCTAGTTTCTTCCATTCGACAGATAAAATACAGGACTGAGTCTATGTGGCTCTGAATATAGGCACTGTGTAGTAACGATGCACAGCGGTTGCTTACATTGTCCAGTCGTTTTAGAATCAGGTGAGCTTTCCTGAGGGACAAAATGGAAAGGGAGAGAGAGAGAGACAATAAATAAAATGAAATTATTCTGCTATCATTTAAAATGAAGATTTGAGGTTAATATTTTCTCAACCTTTCCCCATTCAACTCATGTTTCGTAATTATCGATAGAACACAAAATAGATTGGATGAAAATCAGATCTTTGATCTCCTTATTCCAAGAGACCAACATTATCCTCTTTCAAATACAGCATAATGTTTATTGGTCCAGGTTTGGCATCTCCTCTAAAGAGCAGGTCAGCAAATAAAAGTACTGAACACATTAGCGTGCCCACTGTATAGCCCCCCTCTGCTCTTTAATGTCTTATTTGCCTTTTCTAGTTGCAAAGGTGACTGCTCTCTAACTTCTACTAAAGCTAATCCTGAATTAGCTGCTGGATGAGTGGCAGTAGTTCGGTGTTGCTCACATTCTCACCTTCTTTTCCTTCCTGTGGTGGGCATTACCCCCCTAGTAGAGAGAAAAAGGGACTGGAAGCCTACTCTGTGACTTATGCTGATTATTTTTCAAGTTCTATTCCTTGTGACTGAGGACTTTGGGAACCATCTCCTCATCAAAGTACATTTAAAAATGAAAATGAATTGGGGAGACAAAGAAACATTCAGTTGTGTTTTCTAAATCTGTTTTGCAACAAGGATCAGCCACATACTGAGCCAATAGCTCCTGCTGATATTACAGCTCCTTTGAAAACTGCTGGAAGAGTTAATTTTACAAAACATGTGTCAACAAGTGGTAGGGAAAATTCTACATAAGGAAATTATTTGGTTTTCCTTAGCTACTTAAATATTGTTAAAAACATGTCATACATTCAGCTCCTTCTCTTGAAATAAATGGGGAAGTTTTGTGTTTCTGGTATACAGTTGAATAGTTGTTTTCTTAAGCTCTTTAGAATAGTTTGGAGGTAATTGGAAAACTGCACACCAACTAAGTGCTGTAATCTTGGGTTTATTTTTCATGGTATAATCTAAAGCAGCCACAGCATCAATGTACTTATCAAAAAATAATATTTTTGGGGAAACAAAATATTCAGCTTTTTGGCCATATGGCAATTTTTAACTAAAGAGCTTTATGACATCACTGGGGGAACGAACTGGCAGGGGTTACCTAGCCCAGCTGCATGAGGGAGCTATACATCTGTAGTCATTGGCCAAAAGGTTTCAGGGATCGAGTAATTTCAACAGGTGTCTATTGAAGCCTGTACCTCCTCCCTGTCAATTCCCCATGTGACGTCATCAGCAGTCATTAGTTCAATGATTATCAATAATAAAATTGAAATGAAAGGAAAACATTGGAAGATTATTCATTTTTTTTACAAAACAAATTTACTCGTGCCCCATATAGGCAAACATAATTATTCCATTACACCATGTAAGTATTGCAAATCAGTATAATCTGATCAGAGTGAGTGTTTTATCTGAACATTAAATGGTCAATGTTTTCAGTATTTTTTAAAAACTTTTTTTCGAAGTAAAAAATATGAAACAAGACTGTAACATGAAATAGTCATAATATAGAAGACATCAATTTTGTTTGAAAAAAATCACAAAAAAAATTTCAAATTAATTTCCTTCAAGCATCTTAAATGGTCAAATTCTATTTTCTGCACATATTCGAGTGTTACGACCAGTGTTCCAAAACAATATAGCATACTCTCAGACATAGGACTGAATTTTATCCGCCCTCTAGTGATGGTCAGGGTGACATGAGGGCCCAATAAAATGGTGAGTTAAAGCAGGGGTTAGAGTACCCATTGCCTTCCCAATGCCATTCAATTTTGTCAGGGGTGGGAAAGACTGAGGACGGCCTTCCCTCCCAGAGGCCAAATGAGGTCCTTGTGTGGCCAATTAAAGGCCATTTCAGGGCTTCTTCCCACCATCACTGGTATTTTACCAGTGGCTGGTGGGAGCCCTGCCACATGGGGAGGATGCCCAGTATACCACCCAGCCTCCCTGAGGCCTGTTGGGTGGGGGGGGGGGGGGGGGGGCGGGCCTCCTGCTAGAGCAATTTGTGCCTCCGGGATCAAAGGCAGTCCTGTGCCAACATCCCAACCCGCCCTCAACAACTAGCTGCCCCACCTCTTGCCAGAGCCTGCCTGCCTGACTGGCCCTGGGTGTGCCCGCCCCACTTACCTGCAGTCCGAGGATCCATGGCTGCTACTGGTCCTGGGCCTCCTGCAGTACCAGCAGTGACCACCGCTCTTAGCGTTGCTGCAGGGACTGCTGAGCTACCGGCCCACTGATTGGCCAGCAGCTCTTGGAGGCGGAAAGGACGGGAACTCTGGTGCTGGGCAGCTAACTGCCTGAGTACCATAAAATGCGGCCCGGTGTCCCCCAGAATGGCTGAGGCGGGTTGCCCTCACCTTTCTGGCCTGGTTTCAGGACACCCAGCGTCTGCATAAAATCCAGCCCATACAATGCAAGTATTCATTGAGAACAGCAATTTTTAAAGGAGATATTGGAAGGGCCTTTCATCTTTGACAGTGGTGTAAAATTGGCAGCATCAGATCAGCATTTGTAAGTTCCATTACTTGTTAATGAGGACTTCATATTTTACAAGCCAATCAATTTTCCTGTCCATTGACTACATGGAAATGGAAAGAGTGTGGTGTATATCTGATCCAATCCTACCAGTCTTGCACCACTGAGAACATTTTGCCCATAATCCACACCTAAGAAGTGTCAGTTATGATCCCACAGAACCAGGCACATGATGAATAGCAAAAAAGCCAATTATTTGAGAATAGACAAAAACCCAATATAATGTTCCTCACACAAGGTGGAACATTTTAAATATTTCAATCCCAAAGAGCAGAATGAATGTCATGATCGCTTACATAACAATGGTCACTGTACGACAAAAAGTAATTCATTGCTTGTTAAGTGCTTGGAGATGCTTTGACATGATGAGAGTGGCTTAAAGTCTGTTGTTCTTTGTTCTCTACTGAAATGAACAGAATAAAGGTGAGTGTTTTATCTGGACATTGAAAGGACAATGTTTTGAGTACTTCATTTTAATTCATCAAAGAATTTAAGTGAGAATAAAACAAAAATTACACTTCGGGATTTACAGGAAGTAGGTGTAAACATTGCAGATGCCCTAACTAGAATTTGCCAAAGTTCTCACGATTCGGGAACTGTTCCTTTAGATTGGAAAATTGCTATTCGTTATTTAAGAAAGGCGAGAGAGGAAAACCAGGGAATTGTACGCCAGTTAGCCTAACACCTGTTGTTGGGAAAATACTAGAGTCTATAATGAAGGATAGGGTGACTAAATACCTTGAACATTTTCAGCTGATCAGAGAGAACCAGCAATTTTGTACAGGGTATGTGATGCTTGAGGAGCCTGAATAAATGTTTTGAAGAGGTGACTGAAGTAGTGGACAGGGGAATGTCTATGAATGCTACTTTTATGGACTTCTGGAAGGCATTTGATAAAGTCCCTCATAAGAGACTGTTAGCTAAAGTTGAAGCCCATGGAACTGAAGGCAAATTATTGACCAGGTTAGGAAATGGGCTGAGCAGCAGCAGACAGAGAGTAGGGATAATGGGCAGGGACTCTAATTGGCAGGGTGTGACTCATGGTGTCTCTCAGGCATCTGTGTTGGGGCCTCAACTATTCACAGTTACTAACGACTTAGATCATGGAGTTAAAAAGCCACGTGGCCAAATTTGCTGATGACACAAATAGGCAGCTTTGTAAACAGTGTAGATGGAAGCATAAAATTACAGAGATATTGATAGGTTAAGCGAATGGGCAAAAATGTGGCAAATGGATTACAATGTAGGAAAATGTGGGTTCATCCATTTTGGACCTAAAAAGGAAAGAATGGTGTACTTTCTACATGTGAAAAGCCAGAAACAGTGAGGTGCAAAGAGATTTGGAGGTCCAGGCACATCTAACATTAAAATGTCACAAACAGTTACAGAAATTAATCAAAAATGCAAATGGAATGCAGGCCTTTATATCTAGAAGCCTGGAATACAAGGGGGAATACAGCTATACAAAGCCTTGTTTAGACTACACATGGAGTATTGTGAGCAGTTCTGGGCACCACACTTTAGGAAGGATATACTGGCCATGTCAGAATGCAGCATAGATTTATCAGAATGATACCTGGAATCCAAGGGTTATATTACAAGGTGAGATTACACAAACTAGGGTTGTATTTTCTGGAATTTAGAAGGCTAAAGGGCAATTTGATCAAAGTATTCAAGATATTGGGGGGAACAGTCAACAGTTAGGGTAGACAGAAACTATTTCCACTTATTAGGGAGTCTACGACTCGGGGACATAGAGCTGGATTTTACACCGGGTGGATGGGAGCTGGCCACCAACGTAAAAGTCAGTGGCGAACCCGCTTTCGCCCAGTCCAGGGATCTGTCCTGCATTTTAGGGGTCCCTGGGCTTTAAAAGTCCGAGGCGGGACTTCCACCCGCTTGAGGGAGGAAGTCTCGCCTCATTGAGCTGCCGGCCAATCATCAGGCCGGCAGCTGTTAGTCCCAGCAGCACCACCGGGAGTGGTGGCCACTGCTGGGACTGCAGCTCAGCCGAGGACAGGGAGCCAGGAGTGCAGGTAAATTTGGTTTGCCTCACCGGGGAAATCGAACGCACACCGGCAAGGCAAGGGTGGTCATGTGGGGGGGCAGGGGCACCTCAGGTCCTGGGGGTGATTGGGGAAGCAGGGACAGCCCTCAATTGGGCACCCTGTGCCCGTTTGTCAGGCCCCCGCCCTCCCCCCATCGGTGTGCTGGACCGTCTCCTGGACGCCCGCTTGCCACAAGTAAAATCCCCGTGGAGGCGGGCGAAGGCCCGGAAGTGGCCATTAAGTGACCACTTAAGGGCCTTGATTGGCCTGGGGCAGGCGGCCTGTTTCTTGCAACCACCTCCCCCCACCACCCCCCGGCCCACGTAAAGTGGGGCAGAGGCGGAAGAGGGTCAGGAAAGCCTCCCGAAACCTCCCGCTTAATTTTATGCCATCCCCCTGCCACCATCCAGATCACTGGGGTGGCATAAAATTCCAGCCATAGTCTTGAAATTAGAGCCAGGCCTTTCAGGAGGGAAATTAGGGAACATTTCCACATGCAAAGGGTGGTAGAAGTTTGGAACTCTCTTCCGCAAACAGCAACTGAAGCTAGATTAAGTGTAAATTTTAAATCTGAGATTGATGGACATTTGTTATCCAAAGATATTCAGGAATATGGGGCAAAGGCGGGGTATGGAGTTATGTCGCATTTCAGCCATGATCTCATTGAATGGCAGAACAGGCTCGAGGGGCTAAATGGCCTACTCCTATTCTTATCTTCCTATTCACAGCATAGCAGCAAAACAATGATAAACACAAATACCTTTCACAGCTGATTTTCCTAAAAATGTACCTGCACTTTTTCCTCAAAATGTTTTCTTTCACTTAACAGAAACCTTACTTTTTTTTAAGCTCTTAACCCTTATCAAGCAGCTTTTTATGTGAAGCCAAGTAAAAATTGTTTTTTCTGAATGATGATGCTGCTGATGAAGATATTTTCAACGCAGGGTGTTTTGTCGTGCTCTGACAGACGTAAGTCAAGCTCCTTTGATTCAGGAATCAGTCAAGTCCAAGTCGAATGAAATTGTATAGTCTTCATGAAGTAGTATTTGTCAAACCATTGTAACTTTGTTAGCACGAGGGAAAAACTATTTTCATCACAGTATCAGTCCCAAGATTCATCACATTACGCTCAGGCCAAATACATTTTCACAAACATAGAAGTAGTAATTTTTACCTTCACCGCTTGGGCAACTAAGTGGTGGAGTGGATTGTTCCCCTATTATGCAACCTGCACGATTTTCAATTCCACAATGGAAGCTGACCACCTAATCGGTGAAGGTAAAAGTTACCACCACTGTCACTTTAGAGAGAAAAGTGACAACATTTTTTTTGTCTAATTGTCAATGTTCTTTTAAATTCAGTCACAGTATATAAGCAGCTTAAAAAAGAGGCCATTCAGATACTTGTATCAAACCTATTTTGATGCCTACAGTATATTGCAAGGATGGTTCAAACTGACTTTCGAACCATAAGCATGAGAGGAGGAACTACACTAACTCTGTACCAACACAGACAGTGTGATTTGTACTTTGAATCTGACTGTCAGCTACAAAAATTCCAAACAAGTCACATTAACCAATGAAAGGGTTGTTAAATGGCTTCATCTGCTCACTGAGCTGAGTGAAGGTAGTCAAATTAATTGGATACTTCACAGGATATTAAAAGGTTAGTCAAGCTAACCCCCATAACCAGAAAAACAAATTTGAAGTTTGATAAGAGCTACATTTATAAAAGATTAGATTTTGTCTATTTGAATTGTTAGGTAAAAGATTTTCCATTGTTAATATATACTAGGACTATTATATCACTGTTAGATTATTTGCGTGTTGATTTGTCTGTTTTTGAAGATTAAGTGAGATCTTTTTGAAGCATGATAGTACAGACCAAATAAGGTTTCTTATTCATTTTCCCAGGTTGTTACTCAACCCATACCTGGTTTCAAGGTAAGGATAGACATTTGCAAAGACTGTGATTTAAAATATGAGCTCTGAAATGACCCTGCGTGAGAAAATTTCAAGAACACCAGAACCTTAATAATGCCCAAATATAAAATGGGGGTAATTTTGGGCAAATGAATATACAGCTTCTGGAAATTTTAAAATTCCAAAATAAACCAAGGATGTAAAGAAAAGGAAATCTAACAAAAGCTTCTTTTAAAAAAAAACATAATTAATATAATGAATCATTGAGTATGAAAGGACTACAGCTGGGCAGTTATCTCCCACTGCTAAAGTATGAGAACTGAATTGACAAAAGGTCCTGTTATTCCAAGGTGGGAAATGTGATTTTTCACTCACAATATTTCCCCTGTGAACAGCATTGATAGAAATATTTTTAGAATTCATCCAAGAATACGAATAAGAATGTTCCAGAAGAGGTCATGTAAATTCTACACAGATGTCTATAAGCGACTGAATATTTTAAAAAAACAGATTTTTATAATATGAATTTAAGTCAGTGGAAAAGTTTAAGGGGGCAATTTTCGATGGCTCCTTCAGGCACTAAAGAGCCTGTGAGGTGGCCAAGATGGGGTCTTGAGCAGAAAAGCAACCCATTTTTCACACAAGATGTTATCATGCTAAAAGAGTTTAAACTTACGCTAGGAGCAGGTGCCCAGTGGATTGTTAAGAGGCTGATTGTCACTTAAGTTGGCTGCTAGCACTTATTAACGATGTTGCACGACATTTTGATGCCTAATGCTTGAAATAATACCCTCTCCTAACAGCAATTTTATTGGAAGTCAACATGCCATTGCTGAGGATTTCAAGCGCAACTTAACGGTACATCATTTTTACTCTTAACTTGCTGCTGGAGGGTTGAAGAGGACTTTTGAAACACAGTGGGAGACTTTTTGGGCTACTTTGCCAAGATTTTACCAACAGTCTATCAACATTTATTCTGGAAATTCTCTGAGGACTTCACCGAAAGAGAGCCTTGCTAAGGAACCCCTTTGGTCTGCAGGAGGAATGGGAGGAGGAGATGAGACGAGGGAAAGCAGCACCAGGTGCTGCAGGAGAAAGGGATAGGAGGGTGAGGTGGACTCCTTCCTCGCTGTAGATAGAGGACATCTCGCCCCTCTGAAACTCCTCCACCAGGAGCTTCAATTCCACATCTGGGAACCTGTGCACCCTCTCCCTTGATCCCTCAGCCATCTTAAAACCTGCTGCTGTGTGACAGCCAGCCCATGCCACATCCTCAGTGGAAACGGCTGCGTGGAACCCATATAAACTGCGTTACGAAAATTGCTTCTAATCAGCACTTGAGTGCTAAACCTGCAGGTGTCTGGTCTAGCATCTCCAGGCAAGTTCAAATTATGGTAATCAGCAGTTAGGACCAAAAGTGCATGCTAAGACCAGACTCTCAAACATGCATGGCACAGCACCTATTTAGTGCCTCTTTTCATCTTTTCACCAAAGAAATCTGTAAAGTGTTTTATTTTAAAATGTGGCTCTGCTATTGTTTTCACAGTTGTTCTCATCATCAATTCTGTTTTTGACTAAGTATGGCACCATGGAGTCCTTGCAAAACACATCAATGGGAAAACTCTTCAGTGCTATAGTTATATCTGACATATACAAGGATGATAGTGGTTGTTGAAGGTCAATCATCACATCTCCAGAACATTGCTGCAGGGGTTCCTCGGGGCAGCATTCTATGCCCAACCACCTTCGGCTGCTTCCTCAATGAACTTCTCTGTATTATTAGATCAGAGGTGGGGCTGTTTACAGATGATTCCACAGTGTTCAGCTCTGTTCACAACTCTCCAAAATGAAGCAGCTCATGCCAGCTTACAGCAGGGCCTGAACAACATCCAACTCTATGCCGACAAGTGGTTGGTATCTTTCGCAACACACAAGTGCCAGGAAATGACTACCTCTAACAAGAAACGGTCTTATGATCCTGCCCCAACTTCAATGGAACCACCATCATTGAGTGCCTACCATTAGTATCCTGCAGTCACCACTAGCCAGAAGCTGAACTGGAACGATCATATCACCAAGGTGACCTCAAGATTAGGGTAGAGGCTAAGTATTATGTAACAAATAGCTCACCTGTTGACTCCTCAATGTCTCTCAGCCAGGAGTCCGATGGCACAGAAATCAATTGCCTGGATGCAACCCCAACAACTTTCAAGAAGCTCATCACCCTCCAGGACACAGCAGATTGTTAATCAGCACCGCTGCCACTGAACACAGTATCTACCCCTCTACAACTGGAATACTGTGGCAACTCATCAGGCTGAATTTTTATCTGGAGGTGGAAGCTGGTTTGGAGGCAGATGTGCCGGCAATTTCTCACTAATGGCTGGTGTGCCTGTCAGTGGCATGTTTCTGCCTCCAGCCTATTTCCAGGGAGGCGGCTTCTAGAGGGTGATGGCTAACCTTCCACCAGTGGCAAATAGCCAAGCAGGCCATTTAAAGTGCCAATTCAGGGAACTTTTCACACGATGCCTGGATTTTCCAGTTGGCGGACAGCCCCCCCACCCCGCCCCCACCACCCCCGATGTGACTGAAGCCTATCGATGGCATGGTGGCAGCCTTCAGGCAGCAGGTCAGAGAGGGGGCAGTGGTGGGCCAGAAATGCATCCTGCAAAGCAGCCCAGCTTGGATCTGCTGGGCTGCAAGCAATATAATCTCGGTTGCAGGCCATTCTAAGGAGAGGATGCCACTCTGCAATGATGGTCTGGCAGCTGTGACCACAGTATATTTTGTACCAACTTAGAAGTGGTATACCACCCTCTTCAGAAGGTGCCTCCATCTTAAGGCGCTCTCATGGTTGCCTATCTAAGTGTGACAGCGCCCACCTCTCTTGGTGGGGCTGGCGGCTGCCCAGAGCCTTGAGCTTAGGCACAGTCAGTCTGTCATCCTTAACTGGATGTGGCTCCCAGGGGCAGCCTCTTAATTGGCCAATTTTTTGAAAATCTCCTCCAGCGTCCCACCATGGCCATTTCTGGTTTCCCAACACGGATTTCAGCCTGGTCATGAGATCGAGCCCCTGGACCTAAAATTCAGGCCCTCAAGTTTACTTCAACAGCACCGTCCCAGTATCAAACCTGACTACTGTCCTTCCGTCATCATTGCTAGGCCAAATCCTGAAATTGCCTACCACACATCACCTTCATCATCACAAGGATTGCAGCAGCTCAAGAAGACCACCACTACCACATTCTCAGGGCAACTAGGGGCAGGAAATGTGGCCTTGCCAGGGTCGGCACGAACAGATACTAAAAGAAAAGTATAGTTTGAGGCATACAAAAGCTCATAATGATCATGGGAAACCAAAGAAAAACAAAAAAAAAAATCAACTACGATAAAAGGGCCTTGAAAGTGTTTTAGAAGCCATCCTGCCTGCAGGTCTACCTGCAGCGTTGCCCATCGCCAAGCCTTACTAACAGGCTGGAGTCTCCCTGTCTAGCCAGGGAGAATGATGCAGAGTCCTTCCATGCCCCTTTTTCCAGAACCTAGTGAAACTCCCGCATGCTTTCCAAGTGAGCTTCAGGTGCTCCCCCCATACTTGATTCAAAGATGGAGCAGGGCCTAAACCAAGCAAGAATGCAGTGGAACTAATATCCGCCATCTCACTGCTGCCCAAAATTGGGGCCGGAGTGAAGTGAAAATTTCTCTTATGTAAACAACTATTTTAGTTGCTTTGTATGGTGATGGAGACATATTGGCTAGTTTGATTTCAGTGTGTGATCAATGAAATGAATGTAACCTCCTCATCTTTTCAGTGTCAAATACACAGCCTCCCATTGTAATATTTAGCAGAAAGTCTGAACTGAATTGAAAGATCGGTAACAGCAAAGCTCTACACTTTTTCTGCTTTATTTCATGACAGCAATCAATACAGTTCTGAGGCCTTATTTAATTTTCAAGAATTCATTCAATTTAGTACAAACCATGTAAGATAATTCCTTGTTAAGTCTATTATGGCAGTATGTAAGTGACAAAGAAATAATTTCTGGTTCTAATTCAACGTTTAAAGAGTGTGTTCATCTATTGGAAAAAACAGTTCCAAATGACAAGAAGAATGTGCAAACTGCTTTTTCTCTCTTCCACCTTTTTCAGGATTCCCCCTCACTTCTATTTCTCATCACTTTTCCCTCATTTCCCTTGTGCCCATTTCTTGTATGCTTTCCTAAAATATTCTCTTAATCTGGGATTAGTGGCATTTCCTCAAGAAACAAATTCAAATGTGGTATCTTTTTGCTTTCCATCCCAATGGAAAACTGAAATTTCTCAATCTATGCAGGAAAAACAGGTCAGTAATTAAAATAATTGCCAAAGTATTTGAAATTCCAGAGCCCTGTGTGATTTTTTGCAACAATCATATGTGCAAGTGACATCATTTTGTTGTGTGGATTTCTCTGGGATTTCTCCCTGGCTAATATTCATCATTGAACCAACATCAGTTAAAAAACAGATTATCTGGTCATTATTTTATTGATGTTTGTGGGAGCTTCCTGTGTGCGACTGGCTACTGCATTCAAGTAGTGAGTACACTTCAAAAAAACAAGGAAGTACTTTATTAGCTATGAAGCACTTTGAGACATCTTGAGGTTCTGAAAGGCATTATATAAATGCAAATTCTTTCTTTCAGAGGATATTTCAAAAAAGGTACCAAGGTATGTGAGGTATTTCTGGCTATCTTTCTGAACGGGGTCAATTTTAAGTTTTCGTGCTTTATATTGTTCTGGCAGCATCATGAACTCTACTGGCTGTAAAAACATCTTAAATTGTAACCACCATTGAATATGCAGTATTGTTCTATGAAATGCAATGATAGAAGACCTGACATGACTGCAATTCATACCATGTAATGCAACAACATTTCAATTCAAATAGCATGAATTGTCCGCAGCAGCCTGTCATCTGTTGCTGTTTGCAACCAAAATCCTACTACCTGAAAAGTAATTATAGTCTATCACATTAGCAGCATAATCTGTTACTAGCAAAAGAACAACAGCAAATGAACACTCATGGGGGTGAAACTGGTTTTCAACAGTAGTGTCAAATGCACTCATCTTGAATTGGCAGACATGAAACCCATTTTTTTTCCCCGCACTGAAGTTGCTAGGGAAAGTTTAAATTACATAGCATGTTTTGGGGTTCAGTGATGTTTGATTGGGATAAAATTAATATTAAAATATTGCAGACTGCTTGAACATTCACAAGGATACAGGACCAGACGGAATAGAATAAAAATACTGAAAATAGGGTAGAATTAGTGGAGCTGAGGCTCAACTTTTTTGGTAGCACTTCAAGACAGAGTTAACAGTAGACGATTTGGAAAACAGCAATAAAAACAAGAAATGCTGGAACCACTCAGCAAGTCTGGCAGCATCTGTGGAAAGAGAAGCAGAGTTAACGTTTCGGGTCAGTGACCCTTCTTCGGAACTGACAAATATTAAAAATATCACAGGTTATAAGCAAGTGAGGTGGGGGTGGGGCAAAAGATAACAAAGGAGAAGGTGTAGATTGGACAAGGCCACATAGCTGACCAAAAGGTCATGGAGCAAAGGCAAACAATATGTTAATGGTGTGTTGAAAGACAAAGCATTAGTACAGGAAAGGTGTTAACGGACTGAATATTGAACAGCAGCAAGTGCAAACATGAAAAAAAAACAGTGGGTAAGCAAACTGAACAAACTACGATGAAATGAAATAAATGCAAAAAAAAAGGTTGCAAAAAAAGAAAAAAAGAAAAAAGAAAAAAAGAAAAAACAACTAAAAATGAAAGTAAAATGGGGGACTGTCATGCTCTGAAATTATTGAACTCAATGTTCAGTCCGGCAGGCTGTAGTGTGCCTAATCGGTAGATGAGATGCTGTTCCTCGAGCTTGCGTTGATGTTCACTGCAACACTGCAGCAATCCCAGGACAGAGATGTGAGCATGAGAGCAGAGGGGAGTGTTGAAATGGCAAGCAACAGGAAGCTCAGGGTACTGCTTTCGGACTGAGCGGAGGTGTTCCGCAAAGCGGTCACCCAGTCTGCGCTTGGTCTCCCCAATGTAGAGGAGACCACATTCTGAGCAGCGAATACAGTATACTACATTGAAAGAAGTACAAGTAAATCGCTGCTTCACCTGAAAGGAGTGTTTGGGGCCTGGGATAGTGAGGAGAGAGGAGGTAAATGGGCAGGTATTACACCTCCTGCGATTGCAGGGGAAGGTGCCACGGGACGGGGACGAGGTGGTGGGGGTAATGGAGGAGTGGACCAGGGTGTCGCGGAGGGAACGATCCCTTCGGAATGCTGACAGGGTAAGGGAGGGGAAGATGCGTTTGGTAGTGGCATCACGCTGGAGGTGGCGGAAATGGCAGAGGATGATCCTTTGGATATGGAGGCTGATGGGGTGGAAAGTGAGGACAAGGGGAACCCTGTCACGGTTCTGGGAGGGAAGGGAAGGGTTGAGGGCAGAGGTACGGGAAATGGGCCAGACACGGTTGAGGGCCCTGTCAACAACAGTGGGGGGGAATCCTCAGTTGAGGAAAAAGGAGGTCATACCAGAAGCACCGTCATGAAAGGTAGCATCATCAGAGCAGATGCGTCGAAGACGGAGAAACTGGGAGAATGGAATGGAGTCCTTACAGGAGGTAGGGTGTGAAGAAGTGTAGTCGAAGTGTAGGAAAATAGGAAACCTTGTTCAAATTTTAAAAAGATCAGAAATCTGATTCTCAGAATTACAGACTTGTCAGCTTGGCATCGATAGTAAGAAACTGGACAGAGTATTGTAAAGGGATGAATTCAAGCACATTCCAGAAGAACAAAGGCAACAATTCAAGCCAACACAGCTTGTGAAAAGTAGGACAGGCCTATCACAAATCAGTAGCAAAGTTCTTTGAAGATGTAGCCGAACTGATGGATGGAGGTAATGTTTTGGATATCACTTATCTAGAATTTCAGAAGGCATTTGATAAAGTGCTTTACATGAGACTTGTGGATAAATAGGTATAGAAGAAAAGATAACGTTCAATGCCAACAGATTAAATTATGCAAATGTCATCAGCTGAGAGCTCTGTTATCAGCAGCCCGAAGGAAGAGGATGGCTCGGTAACGTTTTCGCCGTCCGACATACTAAGGATCAGCAAATCCTTTTATGCTAGGCTGTATGAAGCGAAGCCCACAGACAGCAGAGCCTCCCAGTCCTTCCTGTCATCTATCACAGAGGTCTTAGATGACAGCAGGAGGGAGAGACTGGACAAGACGCTAACTCTGGATGAGCTGACAAAGGCCGTCGAGTCCTTCGAGATGAGTAAAACTCCCAGAAGTGATGGCGTACCAGTTGAGTTGTATTCGGCCCTGTGGGGCTGGGTCGGCCCAGACCTGCTGGAAGTATAAGAGAGTATGCTCCTGGCCGGCAACATACCAGAATCCATGAGGAAAGGCATCATCACCCTCATCTACAAGCGGAAGGGGGAGAGGGCAGAAATCAGAAATTGGCGGCCCATCTCACTGCTTAATGTTGACTACAAGATTCTGTCCAAAGTCATAGCCAGTCGAGTCAAGTCTGCTCTGGAGTTGGTGATCCTCCCTGATCAGACCTGTACTATACCCGGCAGGAAGATCTCTGATAGTCTCGTGCCACTCAGGGATATGATCGCCTATGTACGGGACAGGAGGGTGGACACCTGCCTCATCAGCCTGGACCAGGAGAAGGCTTTTGACAGGATATCGCACAGCTACATGATGGACGTGCTTTCCAAAATGGGGTTTGGGGAGGGAATCTGCAATTGGATCAAACTGCTCTACACAAACATCAGTAGCGCAGTCTCAATCAATGGGTGGGAATCGGAAAGTTTCCCGATCCAATTTGGAGTCAGACAGGGCTGTCCTCTCTCCCTGGTCTTGTTTGTTTGCTGTATTGAACCCTTTGCTGAGTCTATGAGGAAGGATGTGAGCATAAGAGGGGTGACAATCCCAGGCAGTGGAGGCACTCAGGTTAAAACCTCCCTGTACATGGACGACATCGCCGTCTTCAGCTCGGATCTGCTGTCTGTGCGCAGACTGATGAGCATCTGCGACCAGTTCAAACTGGCCTCGGGAGCCAAAGTTAACCACGGCAAGAGCGAGGCCATGTTCTTTGGGAACTGGGCTGACCGATTCTTTGTCCCCTTCACCGTCAGGTCAGACTACCTGAAGGTGCTGGGGATATGGTTCGGAAGGGCTGGGGCGTGCACCAAAACCTGGGAGGAGCAAGTAGCCAAGGTACAACACAAGCTGAGCATGTGGGAGCAGCGGTCTTTCTCCATTATGAGTAAGAACCTGGTCATCAGGTGCGAGGCGCTCATGTTGTTGCTGTACGTGGCGCAGGTCTGGCCGATACCCCACTCCTGCGCTGTGGCGGTCACCCGAGCCATTTTCCGCTTCATCTGGGGATCCAAAATGGACCGGGTCCGGAGGGAAACGATGTTCAAACCTCTGGATAAGGGTGGGAAAAATGTACCCAACGTTGCCCTCATCCTGATGACTACCTTCGTGTGCGGCTGCATCAAGCTGTGTGTAGACCTCCAGTACGCAAACTCCAAGTGTCACTACATGCTGAGGTTCTATCTGTCCCCGGTGTTGCGAAGGATGGGCCTGGTCACATTGCCACGGAAAGCTCCATCCAGTTGGACTGTGCCATACCACCTCTCCTTCATGGAGCAGTTTCTGCGGAAAAACACCTTTGACCACCGATCCATCAGGCAGTGGTCTGCATGGAATGTCCTCAAGGCCCTACAGGAAAAGGAGACGGTGGATCCTGTCGGATGGTTCCCCGAGCAGACCGTCAAAGTCATTTGGCGGAATGCCTTATCACCAGAACTTTCAAACAAGTACCATGATGTAGCTTGGCTGGTGGTGAGAAGAGCCCTCCCCGTCAGATCCTTCCTGCACACCCGAAGTCTCACCCCCTCCGCACAATGCCCTCGTGGTGGCTGTGGTGGGGAAGAGATGGTTGCCCACCTCCTTCTGGAATGTGTCTTTGCAAAACAGGTGTGGAAAGAGATGCAGTGGTTTTTGTCGAGGTTCATCCCAAGCAGCTCTGTAACACAGAAGTATGTGCTCTATGGACTGTTCCCAGGGACGCACACCGAGATAAACATCAACTGCTGCTGGAGGACTATCAATTCGGTGAAAGACGCCCTTTGGTCTGCCCAAAACTTGCTGGTCTTCCAGCGCAGAGTTGTCCACGACCGAATGTTGCAGACTGGCACATTCCAAGGTCCAGGACTACGTGCTGAGGGACGCACTAAAGCTTGGGGCAGCCACTGCAAAGGCTCAATGGGGAAAGACTACTGTGTACGGTCCCCCCACCAAGCTGAACGGAGGGGCTGGATCCATGGAAAACCCCTCGAACTGTATCGGGAAAATTTTCGTAAAATGTATATGGCATGAAAAATGAAATGGAAGGGTTGTGAGGCAACTCACTCCTGCATTGAAGGAAACTGACCTTCTTTGCACTGTTTGTAATTTTTGACTTGGTGCTGTTTAGAACTGTTTTGTCATGTATTTTTTTTTACAGATTTTTATGAATAAAGTATATTTTGGAAATTAAAAAAAAACCTTGGTGAAGTGAAGGCACCTGGCACATTGCTGCTTTTCAGGTTGGGGTATGAGAAGGGCCCCCTGAAGATCCACTGTGGGTTTGGCCTCCTGCACAGTGCCCTCCACCTCCCAGCTGCTTCCGCTCCTGCCTGTCTTTATAGCTGCTCCCCTCATCCTCCAATCCCTAAAGGCAAATCTATCAGACAACTCATGACTGCAATAAAGCTGTTTTGAAGGTAGACAAAAGCAATTTAGCCATCAAAACACTGTTAGCAGAAGTCATAAATCTGTTGTAGAAGGCACAGAATAGACAAGAAAGACCCAGACAACAAGAAGCAGCCGAAAAGGACAAGAAAGTAACTAACCTGTGTGGATTGGTGGACCCTTTAAATAGTGCTACTGAAGTGTCCTACCTGCCTGTTAATTCCAAGAGTTGCTGAGGAAATTGAGCATGTAGTGAGTCAGGCGCTAAGCCAGGCCAATTTCATCAAAGATTCCCACAACAAGCATAGGAGCCTTAATTAAATATTACAATGTCTTTTAATACTTCCAACATGCAATTTGGACACCTACAGAGGAGACTGATCCAATATGGTGAGCAGGGTACTGGACTTTAAGCACCTGTTTTACGTCTGTAAAATGAGCACAGCGTGACCTAATTTCTAGTCAACTGTTTTCAAGTTCATGCAAAACAGCCATTCAACAACCATTCTCAGAACATTTAATGCTCCAGTAAGCACTTTCAAAATGTAAGTCACTACCCCACCACCACCTCCCCCACTCCATGATGAAGCAAGATGGCAGATGTTTTACTATTCATCCCTTTTGGAGCTCACACTAACATAGTTAAAGAGTAACCAGTAAGTTGGGGTTACTTTAAACAGTATAGTGATGCCGTAGGAGGGTATGTACATGGATGATGATCTTGTACTATTACTGGATCCTGAGGCTAGCCTAAAGTGAAATGGCAGCGTGCAGCAGCTCTATTTTCATCAATATATAACATGTTGGTTTCAGCTCCCACTGAATAATGCTACTGATGCAATGCAACAATCACTTTAATTGAGAAAATGGACAGAGGAGCCATTGGGGAGATTTTCTTTCCAAACTTACAAATGTATTTGTTGAAACCTATACAGGAAGTATATTGCATAAAATGTGGGGTACAATTTATTATGAAAACTTGGCAGGAAAAAAAACATGCAAGTAGTAATTAAATAATGAAAATACAGCCTTGTGAAATCTGACTGCACAGTTTTTGCAAATGAAACTGTCCATTAAAAAGTGTAGGAGTAATTATATTTAGAATGCAGATTTTGCTAACTGTAGCATTTAGTTCTACTGAAAGTTATACCACTAGTTTTTCAATCAAGAAGTCCCTTATTGCACTGAATTATCATCAAGAACACCATGAATCATAATGGATGTGTTCTTCCCCCTTAAGTTGTCTGCTCCGCTCACTCCACATTGCTGTCTCAGTATTACTGCGCAAAGCACTGTTCTGGCCAAGTCAAAAGAACTTCAGTGAAGTCATTACAGCTATGAGATAGTAAAAATGTTTTTAAATTCAGTTTCTACTGCCATTGCTGAAAGAATTGTTCAACGTTAGTCTATAAAAGCCAGCTTACGATCTGACCTGGATCTGCTATATTCAAAGGCAGACATTCTTTCTGTGAAGCTAATATTCCTCCCTGGCCACATTTTTTTAAATTTTTTTTTACTCGCTCATTGACCTCAGATGACTTAGCACAGCAGTTGCTGCTGCTGTTAACTGCTGAATGACCAATCTCTTAATGGATTTTTATTTTAGGTTTTCATTTTTACTTGATTCAAAAACTGAAGGAAAAGATCTGTGTGTGTATTTTTATATATATATATATGTGCGTGGAGGGAGGGGGGTGTCGGTGATGGGGTGAGGTGATTTTCAGCTTCGGCCTGGATGGCATGGCATCCACTGACCCCCACCTGATGGCGCCAATGGAAGGCCCATACTTCTTTCATGGTCAGCTCTAATCTATAATATCAGTAAGCTGCAAATGTCCCACAAAAATCATTTAGAAAACCTTAGCCATGTTGTTTAGCAAGTGGTCTGTAGTGGTCCCTTTAAGGACCACTGGTTTGGTCGCTCAGGCTGGGTGGAAGCAATGACCCCCCGTTTTGAGGCCTGCTCAAAAATTGAGTCAGCTTTAGGGGGCCAATGTATGAACTTTTTGTTGACAATTTTTGTGTGCCAACCCTCCTGTTGTTGAAGTGATAGGCAGTTAAAAATGCACAAGTGGTGTTTAAATGCTTATTATAGGTTTCCATTCTTAGTCTACAGATATTTTCCCACTTGGATGAGGGTTGATACTGATAGAGTATGAAGGAGGACACAGGTTCCAGACTCTGTTTATTATCCCCACCAACAGCTCACTGCAGAAGTATTAAGTCAATCAATGCCAATCAAAGCCAGAAAGCTCGAATAGTCCACAGTTTTTTTTTGTCAAAACAACAGTGAGGCTAATGGTGTCACCATTATTTACCTGCAAATCCTACAGCAATTTCAGGTGAGGGCAGATGCATGGTTAAGCGTGGAAACCCAAAAGTTGCTATTAGAGATGCACTGTTGTTAGTTTGTTGAAAACAGCATCTCACTGTCTGACTCACCATTGAAATACACTGAGTGGCACAAGTTTGCTGTACATGCACAGTAGATATGAACTAAACTCACCACAGAAAGTTACAGCTGGTCTGAACTGATGCAAGGAGTCTGTTTTGGAGCCACTTAAGGTCAACAAATATTTAATTAAGCCTGGATTAGCTGGAAATATTCTTTTAACAATGTGCTAAGTGTTGATTACTGCCAATTAAACTCTCTGGTACTGAAAATTAACTATTACAAGTGTGAAGCCTTATTCCTTCAGGTTTTAAGTGTTGGATATTTTGAAAATGTAAAATTTAAAATAAGAGTTTTTTTCCTTCTCCTTTTCCTTTTGTCTCCTTTATCTCTCTTTCTTACTCCAATCTTTTTTCCCCTCTCTTTTTACCACCTCTGTATCTCATATGGCACTGAATTCACCCACTCTAATTTACACTTCCTGTCAGTCCTTGCACTGTTAATTTCACCATCTTTCAATCTGATTGGTTAAGGGCATACACAGTTGCATGCCATGTTCATCCAGATCCCAGATGACCTGTTTCCCTTATTGCAACATTATCAGCTCAAATTTTCATCAATTTACAGTGCAAAATTTCATTGAGATTGAAAACACAAGGGCAAGTCTAACGGCAGGCGCCGTTCATTACCCTGCTACAGTAAAATATGGGCAATACTTTTAGTTATATTACTTTTCTAACTGTACTATCAGAAAGTTTAAACTTTAGTTTCTACATCCTAAGTAAGACAACAATTTGGGCCATGAACTGATGAACATTCAGAGTTGACTGTGCTGTTAAAATTTGAGTTTAAAATTAAGAATTTAAATAGGTTACACTTTGGATTAGCTCTTATTTTGTTTCAGCATGTTTTGATGTTCACTGACAAGATTGCAAAGGAGTGGACTTCTGAGATGCAGAGTAAGCCAGTAATATTGTTATTTTGAATTGCAAGGAATAGTAATGGTTTGATAAAATGATCTGGATCAATATGTTCAGTGTCATGATTTAGACAGAAAATCTACATGATCAATGTATCCAGGTAATTACAGAGCAGATAATTCTGGCAACTAAGCTTATTTTAAACGGGTTGACCTTGCTATTAAAACAGCAGAAACAGGAATTTTGGATCAGCCCATTAAGTGTTCATAATAGGAAGGATTTTGAAAGGGTAGATAGGAAGACACGAGTTGGAATTTTACGACCCCCCCCCCCCCCCCCACCCCCAAAGAGCAGGCAGATGGCGGGGGTTGGGGGGGGGAACGTAAAATGGAGCTGGTGGCTCGGGGGGCCCTTCCTGACCCATTCCCGCTGCCACTTTATGCAGGGTGGCGGCGGAAAACAGCCTGCCTACCCCAGGCCAATCAATGCCCTTAAGTGGCCACTTAACAGCCACCTAAGGGCCTCTGCCCACTGCCACGGGGATTTTACCCGTGGCTAGTCGAATGGCCCAGGCCCGAGAGAAGCTGCTTGACAAAAGCAAGCGGCTCTCTGACGGCCTGGGGGTCCCTCATGATCGGGCACCCTGTGCCCGACAGAGTTCCACCCCTGCTGCCCCAACCATCCCCAACACGCCCCCCGTCCCCCCAATCGACCACCCTTGCCTCACCGGGGCCCGACCATTCACCCCCGGCGAGGCAACAAAAACTTATCTTGGTTTCGGGGCTCCCTGACATCTTCTTCTTGAGGCTGGGCTGCCGTCCAGCAGTGGCCACCATTCCCGATGGCACTGCTGGGATTAAAAGCTGCTGGCCCGTTGATTGACCGGCAGCTCCATAAGGCGGGACTTCCTGCCTCAAGCGGGTGGAAATTCTGCCTCAGAACAAGTAAAGGCCGGGGAACTGCAAAATGCGGATCGGATCCCCAGGCCAGGCGGAAGCGGGTTCGCCACTGACTTTTCAGTCGGTGGACGCCTCCTGTCCGCTGAGGGAAAAACCCCGGCCGCTGTTTCCACTGGTAGGAGGGTCAGTAACCAGAGGACATACAGATTTAAGATAATTGTGAAAAGGAACAAGGGGGCAATGAGAAGTTTTTTTTTAAACTATTTGTTAAGATCTGAAATTGACTGCCTTAAGGGGTGGTGGAAGCAGATTCAACAGTAATTTTCAAAAGGGAATTGGATAAATACATGTAAAGGGAAAATGTGCAGAGCTATGCATAAAGAGCAGGGGAATGGGACCAACTGATAGCTCTTTCAAAGAACCAGCAGAGGCATGATGGGCCAATTGGCCTCCTTCTGTGCCGTATGATTCTATCTCATGGTATAATTTGAGAGCTTTTGGGTGAATGCCAATGTTAAATTAAAGAATAAACAAACTTGCACTTGTAAAAATTGAATGCCTGTGTCAACATGGATTTTAGAAACTGCTATCTTAATTCTTCAATATACATGACTATTAATATTGACATAGTTACATAGGTTCTAAAAATTTTAGCAAAGTACCTAGACAAATTCATCCATGAATCCACATAATACTGCCCATTGTAGCAGTTCCAGAATAAAAAGATGGCAAGATTTTTTTCTCTAAAGGTTGATGAAGTAAATGAACTCAAAATGGTCTGTTTCTGGGACGTAACACTTTACGACTATATTCCAAAGGATCTGATACAAGTTTTAGTGTTAACTTTTATTTTCATTCTGGACATGGAAGCAGTAGGAGAAGATTGTTTATGTTTATACCACAGAGCTGGCTATCTGTCATGTGGTCTAATTATTTGCAAAACAACCACTTCAAACAGTGTACATTTTAGAAATGTACAGGCTTCTTTTCCTAATCAAAACATTAATGGTCATCAGCTTAGGGTTATAAAAGCAAAATACTGCAGATGCTGGAAATCTGAACTAAAAACAGAAAGTGCTGGAAATACTCAGCAGGTCTGGCAGCATTTGTGGAGAGAGAACAGAGTTAACATTTCATGTGATGAACTTTCATCATACTTCTAAACTCCAAAGATTATAGGCCCAATTTACTCAGCCTCTTATCATAGGACAACCCTTTCATCCCAGGAACTAATCTAGTGAACCTTCACTGTACTGCCTCCTAGGCAAGTATATCGTTCCTTAGATATGGACACCAAAACTACGCACGTTCTTTGTATGGCTGAAATGGCTTGATGGACATTGAACAGAATGGCATGCTGCAGACTTGTAAGACACTACTAATTAATTTGGTAATCAATGCATAAAATAAACCCACTCTAATGTGTTACAGGCTGGTAGGTTTGTGCAATGTATTGTGCATGGTGCCAGGGGCATATTTGTACAGTTGCATTAACTGCCAAGACTATCATGGCAGAGATCCAAAAACCAACAGGGGAGTGCATCTTTTCAGCTCACCAGTTAAACAGAAAGAGTGGCAAAGCATGACAGAATCACACATACTTAGGTCTTGTTAATGGCGCACTTCTGTGCAATGCATACATCATAATATTTAATTACAAAGCCGTTTACAATCACATTTGAGAACAGGCCAATTTGAGATTTTTGTGAATGGGCTTAACACAGCGGATGGAGTTTTGGTTTGTGGCTTGGAAATAAAATACCTCAGATAAAAGGGAATGTTTAATATCTGCCCTGGATACCCGTTAGACTGCACAAGCTTTAGGCAAGGTGGCAGGAAAAACAGATAAGCTAATACAACTGATGCTAGTGTGACACCTAATCCCAGAATCCAGAATGGGAAACCTCTTTAACATGTCACTTTAGGTCTTGAGGATTCCCTTCCTCAAGGAATTATTGGGCTGATTTCCCCGTTAGATTGGAAAATGAAGGGCTGTGGGTCTGTTATTTACAGACCAGTGCTCCCTGTGGGCACTGTTTCTCGCAATTAGTGGCCAATTGGGGAAATAGCCTTTAAAAAGTGCCACTGTTAATGAAACAGTGAGTCACACTCAAAGAGCACAAACAGAAAACAGTTTCTCCACAACACTATGTTTTGAGACAAAGGAGAAGCTTCTGGTCTTGATTCTTTTGATGTTTTGATGTCTTGATGTTTTCAACAACATGTGATGGAAAAACTGTTCCAAGCAAATGTGACACAGGCAGCATACAGCACATGGAAAACTTAACTTACAAGTTATCATCTCCTCTTTTGTGGCTGAATATTTGGAAAATATAAAAAAAGACTTCACAGACCGGAACAAGTGAACAGTTCCTTCTAATATAAGTTATTTATATTGGTGCTGTGTTTTGAGAAATCTTGGTTAAAGGTAAGATAATGAATGTTGTAAAAAAAAACAAGAGAACTGTCAGCTAAATCTTAAAATTACACAGAATATTAATTCATGGTTAAAAAAAATGCAATTTATTCTGAGCCTTTGAAGTTTTTCAATTTGAATCAACTTCAATATTTAACTTTCAAATTGTGGATCCAACCACCAACTTTTATAGATCTACATAGTACCATATACTTCAACCCTGGCTGCCTATTAGTGCTTAGCCAAAGCTGGATGTAAGCAGAGCTTTTTTTTATGAGGTCTGTTAATCTTGTGTATAAAGGGTTGTTTTATTAACCTTTATTTAAAAAATTAATTGAGTTCTCTTTGTTGCTTCTGATTCCAAAGAACAGGTATATTTTATTCCAAACCAAAATTTATGGGCCACACTTTCCTGTAGCAGGGCATTTAGCAGCGTCTGTCGTTAATTAGACTTGCTCCTGAAACCTGCGGCTTGAAAATTTTTGCCCACTAACTTGCTGAAAGTGCAATCTGATAACAGCGCAATGAGGTAAAATAAAAGGCTTCTGGGACCTTAACCAATCTGATTCAAGGATTGGGAAATAAACAGTGGAAGGGCTGAGAAGGAGGCCGACTTCGAGTGGGTGAATTCAGTGTCAAATCAGGTACAGAAAGAGAAAAAGAGAGACAAAGAAAGAGTGGATCAAGTGGGAGAGAGAAAAAGAGACAGAAAGGAAAAGTTAAATAAAACATTTTTAAAGTCACCTAAAATAATTCACAATGCAAAGGAATGAGATTCCAAACTTACAAAGGTTAATTTTTAGTGCCAGAGAGGATGACAAGAAGTCATAAATAATCACATAGGTAAAAGGCTACCTGTGCTTGTAATTACTCGACCTAAATATCTATGTTGGGTTCATATATGCCTAGGTAACAAGTGCAGCTGTGACACACTGTTCTCAGAAATCTAAAACTTCTCTCTCTGTCTTAAAGGTACACTGTTTTTAACAGAGTCTTAAAGGCACACTGTTTTAATCAGAGGAGAAAAATAAATACAGTTCTGTGACACAGTGGAAGCTAACGGAAAAGGACTTAATGTGGAAGGGGGCAAAATCTGAGAAGTATAAATTTAAACAAATAAAATATAAGTAGTTACATTTCCTTTTAGAACCATGACCTTTTTAAAGGGATTTGATATTTGGCAAACATATAGCTACAATCAGTGTCACAATCAGTGATATAATGATTTCAAAAGAACTAAAACTAAAAGCTCCAAATCAATTGGTGCATCATGATTAGATACTTCCTTCCCCTGACTCACCATCAACCTTGGAATCTCCTGGGAGAGGCAAAACAACAGAGAAAAATAAAGGAAAAAGACTTTGGAAAATTCATTTCTGACCCCCTTAGGCGATCAATACCAGTTGGTGTTGTGGTTGAGTGCAATTCTCACGAGCTTTTTCATTCCATTTACACCATGTATATTACCCACATACATTTAGTTATAAACTAACAGCAAATGTTTGCCAAATTCTTTTACTGTGAGGATAGGGAGAAGTTTACAAGAGTTGCCACTGAAACAATAAACTAATGGAGGTCAAATGTGTTATCATTTCTCAAATTAAGTGCAAAGCTGTGAATCACACCAAATCAAAAAAACTGTCCTGCTCCATGGAAAACCCACTGCATGGTGCCAAAGTCTTGGGAATGGAATGCGTGGACCTGCCTACTTGTTAAGTATGAGAACCAGTGACAAAACCGGCTGCTTGTAAAGAGAAATGGAGAAGCAGCAAGGGAAGAAAAATTACAAATAGAATTTTGCAACAGAAAAATTCTTTGGTGCAAAACAGCACAAGTATCTTTGCATAGAGATTCTACAGCACAGGATCATGCCATTCAGCTGAACTGATCTACACCAGCATTTTGAGTCAAAGGATTAACTACTCCAGGTGAGCAGTCTATGTTTGGTTGAGCTGAGATATAGTACAATTGAATCAGTACTGACAGATCTCAGGAGCCACTGTTTAAGACCCAAGATTCTACAAAGGCTTCAGCAAATGTCAGCTTTCCACCACTGACTCTTGTGGAGTTTAAGTGTCCACCATCTTGTTAGTCAGGCCTTGCAATTTTTTTTCTAAATTACAATCCCTTTTAGGAATCTAAACTATTAAAAAAATATTTCCCTCATAACAACAAGCGGTCTGAATACAAAATAACTTCACTTGCTCTAGCTTCTTTCACAAACAAAGCTTAAGTGAATGTTTTTTTCATTCATTTGTGGGATGTGGGCATTGCTGGCTATGCCAGCATTTATTGCCCATCCCTAATTGCCCTTCAGCTGAGTGACTTGCTTGGCCATTTCAGAGGGCATTTAAGAGTCAACCACATTGCTGTGGTTCTGGAGTCACATGTAAGCCAGACCAGATATGGATGGCATTTCCTTTGTAACCTTTCTTTTGTTGGCTCCATTCAAATTATCCACATACAAAATAGAGGAAGAAGCACTTTCTTGACAAACGGTTGTACGAATGTAATTTCCCAGGAGGCTTTTTGGAGTATTATAAAAAGAGGCAGGCTGAGGCTTTTCTAAAGTCAATCTTTGTTGCCCCCTCACTGAACAAATCCAAGTTCCACCTCTAATCAAGAAAGACTGCGAATCAATCGAGAAAAATTGTACTTTCGGAGCTTACCTTTGAAGGGCTTGCTGCATCAGTATTTTCTGGGCAGCTGTGTGACTGGATCAGCCTGTTCCAAAAACTCCTCTAAAGCTTCAATGCCAGCCACCTTTGCATCGTGATGCGAGAATGTTTTGTAGATTTTGAGGTACTGCAGGCCCATAGTTGATTGTTAACTCCCAAAAAAATGAGAGCCTGACAAAATTAGCAGTCTATAAAATTTGGACAAAGGTACAACCTGTTAATGGGAGACACCTGGGTATACCTGAACTCTGTTAATGGGCCTATTAAGTGCACACATGTAATCTGTTAATAAGATTCTTCAACACACATGTGGAAAGAGGAAAAAAACATTTTTGTTGGGTTTTTTTACTCAAACATAATTGAAATAGGTATGTTTGCTAATGACAACCTCAGATGCATCTGTGAACTGTCCATTCCGCCAGTCCAAAGGAGTTTAAGATAATGGCTTTCCATGATTCACATGCATTAGCCTGATGCTTCCGTTGGGTTTTCTCAATGTTTTGTAAGCCACATACTCCATGTACGCCTGACTCTGAGCCCTTCAGAGAGTCAAGACATTTACCAGAGCAGTAAGAGTCAATGAATTTACTCACTATAAATGTAGCTGCAGGGCTGGTCGTATTCCTGTGTTTCAGCAGTTTTTTTGCATCTCTATGCACAGTCTCTGTAACCCTGTCAGTGATTCCTATATCCTAGACCAGTTGCCCCCTCTCCTTGCCCACAAAGCCTGAACAAATTGGAATTTATAACTGATTCCTTGTTGTGGTTTTACAGATCACACTATTTGGATAATTTATTTGGGGGCCTATCATGTTACTCTGCACAGTAGAAAAAGCATGTGCATCATTGACAAATCTACATTTAATTTTGTAATTTGTTGTCAAGTAGTCTAGCCCTATTAATATCTCTTTAAACTTTTCTCTTAAGTTCTGACATTGTGTAGTTAACATTCCAAATGAAGCCATTAAACATACAGATACTGTTGCATGGGTTTGCTCTGTGCATTGAGGATTGTGCATGATGTATTGGACTGCTGTCCTGCAGCTGTCTTCAGTGTTGTGTTGAAATTCTTTCAGGACATTTTCAACTCTCAGCTTTGAGCTTCTTCAGCTTCTGACTGCATGTCAATAAAACTCTTGGGTTCTAACCACCACTTAAAAATCTCCCACTAGGCATTAACATTCCCAAGTGATGAGGTGAACATTTCATAGATAATTCTGACATCTGGTTTTACTGCTGTGCGCCATTGCTCTCGGATTCAGTAACAAGTTACTCTGCACTGTTCTACTGGGCATCCCAAGGCCCTCTTTCCCAACATTCAGTTGCACTAATTTTTCAACTTCACAAAGATGTAGTAGATTCTCTATTGGCATAGTAAGTGCTTTTTTAGATAACAGTTGCTCCATGTGAACTCCCAGACTCGTTGAAATCACCTGTAGGGGTCAGAGAAGAATAATCCAGATTTTATTCCCTTTATTGGCCCATGTTTCTGTTTTTTTGGCCAATTCCAGAAGATTACTTGGCTTCCAGACGCGAAACTAAGCTGGCTGCCAATTTAGTTCCAGAGATTAATAATTGTGTTGTGATGCTTTCAAATGCACCCGACATCCCAACTAAAGGATGATTCTTTCAAAGGTAAACACAAGTTAATGCAGCAGCACTCAACATTACCAGAGCCTTCAAATCAGCATGATGTTCCAGAAGATGGCTGCTTGTACTTTATCTGGCAACACGTACCTGCTCTCAGCATTTTGCTCAGCACTGACAGGCAGCATTTTGGGGCATGGTAAGTATATCAACATTTGCTGACAACGATTAAGATAAGCTGGTCCCTCCTATCCCACTCCTCCTTAGTCTGGTGGCTAATACTAGAACAAAAGTTTGTTTGCTGTAACTTCAATATGGCCTAGCTTCCCCGATAAACCAACATAAACTTAAAACACAGAGCTGTTGTCTGGCGACAAAACTGATGATGGCTCTCCCTGGTAAAACAGGCTTCCTATAGCAACATAATGCCAATCCCGTTGAAGTTATACAGAAATAAAATACAATAGTCAACCACCCCTCTCTTAATTACATTAGATCAACAGCCAGACACAGAAGGCAGCATTTCTATTAATCAATATTGACCAGATGACTAATCTTTCGCAATGGCAAAGAAACATGCGATGAATGCAAAGGAGGAACCACTTAAAACAATTAAGGCACCTCAGAGAATTTCTGTAGCAGCTTTCACCCATAAAGTGCAATGTAGCCAACCTGTCTGGTTTCTGAGCTGAGGGTTTTTATTTTGAGAAATAAGTCACGTGGCCTTGAGTTTTAACCCCTTACATGCTGTTTCTATCAATACAAAATGTAAGCTGAAAATTCAACACAGGCAAAAATCAATTTTATGAATTAGGAGCAGAAGTAGGCCATACGGCCCCTCGAGCCTGCTCCACCATTCAATAAGATCATGGCTGATCTGTTTGTGTTTCAAATTCCACACTCCCATCTACCCCCAATAACCTTTGATTCCCATGCCGAACAAGAATCTACCTACCTCCGCCTTAAACATATTCAATAACCCCGCTTCCACCACCTTCTGAGGTCAAGAGTTCCAAAGTCACACAACCCACCGAGAGAAAAAATGTCTCCTCATCTCTGTCTTCAAAAGGCGACCCCTAATTTTAAAACAATGCTCCCTAGTTCTGGACTCACCCAAAAGAGGAAAGATCCTTTCCACATCCACCTTGTCAAGACTATTCAGGATCTTATATACTTCAGTTAAGTCTCCCCTCACTCTTCTAAACTCCAGTGAAAACAAGCCCAGGCTGTCCAACCTTTCCTCATAAGACAACCCGCTCATTCCAGGTATTAATCTAGTAAACCTCCTCTGAACCACCTCCAATGCATTTACATCCTTCCTTAAATAAGGAGACCAAAACTGCATACAGAATTCGAGATGTGGTCTCACCAATGCCCTGTATAACTGAAGCATCAGATCCCTATTTTTATTTTCAATTCCTCTCGTAATAAAGGATAGCATTCCATTAGCGTCTTTATTACTTGCTGTACCTGCATACTAACTTTTTGTGATTCATGCACTAGAACACCCAGATCCCTCTGCACCCCGGAATTCTGCAGTCGTTCTCCGTTTAACTAATATTCTGCTTTTTTATTCTTCCTGCCAAAGTGAGCAACTTCACATTTTCCCACAGTATACTCCATCTGCCAGATTTTTGCCCACTCACTCAACCTATCAATATTGGTCTGCAACCTATTTTCCTATCTTCGTGCCATCTGCAAATTTAGCTACTATGCTCCCCTCATCTCAGTCACTGATATAAATTTTTTTGCCCATATTTTCTACCTTTCCTACATAGGGATCCCTTAGAGGAGTAGACTTGGATCACTTTGTTTCTTATCTTTCACAATGACCTTGTGGATGTTACCAAAAGTTATGTAATCTCTGTTTAATAATACACAGTGGGAAGAAGATATACAGAGAATTGAACCGCGAGTTACAGAATCACAGGGGTGAATTTCTGTGGGGACTTCTCTGATCGTTTTTTGTTTAAATGGGCTTTCCCTGACTCTTCCCTGAAGTTACTGCAGACAAGCAGGAGACCCCTGTGGCAATTCAGTCCCTAGAATTTATAGCACAGAAGGAAGCCATTCAGCCAATTACATTTGTGTTGGTACTAACTCTTCAGCTGTAGCTATCTACTGTAATTCCATTCTGCTTCCCTACCCTTCATCTTTATAGATGTCATTCCATTTTCCTTTAAAATGACACTCCATTGTCTGCTTAATAGCCACCTGTAGTAGCATCCAAGTCTGGAAAACGTTGAAACCCTATCTCTAGCCTTTTGGGGCTGAATCTTCCTGGGCCCATGGAGATAGGTTTAGAGACAGTGGTCGAGGGGACTAGGAAAATAAGGGGAAACTGCATTGGAATGGCTCCCTGATGCCTTCCTGCCTCCAGGGGAATTTCCCAGGTGCGGGCTGGGAACTTCACAGAGGCAAGCAACCAATTAAGCCAAATTAAGGCCCCACTTAGGGGTCATTTTCCAAAGGCGACGGCTGTTTCCTGCTGTCAAAGCAGTCCCCCGCAATGTGGAGACTGGCAGCTCCTTGGAGGCAGGCTTCTGGCAGTTTCCCCTCCACACTGATGACACTGACAGCTGTGGGCATTCTTTATCTTTAAATTTTCATCATGCATAGAGAGCACCTCCGTGTTGAGATGCCATCGAGGTCCCCTAGCTGCCTCAGCAGCACCCACCTCCCCCAGTGGGGCTGTTGGCCAGCCACTACCGCGGGCCTTCTGAGTGGACCATCCACCTCAGGAACTCACCTGCTGACCTTTGCAGGGTTGGGATCCAGAAACAGTCCCAACGCCTGAAATTTTTCAAAGGGCATAAGATTGCGCCCTTAGTGTCCAAATGCTCTTCAGTTATAATCATTCAACGCCTTAATCTTAGTAACCGCATCTGACCCACTCTTAGGCAGGAAAGGGGAAAGATGGCTCAATAAAACCTGACTACAGAAGAATGGGAATCCTCACAAAACCTGTTTTATTTTCCACTATTAACAACTTCAACTTTTTATAAAGGATCTGTCCAGCCAAGCTCTTTATTTTGGCAGATTTCAAAGAAAATTGATCTCTTGCTCCCACACTCAATATAAAATGTAAATGAGTTGTACTCTGTTTAATTTTTAAATAAAATAAAATTGTGGATTTGCAATGCAACGCTGGCTATTTGGTGGAGACTACTGTTATTCTGGTTTTAGTCACTGTAGCTGAGCTAACTCATAATGGCAATAAAATTCTTAAAGCTGTGATTTATGACTGAAGGTTTAGTACATCAGGGCTGGTTTCAGTCCCCAGATACAAATCCTACCAATTTTTGAGTACTTTCTTTATTGGGATATGGTTTCAACATTGCCAGATGCCCTCCAGTATCTTGTCCAATGAACCTGGGCAGTGAATACTGGCAGATTATTTTACCTTCAGGGTATCACAGCCAAAGCCAGTCTTGTCCTCACTATGCATTGCTGGATGCACAGTTTCCAGGAAGAGCCAGTGATCAGATGTGGAAACCTTGGCTGATATTTTTCCTCCCATATAGTCCTGGAGTGAAAGACCAACTGTGTTAGACATACTGCTGGCTGATTGAGGCCAGTTAATTCTCTACAGCATAGGGATAAAATCTGGAACCTATGTGGACTATTTCTTCCTGTAACTGTGCATTTGTCTATTACGCCATTGAGGGAGCTTTATGTTCACTTTTGGCTTATGGAAAAGAAAAGATTTTGCTTGCACAGTGAATTATACATGCCTTACAAGAAAGGGACAAGAGGAAGGAGAGGTTATGGTGCATTCTTTTTGGAAACATTTCTGATCAACTGTGAAGATGTCGGCCCAGAAATTCAGGAGTGCCCATTTTTGGGCGGGCATGGTGGTGAAATGTAAATACCCTGAACTATAATGATGAGTTCCAAGGTCACTCAGATATTGAACATGGAACTTATATCTCATTGTATTAGAGTTGATGTGGCACAGAAACAACTTGCATTTATATAGTACTTGCATTTATATAGAGACATACAAGATAATCAGAGGGTTAGAGAGGGTGGATAGTGAGAGTCTTTTTCCTCGGATGGTGATGGCAAACACGAGGGGACATAGCTTTAAGTTGAGGGGTGATAGATATAGGACAGATATTAGAGGTAGTTTCTTTACTCAGAGAGTAGTAGGGGCGTGGAACGCCCTGCCTGCAACAGTAGTAGACTCTCCAACTTTAAGGGCATTTAAGTGGTCATTGGATAGACATATGGATGAAAATGGAATAGTGTTGGTCAGATGGTTTCACAGGTCGGCGCAACATCGAGGGCCGAAGGGCCTGTACTGCGCTGTAATGTTCTAATAGTTCTAATAGATTCTAATAGCACCTTTAACGACAACCTGCATGTGAGGACTGGAGAAAGTTTGGGTTACTAAGCAATGCAAGTTCTAGGCTTTAAAACCTTTCAAGAAATATGTTGCTTTATTTAATATCTTTTCGGATAAATCATTTGCAGTGTTTCCTGGTGTTTTGGATGTAAAAAAAAAAGCATTTATTCTCATCTCTATTCTACAATATTGTGCATTTTTAGCATTAAAACATATAGGACAATTTGGTGCCTTTTCTTTGACTGCTACATGTGCCCTTCGAGCTCCAAAATGGCGTCCACAGCTTGCACGCACACTTTGCATGAATTGCGCTGGATGCCATATTGGCGAGGAAGGCCGTGTGTGCACGCAGTGAACGTTCACTGGAAGTATGCAGAGCAAGCAGATCGTGATGTCAATCAGTGTGTAACACTGATTTGATGCAAATGGTACTCTCTCTTAACCTCGCAGCAGAAAGGACTTCTCACCAGCTCCATTTAAAGAGATCATCAACTACTTGCAGGTGAGTTGCTGGTTGATTTCTTCTGGCTGTTGCTTCGATTCTACAAGTATTTTGTGCTTTCAAGTTGCAAAAGTCTACAGAGTGTGATGTGGCAAGAGCTGAAGGACTTTTTGCTCACTTCAAGGCTCCTGCTCTCAGACTTGGGTGCACTAGTAGACATTCTTGTTGAAATAGAACATAAGTTGGAACATGAGCAAAGGCCACATAAAGCAGGGCAAGCTGCTGCAAGAGGGAAGAAGAGGAGGGAGGAGAGTAGGGCTTTCAGCAGGAGGTCATATTCGTCCAGGGTTTTCAGGGAGCAATTTTCCTATCTGAACCTCAGGAAGGAACAGTGTATGAGCCCTCTGTGCTTCAGTAAGGACATCTGCCTGAAATCTGCCACCTTCTGCAGCTACAGGTACAAACTCAGAGCAGGGCAAGGACTGCATTGCCAGTAGCCGTGAAGGTGACCATGGCCATGAACATTTATGCATCTGGCTCCTTCCAGACTGCAGGTGGCGATATTTGCAATATTTCACAATTTGCCACCCAATATTGTTGTAAATATTCTCTATTTATCGGCATTCATTTGGTCTTTCCAGAAACAAGCAAGCGGAGCGAGCATGCGGCTTCGCTTTGATAGCAGGCTTCCTCATGCTGCCACTGACTACATGCACATTGCCTTGTGGGCACTGCATGTTAACTCTGCCCTATTCCAGAATTGAAAGAGAGTCCACCCCCTTAATATCCAGCTGGTTGTGAAAATAGGCAATGTTTGGTCAATATCCAGTATCCAGTTTGTGGTGGAGAATGAGGAAATGGCGGAGAGACTAAACAATTACTTTGTGTCTGTCTTCAGGGAGGAAGACACAGAAAATCTGCCAGAAATACTAGAGAACCAAGGGACTTGTAAAAATGAGGAACTGAAAGTAATTAGTATCAATAAAGAGATAGTACTCAAAAAATTAATTGGATTGAAAGTTAACAAGCCCCCTGGACCAGATGAGCTACATCCCAGAGTATTGAAGGAGATGGCTATAGAAATAGTGGATGTATTGGTGGTTACCTTTCAAAATTCTATAGATTCTGGAAATCTATTGACTGGGGATTGGAAAATAACAAATGTAATCCCATTATTTAAGAAGCGAGTGAGAGAGAAAACGGAGAACTACAGACCTGTTAGTTTGACATCAGTAGTAGGGAAAATGTTAGAATCTGTTATAAAAGATGATTTTACTGGACACTTGGAAAATAATAATATGATTGGGCAGAGTCAACCTGGATTTGTGAAAGGGAAATCATGTTTGACAAACCTGTTTGAGTTTTTTGAGGATGTTACTTATAGCATAGATAAAGGAGAACCAGTGGATGTGGTGTATTTGGATTTTCAGAAGGCTTTTGATAAGGCCCCACACAGTAAGTTAGTAAACAGAGTTAGAGCACATGGCATTGGAGGTAATATACTGCAATAGATTGAGAATTGGTTAACAGACAGAAAGGAGAGAGTAGGAATAAATGGGTCATTCTCAGGATAGCAGGCTGTTACTAGTGAAGTACTACAAGGATCAGTGTTAGGGCTACAGCTGTTCACAATATAAATGATTTGGATGTGGGGATCAATTGTAATATTTCAAAATTTGCAGATGTTACAAAACTAGGACGGAATGTAAGTTGTGAGGAGGATGCAAGGAGGCTTCAAGGGCATTTGGACAGGCTAAGTGAATGGACAAGAACATGGCAGATGGAATATAATGTGAATAAGTGTGAAGTGATCCACTTGGTAGAAAAAAACAGAAAGGCAGAGTATTTCTTAAATGGTGAGAGATTGGGAAGTGTTGACGTTCAAAGAGACCTGGGTGTCCTTGTTCATGAATCACTAAAAACTAGTAGGCCGGTGCAGCAAGCACTTAAGAAGGCAAATAGTATGTTGGCTATCATTGCAAGGGGATTTGAGTACAAGAGTAAAGATGTATTGCTTCAATTGTATAAAGCTTTGATGAGACTGCACCTTGAGTATTGTGTGCAGTTTTGGTCTCCTTCCCTAAGGAAGCATATACTTGTCAAAGAGGGAGTGTCATGGAGGTTCACCAGACTAATCCCTGGGATAGTGGGATTGTCTTATGAGGAGAGATTGCAGAAACTGGGCCTGTATTCTCTAGAGTTTCGAATTCTTACAGGGCGTGACAGGGTGGATGTAGATAAGATATTTCCTCTGGCTGGTGAGTCTAGAACAAGGGGACACAGTCTCAGAATAAGGGGTAAGCCATTTAAGACTGAGATGAGGAGGAATTTCTTTACTCAGCCGGTGGTGAATGTGGAATTCTCTACCGCAGAGGGCTTTGGAAGCTCAATCATTGAGCATGTTCAGTACAGAAATCCATAGATTTCTGAATACTAATGACATCAAGGGATATGGGGATAGTGGGGAAAAATGGCTTGGAGGTAGATGATCAGTCATGATCTGTTTGAATGGCGGAGCAGGCTCAACAGGCCAAATGGCCTACTCCTGCTCCTATTTTCTATGATCCTGGCAGCAGTCATGATGACCTTCATTCTGCCACAATTCGTTGTGCCAACTGCATTTGAGTCACCACGGTAAAGCAAAGGATGGCTACTTGATGACAACGGCTATCTGCTGATGACATGGTTGATGACTCTGGTGTGCAATCCATGCACACTTGTGCAGGATGCATACAATGAAAGACATGATGCTACACAAAATGCAACAGAGAAGAACAATGGCATGCTGAAGCAATGCATCCGCTGCCTGGACCACTCTGGAGCAGCCCTGCTGTACTCGGCAGGACGCATGTCAAGTTTCCTGCTGGTCTGCTGCATGCTGCATAACCTCGTCATCACGAGGGAACAACCCTTGCCATCAGCTATACGATGAGCAGCTGAGGAGCAGCAGCATGAGGAGAAGGATGAAGTGGAAGAGGAAGAAGGGAAAAGGAGGAGGCAACCTACAAAGCCCCTTTCTGACCAGGCTGTCTGTGAAGAATTCATCCGAGTGTGATATCAGTAACCACAACTCCAATTCCACAATCGCATACAGTCCCACACATTACTATCACAGTGCTCACTTGGCCACAATGCAAAAATAAAAGCCACCACAACATAAATATTCCAAACTAAACACAAAAATAAAATTATGCAATTTTGCATATGCAAGTCAACTTATCACTCTGGTGCATTCCTTTAATCTGTTTTCTGTGTGCCTTTTCCTGTCCTGGTGCTCCTAAGCAGTGCCACCCCATTGGCTGCAGCATGTCTGGTGGCGGCCTACTGACTTTCAATGGGGAGACTGCAGATGGTTTTGCTGGATGACCTCGAGCTGCTTTGGGCCCAGAAGGCCCAACTGCAGACTGCACCAGTTTGATATGTGTGACAAGCAGTCTTTGTTGGTTGGCTGACAGACAACAGCAAGGACATTGGCCTCTAATCTATCCTCTAAGGTATGTTCAGTGTCAGTATCTTAGCTCATGGCAGTGAGTGTGAGATCAAGTGAAGGAGCTGTCTCTTCATCATCACTCTCTTCTTGGTGTTCCTCCACTGCCTGGTCAGATTCCACCTCTTGGGTATCTGAAAGGAAGAACGTCCCTAAAGTAAAGTTATGGTGCAGGGAGGGGAAAGAAAGAGGTGCATGTTTACATCATCTGAAGCTTTTAAATCAGAAGAGTTAATGTGATCAAACGAGGTAGGATGTGAGGAGGAGGATTAGGTATGAGGATACAATCATTTTTTAAGGTTTTAGCTCTGCCGTTGGCCAGAGCCTCAGCAAAGAGTATCCCAATAGTGGCCAGCACGGTCTCCTGCATGGGGGTTAGACTATGCAGGTATGCCTGTCCCCCTCCCCTCCCCCGGCTAGCTCCTGCTGCCTCTGATTATGCACCTCCTTGTCCTGCAAGAGAGAGGGAGGTGCGTCAGTGAATTTTGTTCAATCTGTTTGGCTGATGTGGTTGTCATGGTTGAATAGCTGACAGTGTGTGCAACCTGTAAGATGTGGGTGTGAGGTCTGCAGCATGCGAAGTGTGTGCTGGTGAGGTGAAGCATATAAATGTTAGGTATGAGTCCTGATTGAGAGAGATTGTTGGTAGGTGAGTAATGAGGATGTGGTGATTTGTGCAGCATCTGAGGATAATGGTACATTTTTAGGAGATGGCATTTGAAGATGAATTCACTGACCTTGACCACTCTTGGGAGGTCATTGAACTTTGTTCGGCACTGCATCCAGTATCCTTGACTCTTGGTATTGACCTTCACAGCTAGCTGCTCCTACTGCATTTTGACTGTGTGCCTGGAGGACCTCCAGTGGTACAGAATACCTCTCCTACTTTCCACCTCCTTCACCAAGACCTCCAATGACCTGCAGCATCTGAACTATTGAAGCTACTCGCTCCAATGTGGTTACATTCTTCATTGCTTCCCAAGTCAGTTTTGATTCCTGCACAATTGTCAGAACTCCTCTAGCCGCAATGCACCTCTTCTTTAAGAGCTTCAGGCTATCTTTAGCAGTGCAGGTTAGCTTTAAGTCATACTAGGAAGTTATGACATTGAACCCCCTGCTGATCTGTGCAGCCAATGAGTAAATTGTACCAATGCAAAGAAAAACATTTAAGAAAATATCAAATTAACTCAGGGCACCGTGGAGGAAACTTTAAATATGAGATGTAGCCATGCTAGTGACCTGAATTATGCTGGTTGGGATAATGAAGGCTGAGGTAATAAATTACCACAAACAACTATTATAATGTGAGGGAAGCCAAGACACTGGCACATCCCCAATCATTTCCCCCTGCATGTTTGTGTGTCGCATTGCACTGCATCTAATTTGCTGTTTGATATCTCTTTGAAGAGTAATTTTCCCAACAGACCTTATAAAATGCACATTCTGAAAAGGCAAGCCCGTGAAACTAACGTCTGCTGAGCAAAGAACTGCAGCTGATACGCATGTAACTTGGAAAACTTTCAGGAAGTAGTTAAGCAAGATGAAGATTTTACAGCCAAAAAATAAATTTTCTATGAAATATCTGCTGAATAGTACAGACGATGTGGTGCAAATATTGTCTTCTTCAGTGCCAATGCTAAGGCCAAATGGAGACTTCAGACAATTAAGGCTGCATTTCTTAATTCACGGGTTCTTTTGCATTGTTTCAAGGAGTTCCTTCTGTTGGCGTTGTTGCAAAATATAGGTTAGAAATTACTACTGGCAATGCTATCATGTGAAAGTTTACAGCACTCATATCAACCCCCTCTCTCTGCTATTTTAATGGAAGAGTTACTTCAAAATAAACTGGAATTTCATATGAGCACGGTTAAATGTTCAAAATTATGAAGGGCCTTGATAAGGTAAATAGGGAGAAAGTATTTCTACTGGTCGGTGAGTTGGTAACCAGACGGCATAAATTTAAGATAATCGCTTAAGAGGTTAGGAGATTTTTTTTCTAAAACTCAGTGTGTTGTTAGGACTTGGAAAGCCTTTCATGAAAGATAATCCATAATGGCTTTTAAAAGATGGATGAATAAACATCTGAAAATTAAAGGGGTGTGGGGAATGGGACTATGTGGGTAAATATTTCCGAGAGATAGCACAGATACAATGGGTTGTGCTACCTCCTTCAGTGCTGTATGATTTTGTGGTAACATTACCAGCAGTTGTTTCCAGACAATCTATCTATAATATACTAAAAAACCTTGCATCCAAAACTCTAATGGTCATATCCGAACTCGCACCAAGTACCGTTCACCCATCACCCCTGTGCCCATTCACCTACATTGCTCCTGGTCCAGCAATGCCAAGAATTTAAAATTCCCATCCTTGTGTTTATGGCATCGCCCCTCCCTAACTATATAATTTCCTCCATCCCTACAACCCTCCAGGATTCTGTGTTCCTCCAATTCTGGCATCTTGCACTTTCCCAATTTTCATAGAAACAAAAGCAAAATACTGTGCATGCTGGCAATCTGAGGTTAGAAACAGAAAATGTTGGAAAGTTCAGCAGGTCAGGCAGCACTTGTGGAGAACGAAACAGTTAACAATTCAGGTCGATGACGTTTCTTCAGAACTGGAAATAGTAGGAGATGTAATAGGTTTTAAGTAAGTACCAAGGAGGGAAAGAGCAAAAGGGAAGTTCTGTGATGGGGTAGAACTGAGCAGAGATGAAATGACAAAAGGGGTGATGATGCAAGGGAAAAGACGGTGATGGAACAAGTAAAGAAACAGATGATGGATCTGGAGGAGATCTAAATGGGAATAGCAGAATCATCAACAGCTGCCATCCAAAAACAAAGGGTAAGAGGTTATGATCTGAAATTATTGAACTCAATGTTGAGTCCAGAAGGCCGTAAAGTACCTAATCGAAAGTGAGTTACTATTCCTTGAGCTTACGTGGCGCTTCATTAGAGCATAGGGCTGAATTATATGGGCCCCACTGAGATGGGTTGGGAGGTGGGGGGACCCATAGAATTGCAACGGGAGGTGGGGGTGGCGGCCAATCGGGTGCAGGATTGGTCGAAGATGGTCCTCCTGCCCAGAGGCCAATTAATGCCCTTAAATGGCCTATTACCAGCCACTTAAGGGCCTTTCCTGCTGCCACTGGGATTTAATCTGCGGTGGAACGGATCTCCGCCATGTGGGGAGGTCGCCCAGTAGAACAAGGTGACCTCTCTGCAGGCTTTTTGGGGTGGGGTCGATGGGCAATCTGTGGCCCATGGAGAGCCCCTGCTGGGAAAAGCACCATATACGTAAACACCCCTCTCCCTGCACTAAACGGCCAACCACCACACCGGGCCTGCACATCTTGCCCCTGTGACCCCGTCTCTGTTATCTTGGGTTTGGGTTCCAGCATTGGGCCTGGGCCCAAAGCCTCTTACAGTACCAGCAGTGGCCACTGCTTCCAGTGACACTGCCGATACTACTGAGCTGTCCGCCCTCTGACTGGCCAGCAGCTCTTGGAGGCGGGATCCCTGTCTTTAAAGGGACACTTAAGTGCCTGAGTGCCGGTAGATCGCGCCAGGGGGTGGGGGTGGGGTGGGGGCTCCGAAAGGCCAAGGCAGGGATCCCTCCGCCTTTTCTGCCCAGTGCCAGGAGCCCCACCAGTGCCACAAAATTCAACCCACAGGAGGCCAAAAACAGAGAGATCAGAGTGGGAGTGGGGTGGCGAATTAAAATGGTTGGTGACCAGAAGCTCTGGGTCACAGTTGCAGTCTGTCCATGTGACAACTAATCTGTTGCATTCAGCAATAATCGACTCCACCAATGCTCTCATCCTTCAATCAACCTTCTCATCCTTGGCTCCTCGACAGTAAAAATGACTGTCAATTATTACTTACTGACATTTTATAGACTATGAATTGCATACAGATGAATAGTTAGCGGGGAGTGATTTTAAAACTGTGACTTAATTGAGGAGATTGGGAGACATCAAACTGTGAAAGCAAAACTCAAAACAGTTTATGAATGTCATTTAAATTTTAAGGTTGGGTTTCATCCTTCGTAACTCTCTTTGTTCTATCTGTCATAAAATGGACATTTTTATTTTAAACATCGCATATCTAAATCTTCAGAACTGTTCCTGTATCTGGCAGCTATGTGAGGTGGAAAAGCTGAAGATTAGTTTAACCTGAACCTTTTGATGCACTCAGAATCTCTTGCTGCAGGAAGAAATATTCCTTTGCTGTTGGGTGATAAAAATAATGGAGACAACAGAAACTGGGTTCATTTTTTTATACAGGCTGCAGCCTTGGATTTTTTTTTCTACTTTCCTCGGTGCCCTGGCAGCTGATATAACTGGAACATAATATTGGAAACAGAGGGTAAAAACCATTTGTGTGATGCCATTGATATAGCTTTATACACTATTGACAGATAATCCTGTTTTCAATTCCGCTCCACCCCTGTAATGTTTCCTCGCTCGCTCTGAAGACCAGGCAAATTAAGTTGAGGTACAAAGCAGCCATAACACGTTGAATGGCACAGCAGCCTTGAAGGACTGAATGACCCACTCTTGTTCCTATGCTGAGGTAATGTTTGGCAGGCACTGTCTTTACGTTTCTGCCTTGTCCAATTGACCATTCGCATGTAAGTGTAGATAGTCTCACCAGGCTACCTAACTATGGGGGACATCAGAGATGAGCTCATTGCTATGCTAGAAACAGCAGTAGGCCATTCAGCCCCTCCAGCCTGTCCTGTCATTCAGTTGGATCATGGCTGATCTGCATCTTAACTCCATCTACCCATCTTGGTTCCATAACCCTTAACACTACTGCGTAATAAAAATCTATCAATCCCAGATTTGAAAGTGTCACTTGACCTAGTCTCAGCAACCTTTCTGGGAGTGAGTTCCAGATTTCCACTACCCTCAGTGCTTCCTTATATCACCCCTGAATGGCCTAGCTCAAATTTTAAAGTTATGCCCCCCCTTGTTCTGGACACCCTCACCAGAGGAAATAGTTTTGCTTTATTTACCCAGCAATTCCTTTAAACATCTTGAACAACTCCATTAAATTAACCCTAATCTTCTATACTCAAAGGAGCACAAGCCTAGTCTATGCAATCTGTCCTCATAATTTAACCTCTTTAGCCTGAGATTATTCTGTTCACTTGACATCCACTTCTGCAGCATGGGCAACTAGATACAGCTGGTATCAGAACCTCTGATTGAAATTATGAAATTGCTTCGAGAAGCTCTACTAGTATCTAAGCAAAGCACTGGCACAAAACCTAGGATCTTCTTGGTCTGTCCGTACGGTTCAGTTTCCCTCTAGATAGTGCACCAATTAAGTGAATCATGAGGGCAACTTAAATGGTAAATACGAAGGATGTAAACTGGAGCTCGAGGCTAGAAAGGAAGTTAACTATGCAACCGATTGCTAAACTCTCGAGTGTTACACCACCACGTCCTGTTTGTACGGGATGCCTGATTTGTAAAAATACTGCTTAACTATCAATTATTTTAACTTTGTTTTCTATCAATTTCAACCAGACTTACTGATGCAGGGTAAGTGAGAGGCTGGAAAGCAGTCTGCAATCAGCATAAAGATAGTGAAAGTTAAAAGCATTCAAACAAAAAGTTGGGAAAAGTTGCATGTTGATTCCCCAATGCCCTTCCAAATAGTATCAAAATAAATCTTTGTAATAGCTATAAAATCTTCTTTCCTTTATCATATGTGCTCTATAACATTTCCTACAGCAGGAACCATGAAACTTCACATAGAATATGATTATCTCCATCTGTACTTGTAACCTTGGACTTGCTCTTAACCAGATGTTTGTCCCTTTCAGCGGTGTTAACTGACGTGGCATTAACCACTTTATCTAGGGCTCTACGGCTGTGGCAGTCACATGTGCAATGTCAAGGTCTGTCAGCTACTCTGGATGCACATTGCGTGGATTTTAGTAGAGGAGCAGGTGCTTGAGAAATTGCATGAGTTTTTGTTCATGATTTAGAAGCTGCATTTCATTCATCCAGCATCTCAGATCAAGTATATCAGCCATATAAATGGTTCTGGCTTCTTGTGCATTTTCTGAAAGGATATCTGGCATGCATTTTTTAATGTGAGTTATTGTTCTGACACCAGAAGCACAGTGTTAAAAAAAAAACATTGTTAATTAGGAAGTGGGTTACCTTGGACCGAGTTCATCTTCACTGCGCCACCCAAAGTCTCCAAATTTTTCATAATGAGAGTTGTAGTGGTATATCACTCGGTAAACCATGGGGGAGGAGATCTCCATCAGCATGTTGTAAGCAGTTTGCTGCTCTTTCCCACTGGTATAGCCATTAAATAGGCTGTAGATCATCTCTGCTATTTCTGCACAGAAAATATGAGGGTTAGAAGCAGCTTTTATTACAAAACTAGTGTAAAAAATCCACTCACATATCAACCCTGCATACTAATTTCTTCATCCAGCTATTGCAAAACTCTAAGGGCTGCTGATTAGTTTACTTGGTGGTGGAATTTACTGCCATATTTGGACACAATTTTCACAAGGATTGACCTAATCAAACCTATAAGCTACCATAGATTTTCACAGTATTTTCTTTGGCATTTAGTGAACTTCTAAAAGCCCCACTCCAGAGACCTAAACACAAAATCCAGGTGCAAGGAAGTGCTGCACTCTTGGAGGGGATGTCTTTTGAATGAGATGTTAAACCAAGACCCCATCAAGTGGATGTAAAAGACTCCACACACTTTTCAAAGAGCAGGCGAATCCTGTCCAATATTTATCCCCTAACCAGCAGCTAAAAATAGATGATCTAGTCATTTATCTCACTGCTGCCTGTGGGACCCTTGCTGTGTGAAAATTGGTGTTTATTACATTACAACAGTAACTACGCTTACAAAAATAATTAATTGGCTGTAAAACACTTTGGGACATTTTTTGTGGAGATCTCAATCAGATGAATAAGATCTTCTTGGCTTTGTAGGAATGTGATATCATGTGAGCTTCCAGGATGCGTATTAGAGTGAAGGGTTTATTATTTATTTTATTTTATTATTTATTTGCAGGTGAGGGAGAAGGAGCTTTGAGAGTGGTGACAAAGGTAGACTGTGTGAAACAAATGAAAACATTTAATTGATAAGCTGTCCTTTTATACCCATTGCAGCCAAATGATCTGTTTCTGTGCTGTATATTGAATACAATTTTCATAGTAACAGTTCTCCTGATGCTCCCCTTCATGATGTTCTCCCTCCGAAGCAGCTGGGGTCACTGGCCCAGGAATATACACGCTCAGTCCATCCTAGGTGTCAAGGTTGTACAACAAGCAAGTCTAGCAGGACAAAAATCTGAGAGCAAACATAGATTGGTTGCAATAAAAACAGGAAATTCTTAAACTGTCAGCACGTCAAGCAATATTTCTGGAATAAAAAAGCAGAGTTAAAGTTTCAGGCCAATGACCTTTCATCAGAACTAGAACGTTAACGCTGTTTCCCTCTCCACAGATGCTGTCTGACCTGCTGAGTGTACATAAAATGTACAGCACAGAAACAGCCCATTTGGTCCAATTGGTTTATGCTCCACATCAGCCTCCTTTCACCTGCTTTCATTGAACCCTATCAGCACAATCTTCTATCTAAGCACATTTTCTGTTTTTATTTCAGATTTAAAAATCTGAGAATAAATAAGGCTTGACAGACATGGCAGGGCAGGTAGTGTGCTGTAACTGCAACATGTGGGAGTTTGTGGAGAGCACTGCACTTCTGGACAACCATATCTGCAGTAGGTGTCTGCAGCTTGATCAACTTTGGTTCAGGATTGCTGAGCTGGAGTCAGAGCTGCAAATATTGTGGGGCATCAGGGAGGGGAAGAGTTACCTGGACACCTTGCTCCAGGACGCAGTTCTGCCTAGGTTCGGTAGAACTTTAGAATTGGTCAGTGGTCAGGGACAGGAGGGTATGACTAAGAATCAGGCATCCAGCATGTCGTGATGGAGGAGCCTTGGTCCCTGCCTTTGACCAACAGCTATGAAGTACTAGCTTCCTGTGTGGACAAGAACAAGGACTGCAGGGTGGATGGGCAAACTGACCAGAGCACCATGGTGCAGGGTGCCATTCAAGTGGGGGGAGTGAAAAGGAATGTGGTAGTGATGGGGGACAGTATAGTCAGGGGATAGAAACTGTGACCGGGAGTTCTGAAGGTGATGTTGCCTGCCTTCTGCCAGGATTAAGGACAACTCTTTGCAGCTGGAGACGAACTTGGAGCGGAAGGGGGTGGATCCAGTTGTCGTGTTCCGCATAGGAACCAATGACATAGGTAGAATTAGGAATGATGTTCTGCTGAGAGAGTTTAAGGAGTTACGGTCCAAATTAAAACACAGAACCCTATACATATGAACATATGAATTAGGAGCAGAAGTAGGCCATTCAGCCCCTCAAGCCTGCTCCACCAGTCAATAAGATCATGGCTGATCTGTTTGTGTCTCTCCACACTCCCATCTATCGCCGATAATCTTTGATTCCCTTGCCTAACCAGAATCTATCTACCTCCGCCTTAAACATATTCAATGACCCTGCCTCCAACACCTTCTGAGGCAGAGAGTTCCAAAGTCATACAACCCTCAGAGAGAAAAGATGTCTCCTCATCTCTGTCCTAAAAGGGTGACCCCTAATTTTAAAACTGTTCCCCTAGTTCTGGACTCACCCACAAGAGGAAACATCCTTTCCACATCCACCTTGTCAAGACCGTTCAGGATCTTATATACTTCAATCAAGTCTCCCCTCACTCTTCTAAACTCCAGTGAAAATAAGCCCAGTCTGTCCAACCTTTCCTCATAAGACAACCCACTCATTCCAGGTATCAATCTAGTAAACATCCTCTGAACTGCCCCCAATGCATTTACATCCTTCCTTAAATAAGGAGACCAAAACTGCACACAGATGTGGTCTCACCAATGCCCTGTATAATTGAAGCATCACATCCTTACTTTTATTTTCAATTCCTCTCATAATAAAGAATAGCATTCCATTAGCCTTCTTTATGACTTTCTGTTCCTGCATACTAACTTATTGTGACTCATGCACCAGAACACCTGGATCCCTCTGCAACTTGGAATTCTGCAGTCGTTCTCTGTTTAAGTAATACTGTGCTTTTTTAGTCTTACTGCCAAAGTGAACAACTTCACATTTTCCCACATTATGCTCCATCTGTCAGATTTTTGCCCACTCATTCAACCTACCTATATTGGTGTGCAACCTCCTTATGTCCTCTTCAAAATATACTTTCCTACTTGTCTTTGTATCATCTGCAAATTTAGCTACCAAGCCATCACCCCCCTCATCTAAGTCACTGATATAAATTGTAAAGGTTGAGGCCCCAGTACAGACCCCAGGACTCCATTCGTGACATCATGCCAATCAGAAAAGGACCCATTTATGCATACTCTCTGTTTTCTGCCAGCAAGCCAATTTTCTATCCATGCTAATATGTTACTCCATACACCATGAGCTTCTACTTTGCGCAATAACCTTTTATGTGGCACCTTGTCAAATGCCTTCTGGAAATCCAAGTATAGTACGTCAACGGGCTCCCCTTTATCCATGGCACATGTTATTCCTTCAAAGAACTCTAATAAATTGGTTAAACATAATTTCCTTTTCACAAAACCATGCTGACTATTCCTGATTACCATGAGTTTTTCTAAGTGTCCAACTATAGCCTCCTTTTTGATCAATTCTAACACCTTCCCCATGACAGACATCAAGCTAACTTGCCTATAGTTACCTGTTTTCTACCTCCCCCACTTCTTGAATAGAGGGGTTATATTTGCTACTTTCCAGTCTGATGGAACCTTTCCAGAATCCAGCAAATTTTGAAAAATTAACACCAATGCATCTACTACTTCCTTAGCCACCTCTTTTAAGTGTCCTAGGATGGAGCCCAGCAGGACCTGGGGACTTGTCAGCCCGCAGCTCCATCAGTTTGCTCAGTACTGTTTCCCTGGTGATTGTAATTTCACCAAGTTCCTCTCTTCCCTCCACCTCCTGATTTACAGCTATTACTGGAATGTTTTTTGTATCCTCTATCGTAAAGACAGAAGCAATATATTTGTTCATTTCATTCGCCCTTTCCTTATTACCTACTATTAACTTCCCATTCTCACTCTCCAGAGGACCAACACTCACTTTAATTACTCTTTTCCTTTTTAAATTACCTGTCGAAACTCTTGCTATCTGTTCTTACATTTCTAGCTAGCTTCCTCTCAAACTCTAATTTCTTTCTCCTGACTTAACCTTTTAGTCATACTCTGCTGTTATTTATATTCTGACCAATCATTTGACCTGCCACTCATCTTTGTGCAATTATATGCTTTTTCCTTAAGTTTGATGCTTTCCTTAACTTCTTTATTTAACCACGGATGGCGGGTCTTCCCCTTAGAATTTTTCTTTAGGACTGTACTTATTCGGAGTACCTCAAATGTAATAATCTCTGGATTGTTACCTGAGCCACGTGCCAATTGGCATAGGGTTAAGCAGATTAGAGAATTGAACATGTGGCTCAAGGAGTGTTGTGGGAAGGGGTTTCAATTCATGGGGCACTGGCACCAGTACTGGGGAAAGAGGGAGCTGTTCCATTGGGATGGGCTCCACTTAAACTGGGATGGGATCAGTGTTCTGGCGAATTGTATAGCTAGGGCTGTGGATAGGGCTTTTAACTAAAAGAGGCGGGGGAGGAGTCAGATGAAGGGAGATTTAGAAATCTAAAGACAAAATAGAGCAGTGTAGCAATAAAGAATACGACTAAAAAAATAAAATTATAGGCTCTTTAGCTGAATGCGCAAAGCATTCACAATAAGATAGATGAACTAATGGCACAAACAGAGATAAGTGGTTTAGATCTAATCGCCATTACAGAGACAGGGCTACGAGGTGACCAAGGTTGGGAAATAAATATTCCACGGTACACAACATTTCGAAAAGACAGACAAAATGGAAAAGGAGGAGAAGTAGCCCTCATAGTAAAGGATGATATAAGAACAGTAGTGAGAAAGGATCTTGGTTCAGAAAATCAGGAAGTGGAATCAGTATGGATGGATATTAGGAATAGCAAGGGTCAGAAAATGCTGGTGGGAGTAGTTTATAGGCCCCTGAACAGTAGTTATACCATTGGACAGAGCATTAAGCAAGAAATAATTGGAGCTTGTATCAAAGGCAATGTAATAAATGTGCAGGACTTTAATCTTCATACAGACTGGCCAAATCCAATTGGCAAAAGTAGTCTGGAAGATTAATTTGTCAAATTTGTGACAGTTTCCTGGAATAATACCTGTGGAACCAACAAGGGATAAAGCTATTTTAGATCTAATGAGGCAGGTTTAATTAGTAATCTCAGAGTAAAGGATCCTCTGGAAAAAGTGATCTTAATACAGTTGAATTCCATAACATACTCCAGTCTAAAACAAGAATTTTGAACTTAAAGAAAGCCAATTACATAGGTATGAGGGGAGACCTGGCTAATGTTGATTGGGTAAATAGACTAAAAGGCATGGTGATAAGTAAACTGCGGAAAACATTTAAAGAAGCAATTCAAAATGTTAATACATTCCGTTAAAGAACAAAAACTCAGCAAGAAAGATCCATCCCTGGTTTACAATGGAAGCTACAGACAGAATTAGATTGAAAGAAGAGGTTTATAATGTTGCAAAAAATAGTAGTAAGCCTGAGGATTGGGAATGTTTCAGAAACCAGCAAAGGGCAACCAAAAAGTTGATAAAAAGAGAAAAAAATAGAATGAGAGTAAACTAGCCAGGAATATAGAAACAGATTGTAAGAGCTTTAACAGGTATATAAAAAGGAGGAGTTTAGGTAAAGCAAATGTTGGTCCCTTAGAGACAGAGGCAGGAGAAATTATTATGGGGAAAACAGGAAATGGCAGAGACATTGAACAAATTTTTTGTATCTGTCTCCACTGCAGAAGACACAAATTGCACACCAGAAATATTCTTATCTATCTAATCATAGCCAGAATATCACTTGCAATGGCTTCTCTTGCTGCTCTTGTACCATTACCTCTGGTGTCCCCCAAAGATGTAACATTGGGCTCCACCTTTTTCTCATCTACATCCTGCCGCTCAGCAACATCAGCTGAAAGAAGTGTTAGTTCTCATATGTATGCTGATGACACTCAGCTCTACCTCACCACTACTTCTTTTAGATTCTTCCACTGTTGCTAAATGATCTGACTGCTTATCCAACATCCAGGACTGCATGAGCTGAAATTTCCTCCAATTAAATATTGGGAAGACTAAAGCCATTGTTTTCAGTCCCCACTCCGAACTCAATTCCTTAGCTACTGACTCCATCCTCTTTCCTTAGTCTGAGATTAAGCCAGTCTGTTTGCAACCTTGGTGTCACATTTGACCATAAGATGAGCTTCCAACTTCACTTCGTGCCATCACTAAGACCGCCTATTTCCTCCTCCGTAACATCGCCCCTGTCTCAGCTCATCTGCTGCTGAGACTCTCATTCATGCCTTCATTACCTCTAGACTTGACTCTTGTTTGGTCTCCCACATACTACTCTCCGCTAACTTGAGGTCTCCAAAACTCTGTTGTCTGTGTCTTAACTTGCACCAGGTCCTATTCCCCTATCAACTCTGTGCTTGCTCACCTACATTGGCTCCTGGTTAAGCAATTATCTTGATTTTAAAATTTTCATCCTTATTTTCAAATTCCTCCATGGCTTCATCCCTCCCTATCTCTGTAATCTCCTCCAGCCCCACAACCCTCAGATTTCTGTGCTCCTCTAATTCTGGCATCTTGTGCATCCTTGATTTTAATCGCTCCACCATTGGTGGCCACACCTTCGGTTGCCTAGGCCACAAGTTCTGAAATACCATCCCTACACCTCTCCACCTTGATTTCCTTCTTTAAGACACTTCTTTAACACATGTCTCTTTGACAATGCTTTTGGTCATCTGACCTAATATCTCCTTTTGTAGTTTGGTGTCATACTTTGTTTTATAATGATCCTGTGAAGCGTCTTGGGATGTTTTATTATGTTAAAGGCACGATATAAATATAAGTTGTTGTTGTGATAACCAAGATTGAGGAACTTAAGGTAATGCATAACAGCAGATAAAAAGTATTGGAGAAACTTAAGGAACTAAAAGCCGACAAATCCCCAGGACCTGATGCCCATATCCTAAATCCAAAAGAGGTAGCTGCGGAGATAGTGGATGCACTGGTTATGACTTTCCAAAATTCCCTAGATTCTAGAATGGTCCCAGCGGATTGGAAGTTAGCAAATGTAACACCACTATTCAACAAAGGAGGGAGAGAGAAAACAGGGAACTACAGGCCAGTTAGCCTGATATCAGTTATTGGGAAAATGCTGAAATCTATTATTAAGGGTGTCTTAAGAATCCACTTAAAAAATCATAGTATGATCAAAGTCAACTTGACTTCATGAAAGGGAAATCATATTTGGCAAATTTATTAGAGCTTTTTTCAGGATGTAACTAATAGGGTAGATAAAGGGGAAGCAGTAGATGTGGTCTATTTGGATTTCGAAAACACATTCGATAAGGTGCCATACAAAAGATTAAGATGCAAAATAAGGGTGCATGGAGTTGGGATAATATATCAGTATGGATAGAGGATTGGTTAACAGACAGGAAGCAGAGAGTTGGGATAAATGGTAGATTTTCAAGTTGCCAGGTTGTAACTAGTGGAACGCTGCAAGGACCAGTGCCTCCAGCCGATCTGCCTTTACAAATCCCTGCTGGCTCTCCTTGATTAACTTAAACCTCTCTAAGTGAATGTTAATTTTTTTCTCTTGATTATTGTTTCTCAAACTTTACCCACCATTGATATCAAACGAACTGGCCTGCAGTTACTGGGAATGTCCTTATACTCTTTCTTGAACAAGTGTATTACATTTGCCACATTCCAATCATCTGGCACCTCCCCCCATATCTTGGGAAGATTGGAAGTTGATGGCAAGCCCTTCCACTATCCCCACTCCCACTTCCTTTAGCAACCTGGGATGCAAGGCATCTGGACCATAGCCAGCCTTTCCAGTACATCCTGCCTCTCTATTTTCACTCCATCCATTACCTCTACCATCTTCATTTCCACCAATAGTTTGTCAGCCTCTTTTTCCATAGTAAGCACTAATGCAAAGTACTCATTAAGTATTTTAGCCTTGCCCTGTATTGTAAGCATATATCACGCTCTTGGTCCCCAATAGGCCCCATCCCGCGTCTAATAACCGCTTACTATTTACATGCTAGTCGAAGATTTTTGGGTTACCTTTTATGTTAAATGACATTCTAGTCTCATATTCTTCTTTTGCCAGTCTTATTTTCTTCTTCACTTTCCCACTCAACTTATTGATTCGGCCTGGTTCTCATTTGAAGAAATCACCTGACATGCATCATACACCTGCTTTTTTTTTATTTAATCATATTCCCTATCTCCCTCGTCATCCAAGGAAGCTTGGCTTCCCTTGCCTTTCCCTCTTGTTGGAACGTACCTAGCCTGTACCTGAAACATCTCCTCCTTAACTATCACCCATTGTTCTGTTACAGTTTTTCCTGTCAATCTTTGGTTCAATTTTAATGTCACTGGATCCCCTCTGATTCCATTGACGTTAGTCCTCTTCCAATTTAGTTCTACTTTATATTGTTGCTTGCTCTTCTCCATTACTAATCTAAACCTCACAATATGATGGTCACTCTTACCCAAGTGCTCTCTCAAAGACGGTTGGTCCACTTGGACTACCTCTTTCCCCAGTACCAGATCCAACACTTTTTGTTTAGTCACCATTTTGTGTATGTGTGTTTTTCTTTAAGATGCTATTTTCCTAGAAACATAGAAAAATATGAGCAGGAGTAGGCCATTTTTCCCTTCGAGCCTGCTCCGCCATTCAATACAATAAAGTCTGATCATCCAAACTCATTACCCTGTTCCCGCTTTTTCCCCATATCTCTTGATCCCTTTAGTCCGAAGAACTATATCTAACTCTTTCTTGAATATATTTAATGATTTGGCCTCAACTGCTTTCCGTGGTAGAGAATTCCACAGGTTCACCACTCTCTGGTTGAAGAAATCTCTCCTCATCTCAGTCCTAAATGACTTAGCCCTTATCCATAGACTGTGACCCCTGGTCCTGGACTCCCCCACCATCAGGAACATCCTTCCTGCATCTAGACTGTCCAGTCCTGTTAGAATTTTGTAGGTTTCTATGAGATCCCCTCTCATTCTTCTAAACCCTAGCGAATACATGCCTAATTGATCCAATCTCTCTTCAAACATCAGTCCTGCCATCCCAGGAATCAGTCTGGTGAACATTCGCTGCACTCCCTTCATGGCAAGAACATCCTTCCATGAGACCAAAACTGCACACAATACTCAAGGTGTGGTCTCACCAAGGCCTTGTATAATTGCAGCAAGACATCCTTGCTCCTGTACTCGAATCCTCTTGCTATGAAGGCCAACATGCCATTTTCCTTCTTAACTGCCTGCTGCACCTGCATGCTTACTTTCAGCGACTGGTGCACAAGGACACCCAGGTCTCACTGCACCTCCCCCTTTCCCAATCTATCGCCATTCAGAAAATAATCTGCCTTCCTGTTTTTGCCACCAAAGTGGATAACCTCACATTTATCCACATTATACTGAATCTGCCATGTATTTGTCCACTCACTCAACCTGTCCAAATCACACTGGAGCTTCTCTGCATCCTCCTCACAGCTCACACTCCCACCCAGCTTTGTGTCATCTGCAAACTTGGATATTACATTTAATTCCCTCATCAATACCATTAATATATACTGTGAATAGCTGGGGCCCTAGCTGATCCCTGCGGTACCCCACTAGTAATTGCCTGCCACTCGGAAAAAGACCCATTTATTCCAACTCTTTGTTTCCTGTCTGCCAACCAGTTCTTTATCCATGTCAGTACCTTACCCCCAATTCCATGTGCTTTAATTTTGCACGCCAGTCTCTTATGTGGGACCTTATCGAAAGCCTTCTGAAAGTCCAAATACACCACATCCACTGGTTCTCGCTTATCTATTCTACTGGTTACATCCTCAAAAAATTGCAGTAGATTTGACAAGCATGATTTCCCTTTCGTAAATCCATGTTGACTTTGTCCGATCCGGTCACTGTTTTCCAAGTGCTCTGCTATTACATCATTTATAATGGACTCTAGCATTTTCCCCACTACTGATGTCAGGCTAACCGGTCTATAATTCTCTGTTTTCTCTCTGCTTCCTTTTTTAAATAATGGGATTACATTAGCTACCCTCCAATCCATTGGCACTGTTCCAGAGTCTATAGAATTTTGAAAAATGACCAGTAATGCATCTAATATTTCTCGGGCCACTTTCTTAAGTACTCTGGGACGCAGATTATCAGGCCCTGGGGATTTATCGGCATTCAATCCCATCAATTTCCCTAACACCATTTCCCTACTAATACTGATTTCATACAGTTCCTCTTTCTCACGAGACCCTATGTTCCCCAACATTTCTGGGAGGTAATTTGTGTCCTCCTTTGTGAAGACAGAACCAAAGAATATATTTAATTAGTCTGCCAGTTCTTTGTTCCCCATTATAAATACCCCCATTTCTGACTGTAAGGGACCTACATTTGTCTTCACTAATCTTTTTCGCTTCACATATCTATAGAAGCTTTTACAGTCAGTTTTTATATTCTCTGCAAGCTTACTCTCATACTCTACTTTCCCCTTCTTAATCAAACCCTTTGTCCTCCTTTGCTGAATTCTAAACTGCTCCCAATCCTCATGTTTGCTGCTTGTTCTGGCCATTTTATATTTCTCCTCCTTCGATCTAATACTATCCCTAATTTCTTTTGTGAGCCACGGTTGAGTCCCCTTTCTGTTTTATTTTTGCGCCAGACAGGAATGAACAATTGTTGTAATTGATCCATTGCTTATCCACTGACAACCCTTTAAGTAACGTTCCCCAATCTATCATAGCCAACACGCGCCTCATACTTTCAAAGTTTCCTGTATTTAGATTCAGGACCCTAGTCTTTGAATCAACTCTCTTACTCTCCATCTTAATGAAGAATTCTATCATGTTAAGGTCGCTCTTCCCCATGGGACCCCGCAGAACAAGATTGCTAACTAATCCTTTTTCATTACACAATACCCAGTCTAGGATGGCCTATTCTCCAGTTGGTTCCTCAACGTATTGGTCCAAAAAACCATCACGTATGCACTCCAGGAATTCCTCCTCTACAGTATTATTGCTAATTTGGTTTGCCCAATCTATATGTAGATGAAAGTCACCCATTATTCCAGTTGTACACTTATCGCATGCGTCTCTAATTTCCTGTTTAATGCCATCCTCTACATCCCCACTACTGTTTGGGGGTCTATATACAACCCCCACCCAATATTTTCTGCCCCTTCATGTTTCTTAGCTCCACCCATACAGATTCCACAGTAGGATTCTCTGAGCTAATATCCTTCCTCACTATTGTATTGATTTCCTCTTTTACTAACCATGCTACTCCACCTTCTTTCCCCTTTTGCCTGTCCTTCCTAAATATTGAATATCCCTGGATGTTCAGTTCCCATCCTTGGTCATCCTGCAGCCATGTCTCCATGTAATCGCAACGATATCATATCCATTTACATCTATTTGCGCGGTTAATTCGCCTACCTTATTGTGAATACTCCGCCCATTGAGACACAATGCCTTTCGGCTTGTCTTTTTAACATTCTTAATCATCTTCTCATTATTTCACACTATGGCCCTATTTGTTTCTTACCCTTGATTTCCATGTCCTCCACTTTTGCCTTTTTGTTTCCTGTCTTTCGTTTCTATCCTTGTTTCCTCCTCCTCAGTCTCCCCGCTCAGTTTCCCATCCCGCTGCCATTCTAGTTTAAATCCTCCCCAACAGCACGAGCAAACGCCCCTGCAAGGACATCGGTTCTGGTCCTGCCTGGGTGTAACCCGTTCCGCTTGTACAGGTCCCACCTTCCCCAGAACCAGTCCCAATGTCCTGGGAATCTAAATCGTTCCTTCCTGCACCATTTCTCCAGCCACGCATTCATCTGGTCTATTCCCTTGTTCCTATACTCCCTAACACGTGGCACAGGAAGTAATCCTCAGATGACTACCTTTGAGGTCCTGCTTTTTAATTTAGCTCCTAACTCCTTAAATTCATCTTGCAGGACCTCATCCCTTTTTTTTTAACCTATGTTTTTGGTACCGACATGTACCACAACCACTGGCTGTTCACCCTCCCCCTTCAGAATGTCCTGCAGCCACTCTGAGACATCCTTGACCCTAGCACCAGGGATGCAACATACCATCCTGGAGTCTGGTTTGCAGCCACAGAAATGCCTGTCTGTTCCCCTTACAATTGAATCTCCTATCACTATGGCTGTCCCAGTCTTCCCCTCCACTCCTGTGTAGCAGAGCCATCCATGGTGCCATGAACTTGGCTGTTGCTGCTTTCCCTTGGGAGGCCATCCCCCCAACAGTATTCAAAGTGACATATCTGTTTGAGAGGGGGATGGCCACAGGGGACTCCTCCACTACCTGCCTGTGCCAACTACTCCGCCTGGTGGTCACCCTAGTTGGACCAAGAACATACTGGTCAAGGAAGTTCCCCTGAACACAGTTCCAAAATTCACCCCCCTCTCCCCTGCCACTCCTTTCTACTTACTCTAACATTATCCCAATTGATATTTGGGTAATTAAAGTCCCCCAATATCACCACTCTATAGTTCCTGCACATCTCTACATCTCTGTGATTTCCCTGCAGATTTGTTCCACTATCTCTCTCACTATTTAGGGATCCACAGAATACCACCAGTAGCATGATCATACCCTTTTTGCTTCTCAATTCTAAACAAATGGATTCTGTCCTTACCCCCTCAAGGACATCATCTCTTTCCAACACTACAATGTCTTCCCTAGTCAGATAATAAAAGCAAAATACTGCGGATGCTGGAAATCTGAAATAAGAACAAGAAATGCTGGAAATACTCAACAGGTCTGGAAACATCTGTAGAGACAAAAGCAGAGTTAACGTTTCAGGTCAGTGACCCTTCTTCAGAACTGGCAAATATTAAAAATATAAAAGGTTACAAGCAAGTAAAGCGGGGTAGGGCAAGAGATAACAAAGGAGAAGTTGTAGATAGGACAAGGTCACAGAATAGCTGACCAGAAGGTCGTGGAGCAAAGGCAAACAATATATTAATGGTGTGTTGAAAGACAAAGCATTAGTACAGATAGGGTGTTAACGGATTGAAGATTGAACAGCCGCAAGTACAAACATGAAAAAAAAACACAGTGGGTAAGCAAACTGAACAAACTAAGATGAAATAAAATAAAGGGGTGGCACAGTGGTTAGCACTGCAGCCTCACAGCTCCAGCGATCCAGGTTCCATTCTGGGTACTGCCTGTGCGGAGTCTGCAAGTTCTCCCTGTGACCGCGTGGGTTTCCGCCGGGTGCTCCGGTTTCCTCCCACAGCCAAAGACTTGCAGGTTGATCGGTAAATTGGCCATTGTAAATTGCCCTAGTGTAGGTAAGTTGTAGGAGAATGGTGGGGATGTGGTAGGGAATATGGGATTAATGTAGGATTAGTATAAATGGGTGGTTGTTGGTCGGCACAGATTCTGTGGGCCGAAGGGCCTATTTCAGTGCTGTATCTCTCTATGACTCTAAAAAAAAACACAAAAAAAATATAAAAAAAGGAAAAAGAGAAAAATAACAAAAAATTAAAGTAAAATGGGGGGCCCGTCATGCTCTGAAATTATTGAACTCAATGTTCAGTCCGGCAGGCTGTTGTGTGCCTATTCTATAAATGAGATGCTATTCCTCGAGCTTGTGTTAATGTTCACTGGAACACTGTAGCAATCCCAGGACAGAGATGTGGGCATGAGAGCAGAAGGGAGTGTTGACATGGAAAGCAACCGGAAGCTCGGGGTCCTGCTTGCAGACTGAGCGGAGGTGTTCCGCAAAGTGGTCACCCAGTCTGCGTTTGGTCTCCCCAATGTAGAGGAGACCACATTGTGAGCAGTGAATACAGTATACTACATTGAAAGAAGTACAAGTAAATCGCTGCTTCACCTGAAAAGAGTGTTTGGGGCCTGGGATAGAGAGGAAGTAAATGGGCAGGTATTACACCTCTTGCGATTGCAGGGGAAGGTGCCATGGGAAGGGGATGAGGTGGTGGGGGTAATGGAGTAGTGGACCAGGGTGTCATGGAGGGAATGATCCCTTTGGAATGCTGATAGGGGAAGGGAGGGGAAGATGCGTTTGGTCGTGGCGTCGTGCTGGAAATGGCGGAGGGTGATCCTTTGGATATGGAGGTTGATGGGGTGGAAAGTGAGGACAAGGGGAACCCTGTCGTGGTTCTGGGAGGGAGGGGAAACACATCTTCCCCTCCCTTCCCCTGTCAGCATTCCAAAGGGATCGTTCCCTCCGTGACACCCTGGTTCACTCCTCCATTACCCCCACCACCTCGTCCCCTTCCCATGGCACCTTCCCCTACAATTACAGGAGGTGTAGTACCTGTCCATTTACCTCCTCTCTCCTCACTATTCTAGGCCCCAAGCATGGATTGGGAACTGGGTTACATCAATGTTGGGACAAATGGTAATGCGAAAAAGTCTGACAATTGGATTGTGCCGCTCTTACACATTAAAAGCGCTGAAAACAGTGAAATGCTTTGGAGCTGTTACCTTTAAGAAAGTTACAAAATCCTAATAACACTTAACTTGTCTTTGGTGAGGATGGTAAGGGAGTATCAAGGCAAAGCTGCTTGTCAGTTTCATGTGATATGGTTAATTTCTTTCACAGCCTCTTTAGACAAATGTCTTGAAGACTCCAAGCAGCAGAGATGATGAATGACTAGCTGCCCTCTCTTGAAAATACCTAAATGCAACAATTCCTGGAAAGAGTCTGGCTTAAATCAAATAACCTCACAAATCAGTCTGTAAAATTGTTAGATAAGACTTAACTACACAGACTTTAAGTCAGTGTGTTAGTCATAAAGAAGAGCTACAGTGTGACAATGATATTGTCTGTTCGCTTGCGGTATTTAAGTAGGGTGACCGATTTTCAACTTCAGGGGGTATTCTTTTTTAGCGAAACTGTTCTGAACGAGTATAATTTGAAAACCTTTGACCTTCAGTGAACTTTATCAACAGGAGGGAAAGATAAAGTAACATAACGGCACTTGTTCCACAAAACATCTCTGCCTCCAACTACACTGCCATTCTGAAGTTATTAAGCTTTTGTGAGTTCAACTCATTCAACTGTTTAAGGTTTGGATTGTTAAAATGAATTGTAAATAAATTCACCCTATTTCCAAAATGTGACGATTAAGTGTTTCATTTGAATAAGCTAAGACCAGAACTAAAGCTGGAATTGTGATCATTGTGTAAAAATAGGGTAAACATTGCAACAGCAAACTACTGCGGATGCTGAAAATCTTTTTTATTTCGAGTTAACATTGACAACAGGTGATGTTGGGAGACTCCTTGCACAATTAGTTCCCTATCTCAGTGGTTCTCAAACAGGATTCCATGAAACTGTGCGGGTCTAAATAGACTTTCCAGGGGTCTGCGAAATTATGTGAAAGCACGAGTCAGGCAGCATGGCCGCCACATGTGCAGCGCAGAGTGGGTTGGCTGTTTTACCTAGGAGGGAGTGCATCCAGAGTGGGATGAAAATAAACATCTGTTTCTTATTAGCATTATTAAAACATTCGTTAACTGCAGCAGTTTTTAGTATTATATGGTATTATAATTTAACTGGGGTGAGGCTGTCCATAATTACCAATCCATTTGAAAATGGGTCCATTCCATACCTGTAACTTGTTCTACTTGACTATAAGTGTCAAGAAAACCAGGGGACAAGGTGTTGCATCTCCTCCCCAGATCACACTAAATAATACTCCACTGGAAGTGGTTAGCAGATTCTGCTGCCACAGTGACAGAAAATCTGTCCCTTGATGCAGAACTTGATACACGCGTAGGTAAAACAGCTACCACATTTGTCCGACTTGCAAAACACGCATGGGATAACACCAAGCTGACCCTTAGGACCAAGCTAATGGGTTATAAGGCCTGTGTTCTCAGCATCTTGCTGTATGGCTGTGAAACACGGGTGACTTACAGCTACCAGGAAAAGAAACTCAATAATTTCCATCATCGCTGTCTGCAGCACATTATGAGTATATCCTGGCAGGAGAAAATCACAAATGTGTCAGTCCTCTCTAAGGCAGATTTCCCAAATGTGTTGGCACTAATCAAACAGAGATGGCTTCAGTGGATTGGACACATCTGCAGGATGGAAGACAGTCGCATACCCAAGGGCCTTCTGTGTGGTGAGGTACCCGGGGCCAGTGGGGAGCACAATGCTTCGCTTCAAGGATGCCTGCAAGCATGACATGAAGGCCTTAAATGTTGACTATGGCACCTGGGAGTCACTAGCTGGCGAAAGAGGGAAATGGCTACCTATCCTGTGGACTGGTGTGCACTAGCACAATGACCAATTGCGACAGCAGCTTGGCAGCAAGTGCCAATGTCAGAAACAACAACTCAGTGTCACTTGGCAGCTTCACACGCAGTACTTGTGCAGAACCTGCCACTCAAGTTTGGCCTTCACAGCCATCAGCAAAGGTGCATCATGAGAAGACACCTCACCTAAATGGATTGTTTGCTGTGTGTCCATCACCTTTTGTAGATGGAAGGATGCCAAACAACCATTGAAAAGGGGTCCTTCAACCAAAAAAGTTTCAGAAGCCTGTCCTATCCCATTCCTGCCATCGGAGTGGGTCGGAGGTGGGGGTGGGGTGGTTGGGAGGGTAGGGGAATGGGCAGGAGGAAATGGGACTTTTTCATGGGGGGGGAATGGGGAGCGCAAATTACCTGAATCATTCTCACACATTTCCTAAAAATCTGTCACATGAGAACATGCGGAATGCTGAGAGATCAGGCTGCTACCTGATTTTTAGGATAACTAAGAAAAGGGTAGGGCCTATCAGAAATGTACAAGGGAACTTATGCATCGATGAAGAAAATGTGGGCAGGGTTCTTAATGAGTTTTTTGTCTCTGTCTTCACAAAGGGAATGCAGACATTGTAGTTAAAGAGGGGGAGTGTGAAATATTACATACAATAAGCATAATGACAGAGGAAGTACGAGAGCGTCTGACATCCTTGAAAGTGGATAAATCACCAGGACCAGATAGATTGCATTCCAGGTTGTTCAAGGAAGCCAGGGAGGAAAAAGCAGATGTGGTGAGGATCATCTTCAAATCCTCACTTGATACAGGCGAAGTACCAGATGATTAGAGGTCTGCGAATGTTGTACCATTGTTTAAAAGGGATGCGAGGGATAAGCCAAATAATTATAGACCAGTCAGTCTGACCTCGGTGGTGGGTAAATTGTTAGAGTCAATTCTGAGGGACAGGACAAACTGCCACTTAGAAAGGCATGGATTAATCAGGGATAGTCAGCATGGATTTGCTGGAGGAAGGTTATGTCTTTCTAACTTGATTGAGTTTTTGAGGAAGTGATGGAGAGGATTGATGAAGGTAGTGCAGTGGATGTGATCTACATGGATTTTAGTAAGGCATTTGACAAGGTCCCGCATGGCAGACTAGTCAGTAAAATGAAAGCCCGTGGGATACAGGGGAATGTGGCAGGTTGGATCCAAAATTGGCTCAAGGACAGGAAACAAAGGGTAGTAGTCGACAGATGTTTTTGTGAATGGAAAGCTGTTTCCAGTGGCATTCCACAGGGCTCAGTGTTGGGTCCCTTGCTGCTTGTGGTATCCTCCCACATGCCAAAGACTTGCAGGTTGGTAGGTAAATTGGCCATTATAAATTGCCCCTAGTATAGGTAGGTGGTAGGGAAATATAGGGACAGGTGGGGATGTGGTAGGAATATGGGATTAGTGTAGGATTAGTATAAAATGGGTGGTTGATGGTCGGCACAGACTCGGTGGGCCGAAGGGCCTGTTTCAGTGCTGTATCTCTAAATAAAATATTAATGATTTGGACTTAAATGTGGGAGGCATGATTGGGAAATTTGCTGATCAAACAAAAATTAGCCGTGTGGTTAATAGTGAAGAGGATAGCCGTACACTACAGAATGATATCAATGGTTTGATTGAGTGGGCGGGAAAGTGGCAAATGGAATTCAATCCGGAGAAGTGTGAGGAAATGCATTTGGGGAGGATAAATAAAGCGAGGGATTAAACAATAAATGGGAGGATATTGAGAGGGATAGAAGAAGTGAGAGACCTTGGAGTGCATGTCCGCAGGTCCCTGAAGGTGGCAGGACAGGTAGATAGAGTGGTGAAGAAGGCATATGGATTGCTTTCTTTATTGGCCGAGGTATAGAATACAAAAGCTGGGATGTGATGCTGGAACTGTATAAAATGCTGGTTAGGCCACAGCTGGAGTATTGCGTGCAGTTCTGGTCACCACATTACAGGAAGGACATAATTGCTCTGGAAAGAGTACAGAGGAGATTTATAAGAATGTTGCCAGGACTTGAAAGTTGCAGCTATGAGGAAAGATTGGATAGTCTAGGGTTGTTTTCCCTGGAACTGAGGAGGCTGAGGGGAGTCTTAATTGAGGTGTACAAAATTATGAGGGGCCTAGATCGAGTAGACAAGAAGGATCTGTTTCCCCTGGCGGTGAGGTCAGTTACCAGGGGACACAGATTTGAGGTGATTGGTAGAGTGGAGATAAGGAGAAACTTTTTCACCCGGAGGGTGCTGGGTGTCTGGAATTCACTGCCAGGAACGGTGGTGGAGGCAGAAACCCCCAATTCTTTTAAAAGGCACCTGGACATGTACCTGAAGTGCTGTAACCTGCAAGGCTATGGACCAGGTACTGGAAGGTGGGATTAGATGAGGCAGCTCATTTTTTCAGCCAGCATGGACATGATGGGCTGAATGGCCTCCATCTGTGCCATAATTGTTCTATGGTTCTTTAGTTCTACCCATCTTAAGTCACTTATGGGTCACAAAGACACTGATAATTATCACAAGTGTTCTCCAGGGTTCTGATGTGATTGCTAAGCTATTTTACTCTCATTTCATCCCCCCAAACTGTCAACTCTGTCTCATTACCTTATCAATACTTCTTGATTTACTTTATTTTCTCTCCAGCCATCTTTGTGGTATTCTGTACTGTCAGCCTAGACCTTTCAGCTAAGTTTTCAACAAAACAGCTGTTATCAGTTAAGAAAAAAAAGCCAAGAAATGGTGAAGATAGTGTTTACCCAAAAAAACTATCTTATCATTTGTTTCTATATTTTACAGGTTCATACATTTTAATTAGTCTAATGGTTTCCCATGCTCTGAAGTTGATTCTAGCCATAAATCCTGGAGTTGGTGTCAGTTGAAAAGTAATAACAGTATGAAAAATATTATAAATCAAAAGGATATGTGGAAACAGAAAAAGAAAATATTAAGTTGAAAAGAACCAGTAAATAAAAACAAGAAAGGTAAAGAAAACCCAGAAAACATCTACAATAAAGGGCTGAATTTTACAAGCCCCATTACGTCAGGGGATTCCCGCAACGAGCCTCAACACTGGGAAGGCCCTGTTCCATATTGCCAGGGGTGACGAGGCCCCATGGCGGCACCCCTGCTGCTCAGCGATGGGAACCTAATTAAAAAATGTTAGTTCATTTAAATGGCATGAATAAATATCTACCTTGTCGTGAACAAGGCCGTCTCACTGTAATATTCCGCCGGTTGCCGGAACGCCATTCGGAGATCCGGTGCAGGATATTGGTGGGGAGGGGTGAGGAGTTAAGTTTTTAGGGCGGCGGGGGGGGGGAGACAGCAAAACCTGAAGCGATTGGTGGAGGGGATGGTGGGAAGGGGTTGAAGGGTAAAGGGGAGAAAGTTCAGGGGGGAAAGGTCGGGATCCAGAGTTTAATTTTTTAGGGGGGAGAGGGCACTTTATAAATTGATTTGTCATTGGGGCTGGTTGGGAGAGGGGATTGAAAATGCTAATTAAGTTTTAAATTTATTTTTTACAGACTTGCACCTTTAAAAATTTAAATGGATCTGATGGGCTCGAAGCCCTTTAAATATGGCGCTGGCGCCTGCGCTGTGGCCCCGGACGCCATTGCCAGGGCGGTGTGCCCGCCCCCTCTATGACATCAGGGGGCGGGCATTCTGCCCCCTCCATAAAAATGAGCCGCCACGCTAAATATCGCAGCGGCTCCGCGGCATACATCGTGTGTGTGCGCCGTGCCATTTTTGAAGCTCGGCGGTGAGCTGGACAAATTCAGCCCAAAGTTTCATTAGCAGTTAGAATAAAAGTTTTTATTCTAAAAGAAGACAATCAATTTTAAGAGCAAAATTGTTTGAAATCTTAAGGAAGGTGCTTCCACTTGTGGGGGAGACCAAAACTAGAGGCCATCAATTTAAGATGATCACTCATAAATCCAATAGGGAATTCAGGAGAAACTTTACTAAGAGAATGGCTAGAATGTGGAGCTCGCTACCAGTACAGTTGAGGCAAATAGAATGGATGCATTTAAGAGGAAACTGGACATTTTAATTCATTCTTGGGATGTCGCTGGTGAGGCCAGTATTTATTGCCCATCCCTGTCTGCTCCTGAGAAGGTGGTGGTGAGCTGTCTTCTTGTACTGCTGCAGTCCATCTGGTGTAAGTACACCCACAGTGCTGTTAGGAAGGGAGTTCCAGGATTTTGACCCAGCAATAGTGAAGGAATGGCAATAAAGTTCCTAATCATGATGGTGTGTGACTTGCAGGTGGTGGTGTTTCCATGCATTTGCTGCCTTTGTTCTTCTAAGTGTTAGATGGTGCAAGTTTGGAAGGTGCTGTCGAAGGAGCCTTGATGAGTTGCTGCGGTGCAGTAGAGGAGGGAGTGAATGTTTAAGGCAATCATGAGCGAACATCCCCACTTCTGACCTTATGATGGAGGGAAGTTCATTGATGAAGCAGATGAAAATGTTTGAGCCTAGGACACTACCCTGAGGAACTCCTGCAGCGATGTCCTCAGGCTGAGATGATCGGCCTCCAACAACCACAACTATCTTCCTTTGTGTTAGGTATGACTCCAACCAGTGGAGAGTTTTCCCCCGATTCCCATTGACTTCAATTTTGCTAGGGCTTCTTGATGCCACATGCGGTCAAACGCTGCCTTGATGTCCAGGGCTGTCACTCTCACCTCACCTCTGGTATGCAGCTCTTTTTGTCCATGTTTGGACCAAGGCTGTAATGTGGAGCTGAATGGCCTTGGCAGAACCCAAACTGAGCATCAGTGAGTAGGTTGTTGCTGAGTAGAGGTCGCTTGATAGCACTGTTGATGACACCTTCCATCACTTTGCTGATGATTGTGAGTAGACTGATGGGGCGGTATTTGGCCAGATTGGATTTGTCCTCCTTTTGGTTTGTGGATAGGACATACCTGTGCAATTTTCCACATTTTTGGGTAGATGCCAGTGTTATAGCTGTACTGGGACATCTTGGCTAGCAGCACAGCTAGTTCTGGAGCACAAGTTTTCAGTACTACAGCCAGGATGTTGTCAGGGCCCATCGTTTTTTCGGTATCCAGTGCCTTCAGCTATTTCTTGATATCTCATGGAGTGAACTGAATTGTTTGAAGACTGGCTTCTGTTATGGTGGGGACCTCAGGAGGAGGCCGAGATGGATCATTCATTCAGCACTTCTGGCTGAAATTGGTTGAAAATGCTTCAGCTTGTCTTTTGCACTGACACACTAGGCTCCCCCATCATTGAGGATGGGGATGTTTCTGGAGCCTCCTCCTCCGGTTAGTTCATGAATAATTACATGAGGGAGAAAGGGATAGAAAGTTATGCTAATCGAGTTAGATGAAGAGTGGTGGGAGAAGGCTCGTGTGGAACATAAACACTGACATAAACCAATTGGTTCAAACGGTGTTTCTGTGACATAAATTCTATGTTAAAAATGCAATAAAAATGACTTGGTTTATTTGGATGCACTGCCTTATATGACTGTCGGTTTGGCATTGTGAAACTCATACACTAGAACTGCTCATTAGTAGCACCCAGAAAACAATACAGCTCATCGAAAGAGTCTGCTTGAAAAGCAACTGAGGAAAAGTAACTTACCTTCTGCCTTGATGTCATCAATCAGTGGGCAAGAGGTTCTCATGGTGACTGTGCTTGGCTCAGAGCGGCGCCCTCTACTGTCCAAAGCATACAACGTAAACCTGAAAGCATTAGAGAGCACATGGCAGGTAAGAGGCTAGGGAGATCTACATGGAGGCCGTAAAGGTGAGACATATGTACATGTATTATAATATTGAATGAAACTGTATGGTTATTCTATTATACTAAATATTGTAATGCATACTGTGGTCTCTGTGGCACTGTAATTTTGCTTCCCAACTTCATAATAATTATCTTTAGAATAGGCTCCTGCGAATTTCCGTACAACACTATTACCCAGTGAGGATATCATTGCAACCCTACAATTTTAGCTTTGCTGTTACTTCTCACCATTATTAATATTTTTCCTGTTGAGACATTAGAAATCAAGTTATTCAAGATTACAAAAAATATTCCAAATGTACTAAGACCAGATGACATTTATCGTGCACTTGAGTGGAGCTTTCATTGTTTCTAACATCATCTATTAAATTACAACCTGTTATTACCTTGAGCCACCATAAATAATAATCTCAGAGGTGTAGAATATCCTCACTGTGCTAAACAAAATGCTAACATTTCTCTTTTTCCAAACGAGGTGTAAAGTGAGATGACAATGAGAACACAGACTATAAGGGACATTGGATAGAAGGTGTCCTAATGTTAATGCCTGATCAGGTAGCTACATGACAGAATCAAAGAATCGTTACAGCACAGAAGGAGGCCATTTGGCCTGTCATGTCTGCGTTGGCTCTCTGAAGGAGCAATTTATCTAGTGCCATTCCCCCACCTTCTCCCTATAGCTCTGCACATTCTTCCTTTTCAGATTATACACCAATTCCCACTTTAATGCCTTGACTTAAACTGCCTCCACCACACTCTCAGGCAGTGTATTCCAGATCCCAAACACTCACCATTGCTTCTTTTACCCTAATCTGTGTGCCCCCTTGTTCTCAATCCTTCCACCAATGGGAACAGTGTGTTTGAGCTCCACGTTAATGAATCCTTGTTCACCACTTTCCAATTATAAGGCAAAGAAATGAGCATAAACAAGCTTTCTTAGGTTTAAAGAAGAAAAATGAAATTTATAAACCTTAAACTTAAACTCTAATTCAGTTAATGCCTACGGATACACGCTGCGCCCCACGCTAGCATGCGTACGCGATACGTACATGCAAATAGGGACAGAAAAGAGCAGAAGAAAAATAAAATGGAGAGGTTTGGGGCAATATCAGAAGAGTTTCTTGTTACTGTGCTTCGAGCTCAATGTAGTCCTTTTGTAGGTAATTCTTGCTTTTCGTTGGGGCCCAGTATTCTTCTTAAACCTTGTTCACTGTGGGAGACTTTTCTCTTTTGGGGTTCATATGTTTTCAATGGTTGCCGAAGCTGGTGAGAGCGAGATGACAGCAGACAGGAGTGAGATGTTCTCAGTCCAGCAGCAAACAGCTGAGTTTTAATTCTCTGTGGCAAGTTCAAATTCAAACAACTCCAACCACCTGTTAGTCATGTGACTACACTGGTCTGACCAGGTCTTCTGTGTATTGGGGAAGCAGAGATCGGTTCCTTTGTTCCAACACTGTCTGCTAAAATGCAAAAAAGGTCTTTCCGGCAAGGGACCTGGCAATTCCTTGTGACTGGCCCTCTTTTCTTCCTAGCAGCAATTTTAAGTTTTAATATTCATGTGGCAAAATAATGTGTGCCTCATTCTTGGAAGGTGGGTATGACAGCACCTGCATGACAGGGTAAAAATTGAGAAGAAGGTAGTACTGGAAAGACTGGCTATGCAATGCTAAGTCACTTGGTCCAGATGGCTTGCATCCCAGGTTGCTAAAGGAAGTTGGAGTTAAGATAGCGGTAGGGCTTGCCATAATTTTCCAATCTTCCTAGATATGGGGGAGGTGCCAGAGAACTGGCGAGTGGCAAATGTGACACCCTTATTCAAGGAAAGTTGTAAGGACAGTACTGGCAACTCCAGGCCAGTTAATTTAACACCAGTGGTCGGTAAGGTTTTAGAAACAATAATCTGGGTAAAAAAATCAACAGGCACTTGGAGAGGTCTGATTTAATTAAGGATAGTCAGCATGGATTTGTAAAAGACAGATCATGCTTGAGTAATCTAATTGAATTTTTTGATGAAGTAACAGAGAAGGTTGATGAATGGAATGCAGTGGATGTTGTCCAATTGGATTTTAGGAAAGTGTTTGATAAAGTGCCACATAAAAGGTTGGATAACAAAATTGAGGTTCATGGAATAGGAGGGTCAGAGTCCAATTGAATAAAAAGTTGCCTCGAGGACAGAAAACAGCGAGCTGTGGTAAATGGTTGTTTTTCAGGCCAGAGGATGGCATACAGTGGTGTTCCTCAAGGGTCAGTGCCAGGACCACTGCTTATTTTGCTCCTTAAAAATGACTTGGATCTTGGAAAACAGAGTAGAATTTCAAAATTTGCCAATGATAGCAAACAGGAATGGCAAACAGTGAGGATGATACGAACCGCCTGCGACAGGACACAGATAAGCTCGCAGAATGGGCAGCAAAGTGGTCGATGGAATTTAACACAGACAAATGTGAGGTGATTCAGTTTGGCAGAAGGAATAGGTTGAGACAAAATGACATAATGGCACAGTTCTAAAGAGTGTGCAGGAGCAGAGGGACCTGGGGGTGCATGTGCATCGATCTTTGAAGGTGGCAGGACATATTGAGAGAGTGGTTAGTAAAGCATATGGGATCTTGGGCTTCATAAATATAGGCAGAGCATACAAAAGCAGGGAAGTTACGCTGAGTCTTTTTAAAGGTCTGGTTAGGCCCCAACTAGAATTTGCCTCCAGTCACCACACTTCAGAAAGGATGTGAGGGTCCTTGCGAAGGTGCAGAGGAGATTTACCATAATGGTTCCAGGGATGGGGTATTTTACTTACAAGGTTAGGTTGGAAAAGCTGTTTTTTTTCCCTGGAATAAAGGAGATTGAGGGGAAATTTGATAGAGGTTGTCACAAAACTGTTTTATCCTCCTCTGTTTAAAACAGTGTGCCTTTAAGACTCTGTTTAAAAGCAGCGTGCCTTTAAGAGTGAGCACAGTGTGCCAGCAGCTGCACCTGTTTCCTAGGCCACAGCAGGAGAGAGAGAAGGTCACATGGCGTACTGTAACTTTTAACTGTGGATAAAGACTGGCTTCAACCTGTTTGAACGAGAGATGAGCAAAGTGTGCTTCATTGAAAGGAAGGATCCCTCTCTCTTAGTAGAAAAATCTACATTTATCTTCAGGCTCTGTATTGTTTGTCTAAGGAGAGAAAAAAAATCCCTGGAGAAAAAGAACATTTGTCTTCAAGACTGAGTCTCTGTCATTTGTTTGTGTTTGCTGGAATTCTCAGTTAAGTTTCTACTGAAAAACTACCAATTTTAGAATCCAAAGACACCTGTGGCTATACTCCTTGTTAAAAGAACTGTGTGACGCCTGCTGCAACTGAAGTGCTTTGAATGCCTATCTATTAAAAGACTGTTTCATCGAATTTGCCTGGAGACTTCGAGTGGCATCTGATTATTCTAATCTGGGACACCTCAGTAACCAGGAACGTAACTCACCAGGACTTACAACCCAGGTACTTATTTTATTCCTAAGAAATACTATTTTTAAAACCAGTTAACTATTTATTTTTGAATGTATGTGTGTGTATTAGGGTTAAAGGAAAATAAGAAGCGATAAAGTCTTTAGACATAAGTTTCTCTTGAGATGTCATTTATTAATAAATAGTTAATTTGTTGTTGTCTAAAGATACCTTGTTTGGTGTATTTTATTCTGGGGGTTCATAAAGTGTTTAATTTGGCTGTTTTCTGGTTAGGTGGGAAAACTTTAATAATACGCTGTGACTGTGGAGTATTGGGACTGAATTGACAGTGCATTGCTCCCGCCTCGGTTGTAACAAGATGTACAAGATTGTGATAGGCTTAGATAAGTTAGACAAGGAAAAACTGTTCCCATTAACTGATGGTACAGAGGACATAGGAACATAGGAAATAGGAGCAGGAGTAGACCATTCGGCCCCTCGAGCCTGCTCTGCCAATTAACTAGATTATGGCTGATCTTCCTACCTCAACACCATTTTCCTGCACTATCCCCATATCCCTTATTGCTTTTAATATCTAGAAATCTATCAACCTCTGTCTTGAGCATACTCAATGACTGAGCCCCCACCGCCCTCTGGAGCAAAGAATTCCAAAGATTCACCACCCTCTGAGTGAAGAAATTCTTCTTTATCTCAGTCCTAAATGGTCAACCCCTTATTCTAAGACTGTGTCCCCTGGTTCTAGACCCACCTCCCCCAGCCTTCCTGCATCTACCCTGTTGACCCCTGAAAGAATTTTGTATGTTTCAATGAGATCACCTCTCATTCTTCTAAATTCTGGAGAATATAGGCACAGCCTCTTCAATTTCTCCTCATAGGATAATCCTGCCATCCCAGGGATCAGTCTGGTGAACCTCCGTTGCACTCCCTCTATGGCAAGTATCCATCCTTCAGTGAGGAGACCAAAACTGTACAGAATACCCCAAGTGCGGTTCTATACAAATGCAGCCAGCCGTCTTTACTCCCGTACTCAAATCCTCTTTCAATAAAGGCCAACATACCATTTGCCTTTGCAATTGCTTGCTGCATCTGCATGTTAGCTTTCAGTGGCTCATGAACAAAGATACCCAGGTCCCTTTGGACATCAACACTTCCCAATCTCTCATCATTTCAGAAATACTCGCATTTCTGTTTTCCCCCCACATTTTTCCACATTATATTCCATCTGCCATGTTCTTGCCTACTCACTTAGCCTGTCTAGATCCCCTTGAAGCCTCTTTGCATCCTCCTCACAACTCACATTCCAATCTAGTTTTGCATCATCAGCAAACTTGGAAATATTACATTTGGTCCCCACATGCAATTCATTGATATAGATTGTGAAAGCTGGGGCCCAAGCACTAATCTTTGTGGTAGGCCACTAGTCACAGCCTGCCACCCCGAGAATGACCCGTTTATTCCTCTCTGTTACTGTCCGTTAACCATTTTTCAATCCATGCCAGTATATTACCTCCAATCCTATGTGCTCTAATTTTATTTACTAATCTCTTGTCTGGGACCTTATCAAAGGTCTTCTGAAAATCCAAATACACCACATCCACTGGTTCCCCCTTATCTATTCTGCTAGTTACGTCCTCAAAAACTTTAACAAGTTTGTCAAACATGATTTCCCTTTCATAAATCCATGTTGACTCTGCTCAATCCTACCATTATTTTCTAAGTTTCCAGTTATAACAGATTCTAGCATTTTCCCTACTACTGATGTCAAGCTAACAGGTCTGTAGTTCCCCGCTTTCTCTCTCCCTCCTTTCTTAAATAGTGGGGTTACATTTGCTACCATCCAATCTGCAGCAACCGTTCCAGAATCTATAGAATTTTGGAAGATGACCACCAATGCATCCACTATCTCTACAGCCCATCTCTTTCAACACTCTGGGAGGTAGATCATCAGGTCCAGGTGATTTACGAGCTTTCAGTCCCATTAATTTCTCCAGTTCTACTTTTTTTACCAATACTAATTTCTTTCAGTTCCCCAATCTTGCTAGTCCATTGGTTCTCTAGTATTTCTGGGAGTTTTTTTTTTATCCTCCTTCATGAAGGCAGACACAAAGTATTTGTTTAGTTTCTCTGCCATTTCCTTATTCCCCATTATAAATTCTCCTGTCTCTGCCTGCAATGGGCCCACATTTGGTTTTGCTAATCTTTGCCTTTTTACATACCAATAGAAGCTTTCACAGTCTTTTTTTATGTTTATCACTTGTTTACAAGGATTAGAGGACACAGACTGAACGTTTTGGGCAAGAGATGCAGGGGGAAAGTGAGGAAAAGCTTTTTTACACAGCGAATGGCAATGACCTGGAACTCGCTGCCCCCAAAGGGTGGTGGAAGCAGAGAAAAATCAATGATTTCAAATGGAAATTGGATGGGTACTTGAAGGAAATATACTTGCCGGGCTACAGGGATCAAGTGGGGAGAATGGGACTGACTAGATTGCTCTGCAGAGAACTGGCATAGACTCAAAGGGCTGAATGGCCTCCTTCCACGTCATAAATGACTCTGTGACTCTAAGTCATGGCGTGGTTCTGCTTGTGCCACCACCACCGCTCTGGTAATTTTACCAGATGGCCCGTTTGTTATGTGTTGATCCATACAATGAGTGTCAGCCATTGTTTGGCCAATCTTGTCCTCACCTAATGTCCATGCATGCACACTTTCAACAGGAGTATCTGGGCTGAATAGAAATTGGAGCTCTGGTTGCTTAGTTTCCCAACGGGGCATTATATTATATAACACATATTATAATGGTGCTGTTTTTAAGGTCACAGAGTTCAAAGGCCGTAACTGTTGAGATCAACTACAGGTTAACTATTGACTAAGATGGAAGGTTTCAGATTGTCATGTATCTGCAAAATTCCAGCTCCTGGTCAATTTCTAAAATTCTCCCATAAACAGCAATTAATCTGCAATTGACCTCAGCCTGAAAATGAGTGTCTTTTGACTTTCTTTCAATAGTTTTGACACTCTGAAGCATTGGGTTATATTTCCATCTTCGCCACCTGGGAAAATGGATCACCTGCTCATGAAAGAAGCCATCCATTTTTCATTCCATTGAGGATCTGCTGGAAGTTAAAATCAACCCCACTGCATTTTATCCATCATCCTATAACTTCTCCAAGTCTTTATGAATGGAGGCACTCTGTATGTAAAGTCAGCTACTTAAGTACAATTTGACCAAGAGATCTTTCCTGTGATTGATCACCTTCAGATCACTTCAGAAAAGGGTATATTGAGGCACATCTCTTCCATCTGAGGAAACAGTGTATCTAGTTTTCTTCAAAGCTGTTGGATGTTTATGGCATAAAAGGAGAAGGCGAGACTGATAAGGTCACAATGAAAAAAATAATTCTCAGGGTCTCTGTTATCTACTGCAATGGAGCATCTGGTATCAGGCATACAATATATCCCTCCATTTGGTGCCATCTTTTGATGTGGGAGTGAAAGATTTTACAGATCTAGCAGAATGGAACGAGACCATTTATCATAGGAATAAACTGAACTGACAATTACAGGGTTTAAGAATTAAAATTGGAATAACGAATTAGACTTGATAACCAGCCAAAGTCAAACTATAATTTTCTGAGATGTTTTCTCAATACCTATTCAGCCTGAGGATCTCAAGATCTAGATTTAACTCAAACAAAAAAAAGGGGCCCTCTGAGACGAATCAAAGGGCACCAAAGATGAATGCCCCCTTTTCATTTATACAGAGCCTCCATGTACTTCTTCGCAACAATTCTGTATTCAATAGATATGGAAAATCCTTTGGAAAAGGTGTCACCTTGTCAGTGCTCTCACTTTAAAGTCAGAAGGTTGTGGATTCAAACTCCACTAGGCTGACACTTTAATGTAGTATTGAGAGAGCATCACATTGTCTGATGTACCACCTTGCAATGAGATGTTAAGCCTAGCTTCTCTCTGTGCTCAAAAGTGAACATAAAAGATCCAATGGCACCATTCAAAGAAAAGCAGAGACTGCACCACCCCTGCCACCCCACACCCTTCCCCACCAGTGTCCTGGCTAGCATCTATCCTTCAACCAATATCACTTAAATAAGTTGTCTGGTCATTTATCAGTCATTTCAGTTTGTGAGACCTTCCTGTGTGCAAATTTCCTGCTGTGTTTCCCCACATTATATCTGTGACAACACTTCAAAAATATTTCATTGACATTAAAGCATTTTGGAACATCCTGAGGTCATGAAAAGGGGCTATTTAAATGCAAGTTCTTTCTTTCAGCAATATTTTTGTCAATAAACTAGATACTTGTTTTCTCTGCTATTACCACAAAATTAAAGCATGATTGCAGATTCTCCCCAATGGAGTTAAAAGGGCACCAGATTGCTCACCATATCTGCAGGTTTCCCAGGTCAGGAGCTGCACAAAAGATGCTGAATGTTTCCAATGATCCCTGAAAATAGTTTATTTTTTCAAATCATAATGTTGAGAGTGCAGTTCTTTATTTGCTAATTTCTCCAGGAATTACTCCAAGTTGTCATTAGCTGTCAGCATGTTGCTTGGATGAATAATTTTTTTGATTTAATAATATTGATATTTCAACTTTTGGATTTCAAATGCATAATCTTCCAAAAAGAATAACTGCAGGAAAAACACCCATATTGCGTGTTTGTGGGGTGCAGCAATTCTCTTTAGATGGTAGTTTTGTCTTCAGAGAGATATTGGCCCACTAAAGTACTTCAAGAGTGAGTTTGGCTGTTCAGATAATTCACTAAAGCAATCTGAACAGTGTAATCTAATCAATTCAATGCATCTGCTGGTGACCAAGCTCCGAATAGTAATGATAGTAAAAATAAAAACTCGAATGTGAGAAGAAGCAGTTGTGGAACACTATCATAAAAATCTCTTTCCCAGTCTGCCATAGGAAATTCATCACTAAGAATGGGCGGCACAGTGGCACAGTGGTTAGCACCGCAGCCTCACAGCTCCAGGGACCCGGGTTCGATTCTGGATACTGCCTGTGTGGAGTTTGCAAGTTCTCCCTGTGTCTGCGTGGGTTTTCTCCGGGTGCTCCGGTTTCCTCCCACAAGCCAAAAGACTTGCAGGTTGGTAGGTAAATTGGCCATTATAAATTGTCACTAGTATAGGTAGGTGGTAGGGAAATATGAGAACAGGTGGGGATGTTAGGTAGGAATATGGGATTCGTGTAGGATTAGTATAAATGGGTGGTTGATGGTCGGCACAGACTCGGTGGGCCGAAGGGCCTGTTTCAGTGCTGTATCTCTCATCATAATCACTAATCATAATCAAGGTATCAGGGAAGAAAATGTCCTTCAGGCAGTTAACCAGCTGGTCTTATGATAATGCAGTTATTCTTTTTGGAAGATTACGCATACTTTTTCATTTAGAAAGACATTAAAACAAATGCTACGAAATTGAGAGAATCAGAGTGACACAACAATTCAGCACAGAAGCTGCAAACCACAGAGTTGGAAAGAAGGCCAAAGCCCCTGGGTTAGTGTGACCTGAGACAGCAGCCCATAACATTAGTGGCCAATGGTTCTCATTAATGGACAAAGACATAAAACTCAAAATACTTAGCAGGATTTCGCAATCTTTTCCTCAGCTGTGAGGGGAAACTTATCTGCTTGGCTTGCAATCTTGAAGACTCATTGAAACCAGGTTAGAAACAGGGTAAATATGAACTCTATTTCCAAGGTTTCCAAGTTCAGTAATAATTAACATCTTGAGAGGCCAACACTGGCTAGTACCCATGTTCCACCTATGCCAATAGAACTGAGACAAGGAAAGCCAAAGTCAAATTCTTTATATTCTTGACATTCACTTCCCAAATCATGAGTTAAAGCATCATACAACCAGATGTACAGAAGCCACTCATTGAGCAATGCGGCAGTCAAAAACCTGTTCATGTGATGATCGTGCAGCATTGCATTACGGAAAAAGTCACCGTGACAAATGATACTCCTTCACATGAGGGAAAAGGTGAAACTACCTTAAATATTCTTTCACCTACAAATACCATTTTTGATTCACCAATCCTTAGCACAAGTACTGAATTATGATCCTTCCCTCCTCCATTCTCTCAAGCAAATCAGTGCCTTATGCTCTTTTGCTATTCTCCATCAGTTCGAATCCCAGCTAATCCCCTTGCAATCTAAACTATGAATCAGGACTCTTTGTTCCTGTAGCACCAGGCACCACAACTTAACTACTCTCACTTGACAAAAAGCAGAACCACTCAAGCAACACACAAAATAACAAAGGAAACCCAATGATGCGTCTACCGATTAGAGATGCAGATAAGACTGTACCAGCTTATCTCCCACATCTGACTTACAACCCCTTGATTATGATTTTATCTCAATGCAGTACACTTCCTTTTTAAACCATTGGAGAATAATTTGTATTATTCAGCTTGTAATATGCATGAAAAACAAAGATGTTGGAACATGAATAGAGAATAGGAATCGGACAACAATATTAGTTTACCTTATGTGTGACACAGAATTCATGAATTGACACAACAATCAGCCATGACGGTCTTACTCATGAATTAGATAAGCTATGCAATTAATTAGTTAATAATTCTTTTTAGGCTATAGCCAAAATTGCATACTGAAAGCATATGTATTTTACAATTGCAAGAAGTGGTATAATCTGGTAACACTGCTGAGGAGCTTTTTTTACCTACTTAAGAATTGCATTTTAAGACTACACATATTATGCAACTGCATGAAGCAAAATAACCACAAGAAATGTTATTCAACTTAAAGTGGGCACTTCTTCACATGCTCAATATATCTTGCACTAAATTATTTCATTATGGAATGGAAGGATATGTATTCATACCTCAACTGGTGAGTTCCTGATCTCAGCCAGGTTAGATCAGAAAGTAGTAAGTGGAAGTGAGGTACTCTGCATGGAGTAGAAGGTAACTTGTGTCACCCAAATGCACTTTCAGTAACAATTTTCATTTACATAGTAAAAACATCATGGGACAGGACGTCAGAAATGCACCATTTATCAATATCGGCGACCACACTCTGGAAGTGGTTCAAGAGTTCACCTACCGAGGCTCAACTATCACCAGTAACCTGTCTCTTGATGCAGAATTAAACAAGTGCATGGGAAAGGCTTCCTCTGCTATGTCCAGACTGGTCAAGAGAGTGTGGGAAAATGGCGCACTGACACAGAACACAAAAGTCCAAGTGTATCAAGCCTGTGTCCTCAGTACCTTGCTCTACGGCAGCGTGGCCTGGACAACATATGTCAGCCAAGAGTGACGTCTCAATTCATTCCATCTTCGCTGCCTCCGGAGAATCCTTGGCATCAGGTGGCAGGACCGTATCTCCAACACAGAAGTCCTCGAGGTGGCCAACATCCCCAGCATATACACCCTACTAAGCCAGCGGCGCCTGAGATGGCTTGGCCATGTGAGCTGCATGGAAGATGGCAGGATCCCCAAAGACACATTATACAGCGAGCTCGTCACTGGTACCAGACCCACCTGCCGTCCATGGCTCCGCTTTAAAGACGTCTGCAAACGCGACATGAAGTCCTGTGACATTGAACACAAGTCGTGGGAGTCAGTTGCCAGCGATCGCCAGAGCTGGCGGGCAACCATAAAGGAGGGACTAAAGCGTGGCGAGTCGAAGGGACTTAGCAGTTTGCAGGAAAAAAGACAGAAGCGCAAGGAGAGAGCTAACTGTGTAACAGCCCCGACAACCAATTTTATCTGCAGCACCGGTGGAAGAGTCTGTCACTCTAGAATTGGCCTTTATAGCCAGTCCAGGCGCTGCTGCACAAACCACTGACCACCTCCAGGTGCTTACCCATTGTCTCTCGAGACAAGGAGGCCAAAGAAGAAGAAGAGAAGAAGAAGTACCTTTAAGGGTGTAAAACGTCCGAAGGTGCCTCACAGGAGCATTATCAGCCAAAATTTGACAACCAGCTGAAAAATGAGATATTAGGACAGGTGACCAAAAGTTTGTTCAAAGAGATAGGGTTGAAGAGTGACTTAAAGGAGAGATAAAGAGGTATAGGGAGGCAATTCCAGAGCTTAGGGTCTTGGCATCTGAAGCCATGGCTACCAATAGTGGAGTGAAGGAAATCGGCGATGTGCAAGAGGCTAGAATTGGAGGAGCTCAGAAATTCTGGGGGGCTGGAGAAGACTACAGAAATTGGGAGGGATGAGGCCAGAGACGAACTTGAACACAACCAGCATTCACATAGGCTTAAGAGCATTTAACCTCACTGCCTGATTGTCTGATATTTCATTCAAGTCACTAATATGTGGCATAATGAACTAAAGACTGGGAAAGAAAAGAAATGGAAAGCAATACACGTTAGTTGCTGTGGTAAATGGTGCTTGTGAAGTTAAGTCAAGGAATAGGTAATTCAAGAATTGGTGTCTCCTGCATCATATCCTTTTGGTAATTCTTTGCATTGACGATAGACAAAAATAAGAGCAAGTTGTGTTTTCCAACACTGACATCCTTTAACTTGAACAGTGCAGAGTCTATTTTAAAATGGAGAGAACTATAGAATGCTCTGGAAGAATATTGTTGCAAACTCAAAAATGTCTGTAGATTAACACTTTTAGCCTTGGGCCTCATGGGAACAGGAATAGGGCATTTAGCCAGTCAAGCCTGTTCTGCCAGTCAATGAGATCAAGGAGATCTGTGACCATATAGAGTCAAAGAATCAGAAAGTTATACAGCACAGAAACAGGCCCTTTGGCCCATCGTGTCCGTGCCGGCCATCAAGCACCTATCTATTCTAATCCCATTTTCCAGTACTTGGCCTGCAGCCTTGTGTGCTATGGCGTTTCCAGTGCTCATCTAAATACCTCTTAAATGTTGTGAGGGTTCCTGCCTCTACCACCCCTTCAGGCAGTATGTTCCAGATTCCAACCACCCTCTGGGTGAAAAACGTTTTCCTCAAATCCCCTCTGAACCTCCTGCCCCTTACCTTAAATCTATGCCCCCTGGTTATTGACACCTCCGCTAAGGGAAAAAGTTTCTTCCTATCTATGCCCGTCATAATTTTGTACACCTCAATCAGGTCCCCCTTCAGCCTTCTCTGATCTAAGGAAAACAATTCTAGCCTATCCAATCTCTCTTCATAGCTGAAATGCTCCAGTCCAGGCAACATCCTGGTGAATTTCCTTTGCATACTCTCCAGTGCAATCACATCCTTCCTATAGTGTGGCTATAGGACTGTACACAGTACCCCAGCTGTGGCCTAACTAGCATTTTATACAGCTCCATCATAACCTCCCTGCTCTTATATTCTATGCCTCAGCTAACAAAGGCAAGTATCTGATATGCCTTCCTAACTACCTTATCTACCTGTGCATATCCCTTAATACCTTTGGTGAACAGAAGTCTATTAATCTTAGATTTAAAAATAACAATTGACCTAACATCAACTGACATTTGTGGAAGAGAATTCAAAACGTCTACCACCTTTTGTGTCACTCTATCCTGAATTATAGACGCTAATAATTTCCCGACAACAGATATTAGGCTAACAAGTCTATATCCTCATTTCCCTCTCTCACCTTTCTTAAGTAGCAGAATGACATGCAAAATTTTCCAATCTAACGGAATGGTTCCTGAATTGAGAGAACTTTGGAAGATTATAGTTAGGGCATCTGTAATATTCTCACCTACTTCATTTAGAACTCTCGGATGGAAAGCATCTGCTGCTGGGGATTCGTCACTCAATAGTGATTTTCTTTCCTTTATTACTGTTATTTTGCTTACATTAATTCTGGTGAGTCCCTGTCCCTCATTCAATGTCAGTTTCCTGTGGATATCCAGCATGTTATCCTCTTCTTCTACTGTAAATACTGATGTCAAGTAATTATTCAACATATCTGCCATTTCCTTATTTTTTAACAATATCATTGTTATCAGTTTTCAAGGGGCCCACATTATGACTGACCACCCTTTTTCCTGTCATAATTGTAAAAATCTTTGTGTTGATTTTGATATCCCTTGCAAGTTTCTTTTCATATTCCCTTTTTGTAGCTGTTGTATCATTGTTGAGCAGCAGCCAATCAGATTACATGATTATAGCTACCAGTAAATATCTCATTACAAGTATAGAGCAGCATTCTGGTCAGTCAGTTCTTAAGCTGTTTATGTTTGCTGGCTTTTTTATTAGACCATTGAATCCAACAGCAGCCAAAGTCTCAGAAGAAAATGAAACCACGCCAGATTTACTGATTTGAATGGTTTGTAAAACATTAATGCGTCAGGAATGAGTATTCTTTGCCTGGATAACAATGTAATCTCACTGGTGTTTATAAAGAGAGAGACTCAGCAGGTGTCCCAATCATCCTTTTCATGTGGATATATTTAAAACTCAGTAAAACAGCATCAATGAATGCTGCAAGTGTTAACGGAGTTGTTTTATAAGAATCAAACAGTAAAGAAAAGCAAATAGCAACATTTACAAGTTTTATTTTCAACTTTATTACCCCAAAGTTTCCCTTGCAGTCTGTGATTCCTGTCTGGAATAAAGTTCTCCCAAGGCCTTGGCCAAGTGGTTTGTTCCTAATGTGCTGGCTGAGGAAATGAGTGTTGGCAGGTTCTTCCGTCATGTAGGGCATTGCAGCCAAAGTTGTGCTGTCCTGGATTGACATTTTTATAGATCACAGAATTGATTGGCCAACACAAACTGGACACAGGGATCGATATGTGAGCTGGAATGGGTAGGCCAGAGGCCCACATGATACTGGGCCTCGGGCTCCATGTACATCAAACCGACAAGCTGCTGATGCCTGTTGGGTGTTCCCCCCGGCATCTCACCAGTGAAGGTGATCTGAATTTTTAGCTGCTGCAGAAAAGGGTGTTTGCAGGGGAGAGACACATTTGGGAGAGGGTGGGCAGCGATCAGGAGAAGGAGGGGTTGATTCAATGATTGGGCTGAGGTTGAGAGAGAGATCGGGAGGGAGGGGAGTGCATGTGATAGGCAGCAGTGACCCATGGTTTTAATGTGAAGCCGTACTCCAGCCACAACACTCCAGTAAAAGGGGTGCAACATCATTGATATTCTAAGTATAGCTCTGACTGATTCTTCCCTCCCTCAGGGTGCCAGGAACGCTAAGACTAACAGTCAGGCCTTTCAGGTTTTTGGAGCTCAGGACCATACCACGATGATTTTACCTACTGGCCCATTAGAGAACCTTATCAGTTACATTTATTGTAACCTTTGAATCATTTTCTTCCTCTCTCCAATTTTCTTTTAATTTACACATTTATTTATTTATTTTATTTAGAGACACAGCACTGAAACAGGCCCTTTGGCCCACTAAGTCTGTGCCGACCATCAACCACCCATTTATACTAATCCTACATTAATCCCATATTCCTACCACATCCCCACAATTCCCCTACCTATATTAGGGGCAATTTATAACGGCCAATTTACCTATCAACCTGCAGGTCTTTGGCTGTGGGAGGAAACCGGAGCACCTGGCGAAAACCCACGCAGTCACAGGGAGAACTTGCAAACTCCGCACAGGCAGTACCCAGAATTGAACCCGGGTCTCTGGAGCTGTGAGGCTGCGGTGCTAACCACTGCGCCACTGTGCATTTTTTACATTCATGATTGCAAGAAACCATTTCCTTGGTTAAAAGGAAAAGAAAGACTTGCATTTATATAGTGCTTCTCACAACCATCAGATGTCTCAAAGCGCTTTACAGACAATGAAGTGTTTTTGAACTGTAGTCATTGTTGTAACAAGAACATAAGAACTAGGAGGAATAGTAGGCAATTCAGCCCCTCGAGCCTGCTCGGCCATTCAATACGATCATGGCTGATCTCATCTCGGCCTCAACTCCACATTCCCCGTTCTCCATAACCCTTCAACCCAGTGCTAATTAAAAATCTGTCTATCTCCTCCTTAAATTTACTCAATGTCCCGGCACCCACCATACTCTGCGGTAATGAATTCTACAAACTCACGACCCTTTGAAAGAAGTAATTTCTCCTCATCTCTGTTTTAAATCTGCTACCCCTTATCCCAAAACTATGACCTCTCGATCTAGATTGCCTCACCAGAGGAAACATCCTCTCTACATCTACTTTGTTAATCCCCTTAATTATCTTATATACCTCAATTAGATCTCCTCTCATTCTTCTAAACTCTAGAGAGTAAAGGTCTAAACTGCTCAATCTTCCTTCATAAGACAGACCTCTCATTTCTGGAATCAATCTAGTGAACCTCCTCTGAACTGCCTCCAATGCAACTACATCCCTCCTTAAGTAAGGGGACCAAAACCGTATGCAATACTCCAGGTGTGGTCTCACTAATGCCTTGTACAGTTGCAGCAACACTTCCCTACCTTTATACTCTATTCCTTCAGTAGGAAACATGATAGCCAATTTGCACACAACAAGCTCCTAAACACAGCAATGTGATAATGACCAGATAATTTGTTTTACGAACGTACGTACAAACATATGAGTTAGGAGCAGGAGTAGGACACACGGCCCCTTGAGCCTGCTCCGCCATTCAATAAGATCATGGCTGATCTAATTATAACCTCAATTCCACATTCCCGCCTACCCCAAATAACTTTTCACCCCCTTGCTTATCAAGAATCTATCTACCACTGCCTTAAAAATACTGAAAAACTCTGCTTCCACTGCCTTTTGAGGAACAGCTCCAAAGACTCACAACCCTCTGAGAGAAAAAAATTCTCCTCATCTCTCTCTTTATATATATATATATAACTATAACAAATAACTATTGTGCAAAATAAAAGCTCATGGTGTAGGGGGTAACATTTTAGCATAGATAGAAGATTGGCTAGCGAACAGGAAACAGAGAGTAGGCGTAAATGGGTCACTTTCTAGTTGGCAAGATGTAACAAGTGCGTGCCACAGGGATCAGTACTGGGGCCTCAACTTTTTACAATTTATATACATGGCTTGGATGAAGGGACCGAAGGTATGGTCGCTAAATTTGCTGATGACACAAAGATAGGTAGGAAAGTAAGTTGTGAAGAGGGCATAAGGAGGCAACAAAGGGATATAGATAGGTTAAGTGAGTGGACAAAGATCTGGCAAATGGAGTATAATGTGGGAAAATGTGAAATTGTCCATTTTGGCAGGAAGAATAAAAAAAGAAGCATATTATCTAAATGGTGAGAGATTGCAGAGCTCTGAGATGCAGATGTTGATTAAAGGATAAAAATTGGCCAGGACACTGGGGATAACTCCTCAGCTCTTCTTCAAAATAGTGTCATGGGATCTTTTATGTCTACCTGAGAGGGCAGATGGGGCCTCGGTTTAACATTTCATCTGAAAGACATCAACTCTGACAGCGCACCATTCTCTTAGTACTGCACTGGAGTGTCAGCCTTGATCTTTGTGCTCAAGTCCTGGAGTGGATTAGAGAGGAAGAGGGAAACAATGTCCCAGTCTTCATTGATGATGCCCTATAAAGGTGAGTGAGTGTTGTATTCTAAAGATTTGAGTTGAGTTACTATGCTTTTCTTCTTCCCTTCATCTTTGTTTAGAAGTGCCTTGCCCTTCTGTTGCTGCCCACTTCAGATGTCTGACTGAGATTGAGCATTCCTCCCCTGGAGAAGGAATTAAACCTGCAGCCTGTCATTCTATGTCACACTGGCTAATGTATCAAGAGGCTACTGCAGGAAATATCATGTAAGGAAAAAAATATCTCTTATTAAGGACAAAGGATCACAATCACCACTCCCGTACAGTAGCAATGCCAGGAGATTTCTGGTGGGAAACCAGTAGTTTATTGGTTTCCCACCCTCCTGTGGCAATATGAGGCCATGGTGATTTTGACCACTGGATCTTATTAACATGCTGTTGGTCCACTTCTCACCTGGAACAAAAAAACTCGCCTGACACTGGAGAAAGAGGAAGTATGAAGACACAATCTATGGCAGGTTTACAAGAGCTGCAAGGTGCCATATTCCAAGCAGAGTTTCAAGATTTCATTTGAGACAAGTTAATTTTCCAGTGCAATAAGACAAGCAGCAGTAGCAGTACTCCTTAAACCTACAAAGGAACTTGTGGAATGTGCTAGTTATCAGCCTGCATCCCTCTCAATGCTGCCTTTCAAATTTTGACGACTGAATTGGCCTTCAGATTTGAAGAATTTCCTGGTACATTCTGACCAGGGCAGATTTGTAAAGAGAGATATTCAGTTAATAGTTGCAAAATTTTGCATGTGATAATTGAAGCTGAGAAAAAGACAGTAAACCTATCAATTGCTGTCTCCTTGGACATGGAAAATAATTTGATCAAGTGGAATGACATTATCTTCTTTTCACCTTGAGATGGTTTTGGTTTGATCCCAAAATTGTCAAGTAGGATAGATATTTCGACATCACTACAGGTCTCGATCTTATGTTATGAGCTGCTATCAAGTTCCTCCCTCTAGGACAGGACATGAGAAAGGTTGTACTTTATCATTATTCCTGTCTGTGTTGTTATAAATGAAGAGGAGTCAACTATTCATCAAGGATATATTAATGGGTGGAATTATGCAGAGATAGTCTCTATGTAGATAGAATATGGCTGTTGCTGCCCCAGAACCTCCAACCATACCTTACTGATAGTGCTGAATCAAAAAGATAGAAATCCAGGTCAGAGTTGTTGCTTCTCAACACATACTGAACCCCAGAAATGCCGGGGGAGAACTTACCTTTCCTGGGAATGTGGAAACTTTTAGAAATTGTGCCATGCCTTGTACTATGTGATGCGATTAATATTAATTACATAAATTAACATAACAAAAATCGCACAATAAAAATTATAATCCATAAAGGTAGCCTTAAAACAGAGTGGAAAACATAAATACAATGAAAATGGTAGTTGTATCAAATTTAATTACAATTTAGGATGATTCCATTCTCCTCCCCTTTTGGCCAATTGCTGGTAGACTCTATATGGAGTGAAATAAAGCCTAGAATAGCAATTAAAAAAAGGTAAAAGGTAGTAAGAAAGTGGAGTTGGTTTTGCTGATCCAAACCTTTACTGCTTGGTACTCCAATATAAACTGATGCTGCAATGTCGTGATAAAGAAGAAGGGGGCTAAATCGGATAGCCCCTGAAAATGGCCATGGTGATCACAATATGTGATTAACCCGCATCCATTGCTTCCGATGCAGGCAACACATCCACTTTGTGCTGCCTGCTAATTTGCATGCTTACTGCATGCAGCCAGTGCTAAATGTGCTGCTGAGTGGCTGCATGCCTCAGAGGGGGTCCAAGTTTGTGCATCGCTAGCACCACTTAAAACTGACCTCCACTACTTAAAGCTGGCCTGCACCTCATAAAGGGGAGGTGCATTCTGGCTGGAGAAGGTGCTGGAACTGGTCGCAGAAAATATTGTGAGCAAGAAGAACACTGATTTATGGTGCAACAGGGTAGACAGTGTGCTCCCTAGGTTCTGTGCCACTGTCCTGGATGCCTTGGTGGAGGAGGTGGACCTAAGGATAGAGATCCTCTATCTGCAGACAAACTCTGTGAGGAGCAGGAGCGGGAGCAGATAATTGTGGTGGTCAATGCCAAGAATCTAGCCGCAGGACATTCCATGACTTCACACAAACAGTTAAGGTCAGTGAATGCATCACCAAATGTCAAATCCCACCAACTGCACCACTAGCCTCACACACTGCTCAATGCACCACACTCCCATCAATCAGCTATTAATGATCTCTATCAGCCATGACTCATACATAACAATTACAGCTTCACCTCATCCTCACACAATTAGCACTGCCGCAAACCTCACACCTACATCACACAACTTGCACACAATGCCAGCTGTTCAACCATGACAGCCACAACACACAAACACATTGCACCACACTTGGTGATACACTTCACTCTCTCTTGCAGAATACATTAACGCACAACCAGAGGCAGCAGGAGTAAACCAGCAGACGACAGGCATGGCTGCATGTCCTTACTCCCACAGAGGAGACGATGCTCACCATCATTGGAGTGGCTATCACTGAGGCCACGGTCAGCAGTGGGGCTGAAACAATCAAAGATCATGGTAAGCTCATACCTAATCCTCCTTCTCACATTCCACTTCCCCCTTATCCTTCTGGTTTACAAGCTGGAGATGGTGTAAGTATGCACCTCTTGCTTTCCCCTTAGCTCCCCTCACAGCAACCCTATCCTCTGCCTTTCTCCTCTCAGATACCCAAGAACTGTAACCTGCCCAAGCAGGGGTTGAGAGAAAGAGGCGGAAGAGCATAAAGACAGTGATGATGAAGAAATACCATCATTCACTTTCACACTCACAGTCACCAGCTCAGATACTGACACATACGTACATTAGAGGATAGCTTCGAGGCAGGATCTGAACATGATGAGACACTGGACACGCATGACCTGCAGGGGAAGCACAGGTGCCAGCTCACTGGAGGGCAAATTTGCACACATGTTTTGCTGCAGTGGACTCAGAGGAGCAGTTCGATGGAGCAGCCTACAGCAGAGGACTGATAGGAATACACAATGAAATGCTTGGTGCATTGGCAGATCTGCCAGAAAGCCTGCATGTAATGTCGACGAGCATGGATGAGTCACAGGTCACAGAGTTGGATCCTATCCTTTCCAGCATGGAAGAGGTGGCCAACTCAATTAGCACACTTGCGGACCAAACTATGATGCAGCATTTGATGGTCGACGTCTCAACTTCTACTGCAGTACAAGCAGAAGCCACCCAATGTTTGCTCAGACTTCTATAATGCAAGGTCAGCTTGCTGCCATGGAAGCTCAGACTGCTCTCATGCAAGCTGAATTGGCAACTTGAGACTGCTGCCATCATGGTTGCGGATATCAGTGTGCAAAGGGACTTGCAGGATGTCACAGCAGTCCAGAAATCTGTCCTCCAATAGATTACTAAGATTACTGAGACACTGCCCCAGGGTAATGTCAATGGCTCCGTGGAGCACAAACCTGCTGTCAACTCTCATGATGACACTATTTAACATCCCACCACTGCCACTCAGGTGGCACAGTGTGCTGCTGCAGAATGAAGGCATCATGACTGCTGCCGGAATACCTCGGCATTAACCTGCACAATTCACTGCATATGATCACATACCAGCTGCATGTTGAGGGAGTGAAATCCCTTGTTTCCGGGACAGGGCAGAATTGACATACGAGTCGCGGGGAAGTGTGCAATCCTCGCAAAGCTGCATCCTTGCTCCGCCTGCTTCTCTCTGAATAAAATGTATTTAGCTCCCTTGGAATACAGAGCCTCAGTGACCTCCCTTATGCCAAGCCCAATGCGGGGATCCCCCTGCCTTTGCAGCCTGGTGCCGGGAGCCCTTCCTCCTCCACAAAATCCAGCCTTTCATGTGAAGAGAAATGCAATAGAGGCACTGCATAATAAAGCCAGTTCCTCTGAGGATGTGATTTCTCCAATCTTCCTCTGATCTTTTACCTCGGTGCTTTTTTAAATTTCACTACCCTTCCAAAAGCCCTGGGTCGACTTAGCTATAGAGATATCGGCATGTCATCACAAGACCAGATGCTGCAGCTCCCAGAATTGGAACACAAATTCCTATTTTAGCCTAGCTAGATATAATGGAGAAATACTAAAATCTTTGCTTTCTATTAACATAACGAAAGTAGGGTTTTATGACAATACTTTTCTTCATTCTTTAGTTATTTGAAAGTATTACACACGTGTTGGTATACAGATAGATGGAGCATATTAAACTACCAGACATCAACAGAAAAAGGTTTGATCCCTTAGGACTGGAGGAACTGTTCGGATTGAAGCAATCTTGGAAGAAAAACTGAAAATACTGGAAATATCAGGTCAGTCAGTACCTGGAAGAAAAAGTAGCTTAATATTTTTGCGTGAGACCGTGCATCAGAGTTGATGAAAGATCTAATCTGCCTTTAATCTGTTCCAGATGCTGACTCACCTGCTGCGCCATTTCAGATTTTTCTATTTTTGTTTCTCATTTTTAGTAACCTTTTTTTACAGTTGTGCCACAAAGAAATTTTGAATTTTTAGTGCCTTCTAGAAATAGAATCTTCAGCTCACATGTACGAGCTGGATATGTGCAAAAGAAAATGAGCAACTGAAAACACGCAGAGAAGCTTTAAATTAACATCTCCTAAACACAGATACACTCAGGCTTTTTTCAGTCTGCTTCAAGATTAATTCCACTGCAGAATGTGACCCATTTTGAAACCAGTATGAACTAAGCAACAGCCTGGGATAGACTGAGCAGAATGCAATAAATACAAAATAATCATCAATTAAGGCTTCTCAATTGCATGCCTGGATTTTACATTGTTTGAGGCCATCAGACAAGTGCTTAACATGTTCAGATAAAATTCCTCCATTTACTTTTTTCTTTAAAAAAGTGTTAATAGCTATGTTAAAATAGCAGATTAATGAATTTGATAGTAACACACACGCGTGTTCAAACAGTAATACTGAATAGGGTAATTTCCAACGTTAAATTTTAACAAAACGCTTGTGCATAGTAAAATGTTTAGAAATAGTCCTGATTGTGGCTTATAGCCCACCAAGACCATTTTGATTTAAGGAAAGATCAAGAGCTAACATGAACCCTACACCTTAGTGAATTGATATTTTTGTGAATTCATAACTTACTGAATTCACACTTTACTGTGTCCATTCTGCCAGTGTTGCTTTTGAGGAAACTTTCTTTTAATATAAATGTTTAATTTAATTCCTTCTGCAATTTCCCAGCAGCTGCAGAACTGAGAAATGTACTTGAGTTTCGCACCATTTTTCTGCTTAACACTGAACCCTTCTTTATTCTTGCCCTTAATCTAAAATCTAAATTATTAGTTCCAAGCAGGACTTGTGTGATTTGAAACATCAGGCTAAGAATGACTATATTCCTGTGGACAAAGTGACCTCTGAAATTCATTGGAGGCCTCTGTGGTTCTGTAGCTATAGCACCCATTTCAAAACATGTTTAATGTATCCATTTGTTTTGTTCTTCCACTTTTGGGTGAGATTTACATCTGGTCACAGTACTTGTAGGTCACATATAATGAAGGTCAGCGGCAACTTCAGAAAACCCTGGCATTATTTCAATAAAGCAGCCATAACTCCTGATTCAAAAGGGCACCTGCTTTTGATTTTGAACTTCATCACAGCACAGCACAGTCTACCTTTGCCTACACTGCAAGGATCTTAGCAGAAATATGAATACAGCAAAACAACACCCTGAAATATAATTGCTCTGATGTTTCAACGTTCTTAACTTAGGGGCAGCACAGTGGCGCAGCCTCACAGCTCCAGCGACCCGGGTTCAATTCTGGGTCCTGCCTGTGTGGAGTTTGCAAGTTCTCCCTGTGTTTGCGTGGGTTTCCTCCGGGTGCTCCGGTTTCCTCCCACATGCCAAAGACTTGCAGGTTGATAGGTAAATTGGCCATTAGCAATTGCCTCTAGTGTAGGTAGGTGGTAGGGAAATATAGGGACAGGTGGGGATGTGGTAGGAATATGGGATTAGTGTAGCATTAGTATAAATGGGTGGTTGATGGTCGGCACAGACTCGGTGGGCCGAAGGGCCTGTTTCAGTGCTGTATCTCTAAACTAACTAAAGCTTATAATAAAGCAAATGGAAACAAAGTTGGATTTCCTGGGTTTAAAGTATTCCACTGGAGTAATGGCATTAAGACCTGCTCTACATAACAAAAATAAGCATACATGTGTAGACGATTAGATTTGTGTGTGCAAAACTGTATTTTGTATAATATTCTTTGTTTGTATTTTATAAATTATTCATGTATATATGCATACACAAACAAAATAAGAATTTTAAGCTTTCAATATACAGTGTCATCGCATTTAGCTAACTAACCATCAGAGATTCAGGTACCATGTTGACAGGTAGTCCCTGGTTTCTCTGCATCTTTCACTAGCTGTCTCCCTATACAAAAACAAGGGAGAGAAGACTAACTGTTCAAACTACAGAGGCATCACCTTACTCTCCACTGCAGGCAAAATCTTGGCCAGAGTGCTTCCAAATAGACTTGTTCTGACAATAGCTGAAGAAAGCCTCCCTCGACGTCAGTGTGGATTTAGACCCAATAGGGAAACTACAGACATGATTTTTTGAGCTGAGACAGATCCAGGAGAAGTGTAGAGAACACAACATAGGCCTTTATGCTATTTTTATAGATCTCACCAAGGCGTTCGATACAGACAGCCAGGATGGACTGTGGAAGATTCTATTTAAATTGGGGTACCCTCCAAGTTTTCTTGCCATTCTCTACCAACCGCATGAAGACCAGAAAAGTCAGGTCAAACGGAATGGAGCCCTCTCAGATAGCTTTATTATCTCCAATGGTGTTAAGCAAGGATGTGTTCTGGTACCAACCCAATTTTCTTCAGTATGATGCTTTAGGAGGCAAAGGCAGGCTTGACAGAGGGCAGATAAATCTACTTCCAAACAGATGGCAGTCTCTTCAATTACTTAATTCAATAACTATTGGCACATAACAAAACCACAGAAGAGCTTATCATGGAGCCTCTGTTTTCTGATGATACACAGGGCGTGGGTAATGCAGCTCATTGCAAACTGTTTCTCTGATGCAGCAAATGCCTTGGGCTTTACTATTAGCTTAAAGAAAACAGAAGTGCTGTACCAACCACAGCCCCGAGGAAATTACAATCCACTGCAGGTCAGTATTGACAACAACAACCTCAATGCAGTAGAACAGTTTCTCTAACTAGGTGGCATTATCTCAAATGATGCCATTGTCAACAATGGTTTGACCGAAGTGGGAGGAGTGAACTGTTTATTCTAGTTCCACTTCTGCATGGGTCACAGCATATATTTATATTCAAATTTTTTCCCACTTACCGATACAGTCAATCATAGACTCTATTTTCATCCCAGAATAAAACATTCCAACCAGGTTTCTTTAATAAACGACAAAATTATCAGTTTATTATAAACAAATTTTAACCAGTAATGAAGTAAAGCATAAACACACAAATTAAAATATTATATTTGCCTTTTTACCTCAGCCTCTCACACTCACATACATACACATACCGGTTAATCAGAAAAATAAAGGGATTTGCGCTTTAGAGCTCTATTACAGAAAAAAACCGACAAAAAACACTTGGGTTAAATACTTACTAATTCTTGAAGAAGAAAGAGAAGATATGGAAAGATGTCCTTTATTTTTGTTTGGCGTCCCAAATGCGTGTAGATGGCTGTCACTGAGATCTTCCTAGAGCAGTTCTTTCCAGGCGATGTTGAAGATCAGTTTGGGTAAGCTTTCCAAGAAATGCAGCTACAGTGGTTTCAGACAGGCTTACAGCAGAAATGTGGCAACAAGGGTTTCATTTCCCACACATTTGATATGTAGGTTTTCTTCAGATGCAGGAGGGAAGAGGAGACTGATACACTGGATATTCAGGATTTCTTTCCAAGAGAGAGATGATCTGGGTTTTTCTTGGCAGGCAAAAACCAACTATCTTTTGTAACAATTCAAAGTGAAACCAAAAACATTCCAGAAGTCAAGCCTCCTGACTTCTATAATTCTTGACCTGTCACTTCTTTGTAAACATCTCTCCAAGTCAAAACAACAAGCTCCCTTCTGGTATTTTATCTGAAAACAGGTGCCTTCTAGTAAGGGCTTGTTTACAAGCCAAGTCCAGGAATCCTTCTGGTGAATTCTTTAAAAAAAAACACCAAGTTCAGCATCTCTTCAAGCTTCCAGATGGATCAATGTCCACTGCTGGTGCTAAAGGAGGCCCTGCAGAACTGAAGACATCGGAGACCCCGGGACAGGTGAATGGGCTCGGAATTGCCAGGGACATTCAGGCAGGCCTTGACGATGGAGTGGGGCATTATTAGAGTGGGGGGTGTCTTCCCATGGGGGCAGCCATCGCCACTGGAGACAGGCCCTCCAGGGGCCATGGATTACCCCCAAAGGAGGGACGAACCCATGAACCAACTAGAAGGCCACTAGGTCTCACCTAACAACGTCTCCATGCAGTAATGGTCTCCTCCATCCTACGCACAATTGGTGTGGAGGCAGGAAAAGGTCCTTAAGTGGCCACTAACTGGCCTGGGGCAGGAAGGCTGTTCTCAGCGTACCCTGCCCTGGACAAAATGACAGAGGGGGGTCAGGCAACGTTAGGAACAGCACCCCTTGCCATTTTGTTTCGCCCCTTGCCTCCATTCCTGTCTCCAAGGACAGAATAAAATCCTGCCCGTGGGTTCTGTATGGAAAACAAATTTGGCGCTGGAGTGCTTCCATCAATGCTGTCTTCCATCTATCATGAACATCAGATGGTAGGACTACATCACAAACAATGAAGCCCTCAACATAGCCAATCTGCCCAGTATTGAATGCATTCTCTTACAATGCCAATTGCCCTGGGCAGGACATGTGTCATGCATGGAAGATTCTAGAATGCCAAAAGCAGTGCTTTATGGTGAACTATGCTCTGGTAAGAGAGATTGGGGTGCACCTCACAAACAGTTTAAAGACCAGCTGAAAAGACAGGTTTCTCTGGTTGACACGGACCGATGGGTGTGGGAGCATGATGCTGCCGACAGAGACAGTTGGCACACAACAACCAGGAAAGCAGCTTACAAGTTCAAAACAAACAGACTGCAGGCTGCTGAAGAAAGACACAGACAATCAAATGAGTCTGCTTGTACCAGAGTAACTTCAAACCAGGTGTTTTTGTGTCTCAACTGCTTAAGAGCCTGCAAAACAAGAATTGGCCTCTTCAGTCACCAACAATCATGGCAAGTAGCACAGAGACAAGCCCTCACATGATCTTCACCTGCGAGGAATCTGTCATCATCATCTCTGCATCTTTCAATATCTGCATGCATTTCCTAATATTTTAAGAAATTTTAATCTGAAGGTTCATTTAATCAGTTTCTGCTTGGGAAGCTTTTCACCTTGGTTTTATCAGGAAGAAGTGGGAAATAAAGGCTTTTGAGGCTTTCCAACAACAGGAGGATGAGTCATGTGAGGCCCTCTCATGCACCTTCCAAACACTGACTTAGAGAATGGAATAGGCAGAGAATCAGGATCCAGACACCTGGCTGCCCTCTTAATCAAAGAACAGCAGGGTAGATCTCTCTCTTCACCACATGCTTGTTAATCTTTGGAGAAGACTGCCTGTCCATTGCAGAACCTGCCAATTTTTATTCCATTGTTTTTGTTGGAATGAAGGTCAGCAGTGAATATGAAAATTTACCCCTGTTTGTCTGGAAAGAAACTTGGCAAAATATACTGAAATGATTTAATGAGTGGAAGAATTGCATTTTGTGAAATGTTCATGCTGAATATGATTAAATGAATTGAAAGCATGGGAGATGAGTGATTATTACAAATAACAATACAAATGACCTGTAATGTTAGCTGAACGTACGGCAAGTTATGGACAATCATGGTTGCTTCAATGACTCTATGACAAGTTTGAGTGACATAAATGGTCCTTTGTGGACTAGCTTACATCAAAAAATTACAGCTTGCACCTTTCTAACTTGCAAAATTGATATGGATGAAGGAGGCCATTTTTCCCAACCTACCTCATTCAAAACAAACTAGTCTCCTCTTCACTTAATGACATCCAACTGAAAACATTTTTAAAGTTAAATGAATCAGAAATTTTTGTTGCCATTACTCTCCCCAGAATTCCATTCCAAGTGTTGAATACTCTTCACAACTGACACCAGTCCCAAATTTGCCACTCACTGGTTTGAACTGGTGTCCTTTGTCCTGTCACTACTTAACATGAGGTACAGTTCCTAATTGACTGTTTCTACATAAGTGAAAACCTACAAGTGCACCTAGTTTTTATTTGAATAGAACAAATGCAACTATACTTTGCTTTCCCTTATGGAACATGAGGAAAGAGTCAACCTGCGAACATAACTGAATGGATTCCTGAGGCAAGAAGGATTTGCTGTATATATATCTTGACTCAATAGACTTATGCTCCTAATTATTATTTTTCATTACCAGATGTAGTATAATCCTAAGTGGTCACCAACATGTTGGTCAGTTCTGAAGCCAGAAAGTAGAATTAATTCTGTTGTTGAACCTTTGTGACCCTCCAGATTGCAAACAATTCTCCATCTACAGAGAAGTCATGTGGCTCCGATTATTGGTGCATGCAGGTGGCTGATGTGGGCATAGAATAATGTATCAAGTAATATCCACATAAATGCAAGCAGACAACAGGAATAACAAATTAAAAGATGACCGTTAAATAATTTGAGTTGGTTTTGAGAGTGATTTTTACCCCCAGTGAGATTTGCACGCAAAGTTCCAAGCTGCAGTTATATTACAACAATTTGGACCCTGACACTCCCTTCCTGCCCCATTTCCCTTGCCTGAGATGGTTAATCAAAAGACAGCATACCAGAATCTGCACTGGAGGCTCAAACGCATTTTTGTAAATTTAAATGGACAGTATGTCTCAAGGCACCAGATTCTTTGTGCTCCACAATCTTCTGAAAAACAGATCCTTGCTGAGGTTGTACAAACAACTTTAATGCGCTTTCAGTTCATTGCCACTAATATAATGAAATGCACAGGATTAGATTAAGGCTCAATAAGGAATTGAGAGGTGGGGGTTGTGGGAGGGGCAGACGGGAACAACAGGTTCTGGTAAACACAAGTGAACAAGGGAAAACCAGTGCATTGTTAGTGAAGCAGTCCTGTTATGGACCAGCTTACTGGGGCATTAAGTTTGGACATATTTGAAATCAAAAGAACCCCCTTTAAAAGGCTGCCTGTCAGCAAACACACTATAATGGAGTAATACCTCCCACTGTGATGATGATGTAAAAGATCGCATGTGTAATGGGTTTGGGGGGAAGCAAGAAGCATCATGCAGAATAAGGCTAGACAGGCTTATGGAAAGTGTATATAGTCCACATAAATAAAATAAGCGATTCCGAGATCTCTGTAAACTAAGCTCAACCTGGCATCTGAAATGCTAGCAACAATATATAATATGGTGGCAATGGTGAATACATCCAGAAGAAGCCTGACCTGGTACAGTTGCGCCAAAAGACTGCAGATGTCATGGAGCGGCTGCGAAGAGCTCCAGAGCTGCTCCATAGACGACAAAAAGACACGGAAATTTGGTTAGTCAGCTGCACAGGAATTCAGGCTACACCTGAAGTGTGGTAGTCTGTGAGTAAAATCCAAGTGCAGCGATCGCAGGCATCGAGTTACAGAACCAAGCAAAGGGGATTGTGTGGGGGGATGGCAACCCTTAGAAAAGGGTAGAAACATTGTCTATTGGAGCACTGGGCAGGCAAAACGAGGAAAAGCTGAATCCTCACAAAGGGTGGATCCGAAGTCGGCGGCCATTACTCGAGCAGACCACGAGGGAAAAGCATGGGAAACCTTCAAAAAAGAGCAGGAAAACTCTGAAAAGCGCGGGAACACTTCCATATCAAAGAACGAAAACTACAAAGTTTAGGAAGGATATGGCTTTTTTTTATTCATTCATGGGATGTGGGCGTCACTGGCTAGGCCAGCATTTATTGCCCATCCCAAATTGCCCATGAGAAGGTGGTGAGCTGCCTTCTTGAACCGCTGCAGTCTATTTGGGGTAGGTAGACCCACAGTGCTGTTCGGAAGGGAGTTCCAGGATTTTGACCCAGCGCCAGTGAAGGAATGGCGATATAGTTCCAAGTCAGGATGGTGTGTGACTTGCAGGGTAACTTGCAGGTCTGGTGTTCCCCTGCATTTGCAGCCCTTGCCCTTCTAGTTGGTAGAGGTCACGGGTTTGGAAGGTGCTGTCAAAGGAGCCTTGGTGCGCTGCTGCAGTGCATCTTGAAGATGGTACACACTGATGCCACTGTGCGTCGGTCTTGGAGGGAGTGAATGTTTGTGGATGGGGTGATAATCAAGCAGGCTGCTTTGTCCTGGATGGTGTTGAGCTTCTTGAGTGTTGTTGGAGATGCACTCATACAGGCAAGTGGACAGTATTCCATCACACTCCTGACTTTTGCCTCATAGATAGTGGACAGGCTTTGGGGAGTCAGGAGGTAAGTTACTCGCCGCAGGATTCCTAGCCTCTGACCTGCTCTTATAGCCACAGTATTTATATGGCTACTCCAGTTCAGTTTCTGGTCAATGGTAGCCCCTAGGATGTTGATAGTAGGGGATTCAGTGATGGTAACGCTATTGAATGTCAAGGGAAGATGGTTAGATTCTCTCTTGTTGGAGATGGTCATTGCCTGGCACTTGTGTGGCGTGAATGTTACTTGCCACTTATCAGCCCAAGCCTGGATATTGTCCAGGTCTTGTTGCATTTCTACACAGACTGCTTCAGTATCTGAAGAGCCACGAATGGTGCTGAACATTGTGCAATCATCAGTGAACATCCCCACTTCTGACCTTATGATTGAAGGAAGCTCATTGATGAAGCAGCTGAAGATGGTTGGGCCTAGGACACTACCCTGAGGAATTCCTGCAGTGATGTCCTGGAGCTCAACTGATTGACCTCCAACAACTACAATCATCTTCCTTTGCGTTAGGTATGACTCCAACCAGCAGAGAGTTTTCCCCTGATTCCCATTGACTTCAGTTTTGCTAGGGCTCCTTGATGCCTTACACGATGCCTGACAGGTTTGAGAATTTGGAAGGACCTAACCAGATTCAGAATTTGGCTCTGTAGAGAAGATTTTTAAAATACAGAATAGCTTCCTAGCTGCACAGCAAGTCTGAAGCTGAACAAGTTAAGACTTTGCTGTACTCAATGCTGATGATCTGATTGCAAGGCAGGGCATCAATGAGAATTCCGATAAGTTTGATGATGTTTTATAAGCCTTCAATAAATATTTTAATTTAGAAGTAATAAGATCTTAGAATGGGCCAAGTTTAATAGAATGGTCCAGAAACTGGGTGAATCAGTGAATGCTTTCATTAAAGATTTGTATAGATCGGCTGAAGGATGTGAGTATGGAGAACTGAAGACAGAACTGATAAGAGACCGCACAGTTGTGAGCTGTGGGCATTGTGGATGGACCTCTATTGGATTTATTACAGTTGTTATGACCGAGGCAGGAGGAGTACACTGTTAATTCAGTCCCACTTCTCCACGGGTTACAGCATATCATTAAATTTTCCCACTTACTGAAAACAAACAATTAGATACTCTATTTGTCCCCAGAATAAAGCACACCAACCAGGTTTCTTTAATCAACAACAAAATTAACATTTTATTATAAAACCAAGTCTTAACCAATAATGAAGTAAATCGATATATGTATTGATATATTAAAGCTCCTTATTTCCCTAGCCCTCATGCACACACACATACATCCCAAAAAAAAGATTAACCAGGAAAAAATGATTGTTGGTTTACAGCTGTTTCAAGTGAATAAAAAAAAACCTTTATTGAAAAGATTTGGAATGAAGTCCTTTGGTTTGGTGAGGTGTCCCAAAGTCGAATAGCTGGATGCCACTCAAAGTCTTTCCAGGCGAGGTTGATGAACAGTGATGGGTAGGCATTCAAGGAAATTCAACTGCAGCAGGCTTCACATAGGTCTTCCATCAGGGATGTAGCAACATGTTTTCTTAGGTATTACAGCAGCAGTATTGCAGTAGAAGGTTTCTTCAAATTTCAGGATTTCTTAAAACACAGGAGGCAACAGGAACCACATTGAATTCTTCAGTGACAGCAGGCAGTAGGAATCTGCCATATTTGAAATACAGGGTTTCTTCTCAAGAGATGCAGGATTCCTTTACAGAGAGGTCATACTTTTTCTAGATCTTCTTCTGATCTCCAGGCAGGTCAGAATCAAATTTCAGAATGCCTGTTTTTGTCCAGACTCACTGTCTTTTTAAAGTTCAAAACTGATACTGAAACTTCTTTCTCTTGTCACTCAAAGAGTAGCCCTGAGGTCAAATCCATGACTGGTTTCCTTGAAATTACCTGCTTTCCAGTCCTTGTTTACTAGTTCAGCCCCTGTTGAACTTCCTTTCAAACATCCATAGAGTTCAGGTGTCTCACTGTCCACCAAAATCTTTTTTCAGTTTTTTTAAAACGCACAGAATCCTAAGTTTTTAATACAAAAACAAAATCTTTGTAATATAGTTAAAAGAAGACCTCACCCTGGAGAAGCCGATACAGATTCTCAGACAAGCAGAGGTCCATAGGCAGAACAGAGTGATCCTGAGAGGGGAAGAGGAGCCTTGGGTCAGGAAAGCTCTGATGACCATACAGTTCCTGAAGCTCTGGACTGAAAAACAGTCTCCACATAACAAGGCACACTCGGGGGGGGGGGGGGGGGGGGGGGAGGGGTGAAGGATAGTTGTGGGGGAGTGTGGTGAAGGTGCAAGACGCCATGAAACCCTGCCAGTGCTGTGGTGCTAAAAAGACCAACAGACACGAACAGTGTGCAGCAAATAAAGCGGAATGCTTTAACTGTAAGAAGGTAGGCCATTTTGGAAAAATGTGTCAAAGCAAGGCCTCAACTTTTACAGATTCCAAACAAAAAGTCTTCATGCAAAGAGCAGTCAATGAAGTGGAACAAGTTCCATTGAAGGATAAATCATGAATTTTCCTGCAGGAGATCAATGTCCCTAACCATGCATTCTGAACAGCAGATATTTATGTCAATGGACATATTAGCAATTTTAAATTAGACACTGGAGCAAATGTCACTGTTTTGTCAGAGAACGTATTGTGGCTATCAATCCATTGCTTGCAACCAAAAGACACTCAGTTACTCATTCTAGGGGTGATTAAACTGAAAGTCAAGGGAAAGCTACAGGCAACACTCCAGTACAAGGGAAAGCTGATATTGGAAACACTATGTTTAACAGAATCAAGAATTTTCTCTTTTGAGCAGAAGAGCATGTTTAGGTCTTCATCTTATCAAAAAAGTAGATGAAATCAAGCAACAAAAATCTATGAGTCACTTTCAAGCAGATTTTCCAGAACTATTTTCGGGTCTAGGAAGACTGTGTGGAGTTTGCAAGTTCTCCCTGTGACCACGTGGGTTTCCGCCGGGTGCTCCAGTTTCCTCCCACAGCCAAAGACTTGCAGGTTGATAGGTAAATTGGCCATTGTAAATTGCCCCTAGTGCAGGTCGGTGGTAGGAGAATGGTGGGCATGTGGTAGAGAATATGGGATTAATGTAGGATTAGTATAAATGGGTGGTCATTGGTTGGCACAGACTCGGTGGGCCAAAGGGCCTGTTTCAGTGCTGTATCAATAAATAAATAAATAAGACCAAATTCAGCATTACATCGAGAAGATGCTAAACCAATATGTATCTTTACACCAAGGAAGATACCACACCCATTGCTAAAGCAAGACCAAATACAGCTAGAAGAGATGACCAGGATGGGAGTCATTTCTCCTGTCACAAAATCAACAGAGTGGTGTTTGGGAATGGTTCCAGTTCCTAAACTAAACAGTACTTTCCGCATTTGTGGAGACCGAACTGAGCTTAATAAGGCTGCTACAAGGGAAATTCATCATCAGTAGACAAAAGCTTGACAAAGTAATCCAAAAGTGTTATGTTCACGAAACTCGATGTGAATAGTGGCTTTTTGCAAGTTCCATTGGACGAGAAGTTAAGATTACTGACAACCTTCATCACTCCATTTGGAAGTTTTGTTTCAATCGTTTGCCATTCAGTATAGCACATTAAATATTCCAAAGGACTATGTCAAACATTTTATAGGGCCTTAACGGAGCAATGTGCCAAATGGATGATATCTTAGTCCACGGTGAATCTGTCAAAGGACATGACCTGAGGGTTAGAGAAGTTTTGAATTGTTTACAGGAAGAAGGCCTGATACTCAATGAAAAGTGTGTATTCTCAAGAATGTCTATTTGTTTCTTAGGACACATTGTTAGTAGCAAGGGCTTAATGGCAGACCCACAAAAGATGAGAGTCATTAGTGAATTCCCAATTGCTACTGCTGTCCAAGATCTTCAACGATTCCTTGGAATGGTTAATCAGTTGGCCAAATTTGTGCCCAATCTAGTGCAAGTTCCTGATCCATGAAGACAACTCTTGAAGAAAGATCAAGCATGTTGTTGGAATGCACATCAAGAGCAGGCATTTCGAAGGATCAAGGAAATGCTGGTTTCACCTGAGATCTTAGCACATTAGAATCCTTCACTTCCAACCAGAATTGCAGCAGATACCTCATCACAGGGCTCGGGACAGTCCTTTTTTCAAGAACAGTCAGATGGATGTAGAAGACTGATCTATTATGCATTGCAATCACTGTCTGAGACTAAGACAATGTACGCTGTCATAGAGATAGAAGCTCTCACAGTCACGTGGGCTTATGAAAATTTCTCAGATTATATTATTGGCTTAAAAGTTGTCAATGAGGCCGACCACAAACTCTTGGTTTTCTTACTGGACGAAAAGGAACTCGTTAGAATGCCTCGGAGAATTCAAAGATTCCAGTTGAGGCTTATGAGATTCACATACGAGATGGTGCATGTACAAGGCAAGATGGAATCTTCTGCAGATGCTTTATCCAGAGCTACTGTTGATCATCTTATGCAACAGGATGTTAACTTTGTGGACAAGCTTGAGTCGTACTCAGTGTACACTGCATCGCAATGGCCGGCAAGTACACAAAAGCTCCAAGATATTAGTCATGCTCAGAAGCGAGATGATGAATGCATCTGAATACGCCAATATTGCACAAAAGGGTGACCAATGTCCCAGTGGTAAAGTGATGAAAATTTTCTTTGAGGTCAGGAAGCACTTCACTATTTGTGAATGATTTGCTGGTGTACAATGACAGGCTGATGATTCTAGTCTCACACTGCACAGATATCTTAGAAAGATTACATCAGGACCACATGGGAGTCACAAAATGCAGAGCACAGGCTCAATCATCCATCTGGTGGCCTGGGAAATGCAGAGATATGGAACAAATGGTCTCTAATTGCCAGGTGTGCACAGCGCACAGACCAGACCAGAGGGAACCCCTTATGTCGACACCATTTCCAACCAGACCATGGGAATGTCTAGGGATGGATCTATTTATGTTCCATGGGAAATTCTAAATGATAGTGACTGACTATTTTTCAAGGTGTATTGAAGTGAAAAAGTTGTAAACGACTGCCGAATCTGTCATTCAAGTTTTACAGGAGATCTCAGCAACGTTTGACATTCCTGACAAAGTTGTGTCAGATAATGGCCCACACTTTTCAAACGAATATTTCACACAATTTGTTGGAAAATGTGGATTCATATATCTTACAAGTTCCTCCAGATATCCTCAATCTAATGGTGAAGCTGAAAGAGAGTCATAACTATTAAAGCATTGTTGAAGAAAAATGAAGATTTTCAAACTGCACTCTTAAACTACAGATCTACTCCATTACAAGTGGCCTCTTTCTGTGCCGTAAACTTTCTATGATTCTATATGGATTAGCACTGTCAGAGCTGTTGATGGGGAGGAAGCTCCAAACTCAATTTCCTATCTTATCCAAAAAACTACATCCAGGGCTAGAGGTCCAGGATTATCAGAGAGTACGACAGAGAGAAGTCTTATAGGAAACAACAAGCTCAGAATTAAAATAGGAGATATAGTACCAGAAACCTACCCAAATTGATGGAAGGCCAAAAGGTATGGATACGAGACCCAGGCAGAGAATGAGTAATTACCCAGTAAAATGAAACTCATCAGAGATCTTATTTAGTACATTCTCCAGAAGGTACTTTAAGATGAAATAGGATAAACCTTATTCCTATTCCTCAAAGACGTCAATTAGTTATATATTTGGATGATCCTGAAGATCAGAGAAAATCGGATACTACAAACCTCAATGAAGACCATCCAAGTCAATGATCAAGAGTTCAGAGAAAGACTACTGATCTTCCAAGTCCGACAATAACATGATCAGGGAGAGTTGTAAAGCCTCCTAACAGACTGAATCTGTGATGTCAGAGACTTCAGGTGGGTTGGGGTAGTAAGTAAAAATGAATGTATCTATATAAAAATATGTATGGACGAAGACTTGTGGGGGAGATGTAGTATAAGAGTCCAAAAGGGTTAATGTTTGGGACAGTGAGATTAACACCTCCCGCTGTGATGATGATGTAAGAGATCATATGTGTAATGGGTTTAGAGCGAAGCAAGAAGCATCATGCAGAGTCAGAGCTAGACAGACTTATGGAAATTGTCTATAGTCCATGTAAATACAAGAAATTAGTTACTGTTTAGATTTACAATGACATCGAGATCTTTGTAAATCAAGCTCAACCTAGCTTCTGAAATGCTAGTAACAATATACAACAGCCACATTTTTGCCTGTGCTCCCAAACTTCGTCCCAGGACTGAACCCGTTTAATTTACAGATCACTGGTTAATATCAGCACAGCAAAGACCTTGGCATGGGAATGCCTGGCTTCTTGTATCTTAAGGGAATCATTAGTTCCCTACTTACTTGAAGGTGAAAACAAGATGGATAGCTGACTTCTCTGAGATATAGTTTACCCACTCCAACCATAGTTCAGGACACTGCTATGCATATGCCTTGTGCTCCACAACAGCAAACATATTATGGCTCAAATGCAAGTTATAGGAGCTGAATCAAGCAGATATTCTGTATATTCAGTGGGTTAAAGGTTACACCACAGTTGGCAAGCTCTATTATATGAAATAAAAACGGAAAGGGCTACAAATGCACAGTAGGTCAGTCAACATTTGTAAATAGAATATAAATGTTAAGACATTTAGGTATGTACTCTTCATTAGAGCTGAAGGTCAGCACTGGAGCCTTTAATTTTGCAGGAGATTTCACATCTGCTGTTATATGTCTTTCCACTTTACAGATGCTGTTTGATCTGCTGTGCTTTTTCAGAATTTTCTGCTTTTACTTCAAATTTCCACCAATTTCTGTTTTCCCTTTTTATTTTATCATGCCCTATTTTATGCAATGATTGGAGCTTCATGCTGGTTGCGATGAGCTGCATACTCTACCACAAAAGTCATCAACAGTGGCATATGTACGTTTGTGGAAGATAAACTGCAACTAGCCATGACACAACAGGGGCTGGAGGCCAGAGAACAATGATTTTCATTATCATCAGTGTCCACAAACTTATGTGGTAACCAAGCAGTTAATGCAGTCATGCTTGGTTTGACCTTGACAATTTTTTCAACTTTTGCACCTTCATCAGGATATCCTGCCAACATCTTCTGGTACATCACTTTTTGTTAATCTCCTGTTTGATACCTGCTTCACGTTCTGGGATTAGTGATTGCAGTGTATTCATTTATTGTTCATTTGAGGCTTGGTGCAGCATGCACAGTGTGCCACTGGAGGGAGTCGTTAATGAGTCAGTTTACAGCAGCAATCCAGAAGGTAGTGCTGTGTGTTTCTTCCAGAGATTTACAATAACAGATCTTTAATATGAGATCGTACTGTGATTATTGCAGCATGTAATATTTTGCCACAGAAAGTAGTTGAGGGAGGGACCATTAAAGGCAAAGTGATTTGAAACAGGGGAAGCTAAAGGTTTATGGGAAGAAGCAATTCAGTGGGATTAGTTTTAAATTCCACCAATAACAAGCTGGCACAGATACAATAGGCCAAATGGCCTCCTTCTGTACTGTAAGCTTCTATGGTACTATTGATAGGAGAGGAGATTTGTTCAAAGACCAGGAAGGGTTGGAATCTGGGCCTGCAGGAGAGAGAAATAAAACAAAAAAGGAGAACGCTAAAAAATAATTTAAAACTAGAAAGTTAAATATATTAAAGTAAAACTGAAGCTTGCTGTCTGTATCATTGTAGGGTTTCACTGAACTGCGGTTAGCATGGTCCTGCGTTGGGATCTGATTGGTCCATTCTTAGTGTGTGATTTAACTGGTCCATGGCTAGCAAGGACCAGTGTTGGTAGCTGATTAAAATACACCTATCATGTGACACCGTGGACCAATCAATGACATTACATGGTCACACCGGGGGTAATATTCAACTCTGCCAGCTGGTTGGTAACTTGGCAGAACGCACCACCCACCCAGAGTAAAACCTGCCAGATTTTAATCCTATTTAAATAAATAATGGTGATCCACTCTACCAAATGACCACCCAGGCAGTGATGCTGAATATTACCCCCACTGACATCTAATATTATTTATACATGTTTTAAATAATGAGTTGAGATCCTCTGATGTTACTTATGCACAATCTGAATTCTGAAGCATGACTATGATACTTAATTGATCCGATGGAACTGTGTTTAATCTAAGGCCACTGTTCAGGTACTTGTTTTGAAGAAGTAGTCTAAATAATCACATTCTGAGGCCAGTTAATGGATAATTGTTGAGGGAAGTTTCCATAGATTGGCAGCTGTGTTTAAACCCACAGCTGTTGGGGAAACGTCATGTTATCCGAACCAGATATTATTGCCTTGCTTTCTTTCAGATATATACATTTGACACTTTGAAGGATGTGTGACAGATGCACACTAGATGGAAGACTGTTCCAGGATATAGAAGTAAGATAAATTTACATGGTCTCTGTCTTTTCACCTCTGAGACCTCTAAATTTTGTCCACACCAATAGAATAAGTATAAGCTTTAGCACTTCAAACCTGGTCCCTGCTGGGTCAAGGTCCATGGCAGAAAACTGGATGTCATTTAGCATTAATTCTGCATACAAATGTAAGTTTCCTCCACAGAATCCAGATTGGTGTCCAGTGCCAAATGAAAATGTCACATTAGTGCAGCACGAGTGTTCTTCAGAGCATGAAATTAGACTACTTTGATAAGGAGTGGTAGAAGAAATTTAACCTGGATTGAACACATGTTGCATTAAATCAGATGTGCGTAATGTGAACAGAATAAGAAAACATTATATGCACCAGTTCTCTAACCAAAATGAACAAGTTGACTATTTTCTTTTTTCTTAAATAAAACTTCTCTCCCCCATTTTTACTGAAGGCATTGACTCTTGCTAGGCTTTGGATCTACAGGCATCAGCAGCATATCAGTACTTTGTCCAACTGGTCACTCTTCATGTGAGTGATTGTTAGTTAGCTAATCATCATAATAGAAAATCACAGACAAGCATGTTTTCATCCCCATCCAAGGTCCAACCACACATACTTTGAGGCTGGAGGGAGTCACTAGATATCAATTAGGAGTGAGAAGCATGGCTGATTTTTTTCCCCCCTTTTCTGTTTATTCCAGGGCTCTGCAGCCAGTTATAGTGAGATCAGTCATTCAGCACAGACCAAGAACTGAATCTTTGGCCTTCTGGTCTGCATGGCCTGGTAGTATATTCAAGGTCCCTTTATGAAAATGCATGCATCCTACACTAGAAATGGGACAAATTTTCCTCAATTTTGCCTGATTGTTGAAGGCTGAATTGTTGCCTTCTCAAGGCACAACTGGACTTCAGCAGGTTTGATTGTGTTCTCCGCAGCATGATTTTCAAAGTAATAATGTGAACCTAGTGTACTAGTCCCAGAAGCAGTTCACAATGGATGGGTATGTGCCTCAGCATGTTCATATTTGTCCTGGAAAGTGGGCAGTTGGTTTTAGCTTCTAGCTTCCAAATTCTATTTGCGTTAGATGCTTATAAATAAAAAAATCAAAAAGGGGTAGTTGTTCAGGGGAAATTTATTCCAAGAGCTTTTTAAAAAAATCTTGTTTTAAGGATCCCTTATAAAAATTAAACAGTTGAACAAATTTTGAGTCTTCTAATTATTCTCTTCATTTCTTTTCTCTTTTCAATATTTTGTTTAAACATTATGCACAGTTCATATTGTTGGAGGATCTGGCTCAGAGATCTAATGTAAAGGAGATGAAAGAACATAAGCTGTTGACCTGAACTTGTAGCTGCCTTGTCAGCTTAAAGTGTACTAGTTTCAGTGCACAAGTATTTTATTCACCTTTAAAAATTAACACAGGTGTACGCTTTCCAATTGTTTCTTCGTTTTCTTTTCCATGCCGAGAACACATGGGACAACACATTTCTTCCAGTGTCTCATATCCAGCAGATCATGTTCTAGGCTGTTTCCATATTGAAGATTCCTTTGTATTGGAAGCCAGGCCATTAGCCTGACCGAGACCACAGACAGTACTCCATTTAAAATTACCATTGTAAAAACCAAGACAACAATGTCACCCCCTCAAATATGCCACCCTTGCCATAGATGCTGGCTTGTCACTTGCAGGTTTATTCATTGAATGTGTGAGCTGCTAGTGGGAGCCTGGTTAGGGCGATCAGCGGAGTTCACTTGGGGCCATCATTAGGAGATCAGGTTCGGATCAGAGTAAGGATTGGATCAGGGAGTGGGAGTCATTGTAGGACTGCCAAATCTAGGTAGGGTGATGCTGAGTCCAGCCACCTGCATTCTGCTGAAATCCAGCATGCATTATTTTTAATGCAGTAAGTACTAGTTGTATTGATATATCTAAATATTGAGTCTTTTTCATTATGATTAACAAGTCCTGTTAGAATTCAATATTTGTATATGTCCCAGTAGAAGGTGCACAATATTTTGAAATTATTCATTCCTGGGATGTGGGTATCACTGGAAAAAAAGGCATTTTTTCCCCCATATTAATGGTGAGCCTTTTTCTTGAACCGCTGCAGTCTGTGTGGTAGCAGTTTGATACAAAATCATGGCTTACGAGGCCAATTTGAAGGGCAGTTAAGAGTCAACCATATTGGTATGGGATTGGAGTGACATGTGTGGCCAGGCCCGTTAAGAACAACTGGTTTCCTTTCCTAATCAATATTAGTGAAGCAGTTGGTTTTATGTGACAATCTGACAGCTTCATGGTCACTGTTAATAATACCAGGTTTTTATTTCCAGATTTTATTTAACTGAATTCAAATTCGCAGACCTACTTGAGAGGATTTGAATTCATGTTTTCTGGATATCTAGGCCTCTGGATTACTAGTCCAGTTACATAAACACTATAACCATGATTCATTTATCACAAGAGCTGAAGGCACTGGATACTGCAAAGGCCTTGGGCCCTGACAACATTCCGGCAATAGTACTGAAGACTTGTGCTCCAGAACTAGCCGCGCCCCTAGCCAAGCTGTTTCAGTACAGCTACAACACTGGCTTCTACCAGGCAATGTGGAAAATTGCCCAGGTATCTCCTGTGCACAAAAAGCAGGATAAATCCAACCCGAACAATTATCGTCATACCAGTCTACTCCCGAACATCAGCAAAGTGATGGAAGGAGTTGTTGACAGTGCAATCAAGCAGCACTTGCTCAGCAATAACCTGCTCACTGACACTCAGTTTGGATTCCGCTAGGGCCACTCAGCTTCTGACCTCGTTACAACCTTGGTCCAAAAATGGACAAAAGAGCTGAACCCAAGAGGTGAGGTGAGAGTGACTGCCCTTGACGTCAAGGCAGCATTTGACCGAGTATGGCATCAAGGAGACCTAGCAAAACGAGAGTCAATGGAAATCAGGGGGAAAACTCTCCGCTGGTTGGAGTCATACCTAGCACAAAGGATGATGGTTGTGGTTGTTAGAGGTCAATCATCTCAGTCCCAGGACATCACTGCAGCAGTTCCTCAGGGTAGTGATATAGGCCCAAACATCCTCAGCTGCTTCATCAATGACCTTCCCTCCATCATAAGGTCAGAGGTGGGGATGTTCGCTGATGATTGCACAATGATCAGCACCATTCGCAACTCCTCAGATACTGAAGCTGCCCGTGTCCAGATGCAGCAAGACCTGGACAACATCCAGGCTTGGGCTGATAAGTGGCAAGTAACATTCATACCACACAACTGCCAGGCAATGACCATCTCAAACAAGAGAGAATCTAACCATCTCCCCTTGACGTTCAATGGCATTACGATCACTGAATCCTCCACTATCAGCATCCTGGGGGTTACCACTGACCAGAAACTGAACTGAATCAGCCACATAAATGTTGTAGCTACATGAGCAGGTCAGAGGCTGGGAATTCTGTGGCGAGTAACTTATCTCCTGTCTCCCCAATGCCCGTCCACCATCTACAAGGCACAAGTCAGGCGTCTGATGGAATACACTCCACTTGCCTGGATGAGTGCAGCTCCAACAACATTCAAGTAGCTCAACACCATCCAGGACAAAGCAGCCCACTTGATTGGCATCCACCACCTTCAACATTCACTCCCTCCACCACCGATGCATAGTGGCAGGAGTGTGTACCATCTACAAGATGCACTGCAGCAACTCACCAAGGCTCCTTCAAAAGCATCTTCCAAACCCGCGACCTCTACCACCTCGAAGAACAAGGGAAGTAGATTCATGGGAACACCGCCACCTGCAGGTTCCCCTCCAAGTCACCATCCTGACTTGGAACTATATTCCTGTCACTGGAACTCCCTTCCTAACAGCACTGTTGGTGTACCTACACCCCAAGGACTGCAGCAGTTCAAGAAGACAGCTCACCACCACCTTCTCAAGGGCAATTAGAGATGGGCAATTAATGCTAGCCTAGCCAGCAACACCCACATCCCTCAAACAAATTTAAAAAATGCAGAGAGACAATATAAAATAAAGGGTACAATTCTAAAGGGGGTGCAAGAGCAGAGGGACCTCAGTGTGTATGTGCATAAATCACTGAAGGTGGCAGGCAAGTTGTGAGAGTGGTTAATAAAGCATACAGCAACCTAGGCTTTATCAATAGGGGCATAGATTACAAAAGCAGGGACATTATGGGCTGAATTTTATTGGGACACTGCCGTCTAAGTGCCCCAGCACCTGCTTCCTAACAGCTGTCAAAAAATACTTACCTGACTGCTCAAGAGTGGGGCTGCTGTCAATCTGGCAGCAAAGCAGAAAGTGCTGCAGAAATCCAGCAGGTCAGGCAGCATCTGTGGAGAGAGAAGCAGAGTTAACTTGTCCAAGTTCACAGATCTGAAAGTTAACTCTGCTTCTCTCTCCACAGATGCTGCTTGAACTGCTGAGTTACCCCCAGCACTTTCTGCTTTGCTGCTGTGTCTCAGTGCCCTGTGAAGTTGCGATCCTCTTCTCCCACTCAAGTGTAACATTCCTTCTTGTAGGCATACTGCACCTGGGTGAATAATCCTAAATTTGCACATTCCAGGACATGACTCTTAAATACACCATAAAAGGTATTACAGAGGTTTTCAGAGAACACACTGACACAAATGGGAATGCACGGGTGTCACAGCAATGTAAATACGTCTTTTACTAAATGTTCCTCACCAACATGTGTGTCCTTTTCTCTGTGCGAATGATGTGTGCCAGCATGTAGCGCCAGTGTCACATCCCTTTGCACCATTGGCCCTTCAGGAGAGCCAACGTATGCAATATCATTGCCATGCCACCATTACTCATGAGCGTCTCCACGGATGCAGTGACATGGACATTGGCTCAGTCAACTGCTGCCTCTCATGGTTTACACAGGGATGCTGCAGATGTGGACTGGTGCACAGCAGGTGAGCGAGGGTGATGTGTGGCTTGCAGAGCTCATGTCGATTCCAATGGAGCAGGCAGCCTTTGTCTGATAAGCCACTTCCGTACATCCCTACCTCACTGCTAGTCCTGCGTGCAGAGCCTGGGTGCCATCTGCCTCCCATGCGTTTTTCATATTGTAGGTTCTCAGCGTCCTCATAGTCTGAGGAGGAATCCTGTTTACGTCTCTCCTCATCATGCCAGGCCTATTTGGTGCGTAGTTGTGCAGAGCAGCAAAGAAAGGAGCTGGCCTTTTTGACCCATAGTACAAGGCATCACCCTATCCATACAGGCATTGGAGGCGCTTTTTCAGCATGCTGATCTCCTGTTCAATGGTGGCTCATGTAGCTCAGAGACTGGGGTTGTATCTCTCCTCTGCAGCAGTGGTGGAGTCTCTCACCGATGTCAGGAGCCATGTCTGCAAAGGGTATCCCTTATCTCCAAGAAGCCACCCCTCCATCTGAGCCAGTTCAGTGAACAGTGGTGGCAGGCGGGACTGGCACAAGACCCAGGTGTCATGGCAGCTGCCTGAGTAGTGGTCACAGATTTTCTGCAAGCATCTGCAGTGTTCACATACCAGCTTCACCTAGATTGAGGGGGCTTCTTTAATGATGACGTCTGCAGGTGGTAACCTGGCAGTAGGCCTGATGGCCACATGAGTGCAGTCTATGAACATTACAATCGATGGTTCTCCGGCAATGGTGCCAGAACCAATTCCCTCTGGGCCTGGCTGTGAGAGTCCATCCTGAAGCGGGGATCCTCACTGGCCCTCCAGTGCAGGGCATTGGTGACCTCCCTGATGCCGCGGTGCACTGCTGACTGTGTGACCCCACAAATGTCTCTGATGGGCCCCCAAAAGGCTGCAGAGGCGTCATGCCTGAGATCCGCTGCCACAATGAGGAACAAAGGCATGGGATGTCCACCGGAGCCCATGGGATGCAGGTCATCCTTGAGCAGGGCACAGAGACGTGTCACCATCCTCTCTATATGTGCAATCTCCTCTGACACTGGTGCTCTGACATTTGATGGCATGTCATGTGGGGCCTGTAGATGCACGGCAACCGTAATGGCAGGCTCCCCTTGGGGGCTGCTGCTCACGACTGGGGGCCTCTATGTGGATCATACCTGCCTGTTGATATTGCCTCTGATGCATACAGATCCTCACGTGCAGAGGATCACACAATGTAGGATAAGCCATACCTATTTCCATGTGATAAATAAAGTTGAACCCTGCATGTATTCAAAGGTTCCTAACAGGGCATAGACTGGTGTTGACGGGTACATCAGCTGCTTTCCTGGATCACCTATGTGGCATGTCATGGCATTGTCCATCTTGGCCAACACTCAGAGTGGCACAGCATGTCCACATCAAGATCCTACCAGCTGAATCGATTGCCCCCACCATCCATAAAACCTTAATGTTTCTGCCCTTTCTGGCACCCTCTCCACACATAGGATGCCTAGTGTGCCATTGCCCCCTCACAAACACAGAGCATACACTGTTAATGGAGGGATGGTACACGGTACCTCCCTTCATGCCAGCACAGCTTTTCCTCCAGCAATCCCAGACCCACTCCCTTTCAGAATGCAGAGTGCAACCCTTGTGTATCCACCCCCCCTCCCTTTAGGAATGCAGAGTTAGACCCCTGCATATCCCCCCACTCCCTCCTCCCTTCCAGAATGCAGAGTTAGACCCCTGAATGCCCCCCTCCTGCCTTTAGGAATGCAGAGTTTGACCCCTGTGTATCCCCCACTCCCTCCTCCCTTTAAGAATGCAGAGTTCGACCCCTGCATATCCCCCCACTCCCTCCTCCCTTCCAGAATGCAGGGTTAGACCCCTGCATATCCTCCCTCCCTCCTCCCTTTAGGAATGCAGAGTTCGACCCCTGTGTATCCCCCACTCCCTCCTCCCTTTAAGAATGCAGAGTTCGACCCCTGCATATCCCCCCACTCCCTCCTCCCTTCCAGAATGCAGGGTTAGACCCCTGCATATCCTCCCTCCCCCCTTTAGGAATGCAGAGTTCGACCCCTGTGTATCCCCCATTCCCTCCTCCCTTTAAGAATGCAGAGTTCGACCCCTGCATATCCCCCCACTCCCTCCTCCCTTTAAGAATGCAGAGTTAGACCCCTCTGTATCCCCCCTCCCTTCCGTAATGCAGAGTGAGGACCTGCCGGCTTTTCAGATCGTGAACGGGCTGGCTCGTGACGGCTGCCCGCTCAACGAAAAATCCGGCACTGTTGGTGGACGGCGGGCTGCATAATCAGCATAGGTAAGTAATCATTGCCATATGTTGATTGTGGTGCCGCCGCCATGCGGCGGGGGGTTGCACCGAGGTCCCGCCACCGCCGGTAAAATGCGGATGGCACGTCTTGACGTTGCGGGTCGAGACGGGCCTCTCGCCACAGCATTTTACTGGCCTCCGCGCCATGATCCCTGGCTTCAAAGGGCTGCTAAAATTCAGCCCTATGTTAACCTTGTATAAAACAGTGTTTCAGCCTCAGCTGGAGGGCTGCATTCAGTTCTGGGCACCACACTTTAGGAAGGATGTCAAGGTGTTGGAGTGCAGAGATGATTCACAAGAATGGTTCCAGGGATGAGGAACTTCAGTTACGTGGATAGATTGGAGAAGTTGGGCTGTTTTCCTTGGATAAGAGAAGTTTGAGAGGAGATTTGATAGAAGTATACGAAATCATGAGGGGTATAGATAGCTGGATAGGAAGAAACTTCCTATTGATGGAAGGAATGAGAACCAGAGGACACAGATTTAAGGTAATTGGCAAAAGGAGCATCGGCAACATTAGGAAAAACTTTTTCACGCAGCGAGTGGTTAGGATCTGGAGTGCATTGCCTGAGTGTGCAGTGGAGACAGGTTCAATCGAGGCCTTCAAGAAGTAATTGGATTATCTTAAAAGGAAGAATGTGCAGGGCTACGGACGGAGGCAGGGGAGTGGCACTAGGTGAAATGCTCCTTCAGAGAGCCAGCACAGACATGATGGGCCAAATGGCCTCCGTCTGTGCTGTAACGATTCTATGATTCTATTCAAGATTTTTAAACTCTGATTCCATATCTGATTCCACATGTCATGCTTACTTTTTTGAATTGTGTCTAAGTCTGCATTCCTTTTTACATCAAGAGGAAATGTGATCCCTTGGTATTTTATTTGTTTCAAAAACCTTCTTATTTCAGCATTCTCTGACGTTAAATTACTACTAGTAAGGAACAAGCCGAAGTGCTACTTGACAACTGCAAGACAGTTCCAAACAAAACAGTCACAAGAGACAGAAAACAGCGGTTATTTAACCACTGTTGTAAGTACATTGCATGCAACGTAACATTCAGCAAATAATATAATTTAACTTTGGCAAAGCTATGCTAATAAATGCACTTCAACTGCGTATAGAAGATAGTGAAAATATGGTCAGCTACAGCTACTTTTAAAATGTGCTTCCCATTAAATCTGAAATAAATAGGAAGTAGTCTATTTTGCTGCATGGTGTTGGTGGGACACTAACATCGCCAGCACGCAGCAGCTCCATGCCAGCTACATTCCACACAGCGGGACAAGTCTATTATTTCAATACTTTCAGTGGAGATCATTACCGGTTTAATGATTTGTCTGAAATTGTGGCATATTGCTCATTTTTAGTGGTTCTGTCTGTGGGAAAATAATCAATGAATAATTTACAAAAGGGCACAAAAAGTGGGAGTCTGAAACACTACTTGTAACCAGATACATTACAATCTGCAGGAAATTCAAGGGGAAAAAAAACGTAAAGAGAAAGAACTTCCAGCTCACCATGATCTAAACCGCTAAACCCAGTTACCATTACTTACATAGACCAGAGTAAAGTGGTAATGAAGGAATTTGGGAATTGCTTATTTCAGGGTCAATGAGAAGGTTACAGAAGACATTAAGAAAGAGTCAAGTGTGTTTCCACGAACCACATCTCGCAGGAATTCTTTTAAAAGTTGCATGTTACATCTTAAGAAAAAATTAACAATAGATAACTGTTCCAGTACAGCTACAACACTGGCATTTGCTTGACAAAGTGGAAAATTGCCCAGGTATATCCTGCCCACAAAAAGTAAAATAAATCTAATCTGGCCAATTACCCCACTCCCCTCCATCTCAGCCTAATCATCATCAAAGTGGTGGAAGCTGTCATCGGCAGTACTCTCAAGCGGCACTTACCAATAACCTGATCACTGATGCTCAATTCAGGTTCAGCCAGGAACTCATTACAGCCTTGGTCCAAACATGGACGAAAGAGCTGAATTCCAAGTAACTGCCCTTCACATCAAGGCAGCATTTGACTGTGTGTGGCACCAAGGAGCCCTAGTAAAATTGAAGTCAATGCATTAGAGTCATACTTAGCACAAAGGAGGATGGTTACAGTTGTGTGAGGTCATTTATCTCAACCCTTGTATATCACTGTCGGAGTCCTAGGCCCAACCATCTTCAGCTGCTTCATCATTTACCTTCTCTTCATCATAAGGTCAAAAGTGGGGATGTTTGGTGATGACTACAGTGTTCAGTTCCATTCACAAGTCCTCAGATAATGAAGCAGTCTATGACCATATGCAGCAAGACCTGGACAACATTCAGGCTTGGGCTGATAAGCGGTAACTAACAATCACACCACACAAGTGCTAAGCAATTACTATCTGCAATAAGAGAGAGCTTAACCACTTCCTCTCGACATTCAATGGCATTATAGTTATTGAGTCCCACAAAATTAACATCTGGGGTCACCATTGTCTAGAAATTTAACTGGACCAGCCATATGAATACTGTGACTACAACAGCAGATCAAAGGCTGGGTATTCTGTGGTGAGTAACTCACTTCCGGACTCCCCAAGCCTATCTATCACCTACAAAGCACAAGTCAAGATATGATGGAATACTCTCCACTTGCCTGGATGACTGCAGCTCCAACAACACTCAGGAGGTGCGACACCAGCCAGAACAAAGCAGCCCGCTTGATCAATACCCCATCTATCACCTTAAATGTTCACTTCCTCCACTGTTGGCGTACAGTGGCAGTAGTATGTACCATCTACAAGATGCAATGCAGCAACTCACCAAGGCTTCTTTGACAGCACCTCCCAAACCTGTGACCTCTACCACCTAGAAGAACAAGGGTGGCAGGCACATGGGAACACCACCATCTCCAATCTCCTTTCCAAGTCATACACCATCCTACATCACAAGGACTGCAGCTGATCAAGAAGGCAGCTCAGCAACATCTTCTCAAGGGCAAATAGGGATGGACAACAAATGCCTGCCTCATTAAAAATTCCCCATCCCATGAATGATTTAAATTAAAAAGAACGATTCTGTTCTTTGTAACCCATGATGTCATAGTGCATACACTTTCAAAGCGTTCTCAATTAGCCTCATATTTCAAAATTTACCAATGTGAAGAGATCAGTGTAATTATATCTTTATGTAGATGGCAGAGTTGCATTTGAAAATAAATTGACCCAATTTTTAAAAATTAACATGACCTCAAGCAAAGGATGTTGTGTATGAGACAGCCATCGAAACATTTGTCACTTGTCATCAGAGGTGAAAGGTCATCACTGAGAGTCATTTTATAAAAACTGTTCAGAGATTAGAAAGGGCAATGTTTTACCTTAGTGGCATTTGTTAGACATTTGGAACCTTTCTATGGCTTTCTCTCATGGTTATATGAAGTGAGGTAGTTTTGAGCCCTATGGCTACAAGCCAGTGTCAGGGGGAACTGTTTGAATTTTAGTTGGCAGGGTGATTATTTGGACTGCTTCCTTCTTGGGGAATTGTTCAACTATTGGAAGTTTCGGGATGGGTCAAAGCTTTATTCCACCCCCTTCCTCTTATATGGGAATAAAACAGAGACGTTTCTTGAATTCACTGCATCTCCTCTATAATGTACATCCATAAACATCAAGCTTATGTCTTCTTGAAGGAGGGAACCAATAATATTGCTCCGAGATGGGATTGGCCAGTCAGGAGAGAGTGATAGTCTCATTTGGTATATGGATTGCAGCATATTTCAGGTCAAGCAACTTCATTTGATTCTGAATTTCTGGAGATACTTCTCAATTATTGTGTCTTTTTTTGTGCAATATATCAAGTGTATTGTTTGTCGATCTTCATCAATGACAACACAGGAGTCTGCAGCATTTGTCAAGGGCATTACACATTAACAAGTTAAAAACTTGATAAAAGTGATGTCCACTTGGTTTCTCAACATCATCTCAATCCTGAGATTAGTTACAGCCTTGAAACAAACTGCAAACTGTGTACCATTATGTATAATATGGAAAAGTAGAGTTAATTTTTATTTTGTTCCTTGTTCGCTTTACCATATACATGTTGATCCTGGCCACAAAGCAGAAATGGATGTTTAGCTCCCCCTTGTGAACCACACAATTCGGTCAAAGGCGATAGCATGATTTATTTAAGCGGCTGATATAATGAAGCATTGTACCTTCTGTTTAGCATAACAACAATGATGATGGGTTTGAAATAGCTTGCCTTGGTAGCATTCTGGGTGTCATGCGGTGTTAAAGGATCAGAAGCAGAAATATACTGGTGTCAGAGCAGATTCAGTGCTTAACACGGTAAATTACTATAGAGCAACAAGAAACAAAGCAAATAGAACGTTTATTACACTGGTAGGTCATTTGAGTATAAGTCAGAAGATGTCATCCTAAAAGTGTACAGTGTTTTGGTCAGGCCTAGCTTGAGCACTGCATTCAGTTTTGACCACAAAGAGAAACACTGAATCCATGGAGATCATTCACAGAGAGCCACAAGGCCAATCTCCAGTTCCAAGTGGTTGCTTTACACAGATAATTGAGGATGTTAGCCTTTTACAGTGGCAATTGTGATGGAAACTTATAGAAGTATACATTAAAAAACACTGATAAGATTTACCTCAAGCACAATTTCAATATAAGCGAGGACACGACATCAGGATGGTATAACAAGAGGACATAGGAAAAAAGAAAGTTTAGATGTTCGGAAGAATTTCTTTATGAAAAGAAAAATCATACTTCAAATCGACTTCTGGGTAGGAGGGTGGAGCAAAAGCTTGAGATTCATTCAAGACATTGCCAGAGGAAGTAATGGGGAGCAACACAAGATTTACCTTCTGAATTCTGGCAGCAGTACAGGGTATTTATTGCAGATGTAATGGTCAAGCAACAATTGACACTAGGAATCCAGATGTTTGGGATACTCGCAAGAAGACTTCTCGTAGAGGATAGGACTACAATATAGGTTGGTCAGGGACAAAAAGAACTGGTGGATGCTGGTGGAAGTTTTGCCAAAGAGCAACATAACAAACAGACTTTGAACACATTGCAATCTTGATACTGGGTGATTACCCCTGTACCATCAAGAACATATTTCCCTCCCGCAAGACAGTTGAAAAACATACCAAAACTATGGTTTTTACACAATTTTAAAATAATTTAATTTTGATCATAAACACTGTTTCCTCTAAATGGAGAGATTTTAGGTCAGTAATAAATCAATAAAGTGATGATATTTCTGAACTAATTATTTAGATATTCCAGGTTAATGATAGCCAGGAATACTCACAAGTTGGCAGTACCATTTTTCCTTAGGGCTGGCATGTAATTCCAGTTAATGAGTATAGATTCAGTGAGCTGGGGCTTAGCTCCAGCACTTGACATGAGGCCTATTAAAAAAAGTGTTTGTGCAGTGTATTTTTATTTTCCCTAAGCCACAAACCCAAGAGATATACTCCTAAATGGTGCACCTCATTAATAATAGCAAACTGAGAAACAGAATAGCTGACAAGAAACTTGGACAAAAATACACAATAACATTCAGAAATAGAAAATCAGCTCTACGTATTCACCAGCTTACGCATAATCATAAGTGTACATGTGTGCTCTTGCACACATCTGTTTATATTGACATAAGTTCCAAAATTTGGAAAAAGCAATTACCATTAGTGTTACTATGTATAAAGGGGCATTCGTGATCGTCCTGGAAAACCTTTGTAATGAAAATGCATAAAAAGTTGATGCAATGATATAGCTCACACTGAGATTTCTCACTGCATTGCAAAATCACAACGTTTTTCTGGCTGCTTTTCGGATAACTTTTAGGAATGAGAAAATGCATTAGAATCAACAAGACTAAATCCTGTTCATTGATCTCAAATTTACCTAACTGCCTTATTACCATATCCCGTCTCACTCTCTCTCTCTCTCTAGAAGCACACACCTCATTGCCTCATGAATTAATCTATATGTCCTGCTTACAATGAAAGTTGACCTTTTTGGCTTATGTATATTCAGTTTCTGACGTGTCGAATAAATTCCAACCCATCTGCTAAATTAGTTGGCTCATCCCTTGTCCTGGTGTTTCATTAAGATGATGAGATAATGTGTGAATTTAAATGCAGTGTGAAAGATGGCGGTTGAGTACATTTGACTGTGGATGATCGCAGCTGGGTAAATACACAGACAGACTAGCTGGAGTTCCACAACAGTATCATACAGTGGATAGTTTCATCACTGTATTTTATAGCAAAGTTCATATCATGTTGGTTGGTTGTGGGCCATCAGAGCTGACCAAATAAACAGATATCCCTGTTAAAAGTTCATAATAGCATTCTATTGTGAATATTGTCATCATTATATTTTATAAGGGCTTAATGTGCTATTGTATGTTTACAACATTGTGTTTAGCATTAGGAGGAATTATGCCTTTGTTACTTGATGAAACAGTATTCTTTCTTCGATCTGTAATTCTGAGATCAAAGAAAGTCTGGGCTTATGACCTAGCAACTTTTGCTGTTCTGGCTTTTGGTCATCTGTCCTAATATCTCTTTATGCAGTTCATTGTCAATTTTTTTTCTGATAACGATCCTGTGAAGCACCTTGGGACATTTTTACTATGTTTCTTTTGGGCCTCCTTATCTCGAGAGACAATGGATACGCGCCTGGAGGTGGTCAGTGGTTTGTGAAGCAGCGCCTGGAGTGGCTATAAAGGCCAATTCTGGAGTGACAGGCTCTTCCACAGGTGCTGCAGAGAAATTTGTTTGTTGGGGCTGTTGCACAGTTGGCTCTCCCCTTGCGCCTCTGTCTTTTTTCCTGCCAACTACTAAGTCTCTTCGACTCGCCACAATTTAGCCCTGTCTTTATGGCTGCCCGCCAGCTCTGGCGAATGCTGGCAACTGACTCCCACGACTTGTGATCAATGTCACACGATTTCATGTCGCGTTTGCAGACGTCTTTATAACGGAGACATGGACGGCCGGTGGGTCTGATACCAGTGGCGAGCTCGCTGTACAATGTGTCTTTGGGGATCCTGCCATCTTCCATGCGGCTCACATGATCCTGTGAAGCACCTTGGGACATTTTTACTATGTGAAAGGCACTATATAAATGCAAGTTGCTTTGCAAGTTCATCTGACAGATCAACTCAAAGTTGTTGCTGCATCCTGGAAAAAATGGCAGATTCAATGTAACTAAAAAAAATGACAATGTAATTATTTAAAAACTAGATTGAAAATAGAATAGTTAATCTTAGCATGTAAGCTCTGAAGTAATCTTTGGTATTTCCACCATTCAAAAGTAAACTGAAAATTGAGCATATGCTATTTATATATCTATCAGCAAGTTGCTAATACTGTGTTTGTTATCAGGCAATGGGAAGAAGAGAAAAGGGGCATACAGTGAGGAAAAGCAAGAGGAAATGTATAGGTTGCATAATGCTATGGGATGATGTCTACTAACAGGAAGTGTGATGAGAGCCTTGGAACATAAAATATAGAATGCTAACGGCCATCCCAGGTAATTTAGTCCACAAATCTATCAGCCTTTGCACAAAAAATTCCTTCTCACTGTTATGACTGAGGCAGGAGTGCACTGTTTTTTGTAGTACCATTTCTCCACAGGTCACAACAGTTACCGATACGGTCGATCATAGCCTCTACTCTTTATCCCAGAATAAAATACACCAACCAGATTTCTTTAATAAACAATAACATTATCAGTTTATTATAAAACAAGACTCAACCAGTAATGAAGCAAAGCATTAACACACATATTGAAATATGAAAGTTCCCTTTTACCTTACACAAACACACACACACACACACACGTTTCTGTCAGGCTTTTCAGGAGAAATGCAGTATCAGTTTCTCTAATTCTTACACTTGATTGTCAGCAAGATCTCTAAGAGATGGAAGAGGGTGCTGATGGTGACTGCATTCTTGATTGCCTTTAAACAGTTCACACCCCAACAGACTGTCCAATGCGAAATCAAAAACAATGGGCTGAATTTTAATCGTATGCCACGCTCCTCAACAGGGCACTTATAACTCGGCGGTCTTCTGACACGGAAGTGCCGTCAAGGAGCCCCTGTGATATTACGCATGGTGGCTCATTTAAACAGTGGGGGCAGAGCAGCCACCCCCGATAATCTAGAGGGGGCGGCCGCTGCGTCCCCAGCAACGGTGTCTGGTGCCACTGCGCAGGCGCCATTTTTAAAGGGCTTTAAGTCCTGAGCAGAAATTTTAATTTTTAAAGGGATCAGGACTTTAATTTTTAATAAAAGCAGTACATTTCACATAAAGGCACCACTTCCACCACCTCCCCCCCTCCACAACGTTCGGAGTTGGTAAAATCAGCGTGGGACGTCCGCCATCTGCAGTTACGTTTATTTGCATCTGATTTAGGTTCATTTGATTATGCAGATGAAGGTCCCGCTGCCAGGTGGTGGAGGGCGGGGGCGCACTGAGGTCCTCCTGCTGCCGGTAATACGCGGTGGGCCCTTCTTAATATCGCAGATCGAGGCGGGCCTCTCCCCACAAAATTTTACCGGCCCCTGCGTCGCGACCTGCGACATCGAGGGGCTGATAAAATTCAGCCCAATATCTCAAGAGTCAAGCGTCCTGACGCCTATAAATCTTGACCTGTCACTTCTTTGTAAATATCTCCCCCAAGTCAAAAAGCCCCTGCTGAGTATTTATCTGAAGACAGGTGACTCCCAGTAAATGTTGTTTTCAAACAAGACATCTCAGTGTCCTTTCAATGACCTCAGTGAAAAATACATCCATGGAATCCATTTCAGTCTTCCCAAATAAAACAATGTCCATAATTCTAAAATACATGAGTCCTCAAAAACAAAAAATATAGAAGCAATGGCATAACATTACTTCCTAATATTTATTTGACATCTCCTGGTACTTGAGCCTTTCGTCATAGTGAACAATTTTCCTGGATCACCTTTGTCAATCCCATTCATAATTTTGAAAATTTCAATGAGGTCAATTCAAGTCTCTTCTTTTCCAAAGTGATTAAGCCCAATTTTGTGAACCTTTCCTCAGAGCTTAAATTCGATACCTAGACCCATCCTGGTTGCTCACCTATGTACCGTCTTTGAAAGATTTTCCATTTATCCTGGAGAAGTCTTGGCCTCCATTTAGTGTGACTCCTCTTCACTCCCAACGGAATAAGTGAGACTGGAAACTCATATTTGCAAGAGCATAGAACGAAATCTATTTTTGCACAACTTGATGTTTGGAGTACTAAATCAAGGTACCACCACAGCACCTTAAACAAGCACCCCTTCAATTTTATTCCAGTATGATCACAATGTAATGGCATCAATAGAAATTTCATAAGCAGTATAAAGTTCAAAATAAGGTTGTTGATTCATGAATAATCCATATCGTGATTATCTGAGCCACCTGAACTGCAATTTCATAAATCTTAAATCTTTCAATGAAAGGAATATTTGGCTGTAGAGCATTTTGTTTTATGCTTTAAACTTGTCATTCGTGAATTCAAAGCCTAAGGTGCCCATGATTACTAATTCAGTAAAGCTTTCAAATTTCAGGATAGTACTGGAACACTTCCAAAACTGCTCAGTACTATAAGTCATGACTATGGTTTCTTAATCCTCGAATTTAAACACACAAGATCCCTATAGAGGAATTCATAAACAACCAGCAATTAGATTGAAACCATATATTTTAAATTATGAATAATACTCACTGATTCCCTAAGTACAAACTTTTTCAGTAAAACAAAAAATGGCAGTATTCTTTCTCAGAAATATAATTTATAAACATAAAAAATGCTTCCTAGAAGTCAAACCCTACAACCCATAAATTTCTGAAAGATGCCTATTAAATTAGATCTGAATGTTTCTGTAATATTACCCGGGATTTTACATTAGGTGGTTGCCCCACCCACCGGCTGCAAACTATCCCTCCTCTGCCGGGCCTGGAAGCCATGCTGCAATTTTATGTGGCCCAGGCCCTTAATTGGCCTTGATCGGTACTTCTGCCCCCCCTAAGGCAGGAACTCCCGCCTCGAAGAGCTGCCAGCCAATCCGAAGGCCGGAGCTCCTCAGTCCCAGTATCACTACCAGGAGAGGTGGCCACTGCTGGGACTGCACCCAGCCAGAAAAGGATGATTGTTGCCAGCCTCAGAGCAGCTAAGTGGGGATCGGGCCTCACCAGGGACTTTGGTGAGAAGGGTGGAGGTCGGACTGTAAGGCACTGTGCTAGTTTTAGCAGGGGCAGCCTGTGCTGCTGGAGTGACCCTCCTCAGGTGCTGAAGTACACGTCCATCACTTGTAAGATACCAGCAGCGATGGGAGGAGGCCCTTAAGTAGCAATTATTTGGCCACATAAGGGTCTCAATTGGCCTGGAGCAGGTAGGTGATGGGAACGACACCCCCCACCTCCCACCCACTGCCAGAACAGGCGGGGGGTGGGGGGGGGGGGAAGCGGGCAGGGAGCGTAAAATTCCAGCCATAAGCTGCAGTAGTTTGTCAGAGGTGGTACTTTATACAGAAGATATTTTACTGTGTTTCTTTAGCAATGAGGCAGCAATGAGCAATATCCTTTATGTCATCTATCGTGGTTATAGTAAGATACTAAAATATAACATAGAAACTACAAATTCAAAGATATAATAAAATATTTATCTGTTTGCAGGTAAAATATATGTTGACTATATCACAAAATATATTTCCAAGATGCAATGATGTGTACTTCACAAATTTGTTCCATCATTCCTAGAATTCCATGTATGAATCCCTCCAATCAGGTTTCTCCCCGGCACAATACTGAAGCAGCCCTGATCAAAGTAACAAATGACATCCTATACGACTGTAACAAAGGCAAACTATTACTCCTCGTCCTTCTTGACCTGTCTGCAGCCACTGACACAGTTGATCACACCATCCTCCTCCAACTCCTCTTTACCATTGTCCAGCTTGGTGGGACTGCACTCATCTGGTTCCATTCTCATCTGTCTAATATTAGCCAGTGAATTGCCATCAATGGCTTCTCTTCCCACTCCTGCACCATTACCTCTAGTGTCCTCAAAGGATCTATCCTCGGCCTCCTCCTATTTCTCATCTACATGCAGCCCCTCGGCAACATCATCCAAAAACACATTAGTTTCTACACATACGCTGACGACACCCAGCTTTACCTCAAAACCACCTCTCTCGGCCCCTTCAATGTTTCTAAATTCCTAGACTGTTTATCCGACATCAGTACTGGATAGCAGAAATTTCCTCCAATTAAATATTGGGAAATCTGAAGCCATTGACTTTGGCTCCCACCACAAACTCCGCTCCCTAGTCACCGAGCCCATCCCTCTCCCTGGCAACTGTTTGAGGTGCAGAACCTCGGTGTCACATTTGACCCCAAGCTGAGCTTTCAGCTGCATATCCATGCTGTCACTAAGACCACCTATTTCCACCTCTGTATCATTGCCCGACTCTGCCCTGCCTCATCTGCTACTGAAACTCTCATCCATGCCTTTGTTACCTGCAAACTTGATTAGTCTAATGCACTCCTGGCTGTCTTCCCAGATTCTACCCTTCATAAACTTGAAGTTATCAAAAACTCAGATGCCTGTGTCTTAACTTGCACCAAATCCCATTTACCCATCACCCCTGTGCTCTCTGACCTACACTGGCTCTCGGTTAAGCAGCATCTCAATTTTAAAACCCTCATCCATGTTTTCAAATCCTTCCATGGCCTGGCCCCTCCCGAACTCTGTAATCTCCTCCATGCCTACTACCCTCTTAGATATCTGTGTTCCTCTAATTCTGGTCTCTTGAGAATCCCTGATTTTAATCACTTCATCATTGGTGGCCATGCCTTCAGCTGCCTTGGCCTTAAGCTCTGAAACTCTCTCCCTCAACCTCTCTGCCTCTTTTCCAGTGCTCCTCCTTTAAGATAATCCTTAGAATCTACTTCTTTGCCTAAACTTTCAGTCACCTGTCTTAATACTTCCTTATGTGCCTCTGTGTTAAGCTTTGTTTGATAACACTCCTGTGAAGTGTCTTGGGGGACATTTTATTATGTTAAAGATGCTATATGAATGCAAGGTGTTTTGGTATTGTTGCGGAAGGCTGCTCTTTAAAATCAAGTTCCAGGCAGGCTGATGAAAGGAAAAGTTTTCCCAGTGGTGAACTGGTCAACATGGAGCATAGAAAACTTGCAAAGTTGGAAATTGGCACTGGGTATTATTTATTGAAGGGTGTGTTTTCCATTCACGCTCAGTGTCAAGCACTCCTGGGACATCTAAAATGTAAGTTAGATAAGCGCTCTCTACAACACCTGGAATGAAGAACCTAACAACTAAAAAAGCATGGCCTTTCTATTCCTTACACATACTATCATTCGGACTTCTCAACAGCAACAACAACTTGCTTTTATGTGGCACAAATAACACTGAACAGGATTGCTTAATTAATCTGATTTATGGGAATTAACTGGCAGTTTTGTGCGATGGGTTCATGGCCAGGGATAGGCACTGACATGTTGCACCACAAACATTTGACAGCATTATAGACACAGCCATGGACATGGGGGCAATTAATCTGTATATAAAGTGTATAGCCAATCATGCTATCAAAACACAGTCTGATTTAAAACACATTTCTCCCTATAAATAAAGTAGCTAAGCATACAAACATCAATGGAGAACAGCACAAATGTATTAGCTATCCAGCAAGCAAAATACTATGCCATGTCAACACAAATTATTTTTGTTGACAGAACAGAGATAGCTACACCATGTCACGAGGTGGTAGATGGACCTTATTGGATGACCTCTGTGGATTCATACTGTGTCAGGAGTGCAAATACATCCAATAAACCATGAAACTCTAGGAGAGGATTGTTATTGTGGTCATTGAGGTGAGGCAGCAGAAAAATCAGCAATAGGAAGATGGACCATTTCTCACACTGCTGTTGTCACAAGACAATTTAACCCGTGATGATCAGTGTTTGTGTAACTTCATCACTTGCTTGTAATATGTGTCTGAAAACAGGGCAGCCAACAAAAGGGCAGTGATGTTCAAATCAGGAGAATTTTATAGGATGGAGCAGATAGTACTTCAGAAGAGTCATGTAAAACAGCAAAGCAGAGTGGGACAGGAAGGGACAGAGAGATTAACGGTAGGTAGCCAAGTCTAGTTTATTCATCTTGACAGGCTGTTAAACCAGGTCCTGGATTCTAAAATACAGAAACAGCAGCATCTCTCATGGACAAAATGTAATTTACTCACCAAAGCTAGTGACAAAATTAGATAAACACAATTACAAATAAAGAGTGCCCTTCAGTTCCTCCAATAAAGTGATTCTCTTAAATTCACTTATGTCTATATCTCAGTCTATCGCTGTTGATTCCGATTCGCTCTAGCTAGATAATTATTAACAAAAAGCTTTTCTGCAAAAAGTTGAGCAGTTGTCACTGCATGTATTATTCAGCTGCAAAATGTTTAGTCACTATCTGTAAGATTATACTCCAGACTAACCAATTTATGTCCAAGCCAAATCTCTTACTTGTTAGCAAAGATGCACTTTTAATGTAATGTAATTATATGATACAGACAACTTTCAAATGACACTGGCCAATCAGGTTATCTTCCCTCAAACACATTTTAAAATGGCAAAAGTCACCGAGGGAATGTTCTCAATTTCTACACTCTGACATGCATTACTTTCACTTGGAACACAAGCTCAGTGACATATTGAAAGTTGCTGGACTTTTACTTCTATATAAATGCCACAATTCTGCTGCTATCCATTTGGAATCACATTGTTCCAGAACTTGTATAAAGGGGAAAACAGGCAAGAAAATCCAAGGGATCTCCAGAAGTCAGCACTGTAGGTTCCTCATGAATACAGTGTAATGGGGCTGAATGATATTGGCAAAAACAAGATAGTAAATGATGCAAATTTCAGTTCTTTGTCACACTTATAAAACTTATTCTTTAATCCAATTTGGAACAAAAAAAAATCAGTTAATGACTGTTTCTAACATGGTGAATGAAACATAATTTTTTACTATAATATTACCAACAGTTTTTAAAACTGTAAATGCAGCATGGATTTCATTAAGGAATCATAGACAGTTCATCATAGATTAAGGTTTATTAAAGCTGTCCATTACATTGTATTTACTAACTATTGTAAATGCGTCAGCAGCATCTTGCCATTTTAAAATGAGTTTACATAACACAAGCCTTTAAACTTGTATTTTAAAATAACCTAGCTGCTACGTTATTTTAAAATGCAAGGTTAAAGGTTTGGAGCAGGGGTGTCCAACCTTTTTGCATAGGGGGCCACATTACAGTTTTTGTCTTACCTCGGGGGCTGGTGAGACAATTTCAGAAAGATAAAGGCATTAAAAATTTACCTTACTATTAATCAAAACAACAATAAATGTGCATTTTTGGGAAGAACCTTTAAATGAAAAGATTAATTTATTGACTTACTTTCTCATCACTATGTTGGACACTGATTTAATGAGATACCTGGCCTTTTTTTTTGCTTGCACAAGTAGTCAATGTCTGCTGTACACTTGTTGTCGTGATACAGAGTATTCCGGATAGATGTCCATCTGTCAGGAGTGATTTTGATCGTTCTCTCTCCTGCCTCTCTCTCTCTTTCTGTCTCTCTCCCCCTCCAGCTCTGTGTCCCCCACCCTTTTTATGTTCCCTCCTCTGTGTTGTCCCCCCTTTCATGTGTCACCCCCCCCCTCTGTCCCCTTCTCTCTCTCTGTCTCTCTCTCTGTCCCCTTCTCTCTCTCTCTGTCCCCTTCTCTCTCTCTCTGTCCCCCCAATTCTTTCTGACCATTGCTGAGAACGGGAACAGTGGTTCCCGAACTTCGGACAGATTCATGGTTTTCTGGCAGGCTTTTAAAAAAAATTGGAACCCGCCGGAAAACCCTGAATCTGTCCGAAGTTCAAAAACTGCTGCTCCTGCTCTCAGCACCTATCAGCTGTGAATATGAAAAAGAGTGTTAATGAACATTAGATAAATATCGGAGCTTAGAAATTCCAATTCGGCTGTGAAACTGACGGTGTGATTTTTAAAAAATCCAGTCTGGTCGCAAAGAAGATGCTAATGGGAAATTTCTCATCCCTGAAATCGCCAGTCACGGACCTCAAAATTCTTTACCATGGACACTGGTGCCCGTGTATGGACATGTTGCCGACCCCATCATGGCCATTGGAAATTGGATTGAGATTCGCTTCGGAGTATTCTCAGAATAAACTTGAAAAGCATACTGCTTTTTTATTCTTAATTATAGTGCAGATTCCACCCACTGGGCCTGACTGAGATCTACAACCCCAAACCAAGTTGCTGAAATACTCTACACTGTAATGTTGTATGATTTGATATATTACTTTTATTACAGCTTACAGTAGTTACCATTAGTAAAACACTGAATATAACAGGCTTCATGTTTAAAAAAAGTATATTTAATTTTTCTATCAATTTCAGACAGATTTATCATAATCAGCAATGATGAATATAGCATTCAGATTGTGCCTTTAACTAACATCGCAAACATCCTAAGGAACTTCACAGATAAGCATACGGAAGACAGATTTCAAGTCAGGAAGGCGAGATTAAGCAGCTTAGGCAAAGAGTTGGTTGACAAAAAATAAAAACAGAAAATTTAATTTATTTATTTAGAGATACAGCACTGAAACAGGCCCTTCAGCCCACTGAGTCTGTGCTGACTATCAACCATCCATTCTATACTTATCCGACATTAATCCCATATTCCCTACCACATCCCCACAATTCTCCTACCACCTACCTACACTAGGGGCAACTTACAATGGCCAATTTACCTATAAACCTCCAAGTCTTTGGCTGTGGGAGGAAACCGGAGCACCCGGCGGAAACCCATGCAGTCACAGGGAGAACTTGCAAGCTCCACACAGACAGTACCCAGAATCGAACCTGGGGTCACTGGAGCTCTGAGGCTGCAGTGCTAGCCACTGTGCAGCCCCAAAAAACTCTTGAAAAACTCAGCAGGTCAGGCAGCAAGTGTGGAGGTGAAACAGAGATAGTATTTCAGGTCGATGACCTACCGTTAGAACGATGACCTCTCATCATTGCTTTTGTACTAGTTGGTTAAAGAGAAAGGTCTTGTGGAAGCTGTTAAAAGAGAAAAGAGCTGGAGAGTGCGGTTGGGGGGTTTCAGAAGGGAATTGCAGATAGTAGCACCCCAGGACATCAGTGCCAATGAAGGGACAGTCTGGAGTAAGGCACAGATGAAAAAGGCATATGAATCACACTGAAATCGGTGGGAAGCAAGGGGCATAACAAATTAAACCCTTGAAAGAGAAATATTTTGAAAGTATCATATTTCAATATAAACAGAGTACACAATGGAAGTAGCTGGCTCACAAATAATTAAAGCAGTCCTCTCCTAAATTATCAAAAATAAGACTTCCAGCAGTCACTCCTGCAAGCTTAAACCACCAATCATAAAAAAGTAATGCACACTGTATAAAAAACACAATGGTGGAAAAATTCAGCACCTTAGCACTTTTTTTCTGATGTCACAAGTACCGTTTTGGCTACAAAATGGCATGCACGCACACCTAGTGTGCAAGCCAAGCCAGGCGCAATTTTTATGAGGATGTAAGCATGTGCACAGGGAGCATCCGCCAGAAGTATGCAGTGTAGGCAGATTATGACATCAAATACGCATTTAATGCATTGCCATTTTGGAGCTCAACTCTACAGCTAATACCATCTCTTAAAGGTGCATAGTTGAACACGTATTAAGCAGTGGGAAGGATCCCCATGAGCATTATTAAACAGATCATCAACAACTTAAAGTTAGTTGCTGATTGGTTTCTACTGGCTGTTGCTGCAATTGTAGAAATGTTTGCTGCTTTCAGGAGGTCTTTAAAGTTGTTTTAGTCTAGAAGGAGCAGTGTGGCACGCATTGAAGGAATTTGTCAGACTTCAAGGATTCTGCACAAACCACTTGCTCCCAGATATGGGTGCAGTAATATGCATTTTCCTTGCACTACAGCATGACAGAGAGAATAAGCAGAGGTGACACAGAGCAGGACAGGCTGCTGGAAGCGGGAGGAGGAGGAGGAGGGGCAACAGTGCACTCAGCAGGAGGACATATCCACCCAGTGTGTTCAGGGAGCAATTCTACTACCTGAACCTCAGTGGGGAATAGTGTGGCAGACATCTGCACTTCAATAAGGTTGTTCTCACTGAAGTCTACCACCTGCTGCAGTTACAATTGCAACCTCAGAGCAGGGCAAGGATGGCATTGCCAGCCATGAAGGTGACTGTGGGGGATGAACGTCAATGCGCCTGGCTGCTTCCAGGCTGGAGAAGATGGTAGTTGTAACATCTCCCAGTTTGCCATCCACTGTTACATAAATGTCCATCTGAGGCTCTGCATTCCAAGAGACCTGAATGCATTTAATTTTCTCTTTCCGGAGAGAAGCAGGTGGAGTGAACACACAGCTTTGTGAGGATTGCAGGCTTCCCAATGGTGCAGGGAGCCACTGACTGCACACACGGGATTCCATTCTCTGAACATCCAGCTGGTGTACGACTAGATTCAGCGTATCATGGAGGTCAATATTGGATATCCTAGCAGCAGTCATAATGCTTTCATTCTGTAGCAATCTACTGTGTAGTATAAGGGTTTGAAGGGGTTAATCTTGAGAACGTGTAAAGATTACTGCCCACCAAGATGTAAGAGGTCATATGGGGGAGACTCGAGAGCAGATACAATGTGGCTTTTGAAGGAGACACACAGGTTAGAGTGGAGTGTACATAGCTGTTATGAAATAAATATTAATGTTTAAACACTGCAGTCTAATAACCTCTCTGGTAGACTCAATAAGGTGGCAGCATACAGAACCAAGCATATAATATGGTAAACAGCAGTGGGAAGGTGAACAGAGAAAAAGTTTGAAGCACCTACCATTCTTCAGCTAGAAGAGAAAAGTTAAAGCAACTAGCTGAAAAGAAAAAGAAAAACTATAGAGCTCCACAGAATGGAAGTGTGGTTGTCTGTAAATCAATCGATCGAGTGAGTCATAGTGCCAACAGTGATGGAATCCCAGTCAAAAGAAAATGGCTTTGAAGAGCTTAAATTAATTTTCTAAAGGCATTATGTGAGAGGAAAAAAATGGGGAAAACTTAATCTCTCACTTGGGCTGAATGCAAGGGCGAAGAGCAGGAAAACCCCGAAAAGTGCGCTAGCTGCCAAAAAGTGCGGGAAACCCCTGAACACAGCAGGGAGACTCCATAAACGCAGCCAAGCCTGAAAAAGAAAAATAAATAACCTGCAGCTCTCAAAGAAATGGGAAAACCCTTGAACAGTCTATTGAAGTGGCAGGCAACTCTCAAACACCTGTGTCAACTCCATTAGACAAGTTGAAAAAACAAATAAAATGAAGTGCTTAAGCAAAGGGAAAAACCCGAGAACACCTTATTAAAAACAGCAGGGGACACCCAAAAACACCTGCTACACTCCATTAAAGGAAGCTAGCCTGAAAATAAAGAGTTTCTTAAAGGGGAACACTCTAAACAATAAAACAACATGGATCAAAAATTGAGAATGTTGGAGAGTTTTAAAAGTCACGAGGACCCAATAAGACTCAAAACTGGGTACTATGGAGAAAAAGGTTCCTCAGATATAGAATGGCATCTAAATTGGACAGTAGGTCTGAAGCAGAGCAAGTGAATACATTATTATACTCAATTGGTACAATAGCTGATGAGATAATAGCAAGTCAAGGTATCAATGAAACATCTGCCAAATTTGACAAAGTTTTAAAAGCTTGTGATTCTTACTTCAATCTGAGCAGCAATCAGATTGTTGAAAAAGCAAATTTCAACAAAAGGGTCCAAAAACCGGATGAAACGGTCGATACTTTTATCGATGACCTTTACAGACTAGCAGAGTGATGTGAGTATGGAGACCTTAAAGAGGAATTGATAAGAGATTGTATTATTGTGGGTATTGCAGATGATTCCATATCAGACATTTTACAGTCTAAAGGAGACATCACCCTGGACAAAGCTATTCAGCTGGTGAGGCAAGATGAGGACAGGAAGAACAACGGACCAATCCTCCAAGGTGAAAAAAGATCTTGGTTCAGGAAACCTCCTGCAACTGTTCAGTTCCTTCACCAGAGGAATGAAAAAGAGACACCAGAAAAAAGGTACACGGGGCGGGGTGGGGGTGGGTGGTGGTGGGGGGAAGCGAAAGATGCCTTTAAACCCTGCCAGTGATGTGGTGCCAAAAGTACTCATAGGCACAAACAACATCCTGCCAATAGAGCAGAATGCTTTTATTGCAAAAAAAAATAGGGCATTTCAGTAAGATGTGCCAAAATAAAATCTCTACTACCTCAAGCTCCAAAGGAAAAACATTTAAGAATAGAGAGGTTAATGAAGTTAAACAACCTCCTGCAGCAGACCAGTTGAAATATTTTCTTTGTGAGATCAATGATCCGAATCAAGCATTTTGGTCAGCAGATGTATATGTCAATGGACCTATCACTAATTTCAAACTTGACACTGCAGCAAGTGTAACAGTCTTATCAGACAAAGAGCCGTGGCTTTTCACACAATTTCTTCAACCAACAGAAACTCAGTTACATGGCCCAGGAGGGGTTGAACTTGTAGTAAAGGGGAAATTACAGGCAACACTTCAGTACAAGGGGAAGCAGATATTAGAAACACTGTATGTCCTAAAAATTCAGGCATTCTCACTCTTAAGCAGAAGAGTTTTGCATTGACCTTCACCTTATAGAGAATGTTGAAGAAGCTAAACAACAAGAATCCAGAAGCTAGGACAGAGGAAGAGACCCGACCCTGACCCGAGCACTGCAAAGAATCCGGACTCTGGCAGAGAGCCCAACCAATAGAGAGAGAACCAGCGCAACAAAGCACAGCCAGAGCAAGAAAGAGAAATCCAGCAAGTTCCTATAGGAGTCCTACATGGACAGAGAATGTAGGAAGAAGCAAGTCCAACAAACTTGTTAGGCACAGAGGCAAGATGAAGAATGCATCTATGTCTGCCAAAATTGTGAGCAAGGTTGGCCAAAACAGAGTGCCAAGGATAAGAGGGTGAAAATCTTCTTCGAACACAGAAGACACTTTACCATAGTGGATGATTTGCTGGTATATGACGAGAGACATGAGATTCTACTATCACTCAGAGTAGACATTTTGCACAAAATACACCAGGGTCATATGGGCATAACTAAATACAGAGCAGAGGCTCAAGCACCGTGTGGTGGCCAAGAATCTCGAAGGATATCGAAAAACTGATTTCAAATTGTGACGGATGCGCAGTTCATAGACAGGATCAAAGAGAATCTCTAATTCCGAACTAGACTGTGGGAACAGTTGGTGATGGATCTATTCTTCTTTGATGAGAGAATCTATCTAATCATAGTTGATTACTTCTCACGATTGATTAAGTTAAACAAATGTATACAACAACTGAAGCAGTCATCAGAGTTTTGCAAGAAGTTTTCGCAACACATGGTATACCCGATCAGATAGTATCCGATAATGGACTACAATTTGCTAACGATTACTTCATGCATTTTGTGGAAAAATGTGGATTTGTTCATTTAACAAATTCTCCTAAGTATCCACAATCAAATGGAGAAGCTGAGTGAGCAGTCAGAACCATTAAAGCGATGTTGAAGAAAAATCAACATTTCCAATTAGCGCTACTAACCTACATGACTACTCCATTATTGTGTGGATTAGCGGCATCAGAACTCTTAATGGGAAAAAAACTTTGAAAGCAACTTCCAATTCTACCCAAGAAATTACTTCCAGGGTTACAAAGCAAGGATTATCAGAGGGTACAAGACAAAGAAAAGTTGTATCAAAACAAACAGACCCATAATTATAACAGGAGATACTGCACCAGAAACCTATAAAAGTTGTCAGAAGGGCAAAAGGTATGGGTACAAGACCAAAGAGAGGAGTAATTCTCCAGAAAGATGAGAATCAACAGCGATCTTATATACTACGAGCTCAAGAAGGTACTATACGGAGAAATAGAAGGAACCTTATTCCTTTACAGCAAAGACGTCAATCCATTTAGACGACTCAGATGTCGAACCAGAAATTCAAAAAACACCGAATACTACAAACCTCAATGAAGACCGCCCAAGTGTTCTGACCGTGGCTGAAGCAGTGCACTATCTTTTCTAGTTCCACTTTTCCACAGATCACAACATTTTGTTTTAAATGTTTACCCAGTTACCGATGTAGTTAATCATATTCTCTACTCTTTATCCCAGAATAAAATAATAAACAAAATTATCAATTTATGATCAAACAAGACTTATCCAATAACGAAGTAAAGCATTAACACACAGATTGAAATACGAAAGTTCCCTTTTTAAATTCCCCCCCCACACACCCACACACAAAAAAAATACAGAAATTCTCTCTGCAGAGGTCTATCACAAACAAGACAAAAAAGAATATTTTGGCAAAATACTTGCTAATTCTTGAAGAAAAAAAGAGAAGATATGGAAGATGTCGAGTTGTCCCTTTTTGGTCTGGTGTCCCAAATATGCACAGATGGCTGTTACTGGGATCATTCTGGAGAGGTTCATTTCAGGTGATGTTGAGGATCAGTTTGCAGGCTTTCCAGAAGAAATGCAACATCAGGGGTTTTTGGCAAGCTTTTCAGGAGAAATGCAGCATCAGGATCTCTATTTTTTATCCTTAATTCTCAAAAAACTCTTGAAGAGAGGGAAGTGGGTGAGCTAATGGTGGCTGTTCTCTTGGCTGGTTTTCTCCAACTGTCTTCTAAACCGTTCGCCCCAACAAATTGTCCAAAGCAAAACCAAAAACAATATCTCAAGAGTCAAGCCTCCTGACCCCTATAAATCTTGACCTGTCATTTCTCTGCAACCATCTTCCCCGGGTTACCAAGGTTTCTGTTGTTTATTGCTTAAAGCACATGACTTCCAGCAAGGCTGTTTTAAACAACATCTCAGTGTCCTTTCAATGAATTGTCAACACCAAAGCAAAGTCCAGCTTCGATGAAATTTTCAGCCTTCCAGTGAATCCATCTTCACAATTTAAATATAAGTCCTCAAAAACATATACTGAACAAAAAATATAGAAGCACTTTCGTAACACAAGTTAAGACACAAGAGATCAAGAAAAGACTACCAATCTTCTACATCTGATGACAACAAGATCAGGGAGAGTGGTGAAGCCTCCTGACAGATTGAATCTATGAAGTCAGAGACATGGGGGGAGATGGGGTAGTATGTAAGTAAAAAGTGAATGTATGTAAATATATATTGGGATAAAGACTTTGGGGGGAGATGTAGTATAAGGGTATGAAAGGGTTAATCTTGAGAGAGTGTAAAGATTACTGCCCATCATGATGATGTAAGAGGTCATGTGGGAGAGATTCAAGAACAGGTACAGTGTGGCTTTTGAAGGAGACACACAGACTACTGTGGCGTGTATATAGTTTTTATGAAATAAATATTAATATTTAAATACTACAGTCTAAGAACCTCTCTGGTAGACTGAATAAGGTGGCAGCATTTAGAACCAAACATATAACATATTGTAATAAAAGCAAAATACTGCGGATGCTGAAAATCTGAAATAAAAACAAGAAATGCTGGAATCACACAGCAGGTCTGGCAGCATCTGTGGAAAGAGAAGCAGAGTTAACGTTTCGGGTCAGTGACCCTTCTTCGGAACTGACAAATATAAGAAAAGTCACAGATTATAAGCAAGTGAGGTGGGGGTGGGGCAAGAGATAACAAAGGAGAAGGTGTAGATTGGACCAGGCCACATAGCTGACCAAAAGGTCACGGAGCAAAGGCAAACAATATGTTAATGGTGTGTTGAAAGACAAAGCATTAGTACAGATTAGGTGTAAATACACTGAATATTGAACAGCAGCAAGTGCAAACCTGAAAAAAAACAGTGGGTAAGCAAACTGAACAAACTAAGATGAAATGAAATAAATGCAAAAAAAGATTGTAAAAAATGTTAAAAAGAATGTAGAAAAAAGGAAGAAAAAATAACTAAAAATGAAAGTAAAATGGGGGGGCTGTCATGCTCTGAAATTATTGAACTCAATGTTCAGTCCGGCAGGCTGTACTGTGCCTAATCGGTAGATGAGATGCTGTTCCTCGAGCTTGCATTGATGTTCACTGGAACACTGCAGTAATCCCAGGACAGAGATGTGAGCATGAGAGCAGGGGGGAGTTTTGAAATGGCAAGCAACCGGAAGCTCAGGGTCCTGCTTGCGGACTGAGCGGAGATGTTCCGCAAAGCGGTCACCCAGTCTGCGCTTGGTCTCCCCAATGTAGAGGTGGTAAATGGGCAGGTATTACACCTCCTGCGATTGCACCTCCTGCGACACCTCTCTCCTCACTATCCCAGGCCGCAAACACTCCTTTCAGGTGAAGCAGCGATTTACTTGTACTTCTTTCAATGTAGTATACTGTATTCGCTGCTCACAGTGTGGTCTCCTCTACATTGGGGAGACCAAGCGCAGGCTGGGTGACCGCATTTCGGAACATCTCCGCTCAGTCCACAAGCAGGACCGAGCTTCCGGTTGCTTGCCATTTCAACACTCCCCCCCTGCTCTCATGCTCACATCTCTGTCCTGAGATTACTGCAGTGTTCCAGTGAACATCAACGCAAGCTCGAGGAACAGCATCTCATCTACCGATTAGGCACACTACAGCCTGCCGGACATTGTACTGAGCTCTTGAAAGTGCTGAGATATTTTAAAGTACTGTAAATAAACCAGTTGGTGATTTAATACAAGTATGATATCTGCATTGCTCTGAGATAAATCAGGTATATAATATTTCCAGCAAACTGGTGTAAATATAACACTGCCTCCAGTTATGCGCCACCTTGTCCTGTAAGAGAGAGCAAAGTTAGTCAGTGAATATGATGTATTCTGTTTGGGTGATGTGGCTATCAAGGTTGAATAACTGGGAGTATGTGCAAGATGTGACATGTGGGTGTGAGGTTTACAGCAGTGTTAAGTGTGTGAGGGTGATGCAAAGCTCTGAATGAGATGTGATTGATATTGTTGATAGGTGCATGATAGGGGTATGCATTGAGCAGTGTGTGAGGCAAGTGGGGCTGTTAGTAGGATATGGTATTTGAAGATGAATTTACTGTCGTTGACCATTCGTGTGAGATGAATGAACTACTAGCAGCACTGCACCCAGGTCCTTGGGACTTGACAGATGGCATTGACCGCTACGGGCATCTGCTCCCCATTGCCTTCGCACAATTTCTCTTGGATCCCTGTGGTTAGAGGACCTCTCTCCCTATCTCCAACTCTTTCACTAAGGCAACTGGAATAGTGTCGGAGAATGCTTTCTCCCCTGTTGCGCCTTAACTCACGCTTCTTCCTCCTCAGATTCTCTTGCACAAACACTGTCAGCACCTGCTCCAGCTAGAATCCACTTCCCCCTTAAGTAGTGCAAGCTAGTTTTAAGTGGGGCTAGCCTCACAAAAACTTGAGCCCCTTTCTGAGGTGTGCAGCTACTCAACAGCGCATTCAGCGCTGGTTGCACGTAGCAATCATGCAAATTAGCATTAGATGGCATGCTGTCTGCATCGGAAGCAGTCACTTAAAGAACAGGTGCAGGTTAATGCTTCCTCTAGGCTAATCAACAATATGTCTTAACCTCTATTGTCGTACAACCTGGTCTAGTGCAACATATGGCATTTCCCTTCTTATAACCTTTCTTGCCTCAATAATGTTGAAAGCAGAATGCCAGAACGTCTGAACACATATTTTTATGCTGACTTGTTTTTATTTGTCTGGATGGTATCAAGAGTGGGCAGACAAAAGAAAAATGCAATTATTACCAAAGAATTGGTTGTGTGATATTTTGGAGGTGCACTAGATTTGAGTCTCCAGGCCAGTTCCTTTTTTACATTTTGTTTCTCTGAATTGATCTTCGGTTCATGTATCATCTACAGGAGACAATTCTAATTTAGAGCTATCAACATTTCAGAACAAGGGTCTAACTTTATCTGCAAACCCCATGTCCTTCCATAAACACAGCAGCCTACGGGAATGTGACTGCTTGTTTTTTTGCCAAACTACGGGAAGTTTTGTTCCTTAGTGTTATACCCACTTAAAATTGTTCTGACACTGCCTAACTTCATTACCCTTGAACAGTTTCATCAGGGATCAAACCCAAAATCCTGGACACAAAGGGACAGTTTGCAAATCTATACCCCACCCAGTATTCTGCCGTCATGCTACTTGCAAACCAGAGTAGACGTGAAACTCTTGCATCCACGTTGCTCTGATTTCATACAGTTCAATACACTCACTTTGCATACATGTGGTATTACCTCAGCAGCTATGGTGATGCCTATATTCTTCACATAATTAATTACCTATTCAGTTCCTTTCCACAAAAAGTTGCCAACTGCCAGAGTCATGTGGGTTAAAGGCAGTAAGCATGAATTGGTGTCCGAGTTAGTGATGCAACAGAGAAGGTATATTCTTCACTCCCAGAAGTTGCCCACCTTTTACATAACATGGCTCATTATTTAATATCTCACGCTTGTTTGGACAAGAATTCTGTTGCCAGAAAAAATATTTAATAAATGCTCAACACACGGAAGGTTTAACATTGTTTTTACTATTGTTGCACTGTTTGAAAACAATTTAGTTCATGGCACAATGGGAGGTTTTGTTAGAATGTAGCGCTGCCCAAAATGAAGTCAATGTGTGGAGTTTGTACTCAACATGAACCTAGATTTTTTTACTTGTTTAGCTGAGAATAGCTGTAGGCTGTGGGGCAACTTCAGACCCACTTCACACAAAGGGCACTGTCTCTCTAAAGATTGTTCACACATCCTGCTCCAAAACATCTTGGCAGACATGCTAAAGAAAAGTTTGACAACTGGCTAATAGAAACGCATGTTATTGTAATTCAATGAAGTATTTTTTACATTTTTGTTCACGATGAGTATCCAGGACAATATTATCAAGTCCAAACATTTGAAGTTTGCTAACAAATACAGACAAAACAATTGATATTTTAATGAATTCTTCATGTGTTTTGTTTGTATCGTTCTGAAAGTGAAACTTATACAAGGCAAACTTTCTGACTCATTATCAAGAAAATGAATACAGTCTTGCTGTAGGCAAGAAACAAAAATTGGTAGTTGAGTTACTTGGTGTGTTAGTCTGCTACCTTTCACTCTTCAAGTTCAAATCTTGTTCCCTGTGTCCAGCGGGTTGGATTAGGGACAAGATAGAGGATCCTAAAAAAGATAGTCGATTGGTGGATCGAGTCCTGACATCTACTAGAAACAGAGGAATTGTCTGGATCAAGGACGGCTTTTAGAAGGGAGTACTGGCCCTGGACATGGTATTCACACTACAATCTTATAGGAGAAGATAACATGTAGAGAAAATATAAAACTCCAAACAAAAACAAGACTAACATGTTGGTGCCAGCAGAACTTCAGATTTACAAGCAAGGACAGCAATCCTTGAGCAAGCAATCTGAACCTCAACTGTGCTCTGTGTACCTGCTAAGCCGTTAACATTATGAGAAATGAACAATGAACAGAAAAAGAAATACTTGAACAGGCTCTACTGTGAGCTTTACAATCCAATGTAGTTAACTCATTCTTATCCAGAACCTAATCCAGAGTGATCCATACTGGTCTGGGGGGGCCATTACCTCAACAGGGGAATCAGGCTAGGATTGTCCAACAGCAAACTTACTTCAGAAGATCTCATCAAAGAATCATTTACTGTTCTTTGAGTGGCCCCAAGCCTGGGCTCTTGCCAAGCTGCATCTAAGTTCTCCAGATTTAAGTAATTGGTGTGTGTCCCAATGGGGAGAAAGTACGTATGCCATTTTGGCAAAATGGAAATTCTAACTGCATTGAATTCCCAGTGGCTTGGCTTGGAGAGAGATCAGCATTGTGATGGGTTTCCAAGCATGTCAAGCACCTCGGCTGACAACAAAGAAAATCCTTCAATGGTGAATCAATTTTCATTTGATCACCTCAAAGTCTCCCCGATACCCAAGTAAAGAAGCTTAACTCATTTAGCTTTTCTGCATGGCTTTAGCTCCTGATGCACCAACTCTTGTTGCTCATTTCTGTACCTTTCAGAACGATAAGAATGTTTTTCCTGGGGCTAGGTGGCCTGAACTATGCTCACTACTCCAGATGGGATCTGAGCAATGTCAGTTTTTTTATACCTTCTTTGGTCTATAAATAATGATATTTGCAGGACTCCACAGGGGACTCCTTATATGCATTAACTTTAATGCAGTGAACAGATAGGGATGACATTTTTCAAGGGAAGTCCCATGCAGCTCATTTACACAATGAAACACAGCAGCGGCTTGTAATGTTTACAGTCTGTGGAGCCTATAATTATTGTTTAGGAAACAAAAAGTCAGGGAAGTGATGTGGTACGCATAATTCCTTGTACCTGATACTGAGGAATAGTTTAAAACGAGGTATATTTCATTGCTATTCTATCATTCCAAATACATAAAAAAAGAGTTAACTGATAGTAACAGTGAGCTTCAAGTTATGTGGATATTGATGCTTTTTACATCTGAGTGATTGGTTTTAGCACTTGACTTCACTTTGTGCCAAGAACAGTCACTGCTGTGGTAATCTTCTTCTCAGCACATGCCTTCTTATTCATTATTGCTCAATCTGATAAAATTTGAAACTTAGCAAGCTTTACATTAACATGTTGCTACACAATCCCGAAGAAGTTTGCTAATTGGAGATCAGGGAAACCACATCTCAACTGAACTGGCATAGAAAGCAACATAGATGTTGGTGGGGCTCATGAGAAACTGTGATCAGAACTATTCTAGGGGAGGGCCTATTAAGAGCAGCTTTTTTCTTTTAATGCTCATTTGAGTTTCTACTAATATGTCTAATCTTAAAATTGGTGATATATTTCTCCTACAGGAACAATACCATCATTTGACACTGAACCAATCCAGGGCAGCCTGGTTTGAATTTCCTGCCTTCCAGAAAATACTGTTGAAATTATAGATTCTGACCCTTGGAGGCCAAGGGTCCACATTTTGGGTCAGTTCAGTTTAGTTTGGTTCAGATATAGGCTTGCACAGCTCTAGTGCTAATCCTGGATCATACTTTCTAATTATAATTTCAGCTATTTTTCAGAAATGTATAGCCACTCATAGTCTATTTTGCAATACTTTTGGCCAGGCTGGACAGGAAATGGTTTGTTATAAATAAGAAGGATTCTCAGCATGTAATGTATAACCAAACCCAACCATCTTGGTTTAATTATAAAATAAATCGAAAATAAATATTATTTTCTGTCCTTCCAATACACAGTATGAAATCCAGATTCTGCCACAGTACTAAACTAATCATAGCCTAGCAAAAGGCAGAAAATGCATTCAGTTTATTGATTTTAAAAGAAGTACTCTGTTGCATACCAATTACTGCACTTCAGGAATTCATTGTGTGTAACACAAAGGTCCGCGTGTATCAAGCCTGTGTCCTCAGTACCTTGCTCTACGGCAGCGAGGCCTGGACAACGTATGTCAGCCAAGAGCGACGTCTCAATTCATTCCATCTTCGCTGCCTCCGGAGAATCCTTTGCATCAGGTGGCAGGACCGTATCTCCAACACAGAAGTCCTCGAGGCGGCCAACATCCCCAGCTTATACACCCTACTGAGTCAGCGGCGCTTGAGATGGCTTGGCCATGTGAGCCACATGGAAGATGGCAGGATCCCCAAGGACACATTGTACAGCGAGCTCGCCACTGGTATCAGACCCACCGGCCATCCATGTCTCCGCTTTAAAGACGTCTGCAAACGCGACATGAAGTCTTGTGACATTGATCACAAGTCGTGGGAGTCAGTTGCCAGCGATCGCCAGAGCTGGCGTGCAGCCATAAAGGCAGGGCTAAAGTGTGGCGGGTCGAAGAGACTTAGCAGTTGGCAGGAAAAAAGACAGAAGCGCAAGGGGAGAGCCAACTGCAAAACAGCCCTGACAACCAATTTTATCTGCAGCACCTGTGGAAGAGTCTGTCACTCTAGTATTGGCCTTTATAGCCACTCCAGGCGCTACTCCACAAACCACTGACAACCTGCAGGCACTTACCCATTGTCTCCCAAGACAAGGAGGTCAAAGAAGAAGAAGAAGCATTTAATGATATTTTGGTGTAAGCTGCGATGTAATCAGCATGTAGTATTAGCCCTCTCAAAGTTGTGGGTTTGAGATCTACCCATGGACTTGATCACATCAGCTAAGCTGCCACTTCAGTGCAATACTGCATTGCTAAAGATGCCATCTTTCAGAAAAGACATTCAACTGAGACTCTATTCTGCTCCAGTTATTCGGATGAGCATTAAAGATCCCATCAGTCTATGTGAAGAAAAGAAAATCTTGTCCAACATTCCTTCCTCAACAAAAACCACCAGAAAACAAATTAACTGATCATTCATCTCAGTAATGTTTGTCAAATACTGCTACATGCAAAATGATTGTCACATTTGCTTACGGATCAACAGTCATTAAACTTCAAAGTAGCTCATGTACAGGAAGCACATCTTGAACTATTTCTGAGAAAGGTGATGAGGCAGGATATAAAATCAAGTCTTTCATCGTGATTATTTTTCACTCCTTTCACCAAGCGTTTTGATTTCTATGGAAGTCTGTTCCATAAAGTTAGAGTAATTATGCTTAATTGTTATCCATGCACATATTTCCATAGCAGAATTATAGTGCCAATGATTTCTCCTTAAAAAAATGGCAACAATTTACTGCTTAGCAGTGCAGACTTCACTGGGCAGTAAACATGGTAAATAGGACATTTTGCAGCTTGTTCCCTTTGAATTATTTGAATAATAATGAATCCCCAGTAACAAAATGCTTATCTGTGGGTGCTTGCCTTCTGTGGGTGAGTGAGGTCTCGAGATGAAAGTTAAACCTAGCTGATCTTGGTCAGTTCAGATTGGCTTGACCTTGAGTCAGATCATTTGGGGTAAGATTCAGATTCGTCAGAATATGACAGATTACTCTGTCCTCTGAAATAAAATTCAAACCTGAACCCAGGAAACTTTTAACTTGTACTGTAGACCACTGGTACAGTGGTTCAGGTCTGGCTTTGAGATGGATGGGTTGGTCTGAATTTAAGCAGTTACTTTTCTTTCTGCATAGCACTGAATATGATGGAAAGAAAGGCCCTGGGCATACAGTAAGTGGGAAACACCCCAGTCTCAAAATCACAATAAGGTGCTTATGGTTTTAGTGCATCAACCATGGCTCAGTGGTAGCATTCTCACCTCTGAACCAGAAGCCTGTGGCTTCAAGTTCCACTTCAAAGAGTTGAGCACAAATCTGAGCTGTTGCTCCAGTGCAGTACTTTATGGAAGTAGTCTATTCCATCCATTCTATAAATTTCATTGATTTTGTGATTAAGTTGCCAGCCTCACACAGTAAATAAACCACAAGTATGGCTCACGTGACAATTGAAAACATCATATCAGTACAGTGCAGGGTGCTCTTTTCAGCTTTGGAGAAATTGCACTGTTGGGGCAGTGCAGAAGGTTTCATTCTAATTCTAACATATGTTAGACCTGTAGAGGTTAATGCTGTATCTCCAGATAAGAAGCAGAAATAAAACAAAAATTCTCCAAGACTTTCCTTTTGTCCCTTTGCTGATAATTTTAAATTTATACCCCCTAGGTACCGATTCACTGATCAATGGAATTTTTTTTTCCTACGTACTCTATCCATCTCACCTTTGCCTTGTCTGCTTTAGTGAACAAAGATCCAGTTTCTCAGTTCTGATGAAAGGTCATCGACCCGAAACATTAACTCTGTTTCTCTCTGCACAGATGCTGCCAGACCTGGTGAGTATTTCCAGCATTTTCTGTTTTTATTTCAGATTTCCAACATCTGAAGCATTTTGCTTTTGCTCCAGTTTCTCCATTTGCTCCTCTTAATTAAAGACTCTCAACACTGGTATAATTCTTGTAAATGCGTACCTTATCCAAGGCTTTGATATTCTTCCTAAAGAAGGGTGACATGGGGCATGGGGCCACTTACACTTGGGCTGCATCCAAGGGAAGCACTTGGGCTGACAATCCTCCTCAATTTGACACCACTGTAAATTGCCCAGTCAGCTCATTTCAAATGCAATAGCATTGCTTGAGCACAACTTCTGTGTGCCATGTAAATACTGTGCTGGATGTATGGTGATTACAGATGCAGGCATTTAAAGGGTCTGAAGTGGCTGAGGATTGCAGCTTCTCCTCTGCATTTTCTATACTCGGCTTGATTTTCTTCTAAATTATGAGCTTTATGTTCTTTTGCAAGTATCATTTTACCTTTTTTCATTTCTCTACTCATCCAGGCTTTTCCTTTTACTTTTTGTGGATTATCAGTGGTTTTAATCATCGGTGCATTTTAACCATCACTTGATTTCCGGAAATTTGCTTTTTCCAGCCAAGTACCTTTATCCTTGTTCCCTCTCTTTTATATGGAACCTGATTCTACCATGGACTTTGATGTTCTCCAACACTCAATTTCTCTAAAATAACAGCAAAATACAGCGGATGCTGGAACTCTGAAATGAGAACAGAAAGTGTCGGAAATACTCAGCAGATCTGGCAGCACCAGTGGAGAAAGAAACAGAGTTAATGGGCTGAATTTGTGGCAGGCTTGAAAGAAGACAAGGCGCACGTGCGACTTATGCACCGCTGAGACCCGCGATATTTCGCGCAGGGGGCTCATTTAAATGGAGGGGACGGAATGACACCCCCCGATGATGTAGAGGGGGCGGCCACTCTATCCCCGGCAATGGCATCCAGCCCCGCAACGCAGGCTCCGGCGCCATTTTTAAAGGGGTTCAAGCCCTTATCAGCAATTTAAAGGGGTTCAATTTAAAGGGGTTCAATTTAAAGGGGTTCAAGCCCTTATTAGCAATTTAAAGGGGTTCAATTTAAAGGGGTTCAATTTAAAGGGGTTCCAGCCCTAATCGGCAATTTAAATTTTAAAAGTGACATGGAAGGCAAATTAAAAGTTATAACTTTATTAACTGATTGAGGTCCATCTCCCCCCACATGACCACAGAAAAACACTTTGCCCCCAAACTTTGTTACCTTTGCCCTTCAACTCCTTCCCACCATCCCCTCAGCCAATACAAGGATTTTTCCCCGCTCCCCCCACCCTCCCGCTCTGAACATTTCACTCCTCCCCCCTCCCCACCGGAGACCGAACAGAGATCCGAAGATGCGGGAATTCTAGCCACTGGCCGGAATATTGATGTGGGATGGCAGTCAGGTCAAGATAAGTTATTTTGCATTTATTTTAATATTTAAATGAAGGCCCCACTGTTGAGCAGCGGGAGGGGGGGGCCATACCAAGGCCTCACCGCCACCGGCAAAATGTGGCAGGGCCTTCCCGGAGTCAGGGGTTGCGTCGGCCTCTCCCAGAACTATTTTCTGGGCCCTCCCGCCACGACCCCCGACATCAGAGGGCTGGTAAAATTCAGCCCAATGTTTCAGGTCTCTGACCTTTCACCAGAACTGGCAAAAGTTAGAAATGTAACAGACTTCGAGCAAGTAAAAGGCATGTGGTGGGGGGGTGGGGGGGAAGAACAAAAGGGAAGGTCTGTAATTGGATGGAGGGAAGGAGAGATTAAATGACAGATGTCATGGAACTAAGGAAAATGGAGTGCTAAATAGTTGAAGTAAAAGACAAAGCATTTGTCCAAAGAGAGTGCTCATGGCAGAATAATGTGCAGTCTGTCCCAACTCAATGAATTTCGCGCTCGGCATAATGTTGAGCTCTTCTTCCATCGCCTTCACCTCTGGGCTCACTTCTTTGACCAGGAGTCCTCCCCCCTCAACCAGTGGAGCCATTCACCCACCTCCAGTATTCTCCCTCCACCTGACCCCTCTTCCCGTGGCCTTTTACTCACTCTGATCTTTTCATTGAGAAGTGTCGGCATGACATTGGCCGTCTTAGTTTCTCTGCTCCCCTCACTCACTCTAACCTCTTTCCTCTGAACTTGCTGCACTCCGTTCTCTCAAGTCTAACCCTGACATTGTGATCAAACCTGCTGATAAGGGTGGTGCTGTTGTTGTCTGGAGCACCGACCTCTACCTTGCAGAGGCTGAGCACCAACTCTCAGACACTTCTTCCTAACTTCCCCTGGACTATGACCCCACCACTGAACATCAAGCCACTGTCTCCAGGACTGTCACTGACCTCTGGAGATCTTCCCTCTACAGCTTCCCACCTCATAGTCCCACAATCCCGAACAGCCCACTTCTACCTCCTTCCCAAAATCCACAAACAGGACTGTCCTGATAGATCCATCATTTCAACCTGTTCCTACCCCACTGAACTTATTTTGTCCTATTTTGATTCTATTTTTTCTTCCCTTGTCCAGTCTCTTCCCACCTACATCTGTGACTCTTCTGACACCATACGTCATTTTGACAGTTTCCAGATTCCTGGCCCGAACCTCCTCCACTATGGAAGTCCAAACTCTCTACACCTCCATCTCCCACCAGGTATACCTGACTGCTCTCCGCTTCTTCCTTGAACAGAGGCCCAACCAGTCCCCATCCACCACTACCCTCCTCCACCTGGATGAACTTGTTCTCACATTGAACAACTTCTCCTTCAACTCCGCTCACTCCCTTCAAATAGAAGGTATTGCTATGGGTACCCGCATGGGTCCCAGTTATGCCTGTCTTTTTGTGGGGTATGTCGAACATTCCTTGTTTCAATCCTACTCACACCCCCTCCCCCAACTCTTTTCCTGGTACATTGATGACTGTATCGCTGCTGTTTCCAGCACTGGCCCCGAACTGGAAAACCTCATCAACTTTGCTTCCAATTTCTACCCTTCTCTCACCTTCACATGGTCTATCTCTGACACCTCCCTTCCTTGACTTCTCTGTCTCCATCTCTGGGGATAGACTGTCTACTAATATTTATTTTAAGCCCATCACCTGCCACAGTTAACTCGACTATACTTCCTCACACCCTACCACCTTTAAGGATTCCATTCCATTCTCCATCTCTGTTCTGATGATGCAACCCTCCACAACAGCGCTTCTGTTAAGTCTTCCTTTTTCCTCAACCGAGGATTCCCCCACACTGTGCTTGGGTGGGCCCTCAACTGTGTCCACTCTATTTCCTGCACTTCTGCTCTCACCCATTCCCCTCCCTCCCAGAACCGTGACAGGGTTCCCCTTGTCCTCACTTTCCATCCCATCAGCCTCCACATTCAAAGGATCATCCTCCACCATTTCCACCACCTCCAGTATGATGCTACAACCAAACACATCTTCCCCTCCCCTCCCCTGTCAGCATTCAGAAGGGACCATTCCCTCTGCGACACCCTGGTCAACTCCTCCATTACCCTCGACACCACGTCCCCTTCCCACGACACCTTCCCCTGCAATCACAGGAGGTGTAATACCTGCCCTTTTATCTCCTCTCTCTTTATCATCCAAGGCCTCAAGCACTCCTTCCAGTTGAAGCAGCGATTTACTTGTACTTCTTTCAATTTAGTATACTGTATTCGCTGCTCACAATGTGGTCGCCTCTACACTGGGGAGACCAAATGTAGATTGGGCGACCGCTTTGCAGAACACCTCTGCTCGGTCTGCAAGCATGACCCCAAGCTTCCAGTCGCTTGCCATTTTAATTCATCACCTTGTTCTCATGCCCACATTTCTGTAATTGGCCTGCTTCAGTGTACCGGTGAAGCACAACGCAGGCTCGAGGAACAGCACATCATCTTCCGGTTAGGCACACAAAAGCCTTCTGGACTCAATACTGAGTTCACTAATTTCAGACCATGAGCCCCAATAACTTTTATTTATTTATTATTTTTATATTATTATTTATTTTCTAACCATGTGCTGGTTTTAAGCTTGTTTTTCATGTCTTTGCTTTTGGACAGAGCTGTTAATTATTCTGCTACTAGCACTCTCTCTGAACAATGCTTTGTCTTTTACTATAAGTATTTAGCATTCCATTTGCCTTTTATTCCGTGACATCTCTGTCATTTAGTCTCTCCTGCCCTCTGTCCTATCACAGTCCTTCCCTTTTGTTCTTCTTCCCCCAGCCCCTTTCACTTGCTCAAAGACTGTTATATGTATAACCTTTGCTAGTTCTGATGAAAGGTCACAGACCTGAAACATTGCGGGGAATTTTATGCTCGCGGCGGGGTCTTGGCATCGGGGGAAACCAACGCCAAGATCCTCACGACCCTTTTCTACAGAAGGCCAGCCAAATTTATTGCCAATCAGGTACTAAACTGGACAGCTGGAGGCTTTCCATTGGATTTAGGACCTCGTCGCCGTAAGTCCCAGCCTTGCAGAGCTGCTGGCCTCTGACTGGCCAGCAGTTGCAGCGTTACCGTGGGGGCGGTGGCTGCTGCTGTGGCTGCAGTACCCAAACCAGAGGAGTGGCGCTGGAACCAGGCTTAAGGTAGGTCAGGGCGGGAGGTGTCTCGCAGGGTGGGGTTGCGGGAGAGGAGGGGGTCGTCAGCAAGAGCAAGGGGGTGCCTTTAAACAAGCGACCCCCCCCCTCTTGGAGCTGGGAAGCAGCCCACACAGTTTTGTATGCCATGCTTCCTGTGCGGCAGCAGTGCCACCCGCCGCACAGGTAATTGCGGCAGCGGCAGAATAGGCCCTTAACTGGGGGTTAATTACCCAGTTAAGGACCTCAATGGTGGCGGAGCGGGAATGCTGTTCACAGGCCTTCCTGCCCTGGGCTAAATTTCGGCGGAGGTGGGATGATGGCGGGTTTCCCCCTGCCACCATCCCACCCGATTTTATGCTCTCCCCACTTCCAAACCTGCTGTGGGGGAGAGCATAAAATTCCACCCATTAACTGTGTTTCTTTCTCCACAGATGCTGCCAGACCTGCTGAGTATTTCCGGCACTTTCTGTTCTCACTTACTTTATCTACTTGTCCTATTTCACTTCCTAGCATAAGATTTAACATTGCTTCCTTTCATGTTGAATTAAAAACACAATGATCTAGAAAGCAATCCTGCATCCATCGTGGAAACCTTCACCAGTACACTTTCCCTGTCACCAATATTACTTTTTACTTCAACATATCGTTATATAAGCTACAGATAGTGGACATTTGTCCATAACACTAAACCAAGACCAGGATTAAGACTATCAAAATATTGTACCACTACAGATGGAGTAAACTCAATGTATTAGTCTGGGCTAGATTTTACCATCAATCCCAAGGATTTAAGAACAGTCTCTCAATCTTTATCACCAAATCTGATCTCTGAACTGCCAAGAACATGAAGTGTAGAATAGCTGTTGTTTCTGATCTGCATCAACAAGTCAGGTGCCCAATTGTCAGCTGAATAAATGTTCTGCCCAGTTTAGATAGGGGATGCAGTAAAGGATTTACAAACACATTTAGCCTGGTCTTACAGTTGCAATAGATACATGGTAAATGAAACTTAATATAGGTAAGGTAAAAAAAAAAAATCAGACAAGATGGTATTGAGTGGAACTCAATGAGCACCAGGAGGCAATGAAGGGAGAAACACAATGTTAATGTGGTGATGCAATTAAAAAAGATAATTAAATACACGTGTGAAAAGCAAGAACAGAAGAATATGGCCTGGAAATCACACACAATCATTTAATGCATTTGTTTAAAGTTTTGTTGTTGGCTATTTTAACAGAGGTGTTAGCCCATTTATATTTGGAATCATTGCTTGCCTATTCCTAATTGCCCTTGAGAAGGTGGTTGTGAGTCACCTTCTTAAACCATTGCAGCCACATGGTGTCATTTGGAAGGGAGTTCCAGTATTTTGACCCAGCAACAGTGAAGGAACATTGATATAGTTCCAAGACAGGATGGTGTGTGACTTGGAAGGGTACTCGCAGGTGGTGGTGTTCCCATGCGTCTGCTGCCCTTGTCTGTCTAAGTGGTAGAGGTCGCAGGTTTGGAAGGTGCTGTCGAAGGAGACTTGGTGAGTTGCTGCAGTCCATCTTGTGGATGGTATACACTGCTGCCACTGTGCGTCGGTGGTGAAGGGAGTGAATATTGAAGGTGGTGGATGGGGTGTCAAATAAACAGGGTGCTTTGTCCTGGATGGTGACACGCTTCTTGAGTGTTGTTGGAGCTGCACTCATCCAGGCAAGTGGACAGTATTCCATCACACTCCTGACTTGTGCCTTGTAGATGGTGGAAAGACTTTGGGGAGTTAGGGGGTGAGTTACTCAGTGCAGAATTCCCAGCATCTGACCTGCTCTTGTAGCCACAGTATTTATATGGCTGTACCAGTTAAGTTTCTGGTCAATGATAACCCCCAGAATGTTGATGGTAGGGGATTCATTTATGGTAAAGCCATTGAACATCAAGGGGAGATAGTTAGATTCTCTTTTGTTGGAGATGGTCGTTGCCTGACACTTGTGTGGCACGAATGTTACTTGCCACTTATCAGCCCAAGCCTGGATACTGTCTAGGTCTTGCTGCATTTCTACACGGACTGCTTCAGTATCTCAGGAGTCATGAATGGTGCTGAACGTTGTGCAATCGTCAGCGAACATCCCCACTTCTGACCTTATGATGGAAAGAACGTCATTAATGAAGTTGCTGAAGATGGTTGGGCCTAGGACACTTACACGTACCTTCACTGATCTGCATCAACATGCCAGGTGCCAAATTGTAAGCAGATTAAATGTTCTGCCCAGTCTGGATAGTGGATGCAGCAAATGATTTGCAAAAACATTTAGCTTGGTTTTACAGTTGCATAGATACATGGTAAATGAAACTTAATATAGGTAAGGTAAAAAAAAAATCAGACAAGATGGTATTAAATCATTCAATGCATTTGTATTATGTTTTATTGATGCCTATTTTAACATAGGTGTTAGCCCATTTATATTTGGAATCAGTCGCTTGCCCATCCTTAATTGCCCTTGAGAAGGTAGTGAGTCACCTTCTTAAACCGCTGTAGCCACATTGTGTAGGTAATTGCTGCACCACAGTAACATTGAAAGTTACTGTCTTGTATTTCTTCCTTCCTTATCCTCTTGGAGTTCAAGTGACAGACAATGACCATCTCAAACCAGAGAGAATCTAACCATCTCCCCTTGATGTTCAACGGCATTACCATCGATGAATCCTCTACCATCAACATCCTGGGGGTTACCATTGACCAGAAACTTACCTGAAACAGCCATAAAAATACTGTAGCTACAGGAACAGGTCAGATGCTGGGAATTCTGCAGTAAGTAACTCACCCCCTAACTCCCCAAAGCTTGTCCACCATCTACAAGGCATAGAATCATAGAAAGTTTGAGGTACAGAAAGAAGCCACTTGGCCCATTGTGTCTGTGCCGGCTGAAAAATAATCCACCTATTCTAGTTCCACTTTCCAGCATTTGGTCCATAGCCTTGCAGCTTACAGCACTTGGGGTGCATAACCAGACTCCTTTTGAATGAGTTGACGGTCTCTGCCTCAACTACCCTTTCAGGCAGTGAGTTCTAGACCATCAGTACCATCCGGGTGATAAAGGTTTTCCTCATCCCCCCTCATAAGGCACAAGTCAGGAGTGTGATGAAATACTACCCTGAGGAACTCTTGCAGTGATGTTCTGGGACTGAGATGATTGACCTCCAACAACCACAACCATCTTCCTTTGTGCTAGGTATGACTCCAGCCAGCGAAGAGTTTTCCCCCGATTCCCAATGACTATAATTTTGCTAGGGCTCATTGATGCCGTACTCAGTCAAATGCCACCTTGATGTCAAGGGCAGTCACCCTCACCTCATCTGTGGAGTTCAGCTCTTATGTCCATATTTAGACAAAGGCTCTAATGAGGTCAGGAGCCGAGTGGCCCTGGCGGAACGCAAACTGAGCGTCACTGAGCAGATTATTACTGAGCAAGTGCCCCTTGATAGCACTGTCGACAACACCTTCCATTTGGTTGTCCCGCCACCGGGATTGGTAGAAAATGGCAGCCGCCCAACACAGTACCTGCGCTGCCACGATTCTGTGACGTGCGGCTACTTAACATACTGACAGCAGCCGCCCCTCCCCCAATCACGTGACGTAAGTGGCGTCACCAAATGTGGGAGCAGGTGCTGGTGCCAATTTTAAAAGGCTGCCAGCCTTGCAAACAAGATGCAGAGTTGCCCCTCAATCCATAAAATAATGCAGAGTTGACCCCCTTCCCCTCTTCAGTGGCGCCAGCTTCTCGTGGACGGGAAAGTGAAGGTGCGTGAGTGCCGCACGTCAAGCTCAAGATCGGGAACGGATGGGAACGTCATGGCAGATGACATTGGAATTTATTCAAACAGGTAATTTAAATATATAAACTAGGGTCCCGTTGCAGAGTGGCAGAGGTGCCACCACATAGCTTCCCTGCCCCGGGAAGATTGGGCCCAGAAATTCCGGCATCGGGTTCCGTGGGGGCCGCTGCCACTCCGATTCTCCGGCTCCTCCCCGCCATGGAACCCGATATTGGGAGGACAGAAAATTCAGCCCTAAGGGCCGGATCTTCTTGTCCCACCGCCAGGAGTGGCAGCGAGTGCCACTGGCGGGCTGCCCCAGACGGGACCCGCTCTGCCACACCGGCGTGACTCTGCGGCAGTCAGCCACTTAACATATTGATGGTGGCCGGCCCCCCCAATCACGTGGTGGGGGCAGCATGGGTGGTGCTGTGAATGGCGTCACCCGATGCGGGAGCAGGTGCTGGCACCATTTTTGAAAGGCTGCCAGCCCTGCAAACAAAATACAGAGTTGATCCCATCCCCACCACCCCCATCCATAAAATAATGCAGAGTTGACCCCTTCCCCTCCTCAGTGGCACCAGCTTCTCGTGGACAGGCAAGTGAAGGCGCGTGAGTGCCACACGTCAAGCTCAAGATTGGGAAAGGATGGGAAGATCATGGCAGATGACATTGAAATATATGCAGAGAGGTATTTTAAATATTTAAACTAGGTCCCGTCGCAGAGCGGCAGGGCTACCGCCACAGAGCTTCCCTGTCCCTGGGAAGATTGGGCCCAAAACCCCGGCGTTGGGTTCCATGGTGGCTGTTGCCACACCGATTCTCCGGTCCCCACCACCACCCCCCTTTGCCATGGAACCCGACGTTGGGAGAACAACAAGGTCCAGCCCATTGTGTGCCAGATACGCCCAAGTATGTATTACTTGGACTTTGAGGAGCGAACGTGGGTGCCATAACAGGTGAAATAACCGGGCTGGGAGAGAGTAAAGGTTTGGTTGTTGATAACAGCATAAAAGGTGTTGTTGAGGGACTGATTGAATAGACTGATGATGGCATAAGTATTATGGTGAATGCAGGACCATGGGCTAGGCAGTTGAGATTTAGAAAGTGCAATCGTAAGTGACTAGGGTGAAAGTTTTTTTCCATGGGTGGATACAAATGGATTGGAAAGGGGTTGGGTGATACAGTGGTGAGGGAATACAAAGAAATGGCTGGAGGTAGAAACCATAAGAGTAGAGAAACAATATAGATGGCAAGCTCAAGGGCATCACCATGAATATGGGCAGAAAGGTTCATATGGAGGGAGAAGTTTAGGGGGCAGGAGGACAGTGATTTCAGAGAAGAGAGAGCAAAGGGAGCTGAGATGAAGACTGAAATCTCAGAGGACGAGGAATTCCTCAGTTCAGATGCTGAGGGAGGATATCAGAGAGAAACTTGGGGTTGTGCTTTGGGGATGGTCTGAAGATTTTAAAGAAGTAAGAGGAATGGAAAATAAAGTAAAAAAAAAACAGAAGGGAAGACAAAATAAATCAGAAAACAGAGATGAACTTGTGTACATCTTTCAACTGTTTTGAGAACTTATGCCTTAGACTTACATTTTGAAAAGTTCTTCAGAATAGAATTCTTCCTACTGACAATATGAAGGAAGCCCTTCTGTGTATTTACATGAAATATCTCCATGCACTATTTTAATCCAATAAAATGCATTATGGAATAAGTTAAAATAGTACACAGAAAATTTCATACGAATACATTGGTAAATACTGCTGAGAACAGTTTCAACTCCTTTGAGCTTTAGAAAGAATCTGCCCTAAAAAGAATTATGAAAAATGTGTATTTATGCACACGATGTCCAGTCTGTGGAAAAAGCTTTCCTATATTCCAAAATCATCCCAATCAATGGTCAAATATCATAGATTGTCATAATTCCACCTGAAGGTGATTCTAAATTCCTGTCTCCAATACCTGTAGTAATTATAAATATATATCAAATCAACAGTTCCGGAAGGAACTGGATTAGGGAATGTCAGATCCAGGCATTGATAACATTTATTTATATTGCAATATCTACAGTGCCAAAAATTTTACTAAGTTAGAAATTAAACCAGCTCTATGACAAGTAATTAAGTGAAATCTAAGTGCAAGTTCTTGGGGCTGTTCCTGCCAATAATTTATAACATTTATCTCTGAAAGCATTTATAGATGGTAAGAACGTTCTTCAGTATGAAGCTATCGTAGTTCCTTTGGCATAAGCGCATTATGAAAATACCATTCCCAAATGACACCAATACTAGTCTATCCAGGAACATACAAGAAATTACAGGATAAGAAAAGGCTCTGCAGTCTATCTGACCATCCCTGTCCCAGATGTCTAGCCAATTCTGTCTTAAATGTTTCCACACTATCTGCCTCCAAAGATTCCTTGATAGTCTTTCATATTCTCTGCACAGAGGTAGTTAATTCTCAACTGTATATGCAACACATCATAGAATCATAGAGCACAGAAGGTGGCCATTTGGCCGATTCATGCTTGTGCTGACTTTTTGAAAGAGCTATCCAACTAGCCCCACTCTCCTGTTCTTTCCCCATAGCCTTACAAATGTTTTCTTTTCAAGTATGCATCCAATTCACTTTTGAAAGTTACTATTGAAACTGTTTCCACTCTCCTTCCAGACATAGCTTTCCAGATATGCTGTAAAACATCATCAACAACAGTTTATATTTATATAGCACCTTTAATGTAATAAAGCATCCAAAGACACTTTTCTGGAGCATTATAAAACAAATTGCTGAAAATAAATTGCTGATGTTTCAGTCTTATTTTAGTCTAGTTATTATAAATGTGGTGGGCACTTTTGATAATTATTATGTCTTTTAGTGGAGTAGCTTTCATTTCTTGATGGCAGAGTTTGTCTGCCATCTGAAAAATACTGCTGTCAGACTGTAGTATTAGAAATGATGGGTGTGCATTGCCCCAACAATCTTTGTGTATATTTCATTTCATTACTTGGTCATAGAGCTTGTTTAAATTTCTCTGTAAACTTTTGGCACTGCAAATATTGCAATGTAAATAAATGCTATCAGTGCCTGGATGTAACGTTCTCTACTCCAGTTCCTTTCTGAACTGTTTGACTTAAAATATATTTATATTTATAATTGCAAAAAAGTCATAGAAATAGATGGAGCCATCCCAATGACAAATGCTGAAAAGATACATGCTGCTTTTGGTGCATTGACCAAGGTGTTCCTGGAAATATAGCAGAGTAATTCCAAGCCCACACTGAAATACATTTTATAAAAAGATAGTAAAACTGCAGCTAAATTATCCATACCTCCCACATGTGGTCTAACCTTTTCTAGAAAGCTACAGTTCAGATTACAGAAAGTTTCCAGGATGGATGTCATTACTGCAATCTGCAAATCAAAGCACCGGTTAGCATTAAAATGGATTAACAATGAAAAATAAAATAATTTTCTCGATTATGAAATATATTTTTAAGCCAAGCATAATTCCAGTTGCAATGTTTGTTTTTGCATTCTGATATCCACTTTTCCTTTTTACTTACTTTGAGTTTGAAATCTGACTCTTCAATATTCGTAAACACACACACATAGCAGCATACTCCTGGTGTTACATCTGTCAGTACTGCAGTGGATTGGCCGGAAACTGGACTGGACACAGATCTACCAAGTTCCAGCCTCAACACATACTTTCTGGCAGTATATTCTCTTTAGGATGGAATTGATGCTAAAAATGTCCCCTGATACTGACAAGGCCAGTGCTGATGAAGGGAAACCCTGGACTAGAAATTTCCTTGTCCCCGGCCTGGGTTATGCCAAGCAGTCAAGTACACATGCCAAGTAAAGTGGTTTCAACTAGATGTAGTGACTCTTGGCTTAGTGGATCTGGGGCCCACCTGTGAGTCCAGGCCTAGGTCCTGAAGAAAATAGCAAGGTGGTTTGTTAATTAGGCCACCCGATGGGACCTCAAAATTGCTGCTAGCTGAATATGAGGGACTGGTATCTAAATGCAGGATAGTGAACTACAGATACTTAAGTGTAGTCAGGAGCAGAGGTTACTGACACCTGCTGCCTGGAATGGTCATAGTTGATTTCTGGAACCCTTGTGTATATATAGCAAACGTAAATCACTTCACAATGAATTGCCTTGATGTGCATTTACCATGTTGCTTGGTAAGGTGAATGTGACAGATATTTTGCATGCAGCAAGGGGCCACAAGTACCAATCACATGACTGAACAATTTAGCTGTTTTTGGCACTCCTGATTGATGAAAGAATGTTGGCCAGCGCAGTGGGAGAATTCCTACATCTTTTCCAAATAGTACTATGGTATCTTTAACATTCATTGAATCACTAAAACAGACACACAGACCCTCAATTTAACATGGCATTCAAAGGACAGATTTATGTCAAATTCCTCTGCCATCTTTTTTCAGATGGGTTGATGTTTTGTTTAAAAATGCCTTCATGTATTTTTTACTAATATCGAAGTGCAATTTCAACCCTTGGCACATTGAAGGACTTTGCATCAGCAAATCTGACAACTTAGGCAACGTAATTATGATGCGTGCAATTGAACTGGAATCATGAGGAGAGGGATCTGCAAAATGGGAACAATGACATTGCATTTCCCAGAATCCTGAGGAGGAACACTGGAACCCCAAGCTCATCTAACCGATTATTGAACGGATCGACTAAAAACAATGGCCAAACAAATGAGAAATTCATAGAAATTAAAAACAGACGACAATTCATTCCACATTGCAGTGCATGTTCTCTTCAGAATATTTACTGATGGGGTGTTACCTTGTACCAAATGTAACTTCCTAATATAAATAAAACCATGAAAATTTAGTTGAAGGAGCAAGAAAAATAAACACTGCTTTTGGCCTAAGCCAACCAAAATGATTACGCTCAAATATGCCCATCACCGAACCGGCACCATGGTCATCCATACTTCAAAGTTTAAGGACATACTAATCAGCCTCAGCAAAACTGCAAAGAGTCCTGTGAGAACTTTGGACATAGCTCACTCAGGGAACAACTCTGTCATATAAGAATTGAAGATTAAAATGATATTGAACAATTCCCACACATTGATCAACATTAGGGCCAAACTTGAAATAAATCACCTCCAAGTAATCAGTACAGCTCAAAATTGACTCTGTTGATGTGAACGAAATAACAGCAGAAAATACTGGCACACAGATGTTACAATAAAAGAATACCAGATTAGAAACATTTGTTTTTACAGCCTTGACTTTTCATATTAAGAACTTCAAGCAACAATTCTAAGGCCGGATAAGTTAAACAGGCAACATTTCATGAAGATCTTGTCTTAGACGTAATACTTTACGTAAACAGAGAGATTATCTGCTAAAATACTTCTACAGACCGAGACTCCCACTGACAACATTACTACAATCGTTGCTCATTTTGTTACAGGTCACTTTACGTTTTTAATACAAAGTGAAATTCTGCAGGTGTCAGCTGTCTCGTTTATCATAATGGGAGGACAATTTTAACAAAGAATTGCCTAGTGTAAATAATATTTCACATTAAATGTAGATAGCCAATCTCAATTTTTGAAAACTACTTAGTGTGTACCAATATTTCAAAGGCTGTGCCTTACAGCTTTGCAACTTAACCCTTGAGTTCAAGTCATGTTGCCCCTTGTTCCAGCTGTGTACTGGTCCTGTTCCCTGGTGCAGTTTACATCGATTAGAGAGATTCATTTAAAGTGTTATAAAAAACATTTCTGAAATGGCAGGCCAGCATTAATGGTGCACTGTATAATATTCATTTGGAAACAGAGGTATGTTTAGATCTATGTCCAGACATGCTTGATTTCAAGCAGAGGTATTGAGATGAAAGCATGCATTTTCACATAGGAAGAATGAGAAAGCCAAAGAGGAAGCCAACCTGTTGTGTGTTGTTGTTGTAGTTGTAGCATAGCTAGGGCATTATTGATAAAGTCAAAGAGTCTGGATAAAGGCAACTAATAACTTTTATTATTTACACATCTCTATTTACACTTTCCACAAGAGAGGCAGGGATGAATCAGGGATAGTCAGCATGGCTTTGTCAGGGGGAGATCATGTCTATCAAATTTGATTAAATTTTTCGAGGTGGTGACTAGGTGTGTAGATGAGGGTAAAGCAGTTGATGTGGTCTACATAGACTTCAGTAAGGCTTTTGATAAGGTCCCGCATGGGAGATTGGTAAAGAAGGTAAGAGCCCATGGGATCCAGGGCAATTTAGCAAATTGGATCCAAAATTGGCTTAGTGGCAGGAGGCAGAGGATGATGGTCTAGGGTTGTTTTTACCATTGGAAGTCTGTGATCAGTCATGTACTGCAGAGATCGGTGCTGGGACCCTTGCTGTTTGTAGTGTACACTAATGATTTAGACGTGAATATAGGAGGTATGATCAGTAAGTTCGCAGATGACACAAAAATTGGTGGTGTTGTAAATAGTGAGGAGGAAAACCTTAGATTACAGGATGATATAGTTGGACTGGTAAGATGGTCAGAGCAGTGGCAAATGGAATTTAATCCTGAGAACTGTGTGAGGTGATGCATTTTGGAGGGACTAACAAGGCAAGGGAAATATACAATGGATGGTAGGACCACAGGGCGTACAAAGGGTCAGAGGGACCTTGGTGTACACATCCATAGATCACTGAAGGCAGCATCACAGATAGATAAGGTAGTTAGGAAGGCATATGGAATACTTTTCTTTATTAACCGAGGCATTGAATATAAGACCAGGGAGGTTATGATGGGGCTGCATAAAATGCTAGTTAGGCCACAGCTGGAGTACTGTGTACAGTTCTGGTCACCACACTATAGGAAGGATGTGATTGCACTGGAGAGGATGCAGAGGAGATTCACCAGGATGTTGCCTGAGCTGGAGCATTTCAGCTATGAAGAGAGACTGGATAGGCTAGGGTTGGTTTTCTTTAGAGCAGAGAAGGCAGAGGGGGGACCTGATTGAGGTATACAAAATTATGAGGGGGCATAGATAGGGTAGATAGGAGGAAACTTTTTCCCTTAGTGGAGGTGTCAATAACCAGGGGGCATAGATTTAAGGTAAGGGGCAGGAGGTTTATAGGGGATTTGAGGAAGATAATTTTCACCCACAGGGTGGTTGGAAACTGGAACACATTGCCTGAAGGGGTGGTAAAGGCAGGAACCCTTACAACATTTAAGAAGCATATGGATGAGCACTTGAAACACCATAGCATACAAAGCTACGGGCCAAGTGCTGGAAAATGGGATTAGAACAGATAGGCTTGATAGCCGGCGCAGACATGGTGGGCCAAAGGGCCTGTTTCTGTGCTGTATAGCTCTATGACTCTACCTTCACACTGCTATCCTCTTCTTCCAAAGCCCATGACCATGTGACTATTACATCATCATCACAACAATGGGAGGGGTTGCTCTCACTGTTTCCAGCATTAACCCTTATACTACATAACCAGTCCAACCACTTGCATCCACTAATGACCTCTTTTGGGGTGTCAAAATTAGAGGCCAGAGTTTAGTTTGTAGGCCAGCTGCTTAGCTGGAAAATGCTGCAAAAATTACAATTTATGTTTTTTTTTTAATCATGCAACGTTTGTTGAGTTTTAATTATGAAACGATAAACATGCCTTTCGCCTCACACAGTAAAGAATTCAGAAGTTGATAGGAATAGAATCTAAAAAAGATACTGATCTTGGAGGGGTACAGTGCAGATTCACCAGAATGATACCAGAGCTTAAAGTGTTTTGTTGTGTGGATGGGTTGCATAAACTTGCTTTATATTCCCTTGAGTTTAGAATGTTGAGGGCGATCTAATTGAGATCTTTAAAATGAGAGATGGATTCAATAGGACAGATCCAGAGCAACAATTACCTCTGGTGGGGGGAATACAGAACAAGGGGGCATAACCTTAAAATTAGAGCAAGGCCATTAAGGAGTGAAAACAGGAAGCGTCTTTTCATAGAAAAGATAGCGGAAATCTGGAACTCACTCTGGCAAAAGGCTTTCGATGCTGGGTCCCTTGAAATTTTCAAGACGGAGATTGATAGATTTTTGTTAGATAAGAGTATCAAGAGATCTAGAGAAAAGGCAGATAAATGGAGTTGAGGGTTCTGATCAGGCATGATCTAATTGAATTGCAGAATAGGCTCAAGGGGATGAGTGGTCTACTTGTGTGCCTGAACATTCATGAAAATTATTCTATCATAGGCCGTCGAGCATTTGGTCACTGTGGACATAAAGGTTTGCTCTGTGTAACAGAAGCTTTTTATAAATGTCTTCACAATTTTACTAAACCTTGTGCACAGGGGAAATCTATCCCCTCCCATCTACAATGTGCTGCTTTCACTAACATGTTCGGGAAGGAACCAAGCTGAAATTTTCTCAGACTTTGCACTACCCGTGGGGCCTCACACACAGTGGGCAGTTACTGGAAAATAATCGATTATCCATCCTTTGAAATATAAGCAGGCGCACACCATTTTCCAATGAACCAGCTACTATGTCACATCTCACCAGCAGTACAGATTCTTGGAGAATTTCACCCACAGTTTTAAATAATTTAAAGGTTTCAGTAGAAATTTGTCGATGTGTCTGGTCCTCCTTAGGAAATACACCTGGTGAGTGGAGGCTTATTCACCCTTGAGAAAATAGCAAATCAGAGTCACCTCATTCAAAATAGATTTAACCAACACTAGAAAAATCTTCAATGAAATGCCTCTTTGGGAATAAAGAAGATGCTGAAAATCTGTGGACATCATTTTCTGCTTAAAGAATAATCCCTACTTTATTCAAATGATTTTCAGATGAGTTCTTAGCGGTGGTGCTATCTTTTCCAGTCACTTTTACAGCTGGGATAAAACTTCTTTCGAATCCAATAAGAGCAAATCTGAAAAAAACAATCGAGCAACAACTTGCATTTATGGCATTTTTAGTATGGCAAATGTCACAAGGTGCCCAAGTGGGAGTAAGATCCAAACAGCAAGCAGAAGAGGGGTTTGGGCAAATAACAGAACATATGATCAAAGAGCTAGGTTTCAAGAAGTCTTTTGAAAATAGAGAGTGAATTCACTAGTTGCAGGGCAAAGAAAGCCAAATGTTGTAAAGGTGGAAACTGGCGGTCAAGGTGGTAGTTCAGATATAGGGCACATTTTCAACTACTGCCTATCCGTTTCTTGCTAGACAAATGGGTGGCTGGCAGAAGAAAATTCAGAGGGATGCAGAGGTGGGTGTCCTCAGCTGTCCCTTGGAACCCAAACCCTGTCTGGTGCAATTTTCAGATGGGCCTACAGATGGGCTCTTTCTGTAAAATAAAATAAAGCACATGCTCGACCAGTATATCACAATCTGAGGTTCATGGCATTTCACAGTCAGACCAATAATGGTAAGAGCTGTAACAGTTGTTTCCCCTGAAGTACTCTGGGACAGACGGGCACATGATCCTGAAAGAGTTATGAGTATAATGCAGGTTGCTATGAGTGCATAAGCTGAAAGCTACCAAATACCCACCTATCATTAGTTTGGTCTAACTGGCACTAGCCCAGAGCCCTGCCAATCAAACTCAAGGGGTTGCATTTTAAGAGACCGCCGTCAAAGTAGGTGGCGGATGTGAAAATATGAGGCCCACCCGTACGGACACCGCATCACGGAGCTGCCGCGATTTCAAACGAGGCAGCCCATTTGCATGACCGTGGCGCCCACCCCCCACGATGACGTGGAGGGGGTGACTGGCAAAGACGTCTGGTGCCAATGCACAGACAATGGTGCCATTTTTAAAGGGCTTGCAGCCCTCAATGTACATTTAAAAATTAAACTGCCAGGCAAGTTAAATTTCCACAAAACAGAATAAAATGTCCTTTAAATGCATTTTCACACAACCCCCCCTCCCCCCATTGACATTTCCAGACATTCGTGCCCTTCCCCCTCCCAATAATTCAGATATTTTATTTTGACCTTTCCCCCCACAAAAGTTCAACAACTATGCCCTTTACCCTTTCCCATCACCCCACTCCGACCAATCCACATCGTTGTTACCCCGCGCGCACCCCATCCCCCCGCACAGAGAAAAAATACTCCTCCCCTCCCCCTCCCCACAGGTGTCACGCCACATTTCCTTGAACGGGGATTTGAAGACACGGCATTGTCTGCCGCCCGAATGAAGATTGGTGCGGCAATTAAGGAGGTGACGGGACCCTCATTAACTCAGGTATGTAAATTAGTTTACATATGGAAATGGGGTTCCTGTCGCTGAGTGGCGGGGTGGCACCATGAGGTCTCGCTGTTGCCGAGATCGGCACGGGGCCTGCACAGCTGGGGTCAGTGGCAGGCCTATGCCGCACCGATCTTCATTGCCGCCCCCACCATTCCCGATGATGGAGGGTCTTTAAAATTCAGCCCAAGCTATTTGAACTGTCATATGAACATCTATCACTCGAAAATGAGTGGCTGAATGATCATGATTACTATTGTGTGAGATTGTTACAAAACACCACACCGTTGACCACCAAGTTGATTCACAAGCCACTTTCTTCAATTTTATATATGAATGATGATTTCCCTTAAGTTCCGAAGAAACACACTACCGATCTGTAAACTGAAGGTGATTTTATCTGGACTAATTGAAAACAAGTTCAGATTATGTTATCAAAATCTGTCCGACATATTGAAGTCCATTAAGGCCTCAATAAAATCTGTACTTGTCTTAATGATATGATGCCATGACCAGCATGCTTTCCATTTGTCAGTTCAATACAAAACATTTGTACTTTCTTCAAAGATGCACTTTCCACAATACAACAACAACTTTCATTTATGTAACACTTTTTACACAGTAAAATGTCCCAAGGCACTTCACAGGAACATAATCAGAAGAAAAGTGACATTGATTCAAAGAAGGAGACCTTTGGAAAGATGAATAAAGCTTGGTTAAAGAGGTAAGTTTTAAGGAGTATCCTAAAGGAAGAGAGAGAGGCAGACAGGCAAAGAAGTTTAAAGAAGTAATTGAAGAGCTCAGAGCCAATACAGCTGAACGCATGGCCACCAATGAGGGGATGAAGGATGGTGGGGATGCACAAGAGGCCAAAATTGAAGGAACGCAGAGTTCTTGAAGGGTTGTAGAGTTGGAAGTTACAGATATACAGAAGGGCGAGGCCATGGAGAGATTTGAACAGAATTTTAAATTCAAGCATTGGTAACCAGGACATCTCATTCTATCCCAATTTGTTCCAGAAAAGTCTCACACTTAAAATCGTACCTTATTAAAATCACTCAACTCCATAGCTGTTTTTGAAATGCAAGATGAAGATAGTTTGATATAGAAGTGTGCAAAGGAAACCCGACCCAAGTCCGAATGCTGGACCCGGAAGCCCGACCCGACACATGTTGTCGGATCCTGTCGGGGTCAGGTCGGGTAGCAGGCCTTTATCCATGTACTGACGTAAAGGCCTGCCACCCGACCCGACCCCGAAGGGTCCCGACATCATGTGTCGTGTTCGGGTCGAGTGGGGTCGGACTTCCGGGTCCAGAATTCGGGCTCGCGTCAGGTTTCCTTTGCACACCTCTAGTTTGATATCTCTACCGATCCTGTACCCTTTCAGGCTAAAACAGATTTCTTTTTGCTTTTCGTTCTCTACAATGTTTCATCTGTTAAACATGTCACTGCTATCAACAAGAAGAATTCGCAATTTGTCTAAGAACATCACTCTGACTCCAAGAAGCAATACAAATTTGGAGTTAATTTGACATTGGTTTTGTTTACATATTTGTATTGTCTGAAATGTGGGAATTTATGAAGCTGAATCTGCAGTAAATGTCCAAGCAGTAAAACCAATAATGCAGATAAATTCAGTGGCAGTTCCAACACAAAGACCACAGTGAAAGTAAATCTGCTGTTCCATTTACATCAAGGGACATGACTTATAATTCATCTTTTACTAAGGAGCATATTATGAATCATGCAAGGCTACAACAAAGCTACACACCACTTACCCATGAAATGATAAACAATTCTATGAACTGACAATCACCACGAGGCTATGGACCACTCCGTCCAATAAAGAACTGAAAAGTGGACAGATGAACCCATGCTATGTTGACTTTCACGAAACTACCTAAGGATGGTTACAGTGGCGCAGTGGTTAACACCGCAGCCTCACAGCTCCAGGGACCCGGGTTCGATTCTGGGTACTGCCTGTGCGGAGTTTGCAAGTTCTCCCTGTGACCGCGTGGGTTTTCGCCAGGTGCTCCGGTTTCCTCCCACAGCCAAAGACTTGCAGGTGATAGGTAAATTGGCCGTTGTAAATTGCCCCTAGTGTAGATAGGGAACATGGGATTACTGTAGGGTTAGTATAAATGGGTGGTTGTTTGTCGGCACAGACTCGGTGGGCCGAAGGGCCTGTTTCAGTGCTGTATCTCTAAATAAATAAATATGCTACTGAAATAAAAATGGTCATTCCAATAACAAGCAAACAAATATTAGCTATCTTTTCTACTGAACAGTACATGTCCTTATCACCTACATTATAGCGGCAAGCAAAATAGAGTCTAATCCTGGTAATTGAAAGCCCAGTTTTGCTCTAAAAAGTGGAATTATCCAGTAATATAAAACATTCAATGCAAATTACACAGCAAAATACTCAGAAAATGAATTATCAGATAATTGAAGATAATACACTTTGATCATTGACCCACATAAAAATCTTATGAATTATGCAATTTTATTTTTAAGTAATGAACAGCCAGAAATATGTTTGTCACTACTCACTGGTGATGGTGCAATGAAGATTTGTTCTCATTTGGATCTTTACCTGATATTGGTAATGATGTACTCACAACATAGCCAGTTGGGAGGAACTATGCTATCAAAATAGTCCTTAATGTGCAATACAAAAAGTACCATCAGTTGGTATTACTGTTTTATTTTACCTGAAGTAAAACACTACAGATGTTGTCAAAGGATTGCCTCACATTTTTCAACTTCTTTCAGTCATTTGGTTCCTTAAGCACAAAAGCACAATATGGAAATATTGAAAATAAATACTCATGACCTTACTTAGTTTCCCATAAACCAAAACAAAATCCAGCAACAAATTATTTCCATTCTAAAGTACAAAGACTTTTGTACAGAAGGGTATACTGAACATGGTACTTAAATTTCTATGTTAGTTGTGTTTTAAAACATTTTCAAAATGGTTGTCAATTAGTCCCTCTCACACAATTAAGTGGAATATATGTTGTCTTTCCTCTCTTGCTCTGAAAATATTGCAGACGAAATTCAACTTTGGCAGCGGCGCACAATAGGCGGGAGTGATTTTCCTTTTCATTGACCTCTATGAGGCTCATGAGGTGTCTAAATGTTTCCCTGAATCCTAGTAACCACTTGTCATTTACATTTAATCTGAGAATGTTTATTTTTCATGTCAACTATCATTTAACAAAAAAATTGTGCAGTATTAGTTTTATCGTTTTCCCCAACCTCCTCTCTCCTGGTACACATTCAAATAGGATTAAAATCACTGTAAGGCAAGACAATTTAGGTTTTTTTTACATCTTTATAAACCCAATTTTCAGATAGCTCTGTTACTCTGGAGTGAAACCTTCCCATTTTACTGGTACAATTTACTCCCTGCAGGTGTGAGCACCTATTTGTATCTTACCCAAGTGACCATCCTACTCATGTGAACCCAGGGATTGAGCTTTGCCTAGCTAGTCAATCACAATCAGGTATCATTGTGTCTTCGCCCGATATCCACATACTATAATTCCAACAGTGATCACTATGCAGTGATCAGGAGACAAATATTGTAACAGATTTCCTCTTCCTATCCCAGAAGTGCAGAGATCAATTTGTAACCATTATAACATTAGGTAACTGCGTCCCCCACAAAAAAACAAAATCCTCAACTTTAAAATGTTAGATAGGAACATCGTACAAGATCAGAAAATACTCTGGAGTCCATTTCGCCTATGTTTCGTAGTAATTGGTATTTAATACTATGGCTGGAATGGCTTGGGTGTGTATGTAACCACAGAATGCCTCATTGATTTTTAACAACCAATAAAATGATGTTACAGTGCAAGATAGTGCCAAATGTAACACAGTAACATCTCATTGCAAAAACATTGACCAATTTTGCCACTGCTTCTTTCAAAATAATTTTAAAAAGACACACATCACTTGGAGACACAAGTTATCCAATTCTGTCACTTCTGAAACAAATTATTTACCCCATCCTGATCTTACTGCTTATAATTAGTTATAAGTTTTGAGTTATCTTGCACTATAATACGATGATCTTACTGCTTATAATTAGTTATAGGCTTTGAATTATCTTGCACTATGATACTCAAGTTATTTATGCAGCAGATACAAGTTTCGAGTCACTAGCTGCAGTATCAGTTCTAGTCACACAGTACCCTGCTAACATTGCCTTGCTTGTATCATTATTTTTCCACATAGTTGTTGGTGGTGGCTGTGTGAGTAGTGCTCTTGCCTCCAAGTTAGAAAGCTGTAGAATCATGTCCCGCTATGAGGCTTGAGCAAAAAATCTAGGCCAACACTTCAGTGTACCACTGAGGGAGCTCTGCCCTATCAGAGGTTTGGACTTTCGAATGAGGCCCCTGTTGTATGATTGCTTTTAAGAGTGATGTCCCTTTAAGATCTTGGTATGCTAATGAGCTAGGTACCAGGATGTAGTCACGTGACTCAAAGACAGAGTCACTCTGCAACTGTAAAACCTAGAGGAAGGTTCTGTAAATAGTTTGCTCTATACTGTATATAATAGTTTAGCTGTAATAAACCTGTTTGAGATCTTCAACCAACTGGACTCCACACATCTCATTTATGTTGCATCAGACAACATAAAGAGCTCATTACAGCCCCATCTGCCCTCTCAGGTGGACATAAAAGATCCCATGGTACTACCCAAGGCACTATTTCAAAGAACGTGAGAGTTCTCCCTGGAGTCCTGGCCAAAATTTATCCCTTAACCAGCACCTAAAAATAGGTTATCTGGTCAATATCATATTGCTGTTTGCAGAAGCCTGCAGTGCGTAAATGGCTGCCATGTTTCCTACATTACAACAGTGATTAAACTTCAAAAGTAATTAATTGTTCAGAAAGTGTTTGGGGATATCCTGAGGTCATGAAAGGTGCTATATAAATGCAAATCTATCTTTCCAGGTGAAAACACTGCACCTGTGTGGTACATGCATATATAGAGCTCTTCTCCCTAAGGTTAAAATTTAAACATTCAAAGAACATGAATGGGTGCATTTTCACTTTCTGAACATTTAAAACAATTCCAGGTAGGTTTAATACTCCAGTTGGTGTCCAACCCAAGTAGTATGAGACCACCTTTTTATCTCCAGATGTAGGGTGACTCCAACTCTAGATTTATATGGCTGCTTCGATAACTTAAGGGAGGTTGAAGTTATAGTATAAAAGCACCTTTGCACTGTCCACCCGCACATGTTTATTGATATAGTGGCAAACGGGATTAGTATTCAGGGTAATGTCAGTATTCAGCTTTGGAATTAGATCCTTTAAACTCAGATTTTCCAAATAAAAATCACCACATAGGAAATCAAAACTATAGATAGACACTCCCTAAGGGTACATAACACTATGAACACATGATCAACCTAGACCAGCAGGGAAATAAATCATGGCTGAATAGTCTCTTCAAGCCACTAGAGAATTAAACACCATGGTTAGATATTTAGCCTGTCTGCACAATAGCATGGCAGGATAGCCTGTCTAAGTTAAACAGAAATTGGCTATCTCATATGAATAACCTTATCGTACCACAGAAATCAAATCTGACACTTGAAATACAAATTCTAATTAGTTGACATGACATTTCAGTCTCTGTCATCCAGATGCTAACACCAGGAATCTATAAAACATGCAAATGCATAACCTTTGGCACAGACTTATTGGTTTCTCTCCAATTTTCTCTTCTATGCTTCTGTCCTAGATGTTGCCATCCTTGCTTGGGTTATGGGTCGATAAAGAGTGGTCACCTGATGGCCACTCATTCAAGTGGTCATTATCCATGATTGATCAATGGGAAATCATCAGCAGTGTCATGCAGGCCCCCACCTGCCAAGAACGAAGCACATTAATTTCACCACATGGACATTAAACTTCAAATTGTTGCGAGAAAGAAAAGAGGGCCCATCACAAGGAATTTACAGGCCCCTAGGTGGAAAGACAGGGGCTCCCAATACACAGAAGACATCATCAGACCAGTTTAGTCACATGACATAACTCTGCCTTTGCAGAGTTTTGAACTGAGAGTTTTAAATTGGCCACAGGGAATTTGAAGCCAGAAGGCTCCTGGATTGAGAACATCTCTCTCCTGTCTGCTGTCATCTCTTTCTCACCAGCTTTGGAATCGATTGAAGACACAGGAACCCCAAGAGAGAAAAGTTTCCTACAGTGAACGAGGTTTACGAAGAATACTGGGCCCCAACGAAAAGCAAGAATTACCTACAAGCAAAAACTACCGACAAAAGGACTCTACAGTGAGCTCGAAGCACAGTAACAAGAAACTCTTCAGATATTGCCTCAAACCTCTCCACTTTATTTTTTTATTCTGCTCTTTTCTGTCTCTATTTGCATGTGCGTTTCGCGTATGCATGCTAGTGTGGGGCGTGGCATATATCTGTAGGCATTAACCGAATTAGAGTTTAAGTTTAAGTTTTTTAATAAATGTAATTTTTCTTCTTTAAACCTAAGAAAGCCTGTTTGTACTCATTTCTTTGTCTTATAATTGGAAAGCGGTGAACAAGAATTCACCAAGGGGGAGCTCAATACTGTGTGTTTAAAATTAAATCCTGTTACAGTAAGACCAGGTGAAGGCTGAAAGGAACCCCTAGACACCTTTCTCACCTGGTCATAACAGCAGCTTGTGCTCAAATTAGTGCTTCCAGCATGCTCAGAAGGGAAGAGGAAAATCTGCAGGTTGCCTTTACTTTGGGAGAAGCCATGCATTTACTGTTATTGTTCTGCATCAGAAAAGAGGGCATATTTACCATAACAAAAAAAAATCACTCTTCAAACTAAGTCAGTTGCTTTTCATAGGTGACATTTCCCAGGAGGCATTGTTCCATGGAGCATTTGATTATTGCAGTCTATACTTTACTCATATAGATTTCAATCCCATTCCTGACCAGATATTTCTCTAGCAGAATTTGAAGGTGCTAATGAGCACAGCAGCTTGTCCCAGATTTTAAAAGTAACTTAGGCTCAAAGCAATCGTAGAACAGTAGCAGAGAGCTGGCTAAGAAATGAGATGGCCGATTTCCCATGCCTCCATCCCATTTCCCCTTCACTCCAAATTTCACATTCATCAAGGGGATTCACTCCCAGGGTGCTAGCCTCAAAACAATCAGAATTCAGCAGCTTCAGGAAGCTTAGAAATGAAAACAAGTTTGTCGAATATATCTAGTCTTCATGCATAGAACTAGGAGTGATCTTTCATGGTTTTGTAAGAGACATGTCTAAATAATACAAGAAATAATGGCCTGGAATAGGCGATGACAGTAACAGTGAGGTTATCAGTGTATACCATTACAGTGGAGGAAATCTAGAAACAACTTCTGGAGTATCCACAGTTAAATGCGGAAATCCAGAAGTTGCTGTCAGAGATATCCTGCTCCTCCACAGGTTGCAGTCCTGGTGACAGACTCAGCATTGAAATAGCTGCATGAACTTGCTATACTTTCCCACTTGTTCTGTGCTAAAAATGGCTAAAAAATTAGGGCTGGGGCTGCAGGAAGAAGTGAATTTTTAATGATAAGTGAAAATTATTTTTACAATTCGTTCATAGGATAATGGCATTGCTGCCAAGGCCAGCATTTATTGCCCATTCCAAAATGCATCTTGTTAATAGTATACACGGCAGTGGTGGAGGAAACACGTGTTTAAGATTGTGGATGGGGTGCTAATCAGGAGGATTGCTTTTTCCTGGATGGTTTTGAACTTCTCGAGTGCTGTTGGAGCCACAGTCATCTCCTGACTTGTGCCTTGCAGATGGTGGAAAGGCTTTGGGGAGTCAGGAGGTGAATTAATCAACACAAAATAAATAACCTCTGGCCTGCTCTTGTAGCCACAGTATTTATGTGGCTGGTCCAGTTCAGTTTCTGGTCCATGGTGCCCTCTCAGGATGATGATGGTGTGGGATTCAGCAATGATAATGCTGTTGAATATCAAGGGGAGATGGTTAGATTCTCCCCAATTGGAGATGGTCATTGCCTGGCACTTGTGTGGCGCGAATGTTACTTGCCACGTATCAGCCCAAGCCTGAATGTTATCCCGGCCTTGCTGCATGCAGGTGTGGACTATTTCAGTATCTGAGGAATTGCAATGTAAATGAACACTGTGCAATCGTCCACAAACATCTTTATTTCTGATCTTATAATGGAGGGAAGTCATTGATGAAGCAGCTGAAGATGGTTGGGCCGAGGACACTACCCTCAGGAACTCCTGCAGCAATGTCCTGAAGCTGAGATGACTGACCTCCAACAACTACGACTATCTTCCTTTGTGCCAGGTATGCCTCCAACCAGTGGAGACTCTCCCTTGATTCCTATTGACTTCAATTTTACTCAGGCTCCTTGGTGCCACAGTCAGTCAAATGCTGCCTAATGTCAAGAGCAGTCACTCTCACCTCACCTCTGGAATTCAGTTCTTTTGTCCATGTTTGGATCAAGGCTGTAAAGAAATCTGGATCTGAGTGGCCCTGGCGGAACCCAAACTGAGCATCGGTGAGCAGGTTGTTGCTGAGTCAGTGCCACTTGATAGCACGGTCGACAACACCTTCCATTTCTTTGCTGATGATTCAGAGTACACTGATTTGACAGGAATTGGTCAGATTGGATTTGTCCTGCTTTTAGCTGGCAGGACACGTGTGCAAAAAGTTCTACTTTGAGGCTTGTGATGATGGATCAAATGATGTGCTTACAATTGACCTTGTTTCCAGTGAAATCACCCTTGAAGAAAGATGTCACTCCCTCTGCAGTTACCATATCTGTCTATGGGACTTTAGGGTCTCGCTCGAGGGGTGGTCTGCCTCACTGGACGGGGACCAAATTTTCACGGCCCAGGGGTTGATAGGAAGGGTGGAGGTGAGGAAGGGATTTGCAGTGGAGGTTTTTGCCGAGGGGGTTTGTTTCTGAGGCAAGGTTTCATTCAGGGGGTTTATTGCTGAGGTGGGGATTTATAGAGGGGGTTAGTTATTGAAGGGGGTTTTATTGAAGGTGTTTATTGCTGAGGTGGGCTTTTATTTCAGTGGGGTTAACCATTGAGGGGGATTAGTGCTGATAGGAGCTTTATTGAGGGGATGGAGTGTTGAGTGTGATGGAGGTTTATTGCTGAGGTGGGGGGTTTAGTGCTAAATTTGGAGGGGTTTGGATGTGAGTAGGTGCTGCAAGATGGTGGCGACAGAGCAGGATGAAAGTCTGCAACTGTTGCTGTGAGCGGCCTGTGTCACCAAGTGATCACCCTCCCCTCCCCCGCACCCCTCACCCCTCAAAACTCAGCGGGGCCTGTGCTTTACTCCGTCGAATGGCGGCTGGAGTCAGCAGTCAGACTGTTTCAGCTGACTGGGCGCAGAACACCTGATGGGTTCAACGACCACAAAGGCAACACAGCAAGGTTACTTTACACGTCTCAAAAGTGTCCGTTTAAGCATAAGGAGACTGGTGGCTGGAAACCCAGCTATGAGCGAATAGCCCCTCTAGCCAAAGGCTAGGAAAGGGGCACTCCGACGTAACACCTACAGCTTTGTGTTTGCTGCAGCGTCTCAGCCTGCTGAGCCACTGTGGGGAAACATTCAACCTAAAGATTGGGATTAGGCTGCGCAAGCTGATTTACTCTTGAAACAGACGCAGTGCAAGTGGGAAGAAAAGTCCGACAGCAATGGGGAAAGGCGAAAACAGCAGGTGCAAGATGGTATTGGTGTCGCAGCTCCGATCCTCCTTGTAGGCGGCTCAATAGTATGGGTCATTTGTTGACCTGAGACAACATCATCATCCCGCAACACCCTGTGACCAAGCAGCTCTCTCTAGGGATAGTACTGCTTGCTTCAGATGGAAGCGGGCCGAAAAAAGATGGCCCAAACATTGCTGGTCTCAACTCAACTGGTTGGCTTACCATAACCAAAGGGCATCTCCTACAGCACTGCAAAAGAAAGAAGTAATGAAAACAAAAAAAGAGACCAAACATCTTGAAACTTGTGTGCTGAAATGTTAACACAATGTCAGATTCAAATGACCGAGAGACCCTGAAGGACGTTCTGCACTCATAGCCAGCGTGCCCACTTGGCTGGACATTGACATTGCAGCACTCAGTGAAGTTCTTTGACAGAGCATGGAGCAGGCTATACACTTCTCTGGTCAGGGGAAGGTAAAGATGAATGATGCCTCTCAGATGTTGGATTTATGATTAAGAACTCCATTTCCAACAGGCTTCAGAACCTCCCCATCATTTTTTCTGATTGACTTATATCCCTACGACTACCGATCCAGAACAACCAGTTTGCCATTATTATCATCATATATGCTCCTACCCTACAGGCCAATATGGTAACCAAAGAAGACTTCTACTGAGACCTGCACAACCTACTAAAGGTTGACTTCAAGGATAAGCTCATCATAGTTGGAGAGTTCAACACAAGATTTGAGTGTGATCAACTGCACTGCAAGGTGTCTTTGGCAGACATAGCATTGGCGATGGTCAACTTCTGCTGTAATTCTGCACAGAGCATGAACTCAACATCACTAATTATTTATTCCAGCAGAAAGACAGATTTAAGATTACCTGGAGACTTCCACTCTCAAAGCACTGGCATCTTTTGGATTATATTCTGGTGTGCCAATGTGACTTATAGGACGTACTATACACTGGAGTTATGTCCAATGCTGACTGTGGCACCAACCACAGACTGGCGCAAGGTAACACTGCCTTCAGAATCAAAGCATCACCCAAAAGGAAAGGCCCACAAACAAGGAAACTACAAGTCCATAGACTTTAACTAATAGACATGAAAGCAGTTTTCCAGAGCGAGCTTGAAGAGAGACTCCTCAGTGACCTGAGAAATCATGCTTAACCAATTTATTGGAGTTCTTTGAAGAAGTAACATGTGCTGTGGATAAAGGGGAACCAGTGAAGGTACTGTACTTAGAGTTCCAGAGGGCATTTGATAAGGTGCCACATCAAAGGTTATTGTGGAAAATAAAAGCTCATTGTGTAGGGGTAACATTTTAGCTAGCTAACAGGAAACAGAGAGTAGGCATAAATGGGTCATTTTCTGGTTGGCAAGATGTAACAAGTGGTGTGACACAGGGATCAGTGCTGGGGCCTCAACATTTTACAGTTGATATAAATGGCTTGGATGAAGGGACCGAAGGTATGGTTGCTATAGTTGCTGTTGGCACAAAGATAGGAGGGAAAGTAACTTGTGAAGAGGGCATAAGGAGGCTACAAAGGGATATAGATAGGTTAAGTGAGTGGGCAAAGATCTGGCAAATGGAGTATAATGTGGAAAAATGTGAAATTGTGCATTTTGGCAGGAAGAATAAAAAGAAGCATATTATCTAAATGGTGAGAGATTGCAGAGCTCTGAGATGCAGGGGGATCTGAGTGGCCCAGTACATGAATCGCAAAAGCTTAGTATGCAGGTACAAGAAGTAATTAGGAAAGCTAATAATGATAATTGAATACAAAAGTAGGAAGGTTATGCTTCAGTTATACAGGGCACATCTGGAGTACTGTGTACAGTATTGGTCTCCTTATTTATGGAAGGATGTAAATGCACGGGAAGCAGTTCAGAGAAGGTTTACTAGACTAATACCTGGAATGGGCAGATTGTCTTATGAGGAAAGGTTGGACAGGCTAGGCTTGTATCCGCTGGAGTTTAGAAGAGTAAGAGGTGACTTATTTGAAACATATAAGATTCTGAGGGGTCTGGACAGGGTGGGTGTGGAAAGGCTGTTTCCTCTTGTGGGAGAATCTAGAACTGGGGGTCACTGTTCAAAAATAAGGGGTCACCCATTTAAGACAGAGATGAGGAGAATTTTTTTCTCTCAGAGGGTCGTGAGTCTTTGGAACTCTCTTCCTCAAAAGGCAGTGGAAGCAGAGTCTTTGAATATTTTTAAGGCAGAGGTAGATAGATTCTTGATAAGCAAGGGGGTGAAAGGATATTGGGGGCAGGCGGAAATGTGGAGTTGAGGTTACAATCATATCAGCCGTGATCTTGTTGAATTGTGGAGCAGGCTTGAGGGGCCGAGTGACCTGCTCCTGCTACTAATTTGTATTCATGTATGACCTTTTTTTTTTCTTTATTTTCTTCAGTATGATGCTTCAAGAAGCAAAGGCAGGCTTACAGAGTGCATATTGTTATGAAAGGGATTCTGTTTTTTGTTAAAAATATTTTTTAAGGAATTTATGGTTATGCTGAATAAATGTTCAACCAGGTTTTGTTAAAAGAAGGAAACCATCAAGAGGCCACTGGGGGAGCCGGACTGGAAACAGTGTTGCTGGTTGTCACATGGCATTAGAATCAGTTCAGAGAAGGTTCACTCGACTGATTCCTGGGATGAAGAATTTTTCTTACGAGGAAAGGTTGAGCAGGTTGGGCCTATATCCACTGGAGTTCAGAAGAATGAGAGGTGATCTTATTGAAACTTATAAGATCCAGAGGGGATTTGACAGGATCAACCACGATCTTATCAATTGGTGAAGCAGGCTCGAGGGGCCGAATGGCCTACTCCTACTCCTAATTCTTGTGTTCTTGTGTTTTCATCAGAATTAAAAATCAGATACAGGACCTGACAAATCACCATTCAGATAAATGGAAATAGGCACTCAAAGTGTTAAACTGAATGGTAGGAACAAATGTGGTTCAGAAGGTTTAACAGTTTGGATTACCAGAAGCCAGGCAAACAGAAGTATACTGTATCTAGAACATATGTCAGCCTGGATCACAGTGTAAAATGAAACTATCAGTTTCATCAACGAATTGTACTCTCCATTTTTAGCAATTAACCTCTTGAATCTACAGGTATTACATAATAGTGGCAAAGTCACTGCTATGACAGGCAGACTGAATGTTAATCTTTCTCTCTGTAAATCTATCAATGCCATATGGTAGGACAAAAGGGAAGAGGTGACTACTGCTAAAGAAATAGAACCAAAACTTTAGAAAACAATCTGAAAAGAAACTTTTTTTATCCAATCTGAAAATCAGCTAGTTCATGTGCTCTGGCCTGGTTCCAGTATCATATTGAATGCTGGCAATATTCTAGATAGAAAAAGAATAGACAAGAATGTGAGGAATTTATAATATGGGGAATTAATCTAATATTGTTTTAGTGAATTCAGATGTAGTGCTGGAATATGAATCTGATATGCTTTGAGCAAATGTTAACAATCAAATTTATTATCATCACTGTAAAAAGATCAATAAGAACTAAATGCCAAAATTCTTGCAGCTAAGAATGTTGCGTGCTGTATCACTTCTGCACCTTGCAGCAGAATAGTGAACTTTTAACCATACTCGGCAATTGTTCTATTTACATTCATCTTCAGAATTATTACATTAAAAAAACACAGCAGAGCAATAAAACCATTTTCAAACACAACTTAATTAAGTGTAAGAAAACAGTCTCTTCATTATTGTAATGTTGGAATCAACTTAAAAGCAACAAATAGAATTTTATTGTCAGACAGAAATGTGTTTTGAATTAACGGTACTGAAATAACATAAGGGAAAAAATGTCTCCAATGGTGCTAAAATACCCATTCCCAGATTCCATGTATCCCATACTTTTGCACGTATTTATTCAGAATGATCTTGTTTACAAATACCACATTTGTTGAAGGTGCAAGGACAATCCATCAGAGACCTTGACGGTGTGTTGACAGCACTGGTATCACAATAAACTCTTAGTAAAGCAAACCTGAGCAACAACCAAGCACATAGTTCCTAAAATTAGAAAGTGCTAGACAGCAAATGAATTCTTACTGGATACAAATCATAGACCTCAACTGTCGAACTAGATAGGGATAATAGATGTAACCATCTAAATAAGGGTGACAGATTCTTCCTTTGTTTTTGTTCCTTCGTCAGACAGCCCATGCTCAATTTGGCAAAATACTGAACCCACATGTCAGTTATTGTTAATCTGACATCTATGGAGTACTTATACAATAATATTATCGGTATATAATTACATTAATTGTAAACTGTCCTTGACATTGTCCATCACGGTCTCAAGTTCTGCTGTAGTGTAAATCTAAAACTATTTTAATTGAGTGATGAGTTCTAAGTATAAGGTTAATAATTCTAGGAAATATGTGCACAACTTTTGAGCCCTAGTAAAGTGCAGAGTGCATGCTGATTTTATCTGAGACAAAAAAAATTTCAGGAAGAATGTTTTTGAGATGATGATGTAAGGTACTGAAGCTTTTTCGAATAAGCTGTGTGCTGATATACTATTCATCCTCAGCCACCTCTTTTAATTTCATGTTCACTTTCAGAGGACCACTCTTTGAAGGTGGCAGATATTATCAGCAGATCATAGAGTCATAGAGCCATTATGGCACAGAAGGAGGCCATTTGGCCCATTGAGTCCATGCCTGTTATCTGTAGGGCAATACAGTCAGTCCCATTCCCCTCTTCTATCCCTATAGCCCTGCAAGTTTATTTCCCTCAAGCACCTATCCAATTCCCTTTTGAAATCATTCATCGTCTCCTCTTCCACCACCCTCGAAGGCAGCAAGGCCCAGGTTATTACCACTCGCTGTGTAAAAGAGTTCTTCCTCACATCACCCCTGCATCTGTTGCCCAAAACCTTAAATCTGAGTCCCCTAGTCCTTGTACAATCAGCTAATGGGAACAGCTTTTCTTTGTCTTCCTTATCTAAATCTTTACCAAGGAAGAAGATGCAACCCAGGCAATGGTGAAACAGGAGGTAATTCAGACACTAGATGGGTTTAAAATTGATAATGAGGATGTATTAGATAGGCAGTTTGTACTTAAAGTGGATAAAGCACTAGGACCAGACGAGATGCGTCCAAGGATACTAAGGGAAGTGAGGGTGGAAATCGTGGAGGCACTGGCCATAATTATTCAGTCTTCCTTAGACTCGGGGGTGGTACCAGAGGACTGGAAAATTGTAATTGTTACACCCTTGTTCAAAAAAGGATGGAAAGATAAGCTCAGCAACTACAGTCCAGTCAGTTTAACATTGGTGGTGGGAAACTTCTAGAAAAATTAATAGTCACCTGGACAAATTTGGATTAATTAAGGAAAGCCAGCATGGATTTCTTAAGGGAAAATCATGTTTAACTAACTTGCTGGAGTTTTTTGAGGATGTAACAGAGGGTTGATGAGGGCAATGCTGTTGATGTGGTGTACATCGACTTGCAAAAGGTGTTTGGTACAGTGCCACACAACAGACTTATGAGCAAACTTATAGCTCATGGAATAAAAGGGACGGTAGCAACATGGATATGGAATTGGCTGAGTGACAGGAAACAAAGCGTAGTGCTTAATGGATGTTTTTCGGGCTGGAGGAAGGTTTGTAGTGGAGTTCACCAGGGATCAGTGTTGGGACCCTTGCTTTTCCTTACATATATTAATGACCTAGACCTTGGTGTACAGGGCAAAATTTCAAAGTTGCAGATGATACAAAACTGAAAGCATTGTGAACTGTGAGGAGGATAGTGTAGAACTTCAAAAGGACGTAAACAGGTTGGTGGAATGGGCGGACAGATAGCACATGAAATTCAATACAGAGAAATGTGAAGTGATTTATTTTGGTAGGAAGAACATGGAGAGACAATATAAAATAAAGGGTACAAATCTAAAGTGGGTGTAGGAGCAGAGGGACCTGGGTGTATATGTGCATATTTCATTGAAGGTGGCAGGGCAGGTTGACAGAGCAGCTAATAAACCATAAATTATCATGGGCTTTATTAATAGGGGCATAGAGTACAAGAGCAAGGAAGTTATGTCGAACCTGTATCGGACATTAATTCGGCCTCAGCTGGATTATTGCGTCCAATTCTGGGTGCCGCATTTTAGGAAAGACGTGAGGGCATTGGAGAGAGTACAGAAAAGATTCCCAAGAATGGCTCCAGGGATGAGGAACTTAGATAGATTGGAGAAGTTAGTGCTCTTTTCCTTGGAGAAGAGAAGGCTGAGAGGTAATTTGATAGAGCAATTCAAAATCATGAGGGATCTGGACAGAGTAGATAGAGAGAAACTGTTCCACTTGTGAAAGGATTGATAACGAGAAGGCAGAGATTTAAAGTATTTGGTAAGAGAAGCAAAAGTGACATGAGGAAAAACTTTTTCATGCAGAGAGTGGTTAAGGTCTGGAGTGCACTGCCTGAAAGTGTGGTGGAGGCAGGTTCAATTGAAGCATTCAAAAGGAAGTTAGACTGTTATATGAAAAGTAAGAATGTGCAGGGTTACAGGGAGAAGACGGGGGAATGGAACTTAGTGAATTGCACTTTCAAAGAGCCGGTGCGGATACAATGGGCCGAATGACCTCCTTCTGCACTGTAACAATTCTGTGATTCTGAGATTCTCTTATACACCTCTATCAAATCTTCCCTCAATCTCCTTTGCTCCAAGGAGAACAACCCCAGTTTCTCCAACCTAACCTCATAACTAAAATCCCTCATCCCTGGAACCAATCTGGTAAATCTACTCTGCACCCCCTCAAGGACCCTCACATCCTTCCAGTAGTGTGGTGACTAAAACTGGTATTCCAAAATTCTGCTGTCCGTGTCCTAACTTGCATCAAGTCTCGTTCACCCGTCACCCCTGTGGTTGCTGACTTCCATTGGCTCCTGGTTAGAAAATGTCTCAATTTTACTATTCTCATCCTTACTTTCAAATCCCTCCATGGCCTCACCTCTCCCTATCTCTGTAACCTCCTGCATCCCCACAAAGCTCCCCTTGTCTAATTCTGGCCTCTTGAGCATTCCTGATTTTAGTTGCTCCACCACTAGCAGCTGTGTCTTCAGCTGCTTCCATCTCTAAACTTCTCTGTCTCTTTACCTCTCTTTCTACCTTTAAGAAAGCTCCTTAAAACCTACCTCTGATGAAGCATTTAGTCACCTGCACCAATACCTCCTTATGTGGCTTAGTGTTACATTTTGTTTTATAACACTCCTATAAAATGTCAGCCATGGCTTACTTGGCAGTACTCTTGCCTCTGTATCAGAAGGTTGAGGGTTCAAGTCCCACTCTAACACCTGAGCACAAAAATCAAAACTAACACTCCAGCACTCTTGTCAGTGCTGCACCTCTTGAAGGTGCTGTCTCTTGGATGAGATGTTAAACTGAAGCCCTGTCTGCCCTCTCAGGTGGATGTTAAAGATCACATGGCACATTTCTGAAGAACAGAGGAGTTATGCAGAGTATTTCTTAAATGGTAAGAGATTGGGAAGTGTTGATGTACAAAGGGACCTGGGTGTCCTTGTTTGTAAGTCACTGAAAGCTCACATGCAGGTGCAGCAAGCAATTAGGAAGGCAAATTATGTTGACTTTTATTACGAGAGGATTTAAGTACAGGAATAAACAAGTCTTGTTGCAATTGTATACAGTCTTGGTGAGATCGCACCTGGAGTATTGTGTGCAGTTTTGGTCTCCTTACCTAAGGAAGGATAAACTTGCCATAGAGCGAGTGCAACGAAGGTTCACCAGACTGATTCCTGGTGTTACACCGATGTGTTTTGTTGAATGATAATTTTCTTTGGTCCACTGGCTGGAGATCTGAATATGTATTTTTTTAAAGACATTTTTAAAAGACAAGCTACTATCAAAGTCATCCTTTCAGCTTAAGATGATCGCCTAATTTGCAACACTGTATTCTACACTGCAATGCTTGTGAGAAGAGGGACGAAATGTCTGCTCAGTCACCAGCAAGAACCAAGACCCAGAAAGTTTAAAGGAATTGCCTGTTCTCTAAGCAAACAGAGAAATACTGCTAACTGCTATGTTTGAATTACTGAGTGACTGTCATGTGACAAGCCCCTCCCCATTTGAGGTTTTAAGCTGGTCTTTTTCTCTGCAGCAGAAGAGAAGCAACTGGACCCTGACATAAGCAGACCCGAAGTGGGGGTCTCTCTCTCTCCCCATTCCAGCTTGAAAGCTTTCAAATCCTGCTTGTTGGCTGACCACTTTTGCATACTCTGGCTACAATCCAAAACCCTGTTGAAGGAAATCATATGCATCGCTATCTCAAAGAGACTCACTGGACCAGTCATCTACCTCTTCAAACTAAAAGCCTCAAGACCACTGAATTCAGCTAGAAGCCAGCCAAATTACCAAACTCAACAGACTATATAACTTTTTTTTAATGGACTCAAACTGAACCTATCTACCTTTCCCCACTCTGTTACCTATTTGTCTGTGTGTGTAAACCTCTTGTGTGTGTGAGAGTGAAAGTTGGCACGTAGTTTATTATTTTTATTAGTCCAGTTTAGGTACAATAAAGTTAACCACTTTCTTTGTTAAACTCCAGAAAACCTGTCCAATTGGTTCTTGTATTGATCATAGCAAATAAGTAATCAAACACCCATTGAATTGACCAGTACATTCACATTAAGAAAGAATTAAACCTATTGTGGTTAAACAAGGGGAGGGAAAAGAGGGAAGCCCTTTGACCCCTCCTCATTTGACCAAAACACTGGGATGGTGGGAATGTCCTATGAGGAGAGTTTGAGATGACCGGGCCTGTACTCCATAGAGTTTTGAAGAATGAGACCTGTTTGGGGATTATAAAGCACTAGGAACGAAATTAAGGAACAGGTCCTCGAGGGTCATAATCTCCGGATTACTGCCCGAGCCACGTGCAAATTGGCTTAGGGATAAGAATATTAGGGAAGTAAACACGTGGCTCAGGGAGTGGTGTGGGAAAGAGGGGTTCCATTTCATGGGGCATTGGCATCAGTTTTGGAACCGGGGGGATCTGTACCGATGGGACGGTCTCCACCTGAACCGATCTGGAACCAGTGTTCTAGTGAAACGGATAAATCGGGTGGTCTCTAGGACTTTAAACTAGTGAGTCGGGGGGAAGGGAAAGGGAAAACGACAGGGAGTATGATGGTAAATAAAAAGGTAAGCAGCAGGTTAACATGTGTGCAGGAGGGTTTAAGTTCAAGGCAGACTATGAAAGAAGCAGAAAGGAAGGATAACTCAGGAGTTATTATTAGAGATGTTGGAAATCATGAGGGTAAGAAAGCTAGCATAAAGGCACTTTACCTGAATGCTCGTAGCATTCGTAACAAGGTTGATGAGTTAACGGCACAAATCATCGCGAATGAATATGATTTGGTAGCCATTACGGAGACAAGGTTACAGGTTGGTCACGACTGGGAATTAAATATCCAGGGGTACCAGACTATTTGGAAGGACAGACAGGAAGGTAAGGGAGGTGGTGTAGCTCTGATATTCAAGGACGACATCAGGGCGGTGCTGAGAGATGATATAGGTTCTATGGAGAATGAGGTTGAATCCATTTGGGTGGAAATTAGAAACTCTAAGAAGAAAAAGTCATTGATAGGCGTAGTCTACAGGCCACCAAATAATAACATCACATTGGGGCGGGCAATAAACAAAGAAATAACTAATGCCTGTAAAAATGGTACGGCAATTATCATGGGGGATTTTAATCTACATGTCGATTGGTCGAACCAGCTCAGTCAGGGTAGCCTTGAGGAGGAGTTCGTTGAGTGTATCGGTGATAGTTTTCTTGAACAGTATGTCATGGAACCGACGAGGGAGCAAGCTATCCTAGATCTAGTCCTGTGTAATGAGACAGGAATAATTAATGACCTCATAGTTAGGGATCCTCTTGGAAAGAGTGATCACAGTATGGTTGAATTTAGAATACAGATGGAGAGTGTGAAGATAAAATCCAATACCAGGGTCCTGCGCTTGAACAAGGGGGACTACAATAGAATGAGGGAGGACTTGGCTAAAGTAGACTGGAAACAAAGATTTTATGGTGGGACAGTTGACGAGCAGTGGAGGACTTTCAAAGCAATTTTTCAAAGTACTCAGCAAAAGTATATTCCAGTGAAAAGGAAGGACTGGAAGAAAAGGGGAAATCTGCCATGGGTGTCTGAGGAAATAAGGGAGGCTATCAAATTGAAAGAGAAGGCATACAAAGTGGCCAAAAACAGCATGAAACTAGAAGATTGGGAAAACATTAAAGGTCAACAGAAAGCCACAAAAAGAGCTATAAAGAAAAGTAAGATAGAACATGACAAAAAACTAGCACAGAATATAAAGACAGATAGAAAAGTTTCTATAAATATATAAAACGAAAAAGAGTGGCTAAAGTAAACGTTAGTCCTTTAGAGGATGAGAAGGGGAATTTAGTTATGGGATATGATGAAATGGCCGAGGCATTGAACAGGTATTTTGTATCGGTCTTCACAGTGGAGGACATTAATAACATGCCAGTAATTGACAAAGAGACGAACGTAGGTGAGGACCTGGAAACAATCATTATTACGGAAGAGGTAGTGTTGGGCAAGCTAATGGAGCTAAGGATTGATAAGTCTCCTGGCCCTGATGGAATGCATCCCAGGGTACTAAAAGAGATGGCGGGAGAAATAGCAGGTGCACTGGCGGTAATTTTCCAAAATTCGCTGGACTCTGGGGTAGTCCCAGCAGATTGGAAAACAGCAGATGTGACGCCACTGTTTAAAAAGGGAGGTAGACAAAAGATGGGGAATTATAGACCGGTTAGCTTAACCTCTGTAGTGGGGAAGATGCTTGAGTCTATTATCAAGGAAGAAATAGCAGGGCATCTCGATAGAAATTGTCCCGTTGGGCAGACGCAGCATGGGTTCATGAAGGGCAGGTCATGCTTGACAAATCTTTTGGAATTCTATGATGACATTACGAGCAAGGTGGACAATGGGGACCCAGTGGATGTGGTGTACCTAGATTTCCAAAAGGCCTTCGACAAGGTGCCGCGCAAGAGGCTGCTGCATAAGATAAGGATGCATGGCGTTAGGGGTAAAGTATTAGCATGGATAGAGGATTGGTTGACTAACAGGAAGCAGAGAGTGGGGATAAATGAGTGCTATTCTGGTTGGCAATCAGTCACTAGTGGTGTGCCTCAGGGATCGGTGTTGGGACCGCAATTATTTACAATTTATATTGATGATTTGGAGTTGGGGACCACGTGTAGGGTGTCAAAGTTTGCAGATGACACTAAGATGAGTGGCAGAGCAAAGTGTGCAGATGACTGTGAAACTTTGCAGAGGAACATAGATACATTGAGTGAGTGGGCAAAGGTCTGGCAGATGGAATACAATGTTAATAAATGTGAAGTCATTCATTTCGGTAGGAGTAACAGTAAAAAGGATTATTACTTGAATGGTAAAAAGTTGCAGCTTGCTGCTACGCAGAGGGACCTGGGTGTCCTTGTGCATGAATTGCAGAAGGTTGGTCTGCAGGTACAGCAAGTAATTAGGAAGGCAAATGGAATTTTGTCCTTCATTGCTAAAGGGATTGAGTTTAAAAGCAGAGAGGTTATGTTGCAGCTGTATAAGGTACTGGTAAGGCCGCACCTGGAGTACTGTGTGCAGTTTTGGTCTCCTTACTTGAGAAAGGATGTACTGGCACTGGAGAGGGTGCAGAGGAGGTTCACTAGGTTGATTCCAGAGTTGAGGGGGTTGGCTTATGAGGAGAGACTGAGTAGATTGGGATTATATTCATTGGAATTCAGAAGAATGAGGGGGGATCTTATAGAAACATATAAAATTATGAAGGGAATAGATAAGATACAAGTAGAGAGGATGTTTTCACTGGCAGGTGAAGCTAGGACAAGAGGGCATAGCCTCAAGATTAGAGGGAGCAGATTTAGGACTGAATTAAGAAGGACCTTCTTCACCCAGAGGGTTGTTAATCTATGGAATTCCTTGCCCAGTGAAGGAGTTGACGCTTCTTCAGTAAACGTTTTTAAAGCTAAGGCAGATATCTTTTTGAACAATAAAGGAATTAAGGGAAACGGTGAGAGCGCGGGTAAGTGGATCTGAGTCCACAAAAAGATCAGCCATGATCTTATTGAATGGCGGAGCAGGCTCGAGGGGCCGGACGGCATACTCCTGCTCCTAGTTCTTATGATCTTATCGAAGCATACAAAATTTTAACAGGGCTTGACAGGGTTGATGCTGGAAGGATGTTTCCCCTAGCTTGGAGGTCTAGAACCAGGGGACATCATCTCAGAATAAGAGATAGGCCATTTAGGACTGAGATGGGGAGGAAATTCTTCACTGAGAGGATGGTGAATCTTTGAAATTTTCAACTCCAGAGGGCTGTGGAGGCTTAGTCATTGAGTATGTTCAAGACAGAGATCGATAGATTTCTATATATTAAAAATATCAAGGGATTCGGGGATGGTGTAGGAAAATGACGTTGAGGTAGAAGATCAGTTATGATCTAGTTGAATGGCGGAGCAGGCTCAAGGGGCCAAATGACCTACTCCTGCTCCTACTTCCAATGCTCCTGTGTCCTGGGCAATATTTATGCCTCAATCAACATCATTGAAACAGATTATCTGGTCATTGCTGTTGTGGGAGCTTGCTGTATGCAAATGGACTACCGCATTTTCTGCATTACAACAGTGACCACACCTCAAAAAAGTGCTTCCTTGGCTGTAAAACACTTTGGGACATCCTATGGTTGTGAAACACCTTGGGATGTTTTATTGTATTAAAGGCATTATATAAATACAAGTTTTCGTTGTTAGTCCATGGAACCTTTCTTTCATGTAATCATTATTATTACTCATTATTCAAACTTCTATCATGCAGCCTATTTTCAGTTCTATCCTTTCTTTCTTTCTGCCTATCTTGCTGATATAGTGTATAAAAAGTGTGCAAAGAACTCTTCTGCATCTTGGTCTGCAACAGGTGTTTCATAAAATAGGATGAATGCAGTTGTGACGAACAAAGGACTCCAACATATTAACGTATATTGGAACCTAGGTTTATTCTTAACCTGCTACTTTATGGTATCAAGTAAACTTCTAAAAGCTATGCCCCTAAAATTCTTTCGGGAGGGGTGTCCTGTCGGCCTCCTCAGGGGTACATCAGTGGAACCCCTCCTGGATATATCAAAAACCCTGTTAGTTTGGGTACCACCATTTCTGAGAGTTTTTGAAATGCCTTGTGAGGGGCAAAACTCTGCAGACCCAGGAGTTCAGGTCTAGGCCATGGAAGGCAATGTGGTGTAATACTAGTGGCCAGTATTCCATGAGAGGTGAGGAGTATTAACCTCCTCAAAGGTGCACATTGGGATACATTCGTGCAGTCCCTAAAGTAGAACTTTAAAAAAAAATTCTTAGATCAGCCTCGGCACTTGGGGGTCAATTGCAACAGCGCCAAGGCCAAGAAGAGGGTTTGGGCATATTGACTGTGTTTCTGGATGTTTTAGGCAAGTGGTGCCTAAAAAGTCCCCACAGCTTGAAAAGAAATTTCCCTCCCGTTGTCCCTGCAAACTCCATTGAGGTCCATGAGTGTGCTAATCGACTTGGCTGTCATATCCATGCTAGAAAGAACGGGCTCTAAGCTCTGTGCAAAACCCTGTGCCAAGTTGGTGCTGGACTCTTCCATGTTCCTTGACATTGAACGCAGGCCTCTTGGCACCAAGCATTTTGATGTGCAAACTCATCAGCATTTGTCTGCTACTTGCTCCATTGATGTGCTCATCTGAGTCCTCTGCAGCGGAACCCATGTGTGGCCCTGTCCTCCAGTGGGCTGGCACCTATGTTATCCTTGACCCCTGCCCTGGCTGCAGCCCACTCATAGAATCATAGAGTCATGGAATCATAGAACTGTTACAGCACAGACGAAGGCTATTCGACCCATTGTGTCCGTGCTGGTTCTCCTAAGATGCAATTCACGTACTGCCACTCCTTTGCCCCCTCCCAACATCCCTGCACATTCCTCCTTTTCAGATATTTAGAATATTTAGAAAATGTAGAAACATTTACAGTACAGAAGGAGGCTACTCTGCCCATTGTGTCTGCACCGGCTGTAAAACGAGCCACCCATCCTAATCCCATTTTTCAGCACTTCGCCGGTATCCCTGGAGGTTACATATCCAGACACCTTTTGAAAGAGTTGAGGATTTCTGCCCCTACGACCTTTCCAGGTAGTGAGTTCCAGACCCCTACCATCCTCTGGGTGAAACTTATTTCCTTCTCACCCCTCTAATCCTTCTACCAATCACTTTAAATCTATGCCCCCTCATCACTGACCCCTCTGCTAAGGGAAATAAGTCCTTCCCATCCACTCTGTCCAGGCCCCTCACAACCTTGTACACTTCAATCAAATCTCCCCTCAGCCTTCTCTGTTCCAAGGAGAACAACCCCAGCCTATCCAATCTTTCCTCATAGCTGCAATTTTCCAGTCCTGGCAACATCCTCGTAAATCTCCTTTGTAGCCTCTCTAGCGCAATTACATCCTTTCTGTAATGAAGTGACCAGAACTCTATGCAGTACTCAGTTGTGGCCAAATTAGTGTTTTATATAGTTCCAGCATAACCTTCCTGCTCTTATATTCTATCCCTCAGCTAATAAAGGAAGGTATTCCATTTGCCTTCTTAACCACCTTATCAACATGTCCTGCTACCTTCAGGGATCTGTGGACATGCACTTCAAGGTCCCTCACTTCCTCTACGCCATTCAGTACCCGCCCATTTATTTTGTATTCCTTTGCCTTGTTTGACCTCTCCAAATGCATCACCTCACATTTCTCTGGGTTGAATTCCATTTGCCACTTCTGCACCCACCTAACCAGTCCATTGATATCTTCCTGTAGTCTACAGCTTCCCTGCTCACTATCAACCACATGGCCAATTTTTGTGTCGTCTGCAAACTTCTTGATCAACCCCCTATTAAGTCCAAATTATTAATATATCCCACAAAAAACAGGGGACCTAGTACTAAGCCCTGCAGAACCCCACTGGAAACAGCCTTCCAGTCGCAAAAACACCCATCAACCATTACCCCTTGTTCCTGCCACTGAGCCAATTTTGTATCTAGCTTGCTACATTCCCCTGGATCTCATGGACTTTTATTTCTGACTAGATGCAGATTCCACCTCTTATTTATCCTCTAAGATACATGCAGTGCCAGTATCTGAGCAGGCGCATGCGAGTATGAAATCAAGTGTGCCTTATCATCACCCCTTGTTGATATTCCTGCATGCCTGGCCAGGTTTCACCTCTTGGGTATCTATAAAGATAAAGACACAAGTGTAAGGCTGCGGCAATGGGAGGGGGGAAAGTAAAAGGTATATGCTTACACCAGCTGCAGCTTGTAAATCAGAAGAGAGTGTGGGATGGGCAGGCATGAAGTGAGATGTTTTAGGAGGATTAGGTGTGAGGATACTGTCATCTTTGATGGTTTAACCCCCGATGCTGGCCACGGCCTCAGCAACGGTCCTCCCAAAAATGGCCAGTACTGTCTCCTTCATGGACGGATAGGACATGCAGCCGTGCCAGACCCCTGCTGGTTATCTCACACTGCCTTCAATTGTGCGCCATCTTGTTCTGTAAGAGAGAGGGAAGTGTGTCAGTGAATGTCGTGCAGCCCATTTGAGCAACGTGGGTATCATGGTTGAACAGCTGGCAGTGTGTGCAAGCTGTGAAATGCAGGTGTGGGGCTTACAGCAATGCTAAGTGCATGAGGGTGAGGTGAAGCATATGAATGTTAGGTATGAGCCCTGATTGAGAGAGATTGTTTGTAAATGAATGATGGTGTATAGTGATTTGAGCAGTGTCTGAGGCCAGTGGTGCAGTTGGTGGGATGAGGCATTTGAAGATACATTGACTGACTTTGACGACTTGGGTGAGGTCACCGAACTTCTTGTAGCACTGCATCCAGGTTCTTGGGGCTTGACTCCTGGCATTGATCTCCATGTGTGTCTGGAGGGCCTTCTGCCATCCTCTGTGGATACAGGACATCTCTCCGACTTTCCACCTCCTCCACTAAGGCCTCCAGTAAAGTGTCAAAAAACCTAAGAGCCTGCTCTCTCCCATTTGTGCCATTTATCCCTGTTTCCCAGGTCAGATTCAGTTCCTACACGACTGCCAGCACTTCCAGTTACAATACACCTCTCCTTTAAGAGGTGCAGGCTAGCTTTAAGCAGTGCATTCTAGCTTTCAGTGGTGCTAGGAAGTTACGATATTGGGGCCCCTACTGATGCATGCAGCCAATGAACAGTGCAGTTAGCATTGGCTGCACGCAGCTATCATTCAAATGAGGAAGCAGCATGAAGTTGGCGTGCTGCCTGTATTACATTGAACAGGCGTGGGTTAATCATGCATTGCAACCCCTGTGCCCTTATTTGAGGGCTATCAAATTTTGCCTCCCAAGTCTTTACCGTAGCTATTTCAGTACAAAATTGCTGTTGTTTGTCTAGATATTAGTTCCAGAGATGTGTTAGTCACAGCAACTTCAGTTTGAGATTCTTAGTTAAACTATCTATTGTACATCCTGTGATATCATCAGTGGATCTAGTAATCCCCTGGATCAACAACATATGGTATATCAATTATGAGTGTCACGAAGAGTTTTATTTATGATCATTTTATTGCCATACACGCAATGTCATAATGTTCCAGCTGACATTATGGAATTGGAACCCATCTGGCTGCACCCTCAGACCACCCATAAGTCTCATGTCTGCGGACTGTTGGCCATATTTTTTAAGTGTCAAAGGCCATTTTAAAATCTATAATTAGAAGAGCAATTAGTTTGCCACCATTAATTACGCAAGTAATTGTGTTCATTACCCTGAGCAAAGCTGTCTTACATGAAGGTTGTGTATTTTAGCTGAGCCACCAATGGGTACAATAAATCATAACCAAGTGTACAGTTTTTGTTCTGTATTTAACAACAAAGTTCCAATGATTCTGGAGGCAGTCAGTAACATGGTAATCTTGAACTAATTCGGTAATTGCAGTGGATTGTTTTTCTAATACATGGGTACCATTCTCTTAATTTCCCAGCATCCAGAAAATGCAGTCTGGTCTACTTCAATTATTCGTGAGACAAGACAGCACTTTGATAATTGTGTATTGTAAGAGTACTAGTTTACAGTCAGGCATCTTTAGCGCGTCTCATATATAATGTGCAGAATGTACCAACTACTTTGAGCTCAATTTTTGGAAGAAGTTTAAAGATTTTTTCAATTATCTGGTACAAATGATCAGATCCCTAAAACTTGCATATGTTGTTTCTTAAAAAGGGAAGTTCCAAATGATTCCTTTACTAAAAAAAGAGATTTTTGGATTAAGTCACACCCCGGCCAGGATATTATCTGGGCGCCGGGGGTCTCAACCACCGGCTAAAGTATGTTGCCTGCTCTGGGGAAGGCCCGGCACATTACATGCCAATTAGGCACTTACATGGACAGAGGCGGGCCTTCCCCAGGATCAAGGACCCTGGTGACGGAATTCCTGCCCTCTGAGAACTGTCAGCCAATCAGAGGCCGGCAGCTCTTTAACTGAGCAGCGCCACCGTAAAGACGGTGGCTGCTGCTGGTACTGGACTCACCGGAGGCGAGGGATCCAGGCCACAGGCAAGTCAGGATGGGGGGGGTTTCGCGAGGTGGGGTCCATGGGGAAGGGGGCTTGTAGGGGGTCGGCAACAAGTGCAGGTCTCTGGCTATTAGCGGGCTCCCCTTTCTGATGCCGGGTCTCGACACCACTCCCCCCCCCCTCACCCTCCACTGGAGCAGGCAAGCAATCCGCATGGGTTTTCTTGGCGTGCTCCCCATGTAGCGACAGGTCCACCCATTGCTCTGCTAATTCCGGCAGCAGCAAGCAGATGCTCTTAATTGGGCATCAATTGCTCACTTAAGGGCCTCAATTGGTGGTGGGGCAGGAAGGACATTCACAGGCCTTCCCGCCCTGGATTTAATTTGGGTGGAGGCGGGAAGCTGGAAGGGTTCCTCCCCTGTCACCATCCCGTTTGGTCTCCCTGCCTTCAAAGTCTTTGCGGGGAGAGCATAAAATTCACCCCCCGCCCCCCTACTTTTCACTCCAGCAGCATGGGTGTAGTAACCTAGAGAACTAGAGAAACTTGGGTTGTTCTCTTTACAGCAGAGAAGGTTAAGGGGAGATTTAACAGGTGTTCATAATTACAAGGGGATTTGATAAACAGTCCCTCCACATAACTAAGGCCCCTCATCCATGGTACAATTTCAAAGGACATTTAAATAAATAAGTGGTCAGCGCTTCCTGTCCAGCCATTTAAGAGTGAGGTGGGTGACTGCAGATGCTCTATACATCAATGCTCACTGTCAAATATTGGGAGTAACTTAAGTGCTTATTGTATCAATAGGAAAAGCAGCTACCACCAGAAGTGCAGTGCCAATAATGACCTTGCGGGGTCTCACCAGGTTTAATATTAACTTGTCTTTTGGGAGGGAAAAGTCGGTTTCACCTGGTTTCAACTCTAAAATCATAAGCCTCAGTTACCCTGTGTGCATGCTGAACCACTCTATATTATTGGCAAAGACTAAACTTTCACTTCAGAAATACAGACCTTAACATTTGTCAGGCTTGACTATTACATCCAAGATGCAAGCCAAATTACAGAGGGACTCAGCAGTGATTTTGTCTCACTGAATGGCTTGCGAAGAATTTAGACATCAGAACAGGGCTCAGTGTTAGGGACTGTTAACTACATTTATATTGTTTTGTCTGAAAATACAAATCACTTATCATTGCTTCAATTATAAAAAATAAAAATCTGCAATGGGCTATGTATAAATTTGTCCCACCACTCATGCAGATGAAATTGAACTTAAATTTTCACATAAAACTTTACCAAGCCTCTCATCCCTGGTACCATTTAAGTAAGTCTCCTCTTCACCCGCTCCAATGTCTTGGCATCCCTCCAAAAGTGTAGTATACAGAATACTCCAGCTGAGGTCTAACCAGCGATTTATAAAGGCTTAGTATAACGTCCTTGCTTTTGAACTTTATGGGCTGAATTTTACACACCCCCCGTGGGTCGATTGGTGGCGTGGGGGTGGTATAAAATTGAGCGGGAGGCTCCGGGAGGCCTACCCGCCCTGCTCCCACCTCCAATTGACTTTACGGCGATTGGGTGGTGTGGGGGAATGGCCTGCCCGCCTTAGGCCAATCAAGGCCCTTAAGTGGCAACTTAACGGCCACTTAAGGGCCCACGCCTGCCTCCACGGGTATTTTACTCGCGGTAAGCGGGTGTACTGAGGACCCAAGACACCCATCCCCCCAAATGACCACTCCAGCCTCACCAGGGAAGGATCGATCTGCCTGGTGAGGCACGCCCAACTTACCTTCACCCCTGGATCCCTCTGGTCAGTTGGGCTGCAGTCCCAGCAGTGGCCACCGCTCCCAGTGGCGCTGCTAGGACTGAGAGCTGCTGGCCCGCTGATTGGCCAGCAGTTCAATGAGGCGGGACTTCCTCCCTCAGGTGGGCGGAAGTCCCGTCTCGGGACAATTAAAGCCCGGGGACCCATAAAATGCGGGACGGATACCCAGCCTAAACAGAAGCCGGTTCGCCACTGACTTTTACATCGGTGGCAAATTCCATCCGCCTAAGGTAAAATCCAGCCCTATGTCTCTATTTATAAAGCCAAGGATCCTATAGACTTTTTTTAAGCACAATTATCTACTTATCCTGCCACCTTCAAAGATTTCAGAGCACAACCCCAGTTCTCTCTGCTCCTACACTTCCTTTACAATTGTACAATTTAATTTATATGGTCGCTCCTCATTCTTTTTTCCAAAATGACACATCACATAGAATTATATCAAATATGCAGCACAGAAACAGGTCATGTGGCCCAACTAGTCCATGCTGGTATTTATGCTCCACCCAAGCCTCATCCCATCTTTTCTAATCTAACTCTATCATAACAACCCTCTATTCCCTTCTCCCTTATATGCTTATCAAGCCTCCCCTTAAATGCATCTATACTATTCACCTCAACCACTTCCTGTGGTAGTGGGTTCCGCATTCTCACCATTCTCTAGGTAAAGAAATTTCTTCTGATTTCCCTTGATTTGATTTCTTGATGATTATCTTATATTGATGGCATCTAGTTTTTCTTTTCCCCACAAGTGGAAACACCCTTTCCTTGTCTATTCTCTCAAAACCTTTCATAATTTTCAAGACCTCTATATTAGACCACTCCTCAGCCTTCTCTTTGCAAGAGAAAAGAGGACCAGCCTGTTCATCTTTTCTTGATAGGTATAACTTCATATGTCTGGTAGCATCCTTGTAAAGCTTTTATGTAGCTTCTCTTGTGTGTCTATATCCTTTTTATATGGCAACCAGTACACAGTACTCCAAGTGTGGTTTAACCAAGGCTCGATACAAATTTAGCATAATTCCTTTACTTTTCAAATCTATCCCTCTAGAGATGAACCCTAGTGCTTGGTTTTCTTTATTTATGACCTTATTAACCTTTGTCAATACTTTTAGTGATGTATATATTTGTACTCTGAAATCCCTTCGCTCCTCTACTCCATTTAGGTTCTTATTTTCCAAGTAATATTTGACCTTGTTATTTTTCTTACCAAAATGTAATACTGCACGCTTATCTCTGTTGACATTATTTGCCAATTATATGACTATTCTGCAAGTTTATCAATGTCTTCTTCTAATTTGTTGCAGTCCTCCTCAGTATTGACTATCCCCTTAATTTGGCATCATCAAAAAATTTAGAAATTATGTTTTTGATTCCAAAATTTAAATCATTAATATAAATTGTGAGCAATAATGGTCCTAGCACTGATCCTTGTGTAGCCCCACTTTCCAATTTCTGCCACTTTACCACTACTCTCTGCTTTCGGTCATGAAGCCAGCTAGGTATTCATTCTACTACTTGTCTCCTGACTCTGTATGCTCTGAACTTATTCATTAGTCTATTATGTAGCACCTTATCAAAAGCCATTTGGATATATGGATAAATTGCATCTACTGCAATACCCATGTCTACTCTCTCTGTTACCACTTCAAAGAATTCAATGAGGTTGGCCAAGTAAGACTTTCCCTTTTGAAATTCATGCTGACTTATTTATTATTATATTTTTTGTTTCTGTATGTTTTTCTATTTTCTCCTTTACTAGGGATTCTATTATCTTTCCTACTACCAAAGTTAAGCAGACTGATCTACAGTTCCCTTGACATGTTCTATCGCCTATCTTAAATACAGATATAACATTAGTTATCTGACAGTCATCTGGCGCTAGACCATTTTCTAAGGAATTATTGAATATGTGTAATAGTACCTCTGCGATCTCTTCCCCAGATTTTTAAAAAATGTATGGATGTAATCCATCTGGACCAGGACTTATATCCTCTTAAGTTTGATCAGTTTATTTACTATATCTCCTCTTTTTATTTTAAATATGGTTATGTAATTTCTAATCTCACCTTCCAATGTCACGTTTACCTGATCTGTGTCCCTGATAAATACTGAAGCAAAGTGATTATGTAATATTTCTGCTATTTCATTGTTGCTGCCTGTGATTTTATCTTATTCATCCCTGGTGGCCCTATTCCTATCCAGATTGCCCTCTATTGATTCATATTATTATGAACACTGGATTTTGTAGCATGTTTACATTTTAAAAAACTGTGATTTTTAATGAAGTTTAACATGGAGTCAGAGAAGTCAGGTGACTTCACATCAATTCTGCATTAAGACAAGACAGGGATCTTGGTTACCAGGACAACAGAGAACCCACATCAAAGACCTTTTTGAAAAGCAGAGACTGCAGGGGTATAACACCAGAAGAACAATAGGATTCACCCTCCCAGACTTTCAGATCATAAACGAGGAGTCAGTGACTCAGAATGTAAATATGAATGGCAGTTGCTAACAACTGTAAACAATGGAACGCTTGGGTGGCTCTGCTGCAGCCAGACATGTGGGTTATGCATATTGGAAAAGATTATTGGCTATTGACTTTTGATTCTGGATAAATTCAACAGATTTTCAGAACGCAGGCGGACTGTAAGGAAGAACGGAAGAAGACCGGCAGTAGAAGCTTCAAAGTGGATGAGAGGGAACACCTGCTCTCCAAAGAGTGTTACAGTAAAAAGCTGCGAAGACTTGAACCTATTTTGAAAGTTAAGGTTTGTGGAGAGGTGAAAACCAAAAGGATCACCAGAGATCGCCTTATTCATCGAAGTTCAGGTCGAACGTGCTCTGAGAAGTGAGTAAAGAGAACATTGACTTTGAGAAAGGTCTGGGAGATCCAACCCATTGCAACTGGGAGGAGTTTGAGACTTTTGCAAAGATTTCACCATTAAGGAGTACCGTGTAATGTGTAATGTATAAATGTGGTGTGAGGTTTTCAAGTGTTTTAATAAGCGAAGAAGATACCTTCCTCTGTAATTTGGGGTTTCAGCTACTTACAATGTACTATTTAATTAATGGAAATTTCTTTTGGTTTACTTGTTATAATAAAAGTCTTAAAACATAAAATCAGTAATTCTTTAAATTGGGCTGGGGAGTTCACATCTCATGTTTTAATGTTAACGGTCTCACTTAGGTAGTTACAATATAGTTGGCATCCTTCCAGCTACAAAAGACAATGGACATGCAGCAAACAATCCACTTAGGTGGGGTGTCTTCTCTTGGTGCACCTTTGCTGTTGGCTGTGAAAGCAAATCCCTGAGAGGCAGGTTCTACCACAAGTACTGCACATGAAGCTGCCAAGTGACACCCTGAATTGTTGTTTTTGATGTTGGTGCCTGTTGCCAAGCTGCTGTAGCAACTGGTCATCATGGTAATACACATCAGTTCACAGGATGTGTCGCCATTTCCCTCTTTCACCAGCGAGTGACTCCCAGGTGTGATAGTCAACATTTAGGGTCTTCATGTCACACTTGCAACCATCCTTGAAGTGAAGATTTGCGCACCTCACAGGTGGTCTGGCCCCGGCTACCTCACCATACAGAAGGTCCTTGGGTATGCGACCGTCTTCCATCCTGCAGACGTGTTCAATCCACTGAAGCGGCCTCTGTTTGATTGGTGCCAACACACTTGTGAGCTCTGCCTTTGAGAGGACTGTCGCATTTATGATTTTGTCCTGCCAGGATATACCCATAATGTGCTGCAGACAGCAATAATCAAAATAATTGAGTTTCTTTTCCTGTTAGTTGTAAGGCGCCCATGTTTCACAGCCATACAGCAAGGTGCTGAGAACACAGGCCTTATAAACCATCAGCTTGGTCGTAACAATATGCCTGTAGAATATTTGACTATTTTGGTTTATGTTCTTTCATAGTTTAATTTTGTAGCTCTTCTTTGCCTTCCTAATTGTTTTTCTCTCTTCTCTCCTAATCTTTGTTGTTTGTAACAGCAGAGAAAAGATATTGGGACAGAATTTACTGTAAAAATAATGGTGAGACTAAAGGCACTCACTGTTATTTATGTGCAAATTGGATGACAATTTCAGGCAAGGCAGACATGAGGTCAAATGCAAAAATCTGGAAGTTGCTATTTCCAATGCACTGTTCCTTCGTAAGCTGCGCGAAAAAGGCATCTCGCAATCTGGCTCCCCATTCAAACGTATTGGACGCCATGACGTTCCGATACTGATATCATAGATATTAACTAAACTAGTTACAGAATGTTAGAACTTGCCCATTTCAGTCAAGAAACCCTTTTTAACTGCATGATGAGATTAATTATTTCCAAACAAACACACCAGCACTGAAAATTTGCTTTTTTAAGCGTGGAGTCTCATTTCTACAGCTTTTAATTGTTTTTGGAGATTTTGTTTTAAATGACTTCATTTAACTTTTTATTTCATTTATCTCTTTCTCAATCTAATCTTTCTCTGTCCATTTTTCTTTCTGTACCTGATTTGACATTCACTATTGTAACTTTCACTTCCTAGTTCAGACTCATTAACAATTCTTCAATCTGATTGCTGAAAGAGATACACTGTTGCCTTTCCTGTTCACACAGATCCCAGATGCCCTGTAGCAGTCACCATATTGTTTCCATCTTCAACCTGCAGCAACTTGCCGTGCAAAAGCACGTGGAAACTAAACAGGCAAGGGCATGTCTAACAAAATGTGTGTGCTCTTATTCAACGGTTGCAGCAAATTCTGGCCCATTAGGTTGAAAAAGCAGTGAATGAATTAAGGCAGCAGATTATTTTAGGGTATGAAAGACTTGATCTGTGTGTGTGTGTGCCTATCTGAGTGAGATTATGTGCGCGTGTATAGGGTTTATAGTATGGAATCATGGATTATTTGAGTTGTGTTGACATTAGCGGTGAGCCTGAGGGCATGGTGAATACTGCAGGTGGTCTCAAATCTAAATCTAAACTAATTCATGCCAGGAGTGAAATATTCCAAAGTAGAAATGAAGTAATATCTTAATAATAAGTATCAGAATAATTTACCCTGTCACCACTGAATAAGGGCCAATATTAGCTAATGTCATTTTTATCAATGATTACATTGATATTTTTCATCACTAAAAATAAACTGCAGGATGAAAATATGAATGACCATACCTAGTAGCCAAACAGGTGAAAATAGTAGGGTCTCTGACACTGCCAGCATGGACTTTCCTCTTCAGTGCTATGTCCGTCACTTAAAATAGTAACCCTGTTGTTTTTCTCAAATACAATTTTAAATCACTGACGTCCATAAAATAAATAGAATTTTTGTTGCAGTAAATTGATGATGTGCTGGAGTGTGGCATGAAAAGTAGTGCAATGTCGTGTGTTAACACTACAGCCAGGATTGTATTTGTTCATGTCTTGTGTTACGACCAGGTGAGAAAGGTGTCTAGAGATCCCTCTCAGCCTTCACCTGGTCTCACTGTAACAGGGTTTAATTTTAAACACACCGTGTGTTAAGCTCCCCCTTGGTGAATCCTTGTTCACCGCTTTCCAATTATAAGGCAAAGAAACCAGCACAAACAGGCTTTCTTAGGTTTAAAGAAGAAAAGTTGAAATTTATTAAACTTAAACTCTAATTCGGTTGGCGTTACGGATACACAATGTGCCCACGCTAGCAGGCACACGCGATACGCACATGCAAACAGAGACAGAAAAGAGAAGAAAGATAAAGTGGAAAATGTGTGAGGCAATATCTGAAGAGTTTTTTGTACAAGCTCACTGTAGAATCCTTGATTGTAGGAAGATCTTGCTTTTCATTGGGCCCTGTACTCTTCTTAAAACTTGTTTACTGTAGGAGACTTTTCTCTCTTGGGGTTCATGTGTCTTCAGTGGATTTAGAGCCTTGTGAGAAAGAGATGGGAGCAGACAGGAGAGAGATCTTCTCAGGCTTTCTGCTCAAACTGTTAGTACAAATTCAAAAAATCTCAGGTTGCCCAGCAGGTTAGTCATGTGACTAGCTGGTTTGACCATGTTCGTTTGTGTATTCGGCCATCTCAGCAGTCAACCTGGAATGTGAGCTCCCCGACCTTCAACGTCTGATGATCAAAAGTCCATTGTGAGTTGAATTTGTCAGGGAATGGCTGCTTTGTCCTTCCGAAAACTGTCTATTATTATGCAAATGTATTTTCCAGCCACATCTATTTAAGTCCTTTCTTAACTCTAGTAACAGTTTAAAATCAATGTTCATGACAAAATTAATGTGCCTCATTCTTGACAGCTGAGGGCCTAGCATGACACTTCGCTACTTGCAGAAAGAAATGTTTCCTTACGGTCGATTTTGGTAATTGTTGAATTTGATAGTAGAAGTGATGGAAATTAGCCAGAGAATAGCCTCCTACTCCAGACACTCTGGCTGTGTCAAACCCAACCAAGAATTGGAGAGAATTAATAAGGCGGGGTTGGGGGGGGGGGGGTAGGAGGGAGATGCATAAACAAGCATCAGATAACTTAATCCACTATCCACAAAACCAACTTTCTCCACCATGCCAATCTCAAATCACATGGCAAAATTAAAGCACTTGAGTTATGTAATGTGTCCATACTTGACTAATATCCTTCTATAGAAATACAAACTACATCGTACCATGACATGACATATCATGCCAATCCAGGACACGATATCAGCCCTTATTTTTGTGTGAGTTACATCGATTGATAAATATCTTGTTGCTGCATTGTACTGTGGAAATTCTCACTCCGGGAACTTAACATGGCCTCTGGCTGACCACTAACCTCAACCTTAAGACGTTATACCAATATCCTATGTAAATTTTTTTGTTTTACATTATGCATCAGTGTTCAATAACACCAGGACAAAGAACAACTTCCCATACCAAAGAAATTTGAAACTCTGGCCGGAATTTTACCTCTCCTGGTGGAACCCTGGTCCAGGAGGTAGAAGTGGGTGCCAAACTTGCTCCCGCTCTGCGCTCAGCTGCCACCCTGTTTGAGTGCTAAGGGTTCAATTAGCATCTCGACGGCGGATTACTGGCTGAAAATGGCACACACAGGCGCGAGGGTGAGCATCAATGGGAGCGGGGTTACAGCCAGAAGAAGGTGCTGAAAGCCATTTAAAAGGGATTTCAGCACCATCAATGGCTCTGAGAGGGCTACTTACTTCAAGGAGGATGGTGGGAGAAGCTTGAGCTGAGCAGAAGGAAGAGGCCTGTCTGAGGGGGAATTCATTAACCATAAATCTATCGGAGACCTTGGAGGACACGAACCCGCCTACAGCAATGTCAGAGACAGCTAACCGCAGGGCCCCAAGGTTCTCAGAAGACTTCCTGCATGTCCTCTGCCAGGTGGCTGAGGCAAGACAAGAGGTCCTCTTCCCAGCAGACAGAAGGAGGAGGCCTCCCAGGTTACCAAGAAGGCATGGTTGGAGGTTGCGGAGGAGGTTAGCAGCTGCGAGGTTGTGAGGAGAACATGGCTCCAGTGCCATAAGCGGGTGAATGACCTTCTGTGCTCTGCCAGGGTAAGGGGCATTCTGCAGTCATCGTAGCTTTAACCTAATATGGGAGGGTCACGGGTGTTGATGCTGCAAAGTCGAAGCCATCCATCTGGAGTGAATGGCTGCAGCCCTGTCATGGGCCAAATGCTGGGCCCATCAGAGACACACAATGGTCCAGAAGTGTGCCAACTTCAATGGCAGCGGTTCCAGATGCAGCATGCAGCACAAGTGGTGAGCGGGTGCTCCTTCAAGTTAAAGAACTGAACTGATTGCCATGTGCTTCCACAGGAGAAGAGAGCACAGAATGCCCGGGAGAGGGCAACATCGCAGTTCTCACCAGTGTGGAGGAGGAGGCACTGCTGCTTGCGAGGCAGGACGGAAAATCTCAGTAGCCGATCGTGAGGCTGGAACACCTGGCCAGGAGGGTGAGTAGCCAAAAGTGTGGGCAGGGGGTGGGTGCGGGAGTGGTTGGCTCAAGCAATGAAGGTTGCTTGCGAGGTCAAAGTCACACACATGTGGCCACACTGCAGTCTATGACATGTCCTTCAGCCCGGAGCGTTGCTTACACCTGATCATTCTGATTTCCTCTGCAGGTGAAACACAGCAGCGGCCAGACAGCGTCTCCAGGACTCATATGTCCACATCTGAGGAGGGGGAGGGGACTTCAGAGGGTGCAGCTTCACATCCTTTCCCCGCACCAAGCACCAGCTCAGATAGTCACCTCAGTTGGGCTGTTCGTGTCCTTGGATTCATGGTCACAAGAGGCAGTACAGGCTGAAGCCTCTGACACTGAGGAGAGGACTGTGGAAGGCCAGGTCAATGCTAAGCCCCATGCTAATGATGAGCCTCTGATGATATCTATTCGGCAGGAGATGCAGCGTGAAGTGCGTGGAGAGCTGGCGGAGTTACCAGAGACGATGTGTGCTCTGGCTCAGACTTTGGAGATCTCCATCCAGCCCATGAGTACCTCACAGTCCCTGACACTGGAGCGACTGGCTTCCTCCATTGACAGAATGGTAGCTGCTGCGAAGGGCCTGATCCTGCAGAAACTCACAGAGAAAGTGAGCTCCATGCAGCAGTGCCTCAACGAGCTGTTGATGAGGCTCCTGCGACATCCAGAAGCTGCCCATCCCTCTGAGGTCAGCAGTGAGGCCCAATTGCACTTCGCAAGGGCACAGCATGAACAGCTGCACGCATTTGGGGGCTCCTCTCAGGCGCCTTGTCTCCTCTGTCAGTGACATTAGCACCTCAGAATCCCAGGGTGTCATAGGGTGGTCTTGAGACTGCGCAGGGTCACCTCAACATGCCAGGCCCTCATGGCCTTGAGCAGGCACAGGGCGTCCACCAAGGCCATCCCAAGCCACGGGCATCCTGAGCAGCCATGGCTGGCGGCGAGGGGTCATCGACACACGTGAGTACTCGCAAACATTTCAAGAAATCACATTAACTGCACTTAGAGGTCAGTGGTGTGATTTAGAATTATTTATTTGCTGTTAGACTACACATAAAACTTATAAAATTTCTCACTTGGCATTTTTATCTGATTCAAGTAAATGATGATGTTTTAGGCAATCTTGTTGCCCTGCATAAAGTGCAGACTTGGAGGAGGTGACACATTTGGGCCTTGTTGTGTTTGAGGGAAAGGTGGACCTTTGCAGCTGAGGTTTGCAGGTAAGTGTTTTAGTGCATCCAGCTCATGTGAATGCCTGAATTCAGATTGACATGTCAGTTGCTGGGTGATGAGCCTCCATCAGGAGAAATGCCTGAGTATTAGAGCCTCCTGAGCCTCCCTTGTGTTCAACTCCTGCAAACCTCCAACTCCTTCCCCTTGCTGTTCAGGTGGCTGCGCCCCCTCCTCCTCCTCCTCAACCCTTTCACCATCCTTGTCTGAGGATGCGTCATGCTGAACAATGTTCTCATCCTCCAGCGCCTCTCCCCTCCCCATCAGCAGGTTATGTAGGCGCAGCAGATGACAACAATGCGAGATACCCTTGCTGGCGAATACTGAAGAGCTCCACCTGAGCGATCCAGGGACCTAAATGTCATTTTTAGAAGACCTATGGTCTGTTCAATGGTGACTTTGGTGGTCACATGGCTCGCAATATACCATTTCTCTGCTTCATTCCATGGATTCCTCACAGGTGTCATCAGCCATGTCTTCAGCGGATAACCCTTGTCGCCAAGTATCCATCCTTACAGGCACTGGAGGGGGCTGAATAGTGCTGGCAACTGGGAGTTCCGGAGAATGAATGCATTGCGATTGTTTCATAGATAATGAGCACACATCTGCAATATACTCTTACAGTGGACGCAGACAAGTTGCACATTCATTGAGTGAAACCCCTTTCGATTAATGAAGGCCCCCGACAGATCCACAGGTGCTCTAATGGCCACATGTGTACAGTCAATTATGCCCTGGACCATGGGGAACCCTGCGATGGCGCTGAAACCTCTGGCTCTCTTCGCCTGACTGGCGGAGTCTGTCTGGAACATGATGAACTGGTTGGCATGCCTAAATATGGCATTAGTTAATACCTTAATGCAGTGTTGCACTGATGACTGTGAGATTCTGCACATGTCTCCTGTGGAAGCCTGGAAGGAGCCTGATGCACAGAAGTTCAGAGCGACTGTGACCTTTAATGCGATCGGCATTGGATGGACACCCACTCAGTTGGAAGTGACCTCCGCTGCCAGCATCTCACACAGAGATGTGACAGTCTCTCGGGACAGGCACAGTCTTCTACAGCACTGATGGGTCGACATCTGCAGAAAGCTCAATTGCAGGCGGTAGACCCTGCCGACTGGGTAGACTTGACTCCTCATTGGTGGTTGCTTCGGGCGCTCTCTGTGACCTTCTGCCCCTCCCCCATTACCAGGCTGCAGTTGGCCAGCAGGTTGCTGATTTTCCTGGCCACTTGTCCTGCTGTCCCTCCTTGTGGTGTTCTCTTCCTCACTAGAGCAGCCGCCTCCAGAGTGGACAATTCACATGGCTGCAGTCTCCCAAAGATATAATGAGGGCAGCTATTTGCTGCCTGCTGCAAGGACACTCACAACCCCCCGCCCCTACACAGAATAAATCACCAATGGTGTGGCCCTACCGGGAGTTTCACGCACTCAGATGAACCGTAGAGAGCCAGCTGTATCAGCCCCGACCTTGCAGTCAATGCAGAAATCTACCAGAAATAAATGAAAAATACAGTATCTCCAACTCCTTCACAGACAAACTGGTTGGCACTCTCTTAAAGCTGCCAGGCTCCCGACTCCCCCTCCCCTTGCCAGACGTAAAATGTGACGGCCGCGGTAAAACGGCTGTCAAATGGATTTTCAAGTACTTCAATTGGCCCTTAATTGTTGTAAATCGGATGGCAAGCGGCGCCTCCATCTTGCCCGCTGTCCGACCTGCGTAAGATGGAGATTGGGCATCAAGACATCAGGGACCTGACCCGACGTCAGTTCCCGACATTTTTTGGCTCGGCCGCCTCGGAGGACACCCGATTTCAGAAGGTAAAATTCCAGTCTCTATTTCAGATCCAACTCAAAATTGTGCTTTTTGTTTTTGCAAACCCTCCCCCAAATTTTTGATTTGAATTAGCATGAACGTATGCTGTGAAACATTAATATTAAATACATAAAGGTATTCATAAGATTTTCTCTTTATTAAGATAGCAATGGAATTTAATGAAAAAATGCTATTGCATTTTACTAATATTGCACAGCACAATTTCAACCCAATGTTTTTCATTGTTAACAATAAATATATACACGTGCACACACGCACTCACACATACAAACACCAGCACACAAACTCACAGTCAAACACAAATTAACGTTGAAGCCTCAGTCAGTTGGAGCATTTTAATTTTACACTTTAACAAAACTGAAAAAACATCTAACACCAATAATATCTGGGAGGTAATTAAAAGCAGTAATCGGATCTCAGGGTTCAGATGATAAATTGCTCACTCATCACTTAGGATGTAATCTGACTCCTCAATTTGATTAGTGCTCTGTAATTTCCTTCCAGGAAGCTTGTATTCTCTGCATAATATATACAAAATATGCAATCCCCTGCAACTGGGAAGACCATACATCACAATATCCCAAAAAGAACAAATCACAAACTACAGAGATTGTGTCGAACAATATCACTTCTGTTTAAATTACAATTCAGTTACAACTTAAAGCTGTGCCCACCTTCTCAAAGGCAACGAGGATGGGGGAACAAAAGCTGGCATTGCCAGCCATGCTCACATTCCATGAAAGAATAAAGAAAACCTGCTCTGACAAAAAAATAGAAAAATGTACCTGGTAGCCAATTTGTACATAGTTTTGCATTTTCACCTCTACATAATTCAAATCTCTACAGAGCCCAAACCTTCCTATAGAAGAGGAAAGCAGATTAACCCAGAGTGAGAAATAGCTGACGAATAGCAACTCTTATAACCACACTGCTTTGAACTTTGCAGGTGCAAAGTCCCTACATTTATAAACACATTGTCTTGCATTTTATTAAACATCAACTTCCTGGGGGGTTACTACTGACCAGAAACTTAACTGGATGAGTCACATAAATTCAGTGGCTGTAACAGCAGATGAAAGCTGGGTCTTCTGTGGTGATTAATCCACCTATTGTCTCCTCATGTCTTTCTACCATTTACAAGGCACAAGTCAGGAGTGTGATGGAATACTCTCCACTTGCCTAGATAGGTGCAGCTCCAACAACACTCAAGAAGCTCGATACCATCCTGAAAAAGCAGCCTGCTTGATCAGCACTCCATCTACCACCTTAAAATTCACTCCCTCCACTACTGTGGTTGCAGTGTGTACCATCTATAAGATGCACTGCAGCAACTCATCATGCCCCCTTTGCCAGCACCTTCCTAACCTGCAACCTCTACCATCTAGAAGAACAAGGGTGGCAGGTGCATGGGAACACCACCACCTGCAAGTTCCTATCCAAGTCTAAAACCATTCTGACTTGGAAATATAGTGCCATTTCTGCATCATCGTGGGTCATAATCCAGGAATGCAGGACCTAAGAGCACTGTGGGTGTACCAACATCACACAGACTGCAGCAGTTCAAGAAGGTGGTCCACCACCAATTTCTCAAGGATAATTATGAATGGACAATAAATGCTTGCCTAGCCAGTGATGCCCAAATCCCATAAAAAAACACTTTACCATGACCTTTATGAGTGAATTGCTGTGACTATTATAACTGTTTCTTTGACCTTTCTAAGTAGACTACATTGACCTGTATGAATGCATTGACTTGCCCTGTGTAAGTGCATTGCCTTGACCCTCATAAGTGAATCCACTTGACCCTTACAAGTGAACGACCTTCAGCTATAAAATTGTGCTGCCCTGACCAGAGTATGTATTGTCATATCAGAAAATCAAATGTATTTTTTGGTAAGCATGTTATAATTAAAATGAATAGTGAATTCATCAACCATTGAGGACATGTATACCAGTGAAATCAACTTTGAAAACTTCTAAACAAAAGAACACAGAAGCATTTTTTTCATCAGAGTTATACTAGCTTTAAAATAGTGTTGATCAGGAAATCTAAGTGTTTATCAAGGGACCTCTATGGTGTGACATTGCGATAATGTTCATAACCTGTTTGAGCTCTCGCTTGCAACGATGGCATCACCTTGACCCCCTTGGCAACTCATACAGATAAACACTACCTGTTAACACACCATAGATGTTGTGTACCTTTGATTCTTGAATTGTATTTTGTTCCTAAATTTGGATCAAACTACTGAGTAAAGTGAGGTCTGAGCAAACAAAATGCTCTTTGGTGTCAAAAGTAAGACAGTATTCTAGTAATCAGAAGGATTTCAGTTTAAATCAGAAAGACAATTTAAAAGGAAATGAAAGACTTGAAGTAAATAATGCCTCCCCAGTCATTTAAAGGCAAGGTGGGCGGTTGCAGGTGAGCTGTACGTCAATGCTGACCTTCAAATTTTGGAAGGTACTGAAGTACTCATTGCACCAAAAGGGAAAGCAGCTACATGTGCGTCACACCAGAAGTATAGTGCCAACAATGTCATTTCTGGGTCTCATCGGGTTTATTCCTAACTTGTCTTTTGGGAGAGAAAAGCCAGGTTCAACTGGGTTTAACTCTTATCAAAAGCCTTAGTTATCCTGTACCATTTTATATTATTGACAAACACTAAACTTTCACATCATAAATACAGATCTTAAAATCTATCAGACTCAAACACCACCTCCAAGATTCAAGTCAAATTAAGCAGGGACCTAGTGATGATGACGTAAAAGATACTCGCAGCAAATGACTTGCAAGGAATTTACACATTCAGAGGAGGGCTCAGTATAGGGACTGGCAATATATTTATATTATTATATCTGATATTACAAATTACTTATCATTGCTTCATTTTGAAAAAAAAGTTTGTAATGTGCCAAGAATCTACTGTTGTATAAGTTTGTTCTGCAACTCATACTGATAAAGTTGCACTTAAATTTTCACACCAAGCTTTGGCAACATCCAAAACCCCTTGATACTGCAGTGCTGTCCCTTTAACAGCAGCATTTGAAATTGATGTTTTTAACAAAATTTAATCTTCAAGAATATTAAAAACAGAAAACCTTGGAAATTTATAGCGGATCATATAGGTGGAGAGTCTATGTTGGAAGGCAGTCTCGCTGTATCCTTCAAATATTTTCTGCATTTATTTCCAATTTTCTGCAATTTCAATTAGTTCTGAAATTCACTGAAATCATTCTGAAAGGAATCACTTTTCACACTGCTTACCACACAGTAATCAGATGGCACACATTTTCCTTAAAGCAGCCAACATCAATCTTACACCCCATGGCTTAATACTTCAAAACCTTGATGGTGTGTAAATAAGACGAAACAATGAGGAAATGAGAAAGAAGAACAGAAATGTTCCAGTGTGAATTACAGAGAAGAATTAGGAAAAATAAGGCCTTCTTTAGTGGGTTGTTTTTATATCTGGCCACGGCAAAGAGTGGTTGAGAACTTACTCATTTATAAACATAGGGAAAACTGGCATGCAAACATGAAACTCGTCAAACACAAACCTTCTCATGTCAAACACCACTGAGGAATCTAATCCACCAGCAGCAATAGGAATAAACACAAAAGTGTAACATAGAAATTTGTTCAGCTGTGACTTCCGCAACTGTCGCGGTGAAGAAAAATAAAAGCACCTTGTGGAGGTGTTAAACACAGCGTGCCTAGTTTTGAAAGACTCCTGCACTAAAGAAAATAAACTAATCACAAAACATCTTTCCTGGTCAAGAAAAATAGCCATGGAAAGGGAAAATGCTGGCGTTAGCGAGCTGTTTGTACAAGTTTGCAGTGGTAAATCACAATCCAGATTTCCTTGCAATTTAACACAAATGTTAGCAGTTTCCGTAGGTATTTTCCACATACAAATTTTGTTTGAAACGACCATCAGAATATTCCTTTGAAAGATCCCATTTGAAAATGTGTGTGTTAGGGTTGCCAACACTCCAGGATTGTTGTGAAGTCTCCAGGAATTGACGATTATTCTTCATGACACTCTTGTAAACAAACCAGGAGAAAAATCATGGGGCCATTTAAACAAATTGTGCTTTCTCATTTTCTTTGAACACTTTCATTTATTAGTGACAAAAATGTTGGCTATGGGAAAAGAAGATTTGATTAACAGTCAAGATTAATCCAATCAATTAACAAACAGTCTGTTTGCTTTCTAATTGTTGTGGGAATGCATTGCTCATGGAGATGGACCAATAGGGGCAATGTGGGGGTGGGGCAGTTTGAGGTAGGAGGCTGAAATCTCCAGGAATATACCCAAGCAGAGTTGGCAACCCTAGTGTGTGTTTATATGCATGAGCACATGCTTGTATGTTATTAGTTTTTGCTCACTTGTAGAAGCTGTCTGGTTCCAGGCACTTGAAAATTAAAGAGTACGTGGTCGTTTCCGAGGCAACCCCATGGTTTTTCCCCACCACCACACAGGAGGACCCCAGGCCTGAAAGAAGGTCGTCTGCAAAGCTCAGAGATTCTCCTGGTAAAAAAAAACAAGAGAGATGAAGAAATGCATTAAAATAAACACAGGAAAACAAAAGCTTCTTGACATGCAACATGCAAAGTAACTCTGGCATTTCCACGGGCTCTTCCCGTATGGGGGGGGGGGGGGTGGGGGGTGGAAATTGGGTCATTCTTTTTTCTCATTTCTTTATTTTCCTTTTAACTAAATTCTTGAGATCTTTTACAGAAAAAAATAAACAATGTTCAGAATTTCTAACGATGTTTTTGGTCTCCTGCAGGCTATTACTTTGTTAAAGGTTAAATGTGTTCTGGCCTCTCAGCCATTTTGATTTCTTTTTCATTAATTTTGTGCAAGTGGGATGTACTGCATCAGGCCTATTTTCCTCTGCTTTCTTGCTTTATAAATAGTCGTGTGTGTATGTGCGCAATTTGTTTTTGCTTAATTCTGGTTTTCCATGTGTGGTCACATGTCATTGACTTTTTGTTATTGTAATCACTTCATCCTTTAACTTTAAAGTATGTTTTGTGTGTTGAATAAGTAAATAATTGGCTTGCAAACATTAAAAGATCTACAGACAATTAGAAAAATGCAGGAAAAAAACCTTTCAGCTTATAGTACAATTGTCTTAAGAGTAGGCTGAAGCCATTTATCTTATATAAACAAATGTCTCCAAGTGTGGGATAGAGATAATGAGCTGCCAGTGTGGGATATATTTGCAATTTGATGGTATTTACATTTCATCAATCAGTTCCCTGATTTTACCACCACTGGAAATCCACAATATTCCCCCTGAAATCCACGCAAAGGATCTACAACAGAAACATGATTCATCAAGTCAGATACACATGATTCCTAGAGAGTAGTAAGCAATAATGTATTACATGAATAGTTATGGAATTCATGCTCACTGGGCTACGTGGGGAATCTGGGAATTAAATACTAATATCTTCAACACTTTGGTTTCCTGGAACAGATGTTTACTGTTAAAGTTTTAATGCGTTAACTTCTAAAATGTACACAATGGTGTAAGACAAATGCCCTTTCATTTTCCTCCGCTATATTTTTCACCTTTTTTTGTTTTAGCCCCATCATACACCATTTTGTATTTGGCTCTTGAATTGTTATTTGAGTGGCACATGTAAGCACTTCTTTCAGTCTAGGTAAGTAACTCACCTCTAATAACTTTATCACACTAGAAGCCAGGAGAATAGCAAATCCTCATAAATACTAAATCCTAGCTACATTTCACTTCCAGTACACAAAGGGATTGAAAAAGATCCATGATTGTCTCTGGTTCTCCTGTAACCTTAATTCACCCCGTCTTTTTCCTTCCTGAAGCCAACCCTGACATTAAATACCACCACCTTGTGCAAACAACACTATTAATCCTGATTCAGGGCAATCTAGACAGGAAAAAAAACTTCATCTCACTTACAGGAAGCACTTTGATAGAATGACCTCTCTTATAATGTAAGATAGAACTTCTATATAAATACCTGCAACTCCTGTTACAACATAGGAAGACATAGAGTAGGCCATTTAGCCCTCGAGCCTGTTCCACCATTCAATGAGATCATGTCTGATCTACGACCTAACTCTATATACCCACCTTTGCTGCATATCCCCTAATACTTTTGGTTAACAAGAAACTATCAATTTCAGTTTTAAAATTAACAATTATTCAAGCATCAATTGCCATTTGAGGAAGAGAGTTCCAAACTTCTACCACCCTTTGCATGTAGAAGTGTTTCCTAATTTCGCTCTTGAAAGATCTAACTCTAATTTGTAGACTATTTTCCTCAGTCCTATACTCCTCAACCAGCGTAAATAGTTTCTCTTTATCTAACCCAACTGTTCCCCTTAACATCTTGAAAAATGTGATCAAATCAGCTCTTAATCTTCTAAATTCCAGGGAATACAACAATAGTTTGGGTAATCTCTCCTTGTAACTTAATTCTTGGAGCCCGGGAATCATTCGAGTAAATCTACGCTGTGCTCCCTCCAAGGCCAATATATATGCTTCCTAAGGTCTGGTGCCCAGAACTGCTCACAAGCGCCTTTCTTTGTATCCAATTTAAGCACTTTCAGCTTGTCGATTCCATTTATTCTAGTACCATGTTTAATTTAATAGCAAGGCAATGATATGAATTCTTCAATTTTCAGGCCTATCCATTTCAGCACACTGACGCAATCATGCTGATTTGGGGTGCCAAGGAATTTAGGCCCTTTGGGCTTCTCAGCCAAGAAAGATGGCCTGCAGATTATCAAATGATTGTTAAGAGTATAGAATAAAACAGAACATTACTTGAAAATAAATGTGGGAACAGAGCTTGGAATGCAATTTCAAACTCAGATAGGACACTTCAGGCACAGGTATCAGGAAATTTGTCTTCATACAAAAAGTAAACGACCTGTCTAATAAACTATCAAGGCAAAAATCCTGAATCAATTAACAAACAATTGGATACTTTTATTGAGTGGCCATTAGAATCTCTCTTGATGAATGAATCAAATGGGTCAAATGGTTTTTGTCATCCATAATTATCTTGTGAGTAGGGGAAACCACCCAATTCTGTCCTTACTGAAAGCTCAATCATACAAAATTTCCACTGGACAGTAATCACATGAGAGAACTTTGAAAACTTTTTTCCTTCATAACTTTGAGATACTGGAGCGACCCACTGCTGGCTGGTGGAGATCAGGTAACTTAGCATAGGCCTGGGATTGGGCCTTTCATGTCAATATAGCCCATGGTGCCGTGCATCCGTGTATTTACCAAATGAGCTATTGGATGAGACCCAAATGTAGTTGATTTCTAAGCTAACAGCTGGCATGTATTTCTAAGGAAAATAGTTTCTAATCAATATGATCAAAGTGTTATATTGGAGAGCATCTTGGGGAGGGCATAATGTCAAACACCAAAAAAACGAAATAAAGAGATAAAAAAAAACAGACCATTAATTTATACAGTGCCCTTATCATGTCTCACATAATAGTCCAAAGCACTCTACAAAGATTGAGCTCCTACATACCAATCCAGAAAACGAGCAAATGCTGACCAACAGCTTCAAAACAGCTGATTCTGATACAACAGAAATGGACCAACAATGTGGGAAAACAAGTCGATGCATGTGCTTTGTAATGTAAAGCTATCGACACACAACATCCCTTCATATGCATTGCAGGAAAAAAAACAGAAATGCATGAAGAAGGAAATCCTCATGTTGAAGTACAAAATTGCGCTACATTTCTACAGAACCCACAGTCTACTCCCTTGAAAGAATTTTCACAATAAAAATTCTGGGGTAGAAATTCCTCAGTGATTCTGCTGATCTCCTGCCATAACGACGATGAACGATCAGCAGAACTGCTCCCACCCCCGCTCTAAAAAAATTATAGAGTTCTCCATTCTTTCCAGGAGTTTCCTATTTACCTTTTAAAAGACCCTCTGTTTGTTGCTTACAAATGATGGCAAGGAGACAGAACCAGAGGTGGGGACTCCTTGCACCAGACGTTCATGCTCCTTTGGCTCAGTCAGAATGTGAATTGAGGCTCTTGCACTGATTAAATTGGGGTGCCATTTGGCAAAAAGACAAATGTGAGCTCCATCATTGGGGTTCAGGCCAGAGAAAGACTATATTTTTCGAACGATTGGCCTCTTGCACAAGCAGCTGTGTAGACCTTGGCCTGGGATCCTGGTGGTGTGAGGGGGAAGGGGCAAAATTGATTTGTAAAGGAAAACAGTGTTATATGAATTTCCAACAGGCTCTCACTTCCCCAAAGCAACCTTAACCTTCACAGTCCCACATTCTCCCCCAATCTTCCCTTTCCCAGTTCACTCTGGCAGTCTCTGTGCCCACTCCTCCTCAATTCACACTGGCATTCTAGAAATTCAAACAGCTTTTTGGATGAAAATGGATAAATATTTGTAAAAGCGAAAATTAAAAGATAAATGGAGAAAGAGGAGTGGAATGGGAATGGAACTAAGTGGATATAGTTTTTGCAAGCCAGCACAGGCATGATGTGCCTAATGGTCTCCTTCTCTGCTTTAAAATTCTAATGATCCTCTGTCTACTAACCCAGCTTCTTCCCTCACTTCTCTCCATTTCTCTGTCCATTCTTCCCTTCATTGCCCCCTCCTCACTCCTTCTCATTTCTATCCATTCACACATTATTGGCATCAAAGCCCTTTCCATCCCTTCCACTCCCAGCCTTTCAGTGCCCTCCCTCCCGATTACGATCCATTCCATTCCCCTCTCCTCTTTCCCCGAGAGTATGGCTGCAGTTGGGCAAAATCTTCTCTTTCATCAATGCTGCACCTGAGGCCAGAAATTCCAAATGTTGTATGGAAAATCCAGATCTCACAAGACCATCACTGCCATTAAGAGTGCTGTTTTGAGAGGAAGGGGCTCTGGTCGGGTCCTTTAGCCAGCCAACTCAGACAGGATCAGTGGGCATGATTGAGTGGCTGTACTGGGTGCAGAGGTCTGTGCTGATTTTCATCAGCAAATGCTGACACTCTGATTCTGGCCCCAAATTTCTGTCATTGTTAAATGCTGATGCGTAATTGTGAATTATAACATGCAGTTACTATTTTATGGGTAAATGTGTTAGCAATACTGCTCACAGCAAGGTCCCACAAACAGCAATGAGATGAATACAAATCTATTTTTGATGGTACTGAGGGAGGAATGTTGGCATGCACACCAGCAGAATGCACTGTTCTTTTTTCAGATAGTATCACAGTATCTACAATTTTCAGCTGAACAAGCAGGTGGGACTTCAATTTGAAATCTCATCCAAAGGTTAGCAGCTCTGACAATGCATTGTTCCCTCAGTACTGCACAAGTAGTGTTTGCCTAAATTATGAGCTCAGGTTCGGGAGTGGGGAATAAATGCCAACCCTCCTGATACAGAGACAAAAATACTACCAACCGAGGCAAACAAACTCTTGAAGAGGAGAAAGGCCAGTTCCCCAATTTCAGTTGGGATGTTTAGGGCATTTACAACAACAACTTATACTCATATAGCACCTTTAATGTAATAAAACATACCAAGGTGCTTCACAAAGGCATTGTGAAACAAAATATCACACCAAGGAGATATTAGGTCAGATGTCCAAAAGCTTGGTCAAAAAGGTAGGTTTTAAGGAGTGTCTAAAATCATGAAAGTGAGGTAGAGAGGTGTCGGGATGATATTCCAGAGGGCCTTGGTAACTGAAGACATGGGATGATCAAGAGGCCAGAATTGGAGGAGCGCAGATGTATAGGAGGATTATGGTTGTGGGGTTGGAGGAGATTACAGAGTTAGCGACGGGCAAGGCCATGGAAGGATTTGAAAACAAGGATGAAAATTTTAAAATCAAGAGATTGCTTGACCGGGAGCCAACGCAGGTCAATGAGCACAGGGGTAATAGGTGAATGGGACTTTGTGCGAGTTTGATTTTTTTTTGATTTAGAGATACAGCACTGAAACAGGCCCTTCGGCCCACCGAGTCTGTGCCGACCATTAACCACCCATTTATACTAATCCTACACTAATCCCATATTCCTACCACATCCTCACTTGTCCCTATATTCCCCTACCACCTACCTATACTAGGGGCAATTTATAATGGCCAATTTACCTATCAATCTGCAAGTCTTTTGGCTGTGGGAGGAAACCGGAGCACCTGGAGGAAACCCACACAGACACAGGGAGAACTTGCAAACTCCACACAGGCAGTACCCAGAATTGAACCCGGGTCACTGGAGCTGTGAGGCTGCGGTGCTAACCACTGCGCCACTGTGCCGCCCATGGGCAGCAGAATATTGGATGACTTCATGTTTACAAAGGGTAGAGAGTGACAGACCAGCCAGGACTACATTGGAATAGTCAAGTCTAGATGTAACAAAGTGTTACGACCAGGTGTGAAAGGTGTCGAGGGATCTTTTGCTGTCTTTACCTGGTATTATAACCGGGTTTTATTTTTAAACACACTGTGTTTTGAGCTCCCCCTTTTGTGAATCTTTGTTCACAACAAGCCAATTATAAGGCAAAGAAACCAACACACCAGGTTTTCTCAGGTTTAAAGGAGAAAGATGAAATTCATTAAACCTGAAGCTTAAACTTAAACTCTAATATGGTTCACGCCTACGGATATACGACGCGCCCACTCTAGAATGCACATGCATGGTAGCATTCGCTTGCATATAGGGACAGAAAATAGAAGAGGAAAGCATAGTAGAGAGGGGTTTGAGGCAATATCAGAAGAGTCTCTTGTTTACTGTGCTTCGATCTCACTTGATTTTAGGTAGACTTGCTGTTCGTCAGGGCCGAGTGTTCCTTTTAAACCTTGTTCACTCAGGAGACTTTCCTCTCTTCGAGGTTCATGTGTTTTCACAAGATTCAGTTCTATGGGAAAGAGATGGAGGGAGGCAGAAAGTGGAGAGGTTCTGTTCCTACCAGGAGCACATGGCGTTCTCTGAGTTCAAATTCTATTTTTCCAATTTAAAACTCCTCTAGTTGGCCAGCAGGTGGTCATGTGACTGACTGGTCTGACCAGGTCTCTTCTGTGTATTGGGGCAGGGACTGGTTCCTTTGTTTCAACATTGTCTGGTACTGTGCAAATGTCTTTCCAGTCAGGGGTTTGCAATTTTAAGTTTTAATTTTCATGTGGTGAAATAATGTGTGCTTCAGTCTTGGTAGGTGGGGGACTTGCCCGACAAAAGGCATGAATGAGAGTTTCAGCAGCAGATGAGCTGAGACAGGGGCGACACTGGTGATGTTACAGAGGTGGAAATAGGCAGTTTTAGTGATGGTGTGAATATGAGGAGGAAGCTCATCTCAGGGTCAAATGTGACAACAAGGTTGTGAACAGACTGGCTTAATCTCAGACTGCTGCCGGGATGAGGGATGAACTAAGACCTGTCTTCTTCAATGAATGTAAAAGATCATTTGACACTTTTTGAAGAGGAGCAGGTGTCCTGACCTACATTTATCCCTCAATCAACATTCCAAAATAATTAAAGCAAGTGAGGGGGAGTTGGGGGGGGGATGTGGTGGTGGGAAGGGAACAAAAGGGAAGGTGTGTGATAGGGCAGAGGGCAGGAACGATTAAATAACAAAGCTGTCCTGGGACAAAGGCATGACCGAAAGCATGACGCCAAGCTTCTGGTCGCTTGCCAGTTCAACAATGGAGGCCCAACCAGTCCCCATCCACCACCACCCTCCTCCGCCTGACTGAACTTGTTCTCACATTGAACAACTTCTCCTTCAACTCCACTCACTTCCTTCAAGTAAAAGGTGTTGCTATGAGTACCCGCATGGGTCCTAGTTATGCCTGTCTTTGTGTGGGGTATGTCAAGTATTCTTTGTTCCAGTCCTACTCAGGCCCCCGCCCCCAACTCTTTTTCTGGTATATTGATGACTGTATCATTTCCTGCCGTTTCCTGCTCCAGCCCCGAACTGGAAAACTTTATCAACTTTGCATCCAATTTCCACCCTTCTCTCACCTTTACATGGTCCATCTCTGACATTTCCCTTCCCTTCCTCGACTTCTCTGTCTCCATCTCTGGGGATAGGTTGTCGACTAATATCCATTATAAGCCCACCGACTCCCACAGCTATCTGGACTACACTTCTTCACACCCTACCTCCATTCCATTCTCCCAGTTTCTCCGTCTCCGACGCATTTGCTCTGATGATGCTACCTTCCACGATGGTGCTTCTGATATGACCTTTTTCCTCAACCGAGGATTCCCCCACACTGTTGTTGACAGGGCCCTCAACCGTGTCCGGCCCATTTCCCGCACCTCTACCCTCACCCCTTCCCCTCCCTCCCAGAACCGTGACAGGGTTCCCCTTGTCTTCACCTTCCACCCCATCAGCCTCCATATCCAAAGGATCATCCTCCGCCATTTCCGCCACCTCCAGAGTGATGCCACTACCAAATGCATCTTCCCTCCCTTCTCCTGTCAGCATTCCGAAGGGATCATTCCCTCCGCGACACCCTGGTCCACTCCTCCATTACCCCACCACCTCGTCCCCGTCCCATGGCACCTTCCCCTGCAATCGCAGGAGGTGTAATACCTGCCCATTTACCTCCTCTCTCTTCACTATCCCAGGCCCCAAACACTCCTTTCAGGTGAAGCAGCGATTTACTTGTACTTCTTTCAATGTAGTATACTGTATTCGCTGCTCACAGTGTGGTGTCCTCTACATTGGGGAGACCACACGCAGACTGGGTGACCGCTTTGCGGAACACCTCCGCTCAGTCCGCAAGCAGGACCCTGAGCTTCCGGTTGCTTGCCATTTCAACACTCCCCCCTGCTCCCATGCTCACATCTCTATCCTGGGCTTGCTGCAGTGTTCCAGTGAACATCAACACAAGCTCGAGGAACAGCATCTCATTTACCAATTAGGCACACGATAGCCTGCCGGACTGAACATTGAGTTCAATAATTTCAGAGCGTCACGGGCCCCCCATTTTACTTTTATTTTTAGTTATTTTTTCTTTTTTTCGTTTTTACATTTTTTACAATTTTTTTTTTGTTTCTTTCATTTCATCTTAGTTTGTTCAGTTTGCTTACCCACTGTTTCTTTTCATGTTTGTACTTGCTGCTGTTCAATCTTCAGTCCGTTAACACCCTATCTATACTAATGCTTTGTCTTTCAACACACCATTAACATATTGTTTGTCTTTGCGCCGTGACCTTTTGGTCAGCTATGTGGCCTTGTCCAATCTACACCTTCTCCTTTGTTATCTCTTGCCCCACCCCCGCCTCACTTGCTTATAACCTTTTGACATTTCTAATATTTGCTAGTTCCAAAGAAGGGTCACTGACCTGAAATGTTAACTCTGCTTCTCTTTCCACAGATGCTGCCAGACCTGCTGAGTGGTTGCAGCATTTCTTGTTTTTATTTCAGATTTCTAGCATCTGCAGTATTTTGCTTTTATTCACAAGGATGTTGCCTGGTTTGGAGGGCTTGAGTTATAAAGAGAGATTGGATAGGCTGGGTCTGTTTTCCCTAGAGCGAAGAAGGCTGAGAGGGGACATGATAGAGGTATATAAAATTGTGAGAGGCATAGATAGGGTAGATAGCCAGAGTCTGTTTCCCATAGTAGGGGTGACTAAAACTAGAGGGCATAGATTTAAGGTGAGAGGGAGGAGGTTTAAAGGGGATCAAAGGGGTAAATTTTTCACACAACGAGTAGTGGGTAACTGGAATGAGCTGCCTGAGGAGGTGGTGGAGGCAGGAACAGTAGCGACATTTAAGAGGCATCTGGACAGGTACTTGAATGAGCAAGACATAAAGGGATATGGAATTAATGCAGGCAGGTGGGATTAGTATAGATAGGCATTATGATCGGCATGGACGCGGTGGGCCGAAGGGCCTGTTTCTATGCTGTACTACTCTATGACTCTATGACAACACTTCGAAAATACTTTTCTCGCCATAAAGCTTTGGGACATCCTGAGGTCATGAAAGACTTTCTTTCTCTCATACACACCCTGATTTTCTGCAGGCTTTCCCCAGTGTCCCACCATCACTTGGCAAAAAGTCAGTAGAAAACCCAGAGTAAAGTATACAAAGATGTGGCTTCCAGAAATAGCCAGAGGGAGCTGAATTTTATGCTCTCAGGCACATGCAACTGATTTCTTCCAACATAGGAGGGGCTGTTACACTTCTGATAATTATTAATCTCACTATTTGCTTATGGACGTTGACTGTTGTAATATAAGTGATGTGGGCTCCCTCCCTAGTTGCTCCACAGGAACAATGGGACATTAACCCCATATGTGCATAGAGAAATTGGAAACAGTTAAGTTGCAGAACACGAGCCGGCACTAAATGTCACAGACAAACAACTTCAAAGCTTCACACCACATATCACAATGGTGCAAATGTGAAAAAATCCTAACTGTGGGAATCTGTGTAATTTCTTCAAATGAAGTAAAGATTGCAACTTCTACTCCATTTTTTTTACTTCCATACAATAAAGCTAGCTAGTGCATTAAAATCAGGGAACACCTTCCATCTCTCAAAAAAGCTATTGCAACTACTCTAGAAGAAAATAACCCTCCATTGAAGCGAACAGCTCAGTGTATCTCAGAAAGGTCTTTTGAGGAAAAGTAAAAGTTTCCGAAAGCTTCACTTAAACAGCTTATATACTATCCACAACTTCTTTGGAGGCAAACACTAAATAAAAACATCAGTGACTCGGAAACCATCAATTTATCCTAAGATGTCTCATGTTTGTGCGTAACCAATAGTGGGAGAATAATTAGTTGTAATATCCTTCAGTTCTGCCCTTTAACTGATTGGGTTGAATCTGGTAGCCTCCAGTTATACCGAGAAACTGATCTGATTGGTTGCCCAATCCCAGGAAAAATATAACAACAACTTACATTTTATAGCACCTTTAACGTAATAAAATATCCTAATGTGCTTTTGAAGGTGATTTTTCTTGTGAAATGTTGACACCAATGTTACCACTAAGCTGCGCAGCCACACAGCAGTCTGAAATGTGCCATGCAGACCTTGTTCTGTGACAAATAACGCATATGCACAGCTGTGTAAAAAAAATCTTAAAGGGACCAGGCACTGAAAAAAATGCATACGCAACAACAGCTAAACTTTAAAGGAAAATTAGGCTGACACATGGATCAAAAAGCTAACCATCCATTTAAAACTAGAGGATGGTTGACATTTATGCTTTATTTACAACGGCCTGGATTTTGCTTTGAGCAGTGAAGGAATAGCTTTCACCGGTCGCCTTGCATACATTTGCCCATAGACTTTCAAAGGGCTTATCAGCAGAAATTTCTAGTAAGTGGGTATCTAATCAGTGCCACACTCTCTACAGGGAATCTGTGGGGCTGTATTTTGTGCAGGAGGTGGAGCTTTCGGCACCAGGCTGAAAAAGCAGGGGGATTCCTGCCTCTGCATTTTTTCAGGCCCCCAGAGCGATCCTTCGGTCTTTTGGGGTGAAAGTTTAAGAAGGCGGAATTCCCGTCCCTTTAAAGACTTAATAGGGATGGGGATCCCGCCCCCAAGAGCTGCCAGCCAATCACAGGGCTGGCAGGTCAGTGGTATCGGCAGTGCCACTGGGAGCGGTGGCCAGTGCCGGTACTGCAGAGGCCTTGGACCCAGGCCCAGCGCTGGAATCCTGGAGAAGAGGTAGGTGAGGCAGGGTCACTGGGACAAGTCCAGATGGTGCTGGCGAGGGTGGGTGGGGAGCTAGGCGTTTGGTCCAGTGGGGTGGCGGGGGGTGAACTGGTTCCTGGTGGGTGTCCTCCGTGGGCCACAAATTGCCAATGGAGGAGGGCCCCCGAATCCCGCAGGAAGGGTGCCTTGTTTTCCAAAATGTCCTCCCTGTGCAGCGGAGGCCATCCCTCACCGCCACTAAAACAATCCCAGCGGCGACAGGAAGAGGCCCTTATGTGGCCATTAAGGAAATCAGTTGGCCTCTGAGCAGGAAGGCTGTCGTCTCCTGCGGCCACTGCCGCTCTGATTCTCCAGCCCCCGCCACAAAACCCGCCGTCGGGAGGAGATTGAGATCTGGCCCGTGGTGTCTGTGAACAGAGCTAGCAGCAATGAGGCTCTTCCACCAATCAGACTGAAGAATCCTCACAGACGGCAAAGCAGGCAGTAGAAAAATAGGAAATATAAATTACATACATTTAAACCATTGTACAGGAACCAAAATAAAAATTGGGGTTAAGGAAATGAGATTCAAGAATAAAACAGAAAACTCAAACAAAATTTATTTTAATTTTACATTTTTTGAAAATATGCGATGTTAATTTTCTTCTGAGGGAATGAGACTCCAGCATGTAAGATTAATTTTTCAGGTCCAGAGAGTTTTTTCAGCAGTAATTATCTCTTATAATGCCATTAAAAACAGTTATTCCTGATTGCATTAGTCCTAACTTTTTCATCTGTCCTTCAGATGACAGTAATGGGTAATTACCCTAAGTTCATGCCATAACAGTGATTCGGTGCTGAGTCTATTGGCAAAGACTGCAACATTGCAGCTTATGCAGGAGCAGGGTATCAATGACTGCAACTTCCAGATCTTTGTGTTTAACTACATACATGTGGATACCAGAAGTACTTCTCAATTTTACCCTGTAATAACAGCAAACACTGTCAGCCTCGCCATCATTAGTACACCAAAATCCAGGCCATTATCACCTCTGAATGGTACTCTTCAAAAAGCTTGCTGGGGTTCGGCACGATTTCAATCTCGGATTGCGTATATTACTCTCCTCACATACAAAAACTGACTACAATTAGCTTCAATGTATCCACAGTGTCAGTTTGCAACTGATACTTAAGCATCCTGATTTATTTACACTGTTGTGCAATTTCCATGGATTTACTTTGCTTTCATACCAAACCATCAAACACACACCATGAAGTCTCCTTCCTAACAGGCACCACTTCTAACAAAACTTTTTGGGCGGGTGAAGTATGTGTAAAATCTCACTGGGCTGTTTAGTATGTTCTCCGAGACATATGGGTAACAGACAGCCGCAAACTCTTTGTGTACCTCTGCAAGCCTGCCAATTGCAGATGGAGCTTAATTAGGGATCTGCAAATTCTAAGAAGAGAAAAAAAAAATGTTTACTGGTAAACCTCAAAAATCCTTCAGCTGCTGAATGTGTTCAATGTATCTCCTGTTCAGTACAAATATCATGCAGTAATGCTAAAAAGGACTCAAGATTCAGTAAGTGTAGACAATTTCTCGGTATTCTCTTTGCGGGAATTGGGGGAGAGCCGGGGGAGGGGTAATTACAAGAAGAATTGGAGGCAGATACAGCATGCAGTGAAAAAGCCTTTGCTGAGCTCTCTCTCTCTCCATGTTTTGCAGTGAGACAGCACACTCCTATTAACTAACAGCAGCTTAGCCTACAACTCATACCTTTCCCACAGAGACCCGAGTCAAGAAAAAAAAGTTAAAAAGAAATACAACTGTTTAAACAAAAAGGGTCTTTATTGAATCCTGGCATCGTGCAATGCTTTCCCTTAGCTCTGATTACATCTACAGACAGGACAGAGCATGAAAAAAAAAACAAAGCAAACAAGAGTGGGTGAAAGAGATGATACAAGGGGACACACAATCCCATAAGGTCTTGCAATATATCGTGTGGTGCATTCCAGCTAATGAGGTACAATGCTGTACATGTGTCCACTGCTGTGAAAGAAAATATTGTGCAAAAGATAGAAGCATGCATTTACACAAATCCAAACTTCAAACGACTCCTCATGGGGCTACATTTCAGAGGCATTCTTTTGCCTGTGGGTACAGCAGGACTCATGTAGGACTCACTGACAGTGCGATTAACTGATTCATCTAACTGCACAACACCCGCACTGTTCATTTTGTACCTTTTTTTTCGCTTTGAATCTTTCAAATGCTATTAGGAAATGAAAGTTGCTCTTTGACTTTTGGGGGGCCCCTGCCTGGGGTTCAGCCCTGCTGTCTTGAGACACCGGGGGTCATGGTAGCAGGTAACTACATAAACCACAACCATTTGCAGTCAGAAATGAGCCATGTTTGAAGTCATTGAACATTTCTTATTGCAAACGCTTTTTTCCAGATCGTGTGTTACCCAGGTCAGAAATGAACTTCAATCGAAACCAATCTTGCATGATTATAATGAACAGCAGTTAAATTGCACCACAAATTCACAAGCAGGGCTGATGGGCTGTTCCTTTACTCAGTTGCTGCATTAGGTTGCTGCCATTGCGGGATTGTAGAATAATATTGTGACTGCACAATTCATTTTGTAAGTGACAGGTGCACATTTTTGTGCTACTTTTCCTTGATCCAAGCAAAGCTGATAAAAGGAAAAAAACAAAGGACAAAAGAATAATTTTCCTGAAAAGTGCATATATATCAACCTTTCTCTCTCTCTCCTGCAGCCAGCACAAATCCTTGGCAGTGGTGGGAACAGCATACTGAGCAATTTTGCCATTATCACAGATACTGGAAGTGCGATGATACAAACTCTAGACCAACTCTGAAGAGTTATGAAAAACTGACTTTGTCTTTAAAAAAAAGAACCTTTATTTAAAATGGTCCCAAAATGGCCACCAAAGGAAAGGGGCTGGCCTTTGTGTATTCAAATTAGTTTTTAGTTTAGAGATACAGCACTGAAACAGGCCCTTCGGCCCACCGAGTCTGTGCCGACCATCAACCAACAATTTATACTAATCTTACACGAATCCCATATTCCAATAACATCCCCACCTGTCCCTATATATTTCCCTACCACCTACCTCTACTAGGGGCAATTTATAATGGCCAATTAACCTACCAACCTGCAAGTCTTTGGCATGTGGGAGGAAACCGGAGCACCCGGAGGAAACCCACGCAGACACAGGGAGAACTTGCAAACTCCGCACAGGCAGTACCCAGAATCGAACCCGGGTCCCTGGAGCTGTGAGGCTGCAGTGCTAACCACTGCGCCACTGACAAAGACAAAGGACAAATCTTCAAAGCTATGAGGTGTCAATTGCACCCCATCCTTAAAACATTCCACAATTGAATGTCTTCTGAATCGATGGTGTGAAGTAGCCACGTCCTGGGCCATTGTGCAATCACCATGGCTGCTTCCTTCCTTTCATTCTGAATCTGCATCTCCAGATGAGAATGTCTCCTACCAGATGAGAGGTAACACAGCTTTACCTTTAAAAAAAGACAGCCTAGGGCCAGAGAGAGAGAGAAAGAGAGGCAAGATCTAGCAGCTTGTATTCCAGCAAGCCAGAAGGCATGTGCCCTGCTGCAGAATCCTACATCTACATTAGACAGCAGTGAACTAGAAGTGACCCACCATCTTCAACTGAACTTTCAATCAAGAGACTAATCGACAGTTATCTCGGGCCTGCACCCATCGAGAACTTGATTTCCAAGAGAATTCAACAGGTTTATCATGACCTGCCCCCCACTAAAAGTCATCTTTCTTTTTTTCCCTCTCTACCTTGCTCTTCTCATGTTTGTGTGCACTAGTGAATGTATGAGTGGATGCGGTTGCAACAATTTCGGGGTAAGGCGTATTGATCAATAAATAATTGATTTTTTGTTTGTAAAACCTACAAGAAAACCTGTCGCTGTCTATTTATTTGAAAAAATAAAACACCAAGGGGTTAAACCCTAATAGCAAGACACTTGTTGCAGTCAGACAGGGGGTGGAACAGTGGGAACCACCCACATCGCAGCATGTGGTCATAACAAATTGGGGGATCGAAGTGAGGATCTGGACCACCAGACAAACAAGAGATTTGGAAAACGGGAGGTAAATTGACCTCTAAAATTGTGGAAAAATAAAAACAGGTTTTCTTTTATTCTTCTGTTCTTTTTTCTACAGTGCTGGAAACAAATGAGATAGCCACATTTAATGCCAAGGAGCTTGTACAGCAGGGACAGATAAACAAATAAAATGTTGACGATTTAAAAAGCTTAGCTACAGAGATGGGAATCACTTTCACGTAAAAAGCAAAAGAAACGTAAACTGGTGAAATGTCTAGCCAACCATTTTAAACTTACCCCTGAACTAGAAGAAAACCTAGAATCAGAAAAAATAATTCTACCTAGAATCCAGTTGCAGATGAAAAAGGAAGAGATGCAGTTTCAGAAGGCGAAAGATGAAAGAGAGCTGCAGTTGAAAATGGAAGAGATGTGGTTTCAGAAGGAAAGAGAGGAAGCAGCCAGAAAGTTTGAGTTACAGAGACTGCAGACCAAAAATGAGCATGCTTCCAGCCACTCAAACCTTATCCACAATTCAGAGCAAAACTTTGATACGCTGAGACTCTCAAGGCTAGTGCCAAAATTTAATGAGAAGGAGGTTGAGTCATATTTTATCTCATTTGAGAAAATATTTACCAGGCTAAAACGGCCAAAATAATTCTGGACTCTTCTCTTACAAGGCAGGTTTGTGGTTAGGTCTCGTGAAATTTATTCTCCGTTATCAGAAGAAAGTTCTTCTGATTATGAACAAACTAAAACTGCAATGCTAAATGCATATGAGCTGGTACCGGAAGCATTTAGACAGAAATTCTGACACACCTGGAAAAGACCCACAGAGAAGTACACAGAATTAAACATATGACTTTTGGATAATATCTCTCAAGCTAGAAACCTTATATGAAAATCACGCACATCGCACCACATGGTCATTACACCATTAATTTCATTTGAGATCAGTGAGAAGGCTCCAAACATTTAATAAAGCTTCAAGGTCAAAAATCAGAGGGCGTGCAAGCAACACAACAGCTCAATAATTGGATCCCAAAATGTAGATGTGCTATAGGGACCAATATGGTCTTCCGCTGCTCTAGACATACACGTAGTTTTCAGTAAGAAGCAGTGAAGAGCAATCAGGAGTGGGAACGTTGTGTGGATTGTTTGTCTCTTCCTTACCTCAGACCTACTGAGGCCAATTGTAGCCCCCTCCACCCGCCACCATCATTCCAACTGCAACTGACCGATTACGCACAGGTTCACAATTGAACATGAGGCTGTCTGATCTTTTTATATTTACCCATCATGCCGTTACAAGTGCAAGACCTTGCGCCTTTCGGCAGGCAATTTAGACTTTCTGGAGCCTGCTAGTTAGTTCACCTGCCAGAACGCTCAGCTAAAGATCTTCCCACTCTGGAAGCCAGAAGAGGTGCAGGGAAGAAAGATTAAGTGAATTTTAGTAAACATTTTAAAGAGCTATAAACTTTCAGCAATGTTGTGATCAAGAAAAGGTCTACAGATCCTGCCAAAGTGTATTGCATCATCCTTCCCATATTTCAATTTCTATTTACTATGTTGATATTAGGATAGCATTTATGTCTTCTAGCTCTGTTAAGTGGAAAATCTATTAAATTAAGGTCTCATTTAGTGAGTCAGCCCTTATACTATCCCTTGTCCTGCACATTACTCAGACAATTTGATAAACATTAAAATCATTTCCTCAGCTGCATTACTGGAAACCTTCTTTCAAGATATAGCCTTTCCAAGAACACCAGAAGAAAAAAAATGACAGGAATCTGATCAGTGACAAAAATAGACAACATATGTTAGAAAGCTGGAAATAATATTTCTGCCACAAGGATTACAGGCAACATGGAAGACCTGTCAGTCAAAAATAAAGTCCTCAGCCGCATAAACAACACCAATGAAAGACGACATTAGCAGGTTCCATGGAGGTGGTGGTACAGACCAGCTGAATCTAAGATGTTGTAAGGGTTATGCCAGCTCTGTCCGATGATTACTCAGTTTGCTGAATTACCTCACACACTTCTTATGAGACATTACAGCTGTTTTTCTTCCATTTCAAGCAAAGTACTGTTTAAACAACTTTCTCTGAGGAAAAGAGATGAAATTAATGCTTCGAATTTAAACAAAATAACATTTACCCCACTTCCCCTTAAAAATAAGTATGATATCCTCTATCCAATAAAGATATGTTCAAGCCAATGTACCTCTCCCACAATCCACAATGCTCTCCACTGCTGCCATTCACTGGCATCATTACTCCCTTATTCAAGAGGACAGTATGGTCTCAGTCCTGGCTTTTTTAGTGGCTGCCAGCAATGTCACTGTATGAAATGCTGACACGAGACCTTTTGCATTCAGGATGAAACCACTGATGCAAGTTTCCCTTCTCCTTGGCCATGGGCAGCTCTTCCACTGCAAATTGCTCCATCTAGTGGTCCAGTCAGCAATTGGTAAAACAGCCAATGAGAGCAGGTGAGTTTTGGCTGAGATTTTCCTTAAAGTAACACCCACATTGCAGAGGCAGTTTGACAAGTTAAATGGGAAAAAAAGGCCCATCATCAAAAACCGACCCCTTAAAATGTCCGATGAGTTTTCCCTTCCATGAGCATCCTGGGACCCTAATCTGCCTGCTGGAAGCACACTCCACTATATTTCCTACATTACAACAGTGACTACATTTCAAGAGTACTTCATTAGCTGTTAAACGCTTTGAGAAGTCTGGTGGTCATGAAAAGTGCGATCTAAATGCAAGTCTTTCTTTCACTCTTTTAAATTTAACTGAAGTTGGGGGGCGGGGGGGTGGGATTGCTGTGTTAGTCAAATACTCACCTGCAATTTCCCTGTGCTTCAATCCAGCTTACTGTCCTTGAAAATAACTGCTGCTGTAAAGCGGTGATGGAGAGCCACAATGGTGGCCCACTGGCAGAAGAGATTGGAAAGCTGAAAGGTCACAGAGTAATGTGATTCTGCAACGTGGTTTTGTCCGGAAGTCACTTGCACTACTTTAAAGCTGGAGTTTCTGTGCATTTAAATGTACTTGTGAAACTTAGAATTTACAGGGATTTTCGCATTGTGAAATGATGGATCTCCCTCTTGCAATTCCATTGTTCCTGTGCTTTGAAGAAATAGTGAAAGAAAGTAACGCTTGCATGTATATAGCACTTTTCATGACCACCAGACATCTCAAAGAGCTTTACAGCCAATGAAGTACTTTCGAGGTGTCGTCACTATTGTAATGTAGGAGGAAATAGTAGAGGAAAGGATAGAAGCCAAGACATTACAGCAGTATTCGCGCAGGCAGCCCATGGGTATCCATGCCTCAAGGTCTACCAGCAACAGCGGACCTATCCAGATTTTCCTCTAGGCAGTCTGAGAAGACTGTGTTTTTCCCCATGACAGTGTCACAGAGATATGTCAACTGTTGAAACTTGACTTGTAGCCTCTTTTCACCAGGGTCAGGGCCTTGTCTGTGGCTATGAAGTTGACAACAGCACTTAACATTTCTGCATTGATTGCTTCCAGCTAGTCTCTGGTGGCATCTGTCAGTCAGCAGTTCATTGGGTTCATTGCCCTGTTTAAACACACCTCTGAGTTTATTCAGTTCCATATGGGTCCACCAAAGCAGAGGGGGAGAGCCATTAACTTAGTTTACGTAGCTGGATTCTCACAAGTGCTGGGTGCCATTGAGGCCACCCGTGTACCTATAAAACATGGTCTGAAAGCCCCATCAACCTGATTAACGGGAAGGGATTTTCTTCCAGAATCTTCAGATAGTGAATGATGCTAACCCACGCCATATTGCAAGTCAATGCATGCTACCCTGGCAATAGCCATGATTTGTTAACCCTTACGCAATCCAGAGTACCTGCATTGCTCACTCACAGTGACAGGATGGCTGGTAGGAGATAAGGAGTAGCCTTGTCATTTTGAAATCCAAGCAGAGGACGAAAGCAGGGTCAGTGAGGTCATCTCATCAGAATTCTCAAGGCCTGGTTCCTGTGAAGCAAAATGCAGCAAGGGTTTCCAGAATTCTAGGGGCTTTCTGCATCCTTCAACAATTTGACCATACAGTGGCAGCGGTGTGTACCATCTACAAGATGCACTGCAGCAATGCACCAAGGCTCCTTAGACAGCACCTTCCAAACCCGTGACCTCGACCAACTAGAAGAACAAGGGCAGCAAATGCGGAAGACCACCATCTGCAAGTTCCCCTCCAAGTCACACACCATCCTGACTTGGAACTATATCACCGTTCCTTCACTGTCGCTGGGTCAAAATCCTGGAACTCCCTTCCTAACAGCACCACTGCACAGTGGCGCAGTGGTTAGCACCGCAGCCTCACAGCTCCAGGGACCCGGGTTCGATTCCGGGTACTGCCTGTGTGGAGTTTGCAAGTTCTCCCTGTGTCTGCGTGGGTTTTCTCCGGGTGCTCCGGTTTCCTCCCACAAGCCAAAAGACTTGCAGGTTGATAGGTAAATTGGCCATTATAAATTGTCACTAGTATAGGTAGGTGGTAGGGAAATATAGGGACAGGTGGGGATGTTTGTTAGGAATATGGGATTAGTGTAGGATTAGTATAAATGGGTGGTTGATGTTCGGCACAGACTCGGTGGGCCGAAGGGCCTGTTTCAGTGCTGTATCTCTAATCTCTAATCTACCTCCCATGGACTGCAGCGGTTCAAGAAGGCAGCTCACAACTACCTTCTCAAGGGCAATTAGGGATGGGCAATAAATGCTGGCCTGTCTAGCGACGCCCACACCCCATGAATGAATGAATAAAAAAAATAAGGGCTTGAGTCTGCCAAGTACAGGTCAAGTGGAAAAGGTGGTGGAGGGCAATCCACTGCTCACAACCAAGAAGCCCAGGTGTGAGAGGAGATGGGCTCCACATGTGCATGAGCTTTTAGGCAAGAGAGCATCAATTACTTCCAATTAGAAGACACAATAAAACCCTTCATGAACCCTTGGCAAACTCTCAAACAGCTACTCTCTAAAACCTCTAATGTCCTCTCTGTGAGAGCAGAGTTACAAATGTTAATCACCATTTAAGAGGGATTTCAGGAGGGCTCCTTTAATACATAAACACTCTGCATTGCTAGAATTGTATATGTGTACCACCTCTTGTCCCTTCATTTTGACCTACTTCTACTGCTGCATCTTAACATGGTGACTTCCCCTTGTCCCAAAAATCTGTCCGTTCCTAGTCTTTTATTCCTACATGTTATTACCTCAGTGCCAGGAGGCTGTGGGATTTGTAGCTGGGACAGTTCTGATGGAGCACCGGAGGACTGAGGTAGTACTCGTCTCAGTAATGCCACAGTCCTTGAAGGACCTGCTTCTGGTATCATTAATTGTACATCTAATACCTATGGGGCCCAGACCAAAAGCTCTGTCCTATGCTCGATTTGAGGGGGCTGCATTGATGCGTGTACATTGCTGCCACCATGAGAAGCAGCAAAGTCTGCACCCACTCCTTGCAACAACTGGTGCTGGGCAGGGGCAGTTGGGATAATAGCCTGCATGAAACCACGATGAATAGTTCCAACTGAGTCCTGGAAGCCCGTAGATTGGGTGCTCTTTTTGCTATCTATAAGAGCAGCCATTAAAGTCACTCCTCAGAGCCACCTTCCAGACATCTTGAGGTTGCAGATGCAGATTCCTTCAACTTTTCTACCTTCTGGAGTATGAGGGCAGACTGTCCCCACTGCCAGCACATAGGCTCCCAAATCATAAATCTTTTAAACCTGAAGCTGCAGAGATCTTGCTCCGTGGGCTATACTGCGAAACCAGCCGTTTTATCACTCAAGAAACATAGGAGCTTAGGAACATAGGAAAAGCAATAGGCCATTCAGCCACTTGAGCCTGCCATTCAATTAGATGATGGCTGATCTGTATCATAACTTCATCCGCCTGTCTTCATTCCATATTCATTAATATGCTTGCCTAACAAAAGCCGATCAATTCAGTTTTGAAATTTTCATTTGATCTAGTCTCAGCAGCTTTTTGGGGCAGAGAGTTCCAGATTGCCACTACTCTTTGCTTGAAGAAGTGCTTTCTGACAACAGCCTGAATGGCCCAGCTCTAATTTTAAGATTAAACTTCTTGTTCTGGACTCTCCCACCACAGAAAGTTGTTTCTCTCCATCTACCCTATCATCATCTTTTAATCATCTTAAACATGTCAATTGGATCATTCCTCAATCGACTGTACTCAAGGGAATACGCAAACTGTCTTCATAATTTAACCCTCTTAGTCCCAGCATTCTCTCCTTCTCCTCACTGGTGCTCTATGATTCACCAGTGATATTCTCTCTGTTTCAGTAATGATAATATCCTGTCCTAAAGGGTGTATCTAGACTGGTGAGTAAGTATGGTACTTACAATAAGAAAATCTAGAAGATCCCTAGAAAATCTAGGGATTAGGAGAGCTAAGAGAGGGCATGAAAAATGCTTGGCGGGTAGGATAAAAGAAAACCCCAAGGCCTTTTACGCGTATGTCAGAAATATGAGGATGACTAGGGGGACCGTAGGTCCGGTCAAGGACAATAGCGGGAGACTGTGTGTTGAGCCGGAAGAGATAAGTGAGGTTTTGAATGAGTACTTCTCTTCGGTATTTACGAATGAGAAGGGGTGTATTACTGAAGAGGACGGTGGGAAGCAGACTGGTAAGCTCGAGGAAGTGCTCGTTAGGAGGGAAGATGTGTTGGGGTTTTTGAATAACTTGAAGATAGACAAGTCTCCCGGGCCTGACGGGGTATATCCAAGGATGTTATGGGAAGCAAGGGATGAAATTGCAGAGCCGCTGGCAATGATCTTTTCATCTTCTCTGCTGACGGGGGTGGTACCAGGTGATTGGAGGGTGGCAAATGTTGTGCCCCTGTTCAAGAAAGGGAATAGGAACAACCCTGGGAATTACAGGCCAGTTAGTCTTACTTCGGTGGTAGGCAAGTTGATGGAAAAGGTGCTGAGGGATAGGATTTCTGAGCATCTGGAAAGACACTGCTTGATTCGGGACAGTCAGCACGGTTTTGTGAGGGGTAGGTCTTGCCTCACAAGCCTGATTGAATTCTTTGAGCAGGTGACCAAGCAAGTGGATGAGGGTAAACCAGTGGATGTGGTGTACATGGATTTTAGTAAGGCATTTGATAAGGTCCCCCATGGTAGACTTATGGAGAAAGTCAGGAGGCATGGGATAGTGGGGAATGTGGCCAGTTGGATTAAGAATTGGCTAACTGATAGAAGGCAGAGAGTGGTCTTAGATGGTAAATACTCAGCCTGGAGCCCAGTTACCAGTGGCGTGCCGCAGGGATCAGTTCTGGGTCCTCTCCTGTTTGTGATTTTTATTAACGACTTGGATGAGGAAGTCGAAGGGTGGGTCAGTAAATTTGCAGATGATACAAAGGTTGGTGGAGTTGTGGATACCGAGGAGGGCTATTGTCGTCTGCAAAGGGACTTGGATAGGTTGCAGTGCTGGGCTGAAAAGTGGCAGATGGAGTTTAACCCTGAAAAGTGTGAGGTCGTCCATTTTGGAAGGACAAACATGAATGCAAAATACTGGGTTAACGGTAGGGTTCTTGGGCATGTGGAGGAGCAGAGAGACCTTGGGGTCTATGTGCATAGATCGTTGAAAGTTGCAACTCAAGTGGATAGGGCTGTGAAGAAGGCATATGGGGTGTTAGCGTTCATTAGCAGAGGGATTGAATTTAAGAGCCGTGAGGTGATGATGCAGCTGTACAGGACCTTGGTAAGGCCTCATTTGGAGTACTGTGTGCAGTTCTGGTCGCCTCATTTTAGGAAGGATGTGGAAGCCTTGGAGAGGGTGCAGAGGAGATTTACCAGGATGTTGCCTGGAATGGAGAATAAGTCTTACGAGGAAAGGCTGAACATTCTAGGCCTCTTCTCATTAGAACGGAGAAGGATGAGGGGTGACATGATAGAGGTTTATAAGATGATCAGGGGAATAGATAGGGTAGACAGTCAGAAACTTTTTCCCCGGGTGGAGCAAAGCGTTACAAGGGGTCATAAATTTAAGGTGAAGGGTGGGAGATATAAGGGGGATGTCAGGGGAAGGTTCTTTACCCAGAGAGTGGTCGAGGCATGGAATGCCTTGCCCGGGGAAGTTGTTGAGTCAGAAACTTTAGGGACTTTCAAAAGGCTTTTGGATAGGTATATGGATAAAGGAGAATGATGGGGTATAGATTAAATTGTCCTTGACAGAGGACAAAGGATCGGCACAACATTGTGGGCCGAAGGGCCTGTTCTGTGCTGTATGTTCTATGTTCTATGTTCTATCCATGCGTTATTTCAATACAACACTGCCATGTGCTACTGACATCGTGAGGAGTTCAACTTGATTTTTATCACTGCACTGTATGGTTGGAAATAAATTAAAACAAGGAGCTAGAAAGTCCAGTTCTCACTTCTCATGGTTGGTTCTGTGGAACTTCAGCTGTCCTGATCCAGTGCCTCTGTCACTCCCAGGGTCAGGGCATTAGTATAATGCTGACAGGCACCTGTGCCATTTTGCTTTTTGGGCTGGTTGGGGTTGTGCTGTGGCATCTTGGCAGGTCTTAATATGTGCAGTTGTGGCAGTCAAAGATATTTAAGGAATTTTATACTGGCCAGATTTTCAATTTACCACAAGGAAACTGGCCTTTTTTAATTACTTGCTGCCCTGTCATTTGTAGTGGTTTTGTTTCCGGGATCAGGTTTGCTTAAATGTGGCAGCTTTGTGTGAGCAGACTTTGTGGTGGGGGAGGCATAAGGCAGAGCAGGGTGATCTACAATGCATCAGTCTCGCCCCTTTAAAGGATGCCCATGTGTAAAATGGCAGATCCTGCTCCAAATTTCAACCCCATTTGCCCAGCTAACGTACCAATGTCCTTCCTCCTCTCAGCCCTAAACATTTTCACTCTACAATTTGCCAAACAGTCTTTTCACAAAGACGATGGCCATTTGGCATTCATTTTCTCCTTCCTTTGAGGAAGCTCCTACCCCAAGCCACGTGGTTTTTTTCATTATGGACAGCTGGGCAGAAGACATATACCTAGGCTATATGCTGTGTGAGCTGCACAATTTACATCTAAGTGCTGCAGCTGTCTTTCCGTTCTACTTTACCCAAACAGTCTGGTTGTCAGTGGAAATACACTGTGTTGGGAATTGCTCAAAGGGAGGGGCAGTTGGAGATGGTGCAGGGGTGGGGTGTGTATGTCCTGTAATTTCAAATGTACTATCCCTTAGAGTAGCACCACAATTCACCAGTGTGGCACTGAAGGTAATCATTTCATCCTCTGTGCATTTGAAAAATGATCTTGGCTGGGTCTTCAAAACAAATGAACAGCTTGACTGGTGGCAGGAATGGACCACAGGCAGGGTCATCTGTGTCACTCTTTATCATCGCCTTAACCAAAGGCTGAGACAAAGTCAGCTATATGAGGTTACTTTAATCCCCCTTTTCTCCTACTTTTCCTACTTACAGGTTACCAATCTTCTCAGTCAAGGGATGTGATTTTGTGAGTCCACAAAAGGAGAGAACAAGGATAAATGTGAGTTACGAGTTGCTGGCAGATATCAGCAATGCATGCATCGGATTAGCTACCTCTTTAACATAGATCTGAGTTACATGGAAACATGTCACTTGACTCGAGCTCCCTGGACTGGCTGTTATTCATTGGCTGTCAGTCAGGCTGCTACATGGAATGTCATGTAGTAAGAAGGTGATAAATTTGAGAACAGCAAAGTCTTGTCACACATCCATCATGCTGAGCAGCATGAGCGACACTGAGGTCATACAAAAGTCACCCTCTAATCTCATTTTTTTTAGCTCTGTTATGAATGCTGGACCTTGTAACATGATTATGTTTCAAAAATTGTGATTTTTAAAAGCTGAAGATGGAGTCCAGAAGGTCAAATGAGCTCACATCCACTCTGTGAAAGGAACAGATATAAGTCTTGGTTACTAGGACAACAGAGATCACAGATCAAATAATTTCTTTTGAAAAACAGAGACTGCAGGGGTAACACCTGAAGAACAATGGGTTTCGCCCTCCCAGACTTTCAGATCATAAAACAAGGAGTCAGCAGGTCAGAAAATGCAAACGCACCAGCCAGCTGTTAACACCTGGGAACAATGGAAAGCCTGAGTGGCTCTGTGAAACCAGACTTAAGGACTCTGCCTACTGAAACAGGTCAATAAGCTATTGACCTTTGAGTCCAGATAAATTTCACAGACTTTCTGAAGGCAGACAGGCTGTCAGAAGGGGACTCAGAGGTTGGAGCCTCCCAGCAGGCTATAAGAAAGGAAGACAACCAGCAATGGCAGCTCGAGAGAGAGAAAGGGAACACCTGCTTTTGGAAGCCTGATACAGCGAAAGGCTTTGAAGACTTGAATCTGTTTCGAAAGTTCAAGCTTGTGGAGAAAAGAAGACCAGCAGGATCACCAGGAAATGCCTTATTCACGGATGTCCAGGTTGGATGTACTCAGAGAAGTGAGCTTCATTCACCCAACATTGATTTTTGAAAAGGTCTTGGGAGAGCCAACCTATTGCCACTGGGAGGAGTTTGGGACTTTTAACCACAAAGGATTTCACCATCAAAAACATATAAGTATGGTGTGAGGTTTTCAATTATTTTAATAAGTAAAGACGATACCTTTCCTTGTAATTTGGGGTCTCAGCTAATTATGAAGTACTGTTCAGTTAATTGGGGATTTCTTTTAGTTTAGTTGTTAGAATAAAAGTGTTAAAAATGTGAAAACTTGTATCATTTTTGAAATTGGTCTGGGGGGAGGGTTCACATCTTGTATTTTTCATGTTAAAGAGTTTGTAACAAGTTAGAAGAGAGGCAACTCATAAGAAGGGAACAAAATGAGGAGAAAACAGTTTAACAAAGCAAATCCACACTACCATCGTGAAGATATTCAGCAGTCACACTGCTAGAGATTTTTTTTTGGCTGCGTAAAAAGACTCCATCAGATACCATATACCCTCATTATATTGTGCTGCTGAGAAGCCAGACAAGTAATGTATTATGACAAGGTGGGCTGGATAGCATGCAGAGCGTGCTTGAACAGGGAATCAATAAGACTTCAGCTCACGCACTCATTTTCCAAGTAAGGCACGGAGCAAGGGTATGTCTAGATCATTAAAACTACTGTACTGTCTGATTCACTTCTGTGGCCCAGAAAATTGTAATGCGATGGAGATGGCTGCCAACATCAACATGGAGGTCATTCTTACAGCAAATACAGACATGAGCTTAATACTGTAATCCCACTCTTACTATGTAAGTCGGCATTCTCTGTGGACAGAGTTTTCATTTTTTTTTTAACTTGCATCAATTCGGAACTAATTTATTTTCATTGCTTGGCTGGTGTCATGAAGAGAACTTAGGCAATCTCCTTGAAGTAAACGTTCAGTTTCTGATGGGATACCAGAGTATGATCTAGGCACCAGGTTGAGGGGGTTGGGGGTGGGAGTGAGGGGGAAAATACAGAATCAATGGAGGTGAGAAAATGATTTTAAAGAAGAGAATTACAATAAATACTTACAGAATTAAAAGTAAGATCTAAAACAAAATTTTAAAGAACAGCTACATTAAAAACTGCATACCGAATGCATTGTGTGGGATGCATAGACTAGGAAACACCCAGGTTCAATCAATGATCTGTATTGAGTTAGCTAATCTTAGTTGTGGTATAGTTAACCAGTGGATTATGGAAACATCAACCAGAGGGTCCTGCTCCCAGCACTTATCCAGTAACTAGAAAGTGCCAGTGTTCAGATGTCACCGCCTCTGCGGTGGTGCTGCAGCTGCCGGCCTCTGATTGGCCAGAAGCTCTGCAAAGTTGGGACTTCCTGTGACGGGGTCCTAAATCCTATGGAAGGCCCGCCGCTGTCCAGTTAAGTGCCTGATTGGCACTAAATTCGGCGAGCCTTCTGTAGAAGAGGGGACGTGGGGTACTCAACGTTGGTTTCCCCTGTCGTCGAGACCTTGCTGCCAGCAGAAAATTCCTCCCCTTGTCTTCTTTCCCCTCCCTGATTCTTTTTTGTAATTCTGCTTGTTGTAAGGTACTATTAAACAGCGGATAAAGTAAAATAAATCAAGAGGGCAGATGATTGATAACAATACTGTGTTGCTGTCAATAACCAGGTATAAATTAAACATTTTCACTTCGCAATTGGCCTGGACATTTGTAAAAATAAAAGGTTTCAGGCATCATTAGAATGATACCAGTGTCTTGAAATGTTCATAAAACAACATTACATCTTTAACAGAAAGAAATATTCCACGGTACTTCACAGGAGTTGAGAAATGAATCAGGGATGGATGCTGTCATTGGTTTTGTTGTGTTATCTTAAGCAACACAATGAGGTGCATGGATTCCAGTTCGTTGAAGATCTCCAGAAGGTTTATTTACAGCTAAACTAGCCGGGCGCAAACTTCCTGGAGGCGGCCAATTAAGAAGCTGCCTCCGGAAGCCCCGTCCAATTAAGGATGTTGGCTAGGTTCCAGCATCCAGAGATCCATTCAGTATGGCCCATGGGTACGGCCACCAACCTCCTTTGTAGTTTGGGCACGTGAGAGTCCAGCAGCAGGAGCTTTCGCGGTGCCATAGGGGCTCCTTCAGTAAGAGGGCAGCAGCTGCCATTCCAGCAGGTACAACATTAGGGGTGACATCAGTCTCCACGAAGTAACTGAAATGGCATGCCTTCTGCCTCGGGAGACTTGGGCATTGGGAGTTAATTGTGGCAAATAAATAAAAGGCCTCAAATGTTTTGCTACTCGGACACCCTACTGTGAAGCAGCCTCAGTTGCATTGCTGGACTCCTGACACAATGGGGGCGGGGGGGGGACCATGAGCTGTCGGGAAAATATCAATCCATTAGGGGTGATTGCCCTATTAATTACCCTAATTGGCTACCTGCTGTTGCTGGGCAGGTCACTGTTGCTACCAGGAGCCCACCTCTGGGAAGAATGCACAGAGGCAGGTACATGTTGTGGAGCTGGCCTGACGCGGTTCCATCACAATATCCTCTCCGCTTCCAAAGCCGCCTCCACGCGGCTGGGAAGAGTTAGTCCTTTATATCTGCAGGGAGATCTATCATCCCATCAGTTTAGATTCACTTCAAAGTCGAGTCCCAGAAATGAAAGAACACCATGTTGACTTAATGCACCTATATGTCCCTCTTCCCATATATATTTTTCATTTTTTTTTGTATAATCTATAAGAATAATAAAATAAATGTTCATTGAATGATTTATAAACACAGCTAGTGAGCAATCCTGTCATTAGCATTTGGCTTCAGGAATGATAAAACTTCTAATGTACATTACTTCAAGACATTACAAGAGTCAGCCATTGGCTATATAACCCTGCAAATTATACTGGATAGAAACATGCTGACACCCCCAGAAGATTGTAAATTGAGCCAATATGATTCACTTCAGATCACTTCGGTGATTTCAGTTTGTATGTCACTCCAAAGTAATCCACTGAATACTGAATTCAGAGATGTCGCATTAACCACACCATCCCCTGATATACATATTGAAGCTGGGATGGAATCTGATTCCCCAAGCTACATTTCATTACTCAGCCTTCAGTCGACCATTTTTGAACAGTCAAAGTTTTGCACACATATAAATCAAATGATCTGTGTACTCTAAGTTTATTCACCTTAAGAGTTTTTTCAAAGTTCCATCTGTAAATTCCACATCAGTGAATTATTAGCGTGAATATATACATTTCATTCTTGGTATGGACTGGGATTCTGAACAACTGCAGTCGCACAGGGAATAGTCTACAAATGTAAATCTCATGCAATAACCCATTGACAGAACTCTGCTGCCAGGCTGTCTGCTTGTGTAGCTGTGTATTATAGCTCAGTTCTGAGTTTGGAGCCGAATCAATGCTCCAAGGTCTTCCGATGAACGGATAAACATCAGAGTTAATCAGAACACAGCCAATATGCTCAGCCCTTTGGCTGGACTGGCACAAAATCTGATGTATTTATGAACAATCTTGGATCTGGACTCCATGTAGAAGAGAAAATGGGTAAAGCACTGGTTAAATGGTTACAGTGCTTCATAGTGCTGATAATGGGTTATTTTTCATGGACTTTCCATCCTGTATATATTGCTTCATTCTATTCCGTTCCAGATACTACAATCTTGTAAGAAAATCACAATGATGGAAATGTGCAGATATAGGGAGCTTGGATGTTCAATAATTTAAAAGCAATGGCAGTTATACCCATTATTTATTTCTTCACCTACTAATGACAATTTCTGACTTCTCGTTGTTATTGAGAAATGGTGAAGAGCTGAGCCCCAAAGTGAAAGATGTTGCAAATGTTCATAGGCATAGGTTAGAAGATGTCACCGAGCAGCATATTTTTGCAGTATCTAAGAATATTTCCTCCAGAACATTGAGAACAGCTTGGCTGTCTCATCACACATATGACATGTTTAACAATACTAAAGTTGACACTCATACGGTACAAAAATACTATATATGAAACAGAAGTGAATTAAATCTCTCTTGTACTTCATTAAAATGAAGCTATAGCATCAGCTGTGGCTCATTTGTTGGCACTTCCACTCTCTGAGTCAGGAGATCCAAGGTTCAAGCGCAACTCCAGAGACGTGAACACAAAAATCTAAGCTGACTTTCTCGTACCGTACTGAGGGAATGCTGCACTGTCAGAGTTGCTGTCTTTCAGAGGGCATATTAAACTGAGGCCCCATTTGTCCTCTCAGGTGTCTGTCAAAGATCCCATGGCATTATTTTGAAGAAGAGCAGGGGAGTTATCCCCGGTGTCCTGGCCAATATTTATCCCACAATCAACATCATTAAAGATGTTTTATTGTATTGCTGTTTGTGGGAGCTTGCTGTGTATAAATTGGCTGCCATGTTGCCTACATTGCAAAAGTGATTGCACTTCAAAAGTACTTATTGACAGTGAAACAGTGAAATGTTTTGAGATGTCCTAAGGTTGCAAAAGATGCTATATACATGCAAGTCTTTTTTTTCTTTTTATCACTGAAATTATTGCAATTCTCTGTGTCAACACAGGCCCATGCAAATCAAATAATCAAATGTTTAAAGTGTGCAAGAAACATACAAAACACATAAAGGGATTTAATGGTTTACTGAAACATACAGAGTGTAAGCTCATGTATTTGAGTACCGACAATAGACAATCGAGTAAATGCAGAGTCAGACAGGCCAATTGCTCGAATTACCCATCAGTAGATTAATGGGACTTGGAGATATGTGGCTTTAATGTAAGAGTCTCAGGGCAGGATCTAATCTGGGAGTGCATTTATTTTGTATTTAACTGCCAATTAGAAGTGTTTAGTGCTTAGAGTTTCCTACATTACAACAGCGACTACACGTCAAAAGTATTTCATTGGCTGCAAAGCACTTTGTAACATCCTGAGGTCATGAAAGGTGTATGTAAATGCAATTTCTTTCTTTGATGCAACAATCTGGTGCAATCTCCAATCTGTCCTGTGTTTTATGATCTCAGCTGTGATGTCAGTCAGGAAACAACAATTGACCGCAGTTACACTGGGTTAGGAAGGTTAAAATCAGCCCAATTCCCCTCTCCTTACTACTTTGGCTGGAAAATCTCCATACGTGGACTTCAGGCAGGGACAGGATCAGGCTCAGATGTGTGCTGCTGCCCACAGGTGGATAATTTGCAAACACACAAGGATAGACTTTCAACTTGCTGTCAAGAGCATAAGCCTGGCCTTATGGATCATCTGTCTGTTACAGAAACTGCCGTTGTTCATCTCCACTAAAATCAATAGATATGAAAATCAGGTGTTTTGGGTAACAGTCAAACAGCAACGCAAGGTTAATGTCCATGCGGCAAGTCGAAAATCCATCTGTAATTTCTAGAGAAATATGTGAAGAGTGTCCAACTTGATTGGGCTCTAAAGGGCAGCATGCAGCCATGGAACTATACCCCAGATTAGGCATCACCTTCAGAAGAAGGGAAAGAAAAGGAAGGAGGGAAAATTCATAAATGCAAAGGATGCAACAGTTGTGTCATACTGATTTGGTGTCATAGAGTCATAGTCATTTACTGCACAGAAGGAGGCCATTCGGCCCATTGAGTCCATACCGGCGCTCCATAGAGCCATGCTGTCAGCCCCACTCGATCCTCGTGGTGTGTGGTTAACTTTTTTATAAATTACTGAGTCCTGATGTGCATCTTATTTATATCACAAATTGACTTTTTAGTGTCATGGGATGTGGCATCGCTTGCCCATCCCTAATTGCCCTTGAGAAGGTGATGGTGAGCCACCGTCTTGAACTGCTGCAGTCCATCCTTTTTTTATTCTTTCATGGGATGGGGCATCACAAACAAGGCCAGCATTTGTTGCCCATCACTAATTACCCTTGACAACAGAGTGGCTTGGAAGGCCATTTCAGAGGGCAGTTAAGAGTCAACCGCATTGCTGCGGGTCTGGAGTCTCATATAGGACAGACCAGGTAAGGACAGCAGATTGCCTTTCCTAAAGGACATTAGTGAACCAGATTGTTTTTTACGACAATCAATGATAGTTTCATGGAACCATTGCTGAGACTAGCATTCAATTCCAGATTTTTATAAATTAAATTTAAATTCCACCAGCTGCTGTGGTGGGATTTGAACCCATGACCCCAGGACAAGGCATGGGCCTCTGGACTACTAGTTCAGTGACATTACCACTATGCCAGTCTCTTATGGAGTAGGTACACCCACAGTGATGTTAGGAATGGAGTTCCAGATTTTTGGCCCAGCGACATTGAAGGAAAGGCGATATCGGTCCAAGTCAGGATGGTGTGCGACTTGGAGGGGAACGTACAGGCGGTGGTGTTCCCATCCATCTGCTGTCCTTGTCGTTGTTGGTGGTAAACACTGCTGTCACTGTGCACAGGTAGTGGGCGGAGTGAATGTTTAAGGTGATGGATGGGGTGCCGATCAAGCAGGCTGCTTTGTCCTGGATGGTGTCAAGCTTCTTGATTGTTGTTGGAGTTGCACCCATCCAGGCAAGTGGAGAATATTCCATCACACTCCTGATTTGTGCCTTGCAGATTGTGGACAGGCTTTGGGGAGTCAGACTGTTTATATTCATGAGCCTGTTCAAAAGTTGCTTTCTTGAGGATTTGGAGATTTGTGGTAAGATTTTGCAGTGAGATCAATGGTGAGGTTTTCAGCACTCACTGTTATTGATTAGCAAATTTCGGAGTCCGTACGTGTGCAGTAAAATGCAGAAATCAGGAAGTTGCTGTCCATGTTGCTCTGCTCCTCTGGAAGCTGCACGAGACTGGTATCTTGCCAAGATACTCAGCATTCAAACACATGAAGGGCATGAAGTTGCAGTACTTACGTGATAGATAACCACTAAACATGTAAGTTAAAGTTAGGCCTTGTCCAGTAAAGTGTAAGTGAATTTTTAACGGCATGATAACTTTTAATTACTGTTAAGCAACATCACTGGCACAAACAATTATTTTTATGTGTGGAGACTCATTCCTTCAGTTTTTGATTATTGTTGGAGACTATTTTTAAATAACATTTTTTACTACAAAGCAAAATACTGAAACAAAAACAGAAAATGCTGGGAATACTCAGCAGGTCAGGCAACATCTGTGGACAGAAAAGCAGAGTTAACGTTTCAGGTTGATGACCTATCATGAGAACAAATTTTACTACTGTTTCTTTCTGTCTCCTATATCTTTCTCTTAATCCAACATTTTTATCCTCCCTTCATTTTTCTTTCTCTACTTGATTTCGCATTGAATTAAATATTCTAACTTACACAACCTGGTTTAGACTCTGCATGTTTCAGTCTTCTTCTGTCCAATTGGTTAAGGGGATATAGTGCTGCTTGCCCTATTCACATTGGTCCAGATCTCCTATGGAGGTCATTGTGCTGTTTTGACTCTCTAATTACCACAAGTCACAGTGTAAAAGCCCACAGAAAGTCTGTGTGCAAGAAAATGTTCAGTGAACTGCTACCACCATTCGTTCAACAACCGCCACAAAATCCGAGCCAAGGACTTGATTTTAAGACTAGGGCTGGATTTTACCGATCCCCGCCCCCTACAATGTCGGGGGTCATGGCGGGGGTCCATAAAATGCCTCCGGGAGAGGCCCGCCATGCTCCCCGACGCCGGGAAGTCCGCCCCATATTACCAGCAGCGGTGAGGCCTCGTGGCGGCCCTCCCACACACTCGGCGACGGGACCGCCATTTTAATATGTTAATTCAAGTTAATCAATGCATTAATTACTTACCTGGTCCTGTCGGTCGAACTGCTCCAATATTGCAATTGGTGGCTGGCACTCCCGCGCTGTCCGATCTCCGACCAGTGATGTGAGGCGGAACACTGGTGGGGAGGGGGGATCAGGTAAGTTCCTCAATGCGGGTTGTGGGGGGGGTGGTGGATAGCGGGATCAAACTAATTTCATTGGTCTTGGGGGTTGTGGGAAGGGGTAAAGATTAAAGTTTGTGAACTTTGGTGGGGGGAGGTCAGGTGCACAAGGTAAGTATTTTAGGGGGGCTGAGGGCAAGGAATGAATTGTTTAGACATGGGGGGGGGTGGTGGGAGAGGGGCTTGAAACTTTTATTAAATGTTTTACTTTAAATTTATAATGCCTATAACTTTAAAAATTCAAATTCAATGGAAGATCTTGAAGCCCTTTGAAAATGGCGCTGCCGCTTGGGCAGGGGCGCCAGACTCCGTTGCCGGGGACAGATCGGCCACAACTGCATGTCATTGGGGGAGGTGGTCCGCCCTGGCCATGTAAATGAGCCACCGCATTTAATATCATGGCGGCTCTGCGGAGTAAATCCCGAGTGTGCGCCCCGTCATCTTTGAAGCTCGCCACTGATACCGGCGGCGAGCTGGTAAAATTCGCTGGGACTAAGGAGCAGGAGTAGGCTATTCAGCCCTTCAAGCCTGCTCCGCTATGCGATAAGATCATGGCTGATCTGGTTGTGGTCTCAACTCCATTTTTCTGCCTGCCCCCCCCATAACCTTTGACTCCCTTGTCAATCAAAAATCTATCTAACTCAGCCTTGAATATATTCAATAATGCAGCCTCCACTACTCTCTGGGGAAGAGAATTCCACAGACGAACAACTCTTTGAAAGAAAAAAATTCTCCTCATCTCACTCTTAAAAGGGAGACCTCTTATTCTTAAACTGTGTCCCCTAGTTCTAGTCTCCCCCACAAGAGGAAACATCCTCCTGGTATCCGCTCTATCAAGTCCCCAAAGGATCTTATATCTTTCAATAAGATCACCTCTCATTCTTCTAAACTCCAATTTTCTGCTACTTATTATGAGAGCATTACTGATGCTCCTTAACACATAATAGCTGTGCTCTGAAATAATCATGATAACTTTAAAGCACAGACTGGCTGCAATGGACATCATGAAACAAGTGGAGAAAATCTTAATTTTAATCATGGTAAGTATATTTTGTGAGAAAGATTTATTAATTTTATGTGAAAGAGAGAATTAACTTGAGGGAGAGAACTTTTCAAACGTTTATGTTTTGGTTTTCTAAATTCTGTATAGAGTACAAGAAAGCAAAGGTAATGACTAATTTAAACAAGACAATGATTGGTCCACAGTTAGGGTGCTGTATGCTCTTTTAAGAGTCCAATTATCGAAAAGGCATCAACAAAACAATACAGGCTGCACAGGATAGATTCATCAGAGCCATACTGGTGATGAAAAACCATTGTTATTGTGAAGAGGAGATTTAATAGTTGCTTTAAAATTATGAAGGGTTAAATATTGTGAATACTGCAAGGAAAGATTATTTCCACTGGGTTGATAATCAGTGACAAGGGATCATAGATTTAAAATTGGCATTAAGGGAAGGAGAACTTTCTTCACACAGAGGGCTGGAATTTATACTTCCGCTGCCGAAATTGGCGGTGGGTGAAAACAATGGCGGCCCGCCCGTGCAGGCCGCACATTGTGGAGCCTCTGCGAGATTAGCCACAGCGCTCATTGAAATAGCCGGGGAGGCGCGCCCCCCCCCCCACCCCCCCCCCCACCCAATGACCTGGAGGGGCGGGCTGTCCATCCCCGGCAATGACGTCAGCTGCCTGTGCGCAGGCACTGATGCCATTTTAAAGGGCTTCGAGCCCAGCCGTTCAATTTAAATATTTAAAGGAACATTTAATAAAAGAATTGAATACATTTATTCTGTCCCTCTCCCAACCCCCCATAACAATTAAATTAATTGCTTGCCCTCTCCCCTCCAAAACACCTTCCTTGTCCCCCTGACCTTCACCACCCCCCCCCCCGAAAGTACATAAACTTTAAACTCTAACACTTTCCACCATCCCCTACACCAATGATTTTACTTTGACCCCGCTACCCCCAGCCCCCACACTGTGAAATTTACTTCCTCCCCACTTCCCACCAGTGTTCCGCCTCAGTTACCCAGATGGGGATGTGAAGCAGCCAGAGTGCTGGCCAGCGGCACAAAGATTGCACCAGGACAGACGGTGGGAGCGTAAGGGTAATTAATTCCTTCATTTTAATTAATTTAATTATTAAATGGGTTCCCATCACTGAGAGGCAGGCGAGCCGCCACGAGGCCTCGCCTCTGCCGGCAACATCGGGCTGGGCCCTCACGACGCGATGTGCGTGGCGACCCTCTCCCGGAGGCATTTTCCGGCACCCCCCTCCCCACCCCCACCATCGGCGGGGGGGGGGGTGTCTGTAAACGTCAGCCCAGAGTGTTGTTAGAGGATGGAAGGCTTGTCATAGGAATTCACTACAGCAGAGACCTTTGCATTTTTTAAGAACAAAAATGGAAAAACAATTGCAACAGCTGAAGACAAATAGTTTTCAGGAGAGAACAGGGTAGTGGGATTACTCTTAGACTGAGCTACCAGAGAAATGGTACAGACAAAATGGGCCAAATACTTTTCTTCTGTGTTGTAAACTCCTATGGTGTACTGTTCTATCCACAGACATTCACTAAGCATTGCGTGGAAGTCAATGAAAATACAAGTTTCACAAATAACTCTTCTTCTTCTTCTTTGGCCTCCTTGTCTCGGGAGACAATGTGTAAGCGCCTGGAGGTGGTCAGTGGTTTGTGGAGCAGCGCCTGGAGTGGCTATAAAGGCCAATACTAGAGTGACGGACTCTTCCACAGGAGCTGCAGAAAAAATTGTTTGTCAGGGCTGTTACACAGTTGGCTCGCCCCTTGCGCTTCTGTCTTTTTTCCTGCCAACTGCTAAGTCTCTTCGACTCGCCACACTTTAGCCCCGCCTTTATGGCTGCCCGCCAGCTCTGGCGATCGCTGGCAACTGACTCCCATGACTTGTGATCAATGTTACAGGACTTCATCTCGCGTTTGCAGACGTCTCCATCCACATGCTTCAAAGGCCAAATCATCAACAACTTGCATTTATATAGTATCTTTAATGTAATAAAACGCACCTACACAGGAGCACTATAAAACAAAATGTGACCCCGAGCCACATAAAGGGATATTAGCACAGATGACCAAAAGCTTGATCAAAGAGCTAGGCTTAAGGAGCATCTTAAAGGAGGAAAGAGACGTAGCAATGCAGAGAGGTTTAGGGAGGAAATTACAGAGCTTAGGGCCTTGGCAGCTGAATGCACAGCCAACAATGGTGGAACAATTAAAATTCGAGTTGCTAAAGCAGTTAGAGTTAGAGGAAATAAAAACAGAAAATGCTGGAAATACTCAGCAGGTCTGGCAGCATCTGTGGAGAGAGAAGCAGAGTTAACGGTTCAGGTCTGTGACCTTTCATCAGAACTGATAAAAGTCAGAAATGTAATAGGTTTTCAACAAGTGAGGAGGTGGGAGGCAGAAGTGGGAAGAAGAACAAAAGGGAAGGTTTGTGATAGAGAGGGGGGCAGGTTAGATTAAAAGACAAAAAGGTTTCATGTTACAAAGCCAAATGGAGTGTTAATGGGACATGTAATGAAGCAAACAATGTGTCTAGGTGAGGTGTGAATGGCAGGATAGCAGCCATCCGAACGCAAAGTAAAGAGATTAAGAAAGAAGAGAAAAAAAGAACCAGAAAAAAAACACGAAACTAAATGGGGGAAAAGATCATGATCCAAAATTGTTGAACTCAATGTTGAGGCTGTAAAGATGAGGTGCTGTTCCTCACGCTTGCATTGGAATACTGCAGCAGGCCAAGGACAGAAAGGTCAGAGTAGGAGCAACATAGAAAATTGAAATAATAGGTAGCAGGAAGCTCACCGTCATGCTTGTGGACTGAACAGAGGTGTTCCTCAAAGTGGTCACCCAGTATACGTTTTGTTTCTCCAGTATAGAGGAGAACGTGTCCTAAGCAGCAAATACAGTATAATAAATTGAAAGAAGTACAAGTAAATGTCTGTTTCACCTGGAAGGAGTATTGGGGCGTTGGACAGTGAGAAGGGAAGAGGTAAAATGGCAGGCTTGCATCTCTTGCACTTGTATGGAAAGATGCTGTAGGAAAGGAAGGGGATGTTAGGGTGACTGAGCAATGGACCAGGGTGTTGTGGAGGGAATGGTCCCTACAGAATGCTGAAAGAGGAGGCGAGGGGAAGATGCGCTTGGATGTGGGATCATGGTAGAGGTGACGGAAATGGCGGAGGATGATCCATTGAATACAGAGGTGAGGACAAATGGAATCCTATTGTGGTTCTGGGAGGGAGGGGAATGGGACAAGAGCAGAGGTGCATGAAATAGAACGGACAGGTTGAGAGCCATGTCAACCACAGTGGGAGGGAATCCTCAGTTGAGGAAAAAGGAAGACATATCGGAAGCACTAGTATGGAAGGTTGCATCGTCCAAACAGATGCAACAGAGACGGAGAAACTGGAGAATGGAATGGAGTCCTTACAAGAAGCGAGATGTAAGGAAATGTAGTCAAGGCAGTTGTGAACATTCGTGGGCTTATAGTGAATATTGGTTGATAGCCTATACCCAGAAATGCAGACAGGGAAGTCAAGGATGGGAAGGGAACAGTCGGAGATGGACCATGTGAAGTCGAAAGAAGGTGGAAATTGGGAGCAAACCCAATGAAATTTTCCAGTTCAGGATGACAGCAGGAAGCATCACCAATACAATTATCAATGTACTGGAAAAAGAGGTGAGGGAGGGCCCTGAGTAGAACTAGAACAAGGAATGTTCCACATATCCCACTAAATATTAGGCATAGCTAGGACCCATCTTGGTACACATAGCAACACCTTTTATTTGGAGGATGTGTTTAGAGTTGAAGGAGAAGTTGTTCGATGTGAGAATTCAGCCAGGTGGAGGTGGTTGGTGGTGAATGCAGACTGGTTGCGCCTTCATTCAAGGAAGAAGCAGAGAGATCTCAGATCATCCTGGGTGGGGAATGGAGGAGTCGACTGATTGGATGTCCATGGTAAAAAGGAGATGGTTAGGGCCAGGAAACTAGAAATTGTTGAAGTGACAGAGGGCATCGGAAGAGTCATGGATGTAGATAGGAAGAGACAGGACAAGGAGAGAAAAAATAGAGTCAAGATAGGAAGAAATCAGTTCAGTGGGGCAGGAACAGGCTGAAACAATGGGCCGACCAGGGCAGTCCTGTTTGTGGATTTTAGGAAGGAGTTAGAAATGGTCTATACGGGGTTGGAAGACCATGAGGTTGGAGGCCGTGGAGGGCAGATCTCCAGAGGTGATGAGGCCAGTGACAGTCCTGGATACAATGGTTTGATATTTGGTGGTGGGGTCATGGTCCAGGAGGAGGTAGGAGGAAGTGTCAGAGAGTTGACATTCGGCCTCTGCTAGATAGAGGTCGGTACACCTACCAACAATGGCACCATCCTTGTCAGCTGGTTTGATGATGATGTTAGGGTTGGACCTGAGGGAACGGAGTGCTGCAAGTTCAGAGGGAAATAGGTTAGAGTAAGTGAGGGGAGCAGAGAAATTGAGACAGCCAATGTCATGTTGGCAGTTCTCAATGAAAAGATGGAGAGAGGGTAGGAGGCCAGAGGGAAGGTGGAGGGAAAATACAGGAGACAGATAAAAAGGTGCACTGTGCGGGGGAGGACTCACAGCCAAAGAAGTGGGCGTGGAGGCGAAGGGGACAGAAGAAGAGCTCAGCTCGAAATTCTTTGAGGTAGGGGTATAAGGGGTTGAAGCTGAGTCCTTTGCTAAGGGAGGATCGTTCTGAGTCAGAGAGGGGAAGGTCAGAGGGTATCATGAATACACTGCAAGGGATGAGATTCAGAGATGGGATGGAGTTAGAGGGAAGGGAAGGGGAAGAACGATCCGGAGGAGTGCTACTACCCATGGGTTGTTGAAGCTTGTGATCGATCCTTCACACCTGAAAGGAAGATAAAAAGGTTTTTGTTAAAGAACCAGATGAGATGAAGGATGAGATGAAACTGTGGTCCAGGATAGCTTTGAGATGGAGAGAGTCAGTGCTGCTTAAGAGAGAGGTAGAGAGTGTAGTGCATGGCATTGAGAGTGGATGAAAGAATTTCACATTGGGATGGTCAAAGCAGAAGAGGAGAAACTACTTTGGACGAGAATGGCTGTGGGGATTTTCCGATCACCTACCACAACTTTGGCAAATAAACAGTGGAAGCCCTGGGGAAACAGCTGTTTCCGCCATTTCTCCAGAATTTCCGCCAATCTGCTGCTAAAGTTATTCAGGAGATCAGAAGAATCCCCATGGAAATTCCAGACATTTGTTTCCTGCACTGACATAACTTCACAACTTTTATCCACTTACCCTACTGTTTAATGTGCGAGTACAGTTGAGTCTGTGTATGACACAGCCATTCAGTGCCATGGAAACAAGTTACAGATACATGCCTCAGAGTTGACACTGCATAATAACTAACACCAATGTGTTAATTACATGCGATAAGCTTTGTGCTAATTCTACAACAGATGTATTCCATTTCTAAACCCATTACATATGGTGGACAAATAAGTAATAACTTTGTGAGAGCTGCCATGTTTTGCCTAGTCCAAAACCAGTCAAGTGATAATACAGGGTGATGCTTGCACCCTGATGATTACAATATATTTGGTAACAGCAATGACCTATATAATTAATATTATACATCATATAAATAGGGTGTGAACTTTTGGTTTAAAAATCAGAATTTTGGTGTCAGGTTTGCTTAATCCAGCTATCCTGTTCAAAATTGGATGAGGGGCAGTCATCGCTTTGTATCCTACATTGTGTCAAAGACAATGGGTAAATTTTGATCTTCACCACCCTGGCAGTGAAAACAAAAATTTACCCTAATGTGCCTTCTGAATGATGGGCTTATTAAAAAAAAAGGATGAATAAATTCTAATAGCACTAAAAATGTGCCAGGTATTTTCAATATTCTCGGCATGGGTTCATTGAAAGTAAAAACAAGAGGCCATTAATCTAGTGGTTATTAAAGTCTGACTGGTGGTGTAGACCTTTTCGTGCAGCAACTCTGCCAACAGAAAAAAAAGCCACAATTGAGGAAGTAGTATCAACTTCTGAAAGGATGTATTTACCGTCCTAATTATCATGATTTATCTACATTACAGCATGCTAATCTGCTGGCCAATGTGGTACTTGCTGCTTTGCTGTTTTTAATAAAGCTTTAACCAAACTCACTTAATGGATGCGTTTTTTCTTTGAGTTCATGCAGATTGCAGTGATTTGAAAATTTAACCTTCACTCACATGTTTGTTATGCTAAAACCTGGAGGCACAACTTTATGAAAATGAATCACCCCCAAAGGGGAGAGAAGTTATAGAAAACATCTGTTCTGCTACTCCAAGTGCTGCAGTGTGTTGCATCCAGTGTTAAGTTTTGCAACCATCAAGTGTTCAGTAGTGATTACAAAGTTACCTTTGTAAGTAAAGGTGATTATCCTTGCATAACATTTTGCAGAGATAGATTAGAAGAGTAAATAGCCCTAAACTTTAGCTGTGTCTGGGCTGAGAGTTTATTCATCAATACTGGTCCAGTATTCACGTCCAACTGAGTAACCTTGCTGGCACTAGGAAACATAAGTTTTCTTTTTTTTCAAAATATATCCCTCCCTCATCATAACACAGTTCTTGGGAGCCAAGTGTTCTTGCTATAGCGAATGGCCCACAATACTGTAAACAACAAAAAAAAATACTCTGAATAAGTCTGGAGCCAAAGCCCAGTAGCTTCACAACAGAGATCGTGTTATCACAGATCCTTATAAATAGGGGGCAGCCATACATCTTGGTTTGGATTTTGTTAGACGTGAATCTCATATCAGAGATGAAGACGCTGGCAAAAGGCAAATTGTACACAAGAGCATATAATTAATACAACCTGTCATCACAGCTAAGCACATCACTTGAACTAGGCAATTGATAGTAGACACAATGACCTTAAAATGCTCCAACCCTGTGTAAGTACTGCTGTATATTGCATTTTTTTAAAAAACAAAACGTTGTGCTGCCTAGCCTTCAGAAACTCAATAAAATATTTTTTTCCATATGGAAATTGCATGCAGCCCATCTGTGTTTTTTTTTTGAGAATATAAGGATGTCACCATTTTGACCTCTTCTTTGGAGGCAATGATTGTAATAATGGACAGGAAGTCCTTGTTGCAAACAGATCCTCGACGAGAAATGGTCATTTGAGCTGCCGAATTATTTTTTCATGTACGAGTGCATAAATAAAGTTTGGTAATGAAGAGGTAGAGGAAATCATTACAGCACTTCCTGTTTCCCATTGAAAGTGCTTGCAACAGGATCTTCCTGTCCTCAGCTTTATAACCACCTCTCAACAAGGTACAATAACTAATGACCGAATTAAACAAAGAAAAAGTCAAATGAGTTGCATGCAGGTTTAGCCTGAATAATATTACTCAGCTGGACAAAACCAGTGAAACTTAAATGTAACAAAGCTGCTCCATTTCCAAACTTGAGCAAAACATTTGTGTACGAGAATATGTCAGGGGATAAATGGGAAGAGATAAATCTGTGACCGAAGCTCAACAGATTTCATGAATTTATCACTGAATTGTGCTCAGACGCTTTAATGGGTAAAGGCTTCATGGCATACGTGCCATGCAAACTGGGAAAGTCCCATGTTCAACTCCTGATCTGCGTTGAGTTAGTTAATTTCAGCAGTGGTTGCAGTACAGATGCTACAATTGGCCTCTGGAATCTTGGGCCAGGGAGAGGACAAATCAGCCAAAGTTCCTTTTATACAGTTGCTGGAAAGCGTGCAAATGTGAATGTCAAATGAGAACACAATTGGATTCGGCTGCGATGTCTCCAACAGTTAACACTCTGTCCAGGCTGACGCATGAAGTATGACAACTTGGGCAGGATAGATGGAGTGTATGGATTAATTTCCCAGCAGCTCACCACCACTACTGCAGTCCATGTGGTGTAGACACACCCACAATGTTTTCTGTTGCAGTTTGTCACAACTGAGTGGCTTACTACACCATTTCAGAAGGCAGTTAAGATTCAACCACATTGCTGTGGAATGGGAGTCATGTGTCAGCCAGACCAGGTAAGGATGGCAGATTCCTCCCCTGAAGGATATTAATGAACCAGACAGATTTTTACAGGAATCCATTAATTTCATGATCATTATTAATGAGATTAGCATTTTATTCCAGATTTATTAAGTCACTGAATTTAAATTTTCCCACCTGCTGTGGTGGGATTTGAACCCATATCTCCAAAGTATTAGTCCAGATCTCTGGATTACTAGTCCAGTAATGGTAACATTGCTACTGTGTGATCATCCCTGATGAGTTGCTAGCATTGAATGAACATTTGTCTTTGCTGATGTGAACTATTCTTTTTAAAGAGACAACACAGTATATTCATGTGCAAGACAATCACATTCTGTTTTAAACAATGAAAAGTTATATAAAAAAGACATTCCTAATTTATAATGTCTCTCACTTTTAAAGGAGATGTATACAATTACCTCTGAAGTTCCATAACTATTGTTACGTGAGTAAATATGACAACCATTCTGAACCAACAATGTTCCACAAGGTGCATTTGTCTAGGTGGTATTTGGTTGAGGAAATAATATGGACCAGAACAGCGACAGCTCATCTTCAAACAATGCCGTGAGATCTTGAATGTTATCCTGAACTGCTGAAACAAATAGGCAAGACCTTGGTTTGGCCTATTATCTGAAGGATAGAACATCAGTAACTGCACTGGAGTGTGTGCTCAAGTCCTGCAGTTGGAGTCAAACTCACCATCTTGCTCCCCAATAGTACTTCCGACAGATTTAATGTTTGTTTATATGAAGTGTTACGCCAATGTGTTTTGTTGAATGATATTTTTCTTTGGTCCACTAGCTGGAGATCTGAATTTGTATTTTTTTAAAGACATTTTTAAAAGGCAAGCTGCCAGCAAAGTCATCCTTTCAGTTTAAGATGATCACCTAATTTGCAACACTGTATTCTGCACTGAAATGCTTGTGAAGAGAGAGACGAAATGTCTGCTCTGTCCCCAGCAAGAACCAAGACCCAGGAAGTTTAAAGGAACTACCTGTTCTCTAAGCAAGCAGAGAAATACTGCTAACTGCTATGTTTGAATGACTGAGTGACTGTCATGTGACAAGGCCCTCCCCATCTGAGGTTTTAAGCTGGTCTTTTTCTCTGCAGCAGAGGAGAAGCAACTGGATTCTGACATGAGCAGACCCTAAGTGGGGGTCCCTCTCTCTCTATCTTTTCATTTCAGCCTGAAAGCTTTCAAATCCCACTTGTTGACTGACCACTTTTGCATACTCCGGCTACAAACAGAAACCCCGTTGGAGGAAATATTCCGCATCGCTATCTCCAGGAGACTCACCAAACCAGTCATCTACTTCTTCAAACTAAAAGCCTCAGGACCACTAAATTCAGTTAGAAGCCAACCAAATCATCAATTTACACAGACTGTATACCTTTTTGTGCTATGGACTCTAACTCAACTAATCTATCTTTCCCCACTCAGTAACCTATTTGTGTGTGTATAAACCTCTAGTGTGTGCGTGTGAGAGTGAAAGTTGGTGCATTGTTTATTATTTTATTAGTTCGGTTTAAGTACAATAAAGTTAACCTCTTTCTTTGTTAACTGACGAAAACCTGTCCGATTGGTTCTTGTTATGATCACACCTACTGAATTGGCCAGTACATCCCACTTTAAGAAAGAATTAAACTTGATGTGGTCAAGCAAGGGGCTGGATTTTACGTCGGGTGGATGGGAGCTGGCCACCGCATAAAAGCCAGTGGCGAACCAGCTTCCGCATAGCCTGTGGATCGGTCCCGCATTTTACGGGTCCCGAGGCTTTAATTGTTCCGAGGCGAGACATCCACATGCTTGAGGGAGAAAGACCTGCCTTATTGAGCTGCCAGCCAATCATTGGGCTGGCAGCTCTTAGTCCCAGCAGCTCCACTGGGAGCGGTGGCCATTGCTGGGACTGCAGCCCAGTCGAGGACATGGAGCCAGGACTGCAGGTAAGTTTGGGTTGCCTCGCTGGGGGTACTCGGTCGTGCCCCAGCGAGGCAAGGGTGGTCATTTGGGGGGAAGTGGGGGGGGGGGCGTCGGGTCCTGGGGGAAGCGGGGGTGACCTTCAATCAAGCACCCTGTGCCCGATTGTCAGGCCCGTCCCCACCCCCGGTGCACTGAGAGGCTGGGCAGCCTTTCACGTTTTCCGGATGCCCGCTTGCCACAGGTAAAATCCCCTTGGAAGCGAGTGAAGGCCCTTAAGTGGCTGTTAAGTGGCCACTTAAGGGCCTTGATTGGCCTGGGGTGGGCGGCCCATTTTTTGCCCCCCCCTGCCCCCCCTACATAAAGTGGGGTGGAGGCGGGAGCAGGTTGGGAAGGCCTCCGGAGCCTCCTGCTCAGTTTCATGCCACCAGCTCGCTGAGGTGGTGTAAAATTCCGGCCAAGGTGAGGGAAAAGAGGAAAGCCCTTCGATCCCTCCGTACTTGACCGCAACAGAAGAAAATGCATTACTTTCTTAAGGTTTATGTAATAAATTCTGGTAAAATGACATCATCAATATCTGCACCTACAATCCATTCAATGTATTACAAATCCATCAAAATTCTCTTAAGGAGTCATTGTTTTGCTTTATAAACAATTCCAACAATTACAATTAATTATGGTTAACATTTTGGCTGAAGAGTGAGAGCTGATATCATTTGGAGGAATTTGCTTGAGTGAATTCCAGGGTCAGTCAGTATGAGGTAAGTCCCATCTTTACACTGAGGACTCCCTCCATCGTGTTGTGTGGCACTACCACCATGCCAAATGGGATAGATTCAGAAACCATGTAGCAGCTCAAAATTGGTCAGTCATGGGGTACTATGGGCCATCAGAAGCAGCAGCAGAATTGTAGCCTGATGAATCAACATATTCTTTGCTCTACAATTATCTTAAAATGAGACCAAACCTGGTTCAATGAAGAGTGTAGAAGAGTATGCCAGGAGCAGCACCGCACATACCTAGAAATAAGACGCCAACCTGATGAAGCTACAACACAAAATAGCGGCAGCAGCAAGCTATAGACAGAACTAAGTGATGCCACAACCAATTGATCAGACAAAAGCTCTGCAGTGCTGCCATATCCAGTCATGAATATAGTAGTCAATTAAACAACCTACAGGAGGAGGAGGCCCCATGAGCATCCCATCCTCAATGATGGCAGAGTCCAGTACGTCAGTGCACAAGACAAGGCTAAAGTCTTGCAACCATCTTCAGCCTGAAGTGCAGCATGGAGGTTCCATCTCGGCCTCCTCCTGAGCTCCCCAACATCACAAATGTCACAAATGCCGGACTTCAGTGAATTAGATTCACTGCATGTGATATCAAGAAATGGCTGATCACACTGCACACAGCAAAGGCTATGGGCCCTGATAACATCCAGGATGTAGCGCTAAAGACTTGTGCTCTAGAACTAGCCACACCCTTAGCCAAGCTCTTCTAGTACAACTACAACACTAGCATCTGCAAAAGTGGAAAATTGCCCAGGTATGTTCTGTCCACAGAAAGCAGGCAAATCCAATCTGGCCAATTACCACCCCATTGGTCTATTCTCAATCATCAGCAAAGTGATGGAAGGTGTCGTCAAAAGTGCTATCAAGTGGCACTTACTCACAAATGCTCATCGATGCTCACAAAGGGTTCTGCCAGGACCTCTTGGCTCCAGACCTCATTACAGTGTACAGTTCCATTTGCAACTCCTCAGATAATGAAGCAGTCCATGCCCACATGCAGCAAGACTTGGACAACACTCATATTTGGACTGAGAAGTGGCAAGTAACATTCACATCACATAGTGGCAGGTAATGATCATCTCCAACAAGAGTGAATCTGACCATTTCCCCCTGATGGATTACCATTGCTGAATCCCCCACTACCAACATCCTTGGAGTCACCATTGACCAGAAATTTAACTGGACGAGCCACATAAATACTGTATCTACAAGACCAGGTCAGAGGCTGGATCTTCTGCAGCACGACTACGTAAAACCTTTCCACAATGCACAAAACACAAGTCAGGAGATTAATGGAATACTCTCCACTTGTTTGGATAAGTGTAGCTCCAAAAACACTCAAGAAGCTCAACACCATCCAGGACAAAGCAGCTTGCTTGATCGGCATCCCATCCACCATCTTAAGCGTTCACTCCCTCCATCACCGGCACACCGTGGCTGCAGTATGTACCATCTACAAGATGCACTATAGCAACTCACTAAGTTTTCTTTAACAGCACCTTCCAAACCATGACCTCTGCCACTTAGAAGGGAAAGATCAGAAGGCACATTGGACACCGCCACCTGCAAATTCCCCTCCAAGTCACACACCATTCTGACTTGGAAATATATGGCCGTCCCTTTGTCACTGGATCAAAATCCTGTAACTCCCTGGCTAACAGGACTGGGAGTGTACCAAGACCAGATGGACTGTAGCAGTTCAATAAGATGGGTCACCACCACCTTCTCATAGACAATTAGGGATGGGTAATAAATGCTGGCCTTGCCAGTGATGCCCACATCCCATGAACTAATAAAAAAAGTTCAGCTTTGTCACATACCTCATTCCATAAAGTTCAGCATGCTTTTTTAAACAACTAGAGCTTTCTCTCTTGTGTATATATGTTCTGTATTCCTACTGTAGAGTAATATTTATACCTTTCCTTTATGGTTCCCTTGAAATTGTGCAATTTCTTCCAAACTGTCTTCCAACTCCTCTAACTGGAGAAGACAGGTCTCATTGACATGTCCAAACTACTTTAAATATTCGGGGGATGTTCTCCACCCACCACTCCCCACCCCACTCCCCCTCCAACGAGATTCTGGCCCTGTACCACATACACCTGCTTCTGTAGCGCCAACTCACTGAAACTAGCTTTAGCTTCATTTATATAAAAGCAAAATACTGCGGATGCTGGAAATCTGAAATAAAAACAAGAAATGCTGGAACCACTCAGCAAGTCTGGCAGCATCTGTGAAAAGAGAAGCAGACTAAACGTTTCAGGTCAGTGACCCTTCATTGATGAAGGGTTACTGACCCGAAACGTTAACTCTGCTTCTCTTTTCACAGATGCTGCCAGACCTGCTGAGTGGTTCCAGCATTTCTTGTTTTTATTTTAGCTTCATTTAACCACTTTACACTGCTATTCGGAACTCCATAGCTAGATTCACAAACTTTTCAAAATTGATAGGTATTCAGTGACTTGAGTCGCTGCTTCAGAAGACATCATAATCATTATTGTATACTTACTGTGATTGGCTTTTACTTTTTTAAATCATTGCTTGTGAATTAAGTACTTTAGATTTGCCTGTTAGGAATGTCATGCACTCTACTGATTTACATAAAATTTACAGCACAAAAGCAGGCCATTTTGCCCCTGTTCCCTTCTCCCTCATATGCTTATCTAGCTTCCCTTTAAATGCATGTAAGCTATTCGCCTCAACTACTCCATGTGGTAGTACATTCTATATTCTTACCATACTTTCGGTAAAGAAGTTTCTCCTGAATTCCTTGTTGGATTTATTACTGACTCCTTGATATTTATGACCCCTAGTTTTGGATTCCCCCACAAGTGGAAACATTTTCCCTCTGTCTAGCCAATCAAACCCCTTTATAATTTTAAAGAACTTGATTAGGTTCCCCTCAATCTTCTCTTTTCTAAAGAAAACAATCCCAGCCTGTTCAGTTTTTCTTGATAGCCATAATCACTTAGTTCATTAGCTTATTAATTGTAAGTTTAAAAAAAATGTTTTCAGTCCATTTTATGAACTGAGCAATGTTGGGCCCAGCAATTTTTGAAGCATGCTATGGAAGCTTTGGTTTAATTCTTTCTGATATAGTGTTAAATCAGATATTTAAGTTTTAAGTTATGTTTCTGCTTGCGATTCTTTATTGTACCAGAATTAATTGGCAAAATATAATCATGGAGACTTCAGGTACAGAATGCACTAGATTTATCAGGTCAAGTAACATTCTGACCATGCATTGACTGTTGGGTCTGTGCCAGGTCTTTTATTTTTGTATGTTCGCTGTACTTCAGTCACCTTCAGTGGAAATAAGTGCATTATAATTCTTACTTCAAAACTTAGCCCACTGATGCATGGCCAGACCTAACGGATCAGATTTATGAGTAATTCTGACCCAACTTCATCCTGTCCCTGCAATACATTAAGTAGGTCTGGCGTTGAAACAAGTTCTTTTTCAGTTTACTGAAAAAAACATGCAGACCCAAAATTTAGATGATCACAGTCACTAACAATTTTCAGCAATGTTGTTCCTAATGAAAGCAACAAGTGGAAACCCAAAAGATTCCTTCATGCTTTATTTTGCAAACATTCATATATACAGCTTAATGGTACAGTATTCTAAACCAGTTTGTGTTATATCAAGAAAGGCAGTCACCTCCCCATTGTAAAATTGTCTCTCTGCCATTTAGTGGACAACTGCTAAGTTTAATTGCACTAAAGTCAAAACAGGATGCAAGAAATTGTAAATTTCAAGTATTTGAGACTGGATGTAAAAGCAGTTTGAAGTATTCTGAGCTGTGTGATACACAAGGAATGAAATCCAAATGACTCAAGTATAATTTGTGTTCATTCGTTGTTGCTCATTAATCAAGGGGCTCAAAACAGGTACCTAGAGCTGTGCAAAAAATCACCCAACTGAAGTGTATTAACGTCAAGACGAGGATACAAAAATGTTGAATTTTAATAATTCTCAATGTGTAACACACCTGTAATTAAATGAAATATCTGGCCCTGCTGAACAATTTAAAGGCCTTCAGCAGAAGTTTAAAGGGAAATACAATTCTGATGTCCAAAGGGTTTGAAAATATTTCTGCAATTGAGCAGAAACAATGGTAAGACCCAAGGTGCTTCTGGAAAAAAATATGATAGACGGAGGTTGCTCTGCTTGGCATTTCAGGACATTTACCTCACAGGAGAGCAGTACAGAGTACATGGGCAAAAATGGTGCTCCAAATCAATGTTGTTTCCCACACCTTGACAACCTACCTACAAATTCGCAAGAAGCTTAACCACCTGACCATGTGAGACTATGTAAGATGGGCAAAATATACACACCATTTACTGATTTTTCCCTTAAAGCCCTCAGAATACTTACAATGCATGCTCATTCTGCAGCAGAGCACGAATTGTTGGTGTAACTTATCCCTGTAATATTGGTCATACTGACATCCTTAAAGGGTAGTTCCTAAAAAATCCTTCCAATAAAATCTAGTTGCATGATGTATATAGATGTTCCCACAGCTTCAAAAAGCCACAAGATAGCCATTTTTGGGTTGAAGGGGGTGGGGGGGGTGGGTGGGTCACAGGGTAAGTTCTTGATACTTCCAATCTCTCAAAACTGCTTGCAGGATAATGTAATGTAAAGCAGAAGGGAACTGATATGTAGGGGAAAATGGTTCCATAACATTAAACCCTTGAGCTCTTTTGAAAAGGTCACACTGGGAATCACTGGTATGCAATACTTGGCAGAGGAAAGAAATCGGAGGTATTCCCAAAGTTCAGAGTTAGTACTATACTTTGCCTGTTCTTCTTTCCACATAGTCATACGCTCACTGCCTCTGGTATATACTAACTCACAATACACTATCATACAGTATAACAGCAAGTCATGGTAAATGGTTGTTTTTCAGACTGGAGGATGGTAGGCAATGGTGTTCCCCAAGGGTCAGTGCTGGGACCACTGTTTTTTTTTATATATATAAATGACTTGTATATTGGAATACAGAGTAAAATTTTTAAATTCGTCAATGTTACCAAACTTGGAGGTGTGGCAAACCATGAGGATGACACCAATTGATGGCAATAGGACATAGATAGACTAGCAGAATGGGCAGATAAGTGGCAGATGGAAATTAATAGAGATGCATTTTGGCTGAAGGTATACAGAGAGGGAATATATACTTATTGACACAGTTCTGAAGAGTGTGCAGGGACAGAGGGATCTGGGGGTTCATGTGCATAGATCTTTGAAGGTGGTGGGACATATTAAGAGAGCAGTTAGCAAAGCATATGGGATCTTGGGCTTCATAACTTGTTGAGTACAAAAGAAGGGAAGTTATGCTGAACCTTTCTAATACTCTGGTAAGGCCACAACTAGAGTATTGCGTCTAGTTCTGGAAGGATGTGAGGGTCCTTGAGAGGGTGCAGAGGAGATTTACTAGAATGGATCCAGGGATGAGGGAATTTAGCTACAAGGATAGAATGGAGAAGCTGAGGTTGTTCTCCTTGCAAAAAAGGAGGTTAAGGGGAGATCTGATAGAGGTATACAAGATTATGACATGTTTAGATAAAGTAGACAAAGAAAAGCTGTTCCCATTAGTTGATGGCACAAGGACTAGGGACACAGATTTAAGGTTCCAGGCAAGAGATACAGTGGAGATGTGAGGAAGAACTTTTTAAGCAGTGAGTGGTAATGACCTGGATTTCACTGCCTATGAGGTTCATGGAAGTGGAGACGATCAATGATTTGAAAAGGAAATTGGATAGGCAATTGAGGGAAATAAACTTGTAGGGCTACAGGGCTACAGGGATAGAGCAGGTGAATGGAACTGTATGGATTGCTCTACAGAGCGCTGGCATGGACTCGAAGGGACATTCCTTCTGTTCCGCAATGACTCTATGACTTTATGACTCTAATTGTAAAGCACCCAGGATTCTAACACATGCTCCTCCTCTTTTTTCCACAAGAAGCAGTTACAACGACCAATTGCTCACACAGCCAGAATCTCATGGATCCCTGTGTGCCACTCCTTCCACCTATTCCTATAAATGACATTCTTAAGATTCCCGATGCCCTTCAGATGAACAGTAACACCATCCTGAAAAATACTATGGAGTATTTTCCTTGCAACCTGTGAAAAACTCGATGGTCTACAAATCTTTTATTCACATCTCATTTTTTCATTAAGCATGAGTGAATCTCTTATGCTCTTGCTCACTGTAGGTTGGATTGATCCTATCTTACTGGTACTGGTTGTTTACAGTCGTGTGTATAATTGGAATCGGTAAGCGTCATTTTACATTCTACTTAGCTGTAAATATGGGTCAAATTTCTTTGAAGCAACAATGACTGCTTGGGAATTCCAAAAATTTCCAAGTTGGATGCAGGGTCAGATTCTGTTCTAAAAATTCTGAGCAAAATAAGTCATAGAATTCAAAAAAATGTGGTTAACTAAAGAAGTTAAGGAAAGCATCAAACTTAAGGAAAAAGTATATAATTGCACAAAGATGAGTGGTGGGTCAGATGATTGGTCAGAATATAAAGAATGGCAGAGAATGGCTGAAAGGTTAATCAGGAGAAAGAAATTAGAATATGAGAGGAAGCTAGCTAGAAATGTAAAAACAGATAGCAAGAGTTTCTACAGGTTTTAAAAAGGAAAAGAGTAAGTAAAGTGAGTGTTGGTCCTCTAGAGAATGAGAATGGGGAGTTAATAGTAGATAATAAGGAAATGGCAGATGAAATGGACAAATATTTTGCTTCTGTCTTCACTATAGAGGATACAAAAAACATTCCAGTAGTAGCTGTAAATCGGGAGATGGAAGGAAGGAAGGAACTTGGTAAAATTACAATCATCAGGGAAGCAGTACTGAGCAAACAGATGGAGCTGTGGGCTGACAAGTCCCCAGGTCCTGTTGGACTTCATCCTAGGGTGTTAAAAGAGGTGCTTACTGAAGTAGTAGATGTGTTGGTGTTAATTTTTCAAAATTCACTTGATTCTGGAAAGGTTCTATCAGACTGGAAAGTAGAAAATATAACACCTCTATTCAAGAAGGGGGTGGGGGGGAGGCAGACAACAGGTAACTATAGGCCAATTAGCTTGATGTCTGTCGTGGGGAAGGCGTTAGAATTGATCATTAAGGAGGTTATAGCTGGGCACTTAGAAAAACTCAAGGTAATCAGGAATAGTCAGCATGGTTTTGTGAAAGGGAAATCATGTTTAAACAATTTATTGGAGTTCTTTGAAGGAGTAACATGCGCTGTGGATGAAGGGGAGCCCATTGATGTACTGTCACTGGATTTCCAGAAGGCATTTGACAAGGTGCCACATAAAAGGTTATTGCACAAAGTAGGAGCTCATGGTGTATGGGGTAACATATTAGCATGGGTAGAACATTGGCTGGCTGGCTGTAAACAGAGAGTATGCATAAATGGATCCTTTTCTGAGTGGCAGGACCTGACGAGTAGAGTCCTGTAGGGGTCTGTGGTAGGGCCTCAACTTTTTACAGTTTATATCAATGACTTAGATGAGGGGAGTGATGATATGGCAGTTACATTTGCAGATGACACAAAGATAGATAGGAAAGTATGTCGTGAAGAGGACATAAGGAGGTTGCAGACCGAAATAGATAAGTTGAGTGATTGGGCAAAAATCTGGCAGATGGAGTATATTGTGGGAAAATGTGAAATTGTTCACTTTGGCAGGAAGAATAAAAATGCAGAGTATCAGTTAAACAGAGAAAGACTGCAGAATTCCGAGGTGCAGAGGGATCTAGATGTTCTGGTGCATGAGACACAGTAAGTTAGTCTGCAGGTAGAGTAAGTAATAAAGAAGGCTAATGGAATGCTATCTTTTATTATGAGAGGAATTGAAAATTAAAGTATGGATGTTATGCTTCAGTTATACAGGGCTTTGGTGAGACCACATCTCGAATACTGTGTGCAGTTTTGGTCTCCTTATTTAAGGAAGAATGTAAATGCGTTGGAGGCAGTTCATAGGAGGTTTACTAGATTGATACCTGGAATGAGCAGGTTGTCTTATGAGGAAAGGCTGGACAAACTGGGTTTGTTTTCACTGGAGTTTAGAAGAGTGAGGGGAGGCTTGATTGTAGTACATAAGACCCTGAACAGTCTTGATGTGGAAAGGATATTTCCTCTTGTGGGTGAGTCCAGAACTAACAGGCACTGTTTTAAAATTAGGGGTCACCCTTTTAAGACAGCGATGAGGAGAAGTTCTTTCTCTCAGAGGGTTATGCAAATTTGGAACTCTCTGCCTCAGAAGGTGGTGGAGGCGCGGTCACTGAATATTTTTGAGGCAGAGGTAGATAGATTCTTGTTAGGCAAGGGAATCAAAGGTTATCGGGGGTAGATGGGAGTGTGGAATTCGAGGCACAAACAGATCAGCCGTGATCTTATTGAATAGCAGAGCAGGCTCGAGGGGCTGAATGGCCTACTTCTGCTCCTAATGAGAGAACATTCATGAGATAATTATTTTTTGACACGATTATTTGAGGCAATTAGTCCCCACTTTCTCTGCTACCTACAATTCGTAATTCAATTTATGACAGTTTCATTTTTAAGTGTTAAAAGCTATTTTGAATCATCAGGAATAAACAGTTTTAAAAAAAATAATCTTTTGGACTAAAGTTACAGCAATTTGACTTTTTCTTGTACAGTAAATTCCAGATTAATTTCCTCATATCAGTAAGGCCGTGATGCAAACTCCATCGGGCAAACTTATCGGGCTCGATTTTAACCCATTCAAAACCCACTCACTTGCACAGTGTTAAAATCAGGCCTAGAGTATAATGTCTGTAGGAACTGCTGATGGGATTTAGATGCTACCTTGGATGCAGTGTGTTGGTGCTTCTGCATATAATGTATTGATCGTTTAAGTTGCCATTGAGAGTATTCCAATAAAGTGGAGCAGAGTAAGATAAAAGTAAACTGCTTGAAAAGGGTGGTCATTTAATGAGACAACCAATCTAGTAAACATATCAGATTTTAATTGATATGGGAATTAAAATGTCCACTAAATTTAATGTGAGAATCAGTCACTTAGCAAAATTTACCTAACATAATTATTTTATAAACATATTTGAGAAGTCAAACGCATTTATGAAGTGAAAGATTATCTGTTATTATTATACACAAGGCAGATGACAGACAAACTGAAATTAATATGAATCCTGAATATCTAGATGAGATGTCATAAAATACACAAAAAAAACAAGGAAGATTGAAACAATTAGGAAATGAATCTGATATTCTGATATGTATAGATAAATTGATGCATGATTAAGCTGAGACTACTACTCTGTACGGGCCACTGAGCCAGGCTTTCAATGGTTCTCCCTGTACTGGTAATAGCACCAACACTAGGGGCTGGATTTTAACAGCCCACTGCCAATCTCAGCAGTGAACACAAAATATGGCAGTCTGCACACGCCAAAGACCCACCACGATCTCACATGCGGCAGCTCATTGAAATAGCCGAGGCGGCTGCCCCCCTCCCCCTCAATCAAGTGAAGGGAGTGCGCTGTCCGTCCCTGGCAATAGCGTCAGCTGCCTGTGCGCAGGTACAGGTGTCATTTTTAAGGGTCAGCCAACCCTGCTGCCGAATTTAAATTTTTAAAGACATACCCCCAAAATTTATAAATGAATTTCGAACGCCCCTTTCCCACCCTCCAATAGCAATTACAATAACTATTTGCCCTTTCCATCCCCCAAAACACTTATCTTTTACATGGAACCATCTCCCACAGAATGCACAAAGTTTAGAGTTCACCCTCTCCTACACTCATTACGTTTATTTGACCCTGTGTCCCCACAGAAAGTATTAACTCTTCTCCCCTCCCCACCAGTGTCACGCCACCTTTCCCTGGACAGGGAATTAAAGGCGTGGGAGTGCTGGCTGCCGCGCCGAAGATCGCGGCAGTCCCTCAAGATTGCAGGTAAGTGTATTTAAATATATTCATTTGAGGTCCTGTTGCCCAGCAGCGGGGGTGGGGAGGCTGGGGGGTGGGGCCACGGAACCTCGCCGCAATGGGAGAATCGGGCCAAGCCCTCCTGGCGTCGAGGTCTATGGCAGGCCTCTTCCGGACCCATCTTCAGGCCACCCCCCCACCACGGAGCCCAATGTCGAGGGCTTGGTAAAATCCAACCTCTGGTCTCCAGGCTGAAATGTTGTGGCCTTGGTATGTTTATCTGCCTGCCTTTTCCTAGCTGTCTGGGAGGTTATTAGGTGGTCCTGAGCCACCGCACAGGCGGTTCTTGGAGCATGGAGATGTAGTCAACAGGGAAGATTTGTCCCTGTGTCCCAAAACCTCTCCTTGATTAGTTTTAAACTAATTCAAAGGGACTGAAGTCAGTGGACTCACTGGGTGAGTCGCTGGTATCAAACAGAAGAAATCTCAGCTCTTTGTCCAGTCATGGATTTACTCATAGCAGTACGTCCTGATCATTGTCTTTAGGGTCTGGTGGTACCGCTCCAAAGCCCCTTGTGACTGTGGGTGTTGGCTGAGGACTTTAACTGGGTTATGCCCAGTGGACATAAAATTTGTGCCCTGATCCGACTGGATCTCAGCAGGCAGCCCATATCGGGTGAAGAATTGGGTTAGCCGCTCCACCACTACCTTGGCAGAGATAGTTCTTAGAGAGATAGCCTCTGGAAATCGAGTAGCCACATCCATAATGGTGAGAAGATACTGATAGCTCCCTTTTGTTTTCAGCAGCAGCCCCACAAAATCTACCAGCTGAATGGTTCCCCAAAATCGGTATGGGAATTAGGGATGCAGGTTTTATTGCAGGTTGAGGCCTCCCCACAACCTGGCGCGTGTGGCAAGTCTTACAGAACTCCACCACATCCTTGTGGAGTTGTGGCCAGCGAAAATGATGTCTGATGTGGGCTTGGGTTCTTCTGATACCGACATGTCCAGCCATTGGAATCTCGTGGGTTATTCTCAATATTTCCCTACAGTACCTCGGCGGCACCACTACCTGGTGAACCACTGTCCAACTCTTCGCCTGCAGGTCTGTGAGGAGGTCTCCAATTCCTCATCAGCACTTCATCCTTTAAATAGTAGCACTCTGGAACTCCCTCTGCTTCAGCTTCAGTTTGGGGAGTCCGTGCTAACTTTTTAACCCTGGATCGGCTTGCTGAGCCTCAACCAAGGAAGACCTGTTTAATCCATCCTTTGGGTTCTCTAACTTCTCAAAGAAGATTTCAGATAACCTGACAGTAGGGTCATCTGTCTGCAGTGCCAGTTCAGCCTCCTCTGACACAGTTTGTTTGGGCATGGACCAGGTCACCACACAGTCTGGAAAAATGCCAGGGACCTTTTCCTGTAAAGGCCCTGTCTCCCTGACCTCTTTTGGTCTCTCTAAAACCACTGGGAGGCTACTACCTTCACCCCTGCCAGATCATTACCCAGGAGCAGGTCGACTCCATCTACAGGTAAACTAGGGTCAATCCCCATGGTTACTGGTCCTGAAACAAGGTCGCACTCAGGTTCACCCAATATAAAAGTGTGGGGATATACTTTCCTCCGATACCGTTTACTAGCACTCTAGCATTCAATACACTGTCTGGGGGAAAGGTCATGCCTTTTCCCAGCAGAAGGGATTTGGTGGCCCCTGTATCCCTAAGTAGTCTATGGGCTTACTCGCCTCACTCGAGGGGTATGGGGTCACTTTTCCTCTGGACACAAAATCATGGTAACTCTCAGGGGTTTTGTTAAGTTTTTCCGTACTCTCAGCAGTAGGTTTACAGGGTTTTACTGCAATAGTTAAAGCTACAGCTTGGTCTGCTGTGCTTTTCATCAGGGTCCCTTTTTCTGCATTGTTCTGGTGTACCCTGACTAAACCTATGGATTTTCCCCGCAACTTCTAGCAGTCAGCTCAAAAGTGACCTGCCTTGTTACAGTGGAAACATATAAGCTTTCGGGCGTCACTCCTGTTCTCAGAACCTTCCTTTTTGGCCTGAGGAGGGCCCCCTGTGTTACCAGCTTTCCCTTGTCATTCATGGCTGTTCATCCTCCTATCACCCTCCCACCTTCTATCCTTTTCATGTTTTTGGAGGTGACTAGGGCAAGAGCTTCTGAACAAGTATATAATCATCAGCCTGCCTGGCTCTTGGAAACTTCTGTTCCTCTCCGTGATTTCTTATGGAAAGGGGAAGCGAGTTTTTAAACTCCTCGAGGAGTATCACCTCTATGAGGTTTTCATAAGTGGACTATATCTTACGTGCCCATATCCATTGGTCAAAAGCAAGCTGCTTAACTCTTTCAAACTCAAGGTAAGCTTGTTCAGGCTGCTTTCAGAGAGTTCTGAATTTTTAGTGGTACACCTCTGGTACTAGCTCATATGCACCCAGGATAGCATTTTTAGTCATCTCATAGTCTGATAAATGCTCATCAGGCAACAGGCTTTCCTTGTTAGTTTGCTTTGCAATCACCAGTGTCCAGCTCTTAGTCAGCCACTTCAGCTGTTTTGCAAGCTTTTCAAAAGAGACGAAAAATGCTTCCACATCCCTCTCATTGAACTTTGGTATCAACTGGGAGAACTTTAAGACCTCAACACCCAGTCCTGAGCTGGGGATAACTCCCTCACTAGCAGTTGTATTGGGTCTTCCCCTAGTTAGTTTGAGCTGCCTTAACTCCCTTTCCTCCTTCTCCTTCTGGAAAGCTCTTTCTTTCTCTCTGTCCTGGAATTCTAATTCTAGTCTCCTCTGTTATAGCTGTATCTTAGCTAATGTTTCTTTGTCTGTTTCAGATTCTATGCCTGAATCCAGTTCTTCGGTGTCAATTTTAAAAAGATTGGCCAAAAGTTTTAGGATTTCAGGCTTCTTAGCTTTTGAATGGATAGTAATCTCTAACTGCCCAGCCACATTCCTCACTGTGGGGCGGCGCAGTGGTTAGCATTGCAGCCTCACAGCTCCAGTGACCCGGGTTCAATTCTGGGTACTGCCTGTGTGGAGTTTGCAAGTTCTCCCTGTGTCTGCGTGGGTTTCCTCCGGGTGCTCCGGTTTCCTCCCACATGCTAAAGACTTGCAGGTTGATAGGTAAATTGGCCATTAGCAATTGCCCCTAGTATAGGTAGGTGGTAGGGAAATATAGGGACAGGTGGGGATGTGGTAGGAATATGGGATTAGTGTAGGATTAATATAAAATGGGTGGTTGATGGTCGGCACAGACTCAGTAGGCCGAAGGGCCTGTTTCAGTGCTGTATCTCTAAACTAAACTAAACTAAAACTCTTCAACAGATAGGGATTTTAACCTGGCCCAAGTTACTTAATTCTGTTCTTGTAAGGTACTGGCCTTGAATGTGGACATTTTAGTTCTCTAACACTGAAAACAACAAGAAAATCTGGATTTGAAGTTTTTAAATTATTGCTCGGGATCAATTTGGTTTCCCATTTTAAATTTCCCTTTACTCTTTGGATTTGATCCCAGACGTGAGCCCCCAAATTTCTGTTATGGTCAAGTGAGGAGGGGTCGAAGGGCTTCCCTCTTTTCCCTCTCCTTGTTTGACTACAACAGGTTTAATCCTTTCTTAAAGTGGATGGACAGGCCAATTCAGTCGGTGTTTGATTACTTACTTGCCATGACCAAGGTCTTCTTCAGTTAACAAAGAAAGGGATTAACTTTATTGTAACGAAACTGAACTAATAAAAATGATAAACAGTGCACCAACTTTCACTCGCACACATACACTTGAGGTTTACATACACACAAATGGGTTACAGATTGGGGAAAAGTAGATTGATTGAGTTAGAGTTAATAAAAAACGATATGCAGTCTGTGAGGTTTGGTGATTCTGCTGGCTTCTAGTTGAATTTGGTGGTCCTGAGGCTTTTAGTTTGAAGAGGTAGATGTTTTGTTCAGTGGGTCTCTTGGAGACAGTGATGCAGATGATTCGTCCAACAGAGCTTCTGATTGTAGCAGAGCATGCAGAGGTGGTCAGTCAACAAGCAGGATTTGAAAGCTTCCAAGCTGGAATGGAGAGAGAGAGACCCCTCTTCTCTCTGATGCAGAAAGACACACGTTTAAAACGACAGATGGGGAGGGGCTTGTCATATGACATTCACTCACTCATTAACACATAGCAATTAGCAGTATTTCTCTCTTGCTAAAAAGAACAAGTAGTTCCTTTAAACTTCCTGGGTCTTGATTCTTGCTGGGGCATGAGCAGACATTTTGGCTCCCTCCTCACAAGCATTGCAGTGTAGGTTACAGTATTGCAAATGAGGTGATCATCTTAAGATGCCAGTAACGTCATCCTTTAAGCTGATCTTTTTAAAAAATGTCTTTTTAAAAAATATAAATTCAGATCTCTAGCCAGTGGATTGAAAAAAATCATTCAACACAGCCATTGGCATAACAATGGTTTCCTACAATACCAGACTGATTAAACAATAGGATGAATTTTAATGCTGTTTCAGTAACCTTGGTGCTGAGCAGAATCTGGTGAATGTTTATAAATTGACCTTATTTTTACAGACAGCAAGTTCCCAGGGTGAAGTGGGCATACCAGGGAATGCTGGTTGCAAGCTGTGTGGGGGATTATTGCAAGACAGAAAGTTAGATGGATAATGATACAATGCATCTCCATTTTCAGATGTTGCTTTGGAGATGCTTCTGTAAGAAGTGCAGCAAATAATGTTGCCCCAACTGGGACCCCAGGACATCCTCCCTCAAAGGACAAGTCTGCACTCTGGCAGGAAGTGGCAGACAGACTACATGTCCTACTAAACAGTCAAATGGCAAGGGATCAGGTGAGAAAATTGATCATTAGCTCAACATGCTTGGCAAGATGATGCTGGCCAGTAATTCACTGGACCAAGTATATGGGTAAACTATGTGTGCCACAAAGAGTTTCCTCTCATCCATGAGAGAGTATGCATGCCAAGTCCTCATGGAAAAGCTTTTTCTGAGATTTACATGAATATCCATAGTACAGCAAGGCACCCTTTTGACACATTATTATTTGGAAAGCTAAGGCCACACACCTTCTGTAGAACATAAGGCATAATGTATGTTCATTTGTTTACATGCAAATGGGGATATAGGGTGGACACTTATGTGTTATTCTATGCATTCTTAAAACATCTAACCTCACAACTCTGCATATAACAAGAGGGAACAAACCCAAATGGGAGGTGGGATCCTTATTCTTTGATATTGAGTCAACAGGAAAGTGTTGTGCTTAACATCCTGAGAATGTAGAAAGTATGGGCCAGAGGAGAGCTGGAGGCCTCTGTGAAACTTAAGGCAAGTATTTTTTTCACTTATTCACATGTGCATACGTCCTAGCACATCTCCTACCCTGGCCTCCATGACAAATTACCCATGCAAGCTCTGGTTGAAAGGCTTTTGTGCTGCCAGCATTTTAATATATTTTCCTCTACTGTTTCCATAGGCGAATTCTAAGAACCAACCAGCAGTGCCAATGGCATTTAAGAAGCCAGGATGTAATGTGTCGCAATTCCAGGGATAGATGTTGCAGAATCTCCAATGAAGAAGGTCCTAGGCCCTGCTGATGTGTGTCTCATGAAGTATAGAGAAGTACAGATGAAATTCAATGGAGTGAAATGCAAAGTGCTTCACAAAAAAAGTCAGGAAAGGATTATTATTCAAATCAAAAGAAAATAGTACATATGGAAAGTGAAAACAATCTGTGAGTCCTGATTGACAACAAAATGAATCTCTTTTCCTTCTCCAAGTAATGCAAAAAAAAACACCCATTTGAGTTCCCATATCGCAATGACAAATCTTGTTGCCAAACTAAATCATGTGGATAAAAACCTTGAAAACAAACTGCAAAAAAAACCAACATTGAGAAATAAAGCTCTTATAAATCCACAGTCCAAGTCCACATACATTTATGCTCCAAATAACCTTTAAACTCCGACTAACTGTTGACCCAGAAAGTACCTGATCTTAATTTCATATGAGTAATCTGAATAGACATCACATTGGCGACGAGGCAATTGAAGAATCACACCATACTGGTTTCTTTCTAATTAACACAGATTTTCATATTTAAATGAAGCTTGTACACAATCAGAGCACTTTAAATTTGCATTAAAAGTCAGGAAGAATATCAAGTGCAGTGCACAATCCAGTGGCAGGGATCCAGTAAGAGCAAAATGTATCCATATGCTTTAAAATTTAAATATAGAGACAAGAGGAAGGGTATGACACTATTTCAACAAATAATGTCACCGTAAGCTCATGAGACCAATAAGATAGCAGAGGTTCAACTCAATAAAACTTAATTCCTACAATTGACTCGCATAGTCTTGCAGTTCTGACTAAGGACAGTCGAAGGTGAGATTTTTGAGTTTTGAAATACAGGAGTTTATTATAATGAGAATGGATTTCATAAGCTTCATCCACACATAATCTCCAGAATCTGAGTCAAGTAAATTCAAATGTCACGTTCCTTGTTTTCAGGGTTATCCGAACTTTTACTCTTGAAGAGAACTGAAAGGTGATTTGCTACATGATGTAATGGATTAAAATGACCTTTTAAAAAAAAATCATCAAGATTAAATAGATATTTTGAATAAAGTCTACCATTTCCTTTAGCTTATCACATTACAAATTCATATATTCTCTTGTACTTAGTTAATACAGATAACCCACGCTTAATTTGTTCTCTTTCTTGGGGAGGACAATTCACCCTACCCTCCCTGTGCAGTACTGTTCAGCATCACTCCTTTTCTCTTCATTTCTTTTCTTTTTGTTTACGTTATCTTTCAATCCAAATTCCCCCATGTGTGCTTCAGGCAATACTGTAATCCTAACAGTACATCTGGAACACAACGTCCCCTGCCCCTGGGCTTTTGCACAAAAGCTGAATGGAAGAAAAAAAATAATAATTCAGGGAGAAAGAGTTTTATCCTATCCTACTGCTGCATTGTTATTTAAAATGGCATCAAAGATACAAAAAGCAAAACCATATGACAGTTCTCTCTTACTATTCATCTGCTCATCGAGTGGATACTTGCCATGTCAAAGGAGTCATTCCCATTATGTTCCTGCCCATGTCAGTCAACTAGTATTAAGTGCTATTGCCTTGTATGCCTTGTTTTGTACAGTGATCTATGATATACTCTAATAGGATTGCAGCAAGACTTAAATACTGTTCTGCTATTTCACAGTTGCACAGAATTTATCCAACATGCTGCTTATCTTAAAATAAAGTTATTATAAACCATTGCTAAATTTTGGGAATGCCATCTTACCGCTTTATTGCCTGAAGATGGGAAACAGACATTTTGGCCATCAATTCACAATAACGGAGTGAAATGTTACAATGGTGCTTTCTGACTGTGTCTGCTGTCAGCGGGACTGCCAAAATCACCAAACAAAGACAGATAAGGCCATTTGTGCAGTTGCTCTGATCAATCTAATTTCCCAGATCAGAGCTTATGCGACATTATACACTTCACAATGTCTCACCCAATACATAGGGGCTTCTTCTAAGGCATAACCTTACAAGAATGACTGAACAATATTTTGTCCTAGGTAATCACTGCACAAATTGCGAGCACCCCTTGAAGTTATTAGAAACCAAACAAAAGGTATTTTTGTTGCTGCGTTTTTTACTTCATAAATAAATCCACAGCAGACACGCCTTATTTGGAACTAAAAACTTGTGTTAATGATCCCATTTACTTTTGAACAAAGAGCTTTTTTTTCTCTCTGTTATGCATAGAATGTAAACAAACTTGTACTTGCCATGTGCTTGGTAAGAGCCAGTAAATAGAGAGATTCTTGCTTGTAGTCCAGTTCCACTGTTCCACTTTTGAATCATCCAATTCCAACTACTTGGACTATTAGCCAGACAACATTATTTTGTTGATTTTTAGGACATTACTTTATCATGAATTTTTGGCTTGGAATTTCAAAATTCTCACATTTGAAAAAAAAACTCCACTCAACTGCATCCAGCACTGCAATTTCCCCTGACATTTTCAATCATTTTCCTGCAAAAGACCTCAAACCATATGCTGTTTATATTGGTTATGTACGATCATAATTTTTGAAAATACTTTGACTGTTTAATAGAACAGTTCCAACTATTAGTAAAAAGCTTTGACCTTTCCAAGCTACAATCACAATTATTTTACCATTTCCCCCCCTCTCCACCCCCCGCGCACCCCCCGGCAGGATGACATAGCCTTTACAATCAGTTATATGATCAACAATGACCTGACATATTGTGAAACTGCAGCCACTATTGTTTTTCAGTACTAGCAAGTTTACAATAATATCTCCAAGGCATGAAGTGATATTTCTGTGCAGATAGTATTACATGATTCAGACAATCCCCAACAACTTGATTTGGTACAACTCAATCTCCTGTGGCATTGCACATGTGGAGTAATAATCTAGTCTCATCTTCGGGTGAAGCAGAGTTAGAGAATGATGGATAATTGGATTAAGGTGTGCAGATGCAATGCAATCCCATTTTAAAGTTATGTATTCTGTCCTTATTTTTATATCATGTTTTAATATTATATTATTATTTACAGTTAAATGGCAAAACCATCATTTGGGAAACAGAGACACAAAGCTGGTTGCAGAACAGTAGTTTCTCGATAGATTGAGGAGCTGGGAGATGTGAAACTGAAGTGCAGCAGTACCACCATTGGGAGTGTGTATTTACAACATAACCAGTATGTGTAGACAGCTTCTGTTATAAATCACTAGATCACAAGTTAGATTTTAATTCTACATGCATGCAGGGGTCTTTCTTTAAATGAGAAGAATGTGGGCAGATGACATCATTGAGCCATGACCACTATTTCAGCTCCAATCTGAATTTGGAAGCCACTGTGGCTTTCCCACCAGGTGAACTCAAGTCAAAAGAGGACCATAAGCAGAAGAGGCCATTCAAGGTAAACCTTTTCACTTTGCTTCGTGGAGCCAGCAGGAGCAGCAGTATTCCTGTATTTCTAAGGGTCTCAGAAGGAAAGTTTAAACCTCCTTTGTCTTCTGATACTTGCCAACCATCCACATTTGATGCATACATTCAGTATTTCTAGTACAGTGTCTTTCAGGGGAGTAATGTCTGGTTCGTCTTTTGAAAAAAAGAAATGGCTCATTTTTAAATCAATTGTTAAGTATAAAAATCTTCACAATTAAGCAGAGTACACTATTTTCAAAAGGAGACTCAAAATGTTGCAGACCCTGGATCTACCTAAAAATTCACCACCAGTTGGCACTGTTCCAAACTTGCTGCCTAAACCCTGACTGAAATTCTCTGAATCTATTATTCACCATCAGGCGATGTAAAAACTATACACTTTCCTCCTAGTCGCATTATTTTATGTTCCTGGTAGGAAGAAGTTAGTTCTGTGACCTCATGCTCCAAATGCAAAGTCATGCTCTAAGGGGCATAGGTAGGATTAGGGCGACAACATTGCAGCCCGGATTCCTTGCCCTACTTTCCTTGGGATAGATCTTGACTTTGAACTATAGTGTAAATCAGGTGATAGCAGCCCAATTTATATCTCTCCTGTTTTCTTATTTTCACAAGACCATAGAAGTTACATGACCCACTGTAGATTCTACTCCAGGAATGAGAGCAAACTGCACTGAAGTCAACTATCTGGGCATAGGGGAGCTACTGTGTATGAGGGCTGGAAGAGATTTGCCACCTGGTCCATGAAGATGTCCAGGGACAGTCAACCAGCAGTCCTGTCTCTGAAAACATTGACTCCACAATGACGACAACAAAGGTTGTCTTATCACTGATACAGGTCCATTAGATGCAGGTAGATTTTATTTTCATTCATGGGATGTGGGCGTCGCTGGCTGGGCCAGCATTTATTGCCCATCCCTAATTGCCGTTGAGAAGCTGTTGTGTGTTGTTGTATTTAGTAGCGTAACAGAGGTGTTCTGGAGAAAGTCTCAGACTCAGGATAAGGTCAACTAAGAACTGTTTATTTTTACATAATACTATACACACTCTCATCAAGCCTCCTCAGCGAGCATCCTTCTTGCTGCTCTCTCTTCTCTTCAATCTAACCTCATGTGACTGGGACATCATCACTCTTACATTGGAAGCGTTTGCTCTCACTGTCTTCAGCATTAACTCTTAATGTGGATAGCACGTACAGAGAGGTGGTCACACCGCAGGCTCAGACCCCACAGGCAGGAAGGAAATGGGTGACCACCAGGCAGAGCAAGAGCACTAGGCAGGCAATGCAGGAATCTCCTGTGGCTATTCCCTTCAAAAACAGATATATTGCTTTGGATACTGTTGGGGGGAAAGCAGCAACAGCACAATTCATTGCACCACGGTTGGCTCTGCTGCAGAGGGGAGGAGTAAAAAGTGTGGGAATGCAATAGTTATAGGGGATTCAATTGTAAGGGTAATAGATAGGCATTTCTGTGGCTGCAAAAGAGACTCCAGGATGGTATGTTGCCTCCCTGGGGCTAGGGTCAAGGATGTCTCAGAGCGGTTACAGGACATCCTGAAGGGGGAGGGTGAACAGCCAACGGTCATGGTACACCTTGGTACAAACAACGTAGGTTAAAAAAAAGGATGCGGTCTGAAAAGCAGAATATAGGGAGTTAGGAAGTAAGTTGAAAAGTAGGACCTCAAAGGTAGTGATCTCAGGATTACTACCAGTGCCACGTGCCAGTCAGATTAGAAATAGCAGGATATATTGGATGAATACGTGGCTGAATAGATGGTGTGAGAGGGAGGGTTTTAGATTCCTGCGACATTGGGACCAGTTCTGGGGGAGGTGGGACCTGTACAAACTGGACGGGCTACACCTGGACAGGACAAGGACTGATTTCCTAGGGGGAATATTTGCTAGAGTGGTTGGGGAAGGTTTAAACTAAAATGACAAGGAGATGGGAACCTTTGCAAGGAGTCAGAGGAGGGGAGATCAAAGACAAGAACAAAAGACAGTAAGGGGAATAACAAAAGTGATAGGCAGAGAAATCAAGGGAACACAGGGTTTAGTGAGAGAGAAGAACTGAAGGAAATCAGTATGAGTAGAGAAATGGTGTTGGGGAAATTGATGGGATTGAAGGCCGATAAATCCCCACGGCCTGACGGTATGCATCCCAGAGTACTTAAGGAACTGGCCCTAGAACTAGTGGATGCATTGGTGGTCATCTTCCAAGATTCTATAGACTCTGGAACAGTTCCTACAGATTGGAAGGTAGCTAATGTAACCCCACTATTTAAAAAGGGAGGTCGAAAGAAAGCAGGGAATTATAGACCAGTCAGCCTGACGTCGGGAGTGGGGAAAATTCTAGAGTCCATTATCAAAGATTTTATAGCAGAGCACTTGGAGAACAGTGGTAGAATTGAACAGGGTCAGCATGGATTTACGAAAAGGAAATCATGCTTGACAAATCTACCAGAATTCTTTGAGGATGTAACTAGTAGAGTTGATGAGGGGGAGCCAGTGGATGTGGTTGATTTGAAATTTCAGAAGGCTTTCGACAAAGTCCCACATAACAGATTAGCGTGTAAAATTAAAGCGCATGGGAGTGGGGGTAGTGTATTGCGATGGATAGAAAATTGTTTGACGTACAGGAAACAAAGAGTAGGGGTAAATGGGTCTTTTTCCGAATGGCAGGCAGGGGCTAGTGGGATACCGCTGGGATCGGTGCTATGACCCCAGCTATTCACAATATACATTAATGATTTAGATGAGGGAACTAAATGTAACATCTCCAAATTTGCAGATGACACAAAACAGGGTGGGAGGGTGAGTTGTGAAGAGGATGCAGAGAGGCTTCAGGGTGATTTGGACAAGTTGAGTGAGTGGGCAAATGCATGGCAGATGCAGTATAATGTGGATAAATGTGAGGTTATCTACTTTGGTCGCAAAAACAGGAAGGCAGATTATTATCTGAACGGCTATAAACTGAGAGAGGGGAATATGCAGCGAGACCTGGGTGTTCTCGTACACAAGTCGCTGAAGGTAAGCATGCAGGTCCAACAGGCAGTAAAAAAGGCAAATGGTATGTTGGCCTTCATAGCGAGAGGATTTGAGTACAGGAGCAGGGATGATTGCTACAATTATACAGGGCCTTGGTGAGGCCACACCTGGAATAGTGTGCGCAGTTTTGGTCTCCTTATCCGAGGAAGGATGTTCTTGCTATAGAGGGAGTGCAGCAAAGGTTTACCAGACTGATTCCTGGGATGGCGGGACTGACGTATTAGGGGAGATTGATCGGTTAGGATTATATTCGCTGGAGTTCAGAAAAGTGAGGGGGGATCGCATAGAAAACTGTAAAATTCTAACAGGACTTGACAGGGTAGATGCAGGAAGGATGTTCCCGATGGTGGGGGAGTCCAGAACCAGGGGTCATAGTCTAAGGATACGGGTTAAACCTTTCAGGACTGAGATGAGGAGAAATTTCTTCACCCAGAGAGTGGTGAGCCCATGGAATTCGCTACCACAGAAAGCAGTTGAGGCCAAAACCAGATATAGCTTTTGGGTTTAAATGGATCAAAGGATATGGGACGAAAGCGGGAACAGTTTACTGAGTTGGATGATCAACCATGATCATAATGAATGGTGGAGCAGGCTCGAAGGGCTGAATGGCCTACTCCTGCTCCTATTTTCTATGTTTCTATGTGAACATCCTTATATTACATCTCCCCCCAAGTCTTTATTCAACATTTTATCAAACATATTTATATACTTTACTTATCTATTACCCTCTGTCCCCCCAAGTCTCTGACTTCACAGATTTAGTCGGTTAGGAAGTTTGACAACTCTCGCTGATCTGGTTGTAGTCTGACTGGAATGATCAGTAGTCTTCCTTGTAAGTCTGAATCACTGACTCAGTTGCTCTTTACTATGGATTATAGCCTTCTGTTCAGATTGGGTTTGTTCCTCTTCATCTGGATCTTCCAAATGAATGACTGGCTGTTGCTCTTGAGGAATAGGGATGATTGTTCTACTTTTTCTTATGTTTCTTCAGTCATGTGTATAACATACGATCGCAGGTAGCTCTCGTATCTATGGATCACTGTATCTACTCTTTCCAGCTCACATATCCATACTCTTTGACTATTTTTTAGTTCAGGTAAGTTTCTTGCTCGAAATCTTCTATTATAATTCCGGGTTAATTGCCTTCTGTCAGATTTCTCCCTGAATCCTACTTTCTTCGGCAATATAGGAAACTGTGTTCTTATCTTCCTGCCCATCAGTAGTTCTGCTGGTGATGATACACACATAAGCGGCGCAGATCTATATATCTAAAGTGAAATTGGAAGATGTTATTTCTTTTTTCATAATGACTTAATGGTTCTTACACCTCTTTCCACCTCGCCGTTCAACTGTGGATACCTTGGCGAACTTGTGAGATGTTGAAATCCCATCTTCATTGCAAAGTGAGAAAAATATTCATTCGCGAATTGTGGTCCATTGTCTGATAACATTTCGTCAGGGATACTATGTGTGACAAAGATGTCTTGAAGAGTTCTGATAACCGTTTCTGTTGTCGTAGAATGCAATCTTCTGACAAAACAGGGTGGGAGGGTGAGTTGTGAGGAGTAAAGTAAATTGATGATAATTATGTATGACTTCCCACCGAACATAAATAAATCCATATCCTGCCTTTGCCATGGTGTGCTTGGAAACTGCGTGGTTAACAGGGGTTCATGTCATTCTGGTCTCTGTCTGCGCATGTCTGACAGTTTTGGATCATGTTCTTGATATTGTCACAAACATGTGCTATGCCAAATGATGTTTTTTTTAATCCATCGGCTGGAAACCTGAATAATTTTTTTTTTAAAAGGTGACTGCTAGCAGCTAAAATTGCCACTGAAATTTGCATCAAAATCCCTTGCATTCCAGTGCATTGAGAAGGAGTTGAATTGTCTGGCTTGTCCTCTCCAGAACGATGACATGAGAAGTTTGGAGTTCCTCACCTGGCCAGTCTCCATTAACAAGACATTAAAGACAATCTTGCTACATTAAACTGATGGAGATGGACTAGCTGCAAGAGGAAATACACATTGAGCCATCATGTGACAGGCCCACCACATGTGTGTTTTGAGCTGGCCTTTTTCTCTCTGCAGCAGACAAGACCCAAGTGAGGGTCCTTCTCTCTTTCTTGCTCCCCCAGTCCACCTGGCAAGTTTCGAACCCTGCCTGCCTACCGTAATCACCAGAACCCATCACTGCAGCAGACAGAGATCCAGTGAAGGAACTCATCCGCTGTTTTCCAGGAAGACAACCAAATCTGCCGGCCACATCTACAAGCCAGAAGCCTCAGGACCACTGAATTCATCTGCAAGACAACTGAGTAACCAAACTCCACAGACTGCAAACCCCTTTTTATTGTTCTGGACTCTAATCCGACCAATCTATCCTTCCCCGTCTGTAACCTATTTGTGTGTGCGTGTGAGACCCTCGAGTATGTGTGTGTGTGTGTGTGAAAGTTGAAGCGTAGTTTATTATTTTACTTAGATCGATTTATGTACAATAAGCTGAACCTCTTTCTTTGTTAAACTCAAGAAAACCTGTCCAATTTGTTATTTCATGATCATAACATGTAAATAGTGAAACACTGAATTGGCAAGTACATTCACTTCTCAAAAAGAAATCAATCCGGTTGCGGTCAAACAAGCCCTTCAACCTCTCCTCGCCTGATCATAACAATATCCTTAGAAGTTCCAGGCTACCATACCGAAGATTGTACCCTCTGCCATGCAGGCTCCCTTCTGCCAAGAATGAGACACCTTAATTTCACCACATGAATATTGATTTTTAAACTGTTACTGGAGTAAAGAAAGAACTTTAAAAAAAAAAGACCCTTGACTCGAAAGACATTTGCATAGTGACAGTACATGGAAAGGACAAAGGGGCCACTCCTTGCTCCAGTTTAACCCACAATGGACTTTTGATTACCAGAAGTTGAAGGTGGAGAGGCTAGCATTGCAGGTTAACTGCTAAGATGGCCGAATACACAGACAGATGTGGTCAGACCAGTTAAGTCACATGACTAACTGGCTGTTGGATTTTTGTTGAATTTGAACTTGCCACAGAGAATTTGAACTCAAATATCTATTTGCTCCTGAACTGAAAAGACCTCTCTCCTGTTTGCTGTCATCTCGCTCTCACCAGCTTCAGTGGCCCATTGAAGACACATGAACCCAAGAGAGAAAAGTCTCCTACAGTGAACAAGGTTTGAGAAGAATACTGGGCCCCAACGAAAAGCGAGAATTACCTACAAGCAAGAACTACCTACAAAAGGGCTACAGTGAGCTCGAAACACAGTAATAAGAAACTCTTCTGATATTGCCTCAAACCTCTCCACTATTTTTCTTCTGCTCTTTTCTGCCTCTATTTGCATGTGCGTGTCGTGTATGCATGCTAGTGTGGGGTGCAGTGTATATTCGTAGGCGTTAACCAAATTAGAGTTTAAGTTTAATAAAATTTCACTTTTCTTCTTTAAACCTAAGAAAGTCGGTTTATGCTAATTTCTTTGCCTCATCATTGGAAAGCGGTGAACGAGGATTCACCAAGAGGGATCTCAAAACACAGTGTGTTTAAAATTAAAACCCTATTACAATAAGACCAAGTGAAGACTGAGAAAGACCCCTAGATACCTTTCTCACCTGGTCGTAACACCTCTCTCTAAACTTGGTTATACCCAAATGGCCTTGGTGTAAACAATCTAAGATCTCTGATCTCAGTGAACTCAGAATGACTGGTCTGATGTTGTATACTAACAAGTCATTTATAATGGTAAAGTATTTCTGATATTCATAAAATGTTTTCATTGTTCTCCCACCTGACCACCCTTGTATACAATACTGCCATACGCAATTACAGTCCTTGTCACTCTTTTGGGCTTGGCATTTTTCCTGCAACTTCTCTGCACTCGCTGGCCATTTTTGAGCTATATGTTGGAACATGATTCTATCTTGCATACAAATTCCACATCCTGCTGTGTTGGATGGTCTACCATCACTTTGGAAAGCACATCAGCTGATGACTGCAACTTCCCTTAGATGTATACTGTCTCATATGCATACTGCATCAACCTTAGATGGAATCATCGTAGTCGTGGAGGCATTTTTGTAATCTCCGTCTCACCTAAAAAAGATACCAAAGGTTTATGGTCTGTCTTGATGATGACTTTCAATCCAATGATGTGGTCGGAAAATTTTTCACATGCCCAAGTAACGGTTAGTGCTTCTTTTTCTGTTACTGCATACCGTGTCTCTGTCTGACAAAGCTCTTGGCACATAGAATATCGGTCTACGGGAACCATCAGTTTGCTCCTGAAAAAGAACAGCCCCTAAACCAGTTGAGGAGGCATCTGCCGCTATCGTTGTAGGTAGTGGAGGTTTGTAGCGTGGCAACATATCTGGTGATATAAGCATCTCTTTTATTCTCCTGAATGCTTGTTCCTGGTGGGAATTCCAATACCACACATTGTTTTCTGAGGAGTTGTCTCAGTGGATCAGCTATATGTGCTACATGAGGTAGAAACTTTGCTAGTTGGTTTACCATTCCTAGGAATCTCTGGAGCTGCTGAACGGTAGTAGGAGTAGGAAATTCTGTGATGGCCCTTATCTTCTGTGGATCTGCCATTATCTCTTCTCTGCTCACTATGTGTCCAACAAACGAATTGCAGTCTTGCAAAATTCACACTTCTCATTTAGAGTAAGTCCTGCGTCTTGAAGTCTCTGTAGAACCGTTCGAACCCTTTGGTCATGTTCCTCTACTAACTGCCATGTATCAGGATGTCATCCAAGTGACATCTTCTGGTCCTGTTTATTGAATTTAGCCCTTTCCAGGATTTTATTGCTGCAAAGATTAAAATATTTATCAAAAGCTTGAAGGACATCTTCAAATTTATCAGAAGCCTCATTTACCCCTTGCCTCACAATTACATTGTCCACACTCACACCTACTGAATACAAAAGGATGTTGACCTGTTCAACTTCAGACTTTGTATGGACTTGGGAAGCAATCTTAAACCTTAGGAATCTCTTCCTCCAAATAGACCAATTTTGAACCTGACTGGGTCCTTCTAGATCTTGAAATTATTCTGGCATTCCGAAGTTTGAATCCATATTACTTTCTTTGCTTTAGTAAGGCTTTCTAGGGTGTTCCCCTATGTTTTAAAATCTTGCAGGCTTGAATGGAGGTTTTCACGGTCTTTTAGGGATTTCCCGCATTTTGTCTCTGCAGTCTCGCTGAGCAATGGCTGCCGACTCAACCCGACTCTCGAGTTGTCTCTTTGCCCAAGATCGACTTCTCTACCTGTGATTTTCACCCAGTGCACCTTTAACTGGTTTCGTGGCCCCTACAATTCTCTCACCCGTTCGTGGACTGTCGCCTGTGCTGAAACTTGGACCCAATCGCTGGACTTTGGTATCCCAATGCAGACCTCCACGATTCTGTGGTATGGTCTGAGAGGCTGCAGGATTTTCTCACTGACTGTCCATGTCATCTGTGGCTACGGAGCAGCTCCTGAGTTCGTTGTAGTCCCCCGACTAGATCTGCTGTTTTCCTGGCACTTCTCCAAAAGTCAGGGAGATCTTAAAATTTTCTTGGTCGTATTAACCGGTGCCACCACATTGTATGTTGTTGTTGTATTTAGTAGCGTAGCAGGGACCTTCTGGAGAAAGTCTCAGACTCAGGATAAGGTCAACTAAGAACTGTTTACTATTTACATAATACTGTATACACCCTAATCAAGCCTCCTTTGCTAGCATCCTTTGTGCTGTTCTCTCTTCTCTCTAGCCTAATGTCATGCGGCTATGACATTATCACTCTTACAGTGGGAGGGTTTCTCTCACTTTCTTCAGTATTAACTCTTTAGATCCTTATACTATAGTAGCCTCGGAGCTCACCAGGTGGGATTGTAGCCATCCAACAGTGCTGCCTCCTCAGCTAGGGAGCACTTAATTGGGCATATCCAGAACCAGCACAGAGAACATTAGGTGCAAATGCACCAGTCAAACACATTAAACGTGTACACAACTAGAAAAGCACAACTGAATACAATTAATTAATTTTTCATAGATCATTGGATAGAAAATGAAATCAGTTGTCCAACCCATACATGTTGGTTAACTCCTGTCATGTTCAGTATGGTTGTAAGGAAACTGTCCGTGGGATAAAATGTCATGATTTGAGGGAGTCCAAGCAAGGAAAACAACACTTTAATTTTAAGTTGCATCTTTAGGGTAGTAAATATACCAAGGTGCTTCACAGAGGAAAAGTAAATGCCAAGTTGAAGTAGATGAGTTAGAAGATATGGTATAAGGAATAGATTTCAATCAGGCTTTAAAAGTGTTACGAGAGGTAGCATGGCAGAGGAATTTAGGGAGTACGTTCCATAAAATATGCCTGATAGCTCTACCACCAGTGAGGCACAGGAGGTTAATGTTGGAGGACAAAAGATGGGACACAAACGGAACCATCAGGCTAGAGAAGGTCACAGAGGTAAGTTAGGGTAATCATGCAGGTGTTTATAAATGAGCAAGAGAATTTTGAATTAGATGTATTGAAGGGCAGAGAGCCAATGGAAGTTGGCAAGGTGAAGTGTGACAGGTGACACTAGCAAATAAAATTCAGCATAAATTGGAGTTAAAAAAAAGGTTTCAGAGTGTTGTACATCCTTAGCTTTCAACATTTCTTCTTGAAATTACATTATTCAAATAGCAAAAACACTTGCATTTATATAATGTGTTACCATTATCACTCAGAAACATCTCAAAGCATTTTGCATATGACAAATTACTTTGAAGTGCAGTGAGTGTTGTTATATGGGCAAACAATGATCCATCCAGTGCACAAGAACCCACAAATAGCAATGAGATAAATAAAAAGATAGCTAATCTATTTTTGTTGGTGTTGGTTAAGGGAGCAACATTAGCCAGCTATATTGGGAGAACTGCTCATTTTCAGGTGGTGATATTGGTACATGAACTTTTAGTACTTTTGTATAAAATTCCTTTGCCCATTTTCTCATGGTGATTTTAACCCATTTACTTTAAAATTTATTTTCAAGGCTTTCATTTCGTACTGTGCACCTGAGTTCATCCGTAGTCATCAGTCTGTTTGCAGCTGATAACTTTTCATTACTTTTAGGCACAGGAGGAGAGAGGAGTCAGTAATTTTTTTAATAAGATTTCTTCACATTCAGAGTAAATTAAATGGACCTTAATGTTTCTGCAGCATGTCAACTTCCACTGTTTAAGTTTGCAGCTTGAGGGATCGTTATGCCCAACTGTACCCTGTACAACCAAATTCTCCATCTAAATATAACTTTAAATCCTAACTGACACGACCGTTGATGGTCAGATCTGCACTAGCCTGCAACACAATAATAAAAAAAATCTGTGGTATGCTTTTGAATCTTTGTCTGTTTCAGATCCAAATGCTATAAACTGGGCATGGTTTACAAATGCACAAAAATGTTTGGGGATAATTATTTTGTAGTCTCTTAGCCATAATATTGGAAACATATGGTTATGTTTCAGCATACCAAAACAAATTATCCAAGAGCTGTCTTACAAATGCTAACTTCCAGTAAATGTTATGCTTTTAAAAAGGACTTATTAAAAGTGGACTGATTGTGATATAACTGTTGTTTCCAATTACAGTCCTAATAAAAACAAATGTTAGTTAATTGAAAAAATGATTTCTGTTCTTGTTACTGTTGACTCTGTACTGTAATTATAACAATTTATTTTTCTACAAGGAATACATGTTGGCAAGTTCCAGGATTGTACTGCTCACTTCTAAAAACACAATTTAAAAATGCCAGTGTTGGTTTCATAATGAAATTCCCCTCCTGTTAGAGCTTTTGTAGTGTATGAAATATTGCCAGCTTGAGTTTAGAGAAGATTTGCTATATAAATGCAAGTTGTTGCTATTGATTAAGCTCTCTGCATGCTCCATTTTCTTTCTTGTTTAATCCTTATGGCTATTTTATGCCCCATTATTCCACTGTTGTCAGAAGGTTGTGAGTTCAAGGCCCACTCCAGAGAACTGAGCACAAAACCTAGACTAACTCTCCAGTGCATTGCTGAGCGAGCACTGTACTGTTGGAGGTGCTGCCCTTTGGATGACACATTAAACTGAGACCCCTTCTGCCCTCACAGGTGGACATAAAGGATCCCATGGCATTAGAAGAACTGCAGAGTTCTCCTAGGTGCCCACACCAATATTTATTTGTCAACCAACACTTAAAAACAAATTATCTGGTCATTATCACATTGCTGCTTGTGAGACTTTGCTGTGTACATAGCGACTGCCATGTTTCCCACTTTACAGCAGTGACTACACTTCAGAAGTACGAAATTGGCTGTTAAACACTTTGGGGCATCCTGAGATTGTGAAAGATGCTATAGAAATGCAAGTTTTTTTTCTTTTTTCTTTCTATGTCATCTCTCTGTCCAGCATCGCCCATTTTCAGGGCTGTCAAGTGAGATGAATACTCGCGGTCAAATTTATGTTTAAAAAGAACGAGAATTGGTAGGAAGATTTTCTCTTTTCACTACCTGCAGGAAAAATTGTAAACGTGTTCCTTATTATTGTGGTGAACGATTCCTACAGAAAGAGGGAATCCTTGTCTTGCTTTGTTAAAAGACAGGTATAATTTTTAAACCTACATGAATTAGAATTTTATATGTCTGTCCATTTGGGAAGCAACAGAGAGAGAGAGGGATGCCTGTAGATTCTCCTGCAACTCCAAATCCCAAGTTTGCTTTATATTCAGCTAATAGGCAACTTAGGGCTACCAGTATAGTCCATTGAACGACTTCCTCTTCTCTCCATTTAATTGCTGTTAATATTTCTCATCTGTTTCTTATTTCACTGGTCCACAGCGCTCTGTGTTCAATTATTTATATCACCTAGGTGGCATTGCACCTTTCGCCTGCTTCAAATTGGAAGGGTTTTGTAAATCCCATTCTCTATAACATCATTTTTAGTTCAGGAACGCAACTGAGGTCATAGAGGGTGGTCTACATGGAAACTGTTAGTTTTCAATTACATCACACCCGTAATTCTTAGCAGGAAGCAGATGTTGTGACAACCCATGTGGCCTAAATAAGTGAGTACAGAACATTCTGGCCAGAGAAACAATAAACAGCTGAGAAACATTTACTGTGATTAACAAGAGAGAATGGTAAGGGAAAGGAATGACTTAACCACCAGAAATTATTTGCTCTTTAACAGGAGGGAAACATGCTACTAAGCAGGATGGTTCATCTGAAGTGCTTCTCTTGCTGGCAATGTGCTCCACCTGACGGTCTCCACAAGTACCCAATAAGGTTCATTCTTTCTGGTAGTCCTGGAGAGAGGAAACACCGTGCCCATTGGTATGCCCGAGTCCGTCTGTAACTGATAGCCACTGCAAGGACTGCAGAGTCATACAGACACCAGGAAAATATTATGATTTAGTTCTATAAGTTACCTTTTGTTTTGTTAAAATTGCATTTTGTCATTAAGTTCTTTTATTAGTTGTCCCCCTTCCCTTTTAAAGAGAAAAGTTGGGAGGCACATTTAAAATTGGTTTTCAGTTGACAGCCCGGGGGAAACCTGGTGTAATCCTTACGAATTGTTAGAAAAATGCATGAAGCTGGGAGGTCCATAGTTAGGATGCAGAACATGTGTCTTCGATTAGGGGAAGAACACCCTGCTTAGGTAAGGCAGGAGGTAGCTGAAACATATGTAACTTTTTTTTTGCAATGCAACTACCTCAGATGAAAGAAATTGGCATTGTTGGCCTAGAGACTTCAAGGTGAAATGACAAATTAGGCTCACATGTGCCAATTCTCTAAAAGACTTAATAAGCTGATTTAGTTATAATGACGAACAGTACGCGTTACCACAATCCTTCATCCTTTATGTATGGTGCAGAAGCCTCACTATAGAACACAACTGAGGTACTCATATGTTTGAATTCAGAAGTAAGTTTGATTCCTTGCCATTGGTTTCATTATATAATATTAAATGCAGCTGAGAAGGAAATTTGCTTTAATCACATTTGCCACATTATTTTTTTTTCTTCCCAAAGTTCTCTCTAGCCCCTGAAGGCATCACTCCTTGCTGGCATATAGTTCCACAGGGAACTTGTCAGTGAGTGCTGGCAGGCCATTAGCCGATCTAGGATATTACAGTTGAGCCTGATCTTGCCCTCATCCACGCCCCTAAATGCAGACTTCCAGCCAGGGGTCATTAGACAGAAGTAGGAAATGTGGAGCACAGGGGCCAACTGTAGCATCCCACCACTGCCCTCAACATTAAATCTAGAACTTTCCCTGGTTTATATGGCTCAGCAACAAAATGTGTAAGGTTGCTGAACAATTGGAGCTGGGGCATTCTCCCCCTCCTCAAATACTTCTGAACTGGTTAGGTTTCCTTGATTTAATGTTCAAGTCTTCCAAATAGCCGATGGATTCATTGCTTTTTGTAGCAACGATTTCTTGTGACAGAACTAAATGGTTTGTGGGACATTGAATCAATGAACAAATAAAACTGGCATGTATATACAAATTCTCTCTTGCTTCTCAGTGGACCGATCTGCATATCCACCTTTTTAAAAAAAAAGACTTGCATTTATTTAGCATCTTTCATGACCTCAGAACATCCCTAAACACTTTACAGACAACAAAGTACTTTTGAAGTGCAGTCACTGTTGTAAAGTAGGAAACATCATGAGATATGTCCGGTATACTAACAGGTATTATATCCGTCACCTGCCTTTCACTAGATTGAAACATATCAGCCAGGAATTTCCTTGGTGCTGCATCTGCTCCACCCCAGTCATTTTATCAGAAGTACAGTGGAGACCCCACTTACATGCACAATTACACCTTAAATCATCCTTTTTGTCATTCGTTTGAGTCTCTTTTTCTCTCTTTTTTGTGCTTTGTTTTTAAAATTCCCACAAACCTATCGGCAAATCAACCACTTCCACCACTGGAAGAGACCAGAAAGATGGAGCTCCATGAGTCTGGTTGGATCAGGAAGCTGGCCAGATGTTGAGCAGTGCAGTATTATGGAATGTGGGAAGAAGTGTATCTTTTAATAGAATTGGAGAATTTTACAATTCAGGGGGAATCCATTCCATCAACTGCACGTGCACTTGCTCGAGGAACCTAAGAACAGGAGTAGGCCATTCTGCCCTTCAAGCCTCCTGTTTCTCCACAGATGCTGCCAGGCTTGCTGAGTACTTCCAGCACTTTCGGTTTTTATTTCACATTTCCAGCATCTGCAATATTTTGCTTTTACTTTAGCCCTTCAAGCCTATTATGCCATCCAATTAGATCGTGGTTGATCTGTAGCTTAACTCCATCTACCCGTCTTGGCTGCGTTACCTTCAATACCCTTGTCTAACAAAAACTCTGAAGGTTCCACTCTCCTGCCCTCTCCCTATAACCATTGCAACTCATTTGCTTTTCGGGAAATTTATCCACTTTCTTTCTTTAAAAAAAAGCCATTATGTATTCTCCTTCCACCAATGTTTCTAGAAGTTACAACAATCTTCCACATAAAAATATCTCCCAACCTTTCTCTTTGGACTTTTGGTCAATAACTTAAAATGTTTTGGAACAGGCACAGTAATGCCCCATTTGCTACCAGTTGGCTGATACAACATGCCATTGTTAGCACAAATGAGTCTTTTTGCAGCAACTGATTCATTATCACTCAAACACCATCTTGTTCACGCCTCTAAGATTTGTTATGCAAACTTTAGTGCTCAGGCAGCAGTACAGAGTAAGGCTCGACATTCATTTTGTTAAAGGCTGTTGTGCTGAACCACTTTGCTTACTTGAATCGCCGCACATGGAGATCAGAAATTAAGGTACTATGAAGCTTGTTTTTATTTGTCAGTTTTTTCCCACTGTACTATAATAAATGGACTCTTGATAGATACAGTGAGAGCTCACCAAGTTGCTTAAACCAGAATTCAACATTACAAATGCAGAGGGTGAAAATCAGTGACAGGACAATGCCCCAATATCTGCGTTCTTTTGGATCATTCTTGCAGGCTGACATATGAAGTGATTACTTTGGAGCACATTTAACACCTGTATGTGTGCCAGAACAAATATTTCTAAGCTGTTGAACAATAGTCTACCACAGTACATTAGCTGTACAGTATTAAATGTTACACAATGTCCCTTGAATTCTCACTTCGAGGAATATTTGTGCTTTGGCAATCCCACATTGAAAATAAAGCATTTAACAGCCAAGTCCAAATTGGGAAGGTAGGTTGTATTGTTGACCAAATAGTGAGTATTTTAAACATCACCTACATGGATGTGGGGGAAACAGGGGGCAGAGAACAGACTTGTGGTATCAAATACTACATGAACCTTGATCACCTCCGAATGAGAGGGGATGCCCACCAAAGCTATCACACCCGCCTTCCACCCCGAATTGAAAACAAGGGTGCTTACGTGAGAGTGCCCCTGTAATTAATCTGTCATGGTGAGTATTTAGCTTTGAGTTGGTCTATTTCAATTATCCAATCACATGTGCAGTTAAGACCCACATTTTTGCATTAAAAACAATGAGATATTCTTGAGAATAAAGCTGGCAATTTGAATTCTGTCAGTGTCTAGGGGCTGAAACTCTGACTCCCCTCTCGTCTCTAACCTGAAGCTAAGCACCAGAGCTGATTGGATGGTACATTCTACTAGATATTGGGTATCTAGACTTGCCCAACTTCATCAAGAATGCACAGTCTATGAGAAATCAATTAAAGATGCTCAATTGCATTTTAACTGGTTTATGCAAAATTAAACCCAGAATCCCAGGTAAATTATTGTGGTTATTAGGAATGCAGGTAATGGAAATATGGAAAATCAAAGTTCCCATTGTGCTTGTAAAGTATTCAAAGTGTCCGCCTCGAGTTATGTGGGGCTTCCCAGGTGGAACCCCTGCAGAAATTCCATAAACAGCTAAAACCAGCCATTTTACACCCTTTCTCCTGGGTTTCTCCCCATCTTCCACGAAGGTCACAGTGAGAGTTTGGAAGTGGAAATATAGGCCTGTACTGTTTCACGCCTATGGATTTCTAGAGCTTAAAACATGACTGATTCTTCCAATACTGCGCAAAAAAAATTCATTATCAATGTATTATGGGATTGACAGGAGCAGAATGAATCCTCGGAAAGGGCATGAGATTATTTGATATTCTCATGGAAAAAGGGTGTGTACCAATAACAGAGCACTCTGTGTCTCAGCCTTGGTGCAACCGTAACACTCTCATCTCTGAGTTAGAAAGCAATTGGTTCAGGTCCCACTCTGGAGATTGAGCATAGAATCTAAGATGGCACTTCAGTGCAGAACTGAGGGGGTGTGCTGTCTTTTGGATGCAATGTGGATGTAAAAGATCCACAGCACAATTTGAAGACTAGCAGGGGAGTTTTCCCACTGGCCAATATTTATCCTTCAACTGACACTTAAAGCAGATGAACTGATCATTTATTTTATTTCATCTTGCACAATGAACGTTGATGTTTTGAACAAAAGAACTTTTTATGAAGCATCACATGGCAGAATCAAAGTGAACCCCTGAGTGTGTCTTGGTGCTTTTCTTTATATGTTTGCGAGTGCTTCTACGAGGTATGAACCCAGCGCTAGCAGCTGGGCTGAAGACAGGCTGCTGATCAGGCTGCCCCTTGGTCTGTGATGACTTTGGTGGTGTCCTCTGGTTACCTGAGGCCTGGAGGGCCCTGGCTGCCTGAGGATTTCCTGCAATGATGCAGGACTCTCCTCAGGCATTGCGACTGCTGGAGCTGGGCTCACTGCCAAGGCGATAGTGTGCAGGTCTGCCCGCATCTGTGGGACCTGGCTCTCCATGAGGGTCGCCAACCTCTCGATGGAGAAAGCCATGTTCTCATATGCCTGTGATACGGCAGCACTCATGGCATGGATGGACTCCTCCATCATCCACTCATGGCTGTACATGGCCTCTGGCATCTCTGCCAGATGTTGTCTTACCTCTCTCTGCAACTCCAGCATGCCCTGTGCTGTGGACATCAAAGGCTCGTCATGAGCCTGGGGTTCAGCACAGGCCTGACCACTCACAGTTCACACCCAACTGTCAGTGGCCTCGACTGTCTCAGCCCCAGCCAACTGCTCAGGTGCCTGTGCAGTTCTCTCACCAGCTTGTGACCCTGATTCCGCAGCCGAGCGGAAACTCAGAGGTGAAAGTATCTGCGCTGGTGGAAGGTGCAGGAGAGTCATGGGACGGTGCATCCTATGACTCTGGATCCTCCTCAGAGGTTGAATTATGTCGCCCTTCTATTGGAGTCTCCTGCAGACGCTGACCTACATGAGCGAACACAAACATGTGGGGGTTAGGCATTGCAGATCTCGTCATGCCAGCCATGCATGATGTGCATCTGCAGAAGTGTGTTGGATATCGATTGAACACAATCCTCATTCTCTTGTACCAAGACTCCAGTCTCTCGCTCTGCTCTTGAGCAGCCACCCTCAGTGCCTGTTAACTTGAGTTCTTCCTCCTCAGATGTCAACAGAGGTCTTATGTCAGGGACTCCTCTGCCAGTCTGCAAGGTTTCCCTCACGGTACGGGCACACTTGAGAGATAGTAAGACTTCGCAGAAGAGCAACAGAACAGTTCTGCTAGTGGCAGCCCCTCATCCCCTGCTGGGGTTTCCTGCATGGCCCCTCCTTACATGCGCTGTCAGGGGAGGTAATGTGTTGAGGTTTGAATGAAGGTGGCTTGTGGCTGAGATGCATCCATGCATCTGCCAGGATATAATGATGCCTAACCCCCTTAGCCAGTGCCTTTGTGGTGCCTCCCTCCCCATGTCGCCTGCCTGCCACATACCCACACGCAAGTCACAAAAGGAGGGATATGAAGCACTCACCTTGACAGACCAAAGGAGGTCGTTGTCTCTCTTCCTGCACTGTACACACATCCGATCGGGGGGCTGACCCTACAGCTGCTGAGCTCCTCCGTGATCTCCATCCAGGCTTGCTTGGCCAGGCAGGAGGGTCTCATTGTGTCATCCCTGCATAAGAGGACCTCCCACCTTTCCATTGCAAGCTGGAGGAGAATCTGCAGGGAGGCATCACTAAATATGGGGCTTTGCCTCGGACTTGGTCCGAGTTCTATCAAGCTCTATTTCGACGGTCGGAAGTCCTGGTGCAGCAGGATTGAGGAGTTGCAGTCACAGGAAACAGCAGCTATTGTAGTGTTGCAGGGGGGTCCAGCAGTTCAAAGTACTGTCAAAGGGATCCAGCAGCACTCCAAATTCCCTGCCTCCCTGAAAGTCAGTGATACAAGCAGGGCAGGCAGTGCTTTAAATATGGTGCCAGCTACTGCTGAGGGATCAGTGACAACATAATCTACGCCTTGGAGCCCGCCCTGCCCTACGCCTCCAATATTGTAATTGGCTGCCTGCAGCTTGATTGCGGTGGGCCTGCCGTATATGTGACAAGCGGAGATAGCGCCCACTTCCAGGTCCGCTATTGGAAACTGCGACAGGAGAATTTTTATTCCTATCTTTCCGACCAAAACATACTTTGAAGAGATGAATGAAAAGAAAAACTGCAGATACTGAAAGCATGAAATAAAACAAAACCTGGATGTACGCAACAAGCCTTTTAGCATTCAGAAAGAGAAAAGTTAAATTAACGATTTTGATGCAGGCCATCTAGTGTCAATTAAAAAAAAAACTGTGGTAAATGTTATATCAATGCCATTCTCATTCTCTGTTAAATGAAGTACCAGAAAATCAGAATACCCTCCCTTGCCTGTTCCTCTACTCTACCAGCCTGTGCCAGGTGGCCAATTACAGGGGAGGAAGCAGAAAGAAGGGAAAGAATTTGAAAGGAATCTGTAGAAATACCAAGAATGAACTACTTCACACAAATGATTCAGAAGTACAATATCTGCAGATTGTTCATGGGGGATGATAAAAAAAAATGTCACCTTTGGAGATCTGCCTTTTGATCAACTAGTATTTGAGGTGAAAGGTGTTGAAAGTTGCATTCAATTCTTATCACTTTCAAATTCTCCATTTTTTTTTTATTTGCTTGTTTTTCCAATACTCCCTTTTCATAGACCATCCCATCTTCTTCTCCTGCTGTCTCCCATTCTCTGTTTTGTTCTGTGGCAGGTTCCCTGTTGGTTTGAAATACAAACAGAAAACGTTGGGAATATGTAGCAGCTCTATCAACATCTCAAAAGGGAGCAACATTGGCCAACTGACCAAGGGGCTGCCCGTGACTCATTAACTTCTCTTTTCAGATGCTGGCGGAAATGCTGTTTATTTGCGACATTTTCTGCTTTTTGTTTCAGAATTGTTTGCATCAATTGTTCTGTTTTCTTGTCTGGAGGGGATGTCAGAAGAAAACATGAAAAATATGGACCCAGTTTAGTTCAGTCTCAGCAGTAGAAATTATTCAGAAAATTAATGTTATCAATAGCAATGATTAATATGATCCATTTAAAAAATATATAATTGAACATCTTGTAATATATACGAGAAAACATTTGTCTGCACACGCTTCTATTATGGATTTCTGTGTCCAAATTTAGAATGGAAAACTGCCTGTGTAAACTTGTCATGCTGATTACAGCTTCCAGCCAGTACTGGTAGTGTAGCATCTCCGTTTTGCAATTCCCAACTCTCCAATCTGTACTGCAGACAAACGATACGCTGCAACCAACTTTTTTTCAATTAATTTATGGGATGTGAGCATCACTTGCAAGGCTAACATTCATTGCCCATCCTTAACTGAGAAAGTGGTGATGAGTCGTCTTCTAGAGCCTCTGCATTCATGTGGGGTAGGTACACCCACTGTGCTGTTAGGAAGGGAGATCCAGAATGTTGACCCAGCAACAGTGAAGGAAAGGTGATCTAGTTCTAAGTCAAGAGGGTGTGTGACTTGGAGGGGAAATTGCAGTGGTGGAGTTCCAATGTGTCTACTGCCCTTGATCTTCTAGGTTGCAGAGGTTGAAGGTTTGGAAGATGCTGTCAAAGGAGGCTTGGTGAGTTTCTGCATTGCATCTTGTAGGTGCTACACACTGTTGCCACTGTGTGCCATGCTAGAGAGAGAGAATGTTGAAGGTGGTCGGTGCAGTGTCGATCAGGCAGCTGCTTTGCCCTGGATGGTGTCAGGTTTCTTAAGTGTTGTTGGAGCTACACTTATCCAGGCAAATGGAGACTATTCCATCACACTTCTGACTTGTATTTTCTAGATGGTGGACAGGCTTTGGTGAGGAATGAGAGTTACATGCTGCAGAATTCCCAGTCTCTGACATGCTCTTGTAGACACAGTATTTATATGACTGGTCCAGTTCAGTTTCTGGTCAATGGTGACTCCCAGGATGTTGATGGTGGGGAAATTCAGTGATGGCAATGCCATTGAATGTCAAGGGAAGATGGCTAGATTCTCTCTTGTTGGAGATGGTCATTGCCTGGCACTTGTGTGGCACAAATATTACTTGCCACTTATCAGCCCAAGCCTGAATGTTGTCCAGGTCTTGCTCCATGCGAGCACAAACTGCTTCAGTATTTGAGGGGTTGTGAATGGTACTGAACACTGTGCAATCATCAGTGAACATTCCCACTTCTGACCTTATGCTGGAGGGAAGATCACTGATGAAGCAGCTGAAGTTGGTTGAGTCGAGGATTCCACCCTGAAGAACTCCTGCAGCGATATCCTGGGGCTGAGATGATTGGCTTCCAACAGCCACAATCATCTTCCTTTGTGCTATGACTCCAACTCCTTCCCAAACTCCCACATGTTTTCGTACTTAACTCTAAATCATAATAATATAAAATCAAAATGTTATATAAAATAAGGGCACAAGGTATGGCTTTAAAACAGGAACTGAATTATGTTTGCTTGCTTTGTTCGTATTATACTCTACCATCTAATCTCACTACACATGAAGACTGCTCTTGGTCTATGGTCGCCCAGTGTACCAGTAGAACAGATTGACTTTTAATGTGCAAAGTTAACCAATTTGGATCCACATCAGTATGGAGGTAAATACAGAAAATGCGGGAAATGCTCGGCATCTGTGGAGAGAGAAACTGATTTAACCTGTCATCAGAACTGGAAAAAGTTAGGGATATAAGAGTGCAAGTACAAAAAGTCAAGGAAAGGGGGAGGGGAGGAAAGAAGAAAAAGATCTTCCCATTTCTTAATTTCTACCCACTTTCCCCGAACCATCCCTTCCACAGAACCTGCTTGACCTCCAATTTCTCGGATTTTCTACTTTCATTTCAGATTTTCAGTATTTTGCTTTTGCTGGTAACCAACTGCAATTTTATTAATACATCTGTGAGTGACATGATTTAAATACCTGAAAATGACTTTAAAAAATTACACAGAACCATTGACTGGTTTCATTGGTGTACTGTAGTCAGTTTCGAGTAAATTATAAGAAAATATAATACTTAAAAGCATTTAAACCATGCCTATTAGTGTCCTTGTGACTAAAAAAGGCTTAATTTTAAAAGCATCCTCAAAAACCTGCAAATAGGCGCAATTAGCAGAAACTCGCAATGGTCATCAATTCAATCTGGGGGCAGAGCCAGGTTTGTGGGCGAGGCCTGATTCCAGCGTGCTGTTTTTAAACCTAAACAAATGATCAAAGAAACTTGATTTGCGCTGGATGTAGTTTGCAATTGAAACTCCTCGTCCTTTGCGTGGGTTTGGTCAATTTTGGGCAGATTACACTGAAGAAAATAGCACCCCCTATCTTAAAGTGTTTTTCACTTACAATAGAGACACCACCATATTATTCTTGTTTGGTATCTGGGTTTATGGATTCGAGGGAGTGGTGCGAGGCAACTACTTCCGATTCGCAAATTAACCATCTTCTGTCTGATTTTAGATTCACATCCCAAAAGGGGCTATTCCGAGACAATAACCCCATTAAATCAAACTATAATTTCAAAAATACATTTTAATCACATATCTGGAGCTTTTCAGTGGAAAACTGATTAAAATATCCTGAAATATACCAGTTAATTTCTTAGATGTTGACTGTAGATGTGCATTTACACTACTAGCTAAGTGTTGGTCTGAAGTATGACAGCAACCAAAGGCCAGAAATTTCAGATAAACACAAAGGAATTGAAAGGAAGATTTAAAAAAACACACTTCACTGATTAGAAAGTGAAATTCTCAACCACAAACAGTTGGTGATGCAGAGTCATTAAGTATATTCTAAAGGGAATTCTTCTTCTTCTTCTTCTTTGGCCTCCTTGTCTCAAGAGACAATGGGTAAGCGCCTGGAGGTGGTCAGTAGTTTGTACGCCTGGTGTGGCTATTAAGGCCAATTCTCAAGTGACAGACTCTTCCACAGGTGCTGCAGATAAAATTGGTTGTCGGGGCTGTTACACAGTTGGTTCTCTCCTTGCGCTTCTGTCTTTTTCCTGCCTTTGGCTGGACTTATAACCCGTAACTGCTGCCTTCCGTGTTGTTTCGGTCGCTGTGAGACGACTATGGAATGACCTCTCCATGGCGCATGCCTGGGCAAATGTATGGAGGTTGAGAGTTGCCCAATCGTCAAAACCCCCCTCTCGGCCTTTCTGGTGGGGTCCAAAGGAGTGCAGAGCACGAGCTGTTTGAAAAGGGAGAATATGAAAGGGTAAGGGGAGGGAAATTAGGTGGCTCATGTGGAGAGAAACACTGGCACAGACTTGAGGGCTGACTGGCCTTTTTCTGTGTTGTGACTCTGTGATTTTAATCTACAAAGAAAGAAAAACTAGCATTTAGCGCCTTTCACAACCTCGGGACATCCCAAGGCGTTCAACAGTCAATGAAATACTTTTAAAATGTAGTCACTGTTGTAATAGAGGAAACATTACATCTAATTTGCACACAGCAATGTGCCACAAACAGCAATGAGGTAATGACCAGATAATCTGTTTCAGTGATGTTAGTTCAGGAATAAAAATTCACATGCTCTTCTTCAAAATAGTATCATGAGATCTTTTATGTCCACCTGAGAAGGCAGACCCAGCCTTGGTTTAACCTCTCATCGGAAAGACAGCACCTCCGACAGTGCGGCACCCATTAGGTTTTGAGCTTAAGTCTCTGGAACGGGGTTTAAACCCACAACCCTCCAAGTCTGAGCTAAGTGTGCTACCACTAAGCCACAGCTGACATAATTTATAGTGCAATCGTGATGTAAATGCAACCTAATTGTCCTTGTGTGCAATTTTCACATGGTTTAAAATTGGCCAATGAGTACAGATTTAAGGATGTTCTGCATTTTAAAGGCGATGTCTAATAAATATGCATAAAAAATAAATGTAACTCAAATTATGGAATACACTCATTTGAAAGAGTCAATTATAATTTTGGACATAAATTAACCCTTACGCCAAATTTTGGTATCTTTAATAAAAGCAGAAGCATGAGAAAAAGTGTTTTTTTTATTGCCAAGAAGGGTTCCCTGGTGTTGTCATTTAATGTAATGGTATTATAGAAATTACACAGATTACAGGCAAGCAAGCATGAAACCTTCCTGCCTAACATGCTTAAACCACATTGACATGTTTTTGTTTCAGCATTTCAGCAGCTGATCACCATTGCAATTTAAAGTATCTTGTCCACTTTCTCATAAAATATGTCATCAAAAATTAAATGAAGGCACCAGGAATCTGCTGCTGACATTAAAAATTATCCACGGAAAATAAATAAATCATGACTAAAAATGAGGCAACTGTTATATGGAAAATTGCTTCCTTACGATATTTCCCTTTCTCCCTTTAAGAATTTGATTTGAAAATAGGTAGGTTGCAGTCAAGTGCAGAAATCCACGATGAGAGGTAGACTTTTTCTCACCCCTTCTAAACTGGTCTTTTGACTATTGTTTTAACGTTCAATGGAATGTACAGTAACGACAGCATGACAACAACCATAGTGTCGCCATGTAAAACACAAGTTATTTAACCTGTTTAATGTGTTAAAACGGTGCAAACTTATGAGAGAATATGGTTATAATTAAGAAGTAATTCTTCATGTTCCAAGCTATAATCTGAAAAACTGTAGTATGTACTAATAACACAGGAAATGTTTTTTTAAGAAATCCTTTCCAAGTATTATTACAGTTTTGCAGCAGACTTCACAGTGTTGTGGTACTGCGATGGCAGACTGCCAGATGCAATGGGCAACCAGTAAAGAATACCCTTAGGATATTTATACTTCAACATAACAAATAAGTTCCTCAGATGTTTTGCATGTAGAGCGTCTTTTCCATGGAAGTAAATAATTTTAAAAGATTACAGTTGAATGCCAGTGCCAACTAATCTGCAATTGATAGACCCTTTCAATAACATATCATATGGTCGCTTTGCTTTGAGACTATAAAAATATTTTTGTTTTGTTTTATGCTACCATTCACGAAAAACGCTAAGTTTGAGCTTTCTTTGATTTAGAACCTAGAAAATGAAACCTATGAAAAATTACATTCTTACAATTGTCGATTATATTTTAATTATTTTTTTTTAATTCATTCATGGGATGTAGGCTTCACTGGCCAGGCCAGCATTTATTGCCCATCCCTAATTGCCCTTGAGAAGGTGGTGGTGAGCTGCCTTCTTGAACTGCTGCAGTCCATTTCGGGTAGGTATACCCACAGTGCTGTTAGGAAGGGAGTTCCAGGATTTTGACTCAGCGATAGTGAAGGAACGGCGATGTAGTTCCAAGTCAGAATGGAGTGTGACTTGGAAGGGAACTTGCAGGTGATGGTGTTCCCATGTATTTGCTGCCCTTGTCCTTCTAGTTGGTAGAGGTCGCGGGTTTGGAAGGTGCTGTCTAAGGAGCCTTGGTGTATTGCTGCAGTGCATCTTGTAGATGGTACACACTACTGCCACTGTGTGTCGGTGGTGGAGGGAGTGAATGTTTGTAGATGGGGTGCCAATCAAGCAGGCTGCTTTGTCTTGGATGGTGTCGAGCTTCTTGAGTGTTGTTAGAGCTGCACCCATCCAGGCAAGTGGAGAGCATTCCATCACACTCCTGACTTGTGCCTTGTCGATGGTGAACAGGCTTTGGGGAGTCAGGAGGTGAGTTACTCGCCTCAGGATTCCTAGCCTCTACCCTGCTCTTGTAGCCACGGTATTTATATGGCTACTCCAGTTCAGTTTCTGGTCAATGGTAGCCCCTAGGATGTTGATAGTGGGGGATTCAGCGATGGTAATGCAGTTGAATGTCAAGGGGAGATGGTTAGATTGTCTCTTGTTGGAGATGGTCATTGCCTGGCACTTGTGTGGTGCGAATGTTACTTGCCACTTATCAGCCCAAGCCTGGATATTGTCCAGGTCTTGCTGCATTTCTACACGGACTGCTTCAGTATCTGAGGAGTCATGAATGGTGCTGAAGATTGTGCAATTATCAGCGAACATCCCTACTTCTGACCTTATGATTGAAGGAAGGTCATTGATGAAGCAGCTGAAGATGGTTGTGCCTAGGACACTACCCTGAGGAACTCCTGCAGTGATGTCCTGGAGCTCAGATGATTGACCTCCAACAAGCACAACCATCTTCCTTTGCGCTGGGTATGATTCCAGCCAGCGGAGGGTTTTCCCCCTGATTCCCATTGACCTCAGTTTTGCTAGGGTTCCTTGATGCCATACTCGGTCAAATGCTGCCTTGATGTTAAGGGCAGTCACTCTCACCTCACCTCTTGAGCTTAGCGCTTTTGTGCATGTTTGAACCAAGGCTGTAATGAGGTCAGCAGCTGAGTGGCCCTGGCGGAACCCAAACTGAGCGTCACTGAGCAGGTTATTGCTAAGCAAGTGCCGCTTGATGGCACTGTTGATGACACCTTCCATCACTTTACTGATGATTGGGAGTAGACTGATGGGGCGGTAATTGGCCGGGTTGGACTTGTCCTGCTTTTTGTGTACAGGACATACCTGGGCAATTTTCCACATTGCAGGGTAGATGCCAGTGTTGTAGCTGTACTGGAACAGCTTGGCTAGGGGTGCGGCAAGTTCTGAAGCACAGGTCTTCAGTACTATTGCTGGAATATTGTCAGGGCCCATACCTTAATAACATACCTTGTAAGTGCACCCATTCTTCTCTTTCTAAAACTTTCTCAAGTGCCCATCCATCCATCCCTCCCACTCATCACAGAATTGTTACAGTGCAGAAGGAGGCCATTCAGCCCATCGTGTCCGCACCGGCTCTCTGACCTTATGCAATTTCATGTCTCTCCCTCATGTTCACTCTCACCAAATGCACCGCATCCATCACATGAACAGTCACTTAATGGAACGGTAATGTTACTAAACTAGTAATCCAGAGGCCCAAACTAATGTTCCAGAGACAGAGTTCAAATCCCACCATGGCAGCTGGTGGAATTTAAATTCAATTAATTAATAAATCTGGAATATAAAGCTAGGTGCAGCAATTGGGACCATGAAACTACCAGACTGCCATAAAAACCCATCGGTTCACTGAATGTCCCTTAGCGAAGGAAATCTTCTGCCCTTACCCCGTCTGGCCTACATGTGACTCCAGACCCACAGCACTGTGGTTGACTCTTAACTGCCCTCTGAAATGGCCTAGCAAGCCACTCAATTGTATCAAACTGCTACAGAAAAGCCAGAAAAGAGTACAACCAGACTGAACACCCAGCATTGACTTAGGCACCAGTAATGATAAAGGTACACTTTGCCCAGTCGGACCTGCAAAGTACTGGTCTCTAACATCTGGGGACTTCTGGCAAAATTGAGAGAGCTTTCCCACAGACGTAGTCATTCACGGAACCATACCTTACAACCAATGTCTCCGATTCTTCCATCACAATCGCTGGTTTTGTCCTGTCTCACCAGAGGTGGTGGCACAGCGGTATACAGTCAAGAAGAAATGGCTCTGGGAGTTCTCAACATTGACTCCAGATCCCATGAAGGATCGTGGCATCAGGTCAAACATCGGCAAGGTAACCTCCTGCTGATTACCACCTACCGCCCTCCCTCAGCTGTTGAATCAGCATTTATCCATGTTCAACAGCACTTGGAAGAAGCACTGAGGATTGCAAGGGCACAGAGGTACTGTGGTTAGTGGACTTCAACGTCCAGCACCAAGAGTGGCTCACTAGCACCACTACTGACCAAATCTTGAAGTCCCGACCTGTGGCAGCTGGTGAGAGAAACAGCAAAAGGAAAAAAATGACTTGACCTTGCCCTCAGCAAATTACGTGTCACAGACATCTGTCCATGACAGTATTGGTAGGATTGACCACCGCAGTCTTTGTGGAAATGAAGTCCAATCTTCCCACTGAGGAGACCCTCCATTGTGTTGTGTTGCACTATCATGGTGCTAAATGGGATAGATTTGAAACAGATCTAGCAGATCAAAACTGTGCATTAGCAGTAGCAGAATTGTATTCAATTACAATCTGTAACCTCATGGACTGGCATATTCTTCACGCGGCATTACCATCAAGCTAGGGGATGAACCCGAATTCAATGAAGAGTGCAGGAGAGCATGACAGAAGTAGCACCAGGCATACCTAAAAATGAGGGGTCAACCTGGTGAAGCTACAACACAGGACTACATGCATGCTAAACAGTGGAAGCAATATGCAATCGACAGCCAACGAATCAGATCATAGCTCCGCGGTCCTACCACATCCAGACAGGAGGAGGAGACTCCACAAACATCTCCATCCTCAATTATGGGGGAGCCCAGCACATCAGTGCAAAAGACAGGGTGAAGCATTTGCAACCATCTTCAGCCAGAAGTGCCACGTGGATGATCTATCTTAGCCTCCTCCTGAGGTCCCCAGCATCACAGATGCCAGTTTTCAGCTAATTCAATTCACTCCACATAATATCAAGAAATGGCTGAAGGCACTGGATACAGCAAAGGCTGACAACAAGGCCAGCTGTAGTACTGAAGACTTGCGCTCCAGAACTCGTTGAGCCCTTAACCAAGCAGTTGCAGTGCATCTACAACACTGACATCCGCATGACAATGTCCACAAAAATCAGGACAAATTCGATCTGGTTAATTATCACTCTATCAGTCAAATCTCAATCATGAGCAAAGTAATGGAAGGTGTCATTGACAGTGCTATCAAGTGGCACTTACTCAACAATAACCTGCTCTACAATACCCAGTTTGAGTTCCACCAGGGGCATTCAGCTCCAGACCTCATTACAGCCTTGGTTCAAATAGGACAAAATAGCTGAATTCCACTGGTGAAGTGAGAGTGACTGCTCTTGACATCAATGCAGCATTTGACCAAGTGTGGCATCAAGTGCCCCAGCATAACTGAAGTCAATGGGAATCAAGGGGATAACTCTCCACTATTTGAAGTCATACCAAGCACAAAGGAAGATGGTTGTGGCTGTTGGAGACCAATTATCTCATCCATTGGACATCACTGCAGGAATACCTCAAGGTAGGCCCAACTACTTTCTGCTGCTTCATTAATGACCTTCCCTCTATCATAAAGCCAGAAGTGGGAATGTTCACTTATGATTGCACATTCAAGACTCCTCAGATACTTAAGCAGTCTATGCCCATATGCAGCAAGACCTGCACATCAGGCTTGGGCTGATAATTGACAAGTTACACAAGTGCCATGCAATGACATCTCTAACAAGAGAGAATCTAACCATTTCCCCTGATGTTCAATGGCATTACCATCACTGAATTCCCCCACCATCAATATCTTGGGGTTTTCACTAATCAAAAACTTAACTGGACCAGCCATATAAACACTGTGGCTACAAGAGCAGGTCAGAGGCTAGGAATTCTGCAGTGAACAACTTACATCCTTATTCCCTAAAGACTGTCCACCATCTACAAGGCACATGTCAGGTGTGTGATGGAATACTCTCCACCTGCCTGGATGAGTGGAGCTCCAACAACACTCAAGAAGCTCAACAACATCCAGGACAAAGCTGCCCACTTTATTGGCACCCCCATCCACAAACATTCACTCCCTCCAGCACCAACCCACCATGGCAGCAGGATGTACCTTCTACAAGATGCAGTGCAGCAACTCACCAAGCCTCCTTTGACAGCACCTTCCAAACCTGCGACCTCTATCACCTGGAAGAACAAGGGCAGCAGACACATGGGAACACCACCACCTGCAAATTCCCCTCCAAGTCACTCACCATCCTGACTTGGAACTGTATCGCTGTTCCTTCACCGTTGCTGGGTCAAAATCCTGGAACTTCCTTCCTAATAGCACTGTTGATGTACCTGCACCAGGTGGATGCGGCGGTTCAAGAAGGCAGCTGACCACCACCTTCTCAAGGACAATTAGGGATGGCGAACAAATGCTGGCCTTGCTAGTGATGCTCACATCCTACGAAAGAATTAAAAAAACCTTGTAGGTTTCTTCTTTCCCTCATTGCAGGAGAAGACAGCATGGAACATGCAGGAGAAGCAGAGAACTGGAGGTGGCCCTCCACACAGTTCCCATCTCACAAATGCAGTAGTGGTAGTACTGGAGATCAGTGACATTCCGGTGTAGCTGACACCAGAGGCAGGGAGCTCCCAGCTACCGGTGACACAATTAAATAACAGCGACCCACATGTTATACAGCACTCAGTGGCTTGATTATAATAACAAATGAAATCCACTCTTCTTCATAATGATACGTTGTAACATTCTTGACTTGCCAGTACTAATTCATAACTTAGCTCTGCCTAGTCCTTCACACATGCAGGTACAGTTACTGGAGAACGTAGATGACGATTCCTTAGAGGAGCTGAGTTCTTCTGAGAGTGCACCGTCACAAGACCGGTGCAAACCATGCACCAGTTCAGATTCTCGCACTCGGGTGGGACCAATAAGGCAGATAAATGGGTTTTCTCCTGGTGACTCACACTTCACAAGTGAACATGACCAGGCAGTGGTGGCAGAGACAGGTGCAGTGAGTTCACCTCAAAGGGCACAGCCTTCTGCAGGCTCTGCTCAGCCGATGGAGATGCTGTACTCTGGAGGCCATAGATGAAAAGTGAAGCAGCAGAGAATGTGCAATGCACTGACAGGTTTTCCAAGCACACGGTCTATGACTGCAGAGAGAATGAACAGTTTGCCTCAAGCATGAGGGGGTTGTTATCGCAGGGCACTGAGACAACTGGCTGGATTTTACGATGGGCAAGAGGGAGCCGTCCACTGACCGAAAAGTCAGTGGCAATTCCACCTCCGCCAGGCCTGGGGATCCAGACCAGATTGTACCGTCCCCCTTAATTGGTCTTGGGCAAGACTTCCAACACACTGAGGCAGGATGTTCCGCCTATTGGAGCTGCCGCCCAATCAGTGGGCTGGCAGCTCTTAGTCCCAGCAGCACCGAGAGCGATGGCCACTGCTGGGAGTACACCCAACTGCAGGATGAAGATGAAGGATGAAGGTGAAGGACGGCCCCAGAAAAAAGGTACGTTTTTGGGGCCTTTCTGGGGGCAGTCAGGCCCCAGTGAAGCAAGGGGGGTTGATTTGGGGGGGTTGGGGGGGGGGCGGCGGGGGCGTGTTGTGCATTGGGGGCGGTTGGGGTTTTTGGGGCAGCCCTCCATGGGGTACAGTGTGTCCGATCAAGACAGTCCCCCCCAGGCCACCAGAAGGTCGCCTAGTTTTATCAGGTGGGTTTTCTGAGGCCTCAGCTGCTCGCCAGCCGAATGTAAAATCCCCGTGGTGGCAGGCAGAGGACCTTAAGTGGGATTTAATTGGCCACAAGGGCCTTGATCGGCCTGGAGTGGGCGGGCCATTTCTCGTCGCCGCCGCCCCACGTTAATTGGCAGTGGATGCAAGAGCAGGTTGGGAAGGGCCCCCCCAGCCTCCCACTCTATTTTACCTCCCCCCATCCCCTGCCACAAGTCCGCTCTTTTGAGGGGGGGGGTGCAAAATTCCGGTCAATATATTCTTCCATGGATAGAGTGGCTAGCCTTGTGGAACCTCAAATACGATAATCAAATGAGTCCATGCAGGCCTTGACCATGGATGTGCAGACTCTGGATGGCAATGTGTCTGCTACCTTAAATAGGATGACAGATAACTTAGCCTTGCACTTGCAGTGCCGCACTGATCTGCCCAAATGTGCTCTCCAGCAGAATGGCAGCAATGAAATGAAGCTGGACCATGAGAGAGATGGTGGCGAAAGAGGACATGAAAGCAGGGACTCCACTTAAGGCAGTTTCACTTCTCACTTGTTGCTCCCCTGCCACCCTAGTCAGTACTCGACATGCTGCCTCATTTCTGAGTCTGCCCTTATACAGGCAAAGGTGGAGCAGTTACTGGTGGAGCTGCCACCATCATCAGCCAAGAGCATCTCAGCAGTCAGAGCAGGTATCTGAACAGCCTGCCTCTTTCTCACATGAGTGTATGATAAAATGTAATGTTGTTCAGTTTCTGTTAAGTTAAAGCGCATAAATTGCATTCTTTTGCACCATTTTTCGTTTTGCCAATTTTTGGTTGTGGGGTGGCAAGTGGCCTTTTAACTTGGTTGATGATGAATAGGAAGACATGAACTGATGGAGAAAAATGGGGGGGTGGTGCAGTGCAAGGGGTGGTTGGTTGTTAGCTTTGTGGCAGTGGCATTGGCAGAGCAGGGGTAGGTGATGGTGGGTGACCATCAGTGACCATTCCACGTGTTCTTACATTGTTCCACTGGCCAACCTGTAATGTAGTGCAGTAGTGACTTCACCTTTATGAAACCATACCTTTAAGAGCTCAAGCCACTGATGCAACGGATGACATCATCAGGCAGATATGTGAGACACAGCACATGGCTTTACAGAGAGAATATACACACCAGCAAGGAAAAGACTTGTACCTGATATCATGCAAATGAAAATAAGTAAGACACTAAATTGTGTTTCTGTTGAATCCAAACATCAAGCCTACGGTTTATCATTTAAAGAAGACTTAAGAACACAGCACAACATTACACAACCGAAGTGAGCACTGTTTCTCCAGGTTAAAATTCCCTCACAGCCTCTGCCTTGGCAGAGGAGATCGTTACCTCTGCCACGTCTAACTCAACTCATTGCCTCCTCATTGTTATTGCTGTTTTAAAACATTTCACCAATGAATTTGTTATAATAGCAGTGAAGCCTGACTAAATCTTGCCCAAGAGATAATGCTCATTTCTTAGCCCTTCAATAGCTTTTGTAAGAATTCTGCACAACTTAACAAGATAACTATACTGAATTCAACAAAAAGTTGAAATTTTAATGTGCTCTATACATTTCACCAAATCTGCTTGAAGAAGCTTGAAAATGTTATAGGAATTTGTGTATGTCTTCTAAAATTGCAAAGGATTTGCAGGAATTGGAAAGAATGAAAGGTCACATAAAATAGATATAGTGCTCTTTGCCAATGCAGAACTTTGCTAAAACACAGTAAAGACATCTGGTGGTAGCAAAAACTTTGCACAAGATTTTAACCACATATATCTACTGAACTTTCATTTTATTATTCTTCCCACTCCCCACCTATCCTGGGGTTTCATAAGTGCCATAAAATAAAAACAAAATAATGCAGATGCTGGAAATCTGAAATAAAAACAGAAAGTGCTGGAAATATACAGCAGATCTGGCAGCATTTGTGGAGAGAGAAACAGAGTTAACGTTTCAGGTGTGTGGCCTTTCATCAGAACTCTGTTTCTCTCTCCACAGATGCTACCAAACCTGCTGTGTATTTCCAGTACTTTCTGTTTTTATTTTATATGTGCAAGTTGGCTTCTAATATCTCATTATCCATGTGCGAGTCTTAAATTTGACTGTTGGTTGGCTTATCCATTTTTGGGGACTTGATCCTTGCACAACAGCCACATATGTGCACTTCCAGCTTGAATAGCGTTCACTAGTATACATTTTGACATGTTTTCTCCACCAACTTCAGGGTACTGAGACCAGCTTTGGAACCCCAGTTGCCATCCTGTTTAGATTAGGGTTAGAACTTGAGATTTTCTTGGTCTATACAACTCAGCTATCATTGGAGAAACTCATGTGCCTGGTTCCTTTCAGTTTTTTTAATATATGTCAATTCAGTCTGATCCTTTGGAATGAACACCTCTGATAATTAACCATACTGAAACAGTAGCATATAAAAAATTACAAAAACAGGTTGACTATTGTTCATTACTGGAGAAAAGGAAGGTTGGCAAGGTATTTTGATTTTGGATGAGAATTGTAAACTGAAATAAAAGATCCTAAATGGAATTTAGCCTCCTACATATGATTTGATGGACAGTGCCAAGCAATGATTAATTGTCCAGTACTCCCCAGCATGATCGCTGTCATCAGAGTAGATGAAAAGCGGAGTTCATTGTATTAGAGCTTTATTGCCTTTTAAAGATCTAATTACTTGAGAATTATATGAAACCATCCATATTGAAAGAAAGAAGTAAATCTGCGACCTTATTTTTCTTGTGGTAAGTGATAGATTTCAACAATGTAGATTTTCAGTAAATCCCCCAGTACCTTCTAAAACATGTGCTGTTATAGACAATCAAGTTATCTAGTCATTACTATTCAGTTGATAGATGGTACAAACTGTCTTTTCCTAAGCCTAAACAATCTGTTCGTAGGAGTGATCAAAATTGCTTCCAAATAAAAAAAACCTGTATAATAAAGTGCCAATTCAGATCTTCCGAACATCTGAGATGCTTCATATACAATAAAAATGAGTTCAAATGTTGATTTGTATAAAAAGACACAGGAGAAAAATACAAATGTAGTTTATGCCAGTACTTTAGTTATCATACAAACATCACTCCTGGGTTTATCTTGAAATATATTGAGAAGAGCATCAGACATGTAAAGACAGTGATGTTGGTATGTTTGAGCATTGCTTGAGATTGAATTGGTTCAATTCATGTTGAACAGAAAGATATTCAAATACACTGAAATAATAAATAATGTGGGTAAACCATAGCCCTGCAAAACCAGTCTATTTAAAACCAGCTCCTTTTAAGACAAAACCCGATATTAGTAACATGAATTAAATGGTGTACTTCATTCAGGAGCTTCTGGTTGACTTTTCCACACAGGAAGACACCACTTGGCCTCTTGTGGATGAGGGAAAATTCCACTTTATAAGCCATCTTATTGATGTATTTTCTACCCGGAATCCTGGTCAAGGCAGACTATGTCATGGTAACCCAGATCATCTGAACAAGTGGGTACGGAGTGCTCTGACCAAAGTAATACTAAACAGTTGGGAGGCTGTCAGTTAATTGAATGGAAAGCACAGTAATGTAATAAAGGAATTTCTTAACTACTGAAATTTAGCTTGCTGTAAATGAACCACTTTCTTTCCATGAATTGTTTTTGCAATGACTAGAGAAAACACATTCTTTGAATGCTGAATAGTTAAATTTTCTTCTAGAGAGAAAAATGTATTGTCAAAATATCAAAATAGATATATGTTATAAAAAGCAGTGAAGTGAGATTACTGCTATGATATGCTACTGATATGCTGTGATATGCTACTGATATGGCTATGTAGACACATGGACTCTTTTTTCAAGGAAGTGGCATGAATCATATTAATTTGTTCAGTTTACTGAACTAAATGGGTACAGAAATTTGTTTTGTGCTGCAATTCTAGTCAGCCTTCCGAGAAACTTTACAAATAGCAAAACATATGTGAAACAATTCTACCGATGTTCAAAGGCCACTCTTCATACTGACACAGAAACATATCGCTGCATTTTTGCATAATTACTGTACAAGGTGGAGTAGATATTAGAGCTTAAATGATTTAATAACCAGGCACCAAAAAACACAGACTGCTTCATATTTCTTTGCATGATTTCTCCCCTCTTTTTTTAAAAAAAAGGCTTCATTTATCAAAGCCAAGCCCAGAACTATATCATCACAGAAAATCCTGGAAATATAGTGCAGCATCGTGAGTATCTGTAAAAAAAAAGGTGGGTAACATTTTCCAGCATTTTCCATTTATAGTTCTGAGTTTCATTAATTCTATGAATATGCCATTATTATTTAACCATTTAAGGGCCTGTTAGGATTTTCTTTTGAATGCTTACACTTTTGCATTATAGAAGTTTTAGTATTGAAGAAAGCCATCCAGTCTATTCTGGAATTTTCTCCTCCAAAAGACTGTGGATGCTGGGACAATTGAAGCTTTCAAGATGAAGATCGATCGATTTTTCTTAGGGTAAGGGAATCAAAGCAAATGCAGTTAAGGTGGGTAAATGGAGTTGAGGTACATATCAGCCATGATCAAACTGAATAGCACAACAGTCTCAAGGAGCTGAATGGCCTATTCCTGTTCCTATATTCCTAAGGCCGAATTTTGTTGAGCTCTTGACATCAGGTTCCATAGGAAGGGGTGGGCGGGGAGGCGGTGGGTGGGCCGGACGATTGTAATGATAGCGGCCTGTCACGCAGCCCGGCGCCAGGATTGCCGGGCCCTATCTTCCTGGCGGTGGCAAGGTTCTGTGACGGCCCCCCTGCCGCTCGGTGATGGGACCCGACTTTAAATATTGAAATTAACTTTATGCACACATTTAAATCCAGATCCCCGCCATCTTACTGTCGGATCCAGATCTTCAGTGCGACAGGCGGCATTCACGCGCCTTCACTTTCCTGTCCAGAGAAAGCTGGTGCCACTGAGGTGGAGATTAGGGGATCTGAGCATTTTTAGTGTAGTTGGGGGCGGGGAGTGGTCAACTCTGCATTATAATGTGGAGAGGGGAAGGGATCACCTCTGCACTTTATGCAGTTGGGGGGAGAGGGGGTCAACTCTGCAATTTCAGTGCATTGGGGGGGAACAGGTCAAACATTTATTTTTAGTGTAATTGGAGGATGGGGGGAAACGGGGGCAACTCTGCATTCTCTAAGCAGGACTGGCAGCCCTTTAAAAATGGCACCAGCGCCTATGCAGAGACAGCTGATGCCATTCACGGTGCCGTCGAGGCTGCCCCATCACATGACTGGGATGGGCCATCCTACATATTTAAATGAGTCGTCGCGCTCAAGATCGTGGTGGCATGGCGTCATGCAGGCCACGGGAAAATAAAATCCAGCCCTTAGACCAAGTGTTATCTTGATTTTAAAATTTCCATTTGTTTAGTCAAATTCCTTCATGGCCCCGCCCCATCTTTCCTCTGTAACCTCCTCCAGTCCTGTGCTCTTTCAATTCAGGCCTCTTGTGCATCCTCGATTTTAATCACAACAGCTGGTAGCCATGCCTTCAACTGTCAGGGCCCCAAGCTCTGGCATTCCCTTCCTAAAGCTGCCACCTCGCTTGCTCTCTCTCCTCCTTTAAGACGCTCCTCAAAACCTACTTCTTTGACCAAGCTTTTGATCACCTGTCCTAATATTTCCTTATGTGGCTCAGTATCAAATTTTGTTCGAGAACGCAACTGGGAAGCGCTTTGGGATGTTTTACTACATTAAAGATGCTATATAAATGCAATTTGTTGTTGTTGAAGCTATCTGCTGTCATCTTGATTCCTTGCTCTTTCCCCATAATCTTCAATATTTTTTCTTCAGATTTTTAACTAATCTTGTGTCTAATTCCCTTTTAATTTACCCATGTGATAATTTCCATTCTCTGAGAATCCTCTGCATGAAAACAACTCTTCTAACATCCTTCTTGTGCTTTAAGTTTGAACCCTTAGCTTTTAAAAAAAAAATTATTACAGCTTATTTTGAAATATTTATATGACTATGGTAATTTTATATCTCAGAATAAGTGAAAATAAATGTGTTCACAGTGGAATCGGATGCCTAATGGTGCCCAGGACATTTTGGACAATCTCTTCTTAATTTCCCTTTTCTTTCCCATCCTTCTGGAGGTGGTCCTTTACCACTACAACAACAACTTGCATTTATACAACACCTTTAACATAGTGGTGCTGGAGCATAGGGGGAAACCTTTTGCTTTGGCACTTGCTAGGAGTGTATATCAGAAAATTACACATTCTAAGCTTTTGATTGATGGGAGCACTCAAGTGGAAAATCTTTCCTGTAGCTCCATAACCTTTCACAAGTGGCTATGTTTCACTCATGAGATCAGACAGTACCAGCTCATGTCAAAAAATGTCCTTTCAGTTACATTCACTGGAAAAGGATCAGTGAAAACCCTTGGTGATTTTTTCCATCTCTTGCTCAGTATTCATAGAATAATAGTACAGTACAGCACAGAAGGTGACCATTCAGCTCATTGTATCTGTGCCAGCTCTTTCAAAGAGCAATACAGTTTGCCCCACTGCCCCACTCTTTCCCCACAGCCCTGCAATTTTCCTCCTTCAAATAATTATCCAATTCCTTTCTGAAGGCTACTATTGAATCTGTATCCATCACCCTATCAGGCAGTCCATTTGAAATCCTAAAAACTTGTTGCATAGAAATGTTTTTCCTCATGTCACTACTGGTCCTTTTGCCAAACATGTTATATCTGAGTCCTGTTGTTATTGACCCTTCAGCTGTTGGAAACAGTTTCTCTTTATTTAGTCTATTGAAACTTTCCACGATTTTAAACAACTCTATCAAATTTCATTTTAGACTTCTCTGTTCTAAGGAGAACAACCCCGACTTCTCCAGTCTATCCACATAACTGTTATCACTCATTCTCGAATCATTCTAGTCAATCTCCTCTGTATCCTCTCCAAAGCCTTTGTCACATTCTTCCTAAAGTGTGCTGCCCCACCCCAGTGTATACCAACCCCAGTTGTGCCATTCAGCACAACTCTCTGTTTTCTATCCCTTATTGTATGCATGATGCTGCTGCCCCTTTTCTCCCGTGGGCTTCAATTTTGCTAATAAGTCCAATATGTGATAGTTATCAAATGCCTTTTGGAAGTCCATATACACAGCATCAACTCAACTGCCCTCATCCACTCTCTCTGTTATACCATCAAAAAAACTGATGTTAAAGCAATTGTAATGGCCCCAATGCCTGGCCAGGCCTTAACACTGGGAATGAGCATGGGACTTCTGCAGTCGGATCTTGCTATTTCTCTTACCATTTGCAACCTATGTCCTTTGAACCCACAATTTTCCTGAAATACAATATCATGAAATAACAGTAGAGAAATGCTTCGATGCATTGCATCACACTGTGGCTTCATGACCATGATTTCCTATACAGCAAGTTACTGATCTCCAACTAGGGAAATAGAAGTTGACCACTTCTATATTAGGAGACAAGAGAAGCTGGCAATGCCACCCAGATGACTTTCGAGCACTGCCTAGGAGTCATCTTCAGTATTACGATGAGAAAAGCCTTAGAAGCTGGTAACTGATCAGCCATATTGACTGGAGAATGGCATTCTGCAGCTAAATATACCACCTTGACACAACAAAGAGCAGAGATCTATCAACAGTGGAAGCAATAAAAAAATATAAATTGCCAATGCAACAAAATAATTAGAGCCAACTCTCACAATAAAGTAAATTAATGAATTGTAGTCTGATATAGTCAGTGATTGTTAAATGCTGGGTGAGAAAATTAATAGGTGAATAAAACAAACATCAAATTTATGTAAGAATCTACAAACAGTTTTCTGGTTTCAAATAAAAGTAATTTATTTTGCCAGATCGTCACAAAAACAACCCTGAAAATCTGCCATTCCCTTTAATGGTATTTTGAATAAGTACAAAGACATGAGATACACTTCAAAGTACAGTGGTATTTTGGCTTTGAGACAAGAATGCTAAATCTGGGCTCCATGGTAAGAATGCACAGATACAATTTGATCCTTAGCCAGCCTAATGGGTGCAGCCATGGATAATTCATATTAAAACTGACCCCTTGCATTGGTGTTTATGACAATAATCACCACTAGCATTTCAAAAATCAACCTGTTGGGCTGTATTTTATCGGCGGTGAGCTTCAAAAATGGCGGCCCGCACTTGCAGGCCGCACGCCTAAGAGTCGGTGCAATCTTATGTGGAGGGGGTTGGCTGTCCGTCCCTGGCAATGGCATCAGCTGCCTGTGCACAGGCGCTGACACCATTTTTAAAGGGCTGTTAGCTCTACTGGCTTATTTAAATATTTAAAGATAGATTAATTTAAATTAAATACATTTCTCTCGCCCCTCTTCCACCCCGTCCCCAATAACAATTAAATTATTTGCCCTTTCCCTCCCAAAACTCTTACCTTTACTATCTGACCACCTCCCCCCACCTCCCCCACACCCAAACTGCATAAACAGTAAACTACAGCCCTTCCCACCGTCCCCTACACCCAAGACATTAATTTGACCCCGTCTCCACCTCCCTCCCCCCCCCCCACACACTGATAAACTTACTTCCTCTCCCCTCCCTACCAGAGTTGCACCTCGTTTTTCTGGACAGGGATCCAATGGTGCGGGATTGCCAGCCGCTGGACCATCAAGAGGAGGTGTGAGTATATTTAAATGAATGATTTTAATTGATTTGGCTATTCAAATTGTGGTCCCGTCACCCAGTAGCGGGGAGGCCGTCACGGTGCCTCACTGCCGCCAGGAGGATCGGACCGGACCCTGCCGGTGTCGAGGTCCATGGTGGGCCTCATCCGGAGCTATCTTCAGGGTCCCCCGCCATGAATCCCGACATTGAGGGATCCTTAAAATCCAGCCCATTCTCTTTGAATTGAGCAGCAATCTTAAATAGATACAACACAGGAGCAAGATAGCAGAAGCAATGACATTGGTGTACTGCTATGGTTTAAAACCTATTGGTAAGCTTTAGTTGACCATCTGAAATAAAAGCAATAAATGCCAGAAATAGATAGCATGTCAGTCAGTATCGGAAAAGAGAGGAAGGCAGGTTATAATGTTTTAAGGGTGTTATCCTTCTTCAAACTGTTTTCAAATGCAGGGTAGATACGCAAAACACTTTTTCTCTTTACAGATGTTGACTGATCTGCTGGTATATCCAACATTTTCCATTTTATTTCAGATTTGCAAGATTGGCAGTGTTTACTATTTACTGTAGTGGGGAATCTCAGCAGGAAATAAAGGAGTTTCTGTAATTGATTCTATCTGTTGTCCCCAGTGGTTGGAAAGGTTTCTTTCAGGATTACTACGAAAATGCAATGTTTCATACACAAGTGAAAAAGTGTTTAGTGTTATGGATGTATTACGTATGTTATGTATGCAGTATGCAGTAATACATTGTTCAATAATCTGCTGCCAGATATTGGGTTTACTAATATCCTGTCACCTGATATTACATGCCTTCAGGTCTATCATCTGTAGTCATCTTTATTCCCCTTAATGACATGGCGTAGAGTTTCCGCTAGGTTGCAATGGTTTTTTCAGTGCAGTCCACGCAAAGTCATCCAAACCAGTTCAGGCAATTGAGGAATTACAAGTGCAAGTTACATTCAGTGCACATTTCTGTTCAGATTTTGTTTTACACTGGTTCAAAAAACATTGTTCTGGAAGCTAGCTCCACCCACAAAACTAGCCATGCTCCTGATAGAAGTAATCACCATGACAATTTTCCACTAATTGCCCCTGTTCGTGGGCCTTCGAGCAGCGATGCAAAATTAAGCATTTTTCAGGCACAAGGACATTAACAGGAACCTCTTAAGATCTTTTAAATATTACAAAAAATTAATTTATTTAGAAACTGACTATTGTACACCGATTAAATTAGTAAATGGTTCAGTATAGTTTGTCAGTTATTTACAATTGGGTTACTCACAGGTGGCAGCCTCGACACTTTTTTTAAATATGCTTTTTTTGCTGATTACCATATTCAGTCGCATTAAGAAAATTACACCAAGTTATCTCTCTCAAGTACATCAGTGAACATTCTGTAATACAAGATAAAAAAGCAGTTACATTCTAAAATGCTACTCTATTGCTCTGGTTCATGAAGATTTTACATTTGGCGAAATGTAAGTAAGTTTGAGTGGAAATCTGAGCAAGAATTCAATTCAGAATAATAGCACAATTTTGAGCGCAATTTGTGCCCAGCTTGCAATTGCACCTGAAGCAGAAACTCAACCCCGTAAATTCTCTACAATGTAGGAAAATCATGCACAGATCTAGATTAAGACGGTATTTGAGTCTCACGATACCACTGGACTTTCATAAACTAGTCATACACTGTTCTTATGGTTCATGGTGCCATCACAAAGGGTTAATTAAATTGTTGTCAATTGGGACCCAGCTATCATGGCTAACAGAGAATGCTCAGAATGTTTTTTTTTAACCATCCTATATTATCTTGCGTGTACTTTGATCATAAAGGGTGTTCCCCTCTCTTTGCTTATATTGGGGCTGAATCTAGTGAGGCTTTTTGGAGCAGGATTGGAAGTATGGGGGACTGGAGAATAGCTTTGGACGCAACCACCTGGAAATCCGACGTCGGATCCGGATCTAGTCAGTGGCGGGAAAGCACTAAGACAGCATCGCCACTCGCCCCAACACAACAGAGTGCAATTTAAATTGTAGAATAGTTAGTTATAATAAATTTGCATTTAATTGATCGCAATTCAAAGGGATCTTGGAATTAAATGAACGACAGGTGGCCCTCACATGCCTTCGAATCCCCGGCCGTTGAAAGTTGGTGGCTTTGCGGTGAGGCCTCAGTACCACGACGGGTAGGCAGCCATGACCAGCACTGGATAGGGGAAGAGGGGGGAGCAGAGGCCATTGTCAGCCTACAATGTGGTGTGCTCTGCACAGGTGGGCTTGGTCTCAGTTGGCAGTACTGGGGGGGCTTGGTCTCGGGTGGCAGTACCGGGTGGGCTTGGTCTCGGGTGGCAGTACCGGTGGGCTTGGTCTCAGGTGGCAGTACTGGGTGGACTTGGTCTCGGGTGGCAGTACTGGGTGATCTTCGTCTCAGGTGGCAGTACTGGGTGGACTTGGTCTCGGGTGGCAGTACCGAGTGGGCTTGGTCTCAGGTGGCAGTACTGGGTGGGCTTGGTCTCGGGTGGCAGTACTGGGTGGGCTTGGTCTCAGGTGACAGTACTGGGTGAGCTTGGTCTCGGGTGGCAGTACCAAGTGGGCTTGGTCTCAGGTGGCAGTACTGGGTGGGCTTGGTCTCAGGTGGCAGTATTGGGTGGGCTTGGTCTCAGGTGGCAGTACTGAGTGGACTGGTCTCGTGTGGCAGTACCGGGTAAAGATACGGCTTGGTGAGAAGGTCTGGTGGTCATACTGCTGGGAGAGAGGGTTGGCTGTCCAGACTATCGAGTGAGAGGGTTGGCTATCAGCAAGAGAGGGCACGGAGGGCCATTAGCAAGACAGTTGTGAGGAGCAGCAAATGCAAAGCTGCCAAGGCAACTTCATCTCTGCAAAGAGAGCACTCCGGAGGCATGATCAACTGGCAGGGTCTCAAACACCCTGTATTTTTGGCCCCCTGTCGGCAGGGGGGGTGGGGGGGGTGGGAAGGCCAGGAGGCAGCTGTGCCTGTCCGTGAAGCTTCGTGACAAGAGCAGTAGCAGGTGGCCATGCCAAGAAGAGCCCACCTGTGCCAGAGTGTGTACCGGACTCGAATCAGCTACCTCAAAATGTCCGAGCAGCATCATCAGCAAAAATTATGGCTTTCCTGGGAGGCCATCACCAACTGATGCGCCATGCTGCAGGACGTTTCGACCTATGAGATTGCGTGGTCATCCTATGACCGTGGCCTTGCAGATCACCGTGGCATTTTTACAAGTCTGGATCATTCCAAGGATCCACTGGGGACATGTGTGGTGCCTCACAGACAGCAGCCCACCACTGCATCAAGGAGGTGACCAATGCCTTGTTCAAAAGGGCCGACAACTATGTGTGCTATCGGAATAATCCTGACAGTCAGGTCGAGAAGGCTATCGCATTCGGGACCGTCACTGGATTCCCCCAGCTGCAACGTGCGATAGATTGTATGCACCTGGCCATCAAGGTTACAATGGACCAGGCAAGCCACCTTCATCAACAGGAAGGGCTTCCATTCCATCAACATTCAGTTGGTCTGCAACCTCCGAAAGCATTTCCTGCAGGTGTGTGCCTATTTCCCAGGAAGCAGCCACAATGCCTACATACTTCAATAGTCCCAGATGCTGCAGCTTTTCAGGCCCCCACCTGCCTTCAGGGATGGATTCTCGAGAACAAAGTCAACCCATGGCTACTGACCCTTGTTTGGAACCATCGCATTGCAGCAAAGGAGAGGTACAACGCATGCCATGGCTCTACCTGAGCAACTGTCGAGCAGGCCAATATGCTGCTGAAGATGAGATTCCTGGATTGATCTGGTGGAGCCCTGCAAGGGTCTCGAGTATCGTAGTGGTCTGCTGTGCTTTGCACAATTTAGCACTGCAGAGGGGGGAGGCCTTGCATGACGAAGAAATGATTGCTCGCCACTGCTCAACCGATGAGGAGGACGCTGGCAGAAAGCACTGGATGTTGAACCCTTTGCACCGGACACAAGGCACATTGAGCGATGGACTAAGGAGGCAAGAGACAGTCTCTTACTTACCTGCTTCCAGCCACCATGATGGCCTCTAGAGTGAAATCAATAAAGATTCACCTCAATGCATTTAGTCTGTCACCTCCTTTCTATTTGTGTTCCGTGCATAGTGCCCAGCTTGACCACGCGTTGAGGCCCATGGGAGACACTAACCAAATGAGGGTCGCGCCTACCCCAGCAGCCACTAAGGGGGAAGGGTGAAGTCAGCATCTCACAATTAAGGCATGAAAGAATAAGCATTTTCCACAATGAAAGTTAACTTCAATAACAAAAAAACTTTATAAGACAAAACATATGGCAAATGTCAAAGACCTGTAAAACCCCAAGTGTGTCCAGGTGGTTTTCTTCATATGCTTTCGCATGCTTCTACAGGGTGTGACCCCTGCAATAACAGCTGGGTTGGGGGCAGACTGCTGATCATGCTGCCCCTTGGCCTGAGATGATCTCAGTGGCCACCCTCTGCCTGTCTGAGGCCTGGAGGGCCCTGGTTGCCTGAGGATTTTCTGCACAGGTGCAGGATTCTCCCCAGTAATCGTGGCTACTGGAGCTGGGCTCACTGGCGGAGAGGCTGAGGAGCCGGTGTCCACACTCAGAGCGCCCTGAGGGGAGCCCCAATCTGTGGAGTTCAGCTTCTCCTCCTCCCTTTGACGGCTCACTCGAATCTCCCTGCTGAGCAGAGAAGGACGAGCGCCTGGAGAAGAAAGGGGCCTCATCCTTCTCTCACTTTGCCACTGTTGTGTTGAGCTCATGGCCAAAGCAATGGTGTGCAGGTCTGTGCACATCTGTGGAATCTGGCTCTCCATGAAAGTTGCCAACCTCATGATGGAGGTAGTCATGTGCTTGCATGCCTGAGAGACGGCAGCACTCATGGCATGGATAGTGCAGGAGAGTCATGGGACAGTGGATCCTCCTCAGAAGTGGAGTTTTGTCCCCCTCCTGCTGGAGTCTCCTGCAGACGCCGACCTGCACGAGAGAACACAAACATGTATGTGTTCGATAAAAACAATACGTGCTGGAAATACTCAGCAGATCTGGCAGCATCTGTGGAGAGAGAAGCAAAGTTAATGTTCAGTTCTGATGAAAGGTCACTGACCTGAAACATTAACTATGCTTCTCTCTCCACAGATGCTGCCAGACCTGCTGAGTATTTCCAGCATTTCTTGTTTCTATTTAATATTTCCAGCATCTGCAGTATTTTGCTTTTACTCATGTATGTGCTAGGCTGTGCAGATTTCGTCATGCCAACCATGCATGATGTGGATCTCCAGAAGTGTAATATATGTCACTTGAAGACAATCCTCATCCCTTGCGCGGACACTCCAGTCTCACCATCCATTATGGACAGCCACCCTGGGTCTTTGCTGATTCCAGTGCCTCCTCCTCAGCTGTCGAGAGAGGCTGGATGTCTGATATTCCTCTGCCAGTCCATGATGGCTGCCTGCTGTTATGGGTCCTCTTGTCCTGCAAGGGGAAAGTGGGACAGTCATACCTTGCAGAAAGATCAACATAACAGTTGTGCTGGTGGCAACCCCTCTTCCCCTGCTGGGGTTTCCTATATAGTTCATCCTCACTTCAGCACTCAGTGGATTTAATGGGGGTGAGCTGTGAAAGAAGGTAGCCTGTGGCCCAGAGGCAGCCATGCATCTGTCAGGATGAGGTGATGCCTAACCCCATTTGCCAGCGCGTTAGTGGTGCCTCTCTCCCCATGTCCCCGCTTCCTCCTGCATAGCCACATGCAATCCCTAAAAAAGACAGAGGTACGCAGCAGTCACCTTGGCAGCATGAAGGAGGTCGATGACCCTCTTGTGGCACTGGACCATGTATGGGGGGGGCGTCCCCTAGTGCTGACTTCCTATGCGATCTCCATCCAGGCTTGCTTGGTCAGGTGGGAAGATCTCTTCTTGCAATCACTGGGGAATAGGACCTCCCGCCTTTCCCTTGCAGCCTGGAGGAGAATCTCCAGGGAGGCAGTGATAAACCATGGGGCCACCCTGTGTCTTGCCTCTGCCACACTGTGCCGTCCTTCACCGGGACAGGGTTTGAGGGGGGGGGGGAACGGTCCAGCAATGGCTTCAGCAGAGACCATGTAACAGCAAATTGTTCTAAGTCAGCAATGCAAGCAGGGCTGGCAGGGCTTTAAATGTGGCACCAGCACCTGCTCCGGAGTTATCTGATGCCATATTCAGTGCCTCGAATCCCATCCCCATCGCGTGATTGGATGGGCTCCATGCCTTCATTACTATTGTCCGCCCAGCGCGTGATTTTAGTGGGCTGGCCTCACACATGACTAGCGGGAACAGCGCCCACTTCTGGGTCCACCGCTGAGACCCACAACAGGCTCACTAAATTCAGCCCTGTGATGGCAAAAAGAAAATCTGCTAGGAAATCTTGCACTACTTTTTCACAAGTCAGATTGCATTTATAATAGAGAACACAAAGCATTTCAAACTATCGCAATGTAATACTCCTTGTAATTAAAAGACTAGTTTAAATAACATTGAGGTACATCTATTTCCGTATGTGATTATGAACAGCTTATGACTGTGTGTCCCATCAGCTACCTGGTCTACTTTACTCGGGAAGATATTTATAATTTCTCACAGCTCTCCAAATACTCTGCTGCTAAGATAGAAATATACAAAATCTTTCTACATTATGTAATAAATTAGGTTCAATTCAAAAAAATATACAGAGCTAAACTTACATACAAGAGCTACACTGACACCTGCATTCACCATCTAAAAAAACTTTTCCGGAACTATAAAACTGTGGCGTTCTTTTTATTTGTATCCTAGCCCAGGCTATTTGCACATTTCAGGATTGAGGAAACGAAACCTCTGAAAAGGTCTTGCTACATACCAAGATTAATCCTTGGACTGCTGACACATTCAGCAAAATGCCTGTTTTTCTTTTCCTCTGAATGGTTTTTAAAGTTTTCACTTCATGCACTAGGACAGTAATAATGAAGCAATAATTGTACTTCAATATGAGCACTATCATTAGTCTTATGTTAATAACCAAAAAAGCACTCAACCACCATTTTCATGACTAAGAATTCACAGCCCCAATCCAATACTTTGGTTCAAAAACAAGAAATGCTGGATTCACTCAGCAGGTCTGGCAGCATCTGTGGAAAGAGAAGCAGAGTTAACGTTTCGGGTCAGTGACCCTTCATCGGAACTGACAAATATTAGAAAAGTCACAGATTATAAACTAGTGAGGTGGGGGTTGGGCAAGAGATAACAAAGGAGAAGGTGCAGATTGGACCAGGCCACATAGCTGACCAAAAGGTCACGGAGCAAAGGCAAACAATATGTTAATGGTGTGTTGAAAGACAAAGCATTAGTACAGATTAGGTGTGAATATACTGAATATTGAACATCAGCAAGTGCAAACCTGAAGAAAAACAACCTGAAAAAAACAGTGGGTAAGCAAACTGAACAAACTCAGATGAAATGAAATAAATGCAAAAAAAGATTGTAAAAAATGTAAAAAGGAATGCAAAAAAAAGGAAGAAAAAATAACTAAAAATGACTAAAGATGAAAGTAAAGTGGGGGGCTGTCATGCTCTGAAATTATTGAACTCAATGTTCAGTCCGGCAGGCTGTAGTGTGCCTAATCGGTAGATGAGATGCTGTTCCTCGAGCTTGCGTTGATGTTCACTGGAACACTGCAGCAATCCCAGGACAGAGATGTGAGCATGAGAGCAGGGGGGAGTTATTTTTTCTTCCTTTTTTTTGCATTCCTTTTTACATTTTTTACAATCTTTTTTAATATTTGTCAGTTCCGATGAAGGGTCACTGACCCGAAACGTTAACTCTGCTTCTCTTTCCACAGATGCTGCCAGACCTGCTGAGTGAATCCAGCATTTCTTGTTTTTGTTTCAGATTTCCAGCATCCGCAGTATTTTGCTAATACTTTGGTTGCTTAATGAGTTCCTACAGCAATGGGAAAAAAAATAGCCAAAACGTAGATGGAATGAGCAAACTGATGGAAAGTGTAAAATTAGTCTATTAATTTAACAGACTTGATTAAAACTTTTGGAAAGCTAAAATACAAATTCTGATTTATCCTCAAGTCCACTATCCAGAATCTGGGTAAGAGCATATGACGGAGAATCCAGAATTCATTCTGCTGTGTTAGGAGTTTCTGCTGTTCTGTTGAAGAACGATATTCATTGTATTGGACTTTTAGGTGAAATATTAAGCCAAGGTTGACTTATGTACTTCTCAACCTGATATAGATTAAATGTATGTTTGTGACAAGCAAAGGTAAAGAAAAGCTAGGTTAGATGATAATCGACAAAAAGTTGCTGAAATAAAATTAAAACAATAAAAGTAAAAAGAAAGACTTGTGTTTATTTAGCACCTTTCAGGAGCTCAGAATGTCCCAAAGCATTTTACAGTCAATAAAGTACTTTTGAAGTGTGGCCACAGAATGGAGGCCAAGATATAAACCAGGCCAAAGTAATGTGTTTAATTTTTATTTTTACTTTTATTTAAAATTGTATTGCTGGGTCAGTTTTTGTGAAATCAGCAAATTTATTAGTTTGGGACTTGTTTTGTTGCGACTCATGCTTTTAATAGTTAATATCCCATTTAAACCAAGGCAATTGAGATGCATGTTGGCTTCTGATCAATTACATCTCTCTAAAATGTTTCTATGATCAATTCATCAAGCTGACCACAACAATCTTCAATGCAATTCTACCATGCCAAGTTACCTCGGTGCTAGTGCCATCCACCAAATCATTCCTAAATGAGCGAATTTAACTGTAACACAATTATATTGAAGAGAGATTTGTACCAGTTTTTGGTTTCTCTTCTATTAAGCTCCATAAAATGTCGCATGTTTAATACAAAAAGGTGCGTATTTTACTGGAAAAATAACGGTGTGTTATTATTTATGTCCATATCGGCCAGCATGTTCAGGGGAATAAGAAATGCACCATGAGTTGGAAATCGTGGTCGATTTAGGCAAAATAAAACAAAAGAAAAGCCAGGTATTTCATGCTAAGTACTTCTGACTTGGAGCCAAACTGATGAGCACCTTGCAATTTGCAAAGTTCGATGACCATCCAACTATTAAACTTTGAGTGATCTAACCGTGTTTGCTTAACAGTTATGCTTTTCCATAAAGAAACACAGATCCACATTATCAGGATAAATACAATGAGCATTATATGGAATAAAACTCCCATCCTAAAAGAACTGCGTATAAGTTGATACACTAAGTAATGCCACTGATGAACTGCTATATATATACTATGACGATCATACTTGAAGTGTCACTCATGCACCGACGGGGCTGGGGGGGGCGGGGGGGGGGGGGTGGGGGGTGGCCATAGAATCACGATAGGTGGTGGGTCGGGTGGGGAACAGAGTGCTTGTTGCCATCCTGTTGACAAGCGATTTTGCCAGGGGCGGTCGACGGTCTTCCTGCCCAGAGGCCAATTGAGGCCCTTGTATTAACAGCCACATAAGGGCCTCTTCTCACTGGCGAGGGGTGCCTCCACCACACGGGAAGGGCGCTTTGTAAAATGAAGCGCACTCCCTGCGGGCCTGGGGGTGGGGGGGGGGGGGCAGTCCCTCCTTCGTGGGCAATCTGCTGGGACCCCCGTTGGGAAAAACTCCACCTCTCTGGACCTCCCTGTCCCTGAACTTCACACCCACCCCCTCACAACCCCACCGGGGCCTACTGGACTGGTCCCAGTGACTCTGTCTCACTTACCTGAGGTCCGGGGTTCCAGTATTGGGCCTGGGTCCAAGGCCTCTGTAGTACTGGCATTACCACAACTGCTGAGCTGCAGGCCCTCGGATTGGTTGGCAGCTCTTCGAGGTGGGATCACCATCTTTAAAGGGACAAGGATCTTGGCGCAGAACACTTAGAGAGCAAAACGACTGAGGATCGCTCCGAGGGTGGGGGCGCACGAAAAGGCCAAGACAGGGATCCCCACCTCCCCCAAAAACCAGCCTTAAAGTAGCAACAAATTGCAACTGAGCAGACAAGAAGGGGAACTTGAAAGACCATAGTAAAGGAGGGAAAGAATTGTCTTTAGGATTCACCCAACAACAATTAGCCTCCAACTGACCTTGGGTTATGTCCATTCACAACATTAGACAAGATAGATAAAACACACCTTAGCAGCAGAATAATGTGCTTTACATGGTGTAACATTCATATCTTTATGAAACACATTAGGGGAGAAATCATCTTCTTCCTCAGGTGAAGCACATAAGATATTTCAGATGACACCTACACCAGAAGGCCAGTAGTTCAATTTAAGGTGGATGAACTAAAGGGGTAGCATGTGATTATACTGCAGATTTTACAAATGGGAGAGGTAAAAAGACTACTTTTATGGAATTTAGTAAATATTTGCTTGACATTTTGGGGATGCCCACAATTTGCTGTTTAGTCTGCACCATCTCCCAGTTTGGGAGAACCAGCTGGACGTTCTATAAAACTATGTGGGCACTCTGCCTGGCTGATTCTGATTTTGTGTTTGTTGATACACTTCCTAAATTGTGCTGCGTTCTGTAAGATGCCTGCAGCACGCGCCTGTAAATCCCCAAAGGTTATTCATCTGGATTGCCCAATGTCATGTCATTTTCAGTTCTTCACAGATCCTCAGACTTTTCAACAAAAGCTTTATTAAATAGCCCTTAAGCAGCATTCAGCAAATGTTCTATGGCTCTCACTGTATTTCTTCAACATCTGAAAAACAAAATGCTAAATGTTTCTGATAGGGCCCTAAACTGGAATTGAACTGGGATTACTAATCTAATTGCTTACATTCGGGGAATTGTACCATTGTATCAGATTTGCGCAAACTTGACACTGATTTATTATAACTCACTCATTTCAGAGCACCACTGTCAAGAGTTCAACTCTATTGAACAGCATTGTCTTGTAACAATTTCTGCAAAAAGCATTGACATTCTATACTTTACAAAGTCATAATGAAAAAACAGAAGGGAATAAATGTAAGAACAATAGTCTGGACATTACTGTTTGTGATATTAACATACAAAAAACAACACCATCATCTCAGTTTTCTCAGTCCACTATTTCAGCTGAGATATTCCTTCCCAAAAATTCAGACGATTTTGCTCAAATTGCAAACAGTAATTTCTAGATGTAATTTTTACATTTCATGTTTAAATGCCAAATTTCTGGAGAAACAGAGGCGACAAAATTGGACAGTGCCCGAAAACGGATGCAAGGGTCGCAATGCTGGATCACCCCTGCGCCCGTTGTTTCTGGTGCAGGCAGCACACAAACTTCATGCTGTCCGCTAATTTAAATGATTGCAGCATGCAGCCAGTGCTAAGTATGCTTCTGAGTGGCTGCCTGCCTGAGTAGGGGCTGTAAAATCATAACTGGCTAGCACGAGTTAAAATTAATTTGCACTACCTAAAAGCCAGCCTGCACCTCTCAAAGGGGTAGTACATTGGAGCAGATGCTGGAAGTCATTCTAAAAGTGATTTTGACATGCGGGGCCCACAAAGTGATGTATGTGCAGACAATGGCACCTTGGCACCTTGAGGAAGTCTGCCATCCTTGCAAAGCTGCATGCTCACTCTGTCTGCTTCTCTCTGTCAAAACAGAATGAAATGTATTTAGTTATCTTGGAATACAGAGCCTCAGTGGCCTCGTTATGCAACAGTGGATGCCAAATCGAGAAATGTTGCAAATATCACTTCCTCCAGCTTGGAAGGAACCCAACGCATAAATGTTCATGGCCACAGTCACTTTCACAACCACTGGCAATACCATCCTTGCCCTGCTCTGAGGTTGCAGTTGTGCTTGCAGCAGCCAGTATCTTTCAGTGAGGGCATCCTGAGTGAAGCAGAGACATCTATCACACTGTTCCTGATGTTCAAATAGGAGAATAGCCCCCTGAACACCTTGGATGGATAAGGCCTCCTGCTTAGAGCCCTTCTCCTCCTCTCTCTTTGAACAGCTTGTTCTGCTCTGTCACCTCTGCTCATTCTCTCTGTTTGTAGTCCAAAGTGAATGCATATTACTGCACCCATTTCTGGGAGCAACTAGTTTGTGCAGCATTCTTGAAATCAGGATAAAGTCCTTCAGCACCAGCCTTACCACTCCCTGTAGACTTTAGCAAATTTAAAGAACCCTAGAAACCACCAAACATTTCCACAACAGTCAGTAGAAATCAATCAGAAACTAACCTGAAAGTAATTGTTGATCCCTCTAAATAGCATTGTTGGTGGTGGCAGTGGTGAGTGGTGAGTGGTGTTGGGGGGGGGGGGGGGGGGGGGGGGGTTAGGGGGGGGGGGGGAGGGCGGTGGTGGGGAGCAGTTCCTTCCTCCTGATGAACTCATGTTCAGCTTTGCATCATGCTGCTTGATGTCACAATCTGCCTATTCTGATTACTTCTGGCGGATGCTCCCTCTGCATGTGTTAACACACTCACTGAAATGGCATCCACACAGCTCTGACCAGAAGTGTTTGTACGCACTGCAGCTGCCATTTTGGTGAAAAAACCACACTTGTAACACCAGAAAAACGAGTGCTAAGGAGCCAAATTTTGTGGTCTGAATGTTTGCATCCTTTATTAAAGCTGACAAATTTCTATTGTAATAATAACACATATCAAACAAAGCTCAGGCAGTTCTTATTCCAAAGTCCCGATCTTAACTAACTCTGTGCATAGCTTCAAATATTTAGAAATGCTATTATTTTAAATAAGGAGAATAAAAAAATGCACGGAACATTGAAACTTGGAATGTTTAACTATGATTTTCATGTGAGGCAGCTGCTTTCATTTACATTGGATATCATGAAGATACAGGGCAGCGATGGGATTTGTGCCGACATGGAATTTGGTAATCTGAGTGAATATTTGATGATGAGTGCACAGGAAATTTAAACTGTTCTAAAACTAAAACATATAAAAACTTCTGGCACATTACATGGTAGGTAAATATAATAAAGCGACCATTGCCAATTACTTTCAGCAGGAATAGAAACATTGGCTCGGAAAGGAATTCTTTGGCATTTCCTGAAAGTGCTGTATTTCACTGTTTGCCTCATGTTAAGGTTTTAAAAATCACAACTTCTATCAGTGAGGTAATTACAAATTCAGATCATATTCAAAGTGAAAGGAATAATTTGTTGAAAAAGCAAATCCAAAACCTCTTCTTGTGGAAGAATTCGTAAAATAAGATTCAGAATGAAAGAAAATTAAATGGATCCAATAACCCATCCAAAGAATTCATGGTTAATGTGCTTGCACTGCTGTTTACATTCCCCCAGGAAATGTAAAATTACATCAGTAAGATTCCAAATGTAGTGAACCTCAAGTCCCTAGTTATTAATTCAAATCTGGTTGTGCTCCACGCCTTTTTTCCCTCAGATAGAACAAACTTAAGTAAACCCTCGAGATTATGGGAGAGGGAGAGTGAAGCATAAACAATCCATTTACTCACAGTGCACCTAATTACTTCGAGAAAAATTAGTCTTTGTCATTACAAACCTGCATCACACCTGAGCTTCAACCAATCATGTCAAGAATATTTTTTTCAGTGGATGTCTTCTATTTCACATAAATAAAAATTAAATTTGATACTTTATGTATGTGAACATAATATTTAATGGCTGTCAAAAGTGCCAAGTGTTCCAGAATTCATTTAAAGCTCAGATTTAGGTTCAATTTGAAGCCCAGTCCACAGAAAATACAGACCAACTCATCAGTAATAGTGAGTTGCAACTCGCCTCTCAATTGCATCTTAAACCATAAGTGTTTGCAGTAGTTTTGCGTATACAGTCAGTGTTAGCTCTGCTGTATTGGGATCGCTGCATATCAGTGTCCTTGCTAAATGGATGACAACCTTTAGCAGGAGTTGAAATCCATCATATAGGGATTCAGAAGCAAAAAACTATCGTTGCTATTCAAAGTCATTCATTATGAAAGCACACTGAGATGTTTCAGTGTGCTAAGGCTGTAATATGTAAGCATGCTGTTTTATTTCATTTTTGTGACAAAGAATATGAACTGTCTCACAAATAATTAAAGCCAAACTGACTCTTTTCAGGGATGTCAATTGTGTGTGGGAACATGACAAACATTGATTCCAAGGCCATGTACAAAAAAATAATTCTGACTATTTTTTGTCGGGTGAAGTACATTTACAAGCTCATGTTGCACAGTGCTTTATGTGAAGAGTTTTCAGCTTAGTCCCTTTGAAGTCTGCCGACCACAATTACCAGAGTGCAGTCACCTTGATCACTGTGAGGAGTTAATGATCTCGAGCCGGCTGTCAGAGGAAAATAGTTACTGGCGCTGAGACATTTATTCATTTTGGAGGAGAAGAGACAGGAAAGAAAATTTTGTGGACAGGTCAAAGCTACCGTGTTGTGGATGATGTAATTCATGACGTCTGTGCCAAACAAACAAGGTTGGCACAACACTTTTCAAGGACAACAACAGCATTTTACACGCTAAATAACAGTAGATCCATCATACTGTCAAGACAGCTGTCCTGAACTGATTTCATGGATTGCAACCAAGTCAGCAGTGTCACAAAGAAGCTGAAACAGCTGGTGTGAAATAAAATTTAATTGATGGCAAGTCAAGTGCAGTTAAAAAGTAATCTTTTTGAAACATGATACAGCTTAACTGCTACAAAAAGACAAAAACAGCTAAAAATACATAATCCAGCTTACCAGGAATTAATGAATGAGTAAAATGCTTTCTCTAAAATGGAATTTAGCAATATGTCTAGGAATCCCAGAGTGTGCAAGGTAATAAACAGCTTCGGCACACCAAATAAACACCAAAGCAATCGGATGAAGTGTTTATTAGTGTGCAGGAACTGTTTCTTAGAAGGCGCATATTAGAATTCCAAAGATTATTGGTATTACACTACATGTTAGTTTTTAAGTAACAAATTCTAAGGTAAAAAAACATTAAAAAAAGAACAGTTAAGCAATTTAAGAACAGGCCTCAATAATTAAAAATGCAGTATTATAAATGTCATTAAACTATTAAATATCCAGTAATTTGAAGTAAGCGATATCAATGACATAGCAAAGTGAAAATTTAGTGCTAAAAAAATGAATTGGCAAATAATTGGAATTAAACGTTGAATTAGCAGGAGTAGATAGTGTCTACATTGCTGTGGATGGATTATGCTCAGATTCTTAGCTAAATAGGTATCTTTTGCTGCTTAACACAACTGTCGTTCTAAGTATTTCGAAAAAAAGAGTATCACCTATTTATAAACTTGTCAACAATACATCATAATTTCCTGGAGGCTATACTAATAGAATTAAGCAAAGATCAAGGTGGATGCTGATTTCAATCTTCTTTGCTGTTGTTCAAATATAAAACTGAATATAAAGTCCTCTTTTCTCTTTACTAAACTCTAATTCTCTTTCCCTGACAGAGAGTGGAAGATGCTGCAATTACTCTAAAGGTGCGACTCTACAGTTTCACAGTATTACTACTACTTCATCTGACAAGAAAACCTTATAATAGGATGTCTTGTTTGGAAAGCCATTAAATCGTCTCCTGAAATGCTGAGTGGAGAAATGAAGTGTCACCTGCAATAGATCTTAGTGGTCAGGTTGATATGATTTGTTTCTTGGTCTGGGACTCATGGACACAATTGGACTTTGGGTTGCCCCTCATCTTTCATTATGGAACAGATGGTCACATCGTCCATGCCCTAGGTGGATTCGCCATGCACTGTCTTCAAGTGAGATCAAAGCCATGGACCTCTGTTGTTGGGTCAGTGATGAGGCGTTCATTTTTATGTTGCACGATCCCCACACTGCTGTCCACCTGGATATTAGGTTGATATTAGTGGCAAAAATATTAGCTGTGTTTCCCAGAATAGCCGGAGCAATTTTAAACACTTTCTTGGAAGGTTTTTCAAGTCTTCCAGAATGGAAAGGTCAGTGTTGCTCATAGCTTTTTCCACTGCACAGTGCTACATCAGATGGCTACCTTCAATGGAGAATATTTTCCTCACCTTAAATAGTATTAAGAAAAATAACTGGGTAAACTGGTGAGGAATGGATGATAGTTTTTGTAAATTTACTGGAAATTGTATTTCCAGCAGCCATTTCTGCTCTCCTCCCAACTATGAAATGTAGAGATGTAAATGATCCCTCAATCATAAGAAACGGTGATTAAACAGCTTGTTTCCTGAGAACTGTGAAATTGACCATCGATGAAGATGTGCACTGATTAGATGGTTTCTGTGCATGAGATTATTCAATTTACAAGGCACAGAACTGAGCCGAGAAAATTCAGATGCAAGTCACTTTGATTGACCTGTTCCCCAAATTAGGTGAACTTTAATACTTGTTCTAAGTGTTGAAAATATACTCCACTGTGATTTCATGTTATGAGCTGTAATTCCTGAGTAAATATGGCTATTGTGGTTATACCATTATCTGTATATCAATAATTCTGTGCCCGTCTGATAGCCACAATTCAGGTTGTCTAACACCTGTGCATTCATATCGGGAATTTGTAAATTCAAGTTCTTGTTAATGTTATACCCACATACAACACAATAGAAGGTTCACCCATTCACTGGGGAGGGAAACAGGGAACATCATCATAAGACTTCCTACATTATATATCATTTTATTAGAAGTTGGCAGCTTGCCAGCATTTTAACAATTTTAAAGTGTCTTCTGTACTTTCTGGGACAGTTGTCTATGTTTCTCAGTATGAGAGGGAAGGCGGAAAATACCAAAATCTATCAAATATACAGGGGAGAATTTTACAGACTCCCTGACATCGGGGATCATGGTGCAGGGGGACAGAAAATGCCTCTGGGAGAGGCCCGCAACGGACCTCGACGCCAGGAAGGCCCGACCTGATATTGGCGGTAGCGGCAAGGCCTCATGGCGGCCCCCCCCACCCCACCCCCCAACCACTTGGCAACGGGAGCCCAATTTAAATATGCAAATTAATTTGAATATGTAAATTCATTCAAATAAACAAATACATTACCTTATCGCTCCCGCCATCTGTCCCGGTGCAATATTGGTGCTGGTGGCCGGCACCTCCGCGCCTCCGGATCCTCATTCGGGGATCTGGGCCAGAACACTGGTGGGGAGGGGGGAAGCAGATATGTTTGTGTGTGTGGGGAATGGGGGGAGTGGGGTCACAGACATCTCACTGGTGTAGGGGATGGCGGGAAGGGATAAAGAGTAAAGTTGATGCACTTTGGGGGAGGGAAGGTCAGGTGCACAAATTAAGTATTTTTGTGGGGACAGGGTAGGTAATTAAATCTATAGTTATTTGCAGGGGCGGTGGGAGAGGGGCAAGATCACTATTTTTTTCAGATTGCTCTGTCTTTAAATATTTAAACTGAAATATAGGACTCGAAGCCCTTTAAAAACGGCATCAGCACCTGCGCAAAGGTGGCTGACGCCATTGCTGGGGACGGACCGCCCGCCCCCTCCATGTCACCAGGGTGGGCGATCTGCCCCGGCTATTTAAATGAGCTGACGTGCTTAATATCGCGGCGGCTCCGCGACATGCGACCCGCGCAAGCGAACAGTCATCGTTTTCGGATGCTGTTGCAATTGGTGGCCGAAGTATAAATTCCAGCCCATAGATAATTTCAAAGTGGGGGGGAGTGGTGTCTCACCTTGGTTTGTATTGATTGTTGGCAAACATTAAAAGTTGCAAGCTCTTTCAGATGATAGAAACGCTTAACGTTGACCACTGTGTTATCAACTGCATATGGTAATTCGAGAGTAAATGCCATCAGGCTTTGCTCCCAGCATAGAGTTCTGCTAGGCAGAGTGCAAATAGAGGATCGGGATACAACACTTAAATCCAATTCTCCACTCTATGCTCCTGTCTAAAGAAACTTCACACTCGGAATCAAGTATCACTTAATGTGCTCCACAATCTATGATATTTGCATTTTTTTCCATTAGGCGCTCCTGCAAGCAACACTCTCTGCAGTTTTGTTGTGAACTGATGAAATGTGAGTTGCTTGTTCAGTTGCTCTGATGCATTTAAAGCCATATGGTCTGTCAGCATCTTATTTTCCACCAACTTTAGCAGAGGTCAGGAGTAACAAGGTTAATCAATACTCTTTGTAGAATAAATATCAAGGACAAAAAAGTTCACTCTTCACATAGGGCATGCTATCTCGTAGATACTTTGCACATACGATCATATTTCGGTTCATAGGAGTGTGTCCTTCCCGACAAAGCCTGACTTTTGCATTGCGAACGAGTAACATGCATCAGAGCCTGAATCGTGACAATTATCATTTCTCAATCAATTTGGACCATCAAGGGAAGGCCAAGAAAAAATGTGTGAAAAATACTGAGATGAGATCTCGATGACTATAACACCAGTGTTTTAGTAGATGAGTAGATGAGGTGGTTCATAAAACCAAAAGGATGTTCTTTCTTACCTTGACGCTGTACAAAAATATCCCATCATCAGCTTGCGAGTAATAAGCACAGAATTCAACCAATTTAAATAATTCTTAGGCAGCATCCAGAGGCTAATGGGAAAAAAACATGTGACCTAGCCCTATTATTAGTCCTAAGAAGGAAAGAGTCACATGCTGCATCATTGCGGATAAGGTGAAAAATCCACATCCTGAACATTTCTCAAAAGGTCTGGTACAAGACTATCTATTAAAGTGCAGTAAACCACAAACAGCTCCCAGTAAATCCCCTGACCCAGATAGCTTAGAAGCCCCAGTTTTTTCTCTCTGGTTCATCTTTTCATTGGTCCCAATGAATTTTTTTCCCTCTGAGTGAAAAGTAACAAGCCTTTTGCTACAAAGAGGAATCATTCAAATCCTGATAGATACAAAAAACACAACTGGCAATCACACCAAAAATTATGGAAATCATAATGAAAGATAAACTGCTAAGTAATCTCCATTATAATTTAAACATTAATCAAAGTTAAGCAAAAAACACCAAACCAGTAACATCTCAATCTCACAGTCAAGAAATAAAGCAACTCTGTTGATGCCCAAGCACAAAGTCACAGGATGAACCCTTAAAATTTGCAGAGATCTCAATCGATCATGGCATCCAGACACTACAAAATAGTCTCTTGTAGTCTCTTTGGTGAAGTTCTGAACTGGATACTCAACGCATGGAAGACAAACACTCAGTCATGATAAACGGACATTTCTTGTAACACTTCTGCGGGGGACCCTGAGTGAACTAATCTAGAATCCACATTATTCTTCAAGTAAATCAATGATGTTCCAGATGCTCTGTAATGTTTTTGTTGAATTTGACAATGCCTTTCACAGAGTGACGGGCATCCCATGTATGGGATAAAAGATAAGAATCACGACAAGCACAACTACTGTTTGGGCTGACAAATGTTATATTATCGTCAGCACTGAAGATCAAATCAGAAAGATTTATTACAGAGTCACTCACCACCTCTTCCCTTTAAGGTCACTAAATTTTTTTCAGTTACATTCACTGTTTGACTATTCCCCAGGGCAATCGGCCTGTAAAAATGACAGGACAAAGCCATAAAACAAAAGGAATTCTCAAGAAAATTCATTCTCATTTGTCACATTTGGCATCTTCACTGCTGTAGAAAGCTAAATCTATCCTATAATGGAAAATGGATGATCAAAGAAGATAAGAATCATGGAAAGTTTAAGGCACAGGAAGAGGCCACTAGGTCCATCGTGTCTGTGATGGTTGAAAAACGATCCACCTATTCTAATCCCACCTTCCAGCATTTGGCCCATAGCCCTGCAGCTTATGGTACTTGAGATGCATATCCAGACTCCTTTTGAACGAGTTGAGGGTCTCTGCCTCAACTACCCTTTCAGGCAGTGAGTTCCAGACCATCACCACCCTCTGGGTGAAAACGTTTTTCCTCATCTCCCCTCTAATTTTTCTAATAATCACTTTAAATCTATGCCCCCTCATTACTGATCTCTCTGCTAAGGTGAATAGACCCTTCACCTCCACTCTATCCAGGCCCCTCAAAATTTTGTACATTTCAATCAGATCTCCCCTCAGTCTTTTTGTTCCTGGGAGAACCCAGCCGATCCAATCTTTCCTCATAGCTGCATTTTTCCAGTCCTGGCAACATCCTCGCAAATCTCCTCTGTACTCTCTCTAGTGCAATTACATTCTTTCTGTAATGAGGTGACCAGAACTGCACACGGTACTCAAGTTGTGGCCTAACCAATGAGTTAGACAGTTCCAGCATGATCTCCCTGCTGTTATATTCGACATATCGGCTAATAAAGGAAAGGATTCCATATGCCTTCTGAGCCACCTTATCGACCTGTCCTGCTACCTTCAGGGATCTGTGGACATTCAGTCCAAGGTCCCTCACTTCCTGTACACTTCGCAGTATTTTCCCATTCATCGTGTATTCCTTTGCCTTGATGGACCTCTCCAAATGCATCACCACACACTTCTCCAGGTTGAATTCCATTTGCCACTTTTCTGACCAGATCATCAATATCTTTCTGCAACCTACAGCTATCATCCTTGTTATCTACCGCATGGCCAATCTTGTATTGTCCGCAAACTTCTTGATCATGCCCCCTAAATTTACATCCAAATCATAATATACACCGCAAAAAGCAGGGGACCCAGTACTGAACCCTTCGGAACGCCACTGGAAACAGCCGTCAACAATTACCCTTTGTTTCCTGCCACTTAGCCAATTTTGTATCCACCTTGTTGCATTTCTCTGGATCCCATGGGATTTTATTTTTTTTAACCAGTCTGCCATGTGGGACCTTATCAAAAGCCTTGCTAAAATCCATGAAATCATGACCACATCAACTGCACTAACCTCATCTATCTTCTTTGTTACTTCTTCAAAAAATTCGATCAAGTTGATCAAATAAGATCTTCCCTTAACAAATCCATGCTGACTATCCTTGATTAACCTATGCCTTTCTAAGTGACAGTTTATCCTGTCTCTCAGAATAGCTTCCAATAATTTGCCCACTACTGAGGTTAGACTGACTGGCCTGTAATTATTCAGTCTATCCTTCACTACCTTTTCAAACAGAGGTACAACGTTAGTAATTCTCCAATCCTCTGGTACCACACCTGTTTCCAGTGAGGACTGGAAAATGATGGCCTCTGCTATTTCCTCTCTTGTTTCTTTTAATAGCCTAGGATACATTTCATCTGGCCCTGGTGGTTTATCAACTTTCAAGGATGCTAATCCCATGAATACTTCCTCTCTCCCTATATTTATCACATTCAATACTTCACACGCTTCCTCCTTAACGACAATATCTGCATCGTCCCCCTCTTTTGTGAAGACAGACACTATATATTCATTAAGAACCATACCAATATCTTGCACTCCTACACATAGGTTACCTTTTTGGTCTTTTATGGGCCCTACTCTCTCCTTAGTTATCCTCTTACTCTTAATGGATTGCTAAACATCTTTGGGTTCACCTTGATGTTGCTTGCCAATATTCTTTCATGCCCTGTCTGTGCTTTCCTAAGTTCCTTTTTGATTTCACCCCTCCACTTTCGATACTCCTCTCGGCTTTCTGTAGTATTGAGTTCTCGGGGTGGGACATTAGCTTTCCTTTTCTGCCTTATCTTACCCTAAAGTCTCCTTGACATCCATGGGGTGTCATTGGCCACCTCACCCTTTTTCTTTGAGCGAACATGTTTACCCTGAACACCTTGAATCTCCCCTTTGAATGCCTCCCACTGCTCTGAAACTGATTTACCTTTAAGTAACTGTTTCCAGTCCATTTTCACTAAATCACTCCTCAGTTTAGTAAAAGTGGCCTTGCCCCAATTAAGAACTCTAACTCCGGTTCTATCTCTGTCCTTTTCCACAATTATGTTAAAACTGACTGAATTATGATCACTACCATCAAAATGCTCTCCCACTGCACTCCTTCCACCTGCGATTCTTCATTTCCTAAAACAAAGTCTAAAACTGCTCCCTCTCTTGTTGGATTAGCTACATACTGGGCAAAAATGTTCTCCTGAATGCACCTCAAGAGTTCTGCTCCCTCAATTTCTTTCACACTAAAACTATCCCAGTTAATATTGGGTAATTAAAATCCCCTACTATTACTGCCCCATTGTTCTTCCATTTCTCAGAGATTTGCCTACATATCTGCTCTTCTATCTCCCTCTGACTGTTTGGGGGTCTATAGTACACTCCCAGCAGTGTGATTGCCCCTTTTTTGTTCCTTAGCTCAATCCATTTGGCCTCATGTGATGAACCTTCCAACATATCATCCCTCCTCACAGCTGTAATAGTTTCCTTGATCAGAATTGTCACTCCCCCTCCTTTCGTATTCCCCCTCCCTATTGCATCTGAAAACCCTGTAACCAGGAACGTTGAGCTGCCATTCCTGTCCCTCCTTAAGCCACGTTTCTGTAATAGCTATGATATCATATTGCCGCGTGTCTACAAGGTACCCTCAGCTCATCTGCTTTATTTGCTAGACTCCTTGCATTGAAATAGATACCCTTAAGCACTGCTAACCTCTTTTTTTAAATTTCTAACTCTCGTTTCCTCTGTCTTCCAGACTCATTCATTAGTTTTCCACCTTCCATTTTAATTTCTGATTTTGTCCCAGCTGAGTCTACCCTCAGGTCCCCCATCATCCAGCAAAACTCGTTTAAACCTTCCCCAACAGCACTAGCAAAACATCCCGCAAGGAACTCAGTCCCGGCTCTGTTCAGGTGCAGCCCGTCCGGCCTGTACAGGTCCCCATCTCCCCCAAAGCCAGTCCCAATGCCCTAGGAATCTGAAGCCCACCCTCTTGCACCATCTTTCCAGCCACGCATTCATCTGTCTTATTTTTCTATTTCTATACCCACTTGCTCATGGCACTGGGAGTAATCCGGAGATTACTACTTTTGAGGTCCTGCTTGCTAATTTCTTAGCTAGCTCCCTAAATTCTGACTGAAAGACCACATCACTCTTTCGACCTATGTCGTAGGTTCCGATGTGGACCACGACTGCTGGCTGTTCACCCTCCCTCTTCAGGATGCTCTGCAGTGATATCCTTGACCCTGGCACCAGGTCGGCTACACACCATCCTGGATTCACATCTGCAGCCACAGAAATGCCTGTCTGTTCCCCTATTATATCACCTATTTCTATGACTTTTCCAGTTTTCCCTGTACCCCACCCAGCACACCGCTGCCCCCCCCCCCACCCCCCCACCACCCATGGTGCCATGGATTTGGCTCTGGCTGCACTCCCCAGGTGAAGCATCAATTTCCTCAGTATCCAGAACTCAATACCTGTTGGAGAGTGAAATGCACTCAGGGGTCTCCTGCACTACCTGCCTGATTCTTTTTGACTGTCTGGTGGTCACCCATTCCCTCTCTCCCTGCATACCCCTAATCTGTGTGGTGACAGCATCTATAAATGTGCTATCCACGTAGCTCTCATCCTCATGAATGCACCACAGTGTCACCAGCTGCCGCTCAAGTTCCAATACCCAGAGCTCAAGCTGCTTCAATTGACGAGACTTCCCGCACAAACCGTTCTCCAGGATCTGGGAAGCATCCTGGAGTTCCTACATAGCACAGGAAGGTGCTCTCAAGGTTGAAGCAACCCTGCCATTCCTTTATATATTAGTGACCCTTTGCTACTGCTAAAAAAAACCTTACCAATACTACAACAGCTAGAATTATTAAAACCTTACTAGTACTGATAAATCCTACTAAAAATCAATACAGTTCTCTAGTTAAAATAAACTTTACTCTAAAAAAATACCAGCTGCTCACTTGTTCCTTATTATTAAGCTATTTACACACACACCCTAACAGTAGTGTACTAACTCAGCTATTTAGAGTTATTCCCTAACAGCAGTTACTCTCCAACCAATCACCTTGCAGCTTTCCTGTGATGTCACTGTTCAAACTGTTTGTTTTCAAACTCTGGTGTGTCTGGACTCCTCTCCCGGAAGGTAAGTGCTCGAGGCCGCGATTCTCGGGCTCTATTTATCCGCTCCTCGCTCCATGTTCTTCCCGCAGGTCCGCTCCTCTCCACTGCTCTCACGGAAAGTATATTCCAAAGTTAAAACCAATCGGCTGGGTGAAGATGGCTCACATTATGCCAGAGTCCACCTTTCACAATCAGAAAGAGATGTCAGTCCTCTGCACCATTCTTGGGAAACAGCAATACAATTGTTGCTGGTGCTTAAGCCAGACCTGCAGGTTAATGTCAGGAACATAAGAGTTGCTGCAGTTGTGCCTTGACCTTTTTTTTATATCAATCCGCAAATTCCAGCAGCAAAGATTTCCACATGGCTTCTCCAACATGTGAAGCTCTTTTCCAGAATGTGTCAGATTTAGCTGGCGTTTACTGTACTAGGATTGTTGCAGAATGAATTGTGTTACTGAAAGCTCTAACATTCCTGTTGGAAATGAATACAAATATTCCATCGCTTTCAGTGTTCCTCAGCCAACAACTAGTCGGGTCAACATCTGTCCTTGTCACATGTGCCTGCAGCTGCACACTGTTGCTGTAAGATCTACTCGACCAAATATTACTTTAAGATAGAGGCATCATGATCTGTTAAATCTTTCCTGAACTGGCAAATAATTAAAAGAAGGAACAACCATAAAAGATGGATTGAAAGGAAGTAGAAAAAATTATCCCTTGGACAGATGTCTTCACAGGTTGAAGATTCACTGATGTACCAGAACACCGTATCACTCTTAACCTTGAACAAGGGACGAATGGTCACAGAAGATAATAAGTATATTCACCTCTCTCTTTTGTTGTAGACTCCATGGGGGCTAAATTGGACAGTACCGGAAAACGGGTGGGGGGCTTGTGATCTACGATAACCCAATGCCCATTCAATGATACAGGCAGCATGCCAACTTTGTGCTCCCTGCTCTTTACCATGATTGTAGCTTGCAGCTAGTGTAAACTGTACTTTTGAGTGGCTGCACACCCTCACCATATGGCCCAAAATTAAACACAAGTTAAAGCTAGCCCACACTAAATTGTCACATTCCAGCACTAGTAATTCATACTTCATAGGTCTGGATTAATGATCCGTAGAAATGAGTTCAAATCCCACCATGGCAGCTGGGGAACTTAAATTCAATTTTAAATAAAGCTGGAAAAAAAGCTAGTATTAGTAATGGTGAGCATGTAACTATTGGATTGTCATAAAAACACATCCTGCTCACTAATATCCTTTAGTGAAGGAAATCTGCCGTCCTTATCTGGTCTGGCCTATGTGTGACTCCAGACCCACTTAACTGCCCTTGGAAATGGTCTAGCAAGCCACTCAGTTGTACCAAACTTCTTTGAAAAACTATTACAAGAATAAATTTGGATGGACTACTCGGCATCAACATAGGCACTGGACTCAGACAGAACAAAGGCACACCCACCCCAGTTGACCCTGCCACATCATCTTCACTAACATCTGGAGACTTGTGCCAAAATTGTGAGAGCTGTCCCACAGTCTTTTCAAGCAGCAGTCTGGTATAGTCATACTCACAGAATCATACCTTTTAACTGAAGTCCCAGGCTACTCCATCACCACTGCTGGGTGTGTCTTGTCCCACCAGTAGGAAAAATCCAGCAGAAGTGGTAGTACAATGGTGTATATAGCCAAGAGGGAGTGGCTCTATTGGCTGCCAACCCCATGAAGTCTCATGACATCAGGTTAAACATGGACAAACATACGAACTAGGAGCAGAATAGGCTATTCGGCCCCTCAAGCCTGCTCCGCCATTCAATAAGATCATGGCTGGTCTGTTTCTGTCTTGAATTCCACACTCCCATCTACAACTGATAACCTCTGATTCTCTTGCCTAACAAGAATCTATCTACCCCCACCTTAAAATTATTCAATGACCTTGCCTCCACCACCTTCTGAGGCAGAGTGTTCCAAAGTCGCACAACCCACTGAGAGAAAAAAATTCTCCTAATCTCTGTCCTAAAAGGGTGAACCCTAATTTTAAAAAAAGTGCCCCCTAGTTCTGGACTCACCCACAAGAGGAAACATCCTTTCCACATCCAGCTAGTCAAGACCATTCAGGATCTTATATACGTCAATCAAGTCTCCCCTCACTCTTCTAAACTCCAGTGAAAACAAGCCCAGTCTGTCCAACCTTTCCTCACAAGAAAACCTGCTCATTCCAGGTGTCAATCTAGTAAACCTCCTCTGAACCAATTCCAACGCATTTACATCCTTCCTTAAATAAGGAGACCAAAACTGCACAGTATTCGAGATTGGTCTCACCAACGCCCTGTATAACTGAAGCCTAACATCCTTACTTTTATTTTCAACTCCTGTCATAATACAGGATAGCATTCATTAACCTTCTTTATTACTTGCTGTACCTGCATACTAACTTTTTGTGACTCATGCACTAGAACGCCTAGATGCCTCTGCACCTCAGAGTTCTGCAGTCATTCTCCATTTAAGTAATACTCTGCTTTTTTATCCTTTCTGCCAAAGTGAGCAACTTCACATTTTCCCACATTATACTCCATCTGCCAGATTTTTGCCAACTCACTCAACCTATCTATTTTGGTCTCCAACCTCTTTATGTCCTCTTCATAACATACTTTCCTACCTATTGTCATGCAGACCCCCACCTGCCAAGAATGAGGCATATTAATTTTGTCATATGATCACTGATTTTAAACTGTTGTTGGAGTGAGGAAATGACTTGTTTGAAGATCACGAGACACTTGGCTGGAAGGACATTTGCTAACTAAGAGACACTGCTTGTGGAGACAAAGGACCATTCCCTGCTCCAATTAATCCAAATGGATTTTGATCACCAGACATTGAAGGTGTAAGGAAGTGCATTCCAGAGACTGCTAAGGTAATACAATCCACAAACCTTGCAAGTGACGCTGTTCTAAATAAAGAGCTAATCACATGACTAACCTATTGGGCAACCTGGGGTTTCTTGAATTGTGCCGCCCAGTTAGGAACAGAAGGCAGTGGGCAACTGAAGCTGGAACAAGTCTCTCTCTCACTTTCACCCAAGCCACCGGACCCACAGAAGACACATAAACCTCAAGAGAGAAAAGACTCCTACATCGGAACAAGTTGAAGTGTGAACTGGGCCCCAACAAATTGCAAGACTTACCAGCAACCAAAGACTCCACATTGAACATAAAGGACTGTAACTACCAGATATTGCCTCAGACTTTCCCTCTTTATTCTTTTCTACCTTTTCTGTCTCTATCTGCATGTGTGTTTATTGCGCATGCATGCTAGTGTGGTCGCGTCGCATATTCGTAGTCGTTAACCGGATTAGAGTTTAAGATTAATAAACTTCTACCTTTCTTGTTTAAATATAAGGAAACCTGTTTGATTTCCTTGCCTTACAATTGGAGCAGTGAACAAGGGTTCACTAAGGGGGAACTAAAAACATGGTGTTTTTAAAATTAAACCCTGTTACGGTTAAAGCAGGCAAAGGCTTAGCGGGAACCCCTAGACCCCTTCTCACAGGGTCGTAACACTATCTTTGTGTCATCTGCAAATTTAGCTTGCATGCCATCGCCCCCCTCATCTAAGTCATTGATATAAATTGTAAAAGGTTGAGGCTCCAGCACAGACCCCTGCGGGACTCCACTCCTCACATCCTTCCAATCAGAAAAGGATCCATTTATGCATACTCTCTGTTTTCTGACAGCCAGCCAATCTTCTATCCATGCTAATATGTTACCCCATACACCATGAGCTCCCACTTTGCACAATAACCTTTTATGTGGTACCTTGTCAAATGCCTTCTGGAAATCCAAGTACAGTGCGTCAAATGGGCTCTCTTTTATCCATGGCACATGTCACTTCTTCAAAGAACTCGAATAAATTTGTTAAACATGATCCCCCTTTCACAAACCTATGCTGATTATTCTCGATTACCTTGCGCTTTTCTCAGTATCCTGCTATAGCCTCCTTAATGATCAATTCTAAAACCTTCCCCACGATAGACATCAAGCTAACTTGCCTATAGTTACCTGTTTTCTGCCTCCCCACTTCTTGAATAGAGGGGTCATATTTGCTATTTTCCAGTCTGATGGAACCTTTCCAGAATCTAGAGAATTTTGAAAAATTAACACCAACGCATCTGCTACCTCATTAGCCATTTCTTTTAAGACCCTAGGATGAAGTCCATCAGGACCTGGGGACTTGTCAGCCGCAGCTCCATCAGTTTGGTCAGCACCATTTCCCTGGTGATTGTAATTTTACCAAGTTCCTCTCTTCCCTACACCTCCTGATTTACAGCTCTCACTCGAACGATTTTTGTATCCTCTATAGTGAAGACAGAAGCAAAATATTTGTTCATTTCATCTGCCATTTCCTTATTATCTACTATTAACTCCCCATTCTCACTCTCCAGAGGACCAACACTCTCATTACTTACTCTTTTCCTTTGTAAATATCTGTAGAAACTCTTGCTATCCGTTTTCATATTTCGAGCTAGCTTCCTCTCATACTCTAATTTCTTTCTCTTGATTAACCTTTTAGTCATTCTCTGCCATTATTTATATTCTGACCAATCATCTGACCTGCCACTCAGCTTTGTGCAATTATTTGACTTTTCCTTAAGTTTGATGCTTTCTTTAACTTCTTTAGTTAACCACGGATGGTGGGTCCTCCCCTCAGAATTTTTCTTTATAGTAGGAATATACTTATCCTGAGTATTCTGAAATATCCACTTGAATATCTGCCACTGCTTCTCTATTGATCTATCTCCTAGCCTAGTAACTCAATTCACTTCAGATAGCTCAGCTTTCATGCCCACATAGTTGTCCTTATTTAATTTTAAAATACTAGTCTTAGGCTCACTCTTTTCTCTTTCAACTGGATGTAAAATTCAATCATATTGTGGTCGCTGCTACCTAGAGGTGCCTTTACTCTGAGGTCATTAATTAATCTTGTCACATTACACAATACCAAGTCTAATATAACCTGCTCTCTGGTTGGTTCCAGAACGTGCTGCTCTAAGAAACTATCTTGATCTCCTCATCCAGGCTACTTTTGCCAATCTGATTTTTCCAGTTTATACGTAGATTAAAATCACCCATGATTACTGCCATCCCTTTATCACAAGCACCCAATATTTCCACTTGTGTACTTCGACCTACATTATGGTTACTGTTAAGGGCTCTGTAGACCACTCCCACTAGTGACTTCTTTCCCCTACTATTCTTCATCTCCACCCAAACCGATTCTACATCCTGATCTCCTGAACCAAGGTCATCTCTAACTATTGCACCAATGGCATCCTTGATTAAGAGTGCTACCCCTCCACCTTTACCTAGCTTCCTATTCTTCTTGAACGTCATATACTACTCCTCAATATTCAGGACCAAATCCTTGTCATCGTGCGGCCATGTCTCCGTAATGGCTATCAGATCATATTTATTTACTTCAATGTGCAAGGAAACTTTCTGCTGATTACCACCTACTGCCTTCCCTCAGCTGATGAATCAGTACTCCTCCACGTTCAACGCAACTTGAAAAAAGCACTGAGGACAGGAAGGGCAGAAAACGTAATTTGGATGGAGGACTTCAATGTCTATACCAAGGAGTAGCTCGGTAGCACCACTACCGACCATGCTGGCTGAGTCCTGAAGGACACATCTGCCAGACTGGGCCTGCAGCATGTGGTGAGAGACACATGGGGAAAAACTTACTTGAACTCATCTTCACTAATCTACCTGTCGCAGGTGCATCTGTCCGTGACGATGGCACAGTCCTTGCAGAGACAACCTCCCATCTTCACACTCAGGACACCCTCCATTGTCTTGTGTGGCTCTACCACCATCCTAAATGGGATTGACTCAGAACAGATCCAGCAGCTGAAAAGTGGGCATCCATGTGGTACTGTGGGTCATCAGCAGCAGCAGAGTTGTATTCAACCACAATCTGTAACCTCATAGCCCAGCATATCCCTCACTCTACCATTAGCATCAAGCCAGAGAAACACTCCTGGTTCAATGAGGAGTGTAGAGTTGCATGCCAGGAGCAGCATCAGGCTTACCTAAAAATGAGGTGCCAAACTGGTGAAGCTCCAACACAGATTACATGCATGCTCAACAGCAGAGCAGGATGCTATAGACAGAGCTTAGCTATCCCACGACCAATGGATATATAAAAGTTCTGCAGTCCAGCTGCATTCTGTCATGAATAGTTTTGGGCAATTAAACAACTAATGGGAGGAGCAGGCTCCATGAACATCCCCATCCTCACTCTCATCTTTTATCTCACACATGGGATGACAAGCATGTGAATGCAAAAGACAAGGCCGAAACATTTGCAATCACCTTCAGCCAGAAGTGCCCAGTGCATAATCTATTTCAAACAAAAGCAAATTACTGCAGATGCTGGAAATCTGAAACAAAAACAGAAAATGCTGGAAATACTCAGCAGTCAGGTAGTATCTGTGGAGAGAGAAACAGAGTTAATGTTTCATGTTGTGACCTTTCATCTATCTCAACCTCCTCTCACTATCACAGAAGCCAGTATTCAGCAAATGCAATTCACTTCATGGGATATCAAGAAATAGCTTTCTCACTGGCTACAACAAAGGCAATGGTCCCCAATAACATCCATCCTTACTGGTGAAGACTTGTGTTCTAGAGCTAGCGGCGCCTCTAGCCAAGCTGTTCCAATACAGCTGCAACAACTACCCACAAAGTGGAAAATTGCACAGGTATGTCCTGTCTACAAAATACATGACAATTCTCATCTGTCTAATCACTGCCCCATCAGCCTACTCTTAGTCATCTTCAAAGTGATGGAAGAAGTTGTCACCAGTACTATCAAGCAGCATTTACTCACCAATAATCAATGCTCAATATGGATTCTGCCAGGATAACTCAACTCCATTAAAGCCTTGGTTCAAAAATGGACAAAAGAGCTAAATTCCAGAGGCGAGGTGAGAGTGACTGTCCTTACAGGGCAGTACTTGACCAACTGTGGCATGAATGAGCCCTAGTAAATTTGAATTCAATGGGAATCGGGGGAAAACTCTCCACTGGCTGAGGTCATGCATAGCATAAAGGAAGATGGTGTGGTTGTTGGAGGCCAATCATCTCAGCTCGAGGATTTTGGTGCTGGATTTCCTTAGGGTAGTGTCCTCGGCCCAACCATCTTAAATCACTTCATCAATAACCTTCCCTCTAACATAAGATCAGATGTTCGCTGTAGTTGCACAGTGTTGAATTCAATTTGCAAATCCTCAGATAATGAAGCAGACTATACCTGCACACAGCAAGACCTGGAAACAGCAGGTTTTGGCTAATAAGTGATAAGCAATATTCACGGTTCAAAAGTGCAGGTAATAACTATCTCCAACAAAAGAGTCAACCTCCTCCCTTTGACAATCAATGACATCACCATCATTGAATCTCCAACCATCAATATCCTGGAAGCCACTATTGTACAGAAACCTAACTGCATTAGCCACATAAATACTGTGGCTACTAGAGCAGGTTAGAGGTTGGTTATTCTGCAACAAGTAATTCACCTCCTGACTCGCTAAAGCCTGTCCACCAACTACAAAGCACAAGTCAGGAGTGTGATGGAATATTCTCCACCAGCCTGAATAAGTGTAGCTCCAACAACACTCAAGTATCTCAACATTATATAAGACAAAGCAGCTCACTTGGTTAGCATCCCATTCACCAACTTAAACATTCACTCCATCCAGCATTGGTGCACCACAGATACAAGATACACTGCAGCAACTCGTCAAGGCTTCTTCGCTAGCACCTCCCAAAGCACAACGTTCACCACCTGGAAGGCCAAGAGTAGCAGACGCATAGGAACACCATCACCTCCAAGTTCCCCTCCAAGTCATACAGCATCCTGACTTGTAAATACATTGCTGTTCCTTTTTCTGTTCCTTCATTGTTGCTGGGTCAGAATTCTGGACCACCCGACCTAACAGCATGGGGGCAGCATCTTCACCACACAGACTGCAGCAATTCAAGAAGCTAGTTCACCACCATCTTCTCAAGGGCAATTAGGGTAGGACAATAAATGCTGATGTTGCCAGTGATGCCCACATCCTGTGAATAAATTAAAAGAACTTACAGCCAGCCGGGACCTCTAAAAGGGGTGGTACACTGCGGTTGAAGCAGGTGGCGGATGTCCTTGTACGATTCACACTAACAAAAAAGGACTGAATACTAGCACAACATTGTATAGACTGTGCTCTAAGGTTCTTACACTGTACTGCAAGACTGGAGGCCTTGGTGCTGTAGTTACTGGTCTTGTCCTCAGATGAATCATTGATGGACAACCTGGCCAGAAAGGAGCTGGCTAGGTTATCTCCTCACTTCCTCTTCTTCCTGCTCCTCAGCTGCTCAATGCATAGCTGGTGGCAAGGGCTCTGGCCTCACAATGGCAACGTTGTGCATCATGCAGCAGCTCACCACAAATCTAGACACTGTTCTACTGAGTACTGCAGGGCTCCTCCAGAGCATTCTAGGCAATGGAAACGTTGTTTCAGCATGCCACTGGACTGCTCTATAGCATTTTGTGTGGCAGCATGACTTTCATTGTATGAACACTGCCCATTTGTTCATGGGTTGTGCACCGGAGTCATAAGCCATGTCATCAGTGGATAACCCTCATCACCCAGTAGCCATCCTTTGGTCTGCTGTGGTGGTTCATATATAAACGGCTTAGAGGACTACCGCAGAATGAAGGCATCATGGCTGCTGTCAGGATACTGGTCATAGGCCTGTATGATTCTCTGTGTATGGTCACACACCAGCTGCTCAGTAAAGGAGTGGAATCCCTTTTGGTTGCTGTACACCTCAAAGTTGATGTGCAAGGCTCACAAAGCGATGTATGTGCAGTAACTGGCACCCTACACCATAGACGAGCCTGCAATCCTTACAAAGCCACATGCTCACTCTGCTTGCTGTTCTCTGTAAAGATGGAATGAAATTTAGTCATCTCTCTTTAAACAGAAAGCTGCAGTGATGCAACAGTTGTCGCCAAACTGCGAGATGTTGCAAATATTTCCAGTTCCAGTCTGGAAGGACCCCAATGCATAAATGTTCATGGCCAAGGTCACATTCACAGCCACTGGCAATGTGGTCCTCAGCCTGCTCTGAGGTTGCAGTTGTGGCTGCAGCAGGTGGCAGATTTCAATGAAGATTTCCTCACACCCTGTCCCCAGGGAGCAGAATTGTTCCTGAACATCCTGGGTGTATATGGCCGCTGCTGAGAGCCCTTCACTCTGCCCCACCCCCTCTAGTTGCTTATCCTGCTTTGCCTGGCCTCTGCTTATTCGTCAAGTCTTTCTGTATTCCAGTGGGCATGCCTACAACTGGTTCCATGTCTGGAAGCAGCTGGTTTGTGCAGAAGCCCTGAAGTCAGGACAAAGTCTTTCAGCATCTACCACAACACCCCCTGTAGACTTAAACAACTTTTATAGAACTCTAGAAAATACAAAACACTCGTACAATCATAGCAACAGCCAGTAGCGATCAATCAGCAACTAACCGGTAAGTAGTTGGTGATCCCTTTGAATAGCATGGCCGGGGGAAAGTTGGTGGGGCGGGGGGGTGCTTTCTGCTGCTGGACGCGTGTTCAGTCATTCATTATTAACAGAGGGTGCTCGCTGAAGTGTTGAGTTCCAAAATGACAGTACGGTATCAAATCAGTGCTACACCCTGATTGATGTTATGACCTGCCTATGTTGCACATTTCTGGTGGGCACTCCCTCTGCGTGTATCCGAATGCCCTCACCAATACGGTGTCCGGCGCAACTGGCACTAAAATGTGCATGTGCACTGCGGTTGCTATTTTGCACATCTAATGGCACTTGGATCCGAATTTTGCGCCACTGGTATTTATGACTGACCAACTCCACGTTACTTCAACAAGGATAAAACCCCATTTTGAGGGCAGTCTTGTCAGAATCACAGATCCTAATTAGCTCCGCTTTGTATGTATTGGCCAGAGCAAAGATGAATACCTTTTTGTAGCGAGGACTGCTTTCAGAGGTGCTTCTGAAATAAGGATGGTGTACACAAGCAGCGTCATTCCAATTCAAACTATTAACAAGTGAATTATTTCCACTTAATCTTTGGGAAGGGATTCTTCACATCACTGAGACAGGGAACTCTAAGCAAGGCTGCTTTAGTCTGTTGAATTTGGAATGAATAATCCAGAGAGGAACATCATCCAGAATCTGCAATGCTGAACATTTGTGCTTTGCTGGATGAACTATCTGCGAGATAAGCTCATTTTACGATGAGCATTTTAATTGTCCCCCAACAAGAGCTCAATCCTGAGATCCTGGAGTAGGAGACAACTATAGGGATGGAACTGGGAGAACCAGAGAATATTGGTTTTATATGTTCAGTTTATTCTTAGCTGTACTACCATATACTCTTCAGTAGGAGCTTAAAGCTCAATAGAATGACATCAAGTCTTTGAGACAAGAAGACTAACTGAACATACCATGGGCTAGTTTTTATGAAGTTAACTGCCTGGCATTGGGTCCCCATCCCTTTAACTTCCGACCTTTAACTGCCGGCCAATCAGAGGGCCGGCAGTTCAGCAGTTCCAGCAATGCCACCGGGAGCAGTGGACACTGCTGGTACTGCAGTAGGTCCAGGACTGGGAGCAGCTGGCACCCCAGAGTATGTACAGTTAATTGGGGCAGGCTCAGCAAGGGCCCAGCGAGGGGTGGGGGCTGTGGCAGGTGGGCTGTTGAGGGCAGGGGGATGGGTGTTGATGCAGGGGTGGCCTTTGCCACCATGGGTCCTCCGTGTGCCACAGATTGCCCAAAGGAGGGTTCCCCCCAGCCTCAGCTCACAGGGAGGCCATCTGGATTTACTGGGCAGCCTCCTCACATGGCAGGGCTCCCACCAGCCACTGGGCCACATAAGGGCCTTAATTTTGGCCTCTGGACAGAAAGGTCGACCTCGGCCTTCCCCACCACTGACAAAATTGAATGGTATTGGGAAGACAACAGGCAGTCCGCCCCCAGTTTTCACTTGCTATTTTACAGACCCCCATGCCACCCTGCCCATCCAGAGAGAGATGATAAAAATTCAGCCCCATAGATACCAGATTCATACTGAGCAAGGTCATCAGTGACCACAGCAAAATATACCAAGCACGCCAAATTCTTGGAAAGCTTTAACATTCTTTTTAATGATAGATGAGAAATACTTAAGATTTGAGTGAACCTTCAACAGTAGACCCAAATTGAAAATAGAAAGGGAGTATAGAGTATGCTGAGCACATTACATCAGTGTGAAGAAAAGAAATTCAGGTGCTTAGCCATTTATGCTTATAACTTACTGTTGGAACAATATTCAAACTGCTATTCCTATCTCATAACCCTGATAATGTAAAAGCAAGGCCCCAAAATGAGGAATGTAACTGTACCATTATTTCCTAATAATGTAACAGATCATGGGTTACCATGGTGCTGATTTATCAGATGCTTCCACCAAGTTAATACTTCACTCTCATTATTCCTTACAAATGTAGCAAGGATACCACAATACACCAGGTTTTATAGCATTGACTGCAACAAAAAACAAAAAAACTAATCGGGTATGTTACGCCAATGTTCTTTTTTGAATAATAATTTTCTTTAATCCACTGACTAGAGATTTGAATTTTTCTTTAGAAAGGCATTCTTAAAAGACCAGCTAAAAGTACAGTGGCGCAGTGGTTAGCACTGCAGCCTCACAGCTCCAGGGACCCGGGTTTGATTCTGGGTACTGCCTGTGCGGAGTTTGCAAGTTCTTCCTGTGATCGCGTGGGTTTTCGCCGGGTGCTCCGGTTTCCTCCCACAGCCAAAGACTTGCTGGTTGATAGGTAAATTGGCCATTGTAAATTACCCCTAGTATAGGTAGGTGGTAGGGGAATATGGGATTACTGCAGGGTTAGTATAAATGGGTGGTTGTTGGTCGGCACAGACTCGGTGGGCCAAAGGGCCTGTTTCAGTGCTGTATCTCTAAATAAAAGGATGATTTTGCTGGCAGTTTAAGATGATCACCTAGTTAGCTACATGATATTCTACATTGCAAAGGACTGTGAGGAGGGAGACAAAATGTCTGTGCATTTCCCAGCAAGAACAAAGACCCAGGAAGTTTAAAGGAACTGCTTATTCTTTTTTGCAAGGGAAAAATACTGCTAACTGCTGTGTTTTGAATCAATGAGTGACTGTCACGCGACAAGCCCCTCTTCATCTGTGGTTTTAAGCTGGTGTTTTCTCTGCAGCAGAGGAGAAGCAACTGGACTCTGACATGAGCAGACCCTAAGTGGGGGGTCTCTCTCTCTCTCTATTCCAGCTTGAAAGCATTCAAATCCTGCTTGCTGACTGACCACCTTTGCATACTCCAGCTACAATTAGAAACCCCGTTGGAGGAAATCATACACATCGCTATCTCCAAGAGGCTTACCAAACCAATCGCCTGTCTCCTCAAACTAAAAGCCACAGGGCCACTGAATGCAGCTAGAAATCAGCTGAATCACCAAATTCCACAGAATGTATACCTTTTTTATGGACTCTAACTCAACCAATCTACCTTTTCCCACTCTGTAACCTATTTGTGTATGTGTAAACCTTTAGTGTGTGTGCAAGTTGGCACATTGTTTATTATTTTATTAGTTCGGTTTAGGTACAATAACGTTAACCCCTTTCTTTGTTAACTCAAAAAAACCTGTCTGATTGGTTCTTGTTATGATCATAGCAAATAAGTAATCAAACACTTACTGAATTGGCCAGTACATCCACTTTGAGAATTAAACCTGTTGTGGTCAATTGAAGAGAGGGAAAAGAGGGAAGCCCTTCGACCCCTCCTCACTTGACTGTAACATGTATCTCAAGCCATTGCTCACAGTCTGAAGCAGAGAGCACAATTGTGATGTTTAGCTTTAATGACGGAGGTATGTTTGGCCTGGTTTGTCCCTTTAAGTTCACTGTTCAAATGTCCATGTGAAAAAGTGATCTAAATAAGTACAATGAGAGGTCAATCAGTGGACAATTACTGAGGGGTGTTTCTGTAAACTGGCAACTGCTCATCAATCTCTGACTCCTACCATTGTGGACTGACCTTGTTATCAAAGTCAGAATAACCAGCAGGAAGTACAATTTTTTTTTTTATAGCTATGGCACCTCGAAGTACGGCATCTGAAATGCTGTGTGCTAGACTAAACTTGTTAGAACAGTACATTCTAGTGCCAACCAGGGAACAGGCTATTCTAGACTGGCAATGTGCAATGAGACAGGATTAATCAATAACTTTGTAGTAAAGGAGCCTCTAGGTGACAGCGATCATAGCGTGATAGAATTTCACATTCAGTTTGAAAGGGAGAAGTGAGTATTTAAAACTTGTGTTTTAAACCTAAATAAAGGTAATTACAAGTGCATGAAGGCAGAGTTGGCTCAAGTAAACTGGGAAAGATTAAAAGGGATGACAGGAGAGATGCAGTGGCAAACATTTAAGGAGATATTTAATAACTCTCAGCAAAGATTTATCCCAGTGAGAAAGAAAGATTCTTTGAGAAGGATGCATCATCCATGGCTAGAAAAGGAAGTTAAGAATTGTAGCAAATTGAAAGAAACACTACAATTCTTCAAAGATTAGTGGCAGGTTAGAAGATTGGATAGATTTTAACAACCAGCAAAAAATGACCCAAAAAAAGAGGGAGAAATTAGAGTATGAGAGAAACGAGTCAGAAATATAAAAACAGATACTGAGAGTTTCTACAAGTATTTAAAAAGGAAAGGAGTAACGAAAGCGGCTATTGGTCCTTTGGAGACGAGTCTGAGAATTAATAATGGAAAACAAAGAAATGGCTGAAGTGTTGAATAGGTATTTTGTGTCTGTCTTCACTGTGGAAGACTGAGAAAACTTCCCAAAGATGTGTAAAAATCAAGAAGTAAAAGGGAGGGAGGAAGGAACTTAAAACAATTAACATCACCAGGGAAAAGGTGCTGGGTAAACTGTTAGACCTAAAGGATGACTCGTCCCCAGGACCTCAAGGCCTACATCCTAGGGTCTTAAAAGAAGTGGCTGCACAGATAGTAGAGGCTTTGGTTATAATCTTCCAAAATTTCTTAGATTATAGAAGGGTCCAGTAGATCAGAAAATAGCAAATGTAACACGTTTACTCAAGAAAGGAGGGAGACAGAAAGCAGGAAACTCTAGGCCAGTTAGCCTAACATCTGTTGTAGTGAAATTGCTAGAATCCATTATTAAGAAGGCTATAGCAGGATACTTAGAAAATCATAACAGGATCACGCAGAGTCAACATGGTTTGTGAAAGGGAAATTGAGTTTAACATTTATCAGAATTCTTTGAGGGAGTAACAAGCAAGATGAATAATGGGGAAACTGTGGATGTGGTGTACTTGGATTTCCAAAAGGCATTTGATAAGGTGTCACATCAAAGGCTGCTACATAAAATAAGAGCTCATTGTGTAGGGGGTGACATATTAGCATGGATGAAGGACTGGTTAGCTAACAGGAAGCAGAGAGTAGGGATAAATGGTGGGCTGAATTATAGAAGCCCATCGCTGAAATCAGGCTGCACGTCGCAGAGCCACCATGATCCTAAGCACGGCGGCTTATTTAAATAGCTGGGGCGGGGCCTCCTCCCTAAATCATGTGGACAGGGCGGGCTGTCCGTCCCCGGCAACGCTGTCAGCTACCTGTGCGCAGGAGCTGATGCCATTTTTAAAGGGCTTCAAGCCCTACCATTAAATTTAAATATTTAAAGCTGAAGTCATAGAGTCATAGAGTGATACAGCACTGAAACAGGCCTTCGGCCCACTGAGTCTGTGCCGACCAACAACCACCCATTTATACTAATCCTACGTTAATCCCCATATTCCCTATCACATCCCCACCATTCTCCTACCACCTACCTACACTAGGGGCAATTTACAATGGCCAATTTACCTATCAACCTGCAAGTCTTTGGCTGTGGGAGGAAACCGGAGCACCCGGCGGAAACCCACGTAATCACAGGGAGAACTTACAAACTCCACACAGGCAGTATCCAGAACTGAACCCGGGTCGCTGGAGCTGGGAGGCTGCAGTGCTAACCACTGCACCACTGTGCCACCCCAAAGTGAATGAAAAAAAATTAAATACATTTATTTTGCCCCTCTCCCACCCCCAATAACAATTAATTTCTTGCCCTCTCCCCCCGCCAAAACACTTAACTTTTCCAGCTGACCTTTCCCCTTCCCAAAAGTGCATAAACTTTAACCTAAAACATTTCCAACCATCCCCTACACACCAATGATGTCATCTTGACCCCATTCCCCGCACTGAGAAACCTACTTCCTCCCCCCTCCCCACCAGTGTTATGCCTCGATTCCCCGGACGAGGATCCGAAGGCATGAGAGTGCCGGCCAGCGGCAGGAAGATCGCACCGGGATGGAAGGCGGTGGTGTAAGTATAATTTATGCATTCATTTTAATTTATTTTAATATGTAAATGGGGGTCCCCTCACCGAGCGGTGGGGGCCGCCATGAGGCCTCACCACTGCCGGCAATATCGGGCACATGGCGGCCCTGTCACGGAGGCATTTTCCGCCCCCTTCCCGGTGTTTTTTCAGGTTGGCAAGCTGTAACTAGTGGAGTGCCACAGGGATCAGTGCTGGGGCCTCAACTATTTACAACCTGTATCAATGACTTGGATGAATATATGGTAGCTAAATTTGCCGATGATACCAAGATAGGAAGAAAAGTAAGTTGTCAAGAGGAAGTAAAGAATCTACAAAACGATATAGATAAGTTACGTGAGTGGGCAAGATGGAGTATAATGTGGGAAAATGTGAACTTGTCACTTTGGGAGGAAGAATAGGAAAGCAGTATACTATTGAAATGGAGAGAGATCGCAGAACTCAGTGTTACAGAGGGGTCTGGGTGTCCTGGTACATGAATCACAAGAAGTTGGTATGCAGGTACAGCAAGTGATTCGGAAAGCAAATGGAATGTTGGCATTTATTGCAAGGGGAATGGTATATAAAAGTAAGGAAATTTTACTGCAGCTGTACAGGGCCTTGGTGACACCACATCTGGAGTACTGTGTACTGCTTTGGTCTCCTTATTTGAGGGTTCAGTCCTTCCTGGGAAGAAGGACTTATTCTATGAAGAAAGGTTAAACAAGTTGGGCCTTTACCCATTGGAGTTTAGAAGAATGAGAGATGATCTTTTTGAAACATATAATATCCTGAGGGGACTTGATAGGGTGGATACCGGGAAGATATTTCCTCTTGTGGGGAAGACTAGAACTAAGGGACACAAGAGGTCTCCCTTTTAAGACAGAGATGAGGAGACATTTTTTTCTCTCAGAGGGTTGTTAGTCTGCGAAATTCTCTTCCTAAGAAAAGAGTGGAGGCTAGGTCATTGAATTTATTCAAGGCTGAGTTAGGGAGATTTTTGATAGACAAGGGAGTCAAGGGTTATGGGGGGCAGACAGGAAAGTGGAGCTGAGACCACAGCCTGATCAGTCATGATCTTATTGAATTGCGGAGCAAGCTCGAAGGGCCAAATGGCCTACTCCTGCTCCTATATTCCTATCTTCTTATGTTCCTATAAACATATATATATATATATATATATATATATATATATGTGTGTCAAGAAATGCTGGAATCACTCAGCAGGTCTGGCAGCATCTGTGGAAAGAGAAGCAGAGTTAACGTTTCGGGTCAGAGTTCCGAAGAAGGGTCACTGACCCGAAACGTTAACTCTGCTTCTCTTTCCACAGATGCTGCCAGACCTGCTGAGTGATTCCAGCATTTCTTGTTTTTGTTTCAGATTTCCAGCATCCGCAGTATTTTGCTTTTATATATATGTGTGTGTCTGATTTCACAAGTTTCCAAAGTCATTACTTTATTTTCAGAATTTTACTATGGTTTACATGTTGTTACAGTTGTACATTTTGTTTACATGACATTTGCAGGAGAGTGCATTGACACAGCAAGTTATTAGCATGTTAGTATGTGGTCGAGTGACAGTGCCAAGCTTCAGTTCTAATGTGGTTTCATGATGGTGGCCACTTTGCTCATTTGTGGCTGTTTGTTTGCTATTGTAATTGAACAATTATGTAGCTGCATTTCCAGTTAATAACAACAAAGCTCAAGGGCAATAGGTAGTCATAGTTTGAAGAATTAAACGATAGATCCAACGGTCACCAACAATTCTGATTGCAAATGATAGAATAAAGTGATGATAACAAGAATTATGTAGCAATGCAGATTAAGATGGATGTTTGCACTAAGCCAGGAGTACAAAATTATTTGGACTAAATTTAGGGTGAATAATGAATTGGAATTAAGGCAAATTAGAAAACATAAATTTGGGTGAATTTCTGAATGGCTTGATTTAAGATGTCCTGTCCCTGTGATCGACAGTGCCCATTCTTTTTACTGTATGCGGGCCCTTGCTGTGCACAAAGTGGCTGCCACATTTCCAGACATTAAAAGAATGACTACGCTTTAAAAAAATATTCCATTGGTTGTGAAGTGCTTTAGGATGTCCTGCGGGCAAGATCACGTGCTATGTAAGTGAAAGTTCTTTCTTTAAAGTGTCTTTATCCAGAAAATGTCAAATATGAAACATAAATCTTGACTTTACTCCCCAGAGTTGCTCTTCTGGAGAGACCAATCTCAATACATCACTGCAGAAGTGGTGCACTATATTGAATTCTACCAGAATCCATCAATATAATGTTCTGCTAATCCTAATTATTAATTCAAATAATCTCAGAAATATGCACTCTTCTTTGTATTGTCACGGTCAATAACTGCATGTGCTATTGTCAACATTTAATGACATCTGGCTATGCTTATGGAAATGATTTTTAAAATTATATTTCCATATGATTATTCCTTCGCTTTCTCTTCAAACACAAAGTTTGATTTAAAGCTGAAAGTATTTTGCCAAGACAAAATGCTAATGGCGATCGGGAGAAAGAAACAGTTGTTAGTAAGTTATTCACAGATGTTCCATATTTTCAGCATGAAGCTGTTGACACTCAGGGGTTTACTGAAGACACTGTTGGAGGGGAAATCTTGGCAGCTTATCAGATACCAAGTTGGAATTTATTTTTCATTTCAAATACATTGCCATCCAGAAATGTTCATTGCTTTATACACAACAACCATTCCAATTAATAACTGGTACGTATCTTGCACCAGAAAATCGACTGACAGAAAGTGGCAGGCAGCTTAATTGATCTGCTGCAAAGATTGCCTTTTCTCATTCCAAAATCTGGCTATATTTTGAAAAATGATTGTTATTACTGGCTACCAATATAATGTCTTTTTTCTGGGGAGGAAGGATTTTCAAGCATTGCGCAACTCTTTGTATTTCTTTGTGGTATTTTCAACAACTCTTTCATGGTCAGTTTTAATGATTTGATAGTTTAACATGAAATGCAAGTTCAGGTGGACATAAAAGATCTCAGAGCACCATTTTGAAGAAGTGTAGGGGAGGGCCCCCTGTTCTCCAGGCCAATATTTATTCTACAACCAACATCATATCAGATTATCTGGTCATTATCACATTTCTGTTTGTGGAATCTTGCTGTTCATAAATTGGCTGTCACATTTCCAACATGACAACAATGACTACATTGCAAGGGTACTTCATTGGCTGCTTTGGAACGTCATAAGGTTGTGAAAGGCACTACACAAATGCAAGTTCCTGCTTTTTCTTCTTTACCCCAGCAACTTGTCACAAATCTAGTATGTTCTTGATTCGACTTACTTTTCGGTGACCATCGTACACTCACAATATGAATAGGTAGAGTAATGGCAAATGTATAATGTGTTTTGATTCAAGGATAAAAATTTCCCTTTTCTCATATTTACCATGCACAAAAAAATGTTGATGGTTTAGTGCAGCCTCATGTGTTAACAACGCTCAAAACAAACCCTGCCTCTACTCTAAACAAGCAAACACGAAGATAAAAGACAATAAATTATTTTCAATTGTATTCATTTTAATGTGGTACCCATAATAGATTTATTAAGGGTCCTCTTCCACCAGCCAGTGAGCAAAATAAAACACTTCTGACTAATATTGAACAAGGCATTGGCTGCTTCAGTTTTATTGGAGTTAAATACCAACTTCACTCAGAAATATAGGCTGCTGTTTATTTTAATACAAATGTTACAGATTTGACTAATTTCATCCTGAGCAAGGGAAGTGTCAAACCATCCAATTATAATATGAACACCTTGTAGAATTTGTCCAAAAATGCATTTGATTGGCTTTTTTTGAAATTATTAGGCAATCATTTAAATTTGTTCAATCCTAATCACTTTTCTAAAATTTAAATGATTGCCTGCTTACTTAAAAAAAACTGCCAATCAGACACATATTTGAACAAATTCCACAAGATGTTCATGTTATAAATATTATCCAGAGGTCACTATATGGATGGGTGGAATGCAATTATCCCAAGCTTTTACAGTCCAGACTGATGCTTCCAACAGGGATATTGGTATTTTGTAGAGTCAAGTAAATGATGGTAGAAAGGAAGACCTAGTCACTTACCTGCATTGGAGCCTAGTGTCTTGAGAAACACCTAATTTAGTGATTTAAAGAGAATTTTTTAAGCATCATTTGGATGCTGGAGTAGCTAGCACTAGCAAGAAGGCTGAACCATTTTCATGATCAAGCTTCATTTCGACTTTATCAATGAGCACGACAGGCTTTGTTAAACATTGGATATGATTTCAGCAGGAGATTTTTTGAAAATGTTTGTGTCTGTACTGGCCAATTCATGATGAAAATCAGTGTGGGAGCAAGGTAAACATTGTCCCATGTGTATCTTGCTGACAATCACTGAGCTGGATTTTACCTGCCATTTGGTTTCCAGTGACAAACTGTGCTGGTAAGTTAATTTACCACCAAACTATAGCAGAATGAGACCTGGCTGTTAATAACTGCTGGGCCTCATTTGAATCCTGCCATGAGGAAAAAAAAGTGAATTGACCTCAAAAACTTAACATCTACCTTTTATTTGTTTCTTCCACACCAACCCCCGCAACCACTCCCTCCCTCGCCACCCCTCAGGCTTCTTTGGGCCTTCTTTGCCATATGTCACTTCCCCAGTGAACAGGGGATTTGTTTCTTGTCACCTATCAATGCTGGTCTTTAACTAAGCATCAAGTGTACATGAGTGAGCCAGGCTGACTTGACTTTTCCACGTCGGCAAGCACCCAGGCTCTAATTGAGACCTCATCAAGGCAGTCAAGTTCAAGATCGTGTGAGTAATCAGGTGGAAGCACATTTCAAGCTACTCCATTATATTACTAACTTGCTTTGTGATCAGTTTGCTAACTGAGTGTTCTATCAGTGTTTTTACAACCTGACAATCCGTTAATGTCATTTCAGGCTCCTATAAAAGTAAAGCCCAATCAAACAATGTTACAAGAGATGTTTTAATGTCAAGAATATTTTCACCATTAAATTGAAAGCCACTGAGTTGTTTTAGAGTGAGCACAACAAGGTAAATAAAAGAGGAAATTACAGAGAAGGTCACGCATTATTATAGATTCCCGGCATTTCATTGAATTGTTCTGGTGAAATTTACCAGAGAACTTTTCACTCATGCATTATTGGATCATACACTTCAGTGCAACACTGCCATTAGCCTCCGTGTATCAGATAATAAAAAAGTGAACAAGAATCAGCCATTATTTTGCCAATATTTTTCACACAATTTTAAAAACCTTCCAAATCAGAACCATTTTTTCTAATGTTTTTCAGGTGTTCTTTATTATCTAATTGTTCATTATCTAAAATAATCTCACTTAAGAAGCTGCTCTTGGACAGAATTTTGACTTTGGATCAGGACTTTATCTCTGCCTGCAAATGTTCTCATCCAAAATTCTTCTCACACCCAATTCCCCATAAGCAGACTGATAGGAAAATTTGGAAATCTTCCCCTTGTTCATTGACCTGGAAACTTGGACATGCAGTGTGCTGCTCAACAACAAGGCACGTCAGAAACATTTCTCCTGGAGACCATCAAGTCCTCAAGGGAATAACTGCCAGACTGGGTTTAGAGCAGGTGGTGAGAGAGCCATTCAGGATGACTTGTGCTCCAGAATTAATTACACTTCTAGTCAAGCTGTTCCTGCACAGGTACAATTCTGGCATCCATCTGACGAAGTGGAAAATTGCCCAGGTATGCCCTGTCCACAAAAAGCAGGGCAATTCCAATCCAATTCAGCAAATACTGCCCCATCATCAGTGAAGTGATGGAATGACTCATCAACAGTGCTATTGAGCAGCACTTACTCACCAATAACCTGCTCTCTAATGCTCAGTTTGGGTTCCACTGGGATCACATGACTCCAGATCTCAGTACAAACTCAGTTCAAACATGGACAAAAGAATTGAAATCCGGGGGTGAGTTGAAAGTGGCAACCTTTAACTGAGTAAGCATCAAGCAGCCCGAGTAAAATTGAAGCCAATGGGAATCAAGATTAGACTCTGCACTAGCTGAAGTCATATCCAGCACAAAGAAAGATGGTTGTGGTTGTTGGCGACCAATCATCTCAGCCCCATGGCATCACTGCAAGAGTTCCTCAGGGCAGTGACCTAGGCCCAATGATCTTCAGCTACTTCATCAATGACCTTCCTTCCATCATAAAGTTCGAAGTGGGGATGTTCGCTGATGATTACACAGAGCTCAATTCCGTTCATGATTCCTCAGATAATGAGGCAGTCATTGCCCACATGCAGCAAGACTTCGACAACATTCAAGCTTGGGCTGGTAAGTGGCAAGTAATGTTTGCAGCACACAATTGCCAGGCAATAACCATCTTGAACAAGACAGAGTTTAACCACGTCCTCTTGATATTCAAAGGCATTACCACCATCAAATTCCCACCATCAATATACTGAGGTCAACAGTGACCAGAAACCTAACTAGAACAGCTACTGTATATGCCCTGTATAACTGAAGCATAACCTCCCTACTTTTGTATTCAATTCCCCTCACAATAAACAATAACATTCTAGCAGTTTTCCTAATTACTTGCTGTACCTGCATACTAACCTTTTGTGATTCATGCACTAGGACACCCAGATCCTCTGCATCTCAGAAATCTGCAACCTCTCACCATTTAGATAATACGCTTCTTTTTTACTCTTCCTGCCAAAATGGACAATTTCACATTTTCCTACATTATACTCCATGTGCCAGATCTATGCCCATTCACTTAACCTATCTATATCCCTTTGTAGCCTCGTTATGTCCTTTTCACAAGGACATCAGCAAATTTAGCACCCATACCTTTGGTCCTTCATTCAAGTCATTTATATAAATTGTAAAAAGTTGAGGCCCCAGCACTGATCCCTGTGACACACTACTCGTTACATCTTGCCAACCAGAAAATGACCCATTTATGTCTACTCTCTGTTTCCTGTTAGCGAGCCAATCTTCATTGCATGCCAATATGTTACCCACTACACCATGAGCTTTTATTTTCCACAATAACTTTGACGTGGCAGCTTGTCAAATGCCTTCTGGAAATCTCAGGCAGTACATCCACCTGTCCCCCTTTATCCACATCACATGTTACTTCTTCAAGAACTCCAATAAATTATTTAGAGATGATTTCTCTTTCACAAAATCATGTTGACTCTATCTGATTACCTTGAATTTTTCTAAATGCCCTGCTATAAGGTCTTTAATAATAGCTTCAAACATTTTCCCTATGACAGATGTTAAGCTAACTGGCCTGTAGTTTCCTCCTTTCTGTCTTCCTCCCTTTTTGAATAAAAGAGTTTAATTTGCTATTTTCCGATCTAATGGAACCTTCCCTGAATCTAGGGAATGTTAGAAAATTAAAACCAACACATCAACAATCTCACTAGCCACTTCTTTTGAGACTCTTGGATGAAGGCCATCAGGACCCAGGACTTGTCAGCCCGCAGTTTAAACAATTTCTTCAGTGCCACTTCCCTGGTGATTGTAATTTTCCTCCCTCCTTTCATTTCCTGATTTACAGCAATTTCTGGAATGTTACTTGTATCCTCTACAGCGAAAAGCAATGAAAAAAACCTTTTCATCTGCCATCTCCTTATTGCCAATATTAATCCCCCAGACTCATTTCTATAGGACCAACACTAACTGTTTTCTTTTTGAACTATCTATAGAAACTCTTACTATCTGTTTTTATATTTCTAGCTAGCTTTTTCTCGTAATCTAATTTTTCCCTCCTTATTAATCTTTAACCCACACTTTTGGGGATTTTTTTTCTCCCTGCTGCTTTCACATGCGTTCAAGTCCTCTGAAGAAGGAATTTTCCTCCACACAAGATCAGGGGGCAGGTTGTTCAACCTTGCCCATCTAAAAGAGAAGTCCAAAGTACGGAAAGTCCTCATCAGGGAACTCTTCTTTGCTGACGATGCTGCTTTAACATCTCACACTGAAGAGTGCCCACAGAGTCTCATCGACAGGTTTGCGGCTGCCTGCAATGAATTTGGCCTAACCATCAGCCTCAAGAAAACGAACATCATGGGGCAGAAATGCTCCATCCATCAATATTGGCAACCACGCTCTGGAAGTGGTTCAAGAGTTCACCTACCTATCACCAGTATCCTGTCTCTCGATGCAGAAATCAACAAGCGCATGGGAAAGGCTTCCACTGCTATGTCCAGACTGGCCAAGAGAGTGTGGGAAAATGGCGCACTGACACGGAACACAAAAGTCCGAGTGTATCAGGCCTGTGTCCTCAGTACCTTGCTCTATGGCAGCGAGGCCTGGACAACGTATGTCAGCCAAGAGCGACGTCTCAATTCATTCCATCTTCGCTGCCTCTGGAGAATACTTGGCATCAGGTGGCAGGACCGTATCTCCAACACAGAAGTCCTCGAGGCGGCCAACATCCCCAGCTTATACACACTACTGAGTCAGCGGCGCTTGAGATGGCTTGGCCATGTGAGCCGCATGGAAGATGGCAGGATCCCCAAAGACACATTGTACAGCGAGCTCGCCACTGGTATCAGACCCACCGGCCGTCCATGTCTCCACTTTAAAGACGTCTGCAAACGCGACATGAAATCCTGTGACATTGATCACAAGTCGTGGGAGTCAGTTGCCAGCGTTCGCCAGAGCTGGTGGGCAGCCATAAAGACGGGGCTAAAGTGTGGCGAGTCGAAGAGACTTAGTAGTTGGCAGGAAAAAAGACAGAGGCACAAGGGGAGAGCCAACTGTGTAACAGCCCCGACAAACAAATTTCTCTGCAGCACCTGTGGAAGAGCCTGTCACTCTAGAATTGGCCTTTATAGCCACTCCAGGCGCTGCTTCACAAACCACTGACCACCTCCAGGCGCTTATCCATTGTCTCTCGAGATAAGGAGGCAAACAAATTTCTCTGCAGCACCTGTGGAAGAGCCTGTCACTCTAGAATTGGCCTTTATAGCCACTCCAGGCGCTGCTTCACAAACCACTGACCACCTCCAGACGCTTATCCATTGTCTCTCGAGATAAGGAGGCCAAAGAAGTCATTCTTTGTTTTTTTTTTAAATATTCTGTCCAATCTTCTGACCTGCCATTCGTCTTTGCACAATTATATACTTTTTCTTTGAGTATGATACTATCTTTAACTTCTTTAGTTAACCACAGATGGCGGGTCCTCCCCTTGGAATTTTTCTTTCTCGTTGGAATGTATCTATCCTGTATATTCTGAAATATCTCCTTAAATGTCTGCCACTGCATCTCTGTTGACTTATCCCTGAACCTAATTTGCCAATTCAGTTTAGCTAGCTCTACTTTCATGCCCTCATAATTATTTAAGTTTAAAATACTAGTCTTAGACCCACTGTTCTCTCCCTCAAACTGATTGAAAAATTCAACCATATTATGATCACTGCTGCCGAGGGGTCTTCACTATGAGGTCACCAATTAATCCTATCTCGTTGCACAATACCAGAGGCTGAGTATTCTGTGGTGATTGATTCACCTCCTGACTCATCAAAGCCTTTCCACCATCTACAAGACACAAGTAAGGAGTGTGATGGAATACTCTCCAATTTCCTGGATGAGTGCTGCTCTAACAACACTCCAGTAGCTCAGTACTATCCAGGACAAAGCAGCCCACTTGATCAGCACCCCATCCACCACCTTAAACATTCACTCCATTCACCAACAGCACAGAGTGGCAGCAGTGTGTACCATATACAAGATGCACTGCAGCAATTTGCCAACGCTTCTTCAGTAGCACCTTCCAAACCCACGACCGCTACCACCTAGATGGACAAGGACAGCATGCACTTGGGAAAAAACACCACCCCCAGGTTCTCTTCCAAGTTATACACCATCCTGACTTGGAAAGATATTGCCATTCTTTCATCATTGCTGGATTAAAATCCTGAAACTCCTGGACTAACAGCACTGTGGAGGCACTTACAGCAGAAGGACTGCAGTGGTTGATGGTGACTCACCATGTTCTCAACCCCAATTAAGGAGGGGCAATTAGTGCTGGCCTTTCCAGCGACGCCCCCATCCTGTGAATTAATAAATATATATAAAATTTTAAACCCTATGTAATTTCTATCTTTTGCTGGCAGACACACTCTGTTAAAATGAAAAATAAGCGTTGGCTTTGGCTTTTGGAGTATTGCCCCCAAATTTTGTTTGGTGCCACTACAGATTTACAATGAACTGAATTCTGAAGAACATTCAGTACTTAGCCCTTTGATATTGGGAAGACTAAAGCCGTTGTCTACTGTCCCTGCCACAAAATTTGTTCCATAGCCACCAACTCCATCCCTCACCTTGGGAATTGGCTGAGGCTAAACCAGACTGTTCGCAAACCTGGTGTCCTACTTAACCTTGAGATGAGCTTCTGACATATCTGCACCATCACTAACACCACCAATTCCCACCTCCACCCCTGCTTTAGTTCTTTAGCTGCTTAAACCCTCATCCATGTCTTTGTTATGTCTAACCTTGTGGCCTCCTTCCCACATTCTACCCTCTGTAAATCTGAGATCATCCAAAACTCTGCTGCCCAAGTCCTAACTCGCACCAAGTCCCCATTCACCCATCACCCCTGTGCTCACTAACCTACATTGGCTTCCACTTAAGCAACATCTCAATTTTAAAATACTCATCTTGTTTTCAAATCCCTCCATGGCCTCTCCCCTTCCCATCTCTGCAAACTCCTCCAGCCCTACAACCTGCTGAGATCCCTGCACTCCTCCAATTCTGGACTATTGAGCACTCCATTTTTTAATTGCTCCCCACTGACATCCGTGCCTTCAGTTGCCAAGACCCTAAACATCTCCCCAGCTCTCTTTCCTCCTTTGAGGTGCTCCTTAAAACCTTCCTCTTTGACCAAGATGTTGGTTATCTGCCCTAATATCGCCTTATGTGGCGTGGCATTAAATTTTTGTATTATAATGCTGCTGTGAAGCACCTTGGGACATCTCACTATGTTAAAGGCACTATATAAGTACAAATTGTTGTTGTTGTTGAAGTCTGCTTTAATTTGCCATGATGAGTCACAATTTTCAGTTGATTAGGACCTGTTGAGGATATTTAGCACAACATGCCTTGACATTCAATGAACAATGAAAGCACATGCCCAGTTGATGTATTTCCCACAAGATTCCTTTTAAATGAGTGTGTAATAAAAAGGTCATTGATCTGAATAGTTCACTGGGAATGTTTAGTGTATAAGACTCTGTTTATTCCCAAAAGTTCAATAACTACTTTGTACAAAAGATCATTAATTAACATTGTGGTCTTGTTGAATTGTGGAAAATGGGATTTTACTGTTTGAGACCTGAGAATATATATTAATTCCACATCTACTGGCATATTGTTTGCATGCCTAGCTTTAATTTTGTTTTACATCCTTGTTGGTCAAAAATTGGAGGTTGTTTCATTTTTTTACAATTGAAAACAAAGGAAGTGTTTCGCAGTAGCTATAGCAAAATAGTAATGTATGTATAGGCACATTTAACAGCCTGAATCAATTTGTTTAATTTAAAAGTTGTGCTTAAGAAATATTTACACAAGTACAACTCGATAAGTAGGGCTGCTTCCATCTGCAAGCTGTTTGTGTTATAATAATACTACATTTCTGATACTGCTCTGCACGCCATATGGGAATGTCCCTTGATAAATACTGCGTGCTGGATCCTTCACAGGATAGCTTGCTATTGTAGGTTTCAAGACCTCTTGCCAGCCAACTTTCTGTATTCAGTTACAGATTTTCAATCTTCTGTTTTTATTACTGAGCTTTCTTCATCTTGGTTTCCTATTCTTTCTCTCCCTTCCCCTCACCCCTAACATATACCACTAGGCTATCCATTGCCATATGGCATCTCCAGCCAGGAACATATGCTTTCAGTAGATGCCATCAACTGCATTCTGTGAACAGCCAGTGAACAGCACTGTTCTGCCTGGCAATAAGACCTCATAGAGTGACCTGACAGAGAGACAGCAAAGCCTTACAAGAAAGGGGTGGTAAGTTTTGAAGATCTGTTGAAAGAGTGATACTCGAGCTGGTAATCTTGATGAGATCTGATTGAGGGACAGGTCAACCCAACATTCTTCAGCAGCTCCAGAATGCTGGGTTGCCCAAGCATTGCCAGTTTTGTTTTAGATTTTCAACATTGTGTTTTTTCTTTGATCTTGGGACTCACCAAGTTTGGGACAAGTTGTTTGAATTCTAACTACCTGTAAATCCAATGGGGATGAGACAAATAATACATCCAGATTCCATGGTTGTGTCATGGAGGGTTGTTCAAGTTCTGGAGTGTTCATTGGCCATCTGGTATTCTTGCAGGAGAGATGCAACTAAAAGTCTCGTTTAATTTAAGAATGGATAAAAGGACAAGCCAGACTGAATTTCCTGTTGATGGTGATGTGCTGATGGTAATTGTAGAGAAATTCTATACGTCAAAAATGTGTCACATTCCAGCTCCAACATAATCTAAAGCAAGAACAAAATACTGCGGATGCTGTAGCTCTGAAATAAGAACAGAAAGTGCCAGAAATACTCAGACCTGAAACGTTAACTCTGTTTTTCTCTTCACAGTTGCTGCCAGACCTGCTGAGTACTTCCGGCACTTTCTGTTCTCATAATCTAAAGCAAATTAGATAATAGATTTTACCATTCAGTCACAATTATTTTTTCAATTCTGAATTAATGTTGTCATCAATGTGAAGTTTCGTTTTACTCTCTGGACTGAAAGGGACATAGAAAAAAGAATTACATGTGTATAACACCTTTCACAACCTCTCAATATCCCTTAGCATTTTACAGCCAATTTTGAAGTGTTACAATGTCAGAAACATGGCAGTCAATTTGCACACAGCAATTTACCACAAACAGCAATGTGCTAATAACAGCAACAACAACTAATATAGCACTTTTAATGTAATAAAATGTCCCAAGGCACTTCACAGGAGCATTAGAAACAAAATATGAGACCGAGACACGAAAGGAGATATTAGATTAGATGGCCAAAAACTTGGTCAAAGAGGTATGTTTTAAGGAATGTCTTAAAGGAGGAAAGTGAGGTAGAGAGGCAGAGAGGTGTAGGGAAGGTATTCCAGAGCTTAGAGCCTAGGCAACTGAAGGCACAGCCACCAATAATGGAGCGATTAAAATCAGGGATGTTCAAAAGGCCAGAATTAAAGGAGCGCAGATATCTCGGAGCGTTGTGGAGCTGGAGGAGCTTACAGAGATAGGGAGGGATGAGGCCATGGAGGGATTTGAAAACAAGGATAAGAATTTTAAAATCAAGATGTTGCTTAACCGGGAGCCAACGTAAGTGAGTGAGCATAGGGGTAATAGGTGAACAGGACTTGGTGCAAGTTAAAACACGGGCAGCAGAGTTTTGGATGACCTAAAATTTACAGAGGGTAGATTGTGGGAGATCAGCCAGGAATGCATTGGAATAGTCAAGTTTGGAGGCAGTGGAGACATGAATGAGGGTTTCAGCAGCAGATGAGCTAAGACAGGAGTGAAGTCAGGAGATGTTACAGAGATTGAAATAGGCAGTCTTTAGCGATGGTACCAATATGAGGTCAAATGTGACACCAAGGTTGCGAACCGACTGGTTTAATCTCAGACTGTTGCCAGGGAGAGGAATGGAGTCAGTATCGAGGGAACGGAGTATGGAGCGGGGACCGAAAACAATGGCTTCAGTCTTCCCAATATTTAATTGGAGGAAATTTCTATTTATGAAGAACTGGATGTTGGATAAGCAGTCTGATTATTTAGCAACAGTGGAGGAGTCAGGAGAGGTGGTGTTGAGGTAGAATTAGGTGTCGTCAGCATACATGTGAAAACTAACACTGTGCTTTTGGATGATGTTGCTGAGGGGCAGCATGTAGATGAGAAATATGAGGGGGCCAAGTATCGATCCTTGGAGGACACCAGAGGTGACGGTGCGGGAGCAGGAAGAGAAGCCATTGCAAGTAATATCCTGGATACAATTACATAGAAAAGAATGGAACCAGGTGAGAGCAGTCCCACCCAGCTGGACAGCCATGGAGAGACGTTGGAAGAGAATGGTGTGGTCAACCATGTCAATGGCTGCAAACAAGCTGAGAAGGACGAGCAGGGAAAGTTTAAATTTGTCACAGTCACATAGGATGTCATTTGTGACTTTGATAAGAGCTATTTCAGTACTGTGGCAGGGGCAGAAACCTGATTGGAGGGATTCAAACATGGAGTTCCAGGAGAGATGGACACGGATTTGGGAGGCGACAACATATTCAAAGAACTTGGAGAGGAAAGGGAACTTGGAGATGGGACGGTAGTTTGCAAGGATGGTGGGGTCAAGATAATGGCCGGATAGACTGTTTTCGTGATGTTGGTTGTGGGGTAAATATTGCCCAAGACACCAGGGAAACTCCCTTGTTCTTCTCTTAAATAGTGCCATGGGATCTTGGGACCATGATAGGGCAGGTGCAATATCTCATCTAAAAGAAAGCACCTCTGACAGTGCAGCACTGTCATTTCTGGCTTTGGAGTGATACTTGAAGCCAGAACCTTCTGAATCCTAGGCACAAATACTACCCACTGAACCATGAATTCCCATTTCCCTGCTGGTCTACCTAATGGTGATAGCATGTATCAAATTTGTCCCATTTATTTGGCAAGCTTTATTTTAAGTATTAGCAACTCTCATTTTTCAAGATAGAGGCAAAAATCAAAATGAAATGGAACAATCATTCCATGCTTTTATTTTATCATCAAAAATACTGTCTTTCAATTCTTCTCTCAGAATTGCTTCACCTTTTAAGTAAGAGATTAAACTGTCTCCGTTTCAGTGGTTCAGGTAGATGTTAAAGATCCAATGGCAATATTCAAAGAGCAGAGTTCCAGTCACATTATTCAAGTAGTTCCCTTGATGTCCTGACCAACCTTTATTGCTCAATCAACATCAATGTAACAGTGTAACTGGTCTTTCATCTCATTGCTGTTTGTACAAGCTGATTAACCCCTGGTGGTCAGAGGGTCTTAGTCTGTGGAATTCTCTTCCCCAGTGAGCGGTGGAAGCTGGGTCACTGAATATTTTTAAGGCCGAGTTCGATAGATTCTTGATTGACAAGGGAGTCAAAGGTTACAGCAGGTAAACAGGAAAGTACAGTTGAGGCCACAATCAGATCAGCCATGATCTTATTAAATGGTGGAGCTGGCTCGAAGGGTCGAATGGCCTACTCCTGCTCCTAATTCATTTGTTTGTATGGTCTGGGAATTTCTCTTTACAAACACTGACTTGAAAGGCAAAACAAAAGAATATTTAAATTCATATCTGACTACTTCAGGTCATAAACTCTGCTTTATGTGGCTGACGGAAAGTAAGATGCTACAAATTATCCTTGGCACCATTAGTGTCTGTGATTATAGAAGTACAACTTTGTCCCAATAGTGTAAGATTAAGTTACAGTAAAGAGTAAAAGTTACAGTAGACGAGCAAAATGACAACTTAAGTGTTGCTGTATTGTCAGTCAGTGCAACAGTAACACCACAATCATCTGAAGCTGATTTTTTTATGTTAAAAGTATACAGATAATTAAAGTGACATGAAAATCTCAATACCAAGAAAGCAAGGACATGGAATATTAAACCGATTCAGTTAAAAAGAGACTGAGACAACACAAGAGATTTCTACACCATTGTGAAACTTGACAATCCGCGCCTTATTTCACCATCTCTCTGAAAATAATAAAAAGATAAATTGACCAGGATTAAGTTCAGAAATGCCCTGAATTCTATCGTGCACCACCAAGTCTGGATGGCTATATATAGGCGGAGAGATTTAATTAGGCATGAGCTGATATTTTGATTTCATGACGGTGAGATTTTTTTGTGAGATTAAGTCGGCGGTGTGTTAACAGTGTGTCAGTGTTCACCCTGTCCTGTGGTGGATTCCAGCTTTCCATACATTTGCATAGTATTAATACTCATTGCCCTATAGTTATTTCAAATTAAGTCCTACCTGCCACATTAAGTCAGTGGTGCACGGGAATCGCATGGCACCCGGTTCACGCTCGTTTAAAGATGGCGTGCACCAGTCTGCTTTGTGCAGTTCTGTCTGAGGTCAATGGTTTTATTTCTTGAACGCTTTGGTACAAGGAAGGCCAACATTGGAAGAGATCTTTGGCTCCGAGTTCAGGACTAGCAAGGGGGATTCTTTTGCAGTGATTTTTTTTTTGTTCGTTCAGGGGATGTGGGCGTCGCTGACAAGGCCAGCATTAATTGCCCATCCCTATTTGCCCTTGAGAAGGTGGTGGTGAGCTGCTTTCTTGAACTGCTGCAAACGTTGGGGTGTAGGTCCACCAACAGTGCTGTTAGGAAGGAGTTCCAGGATTTTGACCCATCGACAGTATAAATGGCGATATAGTTCCAAGTCAGGATGCTTTGTGACTTGGAGGGGAGCTTGCAGATGGTGGTGTTCCCATGCATCTGCTGCCCTTGTCCTTCGAGGTTGTAGAGGTCGTGGGTTAGGAATGTGCTGTCGAAGGAGCCTTGGTGAGTTGCTGCAGTGCATCTTGTAAATGCTACATACTGTTGCCACTGTGCGTCGGTGGTTGGGGGGGGGGGGGAAGGCATTGGGGGGGTGGGTGGGTACAGGTTGGGGAAATCAGGTGAATGGAGGTGCAGGGGAGGGTACTGTGTTATGTTCAGGGGTACACCAGGTGTTTTCTCTGTTGCTATTGGGTGGAGAGGGGTAGTGGTGATGGAGCACTGAGTAAAAGAAAGCTAGAATTTGGTGCTGGGGTGGTAGAGAAAAAATTAAGGATGAGGTAGGGTGATAAATAAAAACGATGCAAGCTGTATTAATCTTAAATCTGTGCAACGGAAAGGAGAACATGCAGGCTGGGCAGCGTCCATGCTTGTAATGCAGAATGTTTTATAGCCCTACTGCTCATGGTGCTTTGCACAGTGACAGTGGGATCCACCAATGGAAAGCCGTCCCCACCACATGATCGCCAGTATCTCCCATGCCCGCTGCCAAAACATAAATTGAAATATGTGATTGTGTGGGAACCGGCAAAAATGGCGGAAGCGGAACTGCTGCCAACTTCCGGTTCCACCGTTGGAAATGCTGCGAGATGCATAAAATATTGCCCCACAACTTTGAAATGATAACAAAGGGATAGTTTTTGGACTGCACACATGACAGGAAGTCTTTTCTACTGGCAATGCATATCAGGAATCTGTATGAGCACTTTCCCTGATTTTCTGAACATTTAAATTAAAGGCTGTTGGAAAGTGATGAATTCAAATATAATGCGTTAAGAAGATGATAAGCTTGGTTAAGATGAAGATCTTGTGAGGTCAGAACATTGTCTGACATCTTAACTGATAAACACAATGCATAACATGAGCCCTACAGACCAAGATGTTCCAGGTATAATCTGTGCTGATCTCAGATGGCACGTTTCTGAGTTCTTATGATTGGCCTCAGAGCCTGGGCTTGGGAATGGGGTAAAGGAAAATCAGTTAGATTCAGTACATTTGCCTGCTATCCGGTGGCCTCTGCTGGAAAGCATGGAGTTGAAATTCATCTTGAACAACAGCACAAAATTGTGGCAATGAATGGGCAGCCCCTTTTTACTATTTCAATAGATATTTATGTTGATGTCGGGTGAGGATTGGATTGGGCACCATTTCGTATAAGATGTTCTGTTGGCAGTGAAACACCAGTATTTTCACAGTGGAACAGAATGATTACAAATCAATGGTCCCACTGGCTTCCTCAATAGCATTTTACTTGAAGTCTGAATCATTAGTAAGTAACATGTTCTAATTATCAATTTTACATGATCATTTCATAAATAATCTACATAAAAACGCCTGAACAAATATTTGTATTCAATAGGAGGCAAATTATCTAAGAAGGAAAACCTCCCATTGGGAGAGTTGTATCATAAATCAATAATATCCAGAATTACCCCATCATGAAGTGCTATTGAAAATGGTTAACATTGGGTGAGGTTTAAGAAACATGGGGTTAGATGTTATGCTCCTGTTGAAGGTGGGATTGTTGACGAGGGACAGGGGTGCTGGAGAATCCCTGCAGAGTGTCCACCACAGAACCTGGTGACATAATGCTCAGTTCCGATTTTGTCTGAGGCAGCAATGTACCGTGGCAGCACGGCTGCTTCCAATGCATCAGCATCATCATTGAAATGTTTTACATATTGTTTTACATACATTTGAATGTCATTCACCACGATTCAACGCGGTGTTCTCAATTTTGTGTTTGACATGCGGCACTCACATGCCTTCAGTTTTGCGTCTTTCAAAAGCTGGCATCGCAGAGGCAAGAGTCCTCAGTGCCTCGAGAGGGAAGGTAACTTCACAGGAGTTATGTCGGGGAAGTGGGTTGACAGCAGACATTGCCGCGATGCTGACTCTGCAAGGGGATTGTATGTCATAGTGGTGGGGGAACACTGCAAGTGGATTGTGTTTGAAGGGGGAGTGGAGGCGGAATACCGCAAGTGGAATATGTTTGTGGGGGGTGGGGGAAGCGCTGTAAGGGGATTGATGTTGAAGGTGGGGGATCTCTGAGAATGTACAGGTTGTGTTTGTCCAGGTGGCGGCATTACAGGGTAGTTTAAATGCAAGTAACATTCGTGCCACACAAGTGCCAGGCAATGACCATCTCCAACAAGAGAGAATCTAACCATCTCCCTTGACATTCAATGGCATTACTATCATTGAATCCCCCACTATCAACATCCTAGGGGCTATCATTGACCAGAAACTGAACTGGAGTAGCCATATAAATACCGTGGCTACAAGAACAGTTCAGAGGCTAGGAATCCTAAGGCGAGTAACTCACCTCCTGACTCCCCAAAGCCTGTCCACCATCTACAAAGCACAAGTCAGGAATGTGATGGAATACTCTCCACTTGCCTGGATTGGTGCAGCTCCAACAACACTCAAGAAGCTCGACACCATCCAAGACAAAGCAGCCCGCTTGATTGGCACCCCATCTACAAACATTCACTCCCTCTGCCACCAACGCACAGTGGCAGCAGTGATTACCATCTACAAGATACACTGCTGCAACGCATCAAGGCTCCTTAGACAGCACCTTCCAAACCTGCGGCCTCTACCAACTGGAAAGGCAAGGGCAGCAAATGCATGGGAACACCTCCAACTGCAAGCTCCCCTCCAAGTCACACACCATCCTGACTTGGAACCACATCGCCATTCCTTCACTGTCGTTGGGTCAAAATCCTGGAACTCCCTTCCTAACAGCACTGTGGGTGTACCTTCCTCACATGGACTGCAGCGATTCAAGAAGGCCGCTCACCAACACCTTCTAAAGGGCAACTAGGGATGGGCAATAAATACTGGCCTAGCCAGCGAAGCCCACATCCCATGAATGAATTTTTTTTAAATGTTGTTGGTATGGTAATATGGCTCGCACTTATTGAAAAGTTGTCGGACCAACTTTAATCCATAAAGTAGAGCTACCACAGGCAACCTGCAGAACCAAAGTTTATACACTTTTTTGCCCAGACAGGTTTACTTTAGCTTTTGAAGGAAGCTGAAGGTTCAAGGAGAATAGAGATGGTATATGCAGGGTTGGCAGCCTTTTAAATCTGGCACCAGCACCAGCTCCAACATCAGGTGATGTTGTGAACAGCATCTCCACTGCCGCCCCGCCACGTAACTGGGGGGGCGGGGGGGGGGGAACGACCTTCTCCGATATGCTGAATGGCTACCCGACGCGTAATTGCCTCGGCGCAGCCGCTAATGTCACAGGCTGGATTGCCTCCATTTTGTGTACCTCCTGCCACCCCATAATAAAATTCAGCCCATGGAGGATCATAATTATGTTGCAGAAAGGTGAACGAGATTATTATTTAAGATACTGATCTGCGAAAAGAGATCATATCAATCACTTGCTGGGATTCTCAAGTGCCACAAATTTCTCTGAGACTGTTGTGTTTCCTAAAGCTGTTGGGTCAGAGATTTTTTCTGTCCAGAAACACAGATAGCTTCTTTTCGCACAAAACCCACAAATTGCAAGCCCCTGCCTGTGTGAAGCTGAGACATACATTCAATAGCAGAGACCTGGCTCAGAAGGAATCGTTGTGTTAAATAAATTATTACGACGTTTGGATGAGCAGAATTCTGGATTGTATGGGTTATAAATTTGGCTCAGCAGCCCTCGTTTTTTTGAGTGCTATGAGTACCCGTAGAACTCCAAATAGTGTCTGTGGCAAATGCGCACACACTTTTGGGGTGAATTGCGGAGGATGCCATCTTGGTGCAAGTGTTAGCATGTGCTGTGAACGTCTACCAGAAGTAGACGGTACAGGCAAATCATGATGTCAATCAGCATGCAAACCTGATTTGTTACCAGCAGTGCCATTTGGATCTCATCACTTCAGCTAACACCCTCCATTCACCTTGCACAGCTGAACATGTGTTCAGCAGCAGTAAGGAAACCCCACAAGCATTGCTGATTGATTTGTTCTGTTCTGGCTGTTGCAACAATTCTACAGTGCTTGGTGGTTTCTGTAATTGCTTCAAGTTGCAAAAGTCTACAGGGAGTGGTGTAGCAGGTGCTGAAGGATCTTTTGCTGACTTCAAAGCTCCTGCACAAACCAACTGCTCCCAGACATCGGTGCACTAGTAGGCATTCCCCTTGGAATACAGCATGATTTGGAGAACGAAAAGAGGCCATGCAGAACAGGACAAGCTGCTGGAAGAGAGAGGAGGAGGCGGGCAAGAAGAGCTCTCAGCAGTAAGCCATATCCACGCAGGGGGTTTAAGGAGCAATTTCCTAACTGATTCTCAGCAAAGAGCAACATTTCTGTACTTCAGGCAGGATGTCATCACTGAAATTGGCCACCTGCTGCAGTCACAATTCAACTTCAGAGCTGGGAAAGGACCTCATTGCCAGTGGCTGTGAAAGTGACCATTAACAATGAACTTTTATGTTTGTGACTTCTTCCAGGTTGTAGCTGGAGATATTTTCAACATCTCGCAGTTTGCCATCCAATATTGCATCATGGAAGTCATTGAGAATCTCTGTTCAAAAAGAGCTAACTATATTTCATCCTCTCTTGCCAGAGACAAGCAGGTGAAGTCAGCATGCAGATTCGCTAGAACTGCATGCTTCCCCAAGGTGCAGGGTGCAGTTTACAGCATACACATAACATGCAGGAACCACATGTCGACTCTGCCCTGCACCAGAACCAAAAGAGATTCCATTCCCTCATTGTACATCTGGCGTGTGACAATAGGCAAATAACCATGCAGGTCAATGCCCAGAAGCCTGGCAGTAGTCATGATGCCTTCATTGTGTGGCAGCTTGCCATGCCAGCTGCATTTGAGCCACTATGGTAAACCAAAGCGTGACTACTGGAGGACAACAGCCATCTGTTGACGACATGGTGGATGACACCGGTACGCAACAATGAAAGCCATGCTACCACATGAAATGTGATAGAGCCAACCTCTGGCATGCTGAAACAACATTTCCACTACCTGGACCGCTCTGGAAGAGACCTGCAGTAGTCAGCCGATTGGGTGTCAAGATTCGTAGTGGTCTGCTGCATGCTGCACAATCTCACCAGCATGAGGGCACAGCCCTTGCCACCAGCTATACAGTGAGCAGCTGAGGAGCAGGAAGAAGAGGAAGGGAGGAAGCAACCAACACTACCCCTACCTGCCTGGGCTGCTCTGAAGAATTTAGCCTGGTTTTACTCCTGGCATAACTTACGACACTCTCCACTGAACCAGGTATCCTGGCTTGATAATGATGAAAGACCAAGAGATCTGCAAGAACATGGGGATTACAGATTGTGCTGTTGATGGCTAACAGCGTTCCACATTTGCCTGGTGTTGAGCTGCTAGATTTGCCCTTATTCTGTCTCACTTAGTACTGTGGTGTCATGTTATTTCGAAAACTATCATGTATTTATACACCAGCAAACCAGTTATGTACTAAATTACCTGGGACATCATTATAGGCTGTAACACTTTGTGATATTTACCTTTGAAATTAAGTGTCCTGCAAACTCAAAGCTTGTATTTTTTGTTGGGTTGAGGAACTGGGGGCGTGTAGTGGTGGTGGTCATAGTAACAGAATCATTATTTGTAAAGTTAATTTTTATCATTGTGTCAAATTAGGAATAAGATTGAGTATCTGGAACTAAACTTTGCCATGTTCCTTCATCAACCACTTTGAATTTGTAAAGTAAATGTTCATGCAAATCTATAATTGTTAAAAACAATCCTCACTGTTTGTCTGTCATTTAACTTCAGGACATCTTTGATCATTCATAACATATTAAGAGCTCTAATTTTGGTCTTAATATTTTGAAATTCCCTTCCGCCCATCCACTACAATATATGTTTCCCACGGGGAGCTCAAAAGCATTAATTCAGTGTTAGTCATATCCTTTCCTTGTTTTAGTAAGTTCAATAATGGAAACTAAGCTCATTTTTGCTATTGCATCTGCCAATAGAAAGGGTTTATTTAAGTCTGATAGATGTCTAGTCCCTTAATTCCTGACAAACACCCTTCTAGTACAAATGCAGAAAATATCTTTGTTATTACAGAACATCACATAAATTTTCAGAGCAATCATAAGTCTTGATTGCTACCCACTGCAAACCAACACAACTTTGGCAGCAGCAGAAGGAATTTTTCAGTTATGAATTTACATCCTGTTTTTACTATTTTTATGGGTTGATGATATTTCTTCCCCTATTCTTAAACAAGAATGACATTAACTAACAAACAAAAGTCAGAACTAATGGTACAAACAAAAGGGTTACAGAATTTCATAGATGAAACTCGTACTTCAGAATAACCTGAACTTATGGACTTCTGATATTCCACTTAGATTTAGGGCTAAAAATTGGTTTGCATGTGTTTTCAGATACAAGAGTCGCAGCTCGCAATCCGCCCCGCCCGGCCTCATTGAGGCAGGCAGCATGCAAACTGCCTCCTCACTTGCCTGATTGCAGCATACAGCTGAGTGGGACCACACTGCTGACTCTCTGCATGCTCAACAGGGGTCCTAACAATGTGAAAGGCTAGTATGTATTCCAGTTAGCCTCCAGCTCTAAAAGGCAGTCTGTCCCTCTTAAAGAGGAGCTGTACTGACTGAAAGGCAGCTGCTGCTGACTGTCAGTACTGGAATTGTCTGCAATTAGAAACAAACTAAATGGAGCATCAGGGTAAAGAGAGGGCTACCATATTCATGAATGTGGCACTGAAGGCCTTAGTCATGGAAGTCAACAGGAGGAGAGAGCTCGTGTTTCCGCGGGGGCCAGGAGACCATCAAGGACCACCGTCTGAAGGGAACGAGAACTTCTGGTAAAAGAGATCAATGCAAGGAGTCTGGCGCTAAGAACCTGGCAGCAGTACTGGAAAAAGTTCAATGGCCTTACGTGGGTGATCAATGTCAACGAATGCATCTTCACCCACCACACCACCAACCTCTCACAAAATGTTTAATGCCACACACCTCCATCACTCACCCATCAACTGTCCCTAGCAGTCAAGATTCAGGCCTTACATGCTGATACTCCACCTCACCCTCACACACCTTCCAATTACGTCAGCCTCACACCCACCTGTCAGTGTCTCCATGTATTGCCAACTAATTATCCATGACAGGCACATCACCCAAACACAGAGCAATATAATCATTGACATTCTGCCCTCGTCTTTGCAGGACTAGCTGGCATGAAATAGAAGGGGGCAGAGCAGAAGTGGCTGGGGACTGGCATGCCTGCATCCTGAACCCTACTCAGGAGATGGTAGTCCGCATCATGGATCCAGCTGTGACAGAGTCCATTACATCCAATGCCACCAAGAGCATCATTACTGCCTATGTTCCTTTTCAGCTCCCACCACAATCTCATTGTGCCAAGTGACATCAAGTGCAAGCTTCAGACAGTGTAACAATGCACCTCTTGCTTTCCAGCTCACCATCCTTCTCTCACCCCAACCCTCCCCTTTTTATATGCTGCTTTTAGATACCCAAGAACTGCCATTGGTCAGACAAACCAGCCTCAAGAGGGAAAAAAAGAGAGCAACAGCACACCACCGATGAAGAAGCACTGTCACTTGATCTGACATTCACAGCCACATGTTCAGATACTGGCACTACGTGAACTTTAAAGGCTAATATGCAGTCAGGATCTGCACATGGTAAGCTGCAGCCAAGCCAGGGAGAATGGATAGCATGTGTTCCAACTCACCGGAGGGTGAGGTCACAGAGAAGTTCTACTGCAAGGGACTCAGATGATGACCTCAACTGGGGGAAACATACAGGAAAACGCTGATGAGGATGCACACCGAGATGCTCGGGGCATTGGCAGGTCTTCCAGATAACCTGTTGTCATTGCCAAGGAGCATGGAGGAGTCTGACTCCTATGTGGCACAGGGCATTGTGCAGAGTTTGGAGACCATCCTTTCCACCATGGAAGTGGTGGCCAACACCATGACAGTATTGGTAGACCCAACTGTGATGCAGCATCTGGTCGCTGATGTCTCAGCTTTCACTGCAGCACAGACAGAAGCTATACAACATCTTCATGCTGCAGTCAAAGCTCAGACGGAAGTCATGAGATCCATGCTGTCTGCCATGCAGGTACAGACTGCTGCCATCATGGCTACAGATTTTAGTGCTCAAAGGGTCAGGCACACTCTGTCCAGCAGATTAGTAGGATTGCCAAGGCATGGCCCGGGGGAGTGCCAGTAGCTCCGTGGAGCACGAACCTGCTAGCCTCTCGCAGGATGCCAGCATTCGTCCTCCCACCACTGCTACTCTGCCTGCATCCTTGCTGTTGCCTCTCAGCCAGCCAGTCCAGATTTCTGGGTCCCATGCCATGTAGCAGCTGTCTGAATCCAGGCCTTCAAGTCCCAGAGCTGCTTGATGGCGTCCTGCAAGGCCAGTTGCAGTCTCAGTCTCCCCCAATGAAAGACAGCAGCCTTCCACCGGCCATGCTGCAGCCACTGGGGTAACACTGCATAGGAGCACTAGGACAGACAAAGGCACCCACAGGATAATCACTAAAGGAATGCACAAGGGTAAATAGTTCAATTTGTTTTCAATGATGTGTTTTTGGATAAAGATGCTATAGAAAGGTCATTGTTGGTAGCTTTTTTTTGCAGGATCAAGGGGAAGCAATGTTGGGGAGTCCCATATGGATGATGAGGTGTAAGATGGTAGAGCCATGGTGGTGAAGGGATGTTTCCCTCAGGGAAGCAGATTCTGAGCAGGAGGTCTCAGACAGGCTGTTTGGAGCAAAGGGTCCTGGCTGCCTCCTGCCTGTGTCCTCCTCCTCCTCTTCCTCCCAAGATGGCCTCTGGATGCCTGGTGGCAATGGCTGCGCCCTCATGATGCCACTGTTGTACAGGATGCAGGAGACTACCATGAGCTTGGAAACACCTGCTCTGCGTGTACTGGATGGCTCCCCTGAGAGGTCTAGGCAGCAGAAGTGTTCCTTTAGCATGCTGATGGTCTGCTTCACAAGGTTTCTGGTGCCTGCACAGCTTTCATTATACATCCATGTCCTCACATGATCAGGGGGCATCAGCTATGTGTAGACAAGGTATCCCTTGTCCTCTCACAGCCAGCCTCTGATTCATTTTGGAGGTCCGAAGATTGCAGGAACGGCAGACTGCCCCAGAATGTCGTGGCTGTTGTCAGGATAGTGGGCATTCAAGAACATATGGTTTGTACATGGTTGCACACCAACCGCACACTGATGGAATGATAATCCTTGTGGTTCCTGTATCTCTTCCCATTGGCATGGCTTCGCAGTCGTGTTGTGGACTCAGAAGCACTGCAACTACAGCCTCCATACCTACTGCAGACTTGGTACATACAGGTGGCCAAATCCTCTGCCCTCTCAGAATGGATGCACCAGCTCACCAACAGACCTTCAAAAGCTATAGTACTTCCACAAAATTTGCCACAGCAGAAGTAAGCTAAAAGCACCTCATCTGCAAGGTGGATGGCTGGCTTTTTCAGCTATGAGTGATTCGCACAGGAGCTCACTTGACCTGCCCAGTCACAGTTACAAAACCTTGCGACAAATCAGCCAGAAAAGCTGATTGGTGTTACTATCAGATCTTTCCTGATGTGTCTGGCATGCCCACACTAGCACCCTTCCCAGCATGGGGCACCGAGAGGGCTGCACATGAAGTGGGCAGCAGCATGGCACGTGCCATTTTCTGCTTTCAGGACTTCTCTAGCTTTGACACCAGCAGTTACAGGATTTAAATGTTTTTAAACAACAACTACTACTTGCATTTATACAGCACCTTTAACATAGTAAAACATCCCAAGACGCTTCACAGGAGCATTACCAAATACAATGTCACTGGGCCACATATTATGACAAGTGAGCAAAAGCTTGGACACAGAGGTAGGCTTTAAGGAGTGTCTTAAGGAAGGAGAGAGAGGTAGAGAGGCGGAGAGATTTAGGGAGAGAATTCCAGAACTTGGAGTCTAGGCCACTGAAGGCATGGCTGCCAATGCAGGAGCGATGAAAATCGGGGATGCACAAGATGTCAGAATTGGATGAATGCAGAGATCTTGGAGGGTTATAGGGATAGAGGAGGTTACAGAAAAAGAACGAGTCGAAGCCATGGAGGGATTTGAAAACAAAGACGAGATTTTTAAAATCAAGGCATTGCTGGACCGGGAGTCAATGTATGTCAGTGAGCTCAGAAGGGATGGGTGAATGGGACTTGGTGCGCGTTAGGATACGGGCAGCAGATTGCAGTCATAATTTGCTTCATTCATTCACATCACCTTCATCCTTTCATCTATTAGATTCATCTTGCACACAAAAGGGTGGCACTGTCCAAGATGTAGACCCCTATGGGGTCCCCATGTGTCACATTCTGTGGTTAGTGGTGTGTTTCAGTTGGGCACTGCTGGTCTTCTACACTTTATAGTTCATATCTTGTTCACTGTGGAGCACTCAGTCAATTATCTATATTGAGAGCAAGAAAAACTCCTTCACTGATTGAAATAGGATCTGAATGACAACTACAACTGGGATTATACCTTAGAGATCTTACTGAAGGGTAGTCATATTTTTTACTGAGGCTATAAAGCTGCTGCCTCCTGTCCTTTCTCCCCACCAAATGTTCCAAATAGTCGTGGACACGTTCTTTCACTTCCTAAAATTCAAACGTTTCAGATCCTAACTATATAACTTCAACAAAACAAAAAGATATTGCAGATGCTAAAAATATGAAATAAAAACTGAAAAAGCTGGTTATACCCAACAGGTCAGGGCAGCATCAGAGGAGACAGGTTCTGATGAAGGGTCATTAGACTCAAAACGTTAACCCTATCCTCCTCTCTCCACAGATGGCGTCTGACTTGCTAAATGCATTTTATGCTTTAAATACCTTCAGTGTTTCTTTTCAAAGTCAGCATTCACCACCCTCCCAACTATCAGTACCACCAGTGTTTGAACTGTTCAACTGGTGATGTAATGAATCCCATGTTGCTTACATTATCTGCTCTACTCCTGACGTCCACTGGAACAGTTTATAAGACAGAACGGAGCAAGGCTTCTGGCAATAGCATTTGAGGGCAGATTCAGGATTTGGAACATAGTATTTTTAATAGGATATCCATTAACAGTCAAATTTTAAGAATTTGGCTTTTAGACAACGGATTTATTTTCTAATACAAGACATATTTGTGTAGATAATTACAAAAGAAAAACTGCTTATGACATGTTATGAAATATGTTACATGGGCTTTTACTGTCACACTCACCTGCATTGCATTTCAAAGTAATTCACTGTGTATCTGGGAAGTTTGCTCGACATGATCAGGCCCTTTACAGATGCAAGTTTTTTCTTGTGGTTAAAATTTCTTTGAAAGAATGTTATGTTTAAAATGGATGGATTGGCTCACAGTAGCAAATATCAAGATTCCGAAACCAAACAATCTGGGTTCCCATACAGTAGATGCGCCAGTACATTCCTTATATTGCTGTCTCTAACTGCATGTGAGCCACATATAGACAGTTCACATAAGTCATTCCTTCTGAGGTATCACTCATTGATCGTACTTGACAGGTATATGAAAAGAAAGATATTTGTAGCGACATCTGCAAACTACACAAACACTTTGAGTGACAGATACACTGAATATGTATGCACTTTTACCAGGCTGGATAGTCCATTCTGCTTCCATCAGATTGAGGCCTTTAATGGGGGATTTTAGCGAGTTTTGACACGCAATACAAATCTATACTTTTCAAAGTGAAGATACAATTTCACTTGGATGTCATTCACCCTGGAAGTTGCCCATTTCAACACTTGCGCTAAATTTTGTGTTAATACTTTAATTTATCTGTGTCACCTTGATCCAAAATTTGAATCGCATATATGTTTAATAAAATTGTTTTTCGCATCAGGTAGTAAAAGAGCCTGATTTCTTGGCATGTACAATGGGGATGCCTGCCAGTATTCACTACCTCCAAGCAGGAACCCTGATAGCCCTGGGCTCTTCTCCACAAATCTCTTAGTTTTACTTGTGAGGTTTACAAAGCATCTCTTATGGAGACTGGTGTAATTTGAATGTGTACTAAAGTTTTGATTTATAGGTGCATGACCTCACAATGTTTCAGCAATTTTGTTTTTAATTCCTGGGGCACTCGATAAAATAATGAGTGCCTTTCATAATAAAACATGAAAAATAAAATACACTTGTTCCTGACTGTAAAGCAAACAAATGGCTGAATCCTTGCCTGCTGGGCCACTTCCAGTTTTTATTTATTTATTTTCCAAAAATGTATTGTGTATTCTCAGAAAGCCTATTTTAATATGGCTCTGTAACTTAGTGCAGAAAATTGGGAGCAGGTGCTATTACTTCCAAGCTGTCCCTAGCTTAATTAAAAACACCCTCAGAAATTTCAAGGCCCGTGGAAACCCAAGTCGAAGATGATTTGTATGAGCAATGACTGTTTGTTATCTGTTGCTAGTGGATGGTATGCTCAGCCAAACCCAGAGAGGTGCCCCGAAACCTTTTCATATTTGCTTTATGGGAAATTAATTGATGCTACGTGATTCTGCAGCAGGTAATTGGATAGATGAAGAGACAAAAGGGCTGGTTTTAATTTTTGGAAGTGGAAGGGGAGGTGGTGGTGCACTGGTATTGTCACTGGACTAGTAACCCAGAGACCCAGTGTATTGCTCAGGGGCCATGGGTTTGAATCCCACCACAGCAGAAGGTGGAATTTGAATTCAATTAATTCAAATCAATTATTAAAAATCTGGAATTAAAAGCTAGTCTAATGATGGCCATGGAACAATTATCGATTGTTGTAAAAACTTAACACTAATGTCCTTGAGTGAAGGAAATCTGCTGTCCTTACCTGGCCTGGCTTACATGTGACTCCAGACCCACAGCAATATGGTTGACTCTTAAATGCCCTCTGAAATGGACTAGCAAGCCACTCAGTTGTACCAAACTGCTACAAAGTTGATAAGGAATGAAACTGGACGGACAACCCGGCATCGACCTAAGCACCGGAAACAACAGCAAGCCCAGCCCTGTCGACCCTGCAAAATCCTCCCTACGAACATCTGTGGGCTTGTGCCAAAGTTGGGAGAGCTGTCTCACAGACTACAGCACCTACCAAACCCACGACCTCGACCAGCACTACCACCTGAAAGTTCCCCTCCAAGCCACACACCATCCTGACTTGGAACTATATCGCCATTACTTCACTGTTGCTGGGCCAAAATCCTGGAACTCCCTTCCTAACAGCACTATGGCTGTACCTACTCCACATGGACTGCAGTGGTTCAAGGCAGCTCACCACAACCTTCTCAAGGGCAATTAGGGATGGGCAATATGGACACCCACATCCCATGCACAAATAAAAAAAGGTAGTCAGTGGAAAGGAAAATCGAGTGAGGTGTTAATCAGGTGGCGAATCCACAAATGCCCATTTTCCACCACTGCCAAAAGCTAAAATCAGACAGTAAGTTTTTGTGCTAAGAAATGGTTTCTCACTCAGGACACATGTTCTTCTTCTGATCAACCAGCACCTCTTTTAAAAAGGCACTATCTTCATGAAAAAGTGTTTGGAAGGCTTGTTCATGTTTATGATCGGGATTTTATGCTGGTGACGGGGTCTTGACATCCGTAACAAATGACGCTGAAAACCTAGCGTCGTCTCTTCTCTGGAAGGTCTGCCAAATCTAGTGCCAATCAGGCACTTAAGTGGACAGTGGCGGAACTTCCATGGGATCAAGGACCCTGGCACTGGAAGCCCCACCCTCAGAGAGCTGCCGGCCAATCGGAGGCCAGCAGCTCTTCCACTGAGCAGCGCCATCGCGGTGGTGTTGATTGCTGCTGGAGGAGCACCTACCCAAGTCACAGGTCAGGGGGGAGGGGTCTCGCAGGGTGGGGGTCGCAGGGAGCGGGGTGTAGGGGGGTCTGTAGCAAGGGCAGGGGGTTGGCTCACAGCAGCCCACCACCCTTTCCAATGTCGGGTCCCTCGTTCAGGCGCTAAGCGCCTTTCAACGAAGGACCACCTGCCACCCCTCCCCCCCTCCACCACAGAGCCGGGAAGCAGCCTGCATGGTTTTTCATGCTTAGCTTCCCGCCATATGGCTAATTGCAGCGGCAGTAGGTTGAGGTCCTTAATTGGGGATTAATTGCCCAGTTAACAACCTCAACTGGTGACAGGGCAGGAAGGACGTTCACAGGCCTTCCCACACCAGACTAAATTTTGGTGGAGGCGGGAAGGTGGCGGGAAACCCAAGCCTGGCCACCATCCGCCCCAACTTTATGCTCTTCCCATTTCCAAACTCGCCACGGGCGAAAGCATAAATTGACTATGTGTAAAGTAACAACCGAAGCATAAACCATAACTAATGCACCATTGCATTGTCTAGACATTTTATTGAGTTATAAAGCACAGAAGGAGGCTATTCAGCTATCCAATTAGTCCTACTCCCCTGATCTTTCCTCATAGCCCCATAAAAATATTTCCATTTTAAGTATATATCCAGTTCCCTATTGGAAGTTACGATTAAATCTGTTCCCACTGCCCTTTCAGGCAGTGCATTCCATATCACAACAACTCACTATGTAGCTGAAATGAAAATCTTACTCATCTCTTTTGATCTACAAGGGAGTCAAGGGTTATGGGGGGCTGGCAGAAAAGTGGAGTTGAGGCCACAATCAGATCAGCCATGATCTTATTGAATGGTGGAGAAGGCCTGAGCGGCCGAATGGCCTACTCCTGCTCCTATTTCTTTTGATCTTAAGATATCATATGCCCCTGCCCTAAACACTTTTGTCAAAATAATGGGGAAGGCTTGCATTTGCTTCATCATTTTTCTCAGAAAAATCTCAAGTATTTCACAAACATTTAATTACTTTAAATTCAACTTTGTTATGCAGGCAAATGTTTTGCACACATTATATTAGAAACAGCAGTGAGATGAACGATCAGTTAATCGTTTGTTCCGCGATGCTGGCTGAAGGAAAAATGTTGACTATGACACTGAGATAACGCTTCTCCAAATAGTCCAATGAGATATTTACATCCATTTGAACCACCACAGCAGTCAGAATTCTCAGTGTAACATTTCATGCAAAGGACAGGACAATTCTAAATGGAGAGTTGAAAAACAATCCAGGAGTAGGCTATTGAAATGACGACCTTCTAGCTTTAGAGGCAAGGGTGCTATCAACTGAGCCAAGCTTGTTCTTTAAGATGATGGAGTGACATACACTTTTAAATACTATCACAAGAACACAAAAGAAATAGGAGCAGAAGCAGACCATACGGCCCATCACGCCTGCTCCGCCATTCAATACGATCATGGCTGATCTTGGCCTTCACTTCCACTTTCCTGCCCACTCCCCATCTGTCTATCCCAGCCTTAAATGTATTCAATCACGGAGCAAATCATACATCTATTTTGTTCTGTGTATCTCAGCATTTACTCTAAAATTTTAAGATAAAGGTAAAATCTGAATTCTCGAATAGAAATTAAAATGAACTTTTTGGTAATGATGGGGGTAATGTGGTTGACGTGGTGTACATGGACTTCCAAAAGGCATTTGATAAAGTGCCAGATAATAGGCTTGCCAGCAAAGTTGAAGCCCATGGAATAAAAGGGAGAGTGACAGCATGGATATTAAATTGGCTGAGCGGCACTTGTTTTTCAGACTGGAGGAAGTTTTACAGTAGGGTTCCCCAGGGGTTGGTAACAGCAGCACTGCTTTTCTTGATATATATTAATGATGTAGACTTGGATGTGCAAGGCACAATTTCCAAAATTTACAGCTGACACAAAACTTGGAAGCATTATGAACTGTAAGGAACATAGTGATAGACTTCAAGGGGACATAAGCTGGTGGAATGTGTGGACACTTGGCAGATGAAACTCAATGCAGAGAAGTGTGAATTGATACATTTTGGTAGGAAGAATGAGCTGAGGCAATATAAAATAAAGAGTATAATTCCAAGGAGGTGCAGGAACAGAGAAACCTGGGGGTATATGTGCACATATCATTGAAAGTGGCAGGCAGGTTGAGAAAGGAATACAGGATCCAAGGTTTTATATATAGAGGCATAGAGTACAAAAGAAAGGATATTATGATGAACCTTTATAAAACACTTGTTCAGCCTCAACTGGGAACCACACTTCAGGAAGCATGCAATGTCTTTATAGAGGGTGCAGAAAAGATTTGCGAGAAAGGTTTCCGGGATAAGGAACTTCAGTTACATGGATAGAGTGGAGAAGCGGGGGTTGTTCTCCTTAGATAGGAAAAGGTTGAGAGAAGATTTGATCGAGATGCTCAAAATCATGAGAGGTCTGGACAGAGTAGATAGAAACAGTTCCCATTGGCAGAAGGATCAAGAACCAAAGGACATAGATTTAAGGTGATTACCAACCATGACATGAGGGAAAACTTTTTTACACAGTGCATACTTAGGATCTGAAATGCAGTGCCTGAGAGTGTGGTGGAGACAGATTCAATTGTTTCTTTCAAAAGGGAATTGGATAATTATCTGAAGAGAAAAAGTTTGCAGGGATACAGGGAAAGGACAGGGAGTGGGACTAGCTGGGTTGCTCTTGCAGAGAGATGGCATGGATACAACAGGCTGAATGACCTCCTTCTGTGCTGTAACTATTCTATGATTCAATGAAACAGTCCACTGGGTAAATGTATTGCAGGCCCTCCGTTCGATTTCTAGCCTGTGTCGAGTCAACTGTGGTGGAGACATACAGTTGGTCTTGGTAGCCCTTGGCCAGGCACAGAAAAAAACCCAAAGTTTCTGCTCTTGATTGCAATCCAATAGAGTTGCAGGAACAGTCTACATCTGTCACTGTCAAGTGAGGAGAGGATTAGAACTGGGTGTGAAGCCCGACACGGATCATCAACACTCATTGTCTAGGCTCACACAGAATGAGTGGTCATTTGCGTGCAATCAGGGGTCTTTTAATGCTCATGAAACCATATCCTATTACGAGTCATTGGTGTTCAGGAGAGGAGGGGGAAAACTTGCAAAATTAATAAAATGGTTTCGAAGCTCCTATAGGAAGTCATCAATACCAAATTCTCCTCAACTTTCAGAGAAGCAAACATTTTTTTCCTCAAATACCAGCAGTATTTTCCTAACAAGTCAGCCCAGCATCTCCAATTGGAAACCAGTTAGAAGGTCAATGTTCCAGTCATTATTGGGTGCCCCACAAAATTGGATCCACGGTTGAGGGAGTTGTGTCAGTTTTCAGGCAGCCATTTCTTGATTAGTGCTAATTCAGAAGTTGGGGAGGGGGCGATGGGAAGAACTTATGCCCCATCTGACCTATTGGCATTGCATTTCATGATGGCTAATTATGAAGCAGAATTGAAATGCTAAGCAGAAGTATGAAGCTCACCTTCCTCTCCATTGCATTGAGTAGGGAACAAGCAGGAAAGAATTTTGTGAATGTGGAAACGAATGAGACAAAATAGATGAACTGAATAATGTTCCTTTATGGTTGGTAAACTAGAAAAATGTTGATCCTCACTCTTACTTAGAAACATTACTTGGTACAGGGCAGTCTTGATAAGCATGCAACCATTTTACTCAGAAACTTAATGCTTGGATCAGGGATTTGAGGAACTCTGGATTAAACAACCGGCATGCAAATTATGGTGCCATAGCCCCATTTAATCACTCATTCAGTATAAACAAAACCAACACAAAGTATTTCGCAAAATATTTTTTCCACAAAAATGATTTGACTTCTCAAAGAAACTGCTGAATTCTGAGGGGAACTTGGCAGTAGATTGACTATATTTAGTGTGCTAAGTGCTGACTACTAAACACAGGAATAATTGGGATGAATTTTGTGCTTGGATCAGGAATTCTATCCAATGGGAGCAAATGCAGTGTGGTTTGCTGCATAGGAATTTGATGCTTGGATCAGAACCATACTTGGATCAGGTATATAATCTATGTGGAGTCAATTGGACTCAGAGGGCTATAGCCTAGGGATCTCCCTACGTAACAAATAACTCCTAATATATCTAAGCAGTAAGTACTTTGTTACAAGGTCATGCAGACTAGCTCACCCCTGAGATTCTAGTCATTTTTCAGTCCAGCACCACGGCACAATCTACCCTTTTTGTATTTTAATACATTTAATAGTAGACCAAATGTCAAAATCGCTGTTTTGTATCCCAATAGGAAAGCTTCCATGAACATTTTGACAGATGAATCTTCCCTTCATTCCTAAAATAATTTCACCATGCAACCGCACACCACAATTTTTCTAATTCTATAGTGTCACGTACATTCCCATGCCGACTCATACCTTCATATGTCTACTCGTTCCAAACCAATACTGCTTGGCAATAGCAACACATATGAATATTTTTTCAGCAGGAATGCAAAAAACACCCTCAGATCCTGGCTTTATCATTATATGGTCTATTATTGTCTTGTACTGTTTTATAACATATGTCAGTACTCAGAAACCAACTAATCCACCACGACGCTTGTACAAACTTGTGTTTGAAACCAAACTTAACCGGCTAAAAAATGTTGATTCCTCTTCTCGTGTTTTTCTTTAGCTCTGGGATCAAAACTGCAAATGCTGAATACTGAAATAATAATGAGTAAACCCTGAAAATGCACAAAGCATCTATCAATGTCAGGGAAAAAAAGCCAGATAAGTTGACATTTTGGATAAAGGCCTTTTGGGTTCTGATGAAGGGTCTACATTCAAAATGTTAACTGGCCTGTTCTCTTCACAGGCGCTGATATTTCTGTTATGCATTTGCATCATTTTTTAAACCAAAATGTAGGGTTTTTTTTAAGCTATCAGGAGCCAAGAAAAGAGGTTGTACGATAAAAGATGTCCAAAGATAGATAAGGGAAGCCTTGAGATTTTTAAACAGCAAAAAGTGCTGTAGAGTGGAGAGGGACAGAAAATAACAAAACAATAAATTTTAGTCAGGTAAGTTGGATGATCAGCCATGGTCATAATGAATGGCGGAGCAGGCTCAAAGGGCCGAATGGCCTACTCCTGTTCCTATTTTCTATTTTTATATGATTATTACTGAGTGGACAATGCAGAATAATTTAACTTTCCGTAATTATGTCCAAGCTGAGGATTTGCCTTTATTAAGCATTCATACTTCTTATGTTCTAAACTGATTATGGACGGTAGAGTATTACTTTCTTTGTCAGTATATTGTGCCTTTTCCTATGGACAAGATACTAAAAAAGATTTCAAAACAAAATTATCACCAAAGGAGTTTCGAGTTAACCAGTCACGGGTGCAACTTTTAGTTATTTTGCTTTATCAAAGAAACCACAGCATTTGAAAAAAAAACTTTAAAACACGATTCATTTGACCACCAGAATTTTATTTTTCATTAGTGCTGTTAGGGCGCAGAGCTTTCCTTCGTATTTTAAGTTCCTGAGAAATTTCCAGATGGAGCAGAGATGGGAAAATGAAGAAACCTGAAAAGGACAGATGGAGAGGCAATGGGTAGGTGAAGAAACCTGAAACGGACTAAGCTTTTATCGCAATCGTTTTTAAACATTAATCTAATTATTCCGCATGAAACATTGAAGATTTGAATTAATTCAAGTCGTGTGACCGATAATGCATTATTTTATTTATTTCAGTTCTGAAGAAAAATGGTGTTTTGGCATGTTAAATTTATCAGAGTAAAGTGATCACAGGTTTTAGCCTTTGAGGGATTGCTGAACTTTACATCACCCAACAAGTCCAGACATGTCCTTTCTATGCCTTGCCTGCTCCAGTCAAGAACCTTTAACTCTTTGCCTTCTTCTGCACTGTCTTCCAATAGAGTAACTCTTCAGAGGATCTGTCGTTGTTTAACCACTTCAGTATCCGCTGAACTCAATTCATTAAAATTTATTGCACTGAATTTGTTGTGCCGACTAAATGTCCTTAAAGGCACTCTGATGGCTGTATGTTCCAAAAACTTCCTGTTTCCTTGGAGGAGTATTTTACAACAGTGCAGATCCTCCAGGGATTTTCACCATTGTACAGCATAGGGCCCCTTAAACAGCACAAAAGAAAGAGGAAATTATAGAGTAAATGGCTTACACTATTAAATATACCATATACTTTTCTGGTACTTTTGCACTATTTCCTTCGCCAAAACCAGTTAGGAGATAATGATGATAGCTCCACCCCCATTAAAATCAATGGCATTTTCAAGCATTGAAAGCAGTTTCCACCTCATGGCACTTAGAGTGAAAATAATGGCACAGATAGCTAGCAGTGGAGTCATTTTTCGATTTAGTTGATCCAGCAGCAAAACTGATAGATGTCCTGAAACTTGAAAAGGGACACTACAACTTAAATAATAACTCATAAACATCATTGCTGCTTAACGGTAAAATGTGTAAAGTGCCTTCTAAAATTAATTGTATCCATTTCCTGTATAATTTTAGGACACAAAATTAAACAATCAGAGTTTGGTTTCTACATTCCTCCTGAAGAAACAAATGCAGAAATTGCAGGTTTGAATCCGAAATGGTGTCTGTTACATTTCACAAAGATCCTCAGCCGAGTTCATCGCCGAGTTTGTAATCACTTTCGATTTTATCTTTGTTATTCTTGGAAAGTCGGTTACTGCCCAGGAAATAAATACTTTAGTGTTGGGACACACAGTGCTCCTTCATGCTGTGCAGCCCCGACTTCCCATTATTAGTTGAATTTAAAAGTGAGATCATGCAACCTATTCATTTAAGTCCACTATGGCATTTGCTTGCCATTGCTGGAGTTATGCCTGCTGCTGGCACATTAAATGCAAATTAAGGCAAAAAGTTATATTTTCTTAGAGATACAGCACTGAAACAGGCCCTTCGGCCCGAGTCTGTGCCAACAACCACCCATTTATACTAATCCTACATTAATCCCATATTCCCTACCACATCCCCACCATTCTCCGACCACCTACCTGCACTAGGGGCAATTTAAAATGGCCAATTTACCTATCAACCTGCAAGTCTTTGGCTGTGGGAGGAGACCAGAGCACCCAGAGGAAACCCACACAGTCACAGGGAGAACTTGCAAACTCCACACAGGCAGTACCCAGAACTGAACCCAGGTCGCTGGAGCTGTGAGACTGCGGTGCTAACCACTGCACCACTGTGCCGTGAGGAGGTTTTGTTCATTTATTGGAGTGTTTCAGGCATAACATTTTGTGCACACAAGAATTCTGTCTCTATTTTAATGGTAACCAAAGCAGTCCTGACAGCAACTGAGCTTTGACATTCAATGGCCTTCAGTTCAAAACACTGCACTGCAATTGCTGCCATGTCCCTGTTCCCCTAACTAAGTAGCAGGATGTATTATATATAGTATTATTTGTCACACGGGTTTGCCTGCTTCCAGCAAGAATTCCTCAATAACCAGGGCAATAAAATGTCACTTTGGATACCATGAAACTTTGATGGCTTCTTTTTATTAAATTATTTTGTAGCTCCTGCTCCTTCATTTTCAGCAGCAGATGGACCATGAATATTTGCCTAGTTTAGAGACATGCCAGCAAATTAGTCCCAGACCTCACCCAGTGCTACAAGAAAGGATACAAGGGTTTGGGCTTACCTTTTGATTTTTACTTCCTTTCTAAATGGAAGGACTTTGGCTCCCTTACCATCTCCATGATTTGATAGCTTGGTTCAGTTGCAGAGCTAGTCTTATGTAGTGCCATGTCTCAACAAATTGCATCTTTTTTTTTAAAGTCAAGTTAAAGTACCTGTGTTTCTTTCTTAAATTCCACTGCTCCAAAGAGTCATAGTGAAATCACAAACAACACATTTAAAGAGGTATAACTGGCAGTGTCATGCTCTCATCATTCATTTGTGTTATAAATTGCATTGGGTCCCACATGGGCTCATCATGAGTCGTCTCCTGGCAGATTACAAAACAGCAAGAATTTTCATTTATACAGCGTCATTAACTGAGTAAAACGTCTGAATCTCTCATCTAACCATCTCCCCTTGACATTCAATGGCATTACCATCGCTGAATCCCCCACTATCAACATCCTAGGGGCTACCATTGACCAGAAACTGAACTGGAGTAGCCGTATAAATACCGTGGCTACAAGAGCAGGTCAGAGGCTAGGAATCCTGTAGCGAGTAACTTACCTCCTGACTCCCCAAAGCCTGTCCACCATCTATAAGGCACTAGTCAGGAGTGTGATGGAATACTCTCCACTTGCCTGGATGGGTGCAGCTCCAACAACATTCAAGAAGCTTGACACCATCCAGGACAAAGCAGCCCGCTTGATTGGCACCCCATCTACAAACATTCACTCCCTCCACCACCAACGCACAGTGGCAGCAGTGTGTACCATCTACAAGATGCACTGCAGCAATGCACCAAGGCTCCTTCGACAGCACCTTCCAAACCCGCAACCTCTACCAACTAGAAGGACAAGGGCAGCAAATGCATGGGAATACTTGGAGGTTGCCCTCCAAGTCACACACCACCCTGACTTGAAACTATGTCGCCATTCCTTCACTGTCGCTGGGTCAAAATCCTGGAACTCTCTTCCTAACAGCACTGTGGGTGTACCTACCCCACATGGACTGCAGCGGTTCAAGAAGGCAGCCCACCACCACCTTCTCAAGGGCAATTAGCGATGGGCAATAAATGCTGGCCTGGCCAGCGACGCCCACATCCCATGAATGAATTTTTTAAAATGTGCTTCACAGGAACTTCAGACTAATATTGACACTGAACCAAAGAAGGAGGCATTCAAACAGATGACAAAAAGCTTAGTTAAAAAGTAGGTGTAAAGGAGGAGAGGCAGAGGTTTAGGAAGGCAATTTTTAAAAATTATTCACAGGATGTAAGTGTCACTGGTAAGGTCAGCATATATTGCCCCTCACTAAACTGCCCTTGAGAAGGTGGTGGTGCTGTTTTCTTGACAACTGAATGGCTTTCTGGGCCCTTTCAGAATCAATCAAATCATTGTGAGTCACATATAGGCCAGACCAAGTATGGACAGTAGATTTCCTTCCCTAAAGGACATGATTGAACCAAGTGGGTTTTTATGATAATCTGGTCACATGGTCACCATTACTGACACAAGCTTTTTAAATTCTTTATTTAACTTACTAAATTCAAATTCCACAGCAACCATGGTGGGATTTGAACTCTTACCCCTGGATCATTAGTCCAGACATAGTGGGTTACTAATCCAGTAGCATGACCATTATGCTACCATTTCCTGATCAAATTAAAGACAAATTATTGACTTTAGGGCCTAAATAGCTGAAGGCTATTTAGAAAGAAATGGACGATAAACTAGAGGCCAGAGTTGGAGGAACACTGAGGAAATTAACAGTACGTCAAATGCTCCTGAACAGATTAACCAGAGTTTGAGCAACCTCAAGATTTGCGCACAGTCCTTCGGCTTCTCCCCGCAGGAGCCAAAAATCGAGCCATTGATCCAGGTTGATAGTTGAGTGCAGTATTGAGGCAATGCTGCAGTGTCAGAGGTGACATCCTTTTGATTAAGATGTTAAAACAAAGAACTATCTGCTCTGTCTGGTGGATGTAAAAGATTCCATGACACTATTTGAAAAAGGGCAGACTCATTCATCTGGTGTCTAGGTCAACATTTATTCCTCAACCAACACCTTAAGAACAGATTAGCATTATATTAGATCAAAATGGTAGGTTTAAAGGTAATTATTAAAGCAAGAGAGAAGAGCAGTGTAGATATGTAGAGCTGTAGGGACAGAATCCCAGTGCTTAGGGTTTATATAGCTGAAAACAAGGCTGTCAATGTTTAATTAAACATGACACCTTCTTCCTAAATCCATGCTTGCTTTCCATAGCCAAGCTGTGATTTACAAGGTGTTCCTACACATGAATCTTTAAATCACTTACAAACTGAAGAGAACCAGGAAATGTACTTCTGAGGTTAGCATATTGAAGGTAAGGTGCTTCTCCACAGATATGTTCCACATGGTTAGCTTTTCTTTCATTGGTCTATTTCACCCATATTTGCTCACTACTGCACAATTTCAGTAATAGTTGCTTAAGATCTGCTTTGCTCCGCACTGTCTCAGATAGCAAATCACCTTCATGCGCCAAATAAACTATGATGGCTGAGATTCCAAGCTGTGTAATCTAATCACAGTCAGGAGAACATCAGAAATGGAATCCATGGGTTGAAGAAGGGTAGATTAGCTGGGAGTCTCATTCCTGATTGTTATCCAGAAACCTTAATGGAAAAGCACTCACATTGATGCCTAGGTGGGCTTGAAGGTGATATCCTCGAGAGGGGGATGAGTTACGTATCATTCACTATCAGATCTTGCAGGAAAATAATGGGCACTCCGGCAAGGTGCAGGAGATTCAGGAAAAGAAAAAAATAAAAGTTTGAAGAAAATTTGAAAATAATATCTAATCAGTACGGCATTCGATCAAGTGCATTCATAGTAAAGAGTGGAAGGCTCTGGGCAGAATTATACCTCCAGGAAGGAAGTCCCAACACCAGGACCAAAAGTGGGCCCCAAACCCGCAGAGCAGACAGTGGGACCACGGAGGCTATTATACTGATGGCAGCCAATTAAGAGGCTGCTGCCAGGACCACTGTCCAATTGAATACGGTGGCCTGCCTTTCAGAGTTGCCAGCCCAATCACAGAGCAGGCAGCTCAGCAGTGCCACCGATAGAGATGGCCACTGCTGAGACTGTCGGGAGGAGAGGGCCCTCCACATTGAGGTGCCCTCAAAGGGTAGGTAAGAAATTTGTTCAATGTTCCGGGGTCAGGCAAGAAGGCCCTTGCAATCGGAGGGGTGAACCTTTCAATGGCAGAATCGGAGCCATTGCCGGTGGGAAGCTCCTCCATGGCCCATGGAACCGCCAGAAAGGAAGGCTTCCCCGCCCCACAGGAAGCCACCGACTGTCTCCCCACTTGGCGGGGGGGGGGGGGTGTCCGTGTTGGCTGTTATTTGGCCAATTAATTGAATAAATTGGCCACCCGCCTCGGGTTGGCAGGCCGTTCCCACTTCTGGGAATATTCCGTGGCAAGGGAAAATGTTGAGCTTTCTTTCTGATGCCTTCTGCCGTGATTTTACGAGCCCATCTGCCTCCCAGCCCGTTTCCAAACAGCTGGTAAAATTCCGCCCTCTCTCAATGATCTCCAACCTAATTAATTATTTGACTGCTTTAAGAATAAATTGAATTTCTTCTGTGTTCTGTGAAGGTTGTTTTTGAAGACCAGTTGCTTATGATGTCCTCGGGACTTTCGTGAGGTCTGACCGAGTTTAGTACAATGTATGAGACAAAGACTGCAGCAGCTGAACATAAAAGTTTCTCTTTTTATTCTGTCTTAGTTTCACTTTCTCTTTGCTAGCGGACTGAATTTTGGACCGGAGGTGGGGCTCCCGGCACCGGACCAAAAATGCAAGGGAACCCCTCCTCTGTCTTTTCGGTTCTCCCCCGGAGTGAGCCTCTGGTCTTTTTAAATCAAAGTTTCAGGAGGCAGGTCCCAGTCCCTTTGAAGACAGGGATCCCGCCTCCATGAGCTGCCAGCCAATCAGAGGGCTGGTAGCTCATGTGTATCGGCAACGCTCCAGGCAGCAGTGGCCGCTGCCCGTACTGCAGAAGCCTCAGACCCAGGCTCAGCACTGGAACCCCAAACACGAGATAGGTGAGGCAGGGTTTCTGGGGCCAGTCTGGAAGGTCCCAGCAGGGGGGCGGTGGTGGCTGGGGCATGGTCTTGTAGTCCATGGGGAGGGGGGGTCCTGGGGAGTGATTTGATTCCCACTGGGGGTCCTCCGTAGGCCACAAATTGCCCATGGAGGAGGGAACCCGTGTGGTGGAGGCCTCCCTCACAACTGGTAAGATCCCGTTAAGAGGCCACATAAGGGCCTCAATTGGCCTCTGGGTGGGAAGGCCAAGTTACTACTCTTAAATATGTCAAGGAATATTTTTAAAACATTTTTATTTTTAAGTTATGAACTAAAGCACTGCCTCATTGTGCTGGTTCATGACAGATTTTACATTTGTCAATATGCAAGTAAATTTGAGTGGAAACTTGAGAGAGAAAAAAACACCTCTTGAAACTAGAGCAATTTTGGGTGCAATTTGTCCCCGGATTGCAGATTATGCCCAAAGTGGCGTCGCTAATCCAGTACTTTTAAATTAAATACAGCTCTCAAGAGATTCAAATTATCACATAAGACCGAGGATAGGAGACAGATACATATATATATATTAAAGCTAGAAGGACCAGATTCTAGAATGATGCTGCTCACATACCATTTTGAACTACTAGAATAAGAGTCAACTGACAGACTCAGTAGGGGTAATTTTATTCTAACCTGCTGATTTCTGAGCCTTACCTGATCCAGAAATTGAACAGTAGGGCTGCCAATTAATTGATTGCTCCTATCATGGGTGTGGACCCTTGGAAACCATGGGCAATTTTTACAGACCCCCCCCGACGTCAGGGGTCGTGGCGCAGGGGCCAGAAAATGCTTCCGGGAGTGGCCCGCCACGGGCCTTGACACCAGTAAGGCCCGGCCCCATATTGCCGGTGGTGTCAAGGCCTCGTGGCAGCCACCCCACCCACCCGCCGCTTGGTGGCAGGATCAAAATTTGAACATGTTAATTCATGAAAAGTAATGAACTAATTACTTAGCTGCTCCTGCCGTTAGTCCTGTGCGATATCCATGCCAGTGGCCAGCACTCCCGCGCCTTCAGATCTCTGAGGCAGAACACTTGTGGGGAGTGGGGAGCAGGTAAGTTTTCAGGGCAGGAGGAGGGAGGAACAGGGTCAAATATATCTGATTGGTCAAGGGGGTGTGGGAGGAGGTAAATGTCAAAGTTTTTGAACTTTGGGGGTGGGGAAGGTCGGGAGCACAATTTAAGTTTTTTTTAGGGGGAGAGGGCAAGTAATGAATCTGATGGTCATTGTGGGGGTGGGGTGTGGGATCGGGTCGGGATGGTTTTATTTGATTTTTCAAAGTCATTTTTCTTTAAAAATTTAAATTGTAATGGAGGACTGGAAGCCCTTTAAAAATGGTAGTGGCATAGTGGCGCCTGACGCCATTGCTGGGGATGGACCGCCCTCTCCCTCCACAACATCAGAGGGATGGTCCGTCCCGGCTATTTAAAAGAGCCACCACGTTCAATGTCGCAGTGGCTCTATATCCTGCTATTCGTCAAACAAATGGGACTTGATCTAATGGGGTAAGCTTAACCTAAACCGCACAGCGGGAAATGGTCAGGTTGAGGTCAACCACCTGTATTATACCCCAATGGAGACAGGCAGTTTCAGATCACAAAGTGGGGTTCTACTGTAAGACCCCTAGTTATGCAATTGCATGATCAGACATTGGGCTGTACTGGCACACTTTGAAACGCAAGACATAGGGATCACTTATAGGAGTAAACAAACTGAAGCTGAGAGAAAATTTCTAATGCATGGTTTCACATAATACTTCTCACATCCTAAATATTTGCTGTGCTTATAACAGGAAGACATGTTTGGTTATAATCTTTGTTATTATCACTGAAATTGCTGCAGCTCCCACCTCTAATTATTGACCCTCCTATCGCAAAGGTGCAACATGCATGTTCTACGGATGCCAGTTACAGTCCAATTATAAGATGAATAACCAAGCAGGGAAAAATAAACATAGCTTGCACACCCCACCTGTCCTCTCAGATGGATGTAAAAGATCCCAAGCATTATTTGAAGAAGAGGAGGGCAGTTCTTCCCAGTATACTGACCAATATTTATCCCTCAACCAACATCACCAAAATAGATTATCATCTTTATTTCAATGCTGTTAATGGGACATGATGAGAGTAAATCGCAGTCGCATATTTTACATTGCAGCAATGACTACACTTCAAAAGTACTCAATCATCTGTAACGTATTTTGGGACATTCTAAGGCTGTGAAAGGTGCTATATAAATGCAAGAATTTCCTTCTTTATTAATCTGGAGAAGTTAAAAGACTAAAGAGTAGGCAGACTAAGAGAAGTAAAGCTGAAAATTCAATACGGCTAAAAAAAAGAGAAAGAACATTAAATAGGAACATATATGGAGATTCCGAAAAATCTTCACCACAAGGTACGTATGGATGAGGAACACTAACCTAGTTCATACATCCAGAAAATCCTAAAGTTTCCCCATCACAACATCAGACATTTCTCAAGTAATTCCAGGACGTTTACCCCCACCATACTACCCAAGTGTCCATTCCACACATTGATCAATCTTTGCATGAAGAAGAATTTCCTTCCACCGGTAATAAATTTTATCCTTTGCGAGTTTGAACATGTGCTCCATTGTCCCATTGTTAGTTTACTATGATATAGTGTTCAGCATTTGCTTTTTGGAGACCACTTAATAGTTTATGCCCTCTTGGTCACCTCCTTTCAAAACTGAATCGATCATGCAGTAGTACTCACACCTACTCTTTCAGTACCAATAATATCTGCAAAATATCCCCTCAAACCATTTAGTCACATGGCTTTTTTTTTTGTTTACATTTGCCTTTCCTGAAGGTGTTGGCTTGTCGCAGATTTCACATGCACCAGCACTGCTCCAAAGTAACGCTGAAATCAGATTATAAACAACTGTGATACCTTTTACCTACTGTGCTTGCTGATATGGGTTACTATTAATGTTATGTGCAGAGAACCTTTCATCAGTAAGCTTGGGCAATGTGTATCTGCAAGCATGATTCATGTGGAATCACAGCCCTGATCTCCCTCAACATCAGCAGACAAGCACAATCCAGCAAAGGCTGAGGAATAGTAAACAAAGATGACAACCCTGGCTGACCTTTCCACTCATGGACCCAGGACCCTGCGATCAATTGTTTCAAGTGTGCTTCCACATTGAGTAGCTCTGTTGACACAACTGACAAGTCTTGACTGGAAGAATATCTCCATTCTTTGACCTCCTTGTCTTGAGAGACAAGGTTTGTGGAGCAGCTCCTGGAGTGGCTATAAAGGCCAATTCTAGAGTGACAGACTCTTCCATAGGCGCTGCAGATAAAATTGGTTGTCGGGGCTGTTACACAGTTGGCTTTCTCTTTGCACTTCTGTCTTTTTTCCTGCCAACTGCTAAGTCTCTTCGACTCGCCATTTTTTAGCCTCACCTTAATGGCTGTCCACCAGCTCTGGCGATCACTGGCAACTGACTCCCACGACTTGTGGCCAATGTCACAGGACTTCATGCCGCGTTTGCAGACGTCTTTAAAGCAGAGACATAGACGGCTGGTGGGTCTGATACCAGTGACGAGCTCGCTGTACAATGCGTCCTTGGGGATCCTGCCATCTTCCATGCGGCTCACATGGCCAAGCCATCTCAAGCGCCGCTGGCTCAGTAGGATGTATATGCTGGGGATGTTGGCTGCCTCGAGGACTTCTGCGTTGGAGATACCGTCCTACCACCTGATGCCAAAGGATCCTCCGGAGGCAGCGAAGATGGAAAGAGTTGAGACATCGCTCTTGGCTGACATACGTTGTCCAAGGTACTGAGGACACAGGCTTGAAACACGCGGACTTTTGTGTTCTGTGTCAGTGCGCCATTTTCCCACACTCTCTTGGCCAGTCTGGACATAGCAGCGGACGCCTTTCCTATGCGCTTGTTGATTTCTCCATCGAGAGACAGGTTACTGGTGATAGTTGAGCCTAGGTAGGTGAACTCTTAAACCACTTCCAGAGCGTGGTCACCGATATTGATGGAGGGAGCATACCTGATGTCCTGTCCCATGACGTTCATTTCCTTGAGGCTGATGGTTAGGCCAAATTTGTTGCAGGCAGCCGCAATCCTGTCGATGAGTCTCTGCAGACAGTCTTCTGTGTGGGATATTAATGCAGCATCGTCAGCAAAGAGGAGTTCCTTGATGAGGACTTTCCGTACTTTGGTCTTCGCTCTAAGGTGGGCAAGGTTGAACAACCTGCCCATCTGATCTTGTGTGGAGGAAAATTCCTTCTTCTGAAGACTTGAACACATATGAGAGCAGCAATGAGAAGAAGATCCCAAACATTGTAGGTGCAAGAACACAGCCCTGTTTCACGCCACTCAGGATAGGAAAGGGGTCTGATGAATTGTGCCTTTCATATTGTCATGGAATGAGGTGATGATACTTTGTAGCTTTGGTGGGCATCCAATCTTTTCTAGTAGTCTGAAGAGACCACGTCTGCTGACGAGGTCAAAGGCTTTGGTGAGATCAATGAAAGCAACATAGAGAGGCATCTGTTGTTCTCCTGTAGCTGGCAAAGGGAGAACAGCATGTCAATGGTGGATTTCTCTGCTCAAAAGCCACACTGTGCCTCAGGGTAGACACGTTCAGCCAGCTTCTGGAGCCTGTTTAAAACGACTTGAGCGAAGACTTTCCCCACGATGCTGAGCAGGAAGATTCCACGGTAGTTGTTGCAGTCACCGCGGTCACCCTTGTTCTCATAAAGGGTGATGATATTGGCATCGTGCATGTCCTGTGGTACTGCTCCCTCATCCCAGCACAGGCTAAGCAGTTAATGGAGTGCTGAGAGTATAGCAGGCTTGGCACTCTTGATTATTTCAGGGGTAACGCTGTCCTTTCCAGGGGATTTTCCACTGGCAAGAGAATCAATGGCATCACTGAGTTCCGATTTTGTTGGCTGTTCGTCCAGCTCATGCATGACTGGCACAGACTCGGTTGCATTGAGGGCGGTGTCAATGACAACATTTTCCCTGGTACAGTTCTAGGTAGTGCGCCACCCAGCGGTACATTTGCTTGCCTTGGTCAGTGATCGTTTCCCCTGATTTAGACTTGAGCGGGGCGATCTTCTTGATGGTTGGCCCAAAAGCTCTCTTAATGCCATCACACATTCCTCTGATGTTTCCGGTTTAGTTTAGTTTAGTTTAGGGATACAGCACTGAAACAGGCCCTTTGGCCCACCGAGTCTGTGCCGACCATCAACCACCCATGTTATACTAATCCTACACTAATTCCATATTCCTACCACATCCCCACCTGTCGCTATATTTACCTACCACCTACCTATACTAGGGATAATTTATAATGGCCAATTAACCTATCAACCAGCAAGTCTTTGGCATGTGGGAGGAAACCGGAGCACCCGGAGGAAACCCACGCAGACACAGGGAGAACTTGCAAACTCCACACAGGCAGTACCCAGAATTGAACCCGGGTCGCTGGAGCTGTGAGGCTGTGGTGCTAACCACTGCGCGGTGTCGGAGGCCAGCTGAATACGACTGCATTGGTGTTGCCAGTGGTCATTTGCACTGACTGTTCTTTATCTCCATTGAACAGTAGATATTGCTAGAAGTTTATTTTTTTGTTCCTCTATCATATGACTTCTTCAGATCATACAAAACCTGAGGCTGAGAGGGAAAATAAATGCCCTATTCCCATGCCTCTGCCAATGCCCAGATATGAGGTCCCTGGTTTTCGTTCCAAATGGCACTGTGCCTTGCTCCATTTCGTTCCTCCCCCAAACAATAAAGTTGATATTGTTCAAACACAGTGAGGAATTGAAAGTTCCAGTAGTCGGGAATTGATCCCATGCAATAGTTTTGCATTGCATCATTCTTGGATGCATCGTTTTCACTTTTATATTGCACTTAGCTGCTGAGATTTACAGAACAGCTATCGATATAGAATTATGTTTCTGAGCAAGGAGCTGGTCAAAAGAAAATGTGGACTTTGGGAGGTATGGGGAGATAAGATAATTTACAATGCAGTAACTACCACCACTACAGTAACATTCTCCTGTGCTAAAATAATGGATTTGTTAAACATTTCGCCTCATGTATAATGTTTTATCAACTGAAAATTACTAAACTCTTTATCCTGAAAGGCAAAACAAAATTTTGGAAACGTTACACAGAATGCATTAAAGTTTCTTGCATTTTGCTATGTAACACAGTTCGACCTGACAAGGTGACCTTCAGCTGAACCTGTGAATAATCGTTTAGAAATGGTAATCCTGATTGCCTCTACAAAGTGATTATTTGTGGCTGTTACTGCTGGAAATTTGCCAAGAATCATTGTGAGGTGAAAAAGATATTACAATTAAAAGTTAGGATTTTTAACATTGGCACCTCACCTGGAAAAAAAGACAACAGTTCTCCAACCTTTCCCTGTCGTGATCTTTTTTGCCCTTTTTCATTTTATCTGAACTTCCTTCTCTTATTTCCATTATCCCTCACATGTGCTTCTGCATCCTCAATGTGTGAAAATCAAAATTCTTCACTTCGTCTCCTACTCTAAATCATTCTGTCCTTAAACCTCAAAATTATAAAATTCCTTATTTCCCTCAGTTTTAACTCCCTTCTAAAATCTATTTGCTTTCAAAACCCAAGCTTAATGTCGCCTACCCACTAATTTTTGATTTATGCCATTTTCTCACCAGTCTTTTCAATTTTGTTACGCTCTGTACTATGGGCCTTGAGTTTTCCATTGTGTTTTTCAGTTTAAAAAAAAGTTTGTTTTAGTTTTAGAGATACAGCACTGAAACAGGCCCTTCGGCCCACTGAGTCTGTGCCAACCATCAACCACCCATTTATACTAATCCTACACTAATCCCATATTCCTCCCACATCCTCACCTGTCCCTATATTTTCCCTACCATCTTTTGGATGACCATCTTCTCCGCACTCCCCCTCCCCACATCTTCCAAGCCCGATGCTTTGTTCCAGGTACCGCCAATACCAATTTTGTTCCATCTCATTGGAGGTTCGTACAAGCCTAGGTTGACATGACTTCCCTGAATTAACTGTGTGGCATCCATTCAGTACAGCTGGCATTAGGGACAGTGAGGAGGTGTTCATATTCCCCCATTCCATGGCACAAAATATTGGAACAGCTTGGAAGTGCAACTGCCACGGCAGAATTTTTTAAACTTAATATTCTGGCAGCTCAGTTGTATCAAATATGGCAGAGGGCTAAAAATCTGATGCTAACTGTCCTAAGAATGCTATTTTTGAAAAGTATAGGCAGCACCATCTTTAAACAAAAACTTGTTCCTTGTTAAAAGTAGTAGCGCCAGCCAGGCTGCGAGCGAGCTGACGCAGTAAGGACTGGTTTCAGCCATTAAAATAAAAGCAAAATACTGCGGATGCTGGAAATCTGAAACAAAAACAGCATTTCTTGTTTTTGTTTCTGGTTTCAGCCATTACTGTATTCACTCAGCTTTCTCCTCTGAAAACAGTATTTCATTGATCATTTAACTGGACCAAACTGAAATGCGTGCACCAAAGTTTCATTGCAACAACATGTCAATTCCTTTTCCTTACGGTTGGCTGTTTCAGCTGGACTGAATCCATTTCTAGTATATGTAATTTATTTATGAGAATTTATAGCTAATATCACACTGGGCAGATCGCCCAAATACGAGCTCTTCAGTGATTTGGCAGAGATATATTCCTCCCAAAAGATCAATAGCTGATTTATAGGACACCTTGTTTAAAGGATTTTAGAAAAAGTCTGTGCTGACAGCTCCTGCAGTAGCAAGCACTGTCTAGGAAGTCACCAGGAAGTCAGTGCAACAAACTGGGTACACGTACTGTGCTTTCAGTATGTTACGAGGTGGTGCTCCCAGATACAATATCCTGAAGAAGTGTATTTAAATGGGATATCTCTGTTAAAGCAGCAGCATGTCTATCTTACAATTGTTATGGACACAATTGCAGATAGAAAGATTTTATCATTAAGCTGTCAGTGGATATAAAAATTGTGTACAGTTCTGGTCACCACACTATAGGAAGGATGTGATTGCAATGGAGAGGGTGCAGAGAAGATTGTTGCCTGGATGTTGCCTGGTCTGGAGCAGGTCAGTTATGAAGAGAGACTGGATAGGCTGGGGTTGTTTTCCTTGGAGTGGAAAAGGCTGAGGGGGGACCTGATTGAGGTATATAAAATTATGAGGGGCATTGATAGGATAGATAGGAAGAAACTTTTTCCCTTAGCGGAGAGGTCAATAACTAGCAGGCATAGATTTAAGGTAAGGGGCAGGAGGTTTAGAGGGGAGTTGAGGAAATGTTTTTTCACCCAGAGGGTGGTTGGAATCTGGAACGCACTGCCTAAAGGGGTGGTAGAGGAAGGAACACTCACGACATTTAAGAAGTATTTAGATGAGCACTTGAAATACCGTAACATACAAGGCTACGGGCCAAGTGCGGGGAAATGGGATTAGTTTTGGACGGGTGTTTGATGGTCGGCGCGGGCGTGTTGGGCCAAAGGGCCTGTTCCTGTGCCGTAAAACTCTATGACTCTAAAAATCTTACATCTGGCACACACCCATTGCAGCTCCAATTGTCATATTTGAAAGTGTGCATCACACTTGCATCTAATTGGCTCAAATATAATTTTCATACAACACTAACAAAGGTTTATTTGTATGGAATGCACCAATCAGAAGAGAAAATTCCTAATTATTTTGTTCAGAACTACCAAATTCAAACTGGCAGTCAGCAAACTGATAGCTAAAACAAGTAGCAGAAGGAGAATCAATGAACCTGCTTTAAATGCTTCTTGAAAATCTTATCAACTGCCATCTTCATTTGTTAGTTGCCTTACGTGAGAGTCAGGAAAGTAAGATTGTTAATGCAAGAAAAACATTAAAAAGTCAAGGCAATTTACATTATCATTTAACCTACCATTACAATTGATTCTTGTGAGTTTGGAAGCCTGCCCGAGTCAGGAGCCTGTGGCGGCCATGTCTTCAACTGCCTAGGCCCTAAACTCTGGAATTCCCTCCCTACACCTCTCCGCCTCTCTACCTCTCTCACCTCCTTTAGACAGTTCTTAAAATCTACCTCTTTGACCAAGCTTATAGTCACCTATCCTAATATCTCCTTATGTGGCTTTGTGCTATATTTTGTTTAAAACACTTATGTGAAGCACCTTGGGACCTTTTTATTACATTAAAGGTGCTATATAAATGCAAGTCATTGTTGATGCGAGTTTCACAAAGCTTTGTCTTCCTGGAGAATTACTTATAGCCGGCTGCTTCCCTGGGGAATTATACGGGTTGAGTAGATTGAGCAAGTTGCATGATTTGTGGAGCAAATGGCCATGATGGTCAAATGGCAAGTTCGCATATTTTGAATTATACTAATGTTATGATCAGGTGAGGAGGGGTCACAAGGCTCCCCTCTTGTCATCCTTCTTGTTTGACTGCAACAGGGTTTATTCCTTTTAAACAATGGATGTGATTAGCACGTCAGACAGTGTTTGCCTTTTACCTTTGTTGTGATTGTAAAAGAACCAATCGGACAGGTTTTCCTGAATTTAATCAAGAGGTCAGTTTATTGTACTTAAAAAAAATCTAAACCAGATCTAGATAAAATAATATAACTACACTACACATTCACTCACATACACACACGAGAGTCACATACACAAACAGGTTACAGAGTGATAAGGGTTAGTTGGGTTGGATTAGAGTCAGAACAAATAAAAATAATATGCAGTCTAAGGTCTGGTAATTCTATTGTCTTCCAGCTGAAGTTGTGATCTAGAAGTCCCTGGATGGTCGAGGTGCACTATGAGGCTGGCCCACCTGGTGCAGGTTTTTCTTGGAGACAGAGTTGTAGGTGGCTTTCCTCCCTGGGTTCTCTGTCTGCAGCAAGGGTAGACTTTGGTGTTTCACAGTCACAGACAGGTTTCAAATTTGCGATGATATCTGGAGAGAGAGAGAGAGACAAACACAGACAGCCCCCACTGGGGTCATGTCTGGTTAGCACTCGAAGCTTGTCTGCTTTAAAGTCTCAGGAGGTTATTCTTTTGCAAAAGACTACTAGTTTTCCACAGATGGGAAAGCGGTCACATGATTGTCCAGTATCCTCATTTGCAGTTTAATTAGATTCAAGTCCAGGTATTTTCAATCTCTCTCGAATCTCATTGTTTCAATGTTCACCCCCTGGAAGTATGACTCCGCTGTTAATGTTCCAAGATAGCTTTGAATATTTTGCCATTATAAAGTGAAGCTGTTATCTGACTCCAAATTCATGAGGCATTGTCCTGGATGCAACCTCGTTAGACATGCGTTTCCAATTCAATATCCTGGAATGTGAGGTATTTCACTACAAATTGTGGTGACCATCTTGGCTGCCAGCTTTTTAAAGTTAACTGTAGGATTCCCACTCCTTTGTACAAGTTTAATGCAGGTTTCCAACCGATGAAATAAAAATCCTCATTTTGTATAGCATATTTTCTTGATACTAAATACTAGCCATTCACACTTCTACATTTCACTGCAGTCTGGCCCCTTTCTATGGCAATGTTTAATACAAGAGCAAATACAATTAGCACCTGATTATGCTTGTCACTACATCTGAATGGAACAGACCAGATAAACTGGTAGGTCTAAGAAAAAGCAGATTCTGCTGCCTTAATGATGTAAAAAAAAAGAAAATATGTGTCGTCTAAGGTTGTAAAGGGTTAATACCAAAGACAGTGGGAGAGACTCCTCCTACTATATGAGCGATGATGTAACAGTCACATGAGATAAGCTTGAGAAGAAGGTGGTATTGCAGCACGAAGGATGTGCTATAACAAACGAAGGTGCCTTGTAGAGAGTGTATATAGTAAATGTAAATAATAAAGAGTTGTTAGCTAACCTTTACCGGAGTCTAAGGCTTTCTCTAGAATGCCCTACAATGCTACTAATACAAGTACGACTAAACTCAACAATATGTTAGACAACTTCCACACCAATCAAAGAAACATAAACTTTTACTTTCAAAAGGAAGGCCTCTTTACAAAAAAACCTAAAACCTGACTATGAATAGCTTCTGGATTCTGATCATTCTGGCTTAAAGACAGGAAATAATGAGCCATGGTTAATGGTTGGTTTTCAGACTGGAGGATGGTAGACAGTGGTGTTCCCCAAGGTGCAGTGCTAGGACCACTGCTTTTGTTTTGATATATAACTGACTTGAATATTGGGAAAGCGAGTAAAATTTCAAAATTTGCCAATGATACCAAACTTGGAGATGTGGATGATACCAATCAACTGCAACAGGATATAGATAGGCTAGCAGAACGGGTAGACAAGTGGCAGATCAAATTTAATACTGAGAAGTGTGAAGCGATGCACTTTGGCAGAAGGGATGGGGATAGGGAGAGGCAACAAATGGTACAGTTCTCAAGAGTGTATTGGGACAGAGGATACTTCGGGTTTATGTGCATAGATCTTTGAAGGTGGTAGGACATATTAAGAGAGTAGTTAGCAAAGCATACGGGATCATAGGCTTCATAAATAGAGGTATTGAGTCCAAAAGTAGGGAAGTTCTGCTGAACCTGTATAAAGTTCTGGTTAAGCCACAACTAGAGCATTGTGTCCAGTTCTGGACACCACACTTTAGGAAGGATGTGAGATTTACCAGAATGGTTCCGGGGATGAGGGATTTTAGCTGTAAGGTTAGGTTGGAGAAGCTGGGGTTGTTCTCCTTGGAGCAAAGGACATTGACCAGAGATTTGATAGAGGTGTACAAGATTATGATAGGTTTAGATAAGGTAGACAAAGAAAAGCTGCTCCGATTAGCTGATGGTACAAGGACTAAGGGGGACAGATTTAAGATTTGGGCAAGAGTTTGCAGGGCAGTTGTGAGGAAGAACTTTTTTATACAGCAAGTGATAATGAACAGAACTCGCTGTCTACGCAGAAGGTGGAGGCAGAGATGGTGAAGGATTTCAAAAGGAAATTGGATAGAGATTTAAGGGAAATAAAATTGCAGGGTTCACAGGGATAGAGTGGGGGAATGGACTGACTAAATTCCTCTGCAGAGAGCTGACAGAGACTCGATGGCACAATGGCCTCCTTCTGTGCCTGAATGAGTCTATGACACTGTCCTTTTATGACTGGTGTTGATCTCACCTTTTAGTGACAGCAATGAAAATCTTCTTTTTTATTTCCAAAATATACTTTATTCATAAAAATCTGTAAAAAAAAATATATTACCAAACAGTTTCAAACAGTACCAAGTCAAAAAATACAAACAGTGCCAAGGTGATCAGTTTCCTTCAATACAATCATGAGTTGTCTCACAACCCTTCCATTTCATTTGTCATGCCATATACATTTTTACATTTTACAGCAAACGAAAATTTTCCCGATACAGTTCGAGGGGTTTCCCATAGATCCAGCCCCTCCGTTCAGCTTGGTGGGGGGACCTTACACAGTGGTCTTTCCCCATTGAGCCTTTGCTGTGCCTGCCCCAAGCTTTAGTGTGTTGTGTGTCCCTCAGCACGTAGTCCTGGACCTTGGAATGTGCCAATCTGCAACATTCGGTCATGGACAACTCTTTGCGCTGGAAGACCAGCACTTTTCGGGCAGACCAAAGGGCGTCTTTCACCGAATTGATAGTCCTCCAGCAGCAGTTGATGTTTATCTCGGTGTGCATCACTGGGAACAGCCCGTAGAGCACAGACTCCTGTGTTACAGAGCTGCTTGGGATGAACCTCGACAAAAACCACTGCATCTCTTTCCACACCTGTTTTGCAAAGACACATTCCAGAAGGAGGTGGGCAACCATCTCTTCCCCACCACAGCCACCGTGAGGGCATTGTGCAGAGCGGGTGAGACTTCGGGCGTTCAGGAAGGATCTGATGGGGAGGGCTCTTCTCACCACCAGCCAAGCTACATCTTGGTGCTTGTTTGAAAGTTCTGGTGATGAGGCATTCTGCCAAATGACTTTGGTGGTCTGCTTGGGGAACCATCCGACAGGATCCACCGTTTCCTTTTCCCGTAGGGCCTTGAGGACATTCCGTGCAGACCACTGCCTGATGGATCAGTGGTCAAAGGTGTTTTTCCGCAGAAACTGCTCCACGAAGGATAGGCGGTATGGAACAGTCCAACTGGACGGAGCATTCCGCGGCAATGTGACCAGGCCCATCCTTCGCAACAGCGGGGACAGATAGAACCTCAGCACGTAGTGACACTTGGAGTTTGCGTACTGGAGGTCTACACACAGCTTGATGCAGCCGCACACGAAGGTAGTCATCAGGATGGGGGGAACGTTGGGTACATTTTCTCCGCCCTTATCCAGAGGTTTGAACATCGTGTCCCTCTGGACCTGGTCCATTTTAGATCCCCAGATGAAGCAGAAAATGGCTCGGGTGCCTGCCATAGCACAAGAGTGGGGTATGGGCCAGACCTGTGCCTCGTCCAGCAACAACATGAGCGCCTCGCAACTGATGACCAGGTTCTTACCCACAATCTTCTCTGACAACTTTAAAAGTTCTGTGTGAAATTAGCTTGGCTGTTCCTCAACCCAGCACCCAGTAGGCACAGAACCACTGTAAGATAATTCTACACAAATTGAGACTTTCACTCAGACAGGCCACAAAAATGATGGTGTGGAATGGTGTGCTTTTCTGAGGCTGGAATTAAAGTGTATTTGGATTGAGGGATCCCCCCCCCCCAGAACCTGAATCTACACATGCATATATATGTATGTATCTAGCGTGGTAACAATTTGGAACTTCACAGCTTTGGTAGATTTTACAGCTTTGAAGCTATTCTCATTTCAACTTCAGTCAGCCAAAAACATGCTATCCTATCTGGATTTATGTTACATTCAACCTCAATCATGCTCCCTGCAGCCCCAGTTGTTGTGGTTCTGGCGACAAAGGGACTCAAAACTTGAAATTTTAGTGTAGAAAAAATCTAAAAGGTTGAAGCAAGAAAAAAAGTGTAATTACAAGTTGGACGAACAAAACCTAGCTGAGTATTAGAGAATGGGAACTAGGTATGGGTAGATAGAATATATTCCTGCCTCGGTGGCATGTAGAGGTACTTTGAAAATTCTTGTGTTTGTTCTAAGTGTGGTAACATGTTCTTTTGTTTTGTGACATCCCCTACCTTATGCAGTCTCTCTGACCAGGCGCCGAGCCTGTAATGCTTACTTTATTCATTTTCTGCATCATTTATTTGCTCGACATGAGTAAACAGTGTTCCAAAGAATTCAACGCAAATCCAAGTGCTATTCTTCTCCAGATCCATTACAGAAAAAAAAATCTCGGCTCAACTCCGAGTTCCGATTGCACTAAAGTATAAACAAACTCTAAGCCCTGGCTTGAATACAGTCAGGTTTTGGGCTCAGATTTATACCTATCCCAGCAAACTGAGAGGTACAGATTCAAACAAACATTTCTGCTGTAGTCAATAAATATCAGTGTGATTGTAATTTTACTTGAGTAATTCTCAGCTTCAGAACAGTTAAAATGCTCCAAAAATCATCTTAAAGGATCCGTAAACAAAAATGGGTAACACTAGCGGTGCGTTTGTCATTTCATGGGCTTAAAATATCTCCAGTTGTGGCATTGATTTCACTAGGTCTTAGAGGCCAAAACTGACAGCCAAAATAAAAATGAAAAACATTGTCCTTCTCTGAGTATTTGGAAATTATTTCAGTTATTCTGTTAAAACAGTGATCCTTTTTCTCAATCAGCACAAAGGCACAGGAATCATTTGTTGGGTTCTGAACGTACAAAAAGGATTGACAATGAACTTAGCAAATACAGCTGCTTATGCAGTCTTAACTGAGAATTGAACATTGGTCCAAATCAAGTCAAACCCATAAATCAGAAATTGTGGCTGCAGAGATGATGAAATAGTATAATTTCCTCTCAGCAAAAAGAATTATCATTCAAACACTAAATGCACATCATTTTTCTTTGCCATTTTACATAGAATTACATAGAATAGACAGCACAGAAATAGGCCATTCAGCATGATCAGTCCATCTCCACTCAAGTCTCCTCCCATCCTTCCTCATTTAATTCTATCAGGATAATCCTCTATTCCATTCTCCCTCATATGCTTATCTAGCTTCCCTTGAAATGCATCTCTAATATTTGCCTCAGCTACTCCATATGGTAGCAAATTCCACATTCTCACCAATCTCGAGGTAAAGAAGTTTCTTCTGAATTTCTTGTTGGATTTCTTGGTGTCTATCTTACATTGATAACCTCGAGTTTTGCTTTTCCCCACAAGTGGAAATGCACTGAGGGAGAAATTTGTTTACACACTGCCACTTTGTAGCATCTCTACACATATTACACCGATTCCTCGGGGGCAGGCAACACCATGGGCTGCCACCTGTATGGCCCATGTGGATTTCTTGGATAATATCAATGACCAGCACCATGTGGGCCATGCAGGTAGCACTGCCTGTCCCCAGGGAATCAATGTAGCCTCTGTAGCTCCTCTAGAAAGTGGCACTCTGCGTACAAATTTCTCCCCCTATATGTCTTCTCCATCAAAATCTTTCATAATTTAAAAGACCTTGATTAGGTCCCCCTCAGCCTCTCTTTTCAAGGGAAAAGAAACCCAGCCCGTTTCGACTTTCCTGATTGCTATAACCTCAGAGTTCTGGTATCGCCCTTGCAAATCTTTTTTTGCCCCTCTCCAGTGTCTCTATATCAGAGGAACATAGGGACATAGGAACGCGAGTAGGCCATTTAGCCCCACGAGACTATTTTGTCATTCACTGAGTTCATGCTGATCTATGACCTAACTCTATATACCCATCTTTTCCCCATATTCCTTCATAACTGTGGTGGACAAAATTCTAGCAATCTCAAATTTAAAATTAACAATTGATCCTAGCATCAACTGCCAATTGTGGAAGAGAGTTCCAAACTTCTATCAACCATTGTGTGTGTAAATACTTCCTAATTTCACTCCTGCGAGGTTTGGCTCTAATTTTTAGACTATGACCCCTAACCCTTGACTCCCCAACAAGTGGAAATAGTTTCTCCTGATCTACATTATCTGTTCCCTTTACTATCTTGAGAACTTAAATCAAATCACCCTTTAACCTTCTAAATTCCAGAGAATACAACCTTTGTTTGTGTATTCTCTCTTCATGTTCATGACATTTTAACAATCAATGTGTATGTATCCTAAAATCTCTTTGGCCCTCCACTCTTTCTAACTTTTCACCATTTAGAAAGTACCATGTTCTATCCTTTTTAGGTCCAGAGTGGATGACCTCGCATTTGCAGACATTGAAATACATTTGCCACAGTTTTGCCCATTCACTTAAATGTATCAATATCTCTTCGTAATTTTATACATAATTATATTCGGATATGCAGCTTTCTATTTCATCATCTAAGCGGTCAATAAATATGGTGAATCGTTGAGGCCCCAAGAGTGGCTTGGTAGAACCACTATTGACTGAGCTGGCCGAGTCTTGAAGGTCATGTATGCCAGACTAGGCCTATAGCAGGTGGTGAGATAAACAGGAAGAGTGAAAATCCTCATCCTCACCAATCTACCTGTTACAGATGCATCTGCCATTACAGTGTTGGTAGGAGTGACCACTGCACATTCCTTGTGGAGATGATGCCCCATCTTCACACTGAGGACACCCTGCATCATGTTGCGTGGCATTAGCACAGTATTAAACAGGATAGAACAGAACTAGCAGCTCAAAACTGGGCATCCATGAGGCACTGTGGGCCATCAGCAGCAGCAGAGTTGTATTCTATCACAATCTGTAACATCATGGCTGCCATATCCCTCACTCTATCATTACCATCAAGCCAGGGGACCAAGCCTGGTTCAATGAGGAGTGTAGAGGAGCATGCCAGGAACAGCACTAAGCATACTTAAAAATGAGGTGCCTAGCTGGTGAAGCTACAACACAGGATTACAAGCATGTTAAATAGCAGAAGCAACATGCTATTGACAGAGCTAAGTGATTCCACAAGCAACGGATCTGATCAAAGTCCTGCAGTCCTGCCACATCCAGTCGTGAATAGTGGTGGACAATTAAACATTTAACCGGAGGAGGATGCTCCACAAACATCCCCATCCACAATGATAGGGGAGCCCAGCCTGTCAATGCAAAAGACAAGGCTGAAGCCAGAAGTGCCAAGTGGATGACGCATCATGGCCTCCTCCTGAGGTCCCCACCATCATAGATACCAGTCTTCAGACAATTCAATTCACTCCACATGATATTAAGAAACAGATGAAGGCACTGAATACAGCAAAGGCCATGGGCCCTGACAACATCCCAACTGTAGTACTGAGGACTTGAGCTCCAGAACAAGCTGCATCCTTAGCCAAGCTGTCTCAGTACAGCTACCACATAGTCATCTACCTGACAATGTGGGAAATTGCACAAATATGTCCTTTCCATAAAAAGCAGGACAAATCCAACAATTATTGCCTTATCAGTCTACTCTCAATTATCAGCAAAGTGATAGAAGGTGTCATCCGACAGTGCTATAAAGCAGCATTTACTCAGCAATAACCTGCTCACCCACGCTCACTTTGGGTTCCACCAGGGCCACTCGGCTCCAGACCTCAATACAGCCATGATCCAAACATGGATAAAAGAGCTAAAATTCCAGAGATGAGGTGAGAGTGACTGCCCTTGACATCAAGACAGCATTTGACCAAGTGTGGTATCAATGAGTCCTAGTAAAATTGAAGTCAATGGAAATCAGGGGAAGGTGGAGTCATATTTCGCACAAATGAAGATGGTTGTAGTTGTTGAAGGCCAATCATCTCAGCCCCAGGATATCGCTGCAGGAGTTCCTCAGGGGAGTGTCATCGGCCCAACCATCTTAAGCTGCTTCATCAATGACCTTCCCTCCAAAATAAGGTCAGAAATGGGGATATTCACAGTATTCAGTACCATTCGCAACTCCTCAGCTACTGAAGCAGTCTGTGCCCACATGCAGCAAGACATGGAGAACATTCAGCCATGGGCTGATAAATGGCAAGTGACATTTGTGCCACATAGGTGCCAGGCAATGACAATCTCCAATAAGAGAGAATCTAACCATCTCCCCTTCACATTCAATGGCATTACCATCCCTGAATCCCCCACTATCAACATCCTGGGTGTCACCATTGACCAGAAACTTAACTGGACCAGTCATATTGATACTGTGGCTACATGAGCAGAGGCTGGGAATTTTTTGGCAAGTAGCTCAACTCCTGTCTCCACAACATCTGTCCGCTACCTACAAGGCACAATTCAGGAGTGTGATGGAATACTCTCCATTTGCCTGGATGAGTGCAACTCAAAAAACACTCAAGCAACTTGAAGCATTCCACTTGAACAGCACTCCCTCCACCCCCTTAAACATTCACTCCCTCTACCACCAGCGCACAATGGCAGTAATGCGTACCATCTACAAGATGCACTGCAGCGACTCGACAAGGCTCCTTCCAAACCCTTAACCTGTACTGCCTAGAAGAACAAGGGCAGGAGGCGCATGAGAACACCATTACCTGCAAGTTTGCCTCCAAGTCACACATCATCCTGATTTGGAACTTTGTCGCCTTTCCTTCCCTGTTGCTGCATCAAAATCTTGGAACTCCCTCCCTAACAGCACTGTGGATGTGCCAACACCACATGGACTGCAGAGGTTCAAGAGTATGGTTCACTACCACCTTCTCAAGGGCAATTAGGAATGGAAGATAAATGCTAACCTTGCGAGCGATGCTCACATCCCAAGAACGAATAAAAGAAAGACTGCACACAGTACTCCAAGCGTGGTCTAAGATTCAATACAAGTTCATAATAACTTCTCTACTTTCAATTCTACCGCTTTGGAATAAACTCGAGTTCTTGGTTTGCTTTTGTTACTGTCTTATTGACCAGTGTCATAACTTCTAGTGATTTGTGTATTTGTACTCCCAGATTTTTCTACTCCTTGAGTCTATTTAGGTTCTAATTCTTTACATAATATGCGTCCTCCTTATTTTCCTTCCCAAAAAGTAATACCTCATACTTATCTATGTTGAAATTCCTTTGCCAATTATATGCCCATTCTTCAAATTTATTAATGTCATTTTGTAATTTGTTGCAATCTTTCTCCTTGTAGACTATTACTCCCATCTGCAAATTTAGAAACTGTGTTTTGATTCCAAAGTTTAAATCGTTAATATAAATTGTGAACAACGGTGGTCCCAGCACTGATCCTAGTGAGACCCCACTTCATAGGAAGGAACATAGGAACAGGAGTAGGCCATTTGGCCCTTTGAGCCTGTTCTGTCATTCGATAAGATCATGACTGATATGATTCTGGTATCAACTCCACTTTCCTGTCTGCCCTCCCTAACCCTTGCCTCCCTTGTCTATCAAAAATTGATCTAACTCAGCCTTGAATAAATTCAATGACCCAGCCTCCACTTTCTCCGGGCAAGAGAATTCCACAGACTAATGACCCTCTGAGAGAAGAAATTTCTCTTCATCTACACCTTAAAACGGAGACCTCTTATTCTTAAACTGTGTCCCCTAGTTCTAGTCTCCCCCACAAGAGGAAACATCTTCCTGGTATCCACCCTATCAAGTCCCCTCAGGATCTTATATGTTTCAATTCTGCTAAAACTCCAATGGGTAAAGGCCCAACCTGTTCAACCAATCTTCATAAGATAAGTCCTTCATCCCAGGAATGAGTTGAGTGAACCTTCTCTGAACTACCTCTAATACGATTATATCCTTTTTCAAATAAAGAGACCAAAACTGTACATGGTACTCCAGATGTGGAAACACCAAGGCCCTATACAGCTGCAGTAGAACTTCCCTGTTTTTATATTCCATTCCCCTTGCAATAAAGACCAACATTCTATTTGCCTTCCTAACCACTTGCTTTTTTAAAATTCATTCATGGGATGTGGGCTTGAGAAGGTGGTGGTGAGCTGCCTTCTTGAACCACTGCAGTCCATGTGGGGTCGGTCCACCCACAGTGCTGTTCGGAAGAGAGTTCCTTTTTATCGACTTTGTAGCGGTTAGATACAACTGAGTGGCTTGCTAGGCCATTTCAGAGGGCATGTAAGAGTTAACCACATTGCTGTGGGTCTGGAGTCACATGTAGGCCAGACCAGGTAAGGACAGCAGATTTCCTTCCCTAAAGGACATTAGTGAACCAGATGGCTTTTTACAACAATTGACAATGGTTTCATGGCCATCATTAGACTAGCTTTTAATTCCAGATTTATTAATTGAATTCAAATTCCACCTTCTGCTGTGCTGGGATTTGAACTCATTGTCCCCAGAGCAATACTCTGGGTCTCTAGGTTACTAGTCCAGTGACAATACCACTATGCCACTGCCTCCCCTGTACCTGCATACTAACATTTTGTGATTCATGTACCAGGACACCCAGATCCCTCTGTACCACCGAGCTCTGCAATCTCTCTTCATTAAAATAGTATACTGCTTTTCAATTTTTCCTGCCAAAGTGGACAAGTTCACATTTTCCCATATTATACTCCATCTGCCGAATTTTTGCCCACACACTTAACCTATCTAGATCTCTTTGGAGACTTTTTACCTCCTCTAGACAACTTACTTTCCTACCTATCTTGGTGTCATCGACAAATTTAGCTACCATACATTCGGTCCCTTCATCCAAGTCATTGATATACATTGTAAATAGTTGAGGCTCCAGCACTGATCCCTGTGGCACTGCACTAGTTATAGCTTGCCAACCCAAAAAAGAGCCATTTATCCCTACTCTCTACTACCTGTTAGCTAACCAGTCCTTTATAAATTCTAATATGTTACCCCATATGCCATGTGCCCTTATTTTGTGTCGTAACCTTTGATGTGGAAACTTATCAAATGCCTTTTGGAAATCCAAGTATATCACATCTACAGATTCCTCTTTATCCAACTTGGTTGCTACTTTCTCAAAATACTCTAATAAATTAGTTAAACATGAGTTCCCTTTCAAAAAAACATGTTGACTCTGCCTGATCCTATTATGATTTTCTCAGTATCCTGCTATTGGTGAGTCAGTGTAATTCCCTCCCCAATTCAGTTGTCCGGTAGTGGCAGTGAGTCAGTGTAATTCCCTCCCCAGCCCAGTTGTCTGGTATTGGCGGTGAGTCAGTGTATCTCCCTTCCTACCTTATACCATTCTGAATAGCTACCCTTTACCCCCTACTCTATGCTTTCTGTCTTTGAGCCAGCGAGTCATTCATTTTGCTAATTGTCCCCTGACTCCGCATGCCCTGACCTTGTTCATTAGTCTATTTTGTGGTACTTCATTGAAAGCCTTTTGAAAATCTAGATACCGTACATTTACTATATTACCTCCTCAAAGAATTCAATGAGGTTCATCAAGCAAGACTTTACCTTTTGAAATCCATGTTAACAATTTATTATTGTTTGATTTCTATATGTTTTTCTATTTTCTCTTTTAGTCGGCATTCCATAATTTTTTTTACTAACAATGTTAAGCTGATTGGTTTATAGTTCCCTGGCCATATTCTATCTCCCTTCTTAAATATAGGCGTAATGTTAGCTATTTACCAGTCCTCTGGCACTGCACGTTTTTCTAATGAGTTATTAAATATATGTAATAATGCCTTTGCTATCTCTTTACATTATTTTAAAATGCATGGATGCAAACATTCTGGACCAAGGGGTTTATCCTCTTTGAGTTTGATTAGTTTATTTAATGTTTCTCCTTTTTTTATTTTAAATGAGGTTATATAATTTCTAATCTCATCTTCCAATGTCTTGTCCACCTGATCTATCTCCCTGGAAAATACTGAAGCAAAGTAATTATTTAAGATTACTGCCATTTTGCTATCGATGTCCATGCTGTTATCCCGTCCATCCCATAATGGCCCCATTCCACCCCAGCTTCCCTTTCTTAACTTATGTGCCTGCAGAATACTTTACTATTTTGATGATTTAATTTCATAGTCCCTTTTGCCTTCTGAATTTTTCTTCTGATCACTCTCGTCATCCTTCCTCAATTTTTCCCTTATGCCTTTATTCATCCATGGTGTCTCATTGCTGTTTAGTTTGTTCTTTTTTTTAAGCAGAATATATTTTACTGGATTTTATCAAGCACCTTTTTAAATGTTTTCACTGCTGTTCCACATGATTGTTTGCCAATGTTGTTGTCCATTTTATTTTTATAAGTTCAATTCTCCCCACAAATTTTCTCCAAACTATTACCCTGGTCTTTGTCATGCTTATGTCCTGCTCAGTTATTATCCTAAACTTTATTATATTATGGTCACTATTGTCTAGAGGACTGCTACTTTTACTTCCCTTATCTGCTTTGGTTCATTCCCCATTAGCAGATCCAGTTATAAATCCTCCCTTGCTGGGCTTCTTATATACTGGGTTCGAAAGGAGTCCTGTACACTTTGTAGGAACTCCATTCCCTTAGCCCCTTCACATACCTCTTCAAGCCAATTAATTTTGGGGTATTTGAAATACCCCTTCTTATTTTATTCTATGTTTGTTACTCCTTTCCCTAATTTGTCTGCATATTTCTTCCTCTACCTCCCTTCCACCATTGTCCGTACACCTATGATTGATTTGTTTTAATCTTTATCTTCATCCACATGAACTCTGTTTTGTCTTACTGCATTTTTTTCTATTGTCATTATGCCATCTGCTAATCCATCTCCTCTTTTTCCCACCCTATCTTTTCTAAGTTTGTTCTATCCTGTCATGTTTAATTCCCAGTCTTGATTTTTCTGTAGCCATGTCTCAATAATTTTGACTATATCTGGTTCCTCACAACATGCCCACAATTTTAATGTGTATTTTTACTTATTTAAGTGTTCTATTTCATAGGTCATATAGGAAATATATCTGAGCTCAATGCCTTCATTGCAAACCAAGCACCATGCCCTGCAAGACAGTACTCTTGGCATACCTTGGAGCTCCAATTTCAGGCTTTGATGTTCCTTCACCACTGCTTTCAATTTTAGAGAAGGTAAAAAATCAGCACTGTATATGAGTGCGGAACAAGAGTTCATTTTAATGATTTCAGGAGTACAGTATTGTTCGGACAACACTGTTTTAACAGCAGCAAATGAAATTGGAAAAAAAAAGTGTGATAGCTGTGAAATCATAGCACAGAGAACTGGATTCCCTTTTGATAGGGTCAATGCCATTAAAACATCTACAGCTCATTCACAGCCAGTTAACACAGAAACAGATCCAATAACCACATGAAACACATTTTTAAATCACAGTTTTTACATTCACATATCAAAGGGAAAGGCCTAATTCTATAAATATTTTTTTTACTGCTTCATTCTTTCTTGGAGGGGAATCATCTGCATTTTCCCAAAATTAAGTTCGTCAGAGAACGTACGAGGGAAATTAAAATTGTGCTCTGCCTTTCATTTTATTCCCTGACATCAACAACAGTAGAGGGGCAGGCTGAGCTTTGTTTTTGATGGCTTGTTAGTTGCTGTCCGCTATCAATATACTTGTCACCTGTAACAACATGTATAGTGTCCTCTGCAGTTATGCAAGCCTAGGGAAGACAATAGATGCTGTGTTTTGACTACAGATGAAAAATTTTAAAAAAAATTCCCTTTCGTTTCTGGCAACCATCTTAAAGCCCTAGTGGGCACTGTGGTAGGTAAAAAGATCCGAAAAGTCACATGCATTCAGGCGCACAAACGGACCCCTTTATGAATCAAAATAAGAGCAAATCTTTCAAGTTTTTTCAATAACAGGAGTATCATTTTCAATCAAAAAAAACATTGTTATCAAAATGAAAGTGCATTTTTTTTTTACTCAAAACATCCCTTAAAGCTCTTGTTGGAAGCCTGCCGCATTACTCTTTTCGCTGTGGTTACTAATTATGCGTGAACCCTTTGAGGACCTTTGCAGGTTTTCCGGACACTAACTCTAGAATTACAAACACAACATTCAGTGAATGACATTTACACAGCTCAGAAGAAACTCTGTGTTGATTACCAAAGCCCAGAGCCTCTGCCAGAAATCATGTTTAAATATTTTTTTAATGTTTACCTCCATAGAGACTTACTTTGTGTCTTAGCTAAACAAAAACATGTGAGCATTTGAAATCCAATGTTCAAATTATGCCTCAATTTAAACTTTATTTTGCTCTTTTCTAATTGCTTTGTACAGTTGTATTATTCAATGAAACAGCACAGACCTGTTTGCAATTAAGAGAAAGGCTTCGCTCATTCTGATCTACATTTGAAGTTGTAATTTAAGTATTTGCTGGGGTCTCACACTCGGTCACAACTGCAACAGTTTAGAATGATCAACATTAACCTTAACCTATTGGTCTGTACGATTCTTGTTCCTCACAGTCCTTATTATATGTATGTAATTTGTACATTTGTAAAAAGCGATGCACATAGCTAAAATGGTATTTCTTATAGATTCACATGTGATTGTTGATTAATGTTTTGAGTGTAAATGGCTGAAATACTTATTATGATATGTAATTCAGTATAAAAGTAAGTCCTTTGGATGCCAGATTTGAAGTCAACTGTAATTTGGTGGGGATTTACATCTACGGCCAAATATGAAATCTCTGGTCATTCTCAAACACATGGAAAAAACGGAGTGAAACCCTGCCCTCATTTGCAATGGAATGGGTGACATTTCCTCCAATGGTTGTGCGCTTTGAGCTGATGGTTGAAGGAAATAAGTGAGCAGAAGATAGAGGCAACGTAGAACATCAGCTGCAAAGAAATACAAAAAACCCCCAAAATAATAAATTCATCACTTGATTTGGATAAACTTGTTACTTTAGAAATGAGGGATTCACAGTGGGCCTGATGCCATGATCTACTGTGTTTGTGCTTGCAACGTTAATACTTGGCAAATGTTGGTACAGCTATAAATGTTTTGGACTTCCGGTGCCAGTGAGTTTCAAGAAGTTGCAGAGGATTTTAATTAAACACACAGGAGTATGGGCACCAGCATATGGAAATAGAAAAAAGGAATCAGGTACAGAAAGGAGTGAGAATGTTGCATAGCACTAGAGAAGGAAGTGGTGCCATATCAAGTAGGAGCAGAAGAAGAAGGACTACAAGGAATACAATGACAGGTTTAGAATGCATGTATGTAAATGCCCAGAGTGTGTTGAATAAAGTAGTCGAGCTATAAGCACAAATAGCCACCTGGGAATATGATGTAGTGGCAATAATGGGAACGTGGCTTAAAAATGGTGAGGACTGCTTAATATTCAACGATACAAAATGTTCAGAAAAGACAGGGAAGCTAGGGTGGCAGTACTGATTGGGAAGACATTGTAGGCAGGGATTTTATGCTGGCGGCGGGGGTCTCAATGTCAGGAAAAAGCAATGTCGAGAAACCTTGTGGCCAATCAGAGGACAACAGCTCTTCCACTGACCAATGCCACCGCAGAGGTGGGGGCTGCTGCCAGTGGAATAACTACCCAAGACCAGGAGTGTCACTGGACCCAGGCCACAGGTAGGTCAGGCAGGAGGGGTCTTGCGGGATCGGGGTTGTGGGGAGGTGGTTTTAGGAGGGTTGTTAACAAAGGCAGGGGTGGCTCTCAGCAGCCCTCCCTTCCCGATGCTTTCAATGAGGGATACCCCCACCCAGCGCCAGGAAGCAACCTGCACGGTTTATCGTGCCATGCTTCCTATGCGGCGACAGGGCACCCTGCTGTACGGCTAACGGCGGCGCCGGTGGTGGGATGAGGCCCTTATTTGGGCATTAATTGCTCAGTTAAGGGCCTCAATTGGCAGCGGGGCAGGAAGGCCGTTCACAGGCATTCCCGCCTCAGACTTAATTTTGGCAGAGGTGGGAAGGTGGTAGGGTCCACCCGTCACAATCCCACCCAATTTTATGCTCTCCCTGACTCCAAACCTGCTGTGGGTTGAGCGTATAATTCCCCTGTAGGGTTGAAAAGAGAGGATGTCTTTGAGAAGGCAAGGGCAGAATCCATTTGGTTAAAGTTGAGAAGGAAAAAGGAGGTGATCACACTACTAGGGGTATTCTTTAGGCCTCCAAATAGTGAGAGAGATATAGAGGAGCAAATCTGCAAGAAAATTACCGAAATGTGCATGATCTATAGAGTGGTCATATTGGGAGACTTTCATAACCCAAATATGGATTGGGCTAATGTTACAGTAAAGGGCAAGCACTGGGAGAAATTTCAGAAATGTGTCCAGGAGAACTCCTTGACCAGTGTTCTCAGTCCAACTAGAAAGGAGGCATTGCTGGATCTGGTGTTGGGAAATGAGGTGGGCCAAGTGGACAAAGTGTCTGTGAGGGAATACTTGGGTAAGAGTGATCATCAGAAGGTTTAGGTTAGTAATGGAGAAGAGTAAGGAACAATCTAAAGGAGAACTTCTAAATTGGAAAAGGACTCTATTCAATGGGTTGAGAAGGGATCTAGCCAGGGTAAATGGAACCAAAGACTGTCAGGAAAAATGGTAACAGACAATGGGTGATCTTTAAGGAGGAGATGTTCCAGGACACTCCTTAAAAGCTACCTCTTAGATCATGCTTTTGGTTATCTGGCCTAATATCTGCTTATGTGTTTCAGTGTCATAATTTGTTTTACAATGTTCTTGTAAAGCACCATGGGACATTTCATTATGTTAAAGGTGCTATATAAATATACGTTGTTGTTGGTCTACAGGTCAAGTACATTCTAACAAGGGCAAAAGGTAGGGGAACCAAAGCCAGGACTCCTTGGATGATGAGGAGATAGAGAATATGAAGAAACAAAAAAAGAGGGCATATAGAAACATAGAAAATAAGAGCAGGAGTAGGCCATTTAGCCCTTCGAGCCTGCTCCGCATTCATTATGATCATGGCTGATCATCCAACTCAGTAACCTGTTCCTGCTTTCGCCCCATATCCTTTGATCCCTTTAAACCCAAGAGCTATATCTAACTCCTTCTTGAAAACATACAATGTTTTGGCCTCAACTGCTTTCTGTGGTAGCGAATTCCACAGGCTCACCACTCTCTGGGTGAAGAAATTTCTCCTCATCTCAGTCCTGAATGGTTTACCCCATATCCTTAGACTATGATCCCTTGTTCTGGATTCCCCCACCATTGGGAACATCCTTCCTGCATCTACCCAGTCAAGTCCTGTTAGAATTTTATAGATTTCTATGATACTCCCCCCTCACTCTTCTGAACTCCAGCGAATATAATCCTAACTGACTCAATCTCTCCTCATACGTCAGTCCCGCCATCCCAGGAATCAGTGTGGTAAACCTTCGCTGCACTCCCTCTATAGCAAGAACATCCTCCCTCAGATAAGGAGACCAAAACTGCACACAATATTTCAGGTGTGGCCTCATCAAGGCCCTGCATAATTGCAGAAAGACATCCCTGCTCCTGTACTCAAATCCTCTCACTATGAAGGCCAACATACCATTTGCCTTTTTTACCACCTGTTGCACCTGCATGCTTACCTTCAGTGACTGGTGTACGAGAACACCCAGGTCTCGTTGCATATTCCCCTCTCTCAGTTTATAGCTGTTCAGATAATAATCTGCCTTCCTGTTTTTGCTACCAATTGGATAACCTCACATTTATCCACATTATACTGCATCTGCCATGCATTTGCCCACTCACTCAACTTGTCCAAATCATCCTGAAGTCTCTCTGCAACCTCCTCACAACTCACCCTCCCACCCAGTTTTGAGTTATCTGCAAATTTGGAGATATTACATTTAGTTCCCTCATCTAAATCATTAATATATATCATGAATAGCTGGGGTCCTAGCATCGATCCCTGCGGTACCCCACTAAACACTGCCTGCCATTCGGAAAAAGACCCATTTATCCCTACTCTTTGTTTCCTGTCTGCCAACCGATTTTCTATCCATCGCAATGCACTACCCCCCAATCCCATACGTGGGACTTTGTCGAAAGCCTTCTGAAAGTCCAAGTAAACCACATCCACTGGCTCCCCCTCATCAACTCTACGAGTTACAACCTCGAAGATTTCCAGTAGATTTGTCAAGCACGATTTCCCTTTCGGAAATCCATGCTGACTGACTGATTCTACCACTGTTCTCCAAGTGCTCTGCCATAAAATCTTTGATCATGGACTCTAGAATTTTCCCCACTACCAATGTCAGGCGGATGCATGTCAGATGAATCCTTCAAGCAAGAACCAGGCTAAGTACAGTAAGTGAATGGGGAAGTGAAGAGGCAAAAAAAGAATATGAGAATATAAAAGGGAACTCAAAGATCTTTCCCCAGCACGCAAATAGTAAGCAGATAGTAAGGGGCAGGGTTGGGCCCATTTGGGACAAAGAAGGTGTTGTATGCTTAGCGGCACAGGGAAAGGCTAGAATACCTGATGAGTGCTTTGTATTGGTGTTTACTAAGGAACAAGATACTGATAAAATATTGGTAGAAGTGGAGATGGTAGAGGTAATGGATGGAGTGAAAAATTGATAGGCAGGATGTACAAGAAAGACTGGTTATGCTTAGAGTGGATATGTTGCCTGGTCTAGATGGCTTGCATTTGAGGTTGCTAAAGAAGGCAGGAGTGGAGATAATAGAAGGGCTTGCCCTAATTTTCCAATTTTCTCTAGGGGAGGCGCAAGCGGATTCGGAGTGGCAAATGTGACACCCTTATTCAAGAAAGTGTAAGGACATTCCTAGTAATTACAAGCCTGTCACTTTAACATCGATGGTGGGTAAGGTTTTAGAAACAATAATCATGGCAAAAAAGTCAACAGGCATGGGGAGAGGTTTAATTAAGGAGAGCCACTATGGACTTGCAAAAGGCAGATCGTGCTTAACTAATCTAATTGAATTTTTTGATGAAGTAATAGTGAAGGCTGATGAAGAGAATGCGATGGATGCTGTCTTATATGGATTTTAAGAAAGCATTTGAAAAAAATACCACATAAAAAGCTAATTGAAAAATTGAGACTGATGGAATAGGAGGGTCAGTGTCAACTTGTATAAAATATTGGCTTAAGAACAGAAAACATTGAGTTGTGGTAAATGGTTGTTTTTCAGACTGGAGGATGGTAGACAGTAGTGTTCTCCACGGTTTAGTGCTAGGACCACTGCTTTTTTTGATATATACATATATAAATGACTTCAATATTGGAATACAGAGTAAAATTTCCTGCCGATGATACCAAACTTGGAGGTGTGACAAACAATGAGGAAGGTACAAATCAGGCTGCAACATGACATAGGTAGGTTAGCAGAATGGGCAGACAGGTGACAGATGAGAGATACATTACAGACGAGAGTGTGGTGATGCATTTTGGAAGAATGATAGGAAGAGGCGATACAGATCTAATGGCACAGTCTGTAATAGAGTCTACGGTCAGCTGGACCAGTGGTGGAGCTGTTTCTGTTACTTAAAGTAACTGATTAACCAGACCTGGCCATACATTGCATAGGGTTGTCACTGAAGGGCTCGGATAAAGGTAATACTGGTGGACCCACACAATCAAGATTGTCGTGAGCAGAGCTGAGGAGATTCTGGAGTTGTGTGCGATTTTGGGTGAAGACTGTACCCGTGGAGCACAGGTTGAAGGGGAACAGCTGTCAGATGAGAATTCGTGTCTGCATCTTAGAAGAAAGAAGCTGGAGATCTACCCGAGGAAGTTCAGAGCTTTGAAGAACTTTGCGGCTGTAACTGGTGCCATATATACTGCTCAGTAAATTCAGGAGATCAATCTTTGTTGTATCTGATAAATATATTTTGACCATGATTTATTTGTTAATTCATGTTTAATTTATGTTGATTTTGTTTTGTTTGTTGTAAGTCATGAAGTAAAAGTTCTAAGAGTAAAATTTTGTCCATTTGTTTTTGTTTATTGTGGCTGTTGAGTAAATTTGGTTCTTTTGGTTTGTTTATCTCCACAGGGATTATAACAGTTCCAAAGTGTGTTCAGGGACAGAGGGACCTTGGGGTCCAAGTGCACAGATCTTTGAAGGCGGCAGGGCATATTAAAAGAGTAGTTAGCAAAGTCTATGGGATCTTAGGCTTCATAAATAGAGGTATTGAGTACAAAAGTAGGGAAGTTATGCTGAACCTGTAAAATGCTCTGGTTAAGCCACAGATAGAGTCCAGTTCTGGTCACCACACTTTAGGAAGGATGTGAGGGTCCTTAAAAGGGTGCAGAAGAGATTTACCAGAATGTTTCTAGGGTTGAGGGATTTTAGATACAAAGTTAGGTTGGAGAAGCTGGTGTTGTTTCCTTGTAGCAAAGGAGATTGAGGGGAGATTTGATAGAGGATTATGACAAGCAAGGTAGACAAAGAAAAGCTGTTCTTTTTAGCTGATGGTACAAGGACTAGGGTACACTGACTTAGGTCTTGGACAAAATATGCAGGGGAGATGTGAGGAAGAACTATTTTATGCAGCAAGCCATAAAGACTTGGAACTCACTGTTCAACGCGAGTGGTGGAAGTGGACACGATGAATGATTTCATAAGAAAATTGGATGAGCACTCCAGGGAAATAAACTTGCAGGGCTACGGGGATAGAATAGGGGAATGGGACTGACTGAATTGCTCTACAGAGAACCAACATGGACTTCATGAGCAAAATGGCCTCCTTCTGTGTCGCAATGACTCTACGACTCTGTAGGTTACCTTTATGTTGGTTAGAGTTATTTTAATTTTGTTACTCTTATGGTTCAAAGAATGTGTGGACTTATTTCTCTGACACCTGGAAAGGCTATCTATCTAAAAATGTCTCTTTTTCTGGTGGGCTTAGCAGGATGTCCGTCTTTGCTATGTATGCTTGGTGCTCTGGAGTTATTGACATGAGGTGTCTTTTTCTGTAGTGTTTGCCAGTTTCTGTCTGGAGCAGTTGTTTTCTGGACACTCTGAGTGAGGTGTGAGGGGAGCAAAATCATATATGGAATCTATTTCTCCTTTGGACAAGAGACTAATATTACAAGACAGTCACTACAAGCTTGCTCACTGAGCTATTTTCTCAGCAGGGTAAAAATCTCAGAACTCCCTGCCTAACTGCACTTCACTATACGGACTGCAGTGATTCAAGAAGGCGGCTCATTACCACTTCTCTCAAGAGTGATTATGCTGGCTTGATAATCATAAAGAAATAAGAATAAATGTTGGCTTTGCCAGTGATGTCTATATAGCGAGAATGAATAAATAAACGTATAAATCCGCATTTTAATTTGATCAGAATCTATAATCCACAGAAATCCAGAAGTCTTTCATCTGTGACTCCTTTCAGAGTTTACTCAGATTGGAGCAAACTGCCAGAAAATCTTTTTTATGAGCAGTGGTATGTCTGAACAACCATAGATAGCAAAAGAGATACCAACAATTTTAAGACAGTGTCAAAGGTCTAATACATGTAGAAATGTTTCACAGGAAGATCTTTAGTCAAATATTGTAGTTACAGTAGTGGAGAGGCAAAACTCTTACAATTTTTCTATTTACCAAATGGACCATGGTATTCAAAGGGATTCATGCTGCAGTGCACATACCTCTAACCAAATTATATCTGTGTAAAAAAATACTATGCAGCTGTTACGAGTACGAGTAACAGGCCAGTGGCAATGTCTGCCTCGGGCTTGACATGCCTCACTTAAACTGACAAAACAAAATTAAGAACCGGAGAAGTTGCAATGAATCTTAATTTCAATACAATGAGCACACACACAAAAAACAGCATCCACCCATGCATACATCCAGGAAGGCACAGCCTTCAACTGCTTTACCCCTGCTCTTTGGAACTGCTTGCCTAAACCTTTCTTTAGCTCCTGCTCAACATTTAGGACCCTTCTCAAAACACATCTTTTCAATCAACTCTGTGGTCACTTCTCTTAAACCTGCTGCAGAGGATCTTCACATGGTTCTTTTCTCCACTGGAGTATTTTGCTACATCAAGGCACTACACAAATGCATGTTGTTCTTATTTCTACAATGGGATGTATGATTGGGGTTGCAATCCTTTCAGTGATATGGGGAGATGGGGTATTAAAGCTCTGAAATTCCTCTGACCTTTGACTAATCATCTCATATTGCCAAATTAACCATCCCAGAATGAAGATGATCTTTTCCCTGTATTTAAATTCCTCCATGGCCACATACCTTCTACCTGTGTAATTCTCCAGCCCTCCTTCCAATCTCTCCTTTCTCTGACCCTGAACTGTTGTGCATCCTTACCCCAACTTTGCTGCCAACATTCATTGCTATTCCTTGAGCCACTCAAGTCCAACTCTCTAGAATTGCCTCCCTAAACTTTACACCTCTCTGAAATTCCCTCTTCTACTTTCTACCTGAAGTGCCAAATGGCCTACTCCTGCTCCTATTTTCTATGTTTTTTTCAATGTTAAGACACACCTTAAAGGCTACCTTTTAACTAAGTTTTTGGTCACCTCTCTTAATCTCTCCTTTGGTTCTGCAGCCATTTTTACTCATGCCTCTTGTGAAGTGGCTTGGGATGTTTTCTACACCAAAGAAGCTACATAAATCCAAGTTCTTGTTGTTGATCTTTTAAAAAATGTTAGTTATCAGTACTACATCTTACCACTGTATTAGTGGGAGCTAACTACAGTGTTTAACTCTTCCATTGAGTTCAAAAATCAAAAGAGCAAGGGGAGATGACTTTCGCACAGCATCTGCGCTTGGGAAAGCATGTTCAAATGTAATTTATAGAGTAGTTTGCAAACTCAAATCTACTCACTCACTGCTGTAGGTGACTTGAATAAAATACATCTAGTCAAACCCAAGCTTTCCTTGAAAATAGCAAACTGTCGATTCTGGGATCCAGCACTGCAACCCAGGGTTAATAGTCAAATGCATTAATAGGTTCTGCTCCATTTATATAACTTGGTATAGTTTCACACATGCAAATTTTTTTTTTAATGGAATGGCATAATATTTGATGGAACAGATGGCAGGCAGTATGGGTGGAATGTAACAGCCAATAGATAAAGGAATGTGTGCCCCATGGGGTGAAGAAAAAATTGTAATGAGTCTGCTATGCATCTGAACTACAACAGATAATGCAACTGATTTACATTGGCAAACAAAAGTCAGATTTTGGCTTATTTCAAGAGAAATTCAATCTCTTCAGCACAATATTCCAGTCCTAAATTTAAACTCTCAGGATTTGGCACAAGAGCTTTAGATACTCAGAACAAAAATTCCAATTTTCACGACAAGGCTATCAATCAGTTTCAACATCATTCTGCTCAGAGACTGCCAGGCTACAATTTCTGACATTTTAGTCGAAGATTTTATAAGAGATTAATGATCATGTGAGATTCAGATAAGAGCAAGTGCCTTCCTGAAAAGAAAGAACATGCATTGATATAGCACTGCAAAATATCCTCAGGATAACTCTGTCATATTTCTAGACTTTCATGACTATATTTTTCATGCATCTGTACCAAGATATGAGTTTATTTTAAGTTAAAGATTGCTTGAAAGCAGTTAAAAGCAGGGAAACAGCAGGACTGGCAGGTAAGGCAACATGGAGACAATGAAAGATAATGGGCCAGATTTTGCAATGAATGTAACAGTGAGGCCAACAGCGTTCACTGTTATTCGTGTGTAAATTGGACAGCAACTTCCGACAAATGCACGTGCACAATTAAACATGAAAATCCAGTGGTTGCTGTCCAAGATGCTCTGCTTCTCCAGAAGCTGTGCCAAATTGGCATCTTCCCAGCTGCCTCCTCTTTTAAATGCATTGAGCGGTGTGAAGTTCCTGTACTGACATTGTAGATACGGACCAAACTCATCACAGAAAGTTAGGACTTGTCAATTTCAGTCTAAATTACTGCTAAAAAACTGCTCTGGCAACCTTGAAAATGTGGTCTCATTTTTTCAGCTTTTAATTATTATTGGAGAATATTTTTAATTAAGCAAGTTTTTAAAAAGTATTTTCTTCCTGACTCCTTCTCACTCTCTTAATCCATTCTTTATTCCCCTCTCTTTAATTTGTTTCCTGTACCTGATCTGACATTGAATTTACAATTTTAACTTTCACTTCCTGGTTCAGACTTTGCACTGCTCATTAGCATTTCTTAATTCTGAATGATTGAGGAGATACACAGTTGCTTGCTGTGTTCACACAGGTCCCAAATGCCTTGTAGAGGGCTGCACCCTCTTTGATATCCTGCTGTTGGCAACTAGTGGGCCGGTACTAGTCTAACAAGGGCAGGAATCGTTTGTTTGCCACTCAGAGCAAAGCCTCGTCCCAATGTGGCATTCCAATTACTGTTCACACTCATCTTTACTGTGGCAAACCTCTTCCATTTGAAATGAGTAGGAGCCAGGGGCAGGTTCAGCTAGTGGACTCTGTTCTTGGAGCAGGTGGTAGTCATTTTTGACTAAGAATTTACATAAAAACAGGCTTTTAAAAAAAGGTCAGAACACAGATACAAAAGAGTCAGTCAGTCAGCGAACTGTGACAAGAAGGTTAAGAGACTGAGGGGAGGGATAGTCTGCCCTGGACTATAGGAAAGGATGCAGAGAGAATTTTCTATTTAAAGTAAATAAGATGATCTACTGAATATTATGTTGCATGTTCTTTATTTTGTGTCATGACATGAATATCGGTTGTATGAACTGAACCAAGTGGCTTTTATAAGCACAGCTCTGTCCCCTTCACCTTACTGTGGAATAAAGCAGTTTTGCCACCATTGATCCACATTTGGAGAGACTGAAGAAATACCTGTAAAAGAGAGAGATATGTCTGGCCCAGATCATGAGGGGGTGCTATCGTACAAGTAGATATAGGGCAATGCTTTTCAGGACATATAAAGGCACAGATTACTTGAGAGAGACCAACACGACTGAACTCGAGAAAGTGTCTACAGCAGGAAGTATCTAGGGTTTCATGCCGAAAATCTTGATGAACCCAATGAGCAGTCGCACCCATTGACCTGATGTAGTAAGATCGGTCAGAGTGAGATCAGTAATTGAGAGAAACAATACGTGGGGTATGTACAAATTCTGAAGAGGCTCAAGATGCCTTATAACTTATGAATTACTTGTTGAAATGCAGTCATTGTTAGTATGTAGGGAAACATTATAATGAAGAAGCAGACTCAGCAGAATAATGCTGAAACATATTTGCTTTACAGCCAGATGGCTGCAGGTTCAAACTGTGAGCCTGTCTGCTTTTTCAAACTGCCATTACTGAGTTGTGGTGAATTTAACCTATTCTCAATGGGCTTCAAGGTTGAATATACATATAGCTTTCCATCCTCGGGGCTAGGAGGGCGGACATTTGTGACATTATTCCCTTTTATAAATCCATCTGAGGGCTGACGTGTATGACTGTGGTGGATGAAGGAAATCTGCTGCATACAATGCCTCTCCTCAGCAACTAAAAGAGACTATGAAGGTGAGATATTTCAGGGAAGGAGAGATTTCTAAGATGTAAACAATATTATGTGAGAATCAGGTATTGAATTTACTGAACTCAACCAAGTGATTTGGAAAGAAAAATATCAATCAATTCTTGCACCAGACTAAGTCAAAATAATAAAAGAAACAGCTGATCTCATCCAGAGAGGATTGTAGTGTCTTCCAGTGCACTCCCTCGCACCTTGTCCTACATTGTCTCACAAAACTGACAATAACATGCTCACACAGCCCACTTTGAAAAAATCTGTCCCTCTCAAAAGTAATTGAGATTGACTTTTTAGTTTCCCTCATGACAGTGTAGACCATTGCCTGCCACAAACAGGCAATCTGCTGTGAAGATCATGCTGCTTTTGAGCGAGTGGACTCAGGTGGCTTCCACCCCATGGAAAAGCAGCTAGGAATTTCCAAAATCAATCCCCAACATTTTAAATGAATGAAAGCAATTTTTTTTAACCTGAGCAACGATTGAGGGAATGTGCCCACTTTAATCGTGCAGCAAGTGAACTGATCTTTAAATGCACGTTTTAAATTGCTGCACCTTTGTAACCCCACCCCCCACCTACTACACAAGGTGCAAACAGAAGGCAAAAGAATACTGGGAGCTTGCTTTGCATGCAAAATAACCCTCTAGCCACATGCTGGCCAACAAGGATGTGCAGAATTTGAGTAGCTGTTGATGCTACTGCACATTGTTACACCTGCTTCCACAACTATTCGCAAACCTCAAAGTTCCATTCCTCAACTTTTTACCTGGTTGATTAAAAAAAAATCATTCCTCTAGAAAACTTTAATCAACACTTAAAACATACTTCCCTCCTCTCCTTTTACATCTCTACCTATCAACCCTGCCTCTCCTAAGTGTCTGCAGGTGACATGCTTTCAGTTTCTGCCTGTGTCTCTCTTGACCCAGGTTGGTTTGGCAGTCCATTCAGGGGCAACATCTATTAAGCTTCTGCATTATTGAATCATTTTGTCCCCCCAAAATAGCTAATATATTCTGAAAGATGGTTTCTGGAGATTAGTAAGGGGCAAGAGTTAGAATTGAGCGAATTCTAAATCATTATCTAGGGATAAATGAGGTTGAGAAAATGTGTCACAGTAAGAATTCATCTAAAAGAGTAGGGGTGATCCAGGATCCTGGAGAATCAATGGATAGATATAAGGAGCATCAATATGGTGACCCTGAAATAAGCTATCATGGGAGGAAGACATTACTCTAAGGATGCTAACAGTGAAGTCATTAGCAAGGTAGGAGATTTGAGTACAAAATATTAGCAAATTACTCAGGCCCAAAGCTTGATTCACTCAAAGCCAATCCTGAGAAAAATTAAGACTAAATTGGGTCCTTTCTCATTCCCTTATTGTCAATGTTCAAAGATAAAGATACAGCAAAAACTATATAAATAAAGGATGTAATTCTATATTTGTGATAATGATTACTACCATTCAATGACTCCCTGAGGGAGTAAAAGGTAGCAGGTGTTTTACTATTACCTGTGGTTACCCTGAAGATAGTTTAATACTGTGGGCTTCACCAGTCTCTCAGATCAACACTTTCAGCTTTCCCTAGAGATCCTCTAAAACCCAAATGACACTGTCTTTCCCCCGGCAGATTTTCCAAGCCTATAAAAACCATCTGCACTCCTATACACTGTTTTATTTCAGGTGCCATTACTTCAGCAATGCTATCACGTCATGATTATAATTTCACAATATTTTCATTAAAGGAGCAGTCCTTCTTAGATCTTCTCCTGAATATTACTGCTGCTATTGAAACAATACAAAAACAAATACCAACCAAAATTGAGCTGTGTCATTATTTCTTGGCAATTGTTGAATCTTTAGCATTGCTAAGACTTTTTCTGTGCTACCTTGATTCAGTGTCAACACTCACCGCTTCATGAGAAGGTTGTAGGTTCAAGTCCCAGTCTAGGAATGTGAACACATACAGCTAAATATTTGATAGCTCCTGTTTTTGGGTGCAGGGGTAGGAATTCACGAGCAATCAGTGCCCAGTCCCATTGAGGCAGGCAGCATGTAAACTTCATGCAGCATTCACTTGAGCATGACCCACACTTTTGGCTGGTTGGATGCTCAACAGGGGGTCTAGCAGTTTGCGTGGCTAGTATGTGTTCCAGATAGCCTGCAACTCTTAAAGTGGAGCTGCACTTAATCGAAGGCAGCTGCTGCTGACTGTTTTTAGTGCAATTGGCAACCAATAGAAGCTAAATAAATGGAGCACCAGGGACGAAAGAGGGCTCCAAGGTCCACAGATGCGGCACTGGAGGCCTTAGTGATGGAGGTCAACACTAGGAGAGAGGCAATGTTTCCATGTGGGGGCAAGAAGACCCTCAAGGATTGTCCTCAGAAGGGAAATGGAGCAGGTGACCAGGGAGGTCAACTCCCGGAATCTGGCTCAGAGAACCTGGCAGCAGTGCCACAAGAAATTCAATGACCTCATGAAGATGATTAAGGTCAGTGAATGCATCTTCAAAGGACATCTCATACACAACGCATCACCAACCTCTCATATTGCTCAATGCACCACATCCCCATCACTCACCCATCTGCAGTCAGGAGTCAGGCCAAACATTCAGATGACTCCACCTAACCCTCACACACCTTCCAATGATGCAAGTCTCAAACCCACTTCTCGAGGCATCCACATACATGCAGTTATTCAGCTATGACAGGCCCATCACCAAAACACAATGCAACACAATCAGTGACATTCTTCCCTCTTTCTTGCAATACAAGGTCGCACACAACTGCGGGGAACAGAGCAGAATCAGCAAGGGACAGGCACACCTTCATCTCCTGAGCCCAACAGAGGAGATGGTGTAACGCTTCATGAGGCAAGCTGCAATACAGCCCGTTGCATCTGGTGTTATTGAGAACATTGAGGATCTCATGCCCCTTTCTCAACCCACCCTCATCATGCTATCTGACATGAAGTGCAAGCTGCTGACGGTGTGACCATGGACCTCATGCTTTGCACTCCACCCTCCCTCCCTACATTACAACAATAACTGTACTTCAAAATTACTTCATTGGCTGTGAAATGGTTTTGGACACCCTGAGGTCATGAAAGGTGCTATGTAAGTGAAAATTCTTATTTTTATTACAATGTTAACTGTAAAATAAGCACTTAATTACAAATATTGAACATGTCAATTCTATTGTCTTCTCATCTCTTTCTGTTCCACTGACTTTTCTTTTCCATTCTATTATTTGAAGCTATAATTTTACTGTTTGTTTTATGACTAATCTAATTTTAATAATCTTTTTCTAGATTTACAACTATCTTTTGAACCACTTAAGTACTTCCTTCTTCTCCTGGCGTCCATTACCAATTTTTGGAGGTGGCTGAAACCTTAAAAATATGAAACTGACTTGGTTGAAAACTACTTTTAAAACTGCGAGCAATAACCAGCAATAATTACCAAACTCGAAGACACTGTCTAGTGACTCACAGTTGCGACCACTTATGCAGTCAGTTGGGAAAGGTAAACTTTAAAACTTGAAATGATAAAAAGAAATGAGTGCCAGATATTGTAGGAAGGTTCTATGTAGTAGGTATATTACGTTTGAGCATTAAGCTTTCCTTTCCTGGAATTTCATATGTGCCACTGATAAGAATGGGAATTAGTTTTCCTTTAGTTCTGGATAAGGAAAGATGTTACAATTTTTTAAAATTGAGAAATTTAGGTTAAGTTCCAAATATATTGTGAAATACAACACAAAGGTGGAAAACTTTAAAATTTTAGATTAGAACATAAAACAGATCAGGCAGGCGTGGTTTGATGACACCAGGACTATGTTTTAAAAGCCAGCAATTTGTCAGAAGAAGAATGCGATAGATAAGAGATCTTGGGAAAGAATGGGTTAAAATTGGACGCAGTGCAATATCTCTTTATTTCAACACAAGAAGGATTTCTGGAAGAGAACAACCATGGACAATAAACGATGTGGAACTTAAAAGGAAATAGGGGAAAATTCAGAGCAGCAATGACTATAAAATAGAGAAAGATAAGAAAGATTGTAATGAAGAGGGTATGTTTGGAGATAGGAGATGACAGAAGGATCACCTTTAAGATGACTTTTCTTATATCCGCTCCAGAAATTTGAGATAGCTGTTCAAAAAGTCTCCACATATAGGAGAGCTGTATTCAAGCCTTGGATGAAATATATTTACCATAGAAGTTTTCATATTACTTCATATTCAGTTCTATTTTGTTGAGAAACAACATTACTTACAGTTTTTGACACCATTCCTCCATCTTAATCTGCTGCTGATGCTAAAGTTGACTAAGCCTTGAGATTCTTGGATGAGGTCATTTTTGTTATCCTTTCTGCCAATTTGCTCTCTCTCCCCCTTTCCTCTCCTGAAGTCACTGAACTCCTTACAGGTGTCTGGCTCCACAGGTACTGGTTGGACTCTCAGTACTTTGTTCAAGTGGCCAGCATTCATATGCAAGCCTTGACAGTCAGTTTTGGACAATTATTTGACACACAGGGGGACATCACTGTGAGTCTGTACTTGTTCTCATCCCACAGGCAAGCATGTGAACTTGCATGAGCAGGAAGGCTGGAGAGGATCACTGAGGCAGCATGCATCACTCCAATTGAGATCACCTAACCCATCCCAGATTGGGAATTGAATGATGGATATTCTTGTATGCTATACTGGATATACTCACTGAGCAGATAAGAAAATATCTGAGGTACTGGGGAAGAAATTTGACTTGTGTCCAAGACAGGCAGAACATAGGTGGAGTATCACACTGAATGCTGGTCAGGGAGGAGGGAAAATGGGTCAGTCCTAACTTGAAGCCAGCTACATGTGATTATGGGATGGTGGGAGAAATGGAGGAAGGAAATCCAGGGGGTTGGTGGGGGGAGCCATGAACATGGTGCAGCGGACTGGAATATTTTTGTAGATCCGCAAACACTGTGCCTGCTTCTCCTGGGCCCACAAAGGTAAAAACGGAAACAAAAACAAGAAATGCTGGATTCACTCAGCAGGTCTGGCAGCATCTGTGGAAAGAGAAGCAGAGTTAACGTTTCGGGTCACTGACCCGAAACGTTAACTCTGCTTCTCTTTCCACAGATGCTGCCAGACCTGCTGAGTGAATCCAGCATTTCTTGTTTTTGCTTCAGATTTCCAGCATCCGCAGTATTTTGCTTTTATTAAGGTAAAAACGGAAGATGCCTTTGACCTTTCTTTGAACAGTCTCTTTAAGGGCTGATGGTTAGGCTGCTCAAGAGGTGATACAACTAGATGCAACATGCATGGCACAATGTTCACTCATTCCAAGTCCTACACTGGCGTAGGTCCTAAATTTGCATATTTAAGGAGCCTAACGTTTCTTTCAGGTGGACACCCTGGACAACTAAAAGATGCCCTGGCCAACATGGTATCTGATGCACATCGAGTGAGATAGATTGGGATGTGAAATTAGGTGTGAAATAGGCGTCCATAATTTGAATTTCTCCCCCCACTCTATTTTCCACATACCTAGATAATGATTTTCTCATGAAAAAGCAGGTTCAAAAAATTAAGATCTGCAATTAACAACTGCAGCTTTAAAGATATGGCTATTACAGCAAATGCTATTTAACATATTTATTGAAATTATGATAATTTCCCATACTTACTTCTATTGGACCAACCCATTGCTGCCTCCTGAGGTGAACGTACTCAGCACCATGCACAATGATTACAAGGACTGATTTGTGTTATAGCTTACTACAGCATCTCACTCCTCTGCACACAAGCCTGAAGCTCTCTCCACATAGGGATAACCCCTGTCCCTTCACCAAGCCTCTTTTGCTCTCGTCTATAGATCTGTTTAACTATGTACAACCCTTAGAGCTTTTGCCTGCAAATATTGTAAAATATGTACTGAAACATGTACTCTCAAACTATGCTCTAACTGTTTGTCAAGAAAAAGCAGGGATACATTGTGGATGTACTACTATAAAGGCACAGTTGCGTGAAAATGATCTCACCTCATAGCTGCCAACAAACCACTCCAATAAAGTCCTTGAATCTTCTGATGTCATCAGAATTGACTTGCTCAGTTAGCATATCAACATCCATCAACCTTGATGGAGCAGACACATTGCTCACGTCTGACACAACAACCTCTATTAGCAAATGATAGAATGAAATTGCTCAGCAAACGCCTCAATAGGTAATTGTTACAGGATATGGTGTTTGATTCTTTAGATAAGGAAGGTCACTGCCGAGATACTCATCTTCAATTGACTGAATAGTCTTTTCCCACCACTGACTTTTTCATATGTCCTTAGCTCAGGCAGCATGGCAGTAGTGGCTACAATTGTTTTCACATTCTTGACCTAGGAAGGAGAGGTCAGGAAAAATCATCTTGGGTCCCGGCTCCAATCACTATTGAGTGATCCCTGCTGGAAGATGCAGGTGTCAGCTGTAGCTCTGAGTCAGAAGGTTGTGGGTTCAAGTCCCACTCTAGGAGCGGGAGATAGGAGGGGTGGAGGCCATAGAATTGCGACGGAAGGCGGGGAGCAGAGGGTCTGTCATCTTCCCATTGCACTGAAATTAAGTCAGGGTGGGAAAGGCGAGTGATTGGCCACTTAAGGCCGTCTTGATGCCCCTGCCAGAATTAAACTGCAGGCTTGAGGGTTAGCCTTACTTCATGGGCAATCTGATACCCACAAAAGACCCCTGGTGGCAAAGGCCACCCCTGTGCTAACCCTCCCCTAGCCCTCTGATTGACCAACAGCTCGAAGGTGGGATCTCCATCCTTAAAGGGGCTGGGACCCGGCGCTGGGCAGTTAATTGCCCAAATGCCAATGAATTGTGCTGGGGGTTGAGGGGGAGGGGAAGGAAGAGGGGGAGGTGGTGAGGATGCTCCGAAGGACTGAGGCAGGCTTTCCCCTCATCTTTTTAGCCTGGCGCTGGGACACCTGCCCATTCCATTTAATTCAACCATAAAACTTGAGCACAAAAATCAAGACTGACACTCCAGGGCAGTACTGAGGGAGTGCTGTACTGTCAGAGAGAGGTGCTGTCTTTTGGATGAGATGTTAAACCATCTGTCCTCTCAGGTGGACATAAAAGATCCCATGGCACTATTTCAAAGAAGAGCAGGGGAGTTATCCCTGATGTCCGCCTGGCCAATATTTATCTCTCACATCACAAAAACAGATTATCTGGTCATTATCACATGGCTGTTTGTGGGAGATTGCTGTGCACAAATTGGCTGCCCCATTTCCCATATTACAACAGCGACTACACTTCAAAAAGTACTTAATTGGCTGTAAAGCATCCAGTAGTCATGAAAGTCGCTTTATACATGCAAGTCTTTCTTTTATGTGCAGGAATTGTGTGAGAACTGGATATTCTCCAAGGTAAAACAGTCTGCACTCACACCTGAGGAGTGGCCACTTGGATGAGATGCTGGAGGGTTTCCAGACCTGTGGAACTGCAACCTGTGAGAGTCAACACCCCTTAGTAAATTGGGAAGAAATACAGGAAGAAAGCATTGCTCTTCCAAAAGGCTCAGCCCAGATAGAGTGCCAAGAACTCAGTACTGATCCACACTATTGATACAATTGAGCCACCCAGTCGAAATCTTTGCTGTGTAAGTATTTCTCCATGATGTTGACAATAGGGATGCTATGATGGACTCAGAACTTCTATCCTATGAAGGATTAGAAAGTATGTGTATGTGAATGTCAGGTGAGGAGAATATTAAACTTGGCATTGGTCGCCTTGCGTGTAAAGCAGTTCACCAACACTCACTTGTTCGGATCACATTTAACTGCTTGGGCACAGTACCAAAGGGCAGAGAGATAGGTACAAACAAAACAACTGCTCCTTCCATCTCTATAACATACACCATAATTAGACCTCTTGTCTCTAATTAGCAGCTGCCAGTTATTGTTATCCAATGCACGATTATGGACATTGGGTGAAGCCAGGATCAATACCTGCAGTGCCTCTACAGTTAAATAGCTTGCTGCTACTTACTGTCAAGGCTCACTTGAATGCAATACTAGCAGGCAACCATGTAGCCATGCCCCAGCAAGAGTCAACACTTTCAGGAGATGAGATGAGAGAAGGGAAGGGAAGGGAAGGGAAGGGAAGGGAGAAAATTGGTAAGAACATTTTAAAAAGTACAAACAATGCTTACACAGGAGTAGCTTGAAGCCAGTAATCTGATCTGGCAGCTCAGATAGCACTTATGAAACAATTAAGCTTAGATCTTGCAGTTTGTGATATCATATAAGCTTTGTATCTGTAGCTGAACACCTTTTGTTCTCCACTCATTCTAGTTCCTAGTTTCTCTTTTGTGTCCAACATGTTTTCCAGCAATATAGAAAAAAAAACTTGCAAAGTGCAAAAAAAGTCATTCTCACCTAACATACTAGGCCCCCAGCTGCCAAGAATGAGGCACATCAATTTTGTCATGAACATTGATTTTTAACTGTTATTGGAGCAAGGAAATGACTTGTTAAACGGATAAACCGTGGCTGGAAAAAACATTTACATAGTAACAGACATCGAATGTGAGGAAGCGCATACCAGGGCCTGCTAAGGAGGATGCAATTCACAAGGGTTGGTTAGACCAGCTGATCACATGGCTACTTGGCTGTTCCAAGGTTCTCTTTTGAACTGGCCACAGAGAGTTTGAACTCAGAAAGACTGTTTGCTCATGGAGACAGAAGATCTCTCCTGTCTGCTCCCATCTCTTTCCAACAAGCCTCTGAGTCTACTGAAGACAAAGAACCTCAAGGGAGAAAAGTCTACAGCGAACAAGGTATAAGAAGAATACTGGGCCCCAACGAAAAGCAAGATCTACCTACAATCAAAGACTTTACAGCGGGCTCGAAGAACTGTAACAAAAACTCTTCAGATATTGCCTCAAATGTTTCCACTTTATTTTTCTTCTGATCTTTTCTGTCCCTATTTGCATCGTGTATGCATGCTAGCGTGGGTGTGTCATGTATCCATAGGCATCAATCGAATTAGAGATTAAGTTTAAGTTTAACAAATTTCAACCTTCTTTTCTTTAAACCTAAGAAAATCTGTTTGTGCTGGTTTCTTTGCATTATAACTGGAAAGCGGTGAAGAAGGATTCACCAAGGGTGTTTAAAATTAAACCCTGTTATGGTAAGACCAGGTGAAGGCTGAGAGGGATCCCTAGACACCTTTCTCACCTGGTCGTAACACTTTATACACCACTGGTATCAACATCAGTGCCAATAGGGATCAGAGGGATACGTTTCCTTGCTATAGTTACTGACGTAATCCCTCCTCAGTCACTTTTACAATATTATGCTGAGGCTAGCATATTCCAAAAGTGCACTTTGCTGTACATTGATACCACCTATAAAGATATAACTTTGATGCTATTGGGATCTCTGATAGAACCATAGTACCTTTTTGCTATGGCAATAAAAATATTAATAAAGTTGTCAGAGAAATTGTCCGGGAAAGGACATGAACAAAAATCCATTTTCTTCAAAACAATTATTATGAGAATTGCAATTATTGTCTGTGATATTAGCTGCAGGTTTGTGATATAATACAGGTATTCAATGTATTTACCTAACATTCCTTTGTTCTCTATTTTAATAGATGTACACACCCATTTAAAATGAACAAGTAAATCCCCCTGTTGAAAATGTATTCAAAGGAATGTCACGCAAATCCTTCAAGTTTCACCAACTAAAGACACAAATGGTAATTTCAGGGCTAATTTGTTGCTCAGACAGAGTGAGTATGAAGCCACAAGCTCTGCACTGCCATTAACCTATTGATCGCTGAGCTTAATTCAAATTGCTTTGTGAGGTGTATGTCTGTATGCCATCTGAGCAACTCTTGGGATTGAGGAGGTCCACTCACCTGTGGATATAATGAGTTTGGGAACAGCTGGTCAGTTGTGTTTTTTTGATACAACAACAAGCAAAGCTTTGAAGCATACATAAAAAGCTATTGCATAAAAATTAGTCCTGGGTTAATTTGGTAAAGGACAGAACAATTAGTTTTATCAATCATATACTCACCATGATGCTATTGCAATGGTTATACTACTGCCTTTACAGCAACACAAAGCAATTTTGCTGTGTATTGATGCAGGATAAGTTATATAACTGTGGAATTAGGCTGGTGCCCTGACTACCATGTCCACAGGGGCAGCATGTATAAATCTCTGGAAAAAAGGGGGAGAAACATACCCAATGTTGTCCTCAGCCTGATGGCCACCTTTTTGTGCAGCTGTGTCAAGCTGTCCAGAGACCGTCGGTACACAAACACCAAGTGTCATCAAGTACTGAGGTTTTATCTGTCCCTGGTGTTGCGAAGGATGGGTCTAACCACATTGCCACTGAATGCTCCATTCAGTTGGACCATGCCACACCATCTGTCTCTCGTGGAAAAGTTTGGGCAGAAAAACACCTTTGACCACAAATCCATTAGGCAGTGGTCTTCAATGCCCTGCAGGAAAAGTAGATTGTGGAACGTGTCGGATGGTTCCCTGAGCAGATTGTCAAAGTAATTTGGCAGAATACCTAATGCCACAGCTTAGCTGATGGTGAGAAGGGCTCTCCCTGTCAAATCGTTCATGCACGGCCGGAGTCTCAGGGCCACCGTACACTGCCCTTGAGGCGGCTGCAGTGGGAAAGAGAACATTGCCCACCTCCAACTCAAATGTGCCTTTGTAAAGAAGATCTGGAAAGAGATACAGTAGTTTTTGCCGAAGTTCATCCTGAGCAGCGCCATAACACAGGGATTTGCTCTATGGGTTGTTCACAGGGGTACACACTGAGGCAAACATCAACTGCTGCTGGAGGATCATCAACTTGGTGAAAGACACTCTTTGGTCTGCCCCAAACTTGCTGGTTTTCCAGTGCAAGGAACTATCCACGACTGACTGTTGCACATTCCAAGGTCCAGGACTACGTGCTAAGTGTCACACTAAAGCTTGAGGCAGCCACTGCAAAGGCTCAATGGGGAAAGGCCACATCTCAGGCCCTTCTGCTATAGTACACAGAGGGGCTGGAATGGCTGTATGTACCAGAGAATGTTTGACATGAAATGTATATTATAAATATAACTTATAATTCTAAATGTAGTGAAACACCTCAGAGTGCCACAGACTGTACTGAAAGAAATTGAACTGTATTGTACTTTCTGTAATGTCAAAGTTGAACTGTTATATCATGTACTTTTACAAATTTTATGAATAAAATATATTTTTTGAAAAAAAAAAAGGCTGGTGCCCTGACTGCAGACATGGCAAGAAGTATAAGGCCAGCTGTAGGTGGTGGTCTCAAATTGCTTGCGTTTCACATCAACTCCAGTACAGTTCAATTCTGGTGCAAAAGCCAAGCTTAAGTTTACATTTGACCAATGGACTGGCTGAGAACTATTTCTTCCCTGTTTAACTTTGAATTATTTTGATGTCAGTAAGGGGCCAACAGTCTGTGGGCAGAATTACAAATGCTGGTTACATTTTACTGTAACCTATAAATAGGAACAGGAGTAGGTCATTTAGCCCATCGGGCCTGCTCCATCATTCAATACGATCATGACTGATCATCCACTTCAATGCTTTTTTCCCATAGCCAGCAGTCTTTCTGGCTCTCTCCCTCTAAATATTGAAATTTAATCGGCATTTAAAAACCAGTAAATGCACAGTGCACAGTTGGCTCAGTTGCTGCAGGTGTTGATGGATTCAGGAAGCATCAGCTGAATACAGATCTACCACTACATCTACTCCATGGCACTCTAGTACCAGTCAATTTCTGGTCCCTTCTTCAATGCTTTTATTGTGACTGCTTTTATTTTTGAGGCAATTTCAGCAACCTCCACGGTCATATGCTTTTTTTTTCAAAAAACGCTCGCATACTTAGTAACCAATTTTAATATCCAGTTGCACCCATAGATTTTTGTATTGGATATTTTCCTGTGATGTTACTCATTGTAAGCCAGGTGATATGCTGCTTTCTATGCTGCACAATGTATTATTTTGCTTACATGGAGCTAGGGCCCTTTAAGGCAAATTCTAATGGCCATTTAGCAAAGGACTTTTAGGTCACTCACTGTTGACCATTCAGGGAACTTTGCAAAAGATGAAGTTTCAGGTTCCAGACTAGATATAAGAACAGAAAGTGCCGGAAATACTCAGCAGGTCTGGCAGCATCTGTGTGGAGAGAAACAGAGTTAACGTTTCAGGTCTGCGACCCTTCATCAGAACACAGATGCTGCCAGACCTGCTGAGTATTTTCGACACTTTTTGTTCTTATTTCAGAGTTTCAGCATCTGCAGTATTTTGCTCTTATTCCAGACAGATATAACTCGTTTCTTTTTGAGAAGACATGGAATCTGTAACCTATCTGCAATGATGTCTATATGCACTGATGTACTGTTTTTAGCAGAGTACTGGCAAATTGCCTTTGGCACTGCTTAAGATAAGTCAGAGGATGAACTGTTTTATACACTCAGAAACATTACACCAAGGAAAGTTCAAGTGTGTATACAGTGTCTAACTGTTGTTAGGTGAACACTGGGTAAGTAAAGAGATCAATTAAGAGGCTGATGGTGTTAAAGATAGATGTAATCTTCCACTAGAGTGCACACACAGGCTTCTGATATTCTTTTAACACTCCTTTGTGAATACAGAAATCCTATAAGGTGCCTTCCTTTATAACACTTTTTTTCTAAAATATGCTGTTTTTTTTAATCAAGACCCATCCATAAACTTAATGTGGTCAGTATAGCTGGGTATTCAAAAACAACGTAACCTTACATCCAAAAATGAAGGGAAGATCTTGCATTGTACATAATGTAGATATTGTGTATCTCTTATTAATTCATGTTTGATCAAACATATCACCAAAACTCTTCAGCTATTGAGTGGTAATTTCGAATAAGGATACCACCAAAATGTAGAATATCATTAAATGTAACAGCAAAGATACAAGATGGAAAAGTGGATGGATGACTATCCCTGTGTCCCCAGTTTCATTACAGGGCCAACTTTAGTAGTATTGGTCAAGTCCTGTACAAGTAGTATTGCCCAGGTCCTGTACAAGGGCCTCCGTGTTGACCAAAACATGCTAATGTTTTGTAAAATAACACTGTGCAGCATTTTTGCACATCATCAGATGGAGCACAATGATATCTATGCATGATCTCACCGATGAGTAAGTCCCACTATGCATGAATCACTTGCTGCAAATAGGAACTTATTTGATCTTGTTTACTTACAAGGCAATCTGCAGATACAACTGTGCCATTAGGAGGAGGGATGTTTGAAACTTAACCCTAAGGGGCTGCAGTAGTAGTGCAAGACAACAGTGTGATCAATATGATTTTATTATGAAATGTTCTTTTGATGTAAGATATTATCCTGTTCTACTTTAAAATAATATTCATACTTATTAATGTGCAGAAAATATTGTTTCCATTTATTTTATGACATAAAACATTTATATTTTAATGTTTGCAAAGGATACAACCCAAAGGGTTAACACTGAATGTTCCCCTCTTAATATCACAGTTACTTCTGTAGGCTATCTTGCAAGTGAATGAAACCGAGTGAGTGAAAGACTAATTACGATCAAATTAGCTGCTCTGTCTGCTCAAAATTATATCCAAAGGTTCTGTAAGAGATGGTTTATGCTCTGCATGACACAATTTTTCTATGTTTCATGTATTTTACTGCACGTGCACAAAGGTAAACCACACAATTAGCATTTGCAGATATGTACCTGGCAAAGTTTGTCATACGAAAGCACAGTGTTCAAGTTCTGGATGTGGTGGAAAGAAAAGTTCAAGGATGTTCCCTGCATCAAATGACTGAACTATCAGTAAGGAATGGAGAATGTTTGAAATGGTAGCAATTCTGAGCAGGCATCTTTGAGGATAGTCGATGATTTAGGAAAAATAAATGTGGACCACAGCTCGAATGTGATACAGAGGAAGGCAGGAGAGATTAAATGACAAAAGTGATGGTGGGATAAGGTGAAAGGAGATGGTTATGGGACAAGCAAAGAAACAAAAGGTAGGTCTAAAGGAACTGTAAGTGGGAATAACAGAATCATCACCAACAGTTGCTGTTGAAAATAAGGGGCAGAGGTTGTGATCAGAAATAGTTGTGTCCAGATGTTTGTAAAGTGCCTAACTGAAAGATGAGATGCTGTTCCTCAAGTTTACATTGAGCTTCATTGGAACAATGTAGGAACTTAAGGGCAGAGATCTCAGAGTGGGAGTGGACCAGGGAATTAAAATTACAGGTATCTGGAAGTTCAGCATCATGTTTGTGGGCTGAACAGAGGTTTTCCTGAAAGGGCACCCCCCACACACCACCTCCTCCCCACCCCCGACTACCCCCACAATCTGCATTTTGTCTCGCCAGTGTGGAGGAGACAGCATCATGAGCAGCAAATACAGCATACTAAATTGAAAGAAGTACAAGTAAATCGCTGTTTGACCTGGAAGGAGTGTTTAGGACCTGTACTGGTGGGAAGAGAGGAGGTAAAAGGGCAAATGTTGCATTTCTCATGCTTGCATGGGAAGGTGCAATAGGAAAGGGAGGGGATGTTTGGAGTGATTGAGGAGTGTCACAGAGGGAACGGTACCTTCGGAATGTTGAAAGGGGAAAGGAAGGGAAGATACATTTGGCAGTGATATCATGATGGAGATGGTGGAAATGGCAGAAGATGATTTGCTGAATATGGAGGCTGAATGGGTGGAAGGCGAAGACACAGGGAACCCTATCGCGATTCTGGGAGCAAGGGGAAGTGGTGACAGCAGAAGTGGAGGAAATGGAACAGACACAGTCGAGGTCCCTATCAACCAGGTGGAGGGGAATCCTTGGTTGAGGAAAATGGAAAGCATATCGGAATCACTGGTATGGAACACGGAGCAGATGTGATGAAGATGCAAAAGCTGAGAGAATAAAATAGAGCTCTTACAGGAAGTGGGATGGAAATCAATATAGTCAAGGTAGCTGTGGGAGACCATAGCCTTATAGTGGATATTGGTCGACAGCCTGTCACCAGAAATGGAGACAGAGAAGTTGAGGAAGGGAAGAATCATCGATGGACCATGTGAAGGTGAGGGAATGGTGGAAATTGGAAGCAAAGTTACAAAATTTCCCAGTTTGGGTCAAGAGCAGGAGACAGAACCAATATTAATGAACCAGAAAAAAGAAGTGAAGGAGGGGACATGTAGGACTGGAACAAAGAATGTACCACATATCCTATGAAAAGGCAAGCATTACCATGACCTATATGAGTTCCCAAGGCAACACCTTTTATTTGGTAAAGTGAGTAGAGTCAAAGCAGAAGTTGTTCAATGTGAGAACAAGTTCAGCCAGGCAGAGGACGTTGTTGGTGGATGGGGACTAGTTTGGCCTCCTTACAGGGGAGAAAAGGAGAGCCGTCAGTCCTGGTGGGAGATGAAGGTGTAAATGGCCTGGATGTCCATGGTAAAAAAGGAGATGGAAAGGGCATTGGAAGTGTTGCGGTTGTAGATGGGAAGAGACTGGACAAGAGGGGGAAAAATAGTTTAGATAGGAAGAAATCAGTTCTGTGGAGCAAGAACAGCCTGAAACAATGGGTTTCCCAGGACAATTGTCTTTGTGGATCTTGGTATGTAGGTAGTAGTGGGCTGTGCGTGATTGAAAGACTATGAGGTTGGAGGCCATCGAGGGAAGATCTCCAGTGGGGATGAGGACAATGACAGTATAGGAAATGATGACTTGATGTTCCGTGGTAGGTTCATGGTCTAGGGGGAGGTAGGAGGAGGTGCTAGAGAGTTGGCGTTCAGCTTTTGCTAGGTAGACGTCGGCACCACCCTTGGCAGCAGGTTTGATGACAATGTTTGGGTTGGACCTAAGAGAATGGAGTGCTGCAATTTCAAAGGGGGATAGGTTCGAGTCAGTGAGGGGAGAAGAGAAATTGAAATGGCTGAGGTCACGCTGGAAGTTCTCAATGGAATGATCTAGCAAGGGTAAGCAGCTAGAGGCGGGGATCCAGGTGGCATAAAAATTCTGAAGTCAGTAGAAAGTGTCTGTTGTACATGGTGGGGGTGGGGGTGGGGGGTGGGGGGTAGGGAAGTCTCCTGACTATAGATGTGCTGCAGAGGCAAAGGCAACAAAAATGAGCTTAGCATCTTACTGAACTCGAAATTGAGACCTTTGATGAGGACTGTGATTTCAGAGTCAGAAACAGAAAAGTCAGGGGTGACAGTGAATACATGGCAACAGGCGAGACTGGAAGAAGGAAAGGGGTCAGAGGAAAGTGAAGGGGTAGAATTATTCAGAGGAACGTTCGTATCCAAGAGATTCAGGACTGATATCGGGAACTATTCTTTACCTAAAATCTGACTAATATATTGGGTCCAGCATTGGGAGGAGACATGGAGTGAATTTCCATGTTGGACAGTGGAAGCAAAATAAACTAGGACTCATTTAAAAAGCAACTGGATATTGTTGGGGTGGAAACGCTAGTTTTGTTCTGTATGAACAAAGAACAAAGAAAATTACAGCACAGGAACAGGCCCTTCGGCCCTCCAAGCCTACACCGATCCAAATCCTCTATCTAAACCTGTCGCCTATTTTCTAAGGGTCTGTATCTCTTTACTTCCTGCCCATTCATGTATCTGTCTAGATACATCTTAAAAGACGCTATCGTGCGCGCGTCTACCACCTCCGCTGGCAACGCGTTCCAGGCACCCACCAACCTCTGCGTAAAGAACTTTCCACGCATATCCCCCCTAAACTTTTCCCCTCTCACTTTGAACTCGTGACCCCTAGTAATTGAATCCCCCACTCTGGGAAAAAGCTTCTTGCTATCCACCCTGTCTATACCTCTTATGATTTTTTTTTTTCTCTAGAGATACAGCACTGAAACAGGCCCTTCGGCCCACTGAGTCTGTGCCGAACAACAACCACCCATTTATACTAACCCTACAGTAATCCATATTCCCTACCACCTACCTACACTAGGGGCAATTTACAATGGCCAATTTACCTATCACCTGCCAGTCTTTGGCGGTGGGAGGAAACCGGAGCACCCGGCGAAAACCCACGCGGTCACAGGGAGAACTTGCAAACTCCGCACAGGCAGTACCCAGAATTGAACCCGGGTCCCTGGAGCTGTGAGGCTGCGGTGCTAACCACTGCGCCACTGTGCGCCACTTGTACACCTCAATCAGGTCCCCCCTCAACCTTCGTCTTTCGAATGAAAATAATCCTAATCTACTCAACCTCTCTTCATAGCTAGCGCCCTCCATACCAGGCAACATCCTGGTGAACCTTCTCTGTACCCTCTCCAAAGCATCCACATCCTTTTGGTAATGTGGCGACCAGAACTGCACGCAGTATTCCAAATGTGGCCAAACCAAAGTCTTATACAACTCTAACATGACCTGCCAAATCTTGTACTCAATACCCCGTCCGATGAAGGAAAGCATGCCGTATGCCTTCTTGACCACTCTATTGACCTGCGTTGCCACCTTCAGGGAACAATGGACCTGAACACCCAAATCTCTCTGTACATCAATTTTCCCCAGGACTTTTCCACTTACTGTATAGTTCACTCTTGAATTGGATCTTCCAAAATGCATCACCTTGCATTTGCCCTGATTGAACTCCATCTGCCATTTCTCTGCCCAACTCTCCAATCTATCTATATTGTGCTGTATTCTCTGACAGTCCCCTTCACTATCTGCTACTCCACCAATCTTAGTGTCGTCTGCAAACTTGCTGATCAGACCACCTATATTTTCCTCCAAATCATTTATATATATCACAAACAACAGTGGTCCCAGCACGGATCCCTGTGGAACACCACTGGTCACACGTCTCCATTTTGAGAAACTCCCTTCCACTACTACTCTCTGTCTCCTGTTGCCCAGCCAGTTCTTTATCCATCTAGCTAGTACACCCTGGACGCCATGCGACTTCACTTTCTCCACCAGCCTACCATGGGGAACCTTATCAAACGCCTTACTGAAGTCCATGTCTATGACATCTACAGCCTTTCCCTCATCAATCAACTTTGTCACTTCCTCAAAGAATTCTATTAAGTTGGTAAGACATGACCTTCCCTGCACAAAGCCATGTTGCCTATCACTGATAAGCCCATTTTCTTCCAAATGGGAATAGATCCTATCCCTCAGTATCTTCTCCAGCAGCTTCCCTACCACTGACGTCAGGCTCACCGGTCTATAATTACCTGGATTATCCCTGCTACCCTTCTTAAACAAGAGGACAACATTAGCAATTCTCCAGTCCTCCGGGACCTCACCCATGTTTAAGGATGTTGCAAAGATATCTGTTAAGGCCCCAGCTATTTCCTCTCTCGCTTCCCTCAGTAACCTGGGATAGATCCCATCCGGACCTGGGGACTTGTCCACCTTAATGCCTTTTAGAATACCCAACACTTCCTCCCTCCTTATGCCGACTTGACCTAGAGTAATCAAACATCTGTCCCTAACCTCAACATCCGTCATGTCCCTCTCCTCGGTGAATACCAATGCAAAGTACTCGTTTAGAATCTCACCCATTTTCTCTGACTCCATGCATAACTTTCCTCCTTTGTCCTTGAGTGGGCCAATCCTTTCTCTAGTTACCCTCTTGCTCCGTTTATATGAATAAAAGGCTTTGGGATTTTCCTTAACCCTGTTTGCTAAAGATATTTCATGACCCCTTTTAGCCCTCTTAATTCCTCGTTTTAGATTGGTCCTACATTCCCGATATTCTTTCAAAGCTTCGTCTTTCTTCAACCTCCTAGACCTTATGTATGCTTCCTTTTTCCTCTTAGCTAGTCTCACAATTTCACCTGTCATCCATGGTTCCCGAATCTTGCCATTTCTATCCCTCATTTTCACAAGAACATGTCTCTCCTGCACGCTAATCAACCTCTCTTTAAAAGCCTCCCACATATCAAATGTGGATTTATCTTCAAACAGCTGCTCCCAATCTACATTCCCCAGCTCCTGCCGAATTTTGGTATAGTTGGCCTTCCCCCAATTTAGCACTCTTCCTTTAGGACCACTCTCGTCTTTGTCCATGAGTATTCTAAAACTTACGGAATTGTGATCACTATTCCCAAAGTAGTCCCCTACTGAAACTTCAACCACCTGGCCGGGCTCATTCCCCAACACCAGGTCCAGTATGGCCCCTTCCCGAGTTGGACTATTTACATACTGCTCTAGAAAACCCTCCTGGATGCTCCTTACAAATTCTGCTCCATCTAGACCTCTAACACTAAGTGAATCCCAGTCAATGTTGGGAAAATTAAAATCTCCTATCACCACCACCCTGTTGCTCCTACATCTTTCCATAATCTGTTTACATATTTGTACCTCTATCTCACGCTCGCTGTTGGGAGGCCTGTAGTACAGCCCCAACATTGTTACTGCACCCTTCCTATTTCTGAGTTCTGCCCATATTGCCTCACTGCTCGAGTCCTCCATAGTGCCCTCCCTTCAGTACAGCTGTGATATCCTCTTTGACCAGTAATGCAACTCCTCCACCCCTTTTACCTCCCTCTCTATCCCGCCTGAAGCATCGATATCCTGGGATATTTAGTTGCCAATCGTGCCCTTCCCTCAACCAAGTCTCAGTAATAGCAATAACATCATACTCCCAGGTACTAATCCAAGCCCTAAGTTCATCTGCCTTACCTACTACACTCCTTGCATTAAAACAAATGCACCTCAGACCACCAGTCCCTTTGCGTACATCATCTGCTCCCTGCCTACTCTTTCCCTTAGTCACGCTGACTTCATTATCTAGTTCTTTACAGGCTTTAGTTACTACCTCCTTACTGTACACAGACCTCCTCATTTGGTTCCCATCCCCCTGCCACATTAGTTTAAACTCTCCCCAACTGCGTTAGCAAAAGCACCCCCAAGGACATTGGTTCCAGTCCGTCCCATGTGTAAACCGTCCAATTTGTAATAGTCCCACCTCCCCCAGAACCGGTCCCAATGTCCCAAAAATCTGAACCCCTCCCTCCTGCACCATCTCTCAAGCCACGCCTTCATCCTGACTATTCTTTCATTTCTACTCTGACTATCACGTGGCACTGGTAGCAATCCTGAGATTACTACCTCTGAGGTCCTACTTTTTAACTTGGCTCCTAACTCCCTAAATTCTGCTTGTAGGACCTCATCCTGTTTTTTACCTATATCATTGGTGCCTATGTGCACAACGACAACTGGCTGTTCACCCTCCCCCTTCAGAATGTTCTGCAGCCGATCTGAGACATCCCTGACCCGTGCACCTGGGAGGCAACATACCATTCGGGAGTCTCGTTTTCGACCACAGAACCGCCTATCTACTCCCCTTACAATCGAATCCCCTATGACTATAGCCCTTCCACTCTTTTTCCCGCCCTTCTGAACAGCAGAGCCAGCCACGGTGCCATGAACCTGGCTACTGTTGCCTTCCCCTGGTGAGCCATCTCCCTCAACAGTATCCAAAACGGTATACCTGTTTTGGAGGGAGATGATCACAGGGGACTCCTGCACTGCCTTCCTGCTCTTTCTCTGCCTTTTGGTCACCCATTCCCTTTCTCCCTCAGCAATCCTAATCTGCGGTGTGACCAATTCGCTAAACATGCTATCCACAACCTCCTCAGCATCGTGGATGCTCCAAAGTGAGTCCACCCGCAGCTCCAGAGCCGTCATGCGGTCTAACAAGAGCTGCAGCTGGACACACTTCCTGCACGTGAAGGAGTCAGGGACATCAGCTGTGTCCCTGAGCTCCCACATTGAGCAAGAGGAGCATAACACGGGTCTGAGGTAGGACATGTGGAATGGCGTGCCTTATTCACATCTATCTTGTGATCTTATTTGTTGATCACAAGCTGCCTTCTACTACTTTATCCAACTAAGTATTTTTCAGATTTCAACCAAGCAGTGAGTGTTTGCATCATTCAACCAAGGAGTCATAATTCAGGCATATGATAAAAAATTGATCAAACCTTTAAGACAGCACTTACATTTTTCTGCCCCTCACTCTTAGTTTGTCTTCTGTTTCTCTTTACTTTTTTTTTGTCCCCTTTCTTCTCTCACTGGACAGCCAACCAATGTACCACATTCGTAAAAAAGAAAGGCCATCAAGATTATCTGAGCAAACATGCAGCACAATCTCATATCTTCACAAAAGAATATCACTGGCCACTTTAGAAGCTTACATTATAGTCAAGCTTACCATCATAGTCAAAACCTGGCAGTTTAGTAGGATCTGTCATTTTCCACTCTATACCTTTCTTTTGAATTAGTACCATACACATAAAGACATTTCAGAAGACCTCGAATAAATATGGAGCTTTTTGTGTATATGAATTATACTAAGCATTACTTTAGTTGTACAGGCCTAAAGATAGAAGTCAGTTTTACACAATATTTCCTGCTGACCTGCAGTCAGTAACCAATCATCGTAAATTTTTGCAGACAAACAAAAGAACTTATTACTAAAGGGCAGAAGTACTGAACTAACATACTCAACACATTCATGATTGTGCTGCTTTGATCTACACATCTAAGTTGTCTGCTACAATGTGCTGTGCCTAGGAACTGCCCTTGGGCAAAAACCATTGTAAATAACCTTCCCAGCTTAAGTGGGATATCCCATAAAAATATCTTGAACAAATAAGTAGATAAAATGTAACTTGTTCTTGGTACTCAGATTTAATGGCCAAATACCCACCATAGCTTTGCTTGGCTATAATTCTTACATTACCTAAACAGTTAATTCTCTTGGCTGTAGAGAAATCACGCTGTATCTTCAGATATGAACATTCAACTTGGGTTTCCATCCTCAAGTCGTAACCCAACTGGTCTTTTACCCAAGTGATTTTAAATTGACCTTGTCCAATAAGGTTTTAGTTTTGGGGTGGGAAACCATTTCAAATTCTCAGAATTTGAAAAAGTCTAAGCTCTTTGCTAAAAATATGAGCCAAGTGTCATAAATATGTCTCAAGTCCTTTACAACTGAGGGAGTTGCGGAATGTTCTTTTTCTAGCAGCAGGAAACAATTTTTTTTAGCAATTTTATATTTGAAAAGCTTTGTCTTTAATAAAAATACCAATTTCTCCGAGATAGGCCAAATTTATGATGGGATAACATCCTGGCAAATATATCAATACAGTCTTTTTTTAAAAAATAAGGACTACTGGAAGTTTAGAAAATATCCAAATTTTCTTGCCGAGATTAGACACAAAAGTACCAAAGTTTTATGGGATAGTTTAGAGGCAACTATGATTTTCACATGGAGAACAATTCTACATTCAGCAAATGTGACACATCATCTTGAAAAGGTGTGGTGATACTGCTTCACATTGGCTGTAGAACAGCTAAACCATTATAAAACTATCTCTGAAAACTTTATTTCGAAAGCTTAAATTGATCCAGGGCACTCTTCAATAAAGAAGAACAAACTTGCATTTATACAGTGCAGGTTCGAAGGTCCCAAAGTACTTTACTGGTAATTAAATACTTTTGAAGTATATTCACTGTTACAATCTAAGAAAAAGCAGCATCTAATTTTGCACACAGCAAGGTCCCACAAACAGCAATGAGATAATCACTGGTCCATCTGTTTAGATGGTGTCGTTTGAGGTTTAAATAATGGCCAGGACACCAGGGGAACTCCCCTGCCATCTTGGATAATGCATGGAATTTTTTACGCCCACCTGAGAGAGAAAATGTTTCATCATCAAGCCTGTAAATCACTCTATCAGTATTGGACTGGAGTGCTGGCCTAGATTATGGGCTCAAGCTAGAGTGGGGTTTGAACTAACTACCTCTGAGGGGTGAGCTGCTGAAGCACAGTTGACACTAAGAGTGGGACACATATAAAGTGAGGTAATGGATGGGAGTCCAGTTAGAGTCAGCACCTTGGAGAGGAGTGAACTGAAGGAAGACTTGCATTCATATAGCATCTTTCACGATCACTGGACATCTCAAAGCACTTTACAGCAAATTAAATACTTTTGAAGTGTAGTCACTGTTATAATGTAAGAAATGCAGAAGCCAATTTGCAAACAGCAAACTCCCACATACAGCAATATTACAATGATCACATAATTTGTTTTTGTGATGTTGATTGAGGGATTAATATTGGCCAGAAGGCAAGGGAGAACACCCCTGCTGTTCTTCAAAATAGTGCCATGGGATCTTGTACGTCCACCTGAGAGGGTGGATGGGGCCTCAGGCTTATGTGTCATCTAAAAGACAGCACCTTCGACAGTGCAGCATTCACTCAGTACTACAATGGAGTGTCAGCCTTGATTTTTGCGCTGAATTCTCTGGAGTGGTTCTTGAACGCACAACCTTCTAACTCAGAGGTAAGAGTGCTACCAACTAAACCACACATGAGCCACACATAATATGAGCCACACATATCTCATAATACTATAGCCAAAGAAAAATCTATGTCTTGAAAACTTCAATTGTGCCCTAGCATCAAGTCTTTTGAGGGGAAGAGCTCCAGTTTTCCACTATCCTTTGTGTGAAAAAGTGCTTCCTGATTTCATTCCCGAATGGCCTAGCTTTAATTATTCTGGATTCCCCACCAGATTAAATGATTTCTCTGCATCTGCATTATCGAATCCCTTTCTCATTTTAAACTGTGGCTGCAATGTAGTGTGGTTGTTCCTGTCATCTAAAGGGACAGGACTCCGTGGGAATCAAGAACAGAGAAGAGAGTAGGCAAGACTTGAGGGAAACAATCGCACAGTGGAGGCAGTGCAGAGAATGACAAGGCTGAACCTTAGGTTGGATGGACTGAGTCATGATGAGAGGCTGAAGAAATTTCTACACGATATTTAAAGTATCAATGTTCATGAACTAGTCTGTTGCCGCTAGCAAACTTGAAGACTTCACTTCTGCACCTAATTTAAGAATGGTATGAAGAAGTCCATTTTGCTTGACTGTGGATTGTGCAGTATTGAAACTTTCCAAAACAGATACCAGTGGTACAAGGGCTACAATCATGGCCTATAGCTCTGTAACTGAGTTTTGCATTAGGGGGACCAAATTGGTTAGCCCTGAAATTGGGCACCGGGATGATGCATACCAACTTCATGCTGCCTGCTCATCTCAATAATCCCTGTGTCCAGCCAGCACTACCATGCTGTTCATTAGCTGGAAGCATCATCAGGGGGCCAATATGGCCCATGGCTATCCAATTAGTCCCACTGCCCTGCTCTTTCCCCATAGCCCTGTAATTTTTTTCCTTAAGTATTTATCCATTTTCCTTTTGAAAATTACTATTGAATCTGCTTCCCCCACCCTTTCATGCAGTGCACTGAAGATGGAACCAACTCCCTGGGTGACAACAAATTCTTCATGTCAGCTCTGGTTATTCTGTCAATCAATTTAAATCTGTGCCCTCTGGTTCCAGCCCTCTGGCAATGTAAACAGTTTCTTTTTATTTACTCAGTTAAACTTGTTTATGATTTTGTGCACCTCTCTTAACCTTCCCTGCTCTAAGGAAAGCAACCCCAGCTTCTACAGTTTCAATACATAACTGAAGTCTATGATGAAAACCATGCCAAGAATGAGGCATATTAATTTTGTCATATGGAACATTAATTTTAAACTCTTACTGGACTGAAAACATGGCTGCACCTGCATTCTAACAGGACAGTGGCTGGAAAGATTGGTATTCTAAGAGACAGTTGCCTGAAGAAGACAATGGAACTGCTCCCTGATTCAATTAATCTAAATGGATTTTGATCACCAGATACTGAATGTGTGAAAGTCAGTACTCCAGCCCCCTACTGAGGATATCTACTGAGATTGAAAGAACCCACAAAATCTCGCCGGGCAAGTTGTCCCAACAAAAAGAGCTAGTCACATGACTGGCCCGCTGGCCCAGGTTTGGTTTGAACTGTGTTCACAGAACAGGTTGAGATGAGACTGCAACTGAACTTGAAGAGAGAGCATCTCCCTCTCTCTCTCTCACGAAAAGAAGAGACTGCAACTGGATTTCAAGAAGACAGAAAACCATTGAAAAAAGTTTGAAAGTGTGTACTGGGCTCCAACAAGATGGCAAGATCGAACTGGAATCAAAGACTTTACATCAAATTCAAAGGACATTAATCGAACTCCAGCTATGGCTTCAAACCTTTGCCCTTGATTTTTCTCCCTTTCTGTCTCTAAAAGCATGCGTGTTTATCGCGTATGCATGCTAGCATGATCCTGTCGCGTATTTGTAATAATTTTAACCAAATTAGAGTTTTAAGGTTAATAAACTTACACCTTTCTTGTTTAAATCTAAGAAAACCTGTCTGGTTGATTTCTTTGCCATTGCAAATGGAGAGCAGTGAACAAGGATTCACTGAGGGGAAACTAAAAGCACGGTGTTTTAAAAATTAAACCCTGTTACAGCCAAACCAGGAAAAGGCTGAGAGGGAACTCCTAGCCCCCTTTCTTACCTGGTCGTAACAGAAATCAGGGGCTAGTGTCCGGATTTGACCCACAGACAAATGTGGAATTGGAAGTGGGAAGTCAAATTGATCCCAATCAAAAAGATAAAAGATTTCAATACAAGTTTTTTTTGTAGTTGTGTGTGCTAGAATACTGACATGTCTGTGGCTGAAGCCAGTAACTCCATAAGCCAGGGTGAAGTAACTTGGGATAAGTTAAAAGCACTATCTATGGAACAGTTGAGAAAAATGGCTGAGCAGTGTGGGATCACTGTCCGTGCCAAGGCTAGAAAGTCTGACCTCCTAAGACTAGTGCCCAACCATTTTTCCTTTGAATCTGAAGAAGCAGAAACAGGGTTAAGAATAGACTCCGACAGGGTATTGCTAGAAAAGGTACAATTGGAACAGAGGAAGCTTGAATTTGAAGAAAGAGAAAGAGAGAGACAGGATAAAGAAAAAGACAGGAGAAAGAAAAAGAGACAAGAGTGAGAGAAAGAAAGAACCTTCCAGAAGGAATGCTAGGAGAGACAGCTGAGGCAGCTTGAGTTAACTAGGGAGCAACAGAGTAACCCCAGTGAAAGCATGGCCAATATGGAGGATTGTAATTCAGGGCTGGGTACTGAATTGTTAAAATTCACTCAACTGATCCCAAAATTCAATGAGGGAGATGTGGAAGCATTTTCTGTATCTTTTGAAAAACTTGCAAGGCAGTTAAAGTGGCCAGCTGAGACTTGGACTCTTCTGTTACAAAACAAGTTATCAGGAAAAGCTCATGAGGTTTATTCCCTGTTGCCAGATGAGAGTTCATCCAATTATGAACTGACAAAAAATACTATCTTCAGGGCAGATGAACTAGTACCGGAAGCCTACCGCCAGAAATTTTGAACTCTCAAGAAGCAAGCTGATCAAACTTACTTGGAGTTTGAGAGAAGTAAGCAGTTGGCTTTTGACCAGTGGCTGAGGGCTCTTAAAGTGCAGCCCAGCTATGAAAATCTCAGAGAGGTAACTTTGCTCGAGGAATTTAAAAACTCTCTCCCACTCTCCATAAAGACACATGCAGAGGAACAGAAAGTTCATAGAGCCTGGCAAGCCGCAGTTCTGGTGGATGAGTTTGTTCTCATCTGTCAGTTGGTTCCCCAGGGGGAAACTTTCCTAATCACCCCTAAAACCCCAAAAAGGACAAAGGGTGGGAAGGTGATAGAAGCCCAAGCAGTCATGGGCGAGAAAGAAAAGCAGGAGACACGGGGGCCCTCCTCCAGCCAAAAAGAATAGTGCTGTAAGGAGTGAGACCAGGAGACCTGTATGCTTCCATTGTAATAAAACACGTAATCAAAGAGCTGACTGCTGGAAACTAGGGTTAATCAGGGCACACCCACTCAGTGAAGGAGAAAGGACCCTGATGGAAAGCACAGCTGAACAAGCTGTGACTTTAACTGCAGCAGTAATAAGGACCAGGAAATGTACTGCTGTGGGTGCAGGAAAATTTAATAGGATTCCTGAAGGTTATCAGGACTTTGTGTCTGAAGGGAGAGTAACTCCATACCCCTCGAATGGGACAAGCAAGCCCATAGTAATCCTCAGGGACACAGGGCCACTAGATCCCTTTTACTGGGAAAAGGCCTGCCCTTTCCCCCAGAGAGTGCAGTGAACACCAGAATGGTGGTGAATGGTATTGGAAGGCAGTGTACGCCTGTACCTTTACATCAGGTGCACTTGGAGTGCGACCTAGTTTCTGGACCGTTGACCATAGGGATTGTCCCTAGTTTGCTTATGGATGGGGTTGACCTGCTCCGAGGTAATGATCTGGCAAAGACGAAGGTAGCAGCTTCCCCAGAAGTGAAAGAGAGACCGCAGGAGGTCAGAGAGACAGGGCAGTGGCAGGAGACGATCCCCTGCAGTTCCCCTGCTTGTGTAGTGAATCGGGCCATGGCCAAACCAGCTCCCCCAGAGGAGACTGAATTGACACCAGGCAGATGACCACGAGGTCTGTCTGAGACTTTCTTTATAAAGTTAGGAGATCCAGGGAATGAGTTAAATGGATCTTCCCTAGCTGAGGCTCAGCGAGCTGACCCAGCATTGAAAGAGTTAGCACAGGCTGCCCAGTCTGAAATTGAACCAGAGTGAGTCCCTGACTGCCAGTATTTAAAGAATGAGGTACTGATGAGGAAGTGGAGTTCTCCTTGCAGACCTGAGAGCAAGGAGTGGACAGTGGTTCACCAGTTAGTGGTGCTGCAGAGGTACCGGAGAGAAATATTAAGAATGGCCCATGAGATTACAGTGACTGTACATGTCAGTATACGATAAACCAAAGCTCGCATAAGACAGCAGTTTGACTGGCCAAAACTCCACAAAGATGTGGTGGAGTACTGTAGGAGTTGCCACATGTGCCAGTTTGAGGGGAAACCCCAACCTAGAGTGAACTCTGCACCCCTAGTCCTGTATCGGTGTTTGGAGGACCCTCCAGCAGAGGGCTGGTGAACTGTAAGGGACCCTGCCGAGAACAAAAGGGGACAGGCAGGCACAAGGCTGGCAAAAGGTTCGAGAGGAAAGGAGAAAAAGGGACAAAGAGGACAGGTTAAAGCAGATCAGAGAGGAATCTCAGATGGAAACCTCTACTGTCCGGTCAGCCAACCCCAAAATGTTTGAAAAATTAGACCCCACATCCTCCTATGTAAATGCAGACACCCAGAAGCACCCCACCAGAGGTGCTAACAGCCTTTACAGAAACCTGCAGGGACAAAGAAAGTCCTCAAGAGGACAGAGAAACTGTGAGGGTGATGCCTCACCTAGTCGAAGTGACACAGGGCAGTGCAATAGAATTTGGACAAATACCTGCAAGCAGGAATGTCCCAGAGGACAAAGGGAAGATTAGCAAATAATCTACCCCCACAGTCAGGAGAAAAGGGAACCACCCATCCCCTAAGGTGAAAAGCCCTTGCAAGGCTCATCAAAGTACTGAAAGAGAGTTCAGAATGGATCCACCCACTACTGACTCTCATGAGTAGAACTCCAACCTAGGGCTAATTAAATCTAATCCTCCCCCTGCAGACCTCAACAGGAACAAAGGCACCCTAGACAGGCATGGAAATGTGCAAATTGCAAACCTCCCCAGAAATCACATGTTTACTGGGATGCCCATTCCCAAACCACTGCAGGCTGATAGTGAAGACACTTCAAACCCCTTTGGGGCAACACACAGCTAGACCCACCTCAAGGAAAAAGGGGCAGTTTAAAGCAGCACTGCTATAAAGGAAAGACAGGCGGTAATAATTTTTAGGATTTCTGAATGAATGAGAATGAATGAGAGAAATGAATGTGTGGTTTCCTGTACTTACTCTTCTCTCTATTCTCTTTTAATGAAATGCTCTTCTGAAATCGCATTTCATTCCGCTGGATGTGGAGGTGCGATGAAAACCACACCTGCCAAGAATGAGGCATATTAATTTTGTCATATGAAACATTAATTTTAAACTCTTACTGGACTGAAAACAAGGCTGCACCTGCGTTCTCACAGGACAGTGGCTGGAAACATTTGCATTCTAAGAGACAGTTGCCTGGAGAAGACAATAGAACTGATCCATGATTCAATTAACCCAAATGGACTTTTATCACCAGACATTGAATGTGTGAAAGTCAGTATTCCAGCTCCCTACTGAGGATGTCTACTAAAATTGAAAAAATCCACAAAACCTCGCCAGGCATGTTGTCCCAACAAAAAGAGCTGGTCACATGACTGGCTTGCTGTCCCAGGTTTGGTTTGAATTGTATTCACAGAACAGGTTGAGATGAGACTGCAACTGAACTTGAAGAGAGTGCATCTCTCCCTGTCTCTCTGTCACACAAAAAGAAGAGACTGCAATTGGATTTCAAGAAGGCAGAAAACCATCAAAACAAATTTGAAAGTGTGTACTGGGCCCCAACGAGACAGAAAGATCTAACTGGAATCAAAGACTTTACATCAAATTCAAAAGGCAGTAAATGAACTCCAGCTATGGCTTCAAACCTTTACCCTGATTCTTTCTCCTTTTCTACCTCTATCTGCGTGTGTTTATTGCATATGCAATGCTTGCTTGTGTCGCGTATTTGTAATAATTTTAACCAAATTAGAGTTTTAAGGTTAATATATTTAAACAAGAAAGGTGTAAGTTTAAGAAAACCTGCCTGGTAGATTTCTTTGCCATTACAATTGGAGAGCAGTGAACAAGGATTCACTGAGGGGAAGCTAAAAAAGTGTTTTAAAAATTAAACCCTGTTACGGCCAAACCAGGAAAAGGCTGAGAGGGAACCCCTAGACCCCTTTCTCACCCGGTCATAACAGGTCCTTCATCCCTAGCACCATTTTAGTAAGCCTCTTCTGCACTCTCTCTAAGGCCTTGACATCCTTCCTAAAGTGTGGTGTCTCGAACTGAAAACAAATACTCCAGGTGAAGTCTAACCAATGTTTTATAAAGGTTTAACATAACTTGCTTGTTTTTGTTCTCTATGCCTCGATTAAAATCTAAGAATCCCAGTGCTTCTTAAACAGCCTTCTCAACTTGTCCTGCCACCTTCAAATGTTTGTGTACATAACCACCCAGTTCGTTCTGTTCCTGAACCCTCTTTAAAATTGCACCATGTAGTTTATATTGCTTCTCCATATTCTATTAAAATGTATCATTTCACACTTCACCACATTAAACTTCACCTGGCATGTGCCTGCCCATTTCACTAATCTCCTGATGTCTGTTGCTATCATCCTCATTGTTTACTACATTTCAGAGTTTTGTTCCGTCTGCAAGCTTTGAAATTATCCCCATTATACTCAAATCCAGGTCATTAATATATGTCAGAAAGAGAGTAGTCCTAATCCTGACCCCTGGGGAACACCACTGTGTACTTCCCTCTAGTCTGAAAAGAAAAAGTTCACCATTACTCTGTTTTCTGTCCCTTAGCCAATTTAGTATTCATGCTACCACTGTCCCTTCAGTCTCATGGGCTTTAAATTTGCGTACAGATCCTGCTTAGGTCTAACTGATGTTATCTTGACAATCATGGATCCATTCAAATGTAATTTGTAAAAGGTAAAAACAATTACTTTAGGCACATTTTGTGAAGGCATTTGTAAGCACTGGGTAACAGGCTGTTTAGTTTCCTCCAGACAAAACTGCAAGCACAGTTATGCATGTAGAACAGAGTGTTTTAATAATGAACTATAACAATGATACAGGTCAGAAACTACAACAGCACTTTGCTTTCCACCTCTCTCTATCTCTCCCCACAAAACCCTGTGTGTTTTGTTCTGGAGACCAAACAGCCCCCATCCCTTTCTCAGTCTCAATGCCCTGTCTGCATTTAGCATGTATGATCAATCCTGTCAAACAAATAATTTATCAAAATTTTGAGCAAACTGATTTACATAGAATACTAGAATTATGGAAGATGGCAGGATCCCCAAAGACACATTGTACAGCAAGCTCGCCACTGGTATCAGACCCACCGGCCGTCCATGTCTCCGTTATAAAGACGTCTGCAAACGCGACATGAAATCGTGTGACATTGATCACAAGTCGTGGGAGTCAGTTGCCAGCATTCGCCAGAGCTGGCGGGCAGCCATAAAGACAGGGCTAAATTGTGGCGAGTCGAAGAGACTTAGTAGTTGGCAGGAAAAAAGACAGAGGCGCAAGGGGAGAGCCAACTGTGCAACAGCCCCGACAAACAAATTTCTCTGCAGCACCTGTGGAAGAGCCTGTCACTCCAGAATTGGCCTTTATAGCCACTCCAGGCGCTGCTTCACAAACCACTGACCACCTCCAGGCGCGTATCCATTGTCTCTCGAGATAAGGAGGCCCAAAAGAAAAAAAGAAAAGAACTAGAATTATAACCAATATACCTGGAACATTCAACCACTTTTAATTTAAATTATTTTCCACCTACTAGCACCCTTCATCATCAATCTTAAAGGTTAACTGACTCTATAACAGGTACGGTGCCTAAGCAACATGGGTAAAACAGCCTCCTGTTTCTCTGGGTCAAAAGAATATGAGGGCTAAATTCGGGTGGCACAGTGGCGCAGTGGTTAGCACCGCAGCCTCACAGCTCCAGCGACCCGGGTTCAATTCTGGGTACTGCCTGTGTGGAGTTTGCAAGTTCTCCCTGTGTCTGCGTGGGTTTTCGCTGGGTATTCCGGTTTCCTCCCACCACCAAAAGACTTGATGGTTGATAGGTAAATTGGCCATTATAAATTGCCCCTAGTATAGGTAGGTGGTAGGAGAATATAGGGACAGGTGGGGATGTGGTAGGAATATGGGATTAGTGTAGGATTATTATAAATGGGTGGTTGATGGTCGGCACAGACTCGGTGGGCCGAAGGGTCTGTTTCAGTGCTGATACTCTAAATAAAATAAAAAATAAAAAAATATCCCAATTTGTCAGGTTTTCCATCGACCCCCACAAGGCTTTATCAATCTCCTCTGATCCAAATCCAACCAATTTTATTGAATCATCCTAACTTTGCAACAGCTTAATGTGGACACTGCATTGTCCTATTCTGTTCTTTCAGATGCAACTACTGAAGATTACATTTTTTTCCCAGTCGTATCTTTCTTAACTGAAGGTGATACATACAATATTGTTAATGATGTCAATAAAGGTGTAGAATACTTCCCAATCTAGAATAACCTTAGGATTTTCTGGTGCCTCCTTGTCTATTTCCCTGTGGCCTTTTTCCAATGTCAAGTATTGAAGCAGATCACATACATAAAGGACAGCAGATTTTCAGAACCTTAGTAGCCAATAGCCTACATCTGATAATCATCTAAGTACTTTGTAGGGACTCTTGGAGATAGGCGTTAGTTTAACCAAGGTACCTTGCACTGCAATCAATGAAGGATGAGTTCTTAATTTCACAAATTCATCAGATTGTAAAAAAAATGGTTGTGTTCTTTTGTCATTTTATTTTGACTGGTACATTCTACAATCAAGTATTCTTTTGCGAGCTATTATGTATCTTTCAATACAGTCTTCAAGCAAGCCTTGTATCAGTTAATTGATTCTCCATCAAATGATCTAGCATTTGCAGCAAGGCCAAGAGTAGTAACCTATCTGTTGGCCTGAGATGCAGCTCCGATAACAAAAACTAGTTGAGCCACTGGCTTGTGCCAATAGCTCGTCCACACAGGCCCTTCTGAATGATTTTACTCTGTTGTTGACTTTTTTCTACTGTTTCATTTCAAGTACCTCTCTTGCCTTTTTGAACATTGCATTTGTATATGGGTGTATCTCAATTAGACACCAGGTAAGTCAATCAAAAAACATGAGATATTTCCTGTGGCAACTTCTCAGCAGCAATCTTAGCTGTGACACATGCCTCCAGTGGAATATCTCTACCCACTGGAGAAGTCGTTGATCAATACCAATAAAAAAAACATTCCCTTTCTTGGATCAGGGAAGGTATCTAGCAAAGTGCACACCCACATAATTCCACGGAGGCAATGGCACTACAGTGAACATTAACTCAGTTTGAGACTGCTGTGATGATTTTGGAACTTGGAAATATCATAGAATGATACAACACCGAAAGAGGCCATTCATCCCAACATGCCTGTGCAGATTCACTGCAAAAGCAATCCAATTAGCCCCACTCCCCTGCTATTTCTCCATAGTCCTGTAACTTTTTGCTCTTAAAGTATTTATTCAATTTCATTTTGAAAGTTACTATTGAATCTGCTCCACCATCCTTTAAGGCAGTGCATGGCTGATCACAACAACTCACTGTGTATTCTTTTCCTCTTGTCTCAGGTTCTTTTGCTAATCACCTTAAATTTGTGACCTCTGGCTACTGCTCCTTCTGCCACTGGAAACAGTTTCTTCTTATTTACTCTATCAAAACTGTTCATGATTTTGTACATCTCTATCAAATGTTCCCTTATAACCTCTGCTCAAAGGAGAATAGCTTGAACTTCTCCAGTCGCTCCACATAATTGAAGCCCCTCGTCCCTGGTACCATTCTAGTAGATCTTATCTGCAGCCTCTCTAAGGCCTTCACATCCTTCCTGAAGTGTGGAGCCTAGAACAGAACAGAATACTCAGGTTGAAGCTTAACCAGTGTTTTATAAAGGCTTAGCATAACTTCCTTGTTTTTGTACTCTCTGCCCTATTTATAAAGTCAAGAATCCCATATGATTTTTAGTAGCCTTCTCAACTTATCTGGCCACGTGGAACGATTTGTGCACATACACCCCAGGTTTCTCTGTTCCTGCACCCCCTTTAAAACTGTAGCATTTAGTTTGTATGGCCTCTTCACATTCTTCATACCAAAAATGTACGCTTCACACTTTTCTGTGTTAAATTTCATCTGTCATGTGTCATTGTTTTTGTGATACCCAAGTGCCCATTCTTAGGATTTGTTATGGAATTCCCCCAGATAACGGATTCACAATTATTTCTGCACACATAGCTTAAGGGCTATCTTTAGAGTCATACCCATCATGTATGCTTTTTCAGTCATAAAGCATCTTCAATCTATCTTTGTCACAGTCTGGTTTACAAGTGCCACAACCAGCCTTTTGGCCGTTGGTCTCACTCAGTCAGTTACTAGAAGACTGAAACCAGTTACTGTCAAATGCAGTGGACTGCTTATTCTCCCTTATACCTCAGCGATAAGTGTTATTTCAAGTGATGGGTTTCAATCAGACATTAATACCAGTAATTGTGCCTCATTTCCAATATCAAACTGGGCCTAACTACCAGTGGGGCCTCCTCCCGTCCCCTCTTCTACCCCACCCCTCCTTACTTTATCATTGATTTAATTTTCTCCCCTAAAGCTGCTATATCCAGCTACAACAGGATAAGCATTTCCTGACTATTATCATGTTCCAGTCCTATTCCAGCTACTTCTTGGGATGATTTTTACTCCCCTTCTGCCATCGCACCACTGAGTTTACAGCAAAATGAACAGAGATGAAACATCTCAGCCTTTCATTTACATGGAGATTTTTAAATTGTGGTTGCTTCTACAGCTGTGTGTAGCGACAGTTGAAATTTAAATCCAAGCTCTTATGATTCAAACCAACCCATCAATATTCCCCTGTCACCCTCGGTTTGCTTGTATGTATCAACATTTTAGGTTGAAAAAAAAGAGAAGGGAAGAAACAACAGATTCTCTGAAACAACAGACATGGAAAGACCAAAACAAAGTACAAATTGTTCAAATGGTGAAAAAGGGCAGGAAAGATCCACACGACGAAAAAGACATGACAACGGAGGGGAATCAAAGCAAGATGACAATCTAACCTGTAGATGAAGGAGCTTTGATGCTATTTCTGGGCTGTCATAAGTGGGGTGTACAAAGCAAGTTGTTCACATTGTTCATATAAAACTCTACTGGTGTTTATTTCTCAGTAGTTTGGAGACTGTTAATGAAAGAAACTAAAGACTTACATTTATATAGCACCTAGCATGACCTCAGACCACCCCAAAACACTTTACAGTCAATGTAGTATTTTTCAAAATATTGTTACTGTACTTACCAAGGAAACGTGGGAGCCAACTGGCACCCAGCAAGGTCTCACAAACAACAACGTGAGAATGATCAGATAAGCTGTGTTCGTGATGTTGGTTGAGAGTTAAATATTGTCCATAACAAAGTGAGAGGCTTTTGCACCTCTCAGACACTTGACTCACCACAAAAATACCCTTTATTAAATTAATGAACTATATGGCTATATAGTTAAAGATACAAATGAAAAACAGACAGCCAATGTCATTATGAATACTGCATAAAATGTGCCATTCTTCTGTCCGCACATTTAATCTGTGGAATCCTATTTGTGAGCACAATCTGCTATAGAATTCACTGGCAAAGTCAATACTGAAAAATGGCACATCACCACAGTAAACTGCACAGCAGTTTTTAAACTATTCACATGAGGGCCTGACCCCAGTTGCAAATCAACATCAACAGCTGTAATGCGATAGCTGTCAGAAACTTAGAAACATTCCATCAGGTCTCGGTTCCAGAAATACCGCTGAGCATTGCAGCCCCGAGTCACCGTCACTATGGAAGGTTGTCCAGAATTACGATGAAAGAAAGAATAATTTTTGTTTGTCCACAACCCTCATAATTTAAGAAACATGGGGGGGAGGGGGGGGTGGAATTTAATATCAGCGGGAGCATAACATGGGCAGTGGCAGACTTCAATGAAAAGGAACATTGGGTAGGATGTATAACAGGCATCCATGTCCTTTTGAATTTCACCCCATATGTTTTTTAGATCTTAAATTAGTGTTTGTAATCACCAATGATCTCTGTGAATCACATTTTCATGTCCAACTTTAATTAAGATTTCCAGATGATGTTTTCTGTTTGTGTGTTACCTAGTAAAACAAACACCTTCATGCATGTAGATTGTTTATGTATGACTTGCAACATCTCAGAAACACAATGCTGGTCTTGTTTGAAACCTCCAGCTTACTATAAAGCATAGATTGTAACACTTTGGGTTACGTACAATTTCCACAAGTTGAAACCATAAAAAAGTTATTTACTCCTTTCTGGCTCATCAAGCAGGGAACACTGTGTATCTCCTGTGCCATATGTCAAAATATGGTTAGTTTCAGGTTTCTTAAACAGTGAACTCACTTAAGGCCATCACATTTTTAAAAAGAATGAAATATGTTCTGAAAAAATCATTGCAACCTATTTGAAAGACAATCAACATTAAGACATTATGCAGACTATACAACAAACTGATTCAAACAGGATGGCACTCTACTGCAACTAATGCTCCCCTGAGGCACACTTGAGAACATCAGAATAACCCAAATCCAAACAGACGGTCCAAAACTCTGATATCTGGACCTTAGAAGAAGCAAGGGAATCAGAATTCTTACTGAGACTAATAGTTTTATATGCAGCTTCAGGTGTTATTTGTCACAATGTGTACTATAGCACTTAGACTAAATAAGCAGAGACAACAGAGAAACTGCAGTCCAAATTGATCAGAGCTAAATTGGATTCAGTTTGGATAAGAAAGACTTCGCCTAGGCCATCTCTTCTTGCACAAGTCACTGAATGGTTTTGCCATCTGCAGAATTTATTAAAAAAATATTTACAAAGCTCAACTCCAAACTGATATAAAAAAATACTTTTAAACCAAGGCAGACCTGTAGCATAAACAGCATGCACCTCTTTTAAGTTTGGGGCTAGTTTGGTAATGATAGAATCATTCAGCAAAGAAGGAGGCCATTCAGCCCCCTTTACCTGTGCTGACTCTTTGAAAGAGCTATCTAATCATGCCACCCACCTGTTCTTTTTCCATAGCCCTGCAACTTTCTTCTGATCAATTATATATCCAATTCCCTTTTGAAAGTTACTAACGAACTTGCTTCTGCCCACTTTACAGACAGTGCATTCTCGATCACAAAAATATTCTCCACATCGTCCCTCCGGTTCTTTTGATAAACATTCAAGTGTCACCACTGGCTTGGTTGGGTTCAGGTTCTGGGAGTGGACAGATTCCTGATTCAACAGAGAGCAGAGATTTTAATTTGGTTGAATCAATATGGGATTAAGGTAGAATTGAGTTGAAAATGTCTGGGTGCTCTATAGAATCCTAATTAATTACATGAAACAAATGAAATGAATGGTATTTATTGTTTCCATCTTATGTTCAAATCTTAGCAAGGAAATCAAATGAATTTGGATTTCTACAGCCCCTTGATGTCCTCAATCCTCATGTCCAATGGTGTACTTTTGAAATGTAGTCACTGTTAATATAGTCAATATAGGGATACACAGCAACCAATGTACACACAGCAAGCTGCTACAAACAGCAATGAGTTATATGGCCAAATAATCTGCTTTGATGTTGCTGGTTGAGCAATAAACAAAAGTCAAGGCGTTGGGAAAATGCCCTGCTTTTCTTCAAATAATGCTATGGAACATATTGTGTTCACCTCAGAGGGCAGGCAGGGTTTAATGCTTCATATGAAAGACAGCACCTCCAAAAGTGCAGTGTTCTCTTAATAATGGACATCAGCCAAGATTATGTGCTCAAATCTCTGGGACTGAAGTTTGAACCCACAGCCATCTGACTCAAAGGCAAATGTTCCACCAACTGATCCAAGATATTTGAAGTCTCAACCAACTGAGTCTTGGGATTCGGTTGACTGTGACTTCACGTGACCTCAAATCCCTGAGCTTGCTTCAGTTTAGCCCAACAGCCTCTGGAAAAGCAACTCACCCAGTCCCACTCCCTTGCCTTTTCCCCACAGTCCTGCAAATTTTTTAGCTTCAGATAATTATCCAATTTTCATTTGAAAGCCACGATTGAATCAGCCTCCACCACACTCTCAGGCAGTGCATTCCAGATACAAACCACATACTGTAAGCTACTCCCTCTCAATATGGACAGTCAACCTGTCTACACACATAAATCCAACTCTGAAAGCATGGAAACCTACACTGCTCAATAGGCTGACCTCAAACAATTCAAAACAAATTCTTTATTCTTAATAATGTATATAAATAAGTAATAACATTTTCCTCTAAGCAAACTGGTTAAGAACTGACTCGTCTTGATGCTATGTTAAAATTGGTTACATAAATCTATTGGGCTGGATTGCCCTATTAATTTAAGGAGGCTGTAGGGAAATGGTCCTGAAGTAAAACTACCTGACATTGAGAAATGTTCTACGCTTTTTAGACCCAATAGTGTTCATTCTTTGGGATTCATAATCACTCATTTTAGTTTAAAAATGTATACACCAAAATAAACATGAAACCCATTAATTCCCAGCAATGAGTTTCAAGTTTTAGGTCTGCTGCTGTGTTGGAACCTTAACAAAATCTACCTTCTTCTGGGCCAAAGTCCAGTACTCTGCTGGCTTCTGGGCTTTACTGTGCCCTCCACCTTCACCAATGCTATTTTCTGCTGGACTGCTTCTATTCCAGTACCAAGCCGGCTTCTAGTTTTTAGTTATGTGCTTCTATGTGGGGAATCTTTCACCCAATGCTGCGTTGCCTTTCTTCCTGACAACACTTCTTGCTGGTTGCCATCCTGCTCTGGAGTCTGATGCTTTGGTCCTGAACGACCTCTGCTTTCTGGTAGTCTACTTGCTTTCTGTGGCCTCTGACCCCAGTCATCCTCCAGAGCTGCTCCGTCACCTGTCGGTGGACTGGGTTGGACCAGATTCTACTGCAGCTCCAGAGCATGTGTGCACCTTACCTCTTTACAGCTGTTCTTTAGACCAACTTGCTTATCTTCATGGATCTCATGAATTTACCTCTCACCCTCCATGACTTCCTAAGCTTCATTACGCTTCGTTCTTAAATTTTTACTTCACTGCTCCTTGCTGCTCAACTGGAATAATAGATCCATTGGTGTGCACTGCTAACACCTGAGGCCACTCTGCACATCCGCTGGACTCCTGGATCAAACTTTGCTGGCTCATGGTTGACTCTACACTTCTGCTCTGTTTCCATTGGACAATATTCATCAAAGCACTCACTGATTTTCAGGCCCACAAATAGATCCTGTATTCACGTCCTCTCCACAATTGTATCCAAACATGGTTAACAATTCATTGATACTCCAACATGACTCTACCTGTTTACAAGTCAATTTCACCCCATCACTGAATCTCAGACTTTAACTGTGAACTCTCATATCATCCACTCCCTGTTTTCTGTTAACAACCAGGGTTTTTTTTTTATTTGTTCAAGGGATGTGGCATTGCTGGCAAGGCCAGAATTTAAGGTCCATACCTGATTGCCCTTGAGTAGGTGATGGTGAGCCACCTTCTTAAACTGCTACAGTCTATGTGTTGTAGATACATCTACAGTGCTGTTCGGTAATTAGTTCTAGGATTTTGACCCAGTGGCAATGAGGGAAGGGCTATATAAGTTCCAAGTGGTAATAATGTGAGAGTGGAAGGGGAACTTGCAGGTGGTGGTGTTCCCATGTGCCTGCTGCCCTTGTTCTTCTAGGCAGTAAAGGTCATAGGTTTGGAAGGTGCTGTCGAAGAAGGCTTGGCGAGTTGCTATAGGGCGTCTTGTGAATAGTACACACTGCTGCCACTGTACGCTGATGGTGGAGGGAGTGAATGATTAAAGTAGTGGATTGGGTGCCATTTAAGCAGGCTGCTTTGTCCTGGATGATATCGAGTTTCTTGAGCAGAGTGGGAGCTGCATTCTTCCAGGCAAGTGGACAGTGTTCCATCACACTACTGACTTGCGCCTTCGAGATGTTGGACAGGCTTCGGGAGGTGAGTTACTCGACGCAGAATATCCAGCTTCTGATCTGCTCTTGTATCCATAGTAGTTACATAGTTTGTCCAGTTAATTCTGGTCAATAGTGACCCCCAGGATTTTGATGGTGGGGCTTCAGCAATGGTAATTACATTGAATGTCTATGGGAGGTGCTTAGACTCTCTCGTATGAAGATATGTCTTTGTAACCTGAATTTTCTTTGTGTCTCTTTGAATGCGCATTTTAGCTGCTGATTCAAACACAAGCTCATTTCTTCTATCTTTTTTTCCTTTAAGCCCCTCCTCTCATATCTATTTCCAATCCTGTCATCCAGTTATGCCAGCTTTCATTAATTTCCAATCAGATACATTGCACAATTCCCTATCCAACCCATCACTACTCCCATGCCATGCTGCTCTCCGGCAGCCATACTAGACATGAATCCCTCTTAAATAAGCACCGCTACTCCTCTACCTATCTGGGCAGGTTTAAAAAGGTTCACAAAGGACCTGTCACTGCTTCCTTTCAAGCAGCAGCCCATCCTTTGTTCTCGCTGACCTTCCCATCTAGCATGCCTATTGGGGGCTAATCTCACCAATTTTCATTCCATCCCACTCTCCCCACCAACCACTGGCCACATGGACTCTCTTAGACAATCAACAATTACTGGCCTGCTCCATATTTTCCTTCAAAATGTCAGTTGACTCGCAAATCAGGTATCCATGAATTATCATTGACAATGGGTATGATATGATAGCCATTACAGAGACATGGTCGCAAGGTGAGCAAGGCTGGGAACTAAATATTCAAAAGTATTTGACATTTCGGAAGGATAGGAAGAAAGGAAAAGGAGGTAGGGTAGCTTTGTTAATAAAGGATGAGATCAGTAGAGTAGTGAAAAATTATCTTGGCTCAGAAGATCAAGATGTAGAAACAGTTTGTCTGGAGATAAGAAATGGCAAAGGGAAGAAGTCACTGGTGGGAGTAGTTTATCGGCCTCCTAACAGTAGCTACACTGTAGGACGGAGTATAAATCAAGAAATAATGGGGACTTGTAGGAAAGGTTCTGCAAGAACCATGGGAGATTTTAATCTTCACATAGATTTGATGAATCAAGCTGGCAAAAGTAGGGCTGAATATTATGCTCCTGCTGAAGGTGGGATTATTGGCTTGGGGGCGGAGAATCCCCATGCAGCCATCCCCCACAGAACCGGTGGCGGAATGTTCTTTTCAGATTTTGTCGAAGGTGGGGAAGGACTGTGACAGCACTGATGCCCCGATGCGACGGCATTATCATTTAAATATTTTACATATTGATTTCAATGCATTTGGATGTCATTCATCACGATCCAAAGAAGCATTCTCAATTTTATTTCTGATATGCAGCACTTACGTGCCTTCAGTTTCTTGACTTTCAAAAGCTGGCGCCACTGAGGCGAGAGTCCTCTGTAATTCAAAAGGGAAGACAACTTCACCATAGTTTCTTTTAGGGGATGTGGGGTTTGCGTGTGTGTGTGTGTTGGGGGGGGAGCTCTGCAAGGGGATTGTGCGTGAAGGGTGGGGGGGCTCTGAAAATGTATAGACTGTGTTTTTCAGGGGGGGTCAATACAGAGTAGTTTAAATGATGTTGGCATGGTTGTGAAAGCTCACAGTTTTGGAAACGTTGTCAGATCAACATTAATCCCGATAGAGCCACCACAGGAATCCTGAGAGCAAAAATTGACAAACCTCAGGGAAGCATCACTGAACCATGGGGCCGCCCTTGCTCGGATATCTGACATGGTTGCCTGGTGGCTTGCTCGTTGATTGACAGATTTAATTTAAACCACAGAGGTATTGCATTACTACACTGCTGCTCAACGCCAGAAGAGACTATATGCAGGGCTGGCAGCCTTTTAAGGATGGCACCAGCACCTGCTGCAACATCAGGTGATGCAGTGAATGGCATTTCCATTGCCGCCCCCACCATGTGAATCGGGTGGACAGCCATTTCTATTGTGCAAAATGGCCATCTGCCACGTAATTGCGGCAGTGCGGCCACCGATGACACATGTGGAATCTCTGCAATTTTGCACACCTGCAGCTGCTCCCAGTGTCAGGATCATCAAATTCAGCTCGTAACCTGGGGGATGAATTCATAGACTGTATTAGGGACAGTCTCTTACAACAATACATTCACGAACCAACCTGACAGCAGGCTATTTTAGACGTGGTAGTATATAATGAGACAGGATTAATAAATGGCCTCATAGTAAAGGATTTTCGAGGCAAGAGTGATCATAACATGATAGAATTTCACACTCCGTTCGAGGTTGAAAAATTTAAGTTTGAAACTAGCGTCTTAAATTTAAAGGCAATTACGAGGGTATGAAGACAGAGTAGGCTAAAGTGGACTGGAAAAATAAGTTAAAAGGTAAGACAGGAGAGAAGCAGTGGCAGACATTAAAGGAGATATTTCATAACTCTTAATGAAGATATATTCCATTGAGAAAGAAAGACTCTAGGAGAAGGATGCATCATTCGTGGATAATTAAGGAAATTAAGTATGGTATCAAATTGAAAGAAAAGGTATACAATGCTGCAAAGATTAGTGTTAGGCCAGAAGATTGGGAAAACTTTAGAAACCAGCAGAGGATGACTATAAAAAATAATAGAGGGATAAATTAAAGTATGAGAGTAAACTCACAAGAAATATAAAAACAGGCAGTAAATGTTTCTACAAGTATACAAAAAAAGAGAGTAGCTAAAGTAAGCATTGGTCCCTTAGAGGATGAGACTGTGGAATTAATAATGGGAAACAAGGAAATGGCAGAGACTTTGAACAATTATTTTCTATCTGTCTTCACAGTAGAAGACACAAAAAACCATCGCAAAAATGGCAGAAAATCAAGAGGAGAAAGGGTTGGGAGGAACTTAAAACAATCACTATCACTAGGCAAATGTATTAAGAAAACTAATGGGACTAACGGCTGACAAGACCCCTAGACCTAATCCATCCTAGGATTGTAACAGAAGTGGCTGCAGAGATAGTGGAAGCATTGGTTGTAAGTTTCCAAAATTTCTTACATTCTAGAAAGATCCAATTTGATTGGAAAACCATAAATGTAACACCTCCATTCAAGAGAGAGTGACAGAATGCAGGATATTCAGGCCAGTTAGCCTAACATCCTTCACTGAGAAAATGCTAGAAACCATTAAAAAGGAAGTAGTAGCAGGTCATTTAGGAAATCCTAATACAATCAGAAAGAGTCAACATGGTTTTATGAAAGGGAAATCATGTTTGACAAATTTATTAGAGTTCTTTGAGGATGTAACAAGCAAGGTGGATAAAGGGGAACCAGTGTATCTGGATTTCCAAAAGGCATTCGATAAGGTGCCTGTTACGACCAGGTGAGAAAGAGGTCTAGGGTTCCCTTTCAGCCTTCACCTGGTCTTACTGTAACAGGGTTTAATTTTAAACACACCATGGTTTTAGCTTCCCCTCAGTTCACCTCTTTCCAATTACAAGGCAAAGAAACCAGCACAAACAGGCTTTCTTAGGTTTAAAGAAGAAAAGTTGAAATTTATTAAACTTAAACTCTAATTCGCTTAGCACCTACAGATACATGCCGCCCCCCACGCGAGCATGCATATGCGATAAACACATGCAAATAGAGACAGAAAAGAGAAGAAAAATGAAGTGGAAAGGTTTGAGGCAATATCTGAAGAGTTGTTGTTACGGTTCTTCGAGCTCACTGTGGAATCCTTGATTGTAGGTAGATCTTGCTTTTCATTGTGGCCCAGTTTTCTTCTTAAACCTTGTTCGCTGTAGGAGACTTTTCTCTCTTGGGGTTCATGTGTCTTCAGTGGATTCAGAGGCTTGTGAGAAAGAGATGGGAGCAGACAGGAGAGAGATCTTCTCAGTCCAGGAGCAAACAGACTTTCCTGCCCAAACTGTTTGTACAAATTTTAAAAACTCAAGTTGCCCAGCAGGTTAGTCATGTGACTAACTGGCTTGACCATGTCTGTTTGTGTATTCGGCCATCTTAACAATCAACCTGGAATGCGAGCTCCCCCACCTTCAACATCTGGTGATCAAAAGTCCATTGTGGGTTGAATGTCAGGAATGGCTACTTTTTCCTTCCAAACACTGTCTGTAAATATGCAAATGTCTTTTCCAGCCACGGCTGATCTGTTTAACAAGTCCTTTATTCACCCCAGTAGCAGCTTAAAATCAATGTTCATGACAAAATTAATGTGCCTCATTCTTGGCAGGTGGGGGCCTAGCATGACAGTGCCACATAAAAGGTTACTGCACAAGATAAGAGCTCGTGGTGTTGGAGATAATATATTACCATGTATAGAGGATTCGCGAACAGGAAACAGAGAATAGAGATAACTAAGACATTTTCAGGTTGGCAAACTGTAACCAGTGGAGTGCCACAGGGATCAGTGCTGGGACCTCAACTATTTAAAATCTATCACAATAACTTGGATGAAGGGACCAAGTGTATTGTAGCCAAATTTGCAGGTGATACAAAGATAGGTAGGAAAGCAAGTTGTGAGGAGGACCCAAAGTGCGTGCAAATATATATATAGGTTAAGTGAGTGGATAAAAATTTAGCAGATGGAGTACAATGGGGGAGAATGTGAGGTTGTTCATTTTAGCAGAAAGAATAGAACAGCAGAATATTATTTACTTAGAGACTGCAAAATTCTGTGGTACAGAGGTATCTGGGTGTCCTTGTATATGAATCACAACAAGTTAGCATGAAGGTACAGCAAGTAATTAGGAAAGCAAATGGAATGTTGGCATTTATTTCAAGGGGGATGGAGTATAAAAGTAGGGAAGTTCTGCTACAATGATACAGGGCATTGGTGAGACGGCACCTACAGTACTGTGTACAGTTTTGGTTTCCTTACATACGGAGGGATATACTTGCATTGGAAGCAGTTCAGAGAAGGTTCACTAGGCTGATCTCTGGGATGAAGGGGTTGTCTTATGAGGAAAGGTTGAGCAGGTTGGGACTATACTGATCGGAGTTTAGAAGAATGAGAGGTGATCTTAATGAAACATATGATTCTGAGGGGGCTTGACAGAGTAAATGCTGAGAGCATGTTTCCCCTCAGGGGGAATCTAGAACTCGGGGTCACAGTTTCAAAATAAGGGGGCTCCTTTATAAGACGGAGGAGAAGGAATTTCTTTTCTCAGAGGATTGTTAATTTTTGGAATGCTCTTCCCCAGAGAGCAGTGACACCTAGGTCATTGAATATATTCAAGGCTGAGTTAGACAGATTTTTGATCTACAACAGAGTCATGCATTATGGGAGGCAAGCAGGAAAATGGAGTTAAGGCCACAATCAGATTAGCCATGATCTTATTGACTGAAGGAGCTGAATGGTCTACTCCTGCTCTTGTTTCTTATGTTATTACTGCACTGACATCAAGGCTTTGACTGAACTTGGTTCATGAGTGATGACACCATGCTGAGGCAGCTCCTTGAGTGGAACACAGCTGACAGGGTAGTTCACGCCCCCTGGTGTTGGCCTGTCTTCTACCACATTCCTGGCCCACAGAATCCTTCTCCAGTTTTCCATGCTTCTATTATGCAGTTGATGAATTTGTTCTCTCTTCCTCTCGAGAGTGGTGACATCCACCTGGATAAAGTTCCACAGGCACCAACAGATAACCCTGATGAGAAGTCAGGCAATGAGTACAAACAGGACATTCAACTTATGGAGATCATCAGAACCAAAGCCAATCCTATATGGGGAAGAAGTTGGTGCACAGTATTCTGAGGAAAATCTAGTAATGGATGAGCAAAACCATTACTATCAATATTCTGAATCGTTCTTCCATCCTAAATTAATGAAGAACATTGCTTGGCAAGGACGATATTCTGAGAAACACTTACAGACTTGCATCAAAAGGGAACGGGTGTAAACAGAAAGTATGTTCGAACTGGTAGAACTGGTGAAATGTCCCAGACTTGAAACATTAACTCTACGTCTCTCTCCACAGATGTTGCCAGGCCTGCTGAGTATTTCCAGCACTTTCTGTTATTATTAGGTTAGAACTGGTATTGGTTTATGACAAAATTACTGAATTTCTCAGTTTCAGCTCAGCTAGTGTTCATACTATTTAAAGATATTCCAAACATCAAGCTGTCTATATAACAGGACAACAATACGATATATAATATAGAAAGATTTATAAAAGTGCCATCATTTAACCAAAATATTACAATCTTACTGAAGATGTAATCTAATATTTAAGGGTTATATATATTCATAATGTACCAGTTCAATTGCAGTTTGGAGGAATTGTACAAATGAATCAATGTTTTGCTCTGAAGTTAAAATGCACTGATGTAATTTATCAAAGGAATGATTGCATTAAATGTGATATGATTTTGCAATACAGCGCAATTCTTAGTCATGAATTTCCTTGGAGCTGCTCCCGCTCCACTGCCCATTTGAGCCTGGCAAAATGAAAGCTTCTATATTGGTTGGACAATCCGCTGCACTAACTCACTACCCAAGAGGTGAAGGTGAATATTACCCCATGGAACGAGAAACCTATGGGCTGCTGAAACTTATACCATGTGTCAGCATTCAGGCTTCCAAAATATTCACACTCCTTTGGCTTAGTGGCGTATACTGCAACTGAGTATATTTGTAACTAACTGAATGAAGTCAGTTGCGCATGGCAATTAATTCAGCTTTGCCAACAGCCATGATTCATTCCTGAGTCCAGAGATTTCAAGATTTTTTTAATACTTGTGATTCAAGTGGGAAATTTAAACATTCAGGCAGCTGAGTTTAAATTTCCCGCATGTGTCGTGCGAATTTTCAAATCACGGATAAATCCCAAGTGTTAGTAATATTGTTAATTTGACTTACTAAATCATTTAGTTTAAGAGGCAGTCATAAACTTTTTCAGCATGAACTGAGGGGAAAAATAATAAGCAATTCCAAATTAAAATATATTAATTTGATTTAAATTGTTACTATGTTTCAAACATTATATTTTACAATGAGAAAACATTAGATTGAGAAGTTGGTCAGCAAATATTGTAAATGATTTGCATAAATGAATACTTATACACCATTGAAGCAGTTTAAGTGAACAGTTGGAACTTTTCAGAATATACTGGGCAAATTAGGATCATCTCTATTTTGGTGGAGTGATGATGTTCCACAGATAGCTGAATGACCGTTTTGTCACATCTATTGTTTAGTTTGCTAATCAGCTGCTTGAGAAGTGTAAAATAAGCATATGTTGCAATAGATCAGTATTTTGTCATTTCCTTTTGTTTCATAACCCACAAAAAAGAGAATTAGTTGTTTTTGGGATAAAGAGGAAAGTATATCCAAAAGATCTATACATCTGCTCTTTCTAGCAGCAGTCAAATCTGGATTGGAAACCAGGGCTGAATTTAACTTTTCTTAACACAGCAATGATAAAACAAACCATAGCCCCAACATCATCCAAGTTAATTCAGCCTACCAAAGATCAACCTTGAGACATCCTTAGTCTGTTGGCTCAAGAGCTGAACTATCAGGAGAGTGGCCCAGTTTTCTTGTTTTAGTGACCAACTCTCACAAATCTCTGAATTGCAGATTCACCCTCCATCTATTTGTGAAAGTTAGGCATTTTGTCTCCATGTCATAGAATCATAGAACGGTTACATTTGGCCCATCCTGTCTTTGCCAGCTGTCTGTAAGAGCAACTCAGCCAGTCCCACTCCCACATACTTTCTCCATTGCCCTGAATTTTTTTTTCTCATCAGATAATTATCCAATTCCCTTTTGAAAGCCTCGATTGAATCTGCCTCCACCATGCTCTCTGTTGGTGCATTCCAGATCCTAACCACACACTGCATAAAAAAAGCTTTTCCTCATATCGCCTTTGGTTCTCTTGCCATTCACCCTAAATCAGCATCCTCTGGTTCTTGACACTTCTGCCAATGGGAACAGTTTCCCCCTATCCACTCTGTCCAGACACCTCATGATTTTGAACACCTCTATCAAATGTCCTCTCAACCTTCTCTTCTCCAAGGAGAACAGCCCCAACTTCTCCTATATATCCAGATAATTGAAATGCCTCATTTCTGCCTCATTTGGAACAATTCTCGTAAATCTTTTCTGCACCCTCTCTAATACCTTCACATCCTTCCTGAAGTGTGGTGCCAAAGAATTGGACACAAAACTCCAGTTGAAGGCGAACCAGTGCTTACAAAGGTTCATCATTACATACTTGCTTTTGTACTTGATGCCTTAATTTATAAAGCTGATGATCCCGTATGCCTTATTAACTACTTTCTCAACTTGCCCTGCGACATTCAGCAATTTGTGCACATATAGTCCCAGGTTTCTCTGTCCCTGCACCCCCTTTAGAATTGGACCCATTATTTTCCCTTGCCTGGTGGTGACAAGTTATAAAAACTATTTTTTTGAATTTGCTGATGATTTTATTTAATGGCAACAAATCACAGAAATTAGGCACTGGACCTATCAGAGCCGTTCGAGCTTTCAGACATTTCTGAATGTCTACCGATATCCATTGTCTTGCTATTTATCTCCCCATCCAAAAAGTCTCCTCAAAATGTAATTCTTCAAACAATGCTCTGGCCACCTCCCCATATTAAAGACAGAACATACCGACACATTATTCTGAACACATAACTATCAGATGTTTTGGCTTCCTGAATGCAGGAGATGTCTGGAAATCCCAATCAGTTAACTTTCTGAGAGAGGCTAACAACAAAGCTAGCCAACAAAACATGAATGATACATCTGTGGGCAAGACATTAATTTCATTTTTAAATATATCAACTTGATTTAATCCAATTGATAAATAAAACAACATTGTCAATCATGTAAATAGGTGAGAAGGACAGAAGGAATCTGTGCTATATTGCAAACTTTCACACCTGCTCTGTTGTCTTCCAATCAGTTAATCTATGTAATAAGCATGCTGTATGGTTCTTTACCTCAATGGTTTGGCTTTTTTGAAGGCATTCATGGAAAGAAGGAGCTAGTACTTCTAATCACATATGTCTACGAATGAACTTGAGTTGATGATCTTTAGGACTGCTTCAATTAGGACTGTGTCTACCGTGCTTTCAAATATATCAAGTTACGAGCAAATCTGCCAGTAACTAGTGGCAGTTTGAAGTGTTTGTATGATCCTAAGGATAAAGTATGGATTTATTTTCTTCCCAAGTCATTTTTTGGGAATATAAACCACTCATAATGATGAATGGTGAAAATGAGATGCATGTGCCGAAACTAAATACCCTTCTTTTTTTGCCAGAGAACAAAACTGTAGTCAGGTTATAAATAATTTCTTTCAGACAAGATTTCATTTACATTTTCCATATGCTTCCATCTCATAACTGCCAATCCATTGCCCTGTCTCAATACTCATTTCACTTCAGGTCCTTAGAATAAGTAACTCAAATAGAGAAAAAACATGGTCTGGACTGGCACTCTGTTTGCACATCAACCTCCTTGCAATCTTTAAGTTGGCTTTTATTCTATGTTTTTTTCAGTTTCACTTGTTTCAAACAACCTTGGTTCACCTCTTCAGCTATACTTATGACTGCTACTTGGGTTGATGCCAAATTTCCAGAACATCATTCCTAACATTGCTGCTCCCCTCTTTAATTGGATTTTTGTTTCCTTCAGCTGGTAGAGTAGCTCAATGAACTGCTCCGTTTAAGACTACCATGATAGCAGCATGATCTGAAGTGTCAACAGAAATTGAACCCCCAACGTAGCTCTGAGGTTGGATCTTCAACAGAAGCAATGTCTCTTTTCTACCTTGTTTATTGTCATCCATAACCATTTCAAAAGATGCAACTGCCAAACCAAATATGGGTGCCAATTGTGATTTGAACTCAGACTGCTAGATTATATTCTTCATGTAACCCTTGGCAGTCAACTTTATTTAGACTGAATTGACAACTGTGTCCTGAAGTAAAGGGGTCATCACGTGAAGGGCTTAAAGACATTGCATAATACTTTCCTTAATCTTGTCTCTGGATTGCCTGTGGTCGATATAAGATTGATAAATGCTATATAATTAATCTTCTGTTTTAATTTGGAGTTCAGTGTGTGGAAAAATATTTTTAAAGCAGTGCAATATCAAATGGAGCTGAATCTGGGACATGAAGATGATATCTTCATTACCATCATTAACAAAAAGCTATTGGCATCTGCTTGGAAAATTTTAAGGAAGCATCATCTTCATGAGAAAGTGTGTGAGAATTATTTTTCCATTAGAGAGGATCGTCAATCATAAGAACTTTGCTTCACTTTTAGTTGCAGTGACATTGGTCATGAAACATATGATGGTGGGTTTCAAAGCAAATCTTGCCATCACATTTTCTGCTTGTGAAAAATGTTTGGCATTAAGTTCCTCAGGAAGGCTGTGACTCTTTAACTTAACGTGTCAAGTTGAATTTTAGGCAAGTTTGGATACCATTTTATTCAGCCTAGTCCTTCAAGGTTATGTACAGCAGGAATACAGAATACACAGCAGAAAATGTTCTTTCCATTCTCATTTTCAAGGGGTGACTTATTTCAATGAAATATGAAGCACAGTTAATTTAATTTTTTTTTCATTTCTTCTTTCTTCCCCAGTAAATTTATGTTGATTGAGGCTGGGATACAGTTCCACTAGTGCTGGCAACTTTTGTACTTAAACCAATTGGCCATTCCTTATTTGTGAGCATAGACCATGAGTATTGTCAAGCTATATATCAACATCAAAGGAACATCAAAGACTAGCTCAATCTTATTCTCACCTAACATCCACACAAACACACTTTCCAGAGGTCAACTGATAGAAGTTGAAACTCTTGTTGAGTTTTCATCTCTTAAGCACATTGTGGCATGAGCTGAAGTTAGACATATTTGAAACCTTCCTGATTTACAGGGCTCAGTATCATACCTGCTGACTCATTGTGAAAGTTGACTTCAGCCCATTTAATGGAGCTGTTCACTCTGCAGCAATAACTATTTGTCTTATATTATCTCCCTATATTTGGGTTTTTCTGAAGCTTTGTGTGGTGGTATTCATGGCTAGTTTTGGATCTGGGGCAATGTTGTGATGTTCATTTGCTCAGCTGAAGTGTCCCTTTAATGCCACTGTTCCAAGCAAGCTAACAGTAGTTGCTTATGAACTGCTGGGATCAATCACCAAACAAATGTAACTGCTCCTAAATTTCAGACTCCTGGTCAAAACCTGGCTTTATTTCTTGTTTTCTTTAAAATTGTTTTGCAACTGTAAAACACACTTTGAAGAGTGACACTTGGAATATGACTGATGCAACAGTTGTAAGAATTTTATATCTATGATTAATGGATTTCCCATGGCATTGTTCACAGTGAGTTGGAAGATGCATTGTTCTACAATATGGCTGGGAAATTCCTCAAGCTGCTCCCACTTCATCATTGTTTCCATCGCGTTTGAGCTGATGTAATGCGGGAGGAGCAGCAGCAGCAGTTCTGAGTAATTAGGACTGGCAGAGGCAAAAAGGGTCCAATCCTGGTGAGGCAGGGGATATTTCTTAAAATGGTTTTCACAGCAAGGATTGTGATGGAGTCTGAGGGGGCAGGACAGAGTCAAATCTGGTCATGAGGGTAATGCGGACCCATGGGTTGGAGCGATGGAGCACGATGAAGCCAGTAGCAGTGGAAGGAAGGCAACAGTATACAAGGTGGTAGAAGGAAGGGGATGAGCAGCATCAGGAGTCAAGATTTTAGATCATCAAGTTGGTGCTACGGAAAATGGTGCCATAATACACCTACCTTGGAGATTCTATCAGACGTAAGTAAAATGAATAGGTAAATTTAACTCTGGGGGCATGACAGAAATCACGTGATGGAAATAGTATGATAGTGGGACATAATCAAATGTTGCTTGGCAAAATGTGTGCATATGCAAGCATTTTAATATGTTATAAATGGATTATACAAATATATTCTATTTATAGGGATTATTTGTGAAATCCTCTCTGCAGTCACTTCGGGTGACAGAAAATAATCACACTTTAGTATTTATTAACTACAGGGATTGAACAGGCAATCTGCTTCAGCTCCAGATAAGCTGAATATTGGGAACAACTGATAGTGAGCGAACACAATACAAAGGGAATCTATTGTTCTGTGTTACTCCATTGTGTCCATTCTACCCTTTGCTGTCTGAAATTAATGTTTTTGATGAACTCTTTGAATAGGTAATGTTTGAAACCACACTGGTTAAGAAGGGGGTTCCACTCTGGGTAAGTCTGTATTGGTCATTCTAATCTGTAGTCACCTGTTTTTGAGGCAATTCAAAAACTCTATTCTCTTACCTCACTGAGGTATATCAAAACATTAGATGCAGACAAAACAATGAACTTTGGGATGCTATAAATTGCACTCTATCACAGGAAAGCACTAATGCTCCATTCAGTGATCACTAAATTAAACTCGGAACTGATTCAGGTATTACTGCTGATGGTACTTAATTAAGTGCCACTGATTTTCTTGGCAAATCAACCAAACTGTGAACATTCTCTGTCACACAGCTTTGATTTTACCTTCCTTCTGGAAAATAATCTTTAAATAAGTACCTTCAAATTTGAAATCATGTTTCATTGCAGAATCTCTGTGTGTCACACAGAGGGTACATTGTCTGATTTCTCTACTTAAAAGGTTGCTATAATCAACATGTGTCATGACTGAGACAATGCTGTGTCAAACTATATTATAGATTCCTTCTTCCATTCTGCTCCGTTCCTTACTGACAGCTCTTCGTTACCTCAGAGCAGTGGCCATTCTTCATGCATTACTCAGATTATGAATGATGGGATGCGAATCAACCACTGCGGCATCACAGCCAAAAACTGATCAGCTGACATCCACACACATACATTTTCTATCAAGGGATGAAAACATTTGCTGCATTTTCTTCTCAGTAAGGCCAATCAATAACATTCCTACTGCAGCTCCAATGGAGACCAACTTACACAGCACAGACCAAGGGAGGAATCAGACTTGCATGGTTAGTTTACACATTACGAACATACAAATTAGGCGCATGAGTAGGCCACTCGGCCCCTCGAGTCTGCTCCGCCATTCAATAAGTTCATGGCTGAACTGATTGCTCCACATTTCCATCTACCCCCGATAACCTTTCACCCCCCACGCTTATCAAGAATCTATCTACCTCTGCCTTAAAAATATTCAAAGACTCTGCTTCCACTGCCTTTTGAGGAAGAGAATGCCAAAGACTCATGACCCTCTGAGAGAAAAACCTTCTCCTCATTTCTGTCTTAAATGGGCGACCCCTTATTTTTAAACAGTGAGTCCTAGTTCTAGATTCTCCCACAAGGGGAAACATCCTTTCCACATCCACTTTGTCAAGACCCCTCAGGATCTTATATGTTTCAATCAAGTCACCTCTTACTCTTCTAAATTCCAGCGGATACAAGCCTGGTCTGTCCAATCTTTTCTAAGACAGCCCGCGCATTCCAGATATTAATCTAGTAAACTTTCTTTGTACTGCCTCCAACACATTTACATCCTTCCTTCGATAAGGAGACCAGTACTGTACACAGTACTCCAGATGTGGTCTCACCAATGCCCTGTATAGCTGAAGCATAACCTCCCTACTTTTGTATTCAATTCCCCCAGCGATAAACAATAACATTCGATTAGCTTTCCTAATTACGTGCTGTAACTGCATACTAACCTTTTGCGCTTTTATTTTCTGTAATTACCTTTGATGCGGCACCTTATCAAATGCCTTCTGGAAATCTAAGTGCAATGGGTGCCCCTTTATCCACAGCACATGTAACTCCCTCAAAGAACTCCAATCAATTGGTTAAACATGATTTCCCTTTCACAAAACCATGAGAGTCTGCCTGATTACCTTGATTTTTTCTAAATGCCCTGCTATACTGTCTTTAACAATAACTTCTAACATTTTCCCTAAGACAGATGTTAAGCTAACTGGCCCATAGTTTCGTGCTTTCTGTCTCCCTCCCTTTTTGAATCAAGGAGTTACATTCACTATTTTCCAATCTAACAGAACCTTCCCCAAATCTAGGGAATTTTGGAAAATTAAAACTAACGCATCAACCATCTCACTAGCCACTTCTTTTAACACCCTAGGATGAAGTCCATCAGGGCCCGGGGACTTTACAGCCCAGAGCTCCAGCAATTTGTTCAGTACTACTTCCCTGGTGATTGTAATTTTCTTGAGTTCCTCCTTTCCATCCATTTCCTGACTTACACCTAATACTGGGATGTTACTTGTATCCTCAATAATGAAAACCGATGCAAAATACCTGTTCAATCCATCTGCCATCTCCTTACTATCCATTATTAATTCCCAGACTCACTTTCTATAGGACCAACACTCACTTTGTTAACTACTTTCTTTTTAAAATATGTATAGAAAATCTTACTATCTGTCTTTATATTTCTAGCTATCTTTCTCTCGTACTCTAATTTTACCTTCCTTATCAATCTTTTAGTCATTCTTTTCTGTTTTTTATATTCTGTCCAATTTTCTGACGTGCCTCCCATCTTTGCACAATTATATGCTTTTTCTTTAAGTTTGATACTATCTTTAACCGTTTTAGTTAACCATGGATGGCGGGTCCGACCCTTGGAATTTTTCTTTCCTGTTGAAATGTATCTATTCTGTGTATTCTGAAATATCCCCTTAAATGTCTGCAACTGCATCTCTATTGACCTATCCCTTAACCTAATTTGCCAGTTCACTTTAGCTAATTCTGCTTTCAGGCCCTCATAATTGCCCTTCTATAAGTTTAAAATACTGATCTTGGACCCACTCTTCTCTCCCTCAAACTGACTGTAAAATTCAATCATATTATGATCACTGCTACCTAGGGGCGCCTTAACTATGAGGTCATCACTTAATCTTATCTCGTTGCACAATACCAGGTCTAGTATAGCCTGCTCTCTGGTTGGCTCCGGAACGTACTGTTCCAAGAAATTAACGCGAAAACATTCTATGTACTCCTTACCTAAACTACCTCTGCCCATCTGATTTTTCCAGTCTATATGTAGGTTAAAATCCCCCTTAAGTATCCCTGTACCTTTCTGACAAGCTGCCATTATTTCTTCCTTTATACCCCATCCTACAGTGTGGTTAATGTTTGGTGGCCTGTACACAGCTCCCACAAGTGACTTCTTGCCTTTATGATTTCTCATCTCTATCCAAACTGCTTGTACATCCTGGTTTGCTGAACTTAGGTCATCCCTATTGTGCTAATACCATCATTAATTAACAGAGCTACCCCTCCACCTTTTCCTAGCTTCCTGTCCTTCCTAAATGCCAAGTACACTTCAATATTCAGGTCACAATCTATGCCACCCTGAAGCCATGTCTCTGTAATGGCTATCAGATCGTACTTATTTATTTCTATTTGTGCTTTCAGTTCATCTGTTTGTTTGGAATACTATGTGCATTCAGATACAGAGCCTTTAGTTTTGTCCTTTTATTATTTTTGTAGCCTCTAGCCTTATCTGTTGATTTACTCTTAGATTTATATGCTCTGTCCCTTCCTGTCACAGTCTATCATTTCCCATATTAATACCTTTCTTGATTGCCTTGTCTCTACTCCTTGATTTACCCTATCTTCCCAAATTTGATCCCTGCCCCCACTATTCAGTTTGAAATCCTCTCTATTTCCCGAGTTATGCGGCTCACGAGAACACCGGCCACAGCACGGTTCAGGTGTAGACCGCCCCAATGGTATAGCCACCACTTTCGCCAGTACTGGTGCCAGTGCCCCACGAACCGGAATCCACTTCTACCACACCAGTCTTTGAGCCACACATTAATTTCTCTAATCTTATTTGCCCTATGCCAATTTGCACGTGGCTCAGGTAATAATCCAGAGATTATTACCTTTGAGGTTCTGCTTCTTAATTTGGTGCCTAGTTCCTCATACTGACTATGCAGAACCTCTTTCCTTGTCCTGCCTATGACATTGGTACCTACATGGACCACGACAACTAGATCCTCCCCCTCCCACCGTAAGTTCCTCTCCAGCCCTGAGCAGATGTCCCAAACCCTGCCACAGGGCAGGCAACACAGCCGTCGGGAGTCTCGCTCTTTGCTGCAGAGAATAGTGTCAATCCTCCTAACTATACTGTCCCCTACTACCACTACATTCTTTTTTTCTCCCTCCACTTGAATGGCTTCCTATACCATGATGCCATGGTCAGGTTGCTCATCCACCCTGCAGCTCCCACTCTCATCCAAACAAGCTGAAGGAACCTCAAACCTGTTGGACAACTGCAAAGGTGGAGGCTCCTGCATTTCTGCCCTCTGGGTCCCCTTACCTGCCTCAGCTGCAGCCACACTCTCCTGTCCCTGACCACCGATGAAATCAGAAGACCCTATCCTAAGGGGCGCGACCGCCTCCTGGTACAAAATGTCCAGGAAACATTTCCCCTCCCTGCTGTGTAGCAGTATCTGCAGCTCGGACTCCAGTTCAATGACTCTGAGCCGAAGCTCTTCGAGCCGCAAATGCTTACTGCAGATATGCTTGCCCTGGATCACACCGGCATCCAGGAGCTCCTACATGCTGCAGCCATGACACATCACCTGTCCTGCCATCCTTAATGCGTTTTAATTAACTACTTAATTATTTTATTCAATCAGTTATTTTATTTTCCTTTTTTTAACATATTTTCTTCAGCTTACCACTAGTTCCTTTACTATTTTAAACATTAGGATTAGAATAGATCTTAACCTTAGAATAGATCTTAACCACCTACCAGATATTCACCAAACAGGTAGCTCCTTCCCCAACCAATCACCTACCTGCTTGCCTGTGATGTCACACTTGAATGAGTTTGGTTCACTGAACAGAGGATCCGATAGGATAGAGAATAGAGGATAGCCTCTCCCTGCACTCTGCGCTCTTTTCAATGAAGCCTCTCCCAGCACTCGCGTTCTTTTCAATGAATCATTGAGCAGTAACTTGATCAACTGGGTGGCTGTGGAACTAAGGGATGTTACATCTGATGCTTTTTAAAAATTCAATCATGGGATGTGACCGTCACTGGCAAGGCCAGCATTTATTTCCCAAACCAAATTGTCCTTGAGAAGGTGGTGGTGGGCCCCTTCTTGAACCGTTGCAGTCCATGTGATGTAGGTACACCCACAGTGCTGTTAGGATGAGAGTTCCAGGTTTTTGATCCAGCATGAGTGAAGGAACAGATATAGTTCCAGGTCAGGATGGTGTTTAGCTTGGAGGAGAACTTGCAGGTGATGGTATTCCTATGCATCTGCTGCCCTTGTCCTTCTCGGTGGTAAAGATCATGGGTTTGAAAGGTGCTTCGAAGGAGGCTTGGTGAGTTGTTGCAGTGCTTCTTGTTGATGGTACACACTGCTGCCAAAGTGCGTCAATGGAGGAGCGAATGTTTATGGTGGTGGATGGGGTGCCAATCAAGCGGGCTGCTTTGTCCTGAATAATGTCCAACTTCTTGAGTGTTGTTGGAGCTGCACATATCAAGGCAAGTGAAGAGTATTCCATCACACTCTTGACTTGTGGCTTGCAGATGGTGGCCAGGCTCTGGGGAGTCAGGAGCTGAGTTACTCACAACAGAATTCCCAACCTCTGACCTGCTCTTATGGCCAAAGTATTTATATGGCTGGTTTAGTTAAGTTGTTGGTCAATGGTAACCCCCAGGATGTTGATGGTGGGGGAATTCAGCGATGGTCATACCGTTGAATGTCAAGGGGAGTTGGTTAGATTCTCTGTTGTTGGAGACAGTCATTGCTTGACACTTGTGTGGTGTGAATGTTGCTTGCCACTTAACAACCCAAGCTTGAATGTTGTCCAGATCTTGCTGCATGCAGGCATGGACATCTTCAGTATCTGGGGAGTAGTGCACAGTATTGAATCTGTGCACTCATCAGTGAACATCCCCACTTCTGACCTTATGATGGAGGGAAGGTCGTTGATGAAGCAGCTGAAGATTGTTGGGCCTAGAACACCATTTTTTCCAATCAAAAGAAGTTTTTGACAGTCAGTTGGAAATGTGGTATCATTTCTGCCCCAAATCAAACTAAACAATTTATTCAGAAAGAGCTGAATAAAAAATACTGACTGGCCTTCAACATATAAGATGGAATCATGTGTATAAACACATCATGCAATGCAATACCCCAATGCTAAATCTTAGGGCCATTGTGTGTCACTATACAACACTTTGGGCTGTGAAAGGATGGTAAATCACCTTTCAGCTTTCTAAATTTCAAAGTGAAAAAAATGTAAAAACATTTCTTCATCTCTCTCTCCCTTTCACTTCACAGCAATGTAGATTTTTGCAATGTGTGATTTTTCTAATAATACGATGGCAGCGGCAGAACTGTTTTGGGGGGGAGCGAAGGGGCCTGTTTGGATATGAGCTACTTCAAAGGCTCTAATTTTCAAATAGTAACAGTTGAACAAAAACTCTAAAGCACATAAATATAAGTGTGGTTATGTGACCTATCAAACTTCAGTACTATTCGCTACAATATCCCAGTGCACCTTTAAAAGCACAAGCCCAACTAATTGGGTGTTAGTAGTTGAATGCAGCACTGACTTACTCTGGAAGAACATCCATTATATCAAATGATCTAAGGCATATTCTTTAGAAAGGAGTGACCTAATCAAAAAAAAGTCTTATAGTATTGGCAGGAGAGGGGGTGTTTGAACACTCTTCTCCCTGCCTACGCCAGTGTTATGATACATAGGTGTCACTCTAGTTCACAGAAATAAGACTTCATGTCATTTTAGCCTGAGCCACATGGTGTCATATGACTTCAGTCTGAGTCACCTGGCACATACCTCACTGATTTTCATCCATGTGATTCAACTGTTACCAATTCGACATCAACATTTCTTGGACTAGACACAAGTCATTTTTGTGTTGCATGTATGAGAAAGAAACAAATCTGTCAGAGCATACTTCAATATAGTAACGCTCCTTAAGATCCAGGTGACAATTCATAACTGGCTGCAGCCTTTTCTCTTATAGTGTTGGTATATTGTCAGCCAATGGGTACATATCGGAAAAGCTGAAAGAAAACTTATTAAATGTAAGAGTTGTTATTAATTGATATTTTACAGCTATTAATAGATAGAAACTACAGCAGTTCCTTTCAGTGTGAAAGATATTCAATACTGAAAACATGTAACACAACAGTTTCACATTTTAAAAAAATGTTTTTAAGCAGAACAAATATCATCTTTCGCCCAAATTCTCCCAACACGCAATATGGTAGTTGCTAAAAATATATTTGTTTGAATAAGCTTTTCTAGTAGGTACATCTACCTGGAAAATTCCTTGAAAGTATCACATAATCCTTTAATTGCTTTTGCTATATACTGTAGTGACCTTTAGTTCTGAAATACAAAATCCAATTCAGGTCTTACAGAGCAAATAACGCTTCCCTCAAAGTGGTTAATGTTTAGCAGCGTTTGGTCCATATGAATGGTGTAGGTTTATAATAAACCTTTGTCTCTGGGGTCTTGTTAACCTCAAGGTGGAGGCTATCCAATATAAAATGTCTTTCAAACTTGGTCAGGTACAGGGGAGGTCAGATCACCATCTGCATAAAAGAAAAGATTAAAGGAACTCTCATCTATATAGCTCCTTTCAGGTTTCTGGATGCTTTACAAACAATGGATTACTTCAGAAGTACAGTCACTGCTGTTATGTAGGAAAATGTGACAGGCAATTTGCAGACAGCAAGGGCCCACGAATAGTGAATGAATGAACACTGGATAATCTGTTTTTTCTGGTGCTGAATGAGGAAGAACTGTCGATCAGGATATGCATTACAAACAATATCAATCTTCCCCTCTGAACAACAATGGAGGCTTTACATTCCAATATTTTAGTGGGGAGGGGTGGGGGAGAAATTCCTGTTGAAAAACTGTGAAATGAGGCTTCTCCTCTAAATTTGCATTAAAAGCACTAGCCTTTGTTTTCATTTTAATGCTGGTTTTAACTTGTTTAAAATAAATTGACGAACACAGTATTAAAATAATGGTTATCAGAAAAGCTAGGCCACTGTTTATCTCCCATACACATCAAGATTGCCCTACATTAGATGAGGAGGTAGGCGATTCCAGCCAGGGATGTATGGCCCCAGGTTAGAAAAAGGGAAATCAGCCATCTGTGGTGCAAGTGCATGCATGTTGGAGAAGGGAAGGATCATGCTCAGCTATAAAGTTCTCCATAATCAAGTAGCTCAGCACAATTCACTGTCAAAACACAAGCATGAATAATGACCACTACCCTCAGGTATCAGGGAACACCCAATGCCTGCAGAATTATTTTTCAGCAAGGGAGTCAACACCTTCAGGAAAACCATGGCCTCACTCGTTGCACATCACATCATCTGAAAAGTTTAGACAGTCTGAGAAGTTATCAGATATTATTAAAATGACAATGTAGCAACCAGAAAGTTGAAAAAATATCGACGACCAAGAAAATTGACAATTAACTTCCTGTAGTGTTGCTGTGATGAAAAATGAGGGCCTGCATTGTATAAGACACTTCCATGCTAAGACTGAATAAATTTAGAGTAAGTTACAATGAAGGAATTAAAGTAAAACTCTAAAACTTTTTGTATCATCTAGCAGTTTTCTGTTAAGCAGTTTGCAGGTTATTCAATCCATTAACTGTCTGTGTAATTAGAATATCTATTATTTATCACCCTTTTACCTCTTTTTTCCAACCTTGCTAAAATACTTGCTTTCCTTTTGAGTTGCATCCAAAACATTAATCCTTTTCTCTTTACAGATGTTGGGTATTTTTAGCATTGACCATTTTTTTTCTCTTCCTTCATCGAATAAGCTACCTGAGATGACACTTTTTTTTAAGCTAGAAGAAAACAAAGGAAAAACACTGACATCAAGGTGAACAGAAGTGATTAATATAGAAGAAAATACATTTGCAGAAATGCGCAGGCCCAATCAGATCTGCTTGTGGTTCAGTGAGTGATGAGCTAGGAATACCATCCATCTATGGTCAAATAAATCTCCAGGATTTATTCACAGAGCATCGGGCAGATGTCCAAAGCCCCAAGTTAAGTTTGTGTGGTTCTGACTTCATCTGAAAAAATTGTGTGTAATTTGGGATCCTTCGAAAATGTAAATGTAAGCACAAGGTCATATGATTGTGGAGACATGCCACACGTTTTATCAAAAGATTAATCAAACAAAGGCTGGGGCAATTCACTCTAAGTCCACAGCTTATGAGGATAATTAATGGGAAAAGAGCTCAAAGTTTCCATGACTGGTGGTGGAATGCACACTGTTAGAAGGTCCAATGTAAGGAGGCACCATAGCAATGTCTCCAGTGAAACTCTTTTAGAGGTCACATTTGATAAGATCACTTCACCCATAACAACAGCCATTATTTAAAAGGCTCAACACATTTAACTCAAAGCTTTCTCCTTTCCTGACACAAATATACACTATTTCTGAGTACTCAAGGATAATATCCCCTTACCAGTTGATTCTAGAAATCGTGACTGGTTCATTGAATTTTTAAAAAATCAAAATCAGAAAAACAATTTACTCAGAAACAGCTAAATAAAAAGTACTGACTGGCCTTGAACATATACAATGGAATCATGTGTATGAACACATCATACATTAAATGCAAATACCCCACTGGCTGTTACAGGAGATCTTCCAGCATATAAACTTACAACTGTGGCAATAAAGGCTCCATTAACTGACCTAAGTAACATTCATTTAAACTGTCGATTCTACAAAACCATAAGACCCTCTTTCCCTCCTCCTGTCAACTACAACTGCGAGAAAAAGCATTTGTTGATAACAATTATTACCACAGATTAACAACCTGAAGAAACAATGATGTTACTGTACAATGAGCTTCGGCATTAAGTGGTCATCTGTTATTATTCTTCACACATTTACCAGGATCACTGTTTATCAGACAGCGCCAAGCGCTTAATGCAGTCTCATTTTACTGCCAACATGAAGTCAAAACAAGCAAAGCAAATGTCTTTATTTTAAACTTCAGCAATAAAATTGTACATTGCAAGACTGTAAAACTGATACAGTTGCATAGACCGTGAAATTTGTAAAATAAGCTCTGGATGACCGCTGGCCACCATCTGCAGACAGTTTGAAGAGCTGCAGGGAGACACCACAAAGGCGCAGGCAAAGGGGGTTAAGCATCACCTCATCCTGACAGATGCATGGCTGCATTGCAGCCACAGGCTACCTTCTTTCACAGCACACACCCATTAACTCCCGAGAGCTGACAGGAAGATGAACTATATAGGATATGTCAGTAGTGGACGAGGGACTGCTACTAGCACAGCTGACATGGTGCTCTCTCTGTGAAGTATGACTATCTCCTTCTTTCCACTTGCAGATCAAGAAGGCCCATAACAGCAGGGAGACATCATGGACAGACGGAGGCATCCCAGATCTTCGGCATCTCTTGACGGCTGAGAGGCGGGTGCTTGAATTAGTGGGGAGGCAGGGTGGCTGCTCACTAGCTGATAGTGAGGCTGGAGTCTCTAGGCAATAGAGTGAGGATTGTTTTCCATTGCCACACAGTTCACTTCTAGAGACCCACATCACAGATGGTTGGCATGACGAGATCTGCACAGCCTAACACATACATGTTTGTGTTCTCTCATGCGGGTCAGCGTACGCAGGAGACTCCAGCAGAGGACGGACATAATTCAACCTCTGAGGAGGATCAGTAGACAGAGGATGCACTGATCACTGAAGGCAGCAGCACAAGTAGATAAGGTGGTTAGGAAGGCATATGGGATACTTGCCTTTATTAGCCGAGGCTTATAGAATATAAGAGCAAGGAGGTTATGATGGAGCTGTGTAAAACGCTAGTTAGACCACAGCTGGAGTACTGTGTACAGTTCTGGGCACCACGCTATAGGAAGGATGTGATTGCACTGGAGAGGGTGCAGAGGAGATTCACCAGGATGTTGCCTGGGCTGGAGCATTTCAGCTACGAAGAGAAACTGAAAAGGTGAGAGTTGTTTTCCTTAGATCAGAGAAGGTTGCGGGGGGACATGATTGAGGTATACAAAATTATGAGGGGCACTGATAGCTTAGATAAGAAGAAACTTTTTCTCTTAGCAGAGGTGTCAATAACCAGGGGGCATAGATTCAAGGTAAAAGGCAGGAGGTTTAGAGGGGATTTGAGGAAAAATGTTTTCACTCAGAGGGTGGTTGGAATCTGGAATACACTGCCTGAAGGGATGGTAGAGGCAGGAACCCTCACAACATTTAAGAAATATTTAGATGAGCACTTGAAATGCCATAGTATACAAGGCTACGGGCCAAGTGCTGGAAAATGGGATTAGAATAGTTAGGTGTTTGATGGCTGGCACCTAACGCTATTCTCCAGCCCACCACGCCTCCCTTCCCACTCCAAACGAGCTCACTAAATTCAGCCCTATGACTGCAAAGCTACCACTATTTTGCAGTTTATTCTTTAATGAAAATTCTACAACCAGATCACACTAATCCAAGATCATCTGTAATCTCTCCAGTTTAATTTTTATCGCACCGCCTATCTGTTTTTATAAATCATGTTTTTTTTAATCACACATAAACTTTCTTGAATTGTTACCAAAACTATAAAGGAGCCACTTCCAAAAAATAATTCCTGACAGGATCCTAAATGTTACTGTTGAAGATAAGGATAAACCAATTCTCATATAGCACAGACCAAAGTAGAAAGATGTCATTTGTAGGACAGTAACTTGTACTTGGATTTGACAGCCTGATTAGTCAATCACACCATGTGTCTGCGAGTGCTGTTAATAATGAATTAATTAAACATTTTAAAATAACCACCCTGAAATCAATCAATTATTCAGTAAACCCTGTTCTATTATAAGCATGTCAGTGTAAAATACAAGGCTGAAACATTTGCAACCATCTTCAGCCAGAGGTGCCGAACGGATGATCTATCTCGGCCTCCTTCTGAGCTCCCCCACATCATAGATGCCAGACTTCAGACAATTCGATTCACTCCACGTGATCTCAAGAAATGGTTGAAAGCACTGAATACAGCAGAGGCTATGGGCCTTGACAACATCCAGGCTGTAGTAGTGAAGACTTCTGCTCTGGGACTAGCAGTGCCCTTAGCCAAGCTGTTCCAGTACTGCTGCAACACTGGAATCTACCCGACAATATGGAAAATTGCTCAGGTATATCCTGATCTCAAAAAAAAGGACAAATCCAATCCAGCCAATTACTGCACCATCAGTCTACTCTCCATCATCAGCAATGTGATGGAAGGTATTGCCGACAGTGCTATCAAGCGGTACTTACTCAGCAACAACCTGCTCACTGATGCTTTGTTTGGGTTCTGCCAGGGCCACTCAGCTCCTGACCTCATTAAACCTTGGTTAAAACATGGACAAAAGGGCTGAATTCCAGAAGTGCGAGTGACTGCCCTGTACATCAAGACAGTATTTGATGGAGTGTTGCATCAAGGAGCCCCAGTAAAATTGAAGTCAATATGAATCAGGGGAAAAACTCTTCAGTGGTTGGAGTCATACCAAACACAAAGGAAGATGGTTGTGGTTGTTGGAGGCCATCTCAGCTCCAGGACATCACTGCAGGAGTTCCTTAGGGTAGTGTCCTGGGCCCAACCATCTTCAGCTGCTTCATCAATGGCGTTCCTTCCATCAAAAGGTCAGAAATGGGGATGTTCACTGATGATTGCACAATGTTCAGCATCATTCGCAACTCCTCAGATACTGAAGCAGTACACCTGCACTCAGCAAGACCTGGACAACTTTCAGGCTTGGACTGATCAGTAGCAAGTAACATAAGCGTCACACATGTGTCAGGCAATGACCTTCTCCAACAAGAGAGAATCTAACCATCTCTCCTTGACTTTCAATAGCATTACCATCTCTAAATCACCCACCATCAATATCCAAGGGGTTACCAGAAACTTAAAGGCAGACAAATCCGTGATATAAAATTCTCAGTCACAACCTGTATATTTGAGAGGCAACCGTGCATCTCAAATGAAAATTTAATTAAACTTGAGAAGCTGCATCCATCACTGAGCCCAGAGTTTGTCAAGAGGTGTTAACATATCCAGCTCTCTATCTTTTGCCCATCTTTTTCTACCGTTCCCATTTTTTATCTTCCATATTGGTTTTTCTCTTCACTGCCCAGCTGTGTGATGTTAGAGAGGTGCTACAAAAAGCCTGCTGTTGAGTCTGTAGGGCCTATATTCTTAATAGAGGATTTTCATTATCACAGGGGATGTTGGGACAGCTCTGCCTCCATAGTGTTTTCTTGCATTTTGGGAAAAGAAAGCAAGGAAAGTGCATGGGATTACTCGTCCGAGATGAGATCACAATCCTGAGATGGGACGGCTGACACTATATGAAATGCCTGCCCTTTATACCAGTCATTGGGTGATAAACAGTGATAATATACAAATCAGTCAGTTTAAACTAAAGCCTGCAAACTATAAATGATTGCAAAAAAAAATGAGTTATTGATAGTCAGACCATGCATCAGTCCTTTGGCTTTAAATGTTGACACAGCATTTGTCTCGATTTTTGAGAGAAAACAAATCAAAGCAGAATCAAACTCCACATCACATTAAAGGAAAGTCTGCAGACACTCTTATTGCAGGAGGATCATAAATCAATAAAAACATAAAATGCAACATGTCAACAATAAACGTAAAATGGTACATTCCCACAAGTTTGAAAAGAGTCCTAGTCTTATTTTTCATCAACAAATGATAGCTTGTAATGCAGCATTCTCCCTTCCGATTTCTGGGCAACCCTTGATGTGACACATGAAAACAAAACCACTTGGCACACACTCCACCCAACAATCAGAGGAAGAACATTAAGTACCAGTGTTCTCAACATATAATTCAGCCACAAAGAAAGTTTACGATTTTGTTAAATAACATGATGTACTCGGGCTGTGCTCTTTGACTTATTGTGGATGGGATGTTGGGGGGGACAGGGGATGGGGTGGTCAAAGGCACCATACTTCACATTAAACCATGACTATGAATGTTATTTTTGGATAGAGTAACTACCCTGGCACTGATTTTCACCTGATGACCTGATAGGCAGCGAAAATCAAGTGCAATGGTACTCTATCCAAAAAACAAAAAACGCAGCAGCCACAAAGGAGACTATTTTAATGTTACTGATTTAATTCCACAATAAGGTTGCCTTTACAAAATTCATCAAATGAGATTATATTACACAACATGTTACTGTACAGATATACTTTGAAATATATTTTCATCAAAACTGTCATTTTATTCTACTCATCATTTGCGATCCAGATTTGATTTTTTTTGCAATGAAAATGTTTACAACTAACTCCAATTGATAACTACCATGTCAGAATGCTCTCAATGAATAATCTTGTACAGTGAAAGCTTATTCAAAGAATTGAACACTTACCTGCATAAAGATTTGGGTCAATATAATCGTCCAGTTTCTTGTAGTGAATGATGTAGTCTGCTATCTTGGTTCCTATCATAGGTTGGGCATCCTCCCATTCCAAGCCTATCATAGTACTCGATGGTTCTACACTTGCTGAGAGCCTCAACCTTTGTTATGAAAGAAATAAAGACATGTATTATAGGCGGGAAAAGGACTTTGGGCTGAAAGTTTCATTCCTTAAGGCCCCACTTCCCAGAAGGCAAAGTATCATTATTTCCACTTATTGCATAATTGCAATTGTATTGCTTGTGCCCACAATTTCTGCATTTCTTTTACTTTATCTCACATGCCTTTCTCTTCCCTCTATTCTCACTGTGATAAAACTGAGGCTTATTGCACTGTCTGCTGTGCTAAACCAGTCTTTTCAAACACCTTACCTTATCCTCCATTGGGCTTTCAGAACCAAATTTGGCATCCCTATCCATTACTTCTTTATTTGCCTTATCTTCTCTCTCACCTTTTCCACTCTTGGTGAAGTCCTGTACTAAGGTTCCCCAGTCTAGGATTCACAACAAAAAAGTGTTCCATTTTGATATAACAGAAGTCCAGTTAGAGGACCGTGCACCATGATGGCACTTGTACAACTTTCTGGCATTCTTTGCATGGTATACAACTACTTACTTACTTAGAGATACAGCACTGAAACGGGCCCTTCGGCCCACTGAGTCTGTGCTGACCAACAACCACCAATATATACTAATCCTACATTAACCCCATATTCTCTACCACATCCCCACCATTTTCCTACCACCGACCTACACTAGGGTAAATTTACAATGGCCAATTTACCTATCAACATGTAAGTCTTTGGCTGTGGGAGGAACCCGGAGCACCCAGCGGAAACCCACGCAGACACAGGGAGAACTTGCAAACTCCGCACAGGCAGTACCTAGAACTGAACCCAGGTTGCTGGAGCTGTGAGGCTGCAGTGCTAACCAATTGATACACATTCTCCACAAGATGTAGGTATGTACATCATGCCTATACATTTGTTTCTCGTGCATCACTGATAACTTACAGCTTCAGGGAAGGGATCTTCATCAATTGCAATGTAACGGAAACATCTGAATAATTGACTACCATGGGCCATATTTAAGCAACATTTCAGTCCATTAAGTTAAAGCAAAATATAGCCATATAACTAAAAATGGGAAACCTAAAGGCATAGACACTTTCAGCGATGGGAACAAAAGAAACTTGAATATTAAAAGATGTGTTAAAGTTAAAAATAATAAATGCAGTACTTAACAGGTCAATCACTTCTAAAGCTATGATAATGTATGAAATATCTTACATCTACACGCACTCACTGTCTATAAAACCACGTTTCTTGTTAGCACATCTATGCCACACTTGTGTGCCAATTTATTGGTTTAGTGTCAGAGTTGGTAGATATAGTGCATGACTCCTGAGGGACAGAGGAACAGGAGTAGTCCATTCAGCCCTTGAGCCTGTTCCGACATTCAATGAGATCATTGCTGATCAGTGACCTAATTCCGCTTGCCTGCCTTTGCCCCACATCGCTTAATACCTGTGGTTAACCAAAATCCATCAATCTCAAATTTTAAATTAACAATTGAGCTGACGTCAACTGCCAATTGCGAAAGAGAGTTCCAAACTTCTACTACCCTTTGGATTAAGAACTTTGGATAACTCCTTCCCCACATGATCCAGTGTGCCAAGGAACTCACGAGAAGCAATGCTCTTCTTGACCTACTATTAGTTATTGACCCAGAAGATGTAAAAGAAGTGGAAGTCATAGCACTCCTAGGGGACAGTCTCTGCAGGATGATAATTTAAAACTTGATCTGGGACTCAGAAGTATCCATGCTCATGGGCCTAGGTACTTTAAAAGGTATAATATTGAGTCTGCTATATTTCCAAAAACAACAAGCACAGATTAAACAAACATGAAATAAAAACAAAAAGTGCTGGAAATACTCAGCAGGTCTGGCAGCATCTGTGGAGAGAGAAGCAGAGTTAACGTTTCAGGTCTGTGACCTTTCATCAGAACTCCTGATGCTCCAGGCTTCAATAACACCTAAGAAGCTTTGCTCTTTCTCCGACTGAAGACAACAGCTTCTTCCAACACTCAGCTTTCAAGAGAGTGGGATATTTCAGACTTGCAATAGTGCAAAGTAATACGTTCAGCGAATTCCAGGAACATCTCAGAAACCTGTCAACATCAAGCCTTTACTTTTCCTTAACTCTTCCCTCCAATGACCCTAGGTGAAAAAGAATAAGGATTTTTTCTGAACCAATGAGCAGAATTTTACAGGACCCGGCAGGAAAGGGAAGGCGGAACCAAAAGCGGGTGGCGACAACCCTCCCGCTCCAACTCCCGTTCCCATCGCGATTTAGCGCCGGCCGGCCAATGAGTGACCAGCAGGTGGGGTGACTGACCACTCAGTGCCCAGAGGCAGGCGTTCAGGCAGCGGCCATGTCAACACCTGGCACGGAAGGAAGTGCTGGCGCCATGTTTAAAGAGCCGCCAGCAGCAAAGCCCTGATGCAAATGTCCTTTGCTGCAGCACTCATCCCCGCAACCATCCTCTGAACAGTCAGGCCCGCAAGCATCCTCTGAACATTGAACTCTCCAGCACCCTCTGAATATTGAACCCTCCAGCATCCTTGGAAGAAATCCACACCTCCCTCCCTCTCTGGTTTTCCTCCTCCCTGGAGGACCCTCCTACTGAATGAATGATGCCCATGGCACTTGGGCTCTGCCATTCTGACAGGTCCACCCTGCTACTAACTGCTGCAATGCAGCCCACCTGACCCCCTCTCAGGGCCCTCTTAAGTAATCCCCCTTGCCAGGTCCACAATGGCATCATGGGGGCGGGGGGGGGGGGGGGAGGGGGGGGGGGTGGGACAGTGGCTCGAACCCAGATCAATGGCTTCCCAATTCCTTCCAACCTACAAATGAAAAATGCTTCACTCTACAGCTGCCAAGTGCAGCAATGACAGCAGCTGCCACCCTTTGAAACTTGCCAAGGCTCCAATGCCTGTGTCCCCTGTGCGCTCACCATTAAATCCAGAGGGGCCCGTAAGTTCGCTGTCTATTGCCTCATTAACTATCTTAAATGGCGAGTGACACCCCCACATGGCTTCCCATCTGCCACTTACAAAATTCGGGTCCGGCGTGATGATATCGGGACTTGTGCCAAGCTGATGCCATTCCACATAATTTAACTGTCCATTTCTGTGTATGTGAGACATTGCTGGCACATAATGGTTGTTCACCTCAATGTACATATCAATAGTCAATGCCCTTTGAAAGTAATTAATTATAAAGTGCTTTCAAATGTTTCAATGCAATGACTTTTTTTCTCACTTCTTTGCTTTATTTTTTCTGCATTTACTTTCCTTCATCTTTGCCTCACCTATCTTTGTATCTTCCCTCCTGCCTCACTAATTGGTTCTTTTCCTTTCCTGACTTCCTTTCTGCACCAACTTATGGAGTTGATCTTCCTTTTTGGCCTTCACCTAATCTATCTGTCATATTTGTACTTTTTTTCCTATTGTAGTCTTTGCACTGTTCCTTTTATTCCTATAAATAAAAACAAGAAATGTTGGAAATACTCAGCAGGTCTGGCAGCATCTGTGGAGAGAGAAGCAGAGTTAACGTTTCGGGTCAGTGACCCTTCTTTGGAACTGGCAAATATTAGAAATGTCAAAGGTTATAAGCAAGTAAAGTGGGGGTGGGGCAAGAGATAACAAAGGAGAAGGTGTAGATTGGACAGGCCACAGATTAGCTGATCAGAAGGTCATGGAGCAAAATCAAACAATATGTTAATGGTGTGTTGAAAGACAAAGCATTAGTACAGATAGGGTGTTAACGGACTGAAGATTGAACAGCAGCAAGTACAAACATGAAAAAAAAAGTGGGTAAGCAAACTGAACAAACTAAGATGAAATAAAATAAACATACAAAAAAGTGTATAAAAGAAAAAAAAACATAAAAGTAAAATGGGGGGCCCGTCATGCTCTGAAATTATTGAACTCAATGTTCAGTCCGGCAGGCTGTACTGTGCCTAATCGGTAAATGAGATGCTGTTCCTCGAGCTTGCGTTGATGTTCACTGGAACACTGCAGCTGCAGAGTGAGGATAGAGAGGTGAGCATGGGAGCAGAGGGGAGTGTTGAAATGGCAAGCAACCGGAAGCTCAGGGTCCTGCTTGCGGACTGAGCAGAGGTGTTCCGCAAAGCGGTCACCCAGTCTGTGTTTGGTCTCCCCAATTTATTCCTATCTTCATCATCTGTCTTTTAACTTCTGTCTGATTCCGACTCCAGGATATTAGTAGAAGTTGATCCTATTTGATCAAGGGCAAAAGGAAAGTGAATGAATCAAGAACATTAAGCAGAAAGTAAAGGAAGTAAAATATGATCAGTCAAGACTGTTAAATAGGAAAATAGGAATTAATGGGCGCAGGCTGGATGTGTGGCTTGAAGCTGAAGTATTCCAAATTACCATCTGCTCTTTTTTTAAATTCATTCATGGGATGTGGGCGTCACTGGCCAGGCCAGCATTTATTGCCCATCCCTAATTCCCCTCGAAAAGGTGGTGGTGAGCTGCCTTCTTGAATCGCTGCAGTCCATGTGAGGTCAGTACACCCACAGTGCTGTTAGGAAGGGAGTTCCAGGATTTTGACCCAGCGACAGTGAAGGAACGGCGATATAGTTCCAAGTCAGGATGGTGTGTGACTTGGACAGGAACTTGCAGGTGGTGGTGTTCCCATGCATCTGGTGCTCTTGTCCTTCGAGGTGGTAGAGGTCGTGGGTTTGGAAGGTGCTGTCTAAGGAGCCTTGGTGCGTTGCTGCAGTGCATCTTGTAGATGGTACACACTGCTGCCACTGTGCGTCGGTGGTGGAGGGAGTGAATGTTTGTGGATGGTGTGCCAATCAAGCGGGTTGCTTTGTTCTGGATGGTGTTGAGCTTCTTGAGTGTTGTTGGAGCTGCACCCATCCAAGCAAGTAGAGAGTATTCCATCACACTCCTGACTTGTGCCTTGTAGATGGTAGACAGGCTTTGGGGAGTCAGGAAGTGAGTTACTCGCCACAGGATTCCTAGCCTCTGCCCTGCTCTTGTAGCCACGGTTTTTATACAGCTACTCCAGTTCAATTTCTGGTCAATGGTAGCCCCTAGGATGTTGATAGTGGGGGATTCAGCGATGGTAATGCCATTGAATGTCAAGGGGAGATGGTTAGATTCTCTCTTGTTGGAGATTGTCATTGCCTGGCACTTGTGTGCCGCAAATGTTACTCGCCACTTATCAGCCCAAGCCTGGAAATTGTCCAGGTCTTGCTGCATTTCTACACGGACTGCTTCAGTATTTGAGGAGTCGCGAATGGTGCTGAGCATTGTGCAATCATCCGTGAATATCCCCACTTCTGACCTTATGATTGAAGGAAGGTCATTGATGAAGCAGCTGTAGATGGTTGGGCCTATCCTGAGGAACTCTTCCAGTGATGTCCTGGAGCTCAGATGATTGACCTCCAACAACCACAGCCATCTTCCTTTGCGCTAGGTATGACTCCAACCAGCAGAGAGTTTTCCCCCTGATTCCCATTGACCTCAGTTTTGCTAGAGCTCCTTGATGCCATACTCGGTCAAATGCTGCCTTGATGTCAAGGGCAGTCACTCTCACCTCACCTCTTGAGTTCAGCTCTTTGTCCATGTTTGAACCAAGGCTGTAATGAGGTCAGGAGCTGAGTGGCCCTGGCGGAACCCAAACTGAGCGTCACTGAGCAGGTTATTGCGAAGCAAGTGCTGCTTGATGGCACTGTTGATGACACCTTCCATCACTTTACTGATGACTGAGAGTAGACTGATGGGGCGGTAATTGGCCGGGTTGGACTTGTCCTGCTTTTTGTGTACAGGACATACCTGGGCAATTTTCCACATTGCCGGGTAGATGCCAGTGTTGTAGCTGTACTGGAACAGCTTGGCTAGGGGTGCGGCAAGTTCTGGAGCACAGGTCTTCAGTACTATTGCCGGAATATTGTCAGGACCCATAGCCTTTGCAGTATCCAGTGCCTTCAGTCATTTCTTGATATCACGCAAAGTGAATTGAATTGGCTGAAGTCTGGCATCTGTAATGCTGGGGACTTCAGGAGGGGGCCGAGATGGATCATCAACTCGGCACTTCCGGCTGAAGATTGTTGCAAATGCTTCTGCCTTATCTTTCGCATTGATGTGCTGGGCTCCCCCATCATTGAGGATGGGGATATTTGTGGAACCACCTCCTCCAGTTAGTCGTTTAATTGTCCACCACCATTCACGACTGGATGTGGCAGGACTGCAGAGTTTAGATCTGATTCGTTGATTATGGGATCGCTTAGCTCTGTCTATCGCATGCTGCTTATGCAGTTTGGCATGCAAGTAGTCCTGGGTTGTAGCTTCACCAAGTTGACACCTCATTTTGAGGTATGCCTGATGCTGCTCCTGGCATGCCCTCCTGCACTCTTCTTTGAACCAGGGTTGGTCTGCTGGCTTGATGGTAATGGTAGAGTGGGGGATATGCCGGGCCATGAGGTTGCAGATTGTGGTTGAGTACAATTCTGCTGCTGCTGATGGCCCACAGCGCCTCATGGATGCCCAGTTTTGCATTGCTAGATCTGTTCGAAATCTATCCCATTTAGCACGGTGATAGTGTCACACAGTAAGATGGACGATATCCTCAATGTGAAGGCGGAACTTCATCTCCTACCAATACAGTTATGGACAGAAGCATCTGCGGCAGGCAGATTGATGAGGACAAGGTCAAGTATGTTTTATCCCTCGTGTTGGTTCCCCCACTGCCTGCCGCAGACCGAGTCTAGCAGCTATGTCCTTTAGTACTCAGCCAGCTCGTTCAGCAGTGGTGCTACCGAGCCACTCTTGGTGTTGACATTGAAGTCCCCCCACATTTTGTGCCCTTGCCACCCTCAGTGCTTCCTCCAAGTGGTGTTCAACATGGAGGCGTACTGACTCATCAGCTGAGGGAGGACGTTAGGTGGTAATCAGTAGGAGGTTACCTTGCCCATGTTTGACCTGATGCCATGAGACTTCATGGGGTCCACAGTCGATGTTGACGACTCCCAGGGCAACTCCCTCCCTACTGTAGAGCACTGTCCTGCCACCTCTGCTAGGTCTGTCCTGCCAATGGGACAGGACATACCCAGGGATAGTGACTGCAGTGTCTGGGACATTGTTTGTAAGGTTATGATTCCGTGAGTATGACTATGTCAGGTTGTTGCTTGACTAGTCTGTGGGACAGCTCTCCCAACTTTGGCACAGCCCCCAGTTGTTAGTAAGGAGGACTTTGCAGGGTCAACAGGGCTGGGGTTTCCATTGTCGTTTCCGGTGCCTAGGTCGATGCTGGGTGGTCTATCTGGTTTCATTCCTTTTTATTGACTTTGTAGCGGTTAGGTATATCTGAGTGGCTTGCTAGGCCATTTCAGAGGGCATGTAAGAGTTAACCACATTGCTGTGGGTCTGGAGTCACATGTAGGCCAGACCAGATAAGGACAGCAGATTTCCTTCCCTAAAGGACATTTGTGAACCAGATGGGTTTTTATAACAATCGACAATGGTTTCATGGCCATTATTAGTCTAGCTTTTAATTATTATAAACCAGTCCCTGAAGTCCAATACATACTGATATTGATCTGTGATTAGGTCACACATTTCTATGCTCAGAGATACCTCCACAGTGGTGTATAATGTTAGAAATTCATTGATCTCTGATAGTCTTCAGGTTTGAGTCTTGCTGTTCTCAACTATGTGAATTTATACAATGGCTGCATTATAGAGGTTGTGGTTCAGAATATCTTAAAATATTCAGGGCTCCATTGAAGAAAATACCATCAGCATTTGAGAATCATTTTGAGCCATTTTTAAAAAATATATATTATAATTAACACATGTCCTCTGTACTGCAGAGCGTTAATAACAACAGCATGTATTTATGTATCACCTTTAACCTAATAAAACATCCCAAGGCATGTCACAGAAGTGTTATAAAGCAAAATTTGACACCAAGCCACATAAGGTGATATTAGGGCAGATGGCCATAAGCTTGGTCAAAGAGGCAGGTTTTAAGGAGCAACTTAAAGAAGGAAAGAGAAAGTAGAATAAAAGCAAAATACTGCAGATGCTGGTAATATGAAATAAAAACAGAAAGTGCAGCAACTACTTAGCAGGTCTGGCAGCATCTGTGGAGAGACAGAAACAGAGTTAACATTTCAGGTTCGTGACCTTTCATCAGAAATGGCAAAGGTTAGAAAAGTAATAGGTCTTGAGCAAGTGAAGGCCGGAAGGTGGGAGATGGGAGATTGGCGCGGGGGGGGGGGGGGGGGGGGGGGGCGATGGGGGGTGGGTGGTGTGGGGAGAGAGAAGAACAAAAGGGAAGGTCTGTGATAAGGCCTGAACAAAAGGCAAAGGGAGTGGTAATAGTTGTAGTAAACGATAAAGCATTTGTCCAGAGAGAGTGTTAATGGCAGGATAATAAACAGCTCTATCAAAAGTAAAAATATTAAAAACAAGTTTGAGACTGGGTCATGGACTGAAATTGTTGAACTCAGCACTGTCCAGAAGGCTGCAAAGTGCTTAATCAGAAGATGAGGTGCTGTTCCTCAAGCTTGTGTTCAGCCTCAATAGAACAGTGCAGCAGGCCGAGGACAGAAATATGGGCGTGACAGCAAGGTAGCGAACTAAAATGGCAAACAACCAGAAGCTCAGGGTCATGATTGTGGACTGAGTGGAGGTATTCTGCAAAGCGGTCACCCAATCTGCATTTGGTCTCCCCAATGTAGAGGAGACCGCATCTTTGTCATTTAATCTCTCCTGTCCTCTGCCCTATCACAGACGTTCCCTTTTGTTCTTTTCACCACCCCCCCCCCCCCCCCTCCACCTTTCACTTGCTCAAAACTTATTACATTTCTAACCTTTGCCAGTTCTGATGAAAGGTCATCGACCTGAAACGTTAGCTCTGTTTCTCTGTTCAAAGAGAGGAAGAAAGTTGGAAGGGTTTACAGAGGGAATTCCAGAGTTTAGGGCTTGGCCAGCTGAAGGCACGGTGACCAATGGTGGAGCAATTAAAATCTAGGATGCTGAGAAGGCCAGAATTAGATGAGTGCAGATATCTTGGAGGGTTGTAGGGCCAGAAACAATTACAGAGTTACAGAGGGGCGAAGCCATGGAGAGATTTGAAGACAGAGACTTTTAAAATTGAAACATTGCTTAGCCAGAAGCCAGTGTAGGCCAGCGAGCACAGGGGAGATGGGTGAATGGAACTCTTAGAATCATTGAATGATTACAGCACAGAGGGAGGTCATTCTGCCCATTGAGTCAGGCTGACTCTCTGCAAGAATAATTTAGTTGTCCCACTTCCCTGCCCTTTCCCAGTAGCCCTGCAATTTTTTTCCCTTCAGGTGCTGATCCAGTTCTCTTCTGAAAGCCATGGTTGAATTTGCCTCCACCACAGTTTCAGGCAGTGCATTCCAGGTCACAACCATTCACTGTGTAAAAATGGTTTTCCTCTTTGGTTCTTTTGCCAATTGTTTGGTATGAGTAGGAACATGGGTAGCAGAGTTTTGGATGAACTCAAGTTTACGGGGGCTAGAATGTCGGAGGCCAGCCAGGGGTACATTGGAATAGTCAAGTCTCGAGGTAACAAAGGCATGGCTGAGGGTTTTAGCAACAGATGAGCTAAGGCAGCTGCATAGTCAGGCAATGTTACAGAGGTGAAAATATGCAGTCTTAGTGATGGCTCAGCAATGTGGTTAAAAGCTCATTTTGGGGTCAAATATGACATACAGGTTGCGAACAGTCTGGCTCAGCCCCAGACAGTTGCCAGAGAGAGGGATTGAGTCGGGAGCTAGGGAATAGCATTTGCAGCAACGACTGAAGACAACAGCTTTGGTCTTCCCAATATTTAATTGAAGGAAATTTCTGCTCATCCAGTACTGGAAGGTTAAAAACAAATTTTGATTTAAGATTAAATAAATAAGAATGCCCTTTCCTGCTAACCCCTCAACTTGTGTTCCTGGTGAAGAACAAAGAATGCACTAAGCAAGGTATTATAAATCAAAGGATATTGCTAAAAATAACAGGGTTACATCATAAAATGTGCATTTAAATCAATGTTACACTTGATCCTGCTGGCTCATTTGTGTTCCAAAGTTTGCTACAACTGCGCCAAAGAGCTCAGACGGTGGTGGTATCTTATGAAACTTTATAGCCACTAGGATTTGCAACATCAGGGATCTGTAAAACCTTATTCAAAGGTGATTACAAATGAGATTAAGATACATACACAGGCTGAGGTAACGGGCTGCAGCTTGGGAGTCCATCCTCATCAAATGCACTCAAGTCACATCTGCACCAGTCATCAATGACATCACCCTTCCCCAAGCACCAATAGGAGCTCATTAGTGCAGTCTTGAAGGTCTGCAAAACAATCACAATAAGTGGGTGGCAAAAGCATTAAAACTCCACTCAGTAAGTGAGTCACCGTCTCATTTCCTGCAATGTAACATCCCAGCAAAAGGGCAACATAGATTCCAAAATGCACATCTAATCCCCAACAGGAATCAATAAGCCATCTCACATCATATGTATTTCCAAGTCACAATTAGCATTAAAGACAAACAGCACCCATCATCTTTGAAATTGGTAACATCCAATTTTCTCTGCTGCCCTCCTGTATTTCTTGGTTAATCCACATTTTTATAGTTAGAAAAACATTGCATGACAACAGGCAATTTAGCAGAATCAAAGCACAGTTCATTCAAATAGATTGGTGTCACGTTACCTCTGAATTAAGGAACACATACTGACTTAATTATTTGTGCACTTGCTTTTGGGTAAACACAAAAATAAAGGGGGGAAACTTATAGCAAACAATCCTGCACATGTTTCAACATACAGCAAATGGGAAGTTGCTCCGTGTAGGGAGATATTTACTCAGTGGTTGGCTGCATGTTTAACTGACATTTGGAAATAGGTGGTCTGTAACCTTGACCAGTTTAAGTAGCACTTCCAATAGCAATCTGGTTTTAATGAAAACACTTTGCTCAGATGATATGTTTAAAAAGTCATTTCTCAGACTAATCTTGGCTTGAGAAACACTGTAATGCTATTTATTGTCTCGTATAGTGATGGCTATTTTGAAGGGGCAAAACTGCAGTGTGCAGAGGAGCTTTATCTGAAACTGCTACACTTGTAGATGATCAATGCTCAATATTGCAGGCTTTATTTCTCCATCAGCCCTGTTGCTGTGATCGTTTTCAGACGGTTTTAGGTATAATGTATTGCTCAAAGATGTTAGGAGGTTGCCACAAATTCTGGAAAAGAGTTGTGGTAATATTCAAAAAAGTATGTTTTTCTGACATTTACATATTTACTTTCATATCAGTATAAATGAGTGGAATGGTGGAAAGTGTACGAGGCAAAGTAATGAGCACAAAGGGTCCCTTAAACTACAATGTGGATAGATTCGGTAGTATGCAAAGAGTTGCACGGAATAGGCATCATTACACAACAGGTATCACTTATATAGGCAAATGGCTGGCATCCAAATGCTAGTTGAATGTTAATGTTACCACAAAGCTGAAGGGGCTGTTGGCTCTCTTTTTAATGTTACCGACCAAAAACTGAAGTTTACAAAGTTGCCACATATCCTTTGTATCAGTTGGGAAACTTTTAAATTTACTTCCCACAGTTTGCAGTTGTACTGTGGGTTGTGCATAGCCCACGACTAGGAGAATACCTTTCGGAGATGATGTTGGACTTTGAATTGAGTAACTCTACATTTGAATTATGTTACACATTTGTTGTGACTACTTTGTATCAACACAAACAGTGGGATATAAGTAGGCTATTAGACTGGCGGAGGCAGGGAACAATAACATATTCCACAGTACTGATTAACACTGGTGAGAAAATTAGAATACACACCTGAAAACATTTAATAAGAACACCAGTACGTACACATCTTCTTGATAAAACCGTTTTTTGAGAATAGAGCAACAATTATGATTTGTCTGGTTATTTCACAAGATAAAACCTGCCAAAAAGGCTAAATATACCAGTTGAAGGGTAGGGGTGTTGGGGATGGTGGTGAGAATTGAAGAACAAAGTAAGCGCTGCTTTTTTTGTGAATAAATTAGCTGTTTGAAAATACAAATAATGTTCAATTGTGGCTATTTGACTCAGTGCCAAATTTTGTTTGGCAACACTTCTGTGCAGTACCTTGGGTTATTTTACTACATTAAAGACACTATATAAATACAAATTGATGTTGATGGTGTTATTGCTAGCGATGCAATATATAAACAAGGGTAAATGGAAGAAAAAAAGCATGAAGCTAATTGCAGAATGCCAAGTATTTTTGCAAAAGCTTCCTGGAATCCATATGACTCAGTAGATTAAAATGAGAAACCGAAAATAAATAGAGTCGCATAAATGGCAGAATTGAACTGTGGGAATTGATCTGAATCAGCAACTGGGCTGGGCGAGGAACTCCATACCTTCAGAGTGAAATTTGGAGCTGGCATAACTGGGGGTCTAGGAAATCAGGAAAAATATATCAGGAATGGCACATCACCTTTGGATCATTGTCTGCAACTTTGGCCACAGAGACTGCACAAGATGAAGAATTTTAATATGATTCTACCAATATGCAGATCTTTGCAAGACTGAAAACGCAGCTCAATTTCCAATAAGAAAGAGCAAAACCATGGATTTCCCCAAGAATAGCTTGATAAGGCATGTTGTCTCAAAGCATGTTTGACATGATACCAATCGACTTTTAAACAGGTAGGGACAAAAGTGTGGATTAGTGCCACACTGCCCCAAGCCTATACAACATGAAGTGAAAAACATTAGTAGAAATACTCTCTGTAGGACAATCCCAGGAACTAACATGTCAGAGATTTGCTGAATTGTTTTTAAAAAAACAGCCCAGCTATTGTGACACTATATTGAGCTGTTTGAATTGATCAGAAAAAAATGACCAATAACATTTTTGTTTAAATTTTGGGTTAGCATACAAGGAGCAAATTTCAATCTTTATCCCTCTGACGAGAAGCCCAAGCCATTGGCTGCAATGGTGGAAAGATGGGCTCGCAAAACACACAATTTTCCGACTGTTAATATAAGAGGTCAGAAAATGGTGCACCTGAATTTCTGGTATGTAATGCTGATGGGAAAAGCTCCTCAGCAACAGCGCAATGCCAGGAAATGACTTATGTAATTATCTGAAATCATGGAACTTGTTTTGACAAATTCAATAGTTATCCTTTCCTACATGAGAGCAATGGCAGTAATAAAGTTATGTGAATTTATAATGTTAGTTATTGAAATGGAGGGCTCAAAAAAGGGAACATGATTATCTGCATTCAAAATAAAGCCAATGAATCCAGAAAGGTTACATTCTGCATATTTTACACTCAAATTTAAATGTAACTGAATTTTAACTACACTTCAAAAGGTACTTCATTGTCTGTAAAGCGCTTTGGAGCATCCTGAGGTCATGAAAGGCAGTATGTAAATATAAGTTAGTTTTTCCTTTCTTACAGAAATGCAGACAAATAACATCTTTAATGTTAAGCTCAGATTCATTCCACCCTATGAAGAGATCAAATATGAAGGAGATATACATAAAAATGTGGTTTTTCTCCTACTGTGTAACATTATGCTATATTATATGTTGTGTGCCAAGTCAGCTTTCATAGCTCACGCTTAAATTTACTGACAAAAATGATCAGGGATGGAATAGAATTGTGGTCTCCCTCAAGTCAAATTCACAGATATTCATGGTGTTTTCTGGGAAATTTCTATGTATTTCAAAAGCAGGTCTTGTGTCCTGTATAATTAGAGTCTAATGAAAATGGAACAATGTAAGTGTGACAAATTAAGTGTTGCATATAATAAGAACTAACACAGGATTGAAAGTAGGAATAAAGAGCTTGTAGCAGTACCAGAGAATCATTTGCACAGGGACAGCTTCGTGTGAAGCAGTTTTCCTTTGTTGCAAAAGCATCCTTAATTGTGAGCATGAGAGGTGCTTACAGGCAGATGAGTGACGCAATGTAGATCTGCTCAGATCCTTTGCAGGGAGTGAAGTATCATGTGTGTATATCCCAGAGATGCTTAATTTGAAACTCAATCTTCCCTAAGGCCCTATGAAGGTAGTGAGAACCATCATGTGTAAATGAGGTTGCCAAGAGGGAATTGGGATCATCTCGCTTCAGTGCCTGAATGTATTGAGGGGTAAATAAACTAATGAAGTGTGCTCATGATGCAACCTAATGAAGAAGGCTCATGCTAATTTTGAATTCATTTGTATTTACCGGCCAGGTTAGTGGAGAGGATAGGTGGATTTCTGTCATATTCATTTCATGCCTCATAAGTATAACGGAATCATTCAGACTACCAGCAACGTAAAATCAATGATATGGAACACAACGCTGTCCAGTTATATGTATTTTTTTTTCAAAGATGCATAGCAGCAGTTATTAACAAGTAAGACCAAAAGTTCATATGTGTTTTCTCCCCCTCCTTAAACATTTACAAATGGTTCCAAGCATTCAGAGTTTAGAACTGAGCAAAAAGGCAGACATAGAGATCTGTTTTACAGGTTTGGGGTGGAGAAGCAGAGGAAGAGGCAAATATGTCTTACATTAATCATCAGCATCATTTTTTTGTGAATGGATATTGTTACGACCGAGGCTAGAGGAGTGCACTGTCTTTCTCTAGTTCCACTTCTCCACGGGTCACAATATATATTTAAATGTTAACCAGTTACTGATACGGCCAATTATACACTCTACTTGTATTTCAGAATAAAATCCAATAAGCAACAAAAATTATTAAATTATTATAAGACAAGATTTATTCAGTAAAGATGCAATCATTGACATGCAGATTGAAACATGAATGTTCCCTTCTAAATTAGCCACACACGCACGCACACGTTAAAGAAAAAAATAAATGTTTTCTCTGCAGAGATCTCTTTACAAAAAGACAAAAAAAAACTTTGGCCAAATACTTGTTAATTCTAGAAGGAAAAGGAGAAGAAATGGAATAATATCAGTGGTCCCTTTATCCTGGCATCCCAAATATGCGTTGACAGCTGTCACTGGGATCTTTCGGGAGCAGTTCTCTATAGGCCACGTCGAGGATTAGTCTGGCAGGCTTTCCAGGCGAAATGCGGGGTTTCAGCTATCACACTGGATTCTCAGGGTTTCTTAGAGGTGGAAAAAGATGAGGTGGTTGCTTCTCCCTTAGCAGGCTTACCCCACAACTGACTTAAAACAATATCCAAAATGAAACCAACTCTTGACTGTCATAAATTCTGGGTACTGCCTGTGTGGAGTTTGCAAGTTCTCCCTGTGTCTGCGTGGGTTTCCTCCGGGTGCTCCGGTTTCCTCCCACATGCCAAAAGACTTGCAGGTTGATAGGTAAATTGGCCATTATAAATTGCCCCTAGTATAGGTAGATGGTAGGGAAATATAGGGACAGGTGGGGATGTGGTAGGAATATGGGATTAGTGTAGGATTAGTATAAATGGGTGGTTGATGGTCGGCACAGACTCGGTGGGCCAAAGGGCCTGTTTCAGTGCTGTATCTCTAAATAACTAAAAAAAAAATAATAAATCTTGACATGTCATTTCTCTGTAAACAACTCCCCCTAGTCACTAAGGCTCCTGCTTTTTATTTAGCTTAAGACATGTGATATCCAGTAAGGGTTTTTTTAAACAAAATCTCAAGTCCTTCCAGTGACCTTTTTTAAAAAAAAGTTCAGCATCTATGGAATCGCTTCAGTCTTCCAAATGAATCCATTTTCACAATTTTAAACACGAGTCCTCAAAAATATTTTAAAAATAGAAGCAATTTCATAACAATACAAGCAAGGTTGAATGAGTGTGGGCTGTGACTGCAACACACAAGAACACAAGAAATAGGAGCAGGAGTAGACCATATGGCCCTTCAAGCCTGCTCTGTCATTCAATACAATCATGGCTGATCTCGGGCTTCAACTCTACTTTCCCATCCACTCCCCATATCCCTTGATTCCCTGAAAGAACAGAAATCTGCCTATTCCAGCCTTAAATGTATTCAACGATGGAGCATTCATAACCCTCTAGGGCAGAGAATTCCAAAGATTCACAACTCTTTGGGCTGAATTTTACCAGCTCTTCGACATCGGGGTTGTGTCAGGGGGCCCGTAAAATACTTGCAGGAGTGGCCCATCACGACCCCCACGCCGAGAAGGCCCTGCCTCATTTTACTGGCAGCGGCGAAGCCTCAGTGCAGTCCTCCCCCTGCCGAGCGGCAGGGCCTTCATTTAAATAGTAAAATTAATTCAAATTAATTCACATCTACTTAACTTATCCCGGTGACTGCCCCTTCCTGATATTATGGCTACCGGCCGGAACTCGTGTGCCTTTGGAACGTCATACAGCATTCCGAGGTGAGACGCTGGTGGGGAGGGGGGGGGGACCGAAATTATCAGGGCGGTGGGGGTGGTGGAATGGGGAAAACATTTGTTATTGGTTGTGGGGATGTTGGGAAGGGGTTGAGGATTAAATGTTTTGAAGGTGGGGGGGGGGGGGGTTAAAGTTCGTAATTTGACAAATTGATTTTTCAGTTAGGTGGGTTATTTTAGAAATTGATATATCAGTGTGGGGGTTGGAAAGGGGATTGGAAGTGTTTCTCACATTTTGTTTGTTATTTCTGGGAGCCGGTACCTTTAAAAATTTTAATGAACCCGAGGGGCTTGAAGCCCTTTAAAAATAGTGCCTGCGCCTGTGCAGTAGCGCCGGATGCCATTGCTGGGTACAGAGCGTCCACCCCCCTCTACATCATCAGGGCAGCCACTCTGCCCCTCCATTTAAATGAGCCTCGCGTGAAATATCTCAGGGGCTCAGCAGTGGAGCTTCATGCCTGAAGGCCGCCGAGTTCAAAGCACGCCACCGTGATGTGTGGCATGCTAATCCAGCCCTTTGAGTGAAAAAATTTCTCCTCATCTCAGTCCTAAATGATCGGCCCCTTCTCCTGAGACTGTCCCCCCAAGTTTTATATTCCCCAACGAGCAGAAACAATCTCTCAGGTCTACACTATCAAGCCCCTTCAGAATCTTGTATGCTTCAATGTGATTGCCTCTCATTCTTCTAAACTCCAGAGAATAAAGGCCCAATTTACTCAGCCTTTCATCACAGGATGACCCTCCAACCTTCTCACCTAGGGACCAGTCGAATGAACCTTCGCCGTACCACCTCCAATGCAAGTGTATTCTTCCTTAAATATGGAGACCAAAACTGCACACAGTATACCAGATGTGGTCTCACTAAAATCCTGTGCAATTGTAGCAAGACTTCTTTATTACTGGAAATGAAGCCTCTTGTAAAGGCTGATTAGGTTTTTCCACACTTCAATAGATTTCAGCTGGAAGCTGTTGGTAAAGCTGGAAATGTACCGTCTATGTGGTTTAGGGGATACATGCTTCTCACCATGTAAAACCATTCCCAGTTGAAAACCTCATTGCCATACTGCCAGAGCATTTGATTGGTATGGTCCCTCCAAAAGACATTTCTTTTTTTTTCACTTATTCATGGCATGGGGGCATCGCTGGCCAGGCCAGCATTTATTTTTCATCCCTAAATGCCCCTGAGAAGGTAGTGGTTAGCAGCCTTCTTGAACGCTGAGTCCATGTGGGGTAGGTAGACCCACAGTGCTGTTAGGAAGGGGATTTTGACTCAGCAACAGTGAAGGAACGGCGATATAGTTCCAAGTCAGGATGGTGTGTGGCTTGGAGGGGAACTTGCAGGTGGTGGTGTTCCCATGTATCTGCTGGCCTTGTCCTTCTAGTTGGTAGAGGTCACGGGTTTGAAAGGTGTTGTCTTAGGAGCCTTGGTGCATTGCTGCAATGCATCTTGTAGATGGTACACACTGCTGCCGCTGTGTCCGTGGCAGAGGGAGTGAATGTTTGTGAATGGGGTGACAATCAAGTGGGTTGCTTTGTCCTGGATAGTATCAAGCTTCTTGAGTGTTGTTGGAGGTGCACCCATCCAGGCAAGTGGAGAGTATTCCATTCCACTTCTGGCTTGCGCCTTGTAGATGATGGACAGGTTTTGGGAAGTCACGAGGTGAGTTACTCGCCACAGGATTCCTAGCCTCTGACCTGCTCTTGTAGCCACAGAATTGATATGGCTACTCCAGTTCAGTTTCAGTGGTCAATGGTAACCCCCTGGATGTTGATAGTGGGGATTTCAGTGATCGTAATGCCATTGAATGTCAAGGAGAGATGGTTAGGTTCTCTCTTGTTTGAGAAAATCATTGCCAGTCACTTATCAGCCCAAACCTGGATACTGTCCAGATATTGCTGCATTTCTACACAGACTGCTTCAGTATCTGAGGAGTCGCGAATGGTGTTGGACATTGTGCAATTATCAGCGAACATCCTCACTTCTGACCTTATAACGGAGGAAAGGTCATTGATGAAGCAGCTGAAGATGATTGGGCCTAGGACACTACCCTGAGGAACTCCTGCAGTGATGTCTTGGAGCTGAGATGACTGACTTCCAACAACCACAACTACCTTCCTTTGCGCTAGGTATGACTCCAACCAGCAGAGAGTTTTTCCCCGATTCCCATTGACTCAAGTTTTGCTAGGACTCCTTGATGCCGTACTCGGTCAAATGTTGCCTTGATGTCAAGTGCAGTCACTTTCACCTCACCTCTTTAGTTCAACTCTTTTGTCCATGTTTGAACCAAGGCTGTAATGAGGTCAGGAGCTGAGTAGTCTTGGCAGAACCCAAACTGAGCATCACTGAGCAGGTTTTTGCGAAGCAAGTGCCCCTTGATTGCATTGTGAACAACATCTTCCATCACTTTACTGATGATCAAGAGTAGACTGATGGGGTGGTAATTGGCCGGGTTTGATTTGGCCTCCTTTTTGAGAACAGGACATACCTGGGCAATTTTCCACATTGCCGGGTAGATGCCAGTGTTGTAGCTGTACTGGAAAAGCTTGGCTAGGGGCGCGGCACATTCTGGAGCACAGGTCTTCAGTGCTATTGCCAGAATGTTGTCAGGAACCATAGCCTTTGCATTATCCAGAGCCTTCACTCATTTCTTCACGTGGTGTGAATCGAATTGGCTGAAGACTGGCATCTGTGATGCTGGGGACTTCAGGAGCAGGCCGAGATGGATCATCAACTCGGCACTTCAGGTTGAAGATTGTTGCAAATGCTTCATCTTTATCTTTCGCACTGATGTGCTGGGATCCCCCATCATTGAGGATGGGGATATTTGTGGAGCCACCTCCTCCAGTTAGTTGTTTAATTGTCCACCACAATTCACGACTGGATGTGGCAGGACTGCAGAGCTTAGATCTGATTCGTTGATTATGGGATCGCTTAGCTCTGTCTATTGCATGCTGCTTATGCAGTTTGGCATGCAAGTAGTCCTGGGTTGTAGCTTCACCAAGTTGACACCTCATTTTGAGGTATGCCTGGTGCTGTCCTGGCATGCCCTCCTGCACTCTTCATTGAACCAGGGTTGGTCTCCTGGCTTGATGGTAATGGTAGAGTGGGGGATATGCCTGGCCATGAGGTTGCAGATTGTGGATGAGTACAATTCTGCTGCTGCTGATGGCCCACAGCGCCTCATGGATGCCCAGTTTTGCATTGCTAGATCTGTTCGAAATCTATCCCATTTAGCACGGTGATAGTGCCACACAATACGATGGACCATTTCCTCAATGTGAAGTTGGGACTTTGTCTCAACAATGACTGTGCGGTGGTCACTCCTCCCAATACAGTCATGGACAGAAGCATCTGCGGAGGCAGATTGTTGAGGACAAGGTCAAGTATGATTTACCATCGTGTTGGTTCCCCCACTGCCTGCCGCAGGCCCAGTCTAGCAGCTATGTCCTTTAGGACACGGCCAGCTCGGTCAGTAATGGTGCTACCGAGCCACTCTTGGTGATGGACATTGAAGTCCCCCACCCAGAGTACATTTTGTGCCCTTGCCACCCTCAGTGCTTCCTCCAAGTGATGTTCAACATGAAGGAGTACTGACTCATCAGCTGAGGGAGGCATGACAGGTGGTAATCAGCAGGAGGTTTCCTCGCCCATGTTTGACCTGATGCCATGAGATTTTATGGGGCCCGGAGCTGATGTTGAGGACTCCCACGGCAACTCCCTCCTGACTGTATACCACTGTACCGCCACCTCTGCTGGGTCTGTCCTGCCAGTCGGACAAAACATACCCGGGGATGGTGATGGTGGTGTCTAACACATTATCTGTAAGGTATGATTCCGTGAGTATGACTATGCCAAGTTGCTGCTTGACTAGTCTGTGGGACAGACAGCTCTCCCAACTTTGACACAAGCCCCCCGATGTTAGTAAGGAAGTCTTTGCAGGGTCGACAGGGCTAGGTTTGCCGTTGTTGTTTCCAGTTTCATTCCTTATTGACTTTGTCATGGTTAGATACAACTGAGTGGCTTGCCAGGCCATTTCAGAGAGCATTTAGGAGTCAACCACATTGCTGTAGGACTGGAGTCAGTGTAGACCAGACCAGGTAAGGGCAGCAGATTTCCCTCCCTAAAGGACATTCGGGAACGAGATGGGTTTTTACAACAAACAACAATGGTTTCACGGACATCGTTAGATTAGCTTTTTAATTCCAGATTTATGAACTGAATTCAAATTCCACCTTCTGCCGTGGTGGGGTTCGAACCCATGTCCCCACAGCAATAGCCTGGGTCTCTGGGTTACTTTCTTTCTTTCTTTGGCCTCCTTGTCTCGAGATACAATGGGTAAGCACCTGGAGGTGGTCAGTGGTTTGTGGAGCAGCGCCTGGAGTGGCTATAAAGGCCAATTCTAGAGTGACAGACTCTTCCACAGGCGCTGCAGATAAAATTGGTTGTCGGGGCTGTTATACAGTTGGCTCTCACCTTGCGCTTCAGTCTTTTTTCCTGCCAACTGCTCATACTCTTTCACTCGCAACTCTTTAGCCTCACCTTAATGGCTGTCGGCCAGCTCTGGCGAGCACTGGCAACTGACTCCCATGACTTGTGGTCAATGTCACAGGATTTCATGTCGCGTTTGCAGACGTCTTTAAAGTGGAGACATGGACAGCTGGTGGGTCTGTTACCAGTGACGAGCTCACTGTACAATGCGTCCTTGGGGATCCTGCCACCTTCCATGCAGCTCACATGGCCAAGCCATCTCAAGCGCCACTGGCTCAGTAGGGTGTATATGCTGGGGATGTTGGCCACCTCGAGGATTCCTGCGTTGGAGATACGGTCCTACCACCTGATGCCAAGGTTTCTCCAGAGGCAGTGAAGATGGAATGAGCTGTGACGTCGCTCTTAGCTGACATATGTTGTCCAGGCCTCGCTGCTGTAGAGCAAGGGACTGAAGGCACAGGCTTGATACACTCGGACTTTTGTGTTCCATGTCAGTGCACTATTTTCCAACACCCTCTTGGCCAGTCTGGACATAGCAGCGGACGCCTTTCCCATGCGCTTGTTGATTTCTGCATCGAGAGACGGGTTACTGGTGATAGTTGAGCCTAGGTAGGTGAACTCTTGAACCACTTCCAGAGCGTAGTCGCCGATATTGATGAATGGAGCATACCTGACGTCCTGTCCCATGATGTTCATTTTCATGAGGCTGATGGTTCGGCCAAATTCGTTGCAGTCAGCCACAATCTTGTCGATGAGTCACTGCAGACACTCTTCTGTGTGGGATGTTAATGCAGCATCGTCAGCAAAGGGGAATTCCCCGATGAGCACTTTCCATACTTTGGTCTTTGCTCTTAGACGGGCATGGTTGAACAACCTGCCATCTGATCTTATGTGGAGGAATATTCCTTTTACTGAAGACTTGAACGCATGTGACAGCAGCAGTGAGAAGAAGATCCCAAACAGTGCAAGTGCGAGAACACAGTTTCATGCCACTCAGGAAAGGAAAGGGGTCGGATGAGGCACCGCTATGCTGAATTGTGCCTTTCATATTGTCATGGAATGAGGTGATGATACTTAGTAGCTTTGGTGGACATCCGATCTTTGCTAATAGTCTGAAGAGACCACGTCTGCTGACGAGGTCAAAGGCTTTGGTGAGATCAATGAAAGCAACGTAGAGGGGCATCTGTTGTTCGTGGCATTTCTCCTGTAGCTGGCGTAGGGAGAACAGCATGTCAATGGTGGATCTCTCTGCTCGAAAGCCGCACTGTGCCTCAGGATAGACGACTGGTTAAAACGACTCGAGTGAAGACTTTCCCCACTATGCTGAGCAGGGAGATTCCACAGTAGTTGTTGCAGTCACCGCGGTCACCCTTGTTCTTATAGAGGGTGATGATATTGGCATAGCGCATGTCCTGTGGTACTGCTCCCTCATCCCAGCACAGGCAAAGCAGTTCATGGAATGCTGAGAGTATAGTAGGCTTGGCACTCTTGATTATTTCAGGGGTAATGCTGTCCTTTTTTAGGGGCTTTTCCACTGACGAGAGAATCAATGGCATCACTGAGTTCCAATTTTGCTGGCTGTACGTCCAGCTCATCCATGACTGGCAGAGACTGGGCTGCATTGAGGACGGTATCAGTGACGACATTTTTCCTGGAGTACAGTTCCAGGTAGTGCTCCACCTAGCAGTCCATTTGCTTGCGTTGGTTAGTGATCGTGTCCCCTGATTCAGACTTGAGGGGGGCGATCTTCTTGATGGTTGGCCCAAAATCTTTCTTAATGCCACCATACATTCCTCTGATGTTTCCGGTGTCAGAGGTCAGCTGAATATGACTGCATAGGTGCTGCCAGTAGTCACTTACACAGCACCTGGCTGTTCTTTGTACAGCGCTTCTGGCTACTTTAAATGCTACAGATGTTCCCTCACTGGGGGCTTTCTTGTAGTTCAACAGTGCAATGCGCTTAGCGGCTATGACAGGTTCCAGCTCTTCAAAGTGAGATTGAAACCAGTCTGCTAGTCCAGTGACAACACCACTAAGTCACCAACTTTCCCTTATTCTCCTCTCCCTTTCCTCATTTACTGCAGTCCTGCAGTCATGTTAACCTCCTCAGTTTGCCCAGCTTGTCAACCACATCTTGTGATATTCAGAATTCTCTCCACTTCTGGTGGCCAGCTTGGAAAATTAGAGGAATTTTAACTCTCCCTTATCAGCGGGTAACAGGGGTGCAGTCAAAAGAATTCAGTGATCACTTGCAATTCAAAGATCTGTTTTTCTCTTACATAACATTGAATGAAAATCTATTGCTGGAGAGATAGTAATGATTTCAGTTTCACTTGCATTAATGGGACATAGTCCCATTTGGGATTAGTTCACACCCAATTGTCTGTATTTGCTTGTCACATGAGGTGAACCTTGACATTTGGGTGTTTCCATTCAGAGCTCCAATTATACCTTTCGCTGTGCATGTTCTGGGATTGTGTGGCTGGATATTCCAGAAAACATACAGGAAATGAAACAATTGGGCTACTGAACCATGGCACATTTTCCAAGTCAGAATTGGTTACAAATGTGCTGCACACACTGGCTGGAATTTAGATCGAACATGTGAAAATAGGGCACAAAGCATACCAATTTAGCAGTGGGACCTCCTGTGTCCATTCATGGTGACCATTTTTAAGCATTCCAGTGGACGCTTTAAACAGGTGTTAGGCCCTTGAGTCTGTTAATGAGGAGCAAAATGTCTGTTTCATTACATCTTGGAGAAATTTGTCAGTGCTGAGTGTAGTAGGCCTGCATCATTCAGGTTTTCGGGAGTTTGCTGTGACCTAACCAATGGCTGTCAAAAAACAGGTAAGTTAGTTTTTAAAAACTTACTTTAATTGGGAGCCAGGAGGAGAAAGAGTGCTCCTGACGGCAGCTGCTGGCCATTGCTAGCAATCGTTGTCCACACCCCTCTCCCACTGCCTCCTCACGACTCAGGAAGATTGCGGCCTCTTCCTGAGGGTTGAGTTGCGTATGGAAACACAACAAGCACCACCAGATTGCCTGAAATGTTTGGATGAAGCCCGAGGCCAGCCTTATGCCTCTATGTTCTGATATGAACTCCACACCCAATGGCCTGGCCCAGAGGATGGGTCTGGGCCTAAACATGGACCCAGACTAATTTCTACTCCCTCATCTTTCATGTGGCATGCAGCAAGTCAGTCAGCTTCTAAAGGATAAAATTCAAGATTTTATTTTCCCTCAGCAAATTTCTGCACTAATTTTTCCCCCTGCCCAATGATAGCAGTTCCTTACTGAGATTTGATTGCATGCTAGCGGGTATCCTTCAATACCTCACCTAATAATCATTTGTGTTTATGTCTTTACTGAATGTAACAGCCAAATATTTACCAAGGAGTCATCATAGTCAAGACTCAACCAACGTTTATGCATTTTCACTGTGCAAAAATGATGTAGATCTGTCTTGTTTTAGATTTGTAAATGGTTCTTTAATTCACTGTCTAATCATAAGGGTTTTTTTTAGAAAAAGCTAAAAAAAAAAATCAAGGGGCTAAATGGCCGAATCCTGTTCCTATGTTCCAACAGTTAGAATTTTGTTCCAAGCTTAACTCATTATATACATTTTAAATTTGTTTGAGGGAAGAGCTATCATACTTTCAATAGGCCAGAGACTGTGTGATTTGTTTAATTATGTATGTTATATCCTGTTATTTTCAAATGTGGTCAACGCTAATGTAAATTTAGGAAGTCCTGATAAGGTGAGATATAATTCAGACTAGCACAGCTCCAACAGTGGTAAGAAACATGACTAAACAAAATAATGGTACAATATTTATATTGAAAACTTTGATCAGTTAACATTCATGCCAGACAAGTGCCAGGCAATGACAATCTCCAATAAGAGAGAATCTAACCATCTCCCCTTGATATTCAATGGCTTTACTATCACTGAATCCCCCACTATCAACATCCTGGGGGTTACCATTGACCAGAAACTGAACTGAACCAGCCAAATAAATACTGTGGCTACAAATCAGGTAAGAGACTGGGAATTCTGTGGTGACTAACTCACCTCCTGACTCCCCAAAGCCTGGCCACCATCTACAAGACACAAGTCAGGAGTGTGATGGAATACTCTCCACTTGCCTGGATGAGTGCGACTCCAACAACACTCAGGAAGCTCGATACCATGCAGGACAAAGCAGCCCACTTGATCAGCACCCCATCCGTCACCTTAAACATTCACTCCCTCCACCACTGACACACAGTGGCAGCAGTGTGTACCATATATAAGATGCACTGCAGCAACTCACCACGCCTCAATTGACAGCACCTTCCAAACCACGACCTCTTCCACTGAGAAGAACAAGGACAGCAGATGCATGGGAACGCCACCACCTGCAAGTTCCCCTCTAAATTACGCACCACCCCGACTTGGAAATATATCGCCGTTCCTGCACTGTCGCTGGATCAAAATCCTGGAACTCCCTTCCTAACAACAGCACTGTGGGTGTACCCATACCATAAGGACTGCAGCAGTTCAAGAAGGCAGCTCACCACCACCTGAAGGGCAATTTGGGATGGGCAACAAATGCTGGCCTTGCCTGCGAAGCCCACATCCCATGAAAGAATAAAAAAAAGACTTTTATGTTTTTATAGATAGATTTTTGATCTCTCTGGGAATCAAGGGGTATGGGGAAAGTGGAGTAGAGTCAGAAGATCAGCCATGACCATATTGAGGGCCTTAGGAGATACTCCTGCTCCTATTTCTTATGTTCTTTTGTGCTTAAGAAGTCAGACAAAAGTATTTCTACTGTAACTGATAGTTATTAGTTTGTTTGTCTTTCATTTAACATCAATTGCTTAAACCCAAAACAAGACCTAATTTTGTACCACTCTAACACTCTGGATGCATAGGATAATTAGCTAAAAATAATTAACAGCAAGATTCACCAGCCATAAAGGTCAGTGAAAGAATACAGAGCCTCACCTATGAGTACAATGTGAGATAAGGGGCTGGATTTTCAGACTGGGGTCAGGAACTGCAAGTCTGGGCCAGAACCAGGTCTCGACTCTGCATGGTGCGTTCTAGACACACCCAACCTGATTTTTAAAGGGCCAACTCAATTAATGGCAACAGGTCGCTTGCCGTCCTTGCTGGCTCCTGATGCTGGAGGGCCACTAAGAGGCTCTCCAGCACGAACAGATCGGCACCCTCACTGTTCAAGTTGGGAGCTGTCAATTCATGATGGGGAGAGAGAGAGAGGGCACTTCAACATGGCGGTGTCCTCTGAAAACAGGTGAGTTTTTGTTCTCATTTAATATGGCCACAGCTGCCTGGCCGTGATCATGGAGGAGTATCCCTTCCACGGGACAGCAAGCAGGCACAGCTGTGGCCTGGCGGCCATGACTAGTGCATGGGGGCAGGAAGAATCCCTCGCAGATGAAGTGCGGTCTCCCACTTTCCTGATGTGAGCCCGCCATGGTTGCATGCCTGTGCGGAGGTCCAGGCCAATGTCTCTTGCCCACATTGGCAACTGGAAATCCCAGTTGGCTCAGGAATGGGGCCTTAATAGGCCCGTAACTGGCCCTCATTGTCCTCAATAAGCTACTCACCGCTCGCAGGTAGGTAGCCATGCACCCCGACCTGGCGAATCCAAAAATGGATCAGAGTCGGGATCAGGATCGTGGCATCAAATCGGCATGATGGCCAGTTGCCGTGAAATTGCAAGCCCACTCGCCTCCAATCCCAACCCTGATTTTAAAATCCAGCCCAAGAAGAATGGTAGAATATAACATGCATATCCAGCAAAGGGCGATAGAGAAACCAGGACCAGAGAGGTTGACTGTTTTTTTTAGTAATGCAGAGAAATTGAAACCAAGAAAGAGATGAAAAGTCCTATCCAAAAACACTCCTCTTTATCTTTCAAATACTACCTAGCCAGCTGCGTATTTCTGGCATTTTTTGCTTTGATTTCAAATTTTCAGTACTTGCAATTTCTTTTACCTCTGCTGTAAGAAAGCAGATGTCTACAGCTTCTATACTCAACTTATGGTAATCTTTTTTGATCTCCTGCACTTTGGCAAAGGTCAGGTCAGAGCACATGTTTCAGCAATAAAATTTAACAGTCATAAAACTACTAATTCTAAGCAACACAAAGCCATGTGAGAAGCTTAGATTCAGTATTTTGTTCCATGATTTAATGCTTTTATTTTTTCTGAACAGAGAAAATTGACTTATTAAAGGATTATGCTTGATTTTTTTAAATTACTGATAGTTTTTTTTTAAATTGCAAGTGTCCTCTGATGGAGCTGCCATTTTTGTTCTCTGTTCCAAGTTTAAGGAGTCCATGAGCATTGAGCAATATTGCCTCAGAATCTAAGTGCCATCAGCACTTCATTCTTTCTGTGGTTAACTGTGTTCAATGCTCTCTTAGTCAACCACCAATCAGTTGGACGAGAAAATGGCACTCTGCAGTTCATTTATTTTCAATGACAAGACTGTGGAGGTTATTTTTTTAAAATTCCAATATATGACTGCTACAGGAGGCATTTTCATCTTCAGGATTCTCCAAAGGTACATCTTTAATTATTTTTCAAGTTGAAAAGCTGGTTCATGAAGCCATAAGGAGACCTTACCATCATTCTCAATGACTGTAAGACATTCCTTTGAAAAGAATGAGTAGTCAGGGGACTGGCAGCACCCAGCCTGATTCCAGTTTGCTGAGACAATGGAAAGATTGGATAAATGACAGTTCAGCTCAGGAACCATGAATATGGATATCTTTTAAAAACTATTTGCGCCTGGAAAATACATAGAATAATGGGAATGGGTTCAGATGTATATTTCACAGCAATAATCTGCGATTGTGGTATTATATGACATCATTATGGCATATTACTTTCAAAATTAAATTAACAAGACCTTTAAGAAATGAACAGTTGTTACAATCATATATCCCTATAAAAATAGGTACATATAAAGAAAGAATGGAATTTTATTTGTACAGGACTTTCCATGTCCTCAGGATGTCTGAAAGAAGTTAAAGGCCAATTAAATACATGTTTGAAGTATGGCCCCTGTTGTTTTGTAGAAACCTGTACAAGCAAAATAAGGCACACATGCACAAACACAAACATTTAGAAATTACACATATGGTATAAAACAAATAATTTTGACATGGCTAAACCAAAAGCTAAAGGAAAGAAAGGTTGATTAGTTGAAAGGTAATGAGCAGAGTGAGGGATATCACAACCAAACTTGATTAATCTTCCTTTTTCACTCATTCAATATATTTCACACTTCAAAGGTAACAATTCTAAGGAGGAGGAAGAGGACTTGTCTGTTAACCAATGAAAGTCAGAACTAACAGACTAACCGATATATGTCTATATGTTTGTAATGTAGTGTAGTGGTGACTTCACCTTTAAAAAACCATACCTTTAAGAGATCAGGCCACTGATGCAACTGATGACATCATCAGACATATATAAGGAGGAGACACCATTTTGAGAAGTACACTCACTACATGCCTTTACAGAGAGCAGATATACACCAGCGAGGAAAAGACCTGGACCTGGATCATGCAATGCCGATAAGTAAGACAATAAATAGTGTTTGTGTTGAATCCAAATATAAAACCTGTGGTTATTTTTAATGAACACTTAAGATCACAGCACAACATTACAATTTCTGGCAACAAGGAGAAAAAAAAAGTAAAGAAAAAAAGGCAAGGCAGAGAAGGATCCAAGGACAGAAAGCAAAAACAGACAAAAATGTTAAGAGAAAACCAGGACTGGATCACAGAGAAAATGTGACCTGGAACAAAGAGCTGGAAAAGAAAAAAAAACATTTTGCAGGTACACAGAAATAAGGAAAATAAACGTGATGCAGCCATAAATTAATTAACAAAAGGTGTGCAAACCTGAACACACTAGCCATTTTAAGAGAAATAAATGGTTTACGAGAAGTCAAGCTACACAGACAACCCAGGAACATACCTAAGATTTGCATTGAGGATACCAGATTTTTTTTTAAATCACTGTGTGCACAACAATTGCTCATCTTTCCAGCCTTTAAAGAGATAGACAGCAACCCAGGGTCACACTGTAGCAAATTGCTTGCAAGATTCAAATGCCTATCGGTCGCACTTGATTTCAATTCACCCTGAAGAAAGACAGCATTAATCCGACACTATGTTGGACCAAAAGTCGATAATATCTCCATACACTCACAGACAATGGAACTGATGATGATTGTGACACAGTGAAGAATGCTCTAACAAGATATTTTCAACTGAGGGCAAATCCTCACTGTGAAATTTATATCTTCACGCAAGCAAAAGAAGACAAGTGTGAGACCCTTGACTACTGCGTGACGAGACGCAAAACTCTGAACCAGAGTTGCAACTTTGCAGGTGTGGACAAAAAAATCATCGCCCAGATCATTATACCTGCCAATCACCGTGACTAAGAAGGCAAGCTCTGAGAGAAGGTGAATCGTTAAACTTGCAAAGGTTACGCAATATTAACAGAATATGCTGGAAGTCAGCAAAAGACAAGCCAAAGTCTGAGAAGGGAAAGAGGTAAATAACATAAGATGAGAATCCCCTGAAGCCAGCTCAGGATTGTCAACAGAATCCATGAATGCCACAAGAGGAAGGTTTCACCAGAGGAACACACCAAATACAACGGCACAGAGGAAAGCCAGAGAAAGATCTGAGGCATGTCAAGGAAGACCAAGACAGAGATTACAATCACCTCACCTTTGAACATGCAAACATTATGGTGTTGCATATCCTCACTGCAAAACTTGTCCTGTGAGAGGAAAGAAGTGTCAAGCCTGTGGCAAAATGGGACATTTCACAGGAGTATGCCGATCAAGGCCTGCACAAGATATTAATAGAGTTGAATGCCAGAAGGAAGATTACATCTTTGCAGCAAAAGAGAAGATTTTTGTTGCTCACAACCACAAGTACTGACGCCTGCCCATGTGTGTTGTGTTTGTCGGCAATTTGACAATGTCTGCGGTAATTGATTCAGGAGCAATAGTCAACATAATGGATGCCCTGACATTCCATGAGTTACAAACACTGCAATTGAACAAGCTGATATCTAAAATCTTCTCCCATGGATCGGATACCCCTCTACCAGTCCTAAGGATCATCCAAGTTACTCTCAAATCCTCCCATGGGTCCACATGTCAGACTGAGTTCCATATTGTAGGCTCAAGCAAGGGAAATCTGCTAAGTTTCAAAATTACCAGCGAATTTAAGCTGATCTCAATCAACATAGTCAGAGAACAGAACGACCTGACAAAAGAAGACATCTTGAAGAAGTATGAACGGCCACAATTCACACCCACTCACACTACACTCACTCAACAGAATGCTTGAGGGATAGAGACAAGAGTTAAAAACAATAGATAAAGACACATGAATGCACGTAAAAGAGAATTGAAATAAAGGAAGGAGACAAAGTCCTAGTTTGGCAATAGAAAACATCAAAAATTAGCTTACCATTTGGCCCAAGAGTGCAATGGTAGTTCAGAAAAAAGGAGACATGAACATAGTGTAGAGAGTAAACTGAACGAAGAAGAGAAATGTAACATTCTTCAAAAGAGTCAATGCTAAAACAATTCTAGAAGGGATGAACATGACATCTATGACTTCAAGCCTGTGACAAATCAAGAAGCAGCTCAGCCAAATCAAGCACAGCCAAGATCGATACCGCAAGATCCACAGGGAAGATCATCGAGACCTCATCGATTACCTGTTTGAGTTAAAGACTATGTCATGCATCGATGATCGACAGAGACAGGCGGGAAGAAAGTCTGATATTCAGGGTGATCTGCCTGAAACCTCTCCCGTCCAAGTTTTCAAACTACAGTTCAACTGCGTTTTGTTCAATATAATTTTGCTTCATTAAGTAGCAAGAGAGTAATTGTTAATTTTTAAAGAAAAGGGGGGAAACTTTAAATTTAGTGGTCTCAAAATGATGTCTCCTCCTTTTCTATCTGTTGATGTCATCAGTTGCATCAGTGGCCTGATCTCTTAAAGGTACAGTTTCTTAAAGGTGAAATCACCACTACACTACAATGTTCAATGAAATGCAAACAATGTTTTGTAAACTTGTGAGAAATACTCTATGTCCACGATGCAACAGCTCTCTCATGCACTATGATGAAATTATCCGACTTTCGAAGAGGCCAGTTGTGAGCCATTCTCAGATTAATGATAGGGTTAGCAAAATATTTAACTCCCAAGGACGCAAACAATCAACTAGACTTTTTTGTATTAAAAACAGAAAGTGTTGGAAATACTCAGGAGGTCTGGTAGCATGTGTGGAGAGAGAAGCAGAATTAATGTTTCAGGTCTGTGACCTCTCATCAGAACTGGCAAAGGTGAGAAATGTAATAGATTTTAAGCAAGTGAAATGGGGGTGGGGGGGAAAGAGAACAAAAGGAAAGGTGTGTGATAGGTCAGAGGACAGGAGAGATTAACCGACAAGGAGGTCATGGGGCATAGGCAGAGAGTGTGCTAATGAACAGCTCTGTCCAAAAGCATAAACATGAAAAACCAAGTTTAAAGCAGGTGCATGATAAAAAAAACCAGAATAAATTACCTTCTCCACGGGGAAATGGGCGAGGTCTTAAATTAATATTTCTTGTCCGTATTTACAGTGGAGAAGGTCATGGAAGCTAATGAGTTCAAGGGAGGGAACACCGATATCCTGGAGCATATCAACATTACAAAGGAGGAGGTTTTGGAGGTATTGAAGCACATTAAGGTGGATAAATCCCCAGGGCCTGACCAGGTGTATCCTAGGATGCTATGGGAAGCAAGGGAGGAGGTTGCTGGGGCCCTGGCAGAGATTTTTGTATCATCGTTAGCCACAGGTGAGGTAGCAGAAGACTGGAGGATAGCTAATGTTGTGCCTTTATTTAAGAAGGGCAGCAGGGATAAGCCAGGGAACTACAGGCCGGTGAGCCTTACAACAGTGGTGGGAAAGTTATTGGAAGGGATTCTGAGAGACAGGATTTATATGCATCTGGAAAGGCTTAGTCCCTAAGGACTATCCTTAGGGATAGTCAGCATGGCTTTGTGCGTGGGAAGTCATGTCTCACGAATTTGACTGAGTTTTTCGAGGAGGTGACCAAGAGGATTGATGAGGGCAGGGTGATGGACGTTGTCTACATGGACTTTAGCAAGGCCTTTGACAAAGTCCCACATGGTAGGCTGGTCCAGAAGGTTCGAACACATGGGATCCAGGGTGAGCTAGCAAATTGGATACAAAATTGGCTTGCTGATAGGAGGCAGAGGGTGGTAGTGGAAGGTTGTTTTTCAGATTGGAGGCCGGTGACCAGTGGTGTGCCACAGGGATCGGTGCTGGGTCCTCTGTTGTTTGTCATATATATTAATGACTTGGATGTGAATGCAAGGGGCATGATTAGTAAGTTTGCAGATGACACCAACATTGGTGGTACACTGGACAGTGAAGAAGGTTGTCTAAGGTTATAACAGGATATAGATCAACTGGGGAAGTGGGCAAGGGAGTGGCAAATGGAATTTAATGCAGACAAGTGTGAAGTGATGCATTTTGGGAAGTTAAACCAGGGTAGGACATATACAGTGAATGGCAGGGCCCTGGGGAGTGTTCTTGAGCAGAGAGACCTTGGGGTGCAAGTACATAGTTCCCTGAAAGTGGCAACACAGGTAGACAGGGTGGTGAAGAAGGTGAATGGCATGCTTGCCTTCATCGGCCGAGGCATCGAGTACAAGAGTTGGGACGTCATGTTACAGTTGTACATAATGTTGGTTAGGCCGCATTTGGAGTACTGTGTGCAGTTCTGGTCACCACACTACAGGAAAGATGTGATTAAGCTAGAGAGGGTGCAGAAAAGATTCACAAGGATGTTGCCTGGTTTGGAGGGCTTGAGTTATAAAGAGAGATTGGATAGGCTGGGTCTGTTTTCCCTGGAGCGAAGGAGGCTGAGAGGGGACATGATAGAGGTATATAAACTTATGGCAGGTATAGATTGGGTAGATAGCCAGAGTCTGTTTCCCATGGTAGGGGTGACTAAAACTAGAGGGCATAGATTTAAGGTGAGAGGGAGGAGGTTTAAAGGGGATCAAAGGGGTAAATTTTTCACACAAAGAATAGTGGGTATCTGGAATGAGCTGCCAGAGGAGGTGGTGGAGGCAGGAACAGTAGCAACATTTAAGAGGCATCTGGACAGGCAAATGAATGAGCAAGGTATAGACGGATATGGAATTAATGCAGGCAGGTGGGATTAGTATAGATAGGCATTATGGTCGGCATGGACGTAGTGGGCCGAAGGGCCTGTTTCTATGCTGTACGACTCTATGACTCTAAAATAAAACAATAATAAAAAAAGGGCAAGCCATGCTGTGAAATTATTGAACTCAATGTTCAGTCTGGAAGGCTGTGGAGGTCCACATTTCTGTCCTTGGCCTGCTGCAGTGTTCCAGTGAACATCAACGCAAGCTTGAGGAGCAGCACCTCATTTTCTGATTAGGTATTCTTCAGCCTTCTGGACTCATCAGATAACAGATACCACACCATAGCTGGATTTTATGCAGGCGGCAGGGGACCTGACACCGGGCTAGAAGGATAAGGGGAACCCCGCCTTGGCCATTTGGGGGACTCCCAGTTCCATTTTACATCACTCAGGCAGTTAACTGCCCGGCGCCGGGGTCCCCATTCCTTTGAGGACAGGGATACTACCTCCAAGAGCTGCTGGCAGCTCAGCAGTCTCAGCAGCACCACCGGGAGCAGTAGACACTGCTGGTGCTGCGGTATGCCCAGAACCAGGAGCAGCTGGAGCTCCAGAATGCAGGTAATTGGGGTTTGCTCACCGAGGCCAGTCAGAGAGGCCTCAGTGAGGTGTCGGGGTTGGACAGTTGTTGGCAAAGAGGTGGCCTTTGCTGCCCGGGGCTCTCCGTGGGCCACAGATTGCCCAAGCAGGAGGGCACCCCCCAGCCCACAGGGAGGCCACCTGGTATTACTGGGGACCTCCACACATGGCAGGACTAACACCAGCTGCTGGTAAAATACACGCGGTGATGGAAAGAGCCCCTTAAGTGGTGAGCCTCAATGGTTTTCTGGGCTGGAAGGCTGTCCTCAGACTTCCCTGCCCCTGACAAAATTGAATGGCATCGGGAAAGAAATGAGCGCTCTACCTCCTGCCATCCCTCGCTATTTTATGGGCCCTCACACCACCCTGCCCGTCCCTAGAGGTCTGATCAGCACGACTATTTGAAAAAGTGGAGTTCTCCTAGTTCCGTGGAAAACATTTATCCCTCAACCAACATCTCAAACAGATTATCTGGTCATTCATTTCATTGCTGTTTGTTTTGAGTATGCTGCGTGCAAATTGGTTGCCATGTTTCCTGCTTTACAACAGTGACTGCACTTGAAAAAGTACTTCATTGGTTGTAAAGCACTTTGGGACATTGTGAGGTTGTGAAAGGTGGTATATAAATGTATGTCTTTGTTTCTTTCTATAAGGTGACCCATGCATGTCAGTTGTCTTAGGGTTATCTGATTGCTATCTTTATGGGGGTGAGGTTAACTTGTAGGGTTCCTCTGAAGTTGCAATAGCTTCAAGATGAAACGCCTAAGTTCAGAATCAAGCCAGTTTGCTGTGGCAAATGAGGTAACCTGTGAGGCAGGTACTTCTGCAGTACTCTGGGGGATTACTGATATTTTGCCTATTAGGCTGGCTCACTAATTAAATGTGGAAGGGGAAACCCATCAGTGAGGACTAGGATTGTGCTCACTTAACTCCAGCTGAAACTATAATTCAATGCTCCAGCAAGTAGGAGGATCCTGACCAGAAAAACAAAACGAAGTTTACCATTTCTCATATCAATAAGTTTTGTAGCTTCAGTCAGTTAAACGTCAATACCACCTTTAAACACTTGGGGATCATTAAGCCTCAACTCTTCCAACCAGTACCCATGTTCTCTGGACTTAGGCAAATGGGGAATGTAGCTATGAGGAGAGAATGTACCCGCCATATCACGCAGACAAAAATCTCTATGACTAAATTTTATTCTCCCACCACCGATCTGGCGTGTGGCGGCTCATTTAGGTAGACAGGGCGGGCTGCCCCCCAATCATGTGGCGGGGGTGGTCTCAGTGAAGCCATTTTTAAAGAGCTGCCAGACCTTCCACAAAAAGTGCAGAGTTGAACCCCATACTCCACCCCCCCCCCCCACTACACTGCAAACTGTCGTCCTGTTCCACCCCACCCCCAAAACACTTACATTACATAGTAGCCCTTTCCCCCCACAAAACACTTGCACTGCCGAGTTGACCACCACCCTCCAACTGCACAAGTGCAGAGGTCACCCCTTCTCCACCCCCCCTACACTAGAAATGCACAGTTGACTCCGTTCCCACACCTCCCATGACACTTAGAATCCTAAGTTTCCCCCTTCCCCACCTTAGTGGCGCCAGCTTTCCCTGAATGGGAAAACGAAGGCACGTGAGTGCTGCCTGTCACATGGAAGATCCTCGTGAATGGTACTTAAATTGATTCATTGTCTTTATTTAAATATTTAAAGTTGGGTCCCTTCATTGAGCGTTGGGGAGCCGCCACGGAGCCTTGCTGCTGCTGGGAAAATTGGGCCTGGCAATCCTGACCTCGGGCTCCGTGGCGGGCTGCTGCCACTGCGATCTTCCGGTACGCCCCCGCCATGGAGCCAGATGTCAGGAGTTCAAAAAAATTCCAGCCTACCTGTGTGGATTTCTGGTTACTTTGGTTTGGAGTCTCTTAATGTGGTGATTGATACTTGTCAGACATCCAACTAGCCAAAAGTGATGTAGGCAAACATTACAGTTATTCTGTGTCAGCATAATCTCATCAATGATAGCGAGAGAAATGATGTGTTTTTGGTACTATTGATTGAGAGAAGTTATTTAACTCAGGATATTGGAGAACCTCCTTGCTCTTTTTTGCAGAGCACAATCAAACCTCAATGCACCAGAACAGTGGGCGGCACAGTGGCGCAGTGGTTAGCACCGCAGCCTCACAGCTCCAGTGACCCGGGTTCAAATCTGGGTACTGCCTGTGTGGAGTTTGCAAGTTCTCCCTGTGTCTGTGTGGGTTTTCTCCGGGTGCTCCAGTTTCCTCCCACAGCCAAAAGACTTGCAGGTTGATAGGTAAATTGGCCAATATAAATTGCCACTAGTATAGGTAGGTGGTAGGGGAATATAGGGACAGGTGAGGATGTGGTAGGAATATGGGATTAGTGCAGGATTAGCATAAATGGGTGGTTAATGGTCGGCACAGACTCGGTGGGCCGAAGGGCCTGTTTCAGTGCTGTATCTCTAAATCTAAAATCTAAAAACAAGCAGATAAGACCTTGATTTTACTATAATTATACTGCTGTGTGTTTCCCAGAGTTCCAGTGAATATTGCATGAAAATTTCACAAAGCTACCACCGCACATCGCAAAATTCCTTGTGATATTTTTAGTGAGCTTTCATAAAAACTGCAATGGTAGGCCACACCATTGTTCCCTTGTCAAATAATTGAGAATCAGCAAGATAGTTAATCGGAGTGCTCTGTTCTAGGAGGATGGATTACCCCTGTCTGTTAAAGACAAAAACTGACTCTCCTGACTGAGGTTAAACAAATGAACTAAAATCTCATGACCAATGTGTGGGAATAATGAACGCCCAGGATTTCTCCCCCCTAGGGTCAAAGGAATAGAAAGAATGGATGTAAGAACCTTCTTTGAATGGTAAGAACAGGTCCTTAGGGACAAGGCTCTATAGTCTTTATTTGTGGAGCAAAGGCAGTTCAGATCTTTCCCCACTGACAATGCATCTGTATGGATAACTCTAATATTACTTTCCTAAAGAGAATCCCCTCCTGATCCCATGTTCTTCCTCAATTAAGGCTGGAAATTTGTCTTCTGCATGAGCATCCAACTTTAGAATGTCACATCAAATTCTATTTGTCCACAGTGACCAATTGACCAGATATCCGAGGACAGGGTATCCATGAGTTAGTTTGAAGTAGTATTCATATTGAAGAGTTAGAAAGAACTGCAGTAACTTCAGTGTGCTTGTACATCATTGTGTCCCTGCACACCATTTACCCTTGTGCTGACCTATTCCACAGATATGCACCCTACCCATTAAAGATTTATTTGTCTTAATATCAAAAATAGGCTGGTTGTTGTAATGTGATGCCTGTATGAACATTGTTCAGTCTTTCGGTCACTGAGAAACCTTTGATGATGCAGTGCTGGCTGACACCAATTGAGATGTACAAGTGATTGTGTGACCACTGCATTAGTTTCAGGGGGTTTCATAAAGGATTTGGCAACTGACATGACAAAGATGGCTATTGGTTTCATCCCAAGGGTTCTGATGTAGGTTTTGGCTGGGATTCTGGATACTGGTGAAAAAGATACAAGTTATTTTTTGATGTCCACAAAGTGCACCTCTGACAGGGAGGCTAGTCCTGGGACAGTCTGGAATCCAATTTCTATGAAAGCAATATCCTGGAAAGATTCCATCTGGAACCCATCCAGGTTTATCAGGAAACCCAACTGTCTGAATGTGGAGACTGTCTGCAGAGAGCTCTCTTGGCCCCTTCCTGAAAGTGGACTCTCACCAGCCAGTCATCTAAGTATGGGTAGATATGCAATCCATTAAGCTAAGGTTTACTGCTGTTACTGAATAATGTAATGGGAAACAACATATATCATTTAGATTTTGGGCACACAGCCATTCTTGTTCATCTGCTGTCTGATGATTAGGAGTATTATGATGCTAATGAACTTCTCTTTAAGGTCACAAATGGTCCCACAAATCTGCGATCAGCAATATAATCTGCATTTTCTTCCGGCCTCTGGGCCTATCCTTATGTCTCAGAGCAAAATAAGAGTATTTTCTTCTTGAATAATTCATGAATTAAACCACTGCCAGTGGAATAACAGGTAAACTATTTCCAGATACATCAGAAATGAACTTAAATTATTACAGGAGTATTTTCTGCGATGTTTTTCTCAGATTTGCTCTCTTCCTGTTAACTGTGATGATGCATGTTCAGAAATCTATCAGCTTTCCTGCTATCAGATTCTAGGGAAGGAGTGAAGGAAAAAAATCACAAAGCTGAAGATTCTACGCATTTAACAAAGGATCTGGCTGAAAATGATCTCTTTACTTGTAGGTAGTGATGCCATGCTGATGATTTGAATTTTTAAGGCACCTTTAATGCAATAAATGTCCCAAGGAGAGTTTAGAGGCCATACAGTAGTGAAAAAGTATATCTTTATGGCCACCAAAGTCGTCACACTTTGGTTTAAAGCTTGACAACTTTGCCGTATTTGCTCAGTGATGATGCTGTCAAGACTTGTCCCTGGAATAATATCTTCAACAACCTTGTTGGCACTGGTTGCACCTTGTAGATTTGTCCTCTATCAGATGTAAATTCAATCCATCGTCAAGTAATATTCCTGTATATAACAGGCATTCCTAAAGAACAACTTGACCTGACTGGAGTATTTTTTGGAAATATTTAAGATACCACAAGGTCTGCAGAATTCTTGGTACCAAATCTTTGTTTAAACAAAGAGTGAGGCTAACAGCGCTCACTGTTATTAAATTATAAATTAGAGAGCAAATGATGAAAACCAAAGTGGATAGAACAGCTAAGGCATGTAGTTTAGAGCCTTGATACAAGGTGTGAGTTCAGTTGCCTTTGCCTGGGGAACCATTGAAAGCTTGGTTCAGTGGACCCTAAGACGAAACTCTGTGAGGTAACCTATTTGGTTTAGCACTCCAGACAGACGGAAAAGTGAAAAGGTGTGTCATGTGAATATGTTGAAAAGATACTATGACCGTGAATCTTGTCAGCCAGTAAATGTATGGTAAATGACAGAAGACGGGGATAAGGATAGTAAAAGCAAAATACTGCAAATGCTGGAAATCTGAAACACAAACAAGAAATGCTGGAAATACTCAGCAGGTCTGGCAGCATCTGTGGAGAGAGAAGCAGAGTCAATGTTTCAGGTCAGTGACCCTTCATCAGAACTGGCAGATATTAGAAATGTAAAAGGTTTTAAGCAAGTAAAGCAGGGTGGGGCAAGAGATAACGTGGGGCAAGAGATAACAAAAGAGAAGGTGTTGATAGGACAAGGTCACAGAATAGCTGACCAGAAGGTCATGGAGCAAAGGCAAACGGTATGTTAATGGTGTGCTGAAAGATAAAGCATTTGTACAACTGAGCAGCCTGACCCCAAGCACAAACATGAAAAAAACAGTGTGGAGGCTGGTGGGGTGGAAAGTGAGGACAAGGGGAACCCTGTCGCGGTTCTGAGAGGGAGGGGAAGGGGGTCAGGGTAGAGGTGTGGGAAATGGGCTGGACATGGTTGAGGGCCCTATCAACCACGAGAAAAAAGGAAGACATATCAGAAGCGCTGTCATGGAAGGTAGCATCATTACAGCAGATACATCGGAGATGGAGAAACTGGGAGAATGGAATGGAGTCCTTACAGGAGGCAGGGTGTGAAGAAGTGTAGTCAAGGTAGCTGTGGGAGTGGGTGGGCTTATAATGAATATTTGTAGACAGCCTATCCCCAGAGATGGAGACAGAGAAGTCGAGGAAGGGAAGTCTTGGAGATGGACCATCTAAAGGTGAGAGAAGGGTGGAAATTAGAAGCAAAGTTGATAAACGTTTACCAGTTCGGGGTGGGAGCAGGAAACAGCATCTATACAATCATCAATGTACTGGAAAAAAAGTTGGGGGAGGAGGCCTGGGTAGGACTGGAACAAGGAATGTTGGACATATCCCACAAAAAGATAGGCACAATTAGGACCCATGCGGGTACCCATAGCAACACCTTTTACTTGAAGGAAGTGAGTGGTGTTGAATGAGAAGTTCAATCTGAGAAAAAGTTCAGCCAGGTGGAGGAGGGTGGTGGTGGATGGGGACTGGTTGGGTCTCTGTTCAAGGAAGAAGCGGAGAGCCCTCAAACCGTCCTGGTGGGGGATGGAAGTGTAGAGAGATTGGATGTCCATAGTGAAGAGGCGGCGGTTGGGGCCAGGGAACTGGAAATTGTCAAAATGACGTAGGGCGTCAGAAGAGTCATGGATGTAGGTGGGAAGATACTGCAGCAGGGGAGAAAAGATAGAGTCAAGATAGGAAGAAATAAGTTCAGTGGGGCAGGAACAGGCTGAAACAATGGGTCTGCCGGGACAGTCCTGTTTGTGGATTTTGGGAAGGAGGTAGAAGTGGGCTGTCCGGGGTTGCGGGACTATGAGGTTGGAAGCTGTAGAGGGAAGATCTCCAGAGGAGATGAGGTCAGTGACAGTCCTGTGGACAGTCGCTTGATATTCAGTGGTGGGGTCATGGTCCGGGGGAAGTAGGAAGAAGTGTCTGAGAGTTGGCACTGAGCCTCTGCAAGGTAGAAGTCGATACGCCAGACAACATCAGCAAGACCCTTGTTTGCAGGTTTGATGACAATGTCGGGGTTAGACCTGAGAGAACGGACTGCGGCACATTCAGAGGGGTACAGGTTAGAGTGAGTGAGGGGGGCAGAGAAACTGAGATGGCCGATATCTCACTGACAATTTTCAATGAAAAGATCAAGCAGGTAAGAGGCCAGAGGGAGGGGTCCAGGTAGAGGGAGAATGCTGGAGGCGGGTGAATGGGTCTGCTGGTCGGGGAGAGGACTCCTGGTCAAAGAGGTGAGCCCTGGAGGCGGAGGCGACTGAAGAAGAGCTCAACGTCATGCTGAGCGTCAAATTTATTGAGGTGGGGGCTTAAGGGGATAAAACTGAGTCCTTTTCTGAGTACAGAACGTTCAGCGTCAGAGAGGGGAAGGTCAGAGGGTATAGTGAATACAGGGTAGGGGTCAGATCAGAAGGGATGGGGTCAGAGGGAAGTGAAGGGGAAGAAGGATCTGGAGGGGCATTAGTCCCCATCAGCTGCTGGAGCTTGTGTTCCTTAACACCTGAAAGGAAGAAAATAAGTTTTTTGTTAATGCCTCAGATAAGACGAACGATGAAATGAAACTGCGGAGTAGAACAGCTTTGAGATAAGGTGAGGCGGTGCTTCTGGAGAGAGAGGTCCAGTGTGTACATGTGGTGGCGCATAGCACTGAGTGTGGATCTCAGGATGCAGCAAGAACAGCAGTCCGATAAATGTTGTATTTCTTGGAGATACCTGTAATCCTGGGTAGATTAAAAACATGAAGGGTGAAACTGCCAGTTTGAATCCACGTGGAATAAGTTGGAGCCGGAGACAGTCACTGAGGAAGGCGATGTGGCCGTGAAAATGAGTTTGGTAGACACTTTATCAAAGGATAAGGATAGTGTTACTTTCAATGAACTGGATGAAAGGGCAGAGACTGAGAACTCTCAGATTGAACTCCCTGCATGAAACTGGCAAACACAGAAGTGTTAGAAAGTTTAGATACAGTTCTACACTATCTTTCTGCATAACATAAAAGGGACATAGATGAGCTTTTAAAAGAGTTTAAAGCATTATGTGCAGATAACCCAGGTCGAACTCCTCTGACTATTCATCAGGTTGATGTAGAGACAGCTACACCCATTAAACAGAACTCTTATCGACTCAATCCTGATAAATTGGTTCATGTCAGAGAAGATGCTCAATACATGCGAAAGAACATAATTGAATCTAGTCAAAGTAGCTGGAGTTCACCAGTGGTGCTATTACCAAAGCCACAGGCTGCAAAAGATTTTGTACTGGTTGTCAGAAAGTCAATGCAGCAACTAAAACAGACTCTTATCCAATCCCATGACTTGAGGGTTGCATTGACAGAGTGGGAAATTCGTCTTCATTAGCAAGATTGACTTCCTCTTCTTTCTTTCTTTGGGCCTCCTTATCTCGAGAGACAACGGATATGCGCCTGGAGGTGGTCAGTGGTTTGTGAAGCAGCGCCTGGAGTGGCTATAAAGGCCAATTCTGGAGTGACAGGCTCTTCCACAGGTGCTGCAGAGAAATTTGTTTGTCGGGGCTGTTGCACAGTTGGCTCTCCCCTTGCGCCTCTGTCTTTTTTCCTGCCAACTACTAAGTCTCTTCGACTCGCCACAATTTAGCCCTGTCTTTATGGCTGCCCGCCAGCTCTGGCGAATGCTGGCAACTGACTCCCACGACTTGTGATCAATATCACACGATTTCATGTCGCGTTTGCAGACGTCTTTATAGCGGAGACATGGACGGCCGGTGGGTCTGATACCAGTGGCGAGCTCGCTGTACAATGTGTCTTTGGGGATCCTGCCATCTTCCATGCGGCTCACATGGCCAAGCCATCTCAAGCGCCGCTGACTCAGTAGTGTGTATAAGCTGGGGGTGTTGGCCGCTTCAAGGACTTCTGTGTTGGAGATATAGTCCTGCCACCTGATGCCAAGTATTCTCCGAAGGCAGCGAAATTCAGTCTTCATTAGCAAGATTGACTTGCTGAAAGGATATTGGCAAGTTCCCTTGACTGACCAAGCTAAAGAAATTTCCGCCTTTGTAACCCACATGACCTATTTCAGTGCATTTGGTATGAAAATGCACCAGTCATGTTTCACAGGTTGACTCATCAGGTGATTGCTCAACTAATCAATTGTGTTGTGTACCTGGGTGATCTGTTGGTATACAGTGACACTTGTGAGGATCATGTTGAACACTTAAAGGCTCTGTTCGACAGGTTAGGGAAAGTAAATTTGGTAGTAAAATTAGCGAGTTTGCCAAGGCTAAGACCACCTATTTAGGACAGGTCATGGGGCAAAGTGTTGCCTAGAGAAGCTGAGGTTCAGGCGATAATAGACTTTTCAGTTCCCAAGGCAAAAAAGGAGATACTATGATTCCTAGGGGTGTGTGGATTCTACTGGAAGTTTGTTCCTAACTTCAATACAGTAGCTAATGAATTTGTTAAAGTGCATGAAGGGCCATTGGACAGAATCCTGTCAAATAGCATTTGAAAAGTTGAAGGCCATTTTAATAAACTAACCCGTTCTAGTGGCAGAAAATTTTGGAAAGCCCTTTAAAGTTGCTATTGATGCCAGTAATGTAGGAGCAGGAGCAGTGTTGCTCCAGGATAATGATGCTAGCGTTGAACAACCAGTCAGTTATTTCTCTAGAAAACTCATTAAGTACTGGAAGAAGTACTCCATTACTGAAAAGCAGTATTACGTCTTGTATTGGCTCTTCAACATTTTGGAGTAAACATCAATAATGGCCAAGGGGAAGTGACAATTTTCACCGATCATAATCCATTAAGGTTTTTAGAAAAGTTGAAAAGCAGAATGCCAGATTATTTTGGTGGAATTTAATGTTTTAATTTACCCTAATGATTGTACATGTTGCAGGAAAGAGCAATGTAATTGCTGATGCTCTGTCCAGAATTTAATGAAAGGGTATAATGGAGGGAAGCAACTCAGAGATATAAAATATTGTTATTACCTGTGTTGTTACTGACAGGTGCAAAATTACAGGGGTGGTTTCCCTTTTCACCTCTCAACTGATAGACAGTGTTTTAATCAGCATTGTGTTTAACCTTGGAGCATTTTAATGGTCAATAAACAGACAAGTGACAGGGTTTCTCATAGGGTTAAAGAAAGGTAAATGTTTATTAACCAAAAAACTTGAAAATTCGCAACATCACCCACTGACACACACACACACACACGAAAAAAAGAGAGATTAAAAGATAGTATGCATTTAGGCCTCGTATTTCGAAAAAGAATTTGTTGTGAAATCTTGTTTGTTTTCCTGGGAGGAAAATTTGAATAGTTCAGGCCTGGTTTTTCTCTTCCTGGTTCACTGAAGTTTGTCAGGCAAACCCGACCTGCCAAGATTGAGGCACGCGTTATTTCGCCACATGAACGTTAAAACTTTAAAAATTGCAATCTCTGACTGGAAGGACATTTGCATTGTACCAGACAATGTGGAAACAAAGGGAGACAATCCCTGTTCCTCCAATACACAGAAGTGGTGAGACCAGTTTTGGTCACATGACTGACTGGCTGTTCCAGAGTTTTTGAACTCCCAAACAAAGGAATTGCCAGAGGCAAAGCCGTGTGCTCATGAAGTAAACATCTCTCCTGGAACTGAAGAAAGAATTATAGCCTCTCCTGTCTGCCTTCTTTATCTCTCCCCACGGAACTGAATTTTGTGAAAACACATGAAACTAAAAGAGAGAAAGATTTCCTACGTGTACAAGGTTTAAGACTAATACTGGGTCCTAACAAACTGCAAGACCATTTCTTCAATCAAGGACTACAGCAAGCTCGAGAAACATTAACAAGATATTGCCTCAAACTGTTCGAATAATCTTTTCTTCTGTTCTTTTCTATTCTATTCCTATCTGCATATTTATATCACATGTGCATGCTAGCGGGAGCACGTCATATATCCGTAGGCGTGAACCACATTAGAATTTAGATTAAGGTTTCATAAATTTCCTCTTTCTGCTTTAAACCAAGGAAAGCCTGTTTGTGCTCATTTATTTGCCTTATAATTGGAAGTTGTGACCAAGGATTCACAAAGGGGGAGCTCAAAACACAGTGTGATTAAAATGAAACCCTGTTACAATAAGACCAGGTGAAGACAGCAAGAGACCCCTAGAAACATTGCTCATCTGGTCGTAACAAGTTAAACTTGGAAAGTTTCAGGTGGATGGATGCTTTGCTGCAGACTTCTTTGGTTAAATCTTAGTCACCATCTGATGGCAAAAGGTCCTGTTACAATCTCTCAGGTAGGGTGTTTTCAAGGTTACCTTCTGTCTCTGCCTCGAGGTGGTTTTAAAAATGGTATTCGGGCAGGATCTTCTTTTTTTGCTGGAATAGATCTCTATCAGCCTCCTGGCTTCTGTCTTTCTGACTCATCAATATGTCTTATTAAAACCTCCTTATTACAGTCTTGGTTTCTGCCAGGTGACCAAGGTTTCTCTCTCATTGTGATTTTATAAATGGTTTCATGGTGCTTCCATCGTTAGACAATGGATTTGGATGTTGCTCATCTCTATGCCATTTTGATACAGTGGTGTTTTTCACACCTATTATCCTGTGTTTGAGTCTGGAGACTCTGGGCTGGATTTTAAGAAGCCTTTAATGTTGCGGGGAGGGGGGCAGGGGAGGGAGGCGGGAGCCTGAACATGGCTCCGGATGAGGCAGTACAGGAGAGGTCACCCGATCTCTTACTCCATTCTATCTTGCGGCAAATGTGTCCATTTTGGAGTTCAATTCCTCAGTTCATTTTGAAATTTATAATTGGTCCTTGCATGAGCGTGATGATGTAGAGTATAAAATGTTGATAATGGAAATGTTTATGATGTTATATGTTGACAACGTTATAGAAACATTTTCTATTTTTTGGGTGGTGCAGGTGTTATGAATGCTGGACTTTGTAGCATGATTATGTTTTAAAAACTGTGATTTGTAATGTAGTTTAAGATGCCGTTTAAGTCTTTTAGCTGCAAAGATCTCGCCATCAAAGAGGACTGTGTAATGTGTAAGTCGAGCCCTACCAAATTCACAGTTAAATTTTATGGTCATGGCATTTTAAGAAACATGAATTTCACGATTTTCCATATTTAAAATCATAAATTTCACCATGTCACAAGAGAACATAAGAACATAGGAACAGGAGTAGGTCATTCAGCCCCTCGCACCTGTCCCGCCATTCAATGAGATCATGGCTGATCCGTGGCCTAACTCCATATACCTGCCTTTGGCCCATATCCCTTAATATCTTTGCTTGACAAAAATCTATCTATCTCAGATTTAAAATTAACAACTGTTCTAGCTTCAACTGCTGTTTGTGGGAGCAAGTTCCAAACCTCTACCACCCTTTGCGTGAAGAAGTGCTTCCTAACATCTCTCCTGAATGGTCTGGTCCTAATTTTTATACTATGCCCCCTAGTTTTAGAATCTCCAACCAGTGGAAATAGTTTATCTTTATCAAGCCTGTCTTTTCCTATTAATGTCTTGAAGACTGCAATAAGATCACCCCTTAACCTTCTAAATTCTAGCGAAAACAGGCCTAATTTGTGTAATGTCTCCTCGTAACGTAACCCCTGTAGTCCAGGTATCATTCTTGTAAACCTACGTTGCACTCCCTCCAAGGCCAATACATCCTTCCTAAGGTGTGGTGCCCAGAACTGCTCACAGTACTCCAAGTGGGGTCTAAGCAGGGTTTTGTACAGCTGCAGCATAACCTCTGTGTCTTTATACTCCAATCCTCTGGATATAAAGGCTAGCATTCCATTAGCCTTTTTGATTATTTTCTGCACTTGCTCGTGGAATTTTAAAGATCTATGCACCTGAACCCTCAAGTCTCTTTGGACATCCACTGTACTTAACCTCTTCCCATTTAGAAAATACCCTGCTCTATCCTTTTTTGGTCCAAAATGGATAACCTCACACTTGCCCGCATTGAAATCCACCTGCCACAGTTTTGCCCACTCACCTCATCTATCAATATCTCTTTGCAATTTTTTGCTATCATCTAGACTGTCTACAATGCCACCTAACTTTGTATCATCAGCAAATTTGAATATATGATTTACTGTGCCATCATCCAAGTTGTTCATGAATAATGTGAATAATTGAGGCCCCAACACAGATCCCTGCGGGACACCACTAGTTACATGCTACCAATCGGAGTACCTACCCTTTATCCCCACTCTCTGTCGCCTACCACTCAACCAACTTTCTAACCATGTCAATAATTTGCCCTCAACTCCATGGCTTCTACCTTAGTTAACAGTCTCTTATGTGGGACTTTATCAAATGCCTTCTGGAAGTCCATATAAATAACATCCATGGACACTCCCCTGTCCACTACCTTAGTCACCTCCTCAAAAAATTCAATGAGATTTGTCAGGCATGACCTTCCCGTCATGAATCCATGCTGGCTGTCCCTGATTAACTGAAATTTTTCCAGGTGTTCAGACACCCTATCCTTGACTACAGACTCCAGCAACTTGCCCACCACAGATGTCAGGCCAACTGGTTTGTAATTTCCTTGGTTCCCCCTTTCACCCTTCTAAAAAAGTGGAGTGACATGTGCTTATTTCCAATCCAGAGGGACCACTCCTGAATCTAGGGAACTCCGAAAGACTACAGTTAGGCCTTCTCCAATGTGCTCCTCTACTTCCTTTAACACCCTCGGATGGAAACCGTCAGGTCCTAGGGATTTCTCACTCTTTAGTTCCATTAATTTTCTTGTTACTGTTGATTTACTTACATTAATTGTATTAAGTCCCTGTCTCCTATCGGCTATTAATTTTTTCGGGATTTCCGGCAAGTTATCCTCCTTTTCAACTGTAAATACTGAGGCAAAGTAATTGTTCAACATGTCTGCCATTTCCCCATTATCAATGACAATATCTCCAGTTTCAGCTTTTAGTGGGCCTACATTGCTCTTGACCACCCGTTTTCCCTTTATGTAACTATAAAATTTCTTCTTATTGATTTTGATGTCCCTTGCAAGCTTCCTTTCATAATCTCTTTTAGTAGCTCTTATAAGCTGCATTGTGACCCTTTGCTGGTCTTTGTATCGATTCACGGCCGGATCTGTGCTGTGTTTTGCATTTTTGTAAGCCATTTCTTTTTGTTTTATGCTATCCCTAATCTCTTTAGTTGTCCATGGCTGTTTTTTCTGTGAAGTGGAGCTTTTTCCTCTCAGGGGTATATAATCACTCTGTAGTGAACCATGAAATGATCTATTTAAAACCAAACAAAAAATAAGGGTGGTTTCTGGTTTCAAATAGCATTTATTGTATACGCAAAAACTATTGTAAAAAGCTGACGATAAACAGGTCACATTCTTTAATTCGTGAAGTCAGTGGTTGAATGTGAGCACGGAGACTCATATGCAATAATCTGAGAGTTAATCTCCTCACAATGTGTAGCAAAAACCTTAGGTAGTTAGTCCTGTTGTAGTTTATTTGCACTTGACAAACACCCACCATTTTGCACATTACATTGAATGAATATCCGTGGCTTTGGGTGATCAGGTTTTTCCAATGGTATGTTGGCGCTTGCAAAAGCATCTACAAGTTCCATTGTAACCAACTGTCGATTTTCTGAGCTCACTGTTGACTTCTTAAAAAGGTGAAATTGTTGCTTGTTTTTTGGTGTGTTTGTTTTCCAGCAGTGCGATGTCGGAGACTCTCTTTCTGCTGCGATGGCTTTCAGGCTCTAGGTGGTGCTGAACCGTTGCCCGCCATGTGTGATCCAACGAAACACTTCAATTGTACAAAACAGTTTTCCACAATTGGCATGCAGAATTTATCTTCCAAATTCTTTCACTCGATGTGCTGCAGTAATGGTTGTGGCCATTGTTGATTTGCTCATTGATGAATTCTCACTTGTCTGCTGATAATTGAGACTGCTTCTCTCAAATCCGCACCGGAAGCCCTCCCTCAACTTCTAATTAGCAAGTTGGAAAAACATACTTGACCTCGTCCTCAGTGATCTGCCTGCCACAGATACATCTGTCCAAGACAGTATTGGTAGGATTGACCACCGCACAGTCCTTGTGGAGATGACGTCCTGCCTGCATATTGAGGATACCCTCCATCATATTGTGTGCTAAATGGGATAGATTTTGAACAGATTTAGCAATGCAAAACTGGACATCCATGAGGCGCTGTGGGCCATCAGCAGCAGCAGAATTGCACTCAACCACAATCTGTAATCCCCACTCTACCATTACCATCAAGCCAGGAGACTAACCCTGGTTCAATGAAGCATGCAGGAGGGCATGCCAGGAGCAGCACCAGGCATACCTCAAAATGAGGTGTCAACCTGGTGAAGCGACAACACAGGACTACTTGCATGCCAAACTGCATAAGCAGCATGCGATAGTCAGAGCTAAGCAATCCCATAACCAATGGATCAGATCTAAGCTCTGCAGTCCTGCCACATCCAGCTGTGAATGGTGGTGGACAATTAAATAACTTACTGGAGGAGGTGGCTCAACAAATATCCCCATCCTCAATGATGGGGGAGCCCAGCACATCAGTGCGGAAGATAAGGCAGAAGCATTTGCAACAATCTTCAGCCAGAAGTGGCGAATTGATGATCCATCACGGCCTCCTCCTGAAGTCCCCAGCATCATAGATGCCAGACTTCAGCCAATTCAATTCACTTCGCGTGATATCAAGAAACGACTGAAGGCATTGGATACTGCAAATGCTATGGGTCCTGACAATATTCCGGCAATAGTACTGAATACCTGTGCTCCAGAACTTGCTGCGCCCCTAGTCAATCTGTTCCAGTACAGCTACAACACTGGCATTTACCCGGGATTGTGGAAAATTGCCCAGGTACGTCCTGCAGACAAAAAGCAGGACAAGTCCAACCCAGACAATTACCGCCCCATCAGTGTACTCTCGATCATCATCAAAGTGATGGAAGGTGTCATCAATTGTGCCATCAAGCGGCACTCGCTTAGCAATAACCTGCTCAGTGATGCTCAGTTTGGGTTCCGCCAGGGCCACTCAGCTCCTGACCTCATTACAGCCTTGGTTCAAGCATGGACAAAACAGTTGCACCCAAGTGGTGAGGTGAGAGTGACTGCCCTTGACATCAAGGCAGCATTTGACCGAGTATGGCATCAAGGAGCCCCAGCAAAACTAAACTCAATGGGAATCAGGGCAAAACTCTCCACTGGTTGGAATCATACCTGGCGCAAAGGAAGATGGTTGTCATTGTTGGTAGTCAATCATCTCAGTTCCAGGACATCACAGTGGGAGTTCTTCAGGGTACTGTCCTAAGCCTAACCATCTTCAGCTGCTTCATCAATGACCTTCCTTCAATCATAAGGTCAGACGTGGGGATGTTCACTGATGATTGCATAATGTTCAGCACCATTTGCGACTCCTCAGATACTGAAGCAGTCCATGTAGAAATCCAGCAAGATTTGGACAATATCCAGGCTCGGGCTGATAAGTAGCAAGTAACATTCGCGCCACACAAGTGATAGGCAATGACCATCTCCAACAAGAGAGAATCTAACCATCTCCTCTTGACATTCAATGGCATTACCATTGCTGTATCCCCCACTATCAACATCCTTGGGGCTACCATTGACCAAAAACTGAACTGGAGTAGCCATACAAATACAAGTGGCTACAAGAGCAGGTCAGAGGCTAGGAATCCTGTGGCGAGTAACTCACCTCCTGACTCCCCAAAGCCTGTCCACCATCTACAAGGCACAAGTCAGGAGTGTGATGGAATACTCTCCATTTGCCTGCATGGGTGCAGCTCCAACAACACTCAAGAAGCTCGACACCATCCAGGACAAAGCAGTCCGCTTGATTGACACCCCATCAACAAACATTCACTCCCTCCACCACCGACGTACAGTGGCAGCAGTGTGTACCATCTACAAGATTCACTGCAGCAATGCACCAAGGCTCCTTCAACAGCACCTTCCAAACCCGCATCTTCTACCAACTAGAAGGACAGGGGCAGAAAATGCATGGGAACACCACCACCTGCAAGCTCCCCTCCAACCTGACTTGGAACTATATCGCCGTTCCTTCACTGTCACTGGGTCAAAATCCTGGAACTCCCTTCCTAACAGCAATGTGGGTGTACCTACCTCACATGGACTGCAGCGGTTCAAGAAGGCAGCTCACCACCACCTTCTCAAGGGCAATTAGGGATGGGCAATAAATGCTGGCCGAGCCAGTGCCCACATCCCATGAATGAATTTTAAAAAAAGTTGAGCCTTGTGTCAATCAGTAAAATGCACGATCTTCACAACATGCCCAGCAATCAGCAATGTGAGCCCTGTGTCAATCACTAAAACCTGCAAAGTTCGCAAGATGGCTGATTTCATGGAAGATCCATGGTTTCATGGTCTGTGACGCATTTTTCATGGCCGTGAATTTGGTAGGCCCCTATGTATAAGTGTGTTGTGAAGTTTTCAAGTATCTTAATAAGCAAGGAAAATACCTTTCCCTGTAATTTGGGCTATCAGCTTATAACAAAGTACTATTTAGTTAATAGGCATTGTAGTTTCGTTGTTATAAAAGTTTCAAGATGCGAAATCTTGTGTAATTCTTTAAACTGGTCTGGGGAGTTCATATCTCATGTTTCAGCGTTAATGGTCTCACAGAGGTCATTACACCTTCAATCTAAGTTAGGAGAATAGGACCAAAGGATATCAATTTTAAGCAGATGGTAGGATGAACATCTCTGCTCAATATGTGGAATGATTTGTCAAGCAGGCAAGGAGCTCCAGAATAAAGGTTGTGCAAAATATATTTGGATTCGAAAAATTAGGATAACAATAGGATGAGTTTTGTTAAGTAGAATTGCCTTTTCCTGTCCTCACCTTCCTTCACATTGGCAAGAAGTTTGTGAATTTGCCATGTGAGGAAACACATAGGAGCAAATTGTCCAGCGACATAAAATTTGTGCTCATCACCAAAGTGCTGTACCCAGAGGCAGCAAAAGAAGGATTTAAGAAAATGCTCCAGATGTTAGCAACTGGACAACAGTCATTCTAGTTTCACAGTTTGCAGTTGTTTTGAGGTAATGCAGTAAAGGAAGTTCATGCCATAAGTACTTCCTACAGCAAACATAAAACACTGAGTAGAAAATCAGACTTTAAAACTGTTCCTCCATAAATTTTTACCAGTCATACGTAAAAATGTTCAGTCTTTCAGAATATGAGGTTTGTTCGGCTTGTCCCAGTACAGGAAATTTTTAACTGGATCCTCCAGTCCATTAGATATGTGTCACCTCATAAGAGGTGTCACTTCGCTAAAATTCAGGTGTGCTCAAGGAAATTTCCAGCAACACCACCATTACTCAGTTGGATGTGGACAAAAGTACTGAGTGTAATGGTAAGTGACCTCTCTGCTTGCCCAGTCATAATTTAGGTTTGGTTGTCTCTTAGCTATCAAAACCAAAAGTGTACGAGTTTACTGGTGGTGGTCTCTTAGCAACCTTTAAACAATTAGTTAAACTGGAAATGTTCTGACCTCAGTGATAGTTATTTATGGTTTGGAATGTAGCTGCCAAGTATTAAACAATGAGCAGTTTGTAATTACACTGGGTGCTCTGATCCAGTTTTTATCTCTGTTTTTTATGACTTGCATAGTAGCCATTCCTGTTCTTTATGCACTGCAGCATTGTCACTTGCCTTTGAATGAAGAAAAATTATGAACGTGTCAAGTTTTCATACTGGGAGACTTCCTCAGCACACTATGTGCAATGAAACCATAAACTCCTTATCCATAATTTTACTGTGCATAACATGCAAGAAAAATCCTCCATGACTGTGTCAATTTGAACTGTGAAAAACATTCAGCAGTACAGTTATGCATTTTGTCCTTCCAATCTTGGATTGTGATGGAGATAGACATTAATGTAATACTCTCTCAGTTTTGGTCATTATAGTAAGAGCCATTTTAAATGATAAATTAAGAGTACAAGTAAAGAAGTGCATTGCACAACATAAAGCAGAAAACACATGTTTTTTCTTTGTCGCACAGTAATACTGTTATTAAACCCAGCAATAACATATTGTCAGATAGAGGTTTTCAAATTATAATTGGTGCCATTCAGGAAAGCCTATCTCTTGGAATTAAGTGAAATCATACACACACTATCAAGGTTATTCCCTGACTGGTCTGATTCATTCCTACCCAACTGACAAAGTATATACCAGAACGAGGTTGTTAGTTAAGTTATTTGTTGACTCTACTTGGGTATTCTCTTCACGATACAGATCTCAGCCTTTGCAACTCAACACCTTGCAACTGCCCCCCCTCCTATTAAGCAAATAACAGACTGGAAGTAATCTTACTGACTTTTTAGGATGGAACATTTATTTAAAAAACGGATTGATCAAATTTTCACTTGAATGGCTATATACAGAAGTATACTTGGAGTCTATGAATTTAAAGTATTAATTTAATATTTATAGAATTTCTCCAATTTTTACCACAAAAACTCATTTCCTCCTTCCTTTGTGGAAAAAAAAACTTTCAGTTGCATAATAAACTTACAGAATTGTACTCATTCTCTTTTCTTAATTCCACAAAATAAATTACCTCAAAGTGCCCTTCCTCTGCACAAATGTACATGTAAAATTGTCAGAGATGAAAATTGTGACTTTGATCTTTCACTTGCAGATGCAGAAGATTTGAATCTCTTGGCTAGTCCTGAATTGCCACTAGTTTTGTTATGAATCGCTTTGTGATGTAGAGCCAAATAACAAAGGAAAATAGCTCATGGACCAAGTAGGGTGAAAAATTGGTCATAGTCCAACAGTAGGAGCACCAATTGCAGTCTAGTAGAAGTGCTTTGGAGTCCTGTTCCTCCCAGCTCCACATCTAACTTCAGAAAAATGTACTGTTGCTTAACTGAGAGGAGCAGGCCTGGTGCTTGCTATGCTGAGTATATTGATTTCTTTATGTTGTCTGAAGCAACATAAATGAGATGCGTGAAGTCCAGTTCATTGAAGATCTCATTAACAGCTAAATTTGCTTATTAACAGCTAAACTATTATATACAGTACAGAGCAAACTATTTACACAACCTTCCTCTAGGTGTTATAGTTGCAAAGTGACTCTGGTTTCGAGTCACATGACTACACTGTGCTTAGCTCAATAGCATACTGAGATCTGAAAGGGACATCACTCTGAAGGCGATCATATAATATCCCCTTCCTTTCCAAAGATAAGTCTCGTAAGCTACAAGTAAAAACACATAAAATTAGATTACATCAAAGCTAGTTACACAGCGATAGAGATGATAACATTTACAGGTACAAGGATAAGGACTATGAAATTTAGAAGTGTAGAGGCTTAAAAGTCCATATATCATTTCGGTAGTTTGACAACTCTTGCTTACGGAATCTGCATCTCATCTGTTGCTGTTTTTTCTGAAGTTTCTCCCTGTCTGCATTCAGTTTCTGTTGCTCTGCCTTCAAACCGCCAAGATATTCTGTTGCTTTTCTCAGGATGACCACTTTTGAGGTCTTGTCATTCTTAGAAAGTTCAGGTACCTCATCTTAAAGAGCCAGCAGACAATGCTTCAACTCATTTCTCTTCTGCCTCTTCTGGGCATTGCATGTCCTTCGCTTCTCCTCCTCCTCTGCGTTTGAAGGTCTTCGGCTCAAGGTCGAGGACTTGTTGGGGAGGAGGACTTGGCCTCATGGGGGTACCTTTCCATTTTGGTTCATTGTGGTGATGGAAGTTCTCGAGACAGCAGAAGTGAAGGCACGACATTGTTGTGCTGTTGCTGGGTTTCCAGACTGCACCGTTTGATGCTGGCCAGAGTCTGTGAGCAGGTTCCGGTCCTTGAAGATTTTCGTTTGACAATGCTCCCCACTGCCAGTCTTTGCTTCTCAGTAGTGACAATGTCAATTCCTTCTTCTGAGTCACTGGAGCATGAAGAAACACTGCCTGGTGACAAAGAACTTTCACCATCTGGGTTTGGATCTTCATTCTCTTGGTGTGGTGTCTCTGAGGAGGGGCTGATACTTTCCAAACCAGAACCACTGAGCTCCTGGAAGGACTGTGACTCAATCTGAGACATCAGGGGGCTGGACACAAGGAGTGCATCCTCTCTGAGGTGTAATACAGCATCGCCTTTGGAGTTTCCCATGGCGTCGAACCTGTCTGGGTACATTTATTGTACACCTTGGACTGAGTCAATGTGGGTACCCTTGGTCTCTTCTGCTGTAATGGGTACATTGGTGATCTTGTGGCTAGCTTTGATGTTGCGATCCTTACACACTGGTAGTCCTGCCGCTGCTTGTCCGCTCGTGTCTACCAGGTAAAATATTTGTGGTTTCCATGCCAATTTGCCATAGCTTCATTGCACTGTTAGTGTGCCACTGCAAGGGATGGGTGACCACTTAAAGCAGATAACTTTGCAGTTGTTGGTTGTATCTTTGATTTCCAAAGACTCCAGTGCATATCCTTCAGGATTTGGACTGGTGGGATATTTTCACTAACTCTGGTGTCAATTTTAACCCTTAGTGTGCGTTTGCCAACTTTCTTTGGGCACATGATGTTAATGGTGGCAAAAGCTTCCAGTTATTTGACTTCATCAACATGATGTGTCAGGTTCACAATGTGAAACACCTGCTCATCTTCTGGCTGAGAATTGCTTCACTCTGAGTCTTGTCTCAGGTCTGTTTCGCTGTAGACTCCGTGCATCAGCTTGCATTTGTGCAGGTCGCTGGAGCTCTCCTTGCTGCTGTTGCCCTGTTGCTGTGCCTGTCTTCTGTTTGTTTGTGTCCTACTGTGACTTCTGGCTGTGTCTTTAGAGCCAGATTTCTTGCATAGGCAGGCCCAGTGTCCTTTTGCACCACACACCCCTTGCACAGAGCTTGAAATGCAGGAAAACTTTGTGGTGAGTAGGACCAACCACACTTACCACACAGCTTGCTTGCTCTTTTCGACTTGATAGTCATGCCGATACTGTTGGTGCAGATGCTTGCAGATGCTGTTGTCCAGCTACAATGACTTTGTATTTCCTGCCATCTTTCTGCAGCGCATCAATGCTATGACTTTTCCTTTTCCCCCAAGAGGCCTTTCTGAAATGCTTCAATGGATGCTTCTAACAGTTCAATTTCTGAAAAATCACATTTGTTGCCCTTACTATAGCATCAACTGATGAACTGGTCTGTTGATTCCTGTGCCTGTTCCCTGTAGGATATCAATTCCAAGCGGTGAATTCTAAAATTCACTCTTAATCAGAGCTAATATTCTTGCACTTTCCATATCTTTGTGGGATCTTTCTGGTCCTCGTCAGATAAGCCAGAGATGTTGATTCTGTGTAACCCCTCATTTACAACTGCTGTCAGCATTTTTAATACCTGCTTCTCTGGTTCTACAGTCAATTGGTCTGTGGAGAATAACTGTATTCTTTGTTTAAAAAGTTTGTATTTGGATAGGATATCAATGGCCTTCCAGTTCATGCTGGGAAACTTGGTATCCATCTTTCTGCTGTTCCTTTGCTTAAAACTTGCTTTAAGACGTGTTCTATGACTCTGCACAATTTCCCCTTTAAGAAAAACTCTGTTGTTTCGACTGGCTGCCTTGATGGAGAGGAGCAGATGTTTTACAGTGCTCTCTGTTTATTTTGCTTGCAGTACTTAAGCTTGTCTATTTACCCAGCTGGTCAATCAGCTGTTCACTTGCTTTTTTTTTTGCTAGAATTTGTTTATGTTCTTCATGCTTGAGTGATTCAATGATTTTTTTAAACTTTGGCTGTGTGAATGGAGACTCTGCAGTGATCGGGGCTTCCTGCATTTTTTGCTATTGGATGCCACCTGTAATAGCACCGACCTCAATCAGTCTGGGAAAGGAATCGGGTTTTCCATGGGTTTTTTCTCTCTCCCAGGGAAAAAAAATCAATTTTTAAGCACTCCAGAGCTTTTTCTTTTTAACTGAGATTCCTCGCCCATTGACACAATGACTCACCCAATCACAGGAATTTGCTTGCAGCCTCTCGTTCTGTGCTTTGTCTTCTACAGCTGGAGATAAATCCTTTCTTCTTTCCACCTTTTGGGCCAGTATTTCTTTTGAACATGCTCTCTTTTAGCTGTAGGAGGGGTCACTTTCAAAGCTGTATAACCTGTGGTCTTCAAGCTTAGATCTTGTGTTTTCACCACAGCTGCCACCATATCATGAGTTCTTTATGTTAGCTGATGCAACATAAAAGTGTGGAGTCCAGTTCGTTGAAGATCTCAAACAGATTTATTAACAGCTAAACTATTATATACAGTACAGAGCAAACTATTTACAGAACCTTCCTCTAGGTGTTACAGTTGCAGAGTGACTCTGCTTTGTGTCACATGACAACATCCTGGTACTTAGCTCATTAGCATACTGAAATCTTTTTAAAAATTCATTCGTGGGATGTGGGCGTTGCTGGCCAGGCCAGCATTTATTGCCCATCCCTAATTGCCCTTGAGAAGGTGCTGTTGAGCTGCCTTCTTGAACCGCTGCATTCCATGTGGGGTAGGTACACCCACAGTGCTGTTAGGGAGTTCCAGGATTTTGACCCAGCGACAGTAAAGGAACGGCGATATAGTTCCAAGTCAGGATGGTGAGTGACTTGGAGGGGAACTTGCAGGTGGTGGTGTTCCCATGCATTTGCTGCCCTTGTCCTTTTAGTTGGCGGAGATCGTGGGTTTGGAAGGTGCTGTTGAAGGAGGCTTGAAGCGTTGCTGCAGTGCATCTTGTAGATGGTACACACTGCTGCCACTGTGAGTCGGTGGTGGAGGGGGTGAATGTTTGTCAATGGTGTGCCAATCAAGCGGGCTGCTTTGTCCTGAATAATGTCGAGCTTCTTGAGTGTTGTTGGAGCTGCACCCATCCTGGCAAGTGGAGAGTATTCCATCACACTCCTGACCTGTGCCTTGTAGATGGTGGACAGGCTTTGGGGAGTCACGAAGCGAGTTACTCGCTGCAGGATTCCTAGCCTCTGACCTGCTCTTGTAGCCAGGGTATTTATATGGCTACTCCAGTTCAGTTTCTGGTCAATGATAGCCCCTAAGGGACATCACTCTTAAGGTGATCATACAACACTGAACACTGGTGAATGTAGCGTTAGACCCATAATTTACATTTGTAAGGGGCTGAACGCCTGTTCTAGGTGGCTGCCAGGATCGTGAAAATTTGCCTTACCCAATATTGGGTTGCATTTCTTACAGGTGCCCTTGCCGACTGGAGCATTGCTCCCAGACACTGGTGTTTTTCCAGCTGGTATCTGACCAAAAAACAGGCGAAACAGCAATCAATTACTCCCCCAGAGATTATTTCTCCTGAAATTTCACATTGCTCAGAACAGTGCCAATTTTTACCTAACCCACCCAGTGGGAACAGGATGGGTTTGTGTCACATTACCTATATATAGGCTGCCTGACTTTACGCTCCATTGAAGTCAATGGTATGTAAAATCTCAAGGAGTGTAAAATTGGCATCCAGTCCAATGCTGACCTGTTCCCACTGGGAGGATTAAGATAAAATTAGGGCCAACAGGTCATGGCAGTGTACAGCTTCTCAGAGAACAAACTGAACAAGAGCCTCTCACCTGAATATTTTCTTCAAGCATATGTTGCTAATTCTCAGTTACTCATTTTTGCTTTAAATTCCCTAGTTAAAGCCTATCTCAATGTCGTCTTCCAATACTTTGCTATCCAATTTCTAGTTTGTGCACCCATCATGTCCCCATAAAGCATTTTGGAATGATTTCCAATTTGATTCTTTGCAGCTGGGTATAGATGCTCTTAAATCATATCTATATCTTGCTTCACATTTTCCAAGTCCAAATACTTAAGAACTAGGTTATCTGATGGCTGTCCTTGCAGAGCAGGCTTGAAGAGCCCGAGGCCTATTTCTGCTCTTATTTATGTTCCCATTTCTTATGCTCTATCCTTAGCCTGGTGCACCAGGATTAAATAATCATAGTGTATTTGAAGGTTTGCTTTCTTCAGTGCCATGTTATCATCCTTTTCTACATCAGCTTTCAGGACTTGTATCTAAGGAGATCTTTTCTGTCACAAAGTCAATCAAAAAAGCTAACACATATATGGTGTAGGTTGTACAACAACATTAAGGTATAAGTGTTGATCTCCTGAGCCTAATTTGTCTAATATCTCAACATTATCCCACCCATGACTCAAATTTGTTCAGCTGTGCAGGGAAAATGTTAAAGTATAAGCATACGCCATTTGTCTGAGGTTTACAAGAGTTTTCAGTAACTGTTTGGAAGTTGTGGCAGGGGCAAGCTGCACATAATTCAGCTCCAGCCTCACAATTATCTAATTACATATATGGCACCAAGTTAAAAAAAAAACATTAATCATCAGGCTCTCAATTGAATGACAAAGTCTGGAAATAGAAATTAAAGAGAGAAATCATTTAATTATTTAGAACTTTATCACCTCATTCAAATGGCTCAAAGCGCTTCACAAAAGGTGGCAGCCATTGAAACAAATGGAAACAAGAACTAAATGAAATAAAGTTACAGAGATTCTTATCCGACACACAGATTCCAAGCCTGATAGTATTTAATGAGAATCAGTAATAATTTATTGCATTTGGCCCTCACGTTTCCAAAGTAATAGCATAGTCTTCCTCAATGCAAATACTGCTTTCTTCCTTCCCACCCACATGGGTCAAAATGGTCTTTAAATGACCTGATTGAGAGCCAAAAAGCATTTATTTTTCACAATAAAAATGACCAATTTGGAACTTTGCAGTGATGTCTTGAGATAATGTGGCAATTTCTTCTCTAAGATGCTCTTTCATTTCTGGATACTGAAGCAAAAAGGATCATTCAGGTTACACAATTGTCTCATTTAATAAACTACAGAGATTACACATTTATTTTGTCCAGCATGACCACTCCTTTATTACATTAACATATTATTTTAACTGTTTAATTAATACTCTTATTCTGAAATAAGGAGGGGGAGGAATTTCTGAAATGTATTCGTGAGAGCTTCCTTGATCAGTATTTTTTTGGCCCAACTAGAAAGGAGGCATTGCTGGATCTGGTGCTGGGAAATGAAGTGGGCCAAGTGACCAAGTGTCTGTCCAGGAGCACTTGGGTAAGAGTAACCATCATATCATAAGGTTTAGACTCGTAATGTAGAAAAGCAAGGAATGAAATAAGATAGAACATCTAGATTGGAAGAGGGCTAATTTCAATACGATGAGAAAGGATCTAGCCAGGGTAGAATGGAACCAAAAACTGACAGGAAGAACTGTATCAGAACAATGGTTTATCTTTAAGGAAGGAATGCTTCAGGTACAGTCCAAGTACATTCCAATGACGGTGAAAGGTAAGGGAAACAATAACAGGACTCCTTGGATAACAACGGGGATAGAGATTATGATGGAACAAAAAAAAGAGGATGTATGATGCATGTCAGGTGATTTCTTTAAGCTAAAACCAAATCACATACAATAAGTTGAGAGGGGAGGTGAAGAGGAAAATTAGACTGGCAAATAGAGAATATAAGAATAGAATGGCAGTCAACTTAACAGGGAACCCAAAAATCTTCTACCAGCATGTAAATAGTAAGCAGGTAGTAAGAGGGAAAACAAAAAGAGGTGGAGTGGGACCTATTAGGGACAAAGAGGGTAATATATGCTTAGAGGCAGAGGGAAAGGCTAATATACTTAATGAGTACTTTGTATCAGTGTTTACTAAGAGAGTGGAATCTGAAAGAGTATCAGTAGAAGCAGAGAGAGTAGAGGCAATGGATAGGGTAAGCATCAAGAGTGGGGAGGTACTAAGAAGGCTGGCTATGCTTAGGGTAGATAAGTCACCTGGTCCAGATGGCTTGCATCCCAGGTTGCTAAAGGAAGTGGGGACGGAGATAGCCAAAGGTCTTGCCATAATCTTCCAACATTCCCTGGATATGGGGGAAGTGCCAGAGGATTGGAGAATGGCAAATGTGACATCTTATTCGAGAGAGGGTGTAAGGTCAGTTCTTGCAACTTCAAGCCAGTTAATTTAACATTGGTGGTGCGTTTTAGAAACAATAATCAGAGAAAAAAATTAACACAAACTTGGAGAGGTTTGAGTTAATCAAGGAGAGCCAGCATAGATTTGTAAAGGCAGATTATGCTTGACTAATCAATTGAATTTTTGATGAAGTAACAGAGAAGGTTGATGAAGGGACTGTTGTGGAAGTAGTTTATATGGATTTTAAGAAAGCATTTGATAAGGTACCACATAAAAGGCTGGTTAACAAAATTGAAGCTCAAGGACTAGGAGGGTCAGTGTCCAATTGGATAAAAAATTGGCTTAAGGACAGACAGAAAACAGTCATAGTAAATAGTTGTTTTTTGGACTGGATGATGGTAGACAATGGTGTTTCCCAAGGGACAGTGCCAGTACCACTGCTTTTTTTGCTATATATAAATGACTTGGATCTTGGAATCCAAAGTAGAATTTCAAAATTTGCCAATGACACCAAAGCTGGAGATGTGACAAACAGTGAGGATGCAACAGGACATAGATATTCTAGCAGAATGGGCAGAGAAGTGGCAGATGGAATTTAATACTGATAAGTATGAGGTGATGCATTTTGGCAGAAGGAATAGGGAGAAGTTATATATACTTAATGGCACAGTTCTAAAGCGTGTGTAGGAACAGAGGGACCTGAGAGTGCATGTGCATCAATCTTTGAAGGTGGCAGGACATATTGAGAGAGTGGTTCATAAAGCATATGGGATCTTGGGCGTCATAAATAAAGGCATTGAGTACAAAAGCAAGGAAGTTATGCTGAACCTTTAAAACGCTCTGGTTAGGCTGCAACTGGAGTACTGCATCTAGTTTAGGTCACCACACTTTAGGATGGATGTGAGAGTCCTTGAGGGGGTGCAAAGGAGATTTACCAGAATGATTCCTGGGTTGGGGGATTTTAGTTCCAAGATTAGGTTGGAAAAAGTGGGGTTGATCTCTGTCATGTAAAGGAGATTGAGAGGAGATTTAATACAGATGTACACAATTATGATAGGATTAGATAAGTTAGACAAGAAAAAAACTATTCCTATTAACTAATGGTACAAGGACTAGGGGATACAGATTGTAAGTTTTGGGCAAGAGATGCAAAGGGAATATGAGGAAGAACCTTTTAATGCAGCAGGTGGTAATGACCTGAACTCGCTGTCGACAAAGATGGTGGAAGCAGAGACAACTAATGATGTCAAGGGGAAATTAGATGGCCACTTGAAGGAAATAGACTTGCAGGGCTTCGGGGATCAAGCAGGGAAGTGGGACTGCATGAGTAGCACCATAGACAGCTGGCATGGACTTGATGGGCTGAATGGCTTCCTTCTGTGCTGTAAATTATGCTATGACTGTTAGGAATTTGACTACATTCTCAATGAAGAGCTGATCGGGTAAATGCAATATGATACTGATCTATACAAAGCGGGAAGGTTCCAGCTTTAATGCCCCAGATCTCCTAAGCTGCCTGATCTTAGGTGAGGTAGCAGTAGCTATGCTAGAATTGCCTTTGGTGCTCTTGATGGCAGTCAGCCCAAGATCATACTCCGGATTTATATCTGATAACACAAGCTGAAAAGTGGTGAAATTCAAATGGCAACAGGATCTGGCTCAGCTGTGATATCCCCTATGGTTGAACAAGGTGCCTTCACTTTACATGTTCACACAAGAGCATCATAATAATGTATTATTTGGATGGAATTCAATCCAAGGGAACTATTAAAAATTGGAGTTTGTTTTTAAACGGATTTTTAGGTCTACATTTTTGTCGGGTTTTGTTTTGAAATAGTTTGCAATAAAGAACCAAATATATTCAAATTTGAGTAATTAGGTCTCAGCATCACATTTCAAATCTACCATCATCCATGGGTTATTCAGCAGTGTACTTGACTAGCTTTCTCACCCACATTGACATAAACAGAATGCCTCATTTTACATAATGCTTTATGAACTGTGACATGGACTTTTCCTTTCAAGCTGGGAAGAAACTGTAGGGGAAATGGCGTCTGAATGGGATCTTAGTATTATAAAATTAGACACTGCTCAGTTCCATTGAAAATAGTAAGTTGCTCCATTATTTCTGATTCAAAGACCATTGATTACGGGTACTGGTTAGATACTAGTACCTGTTTAGAGGAACATCAGGCTGCTACACAAGACTTCATAGCTGGCTGAGCATGTCATTCACCAGCACCCAAATTCTGGTTCAATTTTAATGCTGATAAAGAATTTTAAGAAACATCAAAAAAGATGCAGTAGGAAGTTTATAAAGATTTCCTGGCTACTGTTTCTCTCGACCTCACTTTGCAGCAGATGTAATTGTGTAGCAGCCGAGGTGAAGTTGAGGCAGTGTGAGATCTATGTTTTAACCACTGGCCCAAATTTGACTCAAGCAACTTCACATGTAAATGTAAACTATACTGCACAGTGGTAGTACTCTCGCCTTTGAGCCAGAAGGTTGAGAGTTCAACTCCCACTATGGAGCCTTGAGCACAAAATCTAGGCTGACATGAGAGCTTGTCTGACCTCTCAGGTAGATGTAAAAAATCCCACGGCACTATTTTGAAGAAAAGTAATCTGAACATACAACAGACAGAAAAAGTGGCAACGTCAATTGAGCATCCTGAGCCCCATTAATTTTAAATACAGAGTCACTTCCCCAAAGCCATGATCTTAGGGAAATATTTATTTAAAAACCTATTGTGGAGGAGGGTTTGTTGGGACTTCTCCCACTCATCTGCCATCACCTTAGTATGACAGCGTTGGAAACACCAGAGAAAAAAAGTGTAAGCCCCATGATCACCATTTGTCCGGTTCTTCCACCAACGTTATGACAAACAATAGGAAGAACTCCCTGGAAATTTACCCTCCATGTTCTCAACCACCCAAAAAAAAGGTCAAGTGCATTCTATTTTTTACAACCAACCTCAAATATTGAGATGTATCTATGTATGTGTGCACATGTACACACATGTGTGTATTTAGATACCTGTGTGGTGTATATTTATGTGCGTATGTAAGTGTATTTATATGAATGCATATATATGTATCTGTATGTTGCAGGCATGGTGGCTGTTTCCTCAGTTCTTTTCTCAAATATTGGGCAAACTGTGTATGGACAGAACAACCAAACTTCATAGACATCTCTCTGGATGAACAGCTTTGTGGTTTCAAGTCCTGCAGGATAAATCATCATCAAAAAATCTTCCTCACTTTGGAGCTTGACCACAACCTAATCTGGAGCATTTTGAACCTGACATTTAACATGTTCTTGTAAATCACATGAGCCACAAAGGTTCTCATTTACATTAAAGAAGAAACATTCAAGGGAGTACAGCCATTCTGCTCAAATGAGTGCCATTGACTCAAACATGTTCACTTTTATGAGCATACTGTTATTCTGAAACATGGTGAGATTAAAATATTTACTTATTTAAAAAGAAAATTCACTTCTGCTCAATCATTTTATCCCTGGAGAGCTTCCACATGTGCTTAGATGCCTGTTAGGACCTCGCCCAAGAGGCCATTTTTGATGTGTAAGCCAAGACATTAAGCTTAGAAGGTTTTTCAACCATTGTGGGCATTATAACTTGATCCTGCCCTTGACCCAGCATCCGCACACATACACTTTGCTGCAGAGGACACTGGACAGTGATCAAGAAGCTTATTTTCCATTTCCCCAGCACAGCGTGCTCAGGCCAATTGTCGCACCTCCAACTGCTACCCTGGTTGACATCAGCTAAATCAACAGAGACCAGGGATCAAATCTGGGATTTCCTCAGTCTGTATGACTCAGCTACATACCCAGCATTGCAGTTACCAACTGAGGAATACTTTGGATAGGAATTAAAGCATTTTGACCCCACAAAAAAAAGACTGTGACTGTAGAAATTCTTCAAAGAGGTGGCAACCTTGTTCACAAATGTTCGGGAAACCTTCATATGCTTGCAAAAGCGAACTGTGATGATGTAAATGGAACTGATGTGCATCGTTACGTCACTTGCAACTTAAGATTGATATGATGAAATTGATACATGGCCCATGCTTCTCTTCAAACAACAAAAACAAATTGTTAATTGTCTTATTCTGGTGCCTTTATATAGAAGATGGTGTTAAGTGGAGTTCACATATTTTGACCCTCATTGTTCTTATATTACATAAAGGCCTGCATATTAAAACCAAGTTTAACTGATGAAATTTGCTGATCATGCTAGAACAGCAGATAAATTAGGCAGCAAAAAATTATTAGATCTTATTCAATCTGTAATGCAATTGGGAAGACAAAAGGCAAATGAAATTTAAAACTAAGAAATTTAAAACATTGTCTGATAAAGGGAAAAAAAAAATCAGAAGTACACAATGAATGTAAGTGAATTAGCAGAGACAGATCTCGAAAGGGGTCTGGCAGTGATTTTAAACTTACCACTTACAATGGCTAAGAAAAAATTGCAAAGCAATTTCAAAAGTAGCTTATGGAATGGTGGGCTGAAAGGGGTAATTTTACAAGGCAACAGGAAGTTGTTCAAACTGTGAGCACATATTTGGAATCCGGGCATGCATTAGTCATGAAGCCATGAACAGCAAGCATCCAAATTTCCAGCTTGCACTGCTATCAGGAAAGGCTGCCTGTCAGCTCTATGTCCCGGGAAGTAGTAGAGTAAATCATTCCAGAGGCAGTGCTAATGCTGTACAATACTCTGGCAAGGCCGATCTTGGGAGTGTTGTGTTCATTCCTGGTCACCACACCTAAAAAAAACATAAATGTGCATTGGAGAGGGAACCAAGAGATGCAATAAGAGTGTGAAGGGGATGAACGAAGAGATAAGATTCAAGCTCTACCGTTTAGAAATGGGGTGCTTAAGGGGAAATCTGTAAATTATCAGCAAAATAAGGATATATGGATAAGTGAACTCAGAATATTACTTTAAATAAAGCCATAAAAGTTGGAGCAGAGGACATAAATTTAAATCAGTGAAAATTAAGTTCATAATGGGTATTAGGAAAAGCGACTTTATTCAAAGAGTGCTAAATGTTTGTAGCTCTACACCAGGGAGGGTAGCAGAGTCAGAACATGGGGAGGCTGGGGATCTGGAGGGACAGATTCCACAAGCCAACTGATTTTTTTTCTCATTTTTAACTTTTCTTATGTTCTCATTGTCTAAATTTGCCCAGGCATGCGCCATGGAGAGGTCACTGACCACCTCCAGGCGCGTATCCATTGTCTCTCGAGATAAGGAGGCCCAAAAGAAAGAAGAAAGAAAGAAAGAATTGTCACAGAATCCAACGATACTGCTGACCCTTCAAAAATGCACGGATATATTAAGGAATGTGCTCATACCTTGTGCCAACACAAACACTTGAATGCTAAAATTCCCAATATGCCAGCAATGTCTATTTCATTATCGCTCAGTTTCCAACACCATGATGTGTTTATTCCTCATCTGGACTGGTGCTAATAAAGAAAAAAACAGCCAGCAACTGTTCTTCATCAACAGTTGTGGCAATCTCATGTCACTGAATGGGCTGCAATATTATATCTGCAGACAGGGACTGATATTAATATCAGATCTATGACAGCAGACACAGAGCTCCTGACATTAATCCAAGGTCACTGTCTGCAAAACTGGAGCAGCCCCAGCAAATAAAATACTGATTTCATACTCTTAAATGAATATATATTTTTTCTTTTGCTGGGAATAATTTTTTTTTCCTGCAGTTTTTAGTGTGGGAAGGAATATTATTAAAGGAAGATGTCTTTCAGATTTTGTTTTTAAAAAAATTACACGAACACTACACAGCATTGTCTACTTATCGAGTTCTGTGAAGGACTGTGACTAAAGATTTGTAATTCAATTTAAAACAGAATATATTTGATGTACCTAGTAAGATAGATATCATGCAACTTTTAACCACATTGAGTTATCATGAGTTTACTGCATAATTATCAATGGTGTCACTTTCCATTAAAGTTATTAGGGACAACATTTGATAGCCCCAAAAACGGGCAAGGAAATCGCGAGATGTGAGTAATTCACACCTGTTGGACTGAATTTTGTGCCGATGGTGGGGCTCCTGGTGCCAGGCCGAAAATGTGGTGGGTACCCTGCCTCAGCCATTTGGAGCGCCCCAGGAGTAATTTTACGGCGCCAGGCCAATTAACAGCCCGGTGCTAGGATCCCCATTCATCTGAAGATGGGGATCCCACCTCCAAGAGCTGCCGGCCAATCACAGGGCCGGCAGCTGAGTAATACCGGCAGCGCCACCAGGAGCAGTGGCTACTGCTAGTACTGCACCAAGCCTTGGATCCAGGCCCACCGCTTGAGACCCGGTCCTCAGGTAAATGAGGCAAGGTCACCGGGGCCAACCTGGCAGGCCCCAGCAAGGTGGGGGAAAGGGTGGGTATTTAGAACAGGGGGAGGGGATTCCAGGGAGATGGCTTGCTTGCTGGCAGGGGCCCAGATTGCCCACAGAGGAGAGCCCACCTCACCCCAAGCCAGCAAGGAGGTCGCCTCATTTTACCGGGCGACCTCCCCACATGGCGACCCCTCCACCCCCGAAACCCTGCTGGCTTAATGCCAGCAGTAGTGTTAAGACACCCTTAAGTGGTGGTTAATAGGCCTATTAAGAGCCTCAAGTGGCCTCTGGGCGGGGGGGGAAGGCCGTCTGCGGCCTATCCGCTCCCAACAAAACTGCGTTGTGACAGGAAGGCAATGGGCTCTTCACCCACCTCCTACCCACCTCCCGTCGCAATGCTATAGCAACCACCACACCCCCCTCCGCCCCCAATCTCCAAACCCGTCTGGGGGGGGGGGCCATAAAATTCAGCCTGTTGATTGCAATGCACCGAGCACACCAACATTGTGCTGGCTGCTCATTTCAATGATTTCAGTAGCTAGACAGCACTAACCATGTTATGGATTAGCCGGATGCATTGCCAAGGGGACAGTATCTTGAGTGGATAGCACCATTTCAAGCTGGCCTGCACTGCTTAAAGATAGCCTGCACCCTTTAAAGTGGGGGGGGGGGGCTGCATTGTTGGTGGAGTAGGTGTTGGGAGTCATGCAGGTAGTGACTCTGACCTTGAAACAATGTTCCTTCCAAGCTGCTCCTGGACACAACTGCACAGCAATCTGGAAGGTATTGCACAGGTCGCTCATGAGCTGTCCCTTTTCAGATAGCACACATGTGCCCATAAAAATTTAAATGTACCGCACATTGAAATAAGCAGGCCACACACAGCAAAAAATATAGAGAGGACATTTTCTGGTAAGATTGCCACTTACATCCAACCATTCTGTAAGATTTTTTTTTAAAATTGCAACATTTTTCTAGCCATTGTGAGTGACAAGTTTATTATCACGACCAGGCCCCTTTCTCGGTCTCTTCTATTACACTTACATTCATTATCTACTTTTGATGAGTTTTTTTCCCTCCAACATCAGGCAATGGGCAGAATTGTGTGCTGCCCTTGGAGGCGGGCACGGAGGTTGTGGGGGGGGGAACAAAATGGTGGGGGTGCCATTCCCAAGGTTCCCTGCATCCACCTCAATTTTGTAGAAGGTGGAGGGCCTACCGCCACAGGGAGATGCCACCAGGTGAAGCCTGGCAGCCTTCTAGGGGAGTCGAGGGTGGGTCCCTTTTTTGGGGGCCATCTAGGACTCCCAGAGGGTCCCCCTAGCAGCAATCACCCCCCACCACCCCCCTGAAACAGCAGGCCCCCACCCCATTACCGGGGTCTGCCTGAATGGCCATGGTAATCCTAACTCCACTGATCTCTCCTGGGGCCTTCATTACTTTTCTCCCGTCTTTGTACTGTCGGGCCTCCTGCAGTACCAGCAGTGGCCACTGCTCCCAGGATCGCTGCCGGTACTGCGGAGTTGCCAGCCTTCTGATTGGCTGGCATCTCTGGAGGCGGAAGCTCGTCCCTTAAAGGGATGACATCCCCAACGGTGGGCAGCTAATTGGCTGCCCACCATTAAATAGCAATGGGGGTCTGATGGAGGGCCAAGACAGGCTCTCCCCCCCCCCCCATCTTCCAGCCCACCACCTGGACACCCATCACAGGATTAAAATCCAGCCCAATGTTTCAAATTTCTTAGTGTTAAATTTCATTTGCCTTTTGTGTTCCCAACTGCATTGCATGGGAGAGAGCAGGCTCCAGGTTTTTCAGGCACTGAACTGGAGGCAAGGTATCGGGTATCTGGAAGGCAGTGGGAGCAGATAGTCATGGAGGCCAATGCCAGCAGTCTACCCCAAGGACCTGGATGCAGTGTTGCAAGAAGTTCAATGATCTCACATGAGTGGTTAAGGTCAGTGAATGCATTTCCAAATGCCATATCCTACAAACTGCACCAAAAGCGTCAGACACTGCTCAAATCACCACACCTCCATCATGCACCGACCAACAATCTCTATCAATCATGATAATAGTATACCATAACTCATACCACCATCACAGTTCTGATGAAGGGTCATAGAACTGAAATGTTAACTTTGTTTCTCTCTACACAGATGCTGCCAGACCTGCTGAGTATTTCTGGCACTTTCTGTTCTTTTAGAGTTACAGCATCTGCAGTAATTTGCTCTTATGTTACTATCCTTAAACTCCTCTTCTGTCATTTGACATACATTTATTGGCTGTCAAGGTTCACAGTCATTGTCTCTTTTCAACATATTCACGTGATGCACCCTTGGACTTTTCTGTCTATCTGGAGTCTAACCAGATAGTTTAGCTCACTAAGTTTCCTCTTAATGAAGTAAGGTCCACTGAACCTAGCTTTCAATGGTTCCAAAGGCAACAAAACTAACACCTGGTGTCCAGGTTGCAAACTGCATGCCTTAGTTGTTCTATCTGCTTTGGTTTTCATCACTTGCAGAGAAATCTTGAGACATTTTCTGGTTATCTCACAAGCTTGAGAGTATCCCTCAAAATTCAGAGGTAGTTTCCTCTTCCTGTGCTAAAAATCTCTCCTGAATGAGATTAAGGGGAAACCTAATCTCAAGCCCATAGACCAATTCAAATGGACTAAAACCAGTGGACTCATTTGATGTGTCCTTGGTGGCAAATAATAAAAATAATATCCCCTTATACCAATCATAAGGATACTCAAAACAATAAGCCTTTATCAATTCTTTTTAGTGTTTGGTAACACCTTTCCAAAGTACCTTGTGAATGCAGGTGATAAGCAGATGATTTGACCTGCTTCACTCCCAAATTATTCTGACCTCTTGAAATACCCCTGATATGAAATTTGACCCCTGGTCTGACTGAATTTCTTTTGTCAATTCATATTTAGTGGAAAACTGAATTAACCCCTCAATCACAACTTTTGCTGTGATCTTTCTCAAAGGTATTGCCTCTGGAAACCTAGTGGACAAATCCATGATGGCTAGGATAAACTTGTGACCTGACTTAATTGTGGGTAATGGTCCAACACAAGACACAAACACTCTACTAATGGTTTATCAAAAGCAAGTATGGGCATCAATGGTATAAAAACAAGAAATGCTGGAAATACTCAGCAGGTCTGGCAGCATCTGTGGAGAGAGAAGCAGACTTAACGTTTCGGGTCAGTGACCCTTCTTCGGAACTGGCAAATATTAGAAATGTCAAAGGTTATAAGCAAGTAAAGCAGGGGTGGGGCAAGAGATAACAAAGGAGAAGGTGTAGATTGGACAAGGCCACAGAATAACTGACCAAAAGGTCTTGGGGCAAAGGCAAACAATATGTTAATGGTGTGTTGAAAGACAAAGCATTAGTACAGATAGGGTGTTAACGGACTGAAGATTGAACAGCAGCAAGTACCAGCATGAAAAAAAAACAGTGGGGAAGCAAACTGAACAAACTAAGATGAAATGAAATAAACATACAAAAAAAGATGTAAAAAAGAAAAAATAACTAAAAATAAAAGTAAAATGGGGGGCCCCGTCATGCTCTGAAATTATTGAACTCAATGTTCGGTAAATGAGATGCTGTTCCTCGAGCTTGCGTTGATGTTCACTGGAACACTGCAGCAAGCCCAGGATAGAGATGTGAGCATGAGAGCAGGGGGGAGTGTTGAAATGGCAAGCAACCAGAAGCTCAGGGTCCTGCTTGCGGACTGAGCGGAAGTGTTCCGCAAAGCGGTCACCCAGTCTGCGTTTGGTCTCCCCAATGTAGAGGAGACCACATTGTGAGCAGCGAATACAGTATACTACATTGAAAGAAGTACAAGGAAATCACTGCTTCACCTGAAAGGAGTGTTTGGGGCCTGGGATAGTGAGGAAAGAGGAGGTAAATGGGCAGGTACTACACCTCCTGCGATTGCAGGGGAAAGTGCCATGGGAAGGGGACGAGGTGGTGGGGGTAATGGAGGAGGGGACCAGGGTGTCGCGGAGGGAAAGATCCCTTCAGAATGATTACAGGGGAAGGGAGGTGAAGATGCGTTTGGTAGTGGCATCACGCTGGAGGTGGCGGAAATGGCGGAGGATGATCCTTTGGATATGGAGGCTGATGGGGTGAAAAGTGAGGACAAGGAGAACCCTGTCACGGTTCTGGGAAGGAGGGGAAGGGGTGAGGGTCGAGGTGCTGGAAATGGGCCGGACACGGTTGAGGGCCCTGTCTACAACAGTGGGGGGGAATCCTCGGTTGAGGAAAAAGGAAGACATATCAGAAGCGCTGTCATGGAAGGTAGCATCATCAGAGCAGATGCGTCGGAGACGGAAAAACTGGGAGAATGGAATGGTATCAATGGGACTGATTTAATCAAAGGCCGAGGCTTCCCAACTCTTTGACATGTATGGTAAGTTCTGCCAAATTCAACCACGTCCTCATGCAAGCCTAGCCAATAAAAATGCCATGTTATCCTGGCCTGAGTCATTTGCATACCTACATGACTTGTCACTGGGATCTCATGGACAATTCTCAAAATTTCATGACAGTACCGCAAAGGAAAACCAACCTGATGAACTATAGTCCAATCCTCATCAACGGGCCTCTGGGGAGATCTCCACTTTCTCATTAGAATGTAATTCTTAATATTATAGCACTCAGGGACCTTTACATTTTCTGCCACAGAACATGCCATTTGAGATAAACTTCTTAAATCAGGGTCTGCCTGCCTCAATCAAAGACGATCTGCTAAACAATTCACCATTGTTGCTAGTCTTGGATTCTTTTTCACCAACATCCCCATCCAAATCCTTGAAAAAAGTTTCAGGAAACCAAACACCTGAATTCTCCTCCACAACAACTGAATCCTTCTCATCTTGTTTAACTCTATGAGCCTAGGATCTTGTCGTCACAAAATATGGAAATATTCCAAGAAATTCCTCCAGCAAAACTTCAGTTTCGGCAACCTCAACTGGCTTTTCCAAAACTACAGGAGACACTAATACCTTATCATAGAATCATAGAGTTATACAGCACAGAAACAGGCCCTTCAGCCCATCGTGTCTGTCCAGCCATCAAGCACCTATCTATTCTAATCCCATTTTCCAGCACTTGGCCCGTAGCCTTGTCTGCTATGGCGTTTCAAGTGCTCATCTAAATACTTCTTAAATGTTGTGAGGGTTCCTTCCTCTGCAACCCCTTCAGGCAGTGTGCTCCACATGCCAACCACCCTCTGGGTGAAAACATTTTCCCTCAAATCCCCTCTATACCTCCTGCCCCTTACCTTAAATCTATGCCCCCTGGTTATTGACACCTCAACTAAGGGAAAAACCTTTCTATCTCTCCTATCAATGCCCCTCATAATTTTGCATTCCTTAATCAGGTCCCCCCTCAGCCTTCTCTGCTCTAAGGAAAACAACCCTACCCTATCCAGTCTCTCTTCATAGCTGAAATGCTGGTGAATCTCCTCTGCACCTTCTCCAGTGCAATCACATCCTTCCTATAGTGTGGTGACCAGAACTGTACACAGTACTCCAGCTGTGGTCTAACTAGCGTTTTATACAGCTCCATCATAACCTCCCTGCTCTTATATTCTATACCTCGGCTAATAAAGGCAAGTATCCCATATGCCTACCTTATCTACTTGTGCTGCTGCCTTCAGTGATCTATGGACAAGTACACCAAGGTCCCTCTGTACTTCCTCGGGTCCTACCATCCACTGTATATTCCCTTGTCTTGCTAGTCCTCCCAAAATGCATCACCTCACAATTCTCAGGATTAAACTCCATTTGCCACTGCTCCGCCCATCTTACCACGCCATCTATATCGTCCTGTAGTCTAAGGCTTTCCTCCTCACTATTTACAACACCACCAATTTTTGTGTCATTTGCGAACTTACTGACCATACCTCCTATATTCACGTCTAAATCATTAATGTACACTACAAACAGCAAGGGTCCCAGCACCGATCCCTGTGGTATACCACTGGTCACAGACTTCCACTCACAAAAACAACACTTGACCACACCCTCTGCCTCCTGCCACTAAGCCAATTTAGGATCCAATTTTGCCAAATTGCCCTGGGTTCCATGGGTTCTTACCTTCTTAACCCAATATCCCATGCGGGACCTTATCAAGCAACAAATCCTTCAAAACGCAAATCTGGGATGATTCCCACTGTTACTGGACCAGTGACTAAATCAAATTGCAAATTAGTCTTATGGAATGGAATGGATAAATAACCCACCTCAATGCCCTGCACCATGACTTTCACATTCATAGCACTACTTGGGGGAAGATTTACATCCTGTGCTATTATTAATGGCTGAGTTGCCTCTGTATCTCTAAGCAGCACTTTGGCTTGCTTGCCTCATCTGACAAATATACCTTACCCCTGAATACACAACTTCTATACCCTCCAGGGACCTGACTTAATTCATTAAGACATAAGGGAGCACATTTCTGCTCACAGTCTAACCGCCAAAAACACGGGCTTGTCAACAGTACCACCTTTTCAGGACTGACTTTCAGTAAACCTACTATAGCTACTGGCATGCCTCTCAACTTCCATCACTCTGATTTTATATCCCCGCTTTTATGACAAAAATAACATGTTGGTCCTTCTGACTCAATCCTAGTTTTTTGGCTATATATTTTTTACCACTCTAAGGGTTGCCTGCATCCTCTCCTTTACCCTTTCTCTCATGAAAATGGAATCCCTTCTCATTATCCACCCTCCTATCTCTCCAACTTCTTTGAAAGTTTCCAAACTGGTGCCTGTAACTACTGCTTTTGTGGGTCAATTCATAATCATCTGCCATTTCTGTAGCATTCCTCATTTTACCAACTTTATGTTCTTCTACGTGGGACTTCTGAAGGGATACTATTTTTAAATTCCTTCATTGGGATTTTTTTTCTGAGGTTTTCAAAGTCTTGTTCAATCGTGATGGACTGATAGCAATGATCAAATGTTGTCCTCTCTCTCACAAATTGTATAAATGTCTGACCCTGTTTCTTTCTTAAATTCCTAAGCATTGAGAACTGCAGTTTTAACCACTTCATAATCACTTAACTGTTCCTCTGTAAGTGTTGAATATACCTCTAATGCTTTTCCACTAATACACTTTGAAACAAAATTGTCCAACTTTCTTTCATTCATTGTAACTTGGTAGTAATTCTTTTCCAAAGGACACATACTACATTTCAACTCCTTCCTCACTGAATTTAGGCACGAAGCAAATATCCCTTGCCAAATCAAAACCAGGATTTAAATCGGATTCATCCTCAAACCTTCCTGTCACTCCCTGTTCACGTAATCTAAGCTTTTCCATTATTACTTCGTACTCTAAAGTCAATGTTCGCAATTCTTGTTCTCTTTCTTTTTCTTTCTCTTTCCCCTCTTTCCGATCTCAGCTTCTCCAACTCGATTTTGGCTAGCTCCGCTTCAGCATCAGTAGAAATATCCTTTTCTTTTACCGACTTCAAGCAAGGAAACAATCTTTGGATTATCTCCGCTTTTCTAGCCCCTGGGCTTATACTAACCCCAACATGTGCTGCTATCATGATCAAATCGACCTTCTTCAACTGTTACAATACACTGAGAGTCAAATCTTTTCTCTTAACAAATTTTTGTACATTAATGGTACTCAAATTGATTTCCCACTGAACCCAACCAACATAAATGTGAATTCCGGTTTGTTAAAAGCTCTGGAAAATTCCAGCCAACCCACTTTACAACCTCTGAATTCATATCCTGGACCCGAGCCCCCAATTTGTTACAACCTCAGTGAGACTGTTAATGTTAAAAATATGAGATCTGAAACCCCAGGCCCATTTAAAGAATAACATGACAAGATTTCATGTTTTAAGACTTTTATTATAACAACTAAACTAAAACAAATCCCCACTAATCAAATAGTACTTTGTAAGTAGTTAATACTCCAAGCTGCAAAGAAAGGTATTTTCTTTATTTATTAAAATACTTGAAAACTTCACACCACATTTATACATTACACAGTCCTCTTTGATGGTGAAATCTTTGCAGTTAAAAGTTCCAAACTTGACTCCAGACTTTGGCTCTCCCAGACATTTCTCAAAGTCAATGTCCTGTTCGCTCACGTCTCCGAGCACTTTTGACCTGGACATCTATGAATAAGGCGATTCCTGCTGATCCTGTTGGGCTTTTATTTCTCTGTAAGCCTCAACTTTAAAAACAGGTTCAATTCTTTGTAGCTTTTCGCTCTATCAGTAGTCTCTTAAAGCAGGTGTACCCTCTCTTTCCCTTGAGGCTGCCAGTGCTGGTTGTCTTCCTTTTTTACACCCTGCTCTGAGGCTGCCACTGCTGGTTTCCTTTCTTACAGCCTGTCTGCCTTCAAAAAATCTGTTACATTTATCAGGACTCAAAAGTCAATAGCTTATTGTCCTTTTCCAATATGCAAAGTCCAGAAGTCTAGTTTCAGCAGATCCACCTGGGCCTTCCATTGTTTCCAAGTGTCAACAGCTGCCTGGCACATTTGCATCTTCAGAATCACTGACTCCTTATTTATGAACTGAAAGTCTGGGAGGGTGAAACCCATTGTTCTTCAGGTGTGACACCCCTACAGTTTCTGTTTTTCAAAAAAAAGTCTTCGATCTGCGTTCTCTGTTGTCTTGGTAACCAAGATTTCTATCTTGTCTTTAAAAAGAGTTTATGCGAGGTCACCTGTCTTCTCTGACTCCATTTTAAACTTTTAAAAATCAGTTTTTAAAACGTAATCCTGTTACAAAGTCCAGCATTCATAACAAAACCAAAGGGTGGCTACTGGGCTATCCGCTGATGACAGGGAAGGTAGAGCCGATCAATGGCCTGCTGAAACAATGCTTCCACTGCCTGGGGCACTGTGGAGGAGCCCTGCACGACTCAGTGCAGCAGGTGTCAAGGTTCATCTGCTGCATCATGAAGGGACAGCCCTTGCCACCAGCTACATGTTGAGCAGCTGAGGAGCAGGAGCATGACAAGGAGGAAGAAGCAGAAAGGAAGCAGGGAGACAACCTACACAGTCCCTTTATAACTGGCCTGTTTGTGAAGAACTCATCTGAGTGTAATACTAGTAACAGCATCCCCAATCCCCCATTCAACAACAGTGTCTCATTGAGTAGAGCTCCAACATGGAAAGAACCAAAGCAAAAAAGTTCATTGCTGTGGTCACCTACACAACCATTGGTAGTGTGGTCCTTTCCCTGCTCTGAGGTTGCAGTTATGGCTGCAGCAAGTGAAAAAAAATTGATGAGACAATCCTTACTAAAGCATAGACATTTTGTGCATTATTCAGGTAGGAGAATTGCTCCCTGACCTCCTATTAGGAGCCTTCTCCCACTCCTCCTCCTCCCTCTTATAGCAGTTTGTCCTGCTCTGCATGCCCTCTGTTCATTGTCCCAGTCATGCTTTATTCCAAGGGATGCCTACTAGTGCACTCATGTCTGGGAGCAGCAGGTTTGTGCAAAAGTCTTGAAGTCAGCAAAAACCCCTTCACAGCACCTGTCACATCACCCCCTGTTGATTTTTGGAACTTTAAACATCTCTACAAAGCAACAAACACTTGGTCAAAGCAACAGCCAGAAGAAATCAAGCAGTAACTAACCTGTTAGTGGCAGTGGTGGGAGAGCCCTTCCAGCTGCTGAATGTGTCTTCAGCTGTGTCAAATTAAGAGCATTTTTTTTTGTATTATTCATTCATGGGAAGTGGGCATCACTGGCTATGCCAGCATTTATTGCCCATCCCTAATTGCCCTCGAAAAGGTGGTGGTGAGCTGCTTTCTTGAACCGCTGCAGTCCATGTGAGGTAGGTACACCCACAGTGCTGTTAGGAAGGGAGTTCCAGGATTTTGACCCAGCGACAGTGAAGGAATGGCGATATAATTCCAAGTCAGGATGGTGTGTGACTTGGAGGGGAACTTGCAGGTGGTGATGTTCCCAATGCATCTGCTGCTCTTGTCCTTCGAGGTGGTAGAAGTCGCGGGTTTGGAAGGTGCTGTCTAAGGAGCCTTGGTGCTAGCTGGAGTGTTGAGCTCCAAAATGGCACCACTGCTGTCAAATCACCATCATACTGATTGACATCAAAGTCTGCTTGCTCTACATATTTAGAGTCATAGAGAGATACAGCACCGAAACAGGCCCTTCGGCCCACAGAGTCCGTGCTGGCCATCAACCACCCATTTTTACTAATACTACATTAATCCCATTTTTCCTTTCACATCCCCAACTTCCCTCAATTCTCCTATCACCTACCTACACTAGGGGCAATTTTTTTTTTACAATGGCCAATTTACCTATCAACCCGCAAGTCTTTGGCATGTGAGAGGAAACCGGAGCACCCGGAGGAAACCCACGCGGTAACAGGGAGAACTTGCAAACTCCGCACAGGCTGGCAGCTGCTCACCGTTAATGCCTCTCCAATATGGCATCCTGCATGAGTCACCCCAAAGTCACAGTGCGTGCACACACTGGGGATATCTTTTTGGACCTCTAAAGACACTTACAGCACCCAACAATTGGATGCAAATGATCCCAATTTCTTGCTTATCTTCTTTTTTCCCGCTTGCCCTGCTACAAGGACTAAATCTTCATACCACTGTCTCTATCCAGATACTAGGATCTGTGTGGGAGTGGTGATATAATGGAGAATTGCCTGAGTTGACACGGCTCATGGTAGCTCATGGAAAAAATCTGGTCTTTCAGTATCGCAAGGCTATGCCTTCCATACTGGCTAGAGTCATACCTAGCACAAAGGAAGATGGTTGTGGTTGTTAGAGGCCAATCATCTCAGCCTCAGGACATAGCTGCAGGAGTCCCTCAGGTTAGTGTCCTAGGCCCAACTATCTTCAGCTGCTTCATCAATGACCTGCCTTCCATCATAAGGTCAGAAGTGGGGATGTTCGCTGATGATTGCAGAGTGTTCAGTACCATTTGCTACTCCTCAGATACTGAAGCAGTCCATGTCCACATGCATCAAGTTCTGGACAACATTCAGATAAATGACAGGCAGTTACAAGAGAGAATTTAACCATCTCCCCTTGACATTCATCGATAATACCATCATTGAATTCCCCACCATCAACATCCTGGGGATTACCATTCATCTGAAACTTTCCTGGACCAGTCACTGTGGCTGCAAGAGCAAGTCACAGGCAGAGAATTCTGTGGCAAGTAACTCGCCTCCTGACTTGCCAAAGCCTGTCCACCATCTACAAGGCACAAGTCAGGAATGTGATGGCCCCACTTGCCTTGATGAGTGCAGCTCCAAGAACACTCAAGACGCTCGGTACCATCTGGGATAAAGCAGCCTACTTGATTGACATCCCATCCACCACCTTAAACATTCACTCCTTCTGCCACCAGCGCACAATGGCAGTAGTGTGTACCATCTACACGTTGCACTGCAGCACCTCCCAAACATGTGACCTCTACCACCTGGAAGACCAAGGGCAGCAGGCGCATGGGAACATTACCACCTGCAAGTTCCCTACCATTCCTTCAATGTCGCTGGGTCAAAAAGCTGCAATTTCCCCCCCCCCGAATGGCATTGTTTGTGTACCTACACCACGAGGACTGCAGCAGTTCAAGGTGGCAGCTCACCACCACCTTTTCAAGGGCAATTAGGGATGGGCAATAAATGCTGGCCTTGCCAGCAATGCCTACTTCCCATGAACAAATAAAAAAAAGTGCTGCAAGAAATCTAACCCATTGTAGACTATACCCAACCCTTCAGATGTCCAGAAGAAATGGCCAACATTTCAACTGCCTGATTCCCAAAGATTATCAAGCATCCTCACAACAGCAGCATCCAACCACAGTCTGCTGCCCTGTCTTACTTGCTGTCCCAGTGGCATCAGCACCATTGTGCCCAGCGGAGTGTTTAACCTAAGATTTCAATATTATCTGCATAAAACAAACCTGACGGGGCAGAAGGCAAAAAATGAATGAAAGAAAGTGTTCCATAGTTTTGAGATTCTTTTAAAGAACATAGAAGAGTAGGATATTAGGATGGAAGTAAAGCAAGCGGATAAACACATCAGAAGGTGAAAAGAACTAGGAAGGAAAAGTCAGAGGATCAATGATTATGAAGGTTCAATAAAATAGAGAGTCATTAAAGAAAACTTCACTGGACAGATGTTAGTGGAAGAAAATGTATCAGACGACAAGCTTTTCCTTGTATCACATCATGTGAACAAAATGCTGGAAGAACCTTCTCAGATACAGGAGGACTATTCAAATCTTACACTTTACAGAAAGTTTTTACACACAGTGCAAATATTGCTGGCAAAAATATATTGCATTTCTACTGAGCACTGTAAAATCTTATTGATGAGAGTCAACATGATGTATTTACTTGTTTTTATTTGAATGTGGTAAGAACATGTCAACATCAGAACTATGTTTCTGTTTCCACTGGATGTACACACACTGATTTTCCTGTCATACTCTTCCGCTGCTGGTTTAAGGAGGAACACAACCCAAACTTCACAAACTCAGTCACTGCAGAAACATAATTTTCAATGAATTTACTGCAACTTATTTCATTTGTGAAACATTATCCTCCAGGGAAACCTAGATCATACTGAAATGAAGCTTTACTGCGCCCACATTGTACTTGCTATCACTGTATTTGACCTGGGAAACTGTAAGTCGCAGTCTGCTGATGCAGCTCGACTTCTGTTTTCTTCCCAAAACCAGGGAGAGAGATAAACACGATTTATATATATTTTTGTTTCCACACAAGATGAACAACTATACTTGTTTTACTTCATCCAAACCAAATTACAGAGGTAAAAGCCATAAGACTGTGGCTGTCCCAAATCAGTTTGATTTGTCACACGGTTGGGACAGCATGAATGAGCCTTAGTGTGATTAAGTAGTTCAGAAATGCACAGTGATCCAGTGCAATGTCAAGATTTTTAATTCATCTCCCCAAAATTAACCTATTAACATTTAAACATCCTGATTTTGTTTCATAAAATCTCTCAGATTCTTCGAAGGAAAGAAAATACTCAATTTTGGTGATTACATAATTGACAGTTACATTGCATAATATTGTATCACTTATTAGATTAGAATCATAATTGGAATTTAACCTTCTCTGCTCTGAATGTTACTTCTTCACTCAAATATCACAACAAGGCTGAGAATGAACTTTGAAAATCGAGTTTCTGAGAGAAAAAAAGCACAGCCAATTCCTAATCTTCTTACCAATTTTTTCCCCTCCCTTCTTTGCCTGAATGTGTTGACTCCTTGCACAATTTTATGGATAGGCGTTAGCCTGCAGTACCTTGCCCAAAAAGTGATTATTCATACCTGTCCCTTGATATCGAGTGTTGGCAAGCTGTTCTACATGGGGCAGGGGTGCAGCCCACCTGAGCCCACAGTGTCCTTGTCACTTACACACACATTGTTAAAAATGTTGTTGAACCCTGACAAAAGTATCACTTTACCCCAGAGACGTTGCAGCATCCCGACAGACACGAGTTAATTTCGCACAGATCACGAATCTAACCTGGTTCCTTTGTCACCTTTATGGCTCAGCAACTAACTGGATAAACTCATTGAGTTAATGGACGACTTTTTAAAATTTCCTGCATTATAGTTTAGATTTGTGAAACATTAAACATAAACCAGAGAGATAATCTGCCAATGGAAAAAGTAGAAAAATGACAAGTTAATTTTAACTGGTATTTCATAAGTATTCTCCTTTAAAGCCAAGTGGCCTCTTCATTCTTCCCTTTTAAATACAAACAACAGATCTTCGCTTTGTCAATGTTTCCCGCAGGAGACGACTCATGAATGCTCTTAGTCTAAGCAATTCTGCAGCTGTGGTACAGAGTATTCAGTCTATACTAATTACTGTTCATTACATCGCACATATAAGTGTCAGGCAAGCCCTATTTAAAAAAAAACAATTATTTTGTTTAAACATCTAAACTTAAGCAATGGTGAAGATTGAACGTTAATGCAATTAAAAGTGAAATACTAGATCACCCCCACAGGCAACAGTTTTGCAAAATAAAGAAACCAAAAAAAATGAAAGATGCATTCCACTGTTAAAGATATCAAATTACATATCAGAGGGCAGTACAGATCCCTTCAGAGCAAAATCTGTTGAAACATATTCATTTTGTGAGAATTTGGCATCTATCCGGATACAAAAGGATGATTTGAAGATAGTTTGCACTGTATCTGATCATTCTGGAATCGCTGATTATAAATCTATACAATAACCATAGGAAACTAGTTTAGGGTAATATCTTTCAAGATATTTTATAAGTCCCTGCAGTACATAACCTGTTGTGGTAATCTTGTTAACAACTAAAATTGCTTGTTTTTTTTGAATGTATGAGATATTCCAAGATTCTTGCATTCGCAGTGGTAAGTGTGAGATTCAAGATCACTGTGTTTTAATCATATCTCTGATCCATATTCCTTGTGATCATCCCTGCATCTTGGAATTAGCTCTGTTATGTGCACTTTTTTCCTAAATTCACCCTTCTCTCCTCAAGAAGCTGACACTTGCTACATCACTGTTCCACTTGCTCTGGGAACTTGTGCGAGTTCCTATTCTTCATGTGTAGTTCTGTAAAAGATAGCACTGCTGGACTATTCCAATGTTATGGACATCATTGCCATCCTGACCTTGTCCTTAGCTGACACATCATGCATATTTTTCAGCAGGAGTTGGTGGATAGTCATCTGGAGATGCACCATGGCTGATTTTCCCTTCATTCATGTATGTGTGTGAAGCCAATTTGAGATCAGGTCATTCAGAGAAGGTGAGGGATTTGAATAATATGCCCTTCTAATGAATGCAAAATCTTTTCTAAGCAACTTACCACATCAACATTTAAGAATTAGTAAAAACACCAAAATGTACAAGTCCTGGTTAGTGAGCATCCATTAGTTTTATATTTTAAGTTACCTCTCTCCTCCACTGTGTAAGCCCAGTACTGTGAAGTCACCTTCCTGGCATTGGATTAAATGGAAAGAGATTCAAGCTAACTGACAGGATAACATTTCTAAACTGATCACAAAACTAGGGAAAGTAAGGAAAGCTCCAGAAAGCTTTGATTTAAAATATTTTGGTGAAAGATCATTTAAATTGATGGGTGAAATGATGGCCAAACACAGATGAGAAATAAAAAAAAGTTTGTGGAATAAATTGTTAAATGGGGAATGCATTCATGGAAAAATAATTGAAAGTGTGTTACATGAAAATATTACCAGAATGTAATGCTGTGTTTCGATACAACTTGTGCAAACAACTGAGAAAAGATTTACTAAACTTTCATGAGCGCAGTGTCCTTTTAAAGATTCTTTTTCTTTCATTCTTAGATTTTTTATTAAGTTAACCTTTCAGTTCCAAACAAATTAACTGATTAAATAATTTCAGTCATGATCAGCACATAAAATGGTTTTGGAAGTGGTCCAGGTCTCCCTGACCAGTGCACAGTGCTTCTTGGGTCTCCATGACCAATATACAGGACAGTTCTCCCATGGGATTACATTTGTTCTAACCCAACTGTGTCTGTTTCTGAGTAGACTCTGTTTGGAAATATTCCAGCACCAGTACTCAATCCAGATCCTCTTAAAAGCTGAAAATAATGCAGATTTTTTTTTAAAGTGGAGAGGGATTCATTACTAACCTCTGTTCCAAACAAGTCCAGTCAGTGTCTGAGGTCTGGCTAACTCAGGCCTACTTTAAGTACTAATGGAGGTACTATAAAACCTGGGCCAGGGAGTCTCATCACTTTATCACTTTTTTATTGCTTTTAAGTGATTGCTGTTTAGAGAAGCTTAACCTCAGTATCTGGTGGAACCTCTTCAGCTCCCAGGTGACATTTTTTTTCATATCTTTGGACTCACATATGGTTTCCAGTCCAACCATGATTCAAATGAAACTAAGAGTCAGAAGAAAGGAAATTGGTTGTCAGGTTCAGTTAAAATACTGTAAATCATTTTTAAGTTACTGAATTGTGAAAATTCTGTATTTATGGAGGGTCATGGAGACACAAGTCCAGTTTCCTGTAAGCACATTTTCTGAAAAAAGTATCAGGGGCCTGGTGAAAGAAGTTCACTTGCCACCTTTGGCGTAAATCTGCCAAAATGCTTCTAACTTATTAAGGTGACAAATGGCTGTTTGAGGACAGGCTTCTTACAGAAAAGAGATTATTTGCGTTGAGGGTTCTCAGCAGGCCAATTTTAATAAACATGGACCAGAAGCCAATGAAAGGAAATCACTCATCAAGTTAAGAAGTCACTGATGTGTCACTTTAGTGTTTTATAGACACATCAACAGGACATTCAGACAATGGTTTGTAGATGCCCATGTCTGATGAGATGTTGCCGCAAAGGAAGCTTTAAAATCTGAGGTAGCATTTTTTTCACATGCAACGTTGAAAAGGAAACAATCAACCTGGGGACAGTAAATCTTAGCACAGTAAACCCAGGACTAAGCTTTTGAGGAAAGTTTATTTTCTAATCACAGGGTGCACTCATTCGTTAGGTGACATGTCTTACTTCTGCCCCAGAAGTGTCATCAGCTTCATGCCTGTGGTGAAGTTCAATGGGGTAATGTATCCCTGCTAACCTCTCTATTATGGATATGGGATTTAAAGGTATTTTTCAATCACCAAAAGTGAAGGAAGTGTGGAGTATTCTGGGATCAGAAAAAGCAACATAATCATTTGCATAAAACTAATGGATCAAATTTGGTTGACAGTTCTGTACATGCATTCCAAATACCAGGGAGATGGTGGCATAGTGGTAATGTCACTGATCGAGTAACTCAGAGGCCTAGGCTAATGCCCTGAGGACACAGATTCAAATCCCACCATAGCAGCTGGTGGAATTTAAATTCAATTAATTAATAAAAATTTGGAAAGCCAGTCTCATTAACAGTACCATAAAACTATAATTGATTGTCATTAAAAACTCATGCTTAATGTCCGTTAGGGAAGGAAATCTGCTGTCGTTAACTGGTCTGGTCTACATGTGACTCCAGACCCACAGCAATGTGGTTGACTCTTAACTGTCCTCTGAAATTGTCCTCTGTCCTCTAGAAAGCCACTCGGTTGTCAAGGGCAATTAGAGATGGGCAACAAATGCTGGTCTAAGCCAGTGATGCCCACATCTCATGAAAGAATAAAAAGTCCTAATATAAATGGGCACCATGTGCAAGGTAGGACCCAAAATTAATCTGACTTTATGAAACAGCTTGCCAATACATTGCAGCAATGTGCTATATTCCAGAAAGTCAGGAGAACTGGAAACAATCTTTTATTTGCAGAAATATCCCAAACATGCATCTCCAAAACCCAACAACCATAGTTTCAGTCTGCTCTTTTATAAATAAGCAGAAGTGAATCATCACTTAATGCCCACCACCTGGATACAAGTAAACGCAATTAAAACAATGCCTAGTTATGAATGCACGAAGAATTCAGCTTTAATTACTGAAATATTGGTGGTGTCATAAATAGAATGGGCAAAGCAATTACACTATTATGTAAATCTTTTACTTTTAGATATGCATGGAGATGGGGGTAGCTGGGAATCCGTAGTTTAGTGAAACTGCTTAGTGGTCTTGAATATTGAGGTTGGTAATTTAAATAGTGCTTTTCATGACCATTGGACATCTCAAAGCGCTTTACAGCCAATGAAGTACTTTTGAAGTGTAGTCACTGTTAATATGCATCAAAACAAGGACTCACCTATGTAGAAGTTGTGTTTTAAACAGAAAAATGAGAAATGAAGCAATCTTTTCACAAGGTTTAAAATGGCAGAGAAGCATGACAGGAGTAGAAGAAGGGTCACTGACCCGAAACGTTAACTCTGCTTCTCTTTCCACAGATGCTGACAGACCTGCTGAGTGGTTCCAGCATTTCTTGTTTTTATGACAGGAGTAGATACTTCTGTGATGTGAACTAACAGACCTGTCGTCTTCCACCAAGGGCAATGGATCAAAACAAGAAAAGAAATGCAGATTAACAGCTCAACCTTGAACGTGCTTTGATCAGTACGTTTTCTTCCCTTCCAAATAATTTGTTAGAGGGCAAAAAGGAAGAGGGAAGATGATTGATCCATCAAGAATGTGAAGTTGGCCTTCTGATAGTTTATAGTGAATCCTGAAATCTCTCAGTGATGTCATTGGGATGTAGACAGATTAAGAGAGTGAGCAAAACTATAGTAGATGGAGTTCAATGTGGCAAATTGTGATTATCACCACTTTGGATCTAAGAATGACAAATCTGAATATTTTCTAAATGTAACTAGTAACTGTGGAGGATATCCATGTATACTAATTACAAAAAACTAGTGCACATGTATAAAAAGTAATCAAAAAGACGAACAGAATATTGGCCTTTATGTCAATGTAGCTGGAATGCAAAGGGGAGGAAGTTAAGCTTTCGTTTTCGAGTCTTGGCCAAACCCCATCTGGAGTACTTCATTCAGTTTTGGGTGCCACACCTCAGGAAAAATATATCAACCTTGTACCTGTACCTGTATATCTGAGCAGCACCGACTCATTAGAATGGGTTAAATTATAAGGACATGCAACAAACATTTTGTTTGTATTTCTTTGTGTTTAGAATGCTTAGGTGTTATCCAGTAGAGGTTTTTAAAATGATAAAGGAATTCAAATGGATATTTACAGAGAAACTATTTCCTCTGGTGGGGGAATCCAGAACCAGATAGTACAAACTTAAAATTAAAGCCAGATGATTTCGAAATGAAACCAGAATGTCCTTTTCACCCAATGGTAGTGGAATCATAGAAATTTACGGCATTTAAGGAGGCAATTCGGCCTATCATGTTCATGCTGGCCAAAGAGTCATCCAATCTAACCCCATCTTCCAGCTCTTGGTCCGTAGCCTTGCAGGTTACAGCAATTCAAGTGCATATCCAAGTGCTTTTTAAATATGATAAACAAACCCAGCCTATCCAATTCTCCATTCCTGGCAACATCCTCATAAATCTCCTCTGCACCCTTACAAGTGCGATCACATCCTTCCTGTAATGCTGTAACTGTCGGCTGTACTCTAGCTGTGGCCTAACCAGTGCTTTATACAGTTCTAGCATAAAGTCCCTGCTCTTATATTCTATGCTTTGGCTAATAAAGGAATGTATCTGACAAGACTTCTTAATCACTTTACTTACCTGTCCTGCTATCTTCAGGGATCTGTGGACATACACTCCAAGGTCCCTTTGCTCCTCTACATTTCTCAGTGTCTGACTATTTATTGTGTGGAACTCTTTTCCCAAAAGGCTGTGGATGCTAAGTCAATTGAAATTTTAAACTCTGAGATCGATAGATTTTTGTTAGGTAAGGGACATGGATCGAGATAGGTAAATAGAGTTGATCGGATTGAGCAGCAGAACAGGCTGGCCTACTCCTGTTCCTATGCTAACTTTTCTTGTTATTTCAGGTTAGTCACTCTATCTGGTTAAGCAATCAAAGCCATAATTGGTTATTCCACATTGTTAAATAAATTATGTCAGAATTCAATTCTGTCTTTTCAATACATCACGGGGGAAGAATTTATTCACAAAGTGCTGCTTCAACTCTGTTATATCAATTTCCGGGGGCGGGAAGGCAATATCATGGGCTGCGGCCTGCTGCCTGCAGAGTGTTCCTCACAAAGTCCAGCAGTAATCAGCAAACATTAAATCTCTCAGAGGCTGCAATGCAAGCAGAGCTGGCAGGGCTTTAAATATGGTGCCAGCACCAGTTATGGAGTCATCTCCTGGATCTCCTTGGAGAAGGATGATGCACCAAGGCAAAGGCAGGACACTGGGTGGCCCCATGGTTTGGCGATGCCTCCCTGGAGATTCTCCTCCAGGCTGCAAGGGAAAGGTAGGAGGTCCTCTTCCCCAGAGATGCCAAGAATAGACCCTCCCGCCTGGCCAAGCAAGCCTGGATGAAGATCGCAGAGGAGGTCAGCAGTGGTGAGGTCACCCACTGCAACCGGATGCAGTGCAGAAAGAGAGTCAACAGCCTCCTTCGTTCTGCCAAGGTGAGTGCTCCACACCTCTGTCCTATTTGGGGTTTGCATGTGGCTACATGGGTGGCAGCGTGACCTGGGGAGGGAGTCACCACAAAGGCACTGGCAAAGTGGGTTAGGCATCACCACATCCTGAAGATGCATGGCTACATTTTGGCCACAGGTCACCTTCTTTCACAGCTCACCCCCATTACGTCCCTGAGAGCGGACGAGGGGAAAATCCATGTAGGAAACCCCAGCAGGGAACAAGAGACTTCCACCAGCAGAGCTGTTCTCTCGTTCTTCTTGTGAGCTCTTACTATCTTCCTCTTTCCACTTGCAGGACAAGCGGACCCATTTCTACAGGGAGATTTCAAGGACTGGTGGAAGAATTCCAGATATACGGCCTCTAACAATGACTGAGGTGGAGGCACTGGATCTAGTGGGGACACAGGCCGGCTGCTCACTAGTGGATGGTGAGACTGAATTCTCTGCGCGAGAGAGTGAGGATTGTCTTCATTCAACATCCAACACACTTCTGGAGATCCACATGGTGCATGGCTGGCATGACAAGGTCTGCAATGCCTAACCCATTACATATTTGTGTTCTCTCAAGCAGGCCTGCAGGAGGCTTCAACTGAAGAGGGACAGCCGTCAACCTCTGGGGAGGAGCAGTCAGAGAATGCAGCATCACATTACTCCCCACGAATCCTTCCCTGAAGATGAGCACGGAGCTTGAAAAGCTGTGGCATCTCAGACTGTCGAAGTGTGTAGACATTGTGGCTGCTTCCCGGGAAGCGGGCACACACCTGCAGAAAATGCTTTCGGCGGTCGCAGGCCAGTTAAACTTTGATGGAATGGAAGCCATTCTTGTTGAGGAAGGCAGCTGGCTAGTTCGTTGGAGCTTGATGGCCACATGTGTGCAATCTATCACATCTTGCATCTGTGGGAATCCAGCAATGGCCCCGAAGCCAATAGCTGTCTCTGCCTGACTATCAGGGTCAATCCGGTAGTGCACATAGTCGCCGACCCTCTTGAACAGGGCATTGGTCACCTCATGATGCAATGGTGGACTGCTGCCTGGCAGATCCCACACATGTCCCCAGTGGATCCCTGGAAAGATGCAAATGTGTAAAAGTTAAGTGTTGCTGTGATCTTCAAGGCCACTGGCATCGGGTGACCACTGAATCCCATACATCGCAACTCATCCTGCAGCAGGGCGCCTATGTTGGTGACGGCCTCCCTGGAGAGTTGCAGTCTTCGCTGACAATGCCGCTTGGACATTTGCAGGTAGCTGAGTTGAGTCCAGTACAATCTCTGGCACAGGTAGGCCCTTCTTGGCCTGGCCAGCTGCTGTCGCTCTTGTCGTGGAGCTTCACAGGCAGGCTTGCTGTCTCTTGGCCCTCCCTCCATCGGAGGCATTGCAACATGCCACATGGGGGTCCACAAAAATAGGGTACATGAGATCTATGCCAGCTGATCAGTAGGCCTCCAGAGCATGGTCTTTGCAGAGAAGAAGTTGCCTTGGCATCTTTGCCTTTGCTACTCCCCTCAGCTTATGCACTAATGGCTGTCAGTGCTCACCTTTGCTGAGAGCCATACCAATACCCAATAGTTTGGCCACCCGACCCTCTCATTCAGTAGTATGGCCACCCGACCCTCTCACCCAGTAGTATGGCCACCTAACCCTCTCACCCAGTAGTATGGACACCCTCCTCTGCAATCCTAGACCAAGCCCACCTGACATTCTCACCCAATACCATGCCCACCCTGTATTGCCACCTGAGACTAAGCCCATCATTGCTGAGTGCATAGCACTGCAGGACGACAATAGCCTCCGCTCGCCCCTCTTCTATCTAGTCATGGCTGCCTTCCCATCATGGTATTGAGGCCTCGCCTTGGTGTCGCCACTAATCAGCGGCCGGGGATCTGTAGGCATGAGAGCCACCTGCCACACACTTAATTGTAAGCCCCCCATTGGATCGCAATCAGTTGCATGCTAATGTATTATAAATATCTGTTCAGCAATTCAAATAGCAGTCCCATCACGTCAGGGCTGCAATGTTGCCTTGGAGCATTCCCACCGCTGACTAAATCCAGAACCGATGTCACGTTAAATTTCTGGATGGATACCTCTTATGCTATTCTCCAGCTCCCATGCCTCCATTCCCATTCCAAATAGCCTCACAAAATTCAGCCCCTTATGTGGGGTTGAAAACTCCTCTGTTCCATCCACTTTTGTCAGGGCTCTGGTAGTAGTGCTTGAAATACTGATCTCTGTTGGAGTGGAGGTCGTGAGGTATAGGGAGTAATATGGAGTAAAGGCCTGCTCAGGTCTGGAAAAAAAACCCGATCCGAACCCAAAAGAACCACATTGGACCCAAGCTCGACCCGGCCTGAGTCCTTCCATTTTTTCCCGCGCCCGACCCGACCCGAGTCCGACCCGACCACCGAAATGTTCACTTTACCTACCTTTCGATTCCGAATCCGTTTTTCACTTTTTCAGTTTGTGCAGATAAGCAGCAAAAACTGTAATTGGTCTTGAAAGGTTGTTTAAAAAGATGAAGTTTGGAGCCACGAAGTCAGTGACTGTTTGGTCACGAGTTCGAAGTCAGTGACTGTTTGGTCACGAGTTAAACAGAAACCCATGGAGTTGTGCCCAGACAGGTTGTGCCACACTGTACCAGTGTTGCTTAAAATAAACACAGCCCTTTAAAAATGGCATCATGCCTGCACAGTGGCACTTGATGCTGTTACTGGGGATGGACCACCCACCACCTCCAGGTCATGGGGGGTGGGGGGGGGGTGGGGGGCAGTCTGCCCCAGCTACTTAAATGGGCCACCATGTTTAACATCGCAGCAGCTCCGCAAAGCTCGGCCCGCACATGCAGGCCGCCATTGTTTACGGCCTCCCGCCATGATTCAGCCCTATGTGTTGAAAGTCCGTAGTGAGGCTTGAACTCACAACCTTATAACACAAGGGAAGAGGGTACTACCAACTGGGCCAAGCTGACTCAAAGGGTCAAAGCCTAATGAATCAACGATGCATCATGTAACCAGGTCATGTTGCTGGCAAAAATACATCCACTGAGTAATGTTTTAATGCCAATAGCTTCACCTCTGAATTGGATAGCATTAATAGCAGAAATGTAGGTAGTAGATAGCTGAATACGAAAACAAAACTTTCATATATGACAAACATTTGGAAGTTTAATTTTGAGTTTTCCTGAATTTAGAATTATTTCAATTTTGAATTGCAATTGGTATTAATCCACCACTTCGTGAAACATTATGCTGAAAGTGAGCTGTTATGGCTGCTATCAATCAATTCTACAGAGACAGGACAAGGCTAACAGTGTTCTTTCAGGCCTCACTAACAAAAGAACATTACTTCCCCATATGGAGGAAGTAACCGTTATGCCCTACCAAGACTATAAAGTGGATCTATGCCAGTGACCCTGCTAACTCAGTACTTGTGTAATACATGAGCAGCAAGACCCCAGCGGAATTCTTTCCAATAGAACATAACTTTTGATGCAATACCCATTATTTTTGACCCCTCTACAGCTAAAATCCTTTGAATTTTGTAAATATGCATGCTTTTGGATGCAGTGTATCTCCAGGTGTCAATGTTTATTGATTTCTAATGACTAATATTATGAAGCATGTGGGATTACAGAAATCTCCAGAATGCTTGTTAACCCTCAGTATTCTACAAGCAAACCATTTCAGTACAAAACCAAAATACCGCAGATGATGGAAATCTGAAATAGAAATAGGGAATGCTGGAAATACTCAGCAGGTCTGAAAGCATCTGCAGAGAGAAAAACATAGTTAACGATTCAGGTCCGTGACCTGACAGTAACACTGTTTCTGTCTCTAAATTCAGTAAAATGTCATTGGTATGCAGAAATATGAATGCAAAATAAATGCAGACAACAAAATATAAACCTCCTTTTATCAAGAAGTGTTATACATTACTCCAAAAGAGAATGATATAGTGAGGAGCACCAGGGGCTTGTGCAATTGTGTGTGTGTGTGTGTGTGTGTGTGTGTGAGAGGGATGGGGGTGGGGTGGGTTTTGCAGGGGTGGTTAGGACAGCAGGCAGGGGAGTAACTGCTGTACATATGATCCCTATGAGGGTACTACTTTGGCATTTGTATCAGTCCATTACCATTACAACCTACACTTCTGAGGTCTTGTGACTTTCTTTCAGGATTTGTCTGTGACTGGCACACTTTGATTTGATTCGATGTATTTAAACCTCCAGTAGCTGTCAAAATATTATTTCATGGTTATGCGTTTTTCAAAAACATTAGTCAATCAAACCTAAAAGCTTGTGATTTTTATGAAAATATTAGTCGTACTTTTAATGGAAAAATGTTCTTTCTGCTAATTCATGTGGAAAAAGAAAACCCGAACTGGAAACACATGCTCCTGGACTCACCCCATGATGATTTACACTGTTTACTTGAGAACATTAAACCAGATTTACTAGAGTTGCAATTTTGTATCAAAAACAAAGTAATAAGGTGGTTAAACATGTTTACGGGCTTTTTTCCCCCACAAAAAGTGTGACTGAAGAAATATTCCATCGTCTTTAATGTTTCCATTTAATACTACTGCTATTACAAATTTCCACACAAGCTTAATTATTAGAAAATTAAGAACAGAAATTGAAAAACAAAAGGTACAAATTATAGACTGGCTTTACACCAATTTGCTTTTATGCAACACTCCTTCCATACAAAATAGTCTTCAGAGTCCTTCAAAGGAAACAGAGATTAGTGGGGTTGTCGGGGCGGGGATGGGGGGTGCGGTGTGGGTACAATGTGGTGGGTGGAAAGTGCAGAAGCACAGTTAGAAAAAGGGAGTTTTAAAGGAAGAACGAAGGTGGTGAGGTGTGGTGGATATCAGGGGCTGGACTTTACCAAGCTCATGACGTTGGGCTCCGTGACAGGGTGGGGGTGCCAGAAGATGGTTCTGGCAGTAGTCCGTTGCGGAGCCCAAAGCCGGGAAGGCCCAGTCCGATCCTCCTGACGGCGGCGAGGCTCTGTGGTGGCCTCCCCGCCGCTAGGCAACGGGACCTGGATTTAAATAAAAAATTACTTACATGCATAATTTTAAATCAATTTACCTTAAATCTTCCGGGCCTGCCGCAATCTTCGGCGTGGAGGCTGGCACTCCCATGCCTTCAATTCCCCGATAGGAGAAAGCTGGCGTGGCACTGATGGGGAGGGAGGGGGGTGGGGGAGGAGTGAAGATTTTCAGTGCGGGAGGTGGGGGATGGGGTCAAATAAACGTAATGGTGTAGAAGATGGCGGGAAGGGGTGAACTATAAACTTTGTGCAGTCAGAGGGAAAGGTCAGATTTAAAAGATGTGTTTTTTGGCGGGGGGGGGGGGGGGGGGGAAGGGCAAATAGTTAATGTAATTGTTATTGTGGGGTGGGAAAGGTGTGTTAGAAATTTATTTGATAACTTTTGGCAGGGTATACCTTTAAAAATTTAAATATGCCAACAGGACTGGCTGCCCTATAAAAATGGTGCCAGCGCCTGCGCACAGCCAGCTGATGCCATTTCTGGTGGATGGATAGCCCGCCCCTCCACATGACTGGCGAAGGGGACAGCCGCCCCAGTTATTTAAATGAGCCGCCGCGCGGGAGATTGCGGCAGCTCTTTGGGCGGACCACCATTTTTTCAGCTCACCACCAAGATCGGCGCTGGGCTCTTAAGATCCAGCCCTAGGAGTGAGTTATTGAGGATGGGAGCACGGTCGTTGAAAGAGAGACTGCCGATGGTGGGGAGGGACATGTGAAGTCGACTGGTGTTTCAGAAGTGGTACATCAGTGCAGTGGTGTACAGCTGATGGAAATTGCGGAGCTGGGGTGGGGTGAAGTGATGCAAGGATATGTATCCTCTCATTCATTTAAAGGGGTGCAGGAAGCCAGTTGAACTTGGCATGGATGAGCATGATGGAGGTGTGAGTTTTGTGCTGGTGAGGATGCGAGCTGCTATGCAGTTTGGCTTCACATTAACACATGCTATTTTGGGTAATACAGATGAAATTTTATTCAAATTGTGCAGATCAAGCTTTAATGGGTTTCTACACCAGAAGGGGACTTTTAAACATTTTTTTTTTTAACATTGCCCCATTACAGCAGACACCAGTGGCTCAAATTCTCATATTTTCTTCACTACTGCAAAATGTTCATTAGAAAAATGCATTAATTAATATCCCCACATCATAGGACAGGGATGTAAGTGGGGAAAAATGTTCTATTTAAAGAATAGAGTGCTAGGGAACTGTTTATATTATTCTGGGACCAACACAAAGAAAAAAGTTTGACAATTCTAATTTTCACTTGTTAAACTTGCAATGATTATGCTGATCTTTCAATGACAATGCCACTGCTGATCAACTGTGTTCAATGTACTGGAAATGATACTCACCAAGAGAAAAAGGGAGAAAATATACAAAATTAATCTCTCTTCCTTAGCATATTCAATCAAAAAAACTAAGTGTGAACCAATTTCAGACATAATTTCATTGCAGCTTTCAAGTGGCAGTTGTAAAATGTTTTAAGATTTGCTCTCCAGGTTGGTGAGAACATCTGAATCCCACAATGAGATTACTCCTTGGGTCTACACCCCCATGGGTCTATTCTTAAGTAATGTGAGAACTGCCATTTATATTCCTTACATGTTTTCAAAGGAAAGTCTAGGATGGTAAAAGACCATGTGACCAAATGTACGTTTGGTAGACTTGCAATCATTAGTATTTTAACTCACCCAACTCAACATCGTCATATCCCAAAAGACCTTAAATGTTGCTATTTCAACTGCACTACTTTGAGTGGCCAATCATTGTAACCATTGTGCAAATAAGCTCTTCTGTTCTAAAATTATGTTTAAGAATACTTGGCAATCAACGCTGCACAGGATCAAGACAAAAATATATGACTTCAGGAAGTGGAACTTCAAAGAACTGAAGGATGAACTGAAAGAGATGATGTGGGAGGCCCTGCTGAAGGATTTCACTGTAAAGCACAAATGGAGCATTTTAAAAACTAATGGTGAATATCTAAATTTGTCCTAAAATAGTTACTAGGTTATTTAAAGCTATGAAAGTTAATATATGTTTTGCGATCTCCTTTTTTACTTAATATTTCTGTATTTTTTTTAAACACACCTGATTTACTTCTTTTTATATAGGTTAAACCTTTGTGTCTTATCCAGTGATCGCCCTGTAATCTGTAACCTATTATTCTAGCTTACTGGTCCAGGTTGGTCTTTGACTGACAGTTACTGTTTTCAGATTGATACACTGAGATTCTATCAGAACTGTGCAGTGTATAAATAATGAAGAGTTGTATTCTATACCTCCCCTTCCCATCATCCCCCATAGGCAATAGTTCTGATGTCGATAGTACAATGGTTTAGAGGCAACAAGGGTCAGCATTAATAAGGTATTGCCATCATTATTCAAACGTTAAGAATGGCTCAGCTCAGCCCTACAAAACCCTTCAGTCACCTTGAAATGATGCACCAAAAAAAAGAGCTACCACAGTACGACTCCTAGTGGGTTACGAATTGCTAACGACCTCTAGGTCACTTATGGTGAAGTTTTGTTTTGTGACCATTCAGAGACCATGGTCAATTTGCCTTGTTTATGGAAATATAAAATTGACAGGCAGTAAAAGTCCAGTCGCTCCATCAAGCCTGCCCCATACACCATGAAGACTGTAGCAACATTACAAAGTACGTCCCTCTCCCTACTTCCTGCCCTGCCAAACTTCCCCTTGCAACCGTGTAATCTGCTGGGAGAGGCACAAAAAGAGAAAGAAGCACAGTTCAATAAGGGAAAAAATGGAAAATTCCTCTCCAACCTGCTCAGGGAAGTGAAACCAGTCCAGCAGATCACAAGGACCAAGTGTTGCATATAAAGACACTTACCTTCTTCATAATGCAAGCTCTGCCCCAGTCAAGAACTAGTCCTGCTCCCTCTTGAAGACACACAAAGAGTCAGCCATCAATTAATTTCAGCCACCACACCAGCCATCAATTAATTTCAGAGGCTCACTACTCCGTGAAAAGAACTGCCTAAAATCCATTCTACTCCTACTCTTACATAGTATAATCTCATGTTCCCTGGGCCTCCACAACCTATTAAACCGAAATAATCTATCAATAGGCATGCCTTTTAATTATTTTATAGACCTCTTTCAGGTGACCTCTACGTCTACGCCATTCTGAAGTAAAAAGAAGCCATTCACTTTCTGACAAGCTGAAACATTCCCAATCTCCAACACAAAAGCAAGTTGGAAACACAGGAGCTGAATAGTGTCCACCAATTAAAGAGAAAACTGGATGGATTACTGAGAGAGTAAGTGACTGAGGGGTGTGAGAGATAGAGTCATGTGTGGTATTTTGGGACTAGCCAGTTGGAGTGCACGTGTTTCTTTCACTTCTGTACATTCCTGTGACATTTTGTGTTGTGACAAGCTGTGCAAAATGGTGCTAGGATACAATTTGAAGCTGTGACAAACCGAACTCCACAGCACAATGCAAAATGAAATGACATTGTTCCCATCTTGATTCGGATTCCTGGTGGAAAATTTAATATAAGCAGACCAGGGGTCAGTCAATTTTCAGTGGGCAAGGAAACACTTCAACGTGTTGTTCAGGCAAAAATCAGGGACTGTGGTCAGACACACTTAATAAAAACCACTCTATTGTTACTTCCATTGAAATTAATGGATAAAATGAAAATCAGGTGGTTTGTATAATGGGTGTCCAATCTGCAATGTGAGCTTACACCCAGGTGGCAAGTTGAAGATTTCCCCCATACTCCCTTCCAGATTCTCAGAGCCAGGATGCAAGATTCAATAATATTTCCTGAGAATTTCAGCAATTATTTTCTGTGATCCACATTCACTACTTGTCCAAAGGTAATGGAGCACAAGACTCAGAAGAATGACTGAGGGGAAAAAAAGGGTTATTAATGGAAGATATTGGGGAATGCAAAATAGAAACATAAAAAAATGCATGGAAATATCATCAGGAAGGGAAAAATACAAAAATTGAATGAGAAAATCAGATTTAGAAAAGAATAAAGAAATAGCACCATGGCAAAGCCGAGATAGGAGGCAAGCAAAAAAAAAATGCAATCCCACTCACTCCCATGCAATTCAAGAATATAACTTGACAAAAAGCATGGCAGTAATACCAATAAATACATAGAATATGGAATGGAAACAAGCCACTCAGCTCAACAAGCTTATTCCAGCTATAATCAGTCCTGGAATAATCTATTCTATGATGGACTTGACTTTGTGAGTTAACATTCTACATAATTAGTCCCTGACTTCCAAAGGTAATCAAGTAACATTCCAGAATATCTATCAAGCATACATCTCCATCACGTTATTCTGCTTAGCTGCCCAACATTCCCCCCCCCCCCCATGTTCCCACCCCCACCCCAACCTTTATGCCATTTAATTTTTGAAGGGAAGCCTTTGGCTTCCCAAGGGCTTTTTTTGTCTTTCTACACAAGAACTCAATCAGGAAAAGCAGCCAAATTGTTTGCTGGACTCTCCTGATGCTTGTTGAGATCAACAACTCAGTATAGGGGGAACTTGTCGCCTGAAGCCTTACTCCAACTGCTGATTATCATCACTAACTTCTTCATTTTTAAAAAACTTATCTTCACTTACACTTGCAATTTTTAAAACTTTTCTTTTGCTTTTTTATGAATCCCTTTATTAAACCAATTACTTTTAAAATATCGTACCCTGACCATAAAGCTTCACAAGTCTAGGGTTTTTGACTATTAGCAAACCTTCCATTACCACATTCTGTAAAGTTAGAGATTATCTGGATTCAGGATCACTTGTGTGGTCTAAAAATCATTTAGTAATTTTATAACTTATTACAATGTTTGTACTGTTGTGTGACCTCAAGTCACATAAAGTATGACACTTCTCATCAATAATTTTACTACAAAATGTTACCCTCTGGAAATGTGCAGTAAGCAACCAACTATTACAAACTAGTGAGGCGCTGGAATACCCGAGTGACAATGAAGATAGTGCAAGAGTGTCAGTGGGCAGGAGAACAGAATTTTGGAAAGTATTAAAAGTTTCTAGCCACCACTGCTGCAATACAATAAATTCTGATTGCTCTTGATTGAAACATATCAAATTGCAAAGAAACAATCTGTCTCCCTGCTTTTTGTCGATTACTGCATTCCTCCCTCTCACTTATTCTTTGTTTTCATGCCTCACTCTCTCCCGTTTTTGGGCCCCTCTTGATCTGCATTCTGTTTCCAATGACCTTTCTCCCTCCGTTTCCAGCAAGAACAACAAAGAAACATTCCTGTGCTCTGAATGCACATTCTTATGTCGGCAACATCAACTGTTTTTATTTTCTTTTACATAGTCCTTCCCAGACCCCAAAACCATGCAACAGGCCACTGAGCAATTCCACGCAATTTTGTGAATAAAAGTACTCAAATGCTCTACTCGTAATGCACACTTTCCAGTGCTACAGCAATAAAGAAAGGACAGGGCAATGAAATATGGAAGCTTAGGGCACATTTAATTGTATCAATAATATCTGATAAATTCTGAGGAAGACCCAGCAAAAAGGGCAAAAAAAAGCAAATTTAAACTGCAAGTAGTGTTCTAAAATGGTGGTATCATTTTATATTGTTCAACCACACAACTGCACTGGATTTTCTCACCTTTTAAAAGCTGTACCATTGATATACTAGCCAACTCAGTAATACAAATCACTATCTGGAAGTTTTGCGTTTGACAGAATGTTCCCTTCTTGTTCTAAATACATTTGAAATGCATCTAAATAACAATTTGGCTACCCTGGAAGGAGATGCAACATTTAGAAAGATCACAAATTCAGTTAAGTAGTTCTCCAATTCACATCAGGTTGTATCTTAAATCTATGCATCTTAAAAATGATTTGCTGACAGTTCTAAATATCAAACATGCTCAGCAGGTCTTATTTAGAACTGCCTTGAGATAGCCACTTAAAATGGCTAGGTTGTCAACATGAGACATTCCAAGCATATTCACAGACATTTTTGAATCAATTAGACATATTTTAAAATGACACCTTTATGCACCAAGTCACAAAGTTGTCAAATATGAATTTGACATCTCCTGTAGAATCTTGTTATTAAGAAACTTCTTGAAGTAAATTAGAACCCTTGAGAAACAAAATAACTTTTTGACTGGTTCAGAAGAGAAATCTTGAGGTGTACATAATTCCATCTCTCATTTATAAGCAAAATTTTATACATGATAAAGGAATTGCACAACATCTGTAATTGAATGAACGGCATTTCAAATTTGTGTAAATGACACCAAAACACTTTATTGGGCCAAATTTTACGTTTAAGACGGTGGCCCCATCATCAGGACCAGAAACGGGTTGTGAGGCATGTCGGGGGCAGGAATGACTGGCCACAAGTGATTCAACGGCGGTTGACCAATTATGCTTGATGAGCCATGACACCCGACCAATCGTGTGGTTGGAGTTAGGCCAGGAATCAGGTAGTGCACGCCAGCTGACACCTCGGCAGGTGCTGGTGCCATTTTTAAAGAGCTGCCAGCCCTGCATTGAGCTCTGCACTGTGAAGGCCTGGGAGAGGATGAGGTGATAGCCATCTCTATGTGGACTCTAAGAGTAGACCCCGGACTGTCCTGATGTCTTCTTCCAGGTGCTTCTGTAGGCGGCAAAGGAGAAGAGGCACATTTTGTTTCCAAGGGATGGGAGGAGGAGACCTGGGAGCCAAATGAAGCAGACCTGGCAGATCAGAGAGGAGGTCAGCAGCTGTGGGGTGACACTCAGACATGAATCCAGTGTCACAAGTGGCTCAACACCTCAGCCATAGGGTCTGAAAGGGTTAATGTTGAGAGAGTGTAAAGAATACCTCCTACCATGATGATGTAAGACATCATGTGAGAGAGATTTGAAGCTAGATGCAGCATGGATTTGGAGGGGTCACTCAGATTAGTGTGAAGATGTACAAGGTTATACAATAATAAATATTAATGTTTTACCCACTCTAGACCAAGAATCCCTCTAAGCTAGACGAATGAAGGTGGCAGCATACCAAACAAAACATACAACAATCTGGACTTCAAAAGTGAGTACCTTTTAATGCTTTCATCCTCCCAGGCCTTGCATCTGGCAAAGCAGTGAGTGCGTTGGAAGGAGAGGGATTAACCCCCCAGACATGGGCAAAGAGTCAGAGGATGTAAGCTGGCTGACAATGGCATGGGAAGGTGGCCCTGAAAGGAGGCTCCCTGCCATAGTGCAACCTCACATGGTCCCAGGAAAAGGGATGCATGCAGAAGGCACCTGTGTGTCCCCATCAGTAATGGCTGGACTGTCACCAGCCTATGTCTTGGAATTGATTTCACTGGGAGACCAAGAGCTTCCTTCCCTCTGTTTGCAGGAGAAGATAGCACACAATTGCAGAGAGCGGGCCAAGACTGGCAGTGGGCTGCCTATTCTCCATATCTTAACCCCGATGGAGGAGGAGGCCATGGAGCAGGCTGTACCTCAGGGCAGCCGCAGTATCACGAACGGAGAGGCAGCAGCACCTTCCCAAGGCAATGAGTAAGGTCACCATGGGGCACAAGGCTGCATTAGCAGCGATGGAGCCATCCTGCTCATCAGGCATCCAGTGCCCACAGGTGTCTGCATCATAGAAGTGTGGCAGGAGTGCAGGTCTTTGACCCTTATATGTCTGTTCTCTCCTACAGGTCAAACTGTTCCAAATCAGATAGGCTCCGAAACCACGAGGGAGCCTTCCATCTCTGAAGGGGAGGAAGAAGCCTCGGAGGATTCAACATCACCTTATACTCCTGCATCCTTCACCAATGCACATACCCGCACCATGGTGGGTTTGCACTTGGGTTTAGATCTGGGCACACGACCTGTTGAACACATCACACACGCGCCCGAGCAGCAAATGGAGGCTGTGACAGCCCAGGCCACTGACACTCAGAGGACTGTTGGAGTTCAGGTCCATGCTGAGCCTTTTGTGTTGACAGCATCACAGGAAATTCTGCAGCTGCAGTGAGAGGACAGGAAACATCTGGCAGAGATGCCAGAAGCAATGCACACCCAAGTGCAGACGATGGAGCACTCAGTGTCTGCAGGACATTCGTGCACACCTGCATGCCCATGTCTTGACCATGAATGCAAGCCACCAGTGGCAAGGTGAAAGGAAGACAGGTGGTCCTGGAGTCACCACCCTTGAATTCTCAGGTAAGCTGCGAGGCAAAAGTCTGCATTACTAGTAGAGAGGAGCAGCTGCCTCCCGCAGCTGTGGACTCCTCTCAGGGTGGTCCTGGTGGGGGCAGCTGCTCCTCTGCCCCTCTGCCAGTGTCACCAGATCCTCCTTTATCCCTGTCATCAGAGGGTGGTACTAATTTCTGTACAGGAGGGCCTCACTATGCTGGGGCCTTCCAGCCCTAAGTCATCGCAAGAGCAGTTGCTAAGTTAATCCCTAGCCAAGGGGCAGCAAGGTCAGCAGCCTGTCTCCATCACAACTGACTGCACAGAGGGAGCGCCTCATAGGATTTCATGGAAGAGAATAAAGAAATGCACATTGAATCATGGGGTTCTCACAATGATTGTGTCTTTCATATGCAAAGGGTAAGGACTGTTGTGAATGTGAATAAATTGTTTCTATTAAGCATAGACTATCTCCCTTTCTCGTCCGTCAGGCCTTGGGCCCTTCGCTGAAACCCAGTCTCTGTGAAGGGGCTGGCAGCGAAACTACATGCTGTGAGGGGTCAACTCTGGAGCCTGACCAGCTCTGCATTGCGTGAATGTTCAATGAGCGAGTGAGGAAGGAAGGAAGTCTGGAAGGAACATAGGAACTTAAGAGCAGGAGAAGGCCATTCACATCGAGCCTGCCCTGCCATTCAATATGATCATGGCTGATCATCCACTTCAATGCCTTTTTCACACACTATCCTCATATCCCTTATGTCATTTTTATTTAGAAATCTGTCAATCTCTGCTTTAAATATACTGTTACGACCAGATGAGAAAGGGGACTAGGGTTCCCTCTCAGCCTTCACCTGGTCTTACTGTAACAGGGTTTAATTTTAAACACACCATTTTTAGCTCCCCCTTGGTGAATCATTATTCATTGCTTTTCAATTATAAGGCAAAGAAGCCAGCGCAAACAGGTTTTCTTAGCTTTAAAGAAGAAAGGTTGAAATGTATTAAACTTAAACTCTAATTCGGTTAACACCTATAGATACACGACGCACCCACGCTAATATGCATACGTGATCCACACATGCAGATAGAGACAGAAAAGAACAAAAGTAAATAAAGTGGAAAAATTTGAGGCAATCTCTGAAGAGGGGTTTTGTTGCGGTTCTTTGAGCTCACTGTAGAGTCCTTGATTGTCGGTAGATCTTGCTCTTCATTGGGGCCCACTATTCTTCTTAAGCCTTGTTTGCTGTAGGAGACCTTTCTCTCTTGGGGTTCATGTGTCTTCAGTGGATTTGGAGTTCTGTGAGAAAGAGAGGGCGAGCCAGACAGGAGAGGGGTTCTTTAGTCCAGGAGCATACTGCAGTCTCTCTGTTATAAACTGTTTGTACAATTCAGAAAATCCAGGTTGCCAAGCAGGCTAGTCACAGCTGGTCTGACCATGGCTGTTTGTGGATTCAGCCATCCCAGCAGTCATCCTGAAATTTGAGCTCCCTCACCTTCAATGTCTGGTGCTCAAAGTCCATTGTGGGTTAAATTGGATAAGGGAAGTAACCCCTTTGTCTCCACAAGCACTGTCTGTTAATATGCAAATGTCTTTCCAGCCAAGGGCCTGGTGATTTGTTTTTTTAAACAAGTCCTTTCTTCACTTCAGCAACAGTTTTCAAATCAACGTTCATGACAAAATTAATGTGTCTCATTGGCAACTGGGGGGTGGGGGGATGGTGCTCTGCATGACAATACTCAATGACTGAGCTTCCACAACCCTCTGGGGAAGAGAATTGCAAAGATTCACAACCCTCTGAGTGAAGAAATTTCTCCTCATCTCTGTCCTAAGTGGCTTCCCCCTTACTTTCAAATTGTGTCCCCTGGTTCTAGACTGCCCAACCAGGGGAAACATCTTAGCTGCATCTATCCTGTCTATCCCTTTAAGTATTTTGCAGGTTTCAATGAGATTGCCTCTCAATCTTCAAAACTCTAGAGAATACAGGCCCAGTTTCCCCAATCTCTCTTCATAGGATAGTCCCGCCATCCCAGGAACAAGGAGGGAAGGAGGGAAGGAAGGAAGGAACGAGGGATGGAAGGAAGGAAGGAAGGAGGGAAGGAGGGAAGGAAAACAATAGCATGGCTGTATAAAGGTAGGTCTTCATTGGTCAAGCTACAACTGGCAGTAAGGATCAAAGGAAATGAGAATGTATAAGGGAATCATGAGCCTCCCTTGCCTCATGGTCACTCTCGTGTTGTCTGTGAGGTCCTTCATCTGGCCTGGTTTGCCGATCTTCCCCATCCACATCCTCATTGTCCGAGGGTGCAGTCCACTCCTCACTTTCCTTGTTGCTCATTGGCTCCCCCCACTACAGCACCAGGTTATGCAGTGTACAGCACAATATATGAGACCATCACTGGGGTATACTGAAGGGCTCCACCAGACCTATCTAGGCACCTGAATCTCATCTTGAGCAGACCAATGGTCGCTCACATTTTGTACAGCAGGTGTTGTATCTCTCCTCTGCATCTGTGCATGGGATCCTCACAGGCGTGAGCAGCCAATGTTACGACCAGGTGAGAAAGGAGTCTAGGGGTTCCCTCTCAGCCTTTACCTGGTTTAACCATAACAGGGTTTAATTTTTTTTTAAATTTCCTGTTTTTAGCTCCCTCTCAGTGAATCCTCGTTCACTGCTTTCCAAGTGTAAGGCAAAGAAATCAGACAGGTTTTCTTAGATTTAAACAAGATAGGTGGAAGTTTATTAATCTTAAACTCTAATTCGGTTAATGACTGCAAATGCGCAGCGCGCCGCACCCACGCTAGCATGCATACGCGATAAACACACAAGCAAATAGAGACAGAAAAAATAGAAAGAATAAAGGGGAAATGTTTGAGGCAATAGCTGGGTTTTATTTACGGTCCCTTAAGTTCGATGTAGAGTCTTTGATTGCCAGTAAGTCTTGTCGTTTCGTTGGGGCCCACTGCACGCTTTCAGACTTGTTTTGATGGATGAGTCTTTTCTTTCTTGAGGTTTAAGTGACTTCAGTGGATCTGGAGGTTCGTGAGAGAGAGAGAGAGAGAGAAAGAGGCTCTCTTCTTCCAAGTTCAGTTACAATCTGCAATCTGACACAAGCTGTTCTGTGAGCAGTTCAAAACCAGACCTGGGCCAGCAGGCTTGCTTTTTAAACAAACTCCTGCGTTTGCAGATTCCAAAGCTCTTGATGGGGGTGCTGGTGTAGTGCTGTTTCTTACACCAACAAGATGTGCATCACCATTGCCCAGAACAATCTCTGTTAATTGAATCAGAGCAGTTCCCATTGTCTTTTCCTCGGTGACTGTCTCTTAGAATGCAAATTTTTTTCCAGCTACTGCTAATCTCTTTAAACAAGTCATCTCTCCACTCCAATACAGTTTAAAATTAATGTTTCATGTTCATGAAATTAAGATGCCTCATTCCTGGCAAGTGGGGGTCTTCATGACACCATGTTGTCAGTGGGTAGCCCTTGACTCCAAGGATGAATCCCTGAAGGGGGAAGGGAGGCCGGAAAAATTCTGGCACCTGGAGATGCCTCAAAATGTAGACATCGTGGCAACTTCCCGGGAAGCATGTACAGACCTGCAGAATGCATTTACAGTGGTTGCAGACCAGTTGTACATTGAGGGAGTGGTAGCCCTTCCTGTTGAAAGCTGCAGGCTGGTGTTCTGGAACCTTGAACGCCACATGCATGCAGTCGATGACACTCTGCAACTGGGGGAACCAGTGAAGGCCACGAACCCGATGGCCCTCTTGGCTTGAGATTTGGGATCCGTGCAGAAGCGCACATAGTCACCGGTTATTAATCCGTTAATTGTGTGTTAACTGTTTAATTATATGCAGGTGGAGGGTGTTAATTGGAGTCTTACTTGAGCACTTAGAAGCAGACACTTACTGAGACTGGTGGAGGTTTTTGAGTGAGGAGCTACGTGTTTGTATTCCTTTTACTCTGGACATTATTGTGAAATTGAGTAAAGATAGGCTCCAGCATTATCCCTCCACAACAAGCTTTCTGGAGTTTAAAACCGGCTGTCCTGAACGTGACATCTTTCCCTTTGTTCCCCTCACTTCTCAGACAATGTGTGATGCCCTCCCTTCGTCACCCTGCCAGGCAATCGATGGTTGCCCTCTTGAAGGGCTCTCCTGGCAGGCAGCCATGCTCTCCTACCTTCTTGCCACTTACTTGAAGGAGGCGAGCCTCTGAAGCCCCGTAAACCCATGCACCGTTTATAAAATGCAATCCTGATCATAAAATCGCTTTCAATTGGCCTCTTAACTATGCTAATTACCTGACTGCCGCATTGCCATCAGAACTCTGCCCTCCATGTTTGCCACCATCGATAAAATCAGGATGGGACATCATGACTTCGGACTCCCTGTCCGACGTGTTGCATCCTGATTTTATGTCCCCCCACACTTCCATTCCCACCCCCAACGGTTCTGTAAAATTTTGCCATTATCTGAAAGGCATCGATAAATGTTTGAAAACATATTTTAATGCAAAATTAAAGGGGCACTATCACTGCACTGGATATGTCAGCTCAGTTTCTGACTAAAAACCATATGAAAACTGAAATTCAGGTCGCCCAGATGGGCCACTGGAATTAACTTGTCAGGCAGTAGCATCTTTAACTCCTGCAACACCAACATCGGCCAAATATATTAAATTATTTTGTGAAATTTTGTATAAAGTTTATAAAAAGACTCTTGAAATAATGTATTCATATCGATAATCATGTCCATTTTGCACACTTCTTTTGCAAAATATTTTACAGATGAGTCTTTTTTTTTCCTGAAGTTTCCTGAACTCCCTTAATGCTAGTTTTAAAATACAATTTGGTTCTCTCACTATTTGGACCGAGTCGGCAGAGTAAAGACCAGATCAGTGTTAACCACAATGGTGCATCTGAATACCAAGTTTCAACATCCCAATAAACGCAACAGGTTAACGCCTTTGTTAAAATGGTGGACAGTGGATTTTTATGTGAATTCCCTCCATCAGCCTCTCCACCTATCTCTCCTTTTAGATACTCAAAACCTACTTCTTTGATCAAAGTTTCAGTCAATTATTCGAATATCTCTTTCTTTTGGTCACCTGCCTTAATGTCTCCTTCTGTGACTCAATGTCAATTTTTGTCTGATTCTGCACCTTGGAATGTATTATTACATTCTTTCTTTCTTTGGCCTCCTTATCTCGAGAGACAATGGATAAGCGCCTGGAGGTGGTCAGTGGTGTGTGTAGCAGCGCCTGGAGTGGCTATAAAGGCCAATTCTAGAGTGACAGGCTCTTCCACAGGTGCTGCAGAGAAATTTGTTTGTCGGGGCTGTTACACAGTTGGCTCTCCCCTTGCGCCTCTGTCTTTTTTCCTGCCAACTACTAAGTCTCTTCGACTCGCCACACTTTAGCCCCGTCTTTATGGCTGCCCGCCATAACCCGCCCGCCATTATTACATTAAAGGCACTATATAAAAGCTACCTGTTCAGAGCCTCGCCAGTGGTGAACATGAGTTGAGTAATCAGGACTACGGTGCTATAGTCCTATCTCCATCATTGATTGTCGTATGGTTTAAGCAATGCCTCTGTAATTGATGCCTATAGTGATGTAAATGGTGAGTGCTGCTTGCCTGATATAGGTAGCTGGGACTCTATTAAGACTGTTATATAAAAGTAATTTACCACATGACCACAGGTACTAAACAGCCTTGATTGTTCGGGTAACTTCTGGTACAGGAATAAGACTCATTGCAGCTGTTGGGTTCTGTAAATATAGCTAAACTTTATCACCCTCTAATGAACTTCTTGAGAGCCACCCACATGTACTTTACACCTGTCTGTACTCTCTGCTGCTTCTGTTTTATTAAAACTGCAGGACAAATTTGCTAGTGAGGCTCTTAATGACTAACAATTACTCCAAAGTCCCTTTGCATCCTTTTTTGTATGTGTATATCATAGTTCGGGATCCTGTGGCCAATTTATTTCACAAATAGGACCCAGGCGTGTGCTGTCCTAAATTCATTTTAAGAAGAAATTTGCCTGAAAGTGGTTAACTAGTCCAGACAGTCCCATTTGGAGTTGTCAATCCAGTGGCAGTCAAAAGTTGTTTTAAATGTGGGATGGGCTGATGTTTTGAAGATTTCCTAAACAATGGCCCATTCATGAGCAAAGCCTGGCCATCCAAGAGACATCTTGTACCTTGGGGTTGTAAATTTCTTTGCTCTCTTAGAGGCTTTTTAAAATTCAACACATAAACCAGAATTCAGTCAAGGCAGTCAAGGACGCAAGGATGAAGCCACATTTGCCTTGGGTTTTTAGGACAGGGAGCAGAGAGTGAAGCTATCTTTCATTTGTTAAGGTAAGATTCCCCAGAGTGGGCTAGTGGAAAGCAAGTTCGATATTATTTTCTGTAATAAAATGAAAACAGAAATTGTACTGAACAGACTGGGGCTAAGGAGTGACAAAATACTGGTTTTTAAAATTGTGAACGCTTTTGATTGGGTTGACATGGAGAGGATGTTTCCACTTCTGAAGTACAAAACTTGAAATCATAAATATAAGATATTCCCAAATTAATCCAATAAGGATTCAGAAGAAACCTTCTTACTCAGAAAATGGTGTGAATGTGAAACTTCTTGTCACATGGGCTCGATTTTATGGGCCCTCCCGAGATGCAGTCAGAGGCGGGGTGTGGAAGGGGCCCATAGAATCGTGATGGGAGGCAGGGGCCGCGAGGGCCCGGCACCTCACCGTCTCCAAGCGATTTTGTCAGGGGCAGGGTAGAATGATGATGGCCCTCCTGCCCAGAGGCAAATTGAGGCCCTTAAATGGACTATTAACAGCCACTTAAGGGCGCTCCCACAACCTCTGGGATTTAACCAGTGGCAGTGGGGTGGTTCCGCCCCACGGGGAGCTCACTTCTAAATATGAGGCATCCTCTCTGCGGGCTTGGGAGGGCATCTCGTCTCCATGGTCAATCGGTGGCCCAAGGAGGATCCCCGCCAGCAAAAACTGAACCACCCTGGACTCCCCTCCCCCTGCACTTCATGACCACCCTTCCACTCCCCCTCATCGGGGCCTTCCGGACTGGCCCCGGCAACCCTAGCTCACTTACCTGGCATCAGGGTTCCAGTGCTGGGTATGGGTCCAAGACCTCTGAAGTACCGGAAGTGGCGCTGCCAATACTGCTGAGATACTGGCCCTGTGATTGGCCAGCAGCTCTTGGAGACGGGATCCCCGTCCATAAAGCGACGGGGATCCTGGCGCCTGGCGTTTAGGTAACAGAACAACATAGTATCATGATGAAAAGGGGAGGGGGTGTGCAAGACAGGGCTCGATAAAGCCGAGGCGGGGATCGCCCCGCCTTTTCAGCCCGGCACCGGGAACTCCACTGGTGCCACAAAATCCAGCCCATGGAGTGGTTGAGGTGAATAGCACAATGCATTTAAGGGCAAGCTAGATAAACACATAAGAGGGAAAGGAATAGAAGGATTGCTAGGGTGAAACGAAGATGGATGGGGGAATGCTCAATCCTTTAACAGGTGGAGTCTCTAACAGGCGAGCCCTTTAATAAGTGGGGTCTCAATTTGGCCAGCAGACACCAGGTGGGCCAAATGACCTGTTGCTGTGCAGTAAATTCTATGCAAATCTATGTAATATCAATTCCACTTCATTATATCCAGTGTCCTGAAGTGGGCAGATTTTAATCTTCAGTGACTGGACAGGAATCTAATGGAGCAAATCACTTGCCCATTTTTGAACTCACCTAATTTCTCTGCCATTGATTTTTGGTGGGTTCTGAGGACCTCAAAAGTAGCAATCTCCGGATTACTCCCAGTTTACACGCAAGTGAGTATAGTAATAGAAGGATAGTGCAGATGAATGCATGGCTGGAAAGATGGTGCAGGAGGGAGGGCTTTAGATTCCAGGGACAGGTGGGATCTGTACAGGCTGGACGGGTTGCACTTGAACACAGCTGGAACAAATTTCCTTGTGGGGCAATTTGCTGGTGCTATTGGGGAAGGTTTAAACTAACTTGGCAGGGGTGTGGGAAGCAGGAGGAAATATCAGAGAGGAATACCAAGCACAGAATACTGGGAGAGATCGATAGCACTAGAGTAGGGCATTTTAAGTTATTAGGTGGGGTCAAATTAAGGGAGAAAGTAATAAAGTCTAAATCAGGCTTAATATGCATATATGTGAATGCACGGTGTCTTATTAATAAGTTTGGTGAGTTACAGGCACAGATTTCCATGTGGAAATATGATGTTATGGCTATAACAGAGACCTGGCTCAAAGAAGGGCAGGACTGGGTGCTAAATATTCCTGGATATAAGGTGTTCAGGAAAGATAGGCAAGGAAGAAAAGGGGAGGAGTGGCAGTATTGATTAAGGAGAGCATTGCAGTGCTGGAGAGAGAGGAAATTCCAGAGGAGTCAAGGACAGAATCTATTTGGCTAGAGCAAAAGAAAAAAAAGATGCAATTGCATTGCTCGATGTAGTCTCTCGGCCACTAACTAGTGGAAAGGATGAAGAGGAACAAATTTGCAAGGAAATTACAGAAAAATGCAAGAATTACAGAGTAGTTATAATGGAGGACTTTAACTATCTAAATGTAGTCTGGGATAGTAGTAGTGTAAAGGGAAGAGAGGGCAAGAGTTCCGAGAGTCTGGTCACGAAAATATTCTACAGCTGTATGTTTCTAGTTCAACGAGAGGGGAGGCACTGCTGGACCGATTCTTGGGAATGAGGTGGGCTAAGTGGATCAAATAACAGTTGGAGAACATTTTGGGGACAGTGATCATTGTATCATAAGATTTAGGTTGGCTATGGAAAAGGAGAAAGAACAATATAGAGTAAGAATAATTAACTGGAGGAAAGCCAAATTCAATGGGGTAAGAATGGATCTGGGCCGAATAAATTGGAATCAAAGGTTAGCGGGAAAAACAATAGCTAAACAATAGGCTACCTTCAAAGAAGAGATAGTTCAGGCACAGACAAGGTATATTCCCTTGAAGGTGAAAGGTAGGGCAAATAAATCCAGAACTCCCTGGATGACAAGAGATGAAGATGAAGAAGAAAAAGTGTTCTTGTGACAGATGTCAGGAGATAATACAATGGAGAACCAGGCTGAACATAGAAGGTTCAGAGGGAAAGTGAAAGGCAAAGAAGAGAAGCAAAGACAGAGTATGAAAAGAGACTGGCAGCTAACATCAAAGGGAATCCCAAAGTCTTCTATAGGCATATAAATAGTAGAGCGGTGGTAAAAGGTAGAGTAGGGCTGATTAGGGACCAAAAGGGGGAATTACGCATGGAGGCAGGGGAAATAGCTGAGATATTAAATGAATACCTTGCACCTGTCTTCACCAAGGAAGAAGATGCTATCCAGGCCACATTGAAAGGGGAGGTAAGTAATACACTAAAAGGATTGAAAATTTGATAAGGAACAGGTATTAAATAGGCTGTCTACACTTAAAGTTGATAAAGTACCAGGACTGGATGAGATGCATCCAAGGATACTGAGAGAAGTGAGAGTGGAAATTGCGGAGGCACTGTCCATAATTTCCATCTTCCTTAGGTGATGCCAGAGGATTGGAGAATTGTAAATGTTACACCCTTGTTCAAAAAAGGATGTAAAGATAAGCCCAGCAACTACAGGCCAGTCAGTTTAACTTCAGTGGTGGGGAAACTTCTGGAAACAATAATTTGGAACCAAATTAATAGTCACATGGATAAATGTAAGTTAATGAAGGAAAGCCAGCGCTGATTCGTGAAGGGAAAATCATGTTTTACTATGGCGCTGGAGTTTTTTGAAGAGGTTGATGTGGTGTATATGGACTTCCAAAAGGTATTTGATACAGTGCCGCACAACAGACTTGTGAGCAAAATTATAGCTTATAGAATAAAAGGGACAATAGCAACATGGATGTGAAATTGGTTGAGTGACAGGAAACAGAGAGGGGGATGGGGGAGAGGGGGATGGGGGTCGATGTTTTTTCGGGCTGGAAGAAGGCTTGTAGTGGAGTTCTCCAGGGTACAGTGTTGGGACCCTTGTTCTATCTGATATATATTAATACCTAGACCTTGGTGTACAGGGCACAATTTCAAAATTTGCAGATGATACAAAACTTGGAACAATTGTGAACTGTGAGGAGGACAGTGTAGAACTCCAAAAGGGCATAGACAAGTTGATGGAATAGGCGGACAAGTGGCAGATGAAGTTCAATGCAGAGAAATATGAAGTGATTCATTTTGGGAGGAAGAACATGGAGAGATAATATAACATAAAGAGTACAACTCTAAAGGGGGTGCAAGAGAAAAGGGACCTGGCGGTATATGTGCAAAAGTCATTAAAGGTGACAGGACAGGTTGAGAGCATGGTTAATAAAGCATACAGTATCCTTGGCTTTATTAATAGGGGCATAGAGTACAACAGCAAGGAGGTTATGTTGAACTTGTACAAGGTACTAGTTCAGCCTCAGCTGAAATATTGCGTCCAGTTCTAGGCACCGCACTTTAGGAGAGATGTGAAGACATCGGAGAGAGTACAGAAAAGATTCATGAGAATGGTTCCAGGGATGAGGAACTTCAGGTATGAAGATGGATTGGAGAAGCTGGGACTGTTTTTCTTGGATAAGGGAAGGCTGAGAAGAGATTTAATAGAGGTATTCAAAATCATGAGGGATCTGGACAGAGTGTATAGGGAAAAACTGTTCCCACTCATGAAAGAATCGGGAACGAGAGGGCACAGATTTAAAGTAATTGGCAAAAGAAGCAAAAGTGACATGAGGAAAAATTTCTTCATGCAGAGAATGGTTAGGATCTGGAATGCACTGTTTGACAGTGTGGTGGAGACAGGTTCAATTGAGGCATTCAAAAGGGAATTAGATCGTTATCTGAAAAGGAAGAACATGCAGGGTTACAGGGAGAAGGTGGGGGAATGGTATTAGGTCAATTGCTCATTCGGAGAGCTGGTGCGGACACGATGGACCGAATGGCCTCTTTCTGCGCTGTAACAATTCTGTCATTCGATGATGTGGAGTCTCCAACAGGTCACTCTCCAACAGGTGGACTCTCCAACAGGCAGGGCCTGCATGAAGGCTTAACAGGTAGGCTTTCTAACAGGTGGGATCTTTAACAGGCAGGCTCTCCAGTAGGTGGAGTCTCTAACAGGCAGGGAATTCACTTCATCACGTTAAGGTTTTGCTTCAAAACAGGTTTGTGGCTGTGATGTATGTATTCTAATCATACTGCATGAAAAATATTCTAACCTCTTTAATTCTTTTGCTGATTACTGTAAAGTTCTTGTTACCTTCTCACCAGTGAAAAAAAGGAAATATTATGATGCTCATTATGCATTGTGTAAGATGCTTCCAAACAATATGCACTGGAGAAGCAGATAGTTACAGCAATGTCCTTTTAACTGTGAGGCATGAGTTAAAATCCATCCCAGATTTATGGAATGAAAATTTGTTTTTTTTTCCTTTTTGTCCTTAAGGATTCTCAGTGACCTCACGTTGCAATGCAAGTTATTCAGTCCTGCTGGTTCTATTCTACAAATGGCAATCCCTAAGTGCCAAACAGTTGAATCTGTTGAGTTTCACAAAGACCATTTCTATCTGTATTTTTATTAACTCCGATGTGAGTCTCTAAGGTTACATTCACACAGTGTGAATACAGCCTGGGTTTGGAGTCAGTGGCTGATCTGAATAAAAAAGAGTGAGATTCCTGGAAGATGGATTCTTATTCTGCTTTGCTATGGAGCTAGTTCAGGTCTTCACATTTGATTTACATCGCATAAGTTTAGCATCAGTGCAAAACCAAATAGTTAGGGCAGCACACCAGTGATGCATTAATACTGTTATCACACATTTCAGTATCCAGCTCCTCATACATACAGCCAAATACCTTGTTTAGCTTACAGCCTAAGGAAGTTATTACTCATATTCTAATTTCAGAAGCAAAAAGTAATTTAGAAAATAAAACTCTATTTTACGTAATTCTCTTTATATACAACCAGGCATCAAGATCAGCATGACTTACAGGAAAAACCGGGTGGGCCCTTCAGTACTTTTAGCCTATTTCACCATTCAGTTAAATCATGACCAATCCATACCTCAGCTTTATTTACCTCTCTTTGCTCCATACTCTTTGATACTCTTCCAGAACAAAAATCTCCCAGCCCCAATCCTGAAAATTTCAACTGACTCAGTCATTTAGGGAATGAAAGATATCTGCTATTCATTTAGTAAATAAGTGCTCACTGATTTCACTCGTAGATGTCAGAGCAGAACCAAGGAAAAACGAATTAGCCTCCCACTCCTTGCTGATGAACAAAACATAGGCTGGAATTTTACATTGAGGTGGTGGCCCCGCCTGTAATATTACTTGTTCCTTTGGTGTGTGATCTATTGTAAGACTCACAGGACTACAATTAATATCTGAAGTAAATGTGGGTACTTTAACTGGAACATACATATTATATATATATATATATATATAAAAACAGTTATTGCATGAGCTACATCTAAACACATCTTGTTCTGTTGGGCTGCACCCATAACTGACTGGCCATGTGCGACACAATATCACTTCCTCCAGCGGCCTTCACTTACAGCTCCTTAAGGTGATCTGCTCTTAAGGTTGTCCCTTCTTAAGGTTGTTCCACAACACCCCCCACCAGCTAAAAAGTCGGGGGAGAGCCCGCTTCCGCCAGGCCTGGAAGCCATACAGGTTGCAGGGTCCAGGCCCTTAATTTGCCACCAGGCAGGAAGTCCTGTCTCTGAGAGCTGCCGGCCAATCAGAGGGCCAGCAGCTTCTCAGTCCCAGCAGGAGCAGGGACCACTGATGGGACTGCAGCCAGCAAGAAAAGGATGATGGACGTCGCACTTCAAAAAGGTAAGTGGGGCTCGGGACTCACCAGGGACAATCAGCTGGGACCTGGCAAGGGAGTGGGTCAGAGAGCAGAGCAGGAGGGGCAGTTTTAATGGGGGCAGCCCATGCTGCTGTGGGGGGGGGGGGGGCGGGGTGTCATTCCGTGGGACACCACCCCCCTAGTCTGCATGGAGGCCACCAGATTTCACTGGGCGACCTCCTCAGGTGCTGAAGTGCCCGTCCAATACCAGCGGCAGCGGGAGGAAGCCCTTAAGTGACAATTAATTGGCCACATAAGGGCCTCAATTGGCCTGGGGAGAGCAGACCATTTGCCACCTCCCCCGCCATTGGTAAAATAGCAGCGGTGGCGGGTAGGTGAACGGCGCTCCCCACCTCCCAGCCTGCTCCCAGGGGACGGGGGGCATAAAATTCTGACCATATATACTATTAACACAAATAAATCGAAGTCACTTAAGTATTCAAAACAAATTAAGTATTTTATATGATTGCATTAACTCACTGCAACAACATGTATTTATGTAACACATTTAGCATAGTAAAACATCCCAAGGTACTTTACAGGAATGTTATCAAACAAATCTGACACTGAGACACGTAAGTATATATTACAGCAGATGACCAAATTCCTGGACAAAAACATGGGTTTTAAGGAGCATCTTAAAGGAGGAAAGAGTAGTAGCGAGGCGGAGAGGTTTAGAAAGCGAATCCCAGAGCTAATGATAAAGCAATTAAAATCAGGGATACTCAAGAGGTCAGACTTGGAGGAGGGCAAAGACCACAAGGGCTTGTAGGGCTGGAGGAGGTTACAAAAATAGGGAGGAGTGAGACTATGGAGGGATTTGAAAGCAAGGGTGAAAATTTTTAAATTGATGCATTACCAATGTAGGTCAACGAGCACAAGGGTACCACAGAAAGATTATGGTTAACGGTTAATGGGTAATGGGTCAACGGGACTTTATATGAGCTAGAATACAGGCAGCAGAATTTTGGATGACCTCAAGTTAATGTAGGGTGAATGATGGGAGGCTGGCCAGGGGAACATTGGAATAGTCGATTCTATAGGTAATAAAGGCATGGATGAGGGTTTCAGTAGCAGATGAGCTGATGTCACGGGGCGATTTTACAGCAGCGGAAGGAGGTGGGCTTGGTGATTCAGTAGATATGTGGTCAGAAGACCATCTTGGTGTCAAATATGACATCTAAGTTTGCGAACAGTCTGGTTCAGCTTCAGACGTTGCCAGGGAGTAGTTGAAGTTGGTGGCTAGGACGTGGAGTTTGTGGTGGGAACCGAAGACAATGCCCTGAAACTTATGGGCTCCCCGGAGGCGAGTTCAGAGGCTGGGGGGTGGCAGGGAGATGACCATAGAAGTGCAATGGGAGGCAGGGAGGCGGAGGACCTGTTGCCTTACCGTCGCACCAGAATTTAGTCGCAGGCAGGATAGGCCGATGACGGCCTTTCCTCCAAGAATCTAATTGAGGCCCTTAGGTGGCCTATTACAGGCCATTTAAGGCCCTCTTCCTGACACCGCTGAGATTTAACCAGCAGCGGGGGTAGGCCTCTGCCACGCAAGGAGGGGGTCACCCAGTAAAACAGGGCAGGCAACCTCCCTGCGGGTTTGGGGAGGGGGCCCCTCTTCCATGGGCCATCCATGGCCCACGGAGGGCCCCTGCCAGGAAAACTCCACCGATGTCAACCCCCCTTTCCCCTGCACTAAATGACCACCCTCCCCTCCCCGGGGCCTGCTGGTCTGGCCCCGGCGACCCCGCCTATTCACCTTGGATCCGGGCTCAAGCGCTGGGCTTGGGTCCAACGCCTTTTGCAGTATCGACAGTGGCCACTGTTAACGGTGGCACTGCTGATACTACTAAGCTGCCAGCCCTTTGATTGGCCAGCAGCTCTTGGAGGCAGAATCCCCGCCCCTGGCGCCTTGCACTTCAGTGCCTGAGCACCATCCCATCACACCGGGGCAGTGGGGGGTGGGGTTGGTGGTGGTGGTGGTGTGGTGGGTTCCAAAAGACCAAGGTGAGGTTCCCCTCGCCTTTTTGGCCCAGCACCGGAAGCCCCATCGGCACAACAAAATCCAGCCCAATGGCTTTGGTCTTCCTAATATTATGTTGGAGGAAATTGCTGTTTCATGCGCACTGGATGTTGAGCAAGCAATATGAAAAATCAGAGACAGAAGTGGGGTCATGAGGTGGTGGTGGTGGTGAAGTACAGCTGCATGTCATCAGATTACATATGGGACCTGACATGTTTACGGACGATGTCACCGAGGGACAGAATGTAGATGAGAAATAGGATTGGGGAGCCGAGGATAGATCTTTGGGGGACTCCAGAGGTAATGGTATGAGAGCTGGATCAGAAGCCATTGTAGTTGATTCACCAGCTATAACTGGATAGATAAGAATGGAATCAGGTGAGGGCACACCCATTCAGTTGGACGATGATGGAGAGGCTTGAGGATAACAGTATAGTCAACCATGACAAAGGCTGCAAAGAGATCGAGAAGGATGAGAATGTTACAATCACATTGGATGTCATTTGAGACTTTGATAAGGGCTGTTTCTGTACTGTGGCAGAGGCACAAACCTAATCAAAGAGATTCAAATATGGAGTTGCAGGAAAGATGGGCATACTTGAGAGAGGAACGGGAGGTTGGAGATAGGGTGACAAGAGAGAAGGTCAAGGGTGAGTTTTCTGAGGAGAGGGGTGATGATGGCAGATTTGAAGTAGAGGGACACAATGGCCGGAATTTTACGCCGCCCTAGCAGGTCTGATGGTGGCGTCGAGGCAGCGTAAAATTGAGAAGCAGGCTCGGGGAGGCCTACCCGCCCCGCTTCTGCCTCCGGACACGTTTACGGTGGTCAGGCGGGGGGTGGGGGGTTGGAAAGCGGCCTGCCTGCCCAAGGCCAATCAAGACCCTTAAGTGGCCACATAACGGCCACTTAAAGGCCCTCGCCCGCCTCCACGGGTATTTTACCCGTGGCAAGCTGGTGTGCTAGGGACGTGAAAGGCCGCCCAGCAATAGTTGCCGGCTTTCTGCGCCCCGGGGCGGGGGGGGGGGGGGGCATGGCAATCGGGCACAGGGTGCCCGATTGAGGGCCATCCCCACCTCCCACCCACCCCTGGGACACAAGACCAACCCTCCTCCCCCAAACGACCAATCCAGCCTCACCAGGGAAGGACCGATCCCCCTGGTGAGGCATGCCCCTACTTATATAATATAACATAAAATAAAAACAAGAAATGCTGGAAATACTCAGCAGGTCTGGCAGCATCTGTGGAGAGAGAAGCAGAGTTAACATTTCGGGTCAGTGACCCTTCTTCGGAACCGATGCCCCGACTTACCTTCCCTCCTCGATCCATGGTGTCGGCTGGGCTGCAGTCCCAGCAGTGGCCACCGCTCCAGATGGCGCTGCTGGGACTAAGAGCTGCCGGCCAGCTGATTGGCCAGTCAGCCCACTGAGGCGGGACCTCCTCCCTCAAGTGGGTGGAAGTTCCGCCTCGGGACAATTAAAGCCCGGATCTCCGGCCTAGGCGGAAATGGGTTCACCACCGACTTTCACGTCAGAGTCCGGCTCCCATCCATCCACTGTAAAATTCCGGCCAATACCCGAGGAGAGGAAACTGTTAACAATACTATCTAACATGGAGGCCAGGAAGGGATGTTTGGTGGTCAGAGTTTGCTGGGAATAGGGTCAAGAGAGCAAGAGGTGGGTTTCTTGGACAAGATGAGCTCAGAAAGAGTGTAAAGGGAGATAGGAGAGGAACTAGAGAAATATGTGGGCTAGGGGAGGGGCAGGTGAATGGATGGTCTCAATCTTTGTGATTAAGAAATCCACCTGCTCTTCGCACCTGTTGTTAGATATGATGGTGGATGAGACAAAGGGGAGCGGCTTAAGAAGATTGTTTGTAATGGAGGAGAGAAGCCAGGGGTTATAATTTTAGTATAATGTAATATGGGGTTGTTTCTGGGCAGAATATGCAAATAGTCTGTGAGTGTCATCACAGGAAGTGATGTAACAGAACTTGTACAGAACCTCGTGTAGAGTGAAAGTGGACGTCATAGAAGTCAATGCATGTAAATAAACACCTGTTCCTGTAACCGTCAATCTCTCAGATATTCTGTTATAAGACTTACTAGCATCAGAATATTACAATAATTACATTTCAGGATGTTCCCAGAGTAATGAGCAGTTTTGGCAGTGGAGAGCAGGGCCTGATACTGCTTTATGTGATCCAGGCAATGAGTGGTTCAATCAGTTGCCCTCCATAAACATCTGGGAATATGGGTAGGGGAGTTAAAATGAATGGAGAGATTTGAGAACAGGAGTGCAGAGGACTCACAGGAGACAGAGCATGATGAGTTGATACTGAGGTTGAAATCACCGAGGCAGAGAAGTCAATCAGTGCATAGACTGAGACAGAAAAGCAGTGAAGCTATCTCGATGAGGAACTTGGCTCAGTATTTGGGTGGGTGCTGGAAAATGAGGATTTTAAATGAGAGCCAAAAATATGGGGCAAGGTGCTGTCAACCCTCTGTCAGGTTTCCAACAAGGTCATGATGTTGAACCAATCACCCAAAATAAACTCGTAGAGGCAAGGGAACGGAGCTTCTGCAGGGAGATGTGCAGAAGGACAGTGGAAACCATTCCGCCGGCAGAGTCCATGGGGTCAGTGTTGGGAGGGGTGAGTGATACGGCAAGGAAGTTGGCAAGATTAGCCTCCAGCGTGTACGCTGGGTGGGAATATCGGTGAGACAGTAGGATGGGGCACTTTGGGATTACTGCTCATAAAGAGGTAAAGATGAATGCCTCGACGTTCTCTTCAAAGGATGCCAAGAGAGGCACAGAGGGAAGCTGTATGCTTATTAAAGAGGGAGTCAAGCCTGGGACAGTGGCAGGAAAGGAAGGTTGAGGAGTGCTGAAGGGTTGGAGGTAGAGATTTGGGAGGACAGAATACCCAAGAGGGTAAATAACCATTTAAATAGGCTTCCATTCATGCTATTTTTCATCATCTTTCTATCCAATTAAATCAACTTAGTTCAACATGTCAAGTAATCCCAGGGATGGGAAAAGTGACATTGAAATCATTTATGGATTTTGGGAATGTGTCAAATTATTCCAACTAAAATGTTGACAAAAAGAGTCACTGGTCAACAGTGTGCAAACTTGGACTTATTTTCAAGAGCTTGGTTGAATTATTCATCAATTTAATTTGCAATTCTGCAAAATACTAAAAACAATTTGTGAATAATCCACTCACTGTCAGTATACTGGAAAACATCCATAAATTAGACAACTAAAACTCAATTAGGTTGCGTCAAGACTCATCACACCAATTAGTATTTTAACTCATTATATACCAGCATCTCAAAACTGTGGAATTTCTTGCTTGTCTCAGTATTCCCTTTCTCTTATAACCTACAGGCAATTTAAACCCAAGTTTGGAGTCACCTAAACACCAGTTCTTGATTTATCTTATCTTCTCCCTTAATTCTTTTCCTTATTTCAACTTTTGTTGTGTTCTGCACCATTGGTCTTGGCTTGTCACCAAAGTTTCTCAGTAAGAAAAAGAAAGGAAAACAGTAAACCATCACACAATCAAGAAAATATCACAGTCATTTTCAAAAGTATTTGTGTGAATAGATCAGCATGATCCAAAAATATGAATTTAATGTCTTTTGCAAAAACAGAATCTTAGTTTTTTCTGTTAATGTTAATACCTTTGAGAGCTAAGAAATACTTGCTGTGTAAAAGAGACATACAAATCCATTGGTAACTTTTGCAAAATACAGGTATCAACTTGTTGAATAAGAATTTCTCCAATTCGCCTAAATTATTAGTATTATAACCTGCTAAAACATTCTAAAAACTCCAATTGTGGCCTCTTGTGCAACCCACCACTTCTGTCACAGCACCATTGGCAGCCATGTCTAGAACCTAAGCTCTTGAATTCCATCCCTAAACATCTCAGCCTCACTCTCCTTCATTAAAATACTCCTTTAAACCTACCTCTACCAGTCCTAACTTCTTCTTTGGCTCAGTGTCAATTTTTGTCTGATTACGCTCCTGTGAAGCGCTTTGGAATGTTTTATTGCATTAAAAGGTGTTACATAAATGCATGCTGTTGTTGTAAGTTGCAGGAAGAACAATAAAAAATTCACTTGCAAAGGCAGATAACACTTACATTATATGTATTAGTACCAAAGCAAGCTCTGCAAGTTCAGTAAGTACAGGATTTCATCAATTACAAAAAGACAGGGCAAATCAGGGTACATGTCAGCTGTGGCACAGTGGTAGTACTCTCACCTCTGAGTTAGACAGCTGTGGGTTCACTCCAGAGACTTGAGCACAAAAATCTAGGCTGACACTCCAATGTAATACTGAGGGAATGCTGCATTGCTGGAGGTGCCATCTTTTGGATGAGATGTTTAAACAGAGGCACTGTCTGCCCTCTCAAGTGGATGTAAAAGATCCCATGACACTACTTCGAAGAAGAGCAAGGGAGTTATCCCTGGTGTCGTGGCCAATATTTATCCCTCAATCAACATCACAAAAACAGATTATGCAGTCATTATCACATTGCTGTTTGTGGAGCTTGCTGTGTTTCCCTACATTACTACAGTGACTACACTTCAAAAGTACTTCATTGGCTCTAAAGCGCTGTGTGATGCCTTGAGGTCATGAGAGGCGTAATATAAATGCAAGTCTTTCTTTTCTTTCTTCCAATGGATGGATGAAACTGGTCTTTGATTTATAAGGCCATGTGACTGTAATTGCTGTATATTGTTGCTAGCATTTCAGATGCTAGGTTGAGCTTTGTTTAAAGAGGTCTCGGAATCGATATAAATCTGAACAGTAACTCATTTATTGTATTTACATGGACTATTTACACTTTCCCTAAGCCTGTCTAGCTTCTACCTCTCATGATGATTCTTGCTTCTCCCCAAGCCCATTACACATGTGATCTCTTACATCATTACCACTGTGGGAGGTATTACTCTCACTGTCCCAAACATTACCGCTTTCAGACCTTTACACTACATCTCCCCTCCAAGTCTTTGTCCATATATATTTTTTATATATATACATTCAATTTCACTTTATGTACTACCCCATCTCCCCCCAAGTCTTTGACATCACAGATTCAACCTGTCAGGAGGCTTCACGACTCTCCCTGATTGTGTTCTTGTTGGACTCGGAAAATCAGTAGTCTTTCTCATGACTCTTCTTCATTGACTTGGACGGCTGAGATTGAGGTTTGTAGTATTTTCTCTGAACTTCAGGATCAACATCTGGTTATCCAAATATATAAGTGATTGACATCTTTCAGGAATAGGAATAAGGCTTCTCCTATTTTGTCTTAAGAGTACCTTCTGAGGTGTGTACTAAATAAGATCTGTGATGATTTTCATCTCTCTGGATCATTGCTCCTTCACTGCCTTGGTCTTGTATCCATACCTTTTGTCCTTCCATCAAATTTGCTAGGTTTCTGATATGATATCTCTTGAAGTTTCCTCTCATACTTCTCTCTTTTGAACTCTCTGATAATCCTGGACTTCTAGACATGGAAGTAGTTTTTTGGGTAAGATAGGAAGTTGAGTATTGAGCTTCCTCCCCATCAACAGCTCTGAAGGTGCACATACCACATAGCAATGGAGTAGATCTGTAGTTTGAGTGGAGTTTGAAAATCTTCACCATTTTTCAACAAAGCTTTAATGGTTCTGACTCCTCTTTCAGCTTCACCATTAGATTGAGTATATCTCAGGGAACTTGTAAGATGTATGAATCCACTTTTTCCCACAAACTGCATGAAGTATTCATTTGCAAATTGTAGTCGATTATCTGACACAACCTCATGCAGATGTTATACCGAATGGTAAACGATTGAAACAAAATCTTCCAAATGGAGTGATGAAGGTTGTCAATAATCTTGACTTCTCGTCCAATGGAACTTGCCAAAAGCCGCTATTTGCTCAAGTTTTGTGAATATAACGCTTTTGGATAACTTTGACAAACTTTCGTCCACTGAGGACATTTCCCTTGCCTTAAGTGAGGTTGACACAAATGCAAAGAGTACCATTTGGTTTAGGAACTGGTTTAGCATCTTCTCTCAACGTAATGCTGTATCCGATCTTAAGTTTTCCCAGACCCGAAAATAGTTTTGGAAACTCTGCTTGAAAGTGGCTCTTGGACTCTTGTTGTTTGAGTTCATCCACTTTTTTAATAAGATGAAGATCTAAACATGCTCTTCTGCTAAGAAGTGAAAATTCCTGATTCTTGTAAGGCATACAAGGTTTCCAATATCTGCTGTCCCTTGTACTGGAGTGTTGCCTATAGCTTTCAATTTAATCACTCCTAGACTGAGTAACTGAGTGCCTGTTGGTTGCAAGGAATGTGTTGATAACCAAGGTATGTTTTCTGACAAAACAGTGACGCTTGCTCCAGTGTCTAACTTAAAATTGGTAGTATGTCCATTGACATAAATATCTACTCTCCAGAATCCATGGTTAGGGTCAATGATTTATCCAAGGAAATTTCCTGATTTATCTTTCAGTGATGCTTGTTCCACTTCATTGTCAGCTCTTGCATGAAGACCTTTTGTTTGGAATCCTTAAAAGTAGAGCTCTTGGTTTGGCACATTTTTCTGAAATGGCCCATCTTCTTACAATAAAAACATTCTGCCTTATTTGCAGGATACTGTTTTCACCTGTGGGTCTTTTTGGAGCCAGAGCACCGGCAGGGTTTCATGGCATCTTGCACCTTCCGGCCCAAGTGTACCTTTTTGTCTGAAGATTGTTTGCCAATCCTGGACTTCAGCAAATGCACAGTCATCAGAGCTTTACTTACTCCAGGTTTATCACCCCTCTTAGGATTGCTCTATTCTGTTTTCTGAGCTCTGCCTGTCTCACCATTTGAATCGCCTTCTCAAGGGTGAGATCTTCTTTTGACTGTAAACGGTCTGATAAAGACACGTCAGCAATGCCCACAAGAATGCCATCCCTTATCAACTCTGTCTTCAGGTCTCCATACTCTAATCCACCAGCTGGTCTGTACAAGTCATTAATGAAAGCATCCACCGATTCACCTAGCTTCTGGACCCTTCTAATAAGCTTTGCCCTTTCCAAGATCTTATTACTTCTTGAATTCAAGTATTTATCAAAGCCTTGTAAAATGTCATCAAACTTATCGGAGATCTCATTGATGCCCTGCCTTGCTATTACATCATTAGCTATCACACCTATTGACTACAGCAAAGTGTTTACTTGTTCAGCTTAGTCTGGGAAACTGTTCTGTATCTTAAAAGTTTTCTCCTCCACCAAGACAAATTCTGACTTTGGTTCAGTCCTTCCAAATTCTCAAACCTTTCTGGCATCATATATTTTGGATCCATATCCTTCCTAAACTCTGGTGGTCATTTTATTTCGCTTACAAATCCTTGTTCTCGCGATGGAAGTATTCCCGCTCTTTTGGGAGGTTTCACGCTCTTTTGGGAGGTTTCTTGTGCTTTTCCCTCGCGGTCTGCTCGAGTAATGACTGGCAACGTTGGATCCATCCCTTCGTGAGGATTCGGCCTTTCCTCATTTTGCCTGCCCAGTGCACCATTAGACAATGTTTTTACTCTTTTCTAAAGGTTGCTCATCCGATCCACGACCATCGCTTGGTTCTGTGACTTGCAGCCTGTGATCACTGGACCTGGATTTCACTCACAGAACACCACGCTTCTGTGGTGTGGCCTGAATGCTTGTGCGGACGACTCACCGATTCTCCATGTCTTTTCGTCATCTATGGAGTGTCTATGGAGCAGCTCTGGAGCTCTTCGCAGCCTCTTCATGAGATCTGCAGTCATTTGGCACAATTGTACCAGTTCAGGCTTCTCAAAATATTCTGGGTGTGTTCACTGTTGCCATCATGTTGTATATTGTTGCTAGCATTTCAGAAGCTAGGTTGCGTTTGGGTTTGGTTTACAGAGGTCTTGGAGTCAATGCAAATCTGAATAGTAACTCATTTATTGTATTTACACGGATTATTTACACTTTCCATAAGCCTGTCAAGCAGCTCTCATGATGCTTTTTGCTTCTCCCCAAGCCTATTACACATGTGATCTCTTAGATCATCACCACAGTGGGAGGTATTACTCTCACTGTCCCAAACATTAACCCTTTCAGACCCTTATATTACAGTAATAGGAAAAGAAGACTGAGGAAATTAAGGGGTTCCACCATTCTGAACTACTGAGAAAGAATGAATTTGGAGAAGGAAGTTGGACACATGACACATTAAACTAAATTGATTTAATTATACCGGAAAAATAAATATGAAGCTGGGAAAGCAAAACCTGTACCAAAACAGTATCAAACTAAAACTCTACTCAATTTAAGTTTATTGGCTACAAGTCGAAGAAAATGCTAGTAACAAACTGCTCGTTATGCATAACATACAACAAATGGGACACCCCATGATCAGTAACGTATTCTGCTAAATTTACATCCTCAAGTTTTCCCAAGGTCTTAAATGGTGAATTCATGGAATAATGCAGCACTAAGCCCTAAACAGCAGGCAACTATTGGTTTTAATCCCTGGTCTGCATTGGCGTCAGCAGGGCAGAAGGTGGAGAAATAAACATCTGCCAAGGTTCTTACTCCTCATTGCTCTCATTTGCCCCCTGCTGGAAGTGTGTGAATGTCAGGTGAAGAAAGAATTCAGCACATTCACATTCCCTGCACAGTTGAATATTTCACTAACATTCACTGTCTAGGTGAAAAGTAGCCAATTGGGTGATTCATCAAAGGGTGGAAGCTTTCAGGAGAGAAGGGAAGAAAACTGAAGCAAAATAAAGCTTTGTATTTTCATAAGTCTGACTTCACTGAAACAGGACACGTATATAGGGTAGCTCAACATATTGAAGGAGAGGGAGAAAACACTAATACAATAATTAGCACTTTGAATCTCTTGTTACAACTACACCTAATAGTTACAACTATTACTCTGGAAAAAATAAACATCTAAAATGCTTTGGTTATATTCGACCTTTGGTTCATTTTAGAAATGAAGCATTTATGATTCACAAACATGGTGTATGACTTTTGTTTGATGACATAATCAAAGAGCAACAACACACCAGATGGTTATACTGGATGAGGTAAGCAGCAATATCCCACAAAATCCAGTGCTTAAATTGCATTTGCATTTAAACCTCTACACTTATGCTGTCCTATAAAAAGTTAATTTCTGATATAGTTGTGCAATGTACTGCCCACCAAAAAAAAAACCCGTGCAAGTTAAGAGGGATTGTCTTTGTGAACAAATTAAATCTTTTACATATGTTAATGAACATATGATGTGATGACATTAACCATATCAAAGTTTACCACCATTCACTTCACAGATTTTCTGGCTTTTCACCCTCACTCAACCAAAAATACATTTTTTTTTTGCCTGAAGACAGCAGGCCTTTAAGTTATTGGGTTGCAGCTTATTTAAATGAGATTTCACAAGCTCTTTGTAAAAGCTTCCTTTATAAAAAAAAACCCAGCTCTATTTAAAGACTCATTCTTGCCCTTGAAAAATATTTTACAACCATTTTACCAATTGCTTGAAAACAAACAATGGCAATTAAGTTTCAGTGACTGAAGAAAGGGTTTTGTTTATTCATTTTGGTTGATGAATACTAACCAACCATTAATAATATGGAACTAAGGGACTGCCCTGAACATGACCTTTTGAAATCTGGACCTTGGTCACAATGCCAGCCCGATCTGATTTATTAAGTCTTTTTTCTTTCTCTGATAGCTGTGACAGTAAGTGAAAAGCAGTAGGCCAGTCTCAGCTCAGTACTGAGCTAGCATGACGAACCATTGCAAAAACTTCCCATAACTTGAATCTTGGCAACTTTAAACAGCGAAGCCATAAAGGTAGCTGATGTGTTAAATGTTTCTTTGATGTAATCCTCTTCAACAATTCTGATGACAGCACATTGTTTGAGAGCAAAGGGAGGTGTTCAGACTCATGCTATGCCTAACCTGGAAGTCCTTGATGCTGACACTGACTTAAAAAAAGTGGAAATATTTCCCAGTTCCTTCACTGATATCATCTTACCTTACTGAACTCAAAATCAGCTTTTTTTAAAAATGAGTTGCTACCAATAATCTTGATAATACTGTCTGAATTCCACCTTGACAGCTCTTAACTGAAACAAGTCATATTTTACCATACACTCTATGTATTTATCAAGCTAATGCTGTTGAGTTCAGAATTCTTTCATAGTCATCTTTCATCATCTATCTCTGGTACATATTTGAATTGCAAACTATTAATTTCTCTCAACAAATTTATGCTTTTTTTGCTTGTGGAGCATGTTGTAATGTAACTGCTTCATCTTTTGGACCTTCAATTCCTGTGTAGGTGGGACTAAAGGTCAGTACTGTGTATTGCACTTACCTCCCTAGTTATGTTGCCCTCCATTAGGTGGTACAGTGGTACTATACGGGTGATCTCCAGCAGCACAGGTGTGGGACTGGCCTGATCCTTGCCTTGCCGATGGCAAAGATGGCAAGTGGAGGGGCATTGCCCTTTCTCCTCGCACTCAATTTCCACACCAGTAATCGGTTGCTCATCTGACAGCATCTGGGCACCCAATAAACTTGACAGGTATGAAATAAACGGTATTGATTTGAGTTCCTTCTTGTTTCCCAATTCAGTTGTTTCTGAAAGTAAGAAAACAGAAAATTTAATGCAAGTGGACAGTAGTAGGATGATATGTAATATATAATAAGGAATTCAATAAAACATAATACGGGCCATGTAAAAATTTTAGGCATCTACGCTACAGATGCATTCGTTCACAAAGATTGTTCAATAATTCAGCAATGCGATCAACAAGCAAAACCTGCACGCTCTATTCATTTCAACTGTGAGAAACAGTCAGCAGCCCAATCACAACCTTTACACTTCCAAACTTGCAGACTACAGTATGAAACAATTATGGGTAAAGATCTATCTGTAGTAATATGAGATGCCGAATTAAAACTGTACAAGTGTATTCGCACAACATTAAAGCATATTGGGTTGAATGCTTAGTGTATTGGTACCAATACTCCAAATAAGACTCACAATAATCCTGCAGCGGTAAATACCCAACACCACACTGAAATTCAGTAAGTCTCTATATTAAACTAATAAATTGCCCAAGGCAATTGATAAATATAGTTATTTTATATTCCAAATTATGACAGAACTCAGAATTCAGAAGCTTGTGCAGCACCACATAGTGGTCATCATCTGAAACCACAACATGACAATTGATATAGTAATATTGAATGGGAAATGTTGACATGACAATTTACAATGGTTTACATTGATACAAAAACACGATTAATAAATGTGACATCAGGAAGTAAGGTTTGTAGACATGAACTGCATGCTCTTTACAATTTCATTAAGAGTGTATAGCAGTAAATCAATAAGAATTGCTTCCATTGTGGTACCTGACAAAACACGAACTTAAGAATGAAAGATTGCAGTCGCCGCCCCAGGAGCACAGATTGTTGGTGCTCCAGTCCTCTGATTGTGCAATGATCAGACATGGGTCTACACCAGCAAACTCTCGAATGGTGAGCTTCCTCATCACAGTAATGATAACAAATGGCGGAGGCTGATTGATTCCCAACAAGGAGAAAGGCTCACTCTGGGGCACTATTGCACACTGCAGAGCAGTAAGTAACAGGCTTTGGGAGCAGCTTGCCTGCCTGCCTGCCCTCTTATTCGGAGAATAGTAGTACATGTCCCATAGTTAGCTAATGAGTGCAGGTTAATGAGACACTAAAAAAAAGTGGATTTTTAAAACATTTTACTATATTAAAACTAATACAAAGCCAATAAAACAATATAGACTTTATATGTAAGGTTCTGAATGGCTAATGACAAAGTAAAGTGGTCATAAGTCTAATTAGAAGCCTTGACATTAGTTTCTTAAACTCATGAAGTAAGTCAAGCATTAACATGTACATTGCAGAACTGTGTAATCCTGACATCAGTAGTAGGGAAAATGCTGGAGTCTATTATAAAGGATGTGATAACTGGACGCTTTGAAAATAATAGTAGGATTGGGCAGAGTCAACATGGATTTATGAAAGGGAAATCATGTTTGACAAACATGTTGGAGTTTTTTGAGGATGTAACTAGCAGAATAGATAAGGGGAAACCAGCGAATGTGGTGTAATTGGATTTTCAGAAGGTTTTCGATAAGGTCCCACACAGGAGGTTTGTAAGCAAAATTAGAACAGATGGGACTGAGGGTAATATACTGGCATGGATTGAGAATTGGTTAACGGTCAGAAAACAGAGAGTAGGAATAAATGGGTCATTCTCAGGTTGGCAGGCTGTGACTAGTGGGGTACCACAAGGATCAGTGCTTGGGCCCCAGCTATTCACAATCTATATCAATGATTTGGATGTGGGTCCAAATGTAATATTTCCAAGCTTCCTGATGACACAAAACTAAATGGGAATGCGAGGAGGATGCAAAGAGGCTTCAGAGGGATTTAGGCAGGCTAAGTGGGTGGGCAAGAACATGGCAGATGGAATATCGTCTAAATATCAGCCCAGTCTCCTCAATCTCTCCTCATAGGACAATCCTGCCATCCCAGGAATCAGTCTGGTGAACTTTTGTTGCACTCCCTCTATGGCAAGTATATCCTTCCTGAGGTAAGGAGACCAAAACTGTACACAATACTCCAGGTGCGGTCTCACCAAGGCTCTATACAATTGCAGCAAGACTTCTTTACTCCTGTACTCAAATCCTCTTGCAATAAAGGCCAACATACCATTTACCTTCCTAATTGCTTCTTGCACATGCATGTTAGCTTTCAGTGATTTATAAACAAGGACACCGAGGTCCCTTTGGACATCAACTTCCCAATCTCTCACCATTTAAGAAATACTCTGCATTTCTGTTTTTCATACCAAAGTGGATAACTTCACATTTTTCCACATTATAGCTCATTCAATAGTTCACGATGGGCACTGACCTCAAAAATCAGTTGCCTTTCTGTTAAAGTGACTCAAGTACAGAAACGTTTGACTCTTAGTGTCAAGAACCATGATCAGCATCACACCTTGCTTTTCTAGTTGGGGAACCAGCACTGCCCATTTTCATATCCTGTTCAGAAATGCATCTGCTTACCCTCTTGCATCCTGGACAGCACTCCACAATGTACAGACATAGTAGCTGTGTTTGATTTTTTTTACTTTCTTGGCATCAAATGTATTTTTGCTCAAACTTTCCTCCTCCAAGTATTTAGTGTCCTGGTTAAAAATGGCCACAGACTACAGTACAGACATGGTCAATCTTTCATGTTGATTTCATAAATCTTCAGTCTGACCAACTGCTCGGTGGCATGTCCCTTTGTGGTCCTATCCCGTCCCTGTGCTCAGCTGTTGCACACCATGCATATTTTCTACCCGCTGCACGTCCCCTATTCACACAACCCATTGTGCAGACCAATCTGGCCCTGTTACAGCTCAGCCCCATTGAGAACAAAATATGGGAGGAACGGGCCTCATAGCATCTTAACCCACCCTCCATACCACTAATGTAGTGTCCCTGCCTTTGATTCTGCATTCCCATTCCATCCTTCCCCAGGATCTTCTATTCTCTAATATTTCTATCCACCCTTGCCCCTTCTCTTCTGCTCCCCACCCTCTGTCCATCTTTCTTTCCCTCTACCACACTTAGACTATACTCATTTCTCAACTGCTTCATCCCTGCTGCCTTCTCTCTTCATTCCTTTCCTGGTCTAAATATCCCTGTGCCCTCTAATTTTGCTGGGCTCGAATAAAGCATTCTCTTTGGATTTCCAGTGTACAACACATTGGAAGGTGACTAATCATTCTAAAATTTTTCAGTTGCTAATAATTTAATTGTTATTCTTACTTTCTCCATGAATGGCACCTCTGAAAATCAATATCACAAGGAGGCCTGATAATCGTACATGTTCCAAAGGTGACGATGCAACTTCTCTCAGCTTGTTACAAAAAACACGTCTAAAAGACATGCTTCTACTCACCATGAGCAAGGCCATTAAATAATTAAATTACATTACAATAAATTACATTAAATAATTGCGACAACTCTGTATATGTATCTATCAGAATGAAATTAGGAAAAAGTCAGTATATATTAACAAGGAAATCAATAACTATCACTTCCATTGTAGTAGCTTAACAAAATTAAAACCTCTGGAGATTGGGGTTGGTGTTGATGCGTCAATGCGCTGTGCCATGCATGACAGACGATGGATTTACACCAGCACTTCCTTATAAGCTAAGAAGCTTCCTCAAGGCAGCCATGACATCAGAGTGCTGCAGGAAGAAGAAGACAGTGACTGGAATTTTATGCCCTCCTGCAGGAGCGGGCTGGTGGCAGGGGATGGGGGTCATAAAATTAAGTGGGAGGTGGGGGGAGGGGGTGCAATCCCCCCCCTGCAATTTTACGGGGGGGGGGGGGGGCGGGTGCGGCAGCTAGAAAAGGCCCGCCCAGGACAATCAAGGCCCTTAAGTGGACAATTAGTTGCCACTTAAAGGCATTTTCCCGTATTTTACCAGCAGCTGGCGGGCGGATCAGGCCCTCCAGGAGGCCACCAAGTAAAACCTGGTGGCATCCTTGTGGGCCGAGGGGGAGGACCCTCCTTATCGGGCACCCTGTGTCCCACAGAGGGCCCTCCCCCCGTGGCCCAACCGCCCCCACAACACAACACACCCCACCTTGCCTCACCGGGGCCTGGCCGATTCTCCCTGGCGAGGCCCCAGAGACTTACCTTGTTTCCGCGCCGGCGTCCCTCTTGCTGCTGAAGCTGGCTGCAGTCCCAGCAGTGGCCCCCTTTGCCACCAGCGGCCTTTCATGGGCCACAGATTGCCCAGCCAAGAGGGAGGCCGCCTCGTTTTACTGAGTGGCCTCTGCATGTGGCAGAGGGCTGCCCCCACCCACCATCACCACCCACTACCAACCCCCACGCTCCTGGTAAAATGCCAGTAGCAACAAGAAGAGGCTCTTAAGTGCCATTAATTGTCCTCGACCTTCCCCATCCTGGACTAAGTTCAATGGCACTGTGAAGATGACGGCCACTCTATCCCCAACTTTCCCTCGCAATTTTATGGGCTCCCCACCACTCTGCTCATTCCTAGAGGGATCATAAAAATCAGCCCTTGGTATCAGTTTCTTTAACTTGGGAAATTACTGCCCCAGAAAAGCAAACACTTTTGAACCTGGCAAATACTTTTACCCTTAGGCCACTTTGTGTGCGTGGAATGAGATTCTATACACAATGAAATGAGGAGCTGTGTTATTACAAGAACACTGGTTAGTCATAACATTGATCATTATTAAATGTGTGAATAGAGGCAATAATAGAAGAATTTTAATCCAGTTATTGACTGTTGAATTCTGCAGGACACACAAGAAATGAAGACAATACATATTAAGGTTCCCTGTGCTGCCTGTGAAGCAATGAAGATGGTGTATGAGCTCTGGGGAGCTGTGTACCATCAAACATAATTCTTTCAATTTAAGACTGGGGTTCAGACATAGCCCAGATTGCTCTGTTGAAAGTATTCCCTATGACTTCAACAGTATTTGTTTCCCACCATCATCCTCCACTCCTCCAGTCATTGTGCCCCAAATTCTGGAACTCCATTCCCAAAATCCCACTAACTGACCATTTGCTTTTGTTCTCCTTTGCAATGCATTTATCTCGTCCTTCCTTTCCTGAGCTTTTTTAAAAACGTGCCAGGACTATGTTCTCCATGTTTAAAATACTATGCAATGCAAACTACTGTTGTTCCCAGTTGAGTAGACAAGAGTGTCAATTGTCCTTGGCCAAAGGGAGATGTGTCCACATGATAAGTATATCCACAATGGCACTGCACAGCCTACATACACAGAAGTTTCATAACCATTCTTGCTATCATGCACACTGCAATTATACATAGCTTTTGCTAATCTGTTCTTCTTCTGATTAAACTAGGGCTCTACCAGAAGTGCCCATACTCTTCGTTCCAACCAAGAGCATGCCACCAGGTGCAAATTTCTGACAGAGGCATTATACAGTTGGCTAGTGCAAAAACAAATATCTCCATGACAAAGATGTTATCAACTTGTGAACTCACAATCACCCGGCGTGTTCAATTTATATCACAAATTTAAGTGTTTCTAGTGTGGTTTGGTCTGCAGATCCCCCATAGCAGTGTTTTGAGTCCACAGTTGGGCATCTAGTCACAACACTAATTCAAATAGTCATAGAGTTACTATGACATAGAATCACAGAATCACAGAATTGTTTCAGTGCAGAAGGAGTTCATTTAGCACATCGTGTCCGCATTGGCTCTCCAAAAGAGCAATTCACTTAGTGCCATTCCCCCGCCTTCTTCCCGTAACCCTGCACATTCTTCCTTTTCATATAACAGTTTAATTCCCTTTTGAATGCTACAGTTGAACCTGTGGCCATTTGGCCCATCTAGTCCACGCCAGCTTTCGCAGAGCAATCCAGTCAGTCCCATTCCCCTACTCTACCACCATAGCTCTGCAAGTCTATCTTTCTCAAGTGCCCATCCAATTTCCCTTTGAAATCATTGATCCTCTCCACTTCCACCACCCTCGTAGGCAAAGTGTTCCAGGTCATTACCACTTGCTGTGTAGAAGCTTTTCCTCATGCTCCCCCCTTCCCCTCTCTCCCTGCATCTCTTGCTCAAACCCATAAATTTTTGCCCCTAGTCCTTGTACCATCAGCTAATGGGTACAGCTTTTCTTTGTCTACCTTATCTAAACCTGTCATAATCCTGTACACCTCTATCAAATCTCCCCTAATTCTCCTTTGCTCCAAAGAGAACAATCCCAGCTTCTCCAACCTAACCTTGTTGCTAAAATCCCTGATCCCTGGAACCATGCGGGTAGATCTCCTCTGCACCCTCTCAAGGACCCTCACATCCTTCCTAATGTGTGGTGACCAGAACTGGATGCAATACTATAGTTGTGGCATAACCAGAGCTCTGTAAAGGTTCTGCATAACTTCCCTGCTTTTAGGTTGAGTAAGATGATTTACGGTTACACCATGTGAATTGCTCTGAAAAGAGCAGTTGTTTTCTTGAAAGAAGAGCTTTTAGAAGAACTGTTAGGAATCGACATTTCAGGCTGCATACTTTGCCTGTCTTCTGGAGACAGAGGTGGACCCTGGCCCAGTCCTCCATTACCCCCACCACCTCGTCCCCGTCCCATGGCACCTTCCCCTGCAATCGCAGGAGGTGTAATACCTGCCCATTTACCTCCTCTCTCCTCACTATCCCAGGCCCCAAACATTCCTTTCAGGTGAAGCAGCGATTTACTTGTTCTTCTTTCAATGTAGTATACTGTATTCGCTGCTCACAATGTGGTCTCCTCTACATTGGGGAGACCAAGCGCAGACTGGGTGACTGCTTTGTGGAGCACCTCCGCTCAGTCTGCAAGCAGGACCCTGAGCTTCCGGTTGCTTGCCATTTCAACACGCCCCCCTGCTCTCATGCTCACATCTCTGTCCTGGGATTGCTGCAGTGTTCCAGTGAACATCAACGCAAGCTCAAGGAACAGCATCTCATTTACCGATTAGGCACACTACAGCCTGCCGGACTGAACATTGAGTTCAATAATTTCAGAGCATGACAGCACCCCATTTTACTTTCATTTTTAGTTTTTTTTTTCTTTTTTTACAACCTTTTTTTTGCATTTATTTCATTTCATCTTAGTTTGTTCAGTTTGCTTACCCACTGTTTTTTTTTTCATGTTTGCACTTGCTGCTGTTCAATATTCAGTCCGTTAACACCTTATCTGTACTAATGCTTTGTCTTTCAACACACCATTAACATATTGTTTGCCTTTGCTCCATGACCTTTTCGTCAGCTATGTAGCCTTGTTCAATCTACACCTTCTCCTTTGTTATCTCTTGCCCCACCCCCGCCTCACTTGCTTATAACCTTTGACATTTCTAATATTTGCCAGTTCCGAAGAAGGGTCACTGACCCGAAACGTTAACTCTGCTTCTCTTTCCACAGATGCTGCCAGACCTGCTGAGTGGTTCCAGCATTTCTTGTTTTTATTTCTGGAGAAAGGACTGGATCTGTGGAAGAGATGGATTTACATGTGGTGGAGGATGGGAGTGTGGACGGGATCTTGCTGCTGATTGTGATAAATGCCTGTGATAAATTGATAAATGTTACTGTTCTTGCTGCTGATTGGTCTCTATTGTGTTCCATGATTGGTCAGCATATACTATTGTTCTTGCTCCTGATTGGTCAGCTATTCTATCCTGTGGTTGATCAGTACATGCTAATGTTCTTTCTGTGTGGCAGATCTTTAGTGTGTGTGGAGGGTTGTATTTTGCTACTGTTCATTACATCTTGATATGTTGGCTACAAAATGGGCTGTGGTGTGTTTCTTGAGTAGGGTTAGCCAGATGTCACTGAGTAGGCCGCTGTCTTGGGGGACAGGGTAGATCTCCATGGCCTTCCTGACACTTCTGGTATGTAAATGAGTGATGGATGACATGAGTTTAGAGTTGGACCATTTGATGTGGTGGTTGTTGAGTTGAGTGTGCTTGACAATAGCTGACTTGTCCCATTGACTGTGTAAGAAGCAAGCTTGGTGTCCCTTGTGTCTGGTGTGTAGGCTGCAGCCTGTTTCTCCTATGTAGACGAGCTGCACCCACCCTCCCATCCTGCACCACATATAAATCCACCTCTTCCACAGATCCAGTCTTTTCTCCAGAAGACGGGCAGAATATGCTGTCCAAAATGGCAGGTCCTAACAGTTCTTCTAAGAACTCTTCCTTCAAAAAAACAACTGCTCTTATCAGAGCAATTCGCATAGTGTAACTATAAATCGTCTTACTCAACCATACTACTCTCACCATGAAAACTTTCAAATAACGTTTTCCTTGCTTTTGTATTTAATACCTCTATTTATGAAGTCCCAGATCCCATTTGTTTTCCTAATTCCTTTCAATATGTCCTGTCATCTTCAAAGATCTATGCACATGCACTCCCAGGTCCCTCTGTCCCTGCACACGTTTTCAAAATAATCAATAACCTGATTAGCTAAGTCCCTTTCATTCACCCCATTCCAGCACCATACAAAGAGCATCTTCTGTTACCCGAACTGGACTATCGCAGTCAATACATGTATCACCGAGCTTCATATAAATCATCAGTCACAACATTCATATAAAAGTAATTTTACAGTTTCTTACCATAGTCTTTTCTAGAGGATACAAGTTATTCATTGAGCCAACTCATTCTCATGACATCCCTTCATCCTCTAGGTACCTCAATTCACAACTTCACAAGAGAATTAAAAATATCACCAATTCTAGACCAGTTCTTAGGTATTGCCACACTGGTTCAATAGGTGATTGTTTCATGAGTTTGGAGTTATTGGGGTCATACTGAGGGAGCCCAGCACTCCTTGGCCAGGATTTTACAAAGCCCCCAACATCAAGCTTCGTGGCGGGGTGGACTGGAAGATCATTCCAGCAGCATCCCACCACAAAGCCTGATGCTAGGAGGGCTGGGCCCGATCTTCCCGGTGGCAGCAAGGGTCCGTGGTGGACCCCACTGCCGCAGAATGATGGGACCCAGGTTAAAATATTCAAATTAGCAGAATGTATACATTTGAATAAAATTGACTCCAATCTTACTGTCGGCCGCGATCTTCTGAGCGGCGGCTGGTACTCACACACCTTCACTTTCCCAAGTGGGAAGGCAGGTGCCACCATGGTGGGGAAGGGGGGGAACTTAAGATTTTTAGTGTAGCGGGTGGGGCGGGGGGGGGGGGCAGGAAACAGGGTCAAATTTACATCATTAGTGTAGGGGATGGTGGGAAGGGATAACCTCTGCACTTTGTTCAGTTTGGGGCTGGGGGGGGTGGTTGGTGCGGAAGTCAAGTGTGAAAGATATAAAATAAAAACAAGAAATGCTGGAACCACTCAGCAGGTCTGGCAGCATCTGTGGAAAGAGAAGCAGAGTTAACGTTTCGGGTCAGTGACCCTTCTTCGGAAGTGTGAAAGATAAGTGCTTTGCAGGGGGAGAGGGCAAATAATGAATTTTATTGTTGCTGGGGAGTGGGAAAGGGGCAGCAGACTTTAATCAGTACAGTGGCGGGGTGTATAACTTTAAAAATTTAAATTAGCCGGCAGGGCTTTAAAAATGTCGCCAGTGCCTGCACAGAGGCAGCTGGTGCCATTGCTAGTGCGGAGAGCCCGTCCCTGCCACGTGATTGAGGGGGTGGCCTGACCAGCATATTATTGTGGGGCACCGTGAGGAAGATCATGGTGGCATGGTGGCGTGGGCTGCCATTTTTTCACCCGCTGCTGCTCCTGGCAGCGGGTGCGTAAAATCCAGTTTCTTGTTGATCCTATTTTTTTCATTCATTCGTGGGATGTGAGCGTCACTGGCAAGGCCAGTATTTATTGCACATCCCTAATTGCCTTTGAGAAGGTGGTGTTGAGTCGCCTTCTTGAACCTTGGCAACTCATGCAGTGTAGGTACACCCACAGCGCTGTTCCGAATTTTGACCTGAGGACAGTGAAGGAGTGGCGATATATTTCCAAGCCAGGATAGCGTGTGACTTGAAGGAGAGCTTGCAGGTGGTGGTGTTCTCATGCATCTGCTGCCCTTGTTCTTTTAGTTGATAGAGGTTGTGGGTTTGGAAGGTGGGGTCGAAGGTGGCTTGGCAAGTTGCTGCAGTGGATCTTGTAGATGGTACACACTGCTGCCACTGTGTGTCAGTGGTGGAGGGGATGAATGTTTAAGGTGGTGGATGGGGTGACGATCAAGTGGGCTGCTTTGTCCTGGCTGGTATTGAGCCTTTTGAGTGTTGTTGGAGCTGCACTCAACCAGGCAAGTGGAAAGTATTCCATCACACTCCTGATCTGTGCTTTGTCGATGGTTGTCAGGCTTTGGGGAGTCAGGAGGTGAATTACTTGCCGCAGGGTTCCCAGCCTCTGACCCGCCCTGGTAGCCACAGTACTTACATGGCTGGTGCAGTTAAATTTCTGGTCAATGTGACCCCAAGGATGTTGATGGTGGAGAATTCAGTGATGGCAATGCCATTGAAAATCAAGGGGAGATGGTTAGATTTTCTCTTGGTCATTTGCTGGCACTTGTATAGCACTTTTGTCCCAGGAATACAAAAAATGTAACATAATGTTTTTTGAAAATACATTTCAAAATGTGAATTTGAAAGACTGGATGATGAAGTGGGTTCGATACTGGATTCTCACCTCTGGGACTTAAATACAAATCTAGCCAAGGCTGAGGTAAACTGGCTGTAAGGATCCTGCATAGTGAGGTTTGATTAGGAATGTACTGCCTGAAAGGGTGGTGGTCCAATCGTAATTTTCAAAAGGGAATTGAATATATACTTGAAGGGATAAGGGTTAAGAGTGGTTCTAATTGGTATCTCTTTCAAAGAGCTGGCACAGACAGAATGGGTTGAGTGGCCTCTTTCTGTGCAGCATGGTTCTATGATTCTAAGATCCAGCCCCAGGGTGCTTGAAAAACAAAACTAACACTAAACTGACGGTCTCTCAGATTGCTATGTGCTGTGGACCTCTGGGTTGGATATTTTGGGAAATTAAAAAATGCCACACAAATGCACTTCTGAGGTTGGTGCTAATGGTGCATTCACATTCCTCAAGTTTAATGTCAATGTGAAGCCAAAGCAATGTTGCACTGCATAAAACCTCGAATGAGAATGAGACATCAAGGCCCAAACCAACTCCAAAGGGAAGCAAAGTGTTCAGTGTGAAGTCGGACATTAACACCAGGTTCAGGCTGTATGAACTGTATAATGTCAGCAACAATGCAAAGTGAAATTGCCTTGCTCCAACATTGGTTATAGTACGAAAGCACAAAGAACATCGGTACAGCAGAATTAACGTGACATCTCTCCAGCTGTTTGGAGGAGCTGGGAATGCCTGATACTGACATTGCATGCCCAAAAAAGAGTAGCACTTTATTCCAAAGTACGTCCTTTTTAAAAATAAAATGAAGCAATGCCAAATGTAAAGACAAACAATGAAGCAAAATTCTTGCAAGATCTTGTTTAGATTTCATTCCTGTTGTGAGATTGCAGGTGTGGGTGTTCATTGGTTATTACATATTTTCTGCTTCTCTTTGTGATCCTGCCAAGATCACAGCAGCAGTTCAAATGCAAAGCTATGAACAGTTCTGATAATGAGCCAAATAGTTAATTAGAATTTGTTTTTTAATGTTCTTAGGCCTTTGTGCAATTTAATATGTAATTATGTACTGGTCTCCTACGGTATGAATAAAATCCTCCAATCAGTGGCTGAGTGGGTAAATGCACTATCAGCTGTGATACTGAGACATGGGGCTGGATTTTAAGAAGCCTTCGATGTCAAGATCCATGGCAGAGGGGGCCTGAAGATGGCTCCGGATGAGGCCAGCCAAGGACCTCGAAGCTGGCAGGGCCCAGCCCGATCCTCCCGGCAGCGGTGAGGAACCTTGGCGGCCCGCCCCCGCTGCAGGGCGACGGGACCACTATCAACATATTCACATGAATTAAATTAATACATTGACATATACCTTTAATCTTGCGGGCCTACCGCGATCTTTGGCGCGGCAGCCGGTATTCCCGCGTCTTCCGATCCCTGTCTAAGGAAACGAGGTGTGACACTGGTGGGGAGCAGGAGGAGGTAAGTTTATGAGTGTGGTGGGGGGGGTGGGAAATCAAATAAACATCATGGGTGTAAGGGATGGTGAGAAGGGTTGCACTTTAAGCTTTGTGCAGTTTGTGTGGGGGGGGTGGGGGAAGGTCAGATGTTAAAGGTAAGTGTTTTGGGGGGGAAAGGGCAAATAGTTATTGTAAGTATTATTGGGGAGGTGGGAAAGGGGCGTTAGAACTTTATTTTATTTTGGGGGGATATGTGTTTAAATAGCCCGGTAGGGCTGACTGCCCTTTAAAAATGGTGTCAGCGTCTGCGCACTGGCAGCTGACGCCATTGCCGGGGACAGACAGCCCAGCCCCTCCCTGTGATTGAGTTGGGGATGGGGGGGTGGGGGGGTGGTGGTGGGCTGGCCCAGCTATTTAAATGAGCCATTGCGCTTGAGATTTCAGTGGCTGTTTGGACATGCGGCCCACATGGGTAGGCTGTCATTGTTCAAGCTCGCTGCCAATCCAGCCCATGTTGACCAGAAAGTTCCCAAATTGGTTCTCCGGCGTGTACTGATCCTGCGGATTTTGCCAGGCCAGCAATGAGGATCGTATCAATGGTCGCTTTCGTCTTTTGGATGAGATGTTAAACTGAAGCCCTGTCTACCTCTCGGGTAGACTTAAAAGGTCCCCAGGCATTATTTTAAAGAAGAGCAGTGGAGTTCTACCTCGTGTCCTAGCCAATATTTATCCCTCAACTAACATCACTATAACAGACTGTCTGGTCATGATCACATTACTGTTTGTGAGGTGTTGTGTGCAAATTGGCTTCTAAATTTCCTACATTATAATAGGGTCTTACTCTTCAAACACTTTGGAACGTCCTGAGGTAGAAACATATAAACTTAGAAAAGTTATGGCACAGAAGCAGGCCATTCAGCCCATCATGTTCACGCCATCTGAAAAAGTGCTATCCAGCCTAATCCCACTTTTCAGCTCTTGGTCTGCAACCCTGTAGGTTACGGCACTTCAAATGTATATCTAAGTATCAGTCAAACCCCCACCATCATCTGAGTGAAAAATATTCTCTCCTCAACTCCACCCTAATCCTTTTATCAATTATTTTATATTTATGCTCCCTGGTTATTGACCTCTCTGCTGAGGGAAATAGGTCCTTCCTCTTCACTCTATCTAGGCGCCTCAAAATTTTATACACCTCAATTAAATCTCCCTTCAGCCTCCTCTGTTCCAAATAAAACAACTCCAGCTTACGAAATCTTTCCTCACAGCGAAAATTATCCAGTCCTGGCAATATCCTCGAATCTCCTCTGTACCCTCTCTAGTTCAATCACATCCTTCCTGTAATGCGGTGACCAGAACTGTATGCAGTACTGCAGCTGTGGCCTTCCTAGTGCTACATATTGTTCTAGCACAGGATTATGCAACATATCCCGCAGGCTAGGATCTAGCCCGCCAAAGGTTTCCATCCAGCCCACGGATGTAAACTATGCTGGGCTGTTCCTCATCCTTGCCAGGGGCCCATGAATGGAGATGAGGAATTTCCCTTTATCTTCTTCTTGCAGGCGGGCTTTAAAAAAAAAAATCACAAGTCAATTTCACAGCTGACAGCCGCTGACATCGGGAACAGCAGTTTCCCAACTTCGGACAGATTTAGGACTTTCTGGCGGGTTCCGACGTTTTTTTTAAGAAGCCCGTCAGAAAACTCCAAATCTGTCCCAAACTGGAAACTGCTGTTCCTGATGTCAGCAGTTGTCAGCTGTGAAACTGACTTGTGATTTTTTTTTTAACTGACCAACCATCTGCTGCGCGTTCCTGCTCTCTGATACTGTCAGAGAGAGAGAGAAGGGACAGAAAGAGAAAGAGAGAGAGACAGAGACAGAGACAGAGACAGAGACAGAGACAGAGAGACAGAGACAGAGACAGAGAGAGAGAGAGAGAGAGAGAGAGAGAGACAGAGAGAGAGAGAGACAGAGAGAGAGAGAGACAGAGAGAGAGAGAGACAGAGAGAGAGAGAGGGGGGGGGGACAGAGAGAGAGATAGGGGGACAAAGAGAGAGAGAGTTGGACAGAGAGAGAAAGGGGGCCAGAGAGAGAGAGGGGCAGAGAGAGAGAAAGGGGGCAGAGAGAGGGGACAGAGAGAGAGACGGGGCAGATAGTGGGCAGAAAGAGAGCGGACAGAGAGAGAGACAAAGGGGGAACAGAGAGGAAGGCAGAGAAAGAAAGGGGGCAGAGAGAGGGAGGAGGGGACAGAGAGAGAGAGAGAGAGAGGGAGGACAGAGAGAGAGAGAAGGGGGATGTGGGGACAGAGAGAGAGAGAGCGGAGGTCAGAGAGAGAGAGAGGGGGAGGGGGGCAGAGACAGGGGAAGGACAAGAGAGAAGGGGGGGGACACAGAGAGCGAGGACGACATGGGGGGGGGAACAACACAGAGAGGGGGAAATGCAGAGAAGGGGGAACACAGGGAGAGAGAGAGAGAGAGAGCGCGATCTAGATCACTCCTGACAGATTGACATCTATCCAGAATACTCCGCATTGTTACAAGAAGTGTGTGGGCAAATATTGACCACATGTACAAGCACAAAAATGTCAGGTATCTCCCTAAATCAGGAAGCACCATAGTGAAGAGGAAATAAGTCAATAAATTAGTCTTCTCATTTAAAGCTTCTTCACAAAAATGTACATTTGTTGCTTTGATTCATTGTAAGATACATTTTTAATGCCTTTATCTTTCTGAAATTGTCTCACAGCTCCTATGTAAGACAAAAATTGTAATGTGGCTCCTCACATGAAAAGGTTGGACAACACTGTTCTAGCACAGTCTTCTTGGCCTTATATTCTATGCCTCAGTTAATAAAGGAAGGTATCCATATGCCTTCATAACCACCTTATCTACCTGTCCTGCTACCTCGGGAAATCTGTGGACATGCAACCCCAGGTCTCTCTGTTCCTCTACACTTCTCAGTATCCTATCATTTCATGTATTCCCTTGCCTTGTTTGCCCTCCCCAAATGCATTGTCTTACTCTTCTTTGATTGAATTTCATTTGCCATTTTTACATAGAAACATAGAAAATAGGAGCAGGAGTAGGCCATTCGGCCCTTCGAGCCTGCTCCGCCATTCACTATGATCTTGGCTGATCATCCAACTCAGTAACCTCTTCCCGCTTTCCCCCCATACCCTTTGATCCCTTTCACCCCAAGAGCTATATCTAACTCCTTCTTGAAAACATACAATGCTTTGGCCTCAACTGCTTTCTGTGGTAGCGAATTCCACAGGCTCACCACTCTCTGGGTGAAGAAATTTCTCCTCATCTCAGTCCTGAAAGGTTTACCCTGTATCCTTAGACTATGACCCCTGGTTCTGGACTCCCCCACCATCGGGAACGTCCTTCCTGCATCTACCCTGTCAAGTCCTGCTAGAATTTTATAGATTTCTATGAGATCCCCCTTCACGCTTCTGAACTCCAGCGAATATAATCCGAACTGACTCAATCTCTCCTCATACGTCAGTCCCGCCATCCCAGGAATCAGTCTGGTAAACCTTCGCTGCACTCCTTCTATAGCAAGAACATCCTTCCTCAGATAAGGAGACCAAAACTGAACACAATATTCTAGGTGTGACCTCACCAAGGTCCTGTGTAATTGCAGCAAGGCATCCCTGCTCCTGTACTCGAATCCGCTCGTTAAGAAGGCCAACATACGATTTGCCTTTTTTACCACCTGTTGCACCTGCATGCTTACCTTCAGTGACTGGTGTACGAGAACACCCAGCTGTCGCTGCATATTCCCCTCTCTGAGTTTGTAGCCGTTCAGATAATAATCTGCCTTCCTGTTTTTGCTACCAAAACCTCACATTTATCCACATTATACTGCATCTGTCATGCATTAGCCCACTCACTCAACTTGTCCAAATCACCCTGAAGCCTCTCTGCATCCTCCTCACAACTCACCCTCCCACACAGTTTTGTGTCATCTGCAAATTTGGAGATATTACATTTAGTTCCCTCATCTAAATCATTAATATATATTGCGAATAGCTGGGGTCCTAGCACCGATCCCTGCGGTACCCCACTAGTCACTGCCTGCCATTCGGAAAAAGACCCATTTATCCCTACTCTTTGTTTCCTGTCCGCCAACCAATTTTCTATCCATCGCAATACACCATCTCCAATCCAAAGCGCTTTAATTTTACATGCTAATCTCTTATGTGGGACTTTGTCGAAAGCCTTCTGAAAGTCCAAATACACCACATCCACTGGCACCCCCTCATCAACTCTACTAGTTACATCCTCGAAGAATTCTAGTAGATTTGTCAAGCATGATTTTCCTTTCGTAAATCCATGCTGACTCTGCCCGATTCTACCACTGTTCTCTAAGTGCTCTGCTATAAAATCTTTGATAATGGACTCCAGAATTTTCCCCACTACCGACGTCGGGCTGATTGGTCTATAATTCCCCGCTTTCTCTCTGCCTCCCTTTTTAAAATAATTTTTCTACCCAGCTGACCAGTCCATTGATACGTACAGCTTTATTCCTCACTATCAACCACATGGTCAATTTATGTATCAACTGCAAACTTCTTAATCATGGTCCCTACACTTAGGTCTAAATCATTGACATTTATCACCAAAGGTCATGAAGGCACTATATAAATGCAAGCTCTTTCTTTCTTTCAGCTCTCATGATGTAGAAGAAATTCAGCTCCTGATTACTCTCCAGCACCTTGAAGTGAGTGAGAGTGTGGCTGGTATTTTGTGAGGCCTCGAGGCAGGGGCGGAGAGGGGGGGCATGGAGTGTCACGATGGGTGGGTGGGTGGGGGGGGGGGGGTGGCTGGCAGGACGGAGGGCCCGTTGCCCAGTGATCTTTCCGGGGCAGGATAAGCTGACAATGACCTTCCCACCTTGAGGCCAATTGAGATCCTTAGGTGGCCTACTAATGGCTAATAAAGGGCCTCTTCCCGCCGCCACTGGGATCTTACCCAGGGGAAGACGCCTTGTAAATCAAGGCCCCCTCCTTGCGGGCTTGGGGGGAGGGGGGGTTTCCCTCCTTCGTGGGCAATTTGTGACTCATGGAGGACCCCCACCAGGACAGCTTTACCCCCTTTGACCCCTCTCCCCTTGGACTGCATGACCAGCCCCCCTTCCACCCGCTCTCGCCAGGGCTTTCCGGACTGGCCACGGCAACTTTGCCTCACCTACCTCTGTTCCGGGTTTTCAGCGCTGGGCCTGGGTCCGAGGCCTCTGCAGTACCGGCAGTATTATGTGATTGGCCGACAGCTCTTGGAGACGGGATCCCCATCCCTTTGAAGACTTGAAAGGGATGGTAATCCTGTCTCCTGAAACACTGATTTAAAAAAGACCAGAGGATCGCTCCAGACGGGGCACAAAAAGGCAGAGGTGGGGTTCCCCCCACCTTTTCAGCTCAGTGCCGGGAGCCCTGCCTTCAGCACAAAATCCAGTCCTGTCTGTGTATGTGTGGACAGAACTGTGCACAGATATGATACACCAGTAGTTGAGCAGCATGCACAGCATGGAATCGGTCCATGTACGAAGATTGGCTACAATAAACACCAGTGGAATCATAATGGCACAAGAATCAGTGCAATTTGGAAGGACAGAAAACCAAGGGAGCAGAACACAAATTTTTAACAACACATGTAACATAAATGTTTAAGTATCTTTCACCATCCATCTCTGAGATAGTGGATTCTCGTTGTTGCAAAGCCAGTTAAATACTTAATTGAAATGGGTGGATATCTTAGAGGAAGTTATTTGCCAATTTTCATATTTCTTTCCAACATGAGTGGGAATGGAATTTCTCATTCAGCAAAACTTGACATGACAAGATATGATTATTGGTGTTAGTACTATGTTTATGTGAACTCAGGTCAAAGGAATGTTACACGCAAATTAGTCATGAATTAAATGAAGTGAGCTTACTTTATCCTGTATTTGGAGGTAAAAGAACCATAGCATAGATTAGGACTGAAAGTGGCTTCTCAGAGATCACGTTAGGCGTGCTTGAATCTCTTCATTTTTCCTCAATAGCATGTTTGCAGGCTAACTGATGGTGGGTTGTGCTTGAAGCAAACTTGCAGCCTACGTGTTGAATTTATGGGTGGCGAGCTTAAAAGAAGGCGCAGTGCACTCGTGACCTGAGCGCCGCTGAGCCCCCGCGATATTTCTAGCGGGGGCTCATTTAAATGGAGGGGGCAGAACAGCCACCCCCAAAGGCTACCCCATCCCCGGCAATGGCGTCTGGCGCCACCACAGAGGCGACGACGCCATTTTAAAGGACTTCAAGCCCTTAGGAAAAAATTGAATTTTTTAAGTTACATTACTGTGCATTTTCTTTTTCAAAAAATTAAAAGCTGGAGGCCCTTTCCCAACACCACCCCCACCCCCCCCCCCCCCCACCCCCCCCCACCACCCCCATGTGTTTTTATTGGCCTTTATCTGCAAAATGTACTTTATTCCCAACCTCATCACATTTGCCCTTCAACCCCTTCCCACCATCCCCACAGCCAATAGAAAGTGTTTTTCCAGCTCCCTCCCGCTGCCCTGATAATTTCACTCCTCCTTGCTCCCTACCAGTGTCTCGCCTCGGAAATCCATTCTGGGTTCTGAAGGCGCGAAAGCTCCGGCCAGCGGCCAGAATATCAGTGTGGGACGGCCATTGGGACCCAATAGGTTTATTTGCAAGTTTTTATATTAATTTTATTAAAATGACGGTCTGGATGCCAAGCTGCAGTGAGGGGGTGGCATCGATGCCTCGCCATCACCAGTAAAATGCGCTGGGGCCTTCTCAGCGTCGGGGGTTGTGGCAGGTCTCTCCCAGAAGAATTTTCTGGGCCCCTCCCCTCCACGTTCCCCGACTCCGGAGGGCTAGTAAAATTCAGCCTATGATCTCTGTTGGGCTTTCAGATGGAGGCAAGGGCTTTCCAGCACTGGGAGGGAAAGAAAAAGAGAGCTCAAGCCAATCTCTATAGCTCTCTCATACCTCCTGGTGGCTGGTTATTGTGTGGAATTGGTAAAGGCATGAAAACAGATCAACAACTGTATAGTGAAGGGGTAGCAAAGTAAATCCCATCCAAGAATTGTGAATGCACGTGAGTAATGTGACTGCTTCTATTACTAGGCCCAGTTGTTATCTTTGTTCATTGACAGATGGTCTTGAGAGATGGAAAGAAAATAATAAATGTGACCTGTTATATCATATGACTGATTTATTAATGGACTGTGATTCAGTAAAGTGCAGAATTTCCAGTCATCAATTCTTCAGCATGGTAATATCACACATCAACTACACAGGGTGAACTGTCTATTAGTATCTTCCACATGAGCCACTGCTACCAAAAGAGCGCAAAAATGGAATCGAATTAGCCTCAATAAGTTTACAATGTATCCAAAAACAAAATATGGGCACAGAGTGAGTTGAATGCTGTAAACTTCTCTCAGGATTCGGGTGACTGTCATAAACAGTTGAATGTCATGTTTACCATTTGTGCAGAAGGCATTCATAAGCGTGCAACAAAATCTAAATGTATGTCTCTTTTAGAATACATATAAGCCAGTACATACAATACATCAATAGGAATCATGTGGCATCACATGGCTTCAGCTGGAAATCACAATATAAAACAATGACACACAATCTGCAACATCTAACCAACTTCTCATCCTGATTCTTCGCATAATGGGCTGAATTTTATGGCCCCCAGAGACAGGATGGGAGGAGGGGGTGGTGATGGGAGTCGGGGGGGGGGGAGCCATAAAATAGCAATGGAAGGCAGGGAGCAGAGTGCCAGTCACCCTATGATTAAATCGGGGGCGGGAAAGGCAGAAGATGGCCTTTCCGCCTAGAGGCCAACTGAGGCACTTAAGTGGCCAATTATTAGCCACTTAAGGGCCTCATCCTGCTGCCGCTAGTATGACACGTGGTGGGTGTGGCCTCCACCTCATGAGGAGGTCACCCAGTAATGCAAGACAGCTTCCCTACGGGTTTGGGGGTAGGGGTGGTTATCCTCTGGGGGCAATCTGTGGCCCACCCCTCTGCTAAGATCCCTCCCCCAATGACCACACTCCTCCCTGCCCCCTCGCCAGGACCTAATGGACTGGCCCCGATGACCCCGCCATAATTATCTGGGGTCCAGTACTCCAGCAATAGGCCGGGTCCCGGGCCTCTTAGAGTACTGGTAGTAGTCATCGCTCCTGGTGGTGCTGCCAATGCTACCAAGCTGCCAGTCCTCTGATTGGCAGGCAGCTCTGGGAGGTGGGATCCCCATCCGTAAAGGGACAAGGACCACGCGCCAGGCAGGTAATTACCAGAGCGCATTCAGTGGTCTGAGCCAGTGGTCTCGAAAGGACCAAAGCGGGTTCCCCTTGCTTTTTCGGCTTGGCGTCGGCTGTCAGCTCCACAAAATTCAGCCCAATGATTCTCTTTCTCACTATAATGTCGTGGAATGATGACTTCACCTTTAAGAAACCATACCATTAAGGGACCAGGCCACTGATGCAATTGATGACATCATCACACATATAAAAGGAGGAGACACCATTTTGAGAGATACACTCAACACACACAAACATACCAGCGAGGAAAAGACCTGGACCTGAGATCATGCAATCGAGTTGAATGTCAGAAGGAAGATTACATCTTCGCAGGGAAAGAGAAAATCTTTATTGCTTGCAACCACAAGTACCAGCCTGCCCATGTGTGATGTGTTCATTGGCAATGCGACAATCTCTGCAGTAATTGATTCAAGAGCAATAGTCAACATAAGGTGCCCCGACATTCCACAAGTTACAGAGAAACCAGACACTGCAATTGAACAAGCCAATATCTAAAATCTTCTCCTATAGAACAGATACCCCTCTATTGGTCCTAGGGATGATCCAAGTTACTTTCAAATCCTCCCATGGGTCCAAATGTCAGACAGAATTCCATGTTGTCGACTCAGTCAAGGGAATCTGCTAAGGCGGCACAGTGGCGCAGTGTTTAGCACCACAGCCTCACAGCTCCAGCGACCCGGGTTCAATTCTGGGTACTGCCTGTGTGGAGTTTGCAAGTTCTCCCTGTGTCTGTGTGGGTTTCCTCCGGGTGCTCCGGTTTCCTCCCACATGCCGAAGACTTGCAGGTTGATAGGTTAATTGGCCATTATAAATTGCCCCTAGTATAGGTAGGTGGTAGGGAAATATAGGGACAGGTGGGGATGTGGTAGGAATATGGGATTAGTGTAGGATTAGTATAAATGGGTGGTTGATGGTCGGCACAGACTCGGTGGGCCAAAGGGCCTGTTTCAGTGCTGTATCTCTAAACTAAACTAAACTAAGTTTCAAAACTGCCAGCGAATTGAAGCTAATCACGATCAACATCATCAGAGGACAGAACTACTTGGTGAAAGAAGGCATCTTGAAGAAGTATCTACTGCCACAATTCATGCCTACATAACACTACACACACTCAACAGAAACCTTGAGAGATAGAGACAAGAGTCAAAATCAGAGGATAAAGATGCATGCAGATCGACGGATGCATGCAAAAGATAACGAGATAAAAGGAGACAAGTCCTGGTTTGGCAAGAGAAAACGTCGATAATTAGCTCAACATTTGACCCAAGAGTGCTTATGGTAGTTCAGAGAAAAGGCAACATAATCATAGTGAAGAGAGGAAACTACACTGTGAAGAAAAATGTAAACTTCTTCTAAAGAGTCAATGTTAAAACAATTCCAGAAGAAAGTGACAAAGATGATGTTGATGACTTCAGGCTCACAAAAACTCAAGAAGCAGCTCAGCCAAATCAAGCGCAGCTGAGATCGATAATGCAAGATCCACAGAGAAGATCATCAAGACCTCATCAATTACTTGTCTGATTTAAAGACTATGTCATTCATCGATGATGAATGTTCCCGGGATGAAGAGAGATTGGGGAAACTGGGCCTGCATTCTCTAGAGTTTCGAAGAATGAGAGGTGATCTCATTGAAACCTACAAAATACTTAAAGGGATAGACAGGGTAGATGCAGCTAAGATGTTTCCCCTGGCTGGGGAGTCTAGAACTAGGGAACACAATTTCAAAATAAGGGGGAAGCCACTTAGGACTGAGATGAGGAGAAATTTCTTTATTCGGAGGGCTGTGGAAGCTCAGTCATTGAGTATGTTTAAAACAGAGATTGACAGATTTCTAAATACAAATGATATAAGGGGATATGGAGATAGTGTAGGAAAAAGGCATTGAAGTGGATGATCAGCCATGATCATATTGAATGGCAGGGCAGGTTCGATGGGCTGAATGGTCTACTCCTGCTCCTATGTTCCTATGAAGGGAGCCAGGTGGGAAAAAAGTTTGGAACTGAAAGTGATGTGTTTGAAACCTATCCCCTCCAAGTTTTCAAACTTCAGTCCAACTGAGTTTTGTTCAGTATAATTTTGCATGATTAAGTAGCTAGCCAGCAATTGATGATCTTTAAAGAAAATGCGGAAACTTTAAATTTAAATGAAGGGGGTAACGTAATATTGTGTAGTGGCGACTTCATTTCTGAGAAACCATACCTTTAAGAGACCAGGCCACTGATGCAACTGATGACATCTTCATACATGCATAGAGAGGAAACACCATTTTGAGAGACACACTCAGCACTTGGCTTACAGAGAGCACACACACACACCAGTGAGGAAAAGACCTGGACCTGAAATCATGCAATGTAGATAAGTAAGACAATAAATAGTGTTTGTGTTGAATCCAAATGTAAAAACTGTGGTTATCATTTCATGAAGACTTAAGAAAACACAGCACAACACTACATTCACTACTCTCACAGACCCCAGGAGAGGTAAGTGGTGCCATTTAGACAGACCACAGCAACGGGGTTGGTGAGGATGTTGGCGGGGGGTGGGGGGGAGGTGTGGGAGGGGGTGGTGTCTTCCCTTTTCTACATTGGTATTATATGGAGAAGGTGAATACTTCACCTCATTCAGTTTATAGCCTCACATTTCTGAATTTTGTAGTCATCCATTACACCCATTATAGTTCAAGTGTCGCACAGCAACACTTGTGATTGGCCCTGGGAGTAAATGCAGTTTACTTACGTGATGCTGCTGTCATTTTTTACCAGTATGTATTAAGTTGCTACAGTTACAGTCCTACAGTTGTTCTGTGAGCAATAGATCCTGCAGCTAGCAGTGATCACCTCAGCAATGGTGAAATTAAGACTATGTAGCAACAGAAATTGTCACAATAAATACTGGCCCAATCTTCCTGGAAAAAAACAAGGGCAAGTTCACAATGCACGCCATCATTAATGTGTAAATCGGAAAATCCCTGCATCCTTGAGTGGGTGGGCAGAGAGAAAAACTCTGAGATCACTCTGAGGTGATGCTCCAGTGTTGCACAATCCTGTGCTGATTTGCACATGCTTCCATTTCTTCCCTTGCACGAGAAGAGCAGAAAGTACTGGCTGCCATTGCTGCTAGAAATCTGAAAGAAATCCTGAAAATTCTGGGAATGTCTAACAGGACAACCAGTACATGAAAGAGGAAGGTTACTGTTTCAGATGTAAACGTTCCCCATTTTCTGATAAAGGGCTCAATCCGAAGCACAACTCTGTCTTTCTCTTTCAGGCAGTGGCTGGTATGATTTTCTCCATTTTCCATTTTGTTCCATTCTTTAGACATTTTACCAAAGAGGCATCAGATTTTTTTACAAATGAGAACAAGCAGAACTGGAATAATCAACTTGTCAACATGCTAACGTTGAGTTGCTTTCCTGCTTTGACTGGAAAACGAAGCAGTTCACCAACTTGCTACACACTTTATTGTGTTTCCCGCCCCATCTTTCCATTCTCATCTTTCCTCCCCTGTGCACTATTATGTCTTTTCATAATTCAACCTCTCAGCCCCTCGTGTATACAAAAGATCAATGTGATTCCTAGTACAAGTTCATGTAACAATCTCTGTCAAGGAAGAATTTTATGTTAGACCAGCCTTTTCTCCCCCTTGCAAATAGCTTCTAAAACATATTGACAATTTTAATCCAAAATTCAAAATTGTCATCAACCTGATATTAGCACTTTAAGCCCTGATTATAAAAGTTAAGCTTTTGTGATCTAAATTACAAACAGCAAGCCAAAACTAACTAGCAAGTGCAGGTATGCAGCTAGTAACATCATGGCCATATCAGTTACACCACATCCAGTATCCAATCAATTTTCTTCTCCTCATCCAAGTTTGATCTTTAAAGTCACTGAAAAAATGCTTTTCCTGCAAAACCTCCACGTTTTGGGTTTCCAGTTAATCTGTTTCATCCTGCAGTTTAATCAGGAACTCTTCTTAAGACAAGATCCATCACCAAGATAAATGGTTAAAATGATTGTGACAAGAATGTCTTTTTGAACACTGTCTCAAGGGACGGTAGAGAGGAATGCCAAATTTAGATTGTGTTGAGCTGTAAAAATAATCATTGATATTGATGGGGAATTCTTGAAAGAAAGTGAAACACTATTTTATAAATGTACAATCAGGTCCTTCCCGTAACATTTCAAGCTACATTAAAATGTATGCTACATACCATTTTAGGGCATTCAGATTCATGTTACCAATGAAAAAAAAATCAACAGACTAAGTTCTGAAAATCATGAATGTGACCTGATTGCTAGAACAGAAAACAGTTTTGAAAACTTTTGACATTTGTAGTAGCCAAAATCTTTTTCAATGGGCAGAACTGAACAAAATAACTAGGCGAAGGAGGAAATTATCTGGGACTGTTTGGTTAGGTGCAAAAATAAACATAGCATTGCACCTATTGGAAGAGATGGTGGTAAGATAACAAGCCCAACTGGAAAATGTGTTTTGTGTGGATGAATAAACAGAGGACTTTCACATCCTCAGGATGTCCCAAAGAGCTTCACGGCCAATGAATTACTTTCGTTGTGCTGTCACTATAGTTAGGTGGGTTAACAAGACAGTCAATCTGTGTACAGCAAGATCCCACAAATGAACAAGCAGTTCACCTGTTTTTTTGGTGGTATTGGTTGAAGGGTAATTCTTGGTCAAGGTGTTAGGGAAACTCCCCAGACTTCTTCAAAATGGACCATAGGATCTTTTCAGCTGCCAGAACAAGTATACACCCACCACCCCCCGCACCAACTCAATGGCTCATCTGAAAAACAGTACGGCAGACAATGCACCACTCCCTTGGTGCTCATGTCTTGAGCGGAACTTGAGCCCATGGAATTCTGACTTAGAGCTAACATTGCTACCATTGAACTAAGTTGACATTATATTGTTACCATACAGTACAGCTACATTACTGGGACATAGGAATATTGGAACAGAGGTAGGCCATTCTGCCCCTCAAGTCTGTTCAGCCACTCTATTAGATCATGGCTGATCTGTACTTCAAACATAATATACTTGTCATTGTTCCATATCCCATTTATACTCTTACCTAAGAAAAACTATTGATTTTAGTCTTGAAAATTAGCTGCCTTTTTTTTTGGCGGGGGTGGGGTGATAAGTGGATGGCAAGGAAAGAGAGGTCCAGATTTGTACTTCCTTTTGTACGTTCCCTGGTAGGTAATGAAAACAGCCAGCTATTTGAGAGCTCCCAAATTTTCTTACATGTAATGGACGCAACACCACAGACACAGGAATGAAGAGCAATATAAATCGCAAAATAAACATTAGGTAATTTTGACATCTTGCGCATGGCTTTGTTTTTGTAAGAAACCTAGTGGATAACAGGGGCAATGGATTACCGAATGCAGATAATGGAGATGTTACAATTTGGGCTCTTTCCCACACATGTCATGCGTGGCTTAGCATGGTTGGGTTTAAAAATCACCCATCAGTAACTGCACATTTGGCAATGGAGGACACATGGGATGTCTAGTGCAGTGTCTTGTTCCTTTGGCAGGTGGAAATGACATGCTGTCCAACTAATCTGCATAGTCTAAATTACTTGGTCAGATTTATTTACAAGTTGAATAGAAAAAGCAGTAAAAACACGACAACACTGGCACAGTACAACAAAAATAATGTAGCAAGTATCAGTCAACAAGAGAATTATACATACAAATTTTAGAATGGGTTCCTTGCAGAGTATGATGCCATGCTTTCTTTGTGTTATCTTAAACAACACAAGAGGTATGTGGATTCCAGTGCCTTGAAGATCTCTAACAGGTGTATTAACAGCTAAACTAGTATAGACAATACAGAGCAAACTATGTACAGAACCATTGTCTAAGATGTTACAGTTGCAGAGTGATTATGGCTTCTAGTCACATGACTACATCCTGGTACTTAGCTCATTAGCATACTGAGTTCTTAAAGGGACATTACTCTTAAGGCGATCATACAACATATGGTAACTAACAGGACATTTGTATTAAAAACGTTAGGGTTGTCTCTTAGATCCAATATTGTTTTTGGCCAACACATATTTCAATTCATCCCCAGCATTCATTTCTCTTCGAAGAAAAAGACTGGGAGAATGCCACAATTCTTAGTCAGTCCAAAATATCCCTCAAGTTAATGTTATCCAGCACACATGATCAAAGGCCCCAATGCCTGTGGACATTTGCATGGGATGCTAATGGTTAATTTGTCACTTATTGTCCCAAACACCTGCTAAGCCTCTGACAAAATACATCTTCAAATTGTACCCAGGCCAAAGCCCTTGTATTCTGATTCATTTCCAGATCAATCAGCCTGGCCTGGTTCCTTCAGACAATTAGCTTTCCCATCCTCTATCTTGAAAACTATTGAGCAAGGACATCTTTCATTTTAACGCTTGCTATTTTCAAATATTGTATCAAATAAAGTTTAGAAATGTTCAGGTGGTCCCAACAAATTCCACATTAACTGGCAAATCCTAAAAAGAGAAAGATCTGTGGAGTTGTGTTAATAAAAAGACTTTCATATACTTTTATTCTTATAGCATATTCAGTTGCAATTACATCATTCTTTCTTGGATTGAGGGAGGCGGCTCTTCAAAAAATATTGAGCATTAAAGCATTTACTATCCATTGCAGTGGAAACATAACAATCATTAGGGAGCTGTAAAACTTCATTTATGTGAATACTTAATCCATCTGAGATGAAAACTGAATGAATAAAACACATTGTAAGCATGTTATTACAGAGCAGAGAAACATCTTGAGAACAATCCAATTCATTCCCATTTTTCCCATAAAGTGACCCTAAAATATTAAGAATCTGTCCTGTCAACTTATGATTGTTGTTGCATGCCTAAGTCTTTGGAAAAATAACATAAGAATAAGATTTTTTTTAAAGAAAACCTTCATATTTTTTTCTCCCAGGTGAGCTAGAATTTGTTAATGCCTGTTAAGCCTTCAGGGTCTCTGTAAATTCTCCAACTGAGTTATTTTCTTGGGGAATAGTTAATATGTCGATGGTGAAATCATTGCTGCAATACATTAAGGAAGATGTTGATTCACTGCTGGTGTCAATCTAAATAATGCAGCATCCCTATCAAGGCAGACTGACAGCTAACAGCAGCAAATGAACTCAGTTGTTAATTCGCCACTGTCTGCTGTGGTCTATGTTTCCAATTCCTCATATGATTCACCTCAGCCTCAGAATCATTATAAATTAATCCTTCTTTGACAGACTGTACTTTGATCTGTATGGCAACACACTTCAATTATGGAAGAATTAAAGCAAAATTATATACACATCTTTTTTTAACTGGATTTGCTAACAGAGATGTCCATCATCGTATCTAGTTGCTTATGTATAATATTGTTACGACGAGGTGAGAAGGGGTCTAGGGGTTCCCTCTCAGCCTTTGCCTGGTTTAACCGTAACAAGGTTTAATTTTTAAACACCGTGCTTTTAGCTCCCTCTTAGTGAATCCTTGCTCACTGCTCCAATTGTAAGGCAAAGAAATCAAATAGGTTTCCTTAGATTTAAACAAGAAAGGTAGAAGTTTATTAATCGTAAACTCTAATCCGATTAACGACTACGAATATGCAACGAGACCACACTAGCATGCATACGCGATAAACACACACACAGACAGACACAGAAAAAGTAGAAGGAATAAAGGAGAAAAGTTTGAGGCAATATCTGGTAGTTACAGTCCTTTAAGTTCAAGGTGGAGTCTTTGGTTGCTAGTAAGTCTTGCAATTCATTGGGGCCCAGTTCACACTTCAACTTGTTCCAATGTAGGAGTCTTTTCTCTCTTGAGGTTTACATGTCTTTCGTGGGTCCAGTGGCTTGGGAGAAAGCGAGAGAGAGACAACCAGATGAGAGAGTTGCTTGTTTCAGCTTCAGTTGCACACTCCCTTCTGCATTCAAGCTGTCCTGTGGCTAGTTCAAAAAATCTGGCCCAGCCAGTTAGTCATGTGACCCAGCTGGTTTAACCAGTCTTGGCTCTGTGGATTGTATCATCTTAGCAGGACCTGGAAGCATGCTGCCTTACACCTTCAATGTCTGGTGATCAAAATCCATTTGGGTTAATTGGAGCAGGAAATAGCTCTTTGTCTCCACAAGCATTGTCTCTTAATATGCAAATGTTCTTCCAGCCCAGTGACTGGTGATCTTCAAACAAGTCATTTCTTCACTCCAGCAATAGTTCAAAATCAATATTTATACGACAAAATTAATATACCTCATTCTTGGCAGGTGGGGGTCTGCATGACAATATAATTTATCAAAGGTTGGTTAATGCACCCAGGTTGAATTCGTGTTAACATGAACACTAATGCTGTTGTGTAATTGTGTAAAGTTACACACAACCAGGATTTACCAACATCCAAATTGTATTGCTGACAGTGATTTATTTGTCAGCTTTATCTGCATTTGCAGTATGAAAAATTATATCACAAATAGCATTCGTTTTCATTGTTTATTTAATTTCCATGCCTTTTTGGATCGACAAATCAAGTAAAATTTAAATTACTTTCAAAACATATTTACAATATTCTTAAACAAAAAAATGGCTGCATGATGATTTTATCCACCCATCCTACCTAAGAACAGTCATTTAAACAGATTATTTGCTACAAGCTGTGACGGCACGAGGGGTTGGGCCAGTAGCCACCATTAAATTCACTTGCCTGGTAGAAGATGTGGGTAATTCCAGTTTACGTTTATGCTTAGGATGCATTGTACTGTGGTTAGAATGCACTGCATCCATGGCTTGGGGCCAAGGTTAGCAAATTCAATGTTATTCCTTTAACTGTAGATGGTACACATTGTACATTGTATGTGTGGTGCAGCTGAATGCTTAGGACTTCAGCTATCTAAAGCCCATATGTTGTTGGTATCCTTTTCTCTGAATATTCATTTTGGAATGTGGAAATCGCCTGACAACAGTCAAAACTAAGCTTGAGATTCTACTTAAAAAGCCCAGTGTTGTGAAGTAACTGATTTTCTAATCATTTTTTTTATTGTGATGATCAATTGTTGCAAATAATATTATACAATGATAGAAGTTGGCTTATTTGTTCAGTAACTGGTTTTGATTCTGAAAACTTATCAGTAAACTCTTCAGATTTTAATTTGTGCCACTTACTAGTTGTTAAAATTTCTGGATTTAGCTACACACCATCTTGGGCAGTTCCCAAACTAATCATTATTGTGTGATTTATTGGCCAACATTGATAAATACCTGAACAAGAGAAACACTAACAAACAACAAATTAATTCCATGGAAACCATGTCATCAACAGCATGTTCATGGAAATAGTTCTGCCGTGCTTCAGTTGACACAAAGCCAAATAGTAACTGCTGAAGCTGAAATCCAAATCTGCTTCATGGACACATGAATTATGCACAAAGAATTTGATGTACAAATCGCACTTGCACTTTCTACAACCTTGAGAAATTCTCCAGAAACAGAGCCCTGGTTCAGCATTGCTGGAACTTACCCAGTCAGCTAAGGCAAGCAAGCTCAAATAACAGGCAGCTATGGTACTTGACCTCATGACCTTCTCATTGGAAGTCAAATGATTGACTGCTTCAGCTTCTGGGCCACCCCTTTATCTTTCCTACTATTCTTTTCATTCTCAATTTACTTAAATATATTACAACATATTTCGTGCCCGTGAGGGTGTAACATCAAAGGCTTCATTGTAACCGATATCAACCCATTGCTTCTATAGCCACCCAGAGCAGTGCTGATGGACACTTCAGACAAGTATGTCTAATGTGGGCTCATTTTCACTTTGCCTAGAGATTCTCCATACTGGGGGGAAACATGCCAGCCGTTTCTTCTTTAGCTTTCTAAGCACAGCTTTCTCCACTGTTAAATTGGATCATAAATTCAAGTTAATGTCAATTTGTAAAAGATCAAATGTGCACGTCTTGCACTTAGGTAAATTGTTAACTTTAGTTAAGTTAGTAGCTATATTTGTCAAGGAGTAAAAGTAAAGTCAAAAGTGTCACTTCTTTAGAGTAAGAAATTTACCATTGTCGGTCCAGTTTGAAGTGATTCGTAAATCTAGAAATTCAAAAAGACATAGGTGGGGATCAAAACTGACTTGACTTGTTCAAAATACTTGAATGGTTTTATATAGAGAAACTGAAATAAATGACTATGATTTCCTTATGGTGCAAAAACTACAGTCAGCATTTATTTAAGATCAAGATTTAATTTGCTGAGACTTGCCCCGTGTTTTTCAATGTCAATGGGCAGTCTCTGGATAATTTTCTGCTGACACCACTCACCCATAGAGACTGTCCATTGACATGCAATCATTAAACCTATTTTTGTTGAAGTGATGGCTCTTGAGATGAAACAAACAAGTCCAAGTATGTAATAATATATACCATTTTCAGTGTTGCTACTTTGATGTAAGTAAAGCTTAATATGTGCTTGAAATTTTCATATTATGTCTACTTGAACTGTGGGAAAAATGTCCAGCAATACAATACAGATTTTATCCTTTCAAACTTGAGTAATATCTGCAGAAAAATTTTGAGTTTTAGAACACTAGTGTTAAAAATTGGTACCTACACGCTAGTGCTGGTTGTTAGCAGAGAAGTTAAGGATATGAATTAAGAATATGTAACAGGAAGTATACTGGTACAATTTTGAAATTTATTGGTGTGTGTATGTGTGTTTTTCCATCTATTTGCAGAACTCCCGTTCCATGTGGTATCATTTCTTTATGCATATTTTAACCTCGGAACTACTGTGCCTTAGTTGAAACAGCAGACAGAGAAATGTCCTGCAAGCAGATTCATTTTCATTCACTATTATTGGCTACAGTAGTTTATATATTTTTTTCTTTTTAAATACAACTTCCTTCAGAAATGAATGCAGTGAACTCAAATAACTTCACAGCACAGATTCTATGGTTCACTATAAAGCTACCTATCCACAGAAATCATCAATATATCTCAGGGCAGATAACATTTAAAAAACAAAAAAGGAAAATACAGTCCTATTTGCTTATGTCAAACTCATTTGTGTTGATAATCTATTTCTATTGACAAACAAATTAAGTCCTAATCCCTTCTCTTGCACATTGATACTAAATAGTTACTTTGTATATCAGCGTTGGCATGCTTGAGTTGACAAATTGCTTAAATCCCTAGCAATATTAAAGGCCTTCTTTTATTACCACGTATGTTAACAGACTCTTATCATGTTGCATTGAGAGTTAAACTGCAGACTTTTCTCACCTTGACCTGTGGAACCCTTGTTTCCAGGAAATTCTGTAGGGCTACAGTTTATAATGTGAATGAAACAAACTTGTTCTTTAAGTGCACCCATGACAAAACGTACTACACCATGGGACAATCACATGGGAAGGATTACAGATTTGCTAAATCAGAGCCATCAAAAGAAATGGAAAATACAGCTAGATATTTGGAAAAGCTACAAGCACTAATCCTAAAAGAACAAGTGTCATGCATGAAACCGTCCAAGAAAATTATGCCCAAATATGTAATGTCCATTTACATCCTACATTACAACAGTGACTACACTTCAGAAGTACTTAATTGGCTGTAAGGCACTTTCTGATGCCCTGAGGTCATGAAAGGCACTATATAAATGCAAGTTCTTCCTTTTCTTCTTTTGTGTTGTTAAAATTAGAATGGTCCCCAACTTGTTGACATAAGTAGGTAGGACTGTATATTCTCTTTCACTTTATACAATATCTATGTTTCTATGATAGCTCTTTGGAATGACCTGTGCCATAATAAAGTCTCCTGTACAAGTTACAATGCTTTTAGCTCTACAGTAATTGCTGTACTTAGGGGCAGAGATTTCCATGTTGGAAGAACAAAAACCAACGTTTTGAACCAATCAGATTTTGAGACTCCACTGTATTTCTGATCAATTGCAAAAAGACTGTTTCACATTCAGAATCTAAATAGTGCCATAAGTTGAGAGAGATCATCAAGTGACACTACAAGCTAATGATTTAAACTATTAGCAATGGAAATGTTAATATATTTGTACAAAATTCTTTTGTCCACTTTTTATTGAAGGCATTAACCCATTTATTTTAAATGAATTTGTTGAACTAACAGACAGGAATTTCATACAAGTAAAACATACATCACTGACATCACATAAGAGGCCATCATTTATTTAATCCCTAACAAAATATTATAGTAGTTTAATTGTTTCCTTACTTTCCTTAGAGTGTTTTCACTTATGGCTGCATAAAGGAAAAGAGAGAGGGAAATGATTGAAAGCTTTCAAGTAAAAGAAAAGGAAACACTTTGGAGTGTACAGGAGGAATTTGATCATGACTTGGAAACACTGGGTCACCTGACAAAGATCTACTTAGTCGCTCCCTATCAGTAACAGATGTGTTACCTCCAAACACACAAGCACTTACAGAGAAACTCTGCTTTAGTATATAAATGAATTACATTAAATTAGATACTATTATATGATTATTACAAGATGGAAGGGACAGATTTTCTGTCTTTCTAATTTCAGTGAAAAAGTAGATGAGAATATAAAATGGGAAAAGTATGTTCGACTGTACTGTCTACCTACAATCATCCATTGATTGTAAAGTGCTTTGCGACATCCCAAGGGCAATGCAAAGGACAATATAAACACAAGGTCCACCCTCTTCCTCTCTCCCTATATCTTTTCTTTGCAATTAGCCAACAGCAGAAAGTATATATCACCAGAAAGGATTAAATTAATTTGTTAGGTGTTCTGTTTACCAAAAAGCAGTGTTTTAAGCAAGAGTTAATCTCAGGGAAGAGTGAAGGCAGAGGGCACATATTCAATTCTTAGGGAAACAAATTGTTGCATTAAATCAACATACGTGTGCTGTAACCAAGAGTAACAACAACAATAGCATCAATCAGAAAGTGAAGTTGCATTTTCAGTGTAGCTATGGTCCAGTGAGCATCAAAAAAAGCCTGTGTTTCCTCTTGCAATTCCTGTGACAAACTTTGTACTTGCATGTAAATTTTATAGTGACAGCTTTCCTTCAAAATAAGTTGAAGCAAGGTGATAGACAAGGAAAAATATTAGAGGTGAGCACCCTGAATTCAGATATCCCTGTTTTAATGCCAGGGAGGGGGTGGAGGTTGGGCCGTTTAGATATAGCCTCAAACTCTGATATCAATAATAATTCAAGTTTTTTTTGTACACCTAAGAACAGTAGGTCCACTGCAGTCATTTGAACAGTGTCACCCATTCAAACTGCAAAAGAGTGGAGTCCTCAGAAAGATGCCCCAATGCTGAGGGAGCTTGCCACCAGCTGATGGTTTGTTCTGCAAGCCAGAAATTGTTGAAAGTAGGCAAGCTGCCCTTGTAAACGTTCTGCAAATGTTTGCTTTTAAATTATGTATTTCACCCTTATTCCACAACACAAATATTACCGATGACAACACACAGATATGCAACTGTGCTTTCTTTTAGAAGTTTTGTCAGATTTAGACCTACTGGGCTGAATTTAGTAGCGCTGATGGGGCTTCCGGTGCTGGGCCAAAAAGGCAAGGGAACCCCACCTCGGCCTATTGAAGCCCCCCCATCACGACATGATTCCACGATACTCAGGCACTTAACTGCCCAGTGCCCGGGTCCCCATCCCTTTAAGGCCAGGATTACATCTCCCAGAGCTGCTGGCCAATCGGAGGGTCAGCTGCTCAGTAATATCGGCAGAGTCATTGGGAGTGGTGGTCACTGCTGGTACTACAGGCGGCCTGGGACCAGGCCCACCACTGGAGCCCCGGACCAGAGGTAAGTGAGGCAGGATCGCCAGGGCCTGTCCAGCATCTTTGCCTGTGCCACACGTGTCTTGAGAAGTAATAAAAATAAGCCACAAGCAGGAATGTTCTCTGTATTCTGTTCCAATGATATGCCTCACAACAACAACAGAAAAGCATTCCTAATGTACCATGCGATATTTCTTCATTCTGTACACCAACCAACCTGTGGCCTCAATGAAGGAGATCCATATTTCGTGACAACTAGTGTCAAATTAAGAGGCAGTCTTGTGCTCTAGGTTGATGCATTGTTGTTATGCATGGGAGTGAATTTGCAAGCAAGGTCTCAGAAACAGCAAAGGAGATAAATGATCAGATAATCTGTTTTGGTGGTATTGGTTGAAGGGTAAATGTTGGCCAGGATACCAGGAGACATTAGCTGCTCTTTTTCAAGGTGTGCCATGTGAACAGGGAATGTTTTAATGTCTTATATGAAAGGTGGCTCCTCCAGTAATGCAGCACCCACCCAGCATTGCACTGAACTGTGAGCCTTGAAAGTGTCATCACATGCTGAAGTGGGTCTTGAACCCAGGCCCTTCTGACTCAAAGGTGAGAGTACTACCATTGAACCAAGCTGACAGTAAATGAGGCCTTTAATATTTCATCCACTTTAAAAGTACAATGTTCCCTGATTGGCTTTTACTTCGATGATCATTAATATTATAATTTTAACTCGAACAGTGTCAGTTTAAGTGCTGCTGCCTGACTCTGTGAACGTTCTGATTGCAGTTAATATATTTTCTCAATGTTTAATAGCACACATCTGGTGGATAATGAGCCAGATTTTTCTGTCAAAATAACGTTGAGGCTAACGGCACTTGCCATGATTTATACATAAGTGGTACAGCAACTTCGGGTGTGGGTGAGGGGGGGCATATGCACATTAACAATGTTATAAGTAGTTGCATGGTGGTACAGAACTTGAGTATTGCTGAAAATAGAGGTATTTTGTCAAAGGTTTTTGTCTTGCACTCATCAGGACATTCCGCAAGAATACCAATGTAAGGAAACAACACATTTATACTGTATGAGAAGAGAATGCTGGTGATTGTCAAGTGGACCCTAATTGGTAGAGGCATTGCCATGGAGAATGCACCAGTTTATGGTGACTGACAGTTCACTGCCAAGCTTTGTCTGAAAATGTAAACCAGATGGCTTGACTCTGATTGGTCAAGGCATTGCCCTGAGGAATGAACCAGCAAATGGCTTTCACTTATTTTGTTTAGCTGAAATAGGTGCAATGTGCGTACATGTTCTTTCTGTCTGCAAAGAACAGGGTTCTGTGTATTAATATATGTAGCTTCCAGTATGCGCAAATGCAGCACACTACAAGCCCGACTGACAATCTTAAATGTCAGCTTAATTCTTAGCACACTCAGGATTATTTAGCAAATGTTGTCCAATCGCTGAATCACACCTAATGTTGGACACTGTGTTTTGAGTTTTGCAAGCACGGGCTGGTTGTGTATGGCCTGTACCTTGCCCATTGTGAACAGCAGAAGGAACATGTTGTTTGATACGACCTGCCAGTCTTTGGGAAGTCTGGCCTATATACCTAGCATCACACTGGCATTGAAATTCATATATTGGATTACTCATTTGTGTGATAAGCAGAATTTCTTTTTGGCTTGAGGGCAGCATTCTGTTAGTGGCGAACACCACTCGTGTTGCTACTGCGTAGTAGCAGCGTGAAATAGCTAGCTTCACCTGTTGGTCAAATGCTTTGACAAATGTCTATTTTCCGCAATGTTATCAGTGTTAATTAGTGCTAACCAACCTTTCTGAAAATTAAGTGTTGAAAGTGTGGAATTACATTCCTTCAAGTATTAATTGTTATTGGAGATTTGAAAAGTGGCAAAATTTAAATTTCAAAATGTTACTTTTTTAACTATTCCTTTCTGTCTCTTTTATCTCTCTCGCAATCCAATCTTTCATTTCTTCTCTTTATTTCCTCTTTTTGTACTTGATTTGACAATATATTCGCCCACTACAATTTACATTTCCTTTTTAGTCCTGGCACTGTTTATTTCTCAATCCTTCAACATAATTGGTTAAGGAGCTACACAGTTGTTTGTCCTGTTCACTCAGGTACCAGATGCCCATTTCTCTCACTACACCGTTACCAGCTCATACTTTTAGCAGTTTGCTACACAAAACATTTAAAAACGTAAATGTGAAAAAACAAGTCTAACTAATGGCAGGATGCTACAGCAAATTCTGACCAAATGTTGGGGCTGCCCATAGACAGAGTTCAAGAGAGATACACTTTGCAGCAGTTTCAATTCTGATAATAGGAAAAACTACTTCATTTATTTTCTCCCCTCTTTTAAAGCTTCTTCACATCATGCTCTATTCCCCAATTAAAGAGTGACTATCTCCAGAGCCTTTCTCCATAACATTGTAACTGGTTGACAGGAGCTTTGCAAAGGTAGCCTAACAGAGATGATACAGTTGATGTCTGGCTTACAATCAGACCTCTGTTGTATGAGTGCCTTTAAAAATGATGTCCCTTTAAGATCTTAGTATGCTAATGAGCAAAGTACCAAGATGCAGTTATGTGACTCAAAGCCAGAATCACTCTGCAACTGTGACACCCAGACTAAGGTTCTGTAAATAGTTTTTTCTATACTGTATACAATAGTCTAGCTGTAAATAAACCTGTTTGAGACCTTCAACCAACTGGACCCCATGCATCTCATTTATGTTGCATCAGACAACAAAAAAGAACTCATTATATGGTGGCAGCGGTGGTGAGGACACAAAGTCTGAGGTTGAAGACCATGGTTAAAACAGCTCTGTAAATGACCTTTCCTACAGCTAGTACAGAGAAAGTTCATGAAAAATACTGGCTCAAAAACTGAAAAAAGAACTTACCTCGAGCTGTAGAAGACAGAGCTCAGAACGAGAGGCTGCAAGTAAACTGGGTGAGTCATTGTGCTGATGGGCGAGGGATACTGCTTTAAAAAGAAAAGTGTTGAAGTCCTTCAAAAGATCAGGCTCAATTTTTATAGTTCGCCGCCAATCTTGCCCGTCAGCACAATGACTCACCCGATCTCAGCGGTGAGCTTCCAGATTGGCGCAGCACACGTGCGAGATATGCACTGTGGAGCCGCCACAATATTTCAGCTCATTAACATGGAGGGAGTGGAACACCCGCCCCCGATGATGTAGAGGGGGCGGCACTCCGTCCCTGGCAACGGCATCTGGCATCACCACATAGGTGTCATTTTTAAAGGGCTTCAAGCCTTTAAAAAGCATTTACATTTTTAAAGTGAACTGCAAGTGTTTTTCCAATTTTGACAATCAATAAAAGAAAGAAGCCCCTCTTCCACCACCCCCCCAATGACATAACAAGATTTTTATTTCCCTCTTCCCCCTGAAAATACCGTTTTGCCAGTCCCGACCTTTCACCCCCAAAATGTAGATATCTTTGCCCTTCAACCCCTTCCCAACATCCCCTCAGCCAATAGTAACAGTATTCCCCACACCCCCAACCCTCCGCCCTGAAAATTTCACTCCTCCCCCATCCCCACCAGTGTTACGACTCGATCTCCGAATCGAGATCCGAAGGCAAGGGATTTCCAGCCACTAGCAGGAATATTGGCGTGGGACGGCTGTCGCAACAAGGTAAGTATTCATTCTTTAATTATCATTTATTTACATATCTTAATTAGGTTTTTTACGCCGAGCGGCGGGGTGGCCACCCTGAGGTCAAATGGGGTGGGGCCTTCCCGACGTCGAGGCCTGTGGCGGCCTTCCCTGGAAGGATATTCTGGGCCCTCTCGCCATGACCATCAATGTCGGGGGCTGGTAAAGTTCAGCCCATCGTATTTTTTCAAAAGCTCCATTGGAAAAAAAACGGGGAAGACCCGACTCCTTTCCCGAGCTGATCGAGGTCAGCACCATTACAGGAGGCATCCGTTAGGAAAAACGCGAGAAAATCAAGATCACAGCAGAGCCTTCATCCATGCAGCCAACATTTAAAAAAAAATTAAACTACTCAAGCGTGAATAAGAGCTTCCATTCACAAAGCCACAATAAAAAACATTAAAACCACTCGAGTGTGAAGAACAAAAAAACACTAAAATAATGCATACAAATGCCTACTGAATAGCTGTGTAAACAGAACAGGTGCTGGAAGCAAGGTAAACACATAGCACTAGCAAACACCTGCTCCTGTCAATCAAAGCAGCTAGTATAAATAGCAGAGAGTATGTTAAAGGAGAAACAGTACAGAGTCATAGAATAAGTCTTAAAGCAAGTTTTAAAGCAGAACAGCAGAAATATAGATACCAAATTTCCCAGCATGGAAGGCCATGGATATCTTATCTGAGTTCCAACATTTCAAACAGAGAATGCAATTATGCTTCACAGACCAAGTAATTGTAGAACCAGAAAAATAGGCTGCAAAAATACTCAGAGCAGATGGAAATGAGAATCAACACCTCCAGACTATCTGTAGAGGATCAGAAAGATCCCGCAAAGATACGGAAAGTGCTGGAAGATCAGCTCCAATTACGAGAGAATTTTAGAATTCAACACCAAGCAACAGCCTGTAAGAATCAATAAACCATCAGTAGATGCTGTAGTAAGGGCAACAAATGTGACTTCTTAGAAACTGAGCTGTCGGTTCTAGTGAGCTAGTGATTGTGTCATAGAATCAAAGAATTATAACAGCAGGAGACCATTTGGCCCATCGTGTCTGAGACGGCTCATCAAAAGAACAGTTACTTAGTCCCTGTAGCATCGACATCCATTGAAGGAAATATGAAGCCATTGTAACTGGACAACAGTACCTGCAAGCACTAGATGAAGCCAACAGTATCAGTATGATAACCAGATCCAAAAGAGCAAGCAAGCTGTGTGGTAAGTGTGATTGGTCCCACTCACCACAAAGTTATCCTGCATTTCGATACCTGTGCAGGGCGCATGGTACAAAAGGACACTGGGCCCGCCTATGCATGAAATCTGGCTCCAAAGATGCAGCCAGAAGTCACAGTAGGACACAAACAAACAGACAAAAGGCACAGCATTAGGGCAACAGCAGCAAGGAGAGCGCCAGAGACCTGCATAAATGCAAGCCAATACACAAAGTCCACAGCAAAACAGACCTGAGACAAGACTCAATGAGGAGCAATTCTCAGCCAGATGGCAAGCAGGCGTTCCTCAAACAAGCACTGTCAGTAGAAACCTGTACCCTGCAGTACTACAAACCAAGGAAGAAGACAATCCTGGAAGTTGACACCTCACAGAAAGGGCTAGGACCGTGTATCTTACAGGATGGCAAACCAATTGCATTCGAGTCCAAATGTTTATCCTCAGCACAGTCCAATTACTCAAACATAGAGCATGAAACACTTGCTCTGGTGTTTGGGATCACAAGGTTCCACATTTACCTGTTTGGCAAAGAGTTCATGGCCACAACCACTGGAGATGATCTGGTGCAAACCAGTGACAAGCACACTACCTTGACTACAGCGCCTCCTAGTGAAAGTACAGGGTTATGACTTCAACATCTGCTACAAACTGGGTACTAAAATGGTCACCTCGGATACTCTGAACTGATTACCAAACTCAAACAAGAATGAAAAGGTTCCACTGGATCTACAAGTGGACAGCATGGACATTGAGGTGGAAGATGTGCTCAAAATTGATTTATTGCATTTTGGTCGGCACAAATGTGACCAACTGCAATCGGAAATAGCAAATGACTGAAGGCACTGTGGAGAGTCATCATACAAGGCTGGCCTGAAATGATACAAGAGGTGCCAGATCTTAGTATGCTAATGAGCTAAGTACCAGGATGTAGTCATGTGCCTCAAAGCCAGAGTCACTCTGCAACTGTAACACCCAGCGTAAGGTTAGCTCTGTCCTGTATATAATAGTCGAACTGCAAATAAACTTGTTTGAGATCTTCAATCAAATGGACTCCATGCCTATCATTTATGTTGCATCAGACAACATAAAAGAACTCATCACAACCTCAAACTTGGACAGACTGGTTGAAATGGGGGACTGGCCATCTTCAGGGAATTGCGAGCACCAGGCCATGTTCTGCCAGCCACTGGAGAGCAAATGTGCTGTAATGCTAGTCTTAGATGCAAAACAGCAACAAGAGAAAAGAAAATCCATTGCTGGATTAATAACACAAGACTTCAGCACATGATTATTGTCTTGTTGCTTGTCTCACTCTTACATGTCTTTGGGTTTAACTCAGCAAACAGTGCAGCTTCATTCTCTCAGTTTATACCATTATCTACACCCCCTCCAGTTTCAAAGTACATGCCAGATCAGCTTTCAATCTGCATTATTTTAAACTTATAAGAAATGTAAGCAACATATTAATAGATCAAAGTTAAACTGTAGCAGTCTGTCTGAAAATGTGCCAGATTGTTTAGCCAGACATGAAAAAATTAGAAAAACAATACCAAATAATTAAACTACCCTGTTAGCTGTGCTGCAGCTGTCATGGAAGGCTACCATGAAATTGAAATTTATGGTCTGTTTTAAACAACCTTAACTTTGTTGGTGACTCCCTTACTCATTCAGACATCTGCAACTGCTGCACCAGTCTATGAGATTGAAAATGTGAACTTCTGTTTTCGACACATTTATTCCAATCATAGCTCAATTTAAAATTCATTCCTTGCCATTTGGCTCCTTTGCACTCATCATAAAAACATTTGTTCCACAAAAGTTGCTTTATTGTGGAATTATCTTCGTTTGGCTGCAACAGCTAGGGGAAGGCAGTAATGCAAGCAAAGTTTAGTGGAATGAGATATTGTAATGTACTGTAGAGTCAGAGACAATCACTAGCCTCTGGCAAAAGACAAACAACTATACAGTCAGGTCTCAGCTCTTGGATGAAATTCTCCTTGCTTTGTCCTGATAAAAAAAGGAATACCTGTTAACAAATCTTACGTTCTCTTCAGAATTATTTTTTTCCTTATTCTTCAGTGACAGATAACCGCAGTTACAGTACTTGATACTGAGCTTTTAATGCACTGGATATATCCCGTTACTTGATGACTGACGAACACTTCCAGTGCATTAATTAGGGAATGTTCACCTGGATTAATTTTAATATTTTTGTCATTTCAGTTAATTGTTTTAAGATTTTTACCAAAACTGATGTGGCAAGGTAGTGGCAAAATATGACACAATAATTTTGGGATGTTTTGGGACCTGAGCAGTATCTATTATAGATCTGTTTGGGATGGTTCTTCAAGAACAATAATTTGTTATGGTTATTCCACAGGCACAGAAATGGTGTGTGAAGTTGGTGTTCTCTGCAGAGTATTTAGGCTGCTTAGGAAGGTTGAGGTGCTACTGCAGCTTGCTATCCCTTGGCATAACACAGATTTGTCTTAAATCTCAAGGAGTTACTCCAGTCAGAACCAATAGCCTGACAACCTGCCTACATCCATTCACTACTGCAGAGGATATACACAATAATGTCCCAAAGTGGGAAATGGAGTGGGAGATCTCACAGCATGGGGGAGGCAGTGGTGTAGTGGTATTATCACTGGAGTAGTAACCTAGAGACCCAGGGTATTGATCTGGAGACATGGGTTCGAATCCCACCACAGCAGAAGGTGGAATTTGAATTTAATTAATAAATCTGGAATTAAAAGCTAGTCTTATGATGGCCATGAAACCATTGTCGATTGTTGTAAAAACCCATCTGGTTCACTAACGTCCTTTAGAGAAGGAAATCTGGGGTCCTTACCTGGTCTGGCCTACATGTGACTCCAGACCCACAGCAATGTGGTTAACTCTTACATGCCCTCTGAAATGGCCTAGCAAGCCACTCAGTTGTACCTAACCGCTACGAAGTCAATAAAAATGAATGAAACTGGACAGACCACCCGGCATCAACCTAGGCACCGGAAACGACAACAGCAAACCCAGCCCTGTCGACCCTGCAAAGTCCTCCTTACTAACATCTGGGGGCTTGTGCCAAAGTTGGGAGAGCTGTCCCACAGACTGGTCAAGCAACAGCCTGACTGAGTCATACTCACGGAATCATACCTTACAGTGTCCCAGACACTGCAATCACTATCCCTGGCTATGTCCTGTCCCACCGGCAGGACAGACCCAGCAGATGTGGCAGGACCGTGGTCTGCAGTAGGGAGGGAGTTGCCCTGGGAGTCTTTAACATTGACTCTGGACCCCATGAAGTCTCATGGCATCTGGTCAAACATGGGCAAGGTAACCTCCTACTGATTACCACCTACCGCCCTCCCTCAGCTGATGAGTCAGTACTCCTCCATGTTGAACACCACTTGGAGGAAGCACTGAGGGTGGAAAGGGCACAAAATGTACTCTGGGTGGGAGACTTCAATGTCCATCACCAAGAGTGGCTCGGTAGCACCACCATTGACCGAGCAGGCTGAGTCCTAAAGGACATAGCTGCTAGACTGGGTCTGCGGCAGGTGGTGAGAGAACCAACAAGAGGAAAAAACATACTTGACCTTGTTCTCACCAATCTGCCTGCCGCAGATGCTTCTGTCCATGACTGTATTGGTAGGAGTGACCAGCGCACAGTCCTTGTGGAGACGAAATCCCGCCTTCACATTAAGGATACCCTCCATTGTGTCATGCTAAATGGGATAGATTTCGAACAGATCTAGCAATGCAAAACTGGGCATCCATGAGGCGCTGTGGGCCATCATCAGCAGCAGAATTGTACTCAATCACAATCTGCAACCTCATGGCCCGGCATATCCCCCACTCTACCATTACCACCAAGCCAGGAAACCAACCCTGGTTCAAAGAAGAGTGCAGGAGTGCATGCCAGGAGCAGCACCAGGCATACCTCAAAATGAGGTGTCAACCTGGTGAAGCTACAACCCAGGACTACTTGCATGCCAAAATGCATAAGCAGCATGAAATAGACAGAGCTAAGCAATCCTATAACCAATGGATCAGATCTAAGCTCTGCAGTCCTGCCACATCCAGTCGTGAATGGTGGTGGACAATTAAACAACTAACTGGAGGAGGTGGCTAAACAAATCTCCCCATCCTCAATGATGGGGGAGCCCAGCACATTTTTAAATTTTAATTTTTTAAAATTTATGGGTGTGTTTAGTTTAGTTTAGTTTAGAGATACAGCACTGAAACAGGCCCTTCGGCCCACCGAGTCTGTGCCGACCATCAACCACCCATTTTATACTAATCCTACACTAATCCCATATTCCTACCGCATCCCCACCTGTCCCGATATTTCCCTACCACCTACCTATACTAGGGGCAATTTATAATGGCCAATTTACCTATCAACCTGCAAGTCTTTTGGCTTGTGGGAGGAAACCGGAGCACCCGGAGAAAACCCACGCAGACACAGGGAGAACTTGCAAACTCCACACAGGCAGCACCCAGAATTGAACCCGGGTCAGTGCGAAAGATAAGGCTGAAGCATTTGCAACAATCTTCAGCCCGAAGTGCCGAGTTGATGATCCATCTCAGCCCCCTCCTGAAGTCCCCAGCATTACAGATGCCAGACATCAGCCAATTCAATTCACTTCACGTGATATCAAGAAACGACTGAAGGCACTGGATACTACAAAGGCTATGGGTCCTGACAATATTCCGGCAATAGTACTGAAGACCTGTGCTCTAGAACTTGCCGCGCCCCTAGCCATGCTGTTCCAGTATAGCTACAGCACTGGCATCTACCCGTCAATGTGGAAAATTGCCCAGGTATGTCCTGTACACAAAAAGCAGGACAAGTGCAACCCGGTCAATTACCGTCCCATCAGTCTACTCTCAGTCATCAGCAAAGTGATGGAAGGTGTCATCAACAGTGCCATCAAGCAGCACTTGCTTAGCAATAACCTGCTCAGTGATACCGACAGGTTCCGACAGGGCCACTCAGCAACTGACCTCATTACAGCCTTGGTTCAAGCATGGACAAAAGAGCTGAACTCAAGAGGTGAGGTGAGAATGACTGCAGCATTTGACCGAGTATGGCATCAAGGAGCCCTAGCAAAACTGGAATCAATGGGAATCAGGGGGAAAACTCTCTGCTGGTTAGAGTCATACCTAGTGCAAAGGAAGATGGTTGTGGTTGTTGGAGGTCAATCATCTGAGCTCCAGGACATCACTGCAGGAGTTCCTCAGGGTAGTGTTCTCAGCCCAACCATCTACAGCTGCTTCATCAATGACCTTCCTTCAATCATAAGGTCAGAAGTGGGGATGTTCACTGATGATTGCACAATGTTCAGCACCATTCGCGACTCCTCAAATCCAGAAGCAGTCCGTGTCGAAATGCAGCAAGACCTGGACAATATCCAGGCTTGGGCTGATAAGTGGCAAGCAACATTTGCGCCACACAAGTGCCAGGCAATGACCATCTCCAACAAGAGAGAATCTAACCATGTCCCCTTGACATTCAATGGCATTACCATCGCTGGATCCCCCACTATCAACATCCTAGGGGCTACCATTGACCAGAAACTGAACTGGAGAAGCCATATAAATACCGTGGCTACAAGAGCAGGTCAGAGGCTAGGAATGCTGCAGCGAGTAACTCACCTCCTGACTCCCCAAAGCCTGTCCACCATCTACAAGGCACAAGTCAGGAGTGTGATGGAATACTCTCCACTTGCCTGGATGCATGCAGCTCCAACAACACTCAAGAAGCTCAACACCATCCAAGACAAAGCAGCCGGCTTGACTGGCACACCATCCACAAACATTCACTCCCTCCACAGTGGCAGCAGTGTGTACCATCTACAAGATGCACTGCAGCAATGCACCAAGGCTCCTTAGACAGCACCTTCCAAACCCGCGACCTCTACCACCTCGAAGGACAAGAGCAGCAGATGCATGGGAACACCACCACCTGCAAGTTCCCGTCCAAATCACACACCATCCTGACTTGGAACTATAGCGCTGTTCCTTCACTCTCGCTGGGTCAAAATCCTGGAACTCCCTTCCTAACAGCACTGTGGGTGTACCTACCTCACATGGACTGTGGTGGTTCAAGAAGGTAGCTCACCACCACCTTCTCAAGGGTAATTAGGGATGGGCAATAAATGCTGGCATAGCCAGTGACACCCACTTCCCATGAATGAATTTTTAAAAATGCATCATTAGTTAGACTTTATGTTGCACCCTTCAGCTCAAAAAAATACCTGTCCTGCAAGTTGCTGGAAATGTGAGCTGAAAACAGCACGGCAAGGACAACAAGATATCTGGGACTTGAGTGAAGGACGGGGTTAAGAATCTAGCTCCTTAACCGATGAGAATTAAGGATTAAGAAACAGAGGAATGATGAAGAAGGAAAGATTGGATAGGCTAGGGTTGTTTTCCTTAGAACAGAGGAGGCTGAGGGGTGACTTAATTGAGGTGTACATAATTATGAAAGGCCTAGATAGAGTAAACAGGAAGGACCTGTTTCCCTTAGCGGAGAGGCCAATTACCAGGGGGCACGGATTTAAGGCGATTGGTAGAAGGAGTAGAAGGGACATCAGGAAAAACCTTTGCACCCAGAGGGTGGTGGGTGTCTGGAATTCACTGCCTGGATCCGTGGTGGAGGCAGAAACCCTCAACACTTTTAAAAGATACCTGGACATGCAACTGAAGTGCTGTAACCTGTAAGGCTATGGATCAGGTGCTGGAAGGTGGGATTAGATTGGGTGGCTAGTTTTTATAACCATCGCAGACACAATAGGCTGAATGGCATCCTTCTGTGCCTTAACTTTTCTTTGGTTCTATGGATGGCTCAGCTGGTCTATGATTATGCCCTACACTGCTGTTATAAGAGATTCCGAAGGAAACCAAACCAATAAGGCGTATAGTGAGTATATATTTTAATTAGATTTAGAGGAACACACCAGTCACAGGGTTACCATGCTGATTCACTAACAATTCACAATTCTTTGGCTCAAGAATGGCCTAGTACTTCAACATGTTACAGCAATTAATGCAACAGACACAATATTACTCAGTTCTGCTGGGAGGAGCATTGACCTCAGGGCTCTTTTCTTTCCCTGCCTTGTGACCTGTGTTGCTAATTGTATGTCAATTATGTTTAATTATCTGCAGGGGGAGGGGATTAATTGGTGTTTCATTTGAGCACATATAAAGAGACACTTACTGAAACTGGGGTATGGTTGAGTTAGAAGGTGTATGTTTATAACGTTTCACTCTGTAAATAAATGTAAGATTGAGCAAAGAATGGATCTAGTATCATCCTTCACCAACTGGCTTTCTGGATTAAAACAGCCTTATCTTGTTTGTATTCTTTTTAGTCTAGCTATTGTGAGAGATGGATAGCTGCTAACTGTGAGAGATTGATAGCATGCTAGACCTAATCAAGGACTTCCTCTTGTCTTGTTATTTTCAGCCTGTTCATCTATTGTGGAAGATCGATAGCTGCTATATATCATCAAGAGGTCCTTGACCTGTTGGAAAACCATGCTGGGACACTTAGTCTTTTCAAATACGTGAAATATTGAAATAAACATGTACACGTGTTCAAGGCTATATCTAACACTGTGCAATAACTATTTTACTGCTGTTAAATATTCTAACTTGCACAAATATTCTGCCTACCCCGTTAGAAATTCTTGAAGGAGTTAGAAAACACCTGAAATTCATGTGTGAAATACAGACAACTCTCAGGTAAAATAATCCAATCATCCTCGCAGCAGCAGTTGGGGTTGGTCCTTCAGATTTGAAAACCTTGTTCAGCTATCCAAGACTAACATATCAGACTGAATCTTTTCAGTCCCACGGGTACAGTCTTCAAGGTAGGACCTGGAGGAATTTCTGAGAAAGACATGTTGGGTCAGTGGGCCGACCTCTTCTCGCCTCCAAGCGATCTTCCCGGAGGCAGGCACCTGCGGAGGCTACCCGCCTGGCAGTGACGGGTAGCCAATTTACATAATTAAATGCCCATTTGTGAGCTGATTGGGCACGTCGCTGGAATATTCCCAGCAGCAGATGGCACCCCAATGAGAGCCAAGTCCAACAGGTACCTTGAGGTGGCTGGCATGGGGGGCTTGCAAGATCTGCTGTTTTAACTCTTCCCACTGCCCCTCCCCCCCCACTTGCACCACCCGCCGGAGCTGCAGCCATTCTTTCCATGAGGGTAGCCTCACAGCTGTGGCCTGAGATTTTCTTATTGAAATCTGACCTTTTCAGTGGGTGCCTGAAGGTTTGGGGTGGGGTGGGGGGTGGCAGGGGTGGGATGGTTGCCATCCTTCCAAGGCTGCAGGCTCTCTAATTGGACCTGTGGTCTCAGGGACCTGTCCGTTGACTTTAGTTGGACGGCCGACATGCAGGCGACATCTTAATTGTCTCCCAGAAGATCTACCAGGCAGGCGCACTGACAGTAAGTGCAGGGTCAGGGCCTGGAAATGGTCCATACTCAGGCTCATAGCCTAAGGGCAGACAATTCTACCCATCTAGTCACTTTTACCTTAGCAGGAAGAAAGGTTAATATTCTTATGCTTCCTTGTGGAACAGATTTCCCTCCAAAAAATATTCAGTTAATTTGGTTTACTGCATTATAAATATGACAACATCCTAACTTTCCCCTGAATCTCTCATTGTGAAATTGAACACTTGCAACATGGGCCAGAATTTTACGTCCCCCTCCCCACGACACCCACCACCACCAACGCCCCCCCACCCCGCCCAGCCTGGGAGCAGACTGGGAGGCAGCAGGGGGCATAAAATTGGGTGGGATGCACCTGTCACCCTCCCACCTCCACAGTGGGGGAAGTGCCAGGAGGCCTGAGCCATGCAAAATAGCACTGTGGTTTCCAGGGCTGGCGGAGGCAGGCTTGCCCCCGACTTTCCAACCGGTGGGTGGAGCCACCACTTCCTTGTTAAATCCCGGCCACGGCCTGCTTTGGAAATGTGAGTAGCTAGAATGGGGACTCACTACCTATTTCAAAAATCATAGCATCACAGAATTTTACAGCATCGAAGGAGGCCATTCTGTATGTTGTGCCTCTTTGAAAGTACTGTTCAATTTAGTCACGCACCATAACCCTGCAAATTTGTCCTCTTCAGGTACATGTTTAATTGCCTTTTAAAAGTTCCTATGAAATCTCTTTCCACTTTCAGGCAATGCATTCCAGTTCAGTAAAACCCTCAGTATGGAGGCATTTCTCCTCTAGTTCTTTTGACAATCATTTTAAATCTGTAACCTCTTGTTACTGACCCACTTACCAATGGAAAGAGTTTCTCTCTACATGCTCCATCAAATCCCCCCATAATTTTGAAGACCTCTTCTAGGTCTTCCCTGAACCTTCTATGTCCTAAGGAAAACAATCCCAGCTTCTCCAATCTCTCCAGATAGCTAAACTCAACAACAACTTTCATTTATTGAATGTCTTTTAATGCAGTAAAATAATAAAAGTAATAAAAATGGCACTTTATAGGAGCTTATGGAACAAAATTTGATACTGAGTCACATAAGAAGATATTAGGCCAGATGACCAAAAGCTTGGTCAAAAAGTTAGGTTTTAAGGAGCGACTTAAAAGAAGAAACAGAGGAAAAGGGACAGAGAGCTATCAGGTAGGAATTACAGAGTTTAGGGTCTAGGCAGCTGAAGGCACAGCCACCAATGGTGAAGTGATTAGAATCAGAAATGCTCAATCGGCCAGAATTTGCAGAATGCAGAGACTTTGAGAGGTTATAGGGCTGGAGGAGATTACAGACAGAGGCCATAAAATGATTTAACAAGAATGAGAATGTTAATATCAAGGCATTGTTTTACTGGTAGCCAATGTAGGTCAGCAAGCACAGGCGAACGAGATGGGTGAGCAGGACTTGATATGGGTTAGGACACGGGCAGCAGAGTTTTGGATGACATCAAGTTTGCGAAGGGTAGAACTAACCAGGAGTGCATTAGAATATCAAGTTTAGAGGTAACAAAAGTATAGATGAGAGTTTTAGCAGCAGATAAGCTGAGGCAAGGTCGAAATTAGGCAATGTTATGGAGGTGGAAATAGATGGTATTAGTGATGGTGTGGATGTGGTCAAATTTAACACCAAGGTTATGAACAGTCTGGTTCAGCCACAGACAGTTACCAGAGAGAGGAATGAGTCAGTGGTGAGAGAAAGGAGTTGTGACGGGGACCAAAAATAATGGCGATTGTCTTCCTGTTATTTAATTGAAGGAAATTTCTGCTCATCCAATACTGTATATTGGACGTGCAATCGCACAATTTAGAGACAGAAATGGGGTCAAGAGAGGTGGAGGACAGATATAGCTGGGTATCATCAGTCTACATATGGAAACTGACACCATGATTTTGGATGATGTCACCGAGGGGCAGCTTTTAGATGAGAAAAAGAACGGGCCTACGACTGGTCCTTTTGGGGAAACACCAGGGGTAATGATGTGTGACTGAGAAGAAAAGCCATTGCAGTTATTCACTGGCTACGACAGGATAGATACGAACAAAATGAGGCATGTGCAATCCCCACCCAGCTGGACCACGGTGGAGAGACAATGAAGTAGAATTTTGTGGTCAACCATGTCAAAGACTGCAGAAAGGTCGAGAAAGATGAGGGGGGATAGTTTACGTATGTCACAGTCAAACTAGGATATCATTTGTGACTTTGGTAAGAGCATTCTCAGTACTATGGTGGAGGCAGAAGCCAGATAGGAGGGAGTCATACAAAGGCTGGAATTTTGCGCCGCCCCAGCGGGTTGGATGGTGGCGTTGGGGCGGCGTAAAATTGAGCAGCAGGCTCCGGGAGGCCTACCTGCCCCGATTCCGCCTCCGGACAAGTTTACGGAGGTCAGGCAGGGGCGCGGGTGGGGGGGGGAGGGGGTGGTGGAGGGGAACGGGCTGCCCAACCGAGGCCAATCAAGACCCTTAAGTGGCCACTTAATGGCCACTTAAGGGCCCTCGCCCGCCTCCACGGGTATTTTACCCGTGGCAAGCAGGCGTGCTGGGTACGTGAAAGGCCGCCCAACGATAGCTGCTGGCCTTCCCCCCCCAGGTGGGGGGGGGGGGGGGGTGCTGCATGGCAGTCGGGCACAGGGTGCCCGATTGAGGGCCACTCCTGCCTCCCAACCCATCCCCGGGACTCAAGACATCCCCCTCCCCCAAAGGAACGATCCCCCTGGTGAGGCATGTCCCTACTTACCTTCCCTCCTCGATCCATGGCGTCAGCTTGGCTGCAATCCCAGCAGTGGCGCTGCTGGGACTAAGAGCTGCCGGCCAATCAGCGGATTGGCCGGCAGCTCATTGAGGCAGGACCTCCTCCCTCAAGTGGGTGGAAGTCTCAACTTGGGACAATTAAAGCCTGGGGATCCGTAAAATACGGGACGGGTCCCCAGGCTAGGCAGAAGCGAGTTCGCCATCGACTTTCTATTCGGAGTTCGGCTCCCATCCATCCACCGTAAAACTCTGGCCAAGGAGTTTCAAGAGAGACGGGCATAGATTTGGGAGGCGACAACATTTAAGGACTGTGAAAAGGAATGGGAGGTTCATGATGGAGTAGTAGTTTGCAAGGATGGAGAAGTCAATGTAATAAAAACAAGAAATGCTGGAAATACTCAGCAGGTCTGGCTGCATCTGTGACAGAGAAGCAGAGTTAACATTTCAGGTCAGTGACCCTTCTTCAGAACCGGAGGGGTCAATGGTTGTTTTTTTGAGGAGAGGGATGATGACGGCTAACAAAGGAGCCAGGAGGGGAAACTGCATGCTCAACGGTTAGTGGGAATAGCGCTTAGAGATCAAGATGAGCTCAGCAAGGGCATGAGAGGAGATAGGAGGGAAACTGCAGAAAGATGAAAATTCAGGGTTAGGGCTAGGGGGAACATTAGAGGAAGATAGGCCTGGTGGGCTAGGGGAAGGGAGGAAAGCAGCAGAGGCAGCTGATCAGGTGGTCTCAATCCTTGTAACTAAAAGTCCATTAATTCATCGCACTTATTGTTGGAGGTGACGATGGGGGATGCAGGGGAGGGTGGTTTAAGAAGAAAGTCAGTGGTGGAAAACAGACACTGGATGTCATCTTTGCCTTCCAGGATGATCTTTGAATAGTGGGCAGTTTTTATGATGGGGAGCACATCCCGATAATACTTTAAGTGGTCTGGTCAGATGAATGGTTACACCTGTTATTTTCCAAAGGCAATCAGGTCTGTGTCCCTTGGACTTAGGGAAACAGAGATGAGGGGTATAACAGTGGGGACAATTAGGCTGGGAAAGAGTAATAGTTCTAGTGGGGACAAGGTGGTGGAGATGATTTTGTGAGTCAATAGCTGTGGAGATATCATGATGAATTAAAGGCCAAAGATTAGATAATTGGGAGTTTGACAGTGCAGAGGTAAGTGATTGGGTGAGAGTTTTTTCTACGGTCAGACACAGAAGGAAGTGAGCTTGAGAAGGGGGAGGGGAATGTGGGTAGAGAGCGATACAACTCTCTTATCCCTAATATCATCCTGCTAAACCTCCTGTGTACCCTTGCAACAGCTTGGCATTCTTCCTAAAAATTATGGTTCCCCATCTGAGGTCTAACTAGGGATTTGTAAAGGTTTAGCATGAAGTCCTTATTTGTGTACTCAATGTCCTGATTTCCAAAGGAAATATCCTCCTTTTGTGCTCTATGTTCCTCCTAAAGTGTATCATTTCACACTGATCTGCATCAAATTACATCTGCCATGAGTCTTCGCATTTCACCCGTCTATGTCCTCTTGACGTCTGCTAGAATCTGGCTCACTGTTGCAAACTTCAAAATTGAACTCCTTATCCTTAAGTTCAGATCCCTTATATGTAACAAGAGAAGCAATGGTCCTAATACCAACCCCTGAGAGATCACACTGTGTAATTCCTTCCAGTCAGGAAAACATCCACTCACCACGATTCTCTGCCTCCTATCCCTTAGCCAATTATGTACCCAAGTTATCTCTGTCCCTTTAATTTCATTTTCTTCTATTTACCAATATATTTATTTTGTGGTACTTCATCTTTTGAAAGTCCATGTGTATAACATCGATCACATTACCTTGATCAACCTTCTTTGTTATTTCATCAAAGAACTCAATCAGGTCAGTCAGATATGATTTGCCTTTAACCAATCTCTGCTTGGTGTTCCTTATTAAACCATGCTGCTCCCAGTTAGAATTAATATTGTTTTTGACACTGGTCTCTAGTAGTTTTCCCAGCACTGATGTTAGACTGTAGTTACCAGATTTATGCCTCTCACCGATTTTGAACAGGGGTGTAACTGTTGCAATCGTTAAGTCCTCTGGCACCATTCCAATATGCAAGAAGGATTGAAAGATTGTGATCAGACCTTCTGCTCTCTCCACCCTAGCTTCCCTCAGCAACCTAAGATGTACCACATCTAGATTGGGTGGCTTATCAACTTTGAGTGATACTAACCTATGTTTATGAAAGATTTTTGTGTTCCATTTTATGCTACCCCTTAATCTTTTCTGATACTCTCTTTTCCATTCTTATATCGTTTTTCAATTCCCCTCTGCACTCTTGGTATTCTGCCTGGTATTCTGTACCTAACATTTGTCATAAACCTTTTTCTGTTTTATTTTAACCTCTATTTCCTTTGTCATTAGGCGAGCTCTAGTTTTAGATGCCCATCTTTCCTCCTTATGGGGACATGCTTCGTTTGTACTTGAACTAACTCCACCTTGAAGACCTGCCATTCACTTGCTCACTTACTTTATTTTTGGCCAATCTTTCTTTCCAGTCCACCTGTGCTAGATCCCCTCTGGAACTTAAAAGCATATATTTTGTTCACAACAGCAGAACATGGGTTAAAAAACATTGAATTTGAAAAGTAAATACTTTATATCATTCTGTTCTTCAAAGAGAACCTATTGGCAGAAAAAAATTACATTAATCACATCTTATCACCAGCAATAGATAAATCAGTGTTTAGATTTTGGGATAAGTTGCAAATGGAATAATGCTTCAGACATTTCTCCAAAAAGAATGGCTTGATGCTCATCGGAGTATGATTGCATGTTTCTATTCACCTGTGGGCTGACACTTCATTTCCCAGCCAGTGTGTAGAACAACAGGGTATGCATACAGTGATCCTGCACTGGTTAGAAAATCAAAACAGCTCATAATTTAAGTCAGCTTTCTCAAAGCCTTTACAAAGAATCTCACTTTGAATAAGTCAATCTTTCAGTATTCAAGGGCTCTGTCTGTGTATTCAAACGGCAGAAGTTTCTGTTGGTTATCTATTTTGGAGCTGCAGTAACAATCACCAATATTGTAACAGACCTGACAAACTGCACGTTCCCATGCATTACTATTATGATTAAAAAAGGAAATCCATTTTCCAAATGGATAATGGTACAGTTGTTAAAAAAAAATCCAAGAAATATTGCATCCTTAAAAATAATTAAATGCCCTCTCCAGGAGGTAAGTAAAACATGGTTAGACCAATATTCTTTCATGTGTGTGGCAGTCTGCCATAATAGGCATGTACTATGGTGAAATGAACTTGCCCTACCACAGTGACCCCAACGGTAGCCAGACATAATGCAAATATTAATCAATTTCACAGAATCATAGAGCACAAAAGGAGGCCATTCATCCCATTGAGCCTGTGGCAGCTCACTGAAAAAGCTACCAATTAGTCTCACTCCCTGCTTTTCCCCCATAGTCCTGCAATTTTTTCCGTTTTAAGTTGCGATTCAATTACATTTTGGAAGTTATTGCAGAATCTGCTTTCACCACCTTTTCAGGCAATGCATTCCAGCTCATAACAACTCAGTGAGTAACAAAAAAATCTCTTTATCTTGCTGTTGGCTTTAGCCAATTATTTTAAATCTGTGTCTTCTCGTTACCAAACATCCAGCCAGTGCAAACAGTTTCTCTCTATCTACTCTATCAAAAACATTCATAAGGCTGAATTTTCGCCATGAAGGCAGGAAACAGAAGCTGGGTTTGTTTTTAGGTCAAAAACCTGCCTCCAGTGGGAAACTGATTAAAGTTCAGATTTTCGCAGAGGTGAGCCCTTAATTGGTATGCAGAGGGGTTTCCTGTCCACTTTGAGCAAGTGGGGGTTGGAACTGAGGCGGGTCAGTTGAAGTGTGGGACTCATTTACACTTACACAGCAGCCATCACTGTGGCTGCTGGTTGTCCTGAGGGAGAGATCTGTGGTTTGTCTCAAAGCCTTCCACTGTACCAAAGGGAAGCGAGATGGCACAGGGAGGCTGGAGGCTTGGCATCCGAGTCAGGCCAGGCCTTCGCTTCATCAATGCTGACCTGGATCTAATGCTGGAGGTCATGAGGGAGAGGAGGGAGATCCTGTTCCTGAAGGGTGGCAGGAGGAGCTCACCTTGTTGTGCAGCAAACGCACCTCTCTCATCAGTGCCATCTCCCTCCGTCTCCTCTTCCTTCTCCTCTCTCACCTCCTTCTCCTGCTCCTCCTCCGATGAGCTGTCTTCTTCTAGGGGCTAACTGTCCTCAAGATCCACAGTCTCCGCAGAGCCATATTATGGAGAATGCAGTAGACCACCACAATGACCAAGACCCTTGCAGAAGTCTATTGGAGGGCAACACCCAACCGGTCCAGGCACTGGAATTGCATCTTCAGAAGCCTGATGGCCTGCTTAATGGTGTCTTTCTGAGCAGGTGGCAATGGTTGTATTGCCTCTATGCCTCTGTCTGTCCCATAGAGGGGTCAGTAACCAACTCTTCAAGGGATATTCCTTGTCCCCTAGGATCCATCCATGGACTTTGTGAAAATCTGAGGCATCCTGGACCGGCGGAGGATAAAGGAGTCATGGTAGCTGCTAGGAAAGTGAGCACGCATGTGGAGGAAGCTCTTGTTGTGGTCACAGACTAGTTTGATGTTGAGGGAGTGGAAGCCCATGATGTTGATGAATCTGAGTGACCGGTCACTGGGTGGCTTGATGCTTACACGGGTTCAATCGGTGATGCCCTGCACTTGGGGGAATCCAGCAATGGAGGCAAAACCCAACACCCTCTGTTCTTGTCAGGCCATGTCTGTCATGAAATGAATGTGCTATTCAGCTCCGTCAAAGAGGGACATCACTGATCAGTAAGATGCAGTGGTGTGCAGCCATTTTTGAGATGCCACTAAGGTCCGCAGCTGATTCTGGAAGGAGTCAGAAGCGAAGAAGTTCGAGGCCACAGTGACTTTGACGGCCATTGGCAGGGCATTCAACCAGTGATGTGAGGTGCGAGGTCTTCGGCAATGAAGGCACAGATGTCTGTGACTATCTGCCTGGAGAGTCACAGTCTCCTGCAGCACTGGGTCTTGGTCATCTCCAGGTAGCTCCATCTTCGGCAGCTTGGGTTGAGGGGGGGGTTTGGCCTCTGTGGCCTTCACCTTCGCCTGTCCCCTCCCAAAGATTCGATTTTCAATCAGATTGCATTATTTCTGACCAAAAATGGATTATTTATTATTTATACCAGAACTAGTATAAAAACTTTTATATGTCTAATAGTAAACCTTTATAACTCACTGGTTAGACGTCTGATAAAGCATTGTGTCCAATTCTGGGCACCAAACTTTCAGAAAGATTGTCAAAGCCTTAGAGAGGGTGAAGAGGAAATTTACTAGAATTGTAGCAGGAATGCAGGACTTCACTTATCTGGAGAGACTGGAGAAGCTGGGTTTGTTCTCCTTAGAGCAGAGAAGATTAAAGGGAGATTTAATTGAGATATTCAAAATTATGGAATTAATTTTTGGAGCCCCTATGATGTCAGAAACGGAGGTGGGGGAGGGCCCCAAAAATACCGGTTCTGGGCAGCGTGTCAATTTCAAGGCGCTGATCCCAGCGCCGGCAATAATCTCCAGCGCAGGGGAAGGGCGTGACAGGAGACTCGCTTTCCTCCCAATTGAGGCCAATTAAGACTGTTTAAAAACTTGTGAAGAGTTTGAAAGGTTTTGATGTTCTAATTTTTGAAGGACCAGTGAGATAACCCACACCTTCAGAAACATATTACCTGATATTATCTGAAGGGAGATGGGTACAGATATTGCAAATGTTTAGTCAGAACAGACATTTTCCCTGCTGTCTTCAAGCTCCATTATAATCAGCATAGATGCTGGAACCAGAATCTGAGTAATTGCAGAAGTTTGAAAATAAAACATATCCCAAGAGATTTGAAAATAAAACACAAACATGACATATTTTTTAAGATTTCCAGGTTTTCAAAAGCAGCTTGACAGATTTATGACATACATTTCTAACCGAAAATTAATCAAACATACAAACATATGAATTAGGAGCAGGAGTAGGCCACCCGGCCCCTCGAGCCTGCTCCGCCATTCAATAAGATCATGGCTGATCTGATTGTAACCTCAACTTCATATTCCCACCTACCCCTGATAACCTTTCACCCCCTTGCTTATCAAGAATCTATCTACTTCTGCCTTAAAAATATTTAAAGACTCTGCTTCCACTGCCTTTTGAGGAAGAGTTCCAAAGACTCATGACCTGCTGAAAGAAAAAAATTATCCTTATCTCTGTCTTAAATGGGCAAACCCTTATTTTTAAACAGTGACCCCTAGTTTTAGATTCTCCCACAAGGGGAAACATCCTTTCCACATCCATCCTGTTAAGACCCCTCAGGATCTTATATGTTTCAATCAAGTCGCCTCTTACTCTTCTAAACTCCAGCGGATACAAACCTAGCCTGTCCAACCTTTCCTCATAAGATGACCCGCCCATTCCAGGTATTAGTCCAGTAAATCTTCTCTGAACTGCTTCCAACACATTTCCACCCTTCCTTAAATAAGGAGCCCAATACTGTACACAGTACTCCAGATGTTGTCTCACCAGTGCCCTGTATAACTGAAGCATAACCCCCCTACTTTCATACTCAATTCCCGTCGCAATAAATGATAACATTCTATTAGCTTTCCTAATTACTTGCTGAAACTGCAGACTAACCTTTTGCGATTCATGTACTAGAACACCCAGATCCCTCTGCATCTCAGAACTCTGCAATTTCTCACCATTTAGATAATATGCTTCTTTTTTACTTTTCCTGCAAAAATGGACAATTTCACATTTTCCCACATTATACTCCATTTGCCAGATCTTTGCCCACTCACATAACTTATCTATATACCTTTGTAGCCTCCTTATATCCTCTTCACAACTTACTTTCCTACCTATCTTTGTGTCATCAGCAAATTTAGCAACCATACCTTCGGTCTCTTCAGCCAAGTTACTTATATAAATAGTAAGAAGTTGAAGCCCCAGCACTGATCCCTGTGGCACACCACTCATTACATCTTGCCAACCAGAATATTACCCATTTATGCCTACTCTCTGTTTCCTGTTAGCTAGTCAATCTTCTATCCATGCCAATATGTTACCCCCTATACCATGAGCTTTTACTTTCCGCAATAACCTTTGATGTGGTACCTTATTAAATACCTTCTGGAAATCTAAGTACAGTACATCCACCAGTTCCCCTTTATCCACAGCACATGTTACTTCTACAAAGAACTCCAATAAATTGGTTAAACATAATTTCCCTTTCACAAAACTATGTTGACTCTGCCTGATTACCTTGAATTTTTCTAAGTGCCCTGCTATAACATCCTTAATAATAGCTTCTAACATTTTCCCTAAGACAGATGTTAAGCTAACTGGTCTGTAGTTTCCTGCTTTCTGTCTCCCTCCCTTTTTGAATAAAGGAGTTACATTCACTATTTTCCAATCCAATGGAACCTCCCCTGAATGGAGGGAATTCTGGAGAATTAAAACCAATGCATCAACTATCTCACTAGCCACTTCGTTTAAGACCCTAGGATGAAGTCCTTCAGGACCCGAAGACTTGTCAGCCCACAGCTCCAACAATTTACTCAGTACCACTTCCCTGGTGATTATAATTTTCTTGAGTTCCTCCCTCCCTTCCATTTCCTGATTTACAGCTATTTCTGGGATGTTACTTGTATCCTCGATCATGAAGACTGATACAAAATACTTGTTCAATATAAAATATATTTCATTAGCAATAAAAAGGGCATGAACAATGTCAATCAGCAGTGCTCCTCCAAGAAACTGAGTCGAGATGCCTCAAACTCATTTTACTTATGAAAACCTACATTCCATCTGTCTTGGCTGCATTCACACCAAGATCCCAGAGGGAAAAAAGCTGAATGGTGTGAATCACATGAATTTATAACAAAATCTATGTGTGGGACTCAATATTCCAACGAGCCTTTCTGTTTGTACTTGGCTGTCCTTGACCATGTTGGCCATAATGCACATTACATCCTTAAATTGCAGGGGAGGTTAAGTCAATATAAAGCTCAGTACTATTTTGGAGGGTGAATAGGGTTTAATGTTGCTATTGTTATTGTTGTTTCCCCTTCTCTTCCATTAGAATCTTTATGTTACATACATTTCCCAACCAAAAGTATCAGTAGATTCCTGGCTTCATATCCCTGCCACAACCAATGGATCAGATCAATGTTCTGCAGTCCTGCCACATTCAGTTGTGAATGGTGGTGGACAACTAAATAACTACCGGAGGAAGTGACTCCACAAAAATCCCCATCCTCGATGATGGGGGGAGCCCAGCACGTCAGTGCAAAAGACAAGACTGAAGCATTTCCACCTAGCCAGAAGTTTCTTTTATTCATTAATGGGATGTGGCGTCACTGGCAAGGCCAGCATTTATTACCCATCCCTAATGGCCTTGAACTGAATGGCACGCTAGGCCATTTCAGAGGGCATTTAAGAGTCAACCACATTGCTATGGGACTGGAGTCACATGTAGGCCAGACCAGGTAAGGACGGCAGATTTCCTTCCCTAAAGGACATTAGTGAACCAGATGGGTTTTAACAACAGTTGGCAATGGTTTCATGGTCACCATTAGACTATTTATTATTCAAATTCAAATTCCATCATCTGCCATGGTGGGATTCGAACCCATGTCCGCAGAGCCTGGGCCTCTGGATTACTAGTCCAGTCACATTACTACTACGCCACCACTTTCCCTGCCGAGTGAATGATCCATCTCGGCATCCCCTCAGGTCCCCAGTATCAAAGATGCCAGTTCGATTCACTCCATGTGATATCAAGAAGCGGTTGAAGGTGCTGGATACTGCAAAGGCCTGACAACATCCAGGCAGACATACTAAAGACTTGAGCTCCAGGACTAGCCGCGCCCTAGCCAATCTGTTCCAGTACAGCTACAACACTGACAATGTGGAAAATTGCCCAGGTATGCCCTGTCCACAAAAAGCAGGACAAATGCAATCCATCCAATTAGCACCCCATCAGTCTAGTCTTGATCATCAGCAGTGTAATGCAAGGTGTCACTGACAGTACTATCAAGCGGCACTTACATAGCAATAACCTGCTCACCGATGCTCAGTTTGGTATCTGCCAGGGTCACTTGGCTCCAGGCCTCATTGCAGCCTTGGTCCAAACATGGAGAAAAGAGCAGAATTCAAGAGGAGAGATGAGAGTGACTGCCTTTGACATCAAAGCAGCATTTGATCGAGTGTAGCATCAAAGAACCCTAGGAAAACTGATGTCAGTGGAAATCAGGGGGAAAATTCTCCAATGCTTGGAGTCATACTTAACACAAAGGACAATGTTTGTGTTTGTTGGAGGCCAAACATCTAAGCCCAAGGACATAATTTTTTTTGAATCATTCATGGGATGTGGGCATTCCATCCTTAATTGCCCTTTATAAGGTGGTGGTGAGCTGTCTTCCTGAACTGCTGCAGTCCTTGGGGCGTAGGTACACCCAAAGAGCTGTTAGGAAGGGAGTTCCAGGATTTTGACCCAGAGACAGTGAAAGAACAACGATATAATTCCAAGGCAGGATGGTGTGTGGCTTGGAGGAGAATTTGCAGGTGGTGGTGCTCTCACGCATCTGCTACCCTTGTCCTTCTAGGTGGTACAGGTCACGGGTTTGGAAGCTGCTGTCAAAGGAGTCTTGGTGAGTTGCTGCAGTGCATCTTGTAGATGGTACACACTGCTGCCACTGTGTCTTGGTGGTGAAGGGAGTGAATGTTGAAGGTTGTGGATGGGATGCCAATCAAGTGGGCTGCTTTGTCCTGGATGGTGTCGAACTTCTTGAGTGTTGTTGGAGCTACACCCATCCAAGCAAGTGGAAGAGTATTCCATCGCACTCCTGACTTGTGCCTTGTGGATGGTGGACAGGCATTGGGGAGTCAGGAGGTGAGTTACTCGCCGCAGAATTCCCAGCCTCTGACCTACTCTGGCAGCCACAGTACTTATGTGGCTGGTCCTGTTCAGTTTCTGGTCAATAGTTACCCCCAGGATGTTGATAGTGGGAGATTCAGTAATGGTAATGCCTTTGAACATTCAGGGAAGATGGTTAGATTCCCTCTTGTTTGGGATGGTCATTGCCTGGCACTTGTGTGGCGCAAATGTTACTTGCCACTTATCAGCCCAAGCCTGGATGTTGTCCAGTTCTTGGTGTATATGGACACGGATTGCTTCAGTTTCTGAGGAGTCATGAATGGTGCTGAACATTGTGCAATCATCAGTGAACATCCCCACTTCTGACCTTATGATGGAGGGAAGGTCATTGATGAAGCAACTGAAGATGGTTGGGCCTAGGACACTACCCTGAGTAACTCCTGCAGTAATATCCTGGGACTGAGACGATTGACCTCCAATAACCACAGCTATCTTCCTTTGTGTTCGGTATGACTCCAACCAGCGGAGAGTTTTCCCCCTGATTCCCATTGATTTCAATTTCGCTCGGGCTCCTTGATGCCATACAGGGTCAAATGCTGCCTTGATGTCAAGGGCAGTTACTCTCACCTCACCTCTTGAGTTCAGCTCTTTTGTCACTGCAAGAGTTCCTCACGGTAGTGTCCCAGGCCCATGCCGGACCCAGAAGTGCAACCCGACCTGACCCGAACCCGACACATGTCGTTGGGTCCTGCCAGGGTCGGATAACATGCCTGTACCCATGTACTGACGTAAAGGCCTGCTACCCGACCCGGCCCCGACGACATTTGTCGGGTGCAGGTCGGGTCGCACTTCCAGGTCCGGCATTCGGGCTCGGTCGGGTTTCCTTTGCAGACCTTTAAAACAGCACCCTTGATCAGCACTCCATTCATGCCCTCCACCACCGATGCACAGTGGCAGCGATGTGTACCTTATACAAGATGCACTGCAGCAACTCGCCAAGCCTCCTTCGTCAGCACCGTCCAAACCTGCAAACTCTACCATCTGGAAGGACAAGGGCAGCAGATGCATGGGAACACCACCACCTGCAAGTTCCCCTCCAAGCCACGCTGACTTGGAACTATATCGCTGTTCCTTCACTGCCGTTGGGTCAAAAACCTGGAATCTACATCACATGGACTGCAGCGGTTCAAGAACACAGCTCATCACCACCTTCACAAGGGCAATAAATTCTGGCCTTGCCAGTGACACTCACATCCCTGGAAAGAATTTTTAAAAAACATGATGGTAAATTAATTGGTAGGAGGACTACAAGCTGAGTGGAGTGACTCTCCTTTTGTACCTCACCTTTGCTTAAAGCCTCCCTGCAATGGCCTGACTAATATAATGTAATCACCATTTGGGATATCATGAATACGAACGTTAATCTCTGCCGTAGCCCATATGCTGTGCCACCCATGAGGTGAAATGATCTTCAGTAACTTCAAATGTCTAAAACTTCAAACTTAACTATCAAAAGCAAATTTTGAAAAGTGTCACTCTGCTAATTCCTTCAACATTATCAGACAATGGCAATATTTATGCCCACAGCAACTATGAAATTTGTGAAAACTTGCTAGAACATGGGATTGAAAAGGATCCTGCAACCACTCAAAAGATATCCTGTAAACCACACCATTACTTTCATAATTGCATTTGCCAAATTGGCATTTCACGCAGATCCATTTTGTAAGACCATTTTCCACAATTACTCAAAAGCCCATTTTGCAATTTACTCAAAACCCAGTTAGATTACTCTTTCCACCCACCTGCCCCAGGGAACGAATTACCTATTTTGTGTTTTAGTCAGTAGAACCTGTAAGATCTGCCCTATCTGATTCTCCATTCATCAAACAGGATATTCAAAACAGAGTCAGAGGGATGTACAAAACATTCCATCATTCACAGTATTTTCTGAGGACATTAAGATGATTTAAAACCTTCCTTGTTTCTCATGAAGGTTAAAGATTCATGCCTGTTTTAAGTAAAAGCAGGTCTGGTTTTCTGTTATGAATGGTGACTGCCACCCAGTGTCTACTTCTGAATTCACAGTCTGCATTTTGTGCTTCTCTGCCTCTCTTATATTCACATTTTTTTCATCACGTTTATGCCTATGACTACAGAATTTCAACACAATAGCCTGGAATTTTCAGTAATAATCACAGTGAGGCTGTCAGTGCTTGCTGTTATTATGGGTTCTTTGATCTCCTTGTCTCGAGAGACAATGGGTAAGCGCCTGGAGGTGGTCAGTGCTTTGTGAAGCAGCGCCTGGAGTGGCTATAAATGCCAATTCTAGAGTGACAGACTCTTCCACAAGTGCTGCAGATAAAATTGGCTGTCGGGGCTGTTACATAGTTGGCTCTCTCCTTGCACTTCTGTCTTTTTTCCTGCCAACTGCTAAGTCTCTTCGACTTGCCACTTAAAGCCCCGCCTTTAGGGCTGTCAGCCAGCTCTGGCGATCGCTGGCAACTGACTCCCACATCTTGTGATCAATGCCACAGGACTTCATGTCGCGTTTGCAGACGTTTTTAAAGCGGAGACATGGATGGCTGGTGGGTCTGATACCAGTGACGAGCTCGCTGTACAATGTGTCCTTGGGGATCCTGCTATCTTCCATGCGGCTCACATGGCTAAGCCATCTCAAGCGCCGCTGGCTCAGTAGGGTGTATATGCTGGGGATGTTAGCCGCCTCAGGGACTTCTGCGTTGGAGATACGGTCCTGCCACCTGAAGATGGAATGAATTGAGGCGTCGCTCTTGGCTGGCATACGTTGTCCAGGCCTCGCTGCCGTAGAGCAAGGTGCTGAGGACACAGGCTTGCTACACTCGGACTTTTGTGTTCCGTGTCAGTGCGCCATTTTCCCACACTCTCTTGGCCAGCCTAGACATAGCAGCGGACGCCTTTCCCATGCGCTTGTTGATTTCTGCATCGAGAGACAGGTTACTGGTGATAGTTGAGCCTCGGTAGGTGAATTCTTGCGTGGTCGCCAATATTGATGGATGGAGCATTTCTGACGTCCTGGGTTATTATGGGTTATTACGATTATTATGGGTAAAACTGATAGCAACTCCTGGAATCTGTACATGTACAGTTAAATGAGGAAATTCAGAAGTTCAATGATGGCCTGCTCCTCTACAGGCTGTGCTGTGGCAGTCTTCACTGATGGAATTAACCCAGAATTATTGATTTGGCATGAACCTTATTCATTCATGGGATTCAAGGTCAACATTTATTGCCTCTCCCTAATTGCCCTTGAAAAGGTGGTTGTGAGTCACCTTATTGAATCACTGCTGGTGGTGAAAGTACTCCCACAGTGCTATTAGGTAGGCAATTCCAGGGTTTTGACCCAGCGACGATGAAGGAACTGCAATATATTTCCAAGTCAGGATGGTGTGTGATTTATAGAGTCATAGAGTTATACAGCACAGAAACAGGCCCTTCGGCCCATCGTGTCCATGCCAGCCATCAAGCACCTATCTAATCTAATCTAATTTTCCAGCGCTTGGCCCATAGACTTGTATGCGATTGCGTTTCAAATGCTCATCTAAATACTTCTTAAATGTTGTGAGGGTTCCTGCCTCTACCACCCCCTCAGGCAGTGTGTTCCAGATTCCAACCAAATTTCCTCAAATCCCCTCTAAACCTCCTACCCCTTACCTTAAATCTATGCCCCTGGTTATTGACACCTCCGCTAAGGGAAAACGTTTCTTCCTATCTACCCTACCTATGACCCCCATAATAATTTGGAGGGGAGCTTGGAGGTGGTGGTGTTGTCATGCTGCCCTTGTCCTTCTAGATGGAGTGTTTGCCAGTTTTGGATGTGCTGCTTTAGTCGTCTTTATGAGTTGCTATAGTGCATCTTGCCAGTGGTAGAAGGAGTGAACTCAAATAAGTTAGCTAATATTCATAATAAAAGTAAAATACTGCAGATGCTGGAAATCTGAAATAAAAACAAGAAATACTGGAAATACTCAGCAGTTCTGGCAGCATCTGTGGAGAGAGAAGCAGAGTTAACGTTTCAGGTCAGTGACCCTTCTTCAGAACTGGCAGTCCTAAGAAATGTAAAAGATTTTAAGCAAGTAAAGTGGGGGTGGGGCAAGAGATAACAAAAGAGAAGGTGTTGATAGGACAAGATTACAGAATAGCTGACCAGAAGGTCATGGAGCAAAGCCAAACAATGTGTTAATGGTGTGCTGAAAGACATAGCATTAGTACAGATAGGGTGTTAATGGACTGAAAACTGAACAGCCACAAGCACAAACATGAAAAAAAGAAAAAAAAAACAGTGGGTATGCTCTGTAGAAACAAACTGAACAAACTAAAATAAAATAAATGTTATTTTATTTTAGTTTAGTTTGTTCAGTTTGTTTCTACTTTTTTATTTTATTTTATTTTATTTTTAGAGATAATGCCTACCCACTGTGTTTTTTTTTCATTTGTGCTTGTGACTGTTCAGTTTTCAGTCCATTAACACCCTATCTGTACTAATGCTTTGTCTTTCATCACACCATTAACAAATTGTTTGCCTTTGCTCTATGACCTTCTGGTCAGCTATTCTGCGACTTTGTCCTATCAATACCTTCTCCTTTGCATTCTCTTGCCCCACCCCCGCTTTACTTGCTTAAAATCTTTTACATTTCTTATATTTGCCAGTTCTGAAGAAGGTCACTGACCTGAAACATTAACTCTGCTTCTCTCTCCACTGATGTTGCAAAACCTGCTGAGTATTTCCAGCATTTCTTGTTTTTATAGCTAATATTCATTCTATAAAGACCAAGGAAAAATTAAATTTTTGCTCAATGAGGAGTAACTCCGTTTTTAACAATGTACTAAGACATAGTTACTGCTGAACAACCTTTCTGGCCCTTATAAATTAATTTTGCAAGTCTGGAGTCTCATTTCCTCAGAAGAAAATTTAAATGTTGCAGATTTTTTTTTTAAATACGTATTATTTTCTTTGAGTTTGTGTTTTGCTATTTAAATTTCTCCCTTAATCCCAGGTGTATATCCCAATCCATATTTTGCTTTCTGTACAATTATTTAAATATTTATATTTCCTGCCTTTTACTTCCTGCTTTTGCTGTTTGAGAATTCTTCCATCTGATTATTTGATCAGACTCCATGCTGCCTCCCCTACTCATAGTATTACTCGATGAAGAGCTGACTTGACATATATCCTGAGAGTGCATGCTGAGGGCGGGGGCACCCTAAATGCTAGCAACATGTTAAAGATCTAATAATTGGGGTGTAGAGTTCCTGCAGAGGTTTTCCAATCTCATTTTTTAAAATTCATTCACAGGGCGTGGGTATCACTGGCAAGGCCAACACTGATTGCCGATCCCTAATTTCCCTTGAGAAGGTGGTGGTAAGCCAACTTCCTGAATACAATGGAGTGGCTTGTTTGACCATTTCAGAGGACAGTTAAAAGTCAGCCACATTGCTGTGGGTCTGGAGTTGCAAGGACGGCAGATTTCCTTCCCTAAAGGAAATGAATGAACCAGATGGATTTTTATGCCAATCCGGTAGTTTCATGATCACCGTTACTGATACTAGCTTTTTATTCCAGATTTATTTAATTAATTGAATTTAAATTCTCCAGTTGCCATGGTAGATTTTGAAATCAATCTATGAATCGTTAGTCCAGTCCTTTGGATTACTAATCCAATAGCATAAGAACAATACTTCCGTTTCCTATGACATATTTTCTGGGGAAACTGTGGAGAAACGGTGTTAATGGCTGTCAACGATCTTCTACCAAAGTTAAGACAGGAGGTTGAGGAAACCTCCATGGAAGTTCCAGGGCAACAAACTTTACTTTTCCTTTCTCAATGATAATAAAATACATACATTTTTTCTAGTTTCTTTCAGTTTTGGAGCCATGCCATTCTAATTTGTATTAGAACTCTTAACTTCTGTTCCTGCCAACAAGCTTTACACACCACTATATCGTTACCAAGAAAAGTATTTATCAGAGGCTTGAGGAAAAGGAATGCCAAAGGAGAGATTAGGGAGGATGAGGAAAAGGTAAAAGCTTGGTCATAGATGTAGGTTTTATGGTGGACCTGAAAGGAAGAGAGAGGTATTGAGAAGTGAAAGTCTTAGGGAAGGAATTCCAGAAAGTGGAACGTCAGGAAGTGAAGGCAAGGCTGCCAGTCAGGCAGGGGAGGAATGTATAGCAGACTGCAATCAGAGGCACAGAGTGTTTGGAGGAGGGTAGTTATGGGGCTAGAGGATGTTATAGAGAAGGGTGAGAGCGTGGAAAGATTTAAAGACAACAATTTGTAATTTGAGGCATGATGAAATCTAGAGGCAGTGTTAATCTGCAAGGACAGAGGGGATGGGTGAGCAAATTGATATGAGATGAGATATGGACAGCAAAGTTTGAGATGATCTGGAGGTAATGGAGGGTGGGGGATGGGAGAACAGCAAGGACAACATTGCAATAATTAAGTTTGGAGGTAACAAAGATATTTATATTAGTTTCAGGGGGAAAAAGGCAAAGATAGGGACAGAGGTAGGTAATGTTAAACAGATGGACCTAAACAACTTTTAAGATGCAGAGAATAGGCAGTCAGAAACTCAGCCTGAGGTTGAACATAATGCCTAAGTTGCAAATAATCTAGTGTAGACTGATGCAATGGGTTGGGATTGCAATGAATCAGTGATGCACGAATAGACTTCATAGTGGGGGCTGAAGACAAAAGCTTTGGTCTCCCTAGTGTGTAGCTACAGGGAGTTAAGAGCCATTCAAGTCTGGATGACAGACAAACAGTCTAACAGCACAGAGGCACTGGAGAGGTAGAGCTGGCTATCATCAGTGTACATATGGAAGCTGACCCCAAATCTGATATCAGCAAGGGACAACAGACAGATGAAGAAGTGGAGAGGGGCAAGTATTGATCCTTAAGGAACTTTAGCCCTAACAATGTGGGACTGGAAACAGAAGCCACTGCTGGAAATTCTCCAGTTATCATTCGATAGGTCAGATTGGAACCAAGTGAGTACCACTGAACTGGACAATGGAGGAGAGGTTTTTCAAGGAAGATGATATAGTCAACCATGTTGAAGACTGCAGAGAGGTTGAGGAGGACAAGAAGGAATAATGCACCATGGTTACAGTCACAGAAAATGTACTTAACTTTGGTTCAGGAAGTTACATGGGTGTGGATATGGGAGGAAATTGGAAATAGTTGTGGAAGAATTTGACATGAAGCTGGGAAGCAGCATCTTGGAGAGAGGAGACTGGAGATGTGTGATAGTCGTCAGTTATAGAAAACCAAGGATGAGTTTATTCGAGGATGGGACCACTTCCAGGCAAGCTTTGCTTTAGTGCTGGACTCTGGCCATCCAAAAATCCACTCCTGCCCTCGAGCAGCTGCCACTTTCTGCCCATTTAGGGGTATACTATTAAAATACTCCCAGCCTCAAACTTAGACCAGTGAGCATCTTTTGTCTTCACCTTGCTTTCCTACTCACCCAAAACCAGTTGGAGGTTTAAATTGATCTCATGTTTTAGTCAAATAATTTATTATTTCACCACTTATTATTCACCATATCATATTTCACCCACTGAAAAATGTGCACACTCTGAGTTGCTCACCAACAACATGGATCTTGTTCAAAAGTGGCCCTTTCAGATTCTTTACCGCTTTTGAGAGCTTAGCAGCATTGCGCCATCAAAAACAGCTAACTATCCTGCAACCTATCATTTAGTCAAAGAAAAGAACTCATTCAAAGTTTGCTTCTTTCCAACACTGTACATTGTCACATGTTCAATCGCCCCATCAGGTGCAACTTTGCTCACCACCCAAGCGATTTAATGAAGCAACAAGGCAATCCTTTCCCTGCAGTTTCAAAGATGGAAGTCCAACTACTACTCATTATCAGCAATTTATTCCAACAAACTAATTTCTCTATTGACACCTATGTAGTTAGTTGTGCATCTCCTTGAATCATTTAGAGGGATTGCAGTGTCAAATCCTGATTTTATTTCTGAATTGGACACTCTTAAAATTGGAGATGACCAACAGACAAACTTGTGACAAAAGCCATCTGTACTGATGCTGTCAGTTGTACTTATCATTGTTGCACAAACATTTTTTAGATGCAGCGAGCGGTTAGGATCTGGAAGGCACTGCCTGATTGTGTGGTGGAGGCAGGTTCAATTGAGGCATTCAAAAGGGAATTAGACTGTTATTTGGAAAGGAAGAATTTGCAGGGTTATGGGGAGAAGGCACGGGTGGCAGGAGAAGGCATTAGGTGAATTGCTCATTTGGAGAGCAGGTGCAGACACGATGGGCTGAATGGCCTACTTCTGCACTGTAACAATTCTGTGATTCTGTGAAATAACAAGGACTCATAAAACTTCAACTCTACAACACTCTGCCTGAAACACTGGCAGAAAATAATTTCAATGTTAACTATAGAAGATCTATATATTTTGTAAGCTGCTGAGATCTTTTGGCTCCAATTTCCCCTTTGCCTTGAACATGTAAAAGTCAAACTTGCTCCACTCCCTGAACCCCAGGAGCAATGCATACCCATGTTTATTTGTGAAACATATTGAAATAGCATGGGTGCACTCAACTTGGTTCAGCATCCAGTATGGTTGAACATGAGATAGAATGACAACAGGGCACACATATAAGTGCTGTTTCCTCACTGTTTTCATAATGTGGTAAAATAATCCTTGTCAAAATAAATCATATGGGTGATGGTTCAACTCCCATCCCAAAAGGAGCTGCAGTTTGCAGGCCAAAAACACATTTTGACTTGACTCCAATTGATTTGAAGTTCAGCAAGCATGTAGGAGACATGTTTGGCATGGGTTTGTTGGTGTGGCACTGTGCCCAATTTTTAAAAAAATTACACCACCCTCATTTCAATTGGCCCATCCCCTTGGACGGTCCCTTGTCTTATAAAGCACCAGCACTAGCCAGCAAGGAAGGATGGAAAGATTCATAAAAGGCACCGACTTGGCATTTTACAATCACAAGTGCGGAAAACTGACCCTTTCAGGAGTTGACGAAGCCGAGATAAAAGGGGGCAATTTTCAACGTCTGGTCCCCGGTCTGCAGTGCCAGTTAACCGCCAACTGAATCTGGGAATTAAATTAAATCAAATATCTGAAAAATTTACAGGGAAAAGAAAGGATAGATGAGGTTTCATGGGTACTTTGTATTTCATCTGATTTTGCCATTTTCTATGTGAAGGGCAGTTTATAAATGTAAGTTAGACATGTTGATATGTTCGCATGTACTAAAGCTTCGTTAGTACTACAGACCTGTACAAGATCAAATTTAGTAGAAATCAGGATATGGCAAGATAAAGGCATTTCTCAATTATTTACACTTACAGCTGCCCTCTTTAAATTCTTGTGCCAGCCAACATTAACCTTCTCAGCTTCCAAAATATATACCTTTTTCCACCTCCCTCCTTTCCTTGATGAACTAAAGAAGAAAGAACTTTCATTCATATATCATCTGTTATGAAGAAGTACTTTTCAAGTGTAGTCACTGTTGGAAGGTAGGAGTTGCACCAACTAATTTGTGCATAGCAGGTCCCACAAACAGCAATGAAAGAAATGACCAGATAATTTGTCTCAGATGTTGGTTATGGGATAAATGTTGGCTTGGACACTGAGAGAAGTTCACTGTTCTTCTCTGAATAGTGTTGTTGGATCATTTACATCTACCTGAGAGACCTCAGTTTAACGTCTCATTCAGAACACAGCCAGTACTGCACTGAAGAGTCAGCCTAAATTATGCACTTAGGTCTCTAGTGTGCGGCTTGAACAGAAAATCATCTGACTCAGAGGCGAGAGTGCTACTACAGAGTACACTTCCATGAGCACTTGAGTACTCACCCAAATGGCCATTCTTTGTATTTGACAAAGGGTCACTGACCTGAAACGTTAACTCTGCTTCTTTCTCCACAGATGCTGCCAGGCCTACTGAGTATTTCCAGCATTTCCTGTTTTTATTATAGGCCATTCTTTATGTGTGGGTTCAGACATCAATTTTGGTCAGAGCATCACAGCCAAATTCTACTCTGCACTTACTTGGTATCTGCCCATGCACACTTTGAATCGGAAGTACTTAGAACAGAAATCAACAGGAATGGTAAATCCAGCTGATTTCATCCTTGCCAATACTGAGATACTGATGCCAATTGTAGCTTCTGGGGATCAACTGTAACACTGTTGCTGAGAATAGCTAGTTCAACACAGACCTGAGATCGAAATTGGGACCTTATCAGTCTGCAGTCATTTACTATGTAGGTTCACAGATCCATCGGGCGCATCTTTACTTTCACATGACATACACACCAATAACGTTTTTAGTTTTAGAAAAATGGTTATCCTAAAATAGAATTAAAACAATGATACTTGGGAAATATTTTAATTCGTCAAATTGCACGCGAAAACACTTCGTACCCTTGTTCAAATTTTATTTTATAAAAACATTCCTATTCCTGCAGTAGTCAAGGAGATTTATTACTTGCTTGATTCAGATACCAAGCTGCAGAGACTGAATGAAGATTTGTATGGGGTTTGTTATAACCTGTTGCAAATGTCCTGCTTTGTGAGTTTAAATCCAACTGAGAGTACTTCATAGTAAACAAATTTTCATGGAGATTGTCTCTCCAACTTGGCAGTGTCTCTACCTCTCTGTCATCCATGGCTCATATTTCTATTGCTCCATAGTCTCACAGTTGTAGGCCTGGATTTTGCTGTGGTAGACAGCGAAACTGTCAGCGTTTGCTATTATTACTTCACTGAAACTGACAGCAATCTCTGGAATCCTTGCAGAAGCTGCTGTCAGTGACTGTGTGCTTCTCCAGAGGGTGCGCTGTTGAGGCACTCCCACCTCCATCCTGCACCACCCAGACTGCAATCAAGGAAAACAATTGAATGAACAAGAATTTCCACTCTTATGCTGTTAGTTTTGCTGCAAAAAGCCTTGAAAAAGTTATAACTTGTTGAATGGGGTGTAACTGGTCTTTTAATGGTGTAGTAACTTCATAATTACTGCTAAACACTCTCAGTGGCCCTGAAAAGCTAATTTTATATTTGTGGAATGTCAAATTTCTCCACTATAAAAAAAATTCCACATATTTTTCAAAAATATGTACTTTTTTACTTTTTCAAAAGTTTGTTTATCTTTATTTTAGCTTCTGTTTTAATGAATGCATATGGGTCGGAATCATGGCTTCTGTACAGACAACAAATGCGACTGCTGAAGCGCTTCCATCAACACTGTCTTTGTTCCATCATGAATATCAGATGGCAGGACTACATCATAAACAATGTTGTCTTCAACACAGCCAGTCTGCCCAGCATTGAATGCATTCTTTTACAACGCCAATTGCACTGGGCAGGACATGTGTCCTGCATGGAGGATTCCAGAATGCCAAAAACAGTGTTTTATGGTGAACTATGCTCTGGTAAGTGAGTTTGAGGTGCACCTCACGAATGTTTCAAAGACCAGTGAAAAGACAGCTCTCTCTGGCTGACATTGACCAATAGGTGTGGGAGCAGGAGGCTGGTGACAGAGACAGCTGGTACACAACTAGGAAAGCAGCTTACAAGTTTGAAATTAACAGCTCTGTGGCTGCTGAAGAAAGGTACAAACAACAGACAGAGTCTGCTTATACCAGAGCCCCTCCAAACCAGGACTTCCTGTGTCCCAACTGCTCAAGAGCCAGCAGATCAAGAATTGTCCTCTTTGGTCGCCAACGATCATGTCAACCACCAAAGAGACAAGCCTTCCAATGATCTTCGCCTACGAAGAATCTGCCATCTATATCTTCATCATGTTAATCCAATCGTAAACATTGATTTTGCTACTTGTAAACTCTACATACCCTGACTTACTTTATAGTTTTCATTGTTTTTCTGATTCTTTGTTGCATTATGTCTGTCAGCAATGCTCACACTATCACAGATTTTAAAAAGGGACATGGGAATTTCTAATTGAAAAAGTTGACAAGAAAATGTGATGAAAAAAATTATGGCGGAAAGTAATGTTTTTTATACTAGAAGTGCATGCAAACCTAAGGGGCTGAATTTTATTAGCATGCTGCACATCACGGCGGTGCACCTTGAAGGCAGTGGCTTTCAGGCGGGAATGGGGGAGCTCATTTAAATGGAGGGGGCTCAGTGGCCGCCCCCAATCACAAAGAGGAGGTGCCGTCCCATCCCCAGCAACGGCGTCTGGTGCCACCGCACAGGCACCGGCACCATTTTTAAAGGGCTTTAAGCCCTTCAGTGCCATTTAAATGTTTAAACAGACAGAGAAAAAAGTGAAATAAAATTTGATTAACATTTCCAATCTCCTCTCCCCTCCCATGAATAATCAGTTAATTTTTGCCCTATCCCCCCCAAAAAGTGTTTTCATTCACGATCTTTCGCCCCAAACTTTATTCCCTTTGACCCTAAACCCTTTCCCACCATCCCCACGACCAATCGAAGTGGTTTTCACCACTCCACATGGGCCCTGCCCTGACATTTTCACTCATCCCCCTTCCCCACCACTGTCACGCCTCGGAACTCTGAACAGACTTCCAGCCGGCGGCCGTAATATCGGCATGGGATGGCCACTGGGACAAGGTAAGTTGATTTGCATGTTTATTCATTCATTTTAATATTTAAGTGTAGGCCTCACCACCACCGGTAAAATGCAGCGTGGCCTTCTCGGTGTTGGAGGTCGTGGCGGGCCTCTCCTGGAAGAATTTTCCAGGCCCTCTGACACCTGAGGCCACATAAAATTCAGCCTAAGATGTTTAATAACATATAGATGCAGAAAGGGTAAAGAATGGAACTAAGTGGATTGCTCTTTCTGACCGCCACCACACGAGCAAATGGAATCATCTGTGCTGTAAAATTCTATGATTCCAAAAAAAGTTAAGTTTATTTACTGGTCTATCATGTCTTTGAAACATGCAAGCTCATTTACTCGTGCCAAAAATTTAGAATAACTTCTGTTGTGGCCAAGTGCTATGAGTAAATATCTCACCACACTAGCAAGAACTGCTGTTCACAGACTATCTACTTGAGTAATAGAAATAATTAATATTATATTTGCCTGATTACTAAGAAAGAGCCTCTTTGATCTTCAGAGGAATTAATTCCTTTGCAGGCTCAGAAGAATGATATAAGAATTATGCTTCTTACTTTCTGTCCAGTTTCCTATTTTGGTTGATGTTTTCTAAGTTGAGGTGGTGAAAAGGGATTCAAAATATCAACTGTCCAAATGACACTTCTTCAGAAACTCAGTTCAAAAGTTATTGGAATAGGTGACAAATGATTCAGCACTTTTTTCTTATTTGGATTGGGTTTATATGGAAAGTATTGTACTGTACTAGGAGCTTCTTGTTCTGTGTTTCAGCTTCAATATAATTGACTTGCTTGTGAATACATTTGACTGTTAGTTTGAGCCTGAAGGCAATTGTCTGATAATGTGACATTCACCATCTTTCAAAATACAAAGAAGGTGGGTAGCCGTTGTTGTCCCTAGTACACAGTACCAAGATAAAAGCATAATTGTTAGTTCCATAGGCAAACTATCGAATTCTTAATTCATTTCATTTCATAAGATTGCAACAAAATGAGGCTTGAACATCATTAGGCTGTTCAAGTAACTGTAGTTACACAGCGAAGAACAGAAATCACAGTGGTCATATACAAAGACAACTTTTTACACAGCATCATTAGGGATTAGACTAAAGGGGATTAATTTTGTCTTTGAACGATAGTGTAAAATGGACAATATTGATACAGCTGTTTAATACACATTAAGTCAATTGAAACAAAAATTGGGAAAGAAGTAGAATGGACGCCTGAATCAATATCACCTGTCTTACATTATCACCCGAGGTCAAAGTTACCCTTATGTTTCTGAATATCCATCAGAACTCTAGTTTATCTTGGGGAATTCTACTCTTTCCACATTGGTTACATCATGATTAGAAACTCTTTCAAATTTAAGTGATGCATAAGAACAAACAAAATCTGATAGAATGGCAGCTAATGCTAATACTTAGTTCACACCTCCATCTCTAAAACAGACCTTAATGTCCCAATGGTCTACAGTAACAGAATAACATTAATATGACCTCTCCATTCATGGGTTTCACTTCATTTTCATAGAGAATGCTTGATAGGATACCACTTAATATAGAACTTCCACACAAATGAGGGAAATCAAATAATTCACAAATGCTGGAGGCATGAGTTGTGAACAGCCCTTTTTCTGAATATGATAAACCATTTTAATTACTTGGAATATTCTGCTTTGACTATATGAAGTGACCTTCATTGTAAGGCCTTATTCCTGAGTACTTTCCTACAATTAAAAAGAAATAACAGCTGATCAAAGTGTCATCAAAAGTATTAACACATTTCATGGAAATAATGAAAATCAATGATAACTTTTTAATTTACTAAATATGTCTATTTTCTGACCTTGATATTCTGACCAAAACAGACAATTAAAGTTATTATTAGTGGATCAGAAATCAGGGGAAAAGTCTATTACCTCAATAATAATGCATTAAGAGCTAACATTCTCAAAAGACTCTCCAGTTTTATTCACATTGTTACCACAAAAACAAGGCTCCAACCAGTCACAACATAAACCTTTAGCCATCAAGCAGTATCTTCACATTTAGCTATCAGATCTGGGCCACTTCCCTTACTGAAGTACAATCGATATCTAATCATACAGAGCTCATCCATAGTCTATTCCTGTTCTTTGCGTGGATGCTAATGACTTAATGTTATTTAGGAACAGGAAAAGGCAACAAACCAGTCCCTTTTTAAACGACCAACACATTACTCTGCCGCCTCAACAAATTCTTCCATTCCTTCTCTCTCCAAACAATCAGTTTGCATCCTGACCTCAGTTATACCAGCTGGTTCGACAGCCTTACCTTGTAAATTATTCCTCAAACCTAATGGGCTGGATTTTGTGGTCAGCGATGAATGAACGGCACCATTACAATTGCATCTGGCTACAGATTTCCGATGGAGTTTTGCACAGAAAATTGGCTTAAAAAGCCACTTCAACATGTCAGCCTCTACAGGGGATCTGGAAGCTGTGTGAATAGGGTGAGCAACTGTGTGTTTCCTTATTCAATCAGTTTCAAGATCTGTTAATGAGGCATACAGTGTGTGAAACAGGAAATGCCAATTAGAATAGTTAATTCAGTGTCAAATCATATACAGAAAGTGAAATAAAGAGAGGGAAAGAAAGATGGAATTAATAGAGTTAAAAGAAACAAAAATAAATGTTTTTGAATTTTTAAAATAACTCCAATAATAAAATCTAAAGGAATGAGACACCACACTTGTAAAAGCAACTTTTCAGTGCTAGAGGTTGGTTGGCAATAATTAAGACTTGTCACATCATTAAAAATTTACTTACACTGGATTGAATAAGCCCTAAATTTTTCAGACAAGTTTAATGTGCATCAATCACATAAGTACAGCAACTTCATGTAGTTCCCTGTATTTGAATGCTGAGTCTCTCAGCAAGATACCAATGTAGTAGTTTCTGAAGGAACAGGGCAACTTGGATGAAAACCTCCTGATTTCCATGTTTAACTGTGCACATCTTGTCTCTAACACTTTCAATATGATTTACACTTTAATAACAGTTAGTGCTGATAGCCTCACTATTATTTTTATCTCAAAATCCAGGCCATTATCTATTAGATGAAAAAATTGTAGCTGACTTCCCTTATTAATAAGATCCTCAATTTTTTTACTTGCGTTGTTTGATAGTTGAACCCACTGCTATAACTGTTTGCTTGGATTATTTTCTGAATCACCTTCATCATTTTGAAAAATTCAATTAGATTACATCAATTCTTTTTCCCTTCTGAAGAAAAAAAGCCCAACTTCCTAATGTATTTCTCATCAACATGCTACTCCTAGGCGACATCATCTAAATTGTCAGACTGCTTGTCCAACATCTAGTACTGGATGAGCAGAAGTTTCCTCCAATTAAATATTGTAAAGGCCAAAACTCTGTTCCCTAGGCACTGGTCAACGTTCCTTGTAAGCTGCACACTAATCCAAATGTCCCTGCACAGACCATGTACAAGTCGGCCCTTTTGAATTACCACGTATGCACAGCAGCACAAAAAAATTAAAGAACCATGCATTTAAATAAATAACACGGGTACTCAAAAAAAGAATGAGAGGGAACGACAGCTTCCCTTGCTACTGTCTGAGACTTATGCTGGTTGTTCGTAACTTTCAGTGTAACTAGTTAAATGGATAAGGGGGAAACCAGTGGATGTAGTGTATTTGGATTTTCAAAATGCATTCAATAAGGTGCCACACAAGAAGTTATTTCACAAAATTAGGACTCATGGGATTGGGGGTAATATATTAGCATGGGTTAAGGATTGGTTAATGGACAGAAAACAAAAGAGTAGGAATAAACAGGACATTTTCAGGTTGGCAGGATGTGTCTCGTGGAGATAATAAAAGCATCAGCACTTGGGCCTCAGCTATTTACAATCTATATTAATGATTTAGATGAGTGACTGACTGTAAAATATCCAAGTTTGCTGACAATGTAAAGTTACATGGAAAAGTAAGCAGTGAGGAGGACGCAAAGATGCTGCAGAGGGATATAGGCAGGTTGGGTGAGTGGACAAGAACATGGTAGATGGAATACCATGTGGCAAAGTGTGAGGTTATCCACTTTGGTAGGAAAACTAAAAAGAAAGAATTTTTTGAGTGGTGAGAGACTGGGAAATATTTGCATTCAGAGGGACCTAAGTATCCTTGCACATGAATCACAGAAATTTAACAAACAGATACAGCAAGCAATTAAGAAGCTTTTGGCATGTTGGCTTTAGTTACAAAGGGATTGCAGTATAAGGGTAAAGAAGTCTTGTTTGAATTGTACAGGACATTGATGAGGGCACAGTTGGAGAACTGTGTGCAGTTTTCGTCTCCTTACCTAAGGAAGGACATATTTGCTCTAGAGGGAATGCAATAAAGGTTCACTAGACTGGTTCCAGGGATGAAGGGAAAAGATTGAGTAGTCTAGGCTATATTCCCTGGAGTTTAGAAGAATGAGAGGTGACTTCATTGAAACATACAAAATTCTTAAGAGGCTTAACAGGTAGATGCTAAGAAAATATTTCCCCTGGCTGGGGAATCTAGAACACAACGTCGCAGTCTCAGAATAAGGGGTCGGTCATTTAGGACTGAGATGAGGAGAAATATATACTCACTTGTGCATGGCACTGAGAGTAATGCACCTTTACCTTTGCGGTAAATGTGTAACAGTTGATAAATACAGACAGCTTGCGTCCATTCACTATATTTTTTAATTGCAAGGCATAAAGATATGGAATTGCTGCAATCATAAATATTTGTCCCCAATGCAGAATGCAGGGGAATTGGTGTGTGGATGCAAGGATTTTTCTGTTTAAGGGCACTATTGGTTTAATGGAATCTAAATGACACAACCCAAAGTGATTCTCTTAAGGTGTCAGCTGTGGCTCAGTGAGTGGCACGCTCACCTCTGAGTCAGAAGTTTCTGGGTTCAAGCCAGAGCCTTCAGCACAAAAATCTATACTGACACCCCACCGCCCGTGCAGGTGGATGTAAAAGATCGATGGCACAATTTCGAAGAAGAGCAGGGGAGTTTGCTCCCTTTAATCAACATCACAAAAACAGATCATCTCATCATTATCATACTGTTGTTCGTGGGAGTTTGCTGTGCACAAATTGGATGCCATGTTTCCAATATTACAACAGTGACTACATTTCAAAAAGTACTTCTTTGGCTGATGTGACATGAGCTCAGTGAATTGATTGGTATACATAAGTAAAGCACTTAGAGACATCCAGTGGTTGAGAAATGTGCTATATAAATGCAAGTCTTGATTTTTTTAAGCAAAGTTCAGTGCAAATAGCATGGCACGCTTTGCAGAACTGACTTTTTAAGTATTTTGTTTCTTCTTGCACCGATGGTCAATCACATAAATAATGCTAATGTCACAGTTCACTGCTATAATATATGCTTTAGCTTTTGAAGGTGCATGCTCACATTTTAAAATGTTCAAAAGCTTAAACATATATATTATATATGTGTGTATAGGAAAATACGTATAATGATACCGAAAAAGTCTTTTAATATTAAATATTCCACACAAAGCTACTAAATAAATCCTAACATGTTGCTGCTAAACTGTTGCCCTGGGCTTTAAATGCTGAAGGTGTCAATCTTCGACCCGCGACCCCTGCGCACGCACTCCCTTCCCTGGCGGGGCGGGGCGGAATTCGTAAATCAAGGCCCGTCTTTGATTGACAACATGAAGGACCAATCAGCTGAACCGCCGATCGCTGCGTGGAAACCAATCACCGCAGGGCCAGAGGACAGAGCAGCTGACGTCAGAATCGGGACTCGAAGGTGTGTGCGCTGCTGCGAGTAGAAGCTGCAGGGAGGAAGCGGGCGGAGGGTCCCGGGTAGGTGATTGACAGAGCGCGGGCGGAGGGTCCCGGGCAGGTGATTGACAGAGCGCGGGCGGAGGGTCCCGGGTAGGTGATTGACAGAGCGCGGGCGGAGGGTCCCGGGCAGGTGATTGACAGAGCGCGGGCGGAGGGTCCCGGGTAGGTGATTGACAGAGCGCGGGCGGAGGGTCCCGGGTAGGTGATTGACAGAGCGCGGAGCCCAACAGGGCTGCGATGCAGCGCCCGATGCTTCCCCAGCAAATTCACCGGAAATGATTAACAGGAACCGCTGCAGGCTAAGGGCCTATCAATATGCACCGACCAGTTTAATAACAAATACATGATGAAGGCTAAACTCGTGTTACCGAGTCTGCAATGTTTGATTTTTTTTTAAATAAAATCAAAAATATTTCAATTGCACCGTGGTGAGCTGCAAATCATCCCCCACGCTGCATTCATGCATAAAGCGTCATTTCTCTGAAATTTGAGATGAGAGGATTGTTTGATATTCGGTTGCTTGCTGAGTCCTGACTCGTCCTTGTTTGGGATTTACTTGCAGAATCGACTGGACATGCAGTGGCTTTAAATAAAACGCTCCCCCGTGGTTCCAGTGTTCCTGGAACTCACCTGCAAGATTCTACATGTAATTGAGTCACACGTAGTTAAAATGACTGCTGAGTGATCTAAAGACAATGAAATGAGCAACATGCAGTATACTGGTAAAACCAGTGTTTTGGAGTCTGTATGTGTATGGAGGAGGGAATTGACAGGAAGAAATAGATGGGATATTTTTACACCTTTAAAGGTACATTGCTACTTGGTAAGGTACTGATTGATGTGAAGACATTTGAGAATCTTTACAGGTACTCTTCACAAAGACTTCCTCTGAATCAATTGATTTCTGTTTCTGGAGCTTGAGCTGGTGAGATACAAAGGGAACATCAGAGGCAATTTTGGGATGTGGGGAGGGAGTGAACGTAACCCAAGCAAAACAAAATGTGGAGTTGAACATACAACTCTCACTACCTTCTCTATGCCCCCAAATCAATTTGAAAAATTCTTTAATATAAGCATTAAAAAAGGATCCTAAATATCCGGTTTCAAATAGGTGTATATAATGATGTAACATGAACTCAATGAATTGTAGAATTGGTCTTCATAAAGTATAATTAGCATCCTTGCATTTGGAAGTGAAATTTCCAGAGCAATGCATCCTGATGGAAAATGTATCCAATTTAAGTGATGCTTTTTTTCAGCGAGTTGTTGGTATCAAAGTTTCAAAACAATTATAAGTTGCTTCATAAAAGTACTGACTACTGTATTTCAAAGGAAGGAATATTTATCTTGATAGTGCTTACCTGACAAATGGTGATAATGGGAGCATGCCCGAGTTTCAAACTGCAGCTGTATATCAGCTGACCAATTAGTTTTTCTTTTTCTCTTTACTGATCATTCTAGAAAGCTACTAAAGTTCATATTATAAATCTGGTTGTGTAATGGTATAAAAACTGAAGTTTGTACATTGTTTCTGTCTATGTTTTTTTTTCTCACGTACCTTATTTCTCAATTTCGTTTAAGAGCAAAGATGAGCCAATGTGCACTTTCTTTTCTGTAGGTACATATTTTTATGGTGTTTTAACTTGCATTGAAATGAAGTTTAGGTTAAACTGACCGAGAAATGCGTCACCGTTCAGTAAGATGGAAACAATCATCCCAACAACTCTTTCCGTACAAATATCTTTTCTCTTATTGGTTTTAGGTGACGTAGGTGGCTATGGCAACTAGCCTGGATGCAGACATTGTTCGGGAGGTGCTGGAATGTCCCATCTGTATGGAGACCTTCAACCAAACTGTAATAAGGCCAAAACTCCTGCAGTGTGGACACACCATCTGCAAACAGTGTCTGGAAAAGCTCATAGCAGACAGCATAAATGGAGTACGTTGTCCCTTTTGCAGCAAAATAACCAGGATGAACAATCTGTCCCAACTGTCAGACAATCTTACAGTTTTAAAAATCATTGACTCGGCCTGTCTGAGTGAAGCAATGTGTATGGTTATGTGCAAAGTATGCAGGAAGAGGCTGCCTCGAAACTTCTGTGAGAATTGCTGTCTGGTTCTTTGTGAGGCCTGCAAAACTGACCATCAAGTGCAAGGTCACACAGTTCTCACAATTCGAGCTGCAGCTGAGCAGCGGCGGAAGGAGGTTGGGATTAAACTTGCCAAGCTGCGGGAAATGACGGGGGACATGCAGCGCAAGAAGACAGCCATGGATATGATAGCAAAAAACATGCAAGCAAAATACAAAACAATCCATCAGGATTACTGTCGGGCTGAGCGGAGAATCCAGGAGGAGTTGGCCAAGTCCCGCAAGGCTTTCACGTCTGCTGTGTCGGAAGTTGAAAAGATGAACAATCAGATATTGGAGGAACATGCTTATCTGATCAATATTGCAGAGGTGCAGATTGTGTCGAGGTGTGATTACCTCAGCACCAAAATCAAACAGGCAGACACAGCTCTTCTTGAAGAAGCCATTGATGAGGAAGACCCTGACTTGACTAACAACTTGCCCACCCATTTAACACTGCAGCAAGTTGAACTGGCCAAAGGAGATCACTTGGACCCAACTGAGGTCGGACAGCTTCAGACCAGGCCCTATACTCTTCCCATTGAAGAGACATTCATGGAGACCTTTACCCCTGCTGAGTCAACACAAGAGGCAGACTCCTCTAAGGAAACTGCCAGCTTTCTCCCACCATCATCTCCTTCAAAAAGCAGGGTGCCCGAAAGCATGGCCTCTGGACCCCCAAACTGTCAGCTGCTGAAAAAAATAGGTTCCCACGGGAACTTGCCAGGGATGTTTCACCTCCCAGTGAGCCTGTGCGTGACAGTACAAGGAGAAGTGCTGGTGGCAGATCGGGGAAACTTCCGAGTCCAGCTGTTCAATCGGAAAGGCTTTATGAAGGAGATTAGAAGAAGCCCAAATAGTATTGACAGTTTTGTTCTTAGTTTCCTTGGTGCTGAGCTCCCGAACCTGATACCATTGTCTGTGGCTGTCAATAGTATTGGCTTAATTGGCGTCACCGACAACTACGACAACTCTGTTAAAATTTACACCACTGCGGGACAATGCGTGGCATGTCACAGAAACCAGCTGACAAAGCCCTGGGGCATTGCAGCAATGCCTTCTGGACAGTTTGTTGTGACGGACGTAGAAGGCGGGAAGCTGTGGTGTCTAACTGTGGACCGTAATGTTGGTGTTGTAAACTACTCCCGGCTGTGCAGTGCAGTGAGGCCCAAGTTTGTGACCTGCGATGCCAACGGCAGTGTCTATTTCACTCAGGGCCTGGGCTTGAACCTGGAAAATAGTCAGAATGAGCATCACCTGGAAGGTGGCTTCTCCATTGGCTCCGTTAGTTCAGAGGGGCAGCTCAACCGTCAGTATAGCCACTTCTTTGCCGAGAATGAAGACTTCCGCTGCATCGCAGGGATGTGCGTCGACCCCAACGGGAACTTGATCGTTGCAGACAGCGGGCGCAAGGAGATCCTTCTCTTTCCCAAAGAGGGTGGGTTTGTCAGCTTGATAAGAGAAGGCTTAGTGTGCCCAGTGGGGGTAGCTGTGTCGCCTAAAGGTCAGCTTCTGGTGTTGGACTGCTGGGATCACTGTATTAAAATCTACAACTATCATTCAAGGCGACAATTAACAAATTGATTTTTAAACGACAAGGCAGGACAAATGTGCACAGGACTCCATTTTTGTTCGTCTGGAGATGAAGAGCAAGCCTTGCGTCCTTCCCACCGGCACAACAATCGTTTTTCTTCACTCTCCTCCCCCGTGAAATGTTGCAAATTTCACTTTGTGGATATAGTCATTAATTAAAGTCAAACTGAATTTAACTGTACTGCATGCTGCAAGGCTTAGTTAAATAGACCACTCTGGTTGGTGTTGTATCGATGCACATGGTTGGATCATTTGGTTTGCAGTTTGGTATTTCTGTGAACAGTATTAAGGTTACCTTGCTTTATATTGAGTACCACATTTAATTAAAGTTTCAGAAAATAAAACTGCTGGATTTTATGCAATCTTATGGAACTATTTTTTGAAAACATGGACAATATGTTACAAATGTCAGGAATGCAAAAAGGCTTTCTAGTCCATCACAGCTGGACATTCTACAGTTCCAACACTCCCAACGTTCTGGTTTGTTTCGAAAGCCTTTAAAGGGTGACAGTGCCCAGGTCTAAGAGGAGACCAGGTCAATCAGGTAGGTTTTAGCTGACAAAGTAAAGTTCTGAAAGCTTGTATTATTTTTTCAATGGAGTGAGTTTTGCTTATAAAGCATCTGGCTCTCCCCTAACAGCCCTAGCCCATTCTTGTATATCTACTGTAAAATAATGCTGGCAAACAAATACAGGACAGAAATACTGAAGTATTCAATTTTCAGATTGTTCAGCTGTGCTTCTAAATAATTTGTTTACATATAGATTTCTAACCTAGTTTGCCATGTCACAGTGCTGCATTTCATTGAACTTAGAAAGCAGCTACTTTATGCAGTCTCCATTACTGGAAGATTTCTCCTCATGTTCATGCTTTGGAAGGTGTTGCTTCTCTTGCCACTGAAACAAACTTCCATGTTGAAATAATTTTTATGGTTGTTTTCCTTCTAGCCATTGGCTAGTGCTGCCTGTAAGCCATGTCCTGACATAACCTGCAGTTCTATGTTTCTACACAGTACTACCTTGTGGCTCACTTAGCAACTCTTGCCTGGTCATAGTTTTAATCAGGGCCATCGATTTAAGATGGCTGAGTAAGTATTGGATTTTGTGATTTTTTAAAAACTAATTTTTGAGATCATATTCTGATATTCTCTTTTCACTTGTAAGAAGACAATAGCCTTGCTTCTAACCAACTAGTTAAGAGTTCTTTCATTCCCCAATTTCTACCTTATCTTTTACTCCATTAGTTGGTTATGTCAAAAACACAAAGCACAAGTGAGCCCTTGGCTCAGTGGGTAGCACTCTTGCCTCTGAGTCAGAAGATTCTGGGTTCAAGTCCCAGACCCGAGACTAGCAGCAAAATCTACATTGACACCAGAGCAGTACTGAGTGAGTGCTGCACTGTCAGAGTTATGCCATTCAGACGAGATGTTAAACCGAGGCCCTATCTGCCCTTTCAGGTGGACGTAAAAGATCACATGACACTTTTAGAAGAAGAGCAGGGACGTTATTCCTCATGTCCTGGCCAATATTCACCCCTAAAATTCACTAAAACAGATTTTCTCGGCATTATTGCATTGCTGTTTGTGGCTGCTTGCTGTGTGCAAAAGTGCATTACACTTAAAAATACTTCATTGGTTGTAAATCACTTTGGAACATCCTGAGTACTGCACAAATGCAGATATTTCTTTTCTTAACCACAGCCAAAATAATCCTCCACCCAGGCAGTGTGGTAACGTCTGCCTTTGTCTCAGTGGGCAAACAATCACTGGACCCCTCAACTATTTAGGGTGGTCTGCAAGTTCTGTTGTAAAATGTGTTACAGTTTTATATTCTACTGTGAATGTAACTTGACAAAGAACAATGGTGAACACAATGTTTCTGTTGGTTTAAAAGATTGGAAAGATAGGGGAACAGAAATATAAACATCAGGATATTAACCTATTTCAAATGCAAGAGTGCAAAGACGGCCATAGGTTCACACCAGAAATTTGAGCGCATAATCTTGGCTGACCCTTCCATGCAGTATTGAGGGAGTGCTTCATTGTCAGAGATACTTTTTTTTTCCGTTGAGGTGTTAAATCAAGGCCTTGACTGCTCTCTCGGATGAATATATCAGCAAAAGATCCCATGACACTACTCGAAGGAGCAAAGGAGTCTTCTTCTTCTTTGGCCTCCTTGTCTCGAGAGACAATGGGTAAGCGCCTGGAGGTGGTCAACTCAACCAGCTCACTAAAATAGAACATCTTGTCATTTATCTCATTTGTGAGACCTTGCTTCAAGCAAATTGGCTGCAAAGCACTTGGGGATAACCTGAGGTCATGAAAAGCACATTAAAAATTTAAGTTCTTTCTTAAAGACACAAAAGAACCAAAAGGAGAGAAAGAAAACTATGCTGGATATCCACATCATAATTTATTGATTTATCTGGTGATCAGCAGATTTGCCCTGGCCCAAAAATCTAAAAAAAATGTTAAACTGCTTAAAACAAGGTTGATCCACATCCACCTCAGAAGAAAACTGCAGATTCTAACAACTTTTACCAACATATGGACACTATGCCAGGCTCAGGTAATGCATGTCGATAAACATGCCAAGAATGAAGAGATGGTCCCAACAAAATGCAATCTTGAGCACAGTTTTTCTAAAAAAAAAAGGGACAGCAATCTGGATGGGAGGGAAGTACATTTCCTTAAATCCCCCTCAAACAATATTTAATAAAAGTAAAACAAAATATTTGAGAATATCTCTAATGGAATGGAAATAGTAGTCCCATCTGTCAGTAAAACTACAGTCTCCATAGCAAAGAACACCTGCTTGGCTGGATTACTGTTGTGGCCCTTTGGATGCCTGCCAATTATAACTAGTTAAAAAAAAAACCTGAAAATCTCCCAAGTCCTCAATATCCTAACTTTGAAATTAACCTGAAAGGGTCAGTCTTGGAGCACAGTTCAAGTCTTGATGCTTAATGTTTCAGTTTGGCTTATGAGCTGGTGAAGAGGTTCATTCCCCAGTGTCAGCTGAGTGGATTTTATGGCAGTCGTCCTTCGTAGACCAATTGTTGGAGTAGGGTTTTAGGACCAGATGGTCTTGATTCCCAGTAGGATTTACTCAATCGTTCATCCTTCTGATACAGATGTGTACCACATTTTAGAATGTGGGACAAGAGTCTCCCCAGGGACTAGTGAGGGATTGCCATAAATGTTTTCAAAGAACAAACAAAGAAAATTACAGCACAGGAACAGGCCCTTTGGCCCTCCAAGCCTGCACCGATCCAGATCCTCTATCTAAACATGTCGCCTATTTTCTAAGGGTCTGTATCTCTTTTCTTCCTGCCCATTCATGTATCTGTCTAGATACATCTTAAAAGACGCCATCGTGCCCGCATCTACCACCTCCGCTGGCAACGCATTCCAGGCACCCACCACCCTCTGCGTAAAGAACTTTCCACGCATATCCCCCCTAAACTTTTCCCCTTTCACTTTCTTCAGCAACAACTTGCATTTATATAGTGTCTTTAATGTAGTAAAATATCCGAAGGAGTGTTATAAGGCAAAATTTTAAACTAAACCACAGAAAGAGACAGGTGACCAAGTGCTTGATTGGTAGGTTTTAAGGAATGACTTGAGGGAGAAGGGAGAGGTTTAGGAAGGAAATTCCAGAGTGTTGGGCCTCGATGGCTGACACTGCTGGCTGTTGGCAAGAGCAATGGAGGATAACACTGCCTCAAGCTACAGTCTAAGAACAAATCTCATTGCCCTTTAAGTTGTGATCAAGTAAGATTTCAGGATAAAATTACGTGACTTCTCCTTCTGCCCTTCCCCCCAGCCCCCAACCCCAAATATTCTTGTAGAAATAACAATGATGAATAAAGTCAATTTTTATCCTACCTTTCTGATATTGGAGCCAAAGCTGTTGCTGGACCTTCTTGCTTGGAAAGTGTATTTTGCACGTGAGCTCTGATCCGTAGAGAGCCTCAGCAATATAATGACTGCCATACTGCTGGATGATGGAAATCAGTTCCTCTCTGCTACTCTCACCCTTCAGCATTTTCAGCACATTGGAGAAACCTGGGAAGTGAAAAAAAAAATCATATTTACAAGCTGGGAGTTCTTTCACAGACTACAACACAGGCATCAACCTGACAATGTGGAAAATTGCACAGGTATGTCCTATCCAAAAAAAGCAGGACAAATCCAAAATGGACAATTACCACCCCATCAGTCTACTCTGGATCATCAGCAAAGTGATGAAAGGTGTCGTTGACAGTGCTATCAAGCGACATTCACATAGCAGTAACCTGCTCACTGATGCTCAGTATGGGTTCTGCCGCTTGGCTCCAGACTTCATTACCACCTTGGCCCATACATGGACCAAAGAGCTGAATTCAAGTGGTGAGGTGAGTGTGACAACACTTGACACAAAAGCAGCATTTGACTGAGTGTGGCATCATGGAGCTGAAACAGAATTCAAGTCAATGGAAATTGGGGGGAAACTCCACTGGTTGGAGTCATACCTAGCACAAAGGAAGATGGTTGTGGTTGTTGGAAGCCAAATAACTCAGCCCTAAGACATCACTGCAGGCATTCCTCAGGCTAGTGTCCTAGGCCCAACCATCTTCAGCTGCTTCAACCTTTCCTCCATCATAAGTTCAGAAGTCCGAATTTTCACTGTTGATTGCACAGTGTTCAGTACCATTCGCGACTCATAAGATGCTGATGCAGTCCGTGTCCACATGCAGCAAGACCTGGACAACATTTAGGCTTGGGCTGATAAGTGGCATGTAACATTTATAGGAAATAGGAGTAGGAGCAGGCCATTTGGCCCCTCGAGCCTGCTTCCCCATTCAACTAGATCATGGCTGAGCTTCTACCTCAACACCATTTTCCTGCACTATCCCTATATCCCTTGATGCCTTTAATATCCAGAAATCTATCGATCTCTGTCTTGTATATACTCAATGACTGAGCCTTCACAGCCCTCTGGGGTAGAGAATTCCAAAGATTCACCACCCTCTGAGTGAAGAAATTCCTCCTCCTAAATGCCCTACCTCTTCTTGTGAGACTGTGTTTCCTGGTTCTAGAACCCCACCCCCACCAAGCCAGGGGAAACATCCTTCCTGCATCTACCATGTTGAGCCTGTAAGAATTTTGAATGCTTCAATGAGATCACCTCTCATTCTTCTAAACTCCAGAGAACGTAGGCCCAGTCTCCTCAATCTTTCTTCATAGGACAACCCCACCATCGTCAGGATCAGACTGTTGAATCTTTGTTGCACTCCCTCGAGGGTAAATATACCCTTCTCCTCAGGTAGGAGACCAAAACTGTACACAGTATTCCAGATAGGGTCTCACCAATGCTCTGCGCAATTGCAGCAAGACTTCTTGACTCCTGTACTCAAATCTTGCAATAAAAGCCAACCAAAGGCCCCCACCATACCATTTGCCTCACTAATTGCATGGCTTTCAGTGACTTATGAACAAAGACACCCAGGTTCTTTTGGACATCAACACTTCCCAATCTCTCACCATTTAAGAAATACTCTGCATTTCTGTTTTTCCTACCAAAGTGGATAACTTCACATTTTTCCATATTATATTTCATCTGCCATGTTCTCGCCCATTCATTTAGCCCGTCTAAATCCCCCTGAAGCCTCTTTGCATCTTCCTCACAACCCACATTCCCACCTAGTTTTGTGTCATCAGCAAACTTGGAAATATTACATTCGGTCCCCACATCCAAATCATTGATACAGTTTCTGAATAGCTGGGGTCAAAGTAAAATCCTTGCAGTAGCCCAGTAGTCACAGCCTGCCAACTTTAGAATGACCCATTTATTCCTACTCGGTTTCCTGTCATGTTAACCAATTCTCAATCCATGCCAGTATATTACCCCAATCTCATGCTCTAGAGCTCTTATCGAAAGACTTCTGAAATCTAAATGCATCACATCCACTTGTTCCCCACTTATCTATTCTGCTAGTTACATCCTCAAAAAATCCCAAAAGGTTTGTCAAACATGATTTCCCTTTCATAAATCCACGTTGACTCTGCCCAATCCTACCATTATTTTCTATGTGTCCAGTTATCACTTCCTTTATAATAGATTCTCGCATTTTCCTTTCTACTGATGGCAGGCTAATAGGTCTGTACTTCCCCGTTTACTCTTCCTCCTTTCTTAATAGTGGGGTTACATTTTCTACCTTCCAGTCTGCAGAATCTATAGAATTTTGGAAGATGACCACCATTGCATCCACTATCTCTACAGCCACCTCTTTCAACTCTGGAATGTAGATCATCAGGTCCAGAGGATTTATCAACTTTCAGTCCCATTAATTTCTCCAGTGCTAATTTTTTACTAAGACTAATTTCTTTCCATTCCTCATTTTCAATAGTCGCTTTGTTCTCCAGTATTCCTGGGAGTTTTTTTGTATCTTCCTCCATGAGATCAGACACAAAGTATTTGTTTAGTTTCTCTGCCATTTCCTTAACCTCTATTATAAATTCTGTCTCTGCCTGCAGTTGGCCCACATTTGTTTTTGCTTATATTTTCCTTTTACATACCAATAGAAGCTTTTACAGTTCGTTTTTATTCGCACCACACATGTGCCAGGCAATGACCATCTCCAACAAGAGAGAATCTAACCATCTCCCCATGGCATTTAATGGCATTACTGTTGCTGAATCCTCCACCATCACCATCAACATCTTAGAAAAATAGGAGCAGGCGTAGGCCATTCGGCCCTTCGAGCCTGCACCGCCATCAATACGATCATGGCTGATCATCCAAACTCAGTACCCTGTTCCCGGTTTCTCCCCGTATCCCTTAATCCCATTAGCCCTAAGAACTATATCTAACTCTTGAATATATTTAATGATTTGGCCTTAACTGCTTTCCGTGGTAGAGAATTCCACAGGTTCACCACTCCCTGGGTGAAGAAATCCCTCCTCATCTCAGTCCTAAATGGCTTACCCCTTATCCTTAGACTGTGACCCCTAGATGGAACATCCTTCCTGCATCTAGTCTATCCAGTCCTGTTAGAATTTTGTAGGTTTCTATGAGATCCCCTCTCATTCTTCTAAACTCTAGCAAATACAAGCCTAATTGACCCAATCTCTCTTCATACATCAGTTCTGCCATCCCAGGAATCAGTCTGGTGAACCTTCGCTGCACTCCCTCCATAACAAGAACATCCTCAGATAAGGAGACCAAAACTTCACACAGTACTCCAGATGTGGTCTCACCAAGGCCTTGTATAATTGCAGCAAGACATTCTTGCTCCTGTACTCGAATCCTCTCGCTATGAAGGCCAACATACCATTTGCCTTCTTAACTGCCTGCTGCACCTGCATGCTTACTTTCAGCAACTGGTGCACAAGGACACCCAGGTCTCACTGCACCTCCCCTTTCCCAATCTCGCCGTTCAGATAATCTGCCTTCCTGTTATTGCCACCAACGTGGATAACCTCACATTTATTCATATTATACTGCATCTGCCATGTATTTGCCCACTCACTCAACCTGTCCAAATCACACTTGAGCTTCTCTGCATCCTCCTCACAGCTCACACTCCCACACAGCTTTGTGTCGTCTGCAAACCTGGATATATTACGTTTAATTCCCTCATCTATATCATTAATATATATTGTGAATAGCTGGGGTCCGAGCACTGATCCCTGCGGTACCCCACTAGTCATTGCCTGCCACTTGGAAAAAGACTCGTTTATTCCGACTCTTTGTTTCCTGTCTGCCAACCAGTTCTCTATCCATGTAGTACCTTACCCCCAATCCCATGTGCTTTAATTTTGCACGCTAATCTCTTATGTGGGACCTTATCGAATGCCTTCTGAAAGTCCAAATACACCACATCCACTGGTACTTCCTTATCGATTCTACCAGTTACATCCTCAAAAAATTCCAGTAGATTTGTCAAGCATGATTTCCCTTTCGTAAATCCATGTTGACTTTGTCCGATCCTGTCACTGTTTTCCAAGTGCTCTGCTATTACATCTTTTATAATGGACTCTAGCATTTTCCCCACTACTGATGTCAGGCTAACCAGTCTATAATTCCCTGTTTTCTCTCTATCTCCTTTTTTAAGTAGTGGGGTTACATTAGCTACCCTCCAATCCGTTGGAACTGTTCCAGAGTCTAGAATTTTGAAAAATGACCAGCAATGCATATACTATTTCTAGGGCCACTTCCTTAAGTACTCTGCGATGTAGATTATCAGGCCCTGGGGATTTATCGGCCTTCAATCCCGTCAATTTCCCTAACACCATTTCCCTACTAATACTGATTTCATACAGTTCCTCCTTCTCACTAGACCCTATGTTCCCCAACTTTTCTGGGAGGTAATTTGTGTCCTCCTTTGTGAAGACAGAACCAAAGTATGTATTTAATTGGTCTGCCATTTCTTTGTTCCTCATTATAAATTCCCCTGTTTCTGACTGTAAGGGACCCACATTTGTCTTCACTAATCTTTTTCTCTTCACATATCTATAGAAGCTTTTGCAGTCAGTTTTTATGTTCTCTGCAAGCTTACTCTCATACTCTATTTTCCCCTTCTTAATCCCTTTGTCCTCCTTTGCTGAATTCTAAACTGCTCCCAATCCTCAGGTTTGCCGCTTGTTCTGGCCATTTTATATTTCTCCTTCTTGGATCTAATTCTATCCCTAATTTCTTTTGTAAGCCACGGTTGAGCCACCCTTCCTGTTTTATTTTTGCGCCAGACAGGAATGAACAATTGTTGTAATTCATCCATGCACTCTTTAAATGCTAGCCATTGCCTATCCACTGTCAACCCTTTAAGTAACATTCCCCTATCATAGCCAACTCGCATCTCATACCTTCATAGTTTCCTTTATTTAGATTCAGGACTCTAGTCTTGGAATCAACTCTCTCACTCTCCAACTTAATGAAGAATTCTATCATGTTATGGTCGCTCTTACCCAAGGAACCCCGCACAAGAAGATTGTTAACTAATCTTTCTCATTACACAATACCCAGTCAAGGATGGCCTGCTCTCCAGTTGGTTCCTCGACGTATTGGTCCAAAAAACCATCACGTACGCAATCCAGGAATTCCTCCTCTACAATATTATTGCTAATTTTGTTTGCCCAATCTATATGTAGATTAAGATCACCCATAATTACAGTTGCACCCTTATTGCATGCGTCTCTAATTTCCTGTTTAATGCCATCCTCTACATCACCACTGCTGTTTGGGGGTCTATATACAACACCCACCAATGTTTTCTGCCCCTTGGTGTTTCTTCGCTCCACCCATACAGATTCCACATCAGGATTCTCTGAGCTAATATCCTTCTTCACTATTGTATTGATTTCCTCTTTCACTAACAACGCTACTCCACCTCCTTTCCCTTTTTGCCTATCCTTCCTAAATATTGAATACCCCTGGATGTTCAGTTCCCATCCTTGGTCATCCTGCAGCCATGTCTCCGTAATCGCAACTATATTATATCCATTTACACCTATTTGCATGGTTAATTCGCCTACCTTATTGTGAATACTCCGCGCATTGAGACACAATGCCTTTAGGCTTGTCTTTTTAACATTCTTAGTCATCTTAGCATTATTTCGCACTATGGCCCTATTTGTTTCTTGCCCTTGATTTCTATGCCTTCTACTTTTGCCTTTTTGTTTCCAGTCTTTTGTTTCTATCCTTGTTTCCACTTCCTCCTCAGTCTCCCCGCTCAGGTTCCCATCCCCCTGCCATTCTAGTTTAAATCCTTCCCAACAGCATGAACAAATGCCCCTGCGAGGACATTGGTTCTGGTTCTGCCTGGGTGTAACCCATCCCGCTTGTACAGGTCCCACCTTCCCCAGAACCATTCCCGATGCCCCAGGAATCTAAATCCCTTCCTCCTGCACCATTTCTCCAGCCACGCATTCATCTGGTCTAATCTCCTGTTCCTATACTCACTAACATGTGGCACAGAAAGTAATCCTAAGATTACTACCTTTGAGGTCCTGCTTTGTAAATTAGCTCCTAACTTGTTAAATTCATCTTGCAGGACTTCATCCCTTTTTCTACCTATGTCGTTGGTACTGACATGTACCACGACCACTGGCTATTCACCCTCCCCCTTCAGAATGTCCTGCAGCTGCTCCGAGACATTCTTGACCCTAGCACCAGGAAGGCAACATACCATTCTGGAGTCTCATTTGTGGCCACAGAAATGCCTGTCTGTTCCCCTTACAATTGAATCTCCTATCATTATTGGTCTCCCAGTTTTTCTCCTTCCCTCCTGTGCAGCAGAGCCATCCGTTGTGCCACAAACCTGGCTGTTGCTGCTTTCTCCTGGGAGGCCATCCCCCTTAACAGTATTCAATGTGATATATCTGTTTGAAAGGGGAATGGCCACAGGAGACTCCTGCACTACCTGCCTGCGCCTACTACTCCGTCTGGTGGTCACCCATCCCTTTTCTGCCTGTGTAGCCATTACTTGCGGTGTGACCACCTCACTAAACGTGCTAGCCACGACGTCCTCAGCATCGCGGATTCTCCACAGTGAATCCACCCGCAGCTCCAGCTCCATAATGCGGGTAGCCAATAGCTGCAGATGGATACACTTTCTGCACACATGGTAGTCAGGGACACTGGAAGAGTCCCTGATTTCCCACATAGCGCAGGAGGAGCTTATCATGTGTGTGAGCTCTCCTGCCATGACTTACCTTTAGATTACTTAGTTACTCCCTTTAAAAAATACTAATTACAGTAGGGGCCTTGTTCTACTCCAAACGCTACCCACTACAATCTAAAGTCCATAAGAAATTACACTAATTAAAAAAAAACACACTTTAGTAGTACTCACCTTATCACTTATGCGGTAGATTTTGAGTTTTTTTTTAATTTCCCCTTTTTTTAAAGCTTTGGAATGCAATAACAGCTGTTACTTACCCAACCAATCAGCTTACAGATTTCCCGTGATGTCACTGTAAGTCTTTATTTACTCTTTTGAATCTCAGCGTGCGGAGACACAGACAGAGCCTGCCACCGCTCCAGTCTCCAGGTAAGTAAGGGCCTCGAGCCCCGCTCTTTCCTTTTCAGGTCCCGCTCTGGATCAGCCTCCTCCCAGGTCCGCCTGCCGCCACTCCGGTCTCCAGGTAAGTAAGGGCCTCGAGCCCCGCACTTTCCTTTTCAGGTCCTGCTCCAGATCAGCCTCCTCCTCGGTCCGCCTGCCGCTGCTCCAGTCTCCAGGTAAGTCTTGGGGTTACTGTTGTCCAGAAACTTAACTGGACCAGACATATAAATACTGTGCCTACAACAGCAGGTCAGAGGCTGGAAATTCTGTGGCGAGTAACTCGCCACTCCCCAAGGTTTGTCCACCATCTACAAGGCACAAGCCAGGAGTGTGATGGAATACTCTCCATTTGCATGGATGAGTGTAGCTCCAACAACACTCAAGAAGCTCGACACCATTCAGGACAAAGCAGCCCACTTGACTGGCAACCCACCCACCACCTTAAACATTCACTCCCTCCACCACTGGTGCACAGTGGCAGCAGTGTGTACCATATACAAGATGCACTGCAGCAACTCACTGCAACTCCATCAACAGCACCTTCCAAACCCACAACTTCTTCCACTTAGAAGGACAAGGACAGCAGATGCATGGGAACACAACCATCTGCAAGTTCCCCTGCAAGCCTCTCAGCATCCTGACTTGGAACTATATCGCCATTCCTTCGCTGTCGCTGGGTCAAAAATCTGGAACTCCCTTAGCACTGTGGGTGTATCTACACCAAATGGACTGCAGCAGTTCGAGAAGGCGGCTCAGCACCACCTTCTCAAGGGCCATTAGAGGTGGGCAACAAATGCTGGCCTTGCAGTGGCGCCCAAATCCCATGAAAGAATAAATGGAAAGGCAAATTGTGATGTTAGTGAAGACTGGTAAAGGTCAGCCAAGTCCCTCCCCCACCCATTTGCATCATTACATATGAGAAAAAAATCAAATTTCACAAATAATTGGAGTTTTATTCCATTCCCTACTCTTTTACAATTAAATGTTCTCCTTTCTTCCACAGTAGCTGGTTTACAAAAGCAAATTAGTACAGCTACTGGAAATCTGAAACATAAACAGAAAATCCTGGAAATACTTTGCAGGTCAGGTAGCATCTGTGGGGAGAGTGACAAAGTTCCTTAAATTAGAACTGGACAAAGTTAGAAATGTTAAGTTTTAAGTAAGTACAGAGGCAGGAAAAGAGAGATGGGAGGAAAGAATGAAAGTGGAGTTCTATGATAGGGTGGAAAGCAGGAGTGCTTAAACCACAAGGGATGATGGTGCAAGGTGTAGGTGGGTGGGTAGTGGGACAAGAAAGAAACAGAAGATGGGTCTATAGTAGTTTTAAATGTCAATAGCACAATCATTATCAACAGCTGCTGTCAAAAAATGGGAGCAATGGTTATGATCTGAAATTGTTGAACTCATTGTTGAGTCTGGAAGGCTGTAAAGTGCCTAATTGAAAGATGAGGTGCTGTTCCTCCACCTTACGTTGGTTTGTGGAGTGTTTGTGGCCTTGGATGGTGAGAAGGTAGGAGGTTAAACGTTGGGTTCCATAGTATCTTCTACACTTGCAACGGATGGATGCTATGGAAAGGGGAAGGGGCATTGGAGGTGATTGAAGAGTGGACCAGAGTGTCATGGAGGGAATGGTCCCTTCGGAATACTGAAAGGAGAGGGGTGGGGAAGATGGTGGTGGTGACATGCTGAATGTGGCAGAAATGGTGGAGGATAATTTGTTGAACATGGAGGCTAGTGGGGTGAAAGGTGAGGACCAAAGGAACCCTGTTGTGGTTCTGGGAGAGAGGGGAAGGGGTAAGAGCAATAGTGCGGGAAATGGAACGGACATGGCTAAGGGCCCTGTCAACCACAGTAGAGGGGAATCCTCGGTTAAGGGAAAAGGAAAACATATCAGAAGCATGGTCAGAATAGATGCAACAGAGATGGAGAAACTGGAAGAATGGAATAGAGTCCTTACAGGAAGCTGGGTTGGAGGAAGTGTAGTCACGGCAGTTGGCTTATAGTAAATATTGGTCGATAGCCTATCCCCTGAAATAGAGAGAGAAGTTGAGGAAGGGAACGTGTGAGTCAGAGTAGGACCATGAGAAGGCAAGGGAAGGGTGGAAAGTGGAAGCCAAGTTATGACACCTTCTAGTTTGGAACAAGAGCAAGAGAAGGCACTGATACAGTCATCAATGTCCTAGAAAAAGAGGTGAGAGAGGGGACTTGAGTAAGACTGGAACAAGGAATGTTCTACATATCTCACAAAAAGGCAAGCATAGCTAGGACCCATATTGGTTTCCATTACAACACCTTTTATCTGGAGGAAGTCAAAAGAAAAGTTGTTCAATGTAAGAACAGGTTCAGCCAGGCATGGGAAGGTGGTGTTGGATGGTGGCTGGTTGGGCTTCAGTTTAAGGAAGAAGGACCCTCAGGCCATCCTCCTGGGGGATAGAGGTGTTAAAGGATTGGACATCCATTGTTAGGCCTGGAAAAACTGGAATCTGTTGAAGTGGCAGAAGGAGTCAGAAGAGTTCACAAATGTAGGTGGGAAGAGACTGGACAAAGGACATAAAATAAGAGTCATGATAGGAGGAAAGCAGTTTCTTAGAACAGAAACCGGCTGGACCAATGGGTCTACTTGGGTAGTTCTGCTCGTGGATCTTGGGAAGGAGGTAGAAGCAGGCTGTGTGGGGTTAGGGGCTGAAGAGATAAGAAGCTGTGGAGGGAAGATCTCCACAGTATATGAGGTCAGTGGCAGTTTTGGAAATGACTAGTGTTCTATTACCATTAATTTTTGCTTTGTACCATCATCCCTTTTGTTGTTTAATCACTACTACTATAAAATCTGGGCCATTGTCTCTCTCTCTGCAGATGCTGTCTGACCCACTGTGAATTTCCAGCATGTTCTGTTTTTATTTTAGCAAATGAGTAATTGAGCTGTGCAAACCAGGGAGGTATACCTGTCCAATCCACAGTCAACTTCTCTTAGCTAGGGCTATTGTTCAGATATCATAATTGGTTTCAGTGCCTGTGGGTTAAGGAAGGGAAAATGGGCCAGAAATCCCAATTCTGATCATTAATCAGCAATCCCAGCTGGAAATGTGCATGTGTGGAGTTTGTGTGAGGACAGGATTTCAAGCAAGACTGGCTTGGGCTCAGCTGTGATCACCCGGCAATCAAATAACTCCCAGCACTCACTACTGAGACTTATATATGATTCTTGGCTACAATCAAGAGGTTTTAGATTATGATCCAGCAAGCAGTCAGTGCCTTCAAGTGAGGGAGAAAGTAATGGAAAGGATGGCACATTCTATGATGCTATGAATGATGGTGCTCCTGCACCCACTCTCATCACTAGATATCAAAGAGTAAAACACTTGTGTTGCACAGCTAAGGAAACCTGAGGAACGACGCAATTTGAGTGATCCAAAACCACTGGTGTGAATTAAAATCCAAATTAGTCTGTCATCCTTTTCATGTCTTGCTAATTGGTACTTAAGGTGGGGGAGGGAATAATGCTCGTGTATAATTACTGAAAAATGCCAAGTGTTGGCTATTTGCTGGGTAATTAAAAGAATGGATGCCATATGTAAGCATTGGAGTTAAATCATTAAAAGTTTAATGCTAAATATGTTGTTCTTTCTTATTGCACCAGCCTCAGCCAAAAGCAATAATGGGGGCTGGGTGGCAAGGGGATGGGAGGGGTGGCGATGAAAATTCTTAGGCCATATGTTGGATAGTTTGAGTGAAACTGCGCATGTGCATAAACCACGGTGCATTTTCAACAGAAAATAATGAAGCTTTTTGAGGATGGATCCTATTCAAAAATAAATTCATGAAAATTAACAAGAAAAGTATCAACAGATTTTTGCTTATTAAGGTTGAATTAAAAATAATTAAGTAAAATTCATGCAGTATTTAAGGAGCTCTTGACTCTAAATCAGAACTGGAATTACCAAAAAATTGTTAGCTACGGCACTGAACAGAACCATGGGTAATACATGCTGTTCACTTTTAACATTGATCCTAGTCTACACTAAGAGTAATGTACTTGTTTAAAGCGGAGGAAAAATAACCTCTTCATTTACGGTGTTATAATTAAGTTCCTTCTCTTAGTGGGGATTCTTTATATAATCGAGCACTGATCCAATATTGATACCCAATATTGAAAGCTGAAAAATAGTGATAAAATCTGTGCATTACTGAAGTATTGTAGTGCTTTGACGAGGTGCCGAAGGCACATCAGCTGAGATGAGTGCTGGTGCTGGCGCCCTATTTAAAGTGCTGCCAGCCCTGCTTGAACTTCTGTTTCACTTGGTGGGTTTGATGCTGGTTTGCTGCTGACTGCAGACCCTCTGCTGGTGTGCTGCTGTGCTGCTGACCCCCCTGTCTGGACTGCCTGTGCTGACCAAGACCTCATAAGGCCAGGAGCTGACTGGGAGCAAAGAGGGACCATGTCGTAACATAAGAATAGTAGCAGCAGTAGGTTATTCGTCCTCTCGAGCCTGCTCCGCCATTTAATAAGATCATGGCTGATCTGATTGTGGCCTTAACTGCATTTTTCTGCCTGGCCCCTTTACTCCCTTGTAGATCAAAGATCTGTCTAACTCAGCCTTGAATATATTCAATGATCCAGCTCTCTGGGTACAGAATTCCAAAGATTAACAACCCTCTGAGAGAAGAAATTCCTCCTCATCTCCATCTTAAATGGGAGACCCCTTATTTTAAAACTGTTCCCCCTAGTTCTAGATTCCCTCAGGAGAGGAAACATCCTCTCAGCATCTACCCTGTCAAGCCCACTCAGAATCTTATCTGTTTCAAAAATCACTTCTCATTTTTCTAAACTCCAATGAGTATAGGCCCAACCTGCTCAACCTTTCCTCATAAGGCAACTCCTTCATCCCAGGAATCAACCTAGTGAATCTTCTCATCTGCCTCCAATGCAAGTAAATAAGGAGACCAAAACTGTATGCAGTATTCGAGGTGTTGACTCACCAACACCCTGCACAGCTATAGCAAGACTTACCTACTTTTATACTCCATTGCCCTTACAAAGGCGAAAGACACTGGCTGTCTCCACATTTAGCAATGCCTCCCTTCGGATTCTCCACCAGGCCGTAAGGGAAAGACGGTAGGTCCTCTCCCCAAGTGATGGCAGGATAAAAGCCTCCTGCTGACCAAGAAAGTCTGAACGGAGATCGCCGAGGAGGTCAGCAGCCATGGGGACACCTCTGAATCTGAGTCCAGTGTCGCAAGAGGGTCAATGATCTCCTTCCCTCTGTCGAGGTAAGTTCTCCATACCCATCTCATCTTTGGGGCTTGCATGTGGTCCCACAGGAAGAAGCGCAACATGGTCAGGGAGTGACTGCAATGGGGGTGGCAAGGATCTGAGGCAGCACCAGATCATGTCAGATTCATGGTTGCATCTTCAAGACAGCTGACCTTCTGTCCTAGCTTAGCTCCCTCACGCCCCTTGAGAGTGGATGTGAGGAATAGGCATTCGGGAGCCCCCATTAGAGGCCAAAGGGCTGTCACCAGAACAAGTATCCAGTTGGTCTCTGTGGAAAGACTAACAGTGTCCCTCTTTTGCTCACAGGAGACAATGGCCCACAACCCCAGGAAAAGGGCGAAGATTGGAGGTGGGATCCCGAACATCCAAGAACTGACCCCGGCCGAGATAGAGGTCCTGGAACTAGTGGGCTCCCAGGGTAGCCATTCCATGGCAGATGGGGAGACTGTAGTGTCCAGCAAAGAGCGTGAGGAGGCATTGTGTTCGTGTGCCCACCACCACACATTACGCATGGTTGGCATGGGCAGATCCATGCAGCAGAACCCCTAAACATTTGTGTTTTCTCATGCAGGTCATGGCACCTCAGAGGGAAGATCATCTGCTAGCACCACTGGAATCCCATTGTCCTTTGAGGAGGAGGGGGAAGAATCTTCAGATGATGCACCCTCCACCAGCATCAATACTTTGTCAGTTGGTATGCGCTTGAGCTTAGATGCAGGTTGCAAGCGGGTGAGAGCACCACATATGCCTCTGAAGCAGTGACAGGCAAGGCCACTGACAGCTGGAGGACTGTGGGAGGCCTGGCCAATGCTGGGCCTCTAGTGTCAGCAGCTCAGAACATGCTGGAATTGCAGAGAGAGATAAGGGAACATATGGCAGAGCTGTCAAGAGGCAATGCGCAGTTATGTGCGGATAATGGAAGAGTCCATCTATGCCATAAGTGCTGCCATGTCTCAGGTGTGTAAGTGCATAGCTCTCTAAATCGAGAGGTTGGCAACCCTCCTGGAGACCAGATCCCAGAGTTGCGCACACATCTGCAAACCTTTGCCTTGGCCAGGAGCTCAAGGCAACAGTGGCAAGGAGGATGTGGTGCCTGCAGTCTTCGACAGGTCCTGATTCTTCTCTGGTCAGCAAGGAGGCTCAAGCGAGCCTTAAAAGGGAGAAGGAGAGGCTGACTTCTACAGCTGGGGGAACCCCTCAGGGCACTCTGAGTGTTGACAGCAGCTCCTCAGCCCCTCCACCAGTGGCCCCAGCTCAAGCAGCTGCAACGACTGAGGAGACTCCTGCACCTGTGCAGGAAGCCCTCAGCCAGCCAGGGCCTTCCAGGCCTTAGGCAGCCAGAAGACACCCGCCAAAGTCGTTTCCAAGCCACGGGGCAATATGTTCAACAGCCTGCCTCCACCTCAGCTGCCAGCATTGGAGGAGAACTTCATAGAAGCTCACGGAAGTGCGTGAGGAAGAGAACCTAGACGCACTTGGGGTTTCATGGATGTGTGCAACTTGGTCTTGTTATTGGATATTGTGAATGTTTAAATAAACGGAAATCACTTACATTGTTGAGAATCTCATGTTTTCCCTGCTGCCCTGTCAGATGTCACCTTCACCCTTTCTCCCTCAATGGGCTGTCTGTGCATGGTCATCTTCTCAACTCTGTGAGTGCGCCAGGTGAGCCTGGACACAAGGCGCGGGAGTGTGATAGGAAAGAGGTGACACATAGAATACAGTGAGGTGACTCTTTATTGAGTTCATTTTGAACAGGCATCATAGCAGGAACCAGCTATGTATGAGATTGTCCTGAGCCTCACTTGCGTGTCTCTCAAAGACCCTCACCTCCAGTACACGGGCTTCATCATCCTGCACTGCCTGCTCCACATCCTCCTCGTCAGATGAAGAGTGGTGTTCAATCATATTCTCTTGATGCAAGACCTCCCCTCCATTGTGCTAGATTGTGCAGAGCACAGCAGACCACCACGATACATGAGACCCTCGCTGGGGCATACTGCAGGGCTCCACCGGGTCGAAAGAAGCACCATAATCGCATCTTCAGCAGCATAATGGCCTGCGCGATGGATACTAGGGTGGACCCGTGGCAGATGTTGTACCTCTCCCTTGCTGTAGTGCGAGGGTTTGTCACAGATGTGAGTCACCATGTTTTCAATGGGTAGCCCTTTTCCCTGAGAATCCATCCCTGAAGGCAAGCGGGTACCGGAATAGCTGTGACACCTGGGACTGCTAAAGTGTGTAGGCATGTGGCAGCTTCCTGGGAAGCAGGCACACACCTGCAGGAAACACTTTCAGTTGTCACAGACCAGTTGAACATTGATGGAATGAAAAGCCTTCCTGCTGTTGAAGGCTGTTGGCTTCTCCATGGGAGCCCTGATGGCCATATGTGTGCAATTGATGACACCTTGCATCTGGAGAAATCCAGCGATGGCCCGGAAGCCAATGGCCCTCTCTGGCAGACTGACAGGGCTATTCCGGTACCACACATAATCTCCAGCCCTCTTGAGCAAGGCATTGGTCACCTCATTGATGCCGCAGTGGGCTGCAGCCTGGGAGACCCTACACATATTCCCAGTGAATCCCTGGAAAGAGCCTGAGGCATAAAAATTGAGTGCCATGGTGGTCTTCAGGCCCACAGGCATTGGATGTCCACCAAAATCATGGGTTGCACCTCATCCTGCAGCATGGTGCATATTGTCGACGACGGCCTCCCTGGAGAACAGCAGTGTTCGCTGACCCTGCTGCTCAGACATTTGGAGGTAGTTGAGGCGAGTCCAGTACGCTCTCTGCATGCCTTTCTTGGCATGCTGCCTGCTGTTCCTCCCCTAGTCTTTCTTCACCAGCTTGCCCAGCTGCCACCTGGCCTTGCTTCCCTCTGAGTCACTGTTGTGCAGCATGGGGGTCTACAAAAACTGTATGTATCAGACCCATGCCAGCTGGTCGCTCCCCCTCCTTTGCATTGTCCCTGGAGAGAGGGAACCTTCCCCTTGCCATTCCCCCCTGAACACGAGCTAAGCCCATCTTCTCCCACTCTTGTCATGAGGGCTGCACCATTGTTGGGCAATGGTTGCCGCTCCCCCCTGTTCCCCTTCCTGCATTCATCCAACGCTCCCCATGGCTGCTTTCACCGAGCATCACTGAGGCCTCACCTCAAGTACCACACCTTTAACTGCGTGGGGATCAGAAGGCATATGATCCCCGTGCGCAGTTGATTAAATTCAAAACCCTTCATAAAATTGGAGTAAGAAATTGCAGTCCTGCCATGTCATAGCGTCAACCCTGCCTTGGACCTTTCCTGCTGCTGATAAAATCCAGAACCGATGTCATAACATTGGGTTTCCGGCGAGTGTGTCCCTTCCCATTTTCCGGCCTCCAATCCTGCTCCTGTTGACCAAATAAAATTTGGCCCAAGATATACAGCATTCCAGGTGACATGGTTTCCTGGCACAGGACTGTTCTGGTTTAGCTTTTATACTGTCCAAAGTTTCAACCCTACCCCATAAAATAAATGGAGAAGCTTTAGAATGACCAAGTCCCCACTTTTTCAGCAACATTGCTGCAGAGGTTCACAGGAAAGAAATGGTCTCCATCTAGTGGAAAATTTCCTGCACTATCCCTTTTCTTAAGTTAAGCATTTCATGATCCATTTCAAACCAATTTGCAGTCTTGCATTATTCATCGGGTTGGATTAGTTGGGCTTCATGGCCTTTTCCTGCTCTAAAAATACTTCTGTACTTTATTTTGCATTTGTACATACTGCTTTGAAGTCAATCTCAATACAACCTCATCACACTTGGTTCTCCCAATGGAAAATACATGTACAAATTCATGATCAAGTTTTTGTTGCAGATCAAGGCTGTGGTAGTTAACAGTTCGATTTTAAATTGTAAGATAAACTTAATTGGTTTGTTCAGCTTCAATTGATTTAAAAATAATTATGAACCATGCTTCCAAAAGCGGAATAATTTGGACAGTTAATAATCTACTTTGAGACTTTGGGATCAATTTTTCTCAAGCCATTAATGCCCGGGGTATGCCACATTTGTGGGAGGTAATCCAACAGAGTAAGGGGCAGAGGTCCAGTGCAAGCCACATTCTGGTGGCCTGGTGGTGGGGAAGGGGCAGTGGTGGCTGCAGGATGCTCTCGGTTGAAATGGAAATAAAATAAAAGTCAAATAACAAAAACACATGAAAAAGAGAGAGCATTCAGAATAGAGAAGAAATGGCAGTTGGGGAATTGGATGACATTGGGAGGACCTTTCCGAAGATGCACTGGTTAGCACATGTTCTCAGATAATTACCCCCACTGAGAAAAAAGGGTGCAATTGTTTCTCAAACTGTTTTCTTCAACTTATTAATTGTCCAATATTATGGCAATAAAAGATGAATAGCTTTATTAATGCAACAGTATTTGATTTAGTGTCAAGGAGGCAAAATTCCTGCTATGATGAAAAATAAATTCATCCTCATTTTCCTCTGTAATTGAAGTCCCATTAACTTTTTTGAAACAGCATGCTTTGAAGCAATGTATGCAACGTGATTTTATTTGCGGGTTAATAATTACAGAGGAAAGAAGCATGATCCCATGTTTTCCAGAAGAATTGTAACCCTCATGGTGTATATTTTTATAAATTGCTAGTCCAAGAAGCTTGGAAATTGGCTGAGCCTGTCAGCAGTCTGAGGAATAAACTAGTTCGATTGATTTTGATTAATTGTAACATATTTTAAGTGGATTTATTTTCCCTGTAAGTCATGGATAGATACAATGACAAGCCAAAATACACTTCTCATTTTAAAAATAATTATAAATTCCTGCAATCGTAAGCATTGATATCATCATCAAAACTGGTCTGGACAAGTTATTCTGCCCAGTGAGTTGCACAAAATAGAGATACAGCCATTAACCCAGTGTGCTCCGATGGGCCTGTCATTATATCAATGTATATTCATCCTGCTTTCCCTGTTATATCCTAGTCTGCCAGAACCGTTGCAATTCTTCAATCTTTTCTTTGCATTTACTGTTGAGAATTGTTCCACATTGCTTTTTTGATTTGCATACATAGAATCATAGAGCACAGAGGATCAGGCATCAGCTGAGGAGAGAGAAACAGAATTAACATTTCAGGTTGATGACCATTCATCAGAGTTCTGACGAAGGTCATCGATCTCAAAATGTTAACTCTGTTTCTCTCCAGCAGATGCTGCAAGACCTGCTGAGCATTTCCAGCATTTTACATTTTTATTTCAAATTTCCAGTATCTGCAGTATTTTGCTTTTGCAGCATAGGAGGAGGCCATTCGGCCCATTGTGCCTGTGTCTAAACGTCTGCAAAGGAAACCTGACCGAGCCCGAATGCCAGACCCAGAAGTGCGACCTGATCCAACCCGAACCTGACACATGTTGTCGGGTCCCGTCGGGGTCGGGTCGGGTAGCAGGCCTTTACGCATGTACTGATGTACAGGCCTGCTACCCGGCCCGACACCGATGGGACCCGACGATATGTTTTGAGTTCGGGTCGGGCTGCACTTCTGGGTCCGGCATTCGGGCTCCGTCGGGTTTCCTTTGCAGACCTGTACCTCACATATAAGGCTATCCAACAGAGCATTGCAGTGCTTCACCTGTGTCAGCTCTTTGAAACAGCTGTCCAGTTGCTCCCACTCTTATGATCTTGTGCCCTAACCCTGAAAGGTACAATGACAACCCAAAATACACTTCCTATTTTAAAAATAATTATAATTTCCTACAATAGTGTTTATTTCAAGTATATATCCAATTCCCTTTTCAAAGTCACTGTCAAATCTGTTTCCACCACCCTTTCAGTCAGTGAATTCCAGATCATAACTTGCAATATCAACAAAAAAATCAACTCCCCTTTGGTTCTTTTGCCAATTATCTTATAGCTGTGTGCCCTGGCTACCAACCCTCCCACCATTGAAAACAGTTACTCCTTACTTATTTTACCAAAACCCTTCATAATTTTGAACAGCTCTATTAAATCTTCCCTTAACCTACTCTGCTCTAAGTAGAAGAATGCTGATTTCTCTAGTTTTTCTAGACAATTGAAGCCAACATTTATTGCCCATCCTTAATTGTCCTTGAGAAGGTGGTAGTGAGCCACCTTCTTGAATATATTTGAGTGGCCTGCTGGACCATTTAGAGGGGGGGTTAAGAGCTGTGGATCTGGAGTCACATATAGATCAGGCTGGGTAGGGACGGCAGATGTTCTTCCCTGAAGAATAATAGTGAACCAGATGGGGTTTTACGACAATCTGATATTTTCATGGTCACCATTACTGATACTAGTTTTTTATTCTCGGTTTATTTAATTAAATAAATTAAATTCCCTAGCCACCATGGTGGGATTTTTGAACTCATGTCTCCAGATCATTTGTCCAGGCCTTTAGATTACTAGTCTAGTAACATAACCACTGGGCTACGATACATTAACAGCACAACCATTTCAGGGCTTTTCAGGCTTGTTTAAATTTTCCTTACATAAGCAATAAAAACTCAGTTGGTTAATTTTTGTAAAAAAATTGTCATGTCAGTAATTGTCTGTACAATTTAATTAGTTATGAAAAAGTCATTATACTTCATACACCTGAATAGGTTTAATAAAATCCTACAACATCAAAGTAATAGATGTTGCAAGTGCTTATTTATAACAACTGATTTCATAATTTTATAAATATAAAAAGAAATTCCATTGAAATGTGATTTTATTTGCGCTCTCTAGATGAGCGATGGACTAAAACAGTTTTTCTTAATGAGATATAATTGCTGCAGGGCTGATCAATTTGTCCAATACTGTCAGATTTTTTGTTTGCATACAACACCAGTGAAATGGGAGAAAAATTAAATTATACTCAGGTAAAATAATGAAGCATCTTATTGATTAAAACAACAATCCCTCTATGTATTATTCAGTGGAATTAATTTGTGCAAATAAGATGCAGGATAAAACATGGAAAGGTTGCACTGTAAAGAATGCCTCAAACTAATGTGCTATAGATGTGAAATCCTGATCATGCATCATATATTGGGAGAAATCCTTGAAAAATGGCACAAATGGCTACTTATGCCATTCCCCTTTGGGTTAATGCAAAAGTTACTCTGGGAAATTGGGGAACCTCCATAGATTTACTACCCCAAAGTGTACAGTCTCCATTACCTGATGTAGTGAAATGGGCCTCTCTTACACACCCCACTCCACCCACCTCCCCCGCTCCCACCCCAGTTTGTAGATAATTAAAAGCTCCCAACATTTAATTGTACATAAGAAGTTTTAAATTCTACTTGATCTATTTAGATTGCCTAAGCAAGTTCTAAGCATGTGCAGATAAATGAGAAATTCTTGAGAAAAATGTTGGCTGCCTGGCTCCTAGAACCAAAACCCTGATCCTGTTAGTCTTCTGACCCAAAGATAGCATCAGAACTGTGTGGATAGTAAATTTTACCTGGTTCTGAAAATCTAGATAACAAGTACTTATCCCACTGATTCCAGAACCCTGGGTGTGTGAAATATCAGTTAAAAATGTTCATTTGCATTTTAAAGAGATTACTGCAAAATTGAGCCCTGAAAACAGGAAAATTGCGGAAAATAATTGAGAGTGTCGATAATTGAGGTTCCACTGCAATAAGCACAGAAAGCTCATGCAGCCGAACAAGAGGGTACAGAATCCTAAAGGTCAAACTTAGAATAAACAAGTGAAATAGGTTTCCAGGATAGGTGTTTAAGGTCAAGATGCAGGACTCCTTTAAGAAATAATGTTCTAATGGGAAGAAATGCAGATGGTTAAATGAGAGCCAATGGATTGAAAGGCCTTCCTCATCCAAACTGGCATTGTGAAAAACAAAATGAAAGTTCCTCCTGCTGATAAATTTCACAAAAAGTCTGGCATGAGTACAAAAAACAACTCCCACTTTTAGATGCAGCAATCATTTCAGTAACATCATTGTCAGGACAATTTCACTCGCATAATGTTCAATCAGAATGTTCAATTGTTGGAATTCACTCAGTGTCTTGTTGAAAGGAGTTTCATAGAATGATAAATGTTGAGACCATGTTCAATTCAAATTTTAATTAAAATTTAGTAATTGTCAAAATTATAAGTATTCTGCAAGCATAAATTAAAGTGGCTGACCAAAACTCAGTGATCCAAAATAATATTCAAATACTACACACATTTTTTGATTCATTCTCAGGTCGTGTATTTTGCTGACCATTCCTAGTGGTCCGCAGAAGGTGATGATGGGTCTTCTTGAAACATTGTAGTGATTTGATACAACTGAGTGGCTTAATAGGCCACTTAGGAAGGCAGTTACGAGTCAACCATGTTGAAAAACAGGAGAATTATTATGCAATATATCAGTGTTGATAACTTTTTTAAAAAGCTTTAATTACTAATTGAAATACCTCTAAACAATTGAAATTTTTAAGGTAAGGTGAAATAATAGTGGGGGACTCTAATTTTCATATAGACTGGATCAATCAAATTGGCAAGGGTGGTCTAGAAGATGAGTTTGTGCAGTGTTTTTGTGACAGTTTCCTGGAGCAATATGTTGTGGAACCAACTAAGGATAAAGCTATTTTGATCAAGTATTGCGTAATGAGGCAGTGTTAATTAGTAATCTCTCAATAAAAGATCTGCTGGCAAACAGTGATCATAATACAACTGAATTCCACATTAAGTTTGAAAATGACATACTCCAATCACAAACAAGAATCTTAAACTGAAAGCCAATTACATAGACACGAGGAGAGTGCTGCCTGAGGTTGATTGGGTAAGTAGACTAAAAGGTATGGCAGTAAATAAACAGTGGGAAACATTAAAAAATAAAAATGTTCAACAAAAATACATTTCATTGAAAAATAAAAACTCAGCAAGAAAGATCCATCCCTGGCTTACTCAGGAAATTAAGGTTAGTCTTAGACTGAAAGAAGAGGCTTATAATGTTGTTAAGAATAGTAGCAAGTCTGAAGATTGGGAGTGTTTTAGAAACCAGCAAACGGCTACCAAAAAGTTGATGAGGGGAAAATAGAATATAAGAGAAAACTAGATAGGAATATTGAAACAGATTGTAAGAGCTTTTAGAGGTATATAAAAAGGAAGAGAGTAGCTAAAGTAAACATTGGTTCCGTAGAAGCAGACACAGGAGAAATTATTGTGCGGAATGAGAAAATGGCCGAGACACTGAACAAATATTTTGTGTCTGTCTTCACAATAGAAGACACAAGTTGCATACCAGAAATAAAGGGTAACCAAATGGCTAAAAAGAGTGAGGAAATTAAGGTAATTAATATCTGTAGAGAAAAAGTATTGGAGAAACTTAAGGGATTAAAATCCGACAAATCCCCAGGACCTGATGACCTACACCCTAGGATTCTAAAAGAGGGAGCTGTGGAGATAGTGGATGCGCTGGGTATGATTTTCCAAAATTCCCTGGATTCTGGAATGGTCCCAGCAGATTGGAAGTTAGCAAATGTAACACTGCTGTTCAAAAAAGGAAGGAGAGAACACAGGGAACAGAGGGTCAGTTACCCTGACGTCATTGGGAAAGCACTGGAATATATTATTAAGGAAGTCTTAAAAATGTACTTAGAAATCATAGTGTGATCAGGCAACGTCAACATGGTTTTACAAAAGGAAAATCGTGTTTAACAAATTTATTAGAGTTGATTGAGGATGTAACTAGTTGGGTAGATAAAAGGGAATCAGTAAATGTAGTATACCTGGATTTCCAAAAGATAGTTGATTAGGTGTCACAAAAAAAGTTAATACACAAGATAAGGGCTCATGGAGTTGGAAGTCATATAGTAATAGAGGATTGGTTAACAGTCAGGAAGCAAAGAGAAGGCATAAATGGGGCATTTTCAAGTGGATAGGCTGTGACTAGTGAAATGTCGCAGATCAGTGCTGGGGCCTCAGATATTTACAATCTATGTTAATGACTTAGATGAAAAGATTGAGAAAAATCTATCTAATTTTGTTGTTGATACAAAGGTAGGTGGAAATGCAAGCTGTAAGGAGGACACAGAGAGGGTGTAAAAAGATACAGATAGGTTAAGTGAGTGGGTAACAAGGTGGCAGATGGAGTATAATGTGGGAAAGTGTGAGGTTATTCATTTTGGTCATAAGAATAGAAGAGTAGAATATTTTTTTAGAAGGCCTGTAACTTGTAAATGTTAATGTTCAGAGAGACTTGGGTCTGATCGTGCAAGGAACACCGAAAGCTAGCATGCAGGTGCAGCAAGCAATGAGGCAGGCAAATGGAATATGGCCTTTATTGCAAGGGACTGGAATACAAGAATAAAGAAGTCTTGCTACAATTATGCAGGGCTTTAGTGAGACCACACTTGGAATACTGTGTGCAGTTTTGGTCTCCATAGTTTCCATTAGAGGCAGTACAGTGAAAGTGTAATAGATTGGTCCCTGGGATGAGAGGGTTGTCCTATGATGAGAGGCAGAGTAAATTGAGCCTATATTCTCTGGCGTTTTGAAGAATGAGAGATGATTGTAGTGTTCGATTTATCTGGGTTTGATTGCATTAGTCTGTCCACTGATCAGTGTTTGCTGTGTTTGATTGTCTAAGCCTAGTTGCAAGTGAAACTAGAAAGAGACACAGAGCTAGAATGTTCTAGTAACTACAAGTGTGTTCTGAGAAGACATTGTACTGAGATCCTGTAAGTGCTGGGATATTTTAAAGTGCTGTAAATAAACCAGTTGCTGATTTAATACAAGTGTGTTATCTGCATTGCTCTGAGATAAATCAGATAGATAATATCCAGCAACCCGGCATAAATATAATAGTGAACTCATTGAACCCCCTTCAGAATCTTGTAAGTTTAACAGGGTAGTCACTGAGAGGTTTTTTCCGCTGGCTGGGCAATCTAAAACACGGGGGCACAGTCCCAGGATAAGAGGCCGCTCATTTAGGACTGAGATAAGGAGAAATTTCTTCACTCAGAGTTTTCTACCCCAGAGGGTAGTGGATGCGCCATCACTGAATATATTTAAGGCTGAAATAGACAGATTTTTAGTCTCTCTAGGAATAAAGGGTTATGGGGAGTGGGCGGGAAAGTTGTCCTGAAGCCCAAGATCAGCCATGATCGTATTGAATGGCAGAGTAGGCTTGATGGGCCGCATGGTCTACTCCTGCTCCTATTTCTTATGTTCTTAAGTGTTTGAATTTTGATCCATAATGCTTTGACTTGATTTAGGCAAATATATCCAAATTTCACAAGATATGCTGTGATTAAACTCTATGTAATTGCAACTTAAACCGCCTCATTTGGTGAATCTATTCAGCTACATTTTCTGAAAAAAAGCACCAACAGATCAGGGGTTTCAAACTGCAAACCATGAGCTGCATGTGGTCTCTGGGCCCTTGCAATCCAATCACTGAAGTCCATGAAGTTCAGTTCTATTTGTACTTGTATATTGCTCAGTAATTTGTCCTATTTGTATTTTGTGAGCCCAGAAGATGGGAAAGGATCATTTACAGCAATGTTGCCTCAGTGGATGTATTCCATATCAGAATATCAAGATTAGTTATTGCCAGCTATGTGAAATATAGGCAAATTATTGGGATCATGGATTATACCTCCATGAATGCACCTAAACTGAACACTCAACTAAAAATGCTCAGACTTTCTTGCAGTAGCCAATGTACTGTTTACTTGCAGTCCATTTCTCTTTCACTGTGGCCCCTGGCATATTTGTTGCTCGAGTGGCTCCTGTCCTTTGGAACTCCCTGCCTAGACTTTTCTAACCTGCCTCTCCTTCCCTGCTTTCAAAATCCTCCTCAAAATCTTGATTGCCCACTGTGGCTTCAACCCTTCATCCTTGTGAATTTTGTTCAGTTAAAAAATTTTCATGCTCTGCTTGTGGCACCTAACACCTTTGAATCATTGCATTCACATTCAGCAAAGTTCTTCATTTATATGTATTTTATTTTTACCTGCAGATTGTGTTATTGAACTGAGCTTAACCTTGTACAAATTGCTTCTAACTCTCCATTCCTGCACCATGGGATAGCCAGTAGCCTCGTTGTATTTGGCATCACCTGGAAAACAAACCATTTTTTTTTTTACTAATTACCAAATCAAAGCACATTAAAGTCTGAGTTTGTAATTCAAGTGTTGTGGCCTGGCATATTGGCTAGCAATGAGCTGTGATTCGAGTGTTGTAACACATAATGCTGGGTGTCAATGAGCTGTGTGGTTTGAGTGTTATGACCTGCCATGCTGGCTTACAACAAACAGTGTAGTTCAAGTGTTGTGACCTGGCATGTTGGATTCCAATGAGCTGTGCAATTTGAATGTTTTGACATGGGATGCTGTTTCCAATGAGTTGTATGGTTCAAATGTTGTGATGTCGTATGCTAGCTTCAAATGAGCTGCGCCACAAAGTGGCAGGAGACAAGTTTGCTGCTCCAATTCTCGACATGAGTTCCAAATCTCAGCAAGGTATTCGAATAGAAAGTAAGAAATAAAGGCGTTGCCTGGCTTTGTGGGAGAGATCCCAAAGGGAAGTGAAGAAAATATGTCACAACTTGGAATCGAAAGAACAATAAAATGAGAAACACACTGTGGAACTTTCAGAATCATTTCATTCAAGTTGCGACTGAAAATTATATTGAAAAAAACTGTAGTAATAATTCTTCTATGTTTCTCAATGAAATTAAGAGAAACCGTTACGTTGCACTGTGACATCTTTCTTGTGTGGCTACAATTGAAGTGTCTGCATGTCAGTGAACAATCCCTTATAACCTCATTTAATATGACAGTAGCAATGAACAATAATTAAAGTGCAGGATTGCATGAAGAGGGAGTACTTTCAACATAAAATTAGTTACTCAAATGCTTAATTGTATTTCACTGAGGAAAGTCAGAAACTGGTTTTCATGTCCTGATGCAGGCACCTCCAGTGAGCAGGACATTTCACTCTGCGCGCACACATGTTCTGTATTTTTTGTGGAATATTTAGTGTACAGTGGTTTTCTTTAATGCCCATGTGTACACACAAGTCTGCAAGCATATCCAGGCAGGCAGTCAGCAGAACACTATCAATACACAAGATGCTTACCTGTGAGGAGCTGGAGGTTGGGCAATGGCTCAGAAAGAACTCCTCGACACTGCTCTTCCACAGGAAGGGGAATGACAACTAATCCATCAGCAAGCTGAGGGAAATCCTTCATGAAATTATTCTCCCTGTATGAAGGAAGCAGAGATTGCCAGAAGTTGATTTATATTAGAAGGACCTAACAGAAATAGATCTGCAATCTGATTTCTTTCTCAAAACAACCAAGGCAGCTAATAATTTGGAAGAAATGAATGAACATCACTAGTGCAATTAGAATATTATTTGATTGGTTTTATTATAAGTATTTTAATAGAAAATAATATAGAAAGTGCAAAAAAGATTTATAAAGATGATACCAGAAATCAGAAGTTATACCTATCAGAAAAGATTGAACAGGCTGGGTCTCTTTTCTCTGGAAAAGAGAAGGCCAAGGGGTGACCTGCTGGATGTCTTTAAGATTATAAAAGGTTTTGACAGTATGAACATAGAGATGTTTCCACTTGTGCAGGGGATAAAAACTAGGGGCCATAAACATAAGACAGTCACTAATAAATCTAATCGAGAATTCAGGAACAACTTCTTTACCCAGAAAATGCTAAGAATGTAGAACCCGCTACAACAGCATAGATGCATTTAGGGAGAAGCTAGATAAACAATTGGGGAAGAAAGAAATAGAAATATATGCTGATAGGGTTCGATGAAAAGTGGTCGTAGGGTGCTCATGTGGAGCATAAACACCGGCTGAGACCTGTTGCAGCGAACGGCCCATTCTGTGCTATATATACTAAGTAATAACAGGATTCAGCACGCGGTTTTCAATGCAGTATAGCCAATATAGTGGAATTTTAGTTTATTTCCACCATTGCAAGCGAATTTTTCAGCCACTATGCATCTGCATTTGGAATTCTCTTTCCAAACTGCTTAAGCTTCTCCTTCTCTTCCAACCTCTCCTAATCACCTAACCATTCAACTGTACCTTCAGTTTCTCCTGCACCCCTTAGTTCTTGCCTGCTTGGTATTTGCCTCTCCCCATTGCAAAATGCTCTATATTTGAGGAATGCTACTGTAAATACAATTTATTGCTGTCACTCTGTATTTTATTCTGGCAATTTCCATCACTAAACCTACAAGGTGGGCCTGGTCATCACAGCATATCTGGAAGAATACCCATGTTCTGACACAGTACAAGATAATGGCCAGTTCCAAACAGGAGGTAAACTACCAAACAATGAGATGACAAAGGGAGAAGAATTGCTCCAGTTGTTAACTGTTGCAAGCACTGGTTGGACACTGAAATCATTTAAAACATCAGGCAGCAAGAAGCTGGCAGGATGCCTGCATTGTAGTCAATGACTATGGGTGGGTTAATCATGCATCGTCCATTTTAGAGAGCTATAAAATTTAGTTCCCCGGATTTTCAAATGTGTAAGTTGCCCGAGTGCAAGATATTGAGAAATATTCGATGGTGCAAATTTGGTACATTTTTATAGATTAGTAATTATACAATTATTCTCCAATAACAGATTGCCCCTTTTAGGTTTGATTCAAACATCATAAAGCTTGTTGAAACTTGGGGTTGAATTTTTAGGCCCTATTGGAGGCAGGTGGGCAAGTAAATACACACCATTGGCTGGCATGCGGGTTCCCTGGCTCCACATCCCAGCCGCCCCCCCCCCCCCCCCCCCCCCACCACCTCCCCGGCCATTTTCCCAAAAGCAGGATGAGTGAGGGGATGGTGGCAGAGCTAACTGTCCACAAGCGGCAGGTAGCCAATTGACCTAGTTAAAGGCCTATTAAGGCCTATCGTCGGAGGTCGACTGGAATTTTTCAGGTCCCTGGAGGCATCAGCAAAGAGTGCAGCTGCCTGGAGGTGGTCTCTCAGTGGCAGATTGAGGGAACCAGTGCTCCAGGCAGGCATGGAGGCCCTCCTTGCCTGCCTGGCTTCAGCTGCAGACACCCTATGGAAGGCTTCCCCCTCCACAATGATGGCCTGGCTGCTGAGGGGAATTTTTTACTTTAGAGTTAAAAAATTTGGAGAGAGGGTGCCTCCATCTTGTGGTGGGCCCTCCCTCACTTATCTTCTGAGCTGGAGAGCCTCCTCTTCGCCGTCCAGCTTCGAGAGCCTGCCCGCCATCCTTAATTGGACGGCGAGCCAGCCCATTTGCCATTAATTGGTCAGTTCAGGGAAAATTACAGCTGGTGACTGTTTCCCACACAGTTTGGATTTCTGACCCCCATTTGACCATGATAGTGGGGTCCTGACACCTGTGGGAAAAATCCTGCACTTAGTCATCTGTAAGAGTTCTGTGAAATTCAAACAAAATATTTAATTGCATAAATTTCTGCCCCATCAAACTCACTTCTTAGAAAACACTAAAGTGTTCCTTTTTTCTGTAAATTATGCACAAAAGATGATTTTAAAAATACAAATTAGAAGTCTGAAACATTCACAATGAATTTACGAAACTGAAATAACACTCACATAAACCTAAATTACAGTATGCATTACTGTGAAAAATGCTTGGAGGCTTCAATTCAACTATATTTCAATGCAACCCAATCTGCAAAAGACACTTACTGTGGTAGATTATACTGTTCAGTAAATATGAGCCTCAGATACTATAATTATGCTTACCAGCACAATAATGCACAGCCTCTGAAGCTCATCACATTTCACTAAATACAGTGTGATTTACATTCGGGAGGTAGTACTGCCAAATGTTAACATTTAATGAGACACTCTAGCTTGAATTGTGATTTTGTGAAGGCAGATAATTAAGAAACACTTGTGAATCTGTAGTCTTACTTATTTTCTTTTTTTAAAATGTAAATTCCTTCTTTTCTTCTAATCCTTTTACAGCACACTCTGTTCCCTGGTTGAGAGCACAGACTACCAACCTACTATCAGGCCCCTTGCTAACGTTATCCTTAAATTGACTCCCAACAGATATCTTGGCTTCAAGTTGCATCTCCTTTCTTATTGTTTCTATGTTTCCCTGAATGGCAGATTCAGCAATAAAGAGCTGTACCTAGCACTCAGTGGCACAGTGAATAACTACACGATGCTACTGTGCCACCTTCGTAGCTTTTAACATGTTTATTTTTCGTCTCCTCAGCGATGGAAGCAAAAGGGTTAATAAGGGTTAATGAAAATTCAGCTTGGTCAAGGCAATGTACTTCATATAGTGCAGGATATTTGATCCAAATGTAATATTTAGAAGTCTATCAACAAACTGAAAAGAAAGGCTTGGATCTATATAGCACCTTTCATGAAGTCAGGACAATCCAAAGCACTTTACAGCCAATGAAGTGCTTTTTTTTTAAGCTTCACCACTGTTGTGCTGCAGGTAACATGGCAGCCAATTTGTGCATAACAAGGTCCCACAACAGCAATGTGATAATGACCAGTTAACCTTTCTTTTTATTGATGTTGAAGGATAAACATTGGACAGGACACCAGGGGAAACTCCCCTGCTCTTCTTCTAAATAGTGCCTCGAGCTCTTTTATGTCCACCTAAGAGGGCATACGGGGCTTCAGTTTAATGTCTCATCCATCAATACTACACTGGAGTGTCAGCCTAGGTTTTATGCTCAGGTCTCTGGAGTAGGATTTGAACCTGCAACCTGCTGACACAGCAAGAGTGCTACATGCTGAGCTACAGCTGACACCCATAGAGTCATAGAATTATACAGCATAGAAACAGGCCCTTCAGCCCATCATATCCCTGCCGGTCATCAAGCACCTAACTATTCTAATCCCATTTTCCAGCACTTGGCCCGTAGCCTTGTATGCTGTGACGTTTCAAGTGCTCATCCAAATACTTCTTAAATGTTCTGATGGTGCCTGCTTCTCCCACCTCTTCAGGCAGTGCATTCTAGATTTCAACCACCCTCTGGGTGAAAAATATTTCCTCAAATGCCCTTTAAACCTCCTGCCCCTTACCTTAAATCTATGCCCCTGATTACTGACCGCTCTGCTAAGGGAAACAGTTTCTTCCTATCTAACCTATCAATGCCCCTCATAATTTTCTATACCTCAATCATGTCCCCCGTTAGCCTTCTCTGCTCTAAGGAAAACAACCCTACCCTTTTCAGTCTCTCTTCATAGCTGAAATGCTCCAGCCCAGGCAATATCCTGGTGAATCTCCTCTGCACCCTCTCCAGTGCAATCACATCCTTCCTATAGTGTGGTGACCAGAACTGTACACAGTACTCCAGCTGTGGCCTAAGTAGCATTTTATACAGCTCCATCATAACCTCCCTGCTCTTATATTCTATGCCTCGGCTAATAAAGGCAAGTATCCCATATGCCTTCCTAACCATCTTATCTACCTGTGCTGCTGCCTTCAGTGATCTATGGACAAGTACATCAAGGTCCCTCTGACCTTCTGTACTTCCTAGGATCCTACCATCCATCTATATTGTCCTGTAATCAAAGGCTTTCCTCTTCACTATTTACACCACCACCAATTTTCATGTCATCTGTGAACTTACTGATCATACCTCCTAGATTCATGTCTAAATCATTAATGTACACCTCAAACAGCAAGTGTCCCAGCACCGATCCCTGTGGTACACCACTAGCACCGATCCCTGTGTTACACCACTGGTCACAGGCTTCCACTCGCAAAAACAACCCTCGACCATTACACTCTGCCTCCTGCCACTAAGCCAATTTTGGATCCAATTTGCCAAATTGCCCTGGATCCCATGGGCTCTTACCTTCTTAACCAATCTCCCATGCGGGACCTTATCAAAAGCCTTACTGAAGTCCATGTAGACTACATCAACTGCTTTACCCTCATCTACACATCTAGTCAAGGCCTCGAAAAATTTAATCGAGTTAGTTAGACACGATCTTCCCCTGACAAAGCCATGCTGACTATCCCTGATTAATCCTTGCCTCTCCAAGTGGAGATTAATCCCGTCCCTCAGAGTTTTTTTCCAGTAGTTTCCCAACTATTGATGTTAGACTCACCGGCCTGTAATAACCTGGTTTGTCCCTGCTCCCCTTCTGGAATAATGGTACCACATTTGCTGTCCTCCAATCCTCTGGTACCTCTCCTGTGGCCAGAGAGGATTTGAAAATTTGTGTCAGAGCCCTTGCTATCTCCTCCCCGCCTCACATAACAGCCTGGGATACATCTCATCTGGGCCTGGGGATTTATCCACTTTTAAGCCCGCTAAAACAGCTAATACTTCCTCCCTTTCAATGCTAATATGTTCAAGTATATAACAATCCCCCTCCCTGATCTCTACACCTACATTGTCCTTCTCCATAGTGAACACTGATGAAAAGTAATCGTTTAAAATCTCACCTATGTCCTCCGGCTCCACACACAGATTGCCACTTTGGTCCCTAGTGGGCCCTACTCTTTCCCTGGTTATCCTCTTGCCCTTAATATACTTATAAAATGCCTGAGGATTTTCCTTTATCTGGCCCGCCAGTGTTTTTTCATGCCCCCTCTTCGCTCTCCTAATTACTTTTGTTAAGTACCCCCCCCCATACTTTCTATACTCCTCCAGTGCCTCCAATGTTTTCAGCGCTCCGAATCTGCCATAAGCCTCCTTTTTTTTCCTATCCAATCCTCTATATCCCTTGACATCCAGGGCTCCCTGAACTTGTTGGTCCTACTCTTCACATTAATGGGTACATGTTGGCTCTGAACCCTCACTATATCTTCTTTGAATGACTCCCACTGGTCTGATGTAGACTTTCCTACAAGTAGCCGCTCCCAGTCTACTTTGGCCAGACCCTGTTTTGCCATATTGAAATCAACCTTCCCCCAATTCAGTACCTTTATTTCTGGCCCGCCTTTGACCTTTTCCATAACTACCTTAAATCTGACAGAGTTATGGTCACTCTACCCGAAATGCTCCCCCACTGACACTTCTACCACTTGTCCAGCTTCATTCCTTAGGATTAGGTCCAGTAGTGCCCCTTCTCTTATAGGACTTTCTACATACTGGCTCAAAAAGCTCTCCTGTATGCATTTTAAGAATTCCGCCCCCTTTAAGCCTTTTGCACTAAGACTATCCCAGTTGATATGGGGGAAGTTGAAATCCCCTGCTATTATTACCCTATTATTTTTACACCTCTCTGAAATTTGCCTACATATCTGCTCCTCTATCTCTCCCTGACTGTTTGGAGGCCTGTAGTACACTCCCAGCCAAGTGATTGCCCCCTTTTTGTTTTTAAGTTCCACCCATATGGCCTCATTTGAGGAACCTTCTAAGATATCATCCCTCCTTACTGCAGTAATTGACTCCTTGATCAATAGTGCAATGGCACCTCCTCTTTTACCCCCTCCCCTGTCATGCCTGATGATTCTATACCCTGGAATATTGAGCTGCCAGTCCTGCCCCTTCCTCAACCATGTCTCTGTGATAGCAATAATATCATAATCCCATGTGCGAATCAACATCCTCAATTCATCTGCCTTACTGGTAAGACTCCTTGCATTAAAATAGATGCAATCCAGCCTTGCAAAGAGTATACATCCATAATGAGGCTTAAACGCCATTTGGCTCAGTGCAGTTTGTCCTGATAGAAGCGACTAATTCTTGGTTGTCTGCCTGACCTGTTGAGAACTCCCTGTTTATGGTTCAAGCTTGCTCCAGATACTTTTATCAACACAAAAGCTAACTTCCATCAGTAAGCCCCCACTGCTAATGGGCTGAAACAGAATCTTATGCATTGAACATTCTGGGAAAGCAGTCTACAGGGTGACCATTTAACTATGCTTAAGGTATGCTTTGGGTACAGCCTAATTACTCTCACCAAAGACAAATACCGTACTAACAGACAATATGACTTTGGCTGGAAACTATAAATGAAATTTATTAAGAAGTACAATTTAAACAAACAGTAGATTGTAGCTAACATGTATACAGAGTGTCTCTTTCGAAATAGTACTTTTAAGCGGCTCGCTCATGCTCGCTAAGGATATGGATTGCTTGACCCTGACTTTAACTACCAAGCTAGAGACAATAATTTCTCCTCAGGAATTACTGGGAATGCATTATATCCATAAAAGAAACAACAAGGCATTTGAGGCATTAAAGATATATATATATATATATATATAAAGATAATATATGGCAACTCTTAAGATTTGAACTGGACGGACTTCTGATATGTCACAATAACAGCTCCTATACTCTGTTTAATTTTTTAGATTAAAAATATGAGAAATGAGCATGGTTTGGTTCCCTGTCGGCCCAAACATAAGTTTTGAAGTGCCAGCGAACCATGAAATTCCAAAATCTGGCTTTAGGACAATTCACAGGTTTTGGGAGCCAACTTCACTGTTTGGGAGCCACCTTTCATAACCTAACAGAAAACAACAAATTCAAACAGAGAACCCCAGAGACCAATTGCAAAGTTAATCCAGAGCAAAATTTCAAATAACAAATTCCCAATTCTCAGAGATATTGTAGTGTTTTGAAAATTGCATTGTGCATTTTGTTCACTTGAGGCTACTATACACACACACATGCCAGCAAAGGGAAAGTGAAAGGAAAAGAGAATAAAGAAGAATCCATTGTTTCAACAGCATGCTGTCTCTGTCTCAAATCTCTTATTAAACTCGGCCAAACCATACTCTAGTCCCAAGAACACCACTGGTATAAAACGATATTCAATGCTTTTAGTTTCCTCTAGCTTCTTTTCTAAAGGTGTTCATGCTGTGCCAATGTTCCATTGCTGCTGACAGCCTTCAATAAGTGGCCATTCTTCACGTATCAGACTGGACAGTGTGAATTGGTAGGATAGTCAACCATAGTGGAGAGGCATGATAAATGAGACTGACCCAACTTCAATACAGCCATACATTTAGCAGGGGTCAATGAATAGAAGCCTGGATTGTAAACTTTTTTGAGTAACAGCAGGATTGCCACAAATGCCAGTGGATTAGGGAGGAGAAAAGAAACAGGGTCCCTATTCCTGATTGCAATCCAATAACTCACTGTTGGAAGTATGTGTGCATTTGAATGTCAGGTGAAGAGAAGATTGGGCCCAGCATTGATACTGAACAGTTTGTTGCTACTCACCAAGGATCACACATTAATAACACTCTCTTGCAATTGCCTGTGGAATTGTAACCCAGTAAATCAGCTGATGCTTTCAGGAAAACAAAAAATGCATCTGGAAGCCCAAAGGCCTCATCTGACTCAGCAAGCCACATCTCAGGATGACATCTGCCTGGTAAGATACATACCTTACATGTCTTGCCAGAAAATCCTGGAGCCAGTGCAGAGCCAATGCAACCAGGATTTGAGGCAATTATTTATTTATTATTTTCCCAATTTTCTCTACCTCCCCTGACATGCTGACTTAGGCTGGCTATGATTCGTCAGGTACTGGTAGCTTCTTGATTCTGTCACCCAAGTACTCATGCTCCATGTGTGGATCTAGACACTGGGCTGTGCCACTGCAGACAGCAATACATCTGGGGCTGAATTTTACAAGCCCCTTGATGCCATGGGTCGCAGCGGGGGGGGGGGGGGGGGGGGGCCCATAAAATTCTGTGGGGAGAAGCCCGCCTCGACCTACGATGTCACGAAGGGCCTGCCACATATTACCGGCAGCGGGGGGACTTCAGTGCGGCTCCTCCCTCCCCCTGCCACCTGGTGGCAGGCCCTTCATATATATATGCAAATTATACTAAATTAGATGCAAATTCACTTACCTGCTGGCGGCGGCCGTCCCACACTGATTTTACGGCCACCCTTCGTCTCTTGCACACCTTCGGAACTTAGTTCCGAGGCAGGAACATGGTGGGGAGGGGGGAGGAATAAAATTTTCAGAGTCGGAGGGGTGGGGGAGCAGGACAAACAATTTTGATTGGATGTGGAGATGGTGGGAAGGGGTTGAAGGGAAAAAGTTTGAAGGTTGGGGGTAAAGTTTGGGTCGGGAAAAAGGCATGTTTTGGTTATCTCGGGCAATGAAATGACCATTAGAAGGCTTGGGGAAGGGCCTCCATCACTTAATTTTATATTTTATAAAAATTACTACTCATGTAACTTTAAAAATTAAAGTTAATTGTAAGGGCTTAAAGCCCTTTAAAAATCGCACGGCGCCTGCACTGTGGCGTTAGATGCCGTTGCTGCGGATGCGGCAGCCGGCCCCTCTATTTAAATCAGCCTCCACACGTAATATCGCAGGGGCTCAGGGACAGCACATCCGCGCAGGATGCCCGCCATCAGGGTGCGCTGTGTCGACCTGCAGCGCACTCGTAAAATTCAGCCACTGATCTCAATCTCGTCACTCAAGTGGACATTCCCGCCACGGTCACAAAAATTATGATTAGGAGGGAAGCCCCTGCTGACTTTCCCCCTATTTTACCAAAAGGCGCTACAACCTCCCAGCTGGGATCAGCTAAATCAGCACAGATCCTCCAAACGGCGCAGCACTAAATCAGACACTGCATATTCCTACTGAGGTATTGAGAAAACACTTTTAGAAATCAAATGAAATTATACCATTTAAATTGAAGAAGCCTTTTAACTTGGGATGAGTGGTGCAAAACAGAAAATCTAATTAATAATTGGAAGTAGAGACGTGAATTACACAGAAACACACACTATTGCCCCTGTTAAATTCAAACTACTGCTGTATTCTTACAAAAAGTTTGTACACCAGTTGCCTTTTGCAGGCTGATGAATAACTAAACAGCTCCAACTGTGAAAGAGGAGGGAACTCCGAGTATGCAGGAGGGAACAAACATGATTAAACAGCAATAAAAGTTGGGAAGCAGAGGTGTTTGAGAGTTTCCATGAAGTGAATGGCCACATTTTCCATGCCTGACATTTCACCATCTTCCTTTTACATTTTTTTTATTTCCAAAATATACTTTATTCATAAAAACCTGTAAAAAAAATACATGACAAAACAGTTCCAAACAGCACCAAGTCAAAAAAATACAAACAGTGCAAAGGAGGTCAGTTTCCTTCAATACAGGAGTGAGTTACCTCACAACCCTTCCATTTCACTTTTCATGCCATATACATTTTACAGCAAACGAAAATTTTCCCGATACAGTTCAAGGGGTTTTCCATAGATCCAGCCCCTCCATTCAGCTTGCTGGGGGGACCTTATACTGTGGTCTTTCCCCACTGAGCCTTTGCTACGGCTGCCCCAAGCTTTAGTGTGTCCCTCAGCATGTAGTCCTGGACCTTGGAATGTGCCAGTCTGCAACATTCGATCGTGGACAACTCTTTGCGCTGGAAGACCAGTAAGTTTCGGGCAGACCAAAGGGCGTCTTCACCGAATTGATGGTCCTCCAGCAGCAGTTGATGTTTATCTCAGTGTGCGTCCTTGGGAACAGCCCGTAGAGCACAGACTCCTGTGTTACAGAGCTGCTTGGGATGAACCTCAACAAAAACCACTGCATCTCCTTCCACATCTGCTTTGCAAAGACACATTCCAGAAGGAGGTGGGCATCGATCGCTTCCCCACCACAGCCACCTCGAGGGCATTGTGCGGAAGGGGTGAGACTTCGGGCGTGCAGTAAGGATCTGACAGGGAGGGCTCTTCTCACCACCAGCCAAGCTACATCTTGGTGCTTGTTTGAAAGTTCTGGTGATGAGGCATTCCGCCAAATGACTTTGGCGGTCTGCTCGGGGAACCATCTGACAGGATCCACCATCTCCTTTTCCCGTAGGGCCTTGAGGACATTCCGTGCAGACCACTGCCTGATGGATCGGTTGTCAAAGGTGTTTTTCCGCAGAAACTGCTCCATGAAGGAGAGGTGGTACGGCACAGTACAACTGGATGGAGCATTCCGCGGCAATGTGACCAGGCCCATCCTTCGCAACACCGGGGACAGATAGAACCTCAGCACGTAGTGACACTTGGAGTTTGCGTACTGGAGGTCTACACACAGCTTGATGCAGCCGCACACGAAGGTAGTCATCAGGATGAGGGCGATGTTGGGTACATTTTTCCCGCCCTTATCCAGAGGTTTGAACGTCGTGTCCCTCCGGACCCGGTCCATTTGGATCCCCAGATGAAGCGGAAAATGGCTCGGGTGACTGCCACAGCACAGGAGTGGGGTATGGGCCAGACCTGCGCCAAGTACAGCAACGTGAGCACCTCGCACCTGATGACCAGGTTCTTATCCATAATGGAGAGAGATCGCTGCCCCCACATGCTCAGCTTGTGTTGTACCTTGGCTACTCGCTCCTCCCAGGTTTTGGTGCACGCCCCGGCCCTTCCAAACTATATCCCCAGCACCTTCAAGTTGTCTGATCTGACGGTGAAGGGGACAAAGGATCGGTTAGCCCAGTTCCCAAAGAACATGGCCTTGCTCTCGCCGTGGTTAACTTTGGCTGCCGAGGCCAGTTTGAACAGGTCGCAGATGCTCATCAGTCTGTGCACAGACAGCGGGTCCGAGCACAAGACGGTGATGTCATCCATGTACAGGGAGGTTTTAACCTGAGTGCCTCTGCTGCCTGGGATTGTCACCCCTCTTATGCCCGCATCCTCCCTAATAGACTCAGCAAAGGGTTCAATACAGCAAACAAACAAGACCGGGGAGAGAGGACAGCCCTGTCTGACTCCAGATTGGATCGGGAAACATTCTGATTCCCACCCATTGATTGAGACTGCGCTACTGATGTTTGTGTGGAGCAGTTTGATCCAATTGCAGATTCCCTCCCCAAACCCCATTTTGGAAAGCACGTCCATCATGTAGGTGTGCAATATCCTGTCAAAAGCCTTCTCCTGGTCCAGGCTGATGAGGCAGGTGTCCACCCTCCTGTCCCGTACATAGGCGATCGTCTCCCTGAGTTGCACGAGACTATCAGAGATCTTCCTGCCGGGTATAGTACAGGTCTGATTAGGGTGGATCACCAACTCCAGAGCAGACTTGACTCGACTGGCTATGACTTTTGACAGAATCTAATAGTCAGCATTAAGCAGTGAGATGGGCCGCCAATTTCTGATTTCTGCCCTCTCCCCCTTCCGCTTGTGATGATGCCTTTCCTTATGGATTCTGACATGCTGCCGGCCAGGAGCATACTCTCGTATACTTCCAGCAGGTCCGGGCTGACCCAGTCCCACAGGGCTGAGTACAACTCAACAGGTAAGCCATCACTTCCGGGAGTTTTACTCGTCTTGAAGGACTTGATGGCCTTTGTCAGCTCATCCAGAGTTAGCGGCTTGTCCAGTCTCTCCCTCATGCTGTCATCTAAGACCTCTGTGATAGATGACAGGAAGGACTGGGAGGCTCTGCTGTCTGTGGCTTCGCGTCATATAGCCCAGCATAAAAGGATTTGCTGATCCTTCGTATGTCGGACTGTACCGAGCCATCCTCTTCCTTCAGGCTGCTGATAACAGAGCTCTCTCTGTGTACCTTTTGGAAGAAGTAACGTGAGCACGTCTCATTCTGCTCAATGGAGCGGACTCTGGACCAGAAGATGATTTTGGAGGCCTCCGTGGCAAAGAGCGAGGCCTGCTGGCTCTTCACCTCATGGAGGTCCTCCTTGACTTTGACCCCCATCGACTGCAGCCGGTGCAGATTTTGCATACTTTTCTGGAGTTGGGACATTTCCCTCTGTCTCTCTCTCGCCCTCTGAACACCTTTGAGGATAAAGAACCTCTTGATGTTCTCCTTGATCGCTTCCCACCAGTGAACTGGAGACTCATAGAGGGGTTTCACGGTTCTCCAACCTTTGTAATCCCTTTTGAGTTCCTCAACGTTCTCTGGGGATAGCAGTGTAGCATTGAGCTTCCACATCCCCCTGCCAACCCGCTGGTCGTCCTGTAAGTGACAGTCGGCCAGTAAAAGGCAGTGGTCGGAGAAGAACACCGACTTGACGTCGGTGGATCTGACCGTGACTGCACAGGACACAAACAGGAGGTCAATCCTGGAATGGGCAGACCCTTCCGATCTTGACCAGGTGTATCTACGCTGCGCTCTGTCTGCAGGTTTCCTGAAGACGTCGTGCAGTTTGGCATCTTTTACTGTTTCTATTAGGAATCTGGATGTAGCTTCCAGTTTGCTGTCATCTCTGCCGGATCATCCAGCTGCATCGATGATGCAGTTGAAGTCACCGCCTAGGATGACCGGCCTGCACGTCGCCAGCAGCAGTGGGAGCTGCTGGAAGACGGTCAGCCGCTCGCTGCATTGAACCGGTGGGTACGCGTTGATCAACCGGAGCGGAGCATTGTTGTACATTACATCTGCTACGAGGAGGCGACCGCCCGCCACCTCCTTAACTTCGGAGATGGTGAAGTTACCTCCCCGCAGCAGAATACCCAGGCTGGAGGAACGGCAATCATTACCCCCTGACTAGATCGATGGCCCGTGGGACCACCATCGCAATCATTGCCTGTAGGTGCTGAGGTGTGGTATTCCACACTCCTGCAGAAACAGTAGGTCAGCTTTGACCTTGGCGAGGTAATCCAAGGTTGAAACACATCGCATAGTGGATTTAATGCTACACACGTTAATTGAAGCAATCCTTATGCCCGTTTTTTTAAAGTTAGTTGTTGCTTCCCATTCCATTTGTCCTTGCTAGTCCCAGTCCTTCGGGATGTTCCTGCATACCCATAGTGTACGCAAGCTGTTTCACGTTTGTTGGGCTCAGAAACCCTCCTGGTTTTTCATACAGGGTTTGTTCCGCTGGGGTGACATCGAGGGGGTGGGGGGGTGGTCTTGTAGGCAGCAAGGATTGGGCTGTCCTCTGCTGTTCCCCTCTGTTCCTCCTCGAAAACATCACTGCTCCCGGCTTCCCGGAGCTGAGGTGCGCCAGACGTGTCTTTGCTCTCGGTGTCCCGGAGCTGGGATGTGCTGGCCATGTCGCTAGGTGTGGCGCTTTGGGGTTGGGGTACGCCGGGCCCATCATAGCTTCCAGTGCCCGGGGGCTGGGGGTCTTTATCTTACAGCTCCTTTGAGTTCTGCCGCCTCTTTTGAAGGTGCCGTCGTTCCAGCACTTCCTCATCCAGTGAAGAGGAGCTGCTGTCGTCTGTCTCAGACGGTAGCCTCCTCTTGCCACTGGTTTGGGTGGTGGCCTGTTCTGCTTTTGGAGGTCTTTTCTTTGTGGTTTTCCCTTTGTACCACTTGCCACTGACCTGTTTGTCCATCTGCTGCCTCCATTGATTCTGTCTGTGGAGGAGGGGTTTTTGGGCGCAGGGTAGGTGCTGGGTCGCTGGTTTCAGCTGCCTCCCCTTTCTTCTTCTCAGGTAGACTTTCCTCACTGCGGAGAAGGTTGCTGGTCTCCTTTCCAGCACCGGACGCCTTCGTCGTACCTTCTCCTGGCCTTTCCTTGGACCTTGCCACCTGAGCATAACTGAGGCAGCGTTTGGGGCAGGTTTTGTTGAGGTGGCTTGCCACACCGCACAAGTTGCAACACTTACTCTGCTTACAGTCCTTGGTCTGATGGCCTTCCTTCTTGCAGTTCTTGCAGACAACCGTGCTGCAGTTAGCTGCCACATGACTAGATTTGCCACAGGTGCAACAAACTCTGGGCTGCCCAGCATAGACTAAGAAGCCTCGACTTCCCCCAATAGTGAAGCTGGAGGGAGGGTGGATGATGGCTCCATTGGCATTGACCTTCAAGGTCACCTTGACCTGTCGCTTGCTGGTCCAAATCCCAAAAGGGTCCTTGATATCAGTGCTGCTGCTGGCCACCTCGACGTACCTGGCGAGAAAGGTGAGTACATCCACCCCAGCAACATGGGGTTGTAGAGGTGAATTGTCACCAACTGGTCACGTTGTGACGGCAGCGAGAAGAGCGGCTCCACTGTGAGGATCAACAGCGGCGCTAGGTTCCTTTTCTCCTTGTACGCCTTCAGGAACTTCATGCATCCCGCCACATTCTTGACCGTCACGTCGAAATATCCACTGCTGGGGAAATCCTGCAGGCAGAAGATGTCCGTAGCTTGGAATCCACAGCAATCGATGAGAATTTTCTTGATGAAGAAGGTGCAATCAACCGGTGCATCTCCTTCCTTGTCCTTCACCACCACCTGAATGGTGTTACGCACTCCCTGGCCTGAAGCGCGAAGATTGGTTATAGCCATTTTACTCAAAGCCTACCCAGGATCAAAAGCCACTGATCATGGTTTCTCCTCTGCCAAGTAAGTACTGATAAGAAGAGATATTACACTTGATCTTAGCCAAAAGGCCGAGGAGCTTCCTTTTTACTGCTCATGGACCCCAGATCTACTTTAGCAGGGACATGAACTAAAAGCTCAGCTGTTGATGCTAACCCCGTTATTTACATCCCTCCTCAAGGCAATTCTGACCTGAGAAAATGAGTTAGTCTCTACAGACTGGTTTCAAGTTGATAGCACAGTGCTTCTTGTTGGCTCATTGAGAAAAGAAATGACATGTTATAAGGGAGTCAATACACAGCACCAAGTATGGGGCAACAGGCAAATTGCCTCTTTGAGGGATTCATCAGTCTCTTCTGACAATGCTTATTTTCAGTTGTTTTGATAATGCTAATGTCCTTAAATAAGTTACATCTATGCCCTTTTCTCTAAGGAAAGGCAAATAAATTCCAGAATTGTCTGCTAAAATGATGGATGTTTTCCCTTATCTATTCTGATAAGTTTCCAGGCTGAAGGATTACTCTCCTGCAAGCTACAAACTTTGGGATCATCAGTAATCCCTCAGGGCTATGGTCTGAAAATTGACCTAAATGAGAAGATATTATATGATTTGATGACTCCGCTCTCTGGTTAAATTTGAAGATAATGCCTTTCCACATAAACTGTGCTAACCTGCTGAGTACCAACTACATCTGCGGTGTGTAATGCAGCAATATGCTCATTTCAAAACGATAAATATGCTGTGTAGATTTGTCATTAAGAAGGAAAGAAAATCAATGGTAGTCCTCAGTTCATTTTAGTAATGGCACACTTAGGCCACTGAGTGTTAGAATGAAATCAAAGGTTTTTTCAAAAAAATGAATTTTTTTTGCAGTTTAACTATTATTTCTGAACCTTTTATTTTAGCATGCAGTGAATCATCACTACAGCTGGTCGATAAATGGAACATAATTATTAATAGCATGTGTGTGAGCTCTTTCTTGATTTGTTTTCTTCTTGCTCCCAATTTCACCTTTCTCCTGAAGGCACTGACTAGCTGGGTACAATTCTACAACACTTGTACTCCAGTACTTTGTATGTTTGTACAGACAGTGAGGGGGCTGCAATCTATTTAACCATGGAAGGTTTTGCAATCTACTCTGATCATATTGTTTCGACCTCAGTTGAGACCGCTAACTTTAAAATAAGAGATATGAACTGCCCAGACCGATTAAAGAATTACACAACAAGATTTAATTTTTCAGACTTTTACCATAACAACTAAGCTAAAAATCAACATGAGCTAAAGAGTACTTAGTAGGTAGCTAATACACTAAATTACAGAGAAAGGTATTTCCAATAAACTTATTAACACACTCGAAAAGCCCACACCACATTTATACGTGAAACAGTGTTTTCATCAAAAAGGTATCCTTGCAGTTAAAAGTCCCAAACTCCTCCCAGCTGCAACTGGTTGGATCTCCCAGTGTCCTTCTAGAAGCCAGCATTTTCTTCGCTCACTTCTTTCGAGCACATTTGACTGGACGTCCGTTAATAAAATAATCTCTGGTCTTTTCTCCTCTGCAAATTTTTTTGCCTTCAAACTGCATTCAAATCTTAGCAGCCTTTTGCTAATCAGTGATCTGAGAATAGCTGTTTCCCAGAAAATAACCCATTGGTTTCTCTCTATTACTTGAGGCTGCCAGCTCTGTTGTTCTTCCTTTCTGCCTCCACACCTAGGAAAGCCTCTCAAATTTATCCAGACCAAAAGTCAATAGTCGTTTGCCTTTTATAATTCACAGAGACCATGGCCGGAATTTTATGCTGGCAATGGGGGTCTCGTCGCCTGGAAAAAGTGACACTGAGAACCCCGCATCACCTTTTCTCTGGAAGGCCCGCCGAATCTAGTGCCAATGAGTCAAATAAGTGCACAGCGGGGGGCTTGCCACGGAATCAAGGACCTTGGTGCCAGAAGTCCCGCCCTTGGAAAGCTGCCAGCCAATCAGAGGCCAGCAGCTCTTCCACTGAGCAGCGTCACTGCGGAGGCAGTGGCTGCTGCCAGTGGAGCAATTGCCCGAGGCCCAGGAGCATCACTGGACACAGGCCACAGGTAGGCCAAGCAGGAGGGGTCTAGCGGGTGGGGGTTACAGGGGACGGGGGTGTGGGGGTGTTGTTAGAAAGGGCAGGGCGGGCTCCCCCCCCTCCCATTCCCAATGCCAGGTCCCTCATTCAGGTATTATGTGCCTTTTAACGAGGGACTTCCCACCCCAACCCCCCAGAGCAGGGAAGCAACCCACACGGTTCTTCGTTCTGGCTAATTGTAGTGGTGGCAGGATGAGGCCCTTAATTGGGCATTAATTGCAAACTTAATTTTGGCAGCCACGGGAAGGTGGTGCGCTCCCCCCCCCCCCACTCCGCCACCATCCCACCCAATGATATGCTCTCCCCACGTCTAAACCCGCTGCAAAGGAGAGCAAAAAATTCCCCCCAATATGACTGCATATCTAATGTAAGGAACGGAGTACTTTAAAGCAAAATTCAAACGTTCATTTCAGCAAACAGTGCAAATGATTACAAACACAAGATGAGCATTCCATGATTCTCTAGTTTCCTCCCCACTTTACCCTGGCATTCCTTCATGCATAAGATTGTACAACCTTAAAATTGTTAATGTTCCACAAGTTTTAAACAATTTAAGGTGATGATCTCACATAGTGAGTCAATATGTAGAACAGATGGGCTTCAAAACCATAAAATAGTTTATAGTTTAGAGTATAAAATTCCCCCCCCCCCCCCCCCCACCCCCATAATTCTGATCATAGGTAAACCACCTGGGACTTTTTTTTGTTTCCAGGTGTTAAAAATTGTAACTCAAATTTGCATTTTAGAGCCCCTGGCTCCCTGTTTACAATCTGTGAGTCTCCAAAAGTGAAACCCATTGTCCTTTAGATGTCACAACTTGCATCTTGCTTTCAAAAGGGTCTTTGATCTGGGTTACTTGTTCTTATGGTAACCAAAACCCCTGGCTTGTCTCTAGACAGAATTTGTGTGAGGTTTGTTTGGTGTGTGAGGTTTGTTTGAGAATTTGTTTCCTTCGAATGTCCATTTTACACTGCATTAAAGATCACAGTTTTTAAAAGATACCCATACTACAAAGTCCAGCGTTCATAACAATATCCTCATGCAATGCGTATTTGCCCTTTAGGTTAATGGTGACTGGATAGTGATCAGGAATGGCAACCCTGACTGATTTTCTCAATTCTTAGCCAAAGAGACACTCAAACCTACTGTAGTACCAGTACCCATCTGAGATCAACAAGTACAGCACAAACCAAGGAGTCTAATTAGCTCAGCCACAGATTAAGTGAGTTATTGGCAGGGGGGAGGTAGGGTGTGAGGAAGAGACTCTCTATTGACATTACTTTAACTAAGTCCTTAAAATTAATTGTTTAATTGGGAATATTATTTCCTTAAATGAAAATGTCATAATTTGCAAATAAAACTTTAGCCTTGGGTTAATAGCATTCAAATATTTAATACTAAAGTCTAATATTGCTCTTTCTACTGATTGAAAATGGCAGTGCAAAGAGACCTTTTAAGTCATTTAAAGATGTTTGAGTAAACTAGATTAGCAGCAAGAGGAAATTCAGGTATGTTTGCATGTCACTATTTTACACCATAATCTCAGATCCACTTCCATTTAATGAGCTGCACCATCAACCATTAGTAGCAGTCCAAAAGCAGCAATGGTCAGGGTCTTTTTTTTCTCCTTGAGAAGATGGTGTCCAAATGTTTAATCAAACATTAAACATGGCATTCTGTATGGATGGTGTGGAACTGGGGGTTATATTTTTCACTCAGTACATGTATTCAATTTCAAAAAGAACAACAATATCCAATGCACTCTCCATCTGGCCAAGCTTAAGATGCTTTTCCTCAATTTAATCCAAAGAGGCTCACTTTTCATTTGGACTGTGGTGAAGGTTCTCGCTGCCTGGTTGCAAGATTGATGCTTTCTCTTGTGGGATTAAAGGAAGAATCGAAGGCCAACAGTAACAGGAACTGACACTAAAATATTCCAATAAAATCCCTAATTAAACACTGCAGCACCTCTTTATGTTCTTGTCAGCAGAAGTTCACACCTTAACCACTTCATCCCATCGATTGTGTCTGCACAAGCAATTGGGAACACGGTGTACTCAGCCTTTCAAAATAATAAAATAAATGATCACTGTTGGAGGCTGCAGATGGCTTCTACACATGGTACTGCTTAACCTAACTTCTTCCTCTGCCAGTTGGGCCAAAAGCACCAGTTAATTCCCATTGAAATTAATAGAAATTTCTTAAATTCTTAACAAAAAGGTTAAAAGAGGCATGCAGTCACATTTGGCTGCTAGATTGCTGTGTTAATGGCTGTGCCACAGAACTTGATTTACAACATCCGATGAAAGTGAGGGGCCCCCATTGTTCTACCAGATTGAACTCTGCCTCTCAATGTACTGAACTCTGGCTACTTTAGAATGTTCTTCTGCAGTGAAGGAGCCTGAATGTTCCTTTATGTTTGCATGCAATCAGATTATAATCAATGGAATCGCATAAAATATACTTGGAAATTTACTGTGACTATTGAAGCACAAGACACAAGCCTTCAAGTTTCTTACTGCTATTTGATTCTTAGATTCACTTTCAAAAATAAAAAATCTGCCTCCATTTTCTCCCTTCCCATTCTGTACACGCTGATTGATGACAGCTTCAAGAATGCTGAGCACTATTTGCGCCTCAAGCAGTCAATTTTCAGGTGTAGTAAAGAATCATTTGGTTAATGAGCATGCGGCCATCAGATTTAAGTTTTCTCCTCTGCTCATTGATCATGAACACTTCTAACAATGGTCACTGAATAGTATTAAAGAGCAGGCCCTTGGTTCATGTTTCTCCTCTCAAGCCCAGGGATTTTAAGGACAATTGTAGCTCCCACAACTGCTGCCCAGCTGAAATTATCCAACACAGCACAGACAAGGAATCCAACTTTGAGCCAACCTCATTTATTTTTCTGCTGAATGATTTGGGCTTCTATCTCCATATTTTGTTCTCTCAGTAAAAACCTATTGCTTTTACAAAATGCAAGGTGTAGATTTTAAATTTCACAATTAGGCAGGAAACTGGTGGGAGTGGATCAATGACCCACTATGTAACCTGCCCAAGTGTCCTTTCCACTGACTTCAATGGAAAGGCATATCACAACGGGGTGTATAATAAGTGTCCGATCCATACTTGCAGGTTTCTGCCAAGTTAAAATCAGTCCCTGTTTTGAAAACTGTTTGAACCTCTAACTACAAAGCTGTTTACTTTACAAACAATTATAATTTATCAGGCCAAGCTATTTTTATTCATTCCTGGGACGTGGTGTTGCTGGCAAGACTAGCATTTATTGCCCATCGCTAATTGTCCTTGAGAATGTGGTGGTGAGCCGCCTTCTTGAACCTCTGCAGTCCTTATCGTGTAGGTATACCCACAGTGCTGTTAGGGAGGGAGCTCCAGCATTTGACACAGCAACAGTGGAGGAACAGCAATATAGTTCCACGTCAGGATGGTGTGTGACTGGGAAGGGGAGGTTGCAGGTGGTGGTGTTCTCATACTTCTGCTCCCCTAACCTAGGTGGTCGAGGTCATGGGTTTGGAAGCTGCTGTCGAACTAGCCTTGGCAACTTGCTTCAGTGCATCTTGTAGATGGTACACACTGCTGCCACAATGTGCTGGTGATGGAGGGAGTGAATGTTTAAGGTGGTGGTTGTGGTCCTGATCACGTGGGCTGCTTTGTCCTGAATGGTATCGAACTGCTTGAGTGTTGTTGGAGTTGCACTCATTCAGGCAAGTGGACAGTATTCCACCACACACCTGACTTTTGTCTTGTCGATGGTGGAAAAGCGTTGGGGAGTCAGAAGGTGAGTTACTCATGACAGAATATCCAGCCTCTGACAGTATTTATGTGGCTGGTTCAGTTAAGTTTCCGATCAATGGTGACTCCCAGGATGTTGACGGTGGGGCATTCAGCTGCCATTGCCAAGGGGAGGTGATATAAAAGGCTGATATAAAAGAAGCGATACTCAAAGAATACAGTTGAATGGTGAGAAACCCAGACATGTTATTTTGTTTCAGATCATAAGAATCTCTACATGATATATGATTGTTAAGAACCATTAGCTGCATGCTGAGATTATGTGTTGATTTTGTTTCTCTATACTGGGGGAAGCTGGCAAAATCCACATCCATGATTCATGTGGATTAATTAAGGAAAATCAGCATGGATTTGTTCAGTGAAAATCATTTTTTAATTAACTTGATGGAGCTTTTTGAGGAGGTAACAGAAAGGGTTGATTAGATGCTGTTCATGTGGTGTACATGGACTTCCAAAAGGCATTTGATACAGTGCCACAAAACAGACTTGTGAACAAATTTATAGCTTATGGAATAAAAGAGACAGTAGCAACATGGATGTGTAATTGGCTGAGTGACAGGAAACAGAAAGTAGTGGTTAGTGGATGTTTTTCAGGCTGGAGGAAGGTTTGAGAGTTCCCCAGGGGTCAGTGTTGGGACCGTTGCTCTTCCTTATATATATTAATGATCTAGACTTTGATATACAAGGCATGATTTCAATATTTGCGGATGATACGAAACTTGGAAGCATTGTGAACTGTGAGGAGGAGATTATAGAGCTTCAAAAGGACAAGTTGGTGGAATGGGCAGACAAGTGGCAGATGACGTTTAATGCAGAGAAATGTTAAATGACTAATTTCGGTAGGAAGAACATGGAGAGACAATATAAACTAAAAGGTACAACTCTAAAGGGAGTGCAGAAGCAGTGAGACCTGGGTGTATATGTTCCTAAGTCATTGAAGGCGGCAGGCAGGTTGAGAGAGTGGTTAATAAAGCATACAGTATCCTAGGCTTTTATTAATAGGGGCATAGAGTACAAGAGTAAAGAGGTTATGTTGAACTTGTATAAGACACTAGTTCAGCCTCAGCTGGAGTATTACGTCTAGTTCTGGGCACCGCTCTTTAGGAAAGATGTGAAGGCATTGCAGAGAGTACAGAAAAGATTCACAAGAACGGTTCCATGGATGAGGAACTTCAGTTATGAAGATAGATTGGAGAAATTGGGACTGTTTTCTTCAGAGAAAAGGCTAAGAAGAGATTTGATAGAGGTATTCAAAATCATGACGGTTCTGGACAGAGTAGATAGAGAGAAATTGTTCCCACTCGTGAAAGGATCGAGAACGAGAGGGCACAGATTTAAAGTATTTGGTAAGAGAAGCAAAAGCGACAGGAGGCAAAACGTTTTCACACAGCAAGTGGTTAGGGTCTGGAATGCACTGCCTGAGATTGTGGTGGAAGAAAGTTCAATCAAAGCATTGAAAATGTAATTAAACTGTTACCTGAAAAGGAAGAATGTGCAGGGTTGCGGGGAGAAGGCAGGGGAATGGCATTAGGTCAACTGCTCATTGGGAGAGCCACTGCAGACACAATGGGCCAAATGGCCTCCTTTTGCGTTGTAACAATTCTGTGAATCTGTGATGATTTGTATATAGATTGGATGTAAGCCATTTCCTATCAAGACAAATTGTTTGTATCCTCAAGTATACAAGATGGCTACTGGAAAGAAAACAGTGCCATTATCTAATATATTTGTTTCAACATGGGGTACAGTTTACCTGACTTAGGGAAGAACTTTGAATCTAGTTTTCAAGAGGTTGCCCCATTACTTGTGAAAAGCTCAGTTGGAAAGTCATTTATTTTTACAAGTGTTTCAATACAGTTAACTTTGATTGATTGCGAACAATTTCTTTCTCTGTTCCTATCCACTAACTTGGGTCAAACTGAAAAGAGAGATACTGTAAACTGGGAATGGAGTCATTGTTGGCCAGTTCCCTTCCTGCTGTATCGCTATATGTGCTATGGGGCTTTGTTCTTGTGTATAATTTTTCAATGCTCCAAAGTCACTGATGAGGCTTCATGATTTTTTTTGTAGTTCTTGAATTTTTTCAAGTAATAGCAAATGAGTTTTCTATTGCTGTATTTCATTCTGCTATTTTTGCCTCCATTTCTTAATAAAATTGAAGTGGCAGCCTACAGTTTGAATCATATGGCCCAGCAGTGTGGTACACTGCATTTTTGGAGAGGGCATAACCTAGTATGTTTGCAGTGTTGGAACCAATGATACAAAAAGGGTTTCTGTTCACCGTGCAAATACACTTCTGGGATTTCTGTGGTAGCCCTTTGGATCTCTTGCCATATGAACAGTAGATAAATGGTTTAAACAGCGAGTTTCTTTTGTGTTTCTGTCAATCTGCTGCTAAGTGTAAGAAATTGGGGAAACCCCTACAGAAAATCTAGCTAATTATGTCTTAAATATTCTACAACTAAGGTTACATTTTGGTACATAGCAGTTGAGGGTTTGCCTATATAACTACTTTTGCAGTGGCAATGGGTAAGATCTAGAAAGAGTCCAGATTGTAGCAGCAGTTGATAATTTAAAATTAGAAACCTATGTGCAAAGTAAAATGTTTTATAGGGGTGTGACTCTCTTCTATCATTGATAGCCCCATTGGGAAGGACTGAAAATCTGAATGTCCAATTAGACTCACTTTAAATAGAGAGGCTTCTATCAGAGGCTGTAGTATTTCCCAGTAGTAAGGAATAAAAATCAGAGTAACACCCACACCTGGTTTTTCCCAACACTTTCTGTGTCATTGAATTCCAGCAACAGTCCATCCAATTGCTATCTTGCTTGCAAAGGCCACTGTGACCAGGCATTCTGAAGATGAGGGATAGTTTACAAGAAGATAAATTACATATAAATGAAGTATTTATTAAAATTTTGAGGGCAAACCTAGCCATGATGATCTTACGCACTGCAATTCAGCAGCTTCAAGATGGACATTGGTACAGAATTCAGAACTAACCACTCTCAAACTCCAGTGCAAAGTGAATTTACAGAACTATTTTCTTGAAGGCATAGAACCCCAGAATGATAAAATACAGAAAGAAGCCATTCTGCCCATTGCACATGTGGAGGTTATCTAATTAGTTCCATTTCTCTGCTCTTTCCCCATCACCCTGTAATTTCTTTTCCTTTCATGTTTTAAGGGCGCGTACACATTTTACTTTTCCCATCAGTGATTCTTCGGTTCAAGAGGGACATAGAGTGTTTCAGGGTTAGCTGATTAAACTTGGGTGAGTGAAGAAAAAAAAACTACTCCCATCGGCCACTTCCACGTTCTACCCTTTGTGAACACGAGGTCACCCAAAACTTGCATCAATTTTCATTCCCCCGTCACCCGTGTGCTTGTCGATCTACATAAGCTCCTGGTTACGCAACGCCTCTATTTTATTGTTTTTCAAATCCCTCTAGGACCTTGCCCATCCCTATCTCTGTAACCTTCTCCAGACCCACAACCATCATAGATATCTGCACTCTTTTAATTCTGGCCTCTTGAGCATTCCTGATTTTAATTTCTCCATCATTGGTGGCCATGCCTTTAGCTTCCAAGGCCCTCAGCTCTGAATTCCCTCCCTAAACCTCTCCACCTCTCTTTCCTCCTTTAAGACACTCCTTAAAACTTACTCCTTTGATCAAGCTTTTGGTCATCTGCTTGAATATTTCTTTATGTGGTTCAGTGTCAAACTTTGTTTTATAATATTCCTGTGACTTGCCTTGGGACATTTTATTTTAAAAGCACTAACATAATATATCAATATTATATAAGTTGCTGTTGTTGTTCCTCCAGACCCATCTTCTGTTTCTTGTCTCATTTTGCCCTGCAGTATCGTCCCTTTTGTCATTTAATCTCTCTTGTCTTCCACCCCATCTCAGGCCTTCTTTTTGCTCTTTCCTCCCCTTTCTCTGCCTCTGCACTTGTTTAAAACCTGTTATCTCGCTAATATTTTCCAGTTGTGATGAAAGGTCATCAACCTGAAATGTTAACTTTGTTGCTCCCTCGACAGATGCTGGCTGACCTTTTTAGATTAGAGATACAGCACTGAAACAGGCCCTTCGGCCCACCGAGTCTGTGCCGAACATCAACCACCCATTTATACTAATCCTACACGAATCTCATATTCCTACCACATCTCCACCTGTCCCTATATTTCCCTACCACCTACCTATACTAGTGACAATTTATAATGGCCAATTTACCTATCAACCTGCAAGTCTTTTGGCTTATGGGAGGAAACCGGAGCACCCGGAGAAAACCCACGCAGACACAGGGAGAACTTGCAAACTCCACACAGGCAGTACCCGGAATCGAACCCGGGTCCCTGGAGCTGTGAGGCTGCGGTGCTAACCACTGCGCCACTATGCCGACCTGCTGAGTATTTCCAGCATTTTCAGTTTTAATGCAGAAATCCCCCTTTGCTCTTACAGTTCTGTCCAAGTACATTTGGGCCCAAGCACATGTTTCATACAGGAACGATTCCTGGAGATCTCCCAAGGCTCATTATTTGGATGCTATAAAACACCCATCACGGAAATTGTAAGGCTGTGAAAAGTGAAAATGGAAAATGATTCAATCAATCACAACTAACTTGCGGCCTCTGGTCTTCTTTCCTCTCTACTTTGATTAAAAGTTTAGATGTAAATCACACTGACAGCTCAACACTAGTTTTCATGCAGTCAGTGGCAGCAAAGCTGGACAGAAAGACTACATGGTCCCTTTTATCTTTGCTCTGCCCCATCCTGTTTGAAGTGATAATCGTCCAGAGTAAGACTGTATTTCTTTATGCACAAAAGCCACTGCAGCAGGAAGAGGAAGAGGTGAACATTATATTGGTATATAAATTAATGCATTATGTGATTTTCTTCAGACTAGAAGCACCATCTGAGCTCAAACTGTACCCTCAGGTACAGTACTCTGCATCATACCCTCATGTGCATTATTCAACGTTTATAAGATAATTTATTTACTCGGGAATAAAAACCTCTGCCTGCACTCGTTGGTGATTGAACCCCTGGACATAGCTTCTGAGTCACATCATTCAGTTCTTCTACACATTTTTGCTGTACTTTTCTCTATTTATCTTTTAACACAGATTTCTACTGTGCTATTCAGTGCTCTGTGTTGGTCAGCAGCTGAGTGCTGACATTCTAATGTGAAAACATCAATGCATTGGGGTAGGTTTGTATTCAAGTACTTGCATGGACTGTGGAAGTAGCTCAAGGGGTTTCACTGATTTAATAATTTCTTGGGTAATCTTATCAAAGGTACTGATGGTTACCTCTTTTCAATTACACATAGCTCAACATTAGTTCACAGTTGTGATTTTTAATTAGCTTTGATTCCCTCACCCACGCTGCCCACATCGCCGCCTCCCACCACCGCCCCCCACCCCCAGCCATTACTGCAGATAGATTTCAGTTATTCATTTTGACAGACCAGGATACAGGCTTGGGTCAATTCTATTCCGTGCAATTTCGCAGACCTTGGGTTACATCAAGATGCAACTTGATGAACTGTTCAGATGCTTCCTAATTTTCTTGTATATATCTGCAGTTGTTGGCAAAATGCTTCATTTTAGGTAGAACAGTTCTATATGCAAATAGGAATATTTACATTCAGAAGGCTTTTAATTGTCCCTGTTCCCATCACAATGTGGGTATCAGTGCTGAGAATGGCCATTACACTGAGATCCCATTTTCCACACACTTTACACCAGCATCAGCATCTAGTACTCCAGGCCAGGTACAAAAAGAATCAAGGATTTGCACTATTTCACATCTCTCATGAATGCGCCAAAGCGCTTCCGAGACAATGAATTACAATTTAAGTGCATTCATTATTGCTTAATAAGCTACCAGATGCCGTGATGTACACTGCAAGGTCTACAAACAGCAATGAGATAAACAAGCAGTTAATCAGGCTTTGGAAGTGTTGGTTTTGAGAGAAATGTTGGAAACCAAGAGAACTTGATGCTTCTCTTCAAATAATATCAGGGTTTGTTTCAGCATCATGGTACAAGAGGTAGGGACTAAAAAATGGCTAGTCCAAGCAGTCTGAAATTCCACTAGACATAACAGCTCCACTTCTGCCCAGCACCTGATGAACAACTACACTAAGGTGGAATATAAATGGGGAAAACTGCTGTTTGGAGGGGGACAGCGAAGAATTGTGTGACTCTGCTGAAACTGGAACTGATATGGAGGGGAGGGGAAAGCTGGGTTCCTGAGATCAAAACTGCAAAGTAAAAGCATTTTGAAGGTTGCAATACTTTCATCCCACTTGTCTGTGAGGTGTAAAGACTGTGTCTGTCCCACTTCACAAGTAACCAATGTGTCACTCAACCTCCTAGCAAATGCTATCTGTTGTCATCATGCAGGTGTCAAATGTACCTATTTTCTAATACTCCCTTATTCTATTAATGCAGAAACTCATCACTTTCAAACCCTTTGTTTAAAGCTGAAATATCATTTCCTTAGCCAGCATTGCAATATGCGGGTTAAGTATGGAAGTCCAAGCTGCTATTGTTGAGCTGAATTATGAAACACAGGCTTTGACTGAGCTGAAATATTTACCATGGCACATTGCAGAGTCCAGTAAACCTTATTTACTGGAAAACCAAGACAAATTATATTGTTCTCAGCTGCAAACCCGACTTCAAATACCACATAGTTCAACATGTGAAATCTCGCAGCAGAACAGATAAATCGAGACAAATTTATACCACCTTTGGTACATTTATACATCAAGAAACAGAACTCAGGCCAGAGCTTCAAGCTATTTTTGTAATAGGATAAGCAAACAAATAATTATTTAGAAATTGCAGATGCAAAACGTATATTTAATTTTCTGTCTTTCCAATGGAAATAGTTCACATTTTCTACTATAATAAAAGTAAAAAACTGCAGTTGCAGGAAATCTGAAATAAAAATAGAAAGTGCCGGAAATACTCAGCAGGTCTGGCAGCATCTGACGAAAGGTCACAGACCTGAAACGTTAACTCTGCTTCTCTCTCCACAGATGCTGCCAGACCTGCTGAGTATTTCCAGCACTTCCTGTTTTTATTTCACGTTTTCTACTGCCATTTTAAACAGTAGCATGACTCTGCAGAAAGTTCAGCAAAATATTGTGTGCCTATAAGTCAAACCTTTATGTACATTTTAGCTCTGATTACTTTGGGAAAATAATTGTGCGACTTTGTGCTGAAGGCTGAAGAGGACAAGTTGGCTTCTGAATCTGGCATATTCTCAGCATCACTGGATTTAATGCCTGGCTTTAGATGAGAAATAGATTACACACCTTTAACACCCACACAGAGGTGTACAAACAAGCTTGATAGCTTCTGGGGAATCCATATGCTGAATGCACACAGTAAAGTGCTGTCACAACATTGCAGGTAGATAGCACTGCACAAGGGTTCCCAATCCTATGGCCAATAAAGCCTCAGGACTCATGTCATAGAAGCCGCCTATTCTGGACTAAAACTTATTTCGTACTCGGTAGTGAGTTTTGGTAAAAAAACATAGCCAATGCTCCATGTTTTCTCTCAGTTCGCCTGAGGGAGAATGATGTCCTGAACTTTTGATGTTGAGTGATCTTGCACAAGGACCATAAACCCTTACCTGGAGCAAAGTAAATTGGCACCACGGGGCAGTTCATGGGGTTTTATTTTACTTGGAGGTAGGAGACCATGTGTGGCATAAAGATATTGTAAATGTTGGAAGTTAGGTTACAGAGGGTGGTGATGAGGAAACTCATTGGTACAGATATGATCTTATACTGGAGGAACTGGGATCTTCACTGGTTACTCACTGAATGGAAACACTTTTAATTCCAGCTGGAAAACTTCAAACACGTAATGAGGCACTCAGCTGCTGATGTTAAATGCTCTAAATACACAGAACAACTAATATACCAAAATGCCAAACAAATTGGATTGGATATACTTGAAAGGGAGAAATTTGCAGGGCTATGGGGAAAGAGCAGGGGAGTGGGACTACTTGGATAGCTCTTACCAAGAGCCAGCACAAGGATAATGGGTTGAATAGCCTCTACAATTCTATGAAGAGCATAGAATTATTGGAACAACTTACTATTATTCTGAAACTAACATACTGTATCAACATCTTGAAAAGATTCTAGAACATTTGTACAATCCAATAATCTATTTTGCTGAAAATATGTGGCTTCCACTGGACTGGAAATATTTTATGTTACTGCCATCTTTTTATTTCACATGGTGTTATATATAAAGTATCAGAATTACCAATCTCACTTCTTCTTCAAATGATGTGGCATAAAGAGGCCAGGAGAGGGTGCACTAACATAAGCAGCATGAGTTCTGATAAAATTGTTGATCTAATTTCTAAGCTACAACGATCTCGATACGAATGTCTCCTGTTCATGTGTTGAGAAGACTTTTAAATCATTCTCTTCAGGCAGAATTGTGCCTTCATTTCCTGATCCTAAGTGTTACGACCGAGGCGGAAGGAGTGCACTGTTAATTCTAGTCCCACTTCTCCACAGGTGACACCATATTATTTTAAATTTTCCCACTTATCGATAGGGTCAATCATATACTATATTTTTCCCAGAATAGAACACACTAACCAGGTTTCTTTAATGAACAAAATTATCAGTTCATTATAAAATAAGTCTTAACTAGTAATGAAGTAAAACATAAACACACAGATCAAAATTTTAAAGTTCCCCCTTTTTTTTCTTAGTACCTTCACACACACACATATACATCGGTTAACCGAAAAAAAAGGGATTTTTATAAATTCAGAGCTCTGTTACAGACAAAACAAAATAAGGCAGATTACTTGCTCATTTTTGAAGAAAACAGTAGATGAGATATGTTGGCCCAGAACTGGCATACAGTCTAACTTCTGAGTACATGTAGACAGGTCACTGAGATCTTTTAGAACAGTTCTTTTCAGGCGGCATTGAAAAGTAATTTAGCAGGCTTTCTTCAAAGACAGGAAACAAGGTGAATTGACACGGTGAACTTCTCAGGGTCCTTCACAAATGTGCTGTAAAACGAAGCAGGGTTGTGGTCTTCTCTCCTTTTTTGGGGAATTCTCCCAGCAGACTTGACTTTATCAGTCACTTACTCCAGAAGGTAAAACACACACAATTACCCACAACCAAAAAGCTTGTGAATTTTCTGCCCATCCCAGGTGCACTTTGCTGCTACTGGTCTTATTCAATAAAGGGACGCTGGTCACTGCTCTGCCCCTGTTACCAGGGTTTCAGTTCAATCTTTAACTTGAGTCATGTGACAACCAGTAACATTGTTGCCAATCTAGTTTCTTCAGTGTCCCCCTGATGGCTCTCTTTTTTAATAAAAAACTGGTCCAAAATTTATTCAGTTTAATTATAAATTCCTTTAAAATATATTTTTAATAAAAACAGAATCACTTTCATTACATAAGTGATAGCTGGATGCAGTAAGTGCTCAACTACTAATTCATTACATGGGAAGAAGGTGTGTCATCCAACTCGCTGTGAGTGAATTCAATGCAGCAATCTGCAAGGGTGTAACTTGTGATTTGAGCTTTGTGCAGGCATCAACCAGTTTAATCCTTTGTCTAGCATCTCTGGGATTTGACTGCAAGCATAATTTTAAGTGCCACTTCCTATTACATAGCATTTACAGTACATAAACACGCTGTCAAGAAAACAGAATATGCCTGATGAGAAATATTAATTCATCGGTTGGAAACTTACATTAAACTTTTAGTGGAGAAAATCCTAATTAACTTTAAAAAAAAACTGGCAGCCAAGATGGCCACCTCAATTTGCATCTGAAACAGCTTTTAACATTTCAAGTTCCAACTGGAGACAGAAGTCTGAGAAGTCAATGGCTTGCTCTAAGTAATTGAATTACCTAGGATTGCTTCATTAGCACAACAGTCAAGGCCATCCCGACACATTGAGTTTGAAACAGTAAACCCTCCAAGTGTAACTATTGGCATTCTGGGGCCTGTGGAGCCTATTCTGAACCTTGAATCTCATTAGAAGGTTCCAGAGAATACGCCGAGACAGTCATGTGACCATCCGTCCATCTCTGAAAAAACTGGGAGTTTTGTTGCACACAAAGAGACAGGCAGCAACTGAGTGTGCAGCACCAAGAAAGGCTATGTGCCTCCCTTTCTCTCTCCCTCTCTGTCTCTCTCCAGAAAATATCATGTGTAGAAACATAGAAAATGGGAGCAGGAGTAGGCCATTCAGCTCTTCGAGCCTGCTCCGCCATTCATTATGATCATGGCTGATCATCCAACTCAGTAACTTTTTCCCACTTTCATCCCATATTCTTTGATCCCTTTAACCCTAAGAGCTATATCTAACTCCTTCTTGAAAACATACAATGTTTTGGCCTCAACTGCTTTCTGTGGAAGCGAATTCCACAGGTTCACCACTCTCTGGGTGAAGAAATTTCTCCTCATTTATGACCTCTGGTTCTGGACTCCCCCACCATCGGGAACATCCTTCCTGCAACTACCGTGTCAAGTCCTGTTAGAATTTTATAGGTTCCTATGAGATCCCCCCTCACTCTTCTGAACTCAAGCGAATATAATCCGAACTGACTCAATCTCTCCTCATACATCAGTCCTGCCATCCCAGGAATCAGTCTGGTAAACCTTTGCTGCACTCCCTCTTTAGCAAGAACATCCTTCCTCAGATAAGGAGACCAAAACTGCACACAATATTCCAGGTGTGACCTCACCAAGGCCTGTATAATTGCAGCAAGACATCCCTGCTCCTGTACTCAAATCCTATCGCTATGAAGGCCAACATACTATTTGCCTTTTTTACTGCCTGTTGGACCTACATGCTTACCTTCAGCGACTGGGGTACGAGAACACCCAGGTCTTGCTGCATATTCCCCTCTCTCAGTTTATAGCCATTCAGATAATAATCTGCCTTCCTGATTTTGCTACCAAAGTGGATAACCTCACATTTATCCACATCATACTGCATCTGCCATGCATTTGCCCACTCACTCAACCTGTCCAAATCACCCTGAAGCCTCTTTTCATCCTCCTCACAACTCACCCTCCCACCCAGTTTTGTGTCATCTGCAAATTTGGAGATGTCACATTTAGTTCCCTCATCTAAATCATTAATATAGATTGTGAATAGCTGGGGTCCTAGCACCGATCCCTGCGGTACCCCACTAGTCACTGCCTGCCATTCTGAAAAAGACCCATTTATCCCTACTCTTTGTTTCCTGTCTGCCAACCAATTTTCTATCCATCGCAATACACTACCCCCAATCCCATGCGCTTTAATTTTACACACTAATCTCTTACGTGGGACTTTGTCGAAAGCCTTCTGAAAGTCCAAGTAAACCACATCCACCAGCTCCCCCTCATCAACTCTACTAGTTACATCCTCGAAGAATTCTAGTAGATTTGTCAAGCATGATTTCCCTTTCGTAAATCCATGCTGACTCTGTCTGATTCTACCACTGTTCTCTAAGTGCTCAGCTATAAAATCTTTGATAATGGACTCTAGAATTTTCCCCACTACCGACATCAGGCTGACTGGTCTATAATTCCCTGCTTTCTCTCTACCTCCCATTTTAAATAGTGGGGTTACACTAGCTACCCTCCAATCTGTCGGAGCTGTTTCAGAGTCTATAGAATCTTGGAAGATGACCACCAATGCATCCACTATTTCTAGGGCCACTTCCTTCAGTACTCTGGGATGCAGAACATCAGGCCCTGGGGATTTATCGACCTTCAATCCCATCAATTTCCCCAACACTATTTCTCTACTAATACTGATTTCCTTCAGTTCCTCTCCCCCACTAAACTCTGTGTTCCCCAACATTTCTGATATGATATTTGTGTCCTCCTTTGTGAAGACAGAACCAAAGTATGCATTTAGTTGGTCAGCCATTTCTATGTTCCCCATAATAAATTCCCCTGTTTCTGACTGTAAGGGACCTACATTTGTCTTCACTCATCTTTTTCTCTTCACATACCTATAGAAACTTTTACAGTCAGTTTTTATGTTCCCCACAAGCTTGCTCTTGTACTCTATTTTCCCCTTCTTAATCAATCCCTCGGTCCTCCTTAGCTGAATTCTAAACTGCTCCCAATCCTCAGGTCTGTTGTTTTTTCTGGCACATTTATAATACTCTTCCTTGGATCTAATGTTATCTCTAATTTCCCTTGTAAGCCATGGTTTGGCTATCTTTCCTGTTTTACTTTTGCGCCAGACAGGAATAAACAATTGTTGCAGTTCATTCATGCGCTCTTTGAATGTTTGCCATTGCCTTTCCACCGTCATTCCTTTAAATAACATTTCCCAATCCATCATATCTAACTCGCACTTCATACCTTCATAGTTTCCTTTACTAAGATTCAGGACCCTAGACTCAGAATCAACTACGTCACTCTCTATCTTGATGAAGAATTCTATCATATTATGGTCGCTCATCCCCAAGGTGTCCCGCACAACTCGATTGTCAATTATTCCTCTCTCATGACACAATACCCAATCTAGGATGGCCTGTTCTCTAGTTGGTTCCTCAACGTATTGGTCCAGAAAACCATCCCTTATACACTCCAAGAATTCCTCCTCTACGGTATTATGATTAATTTGGTTTGAAAACCATCTGTGACTGTGGACTGTCCAAGCCTACAGATTGCTACGGCGACCAGGGGAAGAGAACCACCTACAAGTCTGCCTCCAAGAAAACCCTGAGCCAAGTGGGCCAGCCACAAAGTGATCTTTGACCGGCCAAAGACTTCAAGAATACAACTTCAGCCGGAAGACCACCAAATCATCCAAACTCAGACTGTGTATTTAACTTTTATTTGTTCTGGACTTTAATCCAACCAAAAAACCTACTTTCCACTTTGGAGTCTATTATTGTGTGTGTGTGATCCTCGTGTGAATGTGTGCATGAATGTGTAGATTTTAAACTCAAGGAAACCTGTCTGATTGATTCTTTCACAAGCATATTAAAGGTAAAAGGTAAAACACTCACTGAAGTTAAAAAGGAATAAACCCTGTTGCAATCAAAATAAGAGGAAGGACAAGAGGTGTGACTGTAACTCCCTCCTCACCTAGCCATAACAACGCCATTTGACCCAGCAGCTCTATCCCAGTGTTTATGCTCTACACGACTTCCTCCCATCTTACTTCATGTAACCCTATCAACATATCCTCACCTTTGGATGAACTCAAAAAATAATTGTCACCAGCATGAGAACAAGCTCAAACCCTGGTGGTAATTAACTTCACCAACAATAGTGAAACGTAATTCAAATAAATTTGTACTCGATTGTATATATCTCATAGGCCTTCCTATACCAATGGAAATATACGCTTACAAAGTTTACTCAAATAATTGTACATCTTGTAGATATGCAGCAAACCCTCTGTGCATGTAAAAAGCACCTTTTGCATGACAAGTATCACAAGGCATTTCACAAAGAAGCGAAAACAGGAACCAAGCAGAAATTAAGAGGTGAGTTGAACCAGATGATTGGAGGCTTCGTCAAAGAAAAAAAGACTTGGATCCATTTCACGCCTTTCATGACCACTGGACATGCCAAACGGCTTTACAGCCAATGAAGTACTTTTGAAGTGTAATCACTGGTGCACTGGGAAACATGGCAACCAATGTGCGCACAGCAAGCTCCAACCATCAGCAATGTGATAGTGACCAGATAATCTGTTTTTGTGATGTTGATTGTGTTGTGTTCAATAGTTTAAATAATCTGTGTTTGATTTTGTTAGTCTGTTCACTGATCAGTGTCCACTGTGCTTAATTGCTTAAGCCTGTGGGTGGAGCTTAAGAGTTTAAGAAACTGATACTACATACAAGAAAGTTCTCGTATAATCTTGCAAGTGCTGAGATATTTTAAAATACTGCAAATAAACCCGTTGTGACTTAGAAGTAATATCATCTCTGCATTGCTCTGAGATAAATCATATCTGTAAAATATCCAGCAAACTGGCGAATACATAACAAAAACTGGCTACAAGGATGGTTGAGCAAAGTTTAACTTTATAAGCTCCAGAACCAATTCTTTCACTGCAGGGGGATCGAACCATGTCCTGGGAAAGATGGATTTCGGGATTCAAGACCTACTTGCTCACTACGGGCATGGACAGCCCGGATGTAGCAACAATCTGCAAGAAAGCGATACTTGTACATTGTCTCGGAGCAGAAGGCCAGCGCATATTCGAGCAGCTCACAGAAAATAAATTTACATTTGTTGTGGCAGTAAGTGCTCTTGAAAAATACTTCAGAACAAAGAAAAGTGTGATGACCGAATGCTACACATTCCGCCAGATATCCCAGGGACCTGGTGAGTTCATTAAACAATATGTAGTAGCGTTGCGGCAATTGGCTTTTACATGTAAATTTGGCACACTAATCAATGAACTCATCTGTGAACAATTAATTGAAAATACTTCAATTCCACGAATTGGCAGTCCAAATCGAATCTACCATGTAAGATTTGACGAGGTTACACACATTTGCACTCTTAGACTCAGGGTTGCAGACACAGCTTGCCCAACCAGCTTCAGTGCAAGGGTTATGGATAAGGAGACCTCAGCAACCTGATCAAAATATATTCCATCAAGGTCAGTTACCTTCAAAACTGTGCCAAAATTGTGGAAATGTTCATCGAGTCACAAAGTCATGTCCAACTTGAGGGAAAAAGTGTAACTCATGCTTAAAGTAGAACCATTTTACAAAGATGCACAGGTCAAAGAAAAAGACCTGATTGGTTTGACACATGGGAGAGTCTTTTCCTGAGAGTGAGGCATGTACCTTCACAAAAGGTAAAGCACCGGGTCATTTTAAGGAGTGCTCAGCTGATATTGCAGGCAACTCAGTATCACTTCTTATCAATGTTGGCGCGAAAGTATTTATTTTGAATGACAAACTCTACCATCTTTATTTTTCGCAATTCTCTCTCACTCCTGCGACAGACACTCTTCAAGTTTACAACGGTTCTATCATTCCAGTTTTGGAGATGATCACAGTTCCCGTATGTTACCAAAACGTCACTCTGGACACTTTCTATGTAGCCAAAGGCCAAAGCCTTATGGGAGTTAACCTTCTCAATAGGCTTGGATTCAAACTTGAAGACTGCACCAGAGCCCATATTAATGTGATTGAGGATGCAGATTATAAATACCGGTATCCTTCCTTATTTACTGAATTTAGAGAGATCAAGAGGTACTGTCACACTCCTCGTGTTGACACATCAACTTAACCAGTTTCACAAAATTTGAGACGGTTGTCGTTTGCGAACCATGCCGAAGTGTCACAGGAGCTGAAACGACTAGACGCAGATGGTATCATTGAGCGAATCACCTCATCACTGTGGATATCAAATCTAGTCATTGCACGAAGAAAAAATGGCGAACTTAGACTATGCATTGACTTTAAGGCAGTCAACAAAGCTATCATACCAGACAAGTATCCACTTCCTACAATCCAAGAATTGTCAGCATCATTTCATGACTCCACAGTCTTCACAAAGCTCAGTATGCAATGGAGCTATCTTCAGATACCTCTAGAAGAACAAAACTGATATCTTACAGATTTGTTACTCATGAAGGTGTGTTTCAGTACTGCTAAATGCCCTGTGGACTAAGTTCAGCACCTAGCGCATTCCAGAAGATCGTTTCTTCAGTCTTGTCAGATGTTGAGGGGACGCTCAACCTACTTGATGACGTTGTAGTCCATGGAAGGGACAAAGCTGAACATGATCAACGATTATCAGCAGTCCATGGAAATATAATAAATGAGTTTAGATTTAAAATGACTCTGAGATCTCTCTAAACCAAGGTCAACCTAGCATCAAAGGGAATCCTACACATTTTAGATTTTGCTTTGTTTTCTGTGAGTGATGTGAAGCATACATGCTAGGATATCTCAGTTTATTAGACGGCAAGGAGCTGTTAGTAAGAAATACCTTTTCACCCTCAATACACTCACCACAATGTTTGAAGAGCTAAACATATTGTTCTGAACCATGTACTCAGGAAGAAATCCAGTATTAACCGGTTTAAGTGGGCTGGTGGCATTATCCTTTTTTGGTAGGATGCAGGCTACAAATCACAATCCTGGACACGATGTTGCTCAGTAAAACTCATCAGGTTAGAAGCTTTGTGCAGACAACCTCTCACAAGATCCCTGCACCTTGCAGTTTCAATAGTCTGTTCAAAACCAATTTCTTTGACCAAGCTTTAGGTAAATTCCTCAGACTCCTACCTGGTGTCTATTTCATAGAATTATAGGCTGGAATTTTAAGCACCCCCGCGGGGGGAGGCGTAAAATTGCTAAAGCCAGAAGACAAAGTGCTTATAAAACGTGACGGTTATTTTGGAAAGCAAAACAACCCCCTATGACATCCAACCATTTGTTGTGACCAACAGAAATGCATTACTGATCACTACTAAGTGTGGTTCGCAAATCATCACACAAAACGTATCATTCTTCAAAATGCTGAAAATACCATCGGCAAGCATAGTGTCCAATCCATACAGCAACACTTCAGATAAAGCACATGAGTTAAATGAGAAAACACCTGACATCACACATCCATATCCTACTTGTGAGCAGAAATGTCCGCCATACTGAAGGGGAAGGATGTAGTGTATTGTTCATTTACTGTTCATTTGATATGCAGTGTATTTTTCATTGGAGACCATCATACATGCTTGGTGTAGCATGCACAGTGTGCCACTCGAGGGAGTCGATATTAACTGTTCAGTTTACAGCAGCAATCCAGAAGGTAGTGCTGTGTTTATTGTCCAGAGATTTATAATAGCAAATCTACAAAACATTTCTCCTCATCTTGACTCTGGTTCTATCGGTCCTTCATTTACTATGACTATTGGACTCACTGGGAGACCGGTAGAAACTCCTGTGGAACTGCAGGAACCCTGTTTGGAACAACACTGCCAAACAAGAACAAGAAAAAATTGTCAACAAATGTGGCAACTTCATGTACTGCCCGCCCAAAAATAAGTCATGCTATCTCCCCAGAAAGGTGAAAAAAGAGGAAAAATTGTGACCAAGTCCAGAATAAGTTCTGGAGAATTCTTCCCTAACTCCGAAATACAATCAAGCAAAGTTTTATGAGACAGTGACCATGGCACATCACCAGATGAATTTAACTACACATATAGTCTTTTCCCTCAGGAACTTGTCATTATCTTTCTTAATTAAAGCACGATGAGACTTCAGTTTTTATTATGTTACAGGCATTATGTAAATTAAATAATTGTTGTTGTTATTATGGTAGAACACTATATTCTCCCTCATCTACCAGTAGCCTATTCAAGAGGGTAACAAGCGATCAGTAACCAAAATATTTCAATAAGAATGGGTCAGAATTTATGGTAAGTGGTGAACAAATAGCATTAGACTTGCCTGTGTCCATACACTTTCAATGTGCTTTTGCACTGAAAGTTCCAGTAAGTTAGAGATCGAAATGGTATTGCACTCTCTGTTGGGCATCTGGAACCTGTTTGAATGATGTATCTCAACTAAGTAGATTGAAGAATTGCTAATGAACAGTGCAGAGTCTGAATAGTGAATTCAATGTCAAATCAGGTATGGAAAACAAAATAAAAAGAGGGAAGAAAGACTGGAATAGGAAAGAGAGAAAAGAGAGACAAAGAAAAAATAATAAAAGATATTGATTTTTTAAAATTACTCCAACAATAATTAAAAGCTGAAGCACTGAGACTCTATACCTATAGTAGTTCTTTTTCAGTGCTCGAAAGGTTGTTTGGCAGTAGTTAAGACATGTCACACCATTAAAAAGTGCACCTAAGCTGAAAAGAATAAGCCCCAACTTTCTGTGGCAAGTTTAATTTGTGAATACTGCACAAATAATCAAACTTCACACCGCTCAATGTATTTGAATGGTCAGATGAACATGGCATCTCAGACACCAACTTCAAGATTTTCAGCTTTATTTGCACATTTGCCCTCGCCTGATGTTGCTTTCTGATTTGAGTATTACTAACAGTGAGTGCCATTAGATTCACCCTTATTTTGACAGCAACTTATGGCCCATTATTTTGTGCTTGGCTCCCTTGAGCCCTGAAGGAATTTGTCCAGTTAGTAGCTGAGCTCTGCAGAGCAGTCTGTGCTGATCTCAGGGATACTACAACTGGCTTCAGCACACAAGATTAAGGCAGGTTAAAAAAAAACTCACTCTGACTGTCACTTCTGATCACTATCCAGCAATCCCTGTTGAAAGTCCACATGTATGGAGGTCAGCTCAGCTCTGTTGCCTCCAGGTAACACAGTTATGGCCCACAGTGAATAGTGCCCACTTGGATAAGCTAGCCTGTGACCAGATAGCCAGGTGCCAGCAAGGATTCAATGTCTTGAGAAAAGGAGAGGTTAAAATTAGGAGGAGGAAAAAAACCTTTCTTTTTTTTTAACAAGTCCTGGAGGATTAGCAAAAACAGCCCCTTTTAGCCATGTACACTGATTCCTGCTGAGAGGTTCCAATGAGATCCAACCCCGGAGAACTCTTGTAAAAATTCTGAGCATTTGAAAATTTCAATTTCTAATTATTGGCTTTCTATCTGAACAAATGTAATCATTTTGATGAATTTATAAAAAAAGAGCTTTTTTTGATTATCTTCTAAAGCAGCCAGTGATTATTCAACAAGTCAACTTGATTCATGCATCTTAGATAATTTACTGAATCCTTAAATGTAAGGCTTGTTTGGTGCAGACGATGGGGCTTCACAGTCAACTTAATGGTCTGTCAGATCAACTGACAACAACTGCAAATGGCCAGCAGTCCAGACTGATGAAACCTTAGGCTTTTCTGACAGATACTTTTAAGTTGTGATGCCTTTCAATTGATCTTTTATTTTCCCAGAGTAAAGGTCAAAATATATAGACAGTTACTTGCCAAAAATCACATCACAGAGGTGACTCATTTTGATTTTTTTCCCTCTCACGAAGCACTAGGAATGATGTATTTTTCTCAATTTTAAGTTTCCGCTCTTCTCCTGAAGGTGTAGACTCTGACAGGATTACAGTTCAACATATACTGACAGTTCTAAAGTACATTGCCAGTATATTTATTTTCCTTACTGGCCTGGGCTTTTCCTCCTTTCTTCCCCCTCTCCAAGGAGATTATATGCTGCGGGAATGGGAATGGGGAGGGGTGATAGAAAAGTGTCTCGTCAGGATGCTTCAACTGTCATGATGTGTGGGACAGTCTTGACGGACCAGCTGATCATATCTGCCCATCAATTTTGTATGTTTGTATGTGCCTTGCCGTTCAGTGTCTGTGGGTTATTTCAGGGTATTCCAGCAGAGTCCAGTCCTGCTTCCACATTTACACTTTGCAGCAAGAGTCAAAGGTTAGTGATCTGATTCAGAATTTTTTTGCTTCCTGGTCCTGGGGCCTTGAAGCCAGTTGGTGTCACACCAGCTGTTGCCCTGGCTGAGATCAAACAACTCAGCACAGACCAAGGATTTGAACTGGAGTGCTCCTGGTATCTATGGCTCAACACCACACCTTTGTGATGCAGTTTGCCACCAAGTGAACAGGGGAATTCCCATTGGATTGTTTTAAAGCTATGATTAAAGTTAGGAATTGGGCTTTGTTTAATTGGAAAATCTGGAGGGGTGACACTGAGTTGCCCCAGCGTCATCAACTGGGAACAGAAAACATTAAGGCAAGTTCCCTAGGGCAACACAAATATGGCAATCAAACAAAACAAAAAAAATCATAATGCCTGTATGAACATCAGAGTTGTTCCCACTTCTTGTTCTGTAATTGGCAGGAACAAAAGCTCGGTTTGACTTCTGACTTCAGTTCTTTAGAATGAATATCTTGGGACCAGTCAGCAAGTCAACACTGAACAAGCTCCAAAGCTGAAGTGCTGGTGTAAATGCACATCAAATCATTTCTTTCCTCCTCCATTTCTTTTTCTTTCTCTCTGTGTTACCTCAAAACACACCGGAAGAAAGTTTATGCTGTGCCATATCACACCTTCAGGACATCTCAAAGCCCTTCACACCCAATTAACAACTTTTTGAAGTGTAGACACTGTCAGTATCTAAGCAAACTAGGCAATCAATTTGCAAACAGAAAGGTCCCACAAACAGCAATAAGAAGCGTGACCTGTTAAAATTGATTTTTTTTGGTGGTGTTGTTTTGAAGGCCAACAATGCTAGGTGACCTCCCTGCTCTTCCATGAGTAGTGCCATCAGATATTTAACATCATTTAAATAGGTAGCTAGCACCTCAGATTAGCATCCTATCGCTGACAATGCAGCACTCCCTCTCTACTAGACTGAAGTGTCAGTCTAGACTTTGTGCACGCATCCTGGAGTGAGACATAAACCCATAACGCTTGACCAGAGGTGAGATAGTTACCAACAGAGCCACACTGGCATTTAAGTTTGTATTGTGTGGTCTATTTCTAGAGTTATAACCACTATATAGTTGTGTTGAAAAAAATAAATTACAATCTCTTGTACACAGAACATCATCACAAAAGCAGGCAAGATGAGGCGAAACATAATTAAACCTGGGTAGCAATTCTATTAGCTTCAGAGCTGATCCATGTCTAATGGAAAGATGAACAATTATTAGTGTCTCCACTGTGCTGACAACGGTGACTTTATGGCTTTGGAAGTGTTGCTTTCTGTAACATCCAGATGGGATGGATTTCTCCCAGAGGGTAAATTTTCAGATCAAAACAAGCAAACACAATCGTCATTGCTGTGGATTTTCATTTTCCTTATTTTAAATGTGGTGCAAAATTACTCTTTCTTTTCTGGCTATTCGGTGCTTTTGATTGGGTCATTTCACCAACAACCATTTGAATCCGAAATTACTGTTTTAATTGTAAGGTAACTGTACATTGTTGGTCTTGAAATATTATCTTGTACATTTAAAGACCTTGTCTTCCTGAGGTTTAAATGGGAAATGAACAGTTAGCAAATGCTATTGTGTTTGGATAAAGTGCTCCATTTAGTTCTTACAGGGCAATGTCTATGTAGATTTACATTTAAATGAGGATCCTGTCTCTGTAGGCAGGCTGGGCTTCACTTTTGTACAAAGACCCACAGACAGCAAATGTGGAGGAAACACTGCATTCCGAAATTTGCCTTCCTTATCCCAATTGCAAAATTTCATCAGGATAAGGGTGCTGGGTTTAATTGTACGATAAAGTGTATCGGGTTGAGTTTCCACTTTGGGCGCAATTGGCAATTCTGGTGCAAATTGCTTCTAAATGAACATCATTTTGAAAAGTGTTCCCCCCTTTACCTGGCAGACGAGAGACCATGATCAGTGGCCTTTGATCCTGTCCCAGGTAGGTTTTGAGTAAAATGGCTGTAACCAATTCTAGAGCTTCAGGCCAGGTAGTGCATAACACCGTTCAGGTGGTGGTGAAGGACAAGGAAGGAGATGCACTGGTTGACCGCACCTTCTTCATCAAGAATATCTCATTGATTGCTGTGGATTCCACGCTACTGACATCTACTGCCTGCCGGACTTCCCCAGCAGTGGATATTTTGACATGACATTCAAGAATGTGGCGGGATGCATCAAGTTCCTGAAGGTGTTCAAGGAGAAGGGAAACCAGACGCCGCTGTCCATCCTCACAGTGGAGCCACTCTTCACACTGCCGTCGCAACATGACCGGGTGGTGACAATTCACTTCTACAGCCCCCATGTTCCTGTCGTGGATGTACTCACCTTCCTCGACAGGTACGTTGAGGTGGCCGGCAGCAGCACTGATGTCAAGGACCCATTTGGGATTTGGACCAGCAAGCGACAGGTCAAGGTAACTTTGAAGGTCGATGCCAATGGAGCCATCATCCACCCTCCCTCCAGCTTCGCTATCGGGGGAAGTCGAGGCTTCTTGGTCTATGCAGGGCAGCCCAGAGTTTGTTGCACCTGTGGCGAATCTAGTCTTGTGGCAGCTAACTGCAGCACAATCGTCTGCAAGAAGGAAGGCCATCAGACCAAGGACTGTAAGCAGAGTAAGTGCTGCAACCTGTGCGGTGCGGCAGGCCACCTCTACAAAACCTGCTCCAAATGCTGCCTCAGTTATGCTCAGGTGGCAAGGTCCAAGGAAAGGCCAGGAGAAGGTACGAAAAATGCGTCTGGTGCTGGAAAGGAGACAGGCAACCCTCTCCGCAGCGAGGAATGTCTACCTGAGAAGGAGAAGAAAGGGGAGACGGCTGAAACCGGCGACCCAACACCTACCCTGTGTCTGGAAACCCCTCCTCTACAGACAGAATCAATGGAGGAGGAGGCAGCAGATGGACAAACTGGCCAGTGGCAAGTGGTACAAAGGAAAACCACAAAGAAAAAAACTCCAAAAACGGAACAGGCCACCACCCAAACCAGCGGCAAGAGGAGTCTACCGTCTGAGACAGACAACGGCAACTCCCCCTCACTGGACGAGGAAGGGCCGGAATGACGGCACCTGCAAAAGAAGCAGCAGAACTCAAAGGAGCTGGAATATAAAGCCCCCCACCCCCCAGGCACTGGAAGCTGTGATGGGCCCAGTGCCCCAAACCCAAAGCACCGAACCTAGCGACATGCCCAGCGCATCCCAGCTCCGGGACACCGAGAACAAAGAAATGTCAGGTGCACTCCAGCTCAGGAAAGCCGGGAGCAGTAATGTTTTTGCGGAGGAACAGAGGGGAAAGATACCAACGGCAGAGGACAGCCCAATCCTTGCTGCCTACAAGACCCCCCCGATGCCACCCCAGCGGAACAAATCCTGCATGAGAAACAAGGAGGGGCTTCTGAGCCCAACGAACGTGAAACAGCTTGTGTACACTATGGATATGCAGGAACATACTTAAGGACTGGGACTAGGAAGGACAAATGGTGTGGGAAGCAACAACTAACTTAAAAATGGGTATAAAGATTGCTTCAATTAACGTGCGTAGCATTAAATCCACTACGTAATGTGTTTCAACCTTGAACTACCTCGCCAAGGTCAAAGCCAACCTACTGTTTCTGCAGGAGTGTGGAATACCACACCTCAGCACCTACAGGCAATGGTTGCGACGGTGGTCCTTCGGGCCATCGATCTGGTCAGGGGGTAATGATTCCTGTTTCTCCGGCCTGGGTATTCTGCTGGGGGGAGGTGACTTCACCATCTCCGAAGTTAAAGAGGTGGTGGGCAGTCGCCTCCTCGTAGCAGATGTGATGTACACAAAAGCTCCACTCCAGTTGATCAACGTGTATGCCCCGGTTCAATGCAGCGAGCGGCTGACCGTCCTCCAGCAGCTCTCACTGCTGCTGGCGACATCCAGGCCGGTCATTCTAGGCGGTGACTTCAACTGCATCATTAACACAGCTGGACAATCTGGCAATGACAACAGCAAACTGGACGCTAAGTCCAGATTCCTAATGGAAACAGTAAATGATGCCAAGCTGCATGACGTCTTCAGCAAACCTGCAGACGGAGCGCAGCGTAGATACACCTGGTCAAGATCAGACGGGTCTGCCAGTTCCAGGATTGACTTCCTGTTTGTGTCCCTTGCTGTCACGGTCAGATCCACCGACGTCAAGTCGGTGTTCTTCTCCGACCATTGCCCCTTACTGGCCGACTTTCACTTACAGATGACCAGCGGGTTGGCAGGGAGACATGGAAGCTCAATGCTACACTGCTAACCCCAGAGAACGTTGAGGAACTCAAAAGGGATTACAAAGGTTGGAGAACTGTGAAACCCCTCTTTAAGTCTACAGTTCACTGGTGGGAAGCGATCAAAGGGAACATCAAGAAGTTCTTTATCTTCAAAGGTGTTCAGAGGGCGAGAGAGAGAGACAGAGGGAAATGTCCCGACCCCAGAAAAGAATGCAAAATCTGCTCCGGCTGCAGTCGATGGGGGTCGAGGTCAAGGAGGACCTCCATGAGGTGAAGAGCCAGCAGGCCTCACTCTTTGCCACGGAGGCCTCCAAGATCATCTTCCGGTCCAGAGTCCGCTCCATTGAGCAGGATGAGACGTGCTCGTGTTACTTCTTCCGAAAGGTACACACAGAGAGCTCTGTGATCAGCAGCCTGAAGGAAGAGAATGGCTCGGTAACGTCTTCGCAGTCCAACATCCTATGGATCAGCAAATCCTTTTATGCTGGGCTGTATGAAGTGAAGCCCACAGAAAGCAGAGCCTCCCAGTCCTTCCTGTCATCTATCACAGAGGTCTTAGATGACAGCATGAGGGAGAGACTGGACAAGCCGCTAACTCTGGACGAGCTGACAAAGGCCGTCAGGTCCTTCGAGATGAGTAAAACTCCCGGAAGCGATGGCTTACCGGGAGAGTTATATTCGGCCCTGTGGGACTGGGTCGGCCCAGACCTGCTGGAAGTATACAAGAGTATGCTTCTGGCCAGCAGCATGTCAGAATCCATGAGGAAAAGCATCATCACCCTCATCAACAAGCGGAAGGGGGAGAGGGCAGAAATAAGAAATTGGCAGCCCATCTCACTGCTTAATGTTGACTACAAGATTCTGTCCAAAGTGATCGCCAGTCAAGTTAAGTCTGCTCTGGAGTTGGTGATTCACCCTGACCAGACCGAAGATCTCTGATAGTCTCGTGCAACTCAGGGATACGATCGCCTATGTATGGGACAGGAGGCTGGACACCTGCCTCATCAGCCTGGACCAGGAGAAGGCTTTTGACAGGATATCGCACATCTACATGATGGACGTGCTTTCCAAAATGGGGTTTGGGGAGGGAATCTGCAATTGGATCAAACTGCTCTACACAAACATCAGTAGCGCAGTCTCAATCAATGGGTGGGAATCAGAAAGTTTCCCGATCCAATCTGGAGTCAGACAGGGCTGTCTTCTCTCCCCATCTTGTTTGTTTGCTGTACTGAACCCTTTGCTGAGTCTATTAGGAAGGATGCGGACATAAGAAGGGTGACAATCCCAGGCAGCAGAGGCACTCAGGTTAAAACCTCCCTGCACATGGACGATGTCGCCGTATTCTGCTCGGATCCGCTGTCTGTGCGCAAACTGATGAGCATCTGCGACCAGTTAAAACTGGCCTCGGGAGCCAAAGTTAACCACGGCATGAGCGAGCCATGTTCTTTGGGAACTGGGCTGACCGATAATTTGTCCCCTTCACCGTCAGGTCAGACTACCTGAAGGTGCCTGATATAGTTCGGAAGGGCCGGGGCGTGCACCAAAACCTGGAGGGAGCGAGTAGCGAGGGTACACCATAAATTTAGCATGTGGGGGCAGCGATCTCTCTCCATTGTGGGTAAGAAACTGGTCATCAGGTGCGAGGCACTCACGATGTTGCTGTATGTGACACAGGTCTGGCCTATACCCCACTCCTGCGCCGTGGCAGTCACCCGAGCCATTTTTCGCTTCATCTGGGGATCCAAAAAGGAGACCGGGTCCGGAGGGACACGATGTTCAAACCTCCGGATAAGGGCGGGAAAAATGTATCCAACATTGCCCTCATCCTGTTGACCACCTTCATGCGCGGCTGCACAAGCTGTGCGTAGAGCCCCAGTACGCAAACACCAAGTGTCACTACGTGCTGAGGTTCTATCTGTCCCCGATGTTGCAAAGGATGGGCCTGGTCACATTGCCGCGGAACACTCCATCCAGTTGGTCCGTGCCGTACCACCTATTTTTCGTGGAAAGGTTTCTGCGGAAAAACACCTTTGCCCACCAATCCATCAGGCACGGAATGTCCTCAAGGCCCTACGGGAAAAGGAGATGGTAGATCCTGTTGGATGGTTCCCCGAGCAGACTGCCAAAGTCATTTGGTATAATGCCTCATCACCAGAACTTTCAAACAAGCTCAAAGATGTAGCTTGGCTGGTGGTGAGAAGAGCCCTCCCCGTCAGATCCTTCCTGCACGCCCGGAGTCTCACCCCCCTCCGCACAATGCCCTCAAGGTAGCTGTGGTGGGGAAGAGACTGTTGCCCACCTCCTTCTGGAATGTGTCTTTGCAAAGCAGGTGTGGAAAGAGATGCAGTGTTTTTTTCGAGGTTCATCCCAAGCAGCTCTGTAACACTGGAGTCTGTGCTCTACGGGCTGTTCCCAGGGACTCACACCGAGATAAACATCAACAGCTGCTGGAGGACCATCAATTCAGTGAAAGAGACTCTTTGGTCTGCCCGAAACTTGCTGGTCTTCCAGTGCAAAGAGTTGTCCACGACCGAGTGTTGCAAACTGGCACATTCCAAGGTCCAGGACTGCGTGCTGCGGGACGCAGTAATGCTTGGGGCAGCTGCTGCAAAGGCTCAATGGGGAAAGACCACTGTGTAAGGTCCCCCCACCAAAGTGAACTGAGGGGCTGGATCCATGGAAAACCCCTCGGGCTGTATCCAGAAAATATGGGTTTGCTGCAAAATGTACATAGTATGTAAAATGAAATGGAAGGGTTGTGAGGCAACTCACTCCTGTATTGAAGGAAACTGATCTCCTTTGCACTCTTTGTATTGTCAACTTGGTGCTGTTTTGAACTGTTTTGTAATGTATTTTTTTACAGATTTTTATGAATAAAGTATATTTTGGAAAAAAAAACTCCTCCCCTCAACACATAATCTCCCATGAACCAATGCAATTTGGCAGTGTTTTAAAATATAATTTTTTAAAAATTGTTTAAAAAAATCTTTTATATCTTTGAGAGAGGTAACTTGGTGCAGTTTGATTAATACAGCCGAAAATGAATTTATCATAAAAAGGAAGCATTTTAAATCATATTGTCAATCCACCAATTTCAAATTACTGAACATTACTTTTTTAAAATTGCAAAACTATTTGAGTTAGATTGTGGTTCAGTAGTGAGTTCCTAAGTGAGTTAAAAAACTCATTCAAATCATTCAAAAAATGTCCTTGCGCCCAAAAGTTCCAGCTTAATTTTTTGAGTTTCCTCAAAGAGCTACAAATGAGCACAATTAATGGAAACTCCCAGTGGTAATTAATTTACCTTGTGGGTGTGGCCAGTTCTAGGGTTGGGACCAGCTTTGAGCACGACGTTTATAAAACTAGTGCAAAGATTGCGGAACTTGAGTTGCACTGAATGCAATTTGTGCTTAAAATTCTGTAATTTTTCAAGCCACTATCAATGGTATTGCGGCAAAGAAGCAGCACAATCAAGCGGGAACTCTAGGACATTAGGTCTCCCTCTTTCAGCTGCACTGATCCAATGTCAAGACACCTGTTAACAATTCAAAGCAACCTGACATATACCCAAGGCAACAGAAGTATCCAACAGGATGGCAGATTGTGACTCCACAGCCATCTTGCAATCTTTTCAAATGAAGAACACACTATAAACTCTACAAAACAGGCTCCGTTTAGGGCTCTTCAACGGATCAGTGGATAAACATTGCAAAGTCTGTTATTACAGACCAGGGAAGTCCCAAATTTGATCCCTGATCTGCTCTGGATTAGCTGATGAACACAGTCCAACAAATGTAGACAGTAAAAGTAGCCTCAGTATTCTCATGCTGGAGCAAGCAAATGTATCTCATGATTCCACTTCTTTTGGGAAGTGTAGCTGTCTCTCATAAGATGAGAGGAAAATCAGGTTTAGCTGTGCTGGCCCCAAACCCTCTATCGTCAAGCAGCTGCCTAATTCTCATTCTCCATGCTTAGATTCTTGGATGTGGTAATGAAAGGTTCCTACCACCCATGAGACCACATGAGTCACCACCTTCAGGACAAGAGGGAAGAAAGACCAAAATTAATTCAGCAGTTCACCAATATGCTGCAGAGTGCAGAATGAATGCCTTGCCAACCTGCAAAATATATTCCATCAGTACTCTTCTCACAAGTCTCTGCAATTGATCCTAAATGTCTGCAAATATTGTGACAGTCATCGAACTGGACAATACTTTGTACTAAGGTGGCTATGAAAGAGACAGCAAAGGTGTTAGCCCTGGGTTCAAATTCAGAATCCAGTTAAAACAAGAGTATGTACTCCCAGCTGTCGATTCTAGTGATTCCTGAAGCTTTACCTTTGGGTCACAGCTGGTTGAGTGAGACCTGTGCACTGGGAACCCATTATTATTTTCATATCGTTTTTCTGGGGTATGGTTCTATAAGCATTGTTACTCTCTGGTATCCAGCTATTCTTTACATGAGAGCTGAGATGATTGAGCTGACAAGATGGTCTACTGTAGGATGTATCACAGCCAAACCCTGTCCTCATATAGAACATTCCAGGAATAAGTGATCACAGGATAATGGTCAAATGCAGGGACACTGATTGATTGACCTCCTCCCTATATTGAAGCACTGAAGTCGACTGGTGAATTTCAATTGCCTCCCTAGCTCAGATCAGCGGATTTAGTGCAGACTAACAATCAATCCTGGAATCTTGTGGTGCGGCTTATTATTGCACAGTTACCATCCAGCCATCAGGGAGCTGTAACAAATAAACATTCCGAATAAGTGTCTGCGGAGATGTCCACAGACTGAAATTTTCATTCTTCCAACTAAAAAGAAACTTGTACGGACATTGGGAAGAGGGTGAGGGTGGAGGTGTAAAATGGAAAAAATATGGGGAAAAAAAAGTAATAATGTGTACATGTGCATTATTTATAGCCACAATTATATTAGGTAATGAAAGGCACTTGGAATGCATCATTAAGCGTTAGTTAATGGTGACAGGATATACTTAAAATGAGCTCAATGTTAATGTGTGTTGATGAGCATTATGCCAATGTTCCATACTCACGCGGAAGCAAAGCAAGTCTTAATAAAGTAAATGATACATAAGCTGTTTTTACATTGTGTGAGACCCATGCCAGTGCCACTGGTTCCAAAAACACAATATTACACAGTTGGCTGCAAATTGTCATGAGTCGCTAAAACTGATGGAAAGATGAATTTTCTGCAGTGCAAAACTAGCTATTATCTGGATTTTCTTTTAACACATATACTGGGCAAACAACAGTTGGCAATCAAAATAAAAAAAAGTTATGAAGGAGAAACAATGGCCAGGATTTTATCTGAGTGACGGGGTCTTGATGTCCGGCAAAAGTGATGCTGAAAACCCCGTGTCGCCTCCTCCGTGGGAGCCCCACCGAATCAAGTACCAATTAGGCACTTAAGTGGACAGCGGCAGGCCTTCCACAGGATTGAGGACCCAAGTGATGGAAGTCCCGCCCTATGAGAGCTGCCAGCCAATCAGAGGCTGGCAACTCTTTTACTGAGCAGTGCCACTGCAGGGATGGTGGCTGCTGCTGGGGGAGCACCCACCCGAGGCCCAGAAGTGGCACTGGACCCAGGCCACAGGTAGGTCAGGCGGGAGGGCTCTCGTGGGGATCACGGGGGAAGGGGGTGTGAGGGGGGGATGTGAGCAGCAAGAACAGTGGGCTGGCTCTCAGTGGGCCCCCCTTCTGATGCCGGGTTCCTCATTCAGGCACTAAGTGCCTTTTAACAAGCCAAACCGGACTCCCACCCCCGGAGCTGGAAAGCAGCCCAAACGTTTTTCCTTGCCATGTTTCCTATGTGGCGACAGGTCCGCCTGCCGCTCGTCTAATTGTGGCGGCGGGGGGGGTGGAAATGAGGCCCTTAATTGGGCATTAATTGCCCAGTTAAGGGCCTCAATTGGCAGTGGGGCGGGAAGGCCGTTCACAGGCCTTCCCACTCCAGACTTAATTTTGGCAGAGGCGGGAAGGTGGCAGGAAGGTGCCAGCCAGCCTACCCCCAACCTCCCCCACCATCCCAACCAATTACATGGTCTCCCCATCTCCAAACCCACCACGGGGGAGAGCATAAAATTCCCCCAACATGACTCCGCATCTAAAATCAGGAACGGAGTACTTTAAAGCAAAATTACAATGATCAATTCAGCAAACAGTGCAAATGATTACAAACACAAGATGAGCATTCCATGATTCTCTAATTTCCTCCCCACTTTACCCTGGCATTCCTTCATTCATAAGATTGTACATCCTTAAAATTGTTACATTTTGAAAATATTTACAAGGTACGCAGTTTTTAAAAAATAGAAGTCAACACATTTTTACAAGTTCAGCAAGTTTTAAACAATTGAAGGTGATGCATCTAACATGGTGAGTCAATATGTAGAGCAGACGAGTCAGTGTCTTTTCACCATGCTGATTGGAAGTTTGCAACTGCCATTGATAACACACCTGAAATTTTCCATATGCAAAAACATGCATTTAGAGTGTTGCCCAACTGAATGAAAGAACTGAGGAGTTCTACCTCAAGCACAAACTAGCTCAAATAGAAAAAGGAGCAGGTCAAGTTAGTAATAGGAATGCTGCTGGAGTAGGGGTATAGACAGAGGGTTAAATGACATTTGTAGTTAAAAAAAGGAGAATTATTAGTTAAGCTCAAAACTGTTGGGTTTCTGGTCAAGATGCTGGGTTTGGATGAGAAATGGGCTGAAAGTAGAAAACAATGTGTGTTGGTTAGACAGTTAATAGAGGATTTTAAAATCCCTTCACATACTGGGTAGGGTGGAGTGGGGTAGAGTGGGAGTATTCAATGAGGAATCCAAGGTTTAATGTTGGGACCATTACTGTTTCTAATTTACATCAATGACTTAGATTCTGAAACACAGTGCAAACTGCAGTTTATACCAAACTCAGAGGGATAGTGGAATCAAAGGAGGCCGTCTGGTAACTGCTGAAGAAAAAATGTGAGTGGGCTGAACAATGACAGATAAAATTTAATGTAAATAAGTGTAACGTATTGCACACAGTAATGAAAAATGGACAACATACATACTTCATGCAACAAAAGCAAAATACTGTTGGTCAGAAATATGAAATAAAACAGAAACCATATATATCATGAATGTGTCATGACAAGTACTATATCGAATGATGATTTTTCTTAATCTATCAGTTGTAAACCTGAATTAAACTTGAAAAAGAAACAGGAGACAAAAAAAACTTCTAAAGACCACTGCTAGCGGCTAAAATGGCCACTGCAATTTGCATCTAAACACCCTACATACCAATGTAATGAGGTGGAGATGTACGTCTGGTAAATCTCCAACCAGAACAGTGGCTTGAGAATTTTTAATGAGCTACCTACCTTACCTTCATTAACAAGACATTAAAGGCAATCTTGGAATATTAACACTGGTGGAAATAAACCACTCAAAGGGTAATTACTGAGACAATGGGACCTGAAAGAGATTGGAAATTCTTAGACCTGATCTAATTAAGTTTCAAAAGAGAGAATACACTTGGCCATCATATGACAGACTCTCCAACTGTGTGAAAACTTGCAGTTCCTTCTCTCTAGAACAGATCTGAGTTTGACCAGTGAAGGACCCAAGTGGGGGTCTCCCTCTCTCTCCAGGTGACCTTGCAAGTTTGAACTCTGCCTGCTGACTACAAACATCCAAGCTTATCATTGTTGCAGACAGAGACCCTGGGAAGAAAACCATTTGCATCACTGCCTCCAATAAAACCTTGAACTAGTTGGCTGCCTTTACCAGCCAGACACATCTGGAAGTCAACTGAATTACCAGACTCCACAGACTGTATATTGTTTTTTATTGTTCCAGACTCTAGTTTAGTTTAGTTTAGTTTAGTTTAGAGATACAGCACTGAAACAGGCCCTTCGGCCCACCGAGTCTGTGCTGACCATCAACCACCCATTTATACTAATCCTACACTAATCCCATATTCCTACCACATCCCCACCTGTCCCTATATTTCCCTACCACCTACCTATACTAGGGGCAATTGCTACTGGCCAATTTACCTACCAACCTGCAAGTCTTTTGGCTTGTGGGAGGAAACCGGAGCACCCGGAGGAAACCCACGCAGACACAGGGAGAACTTGCAAACTCCACACAGGCAGTACCCAGAATTGAACCCGGGTCGCTGGAGCTGTGAGGCTGCGGTGCTAACCACTGCGCCACTGTGCCGCCCCAATCCAACCAATCTATTCTTCCCCACTCTGTAACCTATTTGTGTGTGTGTGTGAAAGTTGGAGCGTAGTTTATTATTTTACTTAAATCGTTTTTAGGTTTTAAGTACAATAAATTAACCTCTGGTTTAAACTCAATAAAACCTGTCTGATTGGTTCTTTTATGATCATAGCACATAAAATGTTAAACACTCACTGAATTGGTAAGCATATCCACCGATTTTAAAAGAAATAAACCCTGTCACAGTCAGACAAGGAGAGAGACAAGAGGGGAACCTTACGACCCCTCCTCACCTGATCATAACAAATGGTTCTGATGAAAGATCATTGACCTGAAATGTTAACACTGATTGGCTTTGCACAGAAACTGCCTGACCTGCTGATTTTCAGCTTCCACAGTATTTTGCTTTTGTTTTCATGTATAAATAGCAGAGGATGATGTTGAAAGAGACCAAAGAGCCTTGGTAGCCTTAACATGTTAAACCAATGCAGAGCAGCAATCAACAAAGCCAATTGAAACAAAGGTGTCAGGGGAAGCCATGGCAAATGTGTACAGTGTTTTGATCAAATTGCACCCTGAGTACTGTGCCCAGTTGTGGTCAGTTTGACACAAATGAGACAGTCAAGTGCTGCAGACAGTGCAGAAAAGAGCCAAAGACTGATATTTAGTGTTGGGGTTCCTTGTCTAGTGGAAATACTGATAGTTTTTGGCTTTTCAGACTTGAAAAGAAGTGCCTGAGAGATGATCTTAGATGTATATATGATGGTAAATGGCATGCAAAGGTTAATTTGGAATGCTACTTTAAATTAAACTATGGGAGCAGGACCAGGTTCAAATTATTAAAAGGTAACTTTAGGACTGAACTCTAGAGTCTTCACACAGAAAGCGGTCAACACTTCTGGGTATACTGGTGAAGATGAAAAACCTGGAATTATTTCATAAATAATTAAATGCTGCAATGGAGGGAGTGTAAGATTCTTCTGGGTATCGGACCAAATGACCTTTTTAATCCATAATACCATGCGATCCTGTAAATTGCAGGGTTTCATAATTATTAACCCTCTAATTAAATTGCTTTTATAGTACATGTTCATTTTAAAGCCACATGCTCCTGAGATAGTTAGCCACTTATTTATGGAGCAAAAAAAAAGGGCATTCTCCAATGCTTTGCTTCATAGTGTAATTTTACACCCACTGTTTTTTGAGAGTTTAACAATACTTTATCTAACTGGTGACCAGTGTTTGTGGCTGGTTACGAGGAGGAGCATATTTAAGCCCCCAGCATTCTCATTCCTCATTTTAAAGAGTGAATGTCACTATCAGAGCAAAAAAAAACCAAATTAACATTAACAGAGACATTTGGCTGGAGGGCCAAGGAGGCAGGCAGCCAATTAATGTGATTAAGGTCCCAATTAGGGGCAATTTTGTACTGGTGCCAGTATTTTACTGACCTCATAATGGCCTCTTGAGTGTGGAGGCTGCCAGTTCAATTGAGGCAGCCTCGCAGCGGCAGGCTTGGGTGGCCATCAGAGCCACAGGCTCCATGCTCCAATGATGGGGCCGTGGGCAAGAAAGGCCACACCCAGGGGCCAAATGATTCCTCCGCCAGAGGAGTTTTCCCTCTACGATGGGGGGCCTACCAGCTTTGGTTCTCACCACGGCTGAATTTCATGAACACCTCCATGGTAGTAGCGCCAACTCTCCCAGTGGGGCTGCAGAGGCTCCAGAGCTGCGGGCCCTCTGGTTGTCGCCTGCAGCATCAAAAGCCACTCACTGTCCTTAATAGGATGGCAAACACAGCAAGTGTGGGCTCAGGACTCTCATTTGGTCCCAACATCGGGGTCTTGAAACTAATGGGAAAATCCAGCTCATTATTCACCTAAAGTGCTGCTGCTCTTGAGATAACAGAGTTGATTGATGAGGGTGGTGTATATGGAGCTCATTTGATAAAGTGTTATGTAATAGACTTGCCAGCAAAGTTGAAGCCATGGAATAAAAGGGACAGTAACATCTTAGATATGAATGACAGAAAACAGAGAATAGTGGTGAACTGTTGTTTTATGGACTGAAGGAAGATATACAGTGAGATTCCTCACTGATACTAGGACCACTGCTTTACTTGATATATATCTTAATAACCTATATGTGGGTGTGCAGGGCATAATTTCAAAATTTGTGTATGAAACAAAACAAGTCTAGTGAACTGTGAGGAGGATAGTGATAAATTTCAAGAGGGCATAGACAGAATGATGGAATGGGTAGACAAGTCCCAGATGAAATTTAATGCAGAGGAGTGTGAAGTAATTCATTTTGGTAGGAAGAACAAGGGTACAATTCTAAAGGGGTTACAGCAGCAGAGGGACTTGGTGTATATGCACACAGATCATTAAGGGTGGCAGGATAGGTTATGAAAGTGTTTACTAAAGCATAAGGGATCCTGGGCTTTATAAATAGAGAAAGAGAGTACAACAAAAAAGAAATTATGATAAACTTGTAGAAAGCACTGGGTCGGCCTCAACTGGAGTATTGTGTTCAATTCTGGGCAACACACTTTAGGAAGGATATGAAGACTTTAGAGGGGGTGCAGAAAAGATTCACAAGAATAGTTCCATGGATGAGGAACTTCAGTTACACGGATAGGTTGGAGAATCTGGGGCTGTTCTCCTTGGAGAAAATTAAGAGGAGATTTGCTAAAAGATGTTCAAAATCATGTTTGGTCTGGACACAGTAGATAGGGAGAAACTGCTTCCATTGGTGGATGGATCAAGGACCAGAGGACACTGATTTATAGTGATTGACAAAGGAATAAATGGCGACATGAGGAAAAACATTTTTACACAGTGAGTGGTGAGGATGCGGAATGCATTGCCTGAAAGGGTGGTGAAGGCAGATTCAATCGTAGCCTTCAAAAGGGAATTGGATAAGCACCTGAAGAGAAAAGAAAAATTGCAAGGCTGTGGGGAAAGGGCAGAGGAGTGGGAATAGCTGAGTTGCTCTTGCAGAAAGCTGGCATGGACATGATGGGCCAAATGGCCTCCTTCTGTGTTGTTTAGTTTAGTTTAGAGATACAGCACCGAAACAGGCCCTTCGGCCCACCGAGTCTGTGCCGACCATCAACCACCCATTTATACTCATCCTACACTAATCCCATATTCCTACCACATCCCACCTGTCCCTATATTTCCCTACCACCTACCTATACTAGGGGCAATTTATAATGGTCAATTTACCTACCAACCTGCAAGTCTTTTGGCTTGTGGGAGGAAACCGGAGCACCCGGAGAAAACCCACGCAGACACAGGGAGAACTTGCAAACTCCACACAGGCAGTACCCAGATTTGAACCCGGGTCGCTGGAGCTGTGAGGCTGCGGTGCTAACCACTGCGCCACTGTGCCGCACTGTGCTGTAACCATTTGATGAGTCTATAATTGTATAGGAGCAAACAAATTACAAAGAATTACATAGAACCTATAGCAGAGGAACAGGCTATCCGGTCCAACTGATCTATTCCATGTTTTTGCTCCACGTGAGCCTCCTCTCATCACTCTTCATCTAACCTGATCAACATAACCTTTTATTCCTTTCTCCCTCATACATTTATCCAGTTTCTCCTTAAATGCATCTCTGCTATTTGCCTCAACTGCTCCTCATGGTAGCATTCTAACCACTTTCTGGGTAAAGAAGTTTCCCCTGAATTCCCTATTGGGTTTATTCGTTACTAGCTTATACTTATGGCCCTAGTTTTGGTCTCCAACACAAGTGGAAGCATCCTTTTCACCTCAACTTTAGAAAACCTTTTCATAATCTTAAAGACCTCTATCAGATTACCCCCTCAATCTTCTCTTTTCTGGAGAAAAAAGCCCAAGCCTGTTCAATCTTCCCTGATCAGTATAACCTGTCAGTTCCATATCATCATTGTAAATCTATTTTGCACTTCTTCAGTGCCTCTATGTCCTTTTCATAATATGGAGACCAGAACTGCACAGCAAGTACACCAGGTGTGGTCTAACCAAGGTTCAATACAAGTTTAACATAAATTCTTTGCTTTTCAATTCTATCCCTCTAGAAATGAACCCCAGCAAATTCAGCCAAACATCTCTGTGGGTTAAGAATTCTGCTGGTCATGATATGTCAACTTCATCGATCCCAGCTATGCTTGAAGGGCATGTGGAATGGAGAAGGAGGTGCAAAGAATGATAGCATCGATTTTCCAACCTGCGATTCTCTTTGAGTGTGTTTCCCTGTTGTGAAAGTTTTCTCCTTTGTGCTTTTCTACTGGAATTGTAGACAGACTGCTTAGGAACAGGATCCACGTAAATGGTCACCAACCCAAATGGGCGGCACAGTGGCGCAGTGGTTAGCACGGCAGCCTCACAGCTCCAGCGACCCGGGTTTGGTTCTGGGTACTGCCTGTGCAGAGTTTGCAAGTTCTCCCTGTGACTGTGTGGGTTTCCGCCGGGTACTCCGGTTTCCTTCCACAGCCAAAAACTTGCAGGTTGATAGGTAAATTGGCCATTGTAAATTGCCCCTAGTGTAGGTAGGTGGTAGGAGAATTGAGGAAAGGTGGGGATGTGGTAGGGAATATGGGATTAATGTAGCATTAGTATAAATGGGTGGTTGATGGCTGGCACAGACTCGGTGGGCCTGTTTCAGTGCTGTATCTCTCTATGACTCTAACATTTTTGCGACATTCATTGCATGAGGAATTGTGATTGTTATTTACACCCATCGACAATGTAAGCATTCTTCTGGTCACTATCATGTCTTTGTAATTTTTTTTGCAAGATGTAGAGGAATTGTAAATGTGCTGTTTATAAACAAGATTACATCAAGTACACAGGGGAAATGTTTCTCCTCATTTTCTTCATACTCTTATAATATTCAGTTTCATAAATTTCTCAGGTAAAATTCTTCATGTTAATAAAATATAGGGTTATGCCTTTCAGAGTCCCTGGGGTATTCAGTACCCAATAACTTGCATGCTCAATTCTGATTTTATTTCAAAAACAGACATGAAAATTTAAAAACTGTACTCTCGACATGGTTTATGAATGCTAATTCACATTGGAAAAGACATCCATTACACACAGGTACTGAAATGAAGCTGAACAGCATATTTTATTCATCTCCTATTATTATTAATCAGTGATTATTCCCTGCGATGCTTGCCACTATGTTCAGTGAGACCAATAACTATGCCATCAAGTCACTCAGCTTTCCTTTGCCTCTATCCTCCAGATATGGACGAGAGATCAGCTGCAATATACTGTAATGAAGGAAGTGAGTTTTAAATGACATTTTGTCACCAGAGAAAGAAGGCTAAGTTCACAAAGCAGCTGGAAAGAGCCTGCTCCTAAATCCCTGTTAAAATGTCACCACATTGGCTCTGGCAGCCTCCCAAAAGTTGTATCTGTTTCTACATAAACTTCTGCAGAGCCTTTTTTTTTGTTTTTGTGAGTTAATTGCACACTCTTCTAATCCATTAACCTATTAAACTATTTCATAAGCTGCTTTACCAGATGATTGTTCGTCATTAAAATATATTTTTGTGTACTTTTTTTCTTCTCCATTATCTCCCCCATTCTCTTGACGGCACTGAGTCTTGCTGTGCAGTGGTTCCATGAATGCCAGGAGCCGTCCATTGTCTCCCCCCAAGTGAGTATTTTTCATGTGTGAACTCAGATAGTGGCCTTCAGCAGTTTAGTATGAGTGTATCAGCTGACTGCAATCCTGTTCACACCTAGCATCCACTAACATCATATGCACTTTGCCCATTATTTCCTCTTCCTAGCCTGAGGGTACTGAGGCCAATTATAACCCTTCAGTTGTTGTCATGGCTGCAATTAACAAATTCAGCACCATCAAAGAATAAAACCTGACACTTTCTGCCACGTATGACTCAGTGTTTCACATTTATCATTGGAAAGTTAATTAACAACAACAACTTGCACTTATGTAACGTAATAATGAATCCCAAAGCACTTCACGGTATCATTTTTGGGACAAAATTGGACACCAAGTCACAGAAGGAGATATTAGGCTAGATGACCAAAAACTTGGTCAAAGAGCTAGGTCTTAAGGAGTGATGTACAGGAGAAAAGAGAAGAAGACAGGTGAAAGACATATGGAAGCAATTCCAAAGCTTAGGGCCAAGACAGCTGAAGGCACAGCCACAGTACAGATTAAAATTGTGAATGTTCAATAGATCAGAATTTGCAGAGTGTAGAAATTTGTTGGGGGGGGTGGGGGTTGTCGGGCTGAAGGAGATTACAGAGATAGAAAGGGGCAAGGCCATGAAGCAATTTGAAAACAAGGGTGAGAATTTTTAAATCGAGGCTTTGCTTTACCAGGAGATAATGTTGATTAGTGAGTACAGGAGTGATGGGTGAGCAGGAATTGATGCGAGTAAGGACACAGGCAGCAGAGTTTTCAATTACCTCAACTTTGTGGAGGATAGAACACAGGACAATGGTCAGGAGTTTGTTGGAATAATGATGTCTAGAGGAAACAAAGGCATGGATGATGGTTTCTGCAGCAGATAAGCTAAGGCAAGGTCGAAGTCAGGCGATGTAAGGGAGATGGAAATAGGCGGTCTTCATGATGGTGTAGATGTGTGGTAGGCAGCTCATCTCAGAATAAAATATAACACCAAAGTTATGAATGATCTGGTTCAGTCTCAGGCATTTGCCAGGGAGAGAGACTGAATCGGTGGCTCAGAGGGAAAGGGAATGGACTTTGTGACGGGGACTGAAACAATGGCTTCTATCTTCCCATTATTTAAATGGAGGAAATTTCTGCTCATCCACTACTGGATGTTGTACAAGCAGTCAGACAATTTGAAGATGGAGGAGGAGTCAAGAGAGGTGGAGGAGTGGTACAGCTGAGTATCATCAGTCCATACATGGAAATTGGTATCATGATTTCAGATGATGTTGCTAAGGGCTGCATTTAGAAGAGAAAAAGGAGAGGGAAAGGAGCACCAAGCTAACGGTGTGGGAGTGAGAAGAGAAGCCATTGAAGCTGATTCTCTGGCTAAAATAGATACAAATGAAACCAGGCAAGTGCAGTCCCACCCAGCCAGATGATGGTAGAGCAGCATTGGTATAGAAGTCCAAGGTGAACCATGTCAAAGGATGCATACAGGTCAAGGAGGGCAAGGCAGGATAGTTTACCTTTGTCACAGTCAACTAGGATGTTATTTGTGTCCTTGATAAGTGCAATCTTGGTACTATGACTGGGGTGGAAGACAGATTGGAGGGATTCAAACAAGGAATTCTGGGAAAGATGGGCATGGGTTTTGGAGGTGATAATTCGTTTAAAGACTTTGGAGAGGAAAGGGAGATTGAAGATGAGGTGGTAGTTTGTGGAATGGAGGCGTCAAGGTTGGATTTCTTTGAGGAGAGTTGTGATGATGGCAGATTTGAAGGAGAGGTGGCCAGAACCTGAGGAGAGGGTACTATTAATAACGTCTGCTAACATAGGAGCTAAGAAGGCAAGTTGAGTGATCAGTAGATTAGGAAGGGTTTAGAGAGTAAGAGGTGGGTCTCACGGACAAGATGAGCTCAGAGTGGGCATGAGAGGAGATTGGAGAGAAACTACATAAAGATGGACATTCAAGGTGAGGGTAAAGGGAACCTTGTAGAAGTTAGGGCTGGTGGGCTAGAGAAAGGCAGAGTAGTGGCAGAGGCCGCTGATCAGATAAACGTAATCTTTGTAAGAAATAAGTCCATGAGCTCATGGCACTTATTGCTGGAGATGAAGGTTGAGGATGTAGGGGAGGATGTTTTAAGAAGATGGTTAGTGGTGAAGAGAAGCTCAATGTTATATTTGCCTTCCTGGATGATCTTTGAATAGTGGGCAGTTTTAATAATGGAGAGCACAGCCCAATAATGTTTTAAGTGGTCTAGCCAGATGTGGCAATGAATGGTTAATTGTTCACCAGCATCTGTGTCCCTTGGACTTAAGGGAGTGGAGATGGGGGCATACTGGGGAATGATTAGGGTGGAAAAGAGTAGTAATTCTAGTGGAGACAAGGGCATCAAAAGGGGTGGAAAATCATTAGTTGTTGAGGATTCAAGGCCAAGGTTTGACAGTTGAGAGTTTCAGAGTGCAGAGATAAGTGACTTGGGGAGAGTTTTTTTCCAGAGTTGGACACAAAAAGAAGTGAGTTTGGGAGGGGAGAGGGGAATGTGGGTACAGAATAATAGAAGAAATTGATTGGAGATTGCCTTATCAGTGATATTTATGATAGGGATAGCAAGGCCACGTGAAATGATGAGATTGAGGGGGTGGCCATGCACATGGGTAGGAGAGTTTATATGAAGGGAGAGAGTTAGGGTGGAAAGAAGGGTGGTAAACTCAGAGGAGAGAGAACAGGAAGAGCTGAGATGGAGGTTGAAATCACTGTGGATGAGAAGTCACTCAGTGCAGAGGCAGAGGGAAGAAAGCAGAGAAAACAGCTCAGGGAGAAACTTGGAGTGATATTTGGATGGGTGGTACAGAACAAGGATTTTAAATGAGAAATATAAAGGGTAGAACAAGGTGAGATGCTCAAAGGAAGAGAAGTTCCAGAGGAGTAGGAGGACAGACCAAGGAGTGACTTACAGAAAAGGGCCACACCACCGCCACAACAGTTTGAACGGGGCAAGTGCTGGAAAGTATAACCAGGTAGGGAAGCTTCAAATAGGCGAAAGGTGTCGTCACCCCTCAGGCATGTCTCCATCAAGGCCAAAAAGTCAAAGTGATTGTTCACAATAAGCTCATGGATGGGAAGAGTTTTATTAGCAAGTAAGCGTACATTTTGGAGGGAAAAGTGGAGGGTGACAGTGATGGTCACTCTGTGGGCAGAGTTTACACAGTCAGAGTTGGGAGTGATGAAATGTACAGGAAGGAGGCTGGCATGATTAGCCCCCGGCACATGCGCAGGTCAGGAATGGCAGGGAGAGAATAAGATGGGACAATTGGGGTTGCTGCTCATTAGAAAGCAGTGATGAGTGCCTCAGCGGGCCTTTCTGAGGATGGCAAGAGGCACAAAGGGAGTTGATGTAATGAAACCAGCAACGAATTGAAGATCATTTCCAAGACAGGTGGGTGGAAATAGGAAATTATATGTCGATGGATGAGTCCCTCAGGAATAACTGCAGGTAAATCTAATGGTTGTAATATAGAGGCACGGGCCAGGATTTTACCATCCCCCCATAAAAAGTGGGCTGGTGGCAGGTGGGGGTGGGTGTAAAATTGAGTGGGGGGCTGGGGTGGGGCTCTTCCTGACCCGCTCCCGCCTCCGCTGCCAATTTACACAGGATGCCGATGGCGAGAAACGATCTGCTTGTCCCAGGTCAATCAAGGCCCTTAAATGGCCAATTATCTTCCACTTAAGGGCCTCCTCCCGCCGTATGTATTTTACATTTGACTGGTGGGTGGCTGAGGCCTCAGAAAACCTACCTGATAAAACTAGGTGGCCTTCTGGGGGCGTTGGAGGTGCATCCTGATCGGGCACAGGGTGCGCCACAGAGGGCTGCCCCTGAAGCTCCAAATGCCCTGAATGCACAACACGCCCCCCACCCCCCTAACCGACCCCTCTTGCCTCGCCGGGGCCCAACCGATCACCCCTGGCGAGGCCCCAAAAACTAAACTCTTTTCTGGGGCCAGCCATCATATTCCTCCTGTAGCTGGGTGTAGACTCCATTAGGCGGGACTTCCTGCCTCAATGAGAACAAAAAAGGGCCTGGGGACTGTAAAATCCGGTCTGGATCCCCAGGCCCGGCGGAGGCAGGATTGCCACCGACTTTTTGGCTGGTGGACGGGTCCCCCCTGACCCACCGTAAAATCCAGCCCACCATATTCTTCAAAATGGTAGATCAAGGCCATTGTTTAAAACATTGGCTGAGATCTGAAAGAAAGTCGCAGAGACAGTGAAGAAATTCCCAAACAGTCACCTTGAAAACATGACTTTCCCTTGTCGTACTGCGCTTATCTTAAGAATAAAATTAATTGCCATTATTTCTCATTAAGCAACAGTAAATTCATGGTTCAATTTTCATAAGAAGAAATGCTGTTTTTTCAACAGCTTTTTTTGTCTCCACTGGTGGGCTTCCTGTACCATTGTTCTGCTAGACACAAGGCTTTTATTGATATGAGCTTCCCACAGTGTTGCTTACAGACAAAAATAAATAAATGCAATATTTCAGTAATATATTCAAATTCTTGAGGCTCCTTGGTTGTCATGCCTAATTCCTGCTATCACAATTGACATTTAGTAAGGTGATACCTAAAATGTAAAAGTTGTTTCTATTACTTACAATAAGTAAGTGTGTAGGACCTGTGAAAACAATACTTACCTTTCATTGCCCTCAATCCATCCATCACTGGGGGTGCTCTGGCACAAGTCATTGCAGTCCACCCACTATTTTCTTTTCCATTTCATTTGCCTACTCTGTATAGGCAAGTTCTATCCATAAATTTATCTTTCTTTAATTTAGTTTAATTTTCTACGTATTCATGTTATTCATATATCTTTTAAAATACCCACTTCTATCTTGCTTCTTCAACCCATATTGAATTCTAAAATATTTACAACACTCTGACTCCATTCATCATAAAAATATGTGGAAGACTCCATCATGCTCTGGTTCTGCACCCCATTAAAAAATTATTTCCCCCTCATTACATGTAAAATGTCTTCTCTATAGGACACATTTCCTCTTAGTTTCACACATCATACTTTGCAATGTCCTCTGAGCTACTATAGCCAGTGCTATGAGAGATCAGTCAGTAAAGAAATAAATAAAGTTTCTTCTCACCCGCTGAGGGTTTTTCATTTTTTTAAAGCCGCTTACTAAACTGCACTTAGAAAATAATAAATATATGTAATGTGCTATAGCTCTTGTATATTTTTAGTTGCATTCATTCCAATCAAGTTTAGCTCAAAAAGGTCATGGTTTATTTTGTTTTGATGTCGCAAAATTCATAGTACTCATTTTTAGTGCTGGCAGGCAATTCCTATCACTAGACAATGTGATAGGGCTATGTTAGATGCTTTATTTTCAATATGAAACTTAAGTTTATTGAGAAGGCTTTGCAAGAGCTTCAGAAATGTTTTGAGTAATATCATTGGTTTTCATTCTCCTCCTTACTGTTATTATTTGGAACTGTTTACTTACCGCTAAGTTTGATAGAAACATAGAAAATAGGATCAGGAGTAGGCCATTCGGCCCTTCGGGCCTGCTTCACCATTCATTATGATCATGGCTGATCATCCAACTCAGTAATCTGTTCCTGCTTTCGCCCCATATCCTTTGATCCCTTTAAACCCAAGAGCTATATCTGACTCCTTCTTGAAAACATACAATGTTTTGGCCTCAACTGCTTTCTGTGGTAGCGAAGTGATTGGTACTTCTTGTTCCCATTTTTGATTGTACATTTCCTAGCTGCTCAGTTATGATTTGTTGATATTTCATGAACATGTAATTAAAACCAATCAGGTGCAACCATGACAAAGAAACTGCCTGTGAGGCAAAAATGAAGTTCAGAGAATAGATATTTGTTCAACCAACTTCAGACATCATATTTATTTTATATAAAGATATCTCCTACATAAATTGCAATTTATGTATGTACATATATCAAGAAAATAAAGACGACCTTGAGTTAAACTTGATACACTTGTTCCTTAATTCAGCCATTATCACAAGACAGCAGGATCATGAATTTACCTATGAATTCAATTTGTATTTCATGATTAGTTGACAGGTGTCTAAGATGGAACATTCATTTTATGCAATCATTAAGAATTGGTGACAATTGGTCATCAAGCTCAAAGTTCACACATTCAAATTTAAGCAGTGTGCACCACCCAGGCTTCAGTGGTGTTAACTTTCAGGCAAGCCTTCAAGGACTAGACCTCCTCTTACCCTTGCCACACAATAAAGTGGCTGAAATCCTTCCTTACTCCAAAAGAAAAGATAACCAATTAAAAACTTTTTAAAAAAGTTTACCTTCTGTTGGTTTTACTCAGCATTACGGGACATTGAGGGTGAAATTTGTCCTGGGAAGGCAGCGTAAATTGGGTGGTGGTGGATCAGCTGCCCATTTTATGCACCGCCCACTTTTTGTTCCATTGACTTCAATGGAAATGAAAATTGTGTGATGCATTAAACCAGCGACCGATTCTATAAAGCCCATTATACACAACTGCCCAAGGTGAATTTCTACCCAAGCATGTCTCTCTTCCCCCAGACCTTCACTGGATAATTTGAAATTGGCAGTCTATTTCTCTCTGCAGTTCAATTTTTATTTTTGGGTCAGTGGATTTTGACAGTATCATATGGGTTTATTCACTGAGCTCAAGATAACTTGACATATCTTCAAATTGCTCATCCTCACAATATATTAATGTGTCCCAATTTAAATGTAACATTCAGGAATTTTCCCTGTTAGAGCTGTCAGAAAAATAAATTCAAACCATTTAATTCATGAATTTACTCATCATTGTTTTCAACACTCACTTTCCAGTAGTTACTCATGCGCATCATGACAATAGGACTCATGTGCTCGCTTGTACAACATCCAACTTGTTTAACTTAAATAGCTTATAGCTGTCGAGACCTTTTATCAATTTGTCTAACACTGCGTTCTCTTTGCCACACAAATCTATTAAATCGAATGCTTGCATAACATGCAACAAAAGTCAATTTATTGCCTCAAAATTAAGTTGTCAAGATCTCTTTATTTTGGCATTTCATTTCGACTGACGTGAGAGACATCAGAACCAAGATAATTCAAAAGAACTGCATCTTTAACAACACAATGTTAAACCCACAGGTACCATGAATAACATGGGAGTGAATCTCATCTCGTGGTCCATTAAGCCCAATTCCTACAATGTTGGAGCACTGACTCTCACAAAGGAGACAAATTCAAATATCCAATTGTCACAGTGTGTCTTCCCCATTTTTCTTTTGGAGGGAGAAAGAGAAGAATTCTTCTCCTGTCAGCCAATTATTTTGGTGGTGGGATGGGTGGATGGCCTGGTTGGATAGTTGACTAGTAGTTGGAAACCTGATGATCTTCCCACCTTAAGCACCAAATCCTCCTGGAGTAGAAAATTTCTGCCATTGGCAATGACAGCACATATCACTGGTGCATTACCTCTTCTATGTTGAGGTTTAGCTCCAGGGCTAATCTCTCAGGCCAGCTGTGCAGGCCTGTGAGGCAGCTTCTATCTGAGTGGTCTTTATGGATCTTCACCTGACATTAAGGGTGAACCCGTGGTCAAGAAAGGATAGTTCAGGGTACTTTATAAATGGTGAAAAACTAAATGCAGTGGAGGTCCAAAGAGACTTATGGGTCCAAGTATGTAAATCATTTAAATGTAAAAGCATAATACTGCGGATATTGGAAATGTGAAATAAAAACAGAAAATGGTCAGGCAGCATTTGCGGAGAGAAAAACAAGATTTAACGTTTCAGGTCTGTGTGACCTTTCATCAGAACAGGCAAAAGTTAGAGATGTAATAAAGTTTGAGCAAATGAAAGGGGGAAAGGGGGAGGAAGAACAAAAGGGAAGGTCTGTGACAGGGTGGAGGGCAGGAGAGATTAAATGACAAAAGGTTTCATGGTACAAAGCCAAATCACGTAGTAATGGGACAAGTGAAGAAACAAAAGACGTACCTGGAAGAGATGTAAATGATAGAATAGCAGCTATCCGAACACAAAATAAAGGGATTAAGAATCCCCCTTCCCACTTTTCACTTGCTCAAGATCTATTGACGTTTGCAAGTTCTGATGAATAATTAACATGTCACAGACAGGTACAAAAATAATCAAAAAGGTTAATGGAATGTAAGGAGTTTGAAGTCATGCTGCAGTTATTCAAAGCCCTGGTTAGACCACACTTGGAGTTCTGAACACCACACCTGAGGAAGGATATATTGGCCTTGTGGGGAGCACAACATAGACTTAGTAGAATGATATGTGGACTCCAAGGGTTAAATTATGGGGAGATATTACACAAAATAGGGTTATATTCCCTGGGATTTAGAAGATTAGGGGGTCATTTGATGAAACTTTTCAAGATGTTAAGGGGAACTGACAGGGTAGACACAGAGAAACTATTTGGCTCGTTGGGGAATCTAGGATTGGAGAACATGGCCTAAAAATTAGAGCCAGGCCTTTCAGAAGTGAATCAGAGTTAACGTTTCAGGTCAGTGACCCTTCTTCAGAACTGACCTGAAACGTTAACTCTGCTTCTCTCTCCACAGATGCTGCCAGACCTGCTGAGTATTTCCAGCATTTCTTGCTTTTATTTCAGATTTCCAGCATCCGCAGTATTTTGCTTTTATTTCAGGAGTGAAGTTGGGAAACACTTCAACACACTAAGAATAGTAGAAGTTTGGAACACTCCACTACATACAGCAATTGATGCTAAGTAATTGTGAATGTTAAATCTGAGGTTGATAGATTTCTGTTAACGAAAGGGATTAAGGGATATGGGAGAAAGGCAGGTAAATGGAGTTAGGTCATAGGTCAGGCCATGATCTCATTGAATGGCTGAACAGGCTTGAGGGGCGAAATGGCCTTCTCCTGTTCCTATGTTCCTATAAGAATATGCTTCATGGAGCATTTTCAAACCTTGCACATGGGTACTGTTCTGTTGTTGCTGGAGGTATCTCTAGGATGCATCACCTTGCTTTCTAAATTGAAGTGTTTCATAAAAGATTCATCAAGTAAAGGGGGTTGGAAGTGGGGAAGAGGAAGCAACCTGGAATCACAGAATTATAGAATAATACTGTGTACAGAAAAGGTTTGTTCGGCCGATGGTGCATATGCCAGCACTCTAAAAGAGTAACAAATTAGTCCTACTCCCCTATTCTTTCCCCAAAGTCCTGTGAGAAGGGGATGTCAATTTAGGTCCATCACACTGTAAGCCAGACTGACCATGTTAATGGCACAATGGCATGCAATTGAAGTACAAATGCAAACAGATGTAGACTGGTGAGAGATTTTACAACTGAACCTTTATGTGATTTCACACATGCAGCTGCTTCTCAATTAGAACTTAATTTTGAAGGTTGCTGACATTTTCTAAACAAATTAAATTGGCAAAGGCAGTCTGGAAGATAAGTTTGTAGAATGCTTTTGTGACAGTTTCCTGGAACCAGACATTGAGGAACCAACGAAAGATAAAGCTATTTTAGGTCTAGTATTGTGTAATGAGACAGATTTAATTCATAATCTCATGGTAAAAGGTCCTCTGTGGAAAAGTGTTCATAATATAATTTAATTCCATATTGAGTTTAAAGAACAAAGAACAAAGAACAGTACAGCACAGGAACAGGCTATTCGGCCCTCCAAACCTGCGCCAATCTTGATGCCTGCCTAAACTAAAACCTTCTGCAGTTCCGGGGTCCGTATCCCTCTATTCCCATCCTATTCATGTATTTGTCAAGATGCCTCTTAAACGTCTTTATGGTACCTGCTTCCACCACCTCCCCCGGCAACAAGTTCCAGGCACTCACCACCCTCTGTGTAAAGAACTTGCCTCGCACATACATCCCCTCTAAACTTTGCTGCTCTCACTATGTCCCCTAGTAACTGACTCTTCCACCCTGGGAAAAAGCTTCTGACTATCCACTCTGTCCATGCCGCTTATAACTTTGTAAACCTCCATCATGTCGCCCCTCCACCTCCGTCGTTCCAGTGAAAACAATCCAAGTTTATCCAACCTCTCCTCATAGCTAATGCCCTCCAGACCAGGCAACATCCTGGTAAACCTCTTCTGTACCCTCTCCAAAGCCTCCACGTCCTTCTGGTAGTGTGGCGACCAGAATTGTACACAATATTCTAAGTGTGGCCTAACTAAAGTTCTGTAGAGCTGCAGCATGACTTGCCAATTTTTATACTCTATGCCCCGACCGATGAAGGCAAGCATGCCGTATGCCTTCTTGACTACCTTATCCATCTGCGTTGCCACCTTCAGTGGCCTGTGGACCTGTACGCCCAGATCTTTCTGCCTGTCAATACTCCCAAGGGTTCTGCCATTTACTGTATACTTCCCACCTGCATTAGACCTTCCAAAATGCATTACCTCACATTTGTCCGGATTAAACTCCATCTGCCATTTCTCCGCCCAAGTCTCCAACCGATCTATATCCTGCTGTATCCTCTGACAATCCTCATCACTGTCCGCAACTCCACCAACCTTTGTGTCGTCCGCAAACTTACTAATCAGACCAGCTACATTTTCCTCCAAATCATTTATAGTCATTTAAGAGAGACATACTGGTCTGGATTTTGTTGAGCTCCCGGCATCGGGCTCTGTGGCGGGGGGGTGGGGTGCTGTTTCACTGCAGAACTGCCACTAACAGTTTTTTTTCCACAGGAGTCATAAGACCGTCGTAAACACTTGCTGCTGCTTGGATACTAATTGTCCCATACTCTTCAAACACCAAATGTCAACATTCAATGCACAGAAGGTTTCTTTTTCTCCTCAGTCTTAAAGGCACACAGATCTTTTAGATTTTAAAAAATGAAACTCTTATGACAATAGTCACAGAACCATTTTTAAAAAATATTCATTCATGGGATGTTGAGCATCGCTGGCAAGGCCAGCATTTGTTGCTCAACGCTAACTACCCTTGAAAAGCTGGTGGTGAGCTGCTTTCTTGAACTGCTACAATCCAAGTCGTATAGGAACACCCACAATGCTTTAAGGAAGGGAATTGTAGGTTTTTCACCCAGCAATAGTAAAGGAATGCTGATATAATTTCAAGTCAGGATGATGTGTGGCTTGGAGAGGGCCTTGCAGGTGATGGTGTTCCCATGCGTCTGCTACCCTTGTCCTTCTAGGTGGTAGAGGTTGCGGGTTTGGAAAGTGCTGTTGAAGAGGCTTGGCATGTTTCTTCAGTACATCTTATAGATGGTACACACTGCTGCTAAAATGAGTGGTGGTGGAAGGAGTGAATGTTTAGGGTGGTGGACGGGGTGCCGGTCAAGTGGGCTGCTTTGACCTGGATGATGTTGAGCTTCGTGAGTGTTGTTGGAGCTGCACCCAATCAGGCAAGTGGAGAGTATTCCATCACACTCTTGACTTGAGCCTTGTAGATGGTGGAAGGCTTTGAGGATTCAAGAGGTGAGTTACTTGCTGCAGAATTCCCAGCCTCCAATCTGCTAATGCAGCCACAGTATTTATATGGCTGGTCTAGTTCAGTTACTGGTCAAAGGTAACCCCCAGGATGTTGGTGGTGGGAGATTCAGCAATGGCAATGCCTGGTACATGTGTGGCATGAACATTACTTGCCACTTATCAGCCCAAGCCTGAATGTTGTCCATGTTTTGCTGCATACAGGCACAGTTGGCTTCAGTATCTGAGGAGTTGCAAAAGGTACTGAATACATTCTTGCATCAGCTGACATCCCCACTTCTGCAGAAAAGGTCATTGATAAAGCAGCTGAAAATGGTTGGACCTAGGACACGGCCCTAAGGAACTCCTGCAGTGATGTCCTCGGGCTGAAATGATTGGCCTCCAAAACTAATAGCGTTTTATAAATGCATAAAAGCAAAAGCAAAATACTGCGGATGCTGGAAATCTGAAATAAAAACAGAAAGTGCAGGAAAAACTCAGCAAGTCTGGCAGCATCTGTGGAGAGAGAAGCAGAATTAACGTTTCAGGTCAGTGACCCTTCTTCAGAACTTTTTCTCCACTTCTTCCTTGAGCAGAGGCCCAACCAGACCCATCTACCGCCACCCTCCTCCGCCTGGCTGAACTTATTCTCACATTGAATAACTTCTCCTTCAACTCCACTCACTTCCTTCAAGTAAAATGCTATGGGTACCCGCAAGGGCCCTAGTTATGCCTGTCTTTTTGTGGGATATGTCGAACATTCCTTGTTCCAGTCCTACTCAGGCTCCCTTCCCCAACTCTTTTTCCGGTACATTGATGACTGTATCGGTGTCGTTTCCTGCTCCTGCCCCGAACTGAAAAACTTTACCAACTTTGCTTCCAATTTCCACCCTTCTCTCATCTTTACATGGTCCATCTCCGACACTTCCCTTCTCTTCCTTGACTTCTCTGTCTCCATCTCTAGGGATAGGCTGTCTACTAATATTCATTAGAAGCCCACCGACTCCCACAGCTACCTCGACTACACTTTTCTACACCCTGCCTCCTGTAAGGACTCCATTCCATTCTCTCAGTTTCTCCATCTCCGACGCATCTGCTCTGATGATGCTACCTTCCATGGCAGTGCTATTATGATATGTCTTCCTTTTTCCTCAACTGAGGATTCCCCCCCGCACTGTGGTTGACAGGGCCCTCAACCGTGTCCGGCCCATTTCCTGCACCTCTACCCTCATCCCTTCCACTCCCTCACAGAACCGCGACAGGGTTCCCCTTGTCCTCACTTTCCACACCACCAGCCTCCATATCCAAAGGATCATCCCCTGCCATGTCCGCCACCTCCAGCGTGATGCCACCTCAAAAGGCATCTTCCCCTCCCTTACCCTGTCTGCATTCTGAAGGGATCATTCCCTCCGCGACACCTTGGTCCACTCCTCCATTACCCCCACCATATCATCCCCTTCCCATGGCACCTTCCCCTGCAATCGCAGGAGGTGCAATACCTGCCCAGTTACCTCCTCTCTCCTCACTATCCAAGGCCCCAAACACTCCTTTCAGATGAAGCAACGATTTACTTGTACTTCTTTCAATTTAGTATACTGTATTCTCTGCTCACAATGTGGTCTTCTCTGCATTGCGGAGGCCAAACGCAGACTGGGTGACCGTTTTGCGGAACACCTCCGCTCAGTCCCAAAGCATGACCCTGAGCTTCCGGTTGCTTGCCATTTCAACACCTCCCCCCCCCCCCCACACCCCCCTGCTCTCATGCTCACATCTCTATCCTGGGCTTGCTGCAGTGTTCCAGTCAACATCAACACAAGCTCGAGGAACAGCATCTCATTTACCGATTAGGCACACGACAGCCTGCCGGACTGAACATTGAGTTCAATCATTTCAGAGCATGACAGCCCCCCATTTTACTTTTATCTTTAGTTATTTTAGTTTTAGTTATTAGTTCTTTTTTCTTTTTTTTGTGTTTATGTTATTTTAATTTGTTCAGTTTGTTTCTACTGTGCCTATCCACTGTTTTTTTCTTCTTTTTTTCATGTTTGTGCTGTGGCTGTTCAGTTTTCAGTCCATTAACACCCTATCTGTACTAATGCTTTGTCATTCAGCACACCATTAACATATTGTTTGCCTTTGCTCCATGACCTTCTGGTCAGCTATTCTGTGACCTTGTCCTATCAACACCTTCTCTTTTGTTATCTCTTGCCCCACCCCCGCTTTACTTGCTTAAAATCTTTTACATTTCTTATATCTGCCAGCTCTGAAGAAGGGTCACTGACCTGAAATGTTAACTCTGCTTCTCTCTCCACAGATGCTGCCAGACTTGCTGAGTTTTTCCAGCACTTTCTGTTTTTATTTTATATAAATGCAACTTGTTATTGTAATCAGACAAAAAATGACACTGAGCCCCTCAGGACAGGTAACCAAACATTTAATCAAATAGGTGGGTTTTAAGATTTGTCTTAAATGAGCAGAAGGAGGTGGAGAGGTTTGGGGTGTGAATTCCCAAGCTTAGGTCCTAGCTGCTGAAAGCAGAGCTGACAATCTACTGTGAAAGGCCTTCATCTATACCACAGAGTCCTGCCAGAGGCAAATGTAAATGTTTTCAGCAGTGCAGGAGACCATTTCTCTTCATGACAGACTGAGCTCTCAACCCACTTCCATAAGTCAGCAGGTCAGACCTTGCATTTATTGGCTGGAGAGACTTTCTACTGAGACATTGAGTGTGGGGGGTGGTGGGGAAAGGTGCTTAAGGCTTGACCATATGTCATAATGGTGATTCTTAAAAAATCTATGTTGGAGCCTATGCTCTTAAATTTGCCCAGCAACGCAGATGGGGCACCTCTGATAGTGTCCAAGCCTCAAATGCTCCTGGGTCTTGATAGCTGCCAAAGCCTTCACACAGCAGAAACCCACTTTTTATTGGTCACCTGGCAGCACCAATAGGGACTGGCAACATGCCAGAAAAGAGAAACAGGGAGCTGAATTTTTAGGCCCTGATAATGCCGATCACTGAGGCGAGCAGGCATGGAATTTTGCGCCACCGGCCCGCATGCCATTTTGCCAGTGCCATCATTTTCCCAGAGACGGGATTGGGGGGCAGCAGGGCTGCCCACTCGCAAGTGGTGGGTAGCCGCTTAACAATAGTTGAAAGCCAATTAAGCTGTATTGTCGGAGGCCGACGGAAATTTTCTCATTGACCTCCAATCCCCCCCAAGGCATCAGGGACTAGGCCAGTTGCCTGGAGTTGGCCTCCTGACGGTAGACACGGCGGGTGGGGGGTGGAGGGGTGCAGTGGGGTCAGGACAGCTCTCCAGGTAGGCTTTGACGGCCTCCCCATCTGCCCAGCCTCAACTGCAGCAAAAGAGCAGCCTGTGGAAGGGCTTCCCCTCCACGTGGTGGCCAGACTGCTGAGGGGACTTTAACATTTAATTTACATCCTTTACTTAGCTGGAAATAAAGCCTGGCTCGGGTATAAAATTAAAACCTGATCCGGGCCCGACCCGACAACAGCCAACCCAAACCCGACCGGGGCCCGAGTCCTTTAATTGTTTTAAATACCCGGCCCGACCCGACCTGAAAATAACAAACATATTATTGAAACAGAAAAAAATCTTGGATTAAAATGAAAACAATACGAAACAAAACAATACAGTCCAGCTCGACCTGACCCGAGCCCGAATGCTGAACGCAGAATACAGACCCGACCCGAACCCTATCCACATGCAAATACTGCAATCACAGACAGGTATTTCCAATAGAACAGAATACAGCAACAGGCTCATTTGCTAATCACTTGCTTGGAATTGCAGTATCTAATCCAGTAATTTCACAGGCACTGGCCCCGTTTATCTTGCTCAGGTTGATTTATATTCATGAGGTGATAACTTATCATTTGACTCTCTGCTTCAAATGGCAATAAAGTATTTCAATTGTGACTACTACTGATTTCAAATACATGACTAATAATTTGCTGAATATATTCTCCGCACATTCTGCTATTTCTGAGTTACATCAACACATCCATTTATTTCCCCACAAATTCTCCCTTGGGAAAGCTTTCTGGCTGACACTTTGACTGTTTACTTCTCAGTGTGAATACTAAGAATCAGTCATACTGCATTCTGGAGCCAACAGACTGATGCTGCGGCTCAGTCTGAATTTCCATATATGTCACAATCAGCTCCTACTAGATGAATGCGATTGCCTTTTAACAAGGTGTGGTCTGGGAAAATATGGGCCTAGAAATTGGTTTGCTCCACCCGGGGGAGGGCCAGGGATGGGCAGGAGTCCAATTGGGTGGGAGGGGGATGATGGGGAGCAAAAAGGTGAGAGGGATCGGGAGAAGGATGGGGGCAAGCAGCAGCTAGCAACAATCTTCAAAGCAACAGGCCTGCTCCTCCCAACTTCACTTTCAGGTGAGTTTATTTTACAAAACATCCTACCTCCAATGGGCCCTTTAAGAACCGTTGGTTAGATCATGAAAAGAGCATGTTTACTGAATGCAGCCATCCTGCAGCAATACAAAACAAATTTGGTAAAGGGTGCATCAAACAAGCTTATGCAAACTGTTTCAGGCACAGGCGTGGGCATGGACACCTTTTTTGATGGCTACACCAACTTCCAATACAGAAATTATACCTTTGCACCGCCTGTCATATTGTTTATACCTCTAAACAGGTGCAGTAACATCATATTTCTAGGCCATGGAGTTTAACTTTCAAATTCCCAAAGAATAGCAGTAAATTTCCCATGTGTTCAACATGGAGTTGTGCACTGAAGCCCAAACTTGGTTTCTCCCATACCCAATCTTTTAATTATTAAACATAAAATTGCATTAATTACCATCATTTAAAAGAAAAATATATATATTCACGAAAGCATGTTCCCAAACCCTGATTATAAAAGCACCAACAGTTTCATCACTTCAACATTTGTGTTTGCCCCTTTCGGCTTTCATGTATTTATGTTTATTATTTCCTATAACACAAGTGAAGGAATGTTGCATAAACCTACTGTTTATTGTACAAAACTCATTTAACTATGTGTTTTCACATGTCAGGGTCATTCTTGAGTGTTTGGAAGTTATTGGTTAAATTTTGCTCTCTTTCTAGGTTGGTACGCATGGTTCTATGTTGTAAAGCATAGAAAGAAGGCTAAAGGCACTCGCAACATGGAGCTAAGTGTCTCCACGTACCTGTGTAAAAATTATTCTAACTTGTTAATGGACACCTAACTTGCTACAGACTGTGATGAGCACAAATGCTTTCCTATTTTAATGGAAACAATTGAAAAAAGGATTTTGCTCACTATGCAGTATTCCCATTATCAAGTTATCACTGCACTCCATTAGGTCACAGCTGAGGGCTACTGACTGAGTTTGTTCGTCATTATGTTGCAAAGCAAATTTTCATACATTAATAAAAATGGAAATACAGTTTCTACAAAACTATGTGGAACCTCTCCATTAATGGTGTTTGATATCTCTGCAAGGATTTCAAACAGAAGATGTCTTTGCTACATTAGCTCTAAAAGTACTTGAACAAACAACAGGTTGTGATTTCATTTGCAGTCTGAATGAGAAATACTAATAGTAGCTCTGGTTAAAAAATAATCAGATACTTTCAGTAACAGATCTTTAAAAGCAGTGTTTACTGAGATGCAGTCAGATCTACCTGCTCATTAACAGACCCTTCCTTCCTTTGTGATGTGAAAAACAAATGTTGAATGTTGACAAAGTCATACCTGCACTATAATCATGTATTTCACAAACTACTTGCCATTAATTATCAAAAAAGCACCTTTTGCTAGCACAAGTAGGAAGATAGAAAAGGGAAAGATTTTAAACCTGAAAAATAAAGTTGAACTCAGCAGAAGAAAAAATATTAGTCAGGAATAGCACCAAATTAAAGTTAAAATAAGACACAGAATAATAGGGTAAAAAGGAATGATGGAGTAAACACAAGGAAAATATTTGTAATATAAATTATATTTTAGTGTTTATTGGAGTAGCTCAAGGTTAATATTACAATAGTAAAGCTGGCTGATGTTTGAGTGTTATGGTCTTTGTTTCCTCCATCCATACCCAGAGTTAGGGGCTGTGCATCATGCAGAGAGTGGGAAATAAAATAAGAAAATGTAACTGATAGTTCCCTAATGCGTCAATGGGTTAATGCACTGATTGGTGAGGTACTGGGCCACGCAGAGCAGCATGGTCCCAGACTCGGTCGCCAGGTTGTGCTGAGGTAGCTGAGGTCAGGCAGGACAACAGCGAGCTGCTATAAATGGCTTCTGTACCCCAAGGAGAGACAAGAATCAACCAGGTTCCCATTGGACCCTCTGCTGGAACCAAATGCTGGCCTTACCAGCAATGCTCACATCCCATAAAAGAATTTTAAAAAGATTCAGAGAGTCTGTTGGGAATCTGGTTGATTCTTGCGTAAATCCCACGTGATGATAAGATTGAGCCAGCATAGGATTAAATTCAGTTCTAAAGACCCCCAGGACAAGGAGCTGTCCAGTTCTCACTTTCTAAACTGATACATGATGAATCTGCCATTGTTATATATTGTGGTAGCTGAAAAGGAAATCTCACTGCTATCCACCAAGGGCACAACGGAATTCCACAATTTTCCTTTGAACTGGATAGATATATCAGACAAATTAGATCTTGTTCTCTTACATTTGGATGGTACTGATTGAAAAAAAAACCTGATGTGATGTCAATGTATTCAATGTCACAGTTCCTCTCTCCAAATTCAACAAATCTAAGACTAATATGTACTCATGAACTAACGAAAAAGAACATTTAAATCTGTGTAAGTTCCTGACATTGCCAAATTGTGTATTCTTGTCAAATAATGAAGATGGTAGTTGAAATAACTCCAATAATGTCTTTGTCAATAGATGCAGATACATTAAAGGATCCCAAAATAAACTAACTACAGGTTTTTGCAATGAGTGTGATCTTGTCTCTTACTCCTACATACAGTAATACAATATGTACAAATGAAATGAACCTATAATCATAATTTTCGTACACAGTCAAGAATAAAGTAATGATTTAAAGTCTGCACTCACCGAAAGGTCATCTGGAACACCTGACCTTGATTGACCTGCTGTGACTTGTTGTTGTAGCCATGTAGCATCTCTACAAAGAGCGTGTCATTCAGTTTGGCATCAAGCTTCTGGCATTTGGTGCCTTCACATGCCTCTGATAGCAGCACACAAGATTTACCATCTGCTGCCAGTCTGTACTCCTCCACACAACTGCCAGCAGAGAAAGAAGCTTCATCAGTCAGTAACAGACCATGGGGAACAAGGAACCTCCTCATGTTAACTATCAGATGTCATTTGGAACATTACTACCCACCAATTAGATATTCTGTGGGTAGGAAAGTTTACAACACGTGCTATATAATGTAAGAATGCCCATTTTAATGGAGTGGAATATAAATCAGGTGAGTTCGATAACAGGCAGGCGATCTGTTCTGCCAGATTACTGCCTATGTGGTAAAGACAAAAATTTACCCCCAGTCTTTCTAATCCTTTACCCTCCACATACCTTGCTCACACTTTCTCCCCTGCTGTTTTGAGCTCTCATTTAGAATGTTTGAGCACTATTATTTCATTTTCATAATTTGCTACAAATTGGTTTTCATGACAGCAGACGGCCTTTGCGCACATGATCATTATGCAAATGTGAACCTTGATCTTGAGGCAGTAAATTATCCAATGGTGGGAGGGGTTGTACTGTGCTCAACAAGTATTCACCTCACACATTTTGAGTAGACAGTCAACATAGAGTGGTCAGGAGCACCTAGCCAATGTTCTCTTTCCTAACCCAGAAGAAATGTGGACCACTATCGGGCCCTTACTGCTATCTGCAGCCAAGTTGCTAACAGCACGTAACTGTAATGAGACCTGGGCGTCCTTGTACACCAGTCGCTGAAAGCAAGCTTTCAGGTGCTGCAAGCAATTAGGAAGGCGCATGGTATGTTGGCCTTCATTGCAAGAGGATTTGAGTACAGGAGCAAGGATGTCTTACCACAGTTATACAGGGCCTTGGTGAAACCACATCTGGAGGATTATGTGCAGTTTTGACTTCCTTATCTGAGGAAGGATGTTCTTGCCATGGAGGGAGTGCAAAGAAGATTTAATAGGCTGATTTCTGGGAGGGCAGGAGTGATGTATGAGGAGAGATTGGGTCGACTAGGCCTATATGCACTAGAGTTTAGAAGAATGAGAGGGGATCTCATAGAAACCTATAAAATTCTAACAGGACGAGACAGGATGTTCCCACAGGCTGGGGAGTCCAGAACCGGGTGTTTCAGTCTCAGGATATGGGGTATGCCATTTAGAACTGAGATGAGGAGAAATTTCCTCACTTAGAGGTGAACCTGTGGAATTCTCTACCACAGAAGGCAGTGCAGGCCAAGTCATTAAATATATTCAAGAAGGAGATAGATATATTTCTTAATGCCAAAGGGATCAAGGGATATGGGGAGAAAGCGGGAAAAGGGTACTGAATTAGATGATCAGCCATGATCTTTTTTGAATGGTGGAGCAGGCCCAAAGAGCCGACTCTCCTACTCCTGCTCCTATGTTTCTATGTTACAGACTGAGGCTGAAATCAAGACCTTCCTGTTGTGTGCAGCACAGAGATGGAGCTTTTATCTCTGAACCAATGGGATAGTATGAAAACTGTTTTTATAATCATTAAAAATTGAGGTTATTGAACTATTTAATGAAACGCCACAAATGAAATCTAGGCTTGTTCGACATTTGATAACGACTCTGAGACTGAGCTATAAAAATAGATAATAGATTTCAAAAGTGCTCAGGCTTGTATCTGTGATTTCCATTTTACACAGGCGACCTTTTATGCATGCTTTTATGACTCAGTAATATAAATGTATTCATAAGATAACTGCACTGCAGCAAACCTCATTTTCTGTGGACACATACAACTACATTTTACTTTTAAATTGAGTTTCAAAAGAACAACTTTTAATCTTAAAAAGTTTATTATTAAAATATTCTGGACTGCTTAACTCTTCAAGAACTGCAACTCTGCACTAAATTAAAAAAAAATATTTGGTCAAAGAATCCTGTGAGTTTGGAAATACTCTGTTACCCCATATATTTTCTTCTTTGCATACCAAAGAATCTCCAGGAGTTTAATCTTTTTCTTATACATGTGTCTATGGATTATGGTCACTTCAAAATCACTTGCTATTGTAGTCCTTCAGCAATATCGACCATGACTGGTGATCAATCTACAAGATAGCAGTCTGAAATTTGTAATCTGTAATCAGGCCTTGGCAGCAAATTGACACGAAGAAAAGCAGTGAAGTTATTTCCCTAATGGTACTCCCCAGGCAGCACTGGAAATGTACATGAATTGCTTTTCTCCCCTTTGTAGATAACAGAAGCTTTGTTAATGTTTTGAAAGCCATAAAGAGCATTCTGTATTCAAACTGCCAAAAACTTTATACTTGTGACAGTTTTGAAGTTAGATGGGTAAATAAGATTGGCAACTTCTTGGTATAGGAAGAGCAGTCAGAAGAATTTTATTAATAATTTATCTACCTCACAAAGACCAATATAAGTCGATCTAGTGCACAGCTTGTGATCTTCCAAAGTACCCTAGATTCTGAAGTGGTTCCAGTAGATGGGAAGGTAGCAAATGTAACCCTGCTATTCAAGAAAGATGGGGGAGAGAAAACAGGGAATTACACATCAGTTAGCCTGACATCAGTCATCCGGAAATGCTAGAATCCATTCATAAGGAAATGGTAATAGGGCACTTAGAAAATTGTTATCTGATTGTGCAGCGTCAATATGGTTTTATGAAATGGAAATTGTGTTTGACAAAGCTATTAGAGTTTTCAAGAATGCAAATAACAGGGTAGGTAAAGGGGAAGCAGTGGGTGTAGTATATTTGGCTGTTCTACAGTCATTCAGTAAGGTGCCACATGAAAGGTTGTTGCACAAGATAAGGGCTCATGAGGTTGGGGGTAATATATTAGTATAGATAGAGGATTCATTAAAGGACAGAAAACAGTGAGCTGGAATAATCAGATCATTTTCAGTTGGCAGGCTGTTACTAGTGAGGTGCTACAAGGATCGGTGCTGGGCCCCGGCTATTTACAATCTATATTAAAGGAATAAATATATCAATATATTAATGAAAGAACCAAGTGTGACATATCCATGTTTGCTGACGATACAAAGCTAGGTAAAAATTAAGTTTTGAGGAGGACACAACGGGCTGAATTTCAAGGGAATGATGTGGACGGGTCTGGAGGTGTAGGGGAACAAAAAATCAGGACAGGACACATCGGACAGGAAGTCCAACGTCGTGATGCCCCATCCTGATTTTATCTATGGCAACAAACATGGAGGGCGGAGGTCCGACAGCGACGTGGCGGGCAGGTAATTAAGCTCGTTAAATAGCCAATTGAAAGCGATTTTATGTGTCAGATGCAATTTTATAAATGGTGCATGGGTCTCACGGGGCTTTAGAGGACGCAACAGTGAGGTAGCAAATCAAATTGGCTGTCCGGCTGGGGGGGGGTAGCCGACCAAGTGACACCTGGGCAAGGGTCACAAGTGTGGGCATAAAGAGAGGGTCACTAGCAGGGGAAAACTGCCCTGTTGAAGTGCACCTGAGCAGAAAGGAAGGCCAGGCACCTTCAGTGGCACTACAATGGACCATGAGCCCACAGGAGGGACCTCAGCGGCCTCCGGACATGGCAGAAAGGCAAAGATGAGAAAGTGAGGAGGTGGCCAGTCCAAAAAGAGGTACCCTCTAGAAACAATGTATAGGTCGAGGCTCTGAGAGGCAGTGCCAACGAAGACTCTATCGGGAGCCGTCACTGACCTATGTGCAATGATGCATAATGGGTGGCAACCCAATACCAGTGGCCCTGAAGGTGACCGTGGCACTGAACTCCTACGCCACTGAATCATTCCAGGAAGCTACAGGGGACGTTTGTGGAATCTTGCAGCCCACGGCACATCGATGCATCAAGGAGGTACCCAGTGCCCTGTTCATGAAGGCTGAAGATTATGTACCTTCCGCATGGATCCCATCTCACAAGCAGGGAGGGCCATTGGTTTTGGTGCCATCACTGGAATCCCCCCACTGACTGGCAGGGGAAGACTGCCCAGTTGAACATGAAGTGCACCTGAGCAGGAGGGAGGGCCAGGCACGTATCATTGACTGCACGTATGTGTCCATCAAGTCTCCAGAACACCAGCCAGTAGTCTTCATCAACAGGAACAATGTACGACTGGTGTGCAACCCCATAAATGGATCCTGCGGGGTCTGTGCACGCTTCTCGGGAAGTTGCCAAGATGCTTACATTTTAAGGCAGTCCCAAGTTTCTGAACTTTTCTGCCCTCCCTCCACCTTGAGGGATAGATCCTTGAAAACAAGGTCCACCCAATGAGGACATGGCTGCTGACACCTGTGAGGAATCCACGCATGGATGTGGAGAAGAGGTACAATGCCTGCTACAGGACAACGTGAGATACCATTGAGGAGGCCGTTGGTCTACTGAAGATCAGATTTAGGTGTCTACATCAGTCCAGCGGAGCCCTTCAGTTTGCCCAGGCAAGGGTCTCCCATATCATTGTGGTTTGCTGTGCACTGCACAACCTTGCCCTGCAGAGGGAAGAGCTGATGAGCAATGAGGAAAGTGAGGAGTGGACTGCCTCCTCAGATGATGAGGATGTGGAGCGAGAAGCTAGGCCAGATGAGGAACCCCAGGGGCAACATGACGTTGGACATGCGAGACACGCAAGGGAAGCTCGCGATGCCCTTACACATTCACATTTCATTTGATCCTTTATGTCCTTTGTATCTTATCAAATAAAGATCTTCCTTCATGCAGCCATCTTTCACCATTCCTTCCTCAATGATGCATTGTTTTACTGAACATTCGTACAGAGCTGATCTGGTGAGGCTCTAGAAATGGGCCCTCGCAGAATCAGTGATTGCCTCCAGCTTCTGACTAGAGGCTGGGATGCAGTGAAGGGTCAAGCCCTTGATGGAGGAAAAAGGGAAGGAGTCCATGTCTAGCAGTAAAGGTTTATTTACAGTCATAATGGAGGCAGACAGTGTAATGATTGACAAACGCTCATCTGTGAAAACCCGGTGAATCTAATTGCACATCTTAATTCGCTTATGTAAACTCCTACATCATGCTGACCCTGTGCTGTCATCTGAAGTGGAAGCTGCCTGCTGAACTTGGTGCCCAGTGGTTACAGATGACCTTCACAGCCATTGTCAGGATGCATGGGCCTGAAGAGCCCCGGCATGCTATGGGCCTTTTGCACAGAAGCAGTACCGCCCTCTTTTGGCTGGGATGTTGGATGAACTGGCAACACCGGCAGAGGGGCAGAGGAACTTCTGGCTGCACCAGGAGCACCCTGAGAGGAGCCGCCAGCTGCAGGAGGTAAACATTCCTCCTCCCTCTCAAGGCAGACTTCTTCCTCCCTGCTGACCTGACAGGATAGAGGATCTGGTGATGACTCAAGGTCTCCTGTCCCCCTCTCACCTTGCCACTGCTGCCTTGCATCCATGGTAAGGACGAGATTATGGAAGTCTGCACAAATATGCAGCAAACACTGAATGCTCTGCTGGATGTGGCTCTCCGTCAGATCTGCCAATCTCTCAATGGAAGAGGCCACTCGTGCAGTAGTCAGAGACAATGTCGAGGTGAAGGCCTGGATGGACTCCTCCGTCGACTGTGCTCGGGCACACATAGACTCTGGCATCTCTGCCAGATGTTGCCGCACCTCTTGCTGCAACTCCAGCATTTCCCTTGTTGCTGCCGAAACCAGAGGCATGTCATGAGCCTGGGACTCAGTATGGGCCTGGCCTCCCACAGTCCTTCGAGAGGCATGGGCTGTTACTGTCTCAGTCAGGGGCTCGGGCGCGCACGTGCTGTGCTCACCAGATTCTGTGCCCAGATCTAAACTGTCTACCCTAACTGGAGAGTCATGAATGAGGGGGCATAGTCTTAGGATTATGGATCAGCCTTTTAGGACTGAGATGAGGAGAAATCTTTTCACTCACAAGGTTGTGATTCTTTGGAATTCTCTACCCCAGCGGGCTTTGCATGATCAGTTGTTGAATATATTTAAGACTGGGATGGACAGATTTTTGATCACTCAGGGAATAAATGGATATGAAGATTGGACGGGAAAGTGAAGTTGAGGTCAAAGGTCAGCCATGATCTTACTGAATGGTGGAGCAGGTTCGAGGAGCCATATGGCCTACTGCTGCTCCTATTTCTTATGCTCTTGTGACCTGTTGTTTCAGTACCTTTCATTTGCCTCCAGAAGTACACAGCTCCTGTTTTGAAATAGCAGTAAATATACATCTCTTTTGTGTACAGTGGTGTAGTGGTTATGCTGTTGAACCAACAAACCAGAGGCCTGCACTAGAAATGCAAAGAATGTAAGTTGAAATCCTACCATGGCAGTTTGAAAATTTGAATTCAGTTAAAACAATAATCTCGAAATAAAAAGGCTGGCATCTGTAAAAGTGACCATGAAGCTTTCAGATTTTCATGAAAACCTACTGGTTTACCAATGTCCTTTAAGGATGGAAACCTGCCATGCTTACCTGGTCTGGCGTATATGTGACTCCAGTCCCACACCAATAATGTATGACACTTAACTACCCGCTGAAGCAGCCTAGCAAGCCACTCAATTATATGAAACAATTTTCAAGAAGGGTCACCATCACCTTCTTAAGGCAACTATGGATCGGAAGTTAATAGCAGAACTGCCCACATTCCAAGAATGAAAAAGAACTGAGATGATTCCCTGTCTTTTTTTAAGTTCCTTTCTTGATTTAAGAGGTGATTGAGATCCTGTTCATTGTCATAACCATCTCCACAAGATCACTAAGGAATAAATACATAGTGCTTGCTAGTAACATTCGCGCCACACAAGTGTCAGGCAATGACCATCTCCCACAAGAGAAAATCTAAACATCTCCACATTCTTGACATTCAACGGCATTCAACGCAGGCTGAGCTGAAAGAAGTTAAACAGAGGATGTTGGAGCTTGAAACACAGAACCAAATCAGCAGTACCAGCTACGTCGAGCAGAGAAGGATTGCTCGACAGGCCAGAAAAAATGAAACACACGACCCACACCCAACGTTTCCACCAACAGTTAAAACTGTGAGATAATGGCAACCACAAACTGAATTTACAATAACCAGGTCACGGTGTAACAGCAGACCTCCAATACACGCTAGAGATTTGTGAATTTATTGCTGTACACTTTAAACATTTAATACCTTTTTTACCAGCTGTATCGTAAATAGTTCCCATCCTAACGTTTAACACCTTTTCCACTTGTATTGTAAATAGTTCTGAGTACTTTATGACACATTTTTGATTTAGAAAAAAGGGGATGTTGTGGGGGGGTTTAAGTTTTGCAGTATTGCTTTTAGGGGTGTATCTGAAACCAAATAAGATGTGATGTACAGACCCAAGTGATCCTAAAACACTTGCTGGAAGCAGCACGGGAACAAGACATGAAAAATCACCTTCCCATTATTGCTGTATTTAAGTTAGTTTCTTCAATAAAAGAATGCACCGATAGATTCACCGATCTTATCTCTGTGATTCACAAGACGCAACAGCCATCAGCTCAGATACTGACGTGGTGTGTTCTTTAGAGGGTAGCTTAGAGGTGGAATCTGCACATGGTGAAACACAGTGCATGAGTGGCCTGCAGCCTGGGCAGGGGGAAAGGGAAGTGCAGGTGCCAGTTTGATAGAGGGCAAGATTGCACCTGGGTTCTGCTGAAGAGGACTCAGATGAGGACTTCGATGGGGCGGCGTACAGAAAATGGATGATGGGTATGCACACAGAAATGTTTGGTTCATTAGCAGGCCGGCCAAAAGGCCTGCGGTCACTATGAAGGAGCATGGTGGAGTCCGCCACCAACCTCGCACAGAGCTTTTCACAGAGCTTGCAGCACATTCTTTCCAGTATGGAAGTGGTGGCCAACTCCATTAGGACACTTGTGGACCCAACCATGATGCAGTGTCTGATGAATGATGCCTCAGCTTCCATTGCAGCATAAGCAGAAGCCATGCAAGGTCTGAGTACGGCAATGGAAGGTCAGATTGAGGACATGCAAGCTCAGCTTGTTGCCATGCAAGTGTAGATTACTGCAATGCACATTCAAACTGCTGCCATCAAGTCATAGGAATTCCATGCTCAAAGGGGCTGTCAGGGTTTCATTGCAGTCCAGCAATCTGTTCTCCAGCAGATTACTAGGATTGCTGAGGTGACATCCCAGGTGAGTGGCAGTGGAGAAAGAATCTGCTGTTCTCTCTCAGGATGACAGACATTGTCTTCCCACCACTGCTGCTCCACCAGTCCCCCTGCTGTTGTCTGTCAGCCAGCCAGCCACGACTACTGCTGCCCATGCTGGGGTTGCACAGTCCAAAGCCGGGCCCATAGGGCCAGAACTGCATGAGATCATCCTCCAAGACCATCTGCATTTTCTCTCACTGAAAGACAGCAGCCTTCCACCAGCCATGCTGTGGCCACTGGGATAGAACTGCATAGGATTACTAAGACAGGCAAAGGTATGCGGAAGGCAGGCACTAAGGGAGTTCACAAGGGTGATAAGTTGACTTTTATATGAAATATTGGATGGTTTGTTTGATAAAGTTGGTTTGGAATTTTTGTTTTGTGGCTTTTACTTCAGCATTGTGGCCATGAGGACACTGTGATGGTCAATAACAGAGGGAGATCAGGTGTGCAACTCTTGCTGAATGGGGAATTGGGGTTATGTTCACTGATACCACAGTCAGATGAGCCGATCAAGGACAGCCCGGCTAGAAGGGAGATGTGTTGGTTGGCTCCTTTCTTCCTTCTCCTCCTTAGTTGGCAAGGTTTGTGCCCTCATGATGACGAGGTTGTGCAGGATGCAGCAGACCATGACAAATTGTGATATGTGCTCTGGAGAATACAGCAAGGCTCCTCCAAAGTGGTCCAGACAGCGGCAGCATTGGTTAAGCACGCCAATGGTCTGCTCAAAGACATTTTCTGTGGCACCATGGTTCTCGTTATATACATGCTGACCACATGGGAATGGGTTGCACACCAGTCATGTGCTATGTGGCCAGCAGATAGCCCTTGTCAACCAATAGCTAACCTTTGATCTCTCATTGTGGTTCAGGTACAGCAGACTGGTACAGAATAAAGGCATCATGATGGCTACCAGGATATCGGCATTGGCAAACATGATGCAATTAGTATGGTCACACACTAGCTGAGGAAGTGGAACCCTTTGTAGTTGTGGTACATCTCTGAATTTGCATGCGGCGTTCACAAAACAACATGTGTGCAGTCATTGGCACCCTGCACCATGGAGAAGCCCATTATCCTGGTGAGACATGTGTACTCTCTGCCCTCTTTTCTCTGGAGACAGAAACTGCAATGCACTTCCCACTCTTTGTATACAGAGCGCCAGTCACCTCCCTCGTACAACAGTAGACAGCAAACTTAGAGGTGTTGGAGATGTTTCCTGCTCCAGTCTGCAAGAAGCCTGACACATCAAAGTTCATGTCCACGGTTACCTCTGCAGTCATTGACAATGTGGTCCTTGCCCTGCTCTGAGGCTCCAGGTCTGCCTGCAACTGGTGGTAGATCTCAGTGAAACAGAGATGTCGCAAACACGGTTCCTTACTTAGGGTGAGATAAGAGAATTGCTCCCTGAAGACCCTGGATGGATCTGGCCTCCTGCTGAGAGCTTTTCTCCCCCTCTCTCTTCAAGTAGCTTGTCCTCCTCTTTGTCACCTCTGCTTATTCTCCCTGTCATGCTGCAGGCCAAGTGGGGAAACAAACTACTTCACTCATTACTGGGAGCAAGTAGTCTGAGCACAACTCTTACGGTGAGAACCAAGGCCTTCACCAAGTACCACAGATTTCCCCAAATTTAAGTCGCAGTACAAACCTCCAAGCACTTCTGCTAGCACAGAAACAGCCAGTAGAAATCGATCAACAATTGACTTTCAGCTCACCTGAAGGTGGTTGATTATCCCTTTAAATAGCGCTGGCGGAGGGCTCTCCTGTTGCTAAATGTATGGTCAGCTGTGTGCAGTTAAGACAGGACGTTAGCTTGAGATGCAAGATCAAAGATGGAACTGCTAGTGTAAAGTGATGACTGACGGCATCGTCCGCCTACACTGCATATGTCCAGCGAATGTTCGCAGTGCCCGCTCTAACAACCTACCCAACATTGCGCCTGCTGCAGCCTGTAACAGGATTCAAATTGGCACTGTGGCACCAAAAATATGGGAGCTATGCAATTGAATTTTGCGGTATAGGTGCACAGCATTGAAGGCCACCAAGTGCTGAATTCCCACTTTCTCTGCCAGCTGATCGAAAATCCGACATAATTCCCTCCCTAATCCTGTCCGATTATTTAGAACGTGGGGCCAAATTTCCTGCTCACCAACATGGCACTAGACAGGAGCAGCACATGTGCAATGCACTATACCTGTCCAGGCTCAGGCACGCCCAAATTCCTGTCCTGGGTCATGAGCATTGCCTAGTTGGGAAACACCTGTGGCACAGGCCCATTCTTGGAGGGACCGAACATTGACAAAATGGAAAAGAAATTAAAGTATTTCTGGAGACCAGCAACCTAAAACTAACATCCAAAGATCTACAGGGTGTTTTTTTTTTTAAAGTATACACAACTCATTTTCTGGAGTCCCTCAGACCATCCAGCTTGAGAGGGTATTCTTGAGAGACTATTACATTTCTAAACTTTGCCAGTTCTGAAGACCTGAAATGTTAACTGTTTCCCTCTCCACAGATGCTGCCAGACCTGCCGAATATTTCCAGCACTTTCTGTTTTTATTCCAGCTTGCGAGGGTTCCCATTACAAGCCCTCTCCCATGTCCAGGCACCTCAGAGCCACAACAACAGGAGAAAGTGGACAGATGATGGCAAAACTCTCCTGCTGCCTCACAGGTTTGTTGGAATTAAGTCCAGTTTTTGCCTCCTCACTGAATAGAACAAGTCTACTATTATAGAACTGCTTTATTATAGTTGTAATAAAACCTATTGTGGCTACATGGAATGAAGGTAACCTTCAGCCCCTTCAGATTTTGTGCACTTAACTAAAGGGCTCAACATGGCTGTATATACATCTCTGCTTCTCAAACAAATTGACAACCAAGTTTCTGTGAATATTTAAATCTGTACTTACCCACAGAACATAAGAATGTTATTGGATGAGGGGTCTTCAGTCAAGGGCACCGTCTGCTGTAAGCAAAGTTGCTCACAGCCTCCATTAAACCCGTCAGAACAGTCAATTCCTTTGGTGTAGTCAAAGCAACCAGAATCATCCCTCATAGGTCTCAGGCCCACAGGACACTGAAACAAAAGAAAAGTTGCCAGAATTTAGACTTTGTTATTTTGGAATATTTGACAGAATTAACATGAAAGATTCAAATTTTCTCTTCTTAAACCACTAAGACACCATATTTGAAACTCATGAGGAAGAACATCTCTGGTCAAAGTTATTTCGTTATCAAAGTTACAGGGCATTGCTAAGATAACACTTGACTTTCTCATCGTGCTTTTGCTTCATCCCAAGGTGCTTCACGGTTGGAGGTCAGACCTGCAAAGGAGTAGGGGACAAAGCAGGGAAGACGTGGGAGAAGAAATAGGTTTTAATGAGACTTCTAAAGGTGGGTAGAAATATAGCATTCTGGAGGAGTTTATGAAGAGTGTTTGAGAGCTTGAGGCAAAATAGCTGAAGACTCAGGAGCCAATGACAGAAATGGGAGGTGGATCTTTGGAATTCTCTACCCCAGAGGGCTGTGGAGGCTCAGTCATTAAGTATGTTCAAGACTGAGATCGACAGATTTCTACATATTAAAAACATCAAGGGTTATGGTGATTGAGTAAAAATGGTAAACACCATTTTCCTGCACAAAGGGCTGAATGGCCTACTCCCGCTCCTATGTAACACGCAATAGACCAAAGTTGGAAAAGTGGAGTATGCCACACAGAACATAGGGCAAGAGACAGGGTGGGATGAGATTGTGGCGGGTTCTGTAGATGAGAACAGGATTTTACAGCTGATGACCTGAGGTAAGGGGAGCTGATAGATGTCATCAGGAATTAATGTGAATGATGAATAGGGCTTCCTGTGTAGAATGAGCTCTGGTTGTGTTGGAGTTTATGCAAGATGGAACTCAGGAGGTTGATGAGATGCATGTTGAAAAACAAATAGAAAATCTTTCAGCAGTGACGGTGAGTTTGTTTCTTTCACCAATGTGCAATAATGACCATGATTTCTGAGCACTAATTTGTTCATGATGTTCTTTGACAGGAAAGAACCAATGGCAGTAACTCCACATCAGTACTGCAGTATTCAAACTATTTACATAACATTGTTATACATTTGTATTTCCTCAATCCATGTATTTATTCACGTTTTTGTCATCTGTCAGAAAAACACTGATGTTTCCGACCTTGTATGGTCACCAACATTCTGATGCACTTTGACAGAAAGGGAATGTCACTTGAGTTAGCACGATGTCAATATATGTCAAGCTATCATTCAATGGGTCTTGTGCTGATTTATCAGTCAATGCTGATTCCATAAATCTTGCACAGCTCAATATCTACACCATCATAATGTTTTTCATGGTAACATATTCGTCATTTGTCCGAAAAAACATTTCTGGGGAATCCCTATCCCTAAGCAAAAGCAAGGAGAATTTATTCTGGTCAAACTACTAAAAAGAGGTAAAAGTGAAAGGTAGATACTTCTGCACTGTCAAATTCTCCAATTCATCAGTGTTCACACGGATACTTTGCAGTATCACATAAAGTAAACAGAAGCAGTGCAACTTTGCTGATGCTACATTAATGTTTATCAAGAGCAGTGGCATCCTATACAATCATCTGCAGGAAATAAATGTACCAGTTGGCACCATATGAGTGAATTTCCAATGACAAAACTTTCATGAAGAGCTCTCATCAAACCATTAGTACACAACCAATGAAGAGACTTGATCATAATCCCAGACAATATTAGAGCTACAATCATCATAATTACTAATAAAAAAGCAAAAGACTGTGGATTCTGGAAAACTGAAATAAAAATAGAAAATACTGGAAATACTCAGCGGGTCTGGAAGCACCTGTGGAGGGATAAAAAAGAGAAAACCATCAGTGTTCTGATGAAAGGTCATCGACCTGAAACATTAACTCTGCTTCTTTCTCTGCAGATACTGCTGCACCTGCAAGTGTTTCCAGCATTTTCTTTTATCATTTACTAATTTGGCATAAACAAAGTACTGCAGGGTATTATTTAAACAGGATCTACTGCTCAGTTGTTTCCAGGGGCATTGGAGTTGCTTCAGTTTACTAATAATAAGCCAGTGTTTATGGACAAATGCATTTATATTACCCATACTCATTGTGTCATATCACACAATGCTCAGTGTCACGGAATTAAGCGACTGATCAGACATTTGACATGTTTCATAAATGGACATGCTATTGTGAAAAACTTGTAGATAATGCTGTTGTTGAATTACATCAAATTAAACTCTCGATTTTCTGATTGGTGTTATTTTAATGCCATTAACCTAATTATGATAAAGGGGCTAATGCGTTAAAATATTACCAATTGGACATTCTAAGCTCAGTGGCCTAAATAGGCATTGCAGAATCTGATTTAAACTGAAATAAGACAGGCAGAAAATTGGCATGACGTACTGCGATAGGGCAGAATGTGATACTCATTATTGCCTGGAAAGAGAGTTGTTGGTCTCACACCTTACTCATTAAGGTTAATTCTGCATCTCAATGAGGGAAAAGCACAGGCAAGAAAAAGGGGAATGAACACTATAGTTCCGATTTAATGACTCACAATCAATGCTGGTGTAACTTATTGCTGATAATACAGAATTAATTGTCATTTCTTCCTAATGACATATTTTATAAGAAAAGATTAATGAGTGAAGTATGGGTTATTATGTTGAAGTCCAGCTCATTAACAACATTATTAATTCAACAGTGAAGTAAACAATCAAGCTTCTAAATTTGCTGTCCAGAATTTGATTCAAATCAAAAGTAGATTTTAAAAAGGCCTATTTTAAAATTAGAAATGCAGTTTACAATTTTATATATAGCATGTGAACTATGAGCGTTATTACGTAAAATCTAATTAATTACAAAAAGAACTCAAACTGCTTTAGACCATTTTTCTGAGTTGGGAGGGAGAAGAGGGCAATAAAAGGGGCAGGTAGAAAAATAACATGACCGCATATTAAGGAAGATAAGGAAATAAATTAACACCAAAAGCCTATTAGCCCATTCACTCCATATTCATACAACTCCTATGGTGGTTGCTACACAACCCCTTTTAATCTCCTGATGAAAGTTATTACAAAGTTTCTCCCACTCAAGTAAAAGTCCATTTGACCTACGTGCTGTGAGAGGTCTTCCTGCATAGGAGGAATAATGCATGAATGCAAATTATTGTTGCAGACAACCTTGACATGATAGTTCAATGGCGATAGTCACTCAGGAACCTTCATGTTCTATGCAACATTTAATGCTGTTCTGAACAATGTTTAAAAAAAAGACTTCTCTTCCTGACTTTCTGCTCTCAGATCTTTCCACCAGCTCATCCCCCAATCATCACTCAGCGTTAAATTTGTGCTGTGTGTAAAAGTGGGCTGACATCTTATCATAGGCATCATTCTGTGCACAGCATGTAATCTACATCCCAACATTGACCAAATTATTTGGATGCATTTTGAGCCATGAAAACCCAACGGAAAAGCACTTGGAAGATTTGAATCATAAAGATTGATTCATGAGCCAGCATTTTACGCACCCCCCCCCCCCCCCACCCCCTCCCACCCACAGGAGAGGGCTGGTGACATGGGGTTGGAAAATTGAGTGAGAGGCAGAAGATGCCATTCCCCATGCCTTTCTGCCCCCACTGCAATTTTACCAGGGGCAGCGGCAGTGACAAATGGCCTGCCTGCCCCAGGCCGACCAAAGCCCTTAAGTGGCCAATTAACTGCCACTTAAGGGCCTCCTCCTGCCACCACTGGCATTTTGCCAGCAGCTGGTGGGCGCCTTAGACCCCATTGAAGGTTGCCAGGCCAAACCTGGCGGCCTCCTTGTGGGTTTGGTGGGGGGGGGCCCTCCTGATCGGCACCCTGTGCCCCATGGAAGGCCCCCCCAAAGCCCCAACCACCCCCACTGAAATAAAGTCCCCCCCCACTCCCAAACGACCCCCCCCCCTTGCCTCACCAGGCCCCAGCCGATTGTCCTTGGCCCCAAAACTTGCTTCTCTTCTGGGGCCAACATCCACGGTCCTAGTGTTGGTTGGGTGCAGTTCCAGCAGTGGCCACCATTCCCGGTGGGCCTGAGAGGTACCGGCCTGCTGATTGGTCGGCAGCACTTAGAGGCGGGACTTCCTGCCTCAGAGAGGTGGAAGTCCCGCCCAAGTCCAATTAATGGTCTGGGAAGTATAAAATCCTGACATGGCTCCCCATGCCCAGTGAGGCGAGCTTGCCCCCAACCTTTTGGCCGGTGGGCAGGGCCACCTGCCCAACATAAAATTCTGGCCATGGGGTCCAGGATGAAAATTTAAAAAAAAACCTGAGTTCAGAAGAGAGCCCAAATCCAGCCTGAATGAAGAACAGGGAAAGATACTGAAACTATGCTGTGATTATGAGATGAAGTTTAGATTCAAAGGATGCAATTTTCGGTCTAAATGAACCCTGTCTTAATATACTATTTTCCTGGTGTGTACATGCACGTCAAAGTATGGGCTAATAGTGTTTGGGATTATTTTTCATCCTGCTCCTAGTGATAGCATCAAGCAGTCCTGCTGAGATTCAATGAAGCTTTGAGATGCCCTCCCAGCCTCCAAGATGGATATGCCTTATAAAGCAGTCACCTATGCAACGATTAGATCATCCACTATGTCTCACAGGCGATTGCCTTATAATATGTTTTGCTTCAGTGGGTCTCCCCTTCATACTTGCCGGAAAAACAAATGCATTAACTTAACTCCTACAACAAAAGCAGAAAGTGCTGGAAATGCTCAGCAGGTCTGGCAGTATTTGTGAAGAGATAAACAGAGTTAATGTTTCAAGTCGGATATGATTCTTCTTCAGAACCGAAGGAAAGTAGAAATGTGATGGATTGCACACTGTTCAAAGTGTGGGAGCGGTGGGGTGGGGGGAGGTGGGGGAAGAATAAAAGGGAAGGTCTGTGATAGGGTAGAGGGCGGGAGAGATTAAATGATGAAGATGGCATGGAATAAAAGGCAAAGGGAGTGGCAATATTTCTAGTAAAAGACAAAGTATTTGTCCAGAGAGAGTGTTAATGGCAGAATAATGAACAGCTTTGTCCAAAAGAAAAAACATGAAAAACAAGTTTAAGACCAGCACATAGTTAAAAAAAATTCAAAATGCGTCATGGTCTGAAATTGTTGAACTCAATGTTGAGTCCAGAAGGCTGTAAAGTGCCTAATCGGAAGATGAGGTTCTATTCCTCGAGCTTGCATTGAGCTTCACTGCAACATTGCAGCAGGCCAAAGACAGAATGTGATCATGAGAGCAAGGTGTTGAATTAAAATGGCAAGCAACTGGAAGCTGGGGTCATGCTTGCAGACGAAATGCAGATCAGATGGTCATTTTGCAGAACACCTCCTCCATTGTGAAGACAAAACATGTGTTCAACAACTCTGCCATTTCCTCGTTCCCCATGGTAATTTCTCCTGTCTCTGCCTCTAAGGGACCAAAGTTCATTTTAGCTACTCTTCTTTTTATATACTTATAAAACTACTTTATATTCCTGGCTAGTTTAATATCATATTCAATCCCTACCCTTATTATCAACTTTTTGGACAGCCTTTGCTGGTTTCTAAAACACTCCCAACCCTCAGGCTTGCTTATATTCTTTTCAACGTTATAAGCCTCTTTTTTATATCTAATACTGTCCATAACTTCCCAGTGAGAAGGCAGTGAGCCAGAAGTTGAGGTATACGTTGATACCAACAACATAGCAAGGGCAGGTTTTGAATTCAGATTTTCAGGAGCTGGGGAGGAAGTTAAAGAGTTGGAACTCAAAGGTAGTATGTGGAGACGAAGTCCCGCCTTCACATTGAGGATACCGTCCATCGTCTTGTGTGGCACTATCACCGGGCATCCGGTTCTGGAGCAGAAAGCACCTATTCAATAGGGACGGATTGCATCTCAACAGGATTGGGACCTATCTTCTTGTGGGGAGGTTCACTGGTGTAGTTGGGGAGGGTTTAAACTAAATTGGCAGGTGGGAGGGCACCAGCATATAGAAGTAGAAAAGAAAAGTAAGGTGCATAATGTGAGAGTGTTGGACAATACTAGAGAAAGGAGTAGTTTCATATCAGATGGGAGCAGAGACAGAAGGGCTACAAGGAATGCAACAGAATTACAATGCATGCATGTTAATGCGCAATGTGTGGTGAATAAGGTTGGTGAGCCACAAGCACAAATAGAAGTATGGGAATATGATGGAGTGACAATAATGGAAAAATGGCTTTAAAATGGTGAGGACATGGTGCTTAATATACAAGGATATAAAGTGTTCAGAAAAGATGGGGAAGGAAAAAAGGGAGCTGGGGTGATTAGGGAAGACATTTTAGCATTGAAAAGATGGGATGTCCTTAAGGGGTCAAGGACTGAATCCATTTGATTAGAGAAGCAAAAAGGTTATGATCACACTACTAGGGGTATTCTACAGGCCTCCAAATAGTCAGAGCGATAGAGGAGCAAATCTGCAGGGAAATCACAGAGATGTGCAAGAACCATAAAGAACAGATATTGGGGTACTTCCAATTAGGCCAATTAGGGTTATGTTAAAGTACAGGGTATGGAGGGGGAGGAATTTCTGAAATGTGTTCAACCGAACTTCTTTGACCAGTATGTTCTCAGCTTAACTAGAAAGGAAGCGCTGCTGGATTGGTGCTGGGAAATGAGGTGAGTCAAGTGGACCAAGTGTCTGTGGGGGAGCAATTGGGTAAGAGTGATCATCGTATCATAAGGTTTAGACTTGTAAAGCAGAAAGTCAAAGAACAATATCAGGTAGAATGGCTAGGGTGGAAGAGGGCTAATTTCAATACAATTAGAAGGGATCTAGACAGGATAAAATGGAACCAAAGAATGACAGGAAAAACTGTAATGGAACAATGGGTTATCTTTAATGAAGAGATGCTTCAGGTACAGGCTAGGTATATTCCATGAAGCAAAAGGTAGGGGAATGAAAAACAGGGCTCCTTGGATGGCAAGGGAGATAGAGATTATGATGAAAGAAGAAAAAGAGAGTGTATGATGCACGTCAGGTGAATTCGTCAAGTGAGAACAGGCCAAACACATTAAATTTAGAGGGGAGGTGAAGAGGAAAATAAGACTGACAAAGAGAGAATATGAGAATAGAATAGCAGTCAACAATAAAGGGAACCCAAAAATCTTCTACAGGCATGTAGATAGTAATCAGGTCGTAAGAGGTGGAGTGGGGCCTATTAAGGACAAAGAGGATAATAAATGCGGAGAGGCACAGGGCAAGGCTGGAATATTTAATGAGCACTTGTATTGGTGTTTACTGAAGAAGAGGAATCTGACAAAATATGGGTAGTAGCGGAGAGAGTACAGGCAATGGATAGGGTAAAAATTGAGAGGGAGGAGGTACTAAAAAAGCTGGCTGTCCGTAAGGTAGATAGGCCACCTGGTCCAGATGGCTTGTGTCCCACGTTGCTAAAGGATGTGTGGGTGGAGATAGCGGAAGGGCTTGCCATAATCTACCAATCTTCCCTGGATATGGGGGAGGTACCAAAGGATTGGAGAGTGGCAAATGTGACACCCTTCTTCAAGAGAGGGTGTAAGGACAGTCCTAGCAACGACAGACCAGTTACTTTAACATCAGTGGTGTGTATGGTTTTAGAAACAATATTCAGGGGAAAAAAATCAACAGACACTTGGGGAAAATTGAGCTAATTAAGGATAGCCAGCACAGATTTGTAAAAGGCAGATTATGCTTGACTCATCTAATTGAATTTTTTGATGAAGGGAACAGAAAAAGTTGATGAAGGGAATGCAGTGGATGTTGTCTACATGGATTTTAAGAAAGTGTTTGACAAAATACCACATAAAAGGCTGGTTAACAAAACTGCCTCGTTGAATAGGAGGGTCAGTGTCCAAATGGATTTTAAAAATTGGCTTAAGGACAGAAAACAGTGAGTTATGATAAATGGTTGTTCTCCAGACTGGAGGATGGTAGACAGTGGTGTTCCTCAAGGGTCAGTGCTAGGACCACTGCTTATTTTGCTATACATAAATGACACGAATCTTGGAATACTGAGTAAAATTTCAAAATTTACCCGTGATACAAAACGTGGAGGAGTGGCAAACAGTGAGGATGATACAAACTACCTGCAACATGACATTAATAGGCCAGGAGAATGGGCAGACAAGTGGCAGATGGATTTTAATACAGACAAGTGTGAGATGATGTATTTAGGCAGAAATGATAGGTTAAGACAATATATACTTAATGGCACAGTTCTAAAGAGTTTGCAGGAACAGAGGGACCTGGGGAGTGCATGTGCATTGATCTTTGAAGGTGGCAGGATATACCGTGAGAGTGGTGAGCAAAGCATATAGGATTTAGGGCTTCATACATAGAGGCATAGAGTCCAAAAGCAGGGAAGTTATACTGTACTTTTATAAGGCTCTGATAAGGCCCCAACTAGAGTACTGCGTCCAGTTCTGGTCACCACACTTTAGGAAGGATGTGAGTGTCCTTGACAGAGTGTAGAGGAGATTTACCAGAATGGCCCTAGGGATGGGACTTTTAGTTACATGGTTAGGTTGGAAAAGCTGGGGTTGTTCTCCCAGGAGGAAAGGAGATTGAGGGGAGATTTGATAGAGGTGTACAAGATTATGACATGCTTAGTTAGTTTAGACAAGGAAAAAGTGTTCCCATTAACTGATGGTACAAGGACTAGGGGACACACACTGACAGTTTGGGCAAGAGATGCAGGGGGAATGTGAGGAAGAACTTTTTTTATGCAGCGAGTGGTAATGACCTGGAACTCGCAGCTCATGAGGGTGGTGGAAGTGGAGACAATCAATGATTTCAAAAGGAAATTGGATGGGCACATGAAGGAAATAAACTTGCAGGGCATTGGGGATCGAGCGGGGGGAACCGGGTTGACTGGATTACTCTGTAGAGAGCCAGCATGGACTCGATGGGGTGAATGGCCTTCTTCTATGCTGTATATGACTATGACACTATAAAGTTATAGCCTGGTGTAAGACTGCACATAAGGCAGAAGATATCTCTACCAAACCAGTATCGCTCTCCTTCCCCCGAAAGTCTAAACCAGATCTCAGAGGTGAAAGAATGGTTTAATGTCATTTCTATAATGCTGAATTGTTCCATGAAGCAGTCTTGTAATATTGTATCAGGGCTCCGATGCAACTGAACATACCCTGTTCATATTGCAAATTGACTTCCACAGCAGCTACAAGTAGAAAAAAGCTGCAAATCAATAAGCTTGTACGTGTGTAGTTGTTTCAAACTATTCCTATTGATCTTTGGTCAGTGGCTCCCATAGCCTGAAGCCAGATCAAGCTAAAATTAATGGACTTAATTCGAACATTTTTTCCCCTTAATTCCTATGTTTGCTGTCAGTCTAATTGTTCCTTATAAAAACACTGGCATTGAAATATAAGCATTTTGCTGCCATGATATCATGCTGTCAAGCCATGACATCAATGCCAGCATGATTCTGTCCCATATGTGGTTTGTGCCTCAGACTGTTAATGGAGGGTTGAATTTTCGTTACGTGGTCGGGAACCCTATGCCTGGTGCATTTCCGGGTCCGTACCTCGTGTTTGAGCTGCGTCGCTGACACGGTACTATTTTAAAATGGAAATCACTTATTGGCCTGCTTGCAATTGGAGGCGTTGGAAGCGTCCTGGAGACGAGAACTAGTCGCTGAGAGCATTAAAAGGCAAGCGACAACCATGACTGGGCTTGCCGTTGCATTTAGTGATGCAGCACCAAGGAGATCTGAGGATCTTTGTGGCAATGGGCATCCGTCCCTGGGCAGCACCCCAGCTTTCTGACCCCTCTCCAGAGGCACTAATTTATGCAGTATCCAAAAGGAATGAGCCTTTCTTCCCAGCCTCAGGAAGGAGATATCGGCCTAGTGAGACCAAGTGGGCGTGGATGCAGGTAACCACGGAGGTCAGCAGCCGTGGATCCACGCGTAGGACCCAAAGCCATGCAGAAAAAGGTTCAATAACCTCCTGCGGTCTGGAAAGATGAGTTGCCAATGGCACTCGGTTCATTGGGCACCAACTCTCTCAGCGCCAGAATGCATGCAAGCTGACCTCATAGAATGTCCATAGTACTTCCTCACATTGTCAGAGTAGGTCAATGGTTGCTACACTGAGATGCAGCCATCCTTACATATGGGGTGATATTCAACAAAGAACAAAGAACAGTACAGCACAGGAACAGGCCATTCGGCCCTCCAAGCCTGCACCGATCTTGATGCCTGCCTAAACTAAAACCTTCTGCACTTCCGGGGTCCGTATCCCTCTATTCCCATCCTATTCATGTATTTGTCAAGATGCCTCTTAAACGTCTCTATGGTACCTGCTTCCACCACCTCCCCCAGCAACAAGTTCCAGGCACTCACCACCCTCTGTGTAAAGAACTTGCCTCGCACATCCCCTCTAAACTTTGCCCCTCTCACCTTAAACCTATGCCTCCTAGTAACTGACTCTTCCACCCTGGGAAAAAGCTTCTGACTATACACTCTGTCCATGCCGTTTATAACTTTGTAAACCTCTATCATGTCGCCCCTCCACCTCCGTCGTTCCAGTGAAAACAATCCAAGTCTATCCAACCTCTCCTCATAGCTAATGCCCTCCAGACCAGGCAACATCCTGGTAAACCTCTTCTGTACCCTCTCCAAAGCCTCCACATCCTTCTGGTAGTGTGGCGACCAGAATTGTACACAATATTCTAAGTGTGGCCTAACTAAAGTTCTGTACAGCTGCAGCATGACTTGCCAATTTTTATAATCTATGCCCCGACCGATGAAGGCAAGCATGCCGTATGTCTTCTTGACTACCTTATCCACCTGCGTTGCCACTTTCAGTGACCTGTGGACCTGTACACCCAGATCTCTCTGCCTGCCAATACTCCTAAGGGTTCTGCATTTTACTGTATACTTCCCATCTGCATTAGACCTTCCAAAATGCATTACCTCACATTTGTCCAGATTAAACTCCATCTGCAATTTCTCCGCCTAAGTCTCCAACCGATCTATATCCTGCTGTATCCTCTGACAATCCTCATCACTGTCCGCAACTCCACCAACCTTTGTGTCGTTCGCAAACTTACTAATCAGACCAGCTACATTTTCCTCCAAATCATTTATATATACTACAAACAGCAAAGGTCCCAGCACTGATCCCTGTGGAACACCACTAGTCACATCCCTCCATTCAGAAAAACACCCTTCCACTGCTACCCTCTGTCTTCTATGACCGAGCCAATTCTGTTTCCATCTTGCCAGCTCCCCTCTGATCCTGTGTGACTTCACCTTTTGTACCAGTCTGTCATGAGGGACCTTGTCAAAGGCTTTACTGAAGTCCACATAGATAACATCCACTGCCCTTCCTTCATCAATTATCTTCGTCACTTCCTCAAAAAACTCAATCAAATTAGTGAAACACGACCTCCGATTCACAAAACCATGCTGCCTCTTGCTAATAAGTCCATTTGTTTCAGATGGCGACATCACGGAGTGGAGCATCAGCCCACGTGTATGTCATGCTGGAAGAGATGAGGGAGGGCAGCTTACTCATGAATCATTCTCCTCTCATTCTGCAGTTGAAGAGAGCCCATAATATGCGGGAGATGGCCAGAATGGGTGGTGGAGTAGCCCAGCTTCACACACTGGATTTTAGTAAGGCATTTGACAAGGTCCCGCATGGCAGACTGGTCAGTAAAATTAAAGCCCATGGGATACACAGGAAAGTGGCAGGTTGGATCCAAAATTGGCTCAGTGACAGGAAAGAAAGTGTAGTAGTCGACAGATGTTTTGCAAATGGAAGGCGGTTTCCAGTAGAGTTCCACAGGACTCAGTTTTGGGCCCCTTGCTGTTTGTGGTATATATTAATGATTTGAACTTAAATTTGGGAGGCATGATTGGAAATTTGCTGATGACACAAAAAATGGCCATGTAGTTGATAGTGAGGAGGATAGATGTAGACTCCAGAATGATATCAACGGTTTGGTTGAATGGGCAGAAAAGTGGCAAATGGAATTCAATCCAGAAAAGTAATGCATTTGGGGAGGGCAAACAAAGTGAGGGAATACACAATAAACGGGAGGATATTGAGAGGGATAAAAAAGTGAGAGACCTTGGAGTGCATGTCCACAGGTCCTTGAAGGTGGCAGGACAGGTAGATAGAGTGGTGAAGAAGGCATATGGAATGCTTTCCTTTATTGGCCAAGGTTTAGAATATAAAAGCAGGGATGTAATGCTGGAACTGTATCAAATGCCGGTTAGGCCACAGCTGGAGTATTGCGTACAGTTCTGGTCACCGTATCACAGGAAGGACATAATTGCTCTGGAGGGAATACAGAGGAGATTTACAAGAGTGTTGCCAGGGCTTGAAAGTTGCAGCTATGAGGAAATATTGGATCGGCTAGGGTTGTTTTCCTTAGAACAGAGGAGGCTGAGGGGTGACTTAAGTGAGATATACAACGTTATGAGGGGCCCATATATAGTAGACAGGAAGAACCTGTTTCCCCTAGCAGAGCAGTCAATTACCAGGTAGCACAGATTTAAGGTGATTGGTCGAAGGATTAGAGAGGTCATGAGGAAAAACTTTTTCACCCAGAGGGTGGTGGGTGTCTGGAATTCACTTCCAGGAACGGTGGTGGAGGCAGAACCCTAAATTCTTTTAAAAGGTACCTGGACACGCACCTGAAGTGCTGTAACCGGCAAGGCTATGGGTCAAGTGCAGGAAGGTGGGATTAGATTGGGTAGCTCGTTTCTTTCGGCCGGCACAGAAACGATGGGCTGAATAGCCTCCTTCTGTGCTGTAATTTTTCGATGGTGCTATGGTTCACTGACAGCAATGGAGAATGCAGTGCTGGAAATTGCCAGGATGCCATCGAGGCATTTGGTGGGAGATGGGCAGAGGGGAGACCATGAGCAACAGGGTCACTGGATACAAAAACAAGAAATGCTGGATTCACTCAGCAGGTCTGGCAGCATCTGTGGAAAGAGAAGCAGAGTTAACGTTTTGGGTCAGTGACCCTTCTTCGGGTTCCGAAGAAGGGTCACTGACCCGAAACGTTAACTCTGCTTCTCTTTCCACAGATGCTGCCAGACCTGCTGAGTGAATCCAGCATTTCTTGTTTTTGTTTCAGATTTCCAGCATCCGCAGTATTTTGCTTTTATTTTAGGGTCACTGGATAGCTCTTCCCTGAGATGAAGGCCATGGAGGAGATTCCAGCCCACTGCAAGCTATGGATTTCACACCCCTGTCGTCTAAGGGGTTGGTTGTGCAGGGGCACTTGTTGAGTAGCATCAGTTCTCATCACCATTTTGTGTCTCCTAAAGGGCCAGTGGCAGAGCAGCACCGAAGTGTACTAGTTGTATCGGCACTGCCATCCTCAGAAGTGGAGGGGGGTAAGGGGCGGGGTGTGGAGTCCATGAATCCTGCACCGTGACATTATACCTCAGCACCTTCCACCAGCACAGACACAGTCACCTCGGTTGGACCACAAATTAGAATAGAAAGGGGAGCACTGCATAACTCGCACAGCACACATGAGCAGGAGGAGGCGGGTGAGGCAGAGTCACCTGTGGATACTCCCCCTCGTAGGACGGAGGACAGAGGACAGCGATGCTTCACTTGGTGAAGATGTAAGGCCTTGGGTGTCACAGACAAGCGGGGCCTTCCTCGAGAACAAGAGACAGATAAGTTCCTGTTTGGAGGTGTTCCTGTAGTGCATGTGCTCTGTCACAACTCAGGGATTCAATCATATGAGCTCATCCATTGAGAAACTGGGAAACCTCTTGGAGAGCCAAATGCAATACCACTCTGAGTGGGTGCAGGAACAATGTACAGAAAAAGTTAAACTGTCTGTAGCATTGACTGCTCAGTGTCACCGATGGCACAAAGGTACCATTACCTTTGTGCTCTGATCAGCAATGACCTGAGGCCTCACAGCCCCCATGGCAGTCCCTTACATGCAATCGATAATGTTATTATTGCCTTCAACATCTATGCAACTGGCTTATTCTAGGGATTAGCTGCAGACCTAGGTGGTATCTTGCAGTCGGCACCTCATCATGCCATCAGGCAGGTCACGGATGCCATATTCTGGAGGGCAGGGGACTACATCCACTTTGACACAAATGGGCCTGTGTGGATATTGGGCTTTGCCACCATCATTGTTTTCCCTCAGGTCCAGGGATCATCAGTTGTACCCACGCAACCATAATGGCACCGACAGACCAGCCAGTCAGATTCTTGAACAGAAAAGGCTACCACGCATTGAATGTCCAGTTGGTCTGTGACCACAGGAAGTGAATCTTGTAGGTCTGTGTCCTGGTTCCCGGGCAGCTGTCATGACTCCTTTATCTTGCGAGAGTCCAAGGTGCCGCACCTTTTCAGGACCACATCCAAACTCTGTGGGTGGCTGCTGACCCTGGTGTAAAACCCGTACATGGATGGGGAGAGGCGCTACAACCAGAGCCATCTTCCCACATCGAACTGCATTGAACAGACCATTGGCCTCTTGAAGATGCTTGCATTGCCTTGACTGGTCAGGTGGTGCCCTCCAGTACGAGTCATCCAGAATGTACCCCATCATGGTCGTCTGCTGCGCCCTGCACAACATGACACTGGAAAGCGGCCTGGAGATGGATGAAGAGGAGGAGCTGGATCACCACTCCACATTGGAGAAGGACTGGGAGGAGGAAGGGATCTCTTAAGAGGTGGCTGGTGCCCTGGCAGCAGAGGACGCCAGCCATTCTGTCCCAGAGCTCAGAGTGAATTGCACGTTGGCATGGCAGCAAGAGCCATGCTGATTCAACAGCACTTCACCTGATCTCGCCAGAGCCCTTGCAGCTGATAACACCACGACTCACCTTCCAGCATGAGGAGCTATTTTTCCGCTAGGACCCTTAACTGCAAGGTTGCATTGGCAGCCAAGAACATGCAAATGGAGGATTCCTTCAAATACCATTATCCAAATCCACAAGGCATGGGCTCATAACATTCTCAGGGCCCCACATCTCTGCCACCCGCCCCACAATACAACGTCCCCCTTTTGAGATGAGAAGAAAATAACACACCTGTCCATCTACCTAGATGGGCATAGCCTCCTATGGCACTGGCACTCTGTCATTTAATGGTGGCTGACTCTTGAGTGGTAGACCCGATGTCTTGGTAGTGCCTGCTTCCCCATGCAGCAGCCCCCCACCCCCCAACCCCGCTGTGCTCCTCTGGCCTCCTGCTCTACAGGAGGTTGCATCTGCTGCAGCTGATCCTGGCTGCTCTATCTAATGTCAGAATAGCCTGTTCCCATCTGGCCTCCCTCAATTGGGCTTTGTGCGGTCTCCAGGCCTTCCCCTGCTGACCCCAGGTGCCCAAGTGATGCCAGTGGGGTCATTACCGCCTCTGGATTATTGCCACTCACCACTGAGAAAAACAAGTCTTCCAGCACTAGCTGTAGCTACTTAGTGTCACCTTTGGAGCAGCTGTGCTTTATTTTGTGCCTCTGCATTATTTTAATCAGCCCTTCCCATAGCCCTCATGGCAACATCTCCATTCCGCCCTCCCCCCAACATTGTGTACATCTTGTACTCCCTGCCACGTTCCAGACAATGTGTTCTCCCTTTCCCCTTCCTTTTAAAATTGAAAATTGCTGCTGACAAGCCTGTTAATGAGCTCACCAGGCACTTAACTGTAGACGTGGGGTTGCAGTTCCCTCCCTTCCGGCGTCCCTTTAAAATGATATCACATTCTAGAGGCAGCGAGACCCAGTTTCAACCTCCAAGAACATGATCTTCAAATCGCACTCACACCCACTCTCACACCCAGTGGGCTTTGAAAATCCGGCCCTGGGTGTCAGCTGTGGCTTGGTGGTAGTACTCCTGCCTCTGAGTCACAAGTTTGGGGACTCAAGTCCCACTTTAGAGACTTGAGTGCATAATCCAGGCTGAGTGTCCAATGTAGTGTTGAAAGAATGCTGCACTGTCAAAGGCGCTGCCATTTGGATGCAATGCCGAACCAAGGCCGTTTCTGCTCACTCAGGTGGACATAAATGATCCCATTGAACTATTACAAAGAATAGCAGGGGAATTCTCCCCATTGTTGTGGCTAATATTTAACCTTTAACCAACATCACTAAAACAACATTATCTCATTGCTGATTGTGGGAGCTTGGTAAGAGTAAAGTGGATGCTGACTTTCCTACATTGCAACAATGACTACACAAAAATATGTATTTAAATGGCTATAAAACCATTTTGAGGTTGTGAAAGATGCTATATATATGCAAGTCTTTCTTTTTAGGTGATGCAATGACATTCTGCATGTGCTATGGTCTCTTTATGCATACATTTCCCAATTGTCACCAGTTCACAGTAAGTCCCCTTATGCCATTTCAAAAATAAATACAGAAGTGTGACAACATTAGGCTATGCCCTCAAACCTTGGCCAATAAAACAAAGGACTCTTCAAAGTTGGGTTTCATAATCTTAATTCCAGACACCACAATAGCTAAAGAAAGCCATCGGAGGCCAACCAGCTCAAAACTCCTTTGCTGGAATGTATACGCTGCGGCATTCATCTCCCACAGGTGCCCACAGAAATTGCTTTGTTTGGTGTGTCTCAGCCCACCTGGAGGCAAGCCACTTTATGAACTTCACCATGCTGCCAAGAAATGTAGCAGCTTGTGATTTTATATAGAATTTACAGCACAAAAACAGGCCATTGAGCTCAACAGGTCTATGGCAGTGTTTATGCTCCACACAAGCCTTCTCCCATCTTAATTTATCTATCAATATATCCTTCTATTCCTTTCTCCCATTATGTCCTTATCCAGCTTCCCCTCAAATGCATATATGTTGTTCACCTCAACCGCGCTATGTGGCTAAACAAAGGAAATATGACATTAGTGCAATGCACTGATCTGGCAATACACTTAGTGCAGGATGTTAATTCGACCATTCCTTAAACAGTTTGTTCCTGATCTTTGCTGTGGTGTGAGAAGTAGCACCAACTTGAATTTGGGATTATCCCACTTAAAAGGTGAGAAAATGAAAATATGAGTCACTGCATAACTTTCTTTTGCCAGCTGACTTGATGTACTGTGTGAAGGTTTCAAAGTAAGAACAGTAATTCAAACAACAGCCAGTGAGCTTGTTGAAACAGCTTATACGATTTGCCTGATATTGTAATAAGATGAATTCCCATTTTCAGATGGAGAAAGCAACAAGTGCTGGATAAACATTTAGGACAAATTATGTGCCTTCAAATGGCTGTTACAGGATAGTGTTAACATATGCCTGAAGAGCGAGATATTTATATACCTCCGTACAAGGTCACTATATCTTATACAGAGGGATAAAGAGAGATAAACAGCAAAAAGGGGGAAATCTAAAATTTCATTGCAAAAATCAGAGTTTACTCTTAAAATAAATGTGAGGCTAATGGTGTTCACCATTATTTATGCACAAATCGTACAACTCCAAGCGAGGCCAAATGCATGGTTAAATGCAAAGATCTAGACGTTGCTGCCGCTCCACGATGAGGTTCAAGTTAACAGCATCTCACTGTCTAACTCACCATTAAAATGCATTGAACAGCATCAAGTTCCTGTACCATCCATGCTAGGTACAAATTAATCTCATTACAGAAAGTAGGGCTTGTACACTTCAGTGTAAATGCCCTTTTTAACAATGTGATAAGTCTTAATTACTGCTGAACGAACTCTGACACTGAAAATTAACTGAAATATGGCATCAAAATCTGGTGGTGGTGAGTTTATGTGATGAACAGTACTGTTGACTAGGGGGTTCCAGGATTTTGACCCAGCTTTTAATTGTTATTGAAGATTTTAAAACAATTTAAATAAGCCTTTCTGGACTTTTTGTGTCTCCTTTTCCCTCTCTTAGTCCAATCTTTCTTTATTTCACTTTCTGTACTTGATTTGACATTGGACTCACTATTCAAACTGACACTTCCTAGTTCAGAGTCTGTGCTGTTCATTTCACAATCCTTCAATCTGAGTGGTTAAAGAGAGACATATTTGCTTGCACCATTCACACAGGTCCCAGATCCCCTGAAGAAGGCGCGTTCCGTTTCCATCTCCCATTTACATTAACTTTTAGTGCAAAGCTGCGTGGAAATTAAATAAGCAAGAGCAAGTCAAATGAATGACAGGTGCCATTCATTCACCAACTACAGTAAATTCTGGCCCGTTACGTCAGCTATTACAACTCATTCTCTCTCCCCTCGCACTTTCAGGATCATGGCTAGCGCTAACACACAATGCTAACTTGCTACTCTCTCCATGCTTTGACATTTTAATCATGACAGCTGACAATCAATTTAAAAAAAAACAAATATGACTATATTACCTCTGGGACCTGCATTTCAATACAGCTGAGGGAAACCATAAGGGCATTCAGTGTCACAGTGTTGCTGGTGTCACTGAACAAATCATAGACATCGATCTTCATGACATTTACAGAAACATATTAACTGACACTTTCATATGGGCAGCAATAAAATGTCATATTTAATATCGCTCACTCTTTCCAGGTGAATAACCCTTTGCCATAACAATATATTCATTCACAGATACATGCTACAGTACTGTATTAGCACAATCCTACTTCTGAATTATTACAGGGGAATATTTTTAAATACAAGATGTTTCAGCTTTTTAATTACTTATCTCATCATGGCAGATTATTTCCACAGAAGACAATCATTCCTTCATCGCCACTGGGTCAAAGTCCTGGAGCCCCCTAGCCAACAGTACTGTGGGAGTACCTTCAACACACAGACTCACCACCACCTTCTCAAAGGCAACTGGGGATGGGCAATAAATGGTGGCCTTGCTAGTGATGCCCATATTCCAAGAATGAATAATAAAATAAATTGCATATCACACTGTTACGGAGGTCACTAGGTACAATTTAAATTGTATGGCATGCATAATATGTAATCTGGGAAAAAAGCGAGCAACATTAGAAAGTAATGGAGTACCAGGTGGCCACGGAAAGAAAGTAGTTTGGCAGAAAGGTTCACTTTATTACCTTCTATCACTTACTCCATAAATTTTTTTTTTAGATTAGAGATACAGCACTGAAACAGGCCCTTCAGCCCACCGAGTCTGTGCTGAACATCAACCACCCATTCATACTAATCCCACACCAATCCCATATTCCCACCAAACATCCCCACCTGTCCCTATATTTCCCTACCACCTACCTACACTAGTGACAATTTATAATGGCCAATTTACCTATCAACCTACAAGTCTTTTGGCTTGTGGGAGGAAACCGGAGCACCCGGAGAAAACCCACGCAGACACAGGGAGAACTTGCAAACTCCACACAGGCAGTACCCGGAATCGAACCCAGGTCCCTGGTCCCTGGAGCTGTGAGGCTGCGGTGCTAACCACTGCGCCACTGTGCCGTATTGCATTCTGTGGTTCTGAAACATTTGGCCAAGAAAGTCCTAGATTTGCTCTATGTTGGGCTAGTTGACTTCTGCCATGGTGGCAATGGAGTGCTATAGTTGGTATTTCTTTCCACATCTCAGAGAAAAAACAAGCAAAAAAAAACCACAACCAGGGCTCCCCCTCTTGAACATTATCCAGAGTGCTGTTTGGAAATGTTTATGGTGACTGGATATCTGGGGGAAAATTGTTCTGTTCACCATGTGTCGGCACAGAATTGTACTCAGATGGAACAAGGTTACAATCTTACTACACACAGAAACCCAGGGCATTTCTCCTCCCTGGTGAGGGCAGGATTAACTCCTGTCCAAATAACTTGCTGATGCTTATATCCAGGCTACAGGTAAGCAATAAGCAATGGTACTGGAGGGTTGCTGGGATCTGTGGAATCAAAACCCCAGTAAGCAGCAACAGCTTCAGCAAAAAAGTGCGCGTTTGAATGTTTCAATTGAAAAAAAAAGTCAATTAATACATAAGCCATAAATAAATAAAACACGTTGCAAGTTTTTAATTTGTTTGGAATGAAGAAATATGCACCGTGGATTGAAGTCTATAAAAAACTGGTGGAGCATGTACTGTTCACAATTAACATTAAAACAATAAAATTCAGAAAGTCTTACTTGAGGTGTGTTTGACATTTCCCTATATTAAAACACAATACTTTAGCAGCAAATATAAATGTTTGTTATTTGTGACTGGTCCAGTTCATGCAAAAATAAATTATGAACTGCTGGAGCACACTTTTACAACAGCCAATTATTACCATGTTCCAATGAAGCATGAGCACTTTTATATATCAAACCATAAGAAAACTGCAAAATTGTCCTGAGCACAAGCTCTTTAAGTTGCAAAGTCATTTACTTTCACAGCAATTAGCATACTTGCTGTTGTGGGACTAGATATGTTAACAGAGAAGACTTGCACAATAATCAGAGGATGAACTCCACCGTCTGATTTGAAGTGATCACAATGATGACAAAAAAAGGAAAAATCGCAACACTGAGGTGCTGCAAAATAAGCTGGCAAGCAAGTTGCGCCCATTTATGTAGCTACAAATAGCAGTATTGGTAATTTGAGCTGTTTAAAATATATATTATGTCTGCGGTAGCCACAGACAGCTGCAGAGGAGTGAATTAGCATGAGAAAAAAAGGAAGCATTTTTTTCTTCCCGCCATCCACAAAGCAATCGGAAACTGATTTGCGGATATAGCAGCCACGTTGATAACTGCTTCCTAATGGAAAAGAGGTAAGCGCAGATGCTATAAATGGAAGCAATGTAACTAGCTGGCTGGGTTCAGGAAATGCTGCATGATTGAGGAGCAGTACTGAATGCAACATCTGGTTATCCTGGCTCTTACAGATATGTGTCCAATGATGATTTTAAAATAGGCAAGCCCAGATGTGAGATGCTTATCTGCCTATTAGTTATATCTGGGTCGCATGAAAAAATTAACCAAGCTCAATTTCTAGTGCAGCGTGATGCAAACTTAGTGTTAACATGCATTATTGGTTCTGATTACGTGGCATACTACATTCACTTTCCGTGATTGAATTTTACCTCATAACATTTCTGCTATGACATTAGCATTTTCATTGCATGTTCAACAGTTTACAAAAGATCTGGCAAAGGTACAGCGTCTTGATTTATTTCATCTCTTCTCAACCTTAATGGTCTCTTTGCTAAAGACTTTGACTCTTCATCTAGATTTTCCAATTAAAAAATAATCTCACTTGCTAGATTGGGGAGGTTGCGATGGTGTGAGAGAATAGAATCTAACCTTCAGTGGAAATGGGAAGAATTGGGGGCAAAATTATTTTCCATAAATGGCCTGGGAACTGGAAAGAAGAGCAGGTACAGTGAGCAGTAAGCAGTGGCTGGCAATAGCCTGCAGTTTTAATGTGGTGCCAGAAATAACACTTCAGCCCCTCCTTGCTCCACATAAGTTCATTTTTTCTACCTACTTTTTTGTTGAAAATCTTCCACTGTCCTTTTAAAGGATGTTGGTTTGGCTGCTATTTCCCTGAGAAAACTGCATGGTGCATGCTACAGTCAGTCGCGATCCAATATCGGAAAGCAACCTGAAATAGTCATTGGGGGGCAAAATTCGAAAACACCTGAATACAGGCATGGGGATTGGGATGTGTGATTAACTCATGCCTGTTCTTGCAATGCAGGCAACATGCAAACGTTGTGCTGTCTGCTGATTTATGTGTTAACTGCGTGCAGGCCAGCACTAAATACACTGTTGAGTGGCTGTACACTTTATCAGAGGGCTCAAGCTCCAGTACACTTAAAGATAGCTTGCGATACTTCAAGGCAGGCTTCGTCTCTTAAAGGGGCAGTGCATTCTGCCTGGAGCAGGTGCTGGAAGATAAGAAATAGGAGCAGCAGTAGACCATATGGCCCCTTGAGCCTATTCCATCATTTAATGTGACCATGGCTGATCTTTTGTCTCAACACCGCTTTCCTGCCCACTCCCCATATTGATTCCCTGAGAGATCACAAACCTATCTATCTCAGCCTTGAATATATTCAATGTTCAGCACCCACAACCCTCTAGGGTAGAGAATTCCTAAGATTCACAACATTTTAAGTGAAGAAATTTCTCCTTATCTCAGTCCTAAATGATCGACTTCTGATCCTGAGGTTGTGCCCCTGTGTTTTAGATTCTCCAGCCAGGGGGAACAATGGGCTGGATTTTTTGTCCCCAGTCCGACGTCGGGTTCCAGCGTGGTTGATCTGGAGAATCGAAGAGGCAGTGGCCATCATGGAACCTGACACCAGGATTGCCGGACCCAATCTTCCCGGGGGTGGGATAGGCCAATGACGGCCTTCCTGCTCAGAGGCCAATTCAAGCACTTAAGTGGCCTATTGACAGCCAATTAAGGGCATTTTCCCGGCGCCACTGAGATCATAACAGTGGTGGGATGGGCCTCCGCTGCCTGGGGAGGATGCCTTGGAAAATGAGGGGCCCTCCCTGCGGGCTTGTGGCGGGAGGGGGGGTGGTCCCTCCTTTGTGGCCAATTCCCCCTGGTAACCCCTCTACCACCTGGGACTCCTCCCCTGGGACTGAATGCTCACCCCACTAACCAACCACCACCCCCCCCATTGCTTGACGGCCCTAGCAAGCCCGACTCACCTTTGAAAAAAAGGAAAAAAGTCAACAGTGACATCACAGGAAAGCTGCAAGGTTATTGGTTGGTGAGTAATTGCTGTTAGGGAATAACTCAATAGCTGGGGAAGTAACTAAAAGTAAAGAGAAAGGTATACAGTTTTTATTTAATATAGTAATGAGTTTTTTTTAGGGAATCAAGGTCCCTCGTGTAAAAAATCTAATTTTGGGGTAATTTAAGGGGATAAATTAAGGGTAAGTCATGGCAGGGCAGCTCGGCAGCATGGAATGCTCCTCCTGTGCAATGTGGGAAGTCAGGGACACTTCCAGAGTCCAGGGCGAACACATGTGCATGAAGTGTCTCCAGCTGCAGTTACTTGAAATCCAAGTTTTGGATCTGGAGAGGCGGCTGGAGACATTGTGGAGCATCCGTGAAGCTGAGATCATTGTGGATAGCAGTTATAGGGAGGTGGTCACACTGCAGGTAAAGACTGCTCAGGCAGAAAGGGAATGGGTGACCGCCAGGCTGAGTAGAAGAACTAGGCAGGTAGTGCAGGAGTCCCCTGGGTCCATCTCTCTATCTAACAGATTTTCCACTCTGGATACTGTTGGGGCAGATAGCTTCTCAGGGGAATGCAGCAAGAGCCAAGTCTGTGGCACCATGGGTGGCTCAGCTGCACAGGAGGGGAGAAAAGGAGTGGGAGAGCTATAGTGATTGGAGGTTCTATCATAAGGGGTGCATGATAGGTGTTTCTGTGGACACAAACGTGACTCCAGGATGGTATGTTGCCTCCCTGGTGCTAGGGTCAAGGCTGCAGGACATTCTGAAGGGGGAGGGTGAATAATCAGAGGTTGTGGTTCACATTGCTACCAATGACATAGGTAGAAAGAGAGATGAGGTCCGGCAACAAGAATTTAGGGAGGTAGGCAGCAGATTAAAAAGCAGGACCTCAAAAGTTGTAATCTCTGGATTACTCCCTGTGCCACATGCTAGTGAGTATTGGAATAGGAAGATAGAGCAGATGAATGCGTGGCTGAGGAGATGCTGCAGGAGGGAGGGCTTCAGTTTCCTGGATCACTGGGTCTGCTTCTGGCGAAGGTGGGACCTGTACAAATTGGACGTGTGCACCTGAACCGGAATGGGACTAACATCCTTGCTGGGAGGTTTGCTAGTGCTGTTGGGGGTGGGTGTAAACAAATTTGGCAGGGGAATGGGATACAGAGCAGAGGTACAGTAGGGGGTGATGCACAGTCAAATACAGAAGAGAAGTTGAGTCAGCCTGGAAGGCACAGCAAATATAGACCTGTTAAGGCACAAGTGAATAATGGGCAAGGCTGGATTGCATCTATTTTAATGCAAGGAATCTTACGAATAAGGCAGATGGATTGAGGGCGTTGATTAACACATGGGAATATAATATTATTGCTATCACAGAGACATGGTTGAGTGAGGGGCAGGAATGGCAGCTCAATATTCCAGGGTACAGAATCTTTAGGTGTGACAGGGGAGGGGGTCAAAGAGGAGGTGGCACTGCACCGTTGATCAAGGAGTCAATTACTGCAGTAAGGAGGGATGATATCTTAGAAGGTTCCTCAAATGAGGCCATATGGGTGGAATTTAAAAACAAAAAGGGGGCAATCACTTGTCTGGGAGTGTACTACAGGCCTCCAAACAGACAGGGAGAGATAGAGGAGCAGATATGTCAGCAAATCTCAGACAGGTGTAAAAATAATAGGGTAATAATAGTAGGGGATTTCAACTTACCTAATATCAACTGGGATAGTCTTAGTGCAAAAGGTTTAAAGGGGGCAGAATTCTTAAAATGCAGACAGAAGAGCTTTTTGAGCCAGCATGTAGAAGGTCCTACAAGAGAAGGGGCAGAACTGGACCTAATCCTAGGGAATGAAGTCAGACAAGTGGTAGAAGTGTCAGTGGGGGAGCATTTCGGGGATAGTAACCATAACTCTGAAAGATTTAAGGTAGTTATGGAAAAGGACAAAGACAGACCGGAAATAAAGGTACTGAATTGGGGGAAGGTTGATTTCAATTTGGTCAAACTGGATCTGGCCAAAGTGGACGGGAAGCAGCTACTTGTAGGAAAGTCTACATCAGACCATTGGGAGTCATTCAAAGAGGAGACAGTGAGAATTCGGAGCCAACATGTACCCGTTAAGGTGAAGGGTAGGACCAACAAGTCCAGGGAACCCTGGATGTCAAGGGATATTGAAGATTGGATAAGGGGAAAAAAAGGAGGCTTATGGCAGATTCAGAGTGCTGAAAACAGCAGAGGCACTAGAGGAGTATAGAAAGTGTAGGCGAGGGGTACTTAAAAAAGTAATTAGGAGAGCGAAGAGGGGACATGAAAAAACACTGGTGGGCAAGATGAAGGAAAATCCCAAGGCATTTTATAAGTATATTAAGGGCAAGAGGATAACCAGGGAAAGAGGAGGGCCCATTAGGGACCAAAGTGGCAATCTGTGTGTGGAGCCGGAGGACATAGGTGAGGTTTTAAATGATTACTTTTCATCTATGTTCACTATGGAAAAGGATGATGTAGGTGTCGAGATCAGGGAGGGGGATTGTGATATACTTGAGCATATTAACATTGAAAGGGAGGATGTATTAGCTGTTTTAGCAGGCTTAAAAGTGGATAAATCCCTGGGCCCAGATGAGATGTATCCCAGGCTGTTATGTGAGGCAAGGGAGGAGATTGCAGGGGCTCTGACACAAATTTTCAAATCCTCTCTGGCCACAGGAGAGGTACCAGACAACTGGAGGACAGCAAATGTGGTACCATTATTCAAGAAGGGTAGCAGGGATAAACCAGGAAATTACAGGCCGGTGAGTCGAACATCAGTGGTAGGGAAACTATTGGAAAAAATTCTGAGGGACAGGATTAATCTCCACTTGGAGAGGCAAGGATTAATCAGAGATAGTCAGCATGGCTTCATCAGGGGGAGATCGTGTCTAACTAACTTGACTGAATTTTTCGAGGCAGTGACTAGATGTGCAGATGAGGGTAAAGCAGTTGATGTAGTCTACATGGACTTCAGTAAGGCTTTTGATAAGGTCCCACATGGGAGATTGTTTACGAAATTTAAGAACCCATGGGATCCAGGGCAAGTTGGCAAATTGGATCCAAAATTGGCTTAGTGGCAGGAGGCAGAGTGTAATGGTCGAGGGTTGTTTTTGCGATTGGAAGCCTGTGACCAGTGGTGTACCGCAGGGATCGGTGCTTGGACCCTTGTTGTTTGTAGTGTACATTAATGACTTAGACGTGAATATAGGAGGTATGATCAGTAAGTTGGCAGATGACATGAAAATTGGCGGTGTTGTAAATAGTGAGGAGGAAAGCTTTAGATTGCAGGACGATATAGATGGGCTGGTAAGATGGTCAGAGCAGGAGTAAATGGAATTTAATCCTGAGAAGTGTTAGGTAATGCATTTTGGGAGGACTAACAAGGCAAGGGAATATACAATGGATGGTAGGACACTAGGGAGTACAGAAGGTCAGAGGGACCTTGGTGTACTAGTCCATTGATCACTGAAGGCAGCAGCACAGGTAGATAAGGTGGTTAGGAAGGCATATGGGATACTTGCCTTTATTAGCCGAGGTATAGAATATAACAGCAGGGAAGTTATGATGGCGCTGTATAAAATGCTAGTTAGACCACAGTTGGAGTACTGTGTACAGTTCTGGGTGCCACACTTTAGGAAGGGAGTGATTGCACTGGGGATGGTGCAGAGGAGATTCACCAGGATGTTGCCTGGGCTGGAGCATTTCTATAAAGAGAAACTGGAAAGGCTAGGGTTGTTTTCCTTAGAGCAGAGAAGGCTGAGGGGGGACCTGATTGAGGTCTACAAAATTATGAGGAGCATTGATAGGTTAGATGGAAACAAACTTTTTCCCTTAGCGGAGGTGTCAATAACCAGGGGGCATAGATTTAAGGCAAAGGGCAGGAGGTTTAGAGGGGATTTAAGGAAAAAAAAGTTCACCCAGCGGGTGGTTGAAATCTGGAATGCACTGCTTGAAGGGGTGGTAGAGGCAGGAACCCACACAACATTTAAGAAGTATTTAGATGAGCACTGGAAACGCCATAGCATACAAGGCTACAGGCCAAGTGCTGGAAAATGGGATTAGAATAGTTACATGCTCGATGGCCGGCACAGACACAATGAGCCAAAGGGCTTGTTTCTGTGTTGTATAACTCTATGACTCCATGACCTCGGGTCCGGGGTTCCAGTGCTGGACCTGGGTCTAAGGCTTCTGCAGTACCGGCAGTAGCCATCGCTCCCAGTGGCGCTGCCGATACTGCTGAGCTGTCGGCCCTGTGATAGGCCGCCAGCTTTTGGGGGCAGGATCCCCGTCCCTATTAAGTGTTTAAAGGGACGGGAATCCCATGTCCTTCAACTTTGACGGCCAAAGACTGGAGGATCGCTCCGAGGGCCTGAAAAAGTGCAGAGGCGGGCTTTCCCCCTACTTTTCGGCCCGGCGCTGGGACCTAGCCTCCTGTACAAAATTCAGCCCAATGTCTCAGTGTCTACCCTGTCAGGCCCCTTCATAATCATGAATGTTTAAATGAGATCATCTCACATGCTTCTCAACTCCAGAGAGTATAGTCCCAATTTACTCAGCCTCTCATCATAGGTTAACCCTCTCATCCTTGGAACCAATCTAATGAACCTTTGCTGTACTGCCTCCAAGACAAGTATATTCTTCCTTAGAAATGGAGACCAAAACTGCACACAGTACTCCAGGTGTAGTTTCATCAAAGCCCTCTACAATTGTAGCAAGACATCCTTAAATAAAAAAAAGTCACAACAGATGAAACTCTCCGCTGAACGTGTACTCTTGCAATAAAAGCTAACATGCCATTTGCCTCCCTAATTTTGTTCTACCTGCATGCTAACTTTCTGTGTTCTTTGTACGAGCCCACCCAAGTTTCTCTGGAGGTGGCTAGGGAAGACATTCTGAGTGCAAAGAACACTGACTCATGTCGCAACAGGGCAGACAGTGCGCTCCAAGATTTTCTAACGCAGCACTAGAGGCCTTGGTACAAGAAGTGGAGAGGAGAATAGATGTCCTCTGTGTAAAGGGGGCAAGGAAGCCCTCTTGACAAACCCTGAAAAGGCAGTGGGAGCAGATAGCTACCACAATCAATGTAGCCCCAAGGACCTGGATTCAATGCCATAAGAAATTTAATGATCTCACACAAGTGGTCAAGGACAGTGAATTCATCTTCAAACACCATGTCCTTACAATTGAACCACTAGCATCAGACACTGTTCACTCACCTATCTATAATCTATACCAATCACAACACATGCGTCACATTCATTTCTTCACCTCACCATCACACACTTAGTATGGCTGCAAGCCTCGCATCTTGCAGACACTGCTAGTTATTCAACCATGTCAGGTACTCAAATGGATTGCACTGCCTTGACTGACACACGTTCCTCTCTCTTGCAGGACAAGGTAGTGCATAACCAGAGTCAACAGTGCCTCACCGGCATGGTTGCATATCCTCACCTCGAATGAGGATACAGCGCTCTCCATCATTGGAGTGGCCATGACTGAAGCCATGGCAAATAGCAGGGCTGCAATCATCAAAGGTGACAGTATCCGAATACCTAATACTCTTTCACAAATCCTACTTCCTATTCATCCCACATTCTTTTCTGATTTACAGGTTGCAGGTGGGGTCAGCATTTCCCTCTTGCTTTCACCCCTCCCCCACCCCCTCCCACGAACCGTCCCACAAACCCTACTCTTGTGTCTTTCTTCTTTCAGATACCAGAAGAGCAAGAGATGGAAGAGCAGGAAGACAGTGATGAAGAAGAAACACTGTCGCTCACTCTAACATTCAGCCACCAGCTCATATTTGATACTGTGCATACTTTAGAGGGTAGCTTCGAGGTGGGATCTGTATGCAGTGAGACATTGATCATGTGTGGCCTACAGCTAGGGCAGAGGACAAGGATAACACAGGTGCCAATTTTCTGGAGGGTAAGGCCACACTTGAGTCCTGGGACAGACGACTCAGTTGAGGACTTCAATGGGGTGGCCGACAGAAAAAGGCTGGTGGGTGTGCACAAAGAAATGCTTGGTGCACGAGCAGGCCTGCCAGAAAAGCTGCGGTCAATGTCAAGACATGGGGTTTTGGAGTCTGTGCTTTCCAGTGTGGAGGTGGTGGCCAATTCCAATAGCACAACTGTGGACCAAAAAATGACGAGGTATCTGATGGCCAATGTCTCAGCTTTCACTGCAGCACAAGCAGAAGCCACCCAACATCTGGGTTCTGCAGTGGAAACTCAGACTGAAGCCATACAAGCTCAGCTTGCTGCCATCATAGCTACAGTTACCAATATGTCCTCCAACACATTGTTAGGATTGCCATAGTGCTGTCGCATGGAATTGGCAATCGCACCTTGGAGCAAGAATCTCTGTCCTCTCTCAGGATGACAAGATTTATCTTCCCACTCTGCTACTTGCTGCTGTCCGTCAGTCAGCTCGCTCAGACTGCTGCCGCCCATGCCGAGGTGGTGCAGTTTGAAGCTGGGCCTTCTCAGGTGAGAGCTGCTCTAGGTTGTTCTCCAAGGCCATCTGCCATGTCTCGCACTGAAAATCAGCAGCAGTCCACCAGCATGCTATAGCTACTCGCGTCGAAGCACCAGGACAAGCAAAGGCACATGCCAGACAGACAGACAGACAGATTGGGAATGATCTTTTGTATGAAATATTGAATGGTTTGATTTATTAAGATGATTTGGAATGTTTGTTTTGTGATGGCTTTTAGTTCAGAATTGTCACCAACAGGATGCTGTGATGGTCAGTAACAGAGGGAAGGTTAAGGTGTGGGACTGTTGGTGAGTGGGGAATTGGGGATGCAGTTACTGGTATGGACAGGTTGCCAGAAAGGGGATGTGTTAGTTTCCTCCACTTTTTCTCCTCTGCTGCTCACCATATAGTTGGTGGAAAGGGCTGTGCCCTCATTATGTCAAGATTATACACTATTCAATAGACCACCAAGAATCTTTACACGTGCTCTGTCAAGTACTGTGGTGCTCTCCTAGAGCACAAGGCATGTAGTTAGACATATACCTGAACATTGGAATATACTTACATTCTTTGCCTGAAAAAGTCTTAAATGAGATGCAGATACATGCAGCATATCGAACTTTTGAAAGCAGGGGGAGGAGGTTTAAAGGGGATCAAAGGGGTAAATTTTTCACACAAAGAATAGTGGGTATCTGGAATGAGCTGCCTGAGGAGGTGGTGGAGGCAGGAACAGTAGCGACATTTAAGAGGCATCTGGATAGGTACTTGAATGAGCAAGGCACAGAGGGACATGGAATTAATGCAGGCAGATGGGATTAATATAGATAGGCATTTTGGTCGGCACGGACGCGGTGGGCCGAAGGGCCTGTTTCTATGCTGTATGACTCTATGACTCTATGAGAACATTAAAAAGATAAGAAATAGGAGCAGCAGTAGACCATACAGCCCATTGAGACTGCTCCGCTATTTAATATGATCATGGCTGTTGTCAGGAAAACATACTATGCTGAATGAGGATTTTTAATTCACTGGTTGGAAAACTTCATTAAACTTTTAAAAAGGAATGCTGGAATCCTACATTCAACTTTTAAAACTGGCAGCTAAGATTGCCACCACAATTTGCATACCTCACATTCCAAGGCTCCCCTCATCACCACCGCCCACACCAGCATTGTTATGTCAGCCAGCAGGCAGTGTTCTGCCCCATGCAGTGATGCCTCCAAGAGGTTACTAACAAAATTAAAGCACATGGGAGTGGGGGGAATATACGGGCATGGATTGAGAACAGACAAAAAACAGAGAGTGGGAATAAACGGGTCATTTTTGCATTGGCAGGTTGTGACTAGGGGGGGGGGGTACCACAAGGATCAGTGCTTGGGACCCAGCTATTCACAATCTAAATCAATGATTTGGATGTGGGGATTAAATGTAATATTTTCAAATCTGCAGATGACACTAAACTAGGTGGAAGGATAAGTAGTGAGGAAGATGCAAAGACACTTCTGAGGGATTTGGAGAAGTTAAGCGAGTAGGCAAAAATTGGGATGGAATACAATGTGGGGAAATGTGAGGTTATCCACTTTGGTAGGAAAAACAGAAATCCAGATTACTTCCTAAATGGTGAGAGGCTGGGAAGTGTTGAATTTCAAAGAGATTTGGGTGTCCTTGTTCATGAGTCACTGAAAGCTAACATGCAGGTACAGCAAATAATTAAGAAGGCCAATGGTATGTTGGCCTTCATTACAAGAGGATTTGAGTATAGGAGTAAAGATGTCTTACTGCAATTACACAGAGCCTTGGTGAGACCACACTTGGAGGATTGTGTGCAGTTTTGGTCTCCTTACCTAAGGAAAGATATACTTGCCATAGAGGGAATGCAACGAATGTTCACCAAACTAATTCCTGGGATGGAGGGATTGTCCTATGAGGAAAGATTAAATAGACTGGTCCTTTATTCTCCAGAGTTTAGAAGAATGAGAGGTGACCTCATTCAAATATACAAAATTCTTATAGAGCTCAACAGGGTTGATGCAGGAAGGAAGTTTCCCCTGGATGGGGAGTCCAGAACCAGGGGACACAGTCAAAATAAGGGGCAGACCATTTAGGACTGAGATGAGGGAGGAATTTCTTCACTCAGAGGGTGGTGAATCCTTGGAATTCTCTGCCCCAGAGGGCTGTGGAGGCTCAGTCGTTGAGTATGTTCAAGACCGAGAATGATAGATTTCCACATATTAAGAACATCAAGGGATATGGGGATAGTGCAGGAAAATGGTGTTGAAGTAGAAGATCAGCCATGATCTCATTGAATGGCGGAGCAGGCCTGAAGGGCTGAATAGCCTACTCCTGCTCCTATTTCTTATGTTTTCCCTGCAGGCTCTCCTCTAAGCTGCCAAGGAAAGACGGGAAGTCCTGTTCCCAAGGGATGGACTCAGAAGACCCTCCCACCTGACCAAGGCAGCCTGGATAGAGGTGGAAGAGGAGGTATTGAACAGTGGGGTCACACGTTGAACCTGGGTCCAGAATCGGAAATGATCAATGACTTGCTCAGATCTGTGAGGGTAAGTGATGTTGCCGAAGCTGTACAAGTGTTTTGCTCCTTGGCTCCATGATAGTGCGTATATGACAGTGGGAAGTCATGGCATGCGTTTGAATGTGTGATCAGTCTTTGTGCCAAATACCACATGATTGTGCAGAATGTGTAAGTATGGCGCATGCTTGTGCTTGGATGCAGCGTGTGAATGACACGCATGTAGACAATGCTTCTTAGGCATCACTTGACATTTCATTAAATCAGCACCTTTGCCTACAGGATAAACAGTAGCACAATCAGCACAAGCAGACCAAAATGGGCACAGGAGTGCCAGACCAAAGAATACTCACACCAGTAGAAGAGGAGGCAGCTGGAGAGGAGATTGGTCAAGCAATTGCTGACAGTGAGGCAGGATTGTCAAGGCATAAGGATGAGGTGTTAAATTTACTGTTGCAGCCAAATGCGAACACAGGAGGAATGTGTGTTAAATTGTTGGCCTCATGATGTAATGATGCTTAATGTGTCTCTGTGCGTTTTACCACTGAAGGTGCCCACACTGTACCAGCTGCACACCCCGAGGAACAGGCTGCCTTCTCTGGGGAAGATGCTGCCAATGCCCCAGAGGGCCCATTGTTACTTGCCTCTTCTTCTACCTCCACCAGCTCAGATATAGCCACACGATCTGTGGGGGGTTTAAGATTAGAATCAGGGTTAACAGTTGGCTGGGCACGACACACACATGTCCCAGCAGCTGAGGGAGCATGTGCCAGCACGCCCCCTGACAATTGGAGGACTGCTGGGGACCAGGCCCCTGCTCAGCCCCACAGTCATGATGATCCTCTGTTTCAGGCTACAAGAAGTCTGTTCGAAGTGCAGAGAAATCATGGGGAAAATATGTTGGCATAGTCTAAGGTCATTCATGGCTTTGCGTGTGACATGGACGAATTCATGCAAACCTTGACGTCTGCTATATCACAGGCATATGAGCATATGGCTTCCTCACTGGATATTTTGGCGAGCTCCATGGCGAATCTGGTTGAGCACTCGACCCATATACCCTCTGACCTGCAATCCATCGCTGTACCCATGGGCTCCATGCAGCAGAGTCTAAGCGAGGGGGATGAGGAACCAGGACCTCCCTCCAGGTGCCCCTTCCACTCATGGAGATTGGCAGGTGTCATCATGCACCCAGATAGAGGGAAGCGTGTGTCAGCCGCTCAGAGCCTTCCTCTTAGGATGGCCCCAGGTTAAGCACCGTTTCCTCTTCCCCCCCCTGACATTGACCCTCTTACCTCCAGCAAGTGAGCCCATGGGGAATGCTCAAGTACCAGTACTGGAGACCCCCAGTAAAATAGAGGCCTCAAGGCTCCATTCCTCCAGAGGACGCCTGCCATGGTCATTTAGGGCAACGGGGCACCTCAGCTGCTAATGTCAGGGTAGCACCTAGACGTAGTGGTAGAAAGCAAATAAATAAGGAATTATGGGCACGATGGTGGCAGTAGTGGTTTTGATCGTGTCAAGACAAAGTATAATACTGTGAAATACATTTATTTGATTTACTCTCTCATACATTCTCGTTGATCATTTAACGTTAGCGATCTGAAGACAATATTGTCACCTTATGGCTATGCTGGACACTGATTTAGTGAGATACCTGGTAGTTTTTTATTTGCACAAGTCGTCAATGTTTGCCTGCACACTTGTTATAGCAATGTGGAGTATTCCGAATAGATGTCCATCTGTCAGGATTGATCTTAACCACTCTCTCTCCTTCTCTAGCTCTCTCTTTGTGTCCCTCTATCTTTGTTAATCTCTCTCTCTCTTCCTGTGATCCCCCTTCTCTGTGTACCCCCTCTCTGTGGTTGTTCAGCACCCCCCCACCCCGTGTCGTCCTTGCTCTCGGTGTCATCATCGCTCTCTCTGTCCCCCACTTTCTCTCTCAGTCCCCCCTCTCTCTCTCTGTCTGTCCTCTCTCTCTCTGTCGACCCCTGTTTCTCTGAGCTCTCTCTCTCTCTCTCTCTGTCCCCACCGTCTCTCTCCCACTCTCCCCCATTTCTCTCTTTCTCTCTGTCCCCCACTCTCCGTCTGTTCCCCCCTCTCTGTCTCTCTCCCTGACCGTCTCTCTCTCTGTGACAGAGAGCAGGAACGCTCAGCAGAGCTGCTTTGTGATTGGTTAGTTTTTTTTAAAAATCGCAAGTCAGTTTCACAGCTGAGAGTGGGACCAGCAGCTTCTGAACTCTGGACAGACATGGGGTTTGCTGGCAGGCTCCGACGATATGCTTTAAAAGCCCACTGGAAAACCTCGAATCTATCAGAAGTTGGGAAACCAACACTTGTCGGCTGTGAAACTGACTTGCAATCCTTTTTGAAAAGCCGGTCTGGAAGAAGAAGCCAACGGGAAATTTCTCATCTCTGAAATACATCCACGAGCCAGATGGACACCTTTGGAGGGCCAGATCCTCACCCGTGGGCCGTATGTTGGACAACTCTGCTGGAACATTTCTTTTCAGAAATTCACACAACATTCTTTCTAGAATATTTGACTTACTTTACTTAGGAAACTCTTTAAGTCTTTTAGTCCTCAAAGGGGTCAAAGTGAACACAAGATAGATATCACCTCTCCAAGATAAAAGGGAAAATTGCCCTGCAGTTTTACAGATGACAATATAAAGCAGTAGGAAAGATATAAGGTGTATGTGGTATAATTCACTTCGAATGAAATATGAGTGTGCTTTCCTTTTACGTAGACGTTTAATGACCCATCAAATACAATCATAAGGTGAAAATGAGAACAAGCAGAGATGAAGTTATTTTTAGCAATAGTGTTCTATATATTTTCTGAGCCTCAAGCATCACATTTAGAGCAAACATCCAGTCTGCCTTCATCGGTATAGTCATCTTGCTAACAAAAAACACATTTAACATCTAAGTGATAAATATAGTTTATGAGGAGAATTTATCATTAAAAAAATGACACAGGAAACAGAATCACATTGATTTTCATTGCTTTATATGAGAACAGATCAGTATTATTTACTTTGGTGATGAGTAGTGAGAGAGAGAAATTAATACAATCTGTCACAAACGTGAAAGGTAAAGCAAATGCTTGACTTTGTTCTCAGAAGAAAAAAATCACAATTTCCCTTTGGAGAAAACATCCACATTAATCAAAAGTAGAAGATATCAGCTCTAACAGCTGTGTGATGTTCCATATACCAATGTGTAATTGTCTTGCACTCTGGCTGCAAACCCTGATGCATGGATAGTTATCATATACTTAGCACTGTAATTTGGCTAAATGATCCCAGCACGTGGCCTTAAAAGATATAGATGGTTAAGTGTGCATACACATACAGAGAGTACCAATTCTGGGCGTTCCAAGACTTACGGCTATGTAATGGGACACTGAAGGTGCTCAATCATAGTTTATAGATACATCACATCAGGAACGTCACATCAATAAAAGAAAACCATTATTGATGAGGCAGATTATCAGTTAATAAATGTCTTTTGTGTATTTGTCACACATTTTGAGAATGAAGAAAAGTTTGTGCTCGGACCTTAAGAGAACCTATGCAGATTTATTTCCTCCAGGGCTGTTAACAACGGAAAGCTTTATCTGATCTTCGTAGACACTGCTTAAAATTATGTCTCAGAGGGGAAAGTAAAACATTTCACTGTGACGAGTATTTGGATTTTAATATTCAGAATCTCTAAACTCTGTGGCCGGAATTTTATTCTGGTGACGGGAGTCTCAACGTCTGGAAAAAATGACGCCGATATCCCCGCATCGCCTCTTCTCCAGAAGGCCTGCAAACTCTAGTGTCAATCAGGCATTTAAGTGGACAGCAGCGGGCCTTCTACAGAATCAAGGACCCCGTCGCCAGAAGAGGCCTTGGACAGCTGCTGGCTAATCAGAGGCCGGTGGCTGCTGCTGGAGGAGCACCTACCAGAGGCCAAGGAGCATTGCTGGGCCCAGGCACAGGTAGGTCAGGGTGGGAGGGGTCTCGAGGGTTGCAGGGGAGGGGAGTGTAAGGGGGTCGGTAGCAAGGACAGGCTCTCAGCGGGTTCCCTTCCTTCCTGATGCCAGGTCCCTCATTCAGGCACTAAGTGCCTTTTAATGAGGGACCCATCCCAGCACCCCTCAAAGCCGGGAAGGAGACACACAGTATTTCATGCTTTGCTTCCTGTGTGGCAGGAAGATTTCCTTAATTGGGCTTAATTGCTCAGTTAAGGGCCTCAATTGGCAGCAGGGTGGGAAGCTGCAGGGGAGAGCATAAAATTCCCCCCAGTGTTTATAAAGGCAAAGAGCAATTCTGATAATATAATTTAATATGTGAGGCTCCTGAGACCAACAGAGGTACATCTTGACCTTCACCACAAGGCTTATCACAAACTGATGTACCAAGAGCACAAGGGAAAATGGGCACATCAGGGTAAACTTGACTGATTTTGTAAAATGCCTAATGACAGCCTGTCTAACATCTCTTATGATATTTATTTTGTTGTGTTTCTGATATTTTGATCAAAGCAGAGAGGGTTAATCTCCAAGTTTCTACAACAGCAATAACAACTTGCACTTATATAGTGGCTTTAATATAATAAAACATCCCAAGGTGCTTCACAGGAGTGTTATAAAGCAAAATTTGACACCGAGCCACATAGAGATGTTATGGCAGATGACCAAAGGCTTGGTCAAAGAGGTAGGTTTTAAAGTAGCTTCTTAAAGGAGGAAAGAGAGGTGGAGAGGCAGAAAAGTTTAGGAGGGAATTCCAGAACTTGGGGCCTTGGTAGCTGAAGGCACAGCTGCCCAAGATGGAGCAATTAAAATTGGGAGGCTCAAGCAGCCAGAATTAGAGGAGCATGGATAACTTGGAGGGTTGTGGGGCTGGAGGAGATCACAAAAATGGGGAGGGATGAGGCCATGGAGGACCTTGAAAAGAAGGATGAGAATTTGAAAGTCAAGAGATTGCTTAACCAGGAACCAATGTAGGTCAGTGAGCAAAGGGGTGATGGGTGACTGGGACTTGGCATGAGTTAGGACATGGGCAGCAGAGTTTCAGATGATCAGAAGCTAGAATGTGGGAGCTGGGCCAAGAGAGCATTGAAATAATCAAGTCTAGAGGTAACAAAGGCAGAGAAGAGAGTTCCAGCAGCACATAAACTGAGGCAGGAATGGAGTTGGACAATGTTGCAGAGGGGGAAATGGGCAGTCGTAGTGATGGTGCAGATATGTGGTCGGAAGCGAACTAGGGTTGCGAACAGTTAGGTTTAGCCTCAGAGAGATGCCAGGGAGAGGGAAAGGAGCATGTCATGGAAACAGACGACAATGGGCTGCATTTTAAAAGCCCACTGCTGAAATAGGCGGCGGGTGGAAACATTTGCGGCCCGTACGCATGGGGCCCACATCACAGAGGCGCCGTGATTCCAAATGCGGCGGGTCATTAGCATGGCCAGGGCAGCCACCCTCCCCCCATTGACATGGAGGAGGTGGGCGAGCCATCCTTGGCAACGGCATCTGGCGCCTATGCGCAGGCACCGGCACCATTTTTAACCCCTCAATGAGCATTTAAATTTTAAAGGAACAGAGACTTTAAAGTTTATGAAAATGAATAAAATAAGCTTTCCATGCCCACTCCCACCACCCCCCAATGGCAATGCATATCGTTCCTGCCCATTCCCCTCCCCCGGAATACCTGTGAAAATATGACCTTTTCCCCCACTCCGCCCCCCAAAGTTCAGAACCTTTATCCTTTACCCCTTCCCATCACCTGCCCAACTAATCCTAAGCATTTTAACCCCACTTCCCCCCCTCCCGCATAGAGAAAATCACCTCCTCCCCCCTCCCCACAAGTGTCGCGCCTCGTTTTCCCGAATGGGGATTTGAAAGCGGGGCATGACCGGCCGCTGGAATGAAGATTTCAATGTGTTGGCAGCATCATTGCAGCCTGCATATTAATTACAGGTAAGTATCCATTTGCATATTATAATGTGGGTCCCGTCGCCAAGCAGCGGGGCGTCCGCCACGAGGCCTCACCACCGCTGCTGAGATCGGGACTGGGCCTGCCGGCATCGGGGGTCGGTGGCGGGTCTCATCCGTTGCTATCTTCATTCATCCCCCGCCACTGTTCCTGGCGTTGGAGAGCCTTTAAATTAAAATCCAGCCCAGTGACTTGGGTTTCTGTTTCTGTTGAACAACAACATTTGCGATTCAGAACCAATGTCTGTGGAGCAGTGCTATTCCTGGTTCAGTTGCAGTATCCGTTGAACAGTGCTGCTCAAAGTTCAATACCAGGGACTGTTGAACAATGCCATTCATGTTTCAATGTCAGTGTCCGTTGAATATATTAATTTTTGGTGAAGCACTGGTGTCTGATGAACAGTGCTAAGTTTGGCTCAATGTTAATTTGGGGCTCAACAACAGTGCAATCAATGTGAGACTTTCATTACCACTATACTGGATGACATCATCAGAGATCTACAAAGTGCAAATGTGTTCTTCAAACTATACATAAACTTAGATGACTGTCACCATCCTGAGCCAACTAGGTACATTATCACATTCCAACAAATGTTACATTCTTAAGATACAATTTCCTAAATTTAATTGTTTCAACTGCTGAAATCTTCAGAATGTCATCAGAAAAGTAATATCTAGAACACTTGGAGTGTACAATGTCAGCAATAGCATCCTGGTACTTGGCGTAGCAAAAACATAGTCACCAACCATGCTCCAGCACTAAATGATGTTAAATGCCATGTGCAAATAAACCTGAATATGGTAGGAATACTTGAGTGAAAGATCTATCAGCTACCCAGGGAAGATTTACGTCATGCATGCCAGTGTCTAGAAGAAATCCTGACATAAAGTCTGTTGGCTTTGTCTATCAGGTAGGTGTGCATACATAATAGGTGAAAGCAAAAGTTCACAAGCAGGCTGTAATAGGTGAGTTTACAAAAATGAAGATAGATATTTGAATCTGGATTCAACCAGGACATTTATCAGTACAGCTAAGGAGGCAATTCTTTCACTTTTACCAAGTTATTATATACAATAACTACCTATAATTGTATAGCACCTTTAACCTAATAACACTTCCCAAGGTGCTTTACAGGAGCGTTATAAAACCAAGTATGACACCTAGTCACAAAAGTGGATATTAGGTCAGATGACCAAAGGCTTGGTCAGAAGTTGATTTAAAGGAATGGTGCAAAGGAGGAAAGTGAGGCAGAGAAGTGTAAGGAGGGTATTCCAGAGCTTGGGGCCTAGGTAACTGAAGGTGCAGCCACCAATGGTGGAGCGATTAAAATCAGGTATGCGCAAGAGGCCAGAATTAGAGGAGCGCACATATCTTTCAGGGTTGTGGAGCTGGAGCAGATTACAGAGATAGGGAGGGGCAAGGCTGAAGAGGGTTTTGAAAACAAGGATGAAAATTTTAAAATTAAGTCATTGCTTGATCAGGGGCTAATGTAGGTCAGCGAGCACAGGGGTGATAGGCGAATGGGACTTGGTGCAAGTTAAGACAATGGCAGCAGAGTTTTGCAAGACTTCAAGTTTACAGAAAGTAGAATGTGGGAGACCAGCCAGAAGTGCATTGGAATAGTCGAATTTAGAGGTAACGATGGCATGAATGAGGTATTCAGCAGCAGATGAGCTGAGACAGGGCAAAGTTGGGCGATGTTATGGAGGTGGAAATAGGCAGTCTTAGTGATGGCACGAATATAAGGTCAGAAGCTCATCTCAGGGTCAACTGTGATGCCAAGGTTGCAGACTGGCTTAATTTCAGACCATGGCTAGGGAGAGGATTAGGATGGGTAGCTAGGGAACTGAGTTTGGAGCAGGGACCTAAAACAATGGCTTCAGTCTTCCTGATACTTAATTGGTAGTCTTTCTGATACTTAATTGAGGACATTTTTGCTCATCCAGTACTGAATGTCAGATAAACAGTCTGATAATTCAGCAAGAGTGGAGGAGTAGAGAGAAGTGTTGGTGAGGTAGAACTGAGTGTTGTCAGTGAAAACTAATGCTGTGCTTTCGGATGAGGCCACTGAGGGGCAGTATGTAGATGAGAAATAGGAGGGGCCTAAGGATAGATCCCTGGGAGACACATGAGGTAATAGTGCAGGAAAAGGAAGTTAAACCATTGCAAGTGATTCTGTGGCTATTATATATAAAAGAATGGAACCAGGTGAGAGCCGTTCCACACAGCTGGTTGACTGTTCGAACAAATAAAGCATCAGAAGTACATGCACACAAAATAGAAAATCACTTGATAAATAGCAATAAAATAGCAATGTGCAGATTCACTGTCAATGTCCATCCTACCACAATGTGCTATAACTCTGAAAGGTAATACCTGTACAGCATTGTTAGCCTCCAATAGCTAGACAACTATTTTGAAAATGTTTGCAGATCCAAAGAGCATTTGAACAGAAGAAATAAACTAGGTCTAATCTGATGTCTCAGGTAGCAACAGAACATAGATCTTGATTGTATCTGTTAAACAGCCTGAGCAGCTAATTCGTCCAATGTGGCTGATATGAAAATAGTGCTGCAAGGACCGACACTAAAAACACTAATTCACACTGTTGCATCAGTGGGGATGTGGTTACAAGAAGCATTTATGAGCTGTAATCCACTTAAGCACCACTTGAAGAGTCCAAATTTAGCTTACGTGTCTATAAATTTCTTCAACCTGTGGAAAATTCATTAACAGAGTCCAGAGACAGACTGAGGACCAGCCCATCTCATGTGTATAGCCACAATACTTTATTTATCTACAACACTGCAAACGTCCCCAATCATATCCAGATGGTTTGCCATATCACTAAAAGTTGTACAACCCTAATCTTGAGTAAGATGACTTAACGGTTCTACACCATGCGAATTTTCTCTGAAAAGAGCAGTTGTTTCCTTGAAAAAAGGAGTTCTTAAAAGAACTGGCAGGCCTTGATAGTTCAGGCAGTGTACTCTGCCCATCGTCTGGAGAAATAACTGGAACGGATGGAAACAGTGGGTTTATATGTGGTGAAGAATGGGAATGTGGGCGGGATCTTACTGCTGATAGGTCATTACATGTTGTTGTTCTTGCTGCTGTTGGTTGGTTATTATGTTCCGTGATAGGTTGGTGCATGCTGTTGTTCTTGCTGATTTATCAGTTATCGTGTCTCGTGGTAAATCAATACATACTATTGCTCTTGTTGGCTGCAGAGCAGGTGGTGATATGTTTCTTGCGTAAGGTAGCCAGAGATCACTGATGAACAGGCTACTGTCTTGAGGGACAGTGTGGTGTCGACAGATCTCCATAGCCTCCCTGACACATCTTATATGCCAGTGCATAATGGATGAGATGAGGTTGAGATGGTGGTTATTGCTTTGAGTGTGCTTGATGGTGACTGACTCAACGTACAAACTGTAAAATCGTCTTACTCAACATTACCACTCTCACCATGAAAACCTTCAAACAACTTTTAACTCTAATCTTAAAGAAATGTTCTACTATTTTCTAAGAAATTGATGAAATGGATAGCTACCAATTTAGGCTGCACATTGATGAATTCAATAGAGAGTTTGGGGATTCTCTAGAAGGTTGGAGTGACTTACAAAAGGCATGCCTCATTAGGCTCTGCTATCATACAAGTCTTGTTTTTTGCTTGACTGTAGCATTGTTTTGTAGGATCCCTCATTGCTTTCTGAACAGTACAACAGTGATTAATCAGGCCCAGATGACCAATCAGCTGGAAATATTAATTATGCCCTCAAATAAGAAGAAATTTTAATATTCAGCTGATAACTGGGAAGACGTATTAATATAACTTAATGAGGTATACTTTCCTGAGGCTGGATCAGCTGAACAAAATGCACAGAGGAAAATCAGGCAGAAAAGGATTGTGCATACGTAAGGAGATCACCCAATTTTCAATGCGTAATGCACAAAACCTGGTCAGATCCATTACAGGCGTACAATCCTCCTCACCTGATTTTGCTCTATAATTAGCACCCAGATGACCCAATACTTCGAGGGGCAAGAACAGCAGCATCAATCTCCATGCATCAAGAACAGTATGCTATTAACTCAACAATGCCGGAAATGTCTGTTCGCTGGCACAAGGAGGATAAAGGCATCATCAATGCCAGGCTCTCAGTAAATCACTGATCATGAAACTGTCACATTTCAATTACAATACAAATGTATTACAAGAAATATATTCATTATGATTTCTTCCAAACAAATTCAATCATTTGCTTCTTTAACATGTCAAATTGAATTGTGCTTTTCACATCACATTATACTTCTTCACAGACAGACGCCTACAAAAGAATGGAACAAAAGGCTACGCTTTTGTGGTTTTACTGCTGTCCAATCTATTTTGCAGATAAAGCTAATGCTGTCTCTTTTTTAAATGGAGATGGAAGTGTTGCAGTCTTTAAATAAAATTAGAAATCATCAAAACCATATCAAAGCACAGAAGGTATCAAAGATATGTAGGGTATTTTTGATAAATAGTATAGCAACATTAGGGACAGGGGGGAGGCCATTCAGTCCCTGGAGCCTGCTCTGCCATTCAGTTAGATCATGGCTGATCTGCTCCTCAATTCAATTTACCCATCTTTGCTCCATATCCCCATAACTAACAAAAATCTCGCTCTGTCTAGAAAGCACCAATTGCTATAGCACTTGCATCCTTCTGGGGCAACGAGTTCCAAATTTCTACTACTCTTTGTGTGAAAAATGGATAACTGACATGCAACACAGGGTTGTTGGACAACGATGCAAAATTGGATAAAGGGTAGAAAGTAGAGAGTACTGGTGAATGGTTGTTTTTCAGACTAGAGGGAAGTGTACAGTGGTATAATCCAGAGGTCAGTATTATGACCACTACACTTTTTGATATATATTACTGACCTGCACTTGGGTATACAGGGCATCATTTCAAAGTTTGCAGACGACACAAAGATTGGTGGGAAAGCAAGCTGTGAGAAGGACACAAAGTGCCTGCAAAGGGATACAGATAGGTTACGTGCAAAAATTTGGCAGATGGAGTATAATGCGAAAAATGTGAGGTTGTCCACTCTGGCAGGAAGAAGAGAAAAGCAGAATGTTGTTTACATGGAGAGAGACTACAGAATGCTGTGGTACAGAGGGATTTGGGTGTCTTTGTACATGAATCATAAAAGGTTAGCATGCAGGTACAGCAAGTAATTAGGAAGGCTGATGGAATGTTGGCATTAATTGCAAGGGGATGGAGTATAAAAGGAGGCAAGTGTTGCTGCAAATGTACAGGGCTTTGGTGAGACCATATCTAAAGGATTGCGTACAGTCTTGGTCTCCTTACTTAAGGAGGGATATACTTGCATTGGAAGCAGTTCAGAGAATGTTCACTAGGCTGATTGCTAGGATGAAGGGGTTGTCTAATGAGATAAGGTTGAGCAGGTTCGGCCTATACTCATTGGAGTTTAGAAGACTGAGAGGTGATCTTATTGAAACATATAAGGTTCTGAGTGGGCTTGACAGGGTAGATGCTGAGAGGATGTTTTCCCTCGTGGGGGAATCTAGAACTAGGGGGCACAGTTTCAAAATAAGGGGTCTCCCTTTTAATACAGTGATGAGGAGAAAGCTCTTTCTCAGAGGGTCATTAATCTTTAGAATTCTTTTCCCTAGAGAGCAGTGGACGCTGTGTCATTGAATATATTGAAGGCTGAGTTAGACAGATTTTTGATCTTCAAGGCAGCCAAGGGTTATGGGGACAGGCAGGAGTTAAGGCCACAATCAGATCAGTCATGATCCAATTGAATGGTGGAGCAGATTCAAGGGCCTGAATGGCCTACTCCTGCTCCTATTTCTTATGTTGACACCAAACTTGGAAATGTAGTAAATAATGAGGAGGATAGTAACAGACTTCAGAAGGACATAGTTACGAGCTCACAGGACACCAGTATGGTGTGTACTCTGTCTTTAATGAAACTGACTGTAATGGCTGCCTCCAGTCAGAGCCTCATGGTAGACGTCACATGACTGCAGCAAGCCAGGGTGCACATTGGTACTGTATTGCATTTCTATCCCAAACATAAAAACACGAAAAAATGTGCATGCATCATCATTGAGACTGTGATTTGCCCAAGTTACACCCCACTATGCACACAACTGTTCTCATGCATTAGTGGTTTGTCCTTCTTGTCAGTCTCTGCACATGCATTGCACACACAGTCATTAAATCATGCCAGTGTCTTAATGGAGCGACACTTCTGTGGCGAGTGTCGTTCCCGTGGTAACGGTTGTTGTTCCATTTTTGTTGTTGGGGTGTTGTGGACCTCTGGAGCTAATGGCTGTTCTGTGGTCTGTGCAGTTCGTGAGTTCATATCTTCCTGATTGGCCACCTGCCTTGAAGGAACAACTTCTCCAGTTGTCCGTATGTGCCTGCGGTTGTGACGGTATCTCTGGTCCTTCACGGCCGCCGCATATGATTGAGGTGACAGCTGCTCTATGTAGGTCCTAAGTTGCCACTTGGGCTGACTCTTGTTGAACACATTGAAGGTTTGTACCCTGACTGGCTCTCCAATGTTCAATTCTGGCAATGGTTCAGCAGTTTTTTCAAAATGAAATTTGGCTTTCTGCCATTTCACCTTGATTTTGTCTGCCCCGCTCTGCATAATCTGAGCGCTCCTTCCCCACAGCCTCCACTTTAGACGCCTGAGCAGACAACTGCCAGATCTTCCCGGATGCCTGAGCAGACGACTGCCAAATGTTCCCGAGTGCCTGAGCAGACGACTGCCAGATCTTCCTCTTCCTCAGATCCTGTATGACTCGCAAGACTTTGAGACTGGCAAAGGTGTTCCCGTTCCAGCGCCGGTGGCCACTCCTGTAGGCTATCTCCTGGGTTTTCTCTCTTTGCACGTTGAGGGTTACCAGTCCAAGCTTTAGACTTGCTTCTGCTGAGATGAGTGGCTTTTGCTTGTTGTCTATTATTTGGAACTCCAAATCTTCGTTCTTGTCATTGCAATAGGTTCTCAGAGTATCTTGTCCTCTTGGCACTAATATGGTGCCATCATTTAGCCTCAACCTTCCTTTTGAGGGCTTCATTTTTGAATTGCCATGTTGAGCCACTTCGTACAGGTCTGTGAAGGTCTTGAGGTTGCATGACTCACCGGTGTCTATGACTTGCTATTCTCCTTCTGCAGTCATCATTCCAACAGTCACAAACTATTTATCACTGATTGACCTGTCTGAAGCAACCCGTTGTGTGTTGTATAGTGATTCATCAGAATCTTCGGCTGATGTCCCTCCAGTGGCCATCTGTACCTGCTTGTTGTGCTTTTCTCTAGCCAAGCACTTGCATGCAAAATGATTCAGCTTCCTGCAGTGAGAACATTGCTCTCCCCACGCTGGACATGCCTTCTTTTCCTGTGCATGATGTCCTCCACAATATTTGCAGCCTGTCCTTTGTCTGTGATCTTTCTGCCTTTTCGGCCTGGAATGTCTATCAGCGTACTGCAAGGTCTGGTCTGTTCTGCCATGAATATGCTCTTGCTGCTGATTTACAACCTTAGACCTTCTGCACACATCGATTGCTTTCCTGAGAGTCAGTTTCTCCTCTCTCAGTAGATGTGCTCTCACTGCGGGATCTCTTATGCCTAATACAATCCTGTCTTTAATTAGATCATCGTTTAGTTGCGCAAATTCACAGGATTCTGTAAGCTGTGTTAATGCAGTCACATATTGATTCGTTTTCACCTTGGGCCCTAATATTGAACACATACCGTTCATAGGTTACGCTCACTTGGGGTTCAAAGCGTGCCTTCAAGGGTTTCAAAATTTCTGCTGTCCATTCCTTTTTTGTTCTTCCGAGAGATTTAGGGTGGAATACACTTCATAACCATCTCTCCCCGATAGTGATAAAAGTGCAGCTACCTGCAGCCGCTCTGGTTTGTTAATTAAATCTGTCGTAAATTTTGTAATTTTGCCAGTGTGAGTGGAAAAACTGCCAGTTCTGTTTCATATCACCTTTAATTTCGACCGGCGCAGGCAGAGGAAAATTTGCAGCCACTGTCTTACCCTGTGCTTTCAGCTATTTCTTTGTTCCTTTTCTGTGGCTTCCTGTGGCTGTTAGCAGCTTTTAGCAGTTGTGACCATTCCTGTGGCCTTTGTTCCGTAGCTGTGCTTCTTCACCACTCAATCTCAGCTCCACTCTGACACCACGTTACAAGCTCACAGGACACCAGTCTTGTGTGTACTCTGTCTTCAATGAAACTGACTATAATGGCTGCGTCCTGTCAGAGCCTCATGGTAGAGGTCACATGACTACAGCAAGCCAGGCGAAACATTGGTACAGAATTGCATGTCTATCCCAAACAAACACAGACATGTAGTAGATGAAATTTAACATGGACAAGTGTGAAGGGATATATTTTGGTAGGAAGAATAAGGAGAGGCAATATAAACTAAATGGTACAATTTTAAAGGGGTGCAGAAACAGAGAAACCTGGGGTGTATGTACACAAATCTTTGAAGTTAGCAAGATCAATTTAGCAAGCCACTAAAAAGTATATGGAATCCTTCACAAGGAGGTTATGCTAAACCTTTATAAAACACTCGACAGGCCTCATGCTGGAACACTGCGTTCAAATCTGGGACCACATGTTAGGTAGGACGACAAGGCCTTAAAGCAGGTAAAGAGGAGATTTACTAGAATGGCACAAGGG